>NC_142651.1:97797500-102597500 GCF_055504915.1 Nelumbo nucifera
AATACCTTCTTGATGTAAAATGATGTCCAATACATTGTCTTATAGTATTCATGCCTGTGGGAAGGGTACATTTGAACATAAGTAATTATGTTTTAGGGAATGATACACATGACCACAAACTGATTATAGAGGGCTGAGGTGTAATAGCTATGTTCTCTGGCCCAATTGGAGTGGGAGACTCTTTGAGGGCTGAGGTGTTAGCAGCTTTGGAAGGGGTGCAAAGGGCCAAAGAACTTAATGTCAAGAAACTGATTATAGAGGGAGATTCTGTGATTGTAGTGGACTGGTTAAAAGAAGACACCTCTAAGATGTGGAGCTACAGCAATGAAAAGAGAAAGTTTAAATGGCTGATCAAGGATATGGAAGTCCAGTGTACTTGGGTAAAGAGAAATGCCAATTCCTTTGCTGATGGATTAGCTAGGCAAGGGGTTAATAGGGATTCTGGGTCTCAGTTGTAATTGTTGAGTTTATCAGTTTGGGTGTGTTCCCGTACCTTGGGGAGTTAAGATTCCTTAGCTCCTTTTCTTTGTAATTTTATTTCATTTTAATGAAATCTGTGGTTATTGATAAAAAAGAAAAAAATAAGATACACATGACCACAAATATTTTTCGTATGTTTACATAATTGATTTGTCCTTAGTTTTTATTGGTATCAAAATTGAACATCTAGGAAATAGATAACTAGTGATTAATGATATATTACTTACATTAAAAATTAGCACTTAGCTCATCCCTTCTGTGTGCCAACCTGAAAGGAAAGGAAAAAGGAGGGAAGAAGAGGTAGGAATAAAGGGAGAAGAGGTCAAGAGAATAATTAGTCTCTCTCTTGACAATCAACCCTTTATATACTTCTATTCATTACTTGTTAAAAAATTACAACTAGCCAATTGCTAACAATATTGGTCAGTTGTTTTTTATTTTGATAAATGAAGAATTTATTGATGGAATAAACCACTGTTACAGAATACACTTGGAGAGGTACGAGCTGCAACTCTCCAACCCATCAAGAACTAAAAAGGATTACAATTGCCAATACAGATTTTCCCTATTTTCCCCTTGCTTGGCTAAACAATCAGCCATAGCATTTTTTTTATAGATAAAAATTCAATTGGTTTCATTAGAAGCAAATGATAAAGAGTCTGTTACAAGCATCCCAATATGAGGTGCAAGGTGCAGCCTCACTCATTAATACAGAAACATCATAAAGTTACAAGTGGGCCCAGGACAACTGATCCCTAGTTACTCCTTGTTTAGCTAGAGAATCAGCAAAAGCATTTGCCTCCCTCCCCACTCATTGTATACTTACATCCATCTGCTGAGTCATCCATTTGAATTTCTTAATTTCATTTCTGTAAGCCCAAAATCACTGAATCTAGGTTTTCTAGCCAACCCACCATCACCTTGGAGTCCCCTTCTATCATCAAATTTTCCAATAACAATCAGCCATAGCATTGGCATACCCATTGTATTCTAACATCCAAATTCCTCGTCAAGCATGTGAATCTTTTAAGTTCATTTTTTAAGCACCAAACTGTAGTATGTGGTTTTTGTAGCCACCCCACAACCACCTGAGAATTGCCTTCTATTAGTAGCTGCTCCACTCCTAGCTGTACAGAAAACTGTACTCCTTGTAGTGCAGCTAATAATTCTGCCCTCGTGGAGTCCCCCTCACCTAAAGGACCTGAAAACAGAAAAGAACAAAACTACTTTAATGCTACCCCTCAATCTGGAGCATATATATCATATAGTTCTACCTTGTTAAAAATATAGTCTATCCTTGATTGACCCAGGCTTTTGGTGAAAATATCAGCTATTTGGTCTTCTGATTTGATATATGCTGTGACAATATCCCCACTTGTTACTTTCTCTCTCACAAAATGGCAGTCAATTTCAGTATGTTTTGTTCTTTCATGAAACATTGGATTGAGGCAATATGTGCAGCAACTTGGTTGTCACAAAATAGCCGGATGGGTTGGCTAATTGGAATGTTTACTTCTTGAAGAAAATTCGTTAACCAAATCAATTTACAGGTAGCATGAGACATTGCCTTGTACTTGGCTTTGGCATTTCTCCTAGCAACTACACTTTACTTCTTACTTTTCCAAGTGACAAGGTTCCCATACAAGAAAGTACAATAGCCTGTAGTAGATTTTTTGTCCATTGGGGACCTTGCACAATTAACATCTGAATATCGCTCTAGAGGTAAGTCTCCCCCCTTTCTTTTACAATAATAACCCACAACCTGGAGCACCCTTTAAATATCTCAACACGCTCACAACACCATCCAAATGAGTAGTTGTGGGGTTTTGCATAAACTAAGCACTCCAACATTAAACAAGATGTCAGGTGTAGTGATAGTAAGGTAAATTAGCTTACCTACAAGTCTCCTATAGTCTGTTGAATCTTCTAACAACTTCCTCTAACTATCATTCATCTTCACATTAGGATCTATAGGAGTTTCCACTGGTTTGGATCCCAATAACCTGGTTTCCTCTAATACATCCAAAGCATACTTTCTCTGTAAGAGGGAGATTCCCTACTTTGATCTGGCAACCTCTATGGCCAAGAAATACTTCAATGTTCCTAGGTCTTTGGTTTGAAAATGTTGTTGTAGGAATTGCTTCAGTTTATTGATGTTGTGTACATCACTACCGGTAAGAACTATGTCATTAACATAAACTGCCGAGATCATCTTCCTAGAGGAGGTATCCTTGCTGAATACAAAGTGTTAAACAATGCACTATTTCAAACAAAAACAGCCTTTCTCAACTTACATACCTTATCAGACTCCCCTTGAGCAACATACCCAGGAGGTTGCTCCATATACACCTCGTCTTGAAGATCACCATGGAGGAAGGCATTCTTAACATCAAGTTGAAACAAGGACCAGTCAAAATGAGTAGCTAGAGAGATGAGCACTCATACAAAGCAATGTTTTCAAAACCAGACCAGACCAGATGGTCAGACTGAAAAACCGGGAACCACTTTTTGGCCAAAACCCATTGATTTGGTCAGTGAGCTGCTGACCCGGGCGGTTGAACCGTCGAACCATCGACCCAAACAACAGTTAAGGCTGTTTTTGTTTTTAATTTTTTTGTTAGAATGGGTTGTCTGTTTGGTCCGAACGGTCAGACCGTTTGACCTGGGAACCAGACCCCAGAACGGTTCCTTGTCCAGTCCTGTTTTAAAAACCTTGGTACAAAGCCAATTTTATAGGGATGGGGTTCCCAATTTCTCTTTTATCCACTCATTATATCCTTCTGATCCTTTCTTCATCTGACCCTCCTTAATGCACTTCAACTTACCTCTTCCAATAAGAGACACATCAATTGACTTACCATATATAGTTGGTACCATTGAGTTTCACTGTGGTCAACTGAAAATTCATTAGGCCTTATTGCACCACCACTGTAGGTTTAGGGTTACTACTTGATCAGGCCATGAGAAAGTGAAAAAGGATCACTACACATTTCTTGAACACAAAGGGAGCTTCACACACTAACAGTCCACCTATACACCACAAACTACCACTCACTTCATCACATTGAAGAGTAAACACAACTGCACCTACAACATCTACCAATATACTCCTCTTTGAACTGCTGAGTAGAGGAAGCTTAACAAACCATCACCAACTCACAAACAGCCACAACTTGAGGCATCAAAGCCTCTTTCCCAAAGGGACGATCCTTCTTGGTCCCTTCTTCCTCCTACAATGAGTAGAGAATGTTCTATACTTTCTAGTGCACAATGAATGGTGTTAACGGCAGTTGACTGTTAACTGTAGCAGTTGAGTGTTAACTACGGCAGTCAACTGTTAACAGTAGCAGTCGACTGCTTTAATGAGCAGTAGGCTCTGATACCATGTGCGCCAACCTGAAAGGAAAGGAAAAAGTGAAAAAAAGGAGGGAAGAAGAGTTAGGAAGAAAGGGAGCAGAAGTCAAGAGAATAATCAGTCTATTTCTCTTGACAGCCAACCTTTTATATACTTCTATTTATTACTTGCCAAAAGGTTGCAACTAGTCGACTGTTAACAATATTGGTTGACTAACAATGTAGAAACAAGGAAAAAGAACAAAACTACTTTAACACCTATCTAGTTAGTGCTTGTTTATTGTTCATTTGTTCTCTGTTTATATTTCTACTCTAGTAACTTTAAGGTTAGTTTTTGTGCAGATATGCTTCTGGATGATCTCCTCATTGCAGAAAATTCACCTATTCAATCTGAAATAAACTCACCTATCTTGAATTCTGAGAGAACTCTACCCATGACAAGTTCAAAATTGAATGCATCAAGTCCAAGTTCTCATGTTTCACCAACTTCGGATGCCTATGTACCACTACCTTCAGATGGAAGAATGGAGATCCCTTCAACTGGTGGCTTAAGGTTTTATACATTCTATAACTTGCTCTTGTATTTTTTTTTTGTTGTTTCTTAAAATTATTTTGACCTAGGATAGTTGTACAGAATGTGATGTTTTCATTTTTTACCAGCACGGACAAGAACTCTATTGAGAAGCTGGTGGAGGCTTCAGCTGCCGAGGCTGAGGCTGTTAGTTCTGTATGGCAAGCCATGAAGTTAGCATCTTCAGCATGTACAGAAGAAACTTCTGCATCAGACAGCAACTCACATGGTCCTGAGCACTCATCCGACGGTAGTGATAATGAGGTTGATGTCCGCCTTCACTCTAGAGCTGTATGTATCTTTTTTTCTCCTTTTATATCTGGAATTTATGTCAAGTTCAAGCTACAAAGACATAATGATTCTGATGTTACAGGTTGTAGTTGCAAAAGAGGCTTTTGGGAACTTGGGGGGTTTGGTAAGGCAGCTGTCCTTGGATCAGTTTGAAAATGAGAGCAGGCGAATGATCCCCACAAACAATGACCTGTCTTATCCTGCTAAAAGGGCCTTCTCTAGACAAAAGTCCCCTCAGGGATTGCACAAGAAGGTAAGCATTATTAGAATTCTAGACATGTTGTTTCTTATTTTATTAGTTACAGTTGGTTTATTATCACTTACTCTGTTGCAGATTATTTCTTTTTTACTTAGGCCACGAAACTGGAAAGCTCCAGCTAATAGGAACTTTTTTCTGGACACTTATGAAGTTGGTGAACTTTGCTATGCTGCTGAGCAGATCTTTATGCAGGAGCCCACAGTTCTGCAATTAAAGGCTCCAGTTAAAGTATTTGGTGATCTTCATGGACAGTTTGGTGATCTAATGCGCTTATTTGATGAATATGGATTTCCTTCAACTGGTGGAGACATAACGTGCGTATGATATTTAGAGTTTATGCCATTATTTTCAGTGTTTTGCATATTTGAAATATAGGAAACAAAGTGAGCTAGAATGGGATATTTACTGTTACTCAAGTCAAGTTTTAAAGTGCATATTTAGAACCAGAGAATGGTTGGGGATAGTCAATGGTTTCCCTGGAAAGGTGGATTTGAATTAGCACCTTTCATGGTAATAATTTTTAATATTTGGTCTTGGATGCAAGATTGATTTTCTTGTTCTGCTTGTGTACATTGTACAAATTCATGATTGACCCTTCATAGGGTTCTTGTGGGTTTTAGTAGTTCAGATAATTTCCCCATCAAATTAATAATTTGTTTGTAAGGTGGGACTGCAACACAATTGGAAAGGTGGATTTGAATTAGCACCTTTCATGGTAATAATTTTGAATATTCTTGGTCTTGGGTGCAAGGTTTTTTTTTTTTTTTTTGTTCTGCTTGTGTACATTGTACAATTCATAATTGACCCTTCATAGGGTACTTGTGGGTTTTAGTAGTTCATCTAATTTCCCCATCAAAATTAATAATTTGTTGTAAGGTGGGACTGCAACACCCTTGCAAGATCTTGAGTAGGAAAGATGGTAATTTTATAAAATTAATATCCTATCAATTTTGTGTCTCTTTTAATGTACATAAGTACTGTAGATCCATTAAGTAAGAGAATGCAGATTTGAATGGTAAAATCTTGGGCTGACAAGTATGAGAATGCAAGTATGAGAATGCAATTTTGTGTACTTGTGAAGGGTACCCTACTCTAATTTTATCCTATCAATCATCTTGAGTAGGGTACCCTTCATAGGGTACTTGTGATGTCATCCTTTTATATTTAACCTTTATATCATTTCTTAGAGTCATTGCTTGGTGTAATGGTAAAATCTTGGGCTGACAAGTATGAGAATGCAGATTTGAATGAGCACAACCACTTTGTACACAATATGCTAAAAATTAGGTAATACTGTAACTGCCATTTTATAAATATCATTTTTTTTTTGTTTATCTCTTGTCAAAATTAGTTTAGCTTTTAGAGTACATTTTTTTGGGTAAATTGCTGAAACCTCCCTTGAAGTTTCTAACCGTTGCTGAAATCTCCCTTGAAGTGTGGTAATTGCAATCACTTCCCCTGCTGAATTTTCTAGGACAGTTGCAAGTAAATCCCTCTGTCAGAATCTTCTAACAAGAGGCACAGAAATGTCCAAAATACCCATGCAATTACTATTGAGGCTGGTTTCTACAGGAAACAAATACAAACTATATTAACAAAAAAAAAAAGAATTTAAAGTTGCAGCTTTGCCTTTGAACAATTGATATGTAGGGAAAATTTGAAAAATAAATCAATTTCAGAAAAGAGTTCGGAACGGTTTGGGGTAGCAATTCTTCTGAAGAGAAAATTTGGAAAATAAACACTTTGGCCAAAATAACTGCATGGGTATTCTGGACATTTTCATGCCTCTTTTTAGAGGATTCTAATAGAGGGGATCTACTTGCAACTATGTCAGAAAGTTCAGGGGGGAGGTGATTGCAATTATCAAACCTTAGGGGATGTTTCAGCAACAACTAGAAACTTCAGGGGAGGTTTAAGCAATTTACCCTTTTTGTAGTATGATTTGTTGAAATGCACCACATACATAATTCTAGAAGTGTTTATGCTAGAAAGTATATTCTAGAAGTTCCCATTTGCAATTTCTGGTGTCATGTTAGGTATGGATCATGTCTATGCATGTGTCTCGGTATCATAGAAACTAACATGGGTTAAGCTATTGACAATGATCTGAATACTCACAATTTGATAGAGGATATTGCCCTTTAGAGTGGAACTGGATTCATTGATCCTATACAGTTAGTAAAGCTTTGTTTGGTTCAGTTGTTTTGTTTTACCTTTGTCCTAAGAAACACTAACTAACATTTAGATAAATTTCATTGACATTATGTTTCTTACTCTTTCACTTCAACTAGATGAAACTTTGTTTTACACATTTTAGTTCTTATACTATTATTAGTGTTGATGTGGTAGGTACTCTCCACTTGGTAGAATAATTTTGGCTGTTTTCAGTTATGATTACAAATTTTGATTGATGGTACGTTTGGTGTCTTCATGGAATTATGTTTTCAGCAACCACTAAATTTGACATTTCAGGTATATTGACTATCTGTTTTTGGGGGATTATGTTGATCGTGGACAGCACAGCTTAGAGACTGTAACCTTACTTCTAGCTCTCAAGGTAAGTTTGTTCTGTTTCAAGTAATAAAACTAAAATTTTAATATTCAGGGTGCACCTTTTGTTGACTGCATTGACTTTTTGTCCTTGGACCTGATTGTACAGATTGAATATCCTGAAAATGTTCACTTGATTCGTGGGAACCATGAAGCTGCTGACATAAATGCACTTTTTGGTTTTCGTCTTGAATGCGTTGAGAGAATGGTACTGACATATTTATGCGCTTCAGTGTTGAAAGCTAGTCATACTGATCTGAGATGGTGTTTGTAGGGGGAGAGTGATGGGATATGGGCTTGGACTAGGTTCAATCAGCTTTTCAACTTTCTTCCACTTGCCGCACTTATTGAGAAGAAAATTATTTGCATGCATGGTGGAATTGGGAGGTCCATACATTCTGTGGAGCAAATAGAGAAACTTGAAAGACCTATAACAATGGATGCTGGATCTATCATTCTAATGGACCTTCTATGGTATGATTAATTTTGTCCACCCACACATTGGCACTCGTCTTTGTGTTTGGATTGCCTAAATACAAATGTTTGCTATGATATACAGGTCTGATCCCACAGAAAATGATAGTATAGAGGGTTTGAGACCAAATGCTAGGGGACCTGGTCTTGTCACTTTTGGGGTATGTGGTCTTTCAATCTGTCAAACATGTATGAAAAGCATCATTACCAAAATATTCTATTATATCAACTATCACGATGTATTGCTTCTAGATTATTTTTTTCCATGCAAAAATGTTCAAGGGCAAGTTTCATCATTGATACTAATATGCATACAATAATACAACAAATGACTGAGAAATGAAGGTGTAGCATTTAATTTAAGTCATTGCATATTGTTCTCTATTTTACACTAGATAATGACATAGAGATGCCTGAGATTGGCTGTTGAAACTTATTGTCTATGTAATATAGAGATGAAAGTCCTTGGGACAACTTATTGTTTCTCAAATTGGCCAATAAAATGAGGCTGGACCTGGACAATGTATAACATGCTCAGGGTCAGGTTCATCCTTTGCTCAATGAAAGGGAGCATGATTTTCCATGTTAATACTAATATTTTATCAAGATGAACATTCCACATAAAGAATAATTTTAGAAGGAAGATTAGGTGATCAAATCCATTTCCAAGGAAGCATCCTCACCCCCAACCAAATAGAAGGATTACTTGGTAGTAAAACACCCTCTGAGAGCCATTTGTATTTTGTATACACATCATTCCAGCAAAGCCTTGTCTTTTTCTCATTATTCATAGAAGACATGACAAGATTTACTGATTTAGACAAGTGGATGTGAAGTGGTTTTTGTAGTGGGTTGTTTATTTTCTTAAGTTGATTTTCTAGAAACAAAACATGCAGAATATTTTTCACAAAATATATGTTCTCAGAAGTTATACCATTGGTTTATTGGGTTTTCTTCTTTGCATTTGTGCATGCAAAGTAGATCTGTGCGTTATTGTCGGTGGTATAGGACCATTGCCCAATGCTGGTCCCAGCTACCTAGGGACTGGGGAGGGGGGCCTTTCCCAATGACAATGGTATCACTCTTTTTTCTTTGTTTTTCTCTTGATATTTCTGTACTTTTAAAATCCTACAGCACTCAATGAAATTGACAGTCCATAGCCACTAATATTATCTCATTCTCTTAATATTATTATACCGTCATGAAATTAATATTTCCTTTCTTAGGATTGCACAAGCACATCTAAAGCTTTCACCATTGTAAGAATCTTCACTGCATTTTTATGGAGCATATTGTAATTTTTTTTTATCATGTTAATTGCAGCCTGATCGGGTCACAGACTTCTGCAAGAAAAATAAACTACAGCTAATCATAAGAGCACATGAATGTGTTATGGATGGTTTTGAACGGTTTGCTCAAGGACAGTTGATAACACTTTTTTCTGCAACCAACTACTGTGGTAAGCAAAGGAAGTTTGGAATTCTATGCCCCTTTATTTTGCATCAATATGCAAAACTTCCATGCTGAATTGATAACTGCATCAGGGACGGCAAACAATGCTGGAGCTATACTGGTGGTTGGTAGAGGATTGGTCGTGGTTCCAAAATTGATTCATCCCTTACCACCTCCTCTACAGTCACCAGAAACATCTCCAGAGCATGTCTTAGATGAAACATGGATGCAGGTAAGATTTGGTTAGAATTATTCATTTTTCATATTGGAAGCTGACTGGAGGCTGGACATGATAAGACTCATACCATCTTCCTGTACATTTATGGGCCCCTACAGGAACTCAACATTCAAAGGCCACCAACTCCAACACGGGGTCGGCCACAGCCTGACCTTGATCGAAGCTCACTTGCATATATATGATTTGACACCTACAGAGCTGTTTTTCCTTAAACGCCATATTATGGTGCCTCTTATTTGATGCTGGAATCAATACATTCATCTGTAATGCTGCTAGGTTCAATATCTAGCAGAAATTTGGTACCACACAACTTCATTTTGTAACTTATGCAGAAACATACAAACATAGAAGATACGTCCTTGACAAACTTACACAGATTGCCTGAGAAAGTTGGAAGAGCAAGCTATTTACTCGGTGATGATTATCCATTTGTCAATCTGCTCGTGTAATATCTGTACAACTTGAAAACTGTGCAAGAGATGGTGAAATGTATTTCCGGCCAATGGAGTCAATAGCACAATTAGAAGCAGCTGTCTAATTATTGTGTACTGTAATGTAAATTAGTTTCTGCCTTCCATTTGATTATATGTTAATTTTTTTCTGGATGAAATATCATAATTGATTACATTCTGAAGCCTTTTGGTGATGATTCCTTGTTCTAATAATAATTGCCACCAAATGGGAAAATTGGTGCTGCAGCTGTAAACATGTTTATTCTTCTATATTTGCCATATTTTTTTTATTGTAGAAAAAGGCATAATTGGGGTTATCTCATGCTTTTTGTTTTGTTTTCCAGCCTCTTTTCTTTCTTTCCCCCTTTTCTGTTGCATTTAATTATCTCTGCAGGATGGCTTTTGGGTACTGAATTTTGATGTATCATTATTTTCAAAGGGCAACGCTATAGCATGGCATTGAAAACAGATTTACATTGTTCCGCTCATGATTTAAGCAAGGTTCAAAGTATCACTATTACAAAGAGCATTGGAAAAATCAATTTTAAGCATCTGAATGGCCACTAATTTTTTTTCTTGTTTTTTGTGAAAAAATGGCCTAGCTTCGGTGCCATCTCCCCTCTCACACCTTACATTCTGACTTTCTGTATTTAATGCTGATACTTGCCTTTTAGTTCTACAAGTTAAACCGAAACAGGGTTGTAGAGAGAAAGAGAGATTGTCAATTAAGAAAACCACCAAAATCTATAAACCATTTTTATTCTAACAAACAAGAAATTAGGTCATTAAAGGGTGTTCGACAAAATGGATTTGTTTTTGAAAATAAAAACGGCCGTCACATCAACAAAAACAAAACCAACCATCTGTCGAACACTCCCTAGGTAAGCCGATTAGATTCCCACCGCCATGAGAATCCAACGATACAATGCTTATGATTTATGAAAATACCCTTGGAAAGTCTTTTAAGAGAATACTCTCAAGGAGTCGGATATGTAGAGGGAAGAAAGATGGTTAATGGGATTTTGGTTTCCATTGATCAAGAATTTCATGTTCTTTTTTCAGCATTGTGGGAATCAAGGAAAGTTTATTTTCCTGGGTATCATTTACTCAGGAAAGTGATAGCATCTCCTAGGTGGGTAAATAACTTTCCCACATAAGGGGAAAGTTGCCAATATTTGAATGGGACAAAAATGCCCCTTTTAATAATGAATTTCTATGGCTAAGATGGTCATTGCTTTATTTACCTGAGAAATAAAAGAACATGGATAAATACACTTACCTGAATAAGTATTTTCCAAGAAAAACTTACCCGGATAATTGTATTTACCTGGATAAACAACTTACCAAGCGAATGGGAGATTTGTCTTGTTGAAGTTCAACAGACTTTTGGAACTTGACAGCTGGAAAAACCATATTGTTTTGTTGAGTTCTGGAACTTCAACAGATTCCTGAAATAAATTCGTTTGTATTGTTGAACTTCAACAGGCTTATGGAACTTGGAACCTCAGCAAGACTTGGCCCAAAGAGAAACCCATACACACCCTCTTATTTTCCTTTAAACCAGAAACGTGGAAGAAATGAGGAATCCCGAACACTTCCATGGCTATGTGGTTCTTGTTCTTGAAGAGTGTAGTGCATGTTTTAAAAATTTAAATGAACAGTTAAGGATACTTTTGTCCTTTACATACGTTTGAAAGGTCAACAAGCCATATATAAGTAGTTTTTGAAACCATGGTTTTTAAAAACGAACCGGTCAGGGGTCTGGTTACCAGTTCGAACAGTCCGATCGTTCGACCTGAACAGCCAGCTCGTTTTGACAAAAAAAATAAAAAAAACAATATTAAAAAATTGGAAAACAGTTCAAATCGTTAATTGGCCGGTTCAGCGGTTTGCTAACCAAAATCAACGGTTTTGAGGGAAAAAGCGGTTTTGAAAGAAAACGGGTAACCAGTTCCCGGGTTTTCGGGTCCAACCATCCGGTCCAGTCCGGTTTTGAAAACAGTGTTTGAAACTATTAGTTTCCTCAACTCTCAGGGCATATATAAGTAATTAACCCAAAAAGAAATATGATCGAGGGATTAGACAATTAGCTCCAAGTTTTGTATATCTGTATTAGGATCTCTGTTTGTTAGACATCTAACCTAAAGCCTCCAAAGTCTGTCAAAGGCTAAAAGTAGGGGCTACTTACAGAGAAAAAGGAGAGAGGGGAAACTGAAGGGAAAAACGTCTATATCATACCAGGAGTAAGAGGGGTAAAGGAGCTAATATAGTAGCTTTTCATTTTTTTTTTGCTTCCATGTTCTATTTTAGATGGAACACATTCTGATCTATTGGTAGATTTGGTTAGGTAGCGTTTGTGGTTTCTTCCTAAATACGTGCTTTCTGCAGCGTTCGAAGATGCTGTCATATATCAAATCGAATTGCACTCCTGCTCTTTCCCGATTCACAATGAAAAGTATGTGATCAGCTTCCACAATCTTGTAGTACCTGCATTAGGCCAGCCAGATACCCAACAGTAAATAATCTCCTTCAAATTATAGCTATTTTTCAGACAATAATCTCTCTTTTCTTCTGATATTTGACAATAATCTCTTCTTTTCCAAAAAGAAGAAAAAAAAATCTGTTTGCTAAGGACATGGGGAGGTTGATACTTTGAAATTAGCCTCTAAGAGTCTTTAAGTCACCATGACCAATGATGCCAAATTATCACATAATATAGTATTTAAGAATATTAAAGTGAATGTGTTAAACAATCACATTTTGAGCTGACCAATTTTTACCATCTTACAAAATGTCATCTAATTTGAATTCTATTCGAATCCAAATATAAATAAATCAAATTTGGACCTAGGTATTATCCAATTTGATACAATCCATTTTGAATTCTTCAGTAGGATTCTGAATCCTGTAAATATAGATGCATAAACTGTATCCCTTACACCACCAGTGATGTTTATACATGCCAATGACTAAAAATCCTGAAGACCTTAACTAATACAAGAACTATGGTTGTTATGAACCATTATTTTGGCCTACCATTACTCCCATGTTTTGATCGCTGCTAAGTTTAGACCATTATTTCAACATTTCCAAAAAAAGTTTGCCAAGTCAAACTAAAAAAAAATCTGCATTATAAACTTAATACCAAGTTTTAAGGAAACATTGGAAGAGTGGTAGAACTTATTACAACTGCTACATAATGATAAAAAAATGGTCTAGTCTCCCCTGTTAAGGTCAATCTTGTATTTTAAACTTGGTTGATCCTAAGATAAGACCTTGAGGGTCCCAGGACTTAATTATCTAACACTAACACCTAACTGTTGGTCATAAACTTGACAATGAAGATGGCAACAGTGATAATGATGCCATTAATGATCATTAAGAAAGACATAAAAATCATAACAAAAGCAGTTGTGGAGGATGGGAGAATTTATGAATGATCATGAGTGCAATGGTGATGACAGCAACCAATTATGTGCATAACTGTGTTATTCCAAATGTAAACAATTTCATGACATTAGAAAGAATAACATACCAGATGCCCGGCTGCAGAGGCTGGCATTCAGAGTCATTTACAATAAAACGGCTGGGATGTTCAATGGGGATCCGGGGGTGTGTCATGGATATAGTGTTAAGTGCTCCATCGTTGTCCTGCCAATCTTCATCCCTACACACATTTTAATTTTTAACAGCAGAGAACAAGACAAAAACTGGCTTGTATAAAACAACTGCTGGGAGATAGATATGCATTTAGAGGAACCAAAATATAGGCAAGGAAAAACTGACCCACCGATATCCTTTATAAGGAGGAGGGACGTCTGGAGGATGTCTCCACTGGCTCATCTGCAATACTCTGATGAAAAGCATGGGATGAATGCCAAGTATGCCGGAAGGGACGGTGATCCCCATGATTTTCCTTGTTCGCTTGGTGGCATAGCTGAAGTAGAATGTGTTTGGAAAGGTGTTGATTTGGGAGTTGAGTCGTATTGATCCTTGAATTGTGAGGTCTGGGAGAATCCAATCTCCTGAAGCAAAAGGACCCGCATTGCCTAAGAGGCAATCCAGAAGACCTGAAACTCCCATGTGCTTCCAGGACATGTTGAAGTGGTCGAACCCAAAATTGTAGTAGGCCTTCAGCCATGGAATGTCAATCCAATCGTAGAGTATGACACCCAAGCGACAGATGTGGAGCAGACAAACGGGCTTCATTGCTCTTCCATCGTCTGGCCTGAAAACAAGTTTTGAACTCAAAAGGTTTTGGAGATGACATCCATGAGAAAGAAAACTAGGCTCTGAACGAAACTCACTGCATCCCATCTAGGTAGGTTCTTGTTGTACCATTGAATGCGCCGGATAATGCAGTTACGCTCAAAACCCAGTTCTCAGAAGTGTTCTCATATCCTTTGAAAGCCTGAAATTATAAACAAATATGTGTTCAATAATCACAGCTCTAAAGACCCACAATCCATGATTTTCCTTTTCTTTCTTTGGTCTGAGCATTAAAATGGGCTAACCTTGTCTGCCAGCATTTGCTGCAATACACGAACCACCTGGGCTCCAGATGAATGTCCAACAAAGTGAATGGGATGGTCTTCATCCCAGTCAGGGTAATGCCCTGCACGCCCAACACAAGATTGAACCAGAAAAAAGGAAAAAAAAAAACACTTGATTTAACACAGATGAAGCAAAGCATTGAGATTGATCTTCCAAACCTTGCTCATAAACCCTTCCAAACTGCGAATGCCCAGAAGCTTTACTGTGTTCTTCTCCATAATCAACTTGCCCGCCTTTCAGATAATAAAACAATTCGCGAGCCCTGAAAGCATTAGAAATCTTTAACTCCTGCGACGAATATATAACAAACAATGAAGGTCTAAGGAGAAGGCCAAGGATGCAACCTTAGTCATGATTAGCTTCAAAGCTTCAGGCACCCACCTATCATATATGCTGGTTAAGGAACCCAAGTCAGGAACCAAAACTCTTTCATCCTTCTTCTCTGCTCCCGCAAAATACGACAATCCTCCTAATCGCTGTATAGCCCATAGAAGAAACAGAAATGAACAAAATAAATAAATAAATAAATTTCCCATTAAAAGAAACAGAAATTATATGTCCTGGAAGAAGAAAAAATGGTGACCCAGTTCATCAAATTCACAGTACATCTCACATACCCCTTTCCCAAATCCGAAGATCCCATGAATCAAGACAATGGGAGGTAAACCATCATTATTAGTTGCTGCCCGAGGTTCCATCTCTTTGATATTTACATTAGGTCTAAGACACTCATTTAGAGCCTGTGAGATGTCTGAAGCCACAGCTATGCTGAATATGTAAAGCCCATACACCAAATGAACCATAGAACTCACAAAGAGCTCCACCAATTGGAGCGCTGCAATCCACAAGCGAATCATCGGAAACCACCCTGTTCTTTTTTTCTCCTTGAAATGAAATGAAGAATATCAGAGCCCTCTTCTTCTTTCTTTCAATTTGAAGAAGGAAGAAGGCTCTTTTCCTACAATGACACCACCCCCAGGCCCCAGCACCACCCTTCTTGATCAAAAACCTTTTTTTTTTTTTTTCAAATTTCTTTCACCCCACAAATGGAGGCCTTCTATAAATAATTCCCCCTCAACCTTTTTCCAAATGTGGATGGACCCTGTACTACTTGTTCTTCATTCTTGTCCTCAAAGCCAATCACGGACTCCTGTTAAAAAAAAGGCGGTGGTGTCGGTGCCACGTGTATTCCAAATCTTTGGGACCCACCAAATTTGGCTAATTATCTATCTAGACCCCAAAATCCAAAATAACCGTATTATGCTTTATCCGTTTATTAAATGGGCCGTAAGCGGCTTGTTCGGAGGCTGGAACTAGAAGGTTCTTTCTTTACAACCAGGTTTCAAGGTTGAAACCCCGTCCACCCTTTTATCCATTTCTGAAACTTCGCTCTTTTTCTATTCATTTTCCAGCGCAAATGGATGGACAATCATGTCGTCTTTTACCAAACACTTGGGTCTATATATTTGATCATTTACAGACATTGCTTCCTTCAGTGGTATTCAATTATTTGCCTTTTTTATTGTACAGATAATCATCCTTGTAGAATCTCCTGTCCCCATTCCAACTCTTTACGTTTTGGGCATCATTAGTTCATTACCCAAAAGAAAAAGAATTTGTAGTGCCTTCATTTTAAGATTGGTCGGGAATGCAAGAAACAAAAGTATAAATAAATAATCATATCATACAGTTTATTAAGGAAGTATTTTATAGTGTGGATAAGAAATCGATGGGTATGAACTGATTCACGCCACACCCTACGGTAGGGATCAATCCATAACACACCACGGTCCACAACTATTTTGAATTGTGGATAAATTGTGTGGACTAGACCAATCCACACTCATGGTAGCGTTCTGTAGGTGTGGTATGGACTATACTTTTTGATTTCATGTATCTCATAAACATTTTATGAGAGATCTACACAATCGATCATAAATATCTAATTTTTACATTTTATATTATAAAAAAATTGAAAAAAAAGCATCAATATGTAGATAACAATTGCATTTTTTAATAACTAAAAAATATTATTTTAAATATTAAAAAAATAAAAATTAATATTTTAAATATTATTTTATTGATAAAAAATATTAAAAAGTTAATATTTAAATAATGAAAAAAGAGTTGAGAAGGAAAACTGTCGAACTTGTGCTAGAATTAACATTTAAAATTAATATTTTGTTGATAAAATATTAAAATTTAAAACTTAAAATTTATTAAAAGATTAAATAAAATGAGAGTAATTGAACCAATGTAACACATGTGCGTTACACTGAAACCTTCTCACAAACTGCCCACACCATAGTATGAACCATCCACGAGAAAATACTATGAACAATAAATTGGGGTGTGGTCCGTCCCTATCCACACTATTTTGTGGATGGGGACCATCCACACATAGCAGAACAACAATATCTTACCATGGACAGGACCAAAGCGGTCTCATCCACGATATTTACATACTACTGAATGCCACCCAAAATTCGCCAAGTGTGGGGATGAAATAGTCTAATGTTAAATTTGTATATGAATACATCTTTTGATCATGGATAAGAAAGGAAGAGCAGGTTTAGGGTAAGCAATGCTCTTTGCTGACAATCAACTAGTTACAGCAGTAGGATACAAGACAGTGAAGGTGAATTAAGGGCTATGATATATGGCTTGCAAGCAGAAATGGAAAGAAGAGTTGGAGTAAATATGTTTTCAGATGCACAATAGATGGTCAAGAAGGCAAGCAGTTTGACTATTAATGGACCATTTTTTTTTTATTAAGTTTTAGTCTTTTAGTTATGTAAATAGGGATCAAACCATCAAACCAGACTATTTAGATCAACATTTGTGATAAATAGGAGAATCTACCTTCCGGCTACTAATTAGGGGTGGACACAAATCTAGTGTTCCCTCTCAGGTCATAAAAAAGATCGATTCAACTTGGTTTAAATTGAGTTTCGAGAGCTCAAGTTCAATACAGCAAATGAGCCAAGTTTGAGCCTAATTAAGTTCGACTCGTGAGACTAGTGAGCTTGCATATATGATATATAATATTTTTAGTGTTATATAATAACAAATAATTATATATAATTTTAATTTTTGTATGTAATTTTTCTTTATCTTTTATATGAAATTTGACTCACTAGCTAAACTTAAACATATGAGCTTTTGAGTTAAGCTGAATTCAAGCTCATGTCTTTAGCTTGAATCAAGCTCGAAGTCAAATTTGAGTATGATTTTTTTATGCCAAGCCAATCTTCAATAGCTAGATATTAGATATTCAGCCCACTTCAGCTTGAATTTACCCCTAATGGTCACCCTGAAACTATTGTTGCATCGGATTAGAGTGTATGGGGATGGGGATCCAGTGATTTCCAATTTGAATGGTAGCCCCAAATTCATTAAGAAATAACTATAATGTCTTGGCTGAAAACCAATAATCAATTTGCATCTGATTAGTCAAGAAAAAAAGAAAATATTATGAAAAATTAAAAATACCAAAGATATTGTGCATGCCTTATTGCCTACAATTAAGTATATTTTAATGTTAAACAATTTTGAAACCTTTCATAAAAAGGATATTTAAGTTTGATTCATTAATACTTAAATTCAAATAAAATATAAATGTTAAATACTATCCAATTAGATTGAAGTAGACTATATTTAATCTAACTTATGGGCATCTTTAATCAAATCGGATTCAAATCGAATTTGGAGAAATGGATATCACACACAGAGGGGGTTTAAGGAAGAGAACAAGGTTCAAAGTATCGATACGTATCGACCTGATACATATTGTTCTGGGACCCCTCCGATACACCTCTACAGTGGGTGTATTGGGTGTCTGACCGGTTCAGGGGGTGGAGGAGCGCTAAACCAGCCCCCTGAACTGGTTTTAAAAAAAAATAAAAAAAAAAAGTACCGATTCGCCCAATACGCCCCTTAGAAGAGAGAACACTAATAAGGATTGCTTATGCCTTAGAAAAGTGTGTTCAACCTTATTTACTCTAATTGATGTTGGTACTTGGTAGGTGACCCGCCAATAGGTCTTCAATTAGAATGTCAAAACATGATTCATGTAATGGATATAGTTAGGAAAAGGTACAGATGAATGAATTAGAATGTCAATTCATGTAATGCTTATGCCCTACAGCCCTAGGGGATGTCATTTGGGCCAATCGCATTCGAGAGGGCAACTTCAACACCAACTCTCAACCGTTCATGGGACGATGGGGCCTTGGGGAAGGGGCTCAGACAACCTACTGGTTCCAAGTTACGTACACCACCTAACCAGAGACTCCGTGGGAGGGTTGTTCACACGAGAAGCGTGGTTTGTCCAAGTAGCCACATCTCTGATGATGCTTTGATCTCAACTGCTTTACATTCCTGTAACTGTAAGAACATCGTGGTTAGCTCTCAGGACAAGTGACACATTTGGATGACCTTTTTCATGTCTAATCCAAAGGTTAGAAGTTTAGAACCACCCCCTAAATCTTTGTTTTTTGGACAAGGAAGTTGGTTTTTTCTCTACTCCATAATTTCTTATCAAGTGACTTCTGAATGCAACTATCGTACGCATGTAATGTGACTTCAAAAACTGCACATTCATTCCATCCTGCGGTAACTGGAACATCAGATTTATACCCTCCCCGCCTCCCTTCACACCTTATAGGCTATACTATGAGACAGGTTATTTTAATTGCCTATTTATATGATACATAGTATAGCACTATAGCTACTGGCTTCAAAAAAAGAGTATATGGCTTACAAAAAAAGGAAAGTAGTTCCCCACCACTTTGGTCCCTCTACAGTGTCAAAACAGTGACTACTATTGTTGCTACATCAAAAATAAAACGTAGATGAGATATACTTCTTTTTGCTTGCTGGACACCTGCCAAAAAAAAGCCTTCCATTCAGCTTCAGATGGTGCTTGTGTTGATGAAATGGATCCTGCTGCTGCAATCTGAAAGTTGTGGCAAGCACAAGATCGGAACACAATCACCCAGCAGTCAGACTTAATAATAACATATGCTGTTACTGCTCAATTTTTAGACTGCATAAATGACCCATCCACATATAACCCAAGTAGGCTGTTTGCTAATGTTGTGAATTTTTTTATTCCTGCAATCCCATGTCAGCTGGAGAGCAACAACCATTTGTTCCATAAGTTTACTTGTTATATGTTTTGGCTTGTCATGCTGCAACTGTTGTAGCCAATCATGGATAACAATATGAGCCTACTTAGGAGCTGTTGCTTGAAATCAATATTCAGGGCAAATCAAACTGTTGTGGCATATGCACAAGTAAAGAATAGATGATGGCTGGTCAATCATGGTATTTGAAATGGAATTTAACAAGTCCTTTGTTTTAGTTGGTTTGCAACGGTGCTAATATATTAATACATGGTTTCGTTTACCAAACTAGGGTAACAAAAGAAAGTCCTGAATTTTTAGGGCCATGTTGGATGCACAATTGTTTCTACTATGCAAAATATTGAACCCAATCATCTCATCTACAGGAATGAGATGAGGCATGCTGGTAATTTCCTGTTCTCCTCCCCTCCCTCCCCATCCACCTATAGGAGTCCAATTCTCAGAAGGCAAGGCCTTTGGACTCTAAGTTTTGATGGAAGTGCTTCAGGCAACCCTGGTGCTGCTGGCATAGTAGGAGATGAAAGGGATGAAAATGAGAACATCTGCTGGGTGTATAGTGAGCCAATAAGCATAGCAGATTAGGTATTCAGAACCTCTCCATTGAAGGCAATTCAGCAAACACTATAAAATGGTTAGGAAAACAAGAGACTGGGCCGTGGAGACTCAGTCACTCTGACGGAGGCAAGGGATTTACCGACTGCTTCTAATGTAAACCTGATTTGTATTCCAAGGGAATTTAATGCTCTTACAGATAGACTAGCAAAATTAGGTGCTCTGTTAGAAGATTTGTACTCCGATAAGCTTCCTCCTGTATAATTCCTAAGGATCTGATCCCTGCTTTTGTTTTTCTTTTCTTTATCTTTGTACACCTTTTTGTGTACCCTTCTCTTTTCTTAATGAAATCAGTTGCCTTTCTCTCAAAAAAAAAAAAATCATTCATATACAGATTCTATTGACATAAAAAAAAAAGTGTAAAATAATAGCTTAAGGATTGAAAGAAAAAGTTATACTCCTGCACCTGTATCCATGCTATACAGATGGAGATGCAAGACACAATTCTGCAATTTCAATACTCCAGGAATGGTTCGACCAACATCCATTGGTGACAAATTCTAGGGCATTGGTGGTGGAAAAATGGATGAGTATGGAGAAATTACAGCCCCCTGTAAGAATTTCTTAGAATTATTCGAGTCAGGACTCCAACAGATCTCACTCATGTTAGGTGTCTCAACAAATACCATGGTGAACTCCCCCACCTTCTCAATTTTACCTCTCTTTCCAGCTCTCAATCCAAGATTGTCTCGATTATAAGAAAAAATGCCATTGGTCAGACGGATTATATCACCTGGCTGGAAGGCATCACATTCAATCCCCCATAACTGAAAGTGAACAGCAGCAGTTTCATCTGCAACTAGTGCTAGGCTTGTTTTCCGTTGACCCTCCACCATTATCTTTCCCTGATCCAGCAACATGAACTGTGTGCTAATAGTATTTAGAGCTGCTGGGACTATTTCCTTCAGAGAGCATTCTTATTCTTGCTTGAGATTCTCAGAACCTAGCAAAATTAAGGTTATTAGTACAGTAGCAAAATTGGACTGAAATCAATACATTATTCCAACTAGCAACAGTATAAGAAAAACTGCTAGTTAAAATCATTTTTCTGTGAAAGAATATAGGACAATATGCCTCTTAATGGTTTTTTTTTTTTTGACAGCTTCTTAATGAGATTGAAATTGTGAAATCCAAATGGTGAAACTCTAAAACAGGACCTTTGCAAATCACATGGAATTAAATAATCTAATTATGCACTTGAGCAAGTTCATAAGATAGAGATGTCAATAAAGAAAAAAATGAAGTTATTTATGATTTTGCCTGAAGGATACATGTCCAATAAAAAACACAAAAACCTTCCATTTTTTAATAGCATGCACCCCCCCACGTTTTAGGCACAACTGAACAGTTTGATTGAACACTGTAGAAATAAAAAGACTGAAGTTTTTGGAATGTCACAACAATGATTACCCTGCAAGCTCAGAATGAAGGTATATACACTTCAAGCAATTCACTGGGAAATTTTGCAAATATCTTCATAGTCAACCGCTTGGAGGACCCTGCCATCATATATACCCTTCTCTATTTGTACCTTGGCACAATAGTTATCAGTATCCACTGACAGCAGCCTCGCATTTGATCCACGATAAGCTCCATTGACTATTCTTACAAGACCACCAATTTGTGGAATCACTGTTTCGAGCTCTTCCTGATCAACTCTTAGTACATGCTTGCTATCAAGCATCTCAATTTCTCCAACATACTTGTCTATCACCTTAATGACCTTTCCCTTCTGCTTATAATAACCCTTCTGAACCAAGGCTTTGCTCATGACCTTGACAATAATTCCCTCACATAACCAGTAATCCTTTCGATTACTTCTCTCCTTCGCCTTCTCCTGTTCTTTCATCAGCTCATCCAGAGCCGACCCACCACCACTTTTCCCTGAATTGACATCAGTTTTGCTTCTCTTCTCATTCTTCTCCGTTTCGACATCTTCAAAAACCACTTTTGAGCTCTGAACACCCTCTCTAGTAGCAGGTTTGGAAGATGAACCAAGAGAAAACGCAACCTTCCCTCCAGGCTCTAAATTCGGCTGCAGCAATGCCTCTGGATCAGATGACCCCGCCTCACTCGCCGACACCATCTGCTCCGCCCGTTCAATCTGTTTCCTGATTGCCAACTCCTGTTTCTCCTCCTCTGCAACGTCCGACTTGAGCCGCTTGTTCTTGAGACGTTCCTTGAAGAGGGTCTCAGAATCTCGATCAATATAAGTCATGAACCACCCCTTTGGTGTCTCTTCAACCTTGCACTTCCCCGTCTGACCAAGGTACTTGACGAACTCCGTCAGGGTAGCCCACTGGGTGGAGTTCATGTGGACATGGTGACGATCGGAAATGTACTCATTATAGACAACAGTCGCGGCAACGCGACTGAATCGATGGCTGCGCTTAACGTGTTCAAGGAAAGTCCGCTCAAACTCTTCAGAGTAACCATCGACGATTCGATTAGGGTTCTGGCCGAAGACCTCCATCTGCCGCCGGTGGCTCTCGCTCATGCAGTGGCACTTGAAGCCGTTCTCGTCTCGGCATTGTTTCTGGCACATCTGGCAGTACCATCGGAGCTTCTGGAGCCCTTTCGCCTTGATCCGATTGGCTATTGCCTTCGGTGTGAGAAAATCGTTCTTCCCCATTCCCCGATTGGGCCGATTCAGAGATTCAAAAACAGATGAGGAAGATAGAATTTGCTTGGTCCTTCCTCAATTCAAAGCTTCAAACTCTTGAGTAAAGATCACAACATATAAAGATAGGAGGAGAGGAGGAGCGTAAGACTCAAATTCTAGCCACCGATTTCCATACTCTTCTTTTATTTCACCCAGTTTTGGGCTTCGTGGCTAACATTCCCCTTTAATTTCCTTTTCATACAATCAACTTTCGGGTTGTAATTCTGTAATGTAAAAATCCACAAAAGATATGAATTCAGGTTTTTAGGGTTTCTTGGTTTGAAGAATAAAAGAAGGTTAAAAAAAGGATAAAGAGGGACATTAACAAACAAACAAAATTAGTTAAATCAAATCCGGT
This sequence comes from Nelumbo nucifera, assembly GCF_055504915.1. Lineage (NCBI taxonomy): Eukaryota > Viridiplantae > Streptophyta > Magnoliopsida > Proteales > Nelumbonaceae > Nelumbo > Nelumbo nucifera. Next base: position 97,820,955 of record NC_142651.1, read on the forward strand.
ATTGACCAAGAAAAGAAAAGCAGGAAACAATTCCAGACTACTTAATCGGGGAATTAGAGCTGAATCTGACTACAAGCAGTAGTATACAAGTAAGTAATTCAGAGAGGAAGGAGCAAGATGCATCCAGCAATAATCTTGATGATGGTTATTGTTTCAAGTTGGAACTTAGAACTTGGAACTTGCCTGGGTGGTTTTATGTGGCTTCTCTCGATCTCCACTGCTTGATTCCCTTCTCGATATATATAACGAATGCAATCCTCCATTAGTTTTCGATGATTGAATAGATTTGCATGGGATGATGGTTGGGTTAGTGATTTTTTTTGTGAAGTCTGAATGTGAATGTTGTTTTTAATTTTGAAAATTATGAAATATAAAATTTTAATTTATATGTCAGAGTGTTTATTTATCTTTTTGTGGGTATTATTGGAAAACAAAAAATTGTATAATTATATTTTAGACAAGAGATAATAGAAAACAAACAACTATTTTTTTTTTGAGGTTTAATTTGGAAAAAATACAAACAGTGCAAATACATACAGATACTCTATATATTTGTATTTATACTTTTTCCAAATTGAGTCTTAAAATTAAAATATTACTTTTAAGATATAAGAGTTAAGAGGAAACGAATAGATTCGGCCCGCTCAACAGGTTTTAGTTTTAAGAAAATTAGTTTGAGATTTATAGGTGTGTTTGGCATCAATGCCCTTTCATAAAAAACAGCACCACATCACCGCCAATCTGAATTCTGTTTTCATTGGAAAACAGTGCTTAGTTGTTTTTTCCAAAAATGATTCCTCAAATCACATCTTGGAAATCAGAAAAGTCACTATTTTCAGTTTTTTTCTTTTTTTTTGGATAACATTTTTGGTTTTTTCTACCATTGCTATCAACAAATATGTGTTTAGTCCTGTTGGTGTTTATTGCTTTAAATAATTATTGAAAAACTTTATTTTAAACATTTTTTTTTACTTTAAACGTTTCTTTTTTTATTGTTTGGTTGAGCATAATTTTAAATTTTTTTAATTTTCACCTCAAAATTAATACTCCGTAAAGCATGTCACATAAGTATTTCATTTCAAAGCGTTAGGAAAACAAGAATTTCACATCTCCCCAAAATGTCTCATGCATATAAATCCAAGTATTTATGTTTTTTAGTATTTACTTGATAAACATTAAAATCCAACAATGGTTTTATGTATAATAAATGCTAATGCCTGGCGCTGATGTAATGGCATTTTTTCATTAATTACCCACCAAATCAAACATAATCAATATATTATTATAGCATTATAAAACACTTATGTTGCAGCAGCAACAAGGATACCAAATAGAAAACTAATATTTCCTGAGAAACAGCATAGTTAAGCTCCCATAGGAGTACTGTTTAATGGTCGGATTCTAATGTTGTATTCAAATTTTGGTGGCGTCTAAACGGAATATTGATATTCAATTTTAATTCTTCATATCATATAAAAAAAAAAAAAAAAAAAAACTATTTTTCCAATGAATTCATGTAGATTTCATCCTACTGATATAGCTAAGAAACGGGCCACACCGCCCATGGGCCTGAATGGCCCATGCATACCACGGGCCAGGGGCTTAAGGCCCACGGATACGGCCCACATTACACCTGTAAGGCTATACCTAATGAAGGGAGTGGAAATAGCTAAATTGATAGTGAATTATTTGAGGATATTGCTTGTCCAAAATATCAATACTCAGCTTTTAAGTATAAATCAGGTATTACAAGTAGACCGGTTCATGGGCTGGGCTCAGGCTTAGATTTTGTCAAAACTCTAATGGGCCCGAAGCCTGTCCCATAAACAGGTCTAATTACAAGTAGGGGTGCAAGTTGGGTAATCGATTTGAAGATTCTACATAGCAGCAAGCCTAAGCCCATTGAAATTTGAAAAAAAAAAATCCCAACACGGGCCTGCCCAAGATGTACCCTAATAATAAATTGTAAGTTGGTGAGAATATTGCCTTTGTTAAATGGATTAGATATCTATCATAATATCTTATTTGGGTGCAATCATACCAGCAGGTCCAGCACTATAAGCTGGACCGCATTGGAATTTGGAACTCTAAAGCTAAACGTGCTTAGATGAGAATAGTATTAAAATGGGTGACCTCCTACTAACTCTTTGTGTTGTACAGTTGTATGTGTAAAATAAGGTATTATAAGTTCTTAACAATGATATTTTTTTTTCAGTTTAATAGTGTTTCACAAATAAATATGGGAAAATCTATGATGCGGGAAGGACATGGTATGTAAAGAGTTTTGACCAATCAAAACCTACCAATGAATTTTGATAAATAACCCCTGATTGACTACCATGTTTATTGATTCCAATTGATTGGTGAGAAGTTTTTTCAGATATCATATCTATCCCATATCATAGTTGAACCCAATAAATATATTAAGATTCAGAAGGTCACACAACGTGACTGAAAACTCCTCAGGTCACACAATGGAATCCGGATTTTCTACTCACAAAATGCTCCTCACATCCACCTCTCAGCATTACAGCCATGCATTGGTACTCCCCATGAATGAAATCATACAATGATATAACTGTACAAGTACAAGAGATGTTCTCAATGTGCACCTGCAACATGATGTGAGGTAAGGTGAGAAAGCCAAAATCATCACAACCCCCATAAGGGTTTGAGGGGTTAAGGGCATGGGGGGCTACCCCCGTTGTGCAGCCTCAATAACAAAATAAAAAATAAATAAATAAAATCCTTCAATGCAAAATTGTGCCTAGTGGGTCCTCTTTATTTTCAAACTTCAAACTTTGCTTAATAACTTGAAAATTTTTTATCTCTATTTCACATAAATTCTTCATTCATCTATTTAGGTTTAGAAAAACATAATTTCATAACTTATGTTTCATTCGTACTACCAGGGAGAAAGAACTCAAAGAAACTCTTTCTTTCGGGTTATTCACCGATGAAATATTAAAAGAATACAATGAGATTGATGCTAATTTGCCAGAATTAGGACTTGGAGGAGAGAATTTCCTGTACTAACCTTAACTGAAGATGGCTACAAGAAATTGAAATCTTTTAGGAAAATATCCCTAGGATGAACTTCAATTGCGAGCCACCTCTGGGATCAATGTTAACACAACCCAACAACCATATTTGAAAAATGAAAATAAAATCAGACCTAAATCAACTAAAAATGTTAAAACATGGCACCCCACAACGGTGGTCAGAGCGAATCAATGGCCAAAGGCCACTTCTAACTGATAATAAGAAAAGGGGAGAAGGGATGAACATAAATAACCCAAAAAATAATAAGAGATCTTCTCTGCTTATGCCACTATCAAATAATACAAAAAACTTGAACCACCCCCAAAATGTGACAACGGACGCAGTAATTTGCGTACAAATGGTAGGAGCAGTCTCCCAAGTACAGGTTGCAGATAATTAAACTGCTCAACCAAAGCTTGGAGCAGTATGAAGCTGCCTCTGGGATTGCTCAAGACTTCTCCAAGTCCTTCTGGTTTCAAGACATTGCTGTAATGTATCAATTTACTTGCGCAACGGCAGGATCTTGTTTACATCCCATGCCACTCTCATCACCCCGTTCTTGGATTCAGCTTCATCGAATGTGGTACCTGCAGCTTCCACTGGGTGTTGAAGCCTCGTCCCTCTCTCAACCTTGAGTTCATGAACATCAACTATACATGTTCCTGCTTCCGCTAAGCTTTTGCCATGCCACCTACCTTCCACCTGATACACATTTCCCCTGCCAACCTCCTTACCTTCTCCATCAATCAGTGACACGTATTGGCCTGGCTCATACTGGGCGTATCCCAATGATGAACAATCCATTTGCATACTCTGTTTGGCAGCAAAATCAACAAAATCTGTTGGGGTCATCTCCGAAGCTTCACCACTTCCTGTTCTCAGCGTGACACCTCCAAATTTCGGCGTGCTCTGGTTACTCCCCGCTCTCGTGGTTGATGGTGGAACATAAAAGTCTTCACTGGGACTCTCAGGTGAGTCATAAAATTGAGCCTGACCTGAACCACCTTGCTTGTCTGGAAAAGTATTATCTCCTTCAGATGGTGCACGAGCTTCCCTGGCTGCACGGGCTAGCCGGGCTTTTCTGTTGTTCAGCCTGTTGATAATGCAACCCACAGGATTATCTATGTTTGTATCGAAAGGCAACCCTGTTGAATATATGTGAGAAAATGCCAAAGTGAGGTAGCGTGATTTTGTACCAATAGACATGTCCATTTCCCGAAATCTTTGATACTATGAAAACTAAAGATTCAACCAAGGTATAAGAACTGCAGACAATATCATGCAGCACAAAATAGAAAATAGAACATATGCCAACAAGGATGTATCAGAAACTATCTGACCTTAGGAGTTACATACATAGAATCGACCCAATTGGATATCATCACATGCAGTTACACCTTTTCAATAACCAAATTTTAAATTCGAAATTCTTTTTCTTTATAGGTCAACTTGCTGCATTTTTCTACTATGATTGTCTTAAAAAACCTATGCTCATTGTACATGTTAGCCACATCAGAAGCACTTTTAGATGCATATGCTTTTTTCTGATAAATCTTTTAGATGATATGTTGTTACATACTTTATTGTTTATATGCATTAGAAAAGAATATATCAGGAACACTTTATCTATGAATTGGTATCCACGATAATTGAAGAAATAGCAGTTTCAACATCCAAATTAAAATTACCGAAGCTTAAAAGAACTACCAAAACAACACTATAAAAGAAGAAAAGCTACCAATAAAATTGTCTTGCTAGGACAAGAAAATGGGGGAGACCAGAAACCCAGGAAATCTGTTTTGCCTGCTAACCATGGTTGAGAAATTCCAGGCCATTCAACCATTCAATATCCATTACAAGTTGAAAAAACTGGAATAATTGGCTCAGGATAAGAGGGTATCAAGAAATTGTCCATCCTAAAGGTTATATACAGATAATACAAAGAAGTTCTAGAGATCCCCCAACACCAAATAATTCTCTTGGAACTAGAATCAACAAATGCAGTGATAACTGTCAAATCTGTAACATTTGGACAGTCAGTAGAAGATTCCGGAATTGTTTAGAAAATATAAATCAAATTAGTCAAAAAAAGCAATCCAGAAGACTAGATTTGTGTAATCTATCCCTGACCTTGATTCCACAGTAAATATGCAACATGGTAAAGGTTCTTTCTCCCATCTGTGTTCATTTTGCTGGAAACATTGATGCTTATCAACATCGTACAGAATATGGAACTCAGTCAGAGTATGGACTTCCTAGATTATCTACTCTGTTGAATGGGCTTCAGTCTTAAATGGAGGGGTTGAATTGGAGCTTCTGTGGGTTTGACCGTGTTCTATCCTAATTAATGGTTCCCCAAAAGATTATTTTGGCAGTGAGAAGGGCCTTCAGCAAGGGGATCCCCTTTCACCATTCCTGTTCATTATAGTGGCAGAAGCTCCATGCAGAATGATCAAGCACACAGAAGAGGGTGGCTACATTGAAGGATTCTAAGTGAGGGATGGTAGTCAGCCAATCACACTATTGCAGTTTGCCTACAACTCTTAGCATTATTTCCCAGGCTAAGAAAGATGATTTAATATGCCTCAGATGCCTACTGATTTTCTTTGAGGCAACGTCAGGACTAAAGATAAATATTCAGAAAAGTGAGCTAATCCCAGTTGGTGAGGTCCCACATTTAAGTGAGCTGCCATGTTAGGGTGCAGATGTGGTCTCCTCCAATTTTCTCAGTTTACCACTGGGTGCAGATTATAGATCTAAAGAGAATTGGACCCCGTCCACAAAACAGTTCCAAATAAAGCTGTCTGCTTGGAACTTGGAAGAGAGGCTACTTATCAAAAGGAGGTAAGGTGGCTCTCATTCAAAGTGTGTGGAAGGGTATTTTCAAGGAATCTAGTTGCAAAGCTATCTCCCTTTAAAATCGGGAAAAGAGAGAACATATAATTCTGGAAGGACATTTGGTGTCGCCCTAATTATCTATGTGAAGCTTATCCACAAATTTTTGAGATAGCTGAGAATGGAGATGCCACCATTAAAGAGGGCTATGAATACTAAGAGGTTGACCAGTTGGAAGCTCTTTTACAGCAACTCAGCCATCACCATTCCCATCCAAGTAATTTTGGGTAAAGATAGCATCTTTTCAGTCAAATCATTGTATAACAAACTGGTGGAGGGTGAGGACCCCATGGTTCCATGGAAACGGATTTGGAAGCCAGGGGCCCTTTTCTAAGGTGATTTTCTTACTTTGGACGGCTATCATGGATAAGATATTAACAACTGACCACCATAGAGTGTGAGGAATGGAGATTAAGAATCTCTTTTGTTTGCATGCAAGAGATGAAGAATCTATTGCTCACTTACTGGTTAACTACCCTTTCATTTTCAGGCTCTGGATCCATTTCTTACAGCTATTCAACAAGCTTTGGGCTTTAAATGGCAAGACTTCAAAAATAGGTGAAATCAAATCATATGGGTGAATGTCTCTTGCATATACAATACAAACAATCGAAAGAAATGTGTGTGTGTGGGGGGGGGTGGGGGGGGTGGGGGTCAATACATGTATGTAAAGGTGGAGTCTTCCTTGGGGTGTATTTTTTTTTGAACCTCATCCTTTTACTTAATGCAAAGAATACTTTTACCTTTCAAATAAAAAAGGATTATGTTATAATTGTGATAAAAAGCTTGCACCTAGGCATCACTGTAAATCACAACAGATCTTGTTACAATCGAATGAGATACATGTATAAGCCCCATGGACTTTGGAGAGGTGGTGGATAGGTGATGGTTGTTGTCGTCAGACCTCCATATATACGAGAAAATGGCGGTGGTTCGGTTGGAGGAGAACCAACCAGAGAGGGAGGATGTCAGTGAAGAGAGGAAGATGGAGAATGTTGGAGGAGAGAGAGTATTTGGGTTAGAGAGAGGGGAGGGAGAGAAAATTGGGTCCCCTCCCAAGTTCGAGTTCAATGCTATATTTATGTTTTTCTTTTCTTTTAAATTGGAGATTCTTCCAAAAAGTTCCGGTTACTATGCCACATCAACAAATGTGGCCAGGAGTCAAATTCAAGGCTTGGCTCAATTTGCTAACTTGTGAACCTGGGTTGGACCGGGCCTGTTCGATTTTGGCTCAAGATGGGCCAAATCAGGTCTATGCTGAGTCAGATGCCCAAACTCTTACAACATGAAGCACAGTGACCAATTTCCGACTTCAATGGCCGGGGGTCTTTGTACATCCAAGGCCTAGGTATTCCTGAAGTCCCCCTCGTGTTGATGGGCCTAGCTTCAGCTAAAACTATGAGAGTCCTGGTCAACTAATGGGTCGGACTGTAACCATTCTAGTTGATAGCAGAAGTACAATAAATTTTATCACCTTAAACCTAGCTTGATATCTCAACCTGGTTGTCAAGCAAACTAGACAATTCTCAGTCCATGTGGCCGATGGAAACCAACTTGCATGTAATGGCTTGTGCAAGAATGTGAAGCTCAAAGTTCAAGGGAATGAGCTCATGATAGATCTCTATCCTTTGGAGTTTGGGGGTACTAATATCATATTGGGCATATAGTGATTAAGACAGTCAGGCCCAACTGATCATGGATTTCATCTTGCCAGTTGAAGAGTTGCCAACATACCAAGCAACCCATAATCATGCAACTAGGCCTAGTGGTGACCAGCCTAACTTTGTCCATAGTCAAGAAGACCAGCCATCCGACATGAATTGGAATGGCTCTTGAGTTATTGTTTCATAAGTATGACAATGTTTTTTGAAGAACCCAAAGAACTGCCCAAACACAACAACAAGACCATCATAGCCAACCAACCCTATCCCTATTTCCAAAAGGTTGAAATTGCAAAAATTGTAAAGGACATGTTAGATAAGAAACCAATTCAGCCAAGCAATGGCCCATACTCATCACTTGTCATCCTTGTCAAAAAAGACAGGACATGGCACTTTAGCATAGACTACCAAGTCCTAAATTACATCATCATGAAGGACCACTTCCCAATTCCAATTATTAACAAACTCTTGGATAAATTAAAGGAAGCCACAATGTTTTTTAAACTGGATTTGTGGTCAAGTTATCACCAAATAAGAGTGCACCATGAAAATGTCCACAAGACAGATTCCCACACTCACAAGGGACATTATAATTCGTAAAAATGCCCTTTGGGCTGTCTAATGTTGCCTCCACATTCCAAGCCCTTACGAACACCATTTTTTGTTATATTGGTTTTTTTTTATGAATGAATATAATTTATTAAACCAGAAATTAGGTCTCGGGCTGGAGAGCAAAGAATCAAGCCAGAGGAAGAGATATGGTTCCAGTCTAGGCGTCAACGGAGGTGGGAACTCTGTGAGCAGCTACCCGACGACCTAGATAGCCTAAGAAGAGGCGCACACTTATGGCAGCGGACAAGCATATACAGGAGACCCAAGAGGAGGCACGAGTCGTTACCTCTTCTAGCAAGTATTACATCGATTTAAAAACAGAAATAACCAGAAATAGAATTAGAGCAGCCCAAAATAAACCTTCCCTAGAAGCCCCTTGCTTAGCTAACCCATCCGCTAAGGTATTTGCTGATCTTCCCACCCAAGGAGAGGTAACGGGCATGTTTCTTGTGAGCCAGTTGACTTTCCTGAACAGGTCTTTGTGTCGCCACATAGCTGAAGCTGGGTCTGTCAACCATCCCACAACAATCTTAGAGTCCCCTTCAACGACCAAGTGCTGAACTCCTAATTGTTCTGCAATCTGAATACCTTGTACCGCCGCTAACAACTCAACTCTATTGGTGGAGTCTCCTATTCCCACGGGGCCTGAAAAGAGTGCTAATATTTGCTCTCCTTATGTCTCAAAACCCCTCTATCCCCGATGGGCCTGGGTTTCCTTGGCTGCTTCCATCAAAGTTCAGCTTTGCCCATCCTTCAGGCGGAGGCATCCACACTACAGATTCCCTGTCCTACCTTGTATGGCTGTTAGCCACCGCTATCCAGTTTCTCCAAAAATCATCAAAGGAGAATGTATGAAATAAGTCCATAGTTCTTAACCAATGAATGGCCCTAGTCAAGATACTGTCCTCAACAGCCTGAATGCTTCTTTCCTTTTCCTTGAATACCCTTGCATTCCTTTCTTCCCAGATTGTCCACAAGGCGGCTGCTATAATACATCTCCACATTATTTTCCTTTTTCTGTAGGCCACACAAAAAAGGAAGGATCGAACAGCTGACTTAAAGCTGTGGACAGATTCCACCTGCATCCAAACAAAGAGAAAATCCAACTCCAAATAGCACTAGAAAAGGAACAATTAGGGGACAAACACAAAGAAGGCCTTTTCTTCTGCAAGCAGTCCAAGGTATTAATCTTCCAATAAAACACCTCTCAGCAGAAAATAAAAACTTTAGGTGGAACCGGTCTAGGCCATATCTCCTTGGTTGGAAAACCCCACTGTCCCTGGGAAGAGCAAAGGGATTTAAAAAAAGGAAGCACGAGTGAAGTAGCCTTTTGGGTGAGGGGACCATAATCTCACATCCAAGCTAAGAGGGTCCAGAAAGACACTGCCAAGAAGGGACAATAGATCTGAAACACTGTTAAGTTCATCATCCCTCAAACCTCTCTGAAAGCCAAAGTCCCAACTTAAGGAGTGGGGTGAAATAGGAGATGAGAGAAAATGAGAGATTGCTTGTTCCTTGTAAAGGGAAATAGAATAGAGAGACGGGAATTGGTCCTTAAGGGCAACAGTACCCACCCAAGTGTCTTCCCAAAATAAAACAGAGATACCAGAATTGACACCATACTTGACAAAGTTGAGAAACTGAGGGAGGATACTTTGGATTGCTTTCCAAGGAGATGCCAACGTAGTTTGACGTGATACACCCGCATGCCATCCATTTTCTAGTCTACCATGTATACTAGCTATCACTCCATGCCACAACCTCTCCCTTTCTCTAGGCCATCTCCACAACCATTTTCCTAAAAGAGCTTTATTCTTGAGAGTTAACCTTCCTAGTCCCAAGCCACCTTCCTCTTTACTCCTACAAACTATTTCCCAGTTGATTAGGTGGTCTTTCTTTTCCTCCCCTGGCTCCCAAAGGAAATTTTTCATTAATCTCTCCAACTTCTTAGCTTCCCTATTAGGAATCCTGAAAACGGAGATAAAATAGACCGGTAGGTTTGCTAAGGTAGCTCTCAATAAAGTCACTCTACCCCCTATAGAGATGTAGTTCTTTTTCCAAGAAGTTAATCTTTTCTCAAACTTTTCCAACACTGGGGCCTAGAAACTACTCTCTTTTGGGTTAGCCCCTAGAGGGAGACCTAAGTACTGCAATGGCCAAGAAGAGACGGAGCAACCTAAACAATCTACCACAGACTGAATAATCCCCTCATTCATATTAACACCTACCACACAACTCTTATCCAGGTTTATCTTCAAATTGGAGACTGCAATGCTCTGAGATTATGATATCATCTCATGATATCACCCCCTTCACAAAATATTATGATATCATCAGCAAACTGTAGGTGGGTTACCCGGATATTGTTCCTTCCTATCCTCCAACCACTCACTTCCGCTTCCCTATCTGCCTTAGTGATTAATCTACTGAAGACATTTGCAACTAAGGTGAAAAGAAATGGGGAGAGTGGGTCACCTTGTCTAAGGCCTCTACAAGCTGGGAAAAAATCTTTGACCATACCATTCACCAAGACTGAGTAATGATAGGAGCTAATACAACCCTTTACCTAGTTGCACCATCTATCTCCAAAACCACAACACCTAAGAACCTCTAGTAAAAAACTCTAATCCACAAGATCATAAGCCTTCTCTAAGTCTAACTTATATACAAAACCTTGATTCCCCGACTTTCTCATGTCCTCCACACACTCATTTGCTATTAGGATCTGATTTGTTATTTGCCTTCCTTGCACGAAAGCACCTTGTGCTTGACTAATGATGGAGGGTAGTACTACTCGAATTCTTAAAGACAACGCTTTGGCCAGGATTTTATAGATGCTTGTTACCAGACTAATCAGCCTGTACTCCTTAGGGTCCTTTGCATCTATCTTCTTTGGGATTAGGGCTAAGAAAGTGGCATCAACTCCAGGGCTTACCTTTTTCTTATCTATAAACTCCTGAAACACCCTGATAATATCTTCTTTAACCACATCCCAATAGTTCTGATAAAAAGCCATTGTGAAGCCATCTGGACCAGGTGCTTTGGATCTATCCATTGAAAATATCGCCCGTCTGATCTCTTCTTCACTGAAATCCCTCTTTAACCAGTTTACTTGTTCTTCAGATAACCTAGTCCACTCCAAATCTTCCAAAGTTGGCCTATTAATCAATGGTTTCCTATAGATTGATTTGAAATGATCCACAAACATTCTTGTTATCTCATCTTGATTTGTGACTTCCTCCCCATTCACCTCTAACTTAGCCACAAAATTTTTTCTTCTCCTCCATCAACCAACACATGGAAAAATTTTGTATTTCCATCCCCTTCCTTAATCCATTTATGTCTTGGCTTTTGCCTCCAGGAAATTTCCTCTCTCGGAAGAACCTCTTCCAAATCCTTCTTTAAATTTCTTCTCAAAGTCCTTTCTTGTTCATTCATCATCCTTTGGGCTTCTTTGGAATCTAATTCCTCAATCCTAGACACCAAATTAATTTTTGGTGTTCTTTGACAACATATTTGTTTACAATAGAGATGGGAAATCTCATCATCTCATACATCTCGAGCTTACTCTACATATTTTTGAAGGCCCACCATTTGCTTGTTAAAGCATCAAAGTGCATCTTTGGCCAAACACAAGTGCATTATCTCAGCCATGATTTTTGTGGTAATAAAATAAAATTTATTAAAAGGAAAAAAATTACCAAGCCAGCCTAGCCTACCAGAACCCACATAATCACCACAATACAAAAGCCCAACAACAGCAAAGGATCCCAAAACAGCCCAAAGACAAAACAATAAACTCAAACAACAAAGACAAGAACCACTTCAAAAACCCCAACAGCATATATCTAAACTCGGGGAAAAAAAAAACCAAGACCACAACTATCTCAGAAGCTACAACCTTTGAACCACTAAAAACTAATATCTTCCTACGGTTCTCTTGATCTTCAGAAACTTCTTATTTGGCCAAATCCCAAAGAGAAACCCTTTTAGTCTAGCGAAACCTTTGAAACCAAAACATTTCTATGTTTTCTTTGTTTTTTAAGTCTTCTATTTGCTGCAACAATCTTCCTGGACCGCAATGAGAAAGAAGAATTCTAAATAATCCTTTCCAGCTTCAAGATTGTGTTCCTCTCAAAAAACTGAGCATCAACCAATGTTGTAGTTCTTTTATTATCAGCTTCTTCTGGTCTAATTGTACTCAAGTCAAAACAACTTTCATCAGTCAAAGGTGGATGTGCTTGAAGATGTCCAGCATTCTCCCTTACAGGCACCTTGTGCCATTCCTCTAGCTCTTTAAACATCTTCCTAATGACCCAACACAAGCAAACCCAGGGCTTTACCTACCTCCACTGCCTTATCAACCACTTTGTTTGTCAATAGTCTTGTCGATATAGTGTGTTCCATCCAAATAAACTTCCTCCTCAGTTGCCTCATTAACCTCGCATATTCATTAGAAGAGCCATCACCTTCCTGTGTTTTTTCTTCTTCTGATAAAGGCCTTGTACTCTTGTTCGATAAGGTCACTTCCTTATATAAACATTAGAATCAGAATCAACCAGCAAAAACCATTTTTTCCTCTCGAATTTCTTCTACAGATTCAGGGCCAATCATAACAGGGTGGAGTCACTCTTCCAAAATTTCCTCTATCCTTTCCGAGCTTGAAGAGTTTTCCATAGCCACGCTAAACAGAGGAATGTTCGGCTGCACTAAACTCTGGGCTAATCCCACACTAGGGCTAGAAGTGGGATCCAGAAACCCCATGCCTTCACCAACTTCATCTTTCTTTTGGTCAAACTCTGAAAATAAAAAAGGATCAAGAACACAAACCTCTGAACCAGAAACTTTATTTTCCATGACAACTCGGCGTAACAATACCATCAATCAACTCCTTTTTTGCCCCAAATCTCAGGACAATATCTCCCTTAGGCTCCCTTGGTTGAAACAGGGTGAGCTCTACATCCTTGATTTTGATGCAACTTGGACTATCAGGGTTCCTCTCCAAAGACGTCAAACCGCAACACTTCTTATGAGATGGAGCATTTTCCTTTTCCACACAATCACCACCAGCATAAAGATACTTCTTAAGATAGCACCTGTATTCTCCCCTTCTAAAAAACATTTGTGATCTTCTGCACGTCTCAAACCTTTATCCAAATTTGAGCTTTCTGAATTTTTGTCCAAGGCCTTAATCTCATAAAAAGAAATAGAATCCACTCCGAGTGGCTTTTGAGCCAGGTCAACCCTAAAAATACTCAATTTTGAACTTAAAAGACCCCTCATTTAAAACTTTTTTCCTTTTCGGTAATAGGGCCTAAAAGTTTTTAAATTTACACAACAAGCCCCTAAGGCCCCCAACCCTTCATCTTCGACTGTAGCTCTCCGTTGCAACTCGCCATTCTCCGACATGTAACGAGCATCAACCCTAAACTCCAATCTGCTTCCTTTTAACGCCTCCCTGGCCACCCTTTGATCTCTTAGCCAAAAAGGAGGATTTCCCTTTGCAACAATTATCCTAATCAAACAGGTTGGGATTGACTTCACGCCCTCCATCTCGACCAAGATTCTTGCAAACTGAATGTTCTCCCACGTTCTGTTCCTAAAATCAAAAGGTTTGAACTTTCAAATGGTATTTCTGATTGTCCTAAAAACTTCCAAATCCCAGGTGCAAAGTTTTAAAAGCGCAAGGCGCAAAAAAAACCAAAAAAAAAAGCACAAGGGCCAATTTATGCCTGAGGCACAAGGCGAGGCGTGCACCTTTTTGAAGCAAGGCACAAAATTACACAAAAAATGCTAAAAAATAAAAAAAAAATCAGAAATTTCAAAAAATATTAAACATAATATTAATAAAAATTTAAACTTAAATTTTAAAATAAATGTTTTAAAAAACCTATTATCTAAAATTAAAATACATAAACATAACATATAGTATTCAAATGAAAATTTAAAAATAAAGCAAATATAAAAAGCATTTTCAAGAATGTAAAACCCACAATCTCTTTTTTTCCTCAATTGCATTATTTCAAGTAGCTATAATGTGATAAACATATTGCATTCTTGATTTTATGAGTCACCTTTGTACCACACCCCTCGAGGCAAGCCTGAACAAGTCCATGTTAGGGTCTTAAATTCTTATTTCTCACATAAAAAAAATAATGATTTTATAACTTTGATTGCCTTTTAAGAATATATTTTATTGGAATGATTGAATGAACAACACTAGCAAATAGGGGGCAAGGGTCTGGGCCCAACCGTTAGGCTCAAAAAAAAAAGCAAAAAGCGTAGAATTTTAAAAAGGCGCAAGCCTGGGCTGAGGCGCAAGGCACATCAGGCATGCGCCTTTTGAAAGGGTGCGCCTAGGACCTGGGTGAGGCGCATACCCTAAAATGCGCCTCGCCTATGCGACTAGGCGTGCCTGAGGCGCGCCTTTTAAATCACTGCCCAGGTGTGAAGAGGGATTCCATAAACATTGACCCAAAAAAAAACTCGTGTTTTCAAAGTTCTTTCCAAGATCAGGTAACCACCAACTGAAGAAAACTTCTGGAGCCCTTTTTTCCTAGATTTATCTCTCGCTAGGGCTATTTCCATGTCTTCCTGCCACTTGAAACTGAAGAAAAACAATGAAGCTTCCAACCCCTCCACTCATTGATCACCCATTTCAATACATCTGTAATGTCTGGATCCGCATGCACAAAACTACCCACTAATCATCAATTCAGAAACTCCAAGCGATCTCCTATCTTTCTCATTTCCTTCACTGAGACTCATTTCTTTGCAGAAACACACATTTTTTGGGACATCATAGTAACAATTAACATATCACTAGGGAAGAAACTAGTGGCATTATTTCTTGCGTTCACCAGTGAACGCTTCAATCATCATACTTTCTAGTGTTTGAAGCTGAAAAAAGCTTGTGAAGAAGTAAGAATGCATTATCTGCGTGTGAGAATCTTCCTGTGATTGGACAGAAGAATTCTGCGGTTGGGTTATTGAAGATTTAAGTCAGATTGCCACACCCAAGGGAAGTTCTGTAAAATGCAGGAGAGAAATTAAGAATCCATGGTATGAAGAAGGAACAGAATAGCAGTTTGTAGATAATTGATGCTACTAGGATATGTTTTATCTAACTTCTTTTCTGGTTCAGTAACATTCACAGTCAGGTTTTTTTTTTTTTTTTGATGAATCAGTCACAGGTAATTTTATTGAACTTAAAGCAAAAAGACTAACCCTACTGATTAGAACAATCTAAAAGACATCACTATGCTTAACTTGAACAAACCAAAAACAAACAAAAAAGCTTACAGCACCCACAGCTAAGGAATTAGCCCTTCTGGGTGTCCATCTGAATGAGGTGTACAAGGACAAGGCCTTCTTGAAGAGGCCAGAAGCATTTGAGGTCATTCACTCAATTACCATCCAGAATCCCCTTCAATTTCCAAACAAGACCACCTTAAGAATGAACCAGATCCAAGCCTTGTAGCAGAGCCAATAGTTCTCTCGAGAAATTCCTTCATCAATAGGGCCTGAAAACCTAAGTTGAATATCATCATAGTAGATTCTGAAAACTCCTCCCACCCAAACCCAAGTTGGGCCCCAAGCAAGGATTTAAATATCGACACAATATGCCCGATACGGGGCGTATCATATCGGTATCGGGTATGGGGCATACGGGAAACACTACAACTAAACCTGTATCTCCTGAATCGTGCGTATTGGGTCAGCCCATACCATGTTGTATCGGCTAATACGCGTCGATACGATACTGACCACGTTTCCACTTCTGTTGTTTAAAAAATGTGCAGTGGAGTGATTCAATCCCCAGACTTTCTGG
The DNA here is from genome assembly GCF_055504915.1 of Nelumbo nucifera. Classification (NCBI taxonomy): domain Eukaryota; kingdom Viridiplantae; phylum Streptophyta; class Magnoliopsida; order Proteales; family Nelumbonaceae; genus Nelumbo; species Nelumbo nucifera. Next base: position 97,836,996 of record NC_142651.1, read on the forward strand.
CACATGCACTTTAAACACGAGCTTTAAGCCACTAGGCCAACCTTCATTATGTGATAATCCATGAAATAAAATAAATTTTATCTACATGTGTAAATGTAATCCAAATAAATAATATATATTTATATTCAACAACTTCAATTAAAGATGAAAAAATAAAATTCAAAATTATTATTTTGTAAACTAATGAAATAAATTTATAAGTCCACATTTATATCAAAAAGTGGTTTTAATGTCAAAAGCTTTATACAAATAAAAATATTAATAATAGAATAATTATCTTAATAGTTAAAATTTATAAATTTGAACATGATGTGTATCTTAAAATTTTTATAAATTATTAATTAATATTTTAATTTGCATTAAATAGCAACATATTTATTATTTATAAAAATAAAAAATATTATTTACCAAATATTTGAGAATAAAATATAAATTGAATTTATCGATTTGGCTAATCTACTTTCATAACAGAAAATGATTATTTTATGTAATAAATTTTATATAAATAAAAGTACTATTAATGAAATAATTATTTTATTAATTAAAATTTATCAATTTGCATATGACATGTATCTTAGAAATTTTAATGTATTTGAAATATTTTAAGTTAAAATTATAATAAATTTGTTTACCAAACATTTGATAACTATTTTATTTGACTTTTCTGTTAATGTTAAAAATTAAAAATAGGAAAATAGGAAATAATTGATATAATAATTCAGATATAATAGTTGCATATGTTTTGTGCCTTGAACTTCAATAGAAAATAATATAATAATAACATTGTGCATGTACTAATTTGTAAAAAGAAATATAATATGTTCTAGCACTCTTGACCGATACATTATCAATAAAATTGTATGATTTCTATGTATCCCGCTATATCAATTGTAATATATTTCTTCACATATACCATTAGAATATGCAATTCTTATGTATTTATACATTAATTATGGTTATTTTGACCTTAAATATAATGTTATTAATATATTTGTGGAATTTATATACATTTCCTAGCGCATCCAAGCATTTCCATTTTTTTTTACCGTACTCCATGCGTTTCCAAAGCGTATCCATATCCGTATCCAAGTGGTTCGATACGATACCTGATACTGATACTTTAATCCTTGGCCCAGGTTACCCAAGGCACACCTGTCAAAATTTAATTTAATCAACCCATTCTAACAGAATGTGGTCTTTGCTGTGCATGAGCTGCTACACCTGGACGCTACTGGGATATGTTGTGCTGTTTTAACTTTCAAGGATTCCATGCTGGTTATTGGCGTTCAGGTGCTGGTGGGCAGGTTTTTGTTGATCTGAAGCCTAACTTTGCTATGCAGGTTGGCAAAGAGTATAAAGGTTCGTACTAGTCTTTCCAAAGCTGTTATGCCCCCCCCCCTTTCTCTCCCTCCATCCTTTTCTCCTGCTCTATATTCTGTCTGCTGTACACCCATTATATAAAGTCATAGCATTTGATATAGTCATGTATACCAATTACAAAAAAAAAAACCACAGGTAATTATAAGGGAAGGAAGCCTCTTGAAATTCTACCAAGAAACAAGTGTCTCAGAAAGAAATGCCTACAAGAAAAACACATAATGACATCATACCCTAACACAACAAGCAATTCAATCCTCATCCAAAGTTGGAAGAAAGCAATTGTAAATTTCAGAAATAATGCTTTATGCAATGGTAAAATCTCAGGATGGCAAGCATGAGAATTTGGGTTTGAGTCTGAGAGCAGCAACTTTGTGTAAAGTATGCCAAAGGTTAGGCCCACATCCAGTCCACCCTTCCCAAGACCCCAGATAGCTGGGACCACATTGGTTAATGACCCTTTTTTTAATAAATTTGGTTAATGACCCTTTTATAGATGATGATATATAAAAGATGTTAACTAAAAAATAATAAAAAAATTAAAATTAAAATTAAGACTGCTAAAATGAGAGGAATAAACTTCCTACCAATTTTTAAGCTGGGACGATGTAAGCTCAGACCCCTGCAAAAAATTAAAAAAAAAATGTCCTGTTAGAAGAACCAAATTATTTTGTACAAAAACATAAAATAATATATACATTTTACTCACATGAACACTTAATTTATCAGCCCATGACTGTAACAAGGTGGCATTGCGTTGCATTTCAGGCTCATCCAAAAGGGCCCGCTCAATTAAGGTAATCTGTGTATCATTCATGATGTTTCTCTTCCTTTTTCTCCTTTGCTTTTCTTCAAACTGCATGGTTTCAGTCTTTTCATTATCCTGGGATCCCATAAATGCACTTTCTTTAGCATGCTCGGCCAATTTTGGGAAGTCATCATTGTCCATCATTTGATCAAAGGAATTTTTCCCATCAGAGCTACTTGGTTCAACAGTCCGAAGATCTTTGTCAGTCTCTCTGAAAGATTCAGATGCACTCTTACCAATTCCATTTTTGTCTTTCCTCCTTCCATCTGGGTCCATTACATCATCAGGTGGATCTGTGCCTTTGCCAGTCATACCAAACTTGTACAGGTCTTCAAAAGTTGAATTATCAGAGATGTCATCTTTGTGGCTTCCACTTTTATCATTCAAGTCTGGAGCTACTTCCCGGATCTTTGGATCTAATTTTCTTGCTGCCCCTATGCCTTGAACCTCCTATTGGCAATCAACCCTTCTCAGATTACTGTATTAAGAACAAAAAAATGGACCATAATATAGGTGACCCTGGGTCAACCCATGGCTCAGTAGGTCATCACTTCACAAATTTATTAGAAGCAATTAGTTAGTTTTTTTTTTTTTGAAAAAGACAATGTCTTGTCAGTTGTCACAGACTAAACACCAGGTCTTGCTCATGTCACAAGTTGTACAACCTTGGTTCAAACTTTGAGTAACCCTAGTTTGACTGAAAACCATAAATCTGACTTCAGATAATGGTCATAATGTGAGATTCTCAATGGTTGTGAAGAAAGAAAAGATAAAACAAGGTTTCAGTATTCACCTGATGGTGCTCATTTAACCTATAGTTAGAAAACTTGTGCAGCAAATCCCCAAATTTATTTTCCTGGACTTGCCCCTGCACACAACTTGAATACAGTGAGTTGGCTAGGTTTCATCCAGAAGATAAAGAAAAGTCAAATTTTTCCAAGTTGCCAAGGAATACATTATCAAAACAACATAATAAGACCTGTAAAGATAAACAAAATATGAATTTGCATTATCAAGCAAAAGGATGTTAAGGTTTTACCTGAACTGGTTTAGCTTCTACTTGTGCAGAAGTAATCAGAGACTGTAGTTGCTTATAAAAGAAACTGTATCAAAAAAATTTGAAGAACAAATATCAAGATTTCCCCAAAAGAAACAGTTGTTGCTGTTAAACCCAACCAAATCTCAGAGGAGATGCACACAAGAGAGAGAAATGTAAATCATAGAGAAGATCATGAGGGTCTTTCTCCGGAATCCTATTGTGGACAGATTCTCAAAACAGTTGACAAATTGGAAGAAAATTACATCTCTTTGGGGGTTAGTATTACCTTAATCAACTCCACCCTAACCAATTTGCCTATTTATTTTCTCTCAGTTCACTATCCCAATTCTTATTCCGAAGATATTAGAGAAGATCATGAGGGTCTTTCTTTGGGAGCCAGGGCCAACAAAGAGAAATAATTTAATTAAATGGGAAACAGTGTGTAGGAGGGAAATAGGGACCAAGAATTAAGAAAGTTGTCATTGGTAATATAGCTTTGTTAGGCAAGTGGTTGTGGAGATTCCAGGTAGAATCAGACAGGTTATGGCATGTTCTGATAAAGAGCATTCATGGTATCTCTGCTAATGGATGGAATGAGGCTTGGCAGGAAAAAAAAAAACTACTCATGCCTCACTTTGGAAGGCAATTTTTCAATTTCGCACCTGTTCCTTCAGTTTATTCTCTATGAGGTTCTTACTGAGGATAAAACAAGGTTTTGGGCTGACCTGTTGGGGGGGAGCTACCTTTTAAAGATAGATTTAATTGTCTTTTCTCTTTGTCCTCCAATAAAGATGCTTTGGTTTCTATCTCTCTATATCTACCCATGGTAATCCAGGAATTGCATTTTTAGGAGGGAACTTGGGAAAACAAATTATCAACTGTCTCTTCTCTCATTGGCTCTTTGCATGGCTCTCTTTGGTTTCCTCTCTTAATGATTGTAGAATCCAGAATGCCAGTATATCAGATCTCTTTTCTTATGCTTCCTTTTTTAAGTCCCTCTAATTGGATTCACCTTTGAAGTCTGATTTCCCCTGCTGTGTGGTGGGGCCCAATATCACCCAAGGTTAGGGATTTTTGTTGGGAGGTAGTACATGAGAACACCTGTGATCAGCTTCAAAAGAAAAGGCCTAACTGATACATCTCTCCTAGTATATATTCCCTATACAGAGCAAGTCGTGATACTAATCTCAGGTCCTTTTGTCTCTAGTAGTTGGGGTATTTTTTCTATTTTTGGCTGTAGGTGGAACCACCAAGTGGAGTTGAGAAGCTTATTCATAGGTAATCAATGGAAACCATTAAGATGAGGGTGGTAAATTGGGTGAAGAGTAAAGACTATGTATTTCTTTGCAAACTTCATAAAGATGATATTATCAGAAATTAACAAGCATGCTACATCCTCCACATCTAGGACAAGAATACTGGTCCAACGGTCGCCTTCTATTCAACCTAAGATCAAGTTTAACTTTGATGGCTACAGCTTATGGAATCCTAGGTCCTCCAGGATTGGAGGTTTAGTTAGAAAACATGATGGAACTTTAATGGCATTCTTCTCAGTCCCTGCTAGATATGGTGATTTCCACTAGGAGTCTAGGACAGAACTTTTGGCGGTTCTACAAGAACTTATGCTCAGTTAGAACCTCAACCACATATGGTGGACGGTGATTCTAAAGTAGGGGTGAGTGGGTTAGAAACAATGATGTGGGAACTTAAAATACAGATGCCTAATAAGGGGATGAAGGAAATAAGATTGTGTAGCCAATGCAAATAAGATTGCTGAGCCAACAAACTAGCCCCAAGGATCAATTGAAGGAGACAGTTTCACCTGCAGTACCCGTTATGGTTTGAACAATGAAGGGGATGAAGGAAATACAAAAGTAAAAGATCACTTTATTGGTAAAGTAACTAAGGTGATATAAACAAGTCCAAACAATAGGCCTTCTAACGCTGATCGAAAATAATAATAATAGACCTTTAATCAATATTCATTATTCAAGCAGCAGAAGCAAGCCCAGAACAATTTCCATAAATAACATAATTGGGGAAAAAACTGAGAGAAGTTGGGGCACAGTAGTAACTTTATGCTAGTACCTTAGTTCTCTTGTACTCATAGTTTCTTAATTTGTATCTGCATGTTATTCATCATTTTAATAAATTTCCCTTGTTTCTGATCAAACCATACCTAGATGTTCTTTAACATTTTAAAAGCCTGGACTTTCAACTCCCTTTTTTAAGATGTTACAGGTAATTTTCTTATTGGAAAAAAAAAAAAAAGATTGCCATTCATCCCAGCATGTGAGTCTCTTTCTAGGACGATGTATAACGTAGTTGGTTGATAACGGAACCCCATGCACAGATTTGTAGCTTCTAAATGATAACCCTAAGTTTAAATCATGCCAGCCAATTCATAGTTCTGTTTAATGATACCCACATATCAGTCCAAGGGGCCATTTGAAACTTACTAAAAGACAATGCAATAAGCTTTTCCGTTTAGCCACTTTAGCTTTTTTTTTTTTTTGATAACTGAATGGTGATTTCATTAACAAGATGAGAAAACTGTTACAAGCATCCCAAGGAGAGGCACGAGGTGCAACCTCCCCTTGAAAGAAATTACAGATTAACCCCTTGTTACAAGCATCCCAAAAGAGAAACGAAGGAGAAAAGATTACAGTGCAGCCCAGTACAAATTTTCCCAATTAACCCCTTGTTTAGCAAGGCAATCAGCCAAAGCATTTGCCAACCTTCCCACCCAGAGTAATGCACATGTTTCTTGTTAACCACTTGGCTTTCTTTAAGAGATCCCTGTAGCACCAAACCCCTGAAGCCGAATCAGCCATTTCAGCTGTTATCAAGCAACTTCTAGAAGGGGCGGTTTCTGTATCTATTTCAATGCTTAGCACGACATAGGATTTAAAAGCGCAAGGGCCAATTTGCGCCCAAGGCAAGAGGCGCAAGGCGAGGCGCACGCCTTTTTGAAGCAAGGCACAAAAATACAAAAAAAGTGCTAAAATTTAAAAAAAAATGTCAGAAAATTCAAAAAAAATGCAAAAATATTAAAAATATTAAACATAATATTAATAAGAAATATAAACTTAATTTTTAAAATTAATGGTTTTTAAAAACCTATTATCTAAAATTAAAATACATAAACATAACATGTAAAGCATATTCAATTGAAAATTTAAAAACAAATCAAACATATAAAACATTTTGAAGCATGTAAAGCCCACAATCTCTTTTTTCTTCAATTGCATTACTTCAAGTAGCTAATGTGATGTAAAACATATTACATTCCTAATTCTACAAGTCGCCTTTGTGCCACGCCCCTTGAGGCAAACCCAAACAAGTCCATGGTAGGGACTTAAATTCTTAATTCTCATTTCTCACACAAAAATAATGATTTTATAATTTTATTTGCCTTTTAAGAAGATATTTTATCAAGATGAATGAATGAACAACATTACCAAATAGGGGGTTCTCGGAGCTTCGGTGAGCGAGTGAACCAGAGTGGAGTGTCTGGGGGCAGAGCCCCCTGCCCAGCCACTAGGTTCAAAAAAAAAAAAAAAAAGCAAAAAAGCATACGATTTTCAAAAGTGGCACAAGGCGCATCAGGTGCACACCAAGCGTGTGCCTTTTGAAAGTGCTGCGTCTAGGACCTAGGCGAGGCGCCTACCCTAAAATGGGCCTCACCTGTGTGCCCAGGCATGCCTTTTAAATCACAGGATAGAAACTTTTAGAAAAAGAACTCAGGATTATATTACCTCAACAGTTGAACATCCTCTTCATTCAATAAATTAGGAATTAAGGATTTTGCATGAGCCAACAAGGAACCTGCACATACAGGTAAACATTTGAGAATGCACAATTCAATAAAAAAATGAGTATCCAATTGAAATAACCATCAGAAAGAAATACTAACACAAGTTCTCACAAACTGTAGCAGCTTTCTGGGTGTCATGTGTTAACGAGAAACCAGGCAATGTTTTAGGTAGCTCCGTTTGCAAGCACTCGAGAAATTTGTTAAAGAATAGGTTCCTTTCTTGCTCTGTTACAACAGGGAGTTTAAAAAATGTAGTCACAAAATAATAGCAAATACAGAGAGGTTTTGGTGGCACACCATAAATTACAGAGTAAAGATTTGACCTTCACAGATATTGGGAACAAAACAATGGAGATTTGCAATTATTTTGACCAAGAATGATGTTCTCTGTTGTGCATAGGAAGCCTGAGGTATGTTGTTGAGAATGAAGGGGCATTCTTTAATTGCCTCGTTGGATGGATCAGATGCCAAAAGAGAAGTTCCAAAAGTAGTAGATGGTAAAGCCAGAATAGCTCCAGCTGCCACAAATGGATCATACTCAAGAGCAGCATCTTCCTCTGTCAATGGAAGATCAGTAGAGCACCAACTAGAACAAAACTCTTCAGGAGGCAGTGAAAAAATTTCAACCAATACTTGTGTCTGAAAGATGAGAGAACAAAAACGTCAGAGATCTCATCCAAGGAAGTACCTCAGATAACTTAATCGGTTTTCTGGAATTTTTCTATGAACAATCAGAACTTTTGATGGATGTGGAAACATTTATAATTTGAAACTTAAAGAGTTCTTCAACATATTAAGATCAGCACATCATCAAAATCGCATAATGGCTTAGCTAGGCAAGGGGTGAATAGGAATTCTATTTTTTGGGCGCAGTTGTAACTGATTTTGTATTTTGGGTATACATGGACAGTTGTGGGGAGTTAAGATCCTTTAGCTCCGCTCTGTTGTATTATTTTCCTTAATCAGTGAATGAAATTTCTGTTATTGATCAAAAAGAAAAATCACATGATATGTTTGCAATCTCAAGTGATAAAACATATAGAGAAAAAGCAATTTCTCATCATGAAATATTTAATTTCTTGCAAAGATAAAATTCTCTTCTTTTGAGGATTAGACACGTCCACACATTCTCAATGTTTTATTCTCCTCTTTTAAGGAATATGCATCATAGATCTTGTGAGCTCTGACAAAGTAAAAGAAAAACAGACAGGGAGAGAACAAGTGGAATAGGCTTCAGTGAATATCTTACAATGTTAAGTGTAATGAAAGATCGAAAATTTGAATCATCAGAGAAGATATCGGTTAATCGCATTGAGTTTAGAAGCACAAGACCCCTTGGATAACTGTTGTCTAAGCAATCACCAAGTTGTTTGGGTTCTCTTCCAAATACAGTTTTCAATAACTCAAGAACCTGCACCATGAACTTCAAATCAATAGCATGGAATTTGCACTAAAAACATTCATCATAGACAAAAGGGAAATCAAAGAAAATCAATTAGCAGATAATATGGACAATCTACAAAAAAAAAATCAAAACCTATTCACATTAACTGGTGTATCCATTCAGTCCCTTTATTTAAATCGCAATAACCATCTAATTTGTTGTATCACACAACAGAGATAAAATATGTATTATATGGATTTAATGTGCAAAGCATTAAATCGGATGGATTTCACATCTCACATGATGCAGGGGCACCAGTATGCCGTTGGTAGGTCATCTTAATACACACCGGTGATTATACCCTTTTTCTCTAATTGAAGTCTTTCAACCTCATCTTCTGAGAACTAACCTCTAACGCAACAGACTTTGCCAATTGCATGCTCCTCGGAGAGCTTGCTACCTCGTCCAAGTAAGAAATACTTTCTGTTTCACAGAGCTGCACCAACTGCATAAAGAGAAATCCAGTTGATAATGAAGTTTTCTCAAGAGATATCACAAATAGGACAAATATGTCAAGAATTAATAAGCAGCATCAATTCTAAAGTATAAGTAACTATACTACAGAAAATAAAAATTAAAAAAAATGGAACATGATACAATATGGTCCACGTCAACATCTTTGGACTTACAATGGACAAGACTTTAGACTTCATCCTAGACACAGCAGCCACAACCGTAGAGGACTCTTGAAGATGTGGAGGAATATCTAACTTTAAGACTGCCTGTGCTAGTGAAAGAATACCACCATTTTTGCATAGTTCCTGTAATAAGAACAAATGATATATTTCAGGGGAATTTTTTGGTAATAAATAAAAAAAAAAAGAAAATTTTACTAAAAAAGAAAAATTACAAGTGAGGTGGCAAGACATCACCCAAGACGAGGAAAAAAACTCGGAACCCAAGCACCAAGCACCAACACCCTCCCACCCCTTTAAAATACAGACTTTTTTTCCTTCCTAGACCTTAAAACATAAATTAATCTCTCTACCAAGACCCATCCAGGTAGTCCACAACGAACAAGGACATCAATCGGTGAAATCCTACTATTGAGGATGAGAACCACCATTTGATTGTTCTCCTTGTATACGCAATAATTTACTATGGTGGTCCTAGGACCTTATCCGCAGAGCTGTTTAGATTGGTATTTAAGACTTTTTTTTATCAGCAAAAGAGAGTTTTATTTGAAATTAGGGTTAAAATAAAGTTTTACAGCTTTGTGTATGGGATTAATGCTCCCACACTATTACATATTTCTGTCTCTGTCCCACTTTACATTGCAGCCCAAAACTATTGTTGCCTCAAAGCCCTTGTTTAGCAAGATAATCAGCTAGCCCATTTGCACTCCTTCTAACCCATTTGAAATCAGCCTCTACCTCCCTTGCAACCAATTGGTATTTAAGACTTTAATGTCCACTCCAGAAATATTAATAGCCTATTACAAGATTTTGAAGGTAGATCCATCAAATGGTGGATCCAGATTTCTGCATGTGCACTAGAAACTGGTACACCATGTGAAGACTACAAGGATATTATGTCTAGAGGTACTTTGATAAGGCCTTCCACCCTTAATAAATTGTTTTGAAAAAACAACGTAGAAAAGCTAAATTAAATGTTATTTAATCATTGACTTTTCTAAAAACATAAGGAGTATCTAGAAAACCTTATGCTTAAGTAGACGCTCCCTAAACATTTTTTGTTGACACATGGACTGAATAAACTGCAAAGAAGCCTCGCATTGATGGCAGAGGTTTTTCATTGTTTGTTCACTAGGAAGAGGACTGGATTTCCTGCACAAAGTATGAAGATCTATTGCTGACAGTTTGATCTGGAGAAACCTAATGTCTACCCGAACAGCATGAAAAGCTACATCCATGAATACATCAACCTGTCATGGAAAAGTCCACTGATTAGCCACGAATGTTACTATGTTGGAATCTAGAGATGAGATACCATGAATAGAACATTATCAAAAGCACCTTGGGGTGTGCAAGAAGAACATGAACAACATCTTGCCACTGTGACGAAATTGATCCAGTCAATAGATGAAGACTGCAAGCCACCAATGCTGAATGCAAAAGAGGTACAAAACTTGTAGCATGCTCCTAAAACACAAAACCAGGTCACATAAGAACCATTGAGAGATAAATAGGAAAACCTAAAAGAGAGGATAAAAGGTCACCTTTCCATAAGAACCCAGAACAATAAGCATATAAAATACCAGATCCAGTATCTGCTCCATTATTTTTACGTCATCAAGCAAAATCTGGCAAAAGGGGGAAAACAAATAAGGAGATAGATACACCCTCTTTCAATATGGTTAATATTTCTACTTTAACCTCCTTAAGAGGCTAAATCAATAATCAATAACTTATAAAACATCTGAAACTCTAGGAGATACAAGGCAACAGAATGCAAACACCCAATTCCAACCAACCGCCAAAAGAAGCAGAACTTGGGTAAGAACAGATAAATAAGTTGACAAACTTTAACCATCTATATGAATACCACAAATTACTGATGCAGTAATTAATTCCAAAAGTTCTTTAAATATCATTCAACTATTCATTTCGTTACATAATAACCTTGATCAGAATGTTCATTTTATGAGAAAAAAATAAAAGGTATTAAAAATCAGTGAGATTCAGCCATGTTTCAAAATTTTTAATTCCTCTAACTATAAATCCTCCTTGCAATTATTGGCCCACAAGACTTGCTCATCTTGGTTTCCGAAACTAGTCATGTTTACAAATTCCAAAATTTGTCACTTATATCAAGACCATTGCGTGCATCAATGCCATAATTTAAACAAACACCCCTACCTTCTGTAAAGTAACTAGTCATCACATTCAAGTTGCAAGATCCATCATCTTTACATCCTTTCAGCCGGTGTTTTAAAAGCGCAAGGCGCAGGGGTCAATTTGCGCCTGAGGCGCAGGGGTCAATTTGCGCCTGAGGCGCAAGGTTCAAGGCAAGGTGCACACCTTTTTTAAGCAAGGCACAAAAATACAAAAAAAATGCTAAAAAATAAAAAAAAATGTCAGAAAATTCAAAAAAATCAAAAAAAAAATATTAAACAAAACATGTAAAACCTCTAATCTCTTTTTTCACTCAATTGCATTACGAGCTGCCTTTGTGCTACGCCCCTCGAGGCAAGCCCAAACAAGTCCACATTAGGTCTTAAATTCTTAGTTTTCACACAAAAAATAATGATTTTATAGTTTTAATTGCTTCTTAAAGGGCTGCGCCTAGGACCTAGGCGAGGCGCATACCCTAAAATGCGCCTCGCCTGTGCGCCTAGGCACGCCTTTTAAATCACTTTCAGCTTCATGAAAGAAAGAAGAAGATTGCTTGTACCACCAAATAACATATTTTGTGCTTGTTTGCTTAGCATTCATAAGCACTGAAGGTATCTTCTTTTCAGTTTTATTATTAGAATCTTCCAACCCCCATGAGGAACAGAACAATCTTGCACCTATTCCACAACCAAAAATACCACTATGACTTCAAATGCACATTAATCTTCAATTTTCACTTATTGACTGGTGAGCTGCTGCCAATTTTGATAAAACAGCAGCACCAACATCAGTAATTACCTCATCATATGACTTTCTCCTCTCCTCACCTGTCTTTGAACTAACCACAATATGACAAACTTTTAACAACTTGCCATCATTGTCAGTCCGTATAAACCCAGTTTCTCCCTAATATGCCAGCTGTTTTTTCTCGGCATCACTAATTATCATCCCCAACATTTAGATTTGCATCCTTCTCAAATTTGTAGTATATGCTTTGGACCTAAATTCAGAGGAAGTTGGTTCCTTTTTTTATCTTTTTTCCTTTCTTTGGATACAAAAGGAGAAGCAGATTTAAATGGCTCACCCAGAAGTTGTTGGTTTCTTATGACACATAATGCCTTGGGGATAGACAGACGATTGAGCCTATTCCTATTCACATATTATCATGCAAGATGTACAAAGTATGTTACAATACAGCAACGTGGCTTTCTAATTTATTTCTCTATAAAGAACCAGCTCATCACTACTCACCCCCAGCCCCTAATGAGGTAAAAAATGAAACCCAGAAACATTTTTGTTTTAAGTAAAAAGATATCCTCCCCAAGTCAAAAAGAAAAATAAAATAAAATAATGTGTGTACTCTCTCTCAAGTTAATAAATCTGCAAGCGAGTTATATATATGAAGCTTGCTAGATTTGACGCCTTAGGTGTAATGGGCCTTCCACTTGTCCTGAAAATTTTCTATTCCTATCTCTAAACCTCTTATCTTATTACCCAACCAAACCTCCACTTTCCTTGCCCAAGCATACCATATCCCAGTTAATGAAATGGTCCTTTCTGGAAACACCAGAAAGAATTCTGTTATTATTTTCTCAATAATCTTGATGACTTACATAGGAGCCCCAACCATAGAGAAGAAATAGATAAGAAGATTACAGAAGGCAGATTTTAGCAGGGTTAGTTATCTTTCTAGAGAATCAAGGCAACAAGATTCCCAGAAAACTCTAAACCACTCAGTTCCAGAACCCCAAAGATCTAGAATTTCCATCTAAGGGAAGATCAAGTTACTAGGGCAGCAAGTTTGAAATCTAACACCTCATTGCCATCATAAATTCACCTTCAACTCCCTCCCTAAGGTTGGTCCATTTAATAGTGCTTACATCTAAGTTGATTTTTAAGCCTGAGAATCATCCAAATAAACCTAATAAAATCGTTGAAGTTCTTCACAGGGGCATCCCCCTAATCCTCAAAAAGGATAATTATAACCTCCCAAACTAAAAATGAAACACTACATTTTCCTCCTTCCTACTCTAAACTACAACCTGTATTATTACAACTGCATCTCAACTCACAAGATGACTAAGGCATCCCACAGAGAAATTAATAGAAAATGTGACATGGGTGACCCTGTCACAAGTCATTGGAAGTGCATATATGAAATAAAGAAGTTATCGAAAAGTTAAATAGCAAACAAAAAAGAAAATCCATTTTTTCTCTCCTTGAAGTCTGACTTCTCAAGTACCAAATCCGAAAACCCCCAAATCTGCATAACAATAAGCTTTCTCCAACTCAAGTTTACAAACAACTTTTCTTCCCAATCTTTTTAAATCCTTAGTCCACCAGCTGTAAAGATATCCATGATTTGATGCCTCTTTAGATGAAGAGATGAAGACGATAGACCTTTGTTGAAGTTTGACCTGCCATAGAATTCTGTCTTGTTCGTTGACTGTAGAGTAAAGTAGACAGCAAGAAGTAGGAGAGGAAAGAAGAAAAGAGAGAAAGGCTGGTTCGAATTAGGGAAAAAAAATTAATCCCTTGATTCGGCCAGACCTATTATTATATTATTGACTTATTGAAAAAGACTTGAGTGCCCTTCTTTAAGTAAGAGGCACTCAAACTAACATAACAGTACACATCAGCATTCTCAACAAGTACAAAGACTGAAATACCCCTTCACTAACACCACTAACACTCCCCCTCAAGCTGGTGAGTATATATCATATAATCCCAGCTTGTTACATATGTAGTCCACTCTCCCCCGACTCAAGCCTTTTGTAAACAAGTCTGCCCACTGGTTTCCTGTACTAACATATGCAGTTTCTATCACCCCATTCAGCACCTTCTCTCTCACAAAATGACAGTCAACTTCGATGTGCTTGGTTCTTTCATGAAACACTGGATTGGAAGAGATATGAACCGCTGCCTGATTGTCACAGTAGAGCTTCATTGGAGTACTGATGTCATATCCTATCTCCTGTAGAAGGTTCCTCAGCCACACTAGTTCACAAGCAGTATGTGCCATGGCCCTATATTCCGCTTCTGCACTGCTTCTTGCCACAACTGTTTGCTTCTTACTTTTCCATGTTACCAGGTTACCCCCCAGAAAGGTGCAATAGCCTGTGGTAGATCGTCTATCAGACATAGAACCTGCCCAATCAGCATCGGTGTATCCTTCTACTACCAGTTTTCCACCACTTCTGTACAGCAAACCACGACCAGGAGCTCCTTTCAGATACCTCACAATCCTTAGCACTGCATTCCAATGTGGGACCAAAGGTTTCTGCATGAACTGACTCACCACACTAACCGCAAATGAAATATCTGGCCGAGTAATGGTTAGATAGTTTAGTTTGCCTACAAGTCGTCGGTATCTGCCAGGCTCTTCAAACACTTCACCTATATCACTGCTCAGCCTCGTATTTGTTTCCATAGGTGTCTCAGCCGGTTTAGTACCCAACAATCTTGTTTCTTCCAGTAAATCAAGCACATATTTCCTCTGGCACAAATTAATGCCATGCTTAGATCTTGCTACCTCTATGCCCAAAAAGTATTTCAACTTGCCAAGGTCCTTTGTCTGAAAGTGTTCCTGTAGGAATGCCTTCAATCTGTCAATGCCCATTTTATCATTCCCAGTCACAACGATATCATCCACATACACCACCAATATTATTTTACCTGCCGAAGAGTCAAGACTGAAGACAGAGTGATCAACTTGGCACTGTTTCAGACCAAACTTCTTGACCACCTCACTGAACCTACCAAACCATGCTCGAGGGGACTGTTTAAGTCCATAAATAGCCTTCTTAAGTCTACATACCTTACCATCCTCCCCCTGAGCAACAAACCCAGGTGGTTGCTCCATGTAGACCTCCTCGAGCAAATCCCCATGCAAAAAGGCATTTTTGATATCGAGCTGATGGAGAGGCCAACCAGACATAGCTGCAAGAGAGATGACGACACGAACTGACCCTATCTTAGCAACCGGGGAGAACGTCTCCGTGTAGTCAATGCCATAGGTTTGGGAGTACCCTTTGGCAACCAGCCGCGCCTTCAGGCGCTCAACACGACCATCTGGCAAGTACTTAACACTATACACCCACTTACAACCGACAGCCTGCTTCCCAGGAGGAAGAGCGGTGAGATCCCAAGTGTGATTATGATGCAAAGCAGAGAGCTCTTCTTCCATAGCACGGCACCACTCTGGAGAGGCAAGGGCTTCCTGGACATCCTTAGGAACAACCACGGAGGATAACAAAGATATGAACTGGCGATGGGAAGCGGAGAGGTGGGTAAGTGAAACAAAATTGGAAATAGGGTGAAGGGTGCAAGTACGCTTACCTTTCCGTAAGGCAATAGGAAGATCTAGGTCGGAGGCTGGTGTCGAAGCTGGAGCTGGATCTGTCGACGGTGATGAAGCTGGAGGAGCTGCAGCCGGTACACGTGGGCGATGTGTATACACGTGACGGATGGGTGGACGGTCAACCAATGGTGGCACCGGAGGCAAGGACGTAGGCATGACTGGAACCAAAGGAGGTGGATCAGCCACAGGAAGAGGAAGAGGAGGTGGTGATGTGGGGGAAGCAGCAGCACCGGACCCCACGAAGAACGGAGTAGACTCAAAGAATGTAACATCAGCACATACCAAGGAACGACGAGAACTAGGATGATAACACTTGTACCCTTTCCGAGTTCGGGAATAACCAAGGAAGATACACTTCATGGAACGTGCATCTAACTTGTCAGTCCCGGGACTCAGATTATGAACGAAGCAGACACACCCAAATACCCGAGGAGAAAGCGGAAACGGAGACATGTTGGGGAATAAGACACTAAAAGGAGAACGACCATCAAGGATAGACGTGGGCATCCGATTAATTAAGAAACAAGAGGTGAGCATTGCATCGCTCCAAAAAGTTTTGGGAACATTCATGTGGTGCATGAGGGAGCGTGTCGTTTCTACAAGATGGCGGTTCTTTCTCTCAGCAACCCCATTTTGTTGCGGAGTATAGGTACATGAAGTTTGGTGTATAATGCCATGTTGGTCCAAGTATTCTCGAAAAGATGAAGACAAGTATTCACGACCATTATCAGAACGGAAAATTTTGATGTGAACACCAAATTGATTGCGGATCTCAGCATAAAATTTCTGGAAGATGGAAAATAATTCACTTCTTTCTTTCATTAAATAGAGCCACGTCATTCTTGAACAGTCATCAACAAAAATAACAAAATATCGGTATCCATTATATGACATCACTTTATAAGGACCCCAAACATCTGAATGAATTAAAGAAAAAAGACTCGACACACGGTTATCGACCCTAGAACGAAAGGGAACACGATGGTGTTTCCCAAATTGACAAGACTCACAATCTAAAACAGAAAGTTGACTCAATGAAGGGACTAAGGACTGCAACACTTTCAGCGAAGGATGACCAAATCTACAGTGCCACTGGAGAGGAGAAATGGATGACTGAAGAGCCGTTGACGTTCGTCCACCACCATCAAGATAATACAGTCCACCGGCTTCATGCCCTCCACCAATCTTCATCCCCGTCTTGAGATCCTGAAAAACACACATAGAAGGGTAAAAAGTGATGGAGCACTTAAGTGACTTGGTCAGCTTACTAACAGACATAAGATTAAATGGAAGCTTAGGTACATATAAAACAGAGGATAGGGATACAGGGTCTAGGTCAACATTACCAACACCACAGATAGATGACGTGGAGCCATTAGCAAGGGTAACAGATTGTGATGTTGAGCAATGAGTGAGAGATGAAAACACACCTGGAGTTCCCGTCATGTGATCGGAGGCTCCAGAGTCAATAATCTAGGGGTTGGGTGTGGATGCCAAACAAGCCATACCTGAGTGTGCAAAGGAAGCTGTGTTCTGCTGCGACTTGGATTGAACAAACCTCTCATACTCATCACGAGGAACACTCACCATCTCCTTGCCTGGACTATCTGAGGGAGTAGAAGGCATCGGGTCAGCTGACCGTTTCTCCTGTGTAGGGCTGAAACTGGTGTCACTAGTCATGGCATGGTTGGCCCACGTCGAGGGAGGACCATGTAAGTCATAGCAGTAGTTAATGGTATGTCCATCCAAACCACAGTGAGTACACTTCCGTGGACCCGCGCCACGTCCTCTACCACGAGCTCCCCCTGAATCTCTGCCTCCAGTACGACCACCACCACGGATATGTGTAGATCCACCACTACCACTCCTGCCAGGCTGGGTTCCTCGAGTCCCACTTCTGCCACCTCGGCCTCTTGACACTGCAAATGCTGATTTATCGGAGACATTAGAGTCCATAGATCCAATGGAAGCCCTCCGAAGACGAGCAAACACCTCCTCTAAAGATGGAAGAGCAGATCCCCCTAGTATCTGGGCTCGTACTGGTTCATACTCAGACTTCAGCCCCACCAGAAACCGTGTTACATCAAGCTGCTCTCGCTGTTGCTGTTGAACTTTGACATCTGAAGTGAGAGGATGATAGACATTTAACTCATTACGGATATTCCTCACATTGGCATAGTACTCCTCAAGGCTCTGATTTCCCTGTTGCAGATTGAAGTATTCCTGGTACAGTTGATATACCCTAGTGGTATTATCCTGACCTGAATACAGTTTCTTGGCATGATCCCACACCTCTTTGGCTGTGTCAAGAAACATGAAGTTCACACTGATTTTGGGTTCCATACTGTTCCACAACCATGTAATGATCTGTGCATCTTCCTGTTCCCAGTCTTCATACTCCTGAGAATTAGCGGGGGGTTTCTCCTCTCTTATATGCTTCACTTTCTTCTTCGCCTTCAGAAAAACCTCTACAGACTTGGCCCAAGGGACATAATTCTCTCCATTCAGTTTAATGGAGGTCATTTGGACATTCAGGTAGTCAGTAGATATCATGACACTAGGTTTACTATCACTGTTATCTGCCATTGCCGAACTCCCTTAATTCTGAGCACTGAATTAGGAGCACTACACACTGCACACTACACACAGACACTTCATCGAAATCTGCACACTGATTTCAACAGCTGAGAACTGCAACACCACAAACCCTACTCACCGAAGTCTGTACACTGATTTCAGCAGTATTAAATGTTGAAAACTACAACACCACAACCCCTACTCACCGAGGTCTACACACTGATTTCAGCGATATCAAAAGCTGAAAACCACACTTGTAACACCACCAACATTAATCCACAACTATAGGAAGCTTCACCATTAAGTAGACACTATTGCCATTCGAATCACACACAAACCAGAATAAACCCTAGCATAAACCCTAGCATACTGCAATCTGAGAACCCATCATGCGAACTGTACTACACCTCTCATGTATTCCATAACAAAAAAAATATATAAAAAAAACTTTACCTCATCGCCTGAAGGCCAACCATACGAAGGGCTGAGACACCACTGCACCACACGTACCAGCCCTAACTAGGGCTTAGAAACCACAGCAACCAATCACCAACGACACAATCGGAGGCATAGAGACCTCCTAGGGAAGAGGGCGATCACTCCTTTTCAGCCCTTTTCCCAGTCTCCAACTCACAACTGAGAACCCCAAGTGAAACCCTAATTCGAATGCGCAGAAGGCAGAATTCTAGCAAGTCTGATTTGGTGAACCTAGCTCTGATACCATGTTGAAGTTTGACCTGCCATAGAATTCTGTCTTGTTCGTTGACTGTAGAGTAAAGTAGACAGCAAGAAGTAGGAGAGGAAAGAAGAAAAGAGAGAAGAGAGAAAAGAGAGAAAGGCTGGTTCGAATTAGGGAAAAAAAATTAATCCCTTGATTCGGCCAGACCTATTATTATATTATTGACTTATTGAAAAAGACTTGAGTGCCCTTCTTTAAGTAAGAGGCACTCGAACTAACATAACAGTACACATCAGCATTCTCAACAAGTACAAAGACTGAAATACCCCTTCACTAACACCACTAACAACCTTAAATAGAGATTATTAGTTTGCCAGTCCCTTTATCCGGAGACTTACACTTGGCTCCACATTATGCCAAAGCTAGATTCAAAGCATCTTAAAATATCCATGTCAAACACAAGCAAATATCTCCATCTTCAAGAAACCAAATAGACATGATCCTATATGAAAAATATTTGTGTCAAAGGAAAAGTAGGAAGATCAATAAATGCCTTGTACAGTAAATGAATCAGGTGCCATCATAGTGGGTCCAACCAAGAAGATTCCTTACGCCAAATAATTGGATAACCATGCAGCATATGGTTTCCAGACATCAAAGTAATATATATATATCAGATACTTGGGAACATCCAGCGGTTTTTCTGTTACATCTCCTGGGCGGATCAAACAAAGTGCTATCTTGAAGCCCCACTCCAAACCCATGTATATGGTTATCTTTTGAGAGGTATATATCAATAGGTCATTCACCATCAAATGTTTTCCATTACTTACTAGCCAGTTTTTTTTAACTTTTTTCTTGGGTCCTCTTTCTTCTGGCAGGCAAAAAGATAGTGGGTGAAGCTGGATTCCCAAACTACGTTATGAATATTCACAGACTTTTACCAGCTAAGCAATTAAAAAGTAATATAATTGGCAAGAAGACTGAAGAGAGAGCAGTCGCATAAATAGATCCCTTCTGCTACCACATATATTCAGTTTTTAAAGAAAAATACCAGTTGCCAAGAAATGATGCTTTGCCGGATCCAGCAAAGTTTACCTGTTCAAGTCTGGTCTGCCTAGCAAGGTCACACAAGGAATGTAAAAGCCGCAAACCTTGTAACATGTATCTCAAGTAGATATCTCCTCGATCACGTGAAAGAAGAACCGCAAGAAGGTGCATAGGGAGAGATGAAGCAAGTTTTTCCATATCAATCTGAAACAAGTATTTTGTGACGCTACCATTTAAATAAGCACAAAAGAATCAAAAGTAACAAATCCTAGAAAAAAGGATCACCTGAACCAATAATCCTTTTTCAGTATGACGATGCAGAGTAAAATTTTCAGAGTCCCTCAACAGCTTACTAAGCTCCTGAGAGCTAAGTCCATTTAACTCTTCAACTGCTGAATTTAGGTCAATGGCCTATCCAAACAAACAGCAAAGTGTATTTATGTAGATTCGCAAGAAAGAGAAGAGAAAATAAAGCCAGGTAAAATATAAATGAATCAAAGAAAAACCCATCTTGTCTAGAGAAAAGGCAATTATTTTAAACCAAGAAATCTTCGAAGTTTATATAAGAAGCAACCAAGAGTAATAATCGACACATTAACTACTAAAAAAATCCATCAATACAGACACTTTATTGAACAACCTAAAATGCCAGAATGCTATAACTTGCTTACTGATTGGAGGGTAGAGAAGAAGCATATCAGTAGCAGACCTAATAGGCCTATGCATGCCCCAATTTGCCTGTGCTTTAGGTATATTTTGTACATTTTCCTTCTTTTATCACTCTTTTTATTTGTTTTAAAACTTCATTGAACAGCCTAAAAGGCCAGAATGCTACAACTTGCTTACTGACTGGAGGGTAGGGAAGAAGCATATCAGTAGCAGACCTAATAAGCCTCTGCTTGCCCCAATTTGCCTGTGCTTTAGGTACATTTCTTTTACCACTTTTTATTTGCTTTGCAATTTAAGACTAAGATGACATATGTGCAGCTATAATTTTTAGCTATACTATGGAAATAAAATTTTGTTTTGGAAAGATTTTTGGGGTTGGGAATGTGATGTTGAAAGACCTTTACCCTACTTTGTACTCCATCTCCTTGTTCAAAAAGGAGCCAATCATCAAGTTTGTTTCTTCCCTCTCTCCTACTCTCAGTCTCCTTTCTGCTTCACCTACATCAATTTCTTGAATCCTTTTAGCAATCCACCCCTTTGTTTCTTCCAGTCTTCCAAACTCCTCTTTATTCCAAGCCTTAATCCTGGCTTTCAAATATTGTAATTTTTATTAAAATCTGTACCCTTTCCATCTAAAAACCAATGATCCTCTTCCCACCATTCTTTCACTTTCTTTAAAAAGTCAGGATGAAGCAACCACATGTTCTCAAACCTAAATATGCACAGTCCCCCTCTTACGTTTTCTTCGTAAAGTCTAGGAAGGATCCTCACCACCAAGCATTCTCCCAATCTTAAGAGAATAAGAATCTATCCAATTTACAACACAGGAGTTCATCTTGAAAATTGGACCAAGTGAAATTTGCTTGCAACATTGGCAACTCTCTCAAATCAAAGGAGTCCACAAAAAGATAAAAACTTTCTCATGCTAGAGATAACCCTATAATTGGGACTGTTTGTTTCATTTATGAATCTGATGACATTAAAAGTCACCCCCCAGACACCAAGGGCCATTCCAGAGACTCATGGCTGCTAACTCCTCCCACAATTTCTCCCTTTCCCTATACAAATTTGGTCAATAGACATTGGTTAAGGCCCATACTAGTCCATCCTCTTTCCTCCTTAATTTAATTGTAACCGTAAAGTTATCAATTAGTTTTTTCTGTACATTCCATCTCCTCAGTTTTCCAAATTGTAACTATTCCCCATGAAGCCCCCAAGATTGTGCATAGGTCCAAGTTAGGCCTCTGGGTGACCACACACTCCTCACCCACCTTCTATCCAATTCTGTCAATTTCAATTCCCAGATTAACACAATATCTGGTTTTCGTTTCTGAAGACTTCCCTAATTACCCCCTATTTTCCTTGAACTCCCCAATCCCCTTACATTCCAACTGATTACATAGGAACACTCAAAACAATGCCCATGAGGTCTACCATTTATTAACCCAGTTTTCTTTCTTTCCTCCCTGTGCACCCTTTTTCATAATCCACTTCAAAGTTCACAGCTAAGCCTCTCCACCTCACTCATCTTCTTTTTTCTCCTCTTTGGTGTCTCTCCTTGTTAGGAGTTTTTCCTTGGTCCAAGATTAACTCTTTTTTCTGGTGCTTGTTTCTATTCTCTCTTTGATTTTTTTAGCTCCAGCAAATTCCCCTCTAACATCACCTACCATTTTCCCTGGAAGGAGGAATTGGAATATCACCCTCCTTTTCCTCTCCACACCTGAAGTCTAACTCCACCTCCACCAACTGCTCAAAAAGTTGCAAGATTAGCTCCAAAATTCTCTTCCCTTCCTCCAAGCCTTCTAGAGTCTCAATGTCCCCTAAGACTTCTGTTACTTTCATCAAATCACTGGAAATAGCAGCTTCTAGACAAGTAGAATAACATGCAAGATGGACAGCAACAAGTAAAGGGGAGGGGGGAATTAGGCAAAGCACAAACAAGAAATAAAGAAGTTTGTCACACCATACCAAACACAAGGAAATTTTTAGGAAAATCAGACCCAAAATAGGGTAAAGTCTGTAGATTTACTTGCTAAGGGGGGAGAAATCAAAACCAAGCTACGGACACCCTGTCTCTGTCTTGGACTCAAGATAGGATTTACTCTGCCTTTGGTCGAGAAGCTTGCCTCCTCCGGAGGTGAGTCTTCCGGATCAAGACTCTTCTAAGGTTCCAAAGAATTGCCTGCTAGGGGCGGTGAAGAACTGTAAAAAAGTAATGTTGTTCCAGGATCCACTTCCACCAAGAATCGCTTTCCCTATCTATTCTCAACACTACCAATGTTGGACTTACCAAACTCTTCCTCATTGGTTTTCTCCTCTTCAAAGTTAACCCACTATGAGTTAGACTAATCATCTTCTTCATCTCATCTCCTACCATACCTTTGGTTCGGACGATCAAGGCAAGTGGAGTAGGAAACCAACCTCGGTCTCCAAGCAAGCTTTGTTGTAGCATTCTCAATCGAGCAGGTCTTCTTTGAACCAATGGATTATCACCTGATTCTTTTGTTTTAAGTTCATTATTTTTTTTTTCAAGTTTATAATGATATTTACCTTTTTATTTTCCTTTATGAAATATTTTTAGTTATACATAATAAAACATAGTTGATGTTTTAAGATTTGACTCTTAGGAAAGGATAAGTAATATAATAGCATAAGTTGCATGCTCATACATCTGTCTGATATCCGAGGGTCCACAACGAAATAATGAGAGTTGTTGGGCCTTGTCCAACTCTTTAGCCATCAGTCAGTCTATGTCTCAGGTGAGGTTGAGCCAGAAGGAAGAGATATTTCAGCGAGAAAAATCAGAGATGGGAAGGTGGATTCTAAAGTTGCTGAGTGTCTCTATAGTTGGAAAAAGAATTTCCCAAAGGAGAAGACATGATTAGAGAAGTTGATGGTAAAAGGAAGGAAATATCAAAGGAAAAAAAATGGGAGGGAAGAGAGAACAGTTTGGGGAAGAAAATACATGGAGAAAGGGGAGCGAGGGGCAACTTCCAAAAAGGGTCAGAGTTGGTAGATGCTGATCTCAAGGGTGGTAGTGAAGCAGTAGATAAAATGTTGGAAAAAATGAAAAGGAAGGAAAGTCATTGTCAAGAGTTACAGAAGAAAACAAAAATATAGAACTAGACCTCTACGAGATAATGAAGAGTTAGGCGATGAGGATGGTGCAACTTTGGCTACAGAGGAGGAAGAGATAGTTATAGATGAGGCTCACGAAGTTGAGAGAGTAGTGGATATGGAATTGGTGCTGAACAAAGAGGTGAAAATTAGTAAAACCTTGAGTTCTGGTGTAGACCCATTCCACCCAAAGTAAGAGTGTTTGTGTTGGGAAGTAGTGCATGGGAAGATTAATACTTTGAATATGTTACAAAAGAGAATGCCTAATTCTTGTCTCTCTCCTAACTGCTGTATCTTATGTAAATCCAATACTGACAGTTGTCATCACTTACTGATCTCTTGTCCCTTTGTTATGGAGATTTGGCTTCGGTTTTTCTCTTTGATTGGGTGTAGGTGGACTTCATCATCAGAGGTCAACATGCTTTTCGATCCTTCCATGTTTATGCTGAGGGGATGAACAATGTGGAGATGTGTTAGAGCTGCCTTGGTGTAGACTATCTAGGAAGAGAGGAATGCTAGAATATTCTTAGAAAAAGAGAGGAGCAAAGAAGCTGTTAGGGATTGTATAATGGTCAGGGTGATCCATTGGATAAAGACTGTGGAATTGTTCTCCCAATTCTCCTTTGATGATGTTTGGAGGAACTGGGAAGCAATTGCCAAAAGTTCCTCTAGAAAGGAAAGTGTGGAGATGCATTGGATACCTCCAATGGAAGGCTTTGTGAAACTGAACTTTGACGGGAGCAGTCAAGGTAATCCAGGCCCATCTGGTATAGGAGGGGTATTGAGAGACTCAAAAGGTAAAATTGTAGCTTTATTCTCAGGCCCCGTGGGCTTGGGTGACTCTCTCAAAGCAGAGTTGCTTGCAGCAGTACAAGGAGTGCAGGTTGCAAATGGATTACAGTCTCAACTAAGATGACCTCAAGTCCCTTATTGAATCCTCCCCCTCATGGCTTCATCAAGCTGAATTTCGATGGTAGCAGTTTGGGAAATCCAGGGTGTTCTGGCATTGGGGGCGTTCTAAGGAATGAACAAGGCAATATAATAACCATGTTTTCTGGTCCAATTGGAATGGGAGACTCCCTTAGGGCTGAGGTAATGTTGGCCTTGGAAGGGATTAAAAGAGCTAGGGACCTGAGTATCTGTATTGGTCATAGAAGGAGATTCTGAGATAGTAGTGGACTGGTCGAAGGAGGACAAGATCGGTCTCTGGAACTACAGCAATGAGAAGAGAAAGTTTAAGTGCCTAACAAAGGACATTGATATAAAATGTATTTGGGTAAAGAGAACTAGAGAAGTACCAATTCCTTTGCTGATGGACTAGCTAGGCAAGGGGTGCATAGGGATTCTATTTTCTGGGCTCATTTGTAAATGTTTTCTCTTTCTTTTGAATGTTTTTCTGCTCCCTTGGGGAGTTAAGATAGTTTATCTCCCCTCCATGTATTTTAATCTCTTATATTAATGAAACGTTCATGTTATTGATAAAAAAAAAATTCCCTCGCCTACTTGCTCCACTCTCCTCTCCATCCTAGAGCTTCTTAGACATCCAATTTTATCTACTTCTCAAAGTAAAACATTATGCCATGTATGATTGAAATGCCACCTTATGTGTTTCTTATTGATTAACCTTTTTTTATTTGTTTGTTTCTTCCAGCTACCATCTTCTCCTGCGGCAAGCACAAGCAAATCAAGAAATGCAGCCAAAGATACCAGGTATTGCAAGACGCTTGGAAGAGCTTCTTTGCAGGGACGCTGCTTCAAAGGTATGTGTTACTTGTGTTCAAGTTTCTTGACTTTGACAGATCAAGATTGTTGTGCAATGGTTATGTTATGTTATTCTTGGTTTCTAGGATCTTAAAAGTTGCTTTGATTGGAAAAGCAAGGGAACCAAACAAAATAGCTTTACTGTTAAGTGGCAAGTAAACAGGGGTGTTTTTGTCATTCTACTTTGTTTTGTTTTTTGCTTTTCTATCTGTTCTAATGTTGCATTGGAAATGAACATGGGAGTTGGAAGCTGATGCATGTCCAAGAGTCTGACTGACTTGGCAAGTGAGAAACATGAACTTGTGGAAAAGTCTATGGAAAAGGATATACAAGGAAAATAGTTCTTTTTTTTTTAATTTTAACATTATATACCTGTAAAAGGGGTTGAAAATATTGCCGTTGGTACCAAGTAACATTTGATACAAAAAAGTATTCATCTTGCACATCAACTGTTCATTTATGTCAAATAAACTAGGAGATAATATGGGTGCAGAGATTGAATGGTTGACAAGGAGCATGGTTATAGAGACATAATTGATGCAGAGATTGGCAAATGGGTTATCTGATGTTTTATCTATGCAAGGGGTTAACAGGAATCAATTGTATTGGGCTTGCTTATAATAGTTGTAATGATATTGAGGTGGGGTAGTAGTCAGTACCCTTCCTAAGGGCTGTATGTAATTTTCCACATTTATGATGTTCATTAATAAAATGCTTCATTTACTTATCCAAAAAACTAGGAGATAAAAAGGAAATTTTACATAGAAGTGTCCCAGACACATCATCCATTTAGTATAGTCCATGCAACACTGACCTGTCCCAACTTATATGGAGACAGATTAGTTTTTTTATGTGGTAATAATGCACTCCAATTTATGGTGGTCAACTCCAAGTTATGTTTGCAGATCCAGTTGCTAACTCCTTTCCTGGTGCGGAAAATGATCCTTGTGCAGTGGGAAAGAAAGGAAGAGAGAGGGGAGTGGTTCTGGAGGAGGAAGAAATTATGGGGACGGTCTTAGAAAACTTGGCAGTGTTTGTAGAGTTGGATGAACAAAGCGATAAGAGAGAAGTGGAGCCTGGAAACCAACAAAAGACATTGAAGTGGGGAAAGATTACCTGAAGCCAAGGATCAAGATTTCGATATGAAATGCCCCGTATTGGGCATATTGTATCATATCTTTTGGTTCCCAATACACCTGTTTACAGGTGTTTTCAGAAACTTTTTTTTTAAATAATATATATAATTATATTTAAAGCTGAAATTTAAAATCAAAAGAAAATAAAAAAGGGGGGAGTATCGTTAAAAGTACCAATACACCTATGCTGATACATGGAGGTGTATCGATACTTTGTGCTTGAAGCAAGGTAGTGAAGAAGCAGATTATTACCTTTCTAAAAAAGACATAATAGTTCTAAAAAAGAATCAATTAAGAAGTTTGGGATGAGGAAGATGACGGGCAGGGCACGACGTTTGATCCTGAGGACTAGCCAATATATGAAGGGGGGGGGGGGGGGGTTCTCAGTCTTTCCTTTTGTTAGTTTTGTGTCTTTGTAAGCCTTGCTGTATTGGGGGGGGGGTCTCAGTCTTTCTTTGGTTAGTCTTGTGTCATTGTAAGCCTTGCTGTTGTTGGCAGTGGGTTCGGGTGTTATCTTAACACCCCTGTTAGTGCTGTAATCTGCTTTTTATTTTATGACTGGCCCCCGCTTTAGTCACATGCAAATTTAAGTTAGCACGTGACCTCTCCTCTAACCTCAAGCGCATTTGAATTAGGTGATAATCCATTCCTCAACTCCAGCTTAAGGTCTAGTCAAAGGCCCATTTTGATGTTTACTTGATCGGCTTAACCCCACACCCAACTTGGTTCTCCGATTTAGTCCTCAAATCATGGTTCGAGTCAGCACTCTTCAGTCGATTTGTAGTAATGAAGCTTCTTCATGACTATTGAGGAACTGGCTTTGCATTTAGTCCCTCTGTTAAAGCTTTGGCATAGGTCCTATTGCCCTCTAATTTTTGTCTTTGGTTGAGTAGAAGTTCAGAACTGTTATCAGTCTTGAACCCTAATGGATTTCAGGATCGAAAATAAGAAGAAAGGTAAGAGGAAAGAAGAGGAAGAGGGAGGAGAAGCAGTAGAACACAAGAGTTGAAAGGAGGAGCAGAAGCTTAATGTTCTGTCGCCGCCACTTTAATTAATATTTATAGGTTATGCTCATTACAAGGAAAGGACAGATCTGCCCTTAGTCTTTACATAACAAATAGAGCAAAAAATAAGACTGAAATAAATAACAACTGAAACAACTAAATGACCAATAGCTAACCCTAGGCAGACTAGAACATCTTCTACCCTACGAACACAGTGGGACCGTAGTTGTGGGGCCCACATCAGTGTTCTCTACACTCCCCCTCAAGTTGGAAATAAATGTTTATCATTCCCAACCTGGATAGATCTACCTCTAGCTTCTTCTGTGGTACAACTTTGGTGAGGATATCTGCCAGCTGCATGTTGGAGGTGATGTATGGGAGACACACTTCTTGTGATGAGACCCTCTCTCGTACAAAGTGTCGATCAACTTCAATATGTTTAGTCCTGTCATGCTACACTGGGTTGTGTGCTATATTAATAGCCGCTTGATTATCACAATACAGCATCAGGGGCTTCTCATACTCAATACCTAACTCCTCAAGTAGTGATCTCAGCCAAAGAATTTCAGCCACTCCATTAGCCATTGACCTGTACTCAGCTTCAGCACTAGATCGAGAGACAACACTCTGTTTCTTACTCCTCCAAGAGACCAGGTTACCTCCCACAAGAGCACAATATCCAGAAGTAGACCTTTTGTCATCAACGTTCCCAGCCCAATCGGCATCCGTATAGACTTCCACCTTCATGTGGTCATTGTTCTTGAACAGTATACCTCTACCCGGGCATCTCTTCAAGTATGCTAGTATTCTTTCTGCTGCTAGAAGGTGCGTGGTTCTAGGAGAATGCATGTACTGACTGACAACACTAACGGCATAACTGATATCTGGCCGGGTGAGGCATAGATATAGGAGCTTTCCCACTAACTGCTGGAACATAACTTATGGTTCTGTTCAATGGGTGTATCTGCAGGTTTGACACCCAGCTTTCCAGTTTCAGCCAAGAGATCCAAAACATATTTCCTCTGAGAGACAAAGATCCCCTGTTTAGATCTAGCAACCTCAATACCCAAAAAATATTGTAGTGTACCCAGATCTTTCACCTCAAACTCTTGATGAAGGAGCTATTTGAGGGACTCAATCTCATGGTTGTCATTTCCTGTCACCACAATATCATCAACATATACTGCAAGTAGTGTCAGTGACAACTCCACCCTCTTGATGAACAGTGTATGATCTGACTGGGCCTGTACATAACCGAACTTCCCAAGGGCTAGTCTGAATTTATCGAACCAAGCTCTAGGTGACTGCTTCAAACCATACAATGCCTTATTGAGCCGGCTGAACTTCTTACCTGCCTCTGTATCATAGAATCCAGGAGGCAACTGCATGTAAACCTCTTCCTGCAAGTCCCCATTCAGAAAAGCATTCTTAACATCCATTTGGTACAAAGGCCAAGTGTAGCTTGCTACAAGAGATAATAGAACCCGAATGGTGGTCATCTTGGCTACCGGGGCAAATGTCTCCAAGTAATCTATACCATAAGTCTGAGTGAACCCTTTTGCAACTAGTCGAGCTTTGTACCTCTCAATGGAACCATCCGCATTGTGCTTCATAGTAAATACCCACCGGCATCCAACTGGTTTCTTTCCTTTGGGCAAGTCAACTAGCTCCCAGGTATTATTTTTCAATAGGGCATCCATTTCAACTTGCATTGCACCTCTCCACTCCGGGACTGATAGGGCTTCTTGCACTGTTCTCGGAATAGGGACATCAGCAACGGAGGTGAGATAGGACCTGTAGGAGGGAGATAGACGATCATAGGACAAAAACTGGGAGATGCAGTGAGTTGCAGATGTGGTGCAATGCCGTTTTCCTTTACGGAGGGCAATGGGAAGGTCAAGGTCATCTGCAGAGGGTGAGGTAGCAACAATGGAAGGAGTCTCTGTGGGCCCTGGGACTGTAATATCTGGACTTGGAGCCGCATAAGAGGTTGGAGCTGGCCGGGACTACTGATGACCGGGA
Organism: Nelumbo nucifera; assembly: GCF_055504915.1. Classification (NCBI taxonomy): domain Eukaryota; kingdom Viridiplantae; phylum Streptophyta; class Magnoliopsida; order Proteales; family Nelumbonaceae; genus Nelumbo; species Nelumbo nucifera. The sequence goes on from NC_142651.1 coordinate 97,866,651, forward strand.
TCAACCTGCTTGCATCGCCTGTGATAGACTCTCAACTCCCAATCCCTCTGACCACCCTCGCTACTGCAGCCCTCATCACCAACTGGAATAGGTAATGGAACAACGCCAAAAGTATTAACCCTGTCCTCACTGCACTCCCCCTGAAGAAAAGAACCCAAATCTCCACGCTCACTACTCTCCCCCTGAGGAGAGACCCGAGAATAGTAGGGTGTCTCCTCAAAGAAAGTGGCATCCATGGATACAAACTTCTTCCCTGAGACAGAATCATAACAACAATAACCCTTTTGAGTTTGTGCATTACCAAGAAAGATGCATTTGGAGGCCTTGGGTTCAAACTTGGAGTGATGGGGACCGAGAAGCTGAACAAAACAAGTACAACCAAATGTCTTGAGGGGAATAGTAAACAACTCCTCATTGGGGTATAGAAGGGAAAAAGGAGGTTTCATATCAAGAACCCAGGAAGGAATCCGATTAATAAGATATACCGCCGTAAGGATAGCATCACCCTAGAAGCGAATAGGGACATTGGAGGTAAACATAATACTTCTAGCCACCTCCAAGATGTGCCTATTCTTCCTTTCTGCAACCCCATTCTGCTGAGGTGTATGAGGGCAAGTGCTCTGGTGGATAACCCCATGATTAAGGAGGTACGATGCCAATGGCTTAGCAAAGTATTCCTTTGCATTATCAGATCTAAGCACTTTGATCCTGGCATCAAACTGGGTTAGGATCATTTGGTGGAAGTTTTGGGTCAGGGCAGGCACCTCATCTCGTGAACGCATAAAATAAACCCAAGAAAACCGGGTGTGGTCATCAACAAATAACAAAAAATACTTGTACCCGCCCATAGAAGGAATGTGATATGGCCCCCAAACATCAGTATGCACAATATCAAAAGAACTATTACTCCTTTTATTACTCAATGAATAAGAGTTTTTACAATGTTTAGCAAACTCACAACTTTCACACTTCAACTGAGATGACTCAACAGACTCAAACAAAGTAGGAAACAAACTCTTCAAGGACCGAAAAGATAAATGACCCAATCGGTTATGCCAAAGCATAACCTAACTCACAACCTGAGAAACAAGTAACTTCTTATCCACTGACTCTTCCCGTCGAGAACTCTCCCCGAGCAGATAGATCCCATTCGTCTCACGGCCAGTCCCAATCACCTTCTTCGTCTCCAGGTCCTGAAAAACACATCGGTCAGGAAAGAAAGTTACTGAGCAGTTCAAATGTTTGGTAATACTATTAACGGAAAGGAGGTTAGTATCCAGTTTAGGAACATGCAAGACAGAGGACAAGGATATAGTATCCGACAGTTTGATGTCACCCTTGCCAGAAATAGGGACAAGAGAGCCATCAGCTATAGATACTTTATCCCTACCAGAAGATAAGTAATAAGTAGTAAACAAAGAGGGCAAGCTAGTCATATGGTCGGATGCACCTGAATCTATTACCCAACAAGGTTCAGTAGTACCTGGAGCGGAGGCATAGTAGGCTGAGGCTCGAGTACCTGAGTGTGCAAAGGCCGATGTGGCCGGGGCTGATGATGACTGCGGTAACTGAGCTGAACTGCCAACTTCCTTCTCCAATTGTATTAGAGCAGCCCGAACTGCAGCTAAGGTCTCTAATGGTGTGCCTCTTGTGCCAGATGAGGATGTTGAATCAGTAGTCATAGCCACATGAGCATTACCCTTTTTATTTCTCAACTTTGTCGGGACCAAATGTGGATGCAACTTCCAACATGTTTCTTTTGTGTGTTTAGGTTTCTTGCAATGCTCACACACCACATCCCTTTTATCTTCCTTCTTTCTGTCCCTCTCTGAATCACCCCCTGTTTTGGGTTTGACAGCTACCAAAGCAGGTGTAAGCGGCTGAGGTTGCATCATGACTTTCCTCCTGGTCTCTTCACTATGCACTAAGGAGCATGCCTGAGAGAGGGTCACACTATCTCTAGTCAAAATCTGCTGCCTCACAATATCATATTCTGAATTCAGTCCTGCCAGGAACTCAAACACTCTGTTTGTCTCGATGTGCTTTCTATGTATCTAAGCATCTTTGGGACTCTCCCACTCAAGAGTCTCTAAGTGATCAATCTCATGCCACAGGGACTTCAAGGTAGAGAAGTAGACCAACACCGGTTTCTCTCCTTGTTTAAGGGAATTCACCTCACATTTCAATTCATATGCTCTGGCAACATTAAGGGGTTGGGAGTAAGTCTCTTTCATCACATCCCATATCTCCTTGGCTGTTTTTGCCCATAAGTAATTTCGGCTGATATGGGGCTGCATAGAATTACAGAGCCATGTCATAACCAAGTAGTTTTCTTGGACCCACTTGGTATACATAGGGTCTCCCTTGGAAGGTTCTGCCACATCTCCCAAGAGATACCCTACTTTGCCCCTTCCCCCAATAGTCATCATGGCTGATTGGGCCCATTCCAAATAGTTTGATCCATCAAACTTTACGGTTGTAATCTGAAAACCTGTCTCAGAACCACCACCATAACTGCTGTTCCCAAAACTGCCTTCTGTCGGATTCTTAAACTCCATTTCGGTCAAGAACCAGAAGTCTCAAAATTAGGGTTACTACAGTCAAAACCAGCACTAGGACTACCAACCACAATCACAAAATCAGTATAGAACCAATCTGTACTCACAGTAGATGTGCATGAAACATGTATAAAACTGATCTGAAATCAATAGCCACACACAATAGCAACAGTCCAAACTGTTTTCACCGCTTTAGAAGTGTTCGAAACCCCAAAAGAAAACTGAAAAACAGTTTGAAGAACAATCTGATATGTTGAAGCCAATTTGAGGTTTTAATCAGTCCTAAAAGCCGTACACTCCAGACAATACCGTATGGATAAGGTTTGTATTAGGGTTAATATGAAACCCTAAAACTGATCAATGTTGAGGAGAACTATTAGGGTTTTCCGCAGGGATAAGATCACAAGGTTCAGTCCAATACTAGGGTTTGCCGCAGGGATAAGACAAAACCCTAGAGAATAGAGAGATAAAACCCTAGAGTGGTTCGGCCACCCTTGCTGGATAGGTCCAACCTATCTTCTTTGATATTACTTCTCTCAGAAAATAAAAGACTTACAATAGGATGCAGTTTGATGCCTACCAAGGTTACCCGAACCCTAGCCTTCTCTGATTCTTCCTGATCACCAACTCGCTGCAACTGTGGCACTTCTTCAAACAGCCGCTAATCCTCTGGAGATCTCCAAGAACCAGTCAACAAACTCTGCTTTCTCAGCTTCCAGCCTTAGATGGTTCTCATGTGGTCGGCTGGACTAGACTCACATGAGAAACCCTAGCTCTGATACCAAGTAGAAGTTCAGGACTGTTATCAGTCTTGAACCCTAATGGATTTCAGGATCGAAAATAAGAAGAAAGGTAAGAGGAAAGAAGAGGAAGAGGGAGGAGAAGCAGTAGAACACAAGAGTTGAAAGGAGGAGCAAAAGCTTAATGTTCTGCTGCCGCCACTTTAATTAATAATTATAGGTTATGCTCATTACAAGGAAAGGACAGATCTGCCCTTAGTCTTTACATAACAAATAGAGCAAAAAATAAGACTGAAATAAATAACAACTGAAACAACTAAATGACCAATAGCTAACCCTAGGCAGACTAGAACATCTTCTACCCTACGAACACAGTGGGACCATAGCTGTGGGGCCCACATCAGTGTTCTCTACAGCTTGCACATTTAAAACTTTCATCTTTAAACAAACTTTTTTTCATTCCTCTTCCCCAAACCTTCCATTTTCATATAAATTTCAATCATTTTCAAATAGGGCAATCTCTGTCCCACATAGGTAGTTTTCTTCAAGCTTTTTGTCTTCCACCTACCTAGAATCCCTCCACAAAGCAGCTTAAATGGAGGACAATAGCCATGCCGAGTAGAATCTATTATCTACAAAAACCTCTATCTTCCATGGAATTTCTTCAGGCGTTACTCCACTTACACTCATGGCTGCTGATTGGAGATCTAACAGGAAGACACCTTCTAGGCACGCCTTTCATAAGGAAGCAATCAATTCAAAAACCTCCACCTTCCAATAGATGGAAAGGTAGACCAGCAACCCGAATAGTTACACCATCCTCCACAAAAAAGGTCTTAAGTTTGAGCTAGGGTACCATCTCATTACTACAGCTGCTCCAGTGCACAGCTGGAAATTCATTGCACTAACATCTAATCCATCATCCATTAAGTTTAGCACTGCTTTACAGTAATCAAAAAGGGTGAATAATAGAAGGCCGGTCAACTTTTTTTTTTTTTGATAGGTAGTTAACTTCAAATTTTTAATTAAATCATCTGCCACAATCCTCCAGTTTTCTAGTTTCTTCTTTACTTCAACCACCAATTTCTTTTCCCAATCTACCTTCTCTATGCTATAAACCAACTTATCAATACCCAAACCATTCACTAGAATATTTTTACCTGATTCTGCTATCTTCTTAGGGCTAAGTTTTTCTACTTCTCCATTGCTTTGTTTTATCTCAGTCCCTTCCATCATCCTATTCAGGAACTCTTGTAGCAATATTTTGATCTCCTTACAACTTCAGCCATTTCTTCCTTCAGGAAAGCAGACTAGTTGCTTCTTACCTTCCTCAAAATATTCATACAGGGCCAAGAAACCACCTTTTTGTTCCATCTTCTTTCTGCAAAGTACCTTCATTCATCTTCTTCTTTCGAACTCTTCCACTCTTTCCCTTACCCGACTGAAGTGCACCTTCCACAAATAATTTGAACCATTCAATCACATTGAGACCTACCAACATTACCATGGCCTTTCTTATTTCCCTAATCTTCAGCGTGATCTTCCCCTTTACTCTGTATCTCTCAAAAAGTAGATTTTTGCTTCCAATACCCATTTTTGTGTTTTGCTTTTTCTACATTTTGTCTTGTTTTCATTCTTCTAGCTCTTCTTTTGGTTCCACATTAGTTTCATTGTTATTTTCCCCAGAATGATCATTTCCATGTATGTTACTTATTTTTATAGGGTCACCCCAGTATAGGGGTGATCATGGGTTGGACCGAGATGGGGAAGGTAAGAAGCTAGATTTTCATGATAAAATTTAGCTTCATCCTAGGCTGGGCCCTAGGCCCAAGCCCAGCCTGATCCGCATCCCAGACCTAAATTACAAGCCCAGGTCTGAACCTACACGACCCCAAGCCACCAGTCTTACAAGTTTTCCAGGCTGGATGAAAAAAAATAATTATTTGAAAATCTTTAAATTAAATGATTTATAATACATGAAGAAAACATTGCACAAGCCCAAACTAGACTGGGCTTGGCTAGGCTTTGGGCCTATGCATAAAAAATAAAAGAATGGGCCTCATTTAATCCTTGAATTTGGTTTAGCTTGGCTTACCTATCCTTTTGCCTTGATTTCCATTCATGAGCAATGTGGAACATGAAACAACACTCAATAGTGAGTGTTACAAACTTATAATTTAGTTTTGTCCCAAGTCCACATCACTCAAGAATGTGAATGAAGGCCTCACCTTCATTTATAAAAGGCCTTGCTCTAGGAGGAAAATTCTCTTACTTGAGTTGACTCATGTATTGACACATGTCAACTCATGCATATTTATGTGTTAAAAAGTCTTATATTTTATTTATTTTTTTGATAAATAACAAAAACTTTTATTAAGAGATTAATATAGAAAAATACAAAGGGAGGGGTAAAAACTCTTAACCCTCCCAAGAGAACAGTTCAGATTACAGCGTTGCCCAGAACAAATTATCTCTTCCCACCCCTTGTTTAGCCAATGAATCTGCCAAGGAATTGGCACACCTCTTAGTCCACTGAAACTTGACTTCCATATTTTGTGTGAGATATCTAATTTTCTTCTTTTCATTCAGAAGCTTCCACAAACTAGAATCATCTTTCATTAACCAGTTGATAGTCAATTTAGAATCACCTTCCACTATCAGGTTTCTGATATTTAACTCTTGAACTCTTTTTAACCCTTCCATAACAGCCAATATTTCAGCTCTAAGAGAGTCCCCCCAACCAATAGGACCCGAATACAATGCGATAATTCAACCTTCATCATCCCTGAAAGCTCCCCCCATACCCGACAGACCTGGATTTCCTTTGCTGCTTCCATCAAAGTTTAATTTAGTAGCCTGAAGCTGAGAGAACCAAACTGGGTGAAATACATTCTTCCTTGGAACTGACCAAGCCACTTCTTTCCACTTCCTGATGATATCTCCTTCTGAGTAGTTTTCAAAAATTTGCAAGGTCTTAGCCCACTGAATCACCCATATGGAAATTAATTCAATAATTACAGCTTTATTTCTTTCTTTCCCATGAAAGGTCCGTTGGTTCCTTTCCTCCCAAACTGTCCAACATACAGCTGCTCTTACACATCTCCATAGAATTTTCCCTCTCTTCTTCACCCCCCTAACAGTAGTAGAATGGAATAGTAAAGTTAATATTTAATATAAAATAAAACATACTTGCATATATATAACATTAGGTATATATACTTTATTATATATAACGCATAATAATAATATAATATAAAAATAGTATATATTTAAGAATACATATTATATTATATTGCGGGCTGGGCTGGGCTTGAAGTGTTGGGCCCAAGCCCAGCCAAGAATTTTCTGGGCTTAATGCAGACACAGGTCAGGCCAGGCTTGCACACAAAAACGTGGGCCCTGCCCCAGAGCGGGCTGAGACAGGCCAGGCAGGGCCAAGAATGATCACCCCTAGCCCTGTACAGTTTACAGCATTAATTGTAACTTCCATGAGCCAACGAGATAAAGTTTAGAAATATCTCAGCAAATTACCAAATATAACAATTTCATAAATGCTTACTTGTTCACTGTTGCATGCTTGTTCTTCCTTAGCATGCCTCATCTTTGGAATCTGAGAACAGAAATTGGAAGAAAGGAAAGAAATTCAAAAATGTAACTTAAGAATTTGGAACATTTCAAATCTTTTTGATTGAAAAAAACAACACAAATCTTTTCAATCAATAACTTGAACCTTATTATATTATGTAACAGAATAATTACATATGATACACTAGAATGCCCAGCATTCCTTATGTGAGGTTGCCCCCTGCCCCCTCCCCTTACACAGAACAATTCAAATCCTTACTAATGCCATTTCAGTGTTCACGAGGCTGAATTCAGAGGGACTCAGAGTCATGTACTCAGGTAAATGAAAGAATTAAGGGAAATATAAAACTCATACTAAAAGTTGCAAAAATAAAGCCACACCTTCCACCGTCAAGTTATAGTATCAAAGGTGCAAGTGAGGTACCCGATTTGAACATTTTAGACTGCATCAGGCCTGGGTTTCCAGGCAGGGCTCATTCAAATTTTAACAAAATCCCAACCCAAGCCCGCAGCCCACCGAAGTTGCACCCTATATAGCATTGGCAATCAAGCCTAGACCAATGTAAAAGGCATTAGCTGATGTGTTTGTTGTAATGTGTGCTGCAACAAGTGGAGTATGTAGCTCTCTTTTTGTATGTGGTGTGAATACGCATACACCACATAAATAAGATTTTTTTTATCAGCATCACCACATAAATAAGATCAAGGAAGAATGAAGTGTTTCGAACTTTTTATCAGTCTATCTTGAACATTGAAGGGAAAGAGAAGTAAAAATAAGCATTGTAAGAATTAAGAAAAGACGATATAACCATAAGAAGATTGCTGAAATGCTCTGCCTATGCATATGCATATGTATGTCCATGCATGCACATGCATGTGGATGGAAGACTGCCTACTGCACATATAAGAGGTTATCAAGTTCAAGTTGATGGTTTTCGAGGAGCTAGGGGCAGGCCAAAAGGGACATGGGTTGAGTTAGTGAGGAACAATTTGAGGATTTAGAATCTAAAATGGGATATGGCCCTTGAATACAGTGGAACAGCATGAAACAAGATTCATTTAGCCAATCCATACAATTGTGACAAAACTTTTTCAGTCGAGCCGATTGTACTTTTATGTATCTATTTTTATGGACTACTAAAAAAAAGGCTCACTATGGAGCCTCCCTACATGAGACCACCTATTTTTGCCATATGGAGGAACACCATCACCTATACAAACTATCCATCAGATTCACTGGATTGGCCATTCAATGCACAGTCCATATCAGCCATTTGCCCCACTTGTAAAGGTGTTTTTTACACCTAATGTCAGTAGTTCAAGACCAGAATGTGACCATTAAAGACGGTTATGACAGCGTGAGAAGCCAACTAGTTTGGGTCCTTAGGCTTAGGAGAATTTTTTTTATTAGGAATCCGAAGAGCTAACCCCCCCCCCCCCCCCTCCAGATGCTTAGTCACGAAATCCCTCAGCCAAATTCCATGGATAGAAGATAGTGGACAGCAAGCAAGGGATGAGCTATTTACTTTGAGGTCTTTTTACAACAAGCTGATGGAAGCAGACTTTAAAGCTGTCCCACAGAATTGGATCTGAGAAATAAGGGCCCCAACAAAGACAGTGGTATTCCTTTGGACATCCATAAGAGACAATACTCAAAATTCATCATCCAGTAATGAGAGGAATTGTGTTGGATAATTTTTGCTGCCTGGAAGAACAGCCCTTTTTTTTTTCTTCTGAAGGGCTACACAACTGGGGGTAGCCCATCCCCCAACCCAGGTGCAGGCGGGATTCGATCCCAAGTCTCTGTTACGACCAGCAGGAGACCTTACCAACCAGCTGGTTGGCACCTTGCAAGAACAGCCAGGTTTCCTCATCCTTCTTAATAGTTAATACAAGACTTTTTTTTTATCAATATAGTTAATACAAGAATTTTTTTCATCAAATAATATCCAAGTCCTAATCCTAAAAGAGAATGAACTGCAATTAAAATCACAAAAGAAAAAAAACAATCTTTATATATATAGGACAAAAAAATTAAGTTAGGGGAACTGCCCCAAACCCTTGCATATACATTTTTGGGCTTGCCTCAAGGAGCCTTTACAGAGGTAGAGGGCAGATCTCCTAGAATTAGAAATGCAAGATGTTTAACATCACACTAGCTACCTCAAGCAATGCAACCAAGAGATGATGATGATGATAACCAGATAGAACGTTTTACATGCTTGAATTGTTGAGTGTTTGAAGCACTTAAGCACAATTCACATATGTATGCTTTTACTTCTACATTTTCACTTTAAATATATTCATGTTAAGTTTATTTGAGTCAATGGACTTTTTAAAACACTTAACTTCTTTTAAAAATCAAGTTTGCATTATTTTTATATTCTTTTGGTACCAAAAGTTTGCATTTTTTTGTATTAATATTATTTTATTTTTTGAATATTTTCAAGAAAAAGTATGTCTTGCTTTAAAGGATTTTGTTACTTCAAATTTCAAGACTTCAATATTCACAGGAATCAAATGATCGAGGACAATGGGTTCATTTTAAGGTCTGGAAATGTGTAAATAGAGGTATACTTATGAGGTAATAAGTAGTGTATGTATGACAATATCACTCTACATCTTAAATCCCTAGAAAGAGCATACATGTTGATTTTTCCTCCACAATACACTTTCTTACATTTACATTTTCAAGATTTAAATTTTTAATGTAAAATGGACCGATAAACAAATGGCAATATGTTTTGGGCCAAAATATTTTCAATAAATATTGGGTGGGGAATAGGAACTTCGAGACTCCTTTTGAGCTCCAAACTAATTTTGTCATGTGTAAGAAGATTTCTTGGTCCTTAATAAAAGCTCACTAAATGATCCAACTAGCCAACCTGCTTCCATATACATACACTTTTTTTGGCAAAAGGAGATTCCCTATATATGCATACATCTGTACCTATACTGCATAAGCAAGGAACTCTTTTCTACCTAAGTTACTTAGTTTCCAAAAAAAAAAAAAAAAAAAAACTTAGCACAAAGGCTTTCAAGACATTATGTTGGTAATAAGTTAATTATCTCATCCCTCTAGATAAAGTTTGTTGTCCAATAAAAAATAAAACCTAATTTAGCCTCTTAAATCAAATTAGAAAACCCAACATAAATGGTTCAAGACTTATCACTTGGATAATGTGCCTCAAACAAAATGCATGCATATAGTTCCCTCATACTGAGTACATGGTCATTAGCCAGTCTTCCATTTATGGTCAAGTTTCAGAACAAAAAGCTTTAGCCCTTGCCGTGGATGAGGAGTGAAGAAATGGCCAAGGGTAAGCATCCTTTGCCTGATGACTCTGATCAACAGTTTAGATTTACCAATATCATCTCTTAATATGGCAGAATAGGGTAGAACAATAGACCAGCTAGAAAAGAAGCCAATGTTACCTTGGCACATGGCATGGGTATTGAACATTAAGGTATGGTTTCCATTTAAGAAACCATACTAAATCTAACCTGACCTTTGTTGGGTTCCATTTAAGAAAGAATCTCCTTGGTCTTGAACTTGAGAACCTTAAGGTTAATCCAGGGATTCGCTCAGGAATCAAATGCCAGATCTGTTCCTGTGATGGAATGTATGGTTTCTTTGTTCCTATCACTGCTATATTAACAGGAACCCAGATCAGTAATGTCTAAACAAGATAGTTAGCATCAATAGTCAGTTCTGACTCAGTGGTGGTGGCACCATAATTGCATATGCTGGCAATGATAAAAAGTCATTCTAATTGCAAATTGCCATCAAAGCAAAAAATTTCAGACAGCTAACCTTTTTGTCTAATGCATCATTAGACTGGTTATGGAGGAAATGGATCCAGTTTTAAAACACAGGTTAACAGTTTGGTTAAAAAATAGAAGAAAGCTTAGAACAAAACTTAAGGCTTAAGAAAACTGAAAGTGAGAAAAAGGAAGATGAGTGAGGTAGAGAGGCTAAAGCTTGATGTGGAGGGAGATAGGGAGTTTAGTGAGAGGAAGGGCAGAAGAAGAGGAGGCAAGTATGTTGACTGTTTGATGTAGGGATTATAAAAATTGTAGTTGATCAATGTAACTGATTAGCTGGAATGTTCGAGGATTAGAGAAAACGAGGAAGAGAGCACTAATCAAGGAAATGCCGAAGAAGGAGAAACCAGATGTTGTTCTGCTTCAAGAGACCAAGCTCTTGGCTTTTGATGATAGATGGGCCAGAGGTATTTGGAGGTCTAGGGGTATAGGTTGGGAAATGTCGCCATCATGGGGATCCTTTGGAGGATTGGTGGTACTATGGAAGAAGAATATATTGCAAGGTGTGGAGGTATGGGGAAGTTTATGTATCTCTCAAATTCCAACAAGAGGATGATGGATTTGAATGGGTGTTAACAAGCATTTACAAACCTAATGGGTATAGAGAGAGGAATGAGATGTGGAAAGAGCTAGGAGATATACAAGATTTGTGAGACGAACGAAGTGTTTTGAAAGCGCAAGGCACAAAAAAGGCACAGGGGTCAATTTGCGCCAAAGGCGCAAGGCGAGGCACACGCCTTTTTGAAGCAAGGAGCAAAAATTTTAAAAAAATGCTAAAAACTCAAAAAAAAATCAAAAAAATATTAAACATAATATTAATAAAAAATATAAACTTAAATTTAAAAAACCTGTTATCTAAAAATAAAATGCATAAACATAACATGTAAAGCATATTCAAATGAGAATTTAAAAATAAAATCAAACATATAAGACATTTTCAAGCATGTAAAACCCACAATCTCTTTTTTTCTCAAATGCATTACATCAACTAGCTAATGTGATGTAAAACATATTACATTTCTGATTCTACAAGCCGCCTTTATGCCACGCCCTTTGAGGCACAAGGCGCATCAGGCGTGCACCTTTTGAAAGGGTTACGCCTAGGACCTAGCTAAGGCACCTACCCTAAAATGCACCTCAATTGTGCGCCTAGGTGCACCTTTTAAATCACTAGACAAACCATGGTGTATTGAAGGGGACTTTAACGTGATAAGATTTATTGAGGAATCCAACAAGGTGAGGCAAAGAGTAACCACCAATACGAGAAAGTTCAATGAGTTCATAAATTGCGAGCTGAAGGAGCTACCCCTTTTGAGTACTAATTTCACTTGATCCAACTTGTAGTCAAACCCAATTTGCTCTAAGCTTGATAGATTTTTATTTACAATGGATTAGGAAGCTAACTAGAGAGAGTTGGCTTCAAGGGTTTTACCTAGGATAACCCCTGATCATTGGCTTGTCACCCTATCCAAGGATGAGTTAAGACTTAAAGAGGAAGCGGCCCAACCCCTTTTCGTTTTGAGAACATGTGGCTGTGTTGCCCAAGTTTTAGAGAGAAGGTAAAGGAATGGTGGACAAAGAGTAGCCCTAGTGATTAGTGGGAGGGTATGAAATTCCATTATAAGCTTAAAGAGTTGAAAGCAAAAAAATCAAGGTATGGAATGTACAGCATTTTGGGAGACCGGAGACTAGAAGAAAAAAAGCAAGAGGTAATCGAAAATATTGAACTTCTGGACAGCAAAGAAAATGATGGAATCTTTGGAGAAAGAGAAAAGCAAGAGAAAAAGAGACTAAGTAAGGAATTGGAGGATATTCTAATCAAAGAAGGGATAAGTCGAAGATAGAAATCTAGGCAAACATGGATAACGGAGGGGGATAAAAACACAAAAATCTCCCATGCTTTAGGTAATAACAAAAAGAGGAAAAACATCATCTCTAAATTAGAAGTTGAAGGTGAGATTACTGATCAACAAAAACGAAATTGCTGGAAACTTTGTGAACCATATCTTTAGAAAACCTCTAATTGGAAGGCTTTGTGTGGAAGGGTTGGAGTGGCCAAGAGTATCGGGAGAGCAAAAGAGTTGGTTAAAAGAAGGTTTGATTTGAAGGAAATAAAGGAAGCAGTTTTTTCAATGGATAGATCTAAAGCACCAAGTCCATATGGATTTACTATGGCCTTCTACCAAGACTACAGGGACATTTTGAAGGAGGATATCCAAAAGGTGTTTGATGAATTTTTTTAGCAAAGGGGTAATAAATCCAAGATTAAATTCTACCTTCATTGCTCTAATTCCGAAGAAAGTTGGGGCAATCCAACCAAAGGAGTTTAGGCCTATCAATCTGGTCCATAAGCTATACAAAATTATTGCTAAGGTGTTGTCAAGAAGAATTAAATTAGTGCTTCCTTCTATTATATCCTTAAATCAAGGTGCTTTTGTCATGGATAGGCAGATCATCAACCAAATCCTTATTGATAATGAGAGTGTGGAGAAGCTAAAAGGATCTGGAAAGAATGGTTTGATTTGTAATCTCGATCTAGAGAAAGCACATGATTTGATGGATTAGGATTTCTTGTTGGAAGTGATGAGGAACTTTGGCTTTGGAGATAGGTGGTGCAAGTGGGTTAAAGGCAGCATAAGTACATGCCATTACTCAATTCTGTTAAATGGTATAGTAGTGGATCACTTTCCAACCATTAGAGGTATTAGACAAGGGGACCCCCTCTCTCCTTTCTTATTCACCCAAGTAGCTGAAGTGCTAGGTATCCTTATCCAAAGAGCATATTTGAGGGGTTTGGTGAGAGGCTGGAGAGTGGAAAGAGAAAGAGTGCCTATTACTCGTTTGCAGTTTGCTGATGATACCATTTTATTTTGTGAGGGAAGCGATCTAAATTGGGTGAGGAGTTTGAAGGAGGTGGTCCAAGTTTTTTGGAGATGTCAAATCTAAAAATTAACTTTAGTAAGAGCTGTGTGGCAGGCATTAACATGGATGATAGAGAGGTATCTGAATGTGCAACAATTTTGGGTTGTGAGGTATGCCAGTGGTCACTGAATTATTTGGGACTACCTATGGGGGGCAACCTAGAAGTGTGAACTTTTGGAACCCGGTGATGGATAGGTTCTCAAAAAAGCTAGCCTCCTAGAAAAGGAATTACCTCTCTCTTGGTGAAAGAATCACCTTGATCAAATCAACATTGGCCAATCTTCCGGTCTACTTCCTAACGGTTTTTAGGATGCCTGTGAGGATTTGTAGAAGGTTAGAGAAGTTAACAAGGGATTTTTTGTGAGAGCCTGGAGAGGAAAAGAGGGACTATATGGTTAGATGGGAAGTGGTAAGTAGAAGTAAGGATTCAAGGGGTCTAGGTATTGGGAACATTCAAAAGAGGAATACAGCTTTGTTGGGGCAATGGTTGAGTAGATTCTCAGTGAATCAGGACAAGTTGTGGACAAAGGTGATAAAGAGCATACATGGGCTGGCGACTAATGACTAGGACACAAGAATTCCGGCCCAAGATACTACTGCAGCACCTTGGAAAGCTATTCATGCCATCCTTCCTTGTTTTCTACCCTTTGTCATGTATAACTTGTGCTCCGGAAATTTGGTGAGGTTTTGGGAACATGTGTGGGTGGGGGAGGTACCGCATAAAGACCAAGCCCTTCCTTATTCTCTCTTTCTAGATCCAAAAATAAGCCTTCCTCCACCTTTGTTTCCTCCTTTGGCCCAAGGCCTGAGCTTAATTGGGATTTGGGGTTTAGACAAAGTCTCAAAGAATCAACGTTGGATTTGGTGTTGTCTTTGGTTCAGGTACTTCAAAAGGTCTTCTTGGACCCTTCTAGGGTGGATTCTAGGATTTGGACCCTATCCTCTCCTAGCTCTTTCACTTATGCCTCTTTATCCAATGCCCTAACTCAATCTACTCCTAATCCTGCCAATCCCTTTCCTACTAAAGAAGTGTGGGGGAGACCAGTCCCACCTTGGGTTGGAGCACTATGTTGGGAAATAGCTTTGTAAAGAATTAATACTTGTGATCAAATTCAACGAAAGAAGCCTTTTTATGCTTGTTCCCGAACCGATGTACCCTTTGTAAAGCCAATGGTGAGTATTGCTTTCACTTACTAATATCTTGCCCCTTTACTTCTTCTATTTGGGACTATACCTATTCACAGGTTGGGCCAGGCCGAGCTTTGCCTCTACATTAACAGAATATGCCCGAGCCCGAGCCCAGCCCGACCATCGGGCTAGGTCTTAAGCCCAAGCCCGGCCCTCATATAAAGCCCGAGCCTAGCCCTTATATAAAGCCCGAGCCCAACCAAAAATTTGGAAAAAAAAAAGATTTTTTTCCTTTTTTATTTAATTAAAAGCTATTTCACTTATATTAAAAGACCTCAAAACCTTAAAAAATAATGAAAGATCTCACAATTACTTGAAAAAAAGAGAAGAAAAATAAAGAAAAAATATTATATATATATATATGTGTGTGTGTGTGTGTGTGTGTATTTTTTTATATAAAATATATTTTTATTATATAATACATTATTAAGTCGGGTCGGGTTTTTTTTGAGAAAGCCCGAGCCCGACCCGAAATAAGTTTGGGCCCGATATTTTAGGTCCGAGCCCACGGGCCTGAAATCCTGTCCAAGCCTGACTTAGATCGGGTCAGCCCGTCAGGCTACCTGACCCATGAACAAGTCTATTGGGGAGTGGTTTATCTCTTTATTTGGTTGTAGGTGGACTCCCCCTTCAAGCATTCAAAGCCTCTCCGTCTATTCTACTGGTAGTCAGATCAAAAAGTGGGTAAGAATCCTATGGATGTGCATTTGTGCACCAGGGCAGCGGTTTATTGGACAATTTGGGAGGAAAGGAACCAAAGAATATTTGCTGAAAAGGAAAGAAGCAGAGAAACAATCATAGAGGTGATTACTTTGAGGGTTGCCCAATGGGTAAAGACATGGAACATATCTGATGATGCTCAACTAGCAAGAAATAGCAGCTTCAGCTCCAAGCAGAATCATCGCCCATCCTTCATGGCATCCCCTATCGGAAGGCTTTATCAAGCTCAACTTTGACAGGAGCAGTGAAGGAAATCCATGGCCATTAGGGGTTGAAGGTGTTTTTAGATTGGAGGCAGGTTCAATAATAGCTCTTTTTTCGGGACTAATTGGATTCGGGGATTCATTGAGAGGAGAAATTCTGGCTTTGTTAGTGGGGGTGAAAAGGGCTAAGGAACTAAATATAAATAGGTTCATCATTGAAGGAGATTCACAAGTGGTAATTGGTAGCTGGATAGAGAAAGCAAATGATGGGTCTTGGACATACATTAATGAATGAAGATAATTCAAGTGGTTAACTCAAGGAATGGAAGTGTGTATGCAGTGGGTTAAAAGATGTGCCAATTCATTTGCAGATGCACTGTCCAAACAAGGGGTGGGAAGAAGTCATTTGTTTTGTGCTACATTGTAATTTTCTCTTTGGGGGAGAGTTAAGAGAGTTTACCTCCCCCAACCATTGTATTTAAATATTTTCTATACTTAATTAATGAAAGTTCTTTGTTATTGATCCAAAAAAAAAAAAAAACCTTAAACTGTTTGTTAAGTTAACCCAGCAAAGGCAATTGTACCAGCATGAGCTCTACAAGGTTAAGTTTGTTCATAAATGACCACATGAAGACCATCAATGGGCTTTACCCTCATGGGACACAAATTGATGAATTCATATAAGGACACCTCACCAATAGCATGAAGTGACATATAAGCTAAATAAAAGGTGTCACTTTAATCGAGTAAGATGGCACTTAAGGGATAAGTGGCATGCTTAGAAAAAAGATTATTGTGTATATGATGTGCCATGTACATATTAATGGTTAAAGAAGTGGAATCACTATATATAGGTCTCCTTCCATCATTTGCAAGACCATATGTAGCAATACAAGAAATCTTCCTTCCCCAAATATATCTTCCTTTGTTCTCTTTGTTTCTTTGCTCTTATTCTTTCTTTCCTACTCCTCTAAGTGCTTAGTTAAACAAGACTAAGTCTTAAAAGGGGTTTTTGGATTACTCTCTTGCTGGGATAAGTGAGTGCTACTTGGGCATTGGACATAGCCAGGTCGGGATAAAGAGCTCTCATTTTCCACTGTGAGTGTTCATATATGCATGAATATACTAACCCTGCAGCACTTCCCTCCTCCCACACCCTCCTACACACACTCAAGGAGTTGATCTCATGGAATTTATAGAAGAGGGAGCTAATGGGCTGCTGAAGGCTAGAAACCCATGTGTGGAGCCACTTGTTAAACTTCATGAGCACCATGACCTTGAAGCGTGCCATTTAGTTAGGTATACCAGACAAATTCCACAGCCATGGCCAACCCATCTCTCTATCTGAGTTGTTGGTCTCAGTTCTTTCCATCCCTTCAACAAAAACCGGGTGCTTCCGTTGTCTCATGCGTGTATTGGTCCACTTGGAATTAATCTCCAAACATAGAAACGAAGATGTAGAGGATGTCTAAAACAAAAATTTTGTTTGGACTAACAATCCTCTGCATCATGACAGAGCGGAGTTTTACAGTGGACCTAAGAAAATTAGGATGAGGTTTGACTTCAATTAACCAGAAGAAAAATGACAAACAAACTAGAAGAAAAACAGAATCTAGTTGAGTTCAAAATTAAACAAGATTAAGACCTTCTAATCTTCAATTCCTGTCAAATTTTTATGCAGAGAAAACGCCCTAAAATGAATCATACTGTCCAGAATAGCCCAAAAATGGCAGGAAAAAAACCTAAATAGAGGTGGAATATAAGTGGGTGAGGTCGGCTGTAACTCAACTGTGTCTGTCGTCCTTCACTGATTAATGCCCTAAAATGGCAGAAAACGCAAATGAATCAACTGTCTCTGTCGTCCTTCACTGATTAATGCCCTAAAATGACAGAAAACACAAACGAATCGTTCGTCAGTGCAAAAATGAAGAAGAAGATGAAGAGCGAGAGATGGATCTTACCTTTCACTCCTACTACTATTTTCGTGTTGTGTAGAGGTCGGTAGTACCTCAACTGTATCTCTCGCCCTTCAGTGATTAATACCAGCAGAAAACACAAATGAATCTCAAATGAAGAAGAAGGAGAAGAAGAGAGATTTTCACTGCACTATTTCATGTTGTGTAGAGGGAGGGAGAGAGAGTGCGAGACTTCGGTGTAGCCGTGTAGCTACTAGCTAGAGAGAGAAAGGGGGAGATGTGTGGGGCACAAATATTTTTCGTACCACAAAGCACAAACTACATACATTATTTTTTGCAATGGACCAACTTTCATTCCGAAGCCCATGGAAAGAAATTGAAATTTCTATGCAAGCTGAGACAACATACAAATCAAGCTTTTTCACGACTTTTCCAACTAGGTTCGTGAAAAATTCAATTCAGAATTATACTAGCGTAGCCCATAAACCTATTCATACCCGGTAGCTCGATCTTTCTTTGTTTCTGTTCATCCTATTAAAAAACGATTTGGAAATAGAATCGTTCTAGCCATCACTTTTTGGGTTGATGGTTCAATTGTTCGATTCGAATGGATAATCTATTCTAACAATAAAATTTAAAAAATAAAAATAAAAAATAGTCAAAAATCATTGGATGAGTCGATAGGTCAATGGTTTAATCGCCTAGGTCAATGGGTCGTTGACCAATTCAACGGTTTTTGGCCAAAGGCCGGGTTTGAGGTAAAACAAAACCGGTTGTCTTGATGGTTCCCAACCATGCTTCAATCCCATTTTAAGTTGACCTTGGACATTATTTTATACCCACATATTTTGGTTTTCTCAAAAAAACCTGGTTCAAGTCTGAGTCTGATTTGATAATATATATTATATAATAAAATATATATTTTATTTAAATATATATAATATTTTTTCTTTGTTTCTCTTCTTTTTTTTACAAGTAATAGTGAGATTTTTTATTATTTTTTAATTTTGAGAGCTTTTAATATAAATAAAACACTTTTTAATTAAATAATAAATATTCATCTTCAAATTTTTGGCTAGACTTGTGCTCAGGCTCATGACCTAGGCCCGATGGTTAAGTCGGGCTCGGGCTCAAGCCTGAATGTATTTTGTTGATACATAGACAAAGCCCGACCCAACCCATGAACAAGTCTAGTAGCCGAGCTGGGGTTGCAAATGGGTGGATTGGGTGTGGGTTGAGAAGTTGAGTACCAACCCACCCATATTGGCCCACTAATCCATTTGCCACCCATGTTAGTGACCCACTTTGACCCTAACCCATCGTAACCCACCCATTTGACCCTCTAGTTTAAAATAAACGTTTTTACCACAACCCTTGAATCTATATAGGGAAAAAAACTCAAATTTTGAAAAATTGCAAAAAGTGTTGCAACAAAAATATAAAACCACCGAAAAATGCAAAATTTGATAGATATTGCTCAAAACACATAAGATGATAAATTTTCAATCAAACATCAAGATATTTCAAAATAATAAATAAAATAATAAAATTCAAAAATTATATATTCAACTAAAAATAATAATTATAAAAAAATATAAAAAAGGGAAAATTCCCGATCAATACCTTGTACTTTGGCTTGAGTGACAATTTGGTCCCCAAACTTTAAAATGTGACAATTCAGTACCAAAACTTTCAAAATGTGACAATCTAGTACCCGTTGTTAACCAATCCGTTAATCAACCGTTGAGTGACATTTGAAAAGACACAAATGCCCTTCAAGTACCATCTATTTCTCTTTATCAACCATCCACACGTTGACAAAAAATGAACACCCCCAAACCTAACTTTTATTAAAAAAAGTTGGTGACTATTTAGAAGAAGCTAGAATTTGGGACTGTTTGTTTTTTTGTTAATGTAAGAATGGTTGATAAAGAGAATTAGATGACACTCGAAAGGCATTTGTGTCTTTTCAAATGTCACTTAACAGCTGATTAACAAACTGGTTAACAACATGTACTAGATTGTCACATTTTGAAAGTTCGGGTACTGGATTATCATATTTTGAAAATTCGGGTACTAGATTGTCGCATTTTAAAGTTTAGGGACCAAATTGTTACTCGAGCCAAAGTACAAGGTACTAATCGGGAATTTACCTTATAGAAAATGATAATAAAAAACTCCACAACTATATATTTGAGGTAAAAAAAGGGAAAAATAAAGAAAATGTATAAAATGATAAAACCTTTCAAACAAAAAAAATTCAACCAAAAATTATAAATTGTATTTTTCTACTATAAAAGGAAATTGCAGAAAATAGTCATATAAACTGATAAAATAATAATCATTTGTTCCTTGTTATATATATATATATATATATATACATACTAAAAATGATTTTTAAAACAATAATCACATCAAAATATACAAAAAAATGATAAAAACCTTAAAAAAATTTGGCAGCAACAATGCCTCCTAGATGAGATGGTCCTACCTCACTTGCCGACATCATCTATTCAAATTGTTCACCCCCTGTTTTCTCCTCCTTTGCTCCACTAAACCTTCCAAATGAAAAACATAAGAAAACAGGGGAGGAGAAACATGCACATTGGGGAGGAAAACGTTGGTGTGAGGCTGTTGAAACAGGGTCGCAACAGGGCCGTTGCTTCAAAGCTAGGTGAGGACTAGGAGGAACACTTATGGGAGGCTTTGGGATATAGCGTTTTGAACCGCTTGATTAAGGTGTTGTTGTCAGTGGCAATGATCATGGTACAACGATTAAAGGCTTCAAAATCTCCAGCTTCCACTAATTAAGGCGTTATTGCTGGCAACAACGAGAATGGAGTTCAACTCAGCCTCCCACAACGTCCCACAGCACAATCCCGTCGTGTATTGGGAATATCTCCCGATGATGGCATCATCATTTATGATATTATTATAGGAAAATGTTCCCAATACATGGTGACAATGTACTGTGGAACGTTGTCGGGGGCAATCTTGTGGGGGATTGATTTGATCTCGTGATAGTGGTGATCGCAAAAATGCACCTTGAGGAAGTCCTAAATAACGAGGATGGAAGTGGCGAGAATGGTTATCGGTGGTTTTGAAATTTGATCAAGCTCTCAGCAGAAAGCCCTAAACAGTAAACAAAAAGAATGAGAAGGAAATTTTAGGAGGATAAGAAATTTTTGAACAAAGTTTAAACTTAGGGTCTATGGGTGACCCTTAACCCAACCCCGCCTTGACCCTAATGGGTCACTCGACCCATATTGACCCACCATTGGAATGGGTGGGTTTTCATGTTGATTGGTTTGGTGGGTCAAATGGGTTGGGATCAAAGTTGCCAACCCTAAAAGCAATAACACATTAAATAAGCAATTTTATTCATATAGGCAAATTTAAAGTTAGCTATTTGGGTAAATGAAGCAAATTAATTTAGCATAATTTAATTAGTTAAATTGGTTAATTAACTTAATTGGTTAATTATGGTAAATTAATTAATTACTAATTGAATTAATCTATTTAAATACTTAAATTACATTAATTACTCAAATTTTAAAACAAATAATTTTATAATTATATCTAATAACTTTAAAATAATTTATAAAATCTTAAAAAATATTTAAGTGAAATTAAGTAATTTAACATATGACATGCAGTAAGACATTTTACCAAGTGTATATTGTTGGAAGAAGAGTTGAGGGGAGGGAGGGAGAGAGGGTGGGAAGGGATGGGAGTGAGAGGAGAGAGAATGTTTTAAAATATTGCCTTGCTTTTGTCCCATGGAATTCGATTGAGACATTAGAGAGATATAGATGAAAAGGCCTAGTTTGGCCCAAAAATTCTAGACCTGGTCCTTAGTTTTGTATTTAGACTTGGCCTGGACCTGGCCCTACAAATTTTTAACCCAAGCTTTGGCCAAATACTTGCCCAACCTGAGTTCACATCAAGATCACAAATTTCCAAATCAAGCTTGGGCCCAACCAATCTAAGCCCGACCTAACTCAAAAATTAAAGGTTTGGGCCTAGGTTTTTTCTTCAAGCCAAGCCTTGGGCTTGAGTGTGCATTTGGCCCACAAGTTTATAGGTTGGTATCTTGTAAATAATATTAAAAGTACACGGAGAGAATGGTTGAAGATAAATAAAAAATTTGAAAATAAAGATAAATGAAAAATAAAAATAGTATTATAGTGGGAGTGGATAGTGAGAGAGAGATAGGGCTATCAATAGGTTGGGTCTAGGAAGAACTAGAACTGACCTGATAAGAATTACTAAGAACCTAGACCTGTACTGGACCCGATAGTGTTTGTAATTTTAGACCTAAAACCGAACCAATCAGTTCTCAGAAAATCGGATCTGACCGATGAACCCGATTATAATAAACCTATTGAAAATATTATATATAATATTAATTTATTTAACATATTATACATTTAATATATATATATAGATAGATAGATAGATAGATAAAGAGAGAGAGAGAGAGAGAGAGAGAATTAGTTCAGGACTAGGTTAAACTAGTTCTGATCCGATAACAATCGGGACAATATATTAGGAACCAAAACTGACCCAATTGGTTTGGGTTTGTCAGGTCCAACCCCACCCATTGATAGGGGTTTTAACTGTTCAGTTCTAGGCTTATATATAAATTTTCACATCATCAAAAAAAATTAAGAAAGTTGCAATTTTATCTATATGATCAGCAAAAGACCAATTCACAACACCCTCCTTTCCATCCAAAGCTAGCACCACACTCTTCACATCAGATATTATCAACAACCACAATCAGAACCATCTCAAAATCTTTCAATCCCGCTTCAGTAGCATCCTGCATAGAACCAGATTTGCCTCCTTTCGGCTTTAGCCATAACAATTTTTCTGGGTGAAATAAGGAGTTACACAAGACCGGGGGGGGGGTTGCTCTACCCTACAAATCACCCTGACAAATAAGAACGAAAGAATGGGATAAATTATCATTACAAAAGGAAAGAATGGAGTCCGAAAATGATAGAGCATCCCTAGCCACCTAGTCCACATCTTGGTTAACTTCCCTGTAGATGTGGTGGTACTCCACCCTGCAAATCAGCAACTTACGAGTCTTCCTCTCGAGGCATGAAATGACAATGAGAGAGTCCCCCCATAATAGCAATTGGATGGTCCATGTAATTTAAGGCAATGTTATGGGCTTCCCAAGCTTCCACGTTAATGGAAGTGTTGCCAATGAAATAAGCTTTAACCTCCAACTACGGGTGTAAGTTGGGTTGGCCCGAGTTAACAATTTACACTGTTTTGGGTTGAGCCTATTGAAATTTTGACAAAATTCAACTCTAATTCGGAAAAGTTGCATCCCTACCTCCAATAATTCGCCAAACACATCTCTGACAACACATGTAATAGCGCAAGAGCCATTAGATGCATCAAAACTAGTTCTGATCTTGTCAATAAAAAGATTAAGAGCATGATCAAGAATTTGGGATAGGGGAACACATTTGTTATTGAAAATTCCATATTTTCTGCTTTTCCATATGAACCAAAGAATTAAACCATTTTCTTCATTTATTTGATTAAAGGAAATTTTTGTCCTTATCAAAGCAAAGCAGCATACACCAAAAGTGCCTTGGTTATCATTATAGATACCCCCATCACAAACAAAGTACATATGCCTTCAAAGGTTTTAGTTCCATGATTATAAATATTAGAAAGTTCATTAATTGGTAAAATATTCACAAATTCAGGAGAGAATTATTCCAAATACAATTTGTTTTATACATAGTCCAATTCACAGGTCTGTCCTTATTCAGAAAAAGGTTATCATTCATAACTATCCAAATGAAGTACTAAGCGATTGCTAATCAAGACATAAATCATCTTCTATGATTCCCATTTGATACAGTTTTGACTTAACCGCCCTGGATTAGTTTCCATAAGAAAAGCTTGAATTTCTCATGAATTTTTAATTTTTAGGTGTATTTGGACCAATTTTTCTCTTGATCTCTTATTTGACCAAAAACCTATCTCCATTTTTGTTCACAGAACTTCTTGACCATGAACTTACCATTCCTTACCACTGTTAATAAAATTTTGTCTTCTTTTTTATTAAAAATGCGTGCACCTAGGATTCTTTGGTATTTTGATGGAAAACAAACTGTAGTAGATTTTGATTCCATTGACTCGTACCCTGAATTATTAGATCTTTCACTGATAGACTTTTTGCTTTGTTCTCAGGGGGCCATTGGGAAGACAAATTTGTCATCCTCAAATATCCAGGGGAAGTCCCAAATATTTAATTCAAAGTCTTTTTGAATTTGAGTACCTGATTGACTCGCTAAAGAGATCAAACTCTGGCCTAATGCTCTCCAGACATGAGAAGCTTCCTTTGACATTCTTCTATGGATTTTTTATTGGTTTTGATGATATTTACCTTTAAAATCTTGGCCCATATAGCATCTTGATTCTTTAGGAACCTCTACGCTAATTTGACTAACAAACCTTCATTAAGTCAATCTAGGTTTGTAAATCCTAGTCCCCCAAAAGTCTTTGGTTCTCTCAGCTTCTCCCACCCTACCCATCTTAGCTTCCTCATTCCATTCCCTTCCTACCACTAGAAGTTTCTCTCAAAATTTTCAATCTCTTTAATGGTTTTTGAGGAAATTTGGTGACACTCATACTATATATGGGAATTGTGATCATTGGAAAAATACCAGTAGTTCACTTCATGGCCGAACAGATGGAGTGGCCACCCATCAGAATAGGTAATTGGGAGTGATGAACCTCTCGGAATTGCATTTTTTTTCAAAATTAATTGAATATTGGTGACTCCATTCTTTCAGTCTGGACAACGCTAGTCTAGGTAAGTTGAGAGAGAGGGAAGGGGTTAAGCACCCTCTCTCTGGTTAGTGTGAACACCATAATTCCCTATTTATTTTAAATTCAGACTGAGAGTCCAAGTTATCCACCAGTTGGGAAGGATATGGAATTTTCTCTTCTCCCCTCCAAATTGACCCCTTTTGGATGCAGGGGCCTGAGCAAAAGGATAAATTCTCACCCCTTTTCTATTACAACCCCCACCATCGTACTTAGCTGGTCGGGCTGAAGGGTAAAAGAAAAAGAAATTACAACAACCTTTCAACTGTCAAAGGAGTTCAACCTTGAATGCAGAATAGCTAGATAACCGAAACCAAACCAAGATTATTCTAAATGTTTAATCGTGTTTTGCCAGGAGCTTGGGGGTGTGAGGTAATTGCTTTTTACCTC
Source organism: Nelumbo nucifera (assembly GCF_055504915.1). NCBI lineage: Eukaryota > Viridiplantae > Streptophyta > Magnoliopsida > Proteales > Nelumbonaceae > Nelumbo > Nelumbo nucifera. The sequence continues at coordinate 97,891,559 of NC_142651.1, forward strand.
TTGTGACCTTGAATGAAACAACGATTCTACAGCAGGCTAGAGGGATTCAATCTCTGTTGAAAGGTGGAATTTAGGTAATGATGCTTCAGATGGACTTCGAACTAGAAACTGGTGAAGGTTGATGCACATACGACAAGAGGAAACTCACGGAAGGAAGAGCAAGAGTCGACTCCCCAACTGAGAAATGTGAATGCCAAGATATTTCCTAGGTTTTTGACAAAAGATAGGAGAATCGAGCTCTTGATCAACGAATCATTCTTGTTCGAACCAGTTTCAACTATCTCTTTCTCCTTGAATGAACCTCTCGCTCTTCAAAAACTCTCTAGTCTCTCTGTTTTTCTCTCTCAAAGCCCTCTCTTCTGTTTTCTCCTCCCTCTAATCTCCTTCGATCTCTCTCTCTCAAACTCTCAGTTCGATCGAGCTCTCCCCTCTACTCGAAAGCCCTCTCTTCTCCAACTCTCTCTCAACTTATCCTAGCCAATCAACTCCTCTCTCTTCCAGCCCCTTCTCAAAACCCTCTCTCGCCTCTATCTCCTTCCCTTTCACGTTCTCTCTCTCTCTCGAGCTAACATGATCCCCCTCCCTCCGAGAACTCTCTCCTTTCTCTACTCTCGCTCGAGCTCTTTTTTTTTTTTTTTTTTTGTTTCCTCCCTCTCTCTCTCTCCAACCTTTCAAAAGACACCTCACCGACTCACCTCCTCTTCAAACTCCTCTCCTTCCACCCCTTTCTCATTAAATAGGAGGGAGGGGAGGTTTGGCCAACTCTAAAAATGGAAGGGGGTTTTGGGTAAATCAGGGTTTAAAGGGCAATTTAGTAATTTATGGACTTGGGGGCAATTTGGAAATTTGGGATAAAAAGGATAATTTAATGATTTGGGTTCAAAGGGAAAATTGGAAATTTGGGGTCCAAATGGGTAAGCTTAAAGGGGCATTCAAGTAATTTGAGGAATGAAGGGCATTTTGGTAATTTTAGAAGGGATATTTGGGCAAGGGGTATTTTGGGAATTAGAAAGAAGGGGGCATTTTGGTAATTTTGATTTTGAAGGGTATTTTCGTAATTTGGTCAAGGGCATTTTGAGAATTTGGAATGAAGGGATATTTTTGTGAATTTACGGTATAAGGGGCATTTTTGGTCACTTGAAAAGAGGGTAGTTTTGGGTATTTAACATGAAGAGTATTTTGGTAATTTGGTCAAGGGCATTTTGGGAGTTTGGAGAGAAGGGGTATAGTGGTAACTTGGCAAATGAAGGGTATCTTGGTAATTTTGAAAAAGTGGTATTTTGGGAATTTGGGCAAGGGGTATTTTGAGAATTTGGAAGAAGGGTATTTTGGTAATTTTGGTTTTGAAGGATATTTTGGTAATTTTGGTTTTGAAAGATATTTTGGTAATTTGGTCAAGGGAATTTTAGAAATTTGGAATGAGGGGTATTTTTGGGAATTTAATGTATGAGGTGGGGTTTGGCAATGGATTTTAGGGATTTGGGTTCTTTGAATTTTCTGGGTTTTGACATAGTCAAAATGGTCTAATCGGTGTTCATAGGTGAATTAGGGATTCGGACAAAGGACCGAACAAAAATTGGGTGCTGATAGGAATTGTATTCAAAATGGATTTATTTAAGGTTAGTTTTCATGCATATGATTGGGAAGAAACTTTCGAACTATTTATTTTTTGACACATTTTTTTCTACTACATGTTCTAGAGACTGATGTTTAGAGTTTCCCCTTGTGTGGAGTATTCTTATCAAAGAAGATACCTGATTTTGAAAATTATATATATATATACATCGGAGTCCATCTTAACCTTAACCTTTATGATTTTCTTAATTCAAATAAAAAACTCACCATAAAGTAGTTAATTCCCCTAAAATTGATGACAATCATAAAAACCTCCCTTATAATTTTGAAAAAAACTACAACAACCACCCTTTTGTTATTGTCCTTCACTAAAAACATTGGCCCAATGCATTAGTTTTCAAAAGTACCCATTTACCCTTATATATATATCAATCAGATGGACATTTACCAAAATACCCTCAAAATAACTTTTAAATTTTAATTTAAATTTTCCTCAAGTCAAATTGAAAAGAGTAGTAACGTATTTTTACCCTACAAAAGCATTAGGCCAAGTGAAGTCTATAAAGGAAAATCAGGAATTTTGAATTATATTGAAAGATGCCCTAATAAGTTGTAAGGGCAATTTCAAAACTTTGAAGTCCCCATTATTAGGACAAAGATGTGAGGGAGGTAACTGCAGGTTTTTTTGAAACTACATGAAAGGTTTTTATTAAAGTGTTAGAAACTTCAGGGGAGGTTTTATATTTCTCTCTTGTCATCAATTACAAATTAAACTTTATTTAATTTCTCAAATCAAAATAATAAACCTAAATCTAATTAATTTTAAACAAAATAATGGGCATAGTTGCCCTACACATACTACAATTAAGAGATTGATAAAAACAGGTGGATGACAAGGATTTGCTTATACATTAAGGCTATATTTGGTTTCTCCAAAAATTAGAAAATTATTAGAAGGCCCTCAAAAAGTATATTGTGAAGTTCTTTAAGAACTTTGCGACAACTTTACTATTCTCATCGCTTTTTAATACAATGTGTTAAAAAAACCATAATGACCCATAGCTCTCAGGCCTCTTAGTCCAATTTCCCGATCTAGTCTCAGTCTTACTACACTATTTAAGCTTATATTGACTTTCCAAGCCTCCAAAAAAATGTTTCAAGTTTCACTTTTAAATATATTTTTATATAATATTTTAAAAAATACCAAAAATTGAACCTTGGTCATGAATGAAATTTGTACAATGATGAAATTTACTATACTACCCCTTTGGACCTTGGGGTGGAGGAGGATGGTAATCAAAGTAAACTCTAGTCCACTAGTCAGATTTCTAAAGTCTAAGAGAGAACGACAATGGTTAGAGAGAGAGAGAGATAGGAATGGCAACGGGGCGGGGATTATATTCCCCATCCCCGACCCCTACCCCCAAATCACCTCCCATCCCTGTCCCCTATCACTGTTGGGGAAAGAAATCCCCCTCCATCCCCGACCTCGACGGGGATGAATTCCCCGTTGGAGACCTGAATCCCCTAGAAGAGAGATTGAGAGAAAGTTGAGAGAAAGAGAAAGAAAGACTGAGAGTTCGAGAGACTGAGAGAGAGAGAGGATCGTTGCGAGTTGAGGCCGGTGACGAGAGAGAGAATTCGACGGTGGTCGGCAACGATAGACTGGTAGTCTGAGAGACTGAGATTGAGTTTCAATTCTTTCTTCTAAGTATCTCTGTTCTCTGTCGAGACTCGAGTTGTAGACCGGTAGTCGGCAACGATAGACGTCCGATGTCTGACGGGCGAGTGGCGACAACAACGACGGTCGACGAATTGGCGACGAAGACTAAGGAAGAAGAAGACTAACTGGGGTTCACGGTTTAGAGTTCTCTGTCTGTGTTTGTCGAAGACTCTAACCTCTAAATGTTGAGTGTTTTTGTTTTTTAAGTTTTAATCTTTAAAATAATTAAATAAATGATTAGTAATATAATATATAATATAATAATATAAATATTATATAAATACTATATTATATATAATTATATATTTATTAATCAGGAATGGGTTGGGGCAGGGATTGCATTCACCATCCCCATCCCCGAACTCGAACAGGAATTCAGGGGTAGTCCCACCCCGACCCTGACCAGCCAAAGCACCCCCATACCCAACCCCAAAGGGTCGGGGAGCCCAGGTACCCGTGGGGGATGGGGAAAATTGCCACCCCTAGAGAGAGATAATGAGTGAGAGAGAAAAGGAAAGATAAAAAAGAGTTTGGACTCCTCTCCCCTCATAATGGGTCTGATGGATGTGTTGTTAATGGATCCCCCATATGGTATGAGGCCCTTATTTATAATGTTTTGGACTTATCACTTTCTAGGACATTTTACCATTTAACTGCCATTCTAGAAGGTTTTAACACTTAAATTGATATAAATAGCTCTAATTAAATGAATAATAGACCTAGACTGGTTTGGTTTGACTCGGGTTTATGTCATATCAATCGGGTTAATGTACTTAAATAAATTCTTACAAAGATAGAAGAAGAAATAATTTTTTATTTTTTACATGTTATCATTTTTAATCGCTTATTTAACAAATGATCAGGTTTGGTTAGGTCAATAAAAACACTTAATGTCTTAGTTGTCCAACTTTTATTAATGGTAACGAAAGGTAAGTTTTAAATAACAACAATTCTTTGACAAGCAAGGTCTCTAGAGGTTTTGAAAAAAGATAATGTCACTTTAAGGGGGCGTTCTTTTTTTGGATTTTGAGAGGGGGGAAAGTTTGCAATGGGATTTTTGTTTCCATTGACCAAGAATCCCATATTCTTTTATCAGATTTATGTGGGGACCAAGAAAAGTTTAATTTCCTGGCTCCTATTTGGGTAAATAACTTTCCCACTTAGGGGGAAAGTTGCCAGTACTTGAATGGGGCAAAAATGCCCTTTTTAATAATGGATTTTTATGACTAAAATGGCCATTGCCTTATTTACATGACAAATACAAGAACATGGGTAAATGCACTTACCCAGGTAAGTGTTTCACAAAAAAAAACTTACCTAGGTAACTGCATTTACCCGGGTAAGTAGCTTATCGAAAAGCGAACAAGGCCTATGAGAAATGGGAAAAGTCCCTAAAATTTTAAGAAAGCATTTCGACCAAAGAACATTTCCTTTTTTTGAACAAGTGGCATTTTATTTTCACAAGAAAGAGAATCTAAGAAGTGGATGGATCTTACTCTCAAACAAATTCTACCCACTCTCAAATTTAAGTTTTTTTTTTCTTCAAACATGTGTTTATCCACTCTTGTAAAAAGTAAGAATAGTTAATTCCACTTTTAGAAAAAAATGCTTACTTCTTCAAACACGTAGCTACCTAAAAAATCATTTCAAAAGATGTTAGACTCGAATTAATTCAACTCAATTTTCTAACTCAAATAAAAATATCATTATAGAAAAACTTTCTATGGTGTGAGCTTCATTCTTTTAAATGAAATAAGATGTCAACTACAAATTAAACCTGGATTAACTTTGTTAAAAAAGGAACTCAAATTAAATGCATAATATAAGTAATAAATCTTAGACACAAAATGATATATAAGTGTAGTCAACCATATTTAGTACATATCATTTTCTAGTATATATATTAAAGGAAATCCCCACACTATATAGCCTCTTTTTTTTTTGCTCGAAAAAGTATCCAGAGAATGGGGAGAGTAGTTAATTCCACTCCCCAAAAAAGTACTCACTTCAACATGTGGCTACTTAAAAAAGTCCACTTAAACTGACATGGAGTCCATCCAAAACCTTTATGATTTATTTTCTGAGTTCATATAAAAGTCTGACTTTTAGAAGATGCAAGAGTAGTTAACTCTACTTAAAAAAGTGGTAATTTCTTCAAACATGTGGCTACCTATCAAAAGAATATCCACTCAAAAAGATGTGGAATCCATATTAATGTATATGATTCATTTTCCCAATCTATATCTATACTATATATAAAATTGGGAATGCATGGTGGAAGTAGCTTTGTTGAACTAAAATTTACCCCTATTCATTGTTTGAGAAGGGGTATAAAAGTTATTTTATTGTAGCTTTAATGTCAACTTTAATCGCTACTAAAATGCCAATATTTGTCTATTTAGTGCATATCTAATTGTAAGAGTTGAAAATGTGACTTCAATTATTAATTTCCACCTCGTTTAATCCCCTCTCATTAAGTCTTATAACTTAAAGTATTAACTCCCATTTTCTCTTATTAATTCATATATTGAATTATTTTTTACTAATAAATAATACTAATTAGATATATGCCATTATTTTTAACAATATAAACCCATATATTCTAAAACTAACTCAATAACAAAACCATTCTTTATCAAAGTGGTGGCTAAGAAACTCAACCATTTGAATCAATTTGATCAACCTATATAGTCATAGTTAGGTAATAAAATTTTTAAAATAGAAATAAATATAACAAAATTACGAAATATAGAAAAATTTATCTATACTATATATAAAAGTGTAAATTTTTTTTGGACTAAAAATACCCTCTATTTCTTTGTACAAGAAATGATATAAAAGTCATTTTATTATAGCTTTAATGTCAGCTTTAGTGGCTACTAAAATGCCCATATTTGTGTATTTAATCTATCTATAATTGTAAGGGTTAAAAATGTAACTTCAATTATTACTTTCCGCCTTAATCTCCTCTAATTAAGTCCTATACTTAAGGTATTAAATACCATTTTCTCTTATTAAATCCTATATTTCTAAATTATCTTTCACTAATAAATGTTACTAATTAGATCTATGCCAATATTTTTAGTAATATAAATCCATATCTTTTAAAATTGACTAAAAGACAAAACCATTCTTTATCCAAGTGGTAGGGCTGTACACGGGTCGGATTGGGTCGGTTTATTGGGGTTTTCCCAACCGACCCATTGATAGGCAAAACCAACCTGGTCAGTTTGAGTCGGGTTGGGTCGGTTTCGGTCGGTTTCGGTTTTGCTCCTATAGTCAAACCTTATTTCTGAAACTTGTTTCACCTTTGGTCCAGTGTCAACCTTACTAACCCCTGTTCCACTCAAAAAGCTTTTGTATTCAATAAGACAAAAGACAAAACTGTTTTATAGAAGACAAAAGTTATCAATATTCAATATTCAATAAGACAAAAGACAAAAGTTATCAATATTCAATAAGACAATAAAATAGAAAGTCAAGCTGTTTAATAGAAAGAAGGCTGAAACATTTATATTTAAAGAAACTTTCTAAATTCTAATCTAGGTAAAAGAGGACACCTAATTCTAATTGTAATTGCCTAATGGGTTGGCTATTTGGTGTAAAAGACTATAGAAACTAGGATAGATACAATTTAGTTAAGTAGGAACTAGAAGATAGGGCTGTTCTAGTTTTACTAGAAGACTAGTTAAGTAGGAAACTAGGAACTACCGAACTAGTAGAAGACTAGTTAAGTAGGAAGAATAGTTCAGTTCGGTTTCGGTTTTTACACAAGGAAACCGAAACCGACTCGATATTTCGGTTTATAAATTTGCCCAACCCGAAATCGACCGGTGCTGATGAAAACCCAACCGACTCAGGTTGGGTTGGTCTAGGTTGGTCGGTTTGGTCGGGTTGTGCCTTCTTATGAACAGCCCTACCAAGTGGTGGTTAAGCAATTCAATCATCTGAATCAAATTGATCAATCTATGAAGTCGATCATAGTAAGGTAATAAAAATTTTAAAATAGAAATAAATATATAAAATTATAAAAAAAGTAGAAAAATTAGACACATTTATGTAATCAAATTATTTTTATTGATAATGAAAATGAAATACATAATCTAGAACTAACAAAAAATGAAATATAAAAATTAATAATAAATAGTTCAACTTTTGGGTTAAAATGTATTAAACTTTAATGTTATAAATAAATAATAGAATATAAAAATACAAAAATAAAAAAATACATACATTTTGCAAAAAAAAAAACATTTAGACACATGTATAATATCATATATTTATCATATTAAACAAAAAGTAAGTGTAAAATATCATAATTAGTTTTACAAACAAAAATACAAAAAACTATAGTAAAAGTTGAACACATTTGTAATTTTATATTTACACTACTATTAAAAATATGATTAAGATTGTAGAATTCTCTTTTGACTAAAATACTTATTTTTGAATTTAGTCCCTATTTAATTGTGAGATTTAAATTGTAAATTGAACTACTACTTTTCACCACATTCAATTCACTCTATTTAAATCTTACATTTTTTTTTATAAATGAACAAAAACAAAAAAAGATACACCAAAAAAATAAAAACATTACAAAATGAAGCATATAGCCAAGTAGTAGGGGTGCAAATGGATCGGATCATGATTCAATTTGCTCCTTTTTGTTGAATTCGGATATCCTCAGTCCGGATCTTTGGGTCAAATAATAGGATTTGATCAAAAGTTGGATTGAATTCGGATCACTCACACACAAACATATATGTTATTTATTTATTTAGAAATATATTATTTATATTGCATTTTTGTAAATTTGTTATATTATTTATTTTTTATAAAAATGTATATATATGATGAAAATAGTTGAAATAATACTTGTATTTTTTGTTTTCTTCATTTAAATTGTTATAGTTTAATTTTCTTTTAATATTTTATTATTTTTAAATTAAATTAGAATGGATCAGATCCAAATATTTGACTTCCTCATTGGATTCGTATTCAAATCCAAAAATCCATGTTTATGAGATGTGATCGGATTTGGTGTTAATAATATTGGATCAGATTCGGATATACCCCGATTCGAATATAATCCAATCTATTTGCATCCCTTCCAAGCAAGTAGGCTTGTCAATGATAGCTAAAACTTCACAACTCAATCAAATTATCACATATTGGAAATCCCTATTTCATTGTTTGAGAAAGGGTATAAAAGTTATTTTTATTGTAGCTTTAATGTCAACTTTAATTGATACTAAAATGCCATTGTTTGTCTATTTAGTGCATCTCTAATTGTAAGGGTAGAAAATGTAACTTTAATTATTACTTTCCACCTCATTTAATCCCCTCTCATGAAGTCTTATAACTTTAAGTATTAACTCATATTTTCTCTTATTAAATCATATATTAAATTATTTTTTACTAATAAATGATATTAAATAGATCTATGCCAATATTTTTAGCAATATAAACATGTATATTTTAAAACTAACTCAATAATAAAACCATTCTTTATCAAAGTGGTGGCTAATAAATTCAACCATCTGAATCAAATTGTTCAACTTATATAGTCATAGTTAGGTAATAACATTTTTAAAATAAAAATAAATATACAAAAATTACAAAATGTAGAAAAAATTAGACACATTTATGATATTTTTATTAATGAAACAAAAAAATAAGTGCAATAAACAAGAATAATTTTTTGATAATTAAAATTAAATAAATAATTTAGATTTGAGCAAAAATGAAATTATTTTACTGTTTTGGCAAAGATTAATAGTTCAACTTTTGGGTCAAATTTGTTAGTATTTAATGTCATAAATAAATAAATATTAATAACATATAAAAGTACAAAATAAAAAAAAATGAATAAATTTTGCAAAAGAACATTCAAGCACATGTATAATATCATATAATTATCATATTAAACAAGAAGTAAGTGTGACATACCAAAATTATTTTTACACATAGAAATACAAAAAGAATTTTAGAAAAAATTGAACACATCTATAATTCTTTATTTACACTATTATTAAAAATATGAATAAGACTACAGTATATTCTTTTAACTAAAATACTCAATTTTAAATTTAGTTTGTATTTAATTGTGAGGTTAATTGTAAATTGAACTACTATGGGTGTCAATTGGACTGGATTTGGTCTAATATGATCCAATTCAATGTCTAGATCGTCCAATCTGTTCAAATTCATTTTAATTTAGATTGGTTTCAACCCAAACCCGATCCATTTACACCTATATTCTTTTCTTATATCAATGGACTAGATATTGGCTTAATCCAACCCAATTCAATATAAATTTATTACGGACAGACTAGGTCTAATCCAATCTAATAAATATTTTGGACTGGATTGGTCCAATCCAATATGTCTTGTTGGTCCGTCCAAATTGATTTTGTCTAGTCCAAAACCGGTCCATTGACACCCTTGCTACTACTCTTTCACTGTTTCGGTAACACCTTAGCTTGTTGAAGTTGCCACTTGATCTGCCTTCGTGGCCAATGACTTCGGACCACGTCAACACACGTCATGAAAAGGCCTCCTCACAAGGAAGCAGTCTCGCATGAACAAGGAGACACGACCCACTAGGGAGAGTGGGACCTCCCGAGAACCTTGGTGGGCGACCTCATCCCGACAACTCATTAAATTCCTCGGGCCTCTGATTCTCTATGTTCTTGCAGACTACAATGCACAGTCTCTTCCTTTCACCTTAACCTTGTCCAATTGGCAAGATTATCTGTTGCGTATTCGGCTCGACATACCTTGCATCGAACAATATCATTCATTGCATTTAATTATCTCTATTTAAATCTTACATTTCTTTGATAAATGAACAAAAAAAAACACAAAAAAGATAAAACATTACAAAAAAAAGAATCTAGCCAAGTAGGTAGGCCTATCAATGATACTTGAAGCTTCACAACTCGATTCAATAATATTTGGATGAGGTTTTTTATGTAATCAGATTTAAATTTTGCAAATCTGCATCCTATATTGATAATAAAAATTATAAAATATAAAAAGGCTTATTAAAGAATTCCAAAGTTTCCATGGTGTAGGTCCCATTTTTATAGATGAAATAGGTTGTTAAATACAAATTAAACCTAATTTAATTTTTACTTAAATAAGAATTTTAAAATGAATATATAGTAAATCTCAAACACAAAATGATATGCCCCATACTTGGTACACGATCATTTTCTGGTGTATATAATAAATGATAGCCCAAACAATATAAAGCCTTTGCTCTAGACATGTGGGCACCTGTCTCGAAAAAGAATATCTAGTGAGTGGTGTCAGTAATTAACTCCACTCTCTGTAAAAAAAGGTACTTAGTTCAGAGATGTGGCTACTTAAAACAGTCTACTTCAAATGATGTGAGATACATCCTAATCTTTTATATTCAGTTTCCTAATTCAAATAAAAGGTTCACCATAAAAACTATCAATGGTAAAACTGCTATCTAATCGAGTTCTAATTGAATAGTTTAGGCTTGAATTTAACTAGGCTCGAATCAAGTTTGATTTTAATTGAGCTCGAATCAATTTCGATTACAATTAAGTTTGAATCGAGTTCGAACATTGGGGTAAGTTTGATTAGTTATTTGAGTTTGAGCTTCAATAATAAAAGGTTAGATTTGAAATTTTGTGACTTTGACTCGATTAACATATACATACACATATGTATTTATATATTATAGAATATAAAAATATATTTTTATATTATATATATTAAAGCTTCCGAGCCAAACTCAAACTCATTGAATATTTAATTGGGTCGAGCTTGAACTAGAAAATATAGTTCAAGTCGAACTTGAACCTAATAGTATTTTAGTTAAGTTGAATCAAGACATGCCAAAGTTCAACTCAACTCAACTCGGCTCAATTGCACCATAGTCAATGGTGTGGGCCTCATTTTATCATGTGAAATAGGTAAACAATTACAAATTAAACCTTATTTAATTACTTAAGTTAAACAAGAAACCTAAATCAAATTGCTTTCAAACAAAATAATAGGCATAATTGCAACGTCTCTACTACAGTCAACAGATTGATAAAAGCAAGTGAATGACAAGGATTTACATGTCCCTTAAGGCTGTGTTTAGTAACCATGTACAATGACAACGTATCGGTAAGGACTAAGAAATAAGAATAGATGCCAATAATTAGGGCTGCAGATTGGTTGGATTTATTCCACAGAACCAAACTACCTGAACCAATTATACCGGCTCTGGTTATGTGATTTTGTCCCATTTAATAATTGGGTCAAGACCCGTTCTTGCTGCTTCAAACAGGTTCAGATCCAAACCGATTATATATAGTTTATAACATATCAAGGCCCCCTGGTTTTTCTGTAGTTTTTGTTCAAAAATAAAATTTTAAGTTGTTATCATAGGAAATTAGGGCCCATTTGGAATCAGAATGGGCCATTTCAATTCCAACTGTTTGATTGGACAGAATCAGAATTCTATTCCCATTGCTGGTGGAATGGCATCCCCCCATTAAGGGAATGGCCATTCCCTTCCCCTCCCTTTAGAAATGAATTTCCATTTTAGCTGATTTCAGTTCCCATTTCGATTCCTGTCTGAATCAAACAGACTATGAGAATAGACCATTCCAATTCTGATTTCAATGGATTTCGATTTTGACTCTGATTCCAATTGTGAACCAAACGGACCCTAATAGATGTTAGGTTCTAATTAGGTCAGTCTCGATTGTCCCGAACAGTTATGGGGCCATCTTGTAAGACTTGATGAAACAATGCCATGCAGATAAACAAGTAAATGCCAATTACTACAGCAGCTGCTGCGGTATAGAAAAAATGCTGTCTATAGGCCAACCATCTTCTCAAGAAAAATTTGAACCCAATGGAAAGAAAGCATTCCATCCATATGATTTAGTTAAGAAAAAGCAACAGATGTGTTTGTCTTGCAGTACACTGTCCCATGTTATTCAGGATTAAATGCCTCTTCAATTACTCATTCCACGGGCATGCCTTCTCAAACACTTGCTGTTCTTTGCGGCATAAATCAAACTCGTTGGTATGGTAATACATGCAACCTGCATATGCATCCATCTCTTTCGTGCACCTCTGATGAAGCCCTTTCAACCTGCAGAAACAGAAAATCAGGAATTATATTATTTTGAAATATCAGTTTGCGATGCAACTTCCGTGGCTCTGGTTGAGGCATTTATTAAATTTTAAAGGCCAGGGCTCAGGCCTGATGCAATGTATCTTCTCATGCAGGGGATGGGGATGGGATGCTTGGTGACAGAAGAAGCATGTAACATGGTATTTGAAAAGGTCACTTGAATTGTAAAAGTATTTATCATCCGAAGAGAAAACCAAGTCGGTCAATAAGACCACTCAGTTAAATTATGCAGTTGACTAGTAAATTGGGGATGGTCTACCAAAAACCCTAGCAATTAAAAACACACATACATGGAGCTGGAAGGTCTCCTTGAGGACCTTTTAGGTTTACGAGAAGCAATAAAAACATATTCTGGATAATATAGAATTTCTTTTAGAGAAAGAGTAACTGATTGTATTGTTGATACATATAGTCTCAGGGAATAAAATTCATTATTCAGAAGAAGTTGAATCATGATGGGTAGATTGGAGATCTTTAAGAAAATGTTGATTCATGGAAGCAGTTCGATGCCTTTGAGTGCATGAATACAAACAGAGGGGGTCTATTCTCTCTAGTGTAGATCAACATAGCATCTGTGATACTAATGCACTTAATATAGCAAGAAGCATGCACAATCTCTTCTTTTTGGCATATAGAAACATGGCACAATTAGGGGCTTCAAAAAGGATTCTTGAGGTATACCAATATGAACCAACCCAACAGTCCATGAACAAATAATTGCAGAGTTCAATATACATATACAACTAGCCACTTTAAAGCATATTTTTCTTTCTTTAAATTGGGTTAACTGTCATCAAGAATGCTCTTTTTGGTCATGTATAAACCACATATAAAATGCTGTTTCATGTGGCCCAAATTTCAGAAATTTTCTTTTAGATTGTTTTTGGTTGTATACAAAATAAATGAAAAAGAAAAATGGTATTCAATGGGAAAACAGATCATTTTCATAATTTTCCTGGTGTTTGGTTTAAATTGGACAAAAAAACCTACATAAAAAATATATGGGTATTGTGGGATTTGAATCAAGAAGACCAACCTTCTTTTCAGCAAATGGCATTTTGGAATATTAGAAAGATTGCTATTCTTATAGAACTAATTCTATAACCATTTGTTTACCAGAAAAAAAACCCATGACCATTTTATGTGCAGCCAGACAGCATAAAATAATATTTTCTGTTGAAACCAAGGTTCAAAATATCGATACGCCCGATTCGCCAGTAGGGGCGAATCGGGCGAATCGATACTGCATTTTTATACTTTTTTTATTTATTTTTTGCAACCGGTTCAGGGGGGGCGGTTTAGGTCTCCTCCACCCCATGAACTAGTCAGACCCCCGATACACCCACTGTAGGGGCGTATCGGAGGGGTCCCGGAACGATACGTATCGGCCAATACGGGCCGATACGTGTCGATACTTTGAACCTTGGTTGAAACCATTTCTCCTCTATTTCGTGTGCAACCAAATGAAGGCTCAATCAAAATAAAAGGTGATTTGCAACATATCATCAGTAAAATGGTTACTCAATATTTGAACTCGAGAGATATTTTGGTATATTTGACCAGTAAGAATATTATGGGAAAAAAATAAATAAGAAATGCATGCATCTTTGGATTCCCTGGTCTACTAATTCTCATGTTGACACCCTAGCTCAAGGGGTTAACAAATGGACTTTGGACAGGCATCCTTTACATAAAGAACCTTCTCACTATGTTCGAGGCTCTATCAGGAGTGATGGGGATAGCAGCAGTAATCTGGCTCTGTTGTACCATGTGGAATATATGAATATACTCACTGTAGTTACACTTTATATTCCTTTATCAGTAAAATCATTACCAGTTACTGATAAAAAAAAAGGTAAGCATATCAAACCTTAAGCTAACAAATGGACTTTGTTCACTCCTGATTTTGGCTCATTAAATGTTTTAGCTATTGCAAACCTTAAGCCACTTCAAAGTTCAAACATAAATCCTTCATTTTTCTAACTTCAACTCCAAACTTGTATTGAGTCATTGGTTTCAGGGCACAACTTGCATCACATCCTTTATTCTGTCCACTCCCTCAGTTCAGCCCATAGATGCTTTACCTATTGCAAGCTTTTAGCCACTTAAAACACAAATCACCACCCTTGAGCCACCTTCCACCTGCAAGTTTCTGTTATTTAAAGATCTTGCTAGTCTTAATCCTTGCAAAGCTGCAAGAATATGTATACCCCAGGTAGAAAAAGGGCCATTATTCAATGTTGATTATCCCAGGAGGCAAAAGGCCTAATGTTTGAAAATTTTCTCACAAAGTGACCATTCTCAGACTGAAACATACATTGTCACACTAATCAGCCAGATATTTCAGGTTCTGTTAGACTAATTAGTAATTAGAGAACAACATAGTGTTTGATAGGCAGGCCAGCACTCTCTCTTTCTCTCCCCTCTCTATTTGTGTTGGCTATATTATTTCTGATGTATAAAGATTCATACTTATCAATACAAAGAAAATGAAATATACAAAAGTACAATGTATGTGGTTCATAATCATGACTGATTCTCTTTTGGGATCCATCTACTTCATGTCCTTGAAAGCAGTCTCAATGATAAGCGAGTATGTCAAGAAATATTCTTGGAAGCAGTCTCAATGTTTTTTTTTTTTTTTTACTGTGTTTGATAAGTAATTGAAACCTTTTATTAATTGTTGAAAAAGAATGCTATGTACACGAGATAATCCAGGTATCCCAAAATTAGGTTAGCCCCGCCACCTAACCTATGATCTTTCTTTTTCACTCTACATTGTCATTTAAATCCCTTGGGACAACTCCCCAGAACATCTATGCTCTATTTGATCCTTTGTTAAGCCAAACTATCTGCCTAACCATTACAAGTTTGCTGAACCCATATGAAGGTGACTTCCACTTCTCTAGCTATCTGCCTGATTTTAAAGTAAAGTACTTAATGTTTCAATCTCTTCAAATCCCCAAAATACTACAAATGGGATATTTATCTGTTAGAGTCGACTAAAGAGGGGTATTATAGTCTTTTCCATTTAAATAATGTGCTATCTATATGTCTCATACATGTGCAGGGGCACTTCTGTCTTTGCATACAGTTATGTTAAATTTAAATAGATGGTCGACTGGGTTAGACTCTTTGTCTTCTCAGTTTGCCACTTTTCTCTATTTCTTCTCTCCCTTCTCTCTCTTCTCTCTTTTCTATCTCTGTTCGACTGGACTTCTTTCACATGGTATCAGAGCGCCACTAATATAGGAAGGTTACAGCTTCAATCGATCAGCTTATTTCCCTCCCTCTTTTTTATTTTATTTTTTTTTATTTTCGTTTTTTTTCTGGTCTGCGCAATCTGGAGTAGGTGGTGGAGAAGGCTGCGGCGAAACCCAGATATCTGCGGCAATCCATTTGACAGTCCTAGGGTTTTGGTGGCTTGATTATTGGTGAAAGGGGGAGAGTGTGACAGTCCTAGTGAAAGAAAAAAAAAATTTGTGGACTGCTGTCACCATGAGTGACAGCCATGGTGGTCGAGTAGGTATAGTCGTGGTGGTCTGAACACTCTAATGAGCAGTTTCAAGAGGGATTTTCTGTGGTTATAAAATTGCCTGTTCGCAGTACAGTAGTGTTCAAAGTGGCCGAATGTATGCTAGGGCAAGTTTGTGGTGATTATGAGTGTGTTGGCGTAGTGTTTGAATATCTATATATATATATATATTTTTTTTTGTGACGGGCAGAACCGGCTTTGTAGATTGAAATGGCATCGATGGGTGATGCAAGTGGTGACCAGAAATCGAGTGTGTTGATCTCCTCTGATTTTTTAAGTGTGCAGATGACATCCATCAAACTCAATGGTGAAAACTATGTTCCATGGGCCAAGTCGGTGGAAGTATTTCTTAAGGCTAAGAAGAAAGTGAAACATGTACGGGAGGAGAAACCTACTGCTGAAAACTATTTCAGTGATTGGGAGCAAGAGGATGCTTAAATCATGACGTGGTTGTGGAACAATATGGAGCCTAAGATCAGTGTTAACTTCATGTTTTTAGATACAACAAAGGATATATGGGAACATGCCAAGAAACTCTATTCTGGACTAGACAACACTACAAGGGTTTATCATCTTTATCAGGAATACTTCAGTTTGCAGCAGGGAAATCAGACCCTTGAAGAATATTATGCCAGTATGAAAAATCTTCGGAATGAACTTAATGTCTATCATCCCTTAACTCCAGATGTCAAAATTCAGCAGCAACAAAGGGAACAACTAGATGTTACTTGGTTCTTGGTGGGGCTGAAAGCAAAGTATGAACCTGTCAGAGCATAGATATTGGGGGGGGGGGGTCTGCTCTCCCTACTCTAGAAGAAGTTTTTGCCCGTCTCCGTAGGATATCTCTTAGCCCCACAGAGAGTAACATACCTCCCGACAGATCAGCACTTGTTGGCACTCGAGGTGGTTCTTATGGACACAGAGGAGGTGGTCGTATAGTTAAGGGAGGCCGTGGTAACCTTGCAATTGGTCGTAGTAGTGGAGGAGATCGTGATTTAGGGGGAGGCCATGGCAGAGGAAGAGGAAGCACTACTAGGAAACGCACACATTGTGGGAGAGGACACACAGTTAACTTCTGTTATGATCTGCATGGCCCACCATCCACATGGGCTAATCATGCAGTTGTTGGTGGTAGTAAAGTCAGTGATACTCAACCAGTTGATTCAACATCTTCTACAATCACAACTACTTCTAGGAAGGAGATTATGAGTATTCCAAAAGAGGAGTATGAGAGATTCCTTCAAGCCACTTCACATCAAAATACTGCCACCCTTGCTCATTCAAGTATGGCTTGCCTAGCATCCAAACCTTCACCCTGGATAATTGACTTTGGAGCCTCTGACCATATGATCGGGACTCTAGGTGTGTTTTCCTCCCTTTCTCCAACCTTCACATCAAATAATGTTACCCTTGCCAATGGATCTACTTCCCCCATTTACGATGTTGGTAATGTTGACACAACATCTCTTTCTTTGTCTTCTGTTTTATATGTTCCCAAGTTTCCTTTTAATCTTATGTCTGTTAGTAAACTAACCAAATCCCTCAATTGTTCTATCACATTTTACCCTTCCTCTTGTGTTTTTCAAGATCTAATGACGGGGAAGAAGATTGGTGGAGAACATGAAGCTGGCGGATTGTATTACCCTGATAGTGGTGGTTCTATAGTTGCACTTCAAACCTCTTTGACTCCTCTTTAGTGGCATTGTAGACTCGGCCATCCATCTCTTAAAGCTCACAAGCTCCTTGTTCCGTGTCGACAAGATATGATTTGCGGCAAATTAAGAAAGATATGATTTGCTGCAAATTTAGAAAGATTTGATTGATTACAGATTTGAATAAATTTAGGAAAAATTAGATTTGAATAAAATTACGAAAGTCATATCCTAGGATTAAGGGAAAGATTTAATCAATCTCTAATTGAGAGAGATCCTAGGAGTTTGTATCTCCTATCTTTTCTTATTTAAGTTGTATGTTCAACATGTTTTATCAACACATTATCAATACAGAAGTATTTCTTCTTCTCTTCCTCTTTTTCTTTTTTTTTTCTTTTTTTTTTCCACATGGTATCAGAGCTTTAGATCATGAATTTTAAGGCCGCCATGGTTGGCTTTGGTTCAACCTCTTCGGATGCTACCAATGGTGTGACATCTTTGGAGGGAGGTATTCAGTCAGCGGCCATCTCTCTCTCTGAGAATTCTCTTCAGATTACCATTCACAAATTGAATGGAAAGAATTATCTTGAGTGGTCTCAGTCCGTGTGGTTGGTGATCGACGACAAAGGGAAACTCGGCTATTTGAATGGTGAAGTAAAATCGCCAGCCACTGATGATCCAAAGTACAGGCAGTGGCGTTCTGAAAATTCTATAGTTACCACCTGGCTGATCAACTCTATGGATCCTGTGGTTGGAAAACCATTCATGTTCTTGCCGACTGCTCGTGATGTGTGGGAAGTTGTTAGGGAAACCTATTCAGATCTGGACAATCATTCACAACTGTTCGAACTGAATACCTGAATGTGAAAGATGCGGCAAGGTAAGCGTGAAGTAACTGCTTATTATAATGAGATGATGGCTGTTTGGCAGGAGCTGGATTTATTTGAAGAAGAAGAATGGGAAAGTCCGAGTGACAGTGCTCGGTACAAAAAGAAGATAGAAAGAGGTCGGGTCTTTGTCTTCTTGGCTGGTTTGAATAAAGAACTCGATGAGGTTCGGGGACGTATCTTAGGGCGAAAGCCCTTGCCTACTATAAGAGAAGTTTTTTTCAGAAGTGCGCAGAGAAGAAGCATGGCGGCAAGTGATGTTGAAGAATGTTAATGAAATAAAAACTGAGAATGAAGGGTCCGCTCTTGTGGTCCGAGGTGCAGACGTAGACGGAGATAAACAAGGAGGAAAGCAAAGGCCTTGGTTTGATCATTGTAAAAAGCCATGGCATACTCGGGAAACCTGCTGGAAGCTGCATGAGAAACCAGCAGATTGGAAGAAAAAATCAGACAGTGACAACAAGTCAGGGGGAGATGTCCGCGCACTTCAAGTAAGCAATTCGGATCCAGGATAGCAATCATCCTTAGAGTCTCTTCCTTTCACAAAAGAACAAATAGAGCACTTATATAAAATGTTTCAATCTCAATCGTTAAGAAACTCTAACCCATCTTGCTCTCTAGCCCAGTCAGGTAATTTTTTCACTGCAACCATTGCTTGTACCAAATCCAATGGCTCTTGGATAATAGATTCAGGTGCCACTGATCATATGACTGGCACTTCACAATTCTTCTCTTCATATACACCCTGTGCAGGGAATCAAAAGGTTAAAATTGCAGATGGTTCCTTTGCTACTATTGCTGGGAAAGGAACTGTGTCTATTTCTCCTTCTCTAAACCTTAAAGATGTTCTACATGTTCCTAACCTATCATACAATCTCTTATCTATCAGCAAACTAACCCTTGATCATAATTGTCGGGTTAATTTTTGGTCTTCTTGTTGTGAATTTCAGGATTTAACCTCGGGGAAGATGATTGGGGGTGCTAAACTGGATGGTGGCCTCTACCTCTTTAATAAAGGATTAACCTTTGGAAGGCAAGACCGACAGACTTGTTTAAGCTCTATCTCGGTTTCTAGTGACAGTGAAGTTTTATTATGGCATTATCGGTTAGGACATCTTAGCTTTCAATATTCAAAGCATCTATTTCCCAAGTTATTCATGAATAAAAATCATTCGTGTTTTAAGTGTGAATCTTGTGAATTAGCAAAACATCATCGTGCTGTTTTTCCGTTCCAACCATATAAAAAATCAAAACTATTTACCATGATTCATAGTGATGTTTGGGGACCTTCTAGAGTAACAACTCTTTCTGGAAAGCGTTGGTTCATTACTTTTATTGATGATCATACTAGGGTCATTTGGGTTTTCCTTTTAAAAGAGAAATCAGATGCTGAAACTGTGTTTAAAACTTTCTATAACATGGTTCAAACACAATTTCAGACTCAGATAAAAATATTTCAAAGTGATAATGGAAAGGAATTTTTTAACAATGTGTTAGGGAATTTTTTTGTTGAGAAAGGAATTGTACACCAAAGTTCGTGTAATAATACACCTCAACAAAATGGGGTGGCTGAAAGGAAAAACAAATATCTCCTTGAAGTTGCTAGAGCCCTAAGTTTTCAAACTAAGGTTCCTAAGTATTTTTGGGGAGAAGCCGTTTTAACAGCCACTTATTTGATTAACAGATTGCCTACACGAATTTTGGATTTTAAAACACCCATACAGGTTTTCATTGACTGTTTTCCAAATTCTCGGCTAGTGACAAACATTCCCTTAAAAATTTTTGAAAGTGTGGCCTTTGTTCATAACCATGACCCTGAACGTTCAAAACTTGATCCAAAATCACATAAATGTATTTTTGTAGGCTATCCCACTAATCAAAGATGTTACAAATGCTTTGATCCAGTTTTGAAAAGGATGTTTGTGACTATGGATGTCACATTCTTTGAAGGAACCTCCTACTACAGACACTCCCATCTTCAGGGGGAGAGCAACACTAGTGAAGATGGTCTTTTAGTTGGTTCTGATTTAATGTTTGAATTTGTCCATAATGATGTTCCTCACGAAAGTAAGGCAGAAAATACAAAATCAGTGGAAACAAATGAATTAAATATTGAAAATGAACAACCTTTGGTGATGCCATCTCAAAATAAAAAAGCTGAAACAACAGAGATGTGTGCGAAACAGTATAAAGGCCTTGTATATTCAAGGGAACATTTAGCACTGAAAAGGAGAGGCACTATTCCGCAACATCAACAAGAATCCGATCTGAGGGTGGATCATGAAATTCATGATAATTCTCCAAAAATACCTGAAAATATTCCTCAAGGTAATTCTAATTCTTCCAGACAGCTTGATCTTCCCATTGCTCTTAGGAAAGGTGTTAGGTCTTGTACAAAACATCCTCTGTCAAATTTTGTATCTTACAAAAATATTTCACCTTCATATTGTGCCTTTATTTCACAAGTGTCTAGTGTTTCCATTCCTAACAGTATCCAGGAAGCTCTAAATGTTCCTAAGTGGAAAGAAGCTGTTTTTGAGGAGATGAGAGCTTTGGAAAAGAATGCTACTTGGGAGAAAGTGGATCTGCTGGATGGAATGACAGTTGTTGGTTGTAAATGGGTGTTCACTCTGAAGTACAACTCAGATGGATCCTTGGAGAGATATAAGGCTCGCCTAGTAGCTAAAGGCTTTACTCAGACGTATGGAGTGGACTACTCTGAGACCTTTTCTCCAGTGGCGAAACTAAATACAGTTCGAATACTCTTATCTGTTGCAGCTAACCTTGACTGGCCACCGAATCAGCTGGATGTGAAGAATGCCTTTTTGAATGGAGATTTGGAAGAAGAAGTATATATGGAGCCTCCACCTGGTTTCACTGAGAAGTTTGGAACTAAGGTATGCAAGCTAAAAAAGTCTCTATATGGACTTAAACAATCTCCCAGATCCTGGTTTGAAAGATTCACAAGGTTCGTTAAAAGTCAAGGATATAGTCAAGGGCAATCTGATCATACTCTTTTCACAAAAAGATCCACCGAAGACAAGGTATCGGTTCTGATTGTCTATGTTGATGACATAATCTTGACTGGAGATGATATTGAAGAGATGAGCAGACTAAAGCAGAGCTTAGCCAAGGAATTCGAGATTAAAGACTTAGGCCAGCTAAGGTACTTTCTTGAAATGGAAGTGGCTAGATCAAAGAAGGGCATTGTGGTTTCGCAACGAAAATATATTCTAGACCTCTTGAAAGAAACTGGAATGAGTGGATGCAAACCTTCAGACACTCCGCTAGAAGTTAAGGTTAAACTCGGAGAAGTTAAAGATGGGGTTCCAGTAGATGCAGGTAGATATCAAAGGCTGGTAGGAAGATTGATTTACTTGTCACATACACGTCCTGACATTGCCTTCGCTGTGAGCATGGTGAGTCAGTTTATGCACTCCTCGTACGAAGAACATCTTGAAGCTGTGTATCAAATTCTTAAGTATCTAAAAGGCACACCAGGAAAATGACTATTCTTCAAGAAAAATGAGAAGAGAGGGGTTGAAGTGTATACAGACGTGGATTGGGCAGGCTCAATCACTGATAGAAGGTCAACTTCGGGGTACTGCACATTTCTTTGGGGAAATTTAGTTACCTGGAGAAGCAAGAAGCAAAGTGTAGTTGCTAGAAGAAGTACTGAGGCTGAATTCAGATCAATGGCTCAAGAAGTGTGTGAGGTTCTTTGGCTAAAGAGGGTGCTAGCAAATCTTAAGAGACCAATGAGTTTTCCTATGAAACTGTATTGTGATAACAAGGCAGCTATCAGCATTGCTCATAATCCGGTTCTACATGACAAGACTAAACATGTTGAGATTGACAAACACTTTATAAAGGAGAAACTTGAAGAAGGAATAATTTGCACTCCGTTTGTACCAACCACGTAGCAAGTTGCAGATGTTTTGACTAAGGGCTTGTTGAGACAGCCATTTGAACTTCAAGTTAGCAAGTTGGGCATGACATATATCTTTGCACCAACTTGAGGGGGAGTGTTGACAAGATATGATTTGCTGCAAATTTAGAAAGATTTGATTGATTACAGATTTGAATAAATTTAGGAAAGATTATTTGAATAAAATTAGGAAAGTCATATCCTAGGATTAAGGGAAAGATTTGATCAATCCCTAATTGAGAGAGATTCTAGGAGTAATTGAGAGAGATCCTAGGAGTTTGTCTCTCCTATCTTTTCTTATTTAAGTTGTATGCTCAACATGTTTTATCAACACATTATCAATACAGAAGTATTCCTTCTTCTCTTCCTCTTTATTTTTCCACATTCCGTCATTGAGTCGTCTGTCTTCTTTGCAGTGTGAGTCGTATCAGTATGGGAAACACCATTGGGTTTCCTTTAGTCCTAGAGTTGATAGTCGTATATTGAGTCCTTTTGATTTAGTTCATTCAGATGTTTGGGGTCCAATCAGAATTGAGTCTTATAATGGTTACAGATATTTTGTTATCTTTGTTGATGATTGTTCAAGAATGACATGGCTTTATTTAATGAAAGAAAGAAGTTAGTTATTTTCCATTTTCCAAGAGTTTCACGCTAAAGTGCGTACACAATTTGGTGTTTCAATTAAAATTCTTTGCTCCGACAATGGTAGAGAGTATTTTCTTTCTTCATTTCAACAGTACTTGGAAAAATATGGTATTCTTCATCAAACATCCTGTGCCCACACCCTCAACAAAATGGGGTGGCTGAGAGGAAGAACCGACATCTACTTGAAACAACTCAGTCTTCATCATATGAATGTTCCTAAACATTTATAGAGTGATGCATTACTTATTGCTTGTTTTCTTATTAATCGCATGCCCTCGTTCACTCTTGATGGTCATTCTCTGTTCTCTATCTTATTTCCCACTTTGTCTCCATATCCCCTTACTCCCAGGATCTTCAGGTGTGTATGCTTTGTTCAGAATCTTGGTCCTAGTCTAGACAAGTTGGATGCTCACTCCATTAAATGTATCTTCCTTGGCTACTCTAGAACCTAGAAAGGGTATAAATGCTATAATCCTATTACTCGGAAATCCTTTGTTTGTCCTGATGTTACATTCTTTGAATTGGTGTCGTACTTCTCAGGTCCTAATATCCCTCCTCTTCCTCTTCCAGTTGATAATTCCATTCCAGTGGTTCCCATTATGACTGAGTCTCCACCTTCCCCAATGTGGAAGCGTACTAGAAGACCACCAATCCATCAAGTGTATACTCACCAACAGAGACCAACACCTCCACCACCTTCTACTCCGCCTGCAAATCCAGCTCCTTCCATACCCGAATTGCCTTCTAATCTTGACCTTCCTATTGCATTGCGGAAAGATAAACGTAATTGCACTTTACACCCCATATCCAATTATGTTTCTGCATCTCACCTTTTTGCTTCCCATCGCGAGTTTATTTCTCTGTTATCCTCTATATCCACACCTAAGGATGTTCAAGAGGCTCTTACCTCGCCAGAGTGGCGAAAAGCTATGGAAGAGGAACTCTCTGCTCTTCATCACAATCATACGTAGGAACTCACCAATCTTCTCCCAGGTAAGCATGTTGTTGGTTGTAAATGGGTGTAAACTGTTAAGTATCTACCAGATGGGAGAGTGGAATGCCTGAAAGCCCGTTTAGTTGCAAAAGGGTTCTCTCAACTTTATGGTGTAGACTATGTAGAAACTGTTTCCCCTGTTGCGAAGATTGGCCCAGTACGTGTGTTGATTTCCTTAGCTGTCATGCATGATTGGCCTCTATTTCAGCTTGATATTAAAAATGCCTTCCTCCATGGTGATCTTCTAGAGGAAGTGTACATGGAGCAACCACCAAGGTTTGTTGCTCAAAGGGAGGATGGTAAGGTGTGTAAGCTCAAGAAGGCAATCTATGGGCTCAAACAGTCTCCCTGTGTTTGGTTTAGCAAATTTAGTGAAGTAGTTAAGGAGTTTGGAATGAGACAATGTCAAGTTGACCACTCAGTATTTAGCTATAATTCTGAGGCCGGGAAGATCTTGCTAGTAGTTTATGTGGACGACATAGTCATAATTGGCAGTGATAGAATTGGGATTGATAGATTGAAGACACTTCTACAAGATCACTTTCAGACAAAAAATCTTGGAAAGTTGAAGTATTTCCTGGGTATAGAAGTTGCTAGATCAAAGCAAGGCTAAACCTATGTCAGCGGAAATATGTTCTTGACCTATTGGAAGAAACATGACTACTAGATGCTAAACTAGCTGAAACTCCTGTGGAACTGAATGTGAAATTGGGAAGTGATATAGGTGAATTATTTGATAATCCTAGAAGGTATAGAAGGTATAGAAGGTATAGAAGGCTAGTGGGAAAACTGAATTATCTAACTATCACTAGGCCTAATATCTCATTTGTTGTTGGTGTGGTAAGCCAGTTTATGTAGAGTTCTTGAGTGCCTCACTGGGATGCAGATCTTAGGATTGTGTGGTATTTTAAGGGGCTCTAGGCCGTGGGTTACTGTACAAGCTAGGAGGTGATCTTGAAATAGTGGGCTATACAGACGCAAATTGGGCTGACTCTGTATTAGACAGGGGATCCACTACAGGTTACTACACCTTTCTTGGAGGAAATCTAGTGACATGGAAGAGCAAGAAGCAGACTATGGTAGCAAGGAGCAATGTAGAAGCAGAATACAGGGCCATGGCATACACTACATGTGAACTACTGTAGTTGAAGAATCTATTGTAGGAAATCGGGTTCTCAATGAGCAAACCCATGAAACTATACTGTGACAACCAAGCCGCAATTCACATCTTATCCAACCCGGTTTTTCACGAGAGAACTAAACACATAGAGGTAGATTGCCATTTTGTAAGGGAAAAAGTCCTCAATGGTGTCATAAGCACAGAGCATGTGAGAACAGGTGATCAGTGGGCAGATCTATTCACAAAAGGGTTGAGTACGGGAAGAACGAACTATATATGTAACAAGCTGGAATTATATGATATATACTCTGCAGCTTGAGGGGGAGTGTTAGAGTCGACTAAAGAGGGGTATTCTAGTCTTTACCATTTAAGTAATGTGCTATTTATGTCTCATAAATATGCAGGGGCATTTTTGTCTTTGCAAACAATTTTGTTAAATTTAAATAGATGGTCGACTGGGTTAGACTCTGTCTTCTTAGTTCGCACTTTTCTCTACTTCTTCTCTCCCTTCTCTCTCTTCTCTCTCTTCTCTCTTTTCTATCTCTGTTCGATTGGACTTCTTTCACATTATCCATACAATTACTTTCTCTTCAAGGGGCACTGTCACTCTTTTTTTTAGCATGAGCATACTGTCACTCCTGAGTGCATGGCAAGAAGCCTTCAAGTCATAGTTTTTTTTTTTATCAGCAGAAAATAGATTTCATTAGATTTAATTAAAGAAATAGATAATGCAACTTGACAATTGGAGTGTCAGCCCCCAAAATTCAAACTACATAGGAGCCTCAAAGTACATCAGATTACAACTTTGCCCAAAACAAATTAGGCCTGTCAACTCCTTGCTTTGCCAAAACATCTACCATCCCATTTGCGATTTTTCTTATCCAACTAAAAGTAGAATTGAACCTCTTTGCTAGGATATTAGTTTCCCCGAAAGCAAGTCTTCAGGTCACAGTTGAGATAGTAGAAATCACTGATTGCAGTTTTAGATAAATTCCTTGTGAAGAGAAAGAAGAAGATGAAGAGTTTCGGCAGTAGAGAAGAAAAGAGGAGAAGAAAAGGAGTAGGATGTCAACCAGAATTGAATTAGTTCTGGCCGCCAACCCCTCTTTGTATTATATACTCAACTTAAAAGAATAAGAGATTACAAGAATGCCCTTAGTAGGGCGGCTACTTAAGTAACTGATGGGCCTAAAGCCCAACAACTTCCTAACTTAACAACTTAAAAATAAGAAATAAATAGCTGGGCCCAATAACTAGAAATCGACCCAACTCAACACTCCCCCTCAAGTTGGGAATAAATGTTGCACGTTCCCAACTTGTGTAGATCATGCTCCAGCTTGTTTCTTGCAACACCTTTTGTGAGAACATCATCAAGCTGCAGATCAGAAGCAATGTATGGGAGACAAACTTCCCCAGAAGTCACCCTTTCTCTGATTAAGTGTCTATCCACTTCAATGTGCTTTGTCCGGTCATGCTGAACTGGGTTATGGGCAATGTTAATTGCTGCCTGATTATCACAGTACAACATTAAAGGTTCTTCTGCCTTTACACCAATCTCTCCCAACAAGGAACAAATCCAGAGAAGTTCTGAAACTCCATGTGCCATGGCCCTGTATTCAGCTTCTACACTTGATCTTGCCACCACTATCTATTTCTTACTTTTCCACAAGACTAGGTTACCCCCAACAAGGGTACAAACTCTTGAAGTAGATCTCCTGTCATCAAGGCATCTTGCCCAATCAACATCTGTATAAGCCTCTAGCTTTCAACTGTCCACGATCAACAAACAATATGCCTCTGCCTGGGTGTCCCTTCAGATAAGCAAGAATCCTATCAACAGCCTCCCAATGCTGGACTTGTGGAGCATGCATGTATTGGCTTACCACACTCACTGATAGGAGATGTCTGGTCTTGTCATACACAAATATAGCAGCCGCCCCACAAGTCTCTGATATCTCCCAATGTCCTTTACCAGATCACCTTCTGATGCATTAATTCTGTGATTCTGATCAATAGGAGTGCTGATTGCCTTTGCTCCAAGCTTCCCTGTTTCTTGTAGAAGATTCAAAACATACTTCCTCTGAGAAATAAAAATTCCATGTTTTGATCTTGCAATTTCAATGCCTAAGAAGTACCTAAGCTCTCCAAGATCCTTAATTTCAAATTCTCTGTGAAGATTCTTCTTCAAACTATCAATCTCACCTAGGTCATTCCCTGTGACAACAATATCATCTACATAAACAATTAGAACTCACACCAAGGATCCTCTCCGCTTCACAAACAAGTATGGTCAGATTGATTTTGAGTGTAGCCAAAAGCAACCAAGGCCTTCCTGAACCTGTTAAACCATGCTTTGGGTGACTGCTTTAAACCATAAAGTGACTTCTTAAGTCTGCATATCTTTCCCTTTTCAGCATCACTGTAGAAACCAGCAGGAAGATCCATATACACTTCCTCTTGTAGATCTCCATTTAGGAAAGCAATCTTCACATCAAGTTGAAACAGGGGCCAAGAGTATGTGATAGCAAGAGAAAGAAGTATCCGAACAGAAGTCATCTTTGCAACTGGTGCAAAGGTCTCTAAGTAATCAATGCCATAGGTCTGCGTGTACCCTTTTGCAACAAGTTTGGCCTTATACCTTTCTATACTTCCATCTACTTTATATTTGATTGTGTAAACCCATCTGCATCCGACAGTCTCCTTGCCCTCAGGTAGATCCATAATCTCCCATGTTTGATTCTTAATTAAGACTTCCATCTCTTCATGCATAGTTGCGTTCCACTCAGGTTTGGAGAGAACCTCACTGACACCCTTGGATATAGACACAAAGTCAAGAGAGGAAAGGAAAGCACGGTAGGAAGGAGAAAGTCCACTGTAGGATAAATACTATGTAATACAATGAGCAGTACACTTTCTCTTCCCTTTTCTGAGAGCAATAGGAAGGTCCAGGTTATCTGTAATGGGATTAGTAGAATCAATGTGTGTTTAGCCTTCTTACAATAGTCACAAATCAAATCCTTTTTGTCTTCCTTCTTGATTTCACTGCCACCCCGGTCTCCACTTTGTTTAGGTCTCATAGTGCTAACCATGGCTGATTGATCAAAACCAGAATTTTTCATCATCACATTTCTCCTGCTCTCTTCCCCTGACACAAAAGCATATGCTTGGGAGAGAGTAACATTGTCCCTGGAAAGAATATGTTGTCTTGCAATATCATACTCGGGATTAAGGCCAACAAGAAATTCAAAAACCTTATACTTCTCTAGGAGCTTCTGGTAGGCAGCTACATCCTTAGTGGTTTCCCAAACAACTGTCTCCAGATGGCCAATCTCTTGCCACAGGGTTTTAAGGGCTGAAAAATAAACAGAAATAGATCTATCTCCCTGTCTTGTAGCAATAATCTGATTTCTCAACTGATAAGTCCTAGCAACATTCTCCCTCTGTGAATAGGTTTCTGCAACCCCATCCCATATTTCCTTAGCTGTATTTGCCCACAAAAAAAATTTACTTATATGGGGTAGCATCGAATTACACAGCCAAGTCATCACAATATAGTTTTCCTGTACCCACCGGGAGCTGTTAGTTTCGGGTTTCACTTCTTCACCAGTGATATACCCTAACTTCCTACAAGCACCAATGGCCATCTTTGCAGATTGTGACCATTCTAAGTAATTTGAACCATCCAACTTAACTGTAGTAATGGTTCCAACCCCGAAAAGGTCTCTGACACCTCCTTTCACTGGTCTCATTTCACTCACGGGCTTGTTTTCAACTCCGTTACCCTCCATAATTACCAGAAAGGGGGTAGAAGGTTACTGTAATATGCAAGAGTAACAAATAAATCACTTTTGGTACCAATGACACCCTTCTAGTGCCCTAGATGGTCCTTTCACAAAAGATTCCTTTTCTACGGGATAGGAGAAGAGAAAGAAGAGGCAGCTGCTCTCTCCAGAAACCTCCAAAACAGGTAGGGATTGAACCGCCCCCCTAAAAAAACTCCAAGGAATCCTAAAAAATTAGGGCACCACTTCCTAGGTCAAAATTGAAGAGTCCAACAGAAACAAGACTCTCCCCTTTCTCCAGTTTCTCCAGATTTTGATGGGAAACCCTAGACCAGCTACAGGGCAAAACAGATCCACCAAAAAATTCAAAAACTGGGCTTACTTGAGATCTTCGATCAGCCTCTTAAATCACCATGCAATCAGCCAATCTAGGGCTGCATGATAGAATAGCTCAAGGAACCTTCGACCTGTTCTAATACCAAGTAGAAATCACTGATTGCAGTTTTAGATAAATTCCTTGTGAAGAGAAAGAAGAAGATGAAGAGTTTCAGCAATAGAGAAGAAAAGGAATAGGATGTCAACCAGAATTGAATTAGTTCTGGTCGCCAACCCCTCTTTGTATTATATACTCAACCTAAAAGAATAAGAGATTACAAGAATGCCCTTAGTAGGGTGGCTACTTAAGTAATTGATGGACCTAAAGCCCAACAACTTCCTAACTTAACAACTTAAAAATAAGAAATAAATAACTGGGCCCAATAACTAGAAATCGGCCCAACTCAACAAAGATGAAGATAAAAGAACTCCATAAATATTTAACCATTTTCTTAGAAGTACGATTTTTTCTGTGGAAGATATTTGGGCCTCCAAGTCACCTGTGTAAGAAGCTTTGACTATACTGGTAATCTGGTATGACCCTCTGTTTTTTTTTTTTTTTAAAGAAAAGTAACAAATCGATTTCATTAAAAGAGAAAAGGGGTAGAACTGCTGCTACAACAAGATCCTTCCCATACCCCTTCTCACAAGATCATAAGGTACAAGTTTTCCTTTCTAACAGTCCATCAAAAAGAAGATGGGAAGGAATTGCTTCCTAGGAAGGAGCTGGTCCAATATGAGTTGATTTAAAGCCTTTATTTTGATGAAAGAAAAGGAGATCATCCATAGTTTTTGTTATCTGTATACCAAAAACTAAGTGAGATTTTAAATACCAATATGAAGCCAAAGAAAAGGAGGAAAAGCTAAGTGGCAACCATGCTATGGCAGTTACAGCTTAAGAAATAAGTCCAGCCTGTACTCCTTGTCAATATTTATCTCATCTCATCTCATCTTTTCCCACAAATTTCCCTTTTGTTAACAATACTTATTCAACAGTACTAGTAGTCCTCCAAAGAACCCAAATATTGATTTTCCACCTTCCTTACCATAAAGAAAAGTTGGCAGATGAGTCGCTGATTATTTAAACTGGGCCTAAAGGAATATGAATTGGCAAGATAAAAGTTTTCTAAGAGGAAGTGCTTCAAATATTTGTGCACAATATAATATAAAATACATACCCTCAAGTCCTAAAGTATGCAACTGATGAGTTCTCTTACATGAACACATTTTTTTACCACCTAGGCAATATGTTTCGGTACTAGGTAGGGACCCATGCTGTACATAAGCACTCTGCCTAGCACCAAATTACCTGGATGCCTAGACACTTTAACAGCGACAAAACCTGGCTTTTTTTAGTTTCAGTCTTTGCTATCAGATCATTCCAGTCTTCTTAAGGAAATAAGATCTGATCCAAGAAAAGCATTATCTGATGCAATACATCATCTATTGCAGTTGTCTTTTTTATCCTTCAATCTCTTTCTCTCCAATACTCTTCAACCAAGGGTAAAAGTTTAATGCTTAATTTTGCAACTTCATCTTAGGCAAAACACGGTTATACCCTCTTCTCTTTTCTTTCTTTAAGGTAGGTAAGCTGAATTAATACAAAAGAGCATACAAGGATTACATGTTCTTAGAGCAGTACCTCATATGGGAAATATTTACAATCTATACACCACTTTTTTTTTAGAAAAGGTGAAGTAGCAATCTATACACCACTTCAATCTCAAAATAATACTATTGCAACCATTTTGAGAGTTAAGAAAGGATAAAGGCCATCACTAATGCTGATCCCTGATATTCTGGGTCTTGGGAGAGGTAGACCCATGTTCTCACGGGTCTGACATGAAGTGGCCACTTTCAGAGCCAGACCCATGTTCTCATGCTTGCCAGCCAAATATTTTACCACTGAACCAAGCAATGGCCCCTTCTATAGCATGAAAAGGATAATTTCTAAAATCTGAAGGTAGAGATACCCAATACAAATTCCCAAAACCTGGGAGCAAAGTAACATTCTATTAACAATTCAACCTCTTCTATTAATCTTTCCTCTGGCACATAAAGGTGGTTCTCGGTTGGTGGTTCATTTTTTTAGGAAAAAGTGACCCACTTTTTGGAAATGAAAACTCCAACAAGTAGTTGTAGAAAAAGTTAGGTTCCTATTTTTTTGAAATATGAAACCAAAAAAACTAGTTTACTAAGTCTGGTTTATTACCTTACCAACAAATATTGTTGACGGGTTGCTTTGAAAGGATATCTAATCTAAATATCAACCTAAAAGTAGTCAGGCAGGATTAAATCTTGAGTATGAGGTGGTGAAATAGATACTCTGCCATCTTAGGTTGTGTTGTTTCTAACTGGCCAATGAAATATCTAGGGTTTCAACCAGCAGCTAATCCAAGAGATGTGTCTTTTTGGGGACCTATTCTTGATAGATTCTCTAAATGATTAACCTCTTAGAAGAGGAATTGCATTTCCCTTGACGGTAGAATCACTTTAATAAATCTACTCTAATCTTCCAGTATATTTCTTTTTTGGTTTAATACCATGTAGGGTCGCTAATTTGGAGAAAAAAATGAGGGACTTCCTTTGGGAACTAAGTGACTCTAAGAAAGATCACCTCATCAATTAGA
The DNA here is from genome assembly GCF_055504915.1 of Nelumbo nucifera. Lineage (NCBI taxonomy): Eukaryota > Viridiplantae > Streptophyta > Magnoliopsida > Proteales > Nelumbonaceae > Nelumbo > Nelumbo nucifera. The sequence goes on from NC_142651.1 coordinate 97,923,574, forward strand.
AAGTAGTTTGTAAAATGAGGAAGGTGGTCTTGGTTTAGGTAGACTAAGGGTAAGAAATACCTCATTATACACCATTTAAAACCATAAAAAACCTTCCCTTGGCGTTCTTTGTTTTCAATGGTGGTACATCTATCTCTTGGGGTCAAGGTTCAAAGTATTGATACACCTGGATCCCGATACACATTTAGCTTTGGGTGAATTAAAACCTTTTTTTTTTTAATTTTCACTCATATTTTAATAGAGGGACCATTTCAATGCTATTTAACATTTAAAAAAAAAACAAGTTTCTGAGAAAGCCTTAAAAATGGGCGTATCTTAGATGGTTAGACCTAACGATACAATATGATATGCCTGATATCATATCGAGATTTTGAACCTTGCTTTGGATTATGGTTTCTGAAGAGGACTTGGGGATCATGAAATACTAGAGGCTGCTAATCTAGTTGACACCTTAAATGATGTTCTCTTAGATCCAAATGAGGTAGATAACAGGGTTTGGCTTGTGGATCAATGTGATCAGTTCTCTTGTGCTTCTTTTGTCAAAATTCTAAACTTCAATACCCAAAACCAAGTAATGTTTACACTTTACAGTAAAAGCAAAATTCCTGATCAATGGGATAGGCTCCCAACTTCACCCAGTTGGGGGGGGGGGGGGGAGGGGGGTCTAGGGGAGGACCACCCCCTATTGTGTAGCCCATTAAAAAAAAAAAAACACAATATGCTCAGGCCCAACTCCCCCCTTTTCAAATTAAGGCCTTTTGCTGTTAAGCTTTTCATCTAAGGATCACTACTTAGGAGGTTCTTCAAAGGTGAAGATTCAATTGGACTCTCTCATCAACATGTGCTTTCTCTACAAGGAAAACACCCACTAATCTTCTATTCTGTCTCATCCAATGTTTGAGAGCATTTCCTTGATCTGTCAGTTCTAGGTGGAATCTTCCACAAGACAATATATACACTATTTCAACCTTTCTTCTCCCCTAGGAAAAAATATGGGAAATCCTTTGTAGATGCACACATGCAGCAATTCTATGGACCATATAGGGAAAACAAAATAGAAGGATATTTCTTGATAGATATCAAATGGTGGAAAGCTTAACAAGAAGCCTCATAGAAATCACAATCATCCATTGAGTGGAGATTCTCCACTGAGGACATTCTTAGATATTGAGCCACAATAACATCAATGTCTGCTAGAAGGGAAAGAATTCACCAGCTTGGTCCTCTCCTCTCCCTATACAAAGGTAACACTGTTAGCCTTTCTCAGGTTCAATAAGAGAAGGAAATTCTGTTAAAGTAGAAATGTTTGCATTACTGCAGGGCTTAAGATTGGCCAACTCAATGGCATATAGAAATCTGATTGTGGAAGGAGAATTGAAAATTGTAATAAGCTGGCTGAGATAAGGAAGATGGACACTGGCACCTACAACATTAGATCAGAGAAGCTATTTGTTTGGCTCATATTTTGCATGCAAATTTTATATGGGCACCATGATCAGCAAATAGTGTTACTGATCTGCTAGCCAGGGAAGGAATCCATAGTCAGGAACTGATTTGAGGAGTTTATCCTTTTTCTCTAGGGGCCCTAGCTATAGGCTAGTTGTTACAATAATGATCACCTGTACCATATGTAATCAGTTGTACTTTATTTTATGTTCATCCACAAAATTTTACAGTTACTGACCAAAAAGGAGTCTCTTAAATTATTTCTTACCACTTCAAACCTTGTTTTCTTTGGTCTTCCCCTTGTTCTTTTAGAGCCTTCTAGTTGTACCGAGTCAGTCTTCACTTGTTCAGTCATCGAGTATCTACTCACACGATCACACCATCTCAGTCGGCTTTCTCTCATCTTGCCACTGATTGGAGCTACTCTTAAGTCCTTTCTGATGTACTCATTTCTTATTTTGTTCTTTCTAGTCTTACAACTCATCCATCACATCATCCTTATTTTAGCTAGACCCATTTTTTCAACATGTTATTTCTTGATCGTTTAGAACTTTGTCCCATATAGCAGTCAATGGGAGACAATTGAAAGAGGATCTGGAAGAGGTGTTATTGAGGGAAGAATTCAGTTGGAGACAAAAATCTAGACACAAGTGGATTAAGGAAGGCAATGGGAACACTAGATTTTTCCATGACTTGACCAATGGGAGATGAAGAAAGAAATTTGTGACCAAACTAGAGATAGAAGAGGAGGTGATTACCAACCAGGATGACATAGCCAGAAAACTTGTGGACCACTTCAAATCGATCTATAGAAGAACTTTGAGTGAGAGAGCAATCGTGGGAGGGGTGGAATGGCCAAGACTTGAGGACGGAATGGCAAGGTGGTCGGAAATGAAGTTCAAGGAGGAAGAGATTAAGAAAGCTGTCTTTCTAATGGATAGATCCAAGGCTCCAGGTCCAGATGGTTTTACAATAGCTTTTTATCAAGATTACGGGGAGGTGCTAAAAGAGGATTTAGTTGAAGTCTTTAAGGATTGCAAACAATCATGTAATAAGCCCTGGAATCAATGCCACTTTTTTGGCCTTGATCCCTAAGAAGATTGATGCCAACCACCCAAAAGATTTTATGCCTATTAGTCTGGTGACAAACATCTATAAAATTCTAGCTAAAGTGCTTTCTTTGAGGATCAAAACAGTTCGCCCTTCTATCATTAGTGAAACTTAGGGGGCCTTCATTCAAGGGTGACAAATAACAGATCAGATTCTAATTGCGAATGAGTGTGTGGAGGAAATGAAAAGGTCTAGGCAAAGAGGTTTTGTCTGTAAATAGGATCTAGAAAAGGCCTATGACTTGGTGGACTGGGAGTTTTTATTAGAGGTGATGAGAAACTGTGGATTTGGGGACAAGTGGTATAGCTGGATATTTGGGTGTATTAGTACCTGACACTACTCTATTCTGGTAAATGGTGTGGTGAAGGATTTTTTCCAATTTGTAGGGGCGTCAGGCAAGGGGATCCACTCTCTCCCTTCCATTTTACCTTAGTAGCTGATGTGATTAGTAGGATCACTACTAACGCGGTAAGGCCGATAGAGAAGATGCCATTAAGGGTTGGAGAATAGAGAGACACCAAATCCTAGTCACCCACCTTCAGTTTGCAGATGACCTAATGATCTTTTGTGAAGGAGGTTTTAGTAAGAAGGTAGCAAACCTAAAGAAGCTAATCAAAGGATTTGAAAGGGTTTCTAATCTGAAAATAAATTTGGAGAAGTGGCTCGGTCAGCTCCTATGTCTAGTGATATTAGACCTGTTTGGACTCCACCAGACTTGGGTTTCATCAAATTGAACTTCGATGGTAGTAGTGAAGGAAACCCATGTCTTTCAAGTATAGGTGGTATTTTCAGGAACGAAGAAGGTCGAATTATTGCTATGTTCTTAGGACCTATAAGTTGGGGGAATTCACTGAGAGATGAAATCCTGGCAGTTCTAGAAGGAGTTAAAAGAGCTAAGCAGTTGAATATTAGTAAGCTGCTGGTGGAAGGAGATTCTCAACTGACTGTTAGATGGTTGCAGAAGGAAGAGTCCAGCTTGTGGAAGTTCTCAAATGAAAGAAAGAAAATCAAGCAGCTAATTCAGAACATGATTATAAGGGTTCAATGGGCCAAGAGGAGTACCAACTCCATGGCTGACACCTTGGCTAAACAGGGGGTGGGAAGAACTGATTTCTTTTGGGCTATCTTGTAATATGTGTTTTCAGGTTTGAAAGGGAGGGTTAAGACATTTTACCCCTCCAATCTGGTTGTAACTTCCATATCTATTTTAATAAAAGTGATGTTATTGATCAAAAATAAAATAAATAAATTTGGAGAAGAGTTGCATAGTGGGTATAAACTTGGAGGTTTGGGAGTTGAAGTTATTGCAGAGTGTCTTGAGTGTTCCATCTCTTCTTGGCTTATGTCCTACTTAGGGACTAGGGAGAGCAAATTTTGGACCCCAATCCTAGAAAAGTTTGAGAAGAGATTAGCTTCATGGAAGAAGAATTACATCTCTTTGGGAGGGAGAATCACCTTAATAAGAGCTACTTTGGCTAACTTACCTACTTACTTTCTGTATGTTTTTAGGATACCACCTAGGGACACTAGGAAGCTGGAGAAGTTGATGAGAGACTTCTTGTGGAAGCAGGGACAAGAAAAAAAGGATCATTTGGTTAAAAGGGAAATTGTTTGCAGAAGTAAAGAAGAGGAGGGTTTGGGACTTGGGAGGGTGGTTGAAAAAAAATCAAGCTCTGTTAGGGAAATGGTTGTGGCAATGGCCATTAGAAAGTGAGAGGCTGTGGCATGAGGTGGTGAAAAGCTATTCATGGGAGTATAGATAGGGGTGTCAATTGGATTGAATTTGGTCCAATCCGATCCAGTACAATGTGAGTCCATTATAAATGGACAAGGTCCAATCCAATCCAATGAATATTTTGGACCAATTTGGACCGCTCCAATTCAATGTCTAGACCATCCAATCTGTTCAAATCCATTTTGATTTAGATTGGTTTCAACCCAAACCCGGACGGACCAGGTCTAATCCATTCTAATAAATATTTTGGACCGGATTAGTCAATCCAATATGTCTTGTTGGTCTGTCCGATCCATCCAAATTGATTTTGGACTAGACGGGGTCCAACCCAAAACCGGTCCATTGACACCCTTAAGTACAAGAATGGATGGTATGCTGGTGTATCAAGGCAGGCTAACCTGGTAGCACCTTGGAAGGCCATTCACAACACCCTTCCTCAATTTCTCAATTTTATTAGGTATGAAGTTTGTTTTGGCAATGTTGTTCGCTTTTGGGAGGATATCTGGGTAGGAGACACCCCTCTAAAGGACCTTTTCCCTTTGTTATTTTCTGTTTCTTTGTATAAAAAAGAGGTGGTCTCAAAATTTGTCTCATCCTCGGGAACACCCTTGGCTCCTAATTAGGATTTTGGGTTTCGTAGGGGACTAAAAGGGTGTGGGCTCCTAGACCCAAAGGAACCTTTACTTGTGCTTCTTATTTCAAGTCCACCTCTCAATCTTCTGCTCAACAACCCTTTCCGTCAAAGGAAATTTGGTGTAGGCTAGTTTCCCCAAAGATTATGGCGTTTTGTTGGGAAGTATTCTATGGGAAAGTAAACACTTTAGATACAAAAGAGAAAGCCTTTCCTTTGTATTCCTCCCAACTGGTGTATCCTCTGTAGAACTCATGGGGAGGATTGTTACCATCTACTAATATCTTGTCCATTTTCTACAGACCTTTGGGCTTGGCTACTTTTGTAGTTTGGGAGTAGTTAGAGCTTACCAATAGAAGTTCGCATGATCTTTGACCATTCTACTTTCTCTTGGCCTACAAAAAGAGGGAGACTTATGCGGAGATGCGCTCACGCTGCCCTAATTTGGACTCTTTGAGAAGAAAGGAATGCTAGAATTTTTCAAGAAAATGAAAGGAGCAGTCAGGAACTGAAAGACAGTGTGTTGCATTAGCATAGGCCAATACTTTGGCTGAAGACTTTGGAAATCTTTCACCAATTCTCTTTTAATGACCTTTGGAGAAACTGGTCAGCAGTAACGAGGTGTTCACCCTTAAAGGACAAGTTAATTACAAGCTGGTCTCCTCCATCTGAAGGCTCACTGAAGTTGAACTTTGATGGAAGTAGCATGGGTCATCCAGGACTATCCGGAATGGGGGTGTTCTGAGAAATGAGAATGGAGAGATTTTCTTGCTTTACTCGGGTCCTTTAGGAGTTGGAGACTCTATCAAGGTAGAGCTATAAGCAGCTGTACAAGGGGTGCAATTTGCAAACCAGTTGAGTGTACAGCATTTGATAATTGAAGGGGATTCCAAGGTGGTGGTGGGCTGGTTGAAAAATCCTGAAGATGCTATATGGTGCTACAAGAACGAAATGAAGAAATTCAATTGGTCGACAAGGCATATGTTGGTCTCTTTATAGTGAGTGGGGAGATCAGCAAATACTTTGCCCGATGTGTTAGCCAAGCAAGGGGTAAATAGGGAAGAATTGTTTTGGGCTCAGCTGTGATTCCTGAATTTTTTTCCTAGTTTAATTGTAAGATTCTAGGAGGGGCTGCAGCTTGCGCCTCTCCCTTGGATGTTGTATGAAATCACAACTCTAAATCAGTTTTTGAATTAATAAAGATTTACTATTACTCATCAAAATATAAAAACATAGCAGCCAACTTAATTCTAAAGATTCACTATATAATTGAATTGGATCAAATCTTAGCAGATAATATCAATTAATATCTGAATTCGACCCAATTAATAAATGGATCATGCTTTCAGATCTGATTTGATCTGCTTATGACTAAATAAATATTTGAATCCAACATAAATGAATTGGATTAAATCCAATCCATTTGCAGCCCTATTATAACTGTCTCATAGGATGTTCCTTGATTCAGTTTGGAAGGAGTACAAATACAAATCTGTAGAGTGCAAAACCTTATATTTTGTATATATTTGTACTACTACTGTACGTATTTGCATTTGTACTCCTTCCAAACTGAGGCTTATAGTCTAATTAGTATATGTTGGTCAAAAACCACAGCCAACCTGCTCTAATTCTACGGGTAACATTCACTTTAATTTCTCCCTCATTTATGGATGATTGATTCAATTTTCAAAATACTGTGAAAACAAAATCAACCTGCACTATTGATAAAAAAAAACAAAACCTGCATCAGTCTTTCAAAAGTCTGCTATTCCACTCCTTTCGTAAACACAAATAAATGGCAAATGATGTGTGATTCCAAATAATCCTTTCTCATGAATACCCCTTATTCAAAGATGAATGCCATGCTTCTAGGAATTATTTATTGATGATGATGGTCGCCATAAACATGGTTTACTGCATTACTTAATGCAATTATTAAGTGTTCAGGACATGTTTGATTGCTATTTGTTTTCATTTTCATTGTGTTTTAAAACGAAACAACCTTTGAAGGTTCATTAGGGGGTGTTTATGGTTAAAAACAAGAAACGGAAGGTGACAAATTCCAAAAAACTATGCTACCTTTTGGTAACTACAGAAATCTGGGGCACTGCTTTCCACCTACTTCTTGCTTCTATGGACAAAGTAAATTATAAAATGCCTTTCGAAATGCAAAAGTAAACTTTGGTGATTTTTTTTTTTTTGTTTCACTAAAAAAAAAAAAAGAAAAGAACCAGACCTTTACTAGAACAACTTTTTAGAGTTTTCTTTTCTTTTTCCTAAAAAAGTGGGTTCCCATATATAGAAACACCACCTGATAATGAACCACCAACCGACACTCCCTAAAATGTTCATATAGAGTTAATGTAGTTTAACTCCCCTTAATACGGTTGTAGCAACCTAACATGTGACTCAATTCACCTTAATACAGTTGTAGCAATCTAAGGTCACAGAAGAAGGGAAAGAACTCTACCTTGCTCAAGTGGTATTATTTTTTCATTCTTAGCTGTTTGCCATGAAATAAAATTCCTTACGCAAGTGAAGTTCACTTCAAACGCCTCTTCACCATAGGGAACAAACATGAGCAGCCATAACTAGTGACCTAGCATCATTAACCCTTCCAAATAACATACCCAATTATATTTTCCTTTAATGCCTCCCAGGTGCAACCGAGAGAGGAAATATGCATCACCATAAACCCGAATCTGTCATGCCCGATTTATGTTTCTCCTTTGTAACCATCAATATAAGTTGCAAGAGCAGAACTAAACACTACGACAGCTTCTGGTGCTAGTGCTCGTTTAATAAGAATTCATCCTATTTTCAGTAACAATCTAAGAATTCATCCTTGAACTTATAAAAAAAGCTTCACATTTCACCTCTTAGGAAAAAGATTCAAAGCTTGGTACAGTCTCTGGATCAAGAGAAGTTATAGCAGTCAGAAAGCCGCCTACTCCTTATCATCATAACATGCTAAAAGGTTCCATAATTGACCAATTACATGACTCTTTAAGGGCAAAGAGAAGGGAAAAAGGAAGGCCAACAATGCCAGCTTTTAACCATAACTGAGCGAAATAATTCTGCTTCCTTGCATTTGAGAAGTTATGTATATTGTAATACTCAGACCAATCAAATGCACACACTGTAGAATCTTGGGCAGAGATCAAAGCAAGCTTTTCTATTTCGATTGCTTGGCCATATCACAAGTTTAACAACAAAAGGTCCAATTTTCACAACGACAACTGCAATGTATATTAATAAGACAAACAAAGACGTAGATCCTTGAATACTTACAGGCCTAGAACGCAACGAGTGACCTCCTGACCTTTATCAAGACATTTCTCTGGGTTGGGATCTTTCTTCTTGCAATTGATGAACGCCATGTTCTCAATTCTGCATTTCGTTGCTATATGTTTCGAAGACGCCATGAGTACGGCCGAAGTCGGGATTGGCTCTCCGGCGGAATCAATCGTGCTCGCCATCTCGATTGCGATTATCAATCTATGCAACGAAAAATAAAAAAAAATAAAAAAAAAGGAAGGGGAACCAGATATCAGGACTAACGTTATAGGGTTTTCTCAGAAACCACAGAAAATCGGATGAAGAATTCGTAAAAAGTGTACCTTCTTTGTGAAAGCAAGAGTTTATGGTAGTGTTGGAAGAGGATGAGAAGGTCGGTCGGAACACTATAACTTACCTTTGCCCGATTACGCTCTGTTTTGGGCTTATAAGTAATTATTTATTTCCCTTAAGGGCATTTATGTCCTTACAGCTAATCCACGTTCTGCAAGGAAGGATCCTCTGTGACTGTGAGGGTTTTTTAAGTAGTTTGCTCCAGTTCCCGGAATGGTGAAGACGACGGAATTCCGGCGACGACGAAGATAAGAGGTAAGATTCCATTAGTGCCTTTTCTGGTAGCGGTTTCGGGTAGGCCGGCTAGAAGCATTGAACTGTTCTCCACATTTCTCTTGCTCAAGTTCAGAGAAATGGAATGTCGTTGTAGGTTATATGTTTTGGATGAATTTTGGCTAGTGTTCGAGGGTAGATTTTCATTATAGAAATTTTTTGGGCAGTGTAACAGTGTTCATTTTTGAGTTCGATTTTGTGCTGGATTCATCAATATCAAATTCCTTGATTACCGCCAATACAAATTTCTAGGTGAATGCTTTGATTGGACAAAGCATTTATGCCCATGTACAAATATCTTGTCTGAGTTAATGCATAATATCTCCCTTGCTGTTTTATGCCATCTTTTCTAGGTGAATGCTTTGATTGGACATGAGCCTCCAAGAAGACTGTGATTCCAACATGATCTTGATTTAGCAATATGGCATTGAATTAGTATGGCTATTAAATTTGAACTCCATATCATTATCATCTATTGGATTATCAGAAACGAAGTAGCTGATCAGAGTCCAGAGAAAAGTCCAAGTTAGCCCACGGCAGAGTTCAACAACCGTTCAAATCTTACCCAAGGTTCTAAATTTTGGTTTTGCAATAGATTTCGACCTCCTCCAAAGAATACGCTCGAAATGAAGTAGCTAACTGTATTCTTGATCTCTTACACGTTGGAACATTAAGTCATTATTCTTTCCTTCAAAATTCTTAAGTTTCTGCAGTTTTTTTTTTTTTTTTAATTGGTGATTATGGTTGATGATTGTGCCTTATGAAGGGGAGAAAGTACCTTATTATCTTTAATTTGTTTTTCTTTAAATCTTGAAAAGTTGATCCCTTGTGGTTCAATCTTATTAAATTGAAAGGCTTTATATGATTCCTTTTCACCTGTATGTTACTGCTGCTTAACTTAGATAAATGCCTTGCTTCAAGTGGGAGACCAGGAACAAGATTCTTTCCCACAACCCACTTGGTCCTGCCAACATGATATTCTTGGTCAGCTGATAATAAAAATGATATTCTTGGTCAAAAATGGATACAACTAATTTCAGATCACTAGGTGCAAGTGACCCTTTCCTGGTTCAAAATTTCAGTTCCCACAATCCTAATCACTCATTCTTTAAGTTCTTTTGGAATCCTAAGAAACTTTATCAATAGTTTCACAGGGGAATCTGAACTCTTAAGAGGATTTTAAGAAAAGTTGACTTTCTGAGTTTGATATGGCATCATGTTGAGGTTTGGGAGCATGCCTGGTATTTTATGAGTGTTATATCCTTCTATGACTTTATGTGGGATGTTTATGGCTGAACTCCTCATCTTTCAGAAGAAATCCAAATGATTTGGACATTGGTGAGTTGGGTGGTCTACTCAGCAAACTAGCTGAGAATGCTACACTTGATTATGTTAAAGACAGGAGAGTCTAGAAGTTGGAGCCAAGAGACATGTTTTTCAATTTGATCATTCTTTGCTGCCTTATCTCACTAAGAAACTTTGGTGCCAAATTGGCTTATTTGGAAATATGCCGTCCTCTTGAAAAAGGTTTTGTTCCATCATTCTTTAGGAGTCCTTTATGATGGATAAGTCGTTTGATGATAAGGTTGCTTTCCTTCTCAATTTCCATAGATTGTGGCAAGCCAACGTAAGTGGGGTTACAAGCCACTTTATTTTTTAGGAAATTTGAAGTAGTTTGTTGTTTTGACAGAACATGAAGGCTTTGTTTCTTAACAGTGTGATGCAGGAGCTGAAGAGGCAAAATTGGAATTTTATGAAATTTTTATGTATTTCTGTATTTTTGGACAGTAGGGGTATTTTTTTGTCATTTTTGCAATTTTTTGGGGGATCCAATAATAGGGTTTGATTGTCTAGTTATAGTTTGTTTATGTTTAAAATTTTAGTCATTGCATAAGTAGGATTAGAGTTATTGAGTCTTCTTTGAATTGAAATAGGATATGACAACTTAGTTTGAGTCCTACTAACTACTAAGATTATTGAGTCTGACAGTTTGACTCCTAAGACTATTATGAGTCTAACAGTTTGACTCCTAGGATTATTATAAGTTTAGAGTCTATAAATATGTATGGACGTTTTACACAAAGGCAATGAAGTTTATTGAGTTTTCTTCAGCTTATGCTAGCTATGATGAGTGATTCTAGGCACCCTGTGATTCCAGGTATTTTCTCTCTTCTTTCTCTCTCTCTATTTTCTCTCTTATTCCTTCAAGAAGATTACAGCGATCAATAAGACCATTCAACATTCTCTAAGGACTAAAACTGAGCTGGTCCTACATCACAGTGGATATGGTATTATAGTGTTTTTTTTTTATAAATAATATGGTATTATGGTTTTATAGTAATTTTTTTTGGCCCCATTATGATGATTGGATTGCATTATAAGATGCTTTGGACTTCCCATTCCCCTCCTAGGGTTTTTAAAAACAGATATAGAAAGTGCTCCCCCTTTGCAGTGACTAAGAAGAGTATAGTTTCTTTTTCCCATTGAAGTACTGGTTCTAACTAGTTATAAGGAATCAAAACAAGGAGCATTCTTGTCAAGTGGAAGTCGGTAAGTCTGTTTGGATCAATTAATCATGTTATGGTCTATCCTGTGGTCTGAAACCTCCGACTCTTCCCCTCCCCCACCTCCCGCCAAAAATAAATAAAATAATAAACACCTGCCAACAGAAGGAAGCAACTTCCCATTTGATGGTTGTTCTCTGGGTGACCTTGTCCTGCTCCTTGGCATGTGGAGAGATGATGAAGGTGAGATTTTGTAAAAGCATTTTCTGTCCTGTGCAAACTTGGTAGGCTGACAACAACATATTAGGTTTTGGGACTGGAGAGCTATTACAGGTTAGTGTATTTACTTGAAAAACGAAAAAGAAAAAGAAATGGTCTGTGGTTTCCAAATTAATCGACCTGATCTCCCCTCTCAAACTGATGCGCCAGCAATGGCAGAGCCAACTCATTTTCTGAGGGTGATGTGGAAATAGAAAGGAGTTCATAATCTGGCAACTATGTCTAGTCAATGTACATTTTCTTTTGTTAGATTTAGGCTAATCTGGACTAGCCCATTAACAGGGAAACTTTTTTCCTTCTATTGGTAAAGAGAACTTTTATTTATAGCATCCAAGGAAAAAAAAAATAAGAAAAACCCAAACCAGGTTATGTATGGGGCTGTCTGTTGATGAGTAGTGATGCTATGAGTTGAAGATTCGTGGGTATCATTTAAACCTTCTCTGATGATTCAGTTTGCATAACATTGCTCAATTATTTACTTTTTTTTACAAGTTTGTCTTACGATTCACTTCTTTGAGTAACCTCAACAACAAAAGTTGGACTTCATATAAATGTAGCAGTGAACACGGGTAGGTTTGTGCAGTTACTGGACAATATTATTTGGTGTACACCAGAATCCTGCCATGAATCATTTTATAAGAACAACCTTCTGATAAACTAGTTTGGTAGAATCTGTTCTTCAGAACCTTATAATTGTTCTAGATGTGCTTCTCATCAACCACATGAATTTAATCACATATATGCATTTGATGTAAGATCTAATCCTTTTGCATTTTATGATAAACTAGTTTGGTAGAATCTGTTCTTCAGAACCTTATAATTGTTCTAGATGTGCTTCTCATCAACCACATGAACTTAATCACATATATGCATTTGATGTAAGATCTAATCCTTTTGCATGATATCCATTTAAACAGGGATGAATTTATTTATTTATTTTTTACAGATTTCAATTGACTATTTTTTGTCTCTAAAAAAGCTAAGAATGGGTAAGGCAAAGGGTGGATCAATTTTCATCAGGCTTATCTCAGCTGTGGGCACAGGATTCTTCTATGTGAAGCGGAAGAATCCTCGGAAAATCACAGAAAAGCTTGAGTTTCGTAAGTATGACCCTCGGGTGAATCGTCATGTTTTGTTTACAGAGGCAAAAATGAAGTGAGTGCTTCTTTGTTATCGATTGCTTTGCCCCTTTCTTATGGATTCTTGAGGAAAATTTTCTAAGCTGTTTCATATTGATTGGATTTAAGTTTCAATCCCCCCTCCCATTATATCCCTCTTTCTCCTTAAATCCTTTTGAATCCTTCTTAACACCTAATAAAGTAGGAGTACAAATTGAGTGGGTTTAGTGGGGTTTAGGCCAATCCAAGCCAAGCATGAGACTTGCACCTCGTGCCAGGACCCAAGGTTAAAGCATGAGTCCCAAACCCAACAGAAGTTGGGATGGGCTTGGATGGATTTGGTCAAGCATGGGCGGGATGTTCATGTTTCAAAGTCTTCTTATGTTTTGTCCCTTCAACGCTCAGACTAGTTCTGAACCCTGAGTCAAGCTGGGCAGGGCAAAGCACAGCTCGGCTTGGCTTGATTACAAATTTTGACATTTGTTCTAACTTGATTTTAATTTACATCCCTTGATTTTGTTTCTTTCAATGTAAATAAAAAACCAAAAAGAAAAAAATCATGCATTCATTGACCCGGGTTTCAGGTTTTGGGTGGGTTTGCTAATTTCACCAGGCCAACCCCTAACCCCTAACCCCGCCACACTGGTTAGTTTTTAAGAATTGAGCATGGAAAAATTACCCTGAACCTGAAATAGTCAATAGTGTTCTTACACTTTTTGCTCATTTAATGGCAAAATCTTTATTTCCCAACCATTCTACATTTGAGAGAACTGTGTTTATTACTAAATGTTAATACATACCATGGGAAAACATACCAAGTGGTTTTGCTTGCAGGGGATACGAGAAAAGAAATTTCTCCGCCTTTCATTTCACTTTTTTTTTTCGCCTAATTGGATTCCATTCCTGGTGGGATGGGAGAAATAGATGGTGCCACAACTGAGATGCATTGGTTGAAGAGTTTGGGACCGAATTGCCGGTTTATTGGAACCACAACATCATCCCAGCATTTTCTTCCCATTCCCAGGATTTGCTTGCAGCATGCATCACTCAGGAGGAATGTATTCTTCCCTATAGAATCCATCACCTCTTCCAGACACATAAAATCTAACCCAACGAGGCACCTCTGTGCCATAGCGAAGTACTCTGGACTAAGCATTGGAATGTATGGACTAGGTGGCTGAGACCCTGGGTTAAAAGGTGGCAATTGCAGGCCATCATCCACCTCATTCACAGAATATCCACCCACCCCATTTGCCGTGTCATTTCCTTCCACGTTCTTGTTGAGGGCAATCGACACAGCAATGCAGGCCAGGAACTGTAACACCCCAGACGTCATTGACCTGGCCATTAGGTCGTGGTCGTAGAACGTAGATCTTTATCCTTGGCTTCTTTTGAAGGTTGAGGAGTGACTGAGTCAGAAGGATTGAGATTTTATGCAGACTGTTCAGGAGGAAATAGTTCATGGGTTTTGCTTTTGCATGGGCTTCAATATATGGTATGGGCCGATTTGCGTTACTTTTTCTTTTTTAATTTCTTTAGGCGTTACGATTAAAGCAATGCCATTAATTCTGGTTCTGGGGCAGGTTTCCGTTTTCCTTCTCTAAGGATATAGTAGTGTTCAGACAAAATGGGGGTGGAGAGTAGAATCTTCGTAGTAATAAAGCATACTTCCTCCTCAATTCTCGTTACTCTTCCATTACCTTTCCACCATAAACTTCCTCGTGGTTTTCAAAATTAAAACTTCTAATGATGGCATTATAATGGGGTTTTTTTTATTTGCTTAACCGGAAATTTTGTAAAATGAATGACAAATTAATGGAAAACAGAAATAGGAGAATAAAAGGAAACCTTGGGATTTTATGCAATGTTTTGCAAACAGGATTTTTAGGTCACTAAAAGTCAGGATAACTAGACGATTGGTCAACTGGGTCAAGATCAACGAAATCCCAACTTTAAATGTTGTGATGCAGTCAACGATTGGTCTTAGTTCAAGCAAAAATCTAAAGTATGATTCACTTAGGCTGCGTTTGGCATTTTTTATTTTTTATTTTTTGATCAATAACACTTTCATTAATTCATCAAGATAATTTACAAGTAGAAGACAAACACACTTATCTTTCAAGAGTCACAAAGAATTTCAAGAAAGGAAGGAAGAAAATACAAAGATACAAGGACACTAACATTACAACTCCCAAAAAAAGGAATCCCTTTTTGCCCCTTGTTTTGCTAAACCATCAACTAGGGAATTAGTTGATCTCTTAATCCAACATGTCTTAACTTCCATTTCCCGCACCAGCCATTTGAATTTCCGCTTCTCATTGTTATACTTCAAAAGATCATTTTGTTCTTTGATCAGTCACCCTATCACCACCTCTGAATCCCCTTTAATTATAAATTTCTTGATGTTCAATTCCTTCGCTTTTCGGGCTCCTTCCATAACTACACATATCTCAGCTCTAAGGGAGTCGCCCACTTCAATTGGCCCTGAGAACATAGCAGAGATGACCCCATTTTTATCTCTAAAAACACCCCCAATCCCTGATTGTCCCGGGTTTCCCCTACTACATCCATCAAAATTTAATTTCAAGAATCCACTAGGTGAGGGGGTCCAAGCCACGCTCATTACTGACTTGGTCTGTGTACAACTTGCAATTTCACCCCACTTTCTCAACATGTCATCCACAGTGTAATCTGTGAATATTTCCGAAGATTTCAACCACTATACCGCCCTAAACTATATGATAGCCCTCAAATCTACTGTCTCTCTCTAAGTTTCTGAGAATATCCTGAAATTCCTTTCTTCCCACAGTGTCCAACATACTGCAATCCTTAGTCCTCTCCACATTGTCCTTCCCCTTTTTAACCGCCACCTGAAGGAGGGGGCGAAAAGGCTCTACATGTCTGATGGGGGATTCCAACTGCATCCAAATAAGGAGAAAGCCCAATCCCACAATGACCTCGCGAAGTGGCACGACACCATTAGGTGAAAACCAGTCTCCCCATCTGCTTTACACAGAACACACCATTAGGTGCATTCTTTATTTTAAGGAACACAGATTTTAACTGCAAAAAGAGATAAGTCCTTAAAATAAGAAATGGCAAATACAGCCTTAGCCAATTGAACAAGATCCAATAATGGGGATAGGGCCATTAGCCATTGTCACAAACAGTACAGTGACAATGAGTTTGTTTGGGACGTGCTAGCCTGTAGCTGAATAATCAAAGATTCATCTTAGATACAACCTATTTGCTAATTGGGGGTTAAACAGACTAGTTCCAACTTCCAACACTGGAACAAACACCTTGGACGGTTAGACCCAAAACCAACAATGTTTCACCAAAATCAAAACATAAGCTATCAATACAATCTTGAACATAAACCTACCAATGAGATTCAACAGCAAGCATCCTTTCCCATCCGATCTCGTTGCTCGCCAAAGACGATTTATCATTTTGTCCACTTGCTATACCGGTCATTCCTGGTGAATGCCTGTATTACCACTAACCATGGGGCACTGTATCAAGAAAACTTATTTCAAATTCCCAACTAAATGATGATTAGACTTAGACATTCTAGAATTCAACAAAGACGATTGTCAAATAGAAATGAAATTTCTTTTCCTAAGACTTCATTTGGATGCGATGTAAATCAAGAACCGATGTAAAATTTATATCAGTTAGCTTTTGTATGCATTTGGTAAAAGTTTAATTATTATCAACGTAAAACTACACTTCAATTCAGTTTTGTGTGCGTTTGGATGGTGTAGTTTTACATCGATAATAAATGTAAAACCTCACCACCTTTAAAGTTTTACATAAAAACTACAATTTTATCGATGTAAAACTTTACATTTTTTTCACATCGATTTTCAAAATGCAATGGTCATTATATATACGGTTCAGTACGCAGCCTAAGTGATTTAGCAGTTAGTTTTACAAAAATAAAAAAAGAAAAGAAAAGAAATGATTACATCAATTACAAGATAAAAATTAAACCGAAAAAGGGTCAAAATCTACCACGAGAATACAAGATGCTTTTCCTCCCCCCACCCCCAAAAAAGGGAGAAATGGCCCCCATCTGAAAAGAGTTTTACAACATAGTTTACATATATGTCATCATATTTCTAGGTATGCATCGTGTTTGTGCACATAACACTCGCCAGTGCCACTAATCAGAGGCCCCTGTAAATGAAAAACCAATAATGTAAGATAACCCATCTAATTGTAATTCTATAAACCATAATCGAGAATATTCCAATCTGTACATAATTAGATATATCATATACCCACAACGAGAGGTCATCCGCAGCAGGAGAGGGGATGTTTTCCGTGAAAGGAAAAACAGACCATCAATGGAGCGTTACCATAGTCTTTGCAACAAATCCATATCCAAAATTTAATCCCATCCGAGATCATAAAACAAAGAAAGGAAGATGATAACATAGAGATACGAAGGTAGTTGAGAAAAAGGTTTCAGAAATATGCCATACAATGTTGAGAAATAACAAATTGCCCATCAATACTAGGTTTCAGAAAATGACAAGATATGAATGTAGTTGAGAGTAAAGGTTTCAGAAATGTGCTGTGCAATGTTGTAAAAAAGTCAAGTTGCTTGTCAATAACAGTGTTTTAAGACTCGGGCCAGATACAAAACCGGAAAGTCTTCCGGGTTACGGTCAACGGTTTCACAAATAGCAAAAAAACATAAAATAATTTTTTTTTAATTTATAACATAAATGTTAGTGTCGGCTAAATGGTTAAGGTGTTGCTTTTTAGCATAAATGACCAGAGACCGAATTTGGTCCTCAGCCTTTTGCAGCCATGCAGGGAACATCTTCGTTTTTTTTTGGAAAAGGTAAGGTAAATTTATTAAATCAAACTAATAAAAGTACAAAACAGAACCTGCCAACAACAAGGCAGGCCTGAGAAACCCCCATTACAAGCACCAAATTGACTGATTTCTCACTAACTGAGTTGCATTTATGTGTCTGAATTCTGGGGTGACTGAAATCCAAGATATCAGTTTACCAGCCATCTGAACTATATCATCGGGCCCTCTCACTCTTTCCTTAAAAATTCTGTTAATTCTCTCAGACCAAATAGCCCAAATCACTGCTGCCGGGATGGAAATCCAGATCAATTTCCCTCTTTTCTTTAAATTGCTGAGCTTCCAACTACAAATCAACTCCTTAACCGATTTAGGCATGACCCAACATATCCCCACAGCCTTCAAGAAGTGATACCGCACCTGGGCAGTAAACGGGCAATGAATGCAAAGATGATCCGTAGACTCTAGATGATCATCACAAAGGACACAAGATTTATCTGGGATCTGCAATCCTCTTCTTTCAAGATTGGTTCTGGACAGACATTTGTTTAAGGCCATTGTCCAGACAGGGAAATTATCTTTTGATGGACAAACTGAATTCCAAACCTGCTCAGCAGGGAAGTCCCCCTCTGCCACTCTACTACAAAGTCTATGGGCCATAGATTTTACAGAGAAAATACCCTCTTTGGACCAGACCCAATTCCACTGGTCATCCTGATTGTAGTCAATGATTTGAACTACCATAAAGAATAACCCCAGTTAGGTGGGGGGGTTCTAGTTCTCCAGTTACCCCATTCAACCCCAAATTTAGAAGCAATCAGGCTTCTCCACCAAGCTCCCCTTTCGGTGGCAAATCTCCAGATCCATTTAGAAAGCAGGTGGCTGTGAGGACATTGGGAACATCTTCATACTAGTATATTTTTATTCATAGGGAGATATTCCCAATGCACAGCTGCAGGTGGCTGTGAGGACAGTGTGAGGACCAAATCCGAATTCAAATGACCAGGGTTCAAGTCTTGTTATTTGTGTTTTATTAAAAATATATACATATTTAATCAATATATAAATTAGACACATAAATAAGCACAAAATGAATGATAGCTTGATGGTTTGATGTCTAACACATGTAATTAGGAGATCTTAGGTTTTTCCAAAAATGAAAACCGGGGGTTAAAAAAAAAAAAAACAGATTGCCTTCCAGTTCCCAGGTTGAACAGTCCAACCATCTGGTCCAGTCTAGTTTTAAAAGTTAAAACATTGGTCAATACTATGAAAATGCTATTGGAAGTGGCTAGTCCTCGAGTGAACTACTACTCCACACGGGCCTGGTTCATCAGAGAAATCCTACCACTAGAATACTTTTCTTGTAAATCCTCAAGCATGCAAGCAGTCAAAGTCAACAAGAAGTTTCATAAACTTCAGTTTCTAAAATAATACCGGGACCAGAAAAGCCCAAAACTGACAAAAGTAGTTTATCTATCCATCACTTACCATTCAAGTCATGTGCATGTGAAGAAAGGCCAATGGTCCAGTTCCCATCTAGGACAACAAAACCTAACCCAATCAAGTTATCCCGAGTGATCTATCTTTTGGACAGTCATCAAATTCAATTGAAACCAGGTCTGTTGACCAAAGAGATATTCAAGGATGTATCTTGTTCTTGTGGAACCAAGTTGAATGTAGGGAGAATAGTTTTTCTGTATGTCTTGCCCAGAAATAATGCTGTATAATTTAAGCCCGTGATAGGATGAAATTTCCGTACCTGATGTTCTAGAAGCAGCCTTATCTTGTGAAGCTTTCCCGGAATCTGCTGTCTTCATCTGGCCTCTACTTTCCTGCCGTGAAACTCTCAATGACCTCGATTTGGATGATGACCTAAGTGAATGTATCAAAGGAACCTCCTCTGCCTCCTCTTCCTGCTCTTCTTCTCCATCTTGGGCATCCTGGTCAGATGCACTAATAGAATCCTCTTCTTCACTTGAGACTTGTCCATCAAAGAGTTTCTTCCCTTGTATATTACGCCGTTTACGTGGACGACCTCGGCGTTTCACAACTTCTTTCCCATCTGAAATTTATGATCATTAGTCACTCATTTTTCAACCATGAAAACAAAAAATTAATCTATAAACAGATTAACAGAATAATCAAATGCACAAAATAATCCAATGAAAATAAAAAGTAATAATCAACAGGATTTCCAAAAAAATAAATGAGTAAATTATTTGTTCTTCCAACTTCATAAACTAAGCAGATGAAGGTGAGAACATAAAGAAAATGCAAAATAGAATTAGTTTGGAGGTAATTTGATGTAGAGCAAATGCAGTTTAAAACATGCCAGCATGGTTTACAAGGGTCCATGGAGAAGGGAGATTCAATGGGAAAAGATTCTCTTTGCCTTTGAGGTAAGGATTTGCCCTCTGGACTGCTTATCTTTGCAAGGTAAGGGAGGGAGATACTGAAGTGGTAATTAAATGGATGAGGAATAGAGTTAAACCTTGGATCATTCACCACCCCAGATTCTTAGCCTTGAGACTGAAAAGCTTTTCTAATGAGTTTCTAGATCCACTAATGTATATCTCTAACCAATGATTTGAAAATAAGCCCCAGGTGTTTTTATTCAAGTGCAGAAACCCCAGGTTTTGGATGGATCCTTGGTGTGGAGATTGACATCTTTGTGAAACTGTTCCCCAAACTCTTTATGTTGGCTAGTAACAGATATGTGTTGGCGGCGGATTCCTATGTGGTGGAAGATGACTCCATCGCTTGACTCCAGAATTTAGGAGGAATTTTAATGATTGGGAAGCACACCAGGTATCAGAACTTTTGGTCCTGCTGCAAATTTCAACTAGTTAATCCATGCCCAAGACTCCAGATGCTGGAAATGGTTTAAGTTTGGCCTCTTGTCTGTTAAGTCTTGTTAACATGGTCTTGACACAGCATCTGGTTATTTCTTTTAGACAGTATATGGCCTTAGCTCCAATTAGAATGATGTACATAAACAATTATTAGTGAATGAATAAAGTACATTATTGTTTCATGTTCTAATCGGTATGTTTTATATGAATTACTCCTTAAATTGGACACTTATGAGACTCGTGTCAGTTTAGAATGTTTTCAGCCATTGGATAAACTTGGAGCAGCTTGCCTCAGCTGCTAGGGTTAGACCCCAAACACAGTTAGTGGGTGTTTAAAAGAAACACTGAACCTGGACCCGACCAATTTCTAGTTATGCCCTAGACCTTGGAGATAGGTGGGTAGAAATGGAAAGTTGCACTTAATCCCAAACTTGATTATGATACTACACTAGGTATTGGACTAAGCTGTCTTTGGTGTGTCAACTAGTGAAATCCATCAAGGGTCAAATACCTAGGCATGTTAGGGCAGTTTGGGAAATTACTTAAGTGAGTGATCATAGTGTTAGGAATAAGATCAACCCCTTTGTCAGACAAAATGAATATCAGGCTTTACACTCTCTGATAGAAACCTAAACTACCAGCAATGGATTTCAACTATATTTGAAATCTGATTTCCAAAATATATTTATATGTTATATTACTATTTTATGAAAAAGGTTTGCAAAAGGTTTTAATCCTGGGATCCATCTGAGTAGAGAGTGTGACACTGCATTTTGTAGTCAGGGAAGAGGTCCTTCCCTATGGGCAGTGTTCTAATGATTATGGGCCGAGAGGTTAGGTGTAAAAGACCATTACAAAGTCGATTACCTGATGGGCTTTATCTTACATAAGTCCATTATCCTTGGGTCTTCATAGGGTGGCTAAATCCAAGGATCATTTAGGTGTAAATGTTGGGCCCAAACTAAGCTCATGTTGATTGGGTCAGGGGTTCACTGGCACCGAACCCTTATGGACTTATGTGAGACCTTTGTGGGTCCCACAACATACAATATTCAGGCCCAAAGTGGCCATGCAATACCTTGGGACGTAAACCATTAGAGGAAATGGGCCTAAGGCCCATTAGTAATATGATTAGTTAAGTGATCACATGACAACTTAAGTTGTCATGTGATTTGGGTTGAAAATGGGCATGGATTTGGGTATGGAGCACCTATCATCTTAAGAAGATAATACTTATCAATTAAAGATTAACTCTTGATCCAAAGTTGATTTGGATCAACTCCTAATTAGATTAGGAGAGTGCTCTATATAAAGGAGAAAGAGGGGAGAGTCCAATTCAACTATTCTTTTTTCTTTTTTTTTGATCAATAACACTTTCATTAATTCATCAGTAGAAAATTTACAAGTGGAAGAAAAACACACTTATCTTCCAAGAGTCACAAAGAGCTTCAAGAAAGGAAAAAAGAAAATACAAAGACACTAACGTTACAGCTTAGCCCAAAACAATGAATCCCTTTCTGCCCCTTGTTTAGCTAAACCGTCAACTAGGGAATTAGCAGATCTTTTAATCCAACATGTCTTAACTTCCATCTCCCGCACCAACCACTTGAATTTCCTCTTCTCATTATTATACTTCCATAAATCATTTTTATCTTTAGTCAGCCACCCTATCACCACCTCTGAATCCCCTTCAATTATAAGTTTCTTGATGTTCAATTCCTTAGTTTTCCGGACTCCTTCCATAACTGCACAGATCTCAGCTCTAAGGGAGTCACCCACTCCAATTGGGCTTGAGAACATAGCAGAGATGACCCCATTTTCATCCCTAAAAACACCCCCGATCCCCGATTGTCCCAGGTTTCCCCTACTACATCCATCAAAGTTTAATTTCAAGAATCCACTAGGTGGGGGGGTCCAAGCCACACTCATTACTGACTTGGTCTGCGTGCAATTTGCAATTTCACCCCACTTCCTCAACATATCATCCATAGTGTAATCTGTGAATATTTCCAAAGATTTCAGCCATTGTACCGCCCTAAAATGTATGATAGCCCTCAGATCTGCTGTTCCTCTCTGAGTTTCTGAGAATATCCTAGAGTTTCTTTCTTCCCACAGTGTCCAACATACTGCAGCCTTTAGTCCTCTCCACATTGTCCAATTCAACTATTCTCTCCACTCTCTTGTTCTCTTCTCTTCTCCCTTGCCTCCCAGAAACCCTGATTCGACCTAGCTTTGATAGGAGCTCATTTCTATCAGTCCTCTACTGTGTTTTTGCAAGAAAAAAGCCACTTCGACTCAAGCAAGTTGAAGACCAGTTTTTGCTGAAATGGTATTGTTGAATTGGCTTCATAAACACACTAAGCTATCTTCAGTTGGAGGCTGATTTTGAGACTGATATTAGGCGTGAACTACCACTCTGGGAGCTGCGCTTTTTGTGGTCTCCGTATCAGGACTTTTGGTCCTACTGCAAATCTCAACCAATTAATCCATGCCCAAGACTCTAGATGCTGGAAATGGTTTAAGTTTGGCCTCTTGTCTCTTAAGTCTTGTTATCATGGGGGCTCAACATAGCGACCAGTTATTTCCTTGTTTCCTAGTAAAGCCATCTAGAGGTCTTCTACCCCCTCAAAGGCCAAGTTTTCACATGGATAGTAGCTTGGGAGAAGTTTCTAACTAAATAGATACTAGTAAGACAGGGGGTTAATGTTCCAGACCCCCTTTACCCCTCATGCAGGGAGGAAGAATCTTTTAATTACTTATTTATTCACTGCAGTTTCACTCATAAGATCCGGACATTTTTCTTCAAGGTTATTTCATACAAGGGATGCATGCTAGGTTCAGTTCAGGCTTGGTTACTGGGGCAGAAAGTTGCTGGAATGGGCAGGAAAGGAAGATATTTTTGGTCTGCTGCTCAATAGTTTTTTATCAGAAGTGTAATCTTTTTGAAAGAATGATTGATGGCATTACTGAGGCTCTAAGGCAATGGTTGTCAACCTCAGTCTACGTCAAAGGAAATTATTTCACATCTTTTTTGGCTGTCAACTTTTGGTGTACTATTAATACAATCTTGCTTTACCTTCAAATAAAAAAAATAAATAAATAAAACTCAGGACCAGAAGTAGTAGGTTTGATTCTCATAATAAGGTAAAATATCTCGAAATTTTAGTACTGAATCTACATTGGTTTAAGGGTTAACACCCTTTTTTATCTTTTTTTTTTGTCTTTGAAAATTAGTTTCAAAGTGGTTTCTCTTAATTTTGGTCAATGTGCTTTGGTTCATAGTCGTTAGGTTGTTATTACCTATTTCTGCAGGCAATATATATTTTTTTATCAATAACAGACTCATTAAAATTGTTAAAACAGCATAAGAATAATTACAGCAAGGAAGACAAACACTCTTATCTTCCAAATACAACTTAAACCCTCAAAAGAAAAGAAAAGGAAAAGAAGAAACAGTTAAGTTACAACTTGGCCCAAAACATTGCTTCCTTTTCTATCCCTTGTTTAGCTAATCCATCAGCTATAGAATTAGCTGATC
This sequence comes from Nelumbo nucifera, assembly GCF_055504915.1. Lineage (NCBI taxonomy): Eukaryota > Viridiplantae > Streptophyta > Magnoliopsida > Proteales > Nelumbonaceae > Nelumbo > Nelumbo nucifera. The sequence continues at coordinate 97,947,521 of NC_142651.1, forward strand.
TTTTAACCCAACTCATCCTGACTTCCATCTCCCGCATCAGCCACTTGAATTTCCTCCTCTCATTGCTATAGTTTCATAAGCCACAGTTGTCTTTAATCAGCCACCCTATCACCACCTCCGAGTCCCCTTCAATTATGAGTTTTCTGACATTCATCTCCTTAGCTTTCTGAACTCCTTCCATAACTGCCAAGATCTCAGCCCTAAGGGAGCCCCCCACTCCAATTGGGCCTGAGAACAAAGCAAAAATGATCTCGTTCTCATCCCTAAAAACACCCTCAATCCCTGATTGTCCAGGATTCCCCCTACAACTCCCATCAAAGTTTAATTTTAAGAATCCAATAGGGGTGTGTGTGTGTGTGTGTGGTGGTGGTGGGGGGGGGGGGGGGGGGGGGGGGGGGGGGGTTCCAAGACACCTTCATTCAGTCCTCTCCACCTAGTCCTTCCCCTTTTCATGCGCCACCTGAAAAAAGGGGAAAAGAGACTCTACAAGTCTGATGGAGGGTTCCACCTACGCCCAAAGAGAGAAAAAACCCACTCCCAAATTGACTTTGCAAATTCGCAAGACACCAGTAAGTGAAAACCAGTCTCCCCATCCGCTTTGCAAAGAACACACCAATGGGGTGATAAGCAAGTATTGGGTCTCTTCTTTTGGAGCAAATCACCAGTGTTGAGTCTTTCCAGATAGGCTTCCCAACAAAAATTACCAACCCTAGGAGGAATTGTTCTGCACCAAACCTCATTAACCGGAAAAGAGGAGGTTGCAAGACTAGTGGACTGGCATAAGACTTTGAAGAAGGAAGCACAAGAAAAAGAGCCCATGGGGGTAGGGGTCCAAATTCTAGAGTTCACCTTAGAGGGGTCTAAGAAAACATTATCAAGAAGTTCAAGGAGGCTCAAAATACTGTCGAGGTCTGAGTCCCTCACAACCCTCCTCAGACCCAGGTTTCACCCAAACCCAAAACTAGAAGTTGAAGGGGTGATGAAAGTGTTTGTGGTCCTTGTTCTGATTCCCACATCCCATCCATTTTGCTCCATCCCATGTATGCTTGCCACTATTCTAGCCCATAGCTTCTCCTACTCCAGAGGAAACCTCCACAACCACTTCCCCAAAAGGGCCGAGTTCCTTTTCCCGATGTTCCCAAGCCCCAAACCACCATAAATTTTACTCCTAGTCACCACCTTCCAGCTAACTCTATGGTCCCTCTTCTCCTTTCTCGGCTCCCAAAGGAAATCTCTCATCAACCTCTCCAACCTACTAGAAACCTTCACTGGAATTTTGAATACTAAAAGGAAATAAATGAGCAAATTTGCTAATGTGGCCTTAATCAGTGTAGTCTTTCCACCAAGAGAGAGGTAATTCTTTTTCCAAGAGACAAGTCTTTTTTCAAATCTTTCCACCACCGGGTTCCAAAAGCTCTTTCTCTTAGGATTATCACCCAAGGGCAACCCTAGATAACTCAAAGGCCACCCTGAAACTTCACACCCAAGCACTTTTGCACTCTCCCTGATCTCTCCCTCCATATTCACTCCCACTACACAACTCTTCCCAAAGTTCACCTTCAAGTTTGACATTTGCTCAAAGAGTTAAATCACCAGTTTCAAGTTCCTGTTGAAACTCACATTACCTCCACAAAACAGGATCGTATCATCAACAAACTGTAAGTGAGTGAGTGGGATGTCCTCCCTTCCAACCCTCCAACCTCTAATGAGGCCCCTAGAATTTGCTCTGTGGATTAGTTTCCCCAGAACATCAGCAACTAGTAAGAACAAAAAAGGAGATAAGGGATCTCCTTGTCTTATACCCCTAATGGTTGAGAAGAAATCTACCACTGTCCCATTCACTAGCACTGAATAATGACAACTCCGAACACAACCCATGATCCATTTGCACCATCTAGCCCCAAACCCCAATTTGGTCATAATTTTCCTCAAAAATTCCCAATCCACCATGTCATATAACTTCTCCATATCAAGCTTACAAACCACTCCCTTCTTTTTATCCTCCTTAAAACTCTCCACACTCTCATTAGCAATGAGGATTTGATTAGTAATCTTTCTTCTACTCACAAAGGCACCTTGATTTTGTTCAATTATGTCTGACAATACCTTCTTTAGTCTCAAAGATAACACCTTTGCAATGATCTTGTACAAGCAATATTTCATTATCTTTTTTTTTTCACGTTTGGGTAAATATAAGCTTTTAGAAGGAGAATCTGACACAACCAACCAATGGACATCAGCTAGGGCTGTAATTGGGTAGGATTTGGATTGGATCAAGCCATATTAGAATCTGTTCCAATTATTGAAAGCTGAAATCTGAAACCGATCCAAAATCCAATTGGATTGAGGGATCTTTGGTCGAGGTCTTGGATTTAATCCAAGTCCACTTGTTGTCTTGAAAATAAAGGACAAAAAGTAATAAAGTTGAAAATAATTACTTTTTAACTTGTATATAATGAATTTGTACAAATATGAAGTATTGAACTTCTTAATTGTAAACTTTATATAATTATATATTATCTATGTATATACAAAATCTTAATCAGATTGGAAATCAGGATGGGTTTCAGACCTTTGAAATCCGCACAAAAAAGGGGCGGCTCAGTACATGCGTTCTTACATCATAATACAAGACCCCAATAAACTCTCCATAACTTATTCCTCCCTACTCCTCCCATAGGCACACTGTCAAACAAGGAATTAGCTGACAGTTGGATACAAAGAATGAGACATTTACTCTTTTCAACTCTGAACACAGCAGGATAAGATGATAATTGTTTCCCCTCAAAATGAAATATTCAACTACCAATCAGTCCTCAATTGTTTGACATTCTAAACATTTATGCAGATGTGAAGTTTAATACGATAAGCAATTTTTCTGACTATAAAAGGGACCAAAAGAAGAAATGATTTTATCCAACCACTTCCACCACTAGTTAATTATTCAGGCACAGCAGAGCGCCTCTAAAGCACAATTAGAATGGCATGGAAGATGTGGAACTCTCACTACTATATTCCATCTTGACACAGACAAAATTGCTTAAGAGAATCAATCTCAAGCAAAGTTGGAACATATTTGACTAGAGAAATGGAAAATCCAATGTTTTAAAATGTGGAGATGTGATGCAAGGCATTTCACTGCCTACAGGCATAAGCGCAAGCCTCCTTAAGAGGAGGGGGATGAGGAGGAAGAAGGGGAAGGAGGACAGATGAGCCCCCAACCCAAATTTCTTTCCGTTCCATTCCATTCCCTTTTCTTTCTTTTCTCTTTCTTTCTTTCTTTCTTTCTTTCTTTCCCTTTCCTTTCATTTTCTTCCTTTTTTTTTCCTTTCTTTCTGCCTTTTTTTTTGTATCAGGGGTGCATGAGGTGCATGCCTCAGAAGCATCAGTGTCTCTGGCATACACCTTAGGGTGTTTTGGAAGCACCTTGCCTGGAGGCACACCTTCAGGCGTACACCTCCATACCTTTTAAAACACTGGGAAAAGCAATAATAAGAACCCAGAAATAAACTCCACTTGTTGAGGTCCCAGTGGAGAACATATTGGTAAAAATCGTATACTGGCCGGGAACTTTGGAGATTTTTCAGCATTACTCTGTGGATGGCAAATTGGTTTGCAATAGCTTCCTCCTCAACAACAAAGACTAAACCTGCAGCTGTGTGGAGACTACCCAATTTGGGCAGATTAAAATTGAATTTTAACAGGTGCAGCATTGGAACCCAGCTCATTTGGTGTAGGGAGATTTTTCAGGAACTGACATGGACTCATTCAAGCACTATAATCAGGACCAATAGGAAATGGGTATTTTATTATAGCAGAGTTATAGGCAGTATTCCATGGCCTTGCGCTGGCCAAGTCACTCAACTACAGTGGGCTACAGGTTGAAGGGGATTCAAAGGTTGTAATTGAGCGGGTAGAGAACAATACAACGGGAGTATGGAAACAGAAAAACATACCAAGGGCAATATCTAAGATATCTTCAGAAAATGGAGCACAGTTCAGCTGGATTCCAAGGACTGCTAGCCACCTAGCAGATGACTGGTAAAATCTGGGGTACATAGAATTTATTGGTATCAAGGTACAAGACCAATATAAAGAATGGGGTTAGCTGAGGATAACCAAGAGGGGAGCATGGTATTTAATTTTTAACATATTTCTTTTATTCAATTATTAAAATCTGCTTTTTCCAGTCAAAATAAATAAATTTCCACTGTTTCAGGTCACAGATGCCTTGCTTGTGTATTGGAAAATGGAAGTGGTAGACTTACAAACAATAGGAAAAAACAATGATGACAAGAAAGCAAAGAAATCCCCGAAAAAGCATACAACTCGAAAGTAAAGGATGGAAAGGTTCATTAAAGGGAAATGGAACTCAAGAGTACCTTGGAAACCATCATTCTTGGCATACTTCTCACGTAAAGTATTAACAAATATATGATAAGGGCGCCAGCCACTAGGATCCTCATCTGTGTTGACATTCTCTATTCGTTTTTGGACATCCTTGAGACTACATTCAAACCAAGTTGGAATTAAAACATGACTTTAAAAATGTCCCAGAATAGAACATTTATACATGATAATGGTAAGAAAACAACTTTATCCTTACATGTCTAGGACATCGGAATTTGGAAGTTTGGATACAAACTGAAGTACAGCTCCTTCCAAGAAAGGCAACTGCTTAGGAGCATCTATGAAGGAAAATGCAACAGCATCCCTTACAATTTGTAAGATGTCTGCCCTATGTTTGTTTCGAGCAGCACCCACAAATGTTCCTGAGAGCCGAGAAGCAAGATCCTTACAGTCTAGAAAGGACTTGCTTGATGAGGAATCATCATCTCTTTTAGAGACTTCCTCCACATGCCGATGATAGGCCTAGACGAAGAAAAAATTAAAAAAAAAACAAACAAGAGTATAAATATCTTTACTAAACAATAAAGAAAAAGGAACATGAGAAGATCAAAGCATAAAATAAGGCTGCATAACATCCTAATAAATTTTCCTAGACCAAGACCAACCGAAGATTCGGGTGGACATGTAACCAACTCCAAACCAGACAAGCTTGATGAGGTGCAACTTTTCCCTAAAACTATAATACATGGTAGTTTTGTTAAAAATAAAAAGGATATTTAACCATGGAAACTTATCACCCTGCTTGCAACTAAGTAAATTTGTGAAATATTCTCTGAAAGAGATCATAATAAAGAACAAGCAAAGACATGAGAACCTAAAGTCAATCAAAAGACCAGAAACATCTCCTAGTCAAAGCTGTAAGCCCTTCTTTGAGACCATGTCCATTGCAAGAAAGGATGAGATTTCAAGGCAAAATTTTGGGCTCCAGCTAGGCCAAAGTTCCTGAATGTTACCCTCTTTAATGCTTCTAGAAGGAGACCAGGGACATCATCTGTAGCAGTTTTCTTTAGAACAGTAATAAGATGCTTGACAATCTCTGCCACACTTGGACCATGCATCACAAAATGAGAAATGATCTCTGGACCAAGAAACTCCTGCATAAATATTAGCCATGGCATGTCATATTAATGATAGTTAATAAGAATATAACATTCTATAATCATGAGAAAAAGATCAGTTGGAGGGATTGTGAACCACTAGCACAACAATCAAAGGGCAAAGCCCTATATCAAAAATTTCCAACAAACAGGATTATCACAATCATATAGCATTCATAATTTTCAAAAGTTTCTCATCTACTCTGTAAAAGTAAGAGAAACCCTCAATAGCATTGAAAAAGGCATTTAAAAAAAGAGACATTTTCACCTTAGGAACCGTATGGGTAGCAATCAACTTTGCTGCTGCAATCATGACAGCATCACGATTTGTCTCTTCAATGTATTCCTTATTCAAATCCTCGTCTTCTGTCTCATCTGTTGGTATATACATCAAATCATAATTTAAATTCTCATACCAAAAAAGGGCTAACCATAAAAAGATGAATTTAAATAAATTAACAAGCTCAAAGTCAAATGGCAGTCATCACCTATGGCTAATTAGAATAGTTTTATTTTGAAGATAAATAAAAAAGAAATTTCCTTAATTCAAATGAGAGTACAAGAAGAGGTGATGAGAAATCACTAAACAAAAGAAACAATAGCTTCAAAAGAAAAATTATACCAATTACATCAAGGCCCCCTTCCAAATTCAACCAAGGCCAAAAAACAGCCCTAAATGACTATCAAGAAGCCCCAACAAACTCGAGGAGGATCAAAATCCAATCCCGAATTCTCCTACCAATTAATGAACATAGTTCCTCCTTAGATTTTGCATTGTCCTCAAATATTCTTCTATTTCTTTCCTTCCAAATCTCCCAACATACAGCAAAAGGAATACAGGGACACACTATTTTTGCTTCCTTGCTCCCATTCAGGATTCGCCAGCAAGGAAAAATCTCCTTTGAATCTCTAGGACGACTCCTAACCATGCCCAATAGCCCAAAGAAGCCCCAAATACAGGATGAAATTTTGCATTGATCTAATAGATGAAGAACAGATTCTTCAGCTTCTCCACACACAAGGGTGGAGAAGGGTGTACATATTGCCTATGGATTGAATATCAAGACAAGGGTGTACGAGCATGAGTACCAACCCAAGTGACCAAGTGTGGAGATGGAGCAAATCTGAGAACAGGACTGGGAGTATTTAAGCACTACATTGAAAGGGTTTGAAGGTCTAAAACACTTCTGAAGCTTTTGAGAAGAGGAAAAAAGGCATATAGGTAGGCTTGACAAAGTGCATTTGATTAGAATAGCTTACCTCCTTTAGAAAGGAATTTCACCTTCAATGTAGATAACCTTCTCTCAAGTCTCAAAACACTCAACAATCAGACTCAAAAGAGAACTGGAAGTGTGCCTGGCTCCAAGTAGCATGCCCAAATACTTAGGGACTGCTTGATAACAGCTGAAGTTGCTAAACTAAAAGGCATTGCTTTATCTAGTTGTTAAAATAATTAAAGAATAATATTTTCAAGGATATAGTGATCTACCCAACTTCAGTTCAGCTATTAAGGAGCCCACAAACTCCTTAAAAACTTATTCACTAAAAGACAAAGTAATAAGCTTTTCAGTTTAGCATCTTCAGCTGTTATCAAATGGCCCCTTGATCAGAAGATATCTTACACTACAACCAAATTTGTTAGTAAGGTTTCTACATCAGCAACCCAACCCACCAGAATAATGAAGTTCTTTCTTAAATTAATTCTCAATTCCAAGACAACTTCAAACCAGCAGAGATTCCAAGGAGATGCATAGTAAGGTGCTCAAAAGAAGCATCAAAGAAGAAAATGGTATCATCAACAAATTGGAGGAGGTTGACTTCTTTTTTATTTTTTATTATTATTATTATTTTTTTTATCAATAAGGAGGTTGACTTCAGGGGCACACTTACCTACCCCAAAACCAGCAATAAAGACACTCATTGCCACTTTTGATGTGAGCTTGGCATAGGCCTCCCTCACACAAGTGAGGAGAAAAGGCAAAGTGGATCCCCCTATCAGATCCCCTTAGAGCTCTTAGAAAAGCATATCAGAGCTCCATTTAGGAGGATTGAGAATCTAGGGGTGGAGACAAAAACTTTTATCCAACCCTTTTAGTAGTCAAAGCTTTTCTGCCCAACATATGTCCCAGTTTCTAGGAATCACATTTTATAGGCAATTCTTCTTCTGAACATTAAAACTTCAATTCTAGGCCAAAGAAGCATCCTGGTCTCTGGTTAGAAAATCTTAGTCATTAATACAGATAAGAGTAACTTATTTTTCTATCATCAACAATTATATCTAAAGCGGACTTCACAGGATAATCACAACCATCAGACTAACATTAAGATGTATCATCCCCAATTCCTTACAACCAAAAAACAAAGGTGGCCCATCACTTACAATCACTCTACCGAATAATGGTGTTTTAAACTACAACAGCCAGCAAGTGGTTCACAACCCACAACCAGTGGTAGGTCCTACACCCTATGTCTGCACTTCTGTCTTGGCACAACTTTTACGAGAATCTATACTACTATAAAATGTACAAATAGGGTCTAAGATTTCTGGAATTTTTTTAGACTAAAATATCCCTTTTTTGAAATAGGAGTCCCTATCTATTATAATACTAATATTCATTGCATTCAATTCTCTCTCATTAAATTCCATTTAAGGTATTAATTCTCATTCACCCTCATTTAACCATGCATTTAAGGCATTTTTGTTTCTTTTAACTACTAAGTTCCACTAATTAAATCCATACATAAATAACTCTAATAACATAAAAAATTAAACAATTTTGGGTCAAATAGGCCAACCCATGTTGCACTGTTGCCACAATTAAATAATAAAAATTAAAACTCGAAAAAATGCAAAAAATATGGAAATTAAAGAAAAATTTGGGAACATTTTTAATATCATATATTCATCATACTAGACAAGAATAAGTATGATAAATAAGAAAGACTTTTATTAATGATGGAAATTGAATACAAAATTTAAAACTAATTGGAAATAAAATTATTTTCTTATTCTCTCTTCTTAAGTCTCATATCTAAGGCATATTCTCTCCTTAAATCCTATATTTAAGATATATTTTTCTCATCATTAAATTCTATTAATTAAATCCACAACATTGATTTTAAAAGTATAAAAATAAATACTTTGAAAAATAATTTGAAAATAAAACCGTTTTCTTCCCTCCCAGTGGTGGGTAAGCAATTTAACCATTTGGGTCAAATGAGTTAACCAATAATGCCATAATTAAATAAATAATCAAAATAAATAATATATAGGAATTAAGCATATCTCTAATATTATATATTCATTATACTAAATAAAATTAAGTATGAAATGTAATAAATATTTTTATTAACGATGGAAATGGAATTACAAATCTAAAATAAACCTTGAAATTAAATTAAATGATGTAATAGTGAAATAATAAAATTTTTATAATAAAAATACAAAAAAAAATCACAAAAATGAAGAAAAAATTAGAGAACACATTGGGCACATATTTGATGTTATATGTTTATAAAAAAAAATATTGAACAAAAATAAGTATTATATATAATTTTATCAATGACGGAAATGCAATAATAAATGGTTTGGGTGGTGGGTTAGTGGTTTGGATTAAATGGATTAACCAATGATGTTATAGTAAAATAATAAATTTTAAAAAATAAAAAAGGCATAAGGAATCAAAAATATAAAAATTATAAAAAAAATTGGACACATATGTAATATTATATATTAATTATATCAAATAAAAATTAAGTATGATAAACAAACACTATTTATATAATGTAGATGAAATATATAATTTAAAATTGATATGAAAGCAAGGCTATTTTCCTATCTAGATGGTGGGTTAATGATCAAACTTTTCAAATAAACTCATGGTGATGCCATAATTGAATAATAAATATTTAAAAAAGATAGAACATAAAAAATGAAAGTATACAATTTTGTTGAAAACATTTGGGGACATTTCTAATGTTATATATTCATCATATTAGATAAAAAAATTGTTAAAATAAAAATTATTTTTATTTATGATGGAAATAGAATATAAAATTAAATAATAATAATAATAATGGTGATAATAATAATTGTCATTGTAATTTAAAATTTCAACGTGCAATGCACGTCAACATTTACTAGTTAACTAAAATATGTAGATAGGGAGAAATGATTTGCCATATGCACACATCTAAAGAAGAATCAAGTGCAGCACACAAGTGTAAAAGAGAGAAGTTACCAGGAACACTAAGCTGTTGTTCACAAAGTTCCCAGAACTTTTGAAGAATAGATGCACCAGGGCAAAAACCTAGTCCTTCCAGCTTTGTTGAAGAAAAATTTGTCTTTCTGAATAAGCACCACATTTCTGCAAGTATAGTGCACACCTAGGGGATAGCAAAGAATTGGTGAGGACCAAAACTGGAGCACTTTCTAAAACTTGCAAGACAAGATTCGCCAATAGACCACATCATGGCAAACAAAACAATATTTTAAGATAAAGTCAAGGAATCAGTTTAGGTTATTGCTTACTCTACATGCAAGCAGATTTACTTTCTTTCCATCTTCCTGGGATTTAGGAGGATTATGCAGAAAGTACTCAAGTTGCTCAAACAAGGTGGTCCGTTTGGATAGTAGAGAAGTTAGAGATGCTTCAGAGATATTTTCACCATTTATAATACACTGAAGGCACCAGGCCACATGCAAATACATATTGAGAAGCAGAAAACCTACAACCTGGAAGAGAGTAAACATGATCATAGGATGAGGTAGAAAGCCCCCAAAAAAATCATTTACATATTTCTTATAACGGGTTTGACTACATACCTCATGATCCAAATTTGTTGACTTTCCTAGAATGCTGGTCATATCCTCAAATAAGCTTTCAATAGGTACAGATTTTGCCAGTTGAAGCTCATACAACCTTTTCAAATTAACAAGAAGGGAATATTCATCATCACCCTCCTGCAACAACGGCAAGGATATTTTAATCCAACAGCCTAACCAAAGATGAAAAAAGGACTGATTGTTCAAGAGATAGATATACCGCTACTTCTTTTATTGCAGATTTAAGTTTTGTCATGAGCTCATCCTCAAGCTCCTTCAATTTGTTCTGGGCAAAATCTTGCAGCTCCCCTTGACTCTCAGTTGAACAAAAGATGATAGCCTTTACACAAGATCTCAATGCATCCTTTTCTCCATGTTTAAAGAATGCGTCTTTGATGAGCTGGAGAACAGTTTTAAAATTCTGAAAGAGCAATAAAGTAATGCTTCACTTAGTTACCAAGTTTTAGGTTGTGAGCCATGTAGAATGATTCAGCATGAGGAGTATATGCTGGGGCCCACCTGTTCTTGTCTCTTCAATGAATAAAGCTCAAGTTTGAAATACAGAATAATTTCAACAAGTGACGGCACTTTTGCTTTGTCAGCCATGAATTTGCGTAAGAGCTGGGGAAAATTTTTCATCATGGCAACAGTTATATCCCTTCTGTTATTTTCAAATATTTCCTGAAATTTGGCACATTATAAAATTTATCAAAAATCAACCTTCAAAAATAGAAAACAAGCAAGCTTTTCACCACCTGATAAATCCAAGGAGGTTAATAAAACCAGCTTGCGCAAATACATACACAGCCACTGGGAGAGTTGGAGGCAATTTCATAAAACAAGTTAAATAATTTGCCTAGACTAAAGTAAATTGACTTTCAATATTTTATCCTTTTCTTAAATGCATAAAATAAGCATTCATCTTTTTCTACACAATGTAGGAACCAGAAAATAAAACAAAAAAGGATAACTATAAAAGTTTCCTAGGTTGAATCAAAGACAACAAAAACCATTTATTTTTATTACCTTTTGAGCTTTATTATAATATTGTTTTCGATTGTCGGTAGCAGGTACAATCCTCTCACCAACAGCTTTTCTAGCAGATGCATAAAGCAATCGAACCAGATTTGTTGCATCCACATCAGTAAGTTCAATTAAAGGATTCTCATCCAGAAGCATAGGGACAATGCACTTCCAATCCTACAACAGAAATGGAGCACCTTTTTAAGAAATAAGAAAAAGGCATAAAATATTTTAAGAACATTATCAAATACTGTTTGAAAGTGATGATGGTAAGTTAACATAATTTCTCATCATTTGAAAGTTCATAAAACAAAGTGAAAAAAAAAGGGTTACCAGGAAGCTAATATAGGCATACCTTCATGGCTTTCATGTAGTCCCAAACATCATCTATGACATATGTGCATAGAATTGGATCTGTTGAAAACTCCCTCAATATTTGCAACATTCTACCCAGGTGAACCTCAGAAGAATCGTTCTCATCACCTATTAACAATTTTGGCAGGATCATGAGTTCCATAGAAAAGTAAAATAAAAAAAAAAAAATCAAGTTAATCCACATAGCATTATAATGCTTTCTGTTAAAGGCAATACTTTTTGACCCTGATTGAGAGCTGCTAAACTTTTGAGCAATCAGATGATCATATACCAGTGCTCCTATGGCATGTCTTATCTCCGCTGGTTCATCAATAAGCAGATCATATAAAGGACCTAAGTCATCATCAGAAAGTAGTTGATGTCTGCAAAGTACCATAACACAACACCAATTGCCATTACATAAACAGATTAACCGTGTATGGAAAAGCAAATGCTTCAAAGAATGTTTTCAGGCTTGGACTATACCAGATGATTGAACCACCAGAACTGGGAAATGGCAGCCAAAACAGTTTGCCTAGTTCTTATAAATGTTGACTTGGTCAAATTTGCCCCATGTGCATATATGTTTTAATCTTTATTGTTTTAAGCTTATTTTGATGCAAAATAGATTTAGAAGATAATCTAGGACCATTTCCAATTTCTTAACTTTTTTTGTTTTTTCACATTTTTTTATTTGAACTAGTCAAACAGTTGAACAGATGGTTGAATCATTCAACCTGTGACCTAGTCAGCATAACAGTTCTCTCTCCAGTCTGATTCTGACTAGGGATGTCAGTGGGCTGGTAAGTGGTAGCCTGCATTGACCCAACCCTCTCAGGTTAGGATTGGGTAAACCTTAAATAAGGTTTCAGGCCAGGTTCAGGTTGAGGCCGACATGTGCTGAAGCCTGCTACCATTATGGCATCAAAACATTTATACATATAGCACTGGTTGAGCATGGGTGTACTATTTGCTGTGCAAGCCTGGTCAGGTTTGGTGTCCCACTTAATAATATTAATCAAACTGGGCCAGACCAAGCCCAGGCCATTAGCATCCCCAACTCCGATGGCATTGTTTCAAAAGATAAAGGTTAAAGACAAAATAGTTACCTTAACAGTTGTTTTACAAGCCCTATGGCAGCCACAGCCACAGAAACATCAATGTCATCAGCAAGCTCAATCATGCGGTTTGAGAATCTTTCTGTGAAAAGGCCAAGAGATGGCACATTATCATCGACCTCATAAAGATTTTGCAATGCAAGGATGGAAGTTTTCCTTACACCAGCACTCTTTGCAATTAGAAAAAAGAGCTTGGTTAGATTCGAAAAATAAGCAGTGGTAGGAAAACCTAATTCACAAGTTACTTATCAAAAAAATAATAATAATAATTCACAAGTCACTTGAAATAAAATGACTTACTTTGTCATTTAATGTCCATCCAAGGTACTTCAAGTACAAGTCCTGCAAGAACAATGATGGGTATGACACGATCCATACACCAAGAGACTCTATGCATGCCATTCGGATATTAGGATCAACATCACGATACCGATGTACAAATAACCTTCAAGATGAACAATTTTAAGTGTTTAAGAACATTTAAAGATAAGATAGCAGCTTTGATTGGAAAAGAAGTTTTTAGCTCCAAAAGTAAAATCAATAATAATAATAATAACTTCCATTTATCTAACCCTGTAAATGTTTTGCGCATCATTTCCTCTATCACAGTGATCTTCTCATGAGTCATCGATAACCTTTTATTCAGTGACTCTACACGAGGACCCTCGTTCCGCTTCTTTTTTTCAGTATTTAATTGTCTCTGAGTAGTCTCACGCTGTGCACCAAGTGTTTTAGCAATATTTATGAAGGATGTGACAAGCTGGAGACCAACCAATGAAGCAACCTGACGATAAACTCTTGGAGGAGTGCTTCAGCACATGGAGAACATGAAGTTTCAGCCATAAGACATAACATTTACATGTAAAATGAGTATTAAACAATCAAATTCAACTTGAAAATGATAACAGCCTACCATGACAGTGCAATAACATAGTCCATCAACTTGTCAAACAAAACCTGATCAAACAATGGACCATTTTGACACTCAATGACCAAATTGTCCCAGAGAGAAATAAAGTTTTCTTTGAAGTTCTTGAACTCTTTCAATTTGGAATTGTAGTAATCTTCTACTTCGCCCTAAATTATTGAAGAAGTTAAGGCCAAACTCCAATCAAGTGTAGGTGAATTAACCAAATATTAGCAAGGCAAGTTGTTACTATGAAGATAATGCACTTAGGAACATGAAGCAAGTAATAAATCAGGGCCACTGATGAAGCATAAAAAGAAGGATACTCTCCTAGCAATGTTAACAAGTGCAACCACAACATCATCCACGTCAGTCTCATCCAGAAAATCTTCTTTGAGTTTATATTTAGCACCACAGGCCTGTTCATTTGCCAGTTCCATCAATTCCAGACAACACCATAAATGTAAGGCATGCAAATAGCAAGTCATTAAAAAAGACAAATACAGGCATCCCTTGCTTAGGCTTGATAATTAATCAGGGATTACCAATAATGCAGTTTTCTCTTTTACATTCTTCACTTTCCATTCCTTCTTTGTAAGTTTCCTTTTTTACAGTACCATCTACTAAATAAAGTACTAACAAGAACAATACAAAAGAAAATAAAAGGAAAAAAAGATTACCTCAAAAAGCATCATCAAGAGTTCAACCATTGCAAGTTTAGGATCCCTTTCATACCGCTCAACCCAATGCTTAACTGCTTGGGGAATGAGCTTCCCATTACCTTTGACCGCTTCTAAAGAAAGGCCTTTACACAACAATTTTCAAGTTGTTAAGATGTAACAATCACCATCTAGAACACAAACACAAACATTATCGAAAAATCAAGTACAAGTAGATGGATTATGACAACATAAACCATAAGCGTCACATTTACAATTAAGTTTAGGAACTTTTTTTGGTAAAAAATAAAAATTTATTAGTAGAAAAAGGTATAATTGAGGGTGATGACCAGATCAACAAAACAATACAAAAAGTAGGAAATCAAAGAAGAAAATGCCAAAACAATAGCCAAGAAAAGAATTTGACTCTAAACCAACTCAAGGATATTCCGAAAACCAGCACCAAGATCTTCTTTTGAAAACCCCTCAAGCTCTGGAAGAATGAGAGCCCAATCCATGCTCCTTTTACCACAAAGAAGAATGATATGGTCCCTTGAATGAAATTCATATTCAAAGATTCTCCTATTTCTTTCTTTTCATGCTTCCCTCACACCTGGCCACCTAGAGAATAACTCTTCTGCGAACAAGGGTCCATCAACTAGCCTTAAAGAACCCAAAGAAGAAATCCCAGATGGATAAGGGCAGTCAATAAACAAATGATAAACATTCTCCTCTACATTCTCGCATAAGTAACATCCGATAGCCAAGTGGAAGCCTCTATTTTGAATATGATAGGGCCAAAATGCTGTCCAATGCCACGAACCAAGCAAAAGCTTCCACCATTGGAAGCACAGGGTTTCCTTAAATCCCTTTTAATTCAGAGCTTTCTCCATCATTCCTTGATAGAGCCTTGTAGAAAGATTTAACAGAAAAAGGACATTTCTAGATTCTTCCCACCATCTTGAATCCTTCCTTTCCACTTGTGCTTCGACTGACTATAGCTTTGGATGTAACTCTACACATTCCCGAATTCCCCAGTCAAAAAACGGATCTTCTAAATTTTGGACATCACAATGCTCTACCTTGATTGATCTCAAAATTCTCCATGACAGTTGTTCTTCTTACCCAACCTATACAACTGTGGGCAAAGGTTACACAATTTTAGTCAATCACCCAGAATTTAATTGTTGAGCCATCTCCAACTTTGAACAATACGAAATTGAGGAAAGCTGACTGGAAGCGCATAATGCCCTTCCAAAAACAGTCCATAAGGGGTCTTCACTTCTCTAGAATCCCACCCAAACCCAATCACCCCATATTTGCACACCACCACCCTCCTCCAAAGAGCCTCCCTCTCAAAATGAGATCTCCACAGCCATTTCCCCATAAAAGCTTTACTAAAATGCTTCAATTTTCTGATTCCCAAACCCCCATCTTTCTTTTCCCTGCAGACCCTCTCCCACTTTACTAAATGACATTTCTTTTCAAGCCCTTTGACCCCCCCCCCCATAAAAACTCCCTTTGCATTTTTTTTCTATTGAGTTTATTGCAGAAGCTGGAACTTTTAA
This sequence comes from Nelumbo nucifera, assembly GCF_055504915.1. Lineage (NCBI taxonomy): Eukaryota > Viridiplantae > Streptophyta > Magnoliopsida > Proteales > Nelumbonaceae > Nelumbo > Nelumbo nucifera. The sequence goes on from NC_142651.1 coordinate 97,963,482, forward strand.
TAATAAAAGGTAATACACTGGTAGATTAGATAGCACACTCTTAATAAGAGTTATCCTCCCTTCAAGTGAAAGATGCCTCCCCTTCTACCTACCAATCTTTGATCAATTCTGTCAAGGACTGGTTGCCAGGTAGAAGAGACCAAGGCTTTCACCCCCAATTGGGAAACCCAAATAAGTAGAAGGGAACTCCCCCACCAAACAACCCAAAGTAGCTGCACAATCTTCCAAAACACACTCAGAAATATTTCCTACCCCAATCATCACACTTTTCATCAATTTGATCTTTTTCCCTGCCAATATTTCAAAGAACCTTAGGATCACTCTTAATTTCAACACTTGCACAATTGAAGCATCCAAAAATATCAAGGTGCCATCGGCAAACGGGAGGTGAGTAATGGGAACTCCATTTCTACCTGCTTTAAAGCCTTCAAAACATCCTAACTTCTGCTCTTTTACATAATAACTGACTTAAGACTTCTGCCACCAAAACAAACAACAAAGGAGACAAAGGTCTTTGTCTTAGATAGAGGGTCTCCACTTGTGCTTTGGCTTACTATGCAATTAAGCTTAGGTACTTCATGATTACACTAACAAGAATAAATTTACTCCTCTAAATGCTAAGACTACCAGTCTACCACATCAAAGCATATAAGATTATAATAATTACTATAAATTGTAGAACTATCATTTGTATCCAATTTGAAACTCAAGTTGTAGAAGTTGATTTTGTGTAACAGTGGTTATAATCAGGCTTTGCCCTATGGCTTCAAAAGAAAATAAGGGGAGCCTTTTTTATTTGATCAGTAATGATCATGAAATTTATTAATAGTAAACATATATGTACAAGTTGTAGATCCAGTCAATACAAGATGTAGTCCTTGCTTTTGATTTCTATTAACCCCTTGTTTTGCTAAGGCATCAACCAAAGAATTGTCTTCTACATCGCTCCCTCTTCATTCAATAGCCACCCTATTACCACTTTTGAATCCCCTTTAATGACCAATTTTTTGCAATTATGCTCTCTTGCTCTCTGTACCCCTTCCGGTACTGCCAACAATTCTGACTCAATGAGTCCCCTCGGGTCAAAATACATAGCTACCACACAGTCCTTCCAAAAAAAACCCTCCTATTCCTGAAGGCTACGAGTGGACACAAATTGAGATTTTGACAAACTATTTGGGCTCGGCTCGTGAAAAGTTCATTTCGGCTCGATCTAAACCATGCTTCAAGCTGTGCTCAAGCCCAATATATAGGCTTATTTGCTAATCGAGAAAAGCTCGAGCCCAATAAAGTTCGGCTTGTGAGGCTCGCGAGCCTAATCAAGCTCTTACATATACACAATTATACATATATATACATCATACATACATATATATTATACATATAAACATATTATATATAATATTTTTTCTTTTTATATGTATAATAATAACTAGTTTTTATAGTTCTTAATTTTCATATGCAAAATAGAAAAACATTTTTTATATGCATGCCTTTTATTTTTATAGAATGATTGACTCACAGTCAAGCTCGAACCTACAAGCTTTTGAGCTCAAGTCTCTAGATTGCGTCGAGCTTGAGCTCGAGCCTTGTAGTTTTCTGGCGAGCCGAGCTCGAATAGCCAGATATTCGGCTCAGCTCAGATCAAATCTGCCCCTATTGAAGGCCCCAAGTTCCCCATACTACTACCATCAAAATTATATTTTCTTTAATTGTTGAGATGCCACTACTTAAAAACAAAAGCATTCTGATAGTTACCAGCAAATGCACCAAGAAATTCTTAATGCTAACACCTTAACAAGGAAAGAATACTAAAATAGCTTCACTACACCTAATATCATATTTTATTTTTTTCTTTTTTATTTTCTTTTTCTTTTTTGGTGAGCAACGGTGAAGGATTCTTTCCCTATTAGAACCATGGTTTTGTCTCACAAGATGTTGACATGGCACTAATAATCATGAAAAATTGGAGAGTCCTAAACGTTACCATGGTTCAAATGGGTTGGCCTCTTTTGCAAAAAACAACACTTTTATTAAGAAAGAGATGAAAGGACCAGTTTTTTTTTCAAAAGTACCACAAACCAACCACACTAAATTGAACACAAGAAGATTGATGACTAGCTTTTTGAAAATCCTAAAATTTAGGTCCAATGATTCCATACTCAATTAAAGAAGCAGAGGATTCCACCTGAGGAACAAAAACAATTAAGGACCAGCCAGTTTTGAGATTAATGCCTCACCTTCCCAAGTGAGTTTTGTTCAGAGATCCCTGTTTCATTCTAAAGCAGCCCTCTTTCTAGGAACACTCATGCCAATTACTTCATGGTTGATTAGCTGATTGGTGATCAGTGGGTTATATGGGCATATTTTTAAGTGACACAAAAATTCCTTAAAATAAAGGAAAAGGCATACAAGTAGTATACAAAAAAGGAAAAGTAAGAAAACAGGAAAACTGAAGCTCTGGACACAGAAATAAAAGACCCCAAAAATACTAGATGCAAAATTTACAGGATCTACAGAGAAACACTTCAAGACCACAACCTTTGCCACAAGAGCACCCCATCTAATAGATTCCTCAGCACTTCAAATTCAGTTACACCACTTGGAAGTCCTTTCCAGGGTCATGGAATTTATTATGTTGTCCTGTGGATCTCATTGTACCTAACCCCCTGTCTTTTGCTCCTTATTGTGAGGGTTACAGTTATTTCCTTTCTAATTCCTAGAAATTATTTTGAAAGAGATTATGCTACCAATGAAAAAATAATCTGGAATTATATTAACAGGACCATTATTGAGGATTTTAACCAAGTAACTAGTGGTGAATGTGATTCCTGCCCTACTTCATGTTTGATGCTCTATCCTATTAACAGTCTAAATTATAATTTATAAATGGATTATTTATTTCAATCTTGTAACTACTAAGAAGACATAGTTCATGGTAGCTAATTGGCTCTTCAATAGAGCCGACATAATTCATGACAGTGGGAGCTTTCTCTTATAGTTATGATACACCTATAAGATTCAAAAGAGTAGGATACTCCAAATTTTGTGGTCAAAGAGTTTGACAAATCATTCTTGATGGGAAAAAAAAAAGATGTGAGTGAAAGATCCCACTGAATCAAATATAGAAATTTGGTCCATGAATTAAGAAATAGTGAGAACTATTAATCTCTTTGAGAACCTCTCTAATTTCCACTGCTGAAGAGGATTTCTTACATGGAATTCTTCCCACCAAATTCTTTGGTGTGGTTACCAGGAGCTTCAAAGATTTGGAATGAGCAATCAAAAAAAGTGGATCAAAACAATTCCCCAATCAAACAGCTAGAGCACAACTATTAACTTTTTTTGAGGAAGGTAACTATTTCATTAACAGCGGGGCAGGGGTGAGTACATGAGAGGGTGTACAACAAAAAACAACTAATCCCGCTCAAAAAATAAATAACTATTAACTTACTGAAACACCATGATGTTTCACACTGAAGTCCAATTAATGCTGTGCACCAAAAGAAAATTTATGTGTAATCACGTCAAAAAAAAAAAAAAAAAGAAATGGAAAAGAGACTCAAGTCTGATGAAATTAGATCTCTATGACAACTTAAATACCGACTCTTCCGTAACATTTACATTTTTTTTCCTTGTGAAGAACTACACTTCAAACAAAAATGGGGATCATTAGGTCAAACAGAACTTAGCAGCTAGTTACGAAGAGCAAAATTTAAAACCCCGCAGATTATAAACGAATTATGTACCAATCGGGTTACGATCAGCTTTCCGCGACGCCTTAGCCTCCTCCGAGATACGCTTCTTCTTGGCTCTGGGACCGGCCTCTTCGAATTCATCCACGGAACCTTCAGGGGACCCCTGTTCCGCCTCATCCGGGCTCTCTTCACTCGCAGCACCGGTCCGGTCAGGCTTTTTCCCAAATTCCCTAACCCTTTTCTATTTATCAAAAAAAAAAACAGTAAAATCATACCCTGTAAGCTAAAAGAAATAAGCTATTGCTGAAAATTCAAAGAAAAGGGCCTAAAGAGAAGTAAGAAGTAGATTTGAAACTAACCGAAGCGCGGGTTGATGCTTCAGAAACGACAGCCGCTTCCTCCATACCCTAAAATCTCTATTAGCAGAAATTTTCCAGCTGAAAGGAAGAAATTCTAAGCTTCCACAGAAGAGAAAAAAAAAATGAAAATAAAGATGGAGACGAAATTTAGTATCTATCTCCCGCCAAATGAACTAATGGGGAGTAGGAGCAGGTGGAGCACTGGAGTCAAATGGCCGCTCGCACATCCTCGGCTTCCTTTCTGATCTTTACTCGACATCCATTGTGACGTCAGATCGATTCCAATCTGACGTTGCATGAAGCATGTCATCAGATCCGTTGATGCACTTTACCAAAAAAAATCCATTAATGTTTGGATTGGGGTGAGGAGTGAGGACAGGATACTGAAGAGTCGAAACGTGGGCCGGAAACCACGAGTAGTGGGTCTCAGACTCTCAGACCACCCTTGTCAAATATGGATTCAAGATTAAGTGGATATTCCATAGGGAAGATTCATATCCAGCCCATTTAATAAAAGCCCAGATTAAATCAAACCTTTCATTTTGTAAATACATCTATTAGTCTCTGGACCCGTGCGATGCACGGGCTTTAAAACAATTAAGGAAGGAGCCTTGACATTCCCAATTAAGTAGAAACCATCTAAGTCCATGATATAATCAGAGTGTTTTCCTATAAGGGAGATTTATTGGGAAAACAAATGCTATAAAAGATTATATGGCCATTAAATTAGATATGAGTAAAGGATATGATAGAATAGAGTGGACTTTCTTGATAAAAGTTTTGAAAAATTTTGGGTTTGGATAGACATGGGTTAAAGTGGATCATGGAGTGTAAAACATCGGTTTTCTATCAAATCTTGATAAATGGGGCTCCAAGTAGAAAATTATACCCTTTCGAGAGGATTTAGGCAAGGGGATCCAATGTCTCCTTACCTGTTCCTCTTATGTGTTGATGTCTTTTTGAGTATTTTTAATGATTTGATCAAAGCTAGACAGGTTTTTGGAATCAGGGTGAGTCATGGAGGCCCTAATATCATCCCTCACTTGTTTTTCTTTTGCAGATAATAGTTTCATTTTCTTGAAGGTGAATTTAGATGAAGCCCAAAAGATTATGGAGGCCATTAAACTCAATGAACAAGCGTTGGGCCAACATGTGAATCTTAGCAAATCTGAAATTTCTTTTAACTCCAATATGCACCCTAAATTCAAGAAAATCATAGCTAAATGAATGCATTTAAAAAAAAAAAAGTTGAGAAACCCTCAACATATCTTGGGCTCCCCTATCATTTTTCCAGATCCAAGTCAAGGATATTTACTGAACCAAACAAGTAAAGAAGTGCTTAAAAAATCAGTTTTGAATGCCTTATCAACTTATAGTATGTCATGCTTTCTCTTACAGTTTTGAATGACCCAACTTTCTTTAACAAGGCACTCTTAGCTAAACTAGCTTGGAGGTTAGCAAGTGTCGATAAGAGTCTTTGGGCTAAGGTTTTGAGAGCCAAGTATGTAAAGCATAGGTCCTTCCTAAGGCTTAGTTTGGAAGGAGTGTATTTGTACTCCTTCCAAACTAAACCTAAATGAAAATTTGCCTCGAAATGGATCATGGATTGGAGGAGTGTGCTAGAAGGAAAGGAAGTCGTCTCCAAAGGTGTGTGTTGGTTGGTGGGATCGAAAAGGAGAATTTCCATCCGGTAGCTAGGACCCATGGGTCCTTGGTTTGCTTGGCTTCAAAATCTATGGGCCCAAACCTAGAACTCTTGGGGTATCCTTGGTTAAAGGCAGATTTTGTTGTTTTTGCTGAAGCTCTTGTAGTGTTAAGTGGTTTGCTCCTAGCCCTTGAGTTACGATTATCCCAAATCATTGTAAAAAGTGACTATAAACCTGTTGTGGACTGTTTGACTTATGCTAGTGCTGATTGTGATTCTAAAATCTCTACTATTATTAAATACTGTCTTCATTTTGCAATGCCTGTAATTGTTAAATTTGTGTGGGTTCCAAGATCAAAAAATATGGTTGCCCATGTAAAAGCTCAAAAAGGTTTGGGTGGTGCAAGTTGCTAGAAAAATGTTTGCCGGTTTTGGCTTTCAGGCTTGATCCAAAATGATTTAATCCCTCCCTAACGTCCTTCTTTGTTTCTTGTTTTTTGTCCTTTTTCTCTTCTCTAATGTTTTGTTTATGTTCCTAGTTTGTCTTTCTCTCTTGTTCTGGTTTGGTTTAATGATATTAGCTTTTTACCAAAAAAAAAAAAGAAAAATCTAAGTCCAACTCAAGCATTTATTTGGGTTACGTCTAATTTATACAATCACAATTCAAATTATGTTTTAATGAGAGTGCCCTATTTCCTATGCTATAGATAAATTTTTATTATTTTTTATATCCTAATGCTATTATTATTATTTTTTATTTTTATTAGTTTGTTATTATTTTAGTATTACTTTTAGGTAAAATTATAAAGAAACTCCTCATATAACCAAGATTCAAAATATCGATATGTATCAGGTCATATCAGTGGCCTCCCAGTACACCCCTATAGTGGGTGTTTCAAGATTAGACTTGGTTCAGGGGGTAGATATGCCTTAAACCGACCCCTCTAAAACAATTTGAAAAAAAAAAAAACTAAAAACACATAGAAGCGACCCTCAATACAAGCCAATATGCCCCAACCGGCATATCATCCTATATCAATATTTTGAACCTTGCTTATAACAATTCAAAAAACCACCCTTGTGTTTTTTTTTTTTTTTAAAAAAAAACTTGTGTTTTGATCATAGCAAAAACCTCCCCATATTTATTGAAGAAAAAAAGAGTACAAATACCTCCTTTTTGTTATCTTTTCAATGACAAAAATGCTAAATTTTACCAATATACTCTTATCATTCTTAAGGTGTTATTTACCTGACAACTTTCAAAGAGTAATTTTGTATACTCTTTTTGGAAAAAGTAAGGCTAAAAGGATGAATTGAAGTAAAAGGGAGCAACTATCTTTTTCAATGTATTTAGTAAATTTATATCCGAATGAAGTTGGGTAAATTTTATATTTTAAAAAATAATGCATCACATTGGCATTTCCCATTTGAAATGATGATGGAAGGAAGGTATTTGCACATTTTTTTTTCAAAACAATAGGGGGGGTTTTTGTTAAGGATGAAACATAGAGGAGGTTTGTAGGATAATCAGAAAAAACCCAAATGAAGCTTTTATAATTTTCCATGTTTTTAAATGGAATTTATATTTATTACAAATTAATTAAACTATATTAAAAAATAATAAAATTTTATTAATTTTTGTTTTTATTAATACTTACTAATTTTAATTAATCACATTAAGCTTTTTATTTCATGTGGAATTTAAGTTGGTTTAAAGTTAGTAGAAATTAGTTATAAAGTAATAATTGTTAGATAATTTTGTATTAGTTTTATATTAATTTTCAATGGTTGTTAGTTTTTAATTTATCTTATTAGTTTTTATTCATTAATTTATTTTTACTGTATTATAATAATATTTTTAACAATAATAATTAATTATTTTTATTTTATTTAAGTGATTTACTAAATTATGTTTACTATAGTTAATTATTTTTTATCATTTTCAAATGGAATATAAATGGATTATAATTTTTAGGATGTTTTATTCAATGTTTTCAACCTCTCATTAACTTAGTCAATTGAACCATTCAAACCGTGACTTGGCCCTATTTATAATTGTAGGTTTCATAAAGACCACTATTTTGTCAAACCCCATTGATTTGGTGAGGATTTATTCAATATGGGTAGTTGAACCATTGACCCTTTTTGACCCAACCATTTGGCCATGGGTTATAATATATAGTGTATTGAAAACTCCTAGATGACTTGACTTTGTGTTTGATTGTTTGATTGGTGTGATCTTTTATTTTTTTGGATAACTTTTCACAATCTTTGCAATCCCACCACACCAAAAAAAATCTCAATTTTTGCCTCAAAATTTAATTTTAGTATTTCTACTTATAAAAAATAAAAACTAAAATAAAAATTACAAATTAGAAAGATTATATACATACACGTAAAATATAATTATACACACACATAAATGGATAACGTGTCACAATTGGGTTGTCACAAATATAATTATACACACACATATTTGTTGAATGAAGTAAATAATATTTACCGTGTAAAGAAAAACTTGATTAATTAACTTAAAAATTAATTATCTTTTAAACATAAATATATTAATTAGCCTAATAATATAATTAATCATTAAATATCTTCATTTCAATATAACTACTTTCTATTAAGGATTTTTGGCTATGACAATCTATGAGCTTTGTAAAAAGGCTAATTTTTTACCCTAAAGAATAAAAACAGGCCATATTCGACCCTGGACTTTAGTAAAAAAGCCATTTGTGGGCAAAAACAGATAGTGTTTGAAACAATGTCAACAGATCTGTTAGACATTGTTATGTGGTATTGCTAAATTGTGAAAAAGGGTCACTTTCGACCCTAAAGTTTGAAAAATGGACCACTTTAATAAAGTCAATTTAAGTAAATTACTTCAAGGTCTAATTAAATGACCATAAAGTATAATTAAGTATTTAATTTATAAATTTATTTAATTAAATGATCATAAAGAATTTAATTAAGTTAATTAAGTAATTTAAAATTGCACTAATCGGATTGAATAAGATAATTAAGCAATGAACTAAGTAAATTAAATTAATTAAGGAAACAAAGTTAATTAATTAAATTAAATAAACACAACTAATCGACTTTAATAAGTGGATTAAACCAATTAAGCAAGGATTTAAAAATCAACCCAAAATGGAACCACCTTGGCAATCGATTTCTAGGTCAACAGTTTGATTGTCTAGTCTGAATGGATCAACCATGACATTTAAAAAAAATAAAAAATAAAATATAATTAAAATAAAAAATGACCCAAAACCCATTTACCATATTAAACAATTTAGCGGTTCAATTGTTTGGGATAATAGTTTATTGACCAAGTCCACATTTTATTTTTGAAAAATTTTGGGTCAAGTATAAAATGGAATTGGACAATTGACCAATTACTAGGTTGAATGGTTTGATCGCCCAAGTATAAAATGGAACTGGACAACTAACCAATTGTCAGCACCCAATTTTTGCTCAGACCCTTCTCTAACCCACTTTTCACACTCCAAATACCCGATCAGACCACATCACATGAAACCAAACCCTCAAACAAGCAATCATGCCAAATTCCAGCCTTAAATTCTTTGATTTCACGGTTCATCCAAAAAGATTCTGAATGAAGCACTCACATTACACGATATCCTCCGAAATCAAGATCTACACTATGAAACACCACCAAACCTCATATAAACCCTTATCAATCCCCCGATCAGCGATCCTTCCAATTTTGAACCAAAAATGACAATTTTACCCTTCATCCAAAAATATTCCAATTGAACCATTCACATCGCCCGATATTTGCCAAACTCAAGATCTACACTATGAAACACCATGCCCCACCATCAAACCTTATCTAAACCTTTGTCAACCCCTTGGTCGACGATCCACCCGATTTTGAACCCCAAAATGACAATTTTACCCTTCATCCAAAAAGATTTCAATTAAACCGCTCACATCACCCGATATCTGCCAAACCCAAGATTTACACTATGAAACACCATGTCCCACCATCAAACCTCATCTAAACCTTTGTCAACCCCCTGATCGACGATCTGTCCGATTTTGGACCTTAAAATGATGATTTTACCCTTCATCTAAAATGACTCTGAATTAACCACACGATGTCCTCCGAAATCAATATTTGCATTATGAAACACAACCAAACCTCATCCAAACCCTTATCAATCCCTTGATCGACAATCCATCCAATATTGAACCTCAAAATGACAAGTTTACCCTTTATCCAAAAAGATTTCGAATGAACCACTCACATTGCCCAATACCCGCCAAAATCAATATTTACACTATGAAACACCATTCCCCATAATCAAACCTCATTTAAACCTATTTCAACTCCCTGATCGACGATCAGTCCAATTTTGGACCTTAAAATGATGATTTTACCCTCCATCTAAGAAAAATGCCAACCGACCACCGCCAAATCCAATCAAGCCCATTGTCATCCTTTTAATCGACGGTTTAGAAAACATAGGCCATAAAATGCCCGTTTCACCTTCCATCGAGGACGTTTCCGTAATCTCATATATCGGGTAACACTTGTAATCCACCTAGCCATTGGATTTCTCTAAAAACCCTCAAATTCAATCAAGGACGTCCATGGTTTTTGACAATTACAGCCTAGTCTCTACTTGTAATTTTGTTTCAAAATATTTGCAAGGAGGCCCTTTCCATGTGTTGAAACCCTAACCATTAGATCTCCTTGTTCCCAACCTTGTGCAATCCCAACCATAGATTGCTTGCTAGCTTTTTGGCAAGATTTAGGCGCCATTACCACTTTTGGAAGAGCTCTTTTCCATTCCTAAAAAAAGCCATGCAGCTTTGTTTACCAAGTAAAGCCATGTACCAAGAAGGAATGTTTCTTGTTCTTTAAGAAATAGAAAGATTTCTTTGAAAAGAAAAGAAGGAAGATCTTTTCGTATGAGATCAATATGGGGGGTTTCCTAAATAACCCAAAGGTTCTCTAGGTGCTTTTCCTCCTCCTTTGAATCCACCATAGCTAGCTCCCAACGAGTAGCTTTTTCTTAACCAAAAATAGAAGTCTTCCTCATTGAAAAGGGGCTATGGTCCCTCTCCAAATTCTCTCTCTCTCTCTCTCTCCCAAGATTCAAAGGTTTCTTGACTCCATTGACTTTCTCTCAGCCTTAGACACCACCCATTCTCAACCAAAGACTCTTCTCTACATTCACTCTTCCCACCACCGAACCATTTTCTCCACCCATCTCCCTATTCGAATCTTCTTCTTCCTCCACACCTCTCCCTCCATCTTTCTCATTATCTTATTCCTCTATGTTTATATGGTGAACCTATCTTAGTCCATCATATTTGGTTAAGAAGGAAGAGGAGAAGTCCTATTTTGGTCCACCCATCAAAACCTTCACATAACATTCCCAATAGTCTTAGAGAAACAAGTGAGGTAACTTTTAGAATTTACAACTTCTTTTATCTCCAATTTTTATTTATCTTAATTTTATTGTTTTTTTTTCGTTTTCTTGGCCAATAGAAAAATATTCAAGTTGGTTGCTATGATTATATTTTGTTGATTAATTTTGTTTGAAAATGAATGAATATGGCTAACTTTTTTGAACTCACCTCATTGAAAATATCTCTGTTTTTATTTATTTATTTTATTTGACTTTTGTTACCTTCATCTTTCTTTTATAGTTAGTTTTGTTTGAAAACGAATGAAGATGTTATGTGTGAATTCAGTCTTCCTATTATTGGCTCGACATTTATATTCCTCTTCTTGTATAAATTAATGCATGCATCCTATTCTGATTAGAGGCTTATGAATTCGACTTAGAGGGAAGTTCATGGTGGGTTGCATCCTTCATGGCTTCATCATTTCTCTCATTCGAGTAGAAGTGTGGGAAGCCTTGGATAAAAAGGGGGTAGAATGTGTAGACATTCGCCCATTTGCTCCTTAAGGGCTTCCCCCACTCGGGAAGAGGGAAATAGAAGATTGAGCCATGTAAGATAGCACTCTCTTTATGACAAACCATCAATGAATTGGGGGAAGCCATTTAGCTTTTCATGAAGAATGATTTTATTTATTTCATTTTATTTTTATTTTTGTTTTTATTTTATTTTTTTAATTTTATCTTGATTGGCATTCACAAGATAAGAAAATGAGAGTAACACCTTCCCTCTCCTTCCCTTTGATGCCTAGAGTCATTGTTATAGGGATTGGGAGTCATTTTTCTCAAAGCAAGGGAGACCCATCACTTCCTTGTTCAAGTGGTTGATGAGTGGCGACTCTACTCGTGGCCATGAAGTGATCCCCATATCCAATGGGATTTCTACGGATTGGCGATTCCACTGGGGAGGGGAAAGCATTTGTGTATGCCGTTCCCTTTCTTCCCATTAGTGGAGAAAGCAATATCAAATTTACATGTGTTCTTCTCAAGTTGGATCCTTGTCTTTTACTCCTTGTTGGGTTTATGATAACTTAAGTTTCTCTCTTCATAAAAGGGGGTCTAGGCTGAATTGAATACATGTTTTGTTTTGTTTTCATTATTTTTTTATTTTATTTTTTACATTGAACTTGTGATGGCCGAATTCAAATATGTGCATGTTAGGAAGATATAGGGTTATGTAGGGGCTGTCAATGGTTGAATTAGTTGGATTTGGGATTCATTTTGTTACTCACATACTTGGACTTTATTTTGCTATTTGCCATGAGTAAGGAGTTTTTTTTTTTGGGGCTGCTAAGAGGTAAGTGCCCATTAACCCAAGGTTTCTCTTCAAGCCCATGTATTGTTAGTAGGCCTTTTTTTCTTTTTCCTTTTTTCTTTTTCTAACCCGTGATGACTTGATGATATGCAATTCTTTAATGTTGATAAAGTTTAGTTCATGTTCAATTATGAAAATGACATGTGTATCTTCCTTTGAAGTGCTTGAATTGTTCGTATGATGTGGAGTCTTTTAGGCATTAAGTGGGCATAAGTTTGGAGGCATGCATGTCAATAGGAATGTTATATTCCATTAATGTTTTGGGGCCTTAAATTCATGCAAACTTAATATCTTTCACTTGTTTATCATGATTAAATTATTGCCTCATTCCCAATTGCACAAATAGCATGTTAGTTAAGGTGGTTTAAGAATGATGATCATGCTGAAATGCAAATTGAATAACGATATGTGAAGGATATGGGTGGTTAAAGTTAGGTTTTCTTTAGCTGAAATCATGTTTTGTGCGCAATTATTTGAAGTTGGCATTGTTAGGGAAGCATAATAAGGATCGATGCATGCTGAAATGTAATGTGCCATTTCCTTTGTAAGACTCATAACATGAGAACATAGTTACATATAGGATTGAATTGATCACACTTGAACCTATCCCTCTTGAGGACATATTTTGACACATAAGGCTAAAATAAATCAAGAGAATTAGCAACCAAGGAAAGTTAAACTTAAAACAACAAAAAAATAGAAAAAAATACAAGAAAAAAGTTAGGGAGATAGGAAGAATAAGATTGGGAAGAGTAGTATGTGTAAGATCTAAGAAGCTAGTTAAGCTAAAATGTGAACAAAGTAGGGGCAGCACCATCTTTGTAAATAACATTTAAGTTATTAGGTCATTTGAGAAAATCAATTCAGCTTAGGATTATAAGTTTAGCTTCTTTCCTTTCTTATTAAGAATAATGGATAATAATAAAAATCAATTCAGCTTAGGATAGTTAATCCCCCTACGATGAAACCAAGAGCTTTAACCTTTTTTGACTTGGGAAAGATCTTAAGAGATTTTAGCACTTTATTCATGGTTTGGAAGGCACCTAGATTCTTAATTTTGATTTTGGGAGATCATAAAAAAATCTCAGCACTTCTTTCTTGTGGTTGGGTGATTTAAAATGCTGTAATAAGAGGGTTATTTAGGACTTCTAATGGCTCATTCATCTTGGTGAGCATGAGAAGAGCTTTGGAGTTTAATGTGATCAAGCTCATGAGGTCTTGTTTGGGGGATAAAATAATGAAACATAAGCTGAAACGGTTTCAAGTCTTAATATAACAAAGTAAACAAAAAAAAAAGAGAAAAAGAGAAAAAAGGGGTGAAAATAAAAGGGGATTTGCATAAGCTTCTTAGGCTAAGATATAGGTTAGTTGAGGCCTTAATTGGTCCATTTTGGGAAAAGTTAAAACCCAGCTATGACTAATTACCTTCAAAATCAAAAATAAAAGAGAAAAAAAAAAGAAAGGAAAAGATGAGATAATGAGAACCATAGGTAGCTATGGAAATGCAACGTTTATTTGATTCCTTCCATATGAATCTTATTTAAGTTAATATTTATGTAGTTATTGTAACCTTTTTTGTTGATATATATATATATATATATATATATATATATATTGTTGTTGTTGAGTCTTGTTTGTTATATGATTCATATGCATTTTTGTATAGCATATTAGATTGTTTAGGAGCTTATTGTCCTATAGGTGGGGGCCAGTACACGAAGGCCATTGGGACATGACACCCAATGCACGGCATTCCAACCAATCACCAACCCAAGAAGCCCATCTGTCCAATGGGCGGAGGTTTGAAGATTGGCGACCTTGAAGCCTTGAGTCTATGTGTAAACCTCACCCCATGCATGGCATTGATCTTGCTAACCTAGTTGATAGGGCTGTGTCTATCCAAATCCTTTGCTTGCTTGTATGATTGCATTAGTGGTTCATAACCAAAAAGAAAACCAAAAAATATATACAAAATAAAATATTAGAATAAGAAAGAAGAGAGGCACAAGGTCAAACCAGGCCCATTTCCAACCCCAAACCCTAGGAAACTTAACCTAAGCCTAACTTGTCCTAACCCGGTAGAGGTCAAACCAGCCCCAAAGCCTAAGCCATAGATTAGTGTGAGCCTAGTTTAAGATTAAACCATAAATTGGGTCCGACCCATTTCTAAGTCCACATGAAAGCTAGAGTCAATCTCACCCATGCCAAATGCCACCTAGCCCAAATAGGATTAAACTCAAAACACAAACCCCAAACCAATCTAGACCCAGGGACACCCTAATCAAGCCCAAGTGAGTTTAGAGCTAGGACATAACCCGAAGCCCAATTCTGAACCCAACACCCTCATCCAAAGCTTTCGCTTAAACCCTTCATCCAAATACCATGTTTAAACTCTTCGTCCAAATACCTTGTCTAAACCCTATATCCCAAATCCTTAACTTAAGCACTCAATCCCTCTTTCAGATATCTGATTCAAATACCTTGTGCAAAACCTTTAGCCCTCACCTCCAATGCATGGTCTATACCCCAACCCAAATACACTGTCTAAATACCTAGTCCAAATGCCCTAGCCGGTCCCTTTATCCAAATACCCGATCCAAACGTCCAAATCCCAAATGCATCGTCCTTTACTCAAACACCTGATCCATCTTCTAGCCCAGAGGCTTGATTTAAATTCGTAACCCATTCCCCTAGTTCAAAACCCTCCAGACTTTTCCCAGATATAGCATTCATTTACTCATAACTTGAGTCTCCAACCTAAACCCTCTTTAAACCCTTGGTTTAGGAAGCCTATCCATGCTTGTGCCTATTCTCTTAAAAAAAAGAAAAGAGGGATAAGAGGACTTGTATGATAGGAAACAACAAGAAAAAAATAAAAATTGTGGGGGGGGGGGAATAAGATTTGAGATGAACAAACTTACGAATAATGGACATGAATAAAAAGGGTAGGACGAAAGGCAAAAGAATAGTGGAGGAACATAAAAAGTATGATAAAAGAGAATAATGGAACAATAAAGAAAAAAACAAAAAAATAATAAAACAACATATCAAGAGTAGAAAAAAAAACAAAAAGAGAAAAAAATAAAAAGAGAGAAAAGCAAAATATAATAAGTGTGAGGAAGGGAGACAAAGTAAGAAAAAACAAATAAATGAACAAAGCAAGAAGAAAAAAATAGGAAAAAAATGCAAAAATAGAGAGAAAAGGGAAATTGAAACATTTCAAAGAAGGTTATTTGAACAATGATCATCTTGACTGCTTATAACTCTAGTCTTTTACTAATGAACATTTGGTTTCATGATGGCAGATGTTCGAGGACTTGTATGAGTACCCATGCTGCCACCCCATGCTGTATGAAAGGGTATTTCAAAGAGATGATGACATCATTAGGTTGATTGGTATTGTTAGATGGGCTAATGTTATGGACCTGGCCAAGGTGAAGTTGGATTGGCCTTTGTTGAAAGCCGCTGTCCAGTGTTGGGACCCAAAGGCTATGGTGTTCCGGTTTGGAAGACACCAACTAGCCCCTACTCTTGAAGAAGTAGCTTTCTTACTCCACATGCCACTGCAAGATGACATAATCTTTCCTATGGAAAAGAAGGGTTATCGATCTGAATTTTTAGTCTTCCTCAAGTGCAATAAAAGCTTGATTGAGATGCCGGATGAATACTCTGTTAGCTTGGATTCTCTTAGGGCAGAGCTTAACAAACTACCCAGATGAAGATCCTAAGAAATCGTCTGAAGGAAGGGCAAATGCTATTCTGCTAGCCATTGCCGGACATATGTTGTTCCCCATTGATCCTTTTAAAGTGGATCCCATTTTGGTTACAATACTGAAGAAATACCAAGAGAAGGTAGACCATGGTCCCCATGATCCTAGCACAAATACTCAGGGGTTTGACCAGGTTGCATCTTGAGGGTCAATGGCCATTTTGGGGATCGTTTATGCTCCTACAGCTTTGGATTATACAACATTTACCCCCTTGGTAAAAATCAAGGTCAGCCTAAGGTTGACTAGTCTACCTTCCTACCGAACATCATGCCTTGATGGAAAGGAGATTCTGAGAACATTGGATATCTAGCAAGAGAGATCTCTCTATGCTTTACCCAACATGATTATCCGCATGTGACTCGCTGTATTTGCATTGGGTAGATCTAGGTGAACCGCAGTTGCCAGTGTAGCCTCCCCCAGAAATTCCAACGCCAGTGCAGCCTCCTATTTTTGGGTCGTTATCAATAGCATCATTAAAACGTCCATTCGTTGACTCGTACATGGAAGCCATGGTCGAATTAAAGCATCAAGATTTGTTGAACCAAGAAAGGGAGGAGAAGATTGGGAAGCACGAAGACCACATAAGAGGGATTGCAAGGCAAGCAATTAGGAAAAGGCGTCGTGTAGAGGCAGAAAGTGGTAAGTTTAAGGAAGAAGTGGAAAAGGCAGGAGTCAGGCAAGAATATTTGAGAAACAAACTTCAAGAAGTACAGAATAGGCAGTAGGACACTAGGAAGGCCCTTAGGCAAACTAGAGCCCGGAATAATGCTTTAAAAGAACAGTTATGCCAAGTTTAGGCACAGGTTTCCCAAGTCCATCAAGAGTACGAAGAGTACAGGGAGTTTGTGTCCACATATGCAGAATCGACCGCCCATATAGTAAATGACCAAGACAACGGATCATGTAGCTAGAGCAAGGTACTTTTATTCAGGTGTGAAACATCATGGATAATGTAGCTTTGGTATAGGAAATGATAACAGATATTGATAGAAAGGTGGTGGGGGGAAATGCTGTGTTGAAACTGGATATGGCCAAAGCTTACGATCGGCTGAATTGGGACTTCCTCTTCAAAGTCCTGAGACGGTTCGGTTTTAGTGAACATTGGATTGATTTGATTAGGAAAATGGTTGTAAATTTCTGATTTTCAGTTCTTTGGAATGGAGGAGTCACAGGATTTTTTCAGTTCACCAGAGGCTTGCGGCAAGGGGATCCCCTTTTTCCATATTTGTTTATCATTGCAGATGAGGTACTCAGCAGAAACTTGTCCAAGCTGGGCGTACAATATCCTGCAAATGCTTATGTGACTCACAGGGGCTGCCCTCCTATCACCCATAGCCTCTATGTTGATGATACCATTATCTTCACAAGAGGGTCCAAGTAGGTGTTAGAGAAAGGAATGTCAATAATCTGAAGGTATGAGCAATGTTTGGGTCAATTTGTGAACAAGGTGAAAAGTTATTTTTTTACTTCAACACAAGCCTCTCGCAGTAGAATCCAAATCATAACTTCAGTCATGGGCTACGTGCGTAAGTCTTTCCCATTCGCCTACCTAGGGATCCCCATTGGAAAGGGCTGAGTGAAAGCAGAAGCATTTGATGGGATTGTGCAGAAAGTGGTAGCAAAAATTTCGGGATGGAAAGGGAAAATGATTTCTGCGGGAGGTAAGTTGGTCTTAATTAGACATGTATTGAGTAGTATTCTGATATACTTGATGTCGACGGTTGCAACTCCCAAGAAGGTAATCAAACGCCTGGATCAATTAATGAAAGGATTCCTCTAGTCTAATTCGGAGACATGTAGTCATCACCATTGGATAGCTTGGAGGAAAATTGTGAGACCTTTTTTTGAAGGTGGGCTGCACATTAAAAGTTTATCTGATGTCCAAAAAGCACTCAGGTTGAATGCTTTGTGGCGAATGCTATTCCAAAATTTGTTGTGGGCAGATTTTTTGAGAGCTAAGGTGCTCAAGGGTAGTCATTTCTATACAACCATCCCTCTGTGCAATACTTCTTGTACCTGGAAGGTGAACATGGAACTAAGAGGAGATTTAGTCATTTTCTCAAGGTGGTTAGTGAGAAGGGACGAAATCAACTTCTGGTTGGATAATTGGACCATGGATGGTCCTTTAATTGTGAAAGCCATTCAACTTGATGGTCTGAATTTGCAGTTGAGAGTTTGTGATGTTGTTGATGAGGCAGGAATTTGGAGTCTGGATCAGGTTAGGGGGTCTCTTGAGGATGAGACTCTCCAACAGATTCAGAGGTCAGGTGTGAAGCTCTCTAATAGCCAAGACAAGATAATTTAGCTTCCTGAAATGAAAGGAGAGTTCTCTGTTAAAACAGTTTGATCCTTTTATAGGGATGCTCATCCTACGATGGATTGGTACAAGGCAATTTGGAATGCTCCATTGCCCACCAAGATAAGCTTCTTTGTCTGGAAATTTATGGTGGGGAAGGTAGGGGTGGACTCTGATATAAAGAAGTTGGGAATGCCTTTTGTATCTAGATGTGTCTGCTGTCGTGATCAATCAGAGGAGAATTTTAATCATTTGCTGGTGCATGGCTGTCTAGCTCGAAAAGTTTGGCTTTTCTTTAGCAGATTGTTTAGGCTTCCCTTCAGGGGTAATGAGAGTATTAAGGAGCTCCTATCTGTTTGGTTTTCAGCAGCCGCAGGCAAAAACCAATGGGCTGTTACAGTTGGGCTGATTGCTTGTTTTGCAGTGTGGGAAATCTGCAAGGAAAGAAATAGGCAAGAATGGAAAATAAATTCAGATGCTCCAATATGGTGATTTGGGTAATTGTGCGATGGATTCATGAGGTATCCTCACCTCTACACCTCACCCATAGAGTGAATTTTACTCAACAACTCTCTTTACAAGCTTTGGAGTTGCAAATTCACCCAATTAAGAATAGTTACATCAAGGTGGTGCATTTATTACCAGTTCCGGAGGGCTACTTTAAGTTGAATATTGATGATGCTTCTAGAGGAAATCCTGACCCATGTGGTGGAGGGGGTATCATCAGATAATGATGGAATCAGTTTCCCAACTTCTAATTGATATTCTCAATGGTACTTGTACAACCCCTTGGAAACTTTGGTTCTAGTTGTCTCAGGTTCAGGAGCTTAGGAATAGATTGTAATTCTTTTGTGTCCATATTTACAGAGAGGCTAACCAACCGGCAGATGATCTTGCGAAGATGGATTGCTTAGAGTCTTAGAAAAATCTTTATGATTGCACAGATACACTTCCTTCCCACGTACAACACTTGATTATAGCAGATGGTTTAGGTCTTCCTTTTTTGGGAATTCGTTGATTTTAGGTTGCCTGGACGCTTAATGTTAATATGAGCCAGGCTCCCTTTGTATAGAGCGAGGGGTAAGGTTTCACGTCCCCCCTCCACAGTTTTCTTCATATTAATAAAATTTCGGTGGCAACCCCTCCACCGGGAGTTAATTATGGGGCGCAAAAAAAAAAAAAAAAAAAGAAAGAAGGATCATGCAACTAGAGGCGTTACTTCAAGCAGTTGGAGTGGAGCCACCGCCTCCACCCCCTAGCTTTTGATTTCCTTTTTTCTCTTCTTTTGTTTTGCACCTTTCTTTCATTTCAAAATGTGGAACTTTGCCTTTAGCTGTTAACCTAATCATTGCCTAGAGATTCAGTCGTATTATTCAATGTTATACCATTCCTCTCAGACAAGATGACAATAGCAACAATAATAAAAATGTGCAAATTAATATTGATAATAATAAACACATAAAAAAATAATGGTAATAAGAAAAGGGTGTATCCAAAATAAACAAAATAAAGGAAGTTAATATATATATATATATACTTAATAAAAGTGATGATAAAAAAGAGAAAAAAAATCTGTTGGTTTGGTGTACAAAAGTCGGATACTAACTTGGCTCTCAATAAATCAACCTAAGTAGGAAGTGGTACAAGATTGTGAAGCAAGGTCTATCCACAAGGCATATCACTCGGTCCGTCGCACGTGCGATGGCCCAATCTACCCAGCCGGCAGATGTCCCAATGTCCCCCAACCTAAAATTGCCCATAGAGGAGAGACGAGGGAGCCTGCTTCAGTTCCTTACATAGAATACTTAAAGCTACAAGAGAGATTGGATGTGGCCTTAGCCCAAATTGCGGCTCAAAACCAACCCACTACCTTGCTAGCCACGCCCCTCACCATTCCCTTACCAACCAACACCCCCACAGTCACCCCCTACCATCGTTCAACCCTACAATGTTTTCATCACAACCAACCTCAAACATCACAACCCAGCCTGCCACCTTCATTTTAAACGCCACCCATTCCCCTTCTCCACAACCATCCTTACCTTTGCGCACACAACCTAACCTTACCATCCCAGATGAAGAAGAGCTGAAGTCCTCTGTCCAATCTATCTTAGATACTGCCCCTTTTAAGGACGATCTAGAAAAATTGAAAGAAGAAATAAGGAGAGTAAAAGGGGTGCACAATTTGGGAATTACTGATTTTAAGGAACTATGTCTATATCCTGATGCCAAGTTGCCAGAGAAGTTTAAGATCCCAGATTTTGAGAAGTACGATGGGAAAAGTTACCCTCAGACCCACCTAAAAATCTTTTGTGGGGACATGTTCCAATACGGGTCTGACGAGAGGTTGCTTATACAGATGTTTCAAAAAAGTTTGACTTGTAGTGCTCATACATGGTTTGCCTCCTTGGATGTGGAAAAGAAGAAAAGTTACAAGAATGTTTTAGAAGTGTTTTTAGATCATTTCTCTTACAACATGGAGCTATTGCTTGATAAATCAGATTTGGAAGCAATGACTCAAAAGACAGGAGAGACATTTCTGGAATATGCTTATCGTTAGAGGGAGGTGATTTCTAAAATTAAGGATCCTATGTCAAAGGAAGAGATGGTCAAAACGTTTATCAAGACGTTAAAGCAACCCTATTACACATTGATGATTGGGCAGCCCCTGAAGGATTTCAATGATGTGGTAAGAGGGGCAACGAGGATTGAAGAAGGAATTCGATAGGGAAGACTGGATCCTTCATTGTTACAAGTACCTGGGAGTCCTCAAGCCCCGATGGGGGGTAAAAGACCCCCAACTAAGTGCAAGGAAGGTGAAGTCCAAGCTATAATGACATCGACAACCCCTACTTACCCTACTCTGTACTTTGTGGCCACTGCTCATCCAGGTCTACTAGTAAGGCCTGCCTACAGAATAGTTGCACCAACATCCGCTGCACCTTATGCGCCACTGCCTCTTCCACCACCTGTATCACGCCCCACTCCTACACCAATACGCCCCATACAACTTAACCAGCCGAATTTGCAACCATGAACCTATCCTCCACCACCGGGTATGCTACAACTGCCCAGAAGAGAAAAAAAGAGAGTTCACTCCCCTGCCTTACCCGCACTCCCAGCTTTTAACCCCACTAGTCAAGGGAGGATACCTAAAGCTCCCAACCTGGAGGCCCCCCTAGAACCGAAGCCAAGGTACTATGATGAAAATGGACCAACTCCCTTATTGTACCCATATGGTTTAGGAAATTGACCAACTCCCTTACTGTTTACATTTTATTTTAAATTATCCTTAAGTTTTCTAACAATTGACATTGTCGTTATGTACTAAGGCTGCATTTGGAAATGATGCAAATGGAGTGTAAATCTTGGTTCAAGGTAAATTTGCACTCTACTTCACTTTTTTCTGTGTTTGGCAACATTACATTTATGCATTAACAAATGACAAAACACATTTTCCAATGCATATTTACATTGATAATAAGATGTAAAAGTACATCAATAAAAAACAAGTAAATTTACATTCAAGTGGGTTTTTGATAAAAAAGGCATATGCTTTATTGGAATTTGTGTTTGCATCAATTACAACTAAAAGTATGTTTGGTAAGAAGGTAAATTTGTCAGTGCAAAACTAACCCAATGTTGCAATTTATATGGACCGTTTTACACTACATATTTTCATTCACACTTATTTGCATCGTTTCCAAATGTAGCCTAACTGAAAAAAAATGTTGAATTTACCCTCCATTATCCCTCAAATTTTCAAAATAAAACCCAACTGACGAAAATTTTCATCTCTTATATATCCACATTTGGTTGTTTTAGAGATCCATCATCCTTCTTTTTTTCTTCTTTTCTTTCAATCATCTCTTCATTGCTATGTAATAAGATAAAAGAAAAACCTCCTAAACCCTTCAACCTTCCTCTTTCAATCGTTACTTTCAACACATAAATCTTGTTTTTTCTTTCTCTTTTGCTTCATATTATTGTTTGACTGTACAAGGAGATGCCTAGTAAAATTTGGTTTTATAAGTGAGTTTTCCTTGTTGTGGGTGAGGAGTAAAACCCAAAGGGCCTATTTGTTATGTTGCAGTTGGTGTCGTAACAACAAGGAGAGAGCAAACCGAGTCCTCTAGGCCCTCCATAGCAAGTACACAGTGTGTGTATCTGGAAACTCCCGAAGCGCTGGTGGGTCTCGTTCAACACCATTGGCTAGATCAATGGCATCATTTTCAACAATTGTCATGTTATTCTGGTCCAAAACCTTTTGATATCTCAAAGTACTATTTATCAAAACTCATGGGTAGGTTTTGATTGGTCAAAACTCTTATAGTATCATATCTTTCCTGCATTATACATTTTTCCAAGTA
Source organism: Nelumbo nucifera (assembly GCF_055504915.1). Classification (NCBI taxonomy): domain Eukaryota; kingdom Viridiplantae; phylum Streptophyta; class Magnoliopsida; order Proteales; family Nelumbonaceae; genus Nelumbo; species Nelumbo nucifera. Next base: position 97,986,376 of record NC_142651.1, read on the forward strand.
ACAAAGACATCTAGTCACAAATCAAGTAAGAAAAACACCTAGCAACATGAATAAAATCAAAAGCCAAAAAGGAAAAAGTATCAAATTGAAGATAAGAAGTTTTGTGAGACTCATACAAATATTTCTTGGTTGATAGTAATAATAGTGGAAGAGAACAGAAGTAGACAACAAAAGTAAGAGAATACAACTCCAAAGCCAAACATCTCTTTGTTTGTGGAAGAATTTTGACCATGCCAAGATGGACCTTTAAAATAATTCAGGGCCTGGAGCAATTAGGTGGGGTTGGTAACCATCCGCTTACTGAAACAACCTTCTTGACATTTTACATAGACAAGTGTTTATCAAATGGAAGCTTTCACAAGTAGTAGGCAGCTGGTTGTCAAAAACTCCATATAATCGATCACCACCAGGCCGCTTGAAATTAAGAAAATGAAATTCACAGAATCAATCTTCACATTATTTTATTTGAATGCGTAAAATCAATCTGTACAAGAATTCCTTGGGCTATGACCTATTCTAACAAGCACACCCGAGTGTCTTTCGATCTCTTACAGCACATCGTCGGTCGGAAGCCAGAATCTACAGTCAAGTAATCCTCTTCGCAAGCCATGGCGGTATACACATCCAGTGAAACATGTGACCACATGGCAACTCGAACAAGTCTCTCCCTCCCCGCATCTCTTTCAATATCACACACTCTGTACTCATCCCACATACCTCCATCGATGGCAACGCCACCACCGCCGACATTGACACTACCGCCTCCCTCTCCACCTTACCACCACCTCCTCCATAGCCTGTTGCATCAAGAAATTTGGCATCTCATGGCCACATCATGAAATCTTGTTCATGCGCAGGCTGAGCAACAACAAGCCCTAAGAAGTTTGAGTTGGTCCTTCTTTCTGAAAGGACACAACATCATCAAATAAGAATTGCTTCAAATTTTAAATAGGGTAATTTAGTAATTTAAAAAAATATATCAGTCATGTGATGTCACTTGTGAACGTAGCATGATGAAAAGTTAATGATAAGGAACATTTCAGACAAATTTTAAGAAACATAAGGGTAGTTTAACACAGTACATAAACAATGAAGGTAGAGTTATTCAATTTCCTAAACCATAGGGGTATTTTAAGAATAACTTTTGTACTTTTTTATTGTAAGTTTATCAAATGTTGTATTTCTAAATTATGACTTATGGGCTAATATAGATTCATGTTGTGTTAATTATTTTTTGAACTAATTGTTTTAGTGTATGTAGTATAATAATTAACAAATATGGAATAAACATAGGACTTTTTGAAAAAATATTAGTGAATTTTTCTAAATTGACAAAATCCCTTTTGCCTAAAAAATAATTTTAAATATGGTAAGTGGGTAACTTTTGACCAAACTACCCTAAATAATATCTAGAGGATCGTTCGTATTCCTTTCTCATTTACTCTCTCTCTCTCTCTCCCATCCCCCCACTTGCAACATGTCACACTCGAAAAAAATAACATTGTTGTGGTGGACCAAAGCAACAACAAACTGAATTTTTCACAAAACAAGCAAGTTCAAGGTTCAAACCATAAAATGACATTGGTTCTTCAAAAGGCATGATGTTGGAGTGCAATGCAGTGAAGAAAAAAAATAAAGGTATTCTTCTGGGATGGGAACCTCGTTTTTGCTTTGGTCCATTGCGGCAATGGCCATTATGTGAGACTAAAAAACATAAAACAGAGAAGAAGATATAAGCAAAATTGTGAATAGAGAGAGAGAGAGAGAGAAAGTGCATTAGACAATGGTTTTAGTAGAAATCTGTTGAACTTAAAAAATATGAACAGAAAAGTGGTTTCTTAAAGAGAGAAGGAGAATAAGAGAAGAATAAATTTTGAAAGAAAAGAGAGCAATAATGTGGCCGCCCCTTCACTTACTATTTATACTAAAAATAATAGAGCAGTACAAAGACAACTATGCCCTTATAGGGCAGCATAACATAAAACAATCCATATAAGACACAAAAATATAATAAAGTTTGGACTCACATAACTACTGTGGTCCCTACCTCTTATCTAACAACTAACATAAAACATCTACTCAGAAAAACAACATAAAACTTATTAATATTCAACACTCCCCCTCAAGTTGGGAGAAAATGTCACACATTCCCAACTTGGCCTTGCGATCCAATTTTTTGCGATGGGGGCCAAGAATGTGAACAAAAGAAACACAACCAAAAACCCTCAGAGGTATGTGAAATATCTCCCTATCTGAAAAAAGAAGACTAAATGGCATTTTAAACTCCAACGTCCGTGAAGGAACACGGTTGATCAAATGCATTGCTGTAAGAACTACATCTCCCCAGAAATGCATAAAAACTGAAGCACACATCATAAGACTTCTTGCCACCTTCACAACATGTCTGTTTTTCTTCTTAGCTACTCCATTTTGTTGCAGTGCATATACACAACTGCTTTGATGAATTACACCATGTTCTAAAAAATACGTGGTCAAGTCCTTCTTAAAGTACTCTATGGCATTATCTGATCTAAAGGCCTTAGTTTTCACTCCAAATTGTGTGAGAACCATCTGGCGGAATTGTCGTACCAAGTTATGAACCTCATCTCGTGATCTCATCAAATATATCCAAGAATATCGTGTATAATCATCCACAAATGAAAGAAAGTAATGGTATCCTCCCATGGAAGGGATATGATATTGCCCCCATACATCAGTGTGAACAATATTAAAAATAAAAGTACTTGTTTTATTACTTGCTTTAAAAGATTGTCTACAATGCTTTCCTAACTAACAACTCTCACACTCCAAGGTAGATAACTGAATAGACTCAAACAAGTATAAGAAAATAAATTTCAAAGAACTAAAAGAAAGATGTCCCAAGCGATTGTGCCAAAGCATAATCTGGTTCACTGACTCTGACCCACTACTATTGTTGCTGCTAACATGATGGCCCTGATGTCTCGGAATCTCATCTACAAGGTAAACTCCATTCACCTCACGACCACCCCTAATCATCTTCTTTGACTCCAGATACTACAAAACACAATTACCAGGAAGAAAGGTCACGGAACAATTCAATTTTCTTTTTGTCCAAGAACTAACAGAAAGTAGGTTGGTATGAAGTCTAGGGATTTGTAAAACAAAAGATAAAGTTATATCATTGGTCACTCTAATTGTCCCCTTCCCAGTAATGGGAACATGTGAACCCTCTGGTGTAGAGATTCTATTTCTACCAGAGCACAACTGATAGGAACTGAAAATGGTAGGGGCATTAGTCATGTGCTCAGATGCTCATGGGTCTATAATCCAGGATGAACCCTCCTTATCTGAAGTGGATGCAGGATTTGCAGTTGCATATGAACTATTTATATGTGCAAAAGAAGTGATGTAGTTGGTTCATGCATTCTGCTGTCCATCTGGAAGGCCAGAGCTAAGTGAAGCTTTCTTACTCATAAGTTGTCAAAACCTCTCCAATTCTGTTATCACTATTGCTACTGCAATGGATTCCTAATCAGTTTGGGAAAGAGGGTCCGGAGAGTCTCCTGTAGTAGCAAAATTTGCATTTCCCTTCTGTTTTTTATTCGGACAGGCATAAGATTTGGGTGAAGCTTCCAACAAGTGTCCCTGGTATACTTAGGATTCTTACAATAATCACGCACCAAGTCCTTCTTATCTTCCCTTCCAGTCTCACTACTCCCCTTATCTCCATTTGGCTTAGGTTTGGTTGGACTAACCATAGCCGATTGATCAATCCCAGACTGTCTTAGCATTACATTCCTCCTACTCTCCTCTCTAGAGATAAAGGCATAGGATTGAGAGAGTGTCACACCCTCCCTAGAAAGAATATGTTTCCTAGCAATGTCAAATTCAAGGTTCAACCCTGCCAATAACTCAAAACCCCTATTCCTCTCTACTAGTCTATGATAGGTTGTTGCATCATTTACACTTTCTCATACCATAGTTTCTAAGTGATTTATTTCCTGCCAAAGGGTTTTTAGCATGGAGAAATACACGACAAGGGGTTTTTCTTCCTTTTTCATACTTATCACCTGGTTCCTTAACTGATAAGCTCTGGCTTCATTTTGCTTATGAGAGTAGGTTTCAGTCATTCCATCGCAAATCTCCTTAGCATTATTAGCCCATAGGAAATTTTTGGCAATATGAGGTAACATAGAATTAAATAGCCTGGACATTACCATGTAATTCTTCTACACCTAATTTTCCACGGCCACCAATAACCATCTTGGCTGATTGTGCCCACTCTAAATAATTTGTACTATCAGGTTTTATTGTAGTAATGATTACAGACCCAAAAATACCACTACTACCTCCAACACCAGTCTCATAGTACCGTTGGATTTCACCTTGGTATTCCAACTCTCCATCTTATTTCTAACAATTTGACAATAAGAAAAAATAGATTGGAGACCTTCCAAAAACAATTTAATATCACACACAAAAATCAACCATTCCGGAAGAAGAAAACCTCATCCAAAGATAAATCTCTCTCCTCCCCACACCTCTCAACAGTGAGAAGAGTGAATTAATCACTCTATGAGGCTTAGAAAATTCCAGAAACTTAACTGCCCTCTTCAGAATATCAAAAGAAAACTAATAATACCTGGGCGCCCAAGATCATATAAAAAACAAAGAGTCCAACTTTTTTGGGAATCTTCCCTGCACTCTAGTTCTTCCTGATTTTGATGCTGAACAGTAAATTACTTTCTTGATGACTGGATCCCACAAAAAAATCCAAGAACTGGGCAATATATAGCAGATCGATCAGCCCTTTGTTACTTCATGCAGTCGGAAGGTCTAGGGCTGCATGAGAATGCTTCAAGAATTCTAACTGGTGGTCTGATACCAAGTAGAAATCTGCTGAACTTAAAAAATATGAACAGAAAAGTGGTTTCTTGAAGAGAGGAGGAAAGAAAGAGAAGAAGAGATCCTAAAAGAAAAGAGAGCAATAATGTAGCCGCCCCCTTCACTTATTATTTATACTAAAAATAATAGAGCAGTACAAAGACAAGTATGCCCTTATAGGGCGGCATAACATAAAACAACCTATATACCCAAAAACATAATACAATTTGGACTCACAATACTATGGTCCCCACCTCCTATCTAACAATTAACATAAAACAACTACCCAAAAAAACAACATAAAACTGATTAATCTTCAACAGTTTCTTTTCTTCTTCTTTTTTTTTTCTGAGGGGGTGGGGGGAGGAGGAGATGGAGATTGTTGCTTTATGATTGTCATCCAATGGCGTAAAGTCCAAAATGATTATTGACAATTGAAATTTGTTTTTTGACAATTATTTGTTTGTTCATTCATGCCTCTCCTTTAATAATGTCTTCTTCTTCTTCTTCTTCTTCTTCTTTATAAAGTTCATTCTTGACCAATCTCAACTATTTGTAAAAGCAAAGAGAGCATTTTGATATTGTCTATCAAAAAGTATGGCTAAGAGTGCAATTTAGTGGTTTTTGAATATGAGATCAATTGTAGAAGCTTGTGAGATATGGAAATATTTTAATTATGCAACAACTTGATATTGGAATTGGAATGCCTAAAATCCAAAGATTTTGGTTTTAGTGTGTTTAGTTAAGAGTCAATTTCTAGAAAAAAGGTTTCAACTTTACTTTAACATTTTAGATATACATCTATATCTATTTATCTATCTATACTACTAAAGGTGTGAATAGATTCCCATGGTTTATGGATGTTTTGGACTAAAACACCCCTCTTTTTGAATTTGGTCACTATCTATTGTGATGACAAAAATTATAATTTGGATGTTACTTTTTAGTGCATTTCATTCCCTCATTAAATCCCATATCTAATGCATTTACTCTCATTCTCTCTCATTGAACCCTATATTTAAGGTATTGTTATCTATCATCATTAAATCAATGAACATTGATATTAGTAATATAAGACCTATATTTTTAAAATCAACTAAAAACTAAATCGATTTTTCTAATTAGTAAGTAGCTCTATTGTTTGGGTCAAATAGGTGAGTCTATGATGTCATAATTAAATATTAAAAATTTAAAAATATATAAAAATAAAAGTAGAAAATAGAAAATTTTAGGTATATCTCTAATATTATATATTTGCCATATCAAACAAAAATAGGTATGATAAATAAAATGTATTCTTATTAATGATGAAAATGGGATACAAAATTTAAAATTGATCTATAAATGAAACCATTTTCCTCCTTGAGTGGCAACTCAATGATTCAAATATTCATAGCATTGGATCTGCCCATATCTCATAGTTAAATATTTTTTTTAAATAGAAAAACTATAGAAAATTTACATATTTAATATTATATATTAATTCATATTAAAAGAAAAGATAAGTTTGATAAACGAGAATTATTTTTATTACTGATGTAATAAAATACAAAATTTAAAATTGTCTCCAAAAGGAAAATGTTTTATATTCGGGGAATGGTTCAAGAACTCAATAGTCTAAGCTAACCTATGATGTCACAATTAAATAATAAAAATGAAAAATAAATAGAAATACTGAAAAGGAAAAAACAAGTTTGTAGAAAAATAGGGAGACACCCCTAATATTATACATTCATCATGTTATACAAGATATAAGCAGTGTCATTAAATAAGAAAAAAATAAAAATAAATATAAATATAAAAGATTATAGAAGAAATTAAAAAAAATCTAGACACATCTTTGATATTGTTTTCGATATTTCAATTATTATTATCTAAAATTTCCATGTGCAACGCACATGCACATCTACTAGTATTTTAATAATGCAAAGATTGTTTGGAAACTCAAGAAGCACAACAAATACTAGTTCTATTCTCTCTCCAAAACTACTAGGATCTGTGTGAAGAATTTTAGAATCTCAAAAACTATTCATTTCTATAATACTATTTTATTTTACCATTTTATTGATTAAATTATTTGTACATCAGAGAGGGTTTATTGGAGGAATTGTGAGAAGAGAAAGTGAGTTTGCTGCAAAAATAGTGTAAAGAAGGAGATATAAAGTGAAAGAGTAAAACAAATTATTTTTTGGATATTATTAAGTGCAGTTTGGTTGAAAATTTGAAAAAAAAACTCACATGCATTTAATTTACAATTGTTTTCTAAACATAATTGAATTTTCCAAATGTTGATGCTTGCTCATTTAATATGCAAAAAAAAAAAAGCCATGAATCCTTTTTATTTTCTTCCAAGGAAATATATGCTACTAGAAAGACATGATACATGTAGGGATGAGCATTTGGTTTATTCAGTTAAAAACAAAACTGAATAAACCAAAACCAAAATTTTTGGTTAAAATCGAATTTCAATAATACAATTTATATATATATATATTATCTATTATATATATATTATAACATATAATATATAATATATGATTATATATATTATGAAATGAAATTTTATTATATTATATATTATATATTAATATATGAATATATTATATATTATATAGCAAAGTTCGGTTAATTTGGTTTTTTCAATTAACCAAATTTATAATTCTAAAAATCAAAACCAAAGCTAAAATTTTTGGTTCAGTTTTTCAGTTTTAATCGGATAATGCTCACCTCTAAATACAAGAAGGGTTTTGACCAATCAAAACCAACCCCTCCCTTGAATTTTGACAAATATGACCCAATTGGTTACCACATTTATGATATCGATTCATTGGTTTCAAGTTTCTCTGGTGTCATATTTGAGCCATTTCCTCAAACATTATATTTATCTTTTATTAAATTAATTCCCCAATCAAATGAATGAATACTGAATTGATATAAAGTAAAATTTGGAGAGAATTAATACTTTGAATTATTTTTTTTGCCATCTAATATATAAAATATTTTGGTATGAATGAACTAGCAAATTTAATCGATTTATTCATTTTGAATATATTATTAGATATTTGAGGCCATGTTTGTTTGTATTCGTGCTTTGTACTTTCAACATCATGAAAGTACAAAGTACAGCGTATACTTTTGGCTTCATACTTTTTTCTTCAAAACCATTTGGATGAATTTTTTTTTTCAATAATATGTTTTTTCAAATTAAATGATGACGTTTGGATACAATAAATATTTTATATGTGTATATTCCACTTGGCATCATATATGGACACACATGGCATTTGAATGTAAGTCAATGATATTACATGCCATGTGGCAACATAAATGAACGCCACATGGCATTTGAAGGTAAATAAATGATATGACATGCTAGATGGTTGTATAGATGAATGGCACATAGCACACAATTGTCATTAGTTATGTTCAGATGCCACATGGCATTTGAATGTTGGACCAATGACATGTGGATGCTACATGACAGTATGACAGTATATAAGGATGCCACATTGTCACGGTCTGACACAGGCTTAGCCTTGCCTATGCTTGGCAGGCTTACGTTAAGGGACACCATCGTCATTTTTGCTTGTAAGATTTTTGGGAAAAGTGATGTTATCTTCAGGCAGACCACCAAAAGCTTAACGTACTCTTTGAGGAGGGGTGATGACCTCCTTAGGTGCCTAACCTTGGCACTCTTAGACCAACATCCTTTGCAGGGCGGCCCTGGTTAATGACTAGCATGGCTACCAAGGTTCCTCATGGGCGCACACATGCTCATGGGGACAGTGCATGGACCGGCACTGCGCTTCCGATACTCAATGGAGGCTTGGCATGCAGGACTGGCTCAAGTTTGTCCCTTCACCATGCCAACCCCTTACCCAAGCTGAATGAGCTATCCCGTTGCCCATAGTGCACGGGTGTGTTCCGGCCCAAGCGGTTGCATATCATCATTGGCACACAGGTGCCTACATCATCGGCATACAAGAGACCCATCACATCGGCACCTAGTCACCTCACATCTTGGCCTTTCCCTTTTAGCACGTAAGCGGCGCCTCCCATGAACTGGCCAGAGCCAGCCGAGTGCCCCGACCATGCGACTTGAAGTCATGATCCAGTGTTACTAACGTTGGTGGAGCCATCTCATCGGGCAACTCCTATCCTCTAAGCACACATCAGGCTTGTCCTGGACGCCGCACGGGTTTCTTCCGTTGCAGAACTACCCCCGTGACAACATGGCACCTGAAGTTAAGCCAATGATACTACGCCATTGAATACATTAATGTGTTTATGATACAATGTGGTGAGGTGATTAAGTATCATAGTGTGATTGGTTCACATGTTTTAGAAAGTATAAAGTTTTTTACAAGGCTAAAAGGCATGAAATTTTAAAAACTGACTTCGTGCTCTTTTGTATTTTTTGTACTTTTACTTTACATTTTTTAAAAGTAAAAAACACATTAAATAAATGCGTTCATGTACTTTGTATTCTCAAACTTTCAAAAATATAAAGAAAACTATGAAAAGTACTACCAAAGTGTGCCTAATACTCTTACATTAACTTTTGTCTCTAGATGGTCGTGTTAAATAGAATTTCTAATATAATAAATATAGCACTATATTAATACTAAAAATTGCTAATACACGTTTCATTTAATGACAGTTGAATTCATAAATCTTTTGGTGACTAATGAAAGAAGATTTTTTTAGGTAAAAAAAGGAAAAGTTACACAAGGCAAGGGGAAATATGACCCCTGAAATCATAAAAACAAATAAAATCTAAATACTACAAGGAAGATGAGACACATCCAAGCAACTAACAAATCTGGCTTCACGAGTAAGACTGTAAGACAATCTGTAACTTGGTTTGCTTCATGAAACTCATGATGAAAGACAACTCCATTCTCCAGCAACTTCTTTACATGCAGACAATCTTCGATGACATTTCTTAAGCCCCAAGGATCCAATTCTTCAATAAACAATCTATCACTAGTTTAAAATTACCCTCCACAATGATTGGATGATCTCTAAAGTTAAGAGTAAGTAAGGTCACATTCTTCTCACACTGCCTGATCTTCCGCCTAATTAATAGAAGCACATATTTTCTTAGCATCAAGGACTGACCTGAGGTGATCACACGCAATACAAGCAATAGAACGTTGACCATTTGATAGGTGCAATGCATCAAAGTTTATTTTGACTGTGCCATCAAGGGCGACAATCCGTTTGGCATCGATGCTGCAGTTGCAGTACTGTTTTTTGAGAAAACGGTGCTGCTGATGTGTGGCTTGGGGTGCTCTTATTTTTGTTTGGAACTGTTGCTGTCAGGTGGGACGTTTCCTGGAGCAACAACAACTTTTTCTATTTGGTACCATTGCTCTAGGAAACGTTTTTAGCACTGGTACCCATTATCTAGTGCCACATCACTGCCTTGTTGGCAGCAACGAGCCGCAACTCTAGAAAACGTCAAATTTGGCGTTGCTCCAAGCCATGACTTCCCGATTTTCGAGGCATGGCTTGGAGTACTGTTTTTTATGGAAAAATGGTTCCAAACAAATGCGTATTTCCTGGAGCACTGTTTTTTTCTGATGTGACACTGATGTGGCGCCGTTGCTCCAAAAAACGATAAGGATGCCAAACAGCCCGTTAATGGGTATTCAAGATTTATCTCCAAAATGGTCCCTAACTCAATAATTATAGCATAATTGAACTCCCCAAAAATAATTGAAGGTTTGGTAAGTTAGACTAGGATGGGGATTGACCTATTACTTAAGACTTTGGCATTGTTTAGTAAGTATTTTTAGAAAGATCTTCCCCAAGTGGCCAAAAGACATATTGAGCTATATATTAGGATCTTGTCTTTAAAGATCAAGTCCTTTTGGCAAAGTATCTTGTTCTATTATGGTCTATTGGGCTATTAAATGAAAGATTTTTGTAGAAAGATAAGGAAGCTTCCTAACTTTTTTGCCGTTTTGGGTTTTTGCAAACTTTCTAGGATGTAGGTATTCACCATTGTTGGTAGCACACTCTCCCATTGTAAGCAAAGCTCATAGAAAATTTATCATTCAAATTAAGCTTTTAGATCAACCTATCATCCTTGAGGATAAATAAAATGAAAACTATTTTAATTTTTTGCCATGAACTATAAACAACCATAATTCGAAGGTCAATGACCTCATACACCAAAAGGTTATAATTTTCAATTACCTTCTGCTTAGCATCCCCAATAAGAGTAAAGTCACCAACCCATTTGTTTCTCCAAAATTTTAATGTCTTTTGAGTACTTTTATCTTTAAAAAATGCAAGAGAAAAAAAGTGGGGTAAAAATGCTTACCACAAAAAAAGGTGAATTTTTAGAATTCATGGAGATGGGAGGTGAAAATGTTACAAATAATAGCATTTAGTTCACTAATTACTTTGAAAGTAGTATGACATGAATCTATGAGGGAAAAAAAAAAAAATTCTTTATGCGTATTGGCCAAAGCTAAGGTACCGGGGGGAATGGGTTGACATCCCCCAGAGGTACAATCTCATTGGGTTGAACATTTGCTAACTTTGAATGCACTAGGGCTTGGGTGTAGTTGAAACTCTTCTACTCATGCAACCTAATTATTTGCATCCTTATATCCATCATATATTTTCCTATAGCTCTATTTGTAATGCAAATTTGTACGGGTGTAAATGTATGAGTGCAAATGTACACGTTCGTTATAAAATTTCTTTCTTTCTAGTAAATGTACACGTTCGTTATAATATATAATTTATATATTATATTTTTTTAAAATCGAATTGTGGTTTTGATTTGAAGTTTTTAACCTAAAATCTTTCTCTTTCGGGCCTTTCCCTCTCTCAGTTCTCTTCTCTCACATCTGTTCTCTTTCATCTCTCTTCTTCTTCCCCAACAGACCGATGGCCTTCGGGCGAGCATCTCTACTCCTCGGCCATCCTCTCTACCTAGGTCGTCATTACCGCTAACATCTACATGCAGGCACATCCTCTCTACCTAGGTCGTCATTACCGCCAGGCCTTCCATCTCCTCAATGCTTCCTAGATCATCTTCCATGATCTCCGGTTTTGGTACCTTGCCATCAAATGTCTGGTACATTCTTCCCTCCATCACGCCTCAGATGCTAGGAGATTCGATTGAGCATTAGTTTTTTTACGAGTGCCCTTGATTGTTTCGTTAATTGAGATAGTAGGGTTTTAAAGCCGTTATAGGTTAACAATCAAGGTTATTTCTTTCTCTCATTGATAATGTTTATTTTCTATGTTGAAATAGTTGCATATTAGTGGAAGATTGGTGATTTAGAATCGATAGTCAGTACTTCTCTCTCTCAGTCACTTTCTCTCATCTCTCTTCTTCTTTCCTAACGGGCCAGACCAACCAATGGCCTCCGATTAGGGATTAGGGAAGGTTTTTCCCTTTTTTTTTTAATTTTGAGTTGCATAAAAAAAATCAAAAACCGAACCGTGGTTAACCGGTCCACCGATTAACCGATCGATCGGTTAACCTATTGTATCAATTCGAATACTTGAAAAACCAAACAGGTCGGTTCGGTTCAAAAAATAACCCTACCGTTCCGTTAACTGAATCGTGAGCACTCCTGATTGATTCACCGTCTAGATAGGAAAATAGATTTGCTTTTGGATCAGTTTTAAATTATATATTTCATCTACATTATATACATAATTTTTAATTATCATATTTAATTATTGTTTGACATAATTATTATATAATTTTTCATATTCTTTTGATTACTTGTACTTTTTATTTTTTAAAGATTTATTATTTAACTATCATATCATTGATTAATTCATTTGACCCAAACCACTAACCCACCTTACCAAAAAGGAAAATAGTTTGATTTCTAGGTTGGTTTTAACTTTTGTATTACATTTTTATCATTGACAAAATTATTTTTTATGTATAATTCACATTTTTGTTCAATATAATGAATGTATAATATTAGAGATATACCCAATATTTTTTATTTTGGATAAATTTCTTAAAGTACCCCTATAATTTAGGAAATTGACTAACCATAGGAATATATATTTATGTGAAGATGACGAAGAAGGTGAGAACTGTAACTTCAATGAAGCGGTTTCACTCGTGAACAATAGGGATTACTACAAGTGCCACAACTTTCCCAAAGCTCTATGGAACAAGGCAAAGGAGCCGAGATGAACCCTGATCCATGGGATTCTGCAATGTGCCATAGAATTTCATCACCTCTTTAACCAGAATCATAGAGGAGCAATGATGGAACTGGGAGAGGGTTTGTGTAAGCTTCAGAAGATGAACTTTACAAGTGGTCCTTTTCATCAGTTTGAGTAGGAGATTTCTGTAGTTTTGGATTTTATATACTAGACTCAGTTAGAGTTAGTTGCCTGCCTACACTGATGATTTTGCATCACAATGGATGGCTCAGAGCAGTCATATCAACTTTTATCAGCCTGTGCTGATGATTTTTGTGGACAAAGATGTCATGGATCATCTTACAGTTCTCAGAGGTCCTACAAAAGGTATCAATGTTTATTCAACTATAAGAATGGTTACGTGTAGAACAACTTTGCAGAGAATGACATGTTCTATCCAGAAGAAGGAGCTGAGTACATCCTAAAAGGGTCTGAGATAATAGAAGGTTGCACAGGTTAGTCTCCAACCACTTCCCTCACCGCCCCGTGTCTCCCTTTACTTTCTTAGCCCCAACAATCATTTTCCTTTGTTTGAAACCAAGAAGTTCCAATAGCTTCGAGTAAGCAACAAGCAGCAAAGGATAGAACTAAACGGTATAGAGCAAATTACAATGGCGGCGACAGTGACAGTGAGAGAGTGTGGAGCAAGTTACAGTTCTTGAAAATTTTCATCAATTGAGCTTTATTTTTAAAATTTGAGGAGTAGTGGAGAGAAAATTTAAAATTTTGTTTCTCCATTAATACTTAACAACGATGTGAATTGTCAAAAAACGTGGACTTACTTTAAGACAATATGTAGACAATAAACGTAGAGTTAGTCAATTTCCCAAATCATAGTGATACTTTAAGAAATTTGCGCTTTATTTTTTACAAATATATAACATTAGATATGTGTTAAAAAAATTCTCTATTTTTTATTTTTTCCATTCTTTATATTTTCCATTTTTTATAAAAATTATTATTTAACTATGACATCATTTTATTTCTAGGTTGATTTTAAATTTGAAATGCCATTTTCATCATTAATAAAAATACTTATTACACTTCATACTCATTTTTGTTTAATGTAATGAATACCAGTATTAGAGGTATACCCAATTCATTTTTTTTCTATATTTTATATTGTATTTATTTTAATTTTTTATTATGTAATTATGGCATTATTGATTATCCCATTTGATCACAAATGGTTGAAATGCTTACCCACCACCGGGAGAAAAGGAAATGGTTTTGTTTTCAAATTACTTTTCAAAATTTTTATTTTTATACTATTAAAATTAATGTTGTGGATTTAATTAATAGAATTTAATGATAAGAAAAATATATCTTAAATATAGGATTTAATGAGAGAATATACCTTAGACTTGAGATTTAATGAGAGAGAATATAAAAATAGTTTTATTTCCAAATGGGAAAATGGTTTAATTTCTTACCACCACCTAAATGAAAACAATATATTTTCTTGGTGGCCTTTATAAGTATAAATTTTTATGTTATTGGAATTATTGATTTATTATGTGTGAATTTAATTAGTGGACTTTAATGCTGAGAAGAAACGAAAATTACTTAAATATATGATTCAATGGGGGTGAATGAGAGTTAATACCTTAAATCTTTGATTTAATGAGAAGGAATTGAATGCACTCATTAATAGCATTCAAATTACATTTTCTACCCTTACAATAAATAGGGATCATATTTCAAAAAATGGGTATTTTAGTTAGAAAAGATTCCAAAAATTTTAGATTCTATTCGTACTTTGTATAGTAGTATAGATATACATATAGGTCTAGATTTTGATAAGTGAAAACAAGATGGCTTTGTTTCCAAAAACAAATCATGTTTTTAAAACCATCAAGTTATATTTTCTAAAACAAAAACAAAATTTTCACCCTTCAAAAATATGAAAACAAGAAATACATCCACAATCAAGAACATGTTTTTTTTTTTGGTTTTGAGAAACAATTTATTTTTAAACCATATGGTTTTGATTTGTTTTACACAGGCTGGTATTGGATTTTCAGTCCTTGGGGGTTGGGCTTGGGCCCAAGAATTTGGGCTTTTTATTTTTCAGGTTGGTCTCGGGCCTTGTCCTTAGGTAGGCAGAACCTAGCCCAAGTCGAGTCTGGCCCAACTATACACATTCATACATAAATATATAGATACATATTTACACATATACATACACATATGTATACATATTTGCATAAATGCATACATACATGTATAATTTTAGAGTGGGTTAATTGACAAACCCGATCCTAGCTCGGGCTTGAGCCTAACCCAAGTCCAATCAAATTGGGCTCGGGCTGAGAAGATCAGGTTTGACCTTGGGCTCAGGCCTTAGGACCAAATCTTAGGGTTGGGCCTGGGTTGACCATAAACTTGACCCAACTCGCTTGACTTGCACCCCTAGTTGGGGATACCCTTGTTGTGTGGCCCATCATGAAATCACCATTATCATCTAAGCCTTGTTGGGGTAGCTACATGAATCCTCTTTTGTCATTCTATTATGTTTAGTGCCATATCCATCATTATATTATTGGCACATGAATCTTTTTTTATTATTTCCACCGAAGTCCTTCTCAGCATGCCCCTAGCTTTTATAGTCCCTTGAACAATTACCACAATCCATATTTCTTCCTAAACCTCCTCCTAAACTATCTCTCCTCCTCACTCAAAGCCTAAAGCCCTGCAGACAAGAGGCTTCCTCTTTTAAAAGTTGTAAAGAGTGCCTCATTAAATTTGGTTAGGCTTAGGCACTTTCAAAACCTTGTTTCCTTGTTCAAATTAGAAGGTTAGCTAATGCCCTTAGGGCTCTACTTGTTTTGGGTGCAAAGTTGGTTAGGTTTTTCACTAAGATTTGCACAGGCCTTGTTTGGTTTATAAAGAGTAATTCATTATAAGTTTTTACTATCGTTTGTTTGGTTGACATAAAAAAGATAGCCTTGCTGCCAAATCCGGAGATAATGACAGCTTTATCACTTCTGAGATGAAGAGGATGAGAGTCCCACCTACAAAGAATCAAAAAATGTCAGGGTCACCAGGATGTGGTCTAGGGTTCGAAAACTCCTACAGTCAAATTAGCTGAGGGTTCTGAGAAGGCCAAGGTATCATTAAACTAGAACCGTTAAAATGAGCAAGTGCACATGAGAGGCCATACCTAGGGCCATGGAGTCTCTTATATAGTAGTTTTGGAGTCGCCCACGAGGCAGCACAACGGGCACAGTGTAACGGCTATACTTGTCGAGAGCTGTGATTGTGGGAGTTAATGCGGAGACATACATCCATGCAGCCGAGTGTTATCTTGCCATAAATGCATTGGCAGGAAATACAGTGATACCCTTAGATGAGGCTGAGATGACGAAAATGCCCCTTAGAGCATGCCACATGTCGTCTGATGATGGAGCGGTCAATAACACCCATATCGGATATAACGAATGCATAGCAAAAGGTGTACAGCCTTTTTTTGGTCCGATCTTTTTTGATGGTTACACCAACCAAAAAATTGGCACAATGCAAAGTTGGTTAGGTTTTGGAGTGAGACATGTAGTTGCCTGTTTGGTTGTGTAACTTGTAAAGAGTTCAAACCTCTCTATAAGTTTAACGTTGTTTTATTGGTTGACATGCAAAAGATAGAACAAATGCAAAAGGGGTACAACTTTCTTGATAACTTCATCAACCAAAAAAAGTGTAGCCATTTCTGAACCAAATTTAGTAATAGGTTGCAAATTTTCCTTTAATTGTGTTGCAAGTACCAAAATGATTGCAAACTCTAACTAAATTTCTAATTTGCTTGAATCCAAACGAATGTCGTCTTACTAAAAAAAAATCAGATTAGGGGTGATTTTGGTAATTTTATAATTAATTTATCATAAAATATTTCGGTAATTTAATTTAATAGAAATTACTAAATTTTAATTTATCAAATAAATAAATAAATAAAATGTTGGTAAAGTAATTGTGCTAATCTGGTAATTAACTTTGGCAGTTTTTTTTTTTGGTAATTGAGTTTTTTGTCAATTAATTTTCATAATTTTGGAAAATTTGGTATTTTTGTAAATTAATAATGGTAATATTTCTGACCACTCCATTGCCACCCGATAATCTAATGGGGCTAGAAATCCCAACCCATGCCCTGCTCCACTCCAATCATTTCTATTTGCATGCCCAATATTTTTTTTTATTTTTTTTATTTGGAAACCTTCCTACAAATATGAGTTCAAATCAGCCCCCCACAATGTCCCACAGCACATCTCCGCCGTGCATTAATATTTAAATTTTAAAATATTAATTATTTATTGAATTTAATTATCCATATAATCATAATTTATACTATTGTTACATAATTTCATTATTAATTTTGTAATATATTAAATTATTATTTATTTGAATTTTATGTTATAATTATTTTTTTTACTTTAGAGAAATCTTTTAACTTTATTACATAATTCTGTTA
The DNA here is from genome assembly GCF_055504915.1 of Nelumbo nucifera. Classification (NCBI taxonomy): domain Eukaryota; kingdom Viridiplantae; phylum Streptophyta; class Magnoliopsida; order Proteales; family Nelumbonaceae; genus Nelumbo; species Nelumbo nucifera. Next base: position 98,003,897 of record NC_142651.1, read on the forward strand.
TTTTAACTATTTAAAATCTAGTTATGATAAATATTTAAATTATTTATTTGAATTTTATTTATTTAAAGATAAATACCAATAGTTTAATCTTCAATAATTATTGAAAATTTATAGCAAAAATACACAATTATTGAAAATATATTGGTAGTGAAAAATACAATAAGTACTAAAAATATATTAACTTAGTCAATAAATAGTATAATCTTAAATAATAGTTTAATCTCTAATAAATATTAATTAGCCAATAAGTTATAACAAAAATACAATAAGTACAATAAATTAAATTTAAAAAATTCAATAATAGTAGTTTAATCTCCAATGATTATTGGAAATTTCTGTTAAATAACAAAACAAAATAAATTTATAAATAATCATTGAAAATACATCTATCACGAAAACAATAAATAATTACTGAAATACAATAAATATTAATTTTAATATATATATAATTATATAATAAATACAAATTAAGAGTTTAAAATTATTATTAATAAATATTATTTTTTTGAAAGTTATTTTATTGAATTATTACTTGATATAAGTGAAATTAGTTATTTACAATATTATGTTATAATTATTTTTCTACTTTGAAGATTTTTTTTAAATTTATTACATAATTCTGTTATTTTAACTATTTAAAATCTAGTCATGATAAATATTTAAATAATCTATAAAATTATTTGAATTTTATTTATTTAAAGATATTACATATTATTAAATATTTTAAAAACATTTAAATTAATAATCCAGAAAAACATAATTTAAATTGTTAGTACATATATTTTATAAAAATATAAAATTATTTTTTGTGTTTTTAATAAATATTTTAAAGTTATTATATAATTTTGTTAGAGTTTAAATAATTCTTAACTTTTTTAATCCAAAGTTTTTTGAGATAGATATATATAAAAAGTAGGGGAGAGGATAAATAGGCATTGGAGATAATTTAGGAGAGAAATGCTCTACTAAATTAGAGATAATTTTGGAGATAAATTGGAAATAGAGATAATTTAGAAGATAAATAGGAATTAGAGATAATTTTGGAAAAAGTGGGGGAGATAGTTTTGGAGAAATTTTAGGAGAAGAGATTATTTAGGTTCTTGGAAAGTGCATCTCATTGGTTGTTTCAAAAATGATATGGAATAAAAAAAATCAAAAAAAGGAGAAAATTTGTTATCGCTTTTGTTTTAATATATATATATATATATATTATATATTTGAATATAATCAGGTTGTGCTTTTATACCAATTAAATAAAATAATTGATTCAAGACTGTTTCTACCTAGATTGGCCCAGCCCTAAACCAAATTGAGGCCACTATAGTTATTTATTATTCTAAGTAATATAATTATTGTTATTTATTTAACAAAAAAGTAATTTATTTTATTATTGTATTTCCAAATGTCATTTTTGTATTTCACCCCTCCAAATCCGCTAGTTTATGTTTATACTGCACATATTAATGGAATAGGAGGATATCCTATAAATATGAATTCACATCTCCACCCCAAAAGGAGCCACCCCACAATGCCCCACAGCACATCTCTGTTGAGTATTAAAAACATCTCCTGATGATAATACCACTCTCAATCCCGATGATATCATCATTGGGATATATTTTCTAATGTGCTGTGGGACGTTGTGGGGCGGAGATGTAAACTCGCCCAGGCACCTATATGGTGTTAGTGTATTTTTAAAAATAAATGGCAATGGTCCCAAGCACCTACTGAATGAAAAGACTGTCGAGAGATATGAAGGGGATAAGGTAGAAGAAGGGTAACTGTGCCATTTTCCATTGGCTGAATTAACTCAAAGAGATGAATTTAAACTTTGGAAGTCTTTGAATTGATGGGACCAGTGGAATATACTCGTATCTCCCCGATAATACAATGAAACACCACCATTGATACAATAAAGCACTTCCATTATCCATGGTCCAAGCTATATGGGATTTTGAGAGGGTGAGAGGGTTCGGATCTGACTCAGCTTATGATACCCGTTGATTGGTTACAAGTAGTAATTAAACTAGGTGTAGGTGTAGGTGTAGGTGTGGATAAATAAAATTGAAAAACTAATAAAAGTCTGGACTCTGGACCGAAAATTTTATTCAAATCCGGTTTACTTTTGTTACCCTGTCAGTCCGACTCAGCTTAATTGAATCAATATTATTCTCATCTTTTGACTCTGAGTTAGTTAGTAGGCCATCCTCTCAATTGTCACCGAGACGATTTCTCACGAATCACGATATGTCTGTCTATTTATAGCTGTTTTGAAGAAATCATTTTTTGACTGAGTTCGCAGACAATCTGATTTGCAGGTTCAAATTTTCCATATGATAATTGATACGTCTGGCATGGAACATGTATCGTTTTTTCTCTCCGAAATGTCTATTTATTGGTGTTTTCGAGAAATCATTTTTTAAAATTATAATATATATATATATATATATATATATATATATATAGGAATTACTTTTGTTGTACAAGGTTCAATTGTGCAACTCCTATTAACTTTTCTTTTTTTAATGCCTTACGTATCAAAGAAATTTTGCAGCTCCTATTAATTTATTTTAAATGCTTCATACATAAAAAAATGGTGCAGCTCCTATTATCTTTTCTTTTTCAAATGTCTCAAGCGTCAAACAAGTTGTGCAGCTCCTATTGATTTATTATTATTTTTTTAAATGACTCAAGCATCGAAAAAATTGTGCAGCTCCTATTTTCATTACTCTAATTCATAGTTTTATACTATGTATTATAAAATATTTTTTTATTATTTATTTTTTCACAATATAGTTATTAAATGGGTATTTTTAATAAAATATTTATTTTATGTGTTTATATATTGATTTCTTTTTATTATTTTTTATTTAATCAATATAAACATTGCTAAATGTTGTTAAACTCGAAAGACTTTAAAACCGAATCAATAAATAAAGTAGAAATTAAAAAAAATAAATTAATAAAAATTGCAGAATTAGTTGCTTAAAAATTGTATATTAAGAGTTTTGCTTTGACCAAACCTCCTTTTTTTATCTTTTATTTCAATCGTTTATATATTTAATTTTGACAAGAACATTACACCATTAGCTTTTTGGTGTCTGATTGTGACAAGGGCATCACAAGATATGAATTATTAAGTTGGATAGGGTTGGGTTAAGAGGGAGGCAAATACATAATGAACCCAACTGGTTGACATTCCTAGATAGTGGAGAATTAAGTTCAACTCCAACTTGGCCTTTGTTGTTCCTTGGTAAAGTGAACAAAAAAATCCAATTAAATCATGTGAATTACTTTTTGCTAAGGCTTTTAATGAACAAAAACGAGATTTTAAAACTTTGAAGGATTATATTGCTATTTTCCATCACGATTCAAGAAATCAATGGAAGGGGGTGTGTTTGCATTAGACCTATTCATGGGCCGGGTGGCCCGACCCCCAGATGGGCTTGAACAGGTTTTTTGGCCCGCGGGATTAACCTCAAGCCAAAAAGCCCGGTCCACATAAAATTCGAGCCGGGCTCGAGCTTTGCCAAAATAGCCCGGTCCAAGTTCGGCCCGGCCCGACCTATAGTTAAACCTAAGTAAAAACCCTATGTGCTGTCTATTTGAATAAATTTTTTGATTTGAGAAGGTCATTGATTCACTTGTAGGCTCATTGTTCATTTTAAATAGGAGAAAAAACATCTAAATTAAAATAAAAAATGTCCATTTGAATAGGGGAAATTTTGAATTTCTTTTATTAGGTTGGGCTTCGGGCTCGGGCTCGGGCCTAACAGTTTTTTGTTAGTAAAGAGTCAAAGCCCGGTCCGGCCCATGAACAGGTCTAGGTCTAGTTTGCATATCTATCTATATACTATATAAAATGGATACTTGTTTTAGTTTTGGTGTAAGTCATGAAAGTTAAATTTGATTTTATAATGTTAATTTATGTTTTTACCTTTTACTTGCACATATGTATAGTGCGTGTCCTTAAACTAGTTTATTTAAAACATGAAGGTATTTCTTAGGTCTGTTGATGGTTTAAGTTCGGGCTTAGCTTTTGACAAAATTTAGGGTAAATTACATATAGGTACCTTATACATTGGGGGTAGTGACACTTGAGGGCCTAAACTTTCAATTGTAATAATTTAATACCCCACTAAACACCTATTTAATGTTAAGATAATAATGAATTTACGAAACACCTATGTTTAGATTTTCTTTTTCATCTCTTTTGCCATGGGATGTAAACAATGGTGGAAAAAATTTTGGTGGGCAATGCATTTGCATATGTATAAAAACCAACCAAGGTTCAAAGTATCAACACGCATCGGCCCATATCAACTGATACGTATTGTTCCAGGAGCTCTCCGATATGCCCCTATAGAGGGTGTATCGGGGTTCTGACCGGTTCAGGGGGTGGAGGAGCCTTAAATCGGCCCCCCTCAACCAATTTTGAAAAAAAAAAAAAAGTATCGATATCGCCCGATATACCCCTACCGACATATCGGACATATTGATATTTTAAACCTTGAAACCAACATGTAAGCATTGTTTAGTATTTATCTATTCTCGTTGCCTGAAAGTTTCATTAGAGAATTCAAATGTTTTTGTTTGTTTAGTTGTAAACATTAAATATGGGCATTTTAGTAATTTTCACCCTCACTGTGATACCGATTTAACCCTAATTTAGAGAAGTTAGACTTAAGTGTATATTGATGAAAGTCCAAGGTATTAAAATTTCACTAACCAAAGTTAGTTAAGCTATATGTAATTTAACCCAGAATATTATTATTGAGAACAAGACGATAACGATTCAGGGAAGTGTTTTGCATTTATTTTTAACAAACCACGTCATAGGGGCCTAGGGTGAAGATCATTCACATTGCATCAGCTCCACATCGAAACCGTTGATCTTTTTTATCTTTTATCTTTTTTTTTTTTTTTTTTAATTCTAAATCTTGTTATCATTTTGGCACATCAGCTCTACATCAAAACCATTGATCCATCCATGCCAAGGTTATTAAAACCGGATTGGACAGGAAACCGTTTTGGGACCCGTTCTTGGGGTTGAATTGTCCGACCATCTGGTTTGAATGGATGGTCTGTTCTGATTTAAAAAATAAAAATAATTAAAAATCATTTTCCGGTCAGGTCAAGGGATTGCTAATCAAATCAACGGTTTTTAACCAAAAAGCAACTTTAAAATGAAACAGAACTGATTACCTAATTGATTCCCGGTTTTTTGGTCCGGCCATCCGGTCCGATTTTGAAAACCATGATCCATCCATTATTTTCTCTCTCCTCCTTTATATATTTGCACGTAAATTTACACGTGGCGATCAATTAGTCATAACTCAAAACTAGTCAAAAAGAAAATAAGGTTCGTGAATCGTGATGACTGGTTACGTGGTCCGTGGTCGGTAGGGTCGGTGGTCCAATGAGTGAAGACGTGCCCTTTTGGTTTGGTCTGCACTGCTGCACATGCATTGGTCCGAGGCAGCATGGAGATAAACTACGTAAAGGCCCAGTCGATTATTTGGGTGGGCCATGGCCCACACTTGAATAAACCAAACATGAAGTTCTATAAATCTCATTCAAGCACTCCCGTTTCAATTATTTCCTCCTACACTGAGCAGAGAAGTGGGAATTGTGGTGGAGTGATCCATTTCATTATTCTCCTCCTCCCATCTTCCATCAAGGAATCTGAACTCTGTACTTCTTCTTCTTCTCCTTCTTCTTTCATTATCTTGTTGTTAATGTTTCAGTTTCGGGGTTTCTCTCTAGTTCTCCCTGCTTCTACTGTTGCAATTGTATCTCCAATGGCTCTCTCATCGTTCTCTTTCCCTTTCCATTTACCCAGAGAAGTAGCTTCTTCAGATTCCCTCAAGTCGATATCGTTCTCTTCTCATCTGTTCTGCGGAGCAGATCTTCCACACCAATTCCAAAACAGACACAATAAGGTCTGATATTTCTTTACATTGAAAGGACTCGTGTAAACTAAAATGAACATGAACATGAACAATTGGGTCTGGTTCTTTTTCTGTATTTTGAAAATTTCCCCGAATTTTGTCCTGTTTTTATAGTGGGTAGTTAGATATTTTGAAATTGACGAAAAACCCATCAAGATTTTTTTGAGTCTTTTGTTACTTCCGAAGTCCCGGTTTTCGAGACAAGAGTTGTTGAAAGAAATGGGTTGTTTTGGTTGTCTGATTTGGAGCAGGTCAGGAGAAGAAGGCCAGATGGTGTCTGCGCATCACTATCAGAAAGCGGGGAGTATCACTCACAGAGACCACCCACTCCTCTATTGGATACCATTAATTATCCAAACCACATGAAAAACCTCTCCACCAAGGTACGTAGATGAACGAAGATATGCAGTATTTGTTTCACGGATCGGAAAAGCTGTATGCCGTCGTTTCCACACTAAACCGATTTATCATCTGTAACTGCATGCAGGAACTGATGCAACTAGCAGATGAGCTGCGGTCCGATATCATCTTCAGCGTTTCTAAGACGGGGGGTCACCTTGGTTCAAACCTTGGCGTGGTTGAGCTTACTGTGGCTCTTCATTATGTGTTCAATTGCCCAGAAGACAAGATTCTATGGGATGTTGGTCATCAGGTCGCCGCTTCCCCCCTTTATTTAGTTTACTTTCTCCTCAGTCCTCCTTCCATGTAGAGATTATTTTCTGTAATTTGTTTCCTGTATTTTATATCTCTGCTGACGAAGAAGACACAGAAGGTCGTGTTCAGAATTTGCTAATATAATACCCATTTCACTCTGCAGTCCTACCCGCACAAGATCCTAACAGGGAGAAGAGATAAGATGCCGACCCTTAGGCGTACAAACGGCCTATCAGGATTCACTAAACGCTCAGAGAGTGATTACGATTGCTTTGGAACGGGTCATAGTTCTACTAGCATCTCTGCAGCCTTGGGTATTTGTTTATTCTTTTCCATATCCTATATCTATGTGTGCCTTAATGTTTTGGGTTACAGAAAGCTTCCATGTGAATTTTATCCTGAACCCAACTAGATTTCTGAGGTCAAATCTTTCAGAAACCTCAGCAGGGTTGTCTGGTCATCGATTCTGATAAGTTTTCTTGGTTTTAATTTGTTGGGAAACAGGAATGGCTGTTGGTAGGGACCTGAAGGGCAGAGAGAACTGTGTGATTTCTGTAATAGGTGATGGTGCTATGACTGCAGGGCAAGCTTATGAAGCCATGAATAGTGCTGGGTACCTAGACTCAGACATGATTGTAATTCTCAATGACAACAGACAAGTTTCACTACCCACAGCTACTCTTGATGGGCCCGCGCCACCTGTAGGAGCTTTGAGCAGTGCTCTTAGTAGATTGCAGTCCAGCAGGCCTCTCAGAGAACTAAGGGAGGTTGCTAAGGTTAGTGAAGCTTTCCAGTAACAACTAATCTGTCATACCCCCCCCCCCCCCTTGTGAATCTGATCTTTGTTACAACTGAGGTTGTGGCAGGGAATTACCAAAAAGATTGGTGGAGACATGCATAAACTGGCTGCAAAAGTTGATGAATATGCCCGTGGAATGGTCAGTGGATCTGGTTCAACACTCTTTGAAGAGCTTGGTCTCTATTATATTGGTCCTGTTGATGGTCACAACATTGATGACCTTGTGGCCATTCTCTGGGAGGTTAAGAATACACGTACAACTGGACCAGTCCTCATCCATGTTGTGACTGAGAAAGGCCGGGGATACCCATATGCCGAGAGAGCTGCAGACAAGTACCATGGTAAACACTGGATTCCTGCATTTATTGCTGAATTTATTACTTGAGAAACAGACTAGTTAAGACTATCATGATGGGTTTTCTTTTGCAGGTGTAGTGAAGTTTGATCCAGCCACTGGAAAGCAATTCAAATCCAGTACTCCTACCCAATCTTACACAGCATATTTTGCCCAGGCCTTGATTGCAGAAGCAGAGGCTGACAAATACATTGTTGCCATCCATGCTGCCATGGGTGGAGGGACGGGCCTGAATCTTTTTCAACACAGCTTTCCAACACGGTGCTTTGATGTTGGAATTGCAGAGCAGCATGCTGTTACCTTTGCTGCAGGGCTGGCCTGTGAAGGTCTTAAGCCCTTTTGTGCTATATACTCATCGTTCTTGCAGAGGGCATATGATCAAGTTAGTCACCCATTTCTTTGTTTGATTTCTTGATCAATAATTTTAACTAGTTTAACGACGAGAGCCTCAGTTTTGTATAAATTGTTATTTTGGAACTCGAATTCGAACCTGAATTCTGGTAAAGCTCAATGTGGATGGACTCCATGTTACAGGTTATACACGATGTGGATCTACAAAAATTACCGGTTCGGTTTGCACTGGACAGAGCAGGGCTGGTGGGAGCTGATGGGCCGACACATTCTGGGTCTTTTGATGTCACCTTTATGGCATGCCTTCCAAATATGGTGGTGATGGCCCCTTCAGATGAGGCAGAGCTTTATCACATGGTTGCTACTGCTGCTGCCATCAATGATAGGCCGAGTTGTTTTCGATACCCAAGAGGGAATGGGATTGGTGTTAAGCTGCCACCAGGAAACAAAGGCATCCCACTGGAGGTAAATTCAACTGTGTTTCCTTGTTATTTATCCCCTGCAAATTGGGGTTGGAGGATTTAATGTTAACTATCTGCTAGTTTCCTAACAGGTTGGGAAGGGTCGCGTTTTGATCGAGGGCGAAAGAGTGGCACTCCTGGGTTATGGAACAGCGGTACAAAGCTGTTTAGCTGCAGCTTCTTTGGTGGAACACCATGGCTTGCGGGTTACGGTTGCAGATGCTCGCTTCTGCAAGCCACTTGACCATTCCCTCATTCGAAGCCTAGCTAAATCACATGAGGTTCTAATCACAGTTGAAGAAGGATCAATTGGGGGCTTTGGTTCTCATGTTGCTCAGTTCATGGCTCTCAACGGCCTTCTTGATGGAAAATTGAAGGTAGGATGACTAAATGATTGAACTGGATCACTTTTTGAGTCTCATGTGTTAATATTTGTGGGAATCAATTCAACTCTGGATGATATACTGACATAGTGGCTTGCAATTCCTGTGCAGTGGAGACCTCTGGTTCTTCCAGATCGGTATATTGACCATGGATCACCAGCTGATCAGATGGCCGAAGCTGGCCTCACACCATCTCAAATTGCTGCAACTGTATTCAGCATCCTTGGACAAAAGAGAGAAGCCCTTGAAATCAATGTCATAGAAAAGTAAATAAAGAAGAAATGGTGACGCCTCCCACCAACAATGTACAAATAGAAATTGATTTTCACCAGTGATCATGTATCATGTAAATCATAAAAACATTTCTAACAATAATGAAAATTACAGATCTGGCTTCCTCAAACTGCAGTACAATGATGGAAATAATGAAAAGAATTTGAAAAGCTTAAACTTGCAAGAGATGGTGAGATACATCATCAATGCCATTAGGATGATCAAACAACTATTTGGTATCAAAATCGAGGATGTCGAACTTTGAGGATTTCTTGTATTACTGGTGGAAATGGGAATGTCTTTCAAGTTATATTCACAATAAATCGAACCTTCTTTGGATCATAGAGCTCTAGGAATGCATTGCCAAGCAGAATCCGACTCCACTGGTTCTGGCATCAAATCTTGAACCAACTCTGCCTCTAATTCGTAGTCTAATCAGAAAATTAAAGGGGTAAATAGGAAAAAAAAATGTCGTTGAGGAAGGGGGAGACCGGATCTGCTCCTCACACCAGGGCGCCTCACTTGTGCCTCACATGCACATCGTACCATGCATTTCCGTATTTATAAGTTATTATTTATGGGAGATATTCTGATGTGCATGTGAGGCGCCCCTGTTCCGGGGGGGTGGGGGAAGGGCAACAAACACGATCCAATCCCCTACCGATTTCATCTTCCGCCAACAAAACACCTTTTAACCCCCTACCGACTTCATCCAATACCACACATCTCACCATGAGACTGAGACCCAAATGCATTCGTTGGTAGGTGATCCAAATTCCTTCAATACAAGTACCAGAGATATTACCAATGGACTGTGAATATGAACTCGTAATAATAGAATGTTCTCTTTATTTTTGTTTATTTTTTGTCTATTTTCAATGGAACTGCCCCCATTTCCCTTTTAAGGGTTGTTTGGTTTATAGTTAGAATCAGAATTTAAATCCTTCAAAATCTATTCTATTCCTATAATCTCTTTGGTTTGAACAGTTGTAAGTGTGAAAAAACTCAAAAAGGGTCAACACATAGTGATCCACGTAAACTAATTTTTAGGAGGGCCCATTTGGGCATGGTCATTGAGTCCACTACTGATTTATTGAGGGCCCTCCACTTACGGGTCAGGTTCCGTGAAAGTTCTCCCTTCCACCCGGTATGCTTCCATGTTTAGTTGCTTTCTTGCCTCAACCACAATTTTAATATTTAAAATTCACCATGATTTTTTCATGTCTTTATTAAGCTTACCATGGCTTTTCAAAACTTCTAAAGATGAGATGTCCCTGGTAGTGAGTGACACCCGTTGCGTGGTTGTTGCGATTTGTCATATAGGCCATGTTGGTTTGTATTTTTGTAATTTATACTTATTCATGGTTTTTTGATTTATAAGGTTCTCATGTAAGTACTCGAATCACATTTTTATCTATAAAAAGCTAATATAAAAATAGATAAAATTGTCTCATTTGCTTTATAAAATTTTTCATTAGTTTGGAAAGTTATTTATCCATTTAGAAGATGGGTAAGTTTTACTCGGAAAAATGGAATTTATTTTATCATAGGGCCCATTAGTAAATACAAAAAGAATATTGTAAAGCTGGTTAATGGGAAAAAGATACCTATTGACCAACTTTCCCAAACTTATTTACCAGTAAACAAACGGAGCCATATTTCAACCATAGACTTGCAATAAAAGGGGTTTTTACCCCTTGAACCCCCAAAATTAGAGTTTTTTGTTGGGAGGTATACCATGATAAAATTAACACAATGGAGAGAGATAAGAAGACCAATATGATGGAAAGGGGAGAAACGTGGGTTGAGAGAGATGGTTAGGAAGAAGTTCTTGATGAAAAGGAATAATCTTGTCTAAGTGGTTTTTTGTTGTTGTTGTTGTTATTGTGATGTAAAAGAGTTGTCAAGTGTTGATGCGTTTGTGAGGTGTTGTTGCATGGTTAGGGTTCTTGTAGGTTGTGAATTGTTTTTGATGTTGTAGCCTTCTTTCTTTTCTTGGGTGATTTCTATTAACCTTTCTCTTATGTTTTCTTTTATTTTTTTATTGAAGTTTTATTTATTATAAAAAATAACACAATTGTGAATCTACAAGGAAAGGAAATCTTGATGGATATTTTCTCTTCAAGCTTGTCCTTTGTGTAAAGCAGATGGTGAAAGCTCTTATCAATGGAAATCCAATTAGACATGCTAATCCAGTTATGCATAATAAATAAAAACGTGCTCCATTCACCTCACCCATAATAAATCATTTTTGCTTAAATCCATTACCAAACTTCTACCACCAACTAATAAAACATATATTTAACCCAGTTTGGCACTAATATTGTCCAATCAATTTATCTTCTATCTCCTCTTTCATGGTACTGAAGGTAAAAAGAAATTTAGTAATAATGAATCCAAAAAAGAAACTATACACACATCTTGGCCGGTGAGTTCATGTACAAGTGTTAGATGTTAAATTTGATTAGCAAAACTAACCAATCAAGCATTGACTTTGATACTTTTGTAACTTGGCAATCCACTAAGGCTATGTTTGGTTTGAAGGAAAAAGTAGGGTAATTGTATAGGTTTTCTTACCTTTTCCTTCAAACCAAACATATCTTAATATGCCCCTTCATCTTATCCAGTAAAGGACGAAAAAGCAATGAATGATATAAGTGATATACATTCACTCTAAACCTTTGATCATTGTGACATGGTAATTATTTGACCCCTTACTCATTATCAAAATTAAATAAATAAATTAACTCTCTACTATTTTATTTGAGTGGAGGCAATTGTAAAAAAAAAAATTAAAATTTTTTAAAATCTAAGCGAGGGCAATTGTTAAAAATTTTCATTACCATATAAAAATTTATTTTGAATGTCCCACTTTTGGTTAATCCTTGGTGGTAGGGGAGAAAGTTTCTTTACTTTTTTTTACTTCTTTACTCTCTTTCCATTTTCTATTAGCATTTTTGTTTAGTCATTCTCTTATAACCCATCATATAACAAAATTATTATATTATAATCTAATTAAATTTGAATCGAATTTAATTATAGTAATAACATTGATTGATCTAAAAGATAAACATATGTTAGAGACTTTACCGGTGAAGTTCTGTTTTTACATAATTTTCTCGCTTGACTAAGCCCGAAAACTTGGAGCAATGTTTTTATTCTTATCTCTTTAGTACAAAATCAAATGGAAGAAATTGTGTTGTATCCATTATTGATGAAAGCTATGAATATATATAATTTATACTTTCAAACATGAGTATCATTTGACAAGTGGAGAGAAATATTTTGATTTTTTGCAATATTGTATTTTCCTTGACTTTTAATTATTTATTAATAATTGGATTTATAGTTCTTCTACTCTTAGACTGTTATAGGCCAATTTAACTGTAATGTTTCCATGACAATCACCCCAAATTCTTATATCCTTTTTTTTTTTACAAGTAGATGGATACCTTTAATTTTATGAGGTTAGGTTAGGATAGAGTTGTGTTTTTTGTGTGATAAGAAGAGATTCTTAGGTACATGGGTTTTAAAAAGCAAGTTTTTTTTAACTGATTTGGAGAATGAATCGGTCAAGGGTCCAGTTCTCAGGTCCATTCTGGCAAAAAATTAAAAAAATTAAAAATGGTTAAAACCGTTGAATGATTCGTACGGTTCAATCGATCGGGTCAGCGATTTACTAACCAAATCAATATTTTTTTGGCAAAAACCTAGTTTTGAACTGACCGATTTCCGGTTTTTCTGATCCGACCATCCAGTCCAGTCCGGTTTTGAAAACCATGTTAAAAAAGGATTTAGTAAAGAGGGTAGGTGGCTTGGGAAATTATTCTGTTAGTAGTTTTTTGGGTTTGATAAATTATATATCTTACGTACATAACCTTTTTGTACAAGGATTGTTTTCTGTATATCATATAATAAGTTTATCTATCTAATATAAAATTTGTAGTGCATTGATTGTTTGTTTGCCTTAAATATTTTGTAATTTTCTAATCATTTGCTCTTTTAAAACATCAAACAAGATTTCATAAATCAAGCAACCAATTAAATTATCCCTATTGAATTATTATTAAGTTTATTAGTAATATTAAAGCAAAGTTATTGACTTATTAGTTATTTAATCAAAATTATTGTAATTTTATCTATTTAAAACCTTATGTAGTCTACCTCATTGTTTTTATGAATACAACTTTTTTGTTCATCAATTGAGGGACAACAATATGAAGTCAAGAAGTTTATTTTCATCTAGCTTTATCCCTCATCTTCATTTCTTCTTCCTATAAGGGGACAAAATACAAAAATAAATTAGTATCAACAATAGTCTTTTTAAGCCTTCTCTAACATCTAAATTATATGATTTCATCGTGTCACCCTCATTATTGGCAGGTCTAGGACCTTTGATTAATGGAGACCAGCATTATCATAACATCAACATAACATTTGAGTAATTAAAATAAAAATTTAGATTAAAACATTTTAAGAGAAATAGATACACCTCACCCCTTTGAAAAAAAAAAAAACCATAAAATTAGCAAACCATTTAACACCAATCTTCTATAAGAAACAACCATTAAAAAAGAAAATATAAATGTAAAAGTAATTTTATTCATCCAAACAATGCAGAGATAAAAATAATAATAATATATTTAGAAATATAAAAAATAGATAAAATATTAAATAAACACAACAAAATGCATGTACAATCATATGAAAAAACCTATAACAAATAAGAACTCGTAAGAATAATAGTATTTCCAACAGGTTTTGATTAAGGCAAAGAAATAAAGGTGATCAACAAAATAAAAATTATAATTTGAATTTGTAAAAGCAAATTATTTATTTTAGGGAAAATAGAGTCCATAATAATACAATGATAGAATGTAAAGAATCTAAGTATCTAATTAAATACTTTCAATGAAAATTTATGATAGACACCTTTTGTATTTTGCTTGATAAAACATAAAATAACTTTTTGTATTTTGTAAATGGATTCATAACAAATAAACTAGATATTATCAAAACTAGTGTCTGTATGCCTTATTTTCAATAAAAATTTATGACAATTTATCATTCGTTTTTTGCTTGATGAAACAAAAACTAACTTCCTGTAATGAGAATAGATGGTTCGAATGAGCCCTTTAGCTTTTAGGCTCAGTCTGGAAGGAGTACAAATGCAAATTTGTAGAGTGTAAAACCTTGTATTTTGTATGTGTTTGTACTCTAGAAATTTGTATTTGTATTCCTTCCAAACTGAGCCTTAGGGGTAATTCTTGAATATTAACTCTATTGTATAACCGACAGAAAACCTTGGACCTCCTATCTGTAAATATGTTATCATGTGTTACTGTTTGAGATGAGAATTTGCTAAGCTTTTTCATTGTTTTGTGCAGAAAAAAAAAAAACAAAAAAACAAAAAATTGTACTTTTGGAAGAGTTCCTTGTTGGGTTTGAATAAATGTGTTCAACATTTGTTTCCCTAGCTCAATATATTTGGAGTTCAGATCTTCTATTCACAAGAATCCTACTCACACCTACCTATGCATTAGACATTACTACAGCCGCATATTGAGAAGATCTCCAATAGTTACATGTTAGTATGTTATAATTCATGGGAAGATGTTCTCAATGTACAGCTAGATTTATATTTGTATCTTTGTAGAAAGAAGTATTTATACATGGAGAACTTTGGGGAGTGTTTTTTTCATACGTGGTTGATGGCACCTGGACTTCTTTCAAGAGAAGCTTCCCATGCATCAATATACTTATTTATATTTTTTTGGCTGAACTACTTAAAGATTATATACCTTAGCGTATTCTATCCTATATAGAATTTGAGCCTCAGGATACGACAGTGAACTACTTAAAAGATTGAACATTTTTCTCTAACGATGACATCATCATTTCTATTATTATCATGGGAGATGTTCTTAATACACGATGGGGATGTGTTGTGGGACGTTGTGGGGGATGATTTGATCTCAACTATGATTTGCCAGATTTTCTGGATTACCTTGTAACTATTGCATGTAATGTACTGTTTAGTGTTTACCCCCCCCAATTAATGATTCTCATCTTCAATTCATGTCCTCTGTGCCTCTCTGGATTCTAAAAGCTGTTCTTGCAAATTCTTAGTTTAACAAATCTACAACCTCTTATGTTTCTCTTCCCCTGTTAGGCATAAAGAATTGTTTCCAATATCATACAAGTTTGACATACACAGTCATTGCCTTTACCTTTGACCTAGAAAACCAGTGAAGATTTCCATCTACTTTGCATGGCATGAGTATTGCTATCCTTCAAGCAGTCAAAACTGCCATGTTATAGTGATTGAAAAATGAAAAGAAGATGCTTGCTACTTAGTTAGTACATGCTGTTTTTGTCCCTGTGCAACCCCAGAATGTGACCTTAGATTTCTCCCACCAACACAGACCATCTGTTTGAAATTATAGGTTATGCTCTTTTTTAGGCTTCTCTTGGTAAATTAAATATGAATAGGTCTGCCTGGATTCCTGAAGTGCTTCATCTAATGAATTGTTTTATATCTGATTTTAATTTGACAGCATCTCGACCGAGAAAATGCTATTGGATAGGAGCCGGGATCTGCTCCTCACAAATGGGTGCCTCAAAAAGGCACATCCATCGTGCATTGGGAACATTTGCCGTGAATAATAATTAATAAGTACAGGAGATGTTTCCAATGCACGATGGATGTGCCTTTGAGGCGCCAGTTGTGAGGAGCAGATCCGATCTCCTTGGATAAACTCCTCCATCCTGTGAGGCGCCAGTTGTGAGGAGCAGATCTGGTAGGCGCCTGTGACTGGGAACTAGTCAGGTGATCGGTTCCATTTTACCCCATAATTGTTATTTTGCCAAAAACTGTTGATTTGGTCAATAAACCACTGGCCCGGGCAGTTGAACCGTCCAATCTATCCAATGGTTTTGACCATTTTTTTATTAAAACAGGCCATCTGTCTGGTTCGAATGGTCGGACCGTTCAACCTGAGAACCAGACCTCTGATCGGTTTGTTGTCCGGTTCGATTTTAAAAACCTTGTTTTGTAATATATGATATATAATGTTTTATATTATACAGTATGTTGCGGGTAAAATTTCTGGGCCTGAGCCTGAACACAAAACCTAACCTAGGCCCAAGCCTGGAATTTCCGGGTCAGGCTAGGCTGGGCTTTCCAGGTCAGGCTGAAAATGGTCACCCCTACTTGGGAGTTGGGACCATGACGACCATTGCCCGAAGATGAAGACCCTAACGGTTTTAGGGGTTCAACTGGCCAACCTCGTCTGGTTTTCAGAACATAAAGAAACTGAAAAGACCCAACATCCTTAGACAATGAATGATCAGAAAGAGTGAGACTGAAAAAGCTCATAAGAATTTAATTCCTGATTTATATCATCAAAGATCTTACGAGTCCATGCAAAATTACCAGTTCAATTTTGGGCACCAGAGCACCAGACTCCAATTCTGACGGCTTTAGATATCTCTGACCACATTGAGCTACAATTATACCAATATTACTTCTTACTTATAGAAAATATAAATATCCAGTGACAAGTAGATAAATTACAACCCTTTGCTTTGCTCTATATCTATACAATGAGACCTACAATCTACAAAGCAGCTGCGCAATTTTTGATGACATTTAAAATGCCAGAATGCAAATGGAGATTACTTGATTGGGAGAATTCCACAAAACATGCTAACATATTCAGCCATACTTATCTGAACAACCAGACTGAATGAAGTCTGTGTCAAGCAGCACTGGCCATAGACTCGATTAGAAGCTGGTAACCTTCTGGCACTGTTGTTTGTGCCTGCACGCACCCTGCCAATGCAGGAACATCTGAACTGATGTCCAAAAACCTAGCTACCAAAAGCAGCAGGTGAGAGTCAGAAATTCGTTTCACAAATGGAAGGCGTTTTGTCCGATCCAGGTGATTCTTTAGTGCCTTCATAGTCACCGGATAATTCCTATTTTCAATGGGAAAGGTCGATGAGAGTGGCCCCTGCACCAGCATACAAGTACAGTTAGTTAATCCTTCAGTGCTGATCGTTTTCAGTTTTGGGTGCAAAACAAAAGACAAAAGGGCTTTTTTTTGGGGGGGTGGGGGGGGGGGGGGTTGGGGGAGGAGAGTGTGAAGGAAGAGAATGTTGATTGACGGAAAAGGGGTCATGTCCACCTATTATCCAGAATGCAACCATATTATGGATAAAGATTTCCCAATCGGGTCAAGAAGAGAGCTTCCTCAGAGAGGAATATCAAATATGTGGCAATCAAGACTGTTCATCAGACAAGGGACCTCTGGGTTGGTCATGTGTTGAATCTTGCACTCTAAGGGGTGCTTGGAACTTTGGCAACATGATTAGCTTTGTTTTTCAAACAAAAACAACAACCACTTCAGCAAAATCAATATATTTTTTGCTGTTGTGGCAGTTTTTGTTTTGAGAAACAAAACCTACACATTGGCAAACACCTTCTATTCAATATTGAATTGGAATTTGATTGATAATAGCCCTCCCAATTTTCAATTGTCTTTTCAATTTAAAAGGTGCAAATAAAGAAGAGTCTCTCTGTAACACATGGCAAGGTCTTTTGGCCAACCCATGAATATAGGATGATAAGAGGAATTTAGGGACTCCTTTTGAGCCCCAAGGTTTTTCTATTGGTAGAAGTAGAACCCCGTACTAATTTCCCATCTGGATGTTTGATGGGTCATTTAGACTCTTTTACTAAATGAACCAACCAGCAAACCCTCTCATTTATGTCATTAAATATGAAATGGCAATATAAAAAGAGAATTACCCAGAAAAAAAAATTAAATCAAAGAACCCATTAGGATTCCTCCATTACAAATTATGCAAGTTTGCAGATTTTACTTTGCTAATATACCTCCCCTCACTTTATAGGTAATGCCTGAAATTTCCCCCGACTTTTAGATACCTCCAAAGAACACCCTGTCAGAAGGTTTTCTAAAATCACATTTTCTTATAGCCTCGTAAAAAATAATTTTAAAATCACAATACCCACTTGATATCAACAAAAGCAACTGCCACACACATAGCATCAAGTCTCAACTATGGATAGTAGCATTTCTGCAAGTCAACTTTAGCAGTAACACCTCAGAGTAGAAGTCCTTGTAATAGTGATGGTATACCATTTTTATATGCATGGTATTATAATCATAAAGTTTTCCTTGCAATGACTTACAACCCAGTTCAGCAAGAATTTGACACATGCTGGGACAAAAAATGAGATCTTCAGTACAAAAAATAAACCAGATATTTGGGGGGTTGGGGGGATGTCTTTGCAACAGAGGGGTGTTTGCTGACATGTATGATTTGTTTTTCAAAAACAAAACAACTGCAATGTCAGGAAAAAAATATTGTTTTTGTTTTGAAAAGAAAATTCATACATTTGGCAAACACCCCCATAATCTATACAGATACCTAGTCATACCCATCCTATCTTCCTAATCTGTTATTCCAGTTGGTAATCAAAAGATGATTCCTACCCTGCTAGCTGCTACTACCTTGGTGGGTGAGCATTTAATTGAACCCACAAAGCTCACATTTTTCCAGTTGGCTACTGGCAAAGGCAATGCACTATCATATGTCACTTAATAATTTCTGAAAGTTTGGTATTGAAGAGAACAATGCATATTTGCCTGGTTGCTTCTTAAAGTCTATGACTCTATGCAGCTGATATCCTCAATCTTAACTAACCTGGCTGTTATTTAATTTTCTATGTTGGATTGCATTAAAAGAGAAAAATGTAGTTTATAATCCCCTTGGTTTTATGCAACTACAATTGATAATTTGATATATAGTATGATATCTGGCTATTTCAACTAGATGAATATCATACTGCAATAATAGTGAAAATTTCAGAACAGAATAGGTGAAGACAGATCGAAAAAGGTTATACATTAAAGGGAACACTAAAACAACAAATTTTGATAGCTGAAAAAAACGCACCTGATGATCCACAATCTTCACCACCACCAAGAAGAAATCGTTGTCGACTTCCTTGGTGTCCTTCACTCCGACCATCACATCCTTCTTCATCCGAGAGAGCTTGGGATCAAATCCTTCTCCACAATCCGTCTCGAACCACCCTTCTTTGAACAGTCTAACGCACATGTCACTCATCTGAAACGCCTCAAAATGCACGTCTGCACCACCATCTTCATTCACTTCCAATTTAACCACCGCCGTAACCCACTCCTTGAGCCCACTCTGCCCGTGAAGCTCTGCCGCCTGTAGTATCTCCGAATTCGACAGAGTATAATCCTTCTTGTTCTGCCCGATCGTCTGCGTGAATATAAACCCTACCCTCCTCATTCCCAACCCCAATGCAATCGCCTCAACTAGGTTTTCCTCATCAGGGTCCCTCAACAAAATCAAATTTCCCTCCGTCCCTTGCTGCGGCGGTTCGTAGATGAAATTCACCTCAACCTTTCCGCCCTCCAGTACCGAACCATACATGAACCCTCCTCGTTTAACAGCAAAGGCGAGCGAGTCATTCACGTAATGCTGGAAAGCATTGGCGGCATCCCGATCGAAGGAAACGGAATCGCAATGCGGATTCTCCTGGCGCGTAATCCTCATCTGCTTGGCAATGAGATCGTTCATGGTCATCTTCTTCCCGAACGAGCCCGCCCGATGGAAAGCGGGCCCGGCGACGGATCGTTCGCCCTCGTAAGCCAGGTAAACCATGGAACCGTGCGAGATTCCTAGAGAAGAGATGGATGTTTGGGGGTCAGACATGTCAGTGAAGCGACGACGGTCATGTGGGGTTTTTGCGAGGAGCAAATTCCGGTTGGTGGATAAGGTTTGGTTATAGACAGGAACCCTAAGCTGGTTCTCTATTAAGGTCTTGAGGGCGGAGACGGTGGTACGAGGATTGTCGACGGTGACTCGCTCCAAACCATCTCTGCTACGAACCCTGATCATCATCATCTTCGCTGGCGCTGTGTCTACTGTCTAGCGATTAGCAGGGAGATAGAATTCAGTATTTATCTCTGGTTCTATGGGTGGGATTTTATAGACATCTTTTTTGCATGAAGTATGCTGTAAGTAATCTACAGAATCCATGCGATCGAATATCGGTGCAGTCAGTTGTAAGTGATTAGGATTCAAACTATCGAAGTAATTCTGATTCTTTCTCGTAAGAAAGAGAAAGAAAGGGTTAAATACTTAAACCGTCCTCTGCTTGGTAATAAATGCTTAAACCACCATCTAGTTTCTGAATTTGACAAAGATTCCCTTGTCAGAAACGTCTGGCTAACGGAAAGTTTGCCATTTTTCCCTCATTACAAGGAGATAGTGTTTTACGGGTAGGTATGGATAGAGTTATTGTAGGCGGGAGATCCCGAAGTCCATTCTTTCACGTTTATTTTCTTTATCTTCTTTCTTCGTATAAGAAAAAGGGAAAATCTTGAACTTTGAGGATTGTATCTAGTTAGTCCCTAAAATTTTAAAATATATTTAATAGGTCTCTATCGTTAACAGCCCGTCACCTTTTGATAGAAGAATTATTCATTGTCCAAGCAGGCAACGAATCCCCCCCCCCCCTATTCAGTGAATCAATTAGGCACTCCCAAGAGACTCGGATTGAACTTCTCAAGCTTGGGGGAGTGCCATCGAAGGGGTATAGCCGTCGCCAACACCAGGAGCACATTCTTGGTGGATGTCGTCGATTATTCTGTTGGGTTGTTGCTTGATGTCCTTAGAAGGATCTCGGCTGCCGATAGCTATGTTCGTCGAGGGCTTTGGCCTGTCCGGGGAGAATTTCCTCTCGGTCACAAGGTCAGTCGGTCTTCTCCTTCTTTCTCTCTTCTCACTATTTTCTTGGTTTGATGTCTACCATCTCTACGCAATTTGGTAAAAATGTATATTAATTCTGCAGTCCCAATTAAAGCTCTAATCCTCTCCAGTTCTACTCCTAAGACTGGGATTAGGCTAATTAAGCCCAGTATCGTTTGGTTCCCGCATGCAATAAGGCACGTGACTTCAACTATCTGATGACTAATTGGTGGCGGCTAAGGTGGTGTTCGACACCACTTCATTTCGGTCCCATCTACGGGATGAAGACCCATTTGACTGGGTGTGGACGGGATCGTTCCACGCCACACCCCAATATAGCATGGACTGGTCCTATTCACACCCCAATATAACGTCAACGGGAAAAACTCGTGGAAGCGTCCCCTCCACGGTTTATTTTTTATCTCATTCTTTACAAGTTTCTTTGAAACCCTACAACAAATTTTAGTTTGCATAAATCGTTAGATGCCATGCTTATCTTGTAAAAATTTCTTTTATCAATTGTTTAAATATTATTTTTAATATTTTTGTCAATAAAATATTAATTATTTTACTTAAATTTTTTAATGTTTTTATCAATAAAATAATATTTTTTAAAATATTTAAAATATATTTTTTATTTTTTTTAATTATTTTACTATTGTTTTATAAAAAAATAATATTTATTGGTTAATATTAATTCATTGATGCATTTTTCAAAATATTTATCATATAAAATGCAAAAATTAGATATTTATGATTAACTGTGTATACCATTCATAAAATGTATATGATATGCATGGAATCAAAAGTCCACACCAGGCTACAGAACACCACTGCAATCCACACAGTTTGTCCACGAATTCAGAACAATTGTTGACTATGGTGTGGTGTGGATTAGTCATTGCCACAGGGTGTGGTGTGGATTGGTCCACACTAGACCTGTTCATGGGCCGGGTGGCCTGACGGGTTGGCCCGGCCCCCGGACGAGCTTGAACAGGCTTTTTGGCCCGCGAACTTAACCTCGGGCCAAAAAGCCCGGCCCGCATAAAATTCAAGCCGAGCTCGGGCTTTGCCAAAATAGCCCGGCCCGAGCCCGACCCGACCCGACCTATAGTTAAAACCTAAGTAAAAACCCTATGCGATGTCCATTTGAATAATTTTTTTGATTCAAGAAGGTTGTTGATTCACTTGTAGGCCCATTGTTCATTTAAATAGGGGAAAAAATATCTGAATTAAAATAGATAATGTCCATTTGAATAGGGAAAAATTCAAATTTCTTTTATTAGGTTGGGCTTCGGGCTTTTTATCAGGGCTGGGCTTGGGCCCAAGTTGTAGGCCCGTTGGTCGAGCCGGGCTCGGGCTCGGGCTCGGGCCTAACATTTTTCTATTAATAAAGAGTAAAAGCCTGGCCCGAGCCCGGCCCGGCCCATGAACAGGTCTAGTCCACACCCACCAATTTCTCATCCACACTACGGAACACCCCTAAGACCGCCAAGTTTGGATGGATGTAGGTTGTTTAGTGTGGTGGGTAGGTGAGAGACTGGTTTGGTCTGTCCAAATTATCGTTTCTTAGACTAAAAGAAAAAAAAAGGAAAAAAGAGGATTTTTTTTCTTGGCAACGTCAGTCTCAATCAAACAGTAGATCAATAAGTGTAAACCAAAAGACAAGATGGAAAATGGGCATGCCGTGGTTGTGGTGGCGGAGGGGCGGGGCAGGATTTGATACCTAGAAGTGATGCACAAAAAGAGAAGTATGAATCTAGAAACCCAGTGTTGTTGGATGTTGGGGGTGGTTCAAATCAATTGGAGCTAAAGCCATGGTGGGCAAGAGATCACACAGGGGAGTTGTTGACGATGAAGTATGTAGACCAAATGTATATGATGCATGCAGTCCCTCTGCACGCGATAGGCAACTTGTACTATATGCTACTGGGGCACTCAGTGATTCATGGGGTGATGGTGAATGCATGATACTATGCAGTTGGAGAGTATCATCGCTATCATCATAGCAACAACCGGTTCAGTCTCAAGGTAGAAGACAATGAACAATGTCTTCTTTGAAGGCAGAAGACAATGAATAGTGTCTCTTTCAAAGGGTAGTTTTGACATTTAAAAAAGTTTTAAGTGGCACATGTAATCACGTGATACAAATAACCAGGGGCGGAGCCAAGGGGGGACCTAGGGGAGCCATGGCCCCCCCTATGGTTCAGAAGCTCCCCACTGAAAAACAGATTTCCATGTAAATTTTCTCCTCTCTCCACTCTCCATCTCAATGGTTGGCCTCCCCTATGGGCCCATCCATACTTCATTTATGTTTTGACCCCCCTTATAACAATTTCCTGGCTCCACCCCTACAGGTAACTGACGGACTATTAATGGTAGAGACCTATTAGACACATTCTAAAAGTTTGGGGTACTGCATGGACACATTTGAAAGTCCGGGGACTAACTAGACACAACCCCCTAAGTTCGGGGTAATGATCAGGGTGCAGATAACTGACGGACTATTAATGGTAGAGACCTATTAGACACATTCTAAAAGTTTGGGGTACTACATAGGCACATTTGAAAGTCTGGGGACTAATTAGACACAACCCCCAAAGTTCAAGGTACTGATCAGGATTTTTTCCTAAGAAAAACCTAAACCATCCCCCTTTACCAGCAAAATGCCCCCAACACTTTACGAACAGGCCATTGCCCCCTTTACCAACAAAACGCTCCCCAACTCTTTATGAATATGCCATTGTAGTTGCACATTGAGAAGATCACCCTTGACATTCATGGAAGATGTTCACAATGTGCAGCTGCAATGGCCGGTTGGTAAAGTGTTTTGAGCGTTTGGTTGGTAGTAGACCTGAATTCTCCCGTATTGGCACAAATTACCATTCCAATATTAAATTATTTATAAACCTTCCCTGAATTTTGACCTTTGTAAAAACCTCCCTCACGTTTGTGATAAATTATACTTGAACCTCCTGTTAACTATACTTGATCTTTTCAAAATTACCCTTTGCATTGTTTTCTTTCTTCTAGACTATTCCTGCTTAGATCATCTTAAGGATTCCCGCCAAAGCCCCAAATTTCATAAGTTTTTTTAGGGTGTCAATGGTCAGTGGACCGAGTTTAGGTTGAATCCCATCCAAATAAAAAACAACTTGAATTGGACCAATGCAGACCTAATGGTCCAAAGTATTTATGGAGTGGAGGACCTGGTTCACTTGTAATGAATTCACATTGGATTATGTCAGGTTGAATTAATATCTAGTCCATTGGCATAAGATAAGAGTAGGGATGCCAATAGACCGGGTTTGGTTGGACCCAATTGGAATAGGTTGGTAAAATATATTGAATTGGACCAATCCAAACTTAATGGTCCAAAATATTTTTATTAGATTGGATTGGACCTAGTCTATATGTAATGCTCATATTGGGCCAGGTCGGATTGGACCAATTGGTGAATTTGCTCCTCACACCGACCTCATGACCACTTCCCACCATGTATTGAGAACATCTCCCCTCAATAATAATATACAAGTACAGGAGATATTCCTAAATGTGCAGATGAGACATGCTGCCATGTCAGCGTGAGGAGCAGATTAGGACTCCCTAATCACATGGGACATGGATCATGGCCTGTAGATATGCATAAACATGTCGTCCGTCACGAGAACCTTTAAAGTAAATATCAAATTCATTCCAAGCACTTAAAAGTTGAAATGGGCATGGTGATCAAATTTTCCTCCTACTGTAAGTTCATTGAGCTAATTAATTAAAAACTATTTACTCGAAAAATTATGTGGTTAACAAATGTATATCACACGCACACACAGGCTGCCTCAATCTTGTTTTGAGAAATGCAATCATAGGTACAAAGTTGCATGATCAATGTAGTCTCTTGCCATTCAATAAAGTATATGATTCCCTTCCTTGATCAATGCATTCTCTTGCCAATGAAGAAACTGCAAGGAATATGAAGATAGCAAACTGGCTTTTACACCAAGCAGGAGATCATGACCCCTTTTATTTTCCATTTATCTTTGTAGGCTAAGGACTAGAAGACAAGCCAACTTTCTAAACCTACGAGAGACAAATGTCCAGGGGGAACAAAAGTGTTAACATCTCCCCATGAATGACTAGTGAGATGTTCCCAATATTGGGGGCAGGGTTGGTAGTGTTTTGTTGGTAGCATATCCCTAACCTTTTCATTCATCTCCTAGGGTACAGATCTGCATCAATCCATCGCTCATGAGCATTTTCTCAACCCAAAGAAAAAGAATATGGATCTCCTCCCAACGAAAAACCATTCCAATACATTCCAAGATGATTTGTGTGTGCACATCTCACCATAGGATATATGAGATGTGTGGACACAGATCATAGAATGTGTTGGAACTGTTATTTGTAGGGAAAAGATCCCAACTCCCAA
Source organism: Nelumbo nucifera (assembly GCF_055504915.1). Classification (NCBI taxonomy): domain Eukaryota; kingdom Viridiplantae; phylum Streptophyta; class Magnoliopsida; order Proteales; family Nelumbonaceae; genus Nelumbo; species Nelumbo nucifera. Next base: position 98,029,364 of record NC_142651.1, read on the forward strand.
AATTGGCTAGGTGGTTAGTCTTAGGTTTTTTCTACCCCCTGAAAATACCCATTATCCCCAATCTTTCATATTTTGAGTATCAATTGCTCTTTGATACAATATGATACATCCAATACAGGGCATATCGTGTTGATACTGTAAACTTTGGTTACAATCAGTGTGGTAGAGCCAGGAATTTTCTCTTGAGGGCCAAGAGATAAAAGGGAGAATGAAAAATGGAGACCAGGTGAAATTTTCTATGGTGCATCTATGGGGGAAGTATTGTCCATCTTAAATCCATCCCAAAAAGTTTAGTTTGTGGTTAGGGTTAAAAATTATGAACCCTATGACTTAGAGATTGGCTAAGATTGAAGTATTGTCCAATCTAACCCTACAAAATAAAGTAAATAAGTCTTCTAATTCAAGTCTGACCTGAAAATCCAATCTAAAGAATCGATTTTTGGATCACGTATCAGTTTTTTGGTTAAGTACCTCGTCATTTGGTCTGCTCCCAAGTGGACGATGACTCAGAGGCCGAAGTGGAGCTGCCTAGTGTAGCGCAACCCGACTGCCCCTTGCAGGAGATGATCTACTCATCTTTGTAGACGACGGACTTGGTTGATTTGCAAGAATTGAATCAGAGAACCCGGGGGTGTTTACCCGGCGAGGTCACTTCGATGGCTAAGTTAGCACTTAGTTGTGAGCTGAAAATGATATTAGAGAATGAGAGAGCTAGAGAGCAGAGATTACGCATCCTCTCACCCCTGGGGGGATGAGGTCTTTATATACTGGAGTCCTCGCGGGTTTGGTAGAGTAGTTTCTGGATCCCCGCTGTGATGGAATCTGTTTCTGTGTTAGTTGGGGATAACGCCACCAACCGGTAAGGTTGCCCATTTCTGCCTGAATTGGGGAGTGGGTGAGCTAATATAGCCGTTACAAGGTACGATCCCGTAAGATGCAGGGTACGATGGTGAGATCCTTGGAATTACCACGCAGCGGTCGGTCTGACTGGGAAGCGAGCTACCCGTAAGGTGCCAGGCTGCATGGTGGCGAACTACCTAGTGGCAAGCTGCTTGGTGGCGAGCTGCCTGTGAGGTGCCGAGCTACCTGTGAAGTGTCGGCCTGGTTGGTGGCGAACTGCCTAGTGGCGAGCTGCCTGTGAGGTGCCGATCTGCTTGGTGGCGAGCTGCCTGTGAGGTGCCGGACTGCACCTATTTGTCATGAGGTGCCATGTTTCAATGTCATTGGAGGGCCAAATCCACCCTCATCACAATCCAACCTAAGTGATGTGACTAATCTAGAGAAGTCCATGTCGTAAGAGAAATACAATCTCATTCTTTGGTTTATATGGAAAAAATAGAAATAAGAAAACATTCAATAATACAAGTTATTCCTCGTCAAATATTATTAGTAGAGCTTTAAGCTCCTATAAAGATGTGTCTCCATTGACAAATACTAGAAATACAAAGAGCCTAAAATGGTGGAAACCTATTGTGTGGAAAGACCCAAGAACTGGCTCTTTTAAAAATAAATTTTGATGTTTGTATAAGTGAGGGTGGGGCTTGTTCGATTGCTTGCATTGCCACCAACGGTTTAGGCAATGTCTTAAATGCCAAAGCTTATGCTATTGGGAGAGCTTCTATAAATGTTGCTGATGCTTGGGCGGCTTGGGAAGCTCATAACCCTGCTCCTAATTTCAAGAACTAACCCCTTTGTTTTGAAGGTGATTCTCTCCTTGTCATCTCCTGCCTCAAAAAGAAGATTGATATCCCTTGGAAGCTAAAGACTATCATTCGCGAATGCTCAAGGATGGCTGATATTTTGAATTGTGGAGTCTCCTATTTCCACTCCTTCAGAAAAAACAAATCAAGCAACAGATTGGATGACACATCAAGCTCTTTCTCCCGACCTTCCTTCCTTTTGTATCTCTAATCTCCCTTGTGCTTTATTGTATATTTGCAGTAATGTAATGCTTAGGGAAGAAATACCCCCCATCTTGTGCAGCTCCTCTTTTACCAGAAAAAGAAAGAAAGAATTGAGGTTTCAATAAATCAAATTGGATCAAGATTGGGGGTTTCACAACTTAGGTTGGGTTAGGGTTGACCCAAGTTTCTAAATATTGATACGTCCGATACGCCGGTAGGGGTGTATCGGTACTTTATTTATTTATTTTTTCAAATCCAATTAGGGGGGGCGGTTTAAGATTCCTCTACCCCCTAAACCGGTCAAAACCCCAATACAGTCTTTGTAGGGGCATATATATATTGACCAATATGTGTCGATTTTTTTAACCTTGGATTGACCTCAACTCAACCTAATGTAGCCCACTTACACCCCTGATAATATTATCAGCACTCGAGAATGAAGTTCAAGAATTAATGGGCAAGGCAGATTTCAGCCGCGCTTGCCCACGACAGAGCCAGGCTTCTACAATAAAAGGAGTGACTGGGTGAGCCTCAGGATGATTCTAGTTCTAGCTGGTTATTGAAAATGATAATAGTTAAAGTTATCCCGAATAATCATTTTTCAAGTTTTGTTTTGATTTAAAAAAGCTATGAAATGTAATAAAAAAAGCATTTACTATTTTTTAATTTTTTTTCACATTTTCATTTAAATGAATATAAGTAATTGAATTGGATGGTTGAACCATCTACATTTGGTCAGTTTAACACTGGTTTAGCATGATTGGTGCGGTTGTGATTTGTGATGTTAATGTTTCAAAATGAAACAAGGCATCATTAACAAAATCTAACATTTGTAGGATGAGCTAGATTGATTAATCTATTGACATCATTTGAAAGTAAATTAGAAAAAATTGTTTATGTTAGAAAAAAAAAGTCATTTTAGGTCTTGTTTAATAGTTCTATGTTTCCAGTTAGTCTATTAAATAAGATAATTACTTCAATGAATCTTATTATATGATTAATCCTAATAATGATAGGTTTACCCATTTGACTTAATGTAAAACATCATTAAAAGTGACAAATTGTGTTATTTGATGAGTTATTTTTCCAATAATTTTTATATTTAACAATAAAATGGAATTAGGCTTTCACCCAATTGCCCCTTAGCACCCCCCCACCCAACGGGTAATGGTGTTTGGGCTTAAAATACATTTTCTGTTGTCAAGGGTCAATTTAGAAAGATTATAAATAGAAGTATGTAGAGTGCAAAACCTTATAATTTATATTAATTATTTTGTATGTATTTGCATTGTTTCCAGCGGTTGTATTGTAGCAATGGTTTTACTTTTTGGAGAATGCACGGGCTCCCCACAGCCCGGTCCATGTGCATTGGGAACATCTCTACCCAACTTGTCGTGGGGAGATGTTCAGAATGTATGGGTGGATCGTGTTGTGGGGCATGTGTGAGGAGCCAATCCGGACACCTACCTGCTGTGTGGTGACAGTGTCATCAAGGGATTTGTAGGGTCAAGTCAACAATAGTTTCTGAATGAGGGTGTTGAGTGAAAGGGAGAAGAGTTTCCTCGCTCTCTTTTCTCTCTTGTTTGAAACTATAACATCCCTTCCTCCCATTCTCTTCTCCCAATTTCTCTCTTTCTCCAGTTTGGTTGATGACAGGGAAGAGAGGAATTTTAAAGGCTTTAAAAGCATGGCATCCCGGTTCCGGTTCAATTCCTAACGTCAAATTAACAGAAGGGAGATTTAAGTAAATTTACCCAAACATTAGGGGAGGTTTAAGTAATTTATCCTTCTCTCACCAAATTTCAACACAACATTTATTTGTCTCCTCCTAACAAATATTGGCACCCTCAACATGTTTAAATATGGTGTAATGCCATTTAGAGGTGTAAATCTATGGTGTAATGTTATTTAGAGGTGTAAATCGGGTCATGCCGCATGTAGCTCAGTACGAACTTGGATTGGCCTGGCATGATCATGCGGGCCATGATGGGCCTAGGTTTTAAGTCCACAGGTCGGCACGACCCAACACGGCCTGGCACGGCCCATATATATTATTTATATATATTTTATATATACTTATATAATATTATATAAATTATAAATATATAATAATATATAGTATATAATATATTAATAAAATAAATATTTTTTTTAATTTTTTTATACTAATTTATTTAATTATTGTATATATAAGCAATTGTATACACAAAATTCATATAAAATTAAAATTTTAAGTTTTTTGTCATTTTTTTAAATAAATAGCCCAATGCACAGCCCAACCTATCAATTTTGTTTTGGATTTCACTTTATTTTACTTCATGTCTTAATTTACTTCATTTGTACTGCAATCAAACAAATTTAAGCTAAAATTTGATTAGACAACCAATTCAAGCTTGGGAGTGTGTTTTTGAACCTTGTCCATTTTGTCTTCTTAAGTATCTACAAACTCTTGCCAAATTTTTGGGCTCGAAAAATCTTCATTTGCTTGTCCCAAAAAGGTTTAATAGTCACAATTAGTGTAAGCTAATCTTTGTGTTTTTCTACTTTGCATATTTAGGGTTATGCGTTCTATTACCATCATGCATGAAGCATGAACAAGCACAGGCTCACCCTTACTTTGTATTGAAATTTAATTAATTATAATGAAGACGACCGGTTTTGGTTTTCCCCAAAATCGTTGATTTTGGTCAGTAAACCATTGATCCAGGTGATTAATCGTTCGAACCATTTTAATCATTTTTTTTTTGTTAAAATGGGCCAACCATTCGGTTCGAACGGTTGAACTGTTCAACCCAATAACCAGACTCCTGACCGGTTCGATCTTCGGGTCATTTTTAAAAACCATGTTGATTATGTTGTAATGTAGCTACAATTAATTAGTTATTATTACAGCCATTTGTTGCTGGAGTTGGATCTAGCTCGGATCAACAAATCATAGTTTTAGAGAATAATTTGAGGAGGAAAACATTGCACGAAAAAAAAGAGTGAGAATGATTCAACGTGAGAAGGAAAGTAGTTTTGCCTTTTTTTATCTTGTTTGGTATATAATCATACGCCTAAATTCCCTATAGGCCTGTATTTCTTTTTCCTTTTTGAACAAACAGAACATCACTGTAGTAACTCTCCTCCAAAAAATCAATAGTCACAAGAATGAAATCCGCATCTCCATTGGAACAAACCAGCTAAAGTACCAACTAAACCATCATTGTTTTTTTTGAGAAATGCTCCAACAAATGATTTAGTATTGTTATTCTCTAACTCTATACCAATTCCTTGCTTCGTAGTCCATTTGCAATATACACACTTTCTTACCACCTTTCACCTTTCAGCTAAAAAGGGCAAAATTGGAATTTTCAAAATATTAAAACAAGCAAATGGTACATCAAAGTCACTTCGGTGTTTTTACCGTCCACTCCACCTCAGAATTCATAATTCTATCTATATTTAGGGTTGGTGTGAAGGGTGGAAAGATTCTCGATTCAAGGGGGATTCTATTTATAGGAGTTGAGAATAAATGCATTTGGGAAAATTAGTAATTGTATATGTGCTTTATATGTGACAACGGTAGATTATGATAATTATATTAATAATATATACAAGGTTTTTTATAAATTTATGTATTTTTTATTTTTATTATATATATATATATATATTTGTTTTTTATTATTAATCAAATGCAAGTTGCAAAATTCAAATCTGGTTACATAAACACCTCATCCAAATATATGATAATTAGATCGGATTGTAAAGTTTCAAGTATTATTGATATGCCTACTTATTTGGCTAGACTCTTTTTTTTTAAGTGTTTTATCTTTTTGGTGTATCTTTTTTCTTTTGTTCATTTATTAAAAAAAATATAAGATTTAAATAGAGATGAATGAAGCAAAAAGTAGTAGTTCAATTTACAATTTAAACCTTGCAATGAAATAGGGACTAAATTCAAAAATGTGTATTTTAGTTACTGGTTTAGAAATTGGACCAGACCGAATGATTGAACCATTTTGGCCTGAGAACCAATCAAGTCACTGATTCCATTTTGGCCTTGAACCACCATTTTACAAAAAAAAATAAAAATGTTGAAATGGTCAGGGAACCGTTGATTTGGATGATTTAATTGTTAAAATGTTCAATCCAATTAACGGTTCTCGGGTTGCTTTCAAAGTAATTCCATTTTTTTTAATTTAAAAAATAAAAAATAAAAAAACTTTTATATCTCATAATCTTGTTTAATTATTCCCAATGGCCAAAATTAGTTAGGATTTTTAGTTTTTTATTTTCATTTTGAGTTTTCTCATTGTTGTGATTTTTTTTAAGTTGTAACAACAAAAAATTGCAACTCTAATGAAGAAATTGAAAAATCAAAACAAGAGATGAGAGTTTAAACACCGATCTTCTATTAAGATTTGATATACACCAAGTCACTAATGAAACAAACAATCTGGGATTTAAGAGAGATTTAGAGAGATGAGAAAGATGTAAGAAGAGGGAAAACGATGTTGTAGTGGTGGTGATAATGAACATGGAGATAGATGCCAATGACTCCTTGTTCTTGTTCTTATTCTTTCTCTCAAGGCAAAACAGTTATGCAACCACCTCCGATGACACTTCATTCTCTTCTTCTTCTTCTTTTTCTTCTTTTAACTTCTCAGCTTTAACCAGGTGCCTCCTTTTCAAAGTCCTATACTCTTATAATAATGTATATATATGGTGGATTTTAACATAATCCTAATCCAATGGTCAAAATAAAAAGTTACATTATATTTTACATCTTAATGGTTTGACTCACTCAAACTAGACGATTGAACCCCTGACTCAAAAATTTGAATCCAAAGTGGTTCCGTTTCTGGGTCAATTTTTAAACATTGATTTTAATCAAAAGAAAGTTCCATAATCTTATTCATATTTTTGAATAGTAATGTAAATATAGAATTATAGATGTGTTCACTTTTTTCTATTTTTTTATATTTTTGTGTGTAAAAATAATTCCGATATGTCACACTTACATTTTGTTTAATATGATAAATACATGATATACATGTGCCTGAATGTTTTTTTTTTTATTTGCAAAATTTATGTATTTTTATATTTTATTAATTTTTATTATTTATTTATGACATTAAAGGTTAACACATTTGACTCAAAAGTTGAACTTTTTATATTTCATTTTCTGTCAGTTCTAAATTATGTATTTCATTTTCATTATGAATAAAAATAAATATTGTTTATTACACATATTTTTCTAATTTGATTAATAAAAATGTATTTCATTTTCATTATAAATAAAAATAAATATTGTTTATTACACTTATTTTTCTAATTTGGTTAATAAAAATATCATAAATGTGTCTAATTTTTCCTACATCTTTTGTAAATTTTTATTTTAAAAAAGTTTATTACCAAACTATGACTCCATAGGTTGGTCAATTTGATTTGGATGGTTGAATTGCTTAGCTACCACTTGGATAAAGAATGGTTTTGTTTTTGAGTCAGTTTTAAAATATATGAATTTATATTGTTAAAAATATTGACATGGATTTAAGGGTAAAATACAAAAACCTCCCCTGATGTTTCTGACAATCATAAAAACCTCTCCTGTATTTTCGCTTTGAAAAAAATTACAAACACTATTGGGTCCAATACAGGTCTAGGTTCTTAGTAATTCTTATCAGGTCAGTTCTAATTCTACCTAGACCCAACCTGTTGATAGCCCTATCTCTCTCTCACTATCCACTCCCACTATAATACTATTTTTATTTTTTATTTATCTTTCTTTTCAAATTTTTATTTATCTTCAACCATTCTCTCCGTGTACTTTTAATATTATTTACAAGATACCAACCTAGAAACTTGTGGGCCAAATGTACACTCAAGGCCAAGGCTTGGCTTGAAGAAAAAACCTAGGCCCAAGCCTTTAATTTTTGAGTTAGGTCGGGCTTAGATTGGTTGGGCCCAAGCTTGATTTGGAAATTTGTGATCTTGATGTGAACTCAGGTTGGACAAGTATTTGGCCAAAGCTTGGGCTAAAAATTTGTAGGGCCAGGTCCAGGCCAAGTCTAAATACAAAACTAAGGACCAAGTCTAGAATTTCTGGGCCAAACTAGCCCTTTTCATCTATATCTCTCTAACGTCTCAATCGAATTCCATGGGACAAAAGCAAGGCAATATTTTAAAACATTCTCTCTCCTCTCACTCCCATCCCTTCCCACCCTCTCTCCCTCCCTCCCCTCAACCCTTCTTCCAACAATATACACTTGGTAAAATGTCTTAGTGCATGTCATATGTTAAATTACTTAATTTCACTTAAATATTTTTTAAGATTTTATAAATTATTTTAAAGTAATTAGATATAATTATAAAATTATTTGTTTTAAAAATTGAGTAATTAATGTAATTTAAGTATTTAAATAGATTAATTAAATTAGTAATTAATTTACCATATTTAACGAATTAAGTTAATTAACCAAATTAACTAATTAAATTATGCTAAATTAATTTGCTTTATTTACCCAAATAGCTAACTTTAAATCTGCCTATATGAGTAAAATTGCTTATTTAATGTGTTATTGCATTTAGGGTTGGCAACTCTGATCCCAACCCATTTGACCCACCAAACCCATCAACATGAAAACCCACCCATTCCAATGGTGGGTCAATATGGGTCAAGTGACCCATTAGGGTCAGGGCGGGGTTGGGTTTAAAGGTTACCCATAGACCCTAAGTTTAAACTTTGTTAAAAAATTTCTTATCCTCCTAAAATTTCCTTCTCATTCTCTTTGCTTACTGTTTAGGGCTTTCTACTGAGAGCTTGATCAAATTTCAAAACCACCGATAACCATTCTCGCCACTTCCATCCTCGCTATTTAGGACTTCTTCAAGGTGCATTTTTGCGATCACCACTATCACGAGATCAAATCAACCCCCCCACAAGATTGCCCCCGACAACATTCCACAGTACATTGTCGCCATGTATTGGGAACATTTTCCTATAATAATATAAAAAATGATGATGTCATCATCAGGAGATATTCCCAATACACGATGGGATTGTGCTGTGGGACGTTGTGGGGGGCTGAATTGAAGTCCACTCTCGCTGTTGCCAGCAATAACGCCTTAATTAGTGGAAGCTGGAGATTTTGAAGCTTTGAATCGTTGCACCATGATCATTGCCACCGACAACAACACCTTAATCAAGCGGTTCAAAACGCTATATCCCAAAGCTTCCCATAGGTGCTCCTCCTAGTCCTCACCTAGCTTTGATGCAACAACCTTGTTGTAACCCTGTTTCAACAGCCTCACACCAGTGTTTTCCTCCCCAATGTGCATGTTTCTCCCTCCCCTGTTTTCTTATGTTTTTCATTTGGAAGGTTTAGTGGAGTAGAGGAGGAGAAAACAGGGGGCGAACAATTTGAATAGATGATGTTGGCAAGTGAGGTAGGACCATCTCATCTAGGAGGCATTTTCGCTGCCAAATTTTCTTAAGATTTTTATCATTTTTTGTATATTTTTATGTGATTATTGTTTTAAAAATCATTTTTAGTTTATATATATAACAAGGAACAAATGATTATTATTTTATCAATTTATATGATTATTTTCTGCAATTTTCTTTTATAGTAGAAAAATATAATTTATAATTTTTGGTTGAATTTTTTTGTTTGAAAGGTTTTATCATTTTCTTTATTTTTTCCCTTTTTCTTACCTCAAACTTTAAATTCCGATCAGTACGTTGTACTTTGGCTCGAGTAACAATTTGGTCCCTAAACTTTAAAATGCGACAATCTAGTACCCGAAATTTCAAAATATGATAATCCAGTACTTGAATTTTCAAAATGTGACAATCTAGTACCTGCTGTTAACCAGTATGTTAATCAGCCGTTAAGTGACATTTGAAAAGACACAAATGCCTTTCGAGTGTCATCTAATTATCTTTATCAACCATCCATACATTAACAAAAAAATGAACAGTCCCAAATTCTAGCTTCTTCTAAATAGTCACCAACTTTTTTTAATAAAAGAAGCTAGGATTTGGGGGTGTTCATTTTTTGTTAACGTTTGGATGGTTGATAAAGATAATTAGATGGTACTTGAAGGGCAGTTGTGCCCTTTCAAATGTCACTCAACGGTTGATTAACAGATTGGTTAACAACAGGTACTAGATTGCCACATTTTGAAAGTTTGGGTACTGAATTGTCACATTTTAAAGTTTGGGGACCAAATTGTCACTCAAACCAAAGTACAAGGTATTGATCGGGAATTTTCCCTTTTTATATTCTTTCTATAATTATTATTTTTAGTTGAAATATATAATTTTTGAATTTTGTTATTTTATTTATTATTTTGAAATATCTAGATATTTGATTGAAATTTTATCATTTTATGTGTGTTGAGCAATATCTATCAAATTTTGCATTTTTCTGTAGTTTTATATTTTTGCTGCAACACTTTTTGCAATTTTTCAAAATTTGAGTTTTTTTTCCCCTATATAGATTCGAGGGTTGTGGTAAAAACGTTTATTTTAAACTAGAGGGTCAAATGGGTGGGTTACGATGGGTTAGGGTCAAAGTGGGTTACTAACATGGGTGGCAAATGGATTAGTGGGCCAATATGGGTGGGTTGGTACTCAACTTCTCAACTTACACCCAACCCACCCATTTGCAACCCCTCCTCGGCTACTAGACTTGTTCATTGGTTGGGTCGGGCTTTGCTTATGTATCAACAAAATACATTCAGGCTTGAGACCGAGCCCGACTTGACCATTGGGCCTAGGTCTTGAGCTTGAACACGAGTCTAGCCAAAAATTTGAAGATGGATTTTTTTATTTAATTAAAAAGTGTTTTATTTATAATAAAAGCTCTCAAAACTAAAAAATAATAAAAAATCTCACTATTACTTGTAAAAAAAGAAGAGAAACAAAGAAAAAAAATATATATTTAAATAAAATATATTTTTTATTATATAATATATATTATCAAATCAAACTCGAACTTGAACCAGGTTTTTTTGAGAAAACCCAAATTTGTGGGTATAAAATAATGTCCAAGGCCAAGTTAAAATGAGATTGAAGCATGGCTCGGGAACCATCCAGACAACCGGTTCTATCTTACCCCAAACCCAATCTTTAGCCAAAAACCGTTGAATTGGTCAACGACCCATTGACCTAGGCGATTAAACCATTGACCTATCGACTCATCCAATGATTTTTGACTATTTTTTATTTTTATTTTTTAAATTTCGTTGTTAGAGTAGATTATCCATTCGAATCGAACAATTGAACCATCAACCCAAAAAGTGATGGCTAGAACGATTCTATTTCCAAATCGTTTTTTAATAGGATGAACAGAAACAAAGAGAGATCGAGCTACCGGCTATGAATAGGTTTATGGGCTACGCTAGTATAATTCTGAATTGAATTTTTCACGAACCTAGTTGGAAAAGTCGTGAAAAAGCTTGATTTGTATGTAGTCTCAGCTTGCATAGAAATTTCAATTTCCTTCCATGGGCTTCGGAAGGAAAGTTGGTCCATTGCAAAAGATAATGTATGTAGTTTGTGCTTTGTGGTACGAAAAATATTTGTGCCCCACACATCTCCCCCTTTCTCTCTCTAGCTAGTAGCTACACGGCTACACCGAAGTCTCGCACTCTCTCTCCCTCCCTCCCTCCCTCCCTCTACACAACATGAAATAGTGCAGTGAAAATCTCTCTCTTCTTCTCCTCTTCTTCATTTGAGATTCATTTGTGTTTTCTGCTGGTATTAATCAGTGAAGGACGAGAGATACAGTTGAGGTACTACCGACCTCTACACAACACGAAAATAGTTGTAGGAGTGAAAGGTAAGATCCATCTCTCGCTCTTCATCTTCTTCTTCATTTTTGCACTGACGAACGATTCATTTGTGTTTTCTGTCATTTTAGGGCATTAATCAGTGAAGGACGACAGAGACAGTTGATTCATTTGTGTTTTCTGCTATTTTAGGGCATTAATCAGTGAAGGACGACAGACACAGTTGAGTTACAGCCGACCTCACCCACTTATATTCCACCTCTATTTAGGGTTTTTTTCCTGCCATTTTAGGGCTATTCTGGACAGTATGATTCATTTTAGGGCGTTTTCTCTGCATAAAAATTTGACAGGAATTGAAGATTAGAAGGTCTTAATCTTGTTTAATTTTGAACTCAACTAGATTCTGTTTTTCTTCTAGTTTGTTTGTCATTTTTCTTCTGGTTAATTGAACTCAAACCTCATCCTAATTTTCTTAGGTCCACTGTAAAATTCCGCTCTGTCATGATGCAGAGGATTGTTAGTCCAAACAAAATTTTTGTTTTAGACATCCTCTCCATCTTCGTTTCTAAGTTTGGAGATTAATCCCAAGTGGACCAATACACGCATGAGACAACGGAAGCACCCGGTTTTTGTTGAAGGGATGGAAAGAACTGAGACCAACAACTCAGATAGAGAGATGGGTTGGCCATGGCTGTGGAATTTGTCTGGTATACCTAACTAAATGGCACGCTTCAAGGTCATGGTGCTCATGAAGTTTAACAAGTGGCTCCACACATGGGTTTCTAGCCTTCAGCAGCCCATTAGCTCCCTCTTCTATAAATTCCATGAGATCAACTCCTTGAGTGTGTGTAGGAGGGTGTGGGAGGAGGGAAGTGCTGCAGGGTTAGTATATTCATGCACATATGAACACTCACAGTGGAAAATGAGAGCTCTTTATCCCGACCTGGCTATGTCCAATGCCCAAGTAGCACTCACTTATCCCAGCAAGAGAGTAATCCAAAAACCCCTTTTAAGATCTAGTCTTGTTTAACTAAGCACTTAGAGGAGTAGGAAAGAAAGAATAAGAGCAGAGAAACAAAGAGAACAAGGGAAGATATATTTGGGGAAGTAAGACTTCTTGTATTGCTACATATGGTCTTGCAAATGATGGAAGGAGACCTATCTATAGTGATTCCACTTCTTTAACCATTATTATGTACATGGCACATCATATACACAATAATCTTTTTTCTAAGCATGCCACTTATCCCTTAAGTGCCATCTTACTCGATTTAAGTGACACCTTTTATTTAGGTTATATGTCACTTCATGCTATTGGTGAGGTGTCCTTATATGAACTCATCCATTTGTGTCCCATGAGGGTAAAACCCATTTTTAAAGCCCATTGATGGTCTTCATGTGGTCATTTATGAACAAACTTAACCTTGTAGAGCTCATGCTGGTGCAATTGCCTTTGCTGGGTTAACTTAACAAACAGTTTAAGGATTTTTTTTTTTTGGATCAATAACAAAGAACTTTCATTAATTAAGTATAGAAAATATTTAAATACAATGGTTGGGGGAGGTAAACTCTCTTAACTCTCCCCCAAAGAGAAAATTACAATGTAGCACAAAACAAATGACTTCTTCCCACCCCTTGTTTGGACAGTGCATCTGCAAATGAATTGGCACATCTTTTAACCCACTGCATACACACTTCCATTCCTTGAGTTAACCACTTGAATTATCTTCATTCATTAATGTATGTCCAAGACCCATCATTTGTTTTCTCTATCCAGCTACCAATAACCACTTGTGAATCTCCTTCAATGATGAACCTATTTATATTTAGTTCCTTAGCCCTTTTCACCCCCACTAACAAAGCCAGAATTTCTCCTCTCAATGAATCCCCGAATCCAATTAGTCCCGAAAAAAGAGCTATTATTGAACCTGCCTCCAATCTAAAAACACCTTCAACCCCTAATGGCCATGGATTTCCTTCACTGCTCCTGTCAAAGTTGAGCTTGATAAAGCCTTCCGATAGGGGATGCCATGAAGGATGGGCGATGATTCTGCTTGGAGCTGAAGCTGCTATTTCTTGCTAGTTGAGCATCATCAGATATGTTCCATGTCTTTACCCATTGGGCAACTCTCAAAGTAATCACCTCTATGATTGTTTCTCTGCTTCTTTCCTTTTCAGAAAATATTCTTTGGTTCCTTTCCTCCCAAATTGTCCAATAAACCGCTGCCCTGGTGCACAAATGCACATCCATAGGATTCTTACCCACTTTTTGATCTGACTACCAATAGAATAGACGAAGAGGCTTTGAATGCTTGAAGGGGGAGTCCACCTACAACCAAATAAAGAGAGAAACCATTCCCCAATAGACTTGTTCATGGGCCAGGTAGCCTGACGGGCCGACCTGATCTAAGTCAGGCTTGGACAGGATTTCAGGCCCGTGGGCTCGGGCCTAAAATATTGGGCTCAAACTTATTTTGGACCGGGCTCGGGCTTTCTCAAAAAAGTCCGGCCCGACTTAATAATGTATTATATAATAAAAATATATTTTATATAAAAACACACACAGACACACACACACACACACACACACATATATATATATATATATATAATAATTTTTCTTTATTTTTCTTCTCTTTTTTTCAAGTAATTGTGAGATCTTTCATTATATTTTAAGGTTTTGAGGTCTTTTAATATAAGTAAAATAGCTTTTAATTGAATAAAAAAGGAAAAAAATATTTTTTTTTTCCAAATTTTTGGCTGGGCTCGGGATTTATATAAGGGCTGGGCTCGGGCTCGGGCATATTCTGTTAATTTAGAGGCAAAGCTCGGCTTGGCCCAACCTATGAACAGGTATTGTCCCAAATAAAAGAAGTAAAGGGGCAAGATATTAGTTAGTGAAAGCAATACTCACCATTGGCTTTACAAAGGGTACATCGGTTCGGGAACAAGCATAAAAAAGGCTACTTTCGTTGAATTTGATCACAAGTATTAATTCTTTGCAAAGCTATTTCCCAACATAGTGCTCCAACCCAAGGTGGGACCGGTCTCCCCCACACTTTTTTAGTAGGAAAGGGATTGGCAGGATTAGGAGTAGATTGAATTAGGGCATTGGATAAAGAGGCATAAGTGAAAGAGCTAGAAGAGGAAAGGGTCCAAATCCTAGAATCCACCCTAGAAGGGTCCAAGAGGACCTTTTGAAGTACCTGAACCAAAGACAACACCAAATCCAACTTTGATTCTCTAAGACCTTGTCTAAACCCCAAATTCCAATTAAGCTCAGGTCTTGGGCCAAAGGAGGAAACGAAGGTGGAGGAAGGCTTATTTTTGGATCTAGAAAGAGAGAATAAGGAAGGGCTTGGTCTTTATGCGGTACCTCCCCCACCCACACATGTTCCCAAAACCTCACCAAATTTTTGGAGCACAAGTTATACACAACAAAGGGTAGAAAACAAGGAAGGATGGCATGAATAGCTTTCCAAGGTGCTGCAGTAGTATCTTGGGCCAAAATTCTTGTGTCCTAGCCATTAGTCGCCAGCCCATGTATGCTCTTTATCACCTTTGTCCACAACTTGTCCTGATTCACTGAGAATCTACTCAACCATTGCCCCAACAAAGCTGTATTCCTCTTTTAAATGCTCCCAATACCTAGACCCCTTGAATCCTTACTTCTACTTACCACTTCCCATCTAACCATATAGTCCCTCTTTTCCTCTCTAGGCTCTCACAAAAAATCCCTTGTTAACTTGTCTAACCTTCTACAAATCCTTACGGGCATCCTAAAATCCGATAGGAAGTAGACCGACAGATTGTCCAAAGTTGATTTGATCAAGGTGATTCTTTCACCAAGAAAGAGGTAATTCCTTTTCTAGGAGGCTAGCCTTTTTGAGAACCTATCCATCACCGAGTTCCAAAAGTTCACACTTCTAGGTTGCCCCCCATAGGTAGTCCCAAATAATTCAGTGACCACTGGCATACCTCACAACCCAAAATTGTTGCACATTCAGATACCTCTCTATCATCCATGTTAATGCCTGCCACACAACTCTTACTAAAGTTAATTTTTAGATTTGACATCTTCCAAAAAACTTGGACCACCTCCTTCAAATTCCTCACCCAATTTAGATCGCCTCCCTCACAAACTAAAATGGTATCATCAGCGAACTGCAAACGAGTAATAGGCACTCTTTCTCTTTCCACTCTCCAGCCTCTCACCAAACCCCTCAAATATGCTCTTTGGATAAGGATACCTAGCACTTCAGCTACTAGGGTGAATAAGAAAGGAGAGAAGGGGGTCCCCTTGTCTAATACCTCTAATGGTTGGAAAGTGATCCACTACTGTACCATTTAACAGAATTGAGTAATGGCATGTACTTATGCAGCCTTTAACCCACTTGCACCACCTATCTCCAAAGCCAAAGTTCCTCATCCCTTCCAACAAGAAATCCCAATCCATCAAATCATATGCTTTCTCTAGATCGAGCTTACAAATCAAACCTTTCTTTCCAGATCCTTTTAGGTTCTCCACACTCTCATTATCAATAAGGATTTGGTTGATGATCTGCCTATCCATGACAAAAGCACCTTGATTTAAGGATATAATAGAAGGAAGCACTAATTTAATTCTTCTTGACAACACCTTAGCAATAATTTTGTATAGGCTATGGACCAGATTGATAGGCCTAAACTCCTTTGGTTGGATTGCCCCAACTTTCTTCGGAATTAGTGCAATGAAGGTAGAATTTAATCTTGGATTTATTACCCCTTTGCTAAAAAAATTCATCATACACCTTTTGGATATCCTCCTTCAAAATGTCTCTGTAGTCTTGGTAGAAGGCCATAGTAAATCCATATGGACTTGGTGCTTTAGATCTATCCATTGAAAAAACTGCTTCCTTTTATTTCCTTCAAATCAAACCTTCGTTTAACCAACTCTTTTGCTCTCCCGATACTCTTGGCCAGTCCAACCCTTCCACACGCCTTCCAATTAGAGGTTTTCTAAAGATATGGTTCACAAAGGCTCTAGCAATTTCGTTTTTGTTGATCAATAATCTCACCTTCAACTTCTAATTTAGAGATGATGTTTTTCCTCTTTTTGTTATTACCTAAAGCATGGGAGATTTTTGTGTTTTTATCCCCCTCTGTTATCCATGTTTGCCTAGATTTCTATCTTCGACTTATCCCTTCTTTGATTAGAATATCCTCCAATTCCTTACTTAGTCTCTTTTTCTCTTGCTTTTCTCTTTCTCCGAAGATTCCATCATTTTCTTTGCTGTCCAGAAGCTCAATATTTTCGATTACCTCTTGCTTTTTTTCTTCTAGTCTCCGGTCTCCCAAAATGCTGTACATTCCATACCTTGATTTTTTGCTTTCAACTCTTTAAGCTTATAATGGAATTTCATACCCTCCCACTAATCACTAGGGCTACTCTTTGTCCACCATTCCTTTACCTTCTCTCTAAAACCTGGGCGACATAGCCACATGTTCTCAAAACGAAAAGGGGTTGGGTCGCTTCCTCTTTAAGTCTTAACTTATCCTTGGATAGGGTGACAGGCCAATGATCAAGGGTTATCCTAGGTAAAGCCCTTGAAGCCAACTCTCTCTAGTTAGCTTCCTAATCCATTGTAAATAAAAATCTATCAAGCTTAGAGCAAATTGGGTTCGACTACAAGTTGGATCAAGTGAAATTAGTACTCAAAAGGGGTAGCTCCTTCAGCTCGCAATTTATGAACTCATTGAACTTTCTCGTATTGGTGGTTACTCTTTGCCTCACCTTGTTGGATTTCTCAACAAATCTTATCACGTTAAAGTCCCCTTCAATACACCATGTTTTGTCTAGTGATTTAAAAGGTGTGCCTAGGCGCACAAGTGAGGTGCATTTTAGGGTAGGTGCCTTGGCCAGGTCCTAGGCGTAACTCTTTCAAAACGCGCACGCCTGATGCGCCTTGTGCCTCAAAGGGCGTGGCATAAAGGCGGCTTGTAGAATCAGAAATGTAATATGTTTTACATCACATTAGCTAGTTGAAGTAATGCAATTGAGAAAAAAAGAGATTGTGGGTTTTACATGCTTGAAAATGTTTTATATGTTTGATTTTATTTTTAAATTCTCATTTGAATATGCTTTACATGTTATGTTTATGCATTTTATTTTTAGATGATAGGTTTTTTAAATCATTTATTTTTAAATTTAAGTTTATATTTTTATTAATATTATGTTTAATATTTTTTTGAATTTTTAGAATTTTTTTTTTAATTTTTGCTCCTTGCTTCAAAAAGGCATGTGCCTCTCGCCTTGCGCCTTGGGCGCAAATTGACCCCTGTGCCTTTTTTGCGCCTTGCGCTTTCATAACACTGGGTTCGTCTCACAAATCTTGTATATCTCCTAGCTCTTTCCACATCTCATTCCTCTCTCTATACCCATTAGGTTTGTAAATGCTTGTTAACACCCATTCAAATCCATCATCCTCTTGTTGGAATTTGAGAGACACATAAACTTCCCCATCAATACCTCCACACCTTGCAATATATTCTTCTTCCATAGTACCACCAATCCTCCAAAGGATCCCCATGATGGCGACATTACCCAACCTTTACCCCTAGACCTCCAAATACCTCTGGCCCATCTATCATCAAAAGCCAAGAGCTTGGTCTCTTGGAGCAGAAGAACATCTGGTTTCTCCTTCTTCGGCATTCCCTTGATTAGTGCTCTCTTCCTCGTGCTCTCTAATCCTCGAACATTCCAGCTAACCAGTTACATTTATCAACTACAATTTTTATAATCCCTACATCAAACAGCCAACATACTTGCCTCCTCTTCTTCTGCCCTTCCTCTCACTAAACTTCCTATCTCCCTCCACATCAAGCTTTAGCCTCTCTACCTCACTCATCTTCCTTTTTCTCACCTTCAGTTTTCTTAAGCCTTATGTTTTGTTCTAAGCTTTCTTCTATTTTTTAATCAAACTATTAACCTGTGTTTTAAAACTGGATCCATTTCCTCCATAACCAGTCTAATGATGCATTAGACAAAAAAGTTAGCTGTCTGAAAATTTTTACTTTGATGGCAATTTGCAATTAGAATGACTTTTTATCATTGCCAGCATATGCAATTATGGTGCCACCTGCACTGAGTCAGAACTGACTATTGATGCTAACTATCTTGTTTAGACATAACTGATCTGGGTTCCTGTTAATATAGCAGTGATAGGAACAAAGAAACCATACATTCCATCACAGGAACAGATCTGGCATTTAATTCCTGAGCGAATCCATGGATTAACCTTAAGGTTCTCAAGTTCAAGACCAAGGAGATTCTTTCTTAAATGGAACCCAACAAAGGTCAGGTTAGATTTAGTATGGTTTCTTAAATGGAAACCATACCTTAATGTTCAATACCCATGCCATGTGCCAAGGTAACATTGGCTTCTTTTCTAGCTGGTCTATTGTCCTACCCTGTTCTGCCATATTAAGAGATGATATTGGTAAATCTAAACTGTTGATCAGAGTCGTCAGGCAAAGGATGCTTACCCTTGGCCATTTCTTCACTCCTCATCCATGGCAAGGGCTAAGGCTTTTTGTTCTGAAACTTGACCACATAAATGGAAGACTGGTTAATGAATGTACTCAGTATGAGGGAACTATATGCATGCATTTTGTTTGAGGCATATTATCGAAGTGATAAGTCTTGAACCATTTATGATGGGCTTTCTAATTTGATTTAAGAGACTTTATTAGGTTTTATTTTTTATTGGACAACAAACTTTATCTAGAAGGATGAGATAATTAACTTATTACCAACATAATGTCTTGAAAGCCTTTGTTCTAAGTTTTTTTTTTTGTTTGAAACTAAGTAACTTAAGTAGAAAAGAGTTTCTTGCTTATGCAGTATAGGTACAGATGTATGTATATATAGGGAAGCTCCTTTTGCCAAAAAAAGTGTATGTATATGGAAGCCGGTTGGCTAGTTGGATCATTTAGTGAGCTTTTGTTAAGGACCAAGAAATCTTCTTACACATGACAAAATTAGTTTGGAGCTCAAAAGGAGTCTCGAGGTTCCTATTCCCCACCCAATATTTATTGAAAATATTTTGGCCCAAAACATATTGCCATTTGTTTATCGGTCCATTTTACATTAAAAATTTAAATCTTGAAAATGTAAATGTAAGAAAGTGTATTGTGGAGGAAAAATCAACATGTATGCTCTTTCTAGGGATTTAAGATGTAGAGTGATATTGTCATACATTACTTATTACCTCATAAGTATACCTCTATTTACACATTTCCAGACCTTAAAATGAACCCATTGTCCTCGATCATTTGATTCCTGTGAATATTGAAGTCTTGAAATTTGAAGTAACAAAATCCTTTAAAGCAAGACATACTTTTTCTTGAAAATATTCAAAAAATAAAATAATATTAATACAAAAAAATGCAAACTTTTGGTACCAAAAGAATATAAAAATAATGCAAACTTGATTTTTAAAAGAAGTTAAGTGTTTTAAAAAGTCCATTGACTCAAATAAACTTAACATGAATATATTTAAAGTGAAAATGTAGAAGTAAAAGCATACATATGTGAATTGTGCTTAAGTGCTTCAAACACTCAACAATTCAAGCATGTAAAACGTTCTATCTGGTTATCATCATCATCATCTCTTGGTTGCATTGCTTGAGGTAGCTAGTGTGATGTTAAACATCTTGCATTTCTAATTCTAGGAGATCTGCCCTCTACCTCTGTAAAGGCTCCTTGAGGCAAGCCCAAAAATGTATATGCAAGGGTTTGGGGCAGTTCCCCTAACTTAATTTTTTTGTCCTATATATATATAAAGATTGTTTTTTTCTTTTGTGATTTTAATTGCAGTTCATTCTCTTTTAGGATTAGGATTTGGATATTATTTGATGAAAAAAAGTCTTGTATTAACTATTAAGAAGGATGAGGAAACCTGGCTGTTCTTGCAAGGTGCCAACCAGCTGGTTGGTAAGGTCTCCTGCTGGTCGTAACAGAGACTTGGGATCAAATCCCGCCTGCACCTGGGTTGGGGGATGGGCTACCCCCAGTTGTGTAGCCCTTCAAAAGAAAAAAAAAAGACTGTTCTTCCAGGCAGCAAAAATTATCCAACACAATTCCTCTCATTACTGGATGATGAATTTTGAGTATTGTCTCTTATGGATGTCCAAAGGAATACCACTGTCTTTGTTAGGGCCCTTATTTCTCAGATCCAATTCTGTGGGACAGCTTGAAAGTCTGCTTCCATCAGCTTGTTGTAAAAAGACCTCAAAGTAAATAGCTCATCCCTTGCTTGCTGTCCACTATCTTCTATCCATGGAATTTGGCTGAGGGATTTCGTGACTAAGCATCTGAAGGGGGGGGGGGGGGGGGGGTTAGCTCTTCAGAGTCCTAATAAAAAAATTGTCCTAAGCCTAAGGGCCCAAACTAGTTGGCTTCTCACGCTGTCATAACAGTCTTTAATGGTCACATTCTGGTCTTGAACTACTAACATTAGGTGTAAAAAACACCTTTAGAAGTGGGGCAAATGGCTGATATGGACTGTGCATTGAATGGCCAATCCAGTGAATCTGATGGATAGTTTGTATAGGTGATGGTGTTCCTCCATATGGCAGAAATAGGTGGTCTCATGTAGGGAGGCTCCATAGTGATCCTTTTTTTAGTAGTCCATAAAAATAGATACATAAAAGTACAATCGGCTCAACTGAAAAAGTCTTGTCACAATTGTATGGATTGGCTAAATGAATCTTGTTTCATGCCCTTCCACTGTATTCAAGGGCCATATCCCATTTTAGATTCTAAATCCTCAAATTGTTCCTCACTAACTCAACCCATGTCCCTTTTGGCCTGCCCCTATCTCCTCGAAAACCATCAACTTGAACTTGATAACCTCTTATATGTGCAGTAGGCAGTCTTCCATCCACATGCATGTGCATGCATGGACATACATATGTACAGGCTCCCATAGCAATGACATATTTTGGTTCGGGCATTTGCTCATATAATCTCACTAAAGAAGGAGCCATTTTCATTGTTACTGTGCCGGCTGTTAAAATTAGGTCTGCTTGCCTAGGACTCGATCTTGGTACCAGTCCATAACGATCAAAGTCAAATCGCGAGCCTATTAATGAAGCAAATTCAATGAAACAACAACTGGTACCATAGAGAAGCGGCCATAAACTGGAGAGTCTTGACCAATTTGAAAGATCATTCAATGTAGTTGAAATAACAGAATTTTGGGTTGGTCGATCAAGTAACGGAAACTTAATGGAATTCATAACTATCTCAATGTCATTTTTTTCTTCTTTTTACTTTTTATTGTCTGAATATTCAGGAGCTAAGACCATTCCAATGCTCCTTCTCGCCATGCATAAACTGAACCAACAATTAGGATAAGCACGAAAATTAAAGCTTCTATAAATACAGATACACCCAATACATCGAAACTCATCGCCCATGGATAAAGAAAAACCGTTTCAACATCAAAAACAACAAAAACTAGAGCAAACATATGCATAGGCAGAGCATTTCAGCAATCTTCTTATGGTTATATCGTCTTTTCTTAATTCTTACAATGCTTATTTTTACTTCTCTTTCCCTTCAATGTTCAAGATAGACTGATAAAAAGTTCGAAACACTTCATTCTTCCTTGATCTTATTTATGTGGTGATGCTGATAAAAAAAAATCTTATTTATGTGGTGATGCTGATAATAAAAAATCTTATTTATGTGGTGTATGCGTATTCACACCACATACAAAAAGAGAGCTACATACTCCACTTGTTGCAGCACACATTACAACAAACACATCAGCTAATGCCTTTTACATTGGTCTAGGCTTGATTGCCAATGCTATATAGGGTGCAACTTCGGCGGGCTGCGGGTTTGGGTTGGGATTTTGTTAAAATTTGAATGAGCCCTGCCTGGAAACCCAGGCCTGATGCAGTCTAAAATGTTCAAATCGGGTACCTCACTTGCACCTTTGATACTATAACTTTGCACGCACGCACGCGTATCTAGGTGATGCAATTTCATTAAAAAAGGAACTTTGAGTTGTTTTGAAGAACAGGGAGATATAAGGCAAAATGAACTCCCAACACCCAAGAGAGCTTCAATGTGATGAGTCAATGACTAATTGTTTTGGCCTATCTAGGTGATGCAATGACTAGTTCGTGCCTAGGTGTTGGTTAGTTGAAGAAATAAAATATGTTCTAAGTTCAAGATAAAGAACTTTGAGTTGTATTGAAGAACAGGGAGATATAAGGCAAAATGAACTCCCAACACCCAAGAGAGCTTCAATGTGATGAGGCAATGACTAATTGTTTTGGCCTATCTAGGTGATGCAATGACTAGTTCGTGCCTAGGTGTTACTTAGTTGAAGAAATAAAATATGTTCTAAGTTCAAGATATTGATGCTATCTCATAAATAAGTTAATTTAGACAATAGCCATGCAAGAAAAGAATGATATGAACGTTTAGTTTACAGTGTTTATTTTGCAACCTTGCCTACCAAGTGCATTTGCTAGGAAAAATATACACATATCAAACTTAAAAACCTTTACATTAAGGATATTAGATCTTTGGCAATACAAAGTCAACATTACAATGTATAAATAACTGTATCAGAAGCACTAGGTTGAAAATATGAGGAATTACTTTTATATGAAGAATTCCTTTTATGGGAGGAAAGGAATTCAAGGACCTTTTCTGAAAAGGAAAGGAATAAAGAAGTTATCATTGAAGTAATGACAGTTAGGGTGGTGCATTTGTTAAAATCCTTGGACCTGTTTGTTGATGTCTCTACGGATATGCTGCTTTGGTGACCCACTAGCCTCTGGGTTTATAAAATTAAATTTTGATGGTAGCAGTGAGGGCAATCTAGGGCCCGCAGGAGTAGGAGGTGTCTTCAGAGATGACAATGGGAAGGTGATTGCAATGTATTCAGGTCCCATTGGGGTTGGTGGCTCTTTCAGTGCTGAGGTTTATGCTGTAATGGAAGGTCTAAGGAAGATAAAGGAGCTGAATATTCAAAAGCTAGTTGTTGAAGGAGACTGAAAGTTGCTTTTGAGCTGGTTACAGAAGGACAATGGACTTTGGAAATATGCCAATGAGAGGAGGGATGTTAAGTGGCTAATTAGGGGGTTGAAAATTCAGTTTCTTTGGGTGAAGAGAACTGCAAATGCCTTTGTAGATACATTGGCAAAGTAAGGGGTAGGAAGGGATCAAATGTTTTGGGCTATATTGTAATTCATTTTCATGTTCTCTTGGGGAGAGTTAAGTCTTGTTATCTCTCTCTGGAGTGCCGTAATTATCTTATTCTTTAATAAAATGAGTTTATGTTATTGATGAAAAGAGTCCAAGTTAGCAAGATTTTAGGGTTATCTTTTTTGGAGGGGAAGAATTTGCAAGAAAAGTGTTTCAGGAGTTGGAAGAAGATCCGGTGAACAAATTAAGCTTTAAGGGGTAGAGCAGATTGCTGAAAGATATTTTATTTTGATGCTGCTTTGGGTTGCTTTGGGGGTTTGTGTTTGAATTTTGGTTTTTTGGTCCTTGTTTTTTCTGTTTGTAAGGGTTGGGAAAGAAAATTTTGTATTTGAAAAGATTGAAGGGTTTGTTTTGGGTAATATCTTATCACCTTGGTATAATTGTTTTTCCTTCATTTTCTAATAAAATTTTCTTTTTCATTTACTTTAAAATGTTCTCCTAGTATGGTTTATATCTTTATCTTTCCTTTATCCCATCTTTGATAGTTTATAGAATCCCTTTTCTCCCTCTTTAGTGCGTAATTTATGATAAATTTTATCATATACCCTAAGTTTAACTTTAACCTTTTACTCTCTTTTTTATGATTTTGTATTTTTCCCAATTTTTTGCATATCTAGTCTTTTGCCATTCGTTGTAATATGCTCATTTTAATTTGATTATATTTTGAACCTCTTCATTCCACCACCATGTTTCTTTTAACACTTTTCATTTCCCTTTGAAATTTCCCAAAATATCCTTTTCTACTTTCTTTATGCAGTTCATCATTTCAAGCCATATATCATTAGCCTTTCCATCTAAATTCCATTTTCATCATACTATCAACTTGTATCTAAATTGAGCTAGTTTTTCTCCTTTTAGGTTTTTCCACCTAATTCGTGGACAACATTTTTTTTTTTCCCATCTCTCTTTCATTTAGGCTATGTTTGGTTTGGAGGAAAAGGTAGGGAAACCTATACAAGATTTGTATAGGTTTCCCTACCATTCCCTTCATTTCCCTACCTTTTCCTTCAAAGCAAACACAACTTTAGAAGAAAATCAGATCTGTAATAATAAGAGAAAAAAATGAGGTCTCGAAGATAGATGCAGACACAAGAGAGAAGAAGAAGAAGAATTAAAAGAAAGGGAGGAGAAGAACAATTCAATGATCTTTCTAGTCCGTAAGTACTTTTAACTAAAACTAATGAATTGTGGGTAATTACAAGATACCCTTAATATGATGGCCAGCTCATAAAGCAAATAAAGAAGGGTTAACAGGCGTATATAATTGAGGCCCATTAACATAAAGTAAAAGCTAACAAAAAGAGGACAAGTAATAAAAAGATTAGCCGACTAAGACACATCCGGCCTAATATCTCTACACATTTCCTAATGCGCAAATCTACTACCACTAATCTATATTGTGTGGTCAAGCTTTCCCTTGGAATAGCTTTGCAATCCTTACAAGTCATTTGTTTTGTTCTCCTAGTGATGAAGAAAATTATTTGATATATTTTTAATCCACTTTTAAATGCTATTAAGTGTTCATCTTTCTCTTGAATAAAGTGTTTGGAATTGCCATATCATAAGTTGCTGCAAATTCTAAGATTGTATATCTTATTTCATTTCTCTCCCAAACCCAGATCTTCCGTGCACCATATCATAATAATATCCTGCAGTTCTTTTCCCCATATGCGCATTTAAGTCTCCTATAAAAACCTTCATTTGGAATTTCTTGTATTAATCCTTGCAAGTTTTCCCAAAATTGTCATTTGGAATTTCCTGGTCTCAACTTTGTATTCATTTTTTCTTCTATCATTTTTAATATCTGAAGTTTGGTTCTTTATGTGCAGAAGTTCATTTGTTCCTGTTGAAGCCTTTTCTTGACAATGATTTACACGGCGATTGATACATTCTACTTGACGGATGAGCAGTTAAAGAACTCACCTTCTAGGAAAGATGGAATAGATGAAGCAACTGAAACTACCCTTCGAATATATGGCTGCGATCTGATCCAGGAAAGCGGCATTTTGCTCAGATTGTATCCTTATTTATTTTCTACTGACTTGCTGAATCTTTGTGTCTTTTGTTTTGTTTTGTTTTCCTTTTCCTATTCTTTGTTTTTTCTTTCCTTAAAGTTATTCATAGGCCTCAGGCAGTAATGGCTACAGGGCAGGTTCTGTTCCATCGCTTCTACTGCAAGAAGTCTTTTGCCCGCTTCAATGTGAAGGTTTCATCCTCTATTCATTTCTTCTTTGGTGATGAGCATAGTCCTTGCTTTTTTCTTGCTTATTTTTTCCTTATTCTGAATACTTTTGTCAACACTATACTGGTCAGCATTTCTTCTTTGTGTGTTACTTTTAAAAGATCTGAGTTTACTTTTCTGCAGAGAGTTGCTGCTAGCTGTGTTTGGCTTGCTTCAAAGCTGGAAGAAAACCCTAGAAAAGCAAAGCAGGTTCTCATTGTATTCCACAGAATGGAATGTCGGAGGGAGAATCTACCTATAGAACATTTGGATGTCTTTTCTAAGGTTAGACTGAATCAACTTTGTGAGCCCTTGTTTGCCTGAATAAGCTTTACATCGAATGCTTGTTACATGTAATATAAAGTCTTGAGGTGACTTACCTAAAGGAAATAGATGAAAAACACCAAATGTATTATCTGTTTTTGCACCATAGGTGCCTTTTAGTGTTATTGATTTCCCGTGGTGATAAATTCTGTAACATGTTTTGCTCTTGTCAGTATTAGTAACAATGCTGGGGTGTTAACTTTTCTGCGGAATTTGGTTGATGTTAACACTGCATGGCATCTACATTAGTGGAAATCCTGATATGGATTCTTTCTGCAGTAAGTGTTTTTTGTCTAAATTTTCTCCTCTTTTCTTACAGAAATATTCAGAGTTGAAGGTGGATTTGATTAGAACAGAAAGGCATCTGCTGAAGGAGATGGGTTTCATCTGTCATGTTGAACATCCTCATAAATTCATATCAAATTACCTTGCCACACTTGAAACACCTCCAGAGTTGAGGCAAGAAGCCTGGAATCTAGCAAATGACAGGTACTTTAATAAGTTACTATCTGTATCTGTTTACATTCTTAGTTGTTAATTTAATTCTCAATGCCTGGCTTGAGGCTTGAGCTTTTATCTTGGCAATTCCGAGAGGCCATTGAAACTTATTTCAATTTGGAAGCATAAAGTTTGGATATATTTGCTGTAGTTTTTTCCATGCTCCATAAATTACATTCACTATGAAATGCTTTTTAATGGAGTCTTTACAATGGGACAGAAATCCTCACCCTTCTTTAACAATCGAAAAGAATTCTTTAGAATTTGGGAACATGTAACAGGTTTCTTATATTAAGGATAAAAAACAGGGGTTTGAAAATTAAATTTTTAGTCACGAGTACATGGTGATGACCTTTAGTCAGTTGCTCCACTTAGGGGTGCAACTGTGCAAGACAGGCCAGGTAAGTTAGTTGAGAGTCCAAGCTAACCCAACCGTGTTGTTTGGGTTGATCTCGGGGTGGATTCATTGTGGCCCAATTTCTTCATTCTGTCTTTGCTTAATAAAATATTTTCACTCCTTAGAATTGGAATCAGCTGATTAGGGTTAACCATCTTTAACATTGGAGTACATGCATGGGGGCAAAGTTATGGTGCTTTAGGAGTACCAATGCTACACTAAACTCTTAGCCTTCAAGCACACATACATATGCGAATGGATATGTTGAGTTTGGGTTGGAAAGGGTTGCCTGAGGACCCTTGTACAGTTATCCTGGTATCGTAGCTTATTGATACCTTTGTTGGTTTGCTTTCACCTGGTTTGATTAGTTTGCTTACACACACATACACACACACTTGCACATAGATGATACTAAATCAGTATTAAACATGATTTATCATGTTTGAGTGGTACCTGTTTAATTCACATCTTTTAAAACACTTTGATTTTAGGTGTTCTTATGCCTTTTTAGTTGTTTACATGGACTCTTGATCTTTGTGCAGTTTGCGTACAACCTTGTGTGTTCGTTTCAGAAGTGAGGTTGTGGCCTGTGGGGTTGTATATGCTGCTGCGCGCAGGTTCCAGGTACCACTTCCTGAGAATCCACCATGGTGGAAGGCTTTTGATGCTGAGAAATCTGGGATTGATGAAGTCTGCAAAGTCTTGGCACACCTTTACAGCCTTCCCAAGGCACAATATATACCAGTGTGCAAAGATGGAGACTCGTTCACAACCTCAAGTAAGACAAAGGACCCTCAAGCTCAACAAGTTCCAAAGGTGAGTTCCCATTTTTATGCTTACTACCATGTAGACATGTTATATCAGTGTTTTAAAAGCGCAAGGTGCAGAAAAAATGCAAATGGCCTTTTTACATCCAAGGTTCAAGGAGCAAGGTGATGCATAAATCTTTTAAAGCGGAGACAAGTTTTTAAAAATTAAAAAATGCATAAATTGCAAGAAAAACGTGAAAAATAATATTAATTAAAAATGCATATTTAAATTTTAAATTAAATTTTTTAAAAAGTCTATTAGGTCATATTGAAATACATAAACATAACATATAAAACATATACCAAGTGAAAATGTAAAAATAAAATGAAATGAAACATAACATGTAAACATATTTAAGCACTCGACAATTCAAGCACGTGAAACTTTTAGTCTATTTCTTTTCCAATTGCATTATTCTAAATTTATGAGCCATTTTAGATTGAGCGGCAAGCCCAAACAAATCCATGCTAGGGTCTTAAATTCTTAATTGGTACTTAAAAAATTGGTTTTATTATTTAGGTTTAGTTCACATCTTTTAAAAAAATGTGTTGTATTAAGAAGAATAAATGAAAAATATTAGCAAAATGGTGGTTCTCAAAGCACCAGCAAGTGAGTGAAATACCATGCTTATAAAAAGTACAAAAAGCACAAAGTTTAAGAAATGTGCATCCCTGGGCTGAGGCACAAGGCACACCATGTGCATACCTTTTTAAAGGAGCTATGCCTGGGCCTAGGTGAGGTTCAGGCCTTGAAATGTGCCTCGATTGTGCACCTGTTCCTGGGCATATTGCCATTATTTTTCGAGACTGACTTTTTTAGGTTCATGATACGGCATCCAATTAACTAGTTTGTTGTAAATTCTGCTTTGCTTAGGATGGTGTTCCAAATGGTGCAGCAGCTAGTAGTGATACCAGTGCCACCAAGGTGTCTACAGCACCGAATTCAGACTCAGGTGGGTCTAAAGATGCATTGATAAAAGCGGCCCTTGACAAACTTAAGGAGTCCAAGAAGAGTGACGATGATGTCAAAAGTGCCCCAGTAGAGGGGGCGGTTAGAGAAGAACCCCCATCAAAGCTCAAGGTCGATCACAGACAAGAAGTGGGTGGAGAAAGGAACAGGGAGAGAGAAAGGGAGAGGGATAGAGAAAGGGAGCGGGAAAGATCAAAAGCCCGAGATCGTGACAGGGGAAGGGACTCTGACAGGGAACGTGAACGAGAAAAAGATGTGGAAAGGGACAGAGAGAAAATTAAGGAGAGAAGCCATCGTTCCAAGGACAAAGGAAAAGACTCAGGTTGGCTTCTGAATATACTTATTCTTCTTTTCTATGCTCGATGAATTTTTGGGACCTTTTTGGTGCATACCTTTTAACTTATCCCTGATGTATATTGGTTCAGGAGGTGGACATTCTGATAAATCAAGGCACCACTCATCTCGAGGTATGTTTCTTGTTCTTCAATGTTTCTTGTGGGAAGCAATTGAATGATCAATCTTCTAAATACTGTTACTTATTTTTATGTTAGATCGTGGTGACTATCACAGCTCCTCTTATTCATCCCGGGACAAGGATCGCCACAGACATCATCCATATGCATGAAACCTATGTTTTGTGTGTATCCATCCATATTCATGAATCAAAGGGTTTGTCTGTGTACTAGTCTAAATATGTTAGAAATCTGTAGCATAATTCTTCTAACAGGGTTGATGGATTTGGTTTTTCCTACCTGTTCTACCTATCAGGCATGAATCTATGCCCTTGAATAGCAGTGAAAATGGTTTTGGTTTAATCGGATTCATTTCGGAAATCTATGCATCTATAATCGAATTGGATCAAATTTAATAATGTAATATTTGGATATTGCTTGATCCGGTATGCATGTAGATGTATTAAGTATCAGATCTTTTTAAAATTTTAGCGTAATGATTTTCAGGATTATATCAGCTTTTTTTTTTGATACTGCATATTACAGATTGCAGGGTATTAAGGAGTGGGGACAACAGGGTGCTCGTGAAGTCCACTGACCTTGCTGCAGAGAGTTAAGCGGGTTTTGTTCCTGTGGCCCTATACTTGGAGTTCAGATTTCCTTTTCACACCCACCTCAAGGCATGTTGTGTCCAATGTTGTAAGACTCGAACCGGAGTAATCGGTTAATCAGGTGGTTTGTCCATCCAACCTGCCAAAACTGTTATTTAACCGGGACCGGAAAGGCCATCGGTTCTCGATTTCCATGATCCAACTGTGAGTCTGGGTCGAGTCTTAAAACATTGGTTGCAGCTGCAGGGAACACCGAACATCTCCATATTTAGCATCACCAAGTAACCATCTTGCATTGGTGCTGGGAATGAAAACGGTGCTGTGTATGTCTGAGTTGTAAGTACCGTTTTTTGTTTGGAAATGGTGCTGCCACAGGCTGATTTTTTGGGAAAATAATACTGGTTTTGTTTGATACTAGTGCTGTAGAACCATTTTCAGTATTGATCTATATTATCCAATGTCCAAGATGATGTCACATTGATGCTGTATCATTGTATTGCTGACAGCAATAGGCTGTTTTTTGAGAAAATATTGAATTTGAGTTTCTTCAGACCACACTTTTCCGATTTTCAAGGTGTGGCCTAGAGTTATGTTTTTTTTTTGGAAAAAACGGTACCAAATAAGAGGTTATTTTTCGAAGCACTACTTTTTCTAATGTGGTGCCTATGTGGCGGTGTCTTCTCAGAAATCACGTCAATGTTAAACACTGCCTTTATCTATCAGTTCATTGGTAGATTATTAGTTTAAAAGCTATGAACAAGGTTCAAAATATCGATATGCTCGATATGTCGGTAGGGGCGTATCGAGTGAATCGATATTAATTTTTATTGCTTTTTTTATTTTTTATTTTTTTTTGCAACCGGTTTAGGGGGGTTGGTTTAGGGCTCCTCTACCCCCTGAACCGGTCAGACTTTTGATACACCTACACTATAGGGGCGTATCGGAGGGGTCCCAAAATGATACATATTGGCCGATACATGTTGATACTTTGAACCTTGGCTATGAAGGATTATTTTGCTCTTTTTTGTAATACATAACTTTCTATTTTATATTTAATTTTGTAGATTTATGTCAATATTGTACAGATTTATGGAGCTCCAAAATTGAATCTATATTTTACATTTCAATTGACATGATTCGAATATACCCTAACCAGAATTGGATGGAGAAATTTTGGCTGTTTGTAAAAAATAGCCTGGGCTGTTTTGGAGCCTCCTGTGAATGACATTTCATGAGTGGGGGTAAAATAGTATTTACACTTAATACATTTTTAGTTGAAAAGACAAATAAGGACTTGAATTAGTTAAGGTGTCATGTGTAGAGGTTCCCAAAACAGCCTGGGCTGTTTTTTTCCAAACAACCAAAGTGATATGGAATTGGATAGGAGCTGTTAAAAGCCATATGGACAATGTTTAAAACTGAATTGGTGGAGAGAATACCAAAAGGGGTGGATCCGATTGAATGGTAATATTTGTTAAGGCTACGTTTATTTGAGGTGGAAAATTGAATCGGGGTAAACTTTACACTCCGATTCGATTTTACATGTGTCGATGTAAACTTTTTCTTCTTCTCCACCCAATGGTCTCCTCCCTATACGAAGAGTTGAAGAGAGTGTGAACAAGGTTCAAAGTATCGGAAATGCTATGCGTATTAGAAAGGCAAATTTAAGAGATGTATCGAAATACACTTTGGATATGCATGGATACGGATGAAAAATTAAGATACGCATGGAAACACATGGAAATGCTTTAAATTCTCTAATAAATCATAAATAAATATCAAGATCATTAAATATAAGACATAAATAAGCTATTTATGCATAAAAATAGCACGTTTTAGTGGGTTTTTATGAAGAAAACATATTATAATCAATAAACGGGAAGTTGGGAACAAAAACATACTATCTAATTATGGACATAATAGATCAAGTAATTATTTTGTATGTTTTATTTTAATTTTCTAAAAACTAAATAATTATATATTTTTATTCAAATAACCATTTTGCATGTTTTATTCTAAAAATTAAATTAAAATTAAGAAAAGTAAATATGTAACAAAAAATTGAATGGATTTATGGACATAATAGATGAAATAATTATTTTGTTATAAATGTAAACTAAAATAAAAAAAAAATAAATATCAATGATAAGATGTTTTAAAACACAGAGGTGTTCCACTACCTAGAGGTGTGAAGCAGTTTAGAATGCAAGAGGCGTAAGCTCCCTTAAGAGGAGGAAGGAGGAAGGAGGAAGGAGGAAGGGGGGATTTCATTTTTTCTTTATCTTTAATAAAAATCTTTTATATTAAAAAAATAAAAATACATAACATTTGTTAAAAGGGGGGCAAACCACTTTCTTTCCCCTTATCTTTTCCAACATTGGCTGAAAATGTAAAGAAAAAAAAAATTGAAAAGACATTTATTTTCACTCTTTTTTATACAACCTTGAAAAACTTATTGAATGTTGGCATCTTGTAAATTTATAAATGTTTTTGGCAAATTTTTACAAGATTTGAGTCTTTAGAAAGGTTAAAAGGCTTTTTGGAGGGTTTGGGAAAGAAAGATGGCTTTTGAAATGGGTTTAGAAGCCCTCTTTCGAAATCACTTCTATTTGTGTTTTAACAACAGTAAAATCATTGTGTATTGGCCGATACGCTACCGTATCAGTTGTGTATCGGTCGATACATGATAGAAACTCACCGATACAACATTGATATGGCATCGATATGCCTTTGGCACGACGAAAAGGAATGGTACGATTGATTTTGAACCGTTCCCTGTGCCAGAAGCCTTAAGATATGGTATGTATCGGCCGATACGTGACAATTTTGAACCTTGAGCATGAAAAAACCTCCTCTGTCCAATGGTCTCCTTCTTCATTTCGCTCACACATATTCCCAGCCTCGGACGAGAGAGCGTGAGAAGACCTCCTCGGTCCAATGGTCTCCTTTTGCATCCTTTGTTTTGAGAGAGATCTTGTTTAGTTTCTTCGAATGCTGCATTTCCCAGAAGGGAAGGAGCTTGCCTTCAAAGAAGAGCTTGTCGGCTGTTAACATCCTATCACCGGTGGAATTTCTAGAGAGAAACTTGAAATCTACATTGCGCACTGGCACCTTTTCCCGTTTTGTGTCAAGCTTCTTTGGCAATTCAGAGTGTGGGCTTATGGAGATGAAATCATTGTCTTCAATGAAATTGACAGAGAAAGAGATCCGCGGGCTTGATGTCGGCTCCATGGAGTTTAAGAGCAGAGTTTCAATAGGCTTTACTAGATCAACGGCAAAGGGAGTTTCAGAGTAGAGTTTCACTTTTAGATCAGAACAACCAAACAATATGAAAGAAAAATTCCAAAACACCTTGGTTCAATTTTCTATTGATCACTAAAACGGGATCAAAATTTCCATCGGTGTAAATTTGAATTTACACTTAAAACAAATGCAGCCTAAAGGTATTAGAAAAAAAAAACAGTTCAAGCGTTATTATTGATTTTTGCAGTTCAACACTGTGGTTCAACCATTGATACCTACTTGATTCTGTTGTTTTTTTTCCCAACTTTACAATGGCTGAAAAAGGTTTTCCAATTGAAATATTTAAGCTATAATTTTACCCCATCTATACCATATACTATAATAAGTGGTGTCAGGTCAAATTGCCTCCCTTTATTCCACAGTCTCCACTATTAATTTTCTCAATTTTCTGATTTTTTTAATCCACGTCATTCTGCAGGTGAACTAATGAACATTATCTCAAATTTTTTTTTATATTCATTTTAGGTGAGATTTTACAAATGCCGTAATCATTTAGAGACAATTATGCATTTTGATTAATTCATTGTTTCGATTAGATTTTATTTTTGCTAACGCTCAGTTTGGAAAAAGTTAAATACAAATATGGTCAGTGCAAAAATGATAATGGGTAGGGTACTTGTGCAAATTGCCCTATTCATTTTCAAACCTGCCTATGTATCCCCAACTCTAAACCAGTCTAACTTTTTCTCTCAATTTCTCAAACCCGTTCCATCCCAAACCCGTTAAACCCGTCCAACCGTTAAACCCCTTGTTCAAAGATTTTCTACTAAAAAAGAGTTTCTTAATGCTTATAATGTGACTTGAGCTTAGATTAATTAATGATAGCACCAAATCTCTCAACACTACTTTAAACCACTAAGCTATCTCACCATATGTGTTATTTAATGAAATAAAATAGATTTTTTTAACTTTTGTGTTCATTAAAACAATCAATATATATATATGATTAACAATTCCAACTAAAAATTTAAAAATAATATTTAAAATTAGAATTTTATAAATAAATGAAATAAACAATCTATCAAATCCAAATTTACATCAAATGATGATTTTAATCCCAAGAAATTCATATAAATATAATATTAATAATAGAATAATTATCTTAGTACTTAAAATTTATAAATTTGTGCATAATGCATAATATAATGAGTTCATATTTATGCATCCCAGGTATCGGGTATTGGGTATCGGATACCCTAAAGGCAAAACCCAAACCCATTCCAAACCCTATACGGTTTTAATCTAAAATCCCAAACCTGTCCCAAACGCTATAGGGTTTTGAAAAACTGGTCCTATTAGGGTCGGGATGGATTGGATACCAAAAAATTCCCACGAAATTGCCATCCCTATGCAAAACGTTGTATGCAACATTTCTAAACGTTGCATTTGCATTGCATATATCTGTTTTCGTACTCTTTCTGAACTGAGCCTAGTATTTATACTAAACATATCTACATTGAACATAGTGCAAATACAAATTTGTTTAGTGCAAAACCCCATGTTTGTATTTCTAAATCTTGTATTTGCACTCTTCCCAAATTTAACATTAATTATGTAACTTCTCTTTCCAAAGTTTTTCATCCATGAATAGCTTTTTCAATGTGCACGCATGATCAGCCCCTACTTTCAAGTTTGTTTTGAAGTCTCAACCTATATCTTAAACGGTAACTCCTATTTTTAAGTTTCTATTGAAGTTTTAACCCAGACATGAAACAGTTTTGAGTTCAACCTCTCGGTTATCTACTTTCAGGTAAACTACTCAATAGACCATTAGTTCCTGTTAGTATTCTTCTTCTAAATGGTGCCATTAAACTTACAATAGAAGTTGTGTTAGTTCTTCTTAATGGTGCCAATCAATCTGTCTCAAAGTCTCTTCGTTCAAGTTTCCGTTGGAGTCTCAACCCAGATATGGAAACGGTTGTGAAGTTAACCTCATTGTTTTTCTACTTTCAGATATGTTACTTAATTGGGCTGTTGGTCTCTCTTATTCTATCAATATAAATGGTACTGTTAGAAGAGAAAACAAAAGGGTATTTATTGCTGAAACCTCCTCTGAAGTTTGGTAATTGCAATCATCTCCCCTGAATTTTCTAATGTAGTTGTCGGTAGACTCCTTTTATTAGAATCCTCTAAAAAGAGGGATGAAAAGGTCTAAAATACTCATTTGTTTGAAAATAATCTGTCTGCTTCCAGTTGAAACCGGCGAGAAAATGGTTTACAATTGAACTGAGATCATTAAACCCTGATTCTCAATGTTGGGTGTAGAAGACTCAATTGGGGTATGGGTATGGACTCCGAGTCGGCTAAATTGAGTGTCTCCAAAATGGACCACATACTGGGCTGATCTGTTTTTGTTTTTTTTTTTTGATATCTTTTGAAGGGTGCAGACAAGATTCGGTCCTATGTCTCCACTACTACCAGCAGGAGACCTTACCAACCAGCTGGTTGGCACCTTGCTACTGGTCTAATCTGGTTTATGATAACCCTAAGGCCTGACGATTGAAAAGCGGTCAAATATGAAATCAGATTTCCTATTCACTTTCTCTACCCGAGTCCTATCCATTATACACTACAGCCGCACATCTCACATTACAAGATGGCAATGTATGGCTGCAATTCAAGGTGGATAGAGTGTAGGTAGAGAGTAGTGGGCAGGAAATCCGATTTTAGAGTATTTCATGTATTTGATCCATACTTGTAAATGCTGTTGAGTGGGGCCAACTTGCTCTTATTTTATATGCTGCTTTTAATAGAAAAAAGAGAAGAAAAGACAAATAATACAAAGGTCATTGGCTCATTGCCGGTTGTATTCAGATGTAGAGAAATTTTTTTTTTTGGTAAGAATCGGATTAACATTAGTAATAATCAATAACAATAATATAAATAATAATAACATTTGGTTGGTTTAGAGTAAAAGTACCAAAGCTAATTAAATTACATTAGTAATAATCAAATGATCCCAACTGAATATTGGGGTCATATTCATTTTTCTATTTGAACTTTGGAGGATCGATTTTGTTCTCTCTTTGTAAAACAGTTCCAATGCTAGTCCTAACTCATCTCAAGTTATAATATGTTGATATATAATGTATAATATATTTTATAAAAATTAATATACATTTATCATACAATACATAAACCCAAAAATAATGGTCAGAATAGATTTAATTTATCAACAATTAAGAATGTCATAACTCATAAGATTCTTTTTATATAAATTATAGATTACTACCTTACACTTTGGGAGTAGTGGCAATTATTTCCCTGAACTTTCATTTACAATAAAGACCCCTTGAACTTTCAGATTTGACTTTGAAAAAGTTTCTTATGAACTTTCTAAACTTATCTAAATCTTCAAAATACCTTTTCTTTCAGAGATTCTAATGGATTGTTTAAACTTTTCTAAATCTTTAAAATACCTTTTTTTTTTCCAATGATTTTTTAGCATATTTTTCAATTTCCATTTCTTTTTTGCTTTAATTGATATTACTTGCATTGTTGCAATTCCAGGTTTTAATAAGAGTTTCTTGGTTTATTTATTGCAATTTCCTTTTTATATAAGTTTCTTGAATGGGTGTTTTGATAAACTTCTGTCACTTAATGAAGAGGGGGATCTTTGTGGGAATCTGAAACTCCACAAAGGTCTTTAAGTATCACAAATGAAAGTTAAGGGGTAATTGTCACTACCTCTGAAATATAGGGTAGTAATCTATAATTGTCACTATCTCTAAAGAAAATTTGATGATACTCGAAGAATATTTATGTCTTTTTAAATGTCACTTAACGACTGATTAATGACAGATGCTAGATTAATACATTTTTAAAATTTGGATACTAAATTTTTGCTTTTTAAAATTCAGGGATCAAAGTGGAACTAGGCCCAAAGTACATGGTCTGGATACCAAGGAATTTTCCCTTTATTTCTCAAAATCCCACTAATTTACACAAAAAGCTTGGTTTCTTTTTTTGGTCATACACATGGAAACAAATTATTAGAAGGTTGACAAATAATTCGGTCCATAAAAGATATGAAGCAATTATTCATTGATAAACGACTCTCAGTCATGCACAGCATCCCAACTCCAGAATGCAAAGTCATGCACGAAGAAGAACATTCCCCAGATAGAACCTACGTTGTTATTCCGACTTATTTAATTCAAACATCTACTTCATTAGCTAACATTAATGGCTTATTTTGCTTCTTGATCAGCAACCAATGATAGATTGAATTCACGATGAATTCACCACTCGGCACTGCGTCCTAATCTCTCCTTCGTTCCCGGTGAGCACTCCAATGTTTCCCATCTTTGTAAGTGATTTTGTGAACTCGGAGAAGAAGGTATTGGCATTCTGTAGAGACTGAACTGTCATGGCTGAAACTGGGTCGGTGAGGAGCGCTGCATCTGACTGGAACAGACCCATGTTCTGGTTGACGATGGCGAAGTAATGGTTATCGAAGTTGAGGGAGCTCTGGGGGTCCATCTCTACTACTGTTGAAGGGTCTGCTGGGTTGGGGCACTGGGTTCTCAAGAAGTCGGCATATGCTGGGTTCAGAGAAGGATCTGGGTTGCCTTGGCCATCGAAGTTGTAGAGCCTGTTCGAGATAATGCTGCAGTGAGACACCCCTAGTGTGTGTGCACCTGTTCAATCAAATGCCTTCCATTAATTGTTGGTGTAATAAGAGAAAGAAAATTCTCTGTGCAGATACAACAGTGAATTATACAGCTCTAAGCACACGCATATTCAAATTGCATCTGAAGAAGAAAAAAGAAGCATTATATCCATCAGAAGTGTATCCTCTTCTCAACCTGACAAGACCACAAGATCTTTAGTGTTGAGTCCCTTGCTAGCAAAGAGTTGTTGGAGTTGGTTGAAGTTTGCGAACGGGGAAGCTAAGTTTGACAGAACCTCTGATGCAAGAGAAACATTTCCATCTCTTCTCCCAGTCAGGACACTCCACATGGGTCTCTGAAACTGCAAAATTTTTGTCCACAGGGATGAGTTATTATCTGACTAGAGCTAGCAAGCAGAATCATGGCGGAGTACTTATCAAAAGATTAGAGCAGAGCAGAGAGATGGAATCCTTGGCTCACTTGGTAGGAAACCGAGTCTCGTGTAGCCAAGGCCAGAATGTCAGCACAGGATACAGTTCTCGGACAAATCTGCTCGATTTGAAACTTGATTTCATCAATGACATCAAAGCCCGCCAGCGAGAGATTAGGTGGTGCATCCTTCTCAGATGTCTCACTCCCAACTGTGTCTAATAGGACTGATGCATCGCAACCCTGTGAGTGTAGGACAACAATAATGTCAAATCTTATACAAAACAATATATGAATTAGTGCATGGGTTAATTGCAGTGGATGATCATATCATACCCTTACGAAGCAATCATGGAAATACATTCTTAGAAGCTTAGCTGCCAACTCTGGGCTAGCTTCCACCCTCCTCCATGTGATACTCTTCACAATTTCCTCAGCTTGTGGGCAGTTGTACCTGTAGAAATTCCTCTTCAGAACACCTCCATTGCAAACTCTAGCAACTCCTAATGCACCAAGAAAAACCCAGAAAATAAGAAAGCTTGTTTTCATTTTTTCCCACCCAGAATCAAAAGATCCAAAAACCTATCAACAGTAACAAACAGATAAGCCTGCAATTCACACAAAGCAAACAACTATGTGGCCCTCCTATATATAGACCAATGCATGAGCTTAATTACTAATTGGTGTATTACTAGTAGAATAGAGAAGTTATTGTAGCCAATTAAGCAATCAAATACAACTTAGTCTTTTTAATTTGCCTTAGTCTTTGTTAAAAAATCTTGTTTACATTCCCAATGCCATTGATCAATGAAGAGGCTGTTGACCTTAGGATGAGAGAGAGAGAGAGAGAGACAGAGAGAGGTCAATGATGTGATAATCCATGGTCAATCCTATAGGGTTGTATTGAAGCTGCAATCTGTTAGATCTTGTAGACCAAGACCACAATGTACCCTAATCCAGTGGTTTCTGAACCAGGTAGCCATTGAACACAATAGCTCAAGGCGCTATAGCATCATTCCTCAAAATTATTATAGAAATTAAAGAAAGAAGATGAGAAGAAGGAATCTAATCTTAAGCTTAACCTTAACGGAAGGATATCTAGTAGATCACTTCATTTTGAGGGGAAAGAGATGCCGTTTCTGATTAATTGGGTAATTTGGAATTTTGACTTTTCTGACATTTCAACACGTTTACAACTGTCAGAGTTGTTGTTGGGTTAATTGGATTGGCCATGGTCTTCACTAGTGATAGGGCTGCAATCAAGGCGACCCGAATTTAATCCATTTATAACAGGATTTGACCAATCAACCCATTTTAGTGAATTTTGATGAAAACCTTAATAAAGTTGGTTTAAATGCTGTAAAATTATTAATTTTATGTAATATTTTATTACATTAAAAATGGATCTGATTTAAATTTGGATCTTGGTATGTCCAAGCTTTATCGGATCCATTGCAGCCCTAACCAATGATTTATGAGTTAGGTTTTATAGAATATGAATCTTGAAATTAAGACAGATTATAATAGTAATTTTTGCAGGCTAAATTAGAACGTGCTATCTATGTCTATGCTGGGTAGAAGTTGGCATTGCCAATATAATATACCCTACGCCAAATAATTCCACGATGTTTTATGACTTGGAATGTTGAATTCAGTTCGAGCCTTGATTCCTAAGCATGCAGCTGATAACCTTCGTAGAACTTAGTGCTCAATTTGGTTGGACGCTATTTTAACCATTCATCTTTTGCTGTTAGTGCGCTTAAGAAGCAGAATTATGGGTATTAGAGAATAAAACGTATTCAAGGATCTCACTTGACAGGTTAAGTTTTTATGTTGAATGTTTTTTTGAGATAGTATCCGAGCCACTTTGACCAAGTGGTCTAGTGTTTGATCCTCATTACCCCCATTATAATTAATTAAGTTTCAGCACAAGGTATGGGTGGGCCTGTGCTTATTCAACTTTAAGCTTTTAGGTTGAATGGTTCTTTGAGAATGGGTCTATCTGGTTTGTGGGAATAGAGGTTTGGAATTAGAATTGAAATCAGAATCCCATTTCTATTCCTGATAGAATGGCCATTCCCTCCCCTTGGGGAATGAATTCCCATTACAGATGATTCTAATTATCAGGCCGGTTTTCTTAACTCCAGCAGATGATTGAAAGGATAACTGTAAAATAAAAAAGAAATTATCAACAATATTATTTTTATGAAATTGTTTGTGCCAAACACGAAATTCTTTTGGTGGAACACATTAAGGGCCCATTTGGTCTGCGGGGATAGAGGTCTGGAATTGGAATAGGAATGGGCCATTCTAATTTCAACAGTTTAATTAATTAGTTGGGCGGAATCAGAATTCTATTCTCATTCTTGGTGGAATGAAATTCCCATATTTGAGGGAATGGTCATTCACTCCCCCTTCCTTGTGAATAAATCTCATTCCTACTAATTTCAATTTCCATTCCGATTCTTGGCTGATGCAAACAAATTATGGGAATAGAACACTCCAATTTTGATTCCGATTCCGATTTCTGACTGTGAAATAAATGAATATTAAGTCCATGTTATATTGATTATTAAGATTATTTATTTTGAGATAAATTAAACACAATGAATATTAAGTCCATGTTATATTGATTATTAAGATTATTTATTTTGAGATAAATTAAACACAAATTCCCAATCTTATTTCCAGCTCAACCATCTCTTCATTTGGAATGGGTGGTGAGTGCCTGAATGGGGGGATTAATCAAACGAAATGAGCAAAGGACAGAGAGAAACAAAAGGAAAAGAAAAGGAGAGAAGTACACTGCACCGATCGAGCCTAGTTAAAAGGTCTAGTTCCTAACATTACACTTGTTCCTGATCTCTCCGGCACTACCAGTAAGGACTTAATGGCTCCCAGTTTCTTTATCGACTGGGCAATGGTATGTGCACCTGCACAAATTCCTCAACACATTGATCATCCCAGGCCACCCTCAATTATGTAAATATTATATTGTTTGGCTTATTGAAAAATTTTGATTCTAAATCCCAACTGGGGTTGAATTAATAATTAAAGTTGGAGCCTGTTTGGGAGGGTTAATTGAGATGCAGTGATTGTGCATCGGTGTTTGGGAGAAATTACTTAGAGTAGCTTCATATTTGAGTAGTGGTTTGAACGTCCGAAAACTGATATCAACTTTTCGAACTTTTACCAAATATAGATTCTGACGTTCCCGTGTGGGACTCAGCTCAGCATGCCAGAAGCTGCATCCCAAAAGTCCTCCCAAATGGGTAGTTAGACTTTAGATTAGTTTAGAGTTAATGGGTCTTAAAAAGGTGTTTAAGTTAGGCGGTGTTTGGTAGCGCTGAATCTGCCTCTTGTCTCTGAGAAACTTACTTTTTAGAGGTAATAAATGTTGGGGGTCATGTCTTAAAAGTGGATCTGAATGCCACTTTCAGATCTGAAACCGTAAGAGGTCGCCCAGCTACTTAACGTGATAAGAGGCAATTGCTAATAAAATGTCATAAATGCCCTCCTATCATTTCTCAAATGTCAAAAATTGCTCCTTTTAACTCAAATCCAAGCCCCAATTCACTTCCTGAGTTAAAGCTTCAAGCCTTCTTTCTCCAATGCCAACAACTCTATCGGGGATGGTTTCCAGGTAAAAACAATGCATTTTTTAGTTTTTCTTGTCTTCCTTCTCCATGATGGCAACTCTACCAGCGATATATAGTTTTCATTTCTCACAATGTAAAGAAACAATAAATTTTACCAGTGACAATTTCCATTTCTCACTTCGTAAAGCTCTCCATTAATGGCGGAACTCAAAGAACACCTTCTCATGCCAAGATCCTGACCAATTGTAAATGTTAGAGAAGAATCGTTCAGACCCTCTGCCTCCATCCAGTCGCTTTTCTAAGGCACGAATTTCTGAGGGCTGAAGAAGCATGGTCAAAGTATGCATCTTTGTGTCGACACCTTTGGGAACTCTCACCTCACTTTTGTAGAACCGACAGCATCTACTGATGACATCAACGGTGGTTCCTTATGGAAGGTGCATCCACCAACCATTTGCTATTTTGAATTGTTCAATCTCAATACATTAGATGGTTGGAGGAATTCTTCCATTTGGATTGAAATGATAAAATCCACCGTTTTCAGATGTTGAAGGATTGATCTATCTCAAAACCTTAATTATTTAGATCCTCTGAAAAATAGAAAAGCATGTATACCTCTTTTCAGAATTCAGAGCTAAATAATAGCTTAGTAAAGGGGAATGAATGCTATGTATGAATAGTTAATGATGTAGAATATCTCAAATTCTTGATTTGGAACGAATGCATGTAGGCCTTAGATGATTTGTTAATGGCTATAATTGACCATATAAATATTCTATATCATTGGTTTACTATGCATGCGGCATGCATGGATAGGGGTGTCAATGGACCGGTTTTAGGTTATTCGTCCAAATCAAAATCAATTTGGACGGACCAATATGAGACATTGAATTGGACCAGTCCAGTCTAGCTTAATGGTTCAAAGTATTTATTGGATTGGACCGGACCTGGTCCATCAATAATGAATTTATATTGGACTGGGAAACAATCTAATTTAAAACCAATTTGAATAGATTTGGTGGTCCAGACATTGAATTGGATTGGTCCAAAATGGTCTGAGCATATATTTATTGGATTGGATTAGATCTAGTCCATGTGTAATGGGAATTGAGATCTTCTACCAACAAAAGACGTTCCAACCCTTTACCAACTTGATCTGACACCACACATCTCACCATGAGACTGGGACCCAGTGATCCACTAAAAGTGGGACCTATTATGTATGAGATGTGCAGTATAAGATCATGTTGGTAGTTTGTTGGAATGACTTTTGTTGGCAGATGATTCAGACTCGTGTAATGGATTCATATTGGACCAGATGGGATTTGACCAAATCTAGTCCAGTTGACACCCCTATGTGGATGTCATATGCATTAATTATTCATAACATGTAGATGACTTTTCTGTCAAGTATGGATCAATGTTTTAAAAATCAACTTGGAATCGAAATTCTTTTGGCCACTGGTTTCTGGGTCAATAGTTTGACCGTTCAATTCGAATGAACAACTCGTTCTAACAAAAATTTTAAAAAATTCAAAAAAAAAGAAAAAACAATTGAAATAAAAATGGCCAAAAACCGTTTGATGATTCTACCGCTCGGATCAATGGATTGTTGACCAATTCAACAGTTTTTAGTCAAGGACCGGGTTTAGGATAAAATGGAATTGGTTGCCTGGACGGTTCATGGGCCGAACGGTCCAACCGTCCAGGTCAATGGCGGTTCCAAACATTGGTGTGGACAATCTCATTGAAGCCTAGGGAATTGAGAGCTCAGAACACAGCTTGCGCACAGATCGGAATCTGATTATGCTGCTGATTTTGATGGAGCCAATGTCTTGAGTGCATGGACCCGGCCACCAACTGGTTGATCCATATTGGATGCTTGAAAAGGGACAGTACTCCATGTATGACTCGAAAGCATTCAAGGAACTTCCGAAAAGATCAAAGCTGATCAGCTCAACGAGGCATATATACGCACCAGATAACACCACAATATCATGGACAGTGAGACCTTTGGCCGAGAAGTAGTCT
Organism: Nelumbo nucifera; assembly: GCF_055504915.1. Classification (NCBI taxonomy): domain Eukaryota; kingdom Viridiplantae; phylum Streptophyta; class Magnoliopsida; order Proteales; family Nelumbonaceae; genus Nelumbo; species Nelumbo nucifera. Next base: position 98,073,573 of record NC_142651.1, read on the forward strand.
TGTTTTAGAGTTTTGAAGTCGGAGAAAGGTGAAGGGAGGTCTGCCGGTGAGCACTTTCCACATGGGTCTCTTGAACTGCAATATATATATTCGATCAACAACACTGATCAACACTGAAGTGGATGCTTTAATTTGATTAGTTTTATTCAGTGAATTGTCTTCTCTCAACTTACTTGGAAGGAAACAGCATCTCTAGCAGCCAAAGCGACGATATCTGCACACGAAGTCACTCCTGGGCAGATTTTATCGACTGCAGTCTTGACCTCGTCGATAACATCGAAACCTTCCAATGTGAGATTTGGAGCTGCGTCTTTCTCAGCCGTTTTATCTGGGGAGTCCAGTAACACCGAAGCATCACAACCCTGGAAGAGTAAACAAAAAGCTATGTTTAAGTATATGTTTGGCATCGATGCTGTAGATACAGCACCCCTGATGTGTGGGTTGGAAGCTAACACCGTTTTTTGAGAAAATGGTCTCTTTTTTTTTTCGTTTGGAAACATTGCTGTCAGGTAAGACATTTCTGGGAGTAACATCAATGTTTTCTGTTTGGTACCAATGCTCTGGGAAACATTTTTAGCACTGGTACCTATTATATATCCAGTGCCACATCATGTCCCTATTGGCAGTAACGAGCTGCAGCTCCAGGAAACGCCAAATTCGACGTTGCTCCAAGCCATGCCTTCCCGATTTCCAAGGCGTGGCTTGGAGCACCATTTTTTATGGAAAAACGGTAATGGAAAGCTAATGGATACTAACGGTAAGGATAGAGTTAGTCAATTACCAAGAACAGTAGGGATAGTGCTAGTCAATTTTCAAATAGTAAGGGTACACTTAGTCAATTAAATAAACCATAAGGATAGTTTAAGAAATTTATCCAATCATATATGTAAGATGAACTCCTGAAACCCCTCATAAAAATGCCACCTTTGTTTTTTCTTGACTATTTTCTCTTTATGTTTGTTGTCTAATTTTTAATGAAATTCTTCATTTTCTTGCTCAAAGAACATCAAAGAAAAGCTAAAAACTTAAGCTCCCACGAGAAACAATGAAGGTTTAGTTTGGAATAAGTGTAAATATAAAAAATGAAGGTGTAAAATTAATCTTATAGGTTGCGTTTGGAAAGAATGCAAATATCTAGAGTGTAAAATGGCCCATATAAATTGTAAACTTAGGATAATTTTGCACCAACAAATTTACCTTCTTACCAAACAAACTTTTAGCTGTAATGGATGCAAACATGAATTTCAATAAAGTATATGCCTTTTTTTAATCAAAAGCCCACTTGAATGCAAATTTACTTCTTTTTTATGGTGTACTTTTACATCTTATTATCAAGGTAAATATGCATTAAAAAATGTATTTTCTTTCATTTGCCAATGCATAAATGTAATGTTGTCAAACACAGGCAAAAGTGAACCAGATTACAAGTTTATCTTGAACCGGGATTTACACTCCATTTGCATTGTTTCCAAATACAATTATATTTTGTATGCAATTTTACTGTACATATTTGTATTTGTACTCTTCCCAATGAGTGCGGTTATATACGATTGTTGTTGATAAGGAGAAAGCAATACGTATACATTTACAGTCTTCAACCAACAAGCTGTAATAATTCCACAGGATTTTGACTTGGTCTTGAAGATCCATATAAGAGAATCTCGTTTGATGATGATTGATGAATAACGGGCTATTTATCCTCAATGTGAAGTTATGGGCTTCCCAAGCGACCCATGATTCAACAATAGAAATAGTCATGCTTTCCAAATTACCCATTTTGGCTGCCAGGATATTGCTTTTGAAATTTGTATTTAGATATACATTCATAGGCACACGATCCATTTTATTTGAATGAAGCATCAAAGTTTATTTTAATAGCATGAGGATCTCGTGGTGACCACCTGGCGATGGGATCCAGCTTATGTTCTCAAGGCCCTTGGCTTGAGTTTTCATTTCTATTTTTCTAAATCATCTAGAGAATAAAAGATAGGGAAAAATTTCCTATTAGTATGCTGTACTTTGGACCTAGTGCCACTTTGGTCCCTGGACTTTAAAATACGACATTTCAGTACCCGAACTTTTAAAATGTGTCTATCTAGTACCTACCGTTAATTAATCACTAAGTGGCATTTGAAAAGACACAACTGTCCTTTGAGTGTTATCTTATTCTCTTTATCGATCATCCAAATGTTAACAAAAAAATGAACAGTCCCAAATCTTTGCCTCTTCTATTCAATAAAGTTGTGGTCATGTCCCAATGGACATTCTGGTGAGTCAACTTTCTTGAATAAAAGAGGTGAGGAGTCGAGAGTGTTCATTTTTATCAATGTTTAGATGGTTGATAAAGAAAATTAGATGACAATCGAAAGGGCATTTGTGTCTTTTCAAATGCTATTTAATGATTGGTTAATGGGCTGGTTAATGGCAGGTATTGGATTAACATGTTTTAAAAGTTCAGATACCAAAGTGGCACTAGGCCCAAAGTAACACTTGATTTGCCACTTGACATTTTACAAAATTATGCTCTCTTTCTTCCCACCCTTTGCAATGCGGACAATTAGGATTTACATTTAGCCCTTTGTCAGCCAGGTTTCTTCTTGAAGGAATTTTATTATGAATTAAAATCCAAAGGAATATTTTAATTTTTTTCCTGACACAGGAATTTCCTGGAATTTGATCCCCACACCCTTATGTCTTCTTTGTCACTACTCAAAATGTGGATAGTTCTAATCTTGTTTATAATCTTGTTTATAATCTGTTGAGGGACAAAGAGTAGCTAGTTTCTCTTGGTCCCATGAATGAGTGGATAGATTTAGAACTTCCTTGACTTTTAGGTCCTTTTTGTTTGTAGGTAAATATGCATGGGAAAGTTGGTTAACGGTAACTTTTTCCCATTGACCAACTTCCTCATGTTCTTTTTGCATTAAACAATGGGTCCCATGGTAAAGCTACCCATGCTTTCTTGGGACCATTTTACCCATTTTAATAATTACTTTCTATGGGTAAAAATGTTATTTTATTATTTACCTGGGAATCTAAAAATTAAAAGAACATGGATAAGTACATTTACCCAAGTAAATGTACACTTATCCAAGTAAGTTGTACTATTACAAACAAACAAGGCCTTAGGTTCAGGTTTTCTCTCTATCTTCAATTAAATCCACTATGGGCCTAAAAATTACACTTGGAGACATTGCCAATTTCCATCTAATTCCTTGTTGGATATTTCCTTTTTGAGAGAATGTCTTTCCAAACCTAGGAACTTGACTTTGGAGCCTCATGATCCAGGTCTTCATGCCTTAAATCTTGACTTTGTAGTTAATTATAATTACATTAAAAATCCTATGCCTATCTATAATTTATAAATTATAATTCTTAAGTTTTAATGTTTTATGGGATGGGAAAAACACAACTCTCCTATCCAACCATAAAACATGATTGGCACAACTTCTATGTGAAAATATAATTAATAATTAATAATTATTTATTATTTAAATTATTATTATTTATTATTCATTTTCAAAAGTTATAAAAAATAAATAAACATTATATATAATATATTCAAAAATAGTTATTAAATAAGAAATTTCAATTGCTTTGTGGATATGATAGAACATCTATAGAATTATAATATATTCAATCATTTTGATCAAATGATAAAATATAATTAATTAATTCTAAAAATATAAAAATAAAAAAAAATTATTAAAGAAGAAATTTCAATTGGTCTATGGATATGATAGATCATCCATATAATTATAATATATTCAATTGTTGTGATCAAATGATAAAATATAATTATTTATTATTTATTTTTTAATTCTAATATAAAAGATAAAGAAAACTATTAAAGAAGAAATTTCAATTTCTCTATGGATATGATAGATAAATCCATATATCTAAAACATATTTAGTCTTTATAGGCAAAGAAAAAAATTACATTTTCAAATTTTTTTGTTAATTTATATTTTTTCCAATATCTTCATGGAATTTCCATAAATCTACTAATAATACAAAAAAAATTGTGATTTTGAAGGTAATCACAAGATATTATAGAAATTGAAAAAGTTTACCTATTTTTGTCATATTTTTTCAAAATTTAAAAAATCTTTAAAAAAATTAATGATTCACACTTGTTTCTTGCAAATTTTTGGGGTTTGAGTCTTGCAAATCTAGCACTATAAGAATGAAATTTGGAGTTTGAGTCTTTTGGGGTGTGAAAGAAGACTTATTTCGGGGAAAAGAAGTGGGGCAAACTTTGAATTCCAAGACCTCAAATTTTGTTATCTAGACAAACCTTTCTCCATTTTGTGAGGGCAAAAAATTTGTTATTTTGCTTAGTGCCCCCCCAAAAAATTGTTGTGTAACTTATCCATTTGGATCCCAAAAAGGTTCAGTTGATATTGGGCCAGGTTCTCAGCTGTTAGCAAAGTCACTCTGCCACCTACCACCTAGAGAAAGAGTTTTACTGTTCCAACCTTAAACTTTTGCTTTCATTTATTCTTTATCTAATTAAAGGGGCACCAAGGTATTTTTCTTCTTTATTAGCTACTCTATGTAAAGAAATATAATAAGATAGGAAAATTTATGGTTTGTCCCACCTCATAATTTTTTATTGATTTTCTTGTTTTACTTACTAAAATATCCACTTATAATATATTATCTCTTTGCATTTTGATAAATTCTCCCACCTATTAATATTCTCAAGGGGTGCAACTTGGGTAGGCCAAACCTAAGTTTGAATTTGACCTAACTCGCAATTTTACACGGACTGGGCTTGGGCTTTTGTCTTCATACTAGGTTTGGGTCCAAAAGTTGGAACTTTTTAATTTTTTAATTATTCATACTTCTATGCATGCATGTGTATACATGTATATCATTTTTTAGCATAGGCTGATTAAACCGCACCAAACCCAACCTGGCCCGAGCCCAACTTAAATACATCAAGTTTTAATGGGGCTTGGCTTGGATTAAATAATTTGGGCATGACCTCAAGCTCGGACTTTAGACCCAATTCTTAGAATTGGATCTGGATTGAACTAAAATCCGATCTAGCCCACCCAGATATAAGCCCTTTTACGCCGAATCAATAGAAATTTATGAGGGGGGAATGAAAGAGAGATGTCTAATACTATCCTGGCCACATTTTAACCTTACGAAGGAAAAGGTATCAGAGAGATGTCTAAACAAATATTATTGTTGGTTGGACGCCTTCAATTGCCCTCTAGTTTACATTTAATAACGATCTGGTTTGTTGTCTGTTTCTCTCTTATTTTCTATCAAATCAAACATATATATATATATATATATATATATATATATATATATATATATTCTTAGGTTTCTTAGGTTTAATGACACTTTCTTTTCTAACATGGTTTTCTTTTGCCACGTGTACAGAACTAGTAAGCTAAATTTTGCGACATAAATGAGAGATGCACGGTATGGTGTGGCACTGTGGCCTACAACATCTGCATGAAGCCCTTTTACTTACCACGATAGCTACCATATTCCTAAGTCACCAACCCCTCTCTCTCTCTCTCTGTGTGTCCCATATCCCAAACCCGTAACACTCCAACCCTGGTGCAAGCGAGATATATGATCCCAATATATATCTCTTGGATAGGTGATTTGTTAGCAAATAAATTCCTTAAATTGTTTCTTTTATATCTGTCCTAGATATTTTGGTTTAAAGCTATTTTTTCTTAAAAAAAATGGAAATGTATGGACAGGTCCAATGCGGATTTCTGATTTTCATTGCAGAACTATAAACATTCAAAATAGCAATAACTCACACTCTGTGCATAAATGCCCGCCCGTAAATTGGCATCAATCCCGAGCTAGCACCTACCCCAACAGTACTTTGTGCCTATAAATTCTGATCCTGGACTGAACCGTCTTTCTCAAAAAAAAAAAATTCAAAATATATAAATAATTAACAAGTTTGACTATGATATCAAAACAACTTATAACCAATCTGTCGGCATCACAAAAGTGGTAATCAATCAGATGATTATTGATTAAATTCAGGGGATTTATTTTATGTTTTTTCTCCCTAACTTTCATAAGAATTTCTTTCTATTAGTTCCCTTTCCGTAGGGAATGAAGTAGACTGCTTGACAAAGTCAACAAGTAAGAAATAAGCAAAATAAGAGCTTATGACTGAGACAAGGTGATACTAATTATACATGCATGCATTAATGATCCTAAGGCTGCAACTTGGGCTGGGTTTTCCCGAACCCAACCCGAAAATGTAGGGTTGGGTTGATGTTCAGGTTAGTGCTAGGGTAGAAATTCATGAACCCAATTTTACTTCGGGTTGGGTTAGGGTTGAAACCTTAGGCAACCCAACCCAACCCAACCCAACCCAAATCTGACTCTGTAGTACATGCCATATATAAATATATGTTATATGTAATATATAACATGCATTGATTTGTTTAGATGCATGATATTTGTATAGCCCCCACCACATAGTATCATGTATTTCTTTTAAGATAGTCACTTCACTTAATCCTAATCAGAAACACTAAAACCTTAATAACATTAATTTATGTTTTTTGAAAATTTTATTCTTCATCTCCTCTATTTGTTTGCCACCCAAGAAAGATCTATCTTAAGTCATAACACTTGTTTTTCTGAATTTTGTACCAAAAGAACAAAAAAAAAAAAAAAGAAAAAAACATCAACAAACAAGTACTAATGAAACATGGGATTAATATATGTACTGAAAGTTGAGTTAAGATCTAAAATTGAGAAATTTTATGAGGTTTTAAGGGATGAGAAGAAGGTTGGGTTGGTCCAACCAGAGCCCAATCCAACCCGAAATTGACTTCGGGTTGGTTTGGGTTGGGTTAGGATTGAAGGAATTTAGTTAGGGTTAGGGTTAGGGTTGGGCTGATCGGATTGAAGGTTGAATTGGGTTAGGGTTAGGATTGGGGGTTTAGAACTTAGGGTTGGGTTAGAGTTGGCCTCAACCCGACCTAACCCGGCCTGATTTGCGGCCCTAAATGATCCTTAAAAACATTAAAATAATATCAAAATTTTCTTTCAGTGTTGGACAACTCCTTGCAAGTTTATAATCATTCTAGTCCCATACATTAAAGCATATACCAAAATCAAGGTTTAAAATATTGAAATAAGCCTGGTGTATTGGCCTGTATTCCCGATACATATCGACCCATACGCCTCAATAATCCTTGGCCAAAACAAACCCAAACATATAGTGTGGCTCCCAAACATTAGCCACTCATTTTCTTTTGATCCATGTACTTTGTCATGCATTCTCTTATGCCAAACTCCACATGAATGATCTTTTTCTTGTTTATTTATTTGCATTTCTGAAAGCCATGAGGCTAGCTAATTCCGTTCGATTCAATAAAATTACATCTCATCTTTTTCAATCAATTAATTAATAGAAATTCCAGTGTGAAGGGTTACAATCATTCAATTTGACTATTGATCACTATTTTATTAGTCGATGACCCAATGGTCGAGATGGTCACTTGGCACCCCTCCATATGGGAAATACGAAATCAAACATGAAAAACAGCAGGTTTTCCATGGTAATGTCCAGTGTACCTCACTCAAATGCACCATTCTCTATCCCACCCTTGTAGAGTCTACATCTGCGTCCCACAATGCCCTATAGCACATCCCGACCTTGTATTGAGAACATTTTCCGTGGATGTCTCATCATCTTTTGTACTTGTCATCGAGAGATATTCCCAATACAAGGCCGTGATGTGATGTGGGGTATCGTGGGGCGCTGATGTGAAATCACCCTTATTATGTCTAGTATGTAATACCAAAATTATTTAGGGGGCATTCTTTTTTTGGATTTTGAGAAGAAGGGAAGTTGGTCAATGAGATTTTGGTTTCTATTGAATAAGAATCCCATGTTCTTTTTTCAGATTTATGTGGGGACCAGAGAAAGTTTATTTTCCTGAGTATCCCATCTCCTAGGTGGGTAAATAACTTTCTCACCTAGGGGGAAAGTTGCCAACACTTGAACGGGACAAAAATAACCTTTTTAATAATGAATTTTATGACTAAAATGGTCATTGCCTTATTTACATGAGAAATGAAAGAACATGGATAAATGCACTTACCCGGGTAAGTGTTCCTCAGGAAAAATTTACCCAGATAACTACATTTATCTAGGTAAATAGCTTACCGAAAAACGAACGGGACCTTAAAGTGAACTGTGAACTTCGTGCACTGAACTACCCTTTTAACCAAAAATAAATAAATAAAACTAGTTTATATATTATATTGAGGAGACATATAAGTAATGATCATATTAATAAATTCCTTTATCAGAGATTTAAAATCTGCAACAGGATATCTCTTCCAAAATGAGATTGAAAATATCTTTAGCTAATTGTAACCCCTCTACAACAGCAATAGCTTCAATTGCATTTAGTCACTATTTCTCTTCCAATAATCAACAATCCACCTTCAATAACGACATGTTAGTCCAACTGCGTGCTTTTTTTTTTTTTTCTTTTTTTAATATTCAACCAATTGGGCATTAATACCCTTGGTCAATCTAAGCCCAACCCTAAAATTTAGCCTAAGACCTAAGTCGACACTTGCCTGAGCTATATGAGTTTTATAGCTTAAACTAAGTTTTAGCATTCAAGTTCTGGATTTTAATAAAAAAAGAAAGAAAAAGTAAACGAAAAAGAAGGGAAAAAGAACTATGAATGAGTGGTTGAACCGTTCATCCTGAAAACAGGCTTTGTTCCCAAATCCCAATTCCATTTGTGGTGCAGTCTACTATTTTAAGAAAAACCATTGAATTGGTCAAAAAACCATTAACAATACTGGAGAAAGCGGACAACCGACTGCCGCCATCTCCTCTTCTTCCTCTTTTCTTTTTCCTCCCCTTCTTCTTCTTCTTTCCCTTTTCACTCTCTTCTCTAACAATACACACATAGAAGTGCTCAGATAAAAAAACAAATGGAGTGGTTTCCATACTTAATAAACTGGAAAAACTTTCCGTACTTAAACACTCTATGGATAGACAAGAACTTCTTCTTACATTAAATGCTAGTCTTTTTCTCAAGCTGAAGCTGAGACTGGTTACGCGTATGTTAGTTGAAAGCTTTAAGGACACTTTCCTCCTAAATTTAAGAAGCCAAGATAAACTCAAACTCTGCCGACATTTGGATAAATATTAAATCAATTTACAATTTATGCTAGCAGCCGACCAGCCGTGAAGCCTTTTAACTCAAAAGGAGACGGCCTCTCTCACATCACAAAGTTATAACTCAAGCTCTCCCTCGAAACCCCTTTTGTATTTTTATTTGAGAATGGCCACTTAATCTCCTAAATTGAGTGAAAAATGTAAAAGAAGATGAACCCAAGGGTTTTTATTCCGAAAATGCCTCTACAAATTCTCATAATATAAGGTCAATTAAATAGTTCTTGATAGAGGGTCAATTAGTTCTTGACCCTCATGGAAATGCAAATAGTTCTTGATAGAGGGTCAATTAAATAAAACATAAGGAGTGTCTTAATAACATATAAAATAGAGGATATGTTTTAATAAATAAGTGAAACTATAGGAATGTATAATATAAGTAAATGACCCAAAAAAGGGTATTCCATGGTTAATTCTAAGGGGGCATTCTTCTTTTGGATTTTGAGAGTGGAAAAGTTGGTCAATGGGATTTTGGTTTTCATTGACCAAGAATCCCATGTTCTTTTTTCAGATTAATGTGGGGATCAGAGAAAGTTTATTTTCTTGGGTATCACTTATTCGGGTAAGTGATACCCATTTCCCAAGTGGGTAAATAACTTTTCCACCTGGTGGGAAAGATTCCAACACTTGAATGAGACAAAAATGCCTCATTTAAATAATGGATTTTTATGGCTAAAATGGTCATTTCCTTTTTTTATTTGGAAAATAAAAAAACATGGGTAAATACACTTATCTGAGTAAGTGTTTTCCAAGAAAAACTTACATAGGTAAAACTGCATGTACCTGGATAAATAACTTAACGAAAAACGAACAGAACCTAAATACCACTTAATGTTTTTTTATTGCTGTTCTTTTAAAGAAAGAACAGAAAACAAAAGGAAGAACAAATCATAAATAATATGGAGTAATTAAAAATGGGTCAAGTTTATGTGATCAATTTATTTGAAATCGTCACTAGAAACATCCATGAATATAACTCTCATCCTCACAACTGACCCACACATTTCTTCAATCAAAAAGAAATACATAAACGAGATAACAAACACCTTAATTAATGCACACCCTAATTAAGTAAGCTTCACTCAAGGTGTACGTAGCTAGTTCACAACATTGCACTTCTTCCTGATCTCTCCAGCAGTCCCAGTAAGGACTTCAATGTCTCCCATCTTCTTTATGGAAATGGCGAATTCCGTAAAGAACCTGTGCGAGTTGAGCAATTCATTAACAATATTCACAGAGACCTTGTTGGTGAGAAGGGCAGCATCAGACTGGAAGAGACCCTTGTGTTGTTTCAGGTTTACAAAGTAGTGGGTATCGAAAGATTCGTCGCTCTGGGGATCCATGGCCACCGTGGTGGTGTTGTCTGCAAGGCTCCGGCATTTGTTCCTCAGGAAGGCTGCATAAGTTGGATCCAATGAAGGGTCTGCATCTCCTTTCCCTCTGAAGTTATAGAGTCTGTTGCTGAACAGATTGCAGTGTCCATGCCCAATGGTATGTGCACCTACACAGATTAATCCTCTCTGTTTTAGTTTACACACATTGATCACCCAGGAAATTAACCCTAGTACATCTCCTACCATTGATTTGGAATATTGTCAAGAGTTGGATGCATGTAGGTTTCAGATGGTTTATTAATGGGTCATTTAGTAGAACACCCCCTATAGTTTCATGGGTTTATTTAAACGGTTAAACCTATCTTACATAGGCCTCGTTCACTTTTCGGTAAGTTACTTATCCCGGTAAATGCACTTGCCCATGCACACGTAAGTGTTTCTTGAGAAACATTTACCCAGGTAGGTGTATTTACCCATGTTCTTTTCTTTCCCAAGTAAATAAGCCAATGACCATTTTAGCCATAAAAATTCATTATTAAAAAGGGTATTTTTATCTTATTCAAGTATTGATAAATTTCCCCTAATCCACACATAAATATGAAGAAAGAACTTGAGGTTTTTGGTCAATGGGATTGTGAATCTCATTTGTCAACTTTCTCCCTTTCAAAATCCAAAAAACGAATGCTCTCCTTGTAGTTTTTATTTTACTAAAACACCCCGTATAATTTAAAACCTATTTTTCTTAAACTTGTTTTGCCATCTGAAAATAGTAACATGATCACTTAAGCTGCATGGAAAATGTTCAAGAGAATGGGCCCATGATTATGTACTCCCTTCTTGATATAAAAAATAAAATTGGCCAAATAAAACCAAATAAAATGGTTATTGGTGTCTTATTAAGGGCAAAAATGGCCATTTTCATTTTAAGTAAAATGCAAACTAGCACACAAGTTTTAGTAAATCTATGCATAAAACTATAGGGGGTGGATTAATAATAAATGACGATGAGAATGGCATGTCCTATGAATCGTATATGTTATGATGCATGGGTGGATGCAACGTGCATAAACTATTCGTGGCGATGGCATCGGCCGGCAAATGCCTGAAACGGAAATTCCGTGAGTGAACGTAGTTCCAACTTAAAAAGCATTCAAACCTGATAAAACCACAAGATCATGGACAGTGAGGCCTTTGGCCTTAAAGTTTTGTTTAAGAGTGTTGAAGTCTGAGAAAGGTGAAGGGATGTTGGCATCCGCCTCAGATTTACGCGACACTCTTCCATCTCTTCTGCCCGTGAGCACCTCCCACAAGGGTCTCTTGAACTGCAAGTTATTAATCGTCAAACATCACATAAACATCTCTCAACAATGTTGTAGATGTAGATGATTTAAAGGCTAAAGGCTGTTATTTAATTAATAAATATTTTGTATGACATTCATCTTGAAAAATAACGATGAAAAATATTTTTTAGGGTAAATTACTGAAATCACTCCTAAAGTTAAAGAAACTTTCTCTGAAGTTTGGTAATTGGTAGTAGTCGCATTTGGTAGAACTTTCTACAAAAAAAAGTCCTAAAATGTCCAAAATGCCCATCAAATTACTTCTAACAGAAATGTTTGTTTTTCAAATTTTCTTTTCACATGAATTACTACCTTAAAACCTTTCAATAAAAAAAAAACCTTTTTAATCTTTTTTCTGAAATTGATTTATTTTCTAAATTTGCCCTTCATATCAATCACTCAAAGGTAAAGCTGCAACTTTAAGGCCCCATTTGGTTCGTGTGAATAGGGGTCTGGAATCGGAACCCCATTCCCATTCCTGCTGGAATGGCATTTCCCCATATGAGGGAATGGTCATTCCTTGCCCCTCTTTGTGGAATGAAAATCCATTATTGCTTATTCCAATTCTTATTCCCATTTCTGTCTAAACCAAACAGATTATGGGAATTGACCATTCGGATTCCGATTCTGATTCTGACCGTAAAGCAAACGAACCCAAAATTCTCTTTGTTTGTTTTTGTTGTTAATAAAGTTTGTATTATTTTTTTTTTCCATAAAAACCAACCTCATAACTGCACGAGTATTTTTAAAATATTCTATAGAGGGAATCTACCAGAGGGAGGATATCTGCACATGAGTGTTTCAAACTTTTAACTCAGTGAATTGTCTTCTGTCAACTTACTTGGAAGGAAACAGAATCTCTAGCAGCCAAAGCGAGGATATCTGCACATGAAACAATTCCTGGGCAGATTTTCTCGACTGCAGTCTTGGCCTCATCGATAACATCAAAACCTTCCAAAGTTAGGTTTGGAGCTGAGTCCTTCTCAGCTGTGTTATTAGGGGAGTCCAGCAACACTGAGCCATCGCAACCCTGAAAGAGTAAACCAAACAAGATGGCTTTGAAATGTTGAAACAAATTAAAAAGCTTTTTGTTTTTAAAGAATTTGCAGTTGCAGCAGAATCATATTTGGATTACGTACCCTGACAAAGCAGTCATGGAAATGCATCCTGAGGAGTTCTGCAGGCAACCCAGAATCAGCAGCTACTCTTTTCCAAATGACAGACTTAATGGTCTCCTCGGCTTTGGGGCAGCAATGTTGGTAGAAGTTCTTCCTTAAGAACCAACCTTGACAAACCCCAGAAACACAGAGAATTGTTAGAGAGACCAGAAGAAGGAAGTTAGCCCTCATCTTGGAATTGAAAACCCTTTTAGCTGAACCCTGCAACCCACTTCAATTCCCTCTCTCAACCAAGGAGATATGGTTGTCAGCTCTACTACAATGATAGAAATGAGCAGAGGTAGTTCTCCTTATATACTAATTCTATTACTACTCTTTCCTGCGTAACAGCTTGACTCTAGAGATCTGGAGAGAGGAGAGAGAGAAGAGAGGAGAGAGAGAGCACCATTTTTCTAGCTAATCCATTCCACGATAGAGCTAATATTTAATGCACTTGTCTGCACGCATGCATGTTCATTTTTGAAATGTCTATTACCATCGTGGCCTTGTTTTAATCTCAGGAAGGAAATCAAGGGTATCAATCTATCACCAGGTGAGGAGTCAAATTTCCTTTTAATTTTCATTGAGTTGGATCCACTCACAGACCATTTCCTTAATTAGCTTTTTCATCCATAAGAAGAACTATGTGATCATATCGACCCAGAAGGCGAAACAAAAATGGAGCAGCTCCAGATAATTAATTCGGTTCAAACTGATGCCATGACTTCAAATAAGGGAAAAAAAAAAACGAAAGAAACAAGAAAAAAATCAAATAATATTGCTTGATGTGGTTGAACACCTTCTATTGCCCCCCACTTTGCATTTAATATCAATCTGGTTTGGTTTTCAAAACATTAATTGATCAATTATTTCTTAAAAGTAGGTAGAAATAATGAAGAAGATTTTTAAACAAGGCAAATTAAGACCATTGATCCATTTAGCTAGGGTGTGATTGGTTTGATTGAAAATAAGAGGGAAATAGAAAGTTGAGAGAAACCTCTCAAAGTATTTTACAATTTTTTTTTTAATAACTTTAATTCTTTCAACTAGAAGTGTGGATTGGACCAGAATTTGTCCAATCTGATTCAGCAGAACATGAGCCCATTACAGATGGACCTGGTCCAATCCAACCCGATGAATATCTTGGACCGGTCTAATTTAATGTCTGGATTATATATCCAATCTGTTCAAATTGGTTTTAATTTAGATTGGTTGCAATGCAAACGTAGTCCATTTACACCTGTGTTCTTATCTTCTATCAATGAACCAAATATTGATTCAATCCGATTCACTCCAATATAAATTTCTTACGAACGAGTTAAAGTCCAAACCAATCTAATAAACACTTTGGTCCATTAAGTCTGGACTGGTCCAATTCAATAAGTCTTATATATTGATCTGCCCAAACTAATTCGATTTTGATTTGGACAGATGCATCCCACCAAAACTGATCCATTGACACCCCTACCTACAATTTACTGCTTCTCACATTATCAAAAAAGAAAAAAAGAAAGATTTTTTATTTTTTTATTTTTTATCAAACCAAACATAACCTTATGTTAAAGTGCCCTACCGGTGACACCTTCTCCATGTTTCAGTGGTGGACTTCTCGTTGCAAGTTGGCAATCATTCTAGTCCCATACATTGAAGCATATACGTATACTAATCCAATGATACACACATTGGTCAAAGTCAACTTATATATTTTATTAAGAATTATTTATTCAAATACTACATTGGTAAGCGTTCTTGGCTCAAATGCACTGTTTGGCAAAATTGAATATGTAGATTGATATAAATAGATTGATAATTGATCACATGCAGCATTCAATGGTGTGGCTCCCAAACATTAGCATGCTCTTAATGTCTAACCATTTTGATTTTGATTTGTCATCCACAAGGTTTTAGTTATCATCTATTTGTATTTTTATTAATTGGTGGGTCCCCAATTCTGTGGTTTAGATATGTTCTAAATACAACAGCTCTTTGTTTAATTTTATCAACCATCAAACTAGAATCCAGTAGTTTGTATTCAATCTGAATAGTGTTAGATAAGTAGTTGTAATTTGTAAAGTATCATTTAATGCAGGTTATCATCTCCTGAACTTAATTTTTAATTATACCATTATATAATTAATTTACTTCAAGGTGGAATCCATTGGAAGAAGAGGTGTGGCCTTCAGTGACAGTCTCCCAAAAAATAGAAGATTAAGCTGGAACTCTCATGTAGACATAAAATAAGAGACATGATCTTCTCCAACCAAGTATGGTGTATTCAGATTTTTCTTGAAATTAATTAACTTATTTTGTTAAGTGTAGAAAATTAAATTAATTATTTCTTCCAAAGAAATGTAGAAGGGAGACTAATTAAGGCTCTGTTTGGATGTGCTTTTGCTTTTGAGCTTTTGGCTATAGAAGTCAGACAAAAAATATTTGAGCATTTTTGTTTGAATAGACTTCTACTTTTGTACTTTTAAAAATATCAAAGTATAAAGTTATAAAATACTTTGGTATTTTTGCTTTGAAAACCATTTAGGTAAAAAAAAATAAAAATAAAAAAGTATGCTTTCTAAAATAAAAGTATTATTTTTATTTTCTATGATTGGCGACGGTTGTCCAACTCTAGTAGCGGAAAGTAGAGGTAAGTCGAGAGTTTTGTCGAAGGTGACAACTCGTTCACATAAAAACGAAAACACTATTTTACCAAAATTAAAACACGAAGTATAAAAAGCCGACTTCATGGTATTTCGTACTTTAAAAGTATGAAAGCAAGAAGTATGAAATCAACTATATCGTGTTTTCGTACAAAGTATTTTATAAATGTGTATCCAAACGGCAACCTAAAAATTCCAATTATAATAATAAAAAAAAAGACTGACAAGATACATTAATAATTTATATCCATGTACTAGAAATTAATAATGAGAAGACTAATTAAGGCACGGTGATTTCATTTGGAAGTCAAACCCTTTCCAGTTGGTCATAATATGTATTACTTAATTAACAAACTTCGTCGGTGAGTCTGAAATTCAATGAAATCAACATCTCCACAAGCTAGCGTGTTGTGAAAGTGAAAGCAAATCATCGATTCAGGCAATAAGCCCATAAAGGAAACAGGCTTGAAATGGAGATTTCCGACCTCGTCATAGGGAGATGCATGGATGGCGCATGCGAGGTTGACTTGCTTGCTTGACAAATAAAACTATTACTTCTCTCTATATATGACTTAGGTCCCGTTTGGTTGCAGGAATAGGGGTTTGGAATTGGAATAAACTGTTTGTTTGAGCGGAATCGGAATTTGAATTAGAATCCCATTTTCATTCTTGTTGAAATGATATTCTTCCATTTGAGGGAATAGCCATTTCCTTTTTCTCCCTTGAGAATCAAATCTCATTCCTGCTATTTCCATTCTCATTCCCGTCTGAATCAATCTGACTATGAGAATAGGCCATTCCAATTCTGATTTTGATTATGAACCAAATTGACTCTTAGGCTATGTTTAATTTAAAAGAAAATGCAGAGAAAAGAGGGAAGAGATAGAAAACCCTTTACAAACCTTATATAAGTTTCCCCATCTTCTCCTTCCTTTCCCTACCTTTTCCTTCAAACCAAACATAGCTTAAATATTCTTGGGTCCCTCCTAGGAAGCTTAAATGAAGCTAATATGAAGATGTAGGCTTATTAGAAGGCAACAGCGGTGCATGGGTTTTCATGTACACAGCTTCTGATGAGATAGTAGATATCGCAAAACTAAAATTAAGATTGAATGAGTTGTATCCGTGTTTCCTTGACCCGGAATCTTGAGGTTGAATTAATGCAACTCTCAAACCTTTGAATTTTGTTGGTGATACGGAAAATTTGATTCCGTCCAACCAAACGGTTGAAAGCCATTCCCATTCCAATTCCTGACCACTATGCCAATCAACCAAATGAGGTCTAAGTTCTCAATAAGAAATCTAATCAGAGTACTCTTTATATTGTTCTACCTAAATGTATATCAGGAGGATGGTGTGACAGCAAGCATTTAGGATGATTAAGAATTTAGGCCCCGTTTGGTTCATGAGAATAAGAGTTTGGAATTGGAATCAGAATCTCATTTTCATACATTCCCCCATTTGAGGGAATGGCCATTCACTTCCTCTCCTTTGGAAATGAAATTTCATTCCTGCTGATTTCAATTTTCATTTTCATTTCTGTCTGAACCAAACAGACAATGGGAATAGACCATTCTATTTCTGATTCTAAAAGATTTTGATTCTAATTCCGGTTCTAATTCTGACTGCAAACCAAACGGACCCATAGAAAATAAAATCCAATTCGGGTTCCTTGTTTAATAACTCAAGCTTTTGGGTTGAACATTTCCTTGAGATGATATCTGAACTTATTTGATCAAGTGGCTTAATATTTAATCCTCTAAATTTCAGCACAAAATATGAGTGAAATACTTAGATTTATTAGCCAAATACAAACTATGGGTGTAATTTCTTTTTTTTTTTCAATTTTAATTATTTTATCAATAAATTGAACTTCTCTATATGTCAAAGGAGTCTCGACAGTTTCTCTCCCCCCCTTCCGTTAAGGTAATAATTTCAGTTGAAAAATCATGCAAATTTGCAAATAAGGAGTTTGACCTCAGTCAAGCCCATTCAAGCAGCTTTTACCGCCTTGCATTGAGAATATCTCCATACTTATATACTTTATTTCATGGGGGGATACTCCCAATGCAAGGTTGGGAAAGGCTGTTAGATCAGTGTGAGCACAGGTTTGCCCTGATGGAAACCAATTGAGCATTTAGCCAATCCCTTTGGTCTTGTATCTCATGAATATAGTCTGAATCTGCCACAATAGTACTTATTACTTATCAATCCCTTTGGTCTGATCATTTAAATATTAAAAATATACTTTAAATAACCAAATTTCAAGTTTCCTCAAAAAATAAAATATTATTGGTGATACTCATAACTTCATCATCAAATTAGATAATACTTATTACTTATCAATCTCAACCATTTTAAGTTGAAATCTAGTTAGAAATTACTGCATTGGATCCAGTTTTATTGCATAATATATTTCAAATGTTATATCTATTGGAAGCCAGGGTCAAAGGTTCAATTTCAAACAACTCCTTTGGTTCTATGTTCATTTTCTTTCTATATAGGTGTTGATGTTGTTGTTAAATCTAAGGAAAAATAACCCACAAAATCTCTTCTTTTTTTGTAATACAGTGATGTGGCTTTAGCTAGCTTTTACCATAGGGGCCATGTGGTGCTATATGCTCGACCTACTTAACGGGGTTAATGGGAGTCCGGATCTTCTCCTCACAGAACGCTCCTCACTAGGGGTGTCTATGGTTCGGATGGATAATTTTTGCAAGCTGAACCAGTCTTACTGGTTTTTCAATTTCTCCAAACTGAAATTGAACTAGTATCACTAGTTAACCGGTTTGTCGGTTTTGATTTTTGACTAATTCGATTCTTTGGTTTTTTCAGTTTCTTATAATTGTAATATATATTATATAAATATATGTATAACATTATATTATAAATAATAAATGATATATAATATATTATAAATATTATAAAAGTTATAATATATTTATGAATAGATTATTATAAATATAATATATGTATACATTTATATATATAATGCATATATATTTATATATAATATATAGAAAATATGTGACATATATTTAAAATATATATAAAATATACATATAAATATATATACCGGTTGGTTCAATTAACCATCGGTTTTTTCTAGGATAACTGAAAACTGAACTGGTCCTTCAGTTTTTCAAAACTACCAAACCGAAACGGAACCGATCAGTTTGGTTACCATATTTTCCGATTCGATTCGGTTTTTCGATTTTTCATGGACACCCCTACTCCTCACACTAACCTCACAACATGTCCCAATCATACATTCAGAACATCTCCTATATTAATGTATTATTATTCGTGAGGGGAGATGTTTTCACTACAAGGTGGGATATACTGTGAGGTTGATGTGAGGTGTACTTTATGAGTAACAAATCCTGATTCGGTTATAGGGTTAGCAGTGACATTGCCCTTCTGCCTCCTCAAAGAGGGATGCTGATAACCAACTGGACTATTGGGTGATTGACATGAATTTTTTATAAGGAATAATAGTTGTATCATGCCATGTTTTCAAATCGCCGTTGACTTGGACGGTCAAACCATTTGGCCCAAGAATCATCCAGATAACCAGTTTCATTTTTTTATTGAAACGGGCCATCCATTTGAATTTAGTAGTTCAACCATCGATCCAAAAACCGGTGGCCAAAATGTTCCAATTCAGGGTAGCTTTTTAAAACCATGGTGTCATGTATATATGCGTAAGGAATTAGGGGGCTTTAAATGGACATTAAGGCTATATTTGATTTGAAAGAAAAGGTAGGGTTCCTTCTCCTACCTTTTTTCTTTCAAACCAAACATTGCTTAAAAATATTATTTTGGTGGTTGGGTTAGTCAACCTCTTTTTAGAAAAAATAAATAGAGTTGTGATTGGATAACAACTTCCGTCGGTGGGCTTTAAATAAGATTGATGATGGACCCCCATTTCTCATATCACACCGGCCTCTAAACTTTTAGAAGTGAGATCAGAGTGAACTAGTCTTGACCTTGCTTAACTAGGAGGGCACATAGACCTTTTACAGATTGACGGAGACATACTGCTTTTTCAACTTGTTTAGAATGATAAAAACCCATTAAATAAACAACCAGAAAGGTATCAAACCCTCGGGTGTTTTCATCCGGTCTGTGTTACTATCTGTCCCATCTTCAAGGTATATTTTGTCACTTCTTATGATAGTTATTATAGGGGGTGCATGTTGGATAGGATATTCGATTTGAAGAATTTAGGCCCTGATCAATCAATGACTGATTCGTTGGTGTATTAGTTAGTTTGTTCTGAGTTCGGTTTCAGTCAGGGTAAAGCTTATTCGAACAGTTTTTACTGTCTTACATTGAGAATATCTCCATATTTATATGTTTTATTTTATGGGGAAATATTTTAAATATAAAATTGCAAAAAGCTGTTAGTATGGTGTGGACACAGATTTTTCCTGATAGAAGCTGATCTTATTTGTTCTAGCGTTGACATGAAATTAAATCTTGCAACTAGCATTTTTGGGGAAATGCTAGTTATTATGCACCGAATACAAAAAAAAAAAGAAAAGAATTTAGGCTCTGAATTTTCAGCCGAGTCCATTCAAATTTTAACAATTTCTCAACGTGATCCACCCAAGTTGCGCCCCTATTATTGCAGGTTTAGGTGGCACCATATGAGTGATTTGATTTTAATGTATAAAAACTATTTGATTGGATAAATTTAAATAGTGTTTTTAACCCGTTGTTGACACTGATGATTGAATCATCTAAACGGCCATCCAACCTTGGTTCAATTTGACTAAAATCTGGGATTTGATCAAAACCTGTTGACTTAGTAAAAAAACATCTAATCAGGTGGTTGAATTATTGACCCTTTCGACCGGGTCACAGGTTGCACACTCAATGCATGTGCAAATTTTCGGAGATCATAACTTTGTGTTCGGATGTCTGATTCAATTTTTTTTTGATTAACTTTTCAGGATCTATGCATCCCAAAGGTGCTTTAAGCACCTTGTCCTTTTATTTTTGCCAATAAAAAACTTTTTTTGACTTCAAATTGCAATTTTAGCATTTTTTACAAATAAAAAATTGAAAACTGTATTAAAAATATAAATTAAATATAAAAATAATGAATATATTACATATAGAAGTAGAATAGAATTATATTATTATTAATAAAATATGTGTTTTTTTATAGAAGTCATAAACAGAATGGCTGTGGGGCTTATGCTTTTGTATGTCTGTCTAATTCTAACTCTTTTTGTGGCAGCAGTAGGGAAGAAATTAAGTGTGATTGGAACTTGGAATAGTGGTGGACCACATTTTGTTTCTAACTGGTAATATTGGGGTGCCTTTTGTTTATATCCCCAAAAACAAAAAATTGCTGGCCATGAAACTGCGAAAAGGGCCCACTCATTTGCAAGGGAGGTGTTCGTATGTGATATTCCTCCCTCTGTTTTGAACTCTTTGTAATAGTAACTTTCTTTTGAAATGGAAATGTTTAGTTTCATAAAAAAAAAAAAAAAATCAATGTTTTCAGTCTGTTGTTGATTCAGATAATCGAATCATTCAAACCATCATTTGGTCATGATTTTGGGTCCAATTTTTCTAAAAATCCTACGACAAAAACTATCCTCCTCAGGTGATTTAATTGTTAACCTATTCAATTCAGCCATCAGATCATAAATTACACACTAAATATATATGCAAACTTTCGGATGCTATAACTTTGCACTTAAAAATCACACCCACCGCACTCTCGAAAATTCAAATAAGACAAAAAATCGATCCCATGCCTCCACTACAACGAATTAAAAATCTTACCAACTGAATCAGTTGGCACCTTTATTTCTTTTAATGGCTGCTCTGCAACTGGTAGGGTCAAAAGAGCAACTCTTGCGATATAATTATAAACATGCACCAAAGGGGTTCAGTACATACCTCAAATGCAACAAGGTCTGTGAATAGAAAGAAAGGAAAAGGATTTAGTGATCAGGCTATTTTCTTAAATGCTTTGACTCTATCATCCTCAGTTCCTGAACTATCCATATAATTCAACTCTACATTTTTCTTGTGAACTGTAGATCATCTTTTCTTTGAAAAAAAAAACATGTAAGTTGATAACTATTACTAAGGATACTTTTGTCCTTTTACTTAGGACGCACCACCGCTATAACCACTTGTTTTCTTCCGAAACTCTATTTTCTCGCAACAAAAACTGTCCTAACACGGATCCAATATGATCGGGTCTACATGTCTCACCAATCACCATGAGATCGGGATCCACCATAAATGCAATCCGCATAGTAAGGGTGTAAATGGGTTGAATTTGAATCGGATTGAAATTTGAATCCGATTAGAAAATTTGATATTTGACTGATTTTAAAAATTAATATCCAAATTTCAATCCAATTAAATATTCGAATACTCCATTCTATTCGAATTCGATTAATTAATTATTTTAGGTGATTAATAAATATATAAAATAAATATTTTATTTATATAAAGTATATAAATATATAAATTATTCATGTAATTTAATTATTATATATATAAATTATATTAGATACTTAAATATTTTATATATTATATATAAGAATTAAATAATCGGTCGAATTTAGATATTTATCGAATTGAATCAGGTTATATCTGAATTCGACCGATTAGATATTCAAATTATTCGAATCTAATTCAATTATATCGAATCTCGAATTTGAAATCGGATTTTCAAACACCGTTGACACCCCTGTTAAAGAGATAAATTCTATTGGAACATGTTAGAACAGTTTTTTATTGTGAGCAAATCCAACTCCACTGGGAGCATCTCCCATGAATGAGATGAATGACAAGGGAGGTGTTCCCAATAAACGTCTCTACTGGCTTTGTTGGAAGCATTAGTTGCAATAAGAAGATCCAAACATTCGCTTTGTTCCAAATGCTTGGCATGCATTTTTCTAACCCAAGTTGATATTAATGACTGTTTTTAATGTTTAGATCTGCTATCAATAAAACAAACTACTGCAATAAATAAAATTAAATTTCATCTTCAATCAATTAGGTAAGGAATTCCAATGTAAAATAGGTCATTGTCTTGTTATGAGTAACAAACTTGTGAGCTACTTCTTTATATTGACGAGATGTATGAATGGTGATGTTACTAGTAAACCCCTTATTAATTTATCAAGATCACATATCTGCCCCACAGTGAATCGCCTCACATTACATCCCCACCATGTATTGAAAACATCTGTTAATGATGATATCATCGGAACTGATATTATCATTGAAAGATATTTACAATACACTGCAGGAATGTACTGTAGGGTGTTGTGGGGCGACTCCTGGTGGGGCGGAGATGTGAACTCTAATTTATCAGTGATGTGCAATCAACATGATGAGGTTGATAATGAACCCAACATCGTTTTTCCAGCCAGACTGACTGAAGATATTTTCATATCTTTAGTCCCAACAGCAATAGTTTTAATTATTGCGGGGAAGGATCAATCACTTTCGCTATTTCAACAATCAACAATCCAGCCTCAATATCGACCTTGCTTAAAAGTATTGTTAGACAAACTGCATGCTCTCTTTTATTTAGGTTGTGTTTGGTTTGAAGGAAGAAGTAGGGAAAGGTAGAGTCTTTCTTTCCCTACCTTTTCCTTTGAACCAAACATAGCCTTAGGCAATCAACTTTCATTTTGCAACAAAGACCCCTTTTCATTAGAGTTTCATCAGTTAATTTCGAAAAAAGATTTTTATTCAGTTGTTTAAAATGTTTTCAATCTCTAAGTTATCTTTTTCTAATTTATTTGAATGATTTATGATTTGATTAAATTTTTTAAATATAGCATTGAAGTCCTCTTGGTAGCTCTAGTGGATCCTTGTAGATTTTTTATTGTATTCAATATTTAAATGAAGTGGTAGAGGTTTATTTCTAACATATATAAATTTATTGTGGTTTTCTTTTGGTTTTTCTTGATTTATTGGAGAAAAGAGTGGATAATTTTTATATTTTAAGATGATGAGAAACATTCATGCCAGTGAAATGAATCAAAAGTTAAAAAACAATTTTTTTTTTCTATGCTGGTGAAATAATTCTTGATTTCTTGTTATTTTAGTTGGTTTCGTTTGAAAAAAATAGAGGTATTTTTTGTCACGGTTTAAGAGAAAAGGGTGAGAAAAAGAAATTAACGAAAGCTTAGATGGGCATTTTAATAATTTAATGCATGCTGTCATCCAACTTAATGGTGGGGAGTATTTATTGCAAATTAAAAGTTCGATGGGTCCTTAACACTGATCCCATAGTAGATAGTACCAAGGGGCTTTTGTAATTTACCCTAGTAAAATGAAAGCTCAGTTTGGAAGGAGTGCAAAATTTTATATTTTTGTATTATTTTGTATATATTTGTATTGTACGTATTTGTATTTGTATTCCTTTTAAACTGAGCCGAAGGAAAAAAAAGAAATTTGAAGGAGAAAATAGTGTCAAACAGTGTTTTTAAAATCGGACCGAACTGGAAACTGGTCATCTAACCGGTTTCGTTTCACCCCAAAATTGCTTTTTGGCCAAAAACCATTGATTTGGTCAATGAACCGCTGACTTGGGCAGTTGAATCGGAGTTCACATCTACACCCCCCAAGGGAGCGCCCCACAACGTCCCACAGTACATCTCTGCCATGTATTGGGAACATCACCCGATGATAACATCATCATTTCTGGTGCTATTATTGGGAGATGTTCCCAATATGGAGCAGGGATGTGCTGTGGGACATTGTGGGGCACAGATCTGAACTCGTTGAATCGTCGACTTAGGCAACAGTTTTTGGTCGTTTTTGTTTTTCTAATTTTTTTTTGTCATACCTAGTCAGACTGTTCGACCCGGGAATCAGACCCACAATGGCTCCCCATCTGATCTGGTATTAAAATCCTTGGTGTCGAATTGAAACTAACGATCCACCAATAAAGGTTGTGGCAAGAAAAAGTGAATGCTTTTTTTGTGAAAGGGATTTTTGGACTGCAATCCCCCTCAGAAATCTAATTTGCAACCCCCCCTCCTGCCCATGAATTTGGCATCAATCCACGGGCAGGATTCAGTCCACCCCTAGCCTACTAGTAGCTCCACCTAGGGTTTAACTGAATGGTAAAAACCTTTTTGTGAAAATGCCGTCTAATGCTGCATTTGTCATACTTTAAAAATCACTTGAAGTTGGGATTTACGGAAATTGTTGCACCTAATTCTTTTTCTAGTTCAGAATTCATTCTAAGAATATTCTTTGAAGGCTAAAAATATTTTTTTGGCCGGCACAAGTTGCCATGCCATACTAATCAAACAAATCTCTCATTAATTCTCAAAAAAAGAAAAAAAAAACAGAAGAAAATATAAATGGAGAAACTCAAGAAAAGCATACACATATTTACATTGTTGAACTTCAACTTATAGTAAAGAGAAATTGAAATCCACTATGCATGTGTTTGGTTTCATGGGCATTTACGGATAGGTCATTTATTTGTATTTTTCACTTTAAATGTTTATTTATACTTTTTCACTTTAAACTTTTCCTACTTTTATTGCTTGGTTAGGCTTTACTTTAAACATTTTTTATTTTCCATCTCAGATTAATACTCATTAAAGTGTGTCACTTCAATATTTGGTTTCAAGAAATATTGGAGCGTTGAGGGAAACAAGAGTGACTTTTCCCCAAGTGCCTCATGCACAAAAGTCAAAACATTTCAATTTTCTACCATTTATTTAGTAAACTGTCAAACCAAACATTTGTTTCATTTTATTTTATATGCAACAAATGCCAATGTCTATGTGGTGCTGATGTGATGGCGTTTTTTCAATAAACACCCATAAAACAAAACACAGCCTATAAAAATTGCTACGATAAAATGTAAAATTGGCAAACACTCTCACTCTCACATAAACCTTGAACCCTAATACACCTGAGCTCTCATTCTCAATTTTCTCCATCTTTTTCCAGAAGCCCAAGATACATAAAAGAGAAGAACCCCAACAACATAACACAATGAATTGGGGTCAAATTCATAACCTAAAAGCTGAAAATGGATTGAATTCCACCAGAAACCACTATAAACTTTTGATTTAAGATTTTTTTTTTCTTTTGACATGATACAGGTTGCATGCAACAAGAATTCAAGGCACAACATAATTACACAACAGAAAAATGGCTAAAACTTGGTCCTTGCAATTTACCCTCTATTTAAAGTACAGAGACACCAATTATTAACTTCCCTAAATTAATGCATTTGAGCTATGCTTCTTGACAAGGAATGCTCAGAGCCAAAAATAAATAAATAAAGAAATGAAGTGGGCTCCCTACTTAATAAACTCTGCCGACATTTGGATAAAGTTAGATCCATGTTGGCAACAGTAAAGGCTAAAAAATAAAAAAATAAAAATAAAAACTACTCAGGAGACATTGCAGCATCTCCGTTCCATACCTAGCTTTGAATATTGCAGTTGTACTTCTTGACTTTTTGTTTTGTTTTGTTTTTTTTTTTTTTTTAATTAATTGTTGTTTCTGATCTCTCCAGCAGTCCCAGTGAGGAAACTCTCATGGAAACATGAAACCTTCAGTGACAGTCTCCAAACAAATAGAAGATTGAAGCTGGAAACTCTCATGTAGACCTAAAATAAGAAACATGATCACCTCCAACCAAAGTATGGTGTACTTGGATTTTTCTTGAAATTTCTGTTTGCATGAACTTTTGCCTTTGAGCTTGGGACTGTGGAAAATAAGAACCACCCAAAAAGGTTTTGAAAATTTAGGAAGGGTTACTTATGAAAACATTCTAATCTAAACCCCATATTACAAAGCCTAAAATTGAGGTTTGTGCTTGTGGATTTTAAAAATAGTAATCCTGAAACTTATTCAAACAATGACCTAAAAATTTCAATTAGGAAGAAATAGAGAAACAAATAATATATTTATACTATATATAAAAGTGTGAATGCAATGTGAAACTTTTTCTTAATTAAAATCACCCTCTACTTCTTTATTTAAAAAAGGGTATAAAAGTCATTTTAGTACAGTTTTAATGGCTACTAAAATGTCCATAATTGTGTATTTAGTCCATCTCTAATGGTAAGGTTGAAAATGTAACTTCAATTATTACTTCCCATATCATTTAAAACACTATCGTTAAGTCTTATACTTAAATTATTAACTCTCATTTTCTCTTATTAAATTAGATCCGTGTCAATATTTTTAACAATATAAACCCATATATTTTAAAACTAACACAAAAACAAAATCATTTTGAATCCAAGTGGTGGCTAAGCAATTCAACCATCTGAATCAAATTGATCAACCTACGAAGTCATAGTTAAGTAATAAAAATTTTAAAAACATTGACACATTTATGATATTTTTATTAATCGAATTAAAAATAAGTGTAATAAACAAGAATTATTTTTATTGGTAATGAAAATGAAATAAATAATTTAGAACTGTCCAATTATTTTATTGTTGGGCAAAGATCAATAGTTCAAATTTTAGGTTAAGTATGTTAACCTTTAATGTCATAAATAAATAATAAAAGTTAATAAAATACATAAATTTTGCAAAAAAAAAACATTTAGGCACATATATAATATCATATTAAACAAAAAGTAAGTGTAATATATTAGAAATTTTTTTACACAAAAGTAGAAAAAAAGTTAAAGAAAATTTTGAAAACATCTATAATTTTTTATTTACACTTTTAAAATATTCATTTTTGAATTTAGTTCATATTTAATTATGAGGTTTAAATTGTAAATTGAACTACCAATTTTCCTCCCATTCAATTCTCTCTATTTAAATCTTACATTTTTTTCATAAACGAACAAAAAAGAAAAAGATACACCAAAAATACTAAATATTACAAAAAGAAAAATCTAGCCAAGTAGGCCTATCAATGATACTTGAAACTTCACAACTCGATCCAATTATAACATATTTGAATTAGGTGTTTATGTAATCAGATTTAGATTTTTCAATCCGCATCCAATTAATAATAAAAAACAAAAATAAATATAAAAATGAAAAATAAAAAATACATAAAATTTATAAAAATTTTTGGATACATTATTATTATCATTATCATCAACTGGAACTACCGCGTATCAAACACATACACACTTACTAATATATAAAGAGAGAAAAATTGGGGAGAACTAATTTAAGGCATAATAATTAGTGATTTCTAATATTTCATTTGGGAGTCAAACCCTTGCCACTTGCCGGTTAGTCACAATCTGTATACTAATAACAACTTCGTCGGTGAGTCTGAAATTCAATGAAATCAACATCTCCACAAGCTAGCGTGCTGTGAAAGTGAAAGCAAAGCATTGATTCGGGCCAGCAAATAAAAATGGACTGTTTTAATGAATTTGACCAAGAAAATGGGCTTGAAATGGGAGATATCTGACCACGTCCAAACGAAATGGATTCCATATGCCTAGGGGTGTCAATGGATCGGTTTTGGTTTGGACTCCATTCAAATCAAAATTCATTTGAACGGATTGGATGCATCAATAAGACATATTGAATTTGGACAATTTGGACAAACTGGACAAACCAATATGATATATTGGATTGGACCTGGTCCGTCCATAATGAATTTATATTGGATTGAGCAAATATCTGGTCCATTAATAGAAGATAAGAACATAGGTGTCAATGGACCAGGTTTGAATTGAATCCAATCTCAATTAACAGGAATTTAAACAGATTAGACAGTCTCTGGACTGATCCAAAATATTCATTGGACTGAATTGAAACAGATCTATTTATAATGGACTCACATTGGACTGGACCGGATTAGACCAAATCCAGTCCAATTGTCACCCCTACACATGCCACATGCCTGATTGACCTTCCTTAACAAATAAATTATTACTCTCTCAGTATCTCCTGACTTAGCGTTCTTGGTCCCTCCCTACAAGTTTTGAAGCTTTTTCAAGTCATAGGCAACAACCGCAATTGCGCGTGCTTGAGATGGAATTAATGAGTTAGATCTCCGTGTTTCCTTCACTCGCAATTGCGCATGGTTGAGGACAAATATAAATATATACAGGATAAATATAAATATATACAGTGCAAAATCTTGTATTTTGTATTTGAAAGAGCATAAATACAAATTTGTACAAATATTATATTCCTTCCAAGTTTATAGAGTGCATAAGGCTCAATTTGAAAAGAATATAAATACAACTACATACAGTACAAATATATACAAAATAATACAAAATACAAGGTTTTACACTATACAAACAAGATTCAAAATATCGTTACATATTGGTCGATACGTATTGTATCGGAGCCTTCCCGATACGCCCCTACAGGGGGTGTATCGAGTCAGGTTATGGTTCAGAGGGTATCCG
Source organism: Nelumbo nucifera (assembly GCF_055504915.1). Classification (NCBI taxonomy): domain Eukaryota; kingdom Viridiplantae; phylum Streptophyta; class Magnoliopsida; order Proteales; family Nelumbonaceae; genus Nelumbo; species Nelumbo nucifera. The sequence goes on from NC_142651.1 coordinate 98,102,636, forward strand.
GGACTTAAACCAACTCCTTTGATCTGGTTTTGAAAAATAAATAAATAAAACACAAAAAAAAATCACCGATACCGATGTATCAGCCTGTATCGATATTTTGAATATTGTCTACATATTTATATTTATACTCCTTCCAAATTAAGCCTAAGGAATAAGGTAGTAAGCAAAGCAAAACAGATGCAATACTAAACTAAGTACAAAGTTTGCATCCAGTACAAACAAACAACTTGCTAGGATTAGCATTCTTCATATTAAATAATTAGCTGGCTGAATCATTTAGGATTCCAGGAACTTATTACCTAATGAATCTAAAATCTAGTATATGTTTGGCATCGATGCTGTAGATACAGCACTGGTACCCATTATAGGAAGTCCACATCACTGTCACATCATGTCATCATTGGCAGCAATGAGCTCTAATCTGAACAAACGTCAAATTCGGCATTGCTCCAAACCACGCCTTCTATATTTCCAAGGCATGACTTGGAGCATCATTTTTTTATGAAAAAACGGTTCCAAACATATTAATGTTTCCTGGAATATTATTTTTTCCAACGTGGTGCTGATGTATCACTGTTTTCTGGGGCAACGGCATCAATGCCAAACAGACTCTTAGTCTGCTTTGAATGTCCACTGCATATTCTGCATTAATTGACTTGGTGAAATTAGAGCATCAAACCAAGTATGAGAAAAAAAAAAGTAATAAAAAAAACATAAACATTTACTCAAGGAAGGGGCTTTTCTAATGAATTAGTTAGGGCCATTTGATAACAGCTTTAAGTGCCTGAACTGAACTGAAGTCAAGCTAATTACCATATGCTTCAATATTTTAATGTTTAATTATTTCATTAATAAAACACAAAATAATAAATCATTCAATTCAACCACTTATCAAAGGGGACCATGGTGTGATGAGGCCAGATCTCCCGTCACTAGTGTGACAGAGGAATTAGAAAATTCTTATGATATTGAAGTGGAAATAACATTTCCCTTATATTGAATAAACATAAAGATGATTAATATGTAGAAATGACACTTAATTTCCAAAGCTTTGATAATAAGACTCCGTCTAAAACCACAGATTTACAATATTGCATGTTTATGACATTTAGACATGTTGATGGGCCGGGAAAGGTTGAGCTTTTGCCTAAATTTGAATAGGGTGGGCCTTTGTAAAATATTCATGGGCCAAGCCTGAAGCCCATCCCGTGAAGAGGTCTACTGCCAGTTGCCAGACTCCCTTGAAATGACAACAGTGTTTCGGACTCTCAGTGAAATCACAGCTCAAATGGTGAATCTGTGCACTAGTGATATTTGAAAGGTTTCCTAATCTTGCTAATTTAGGGAAATTCCCTGATAAATTCCTTATTTTTGCCACGTGGAGGAATTTTATGCATAATCTAGAGCATCCATCAGATAGGAATACATGTGTCCACATCAGCATCCTACTCCACATCGTAGTGGGGTTTTTTGCCCAATCAATAATTTGATAATAACCATTCAGCCTTTGATGTTTGGATCCATTTTAGATGTTAGAAAATTGAAATTATAAGTAAATTTATGGAGTACAAATAAGGATTTGTTTGGTTTACAGTCAGAATCAAAATCAAAATCGGAATGGTTTATTCCCATAATCTATTTGATAGGAATGGAAATATGTAGGGTGTTCACGGGTCGGGTTGGGTTGGTTTGAGTCATTTTCTTCAACTGACTCGACTTAGTCCGTTTACTTATTGACTAAACCAAAACTGACCGACCCTGAAGCAAAACTGACCCAAACATGAAGGGTTGGTTTGAGTCGGTTTAGTCAGTTTTTATATTTATTTTAAACTAAAATATCTATTTCTAAGTATCTATTTATATTTAAGTTTATTTCTTTTTAGTTTTTATGCAAAATCAAAATATATATTTAAATCAATTAATTTTTTAATGCAAAACTGATTTTTTTGTCAATATATATTTAAATTTATACAAAACTGAATTAAATATTGTACCATTATATTATATTTGTATTGGTTTTACGTTTTAAATTTTTATCATAAATAATCATTTTATTTCAAAATTCAAATAAAATATATCAACATTTAACATATAAGGTAGGGACTAATTAGTAATTACTTAAACATATAGGATCGGTTCGATTCAGTTTAGTTTCGATTTTCATGTATGAAAACCGAAACCAAACTGCATTGTCCGTTTATTTTCTCATACAAACTAAAACCGACCAATGGGAATGAGATTTCAATTCCATGTAATCAAACCGTTGTAACCGGAATGACCAATTCCAATTCCAGACTTTTATTCCCGCAAACCAAATGGGCCTAATTGGGCCCAGACACAGTAAGTCCGAACCTAACCCAACTTTAAACATTTTAGATTCGGGGTGGTCATAGGCCTTGAAGCCCGAGTCATTAGCGCAAACCTTTCTAACCTAGCTTGCCAAGCACACCCTCAGCCCGAGTCATTATCAGCCAAAGATTTTGTTATTTTTTTTATTAGTTGAAAATATCAAGAAAGAAATCATACCTTTGGACAAGTGGCAAGATTTTCTTGGATTGAAATAGAGTTCAAGAATAAGGGAAAGAGAGGAGGAAACTGCGAGAGTAGTTGCCATTGTTTACACTTCTCTGAATGACCAAAATATCAGATCCTTCACTCTTCCTCTATAAACTACGAATAAAATGCATATGAGAATATACAGGCACAGATAAACATGTATAACGTCAATTGGGCCGGGCTTCTTCCCGGCCCAAGTTGTCGCCTAATGCAAATGTTAAACAAAACGATCTCGTTTTAGAGTTGCAACCAAAAAGAGACATAGGACTTTGATTCTTTCATCAGCAGAAATTTATCCATATTTGAGGTTGGGTGTCTGATACAAAGTTTTTAAAATCGAATCAGACAACAAACCGTTCAGCAATTTGGATTTTGGGTTGAACGGTCGACTGTTTGAATTGAATGAATGTCCCGTTTTAATAAAAAATTAAAAAATGGTCAAAAACTGTTGGATGATTCGAGCAATTTAATTGCTTGAGTTAGCAGTTTGCTGACCAAATCAACATTTTTTGCCAAAAAACGATTCTGGGGAAAAACAGAACCTGTCAGGTCTGATCCGGTTTTGAAAACCATAGTCTGATAAAAACATCAAGGTTCCATGTGGCATATTGTATTGTATCATATCATATGGGCTGCTCCAAGATACACCTGTTTTGAGGATTTTTCAATAACGTATTGTCCCAAGATTAAAATATGACAGAAAATAAATAAAAATAATTTTTTTTTTACTCATTCCATCATTCGAAACACATGTTCATATGTATCGGATGTATCAATATTATGAATTTTGAGACACAAATGCATGGCAATACATAAAATTAAGAGGGTTTTTGCCAACTTGTACCGTTTCGTTTCTTTTCAACAAAAACAACTTTCACATCAGAAAAAACACTTTAAGAATCCAAATCCAATGGTAGGCTAAAGCTAAAGTAAAACTAGCTATAGTTTTCTTCTTATAATTAATTATCTTTTTTTTTTACACTTTAGATGAAGTAAATAAATAAATAAAATAAACACCTAAAAATATAAAGTAAAACTTGATGCTAAATTGAACCGGAATTTTAACTTCTAGAGATGTTCATTGTATGGTCCAAACCGCAAAACCAAACCGAACTAAACTGAATTTGTGATTCGGTTCGATTTATACTTTAAAATGGTTTGACTTGATTTAACATTTATCTAAATTATGGTTTACGGTTTTCAGTTTGATTTATTGGATTTTATAAATCAAATCAAACCTTAAACCATCAAAAAAGAAAGGCAAGATCTGAGAGTGGTAGGGGTGCTATTTGGGTTTTCTAACTATATTAAGCCTAACAGAATCATAAAAGGGCCTAAACTGTATTACAAACCTCAATAAAATGATTGTCTAATTTGGCTTCCATGCCAAAATAATTTCATCTTGTCTGAAAATTTTTAAAATGTAATTTACTAATTTGGTCTGAGTTCTTCAATTTGCACCGATCCATATGATAAACACCCCAAAACACTTCTACCTTTCTCATTTACACTCTTATGTATTTGTAATATTGGCCATGGTTTTTAAGTCGTCGTTGACTTGGATGGTCGGACCATTTGGCCCGAGAACCATCCAAGCAACCGACTCCACTTTACCTCAAATCCAGTCCCTGACCAAAAACCGTTGAATCAATTAACGATCCATTGATTCAGACAGTCAAACCGTCGGCCCATTCAATAGCTTTTTACTGTTTTTTTATATTTTTATTTTTTATCAAATCGGACCATCTGTTCAAACCGAACGATCAAACCGTCAACCCAAAAACTAATAGCCCAAATGGTTTCATCTTTAAATCGCTTTTTAAAACCATACCATTAGCTCAGTTTAAAAAGATTACAAATACAAATATATAAAATACAAAGCCGTATATTTTATATATTTACATATATTGGTATTCATTCCAAACTGAGCCGTTATAAATGAAATTGCATTACAAATAAATGAGACTATCATCAAAGAATCATCTTAATTTGAATTTTTTTTCCATATTAAAACCACGACATGATATTCAGTGAAGCCTTTGGTTGAAAAGCTGTTACAACTTACAATATTGAGATGGAAGCACGTGATGCGTTGCTGTCTTTTCTGTTGATCGGTACTTCCTTGTTCCACATAGATCTGTTACACTGCATGAATGGGAGATCGGATCTGCTCCTCAGATAGGGCGCCTCACAGGCACATCCCACTATGCCTGTGAGATTGTTGTGAGGCGCCCTGTGTGAGGAGCAGATGCGGTCTCCATGAATGGTAAATCAATGCATAGACAAAGTCCATGATTAATTGGCATAAGGATGGAGTCCGACCGGATCTCTGCCCACATCTATTTACATAGTATTGCAGTCGCACATGTTAAATATCTCATCCTCCTATATAATATATGCACAGAGGATGTTTTTAATATACGGAGATAGTGTATTATAGATAGAATTCTTTTACACAGGAGATCCAGAGTCATAAACATGAACTGTTTTTCTTAGTCATATACCAATGGGATTCAAATGTTGTAGCCGTTATGTTTACTTTTTCTTTATCTTAATATAAAGTTTATTCAAATTAAACCTGAATCCCATTTATTAGACTTGGGATTAGATAGGGATTTCATTATTTCAAAATTCAATAATTGAATCAATTTCGAATGTGGCTGGATTTGATCACTGACGTTAGCCTTTATGGGTAAATAAAAGTAAAATGTTTTCATCAACCCAAAATGCTTTAATAAGTAGCAACAGCAATGGTGGCAAACACAACCATAAATGACATAACTAGACTCATTTTATGGTTGTGAAGTAGTAGCAAGGATAAAAAAATCGTTATGTATTGATCGGTCGGTCGATATGTATCATATCGAGCCCTTCTCGATACGCCCCTACAGGGGTTGTATTGGGTCAGTGCCTGGTTCAGAGGGTAGTCGGGACTTAAACCAGTCCCTCTCGAACCAAAATTGTAAAAAAAAAAAACTGGAAGTTAAATAAAAAGGGCGGATACTTTGAACCTTGAGTAGTAGTACTTATTTATGATTGTGGACCAACTTCAAACAGGCTAATGACCCAGTAGTTAAGATGGTTACTATATGTAGATCGCTCAAAAAACGGGAGAAATTAGGGGTGAGCATTATTCGGTTAAAACCGAAAAATCGAATTCAAATTTTCAGTTTTTTTTTGATTAATTTAGTTTGTGTAAATTTCGACTTTCGGTTTTTAGAATTAAAAATTTGATTAATCGAATTAACCAAACTTTATTATATAATATATAATATGCTATATATTTATATATTAATATATTATATATAGTATATTATAATGAAATTCATTTTCATAATATATTATAAATTAATAATGTATAATATATATTATACGTTATAATATACAATATTTTATGTATATAAATGAAATTCTGTTTTAACCAAAAACCGAACCGAAATTTTGATTTCGGTTATTTTAGTTTTCTTGTAATTTAGTTTTGGTTTGGTTTTTACTTTCTTATTTTTGTTTTTAAAATTTCAGTTTATTTACCGAATACTCACCTCTAGGAAAAACAACAGCGACTCTCTATTGTACGACTAGTGCGCCTCAATGACCCATAGGCAGGTGCATCTTGGGTGGATTTGGGTTGAGATTTTATCAAAAATTGAAGGGATTCAGCCTGAAATATGCAATCCAGATCTCCTCTCCACAAGAATCTTGTCCACACCTATCCACAGGACACTACAGCAGTATATTGGGAACATCTCTCCATGAATGGGTAACATGCAAATATATAAGAGGTTCCCAATATACGGTTGTAGCGTGGATAAGATTCTTGTGGATAAGAGATCTGGATTACATATTTCAGGTTCAATTCGTTTACATTTTGACAAAATCTCAACCCAAATCCACCCAAGATGCATGGGTGAGAGGTGTTGTGAGAAAGATCTGGATTTCATATTTCGATGTGTATTGAAAACATCTCCCGTACTTATCATGAGAAAATATTCCCGTATACATAACACGGGTGGGAGGTAGACCTGGCAATTGGGTTGGGTGCATCGGGTTCGGGTTGGATCAAAGTACTTCAGGTTGATTTTGGGTCGGGTTGAGTTCGGGTTGATTGTCAAATGCTAGACCCTAACCCTAAATATTCGAGTTAGGGTTGACCCATGGGTCAATTCGGGTAATCTCAAAAAATAATTGAAATAAAAAATATCAAAATTAAAAAAATTAACCTTAAAATTCCAAATATAAAATAAAAAACTTGAACATTTAACAATTTAAAGAGTAAACAATAAAAAAGTAAAGACTAAATAGAAAAAATTAAAGAATGAAACTTCTAACAATGCATAAATAATCTCAATTAGACTTGACAATCGGATCAACGGGTTGACACATGACCCAATCCAATACAGTTTTTTTCGGGTCGAGTCATTTTTACACTCGGGTAGCAAATATGAGACCCTAACCCTGTTTTTTCGGGTTTGGTTGGATCGGATTCGCGGATTGAATCAATTTTTTGCCAGGTCTAGTGGGAAGTGCTGCGGGACGCCAATCTGATCTCTAATTCTTGTGGGTAGAAGATCAAACACCAAAATAGGAACCCGAAGCAATATTCTAAAATGTTAATTCAGCATAACCAACTACTGTGCTGCAAAAGAAAGTAACATGCGCTGCCCTACTCCTATAATCCCATGTATAGCGACTGACAGGCCCACGTCCTGCGGATTTGCCACGTGTCATCACAATATAGTTGCAGTTTATTTTATACGTCGTCTTCCCATCATTCCTTTATTCCCTGATAGTTTTGAACTTCAAAATTCTTAGCGACATCTCTTTCTCTTTCTGTTGAGCCCAACGGCCCAGTGCCAGTGGAACGTTGCAAATGGGTCGGGTCCCACTCACTCGCACGGGCTTAAGCATGAATCTCGTGTGGGGCTGGCCGGCCGTATCTGCATGTTTTGAACTGTTCCAACTTCTAACTGTCTGATGTCTAAGGCTGTCTGTCGCCTGTTGAAGTGACCTTCTTGCCCCCTACGTATCACCCAATAGAATATAGAATCACGAGGGTAATTGAGTCAATGAAGGTTAACAATAAATAAATGGGTCGCGAGAGACCCCACTGGATCGACCAAGATCCAGACAAAGCTGGGAGAGAAAAAGCGAAATGAATATGATAGGAATAAATGATTTAGATCCCGATTTGAAATTCAAAAATAGAGAGGTTTCGGAGGGAGGAGATAATAATATCAGAATAGTGCAAAAGTGCAGGTAGTTTACAATTCACAGGTGGAACCCAGATCAGCATATGTTTAGTGCACTGTGGGTCCTACGCCTTGTTTTTTTAGTGGGGGCCCATAAGAGGCCTAATAAATCTCCTCCGCTCCTCACTCCTCTGATCCTCTCTCATTTGAATACGTTCTTATTTTGGGCCAGAACTACATCAATAACAGCTTAGTTACGTTTGAGAAATAAGCTCAAATAACTGCTTATTCAAGAAATTCAAATTTTAAACATATTTTTCAAGTGTTTATTCAATAAGTGCTTATTTCCTTTCTATTAATTTTTTCACCAAACATTCAAACATTCATCAATGCCTATATTCCCAAACTCCGCCTTTGTATTTAAAAAAAATAAATAAATAAAGATTTTGATAATAAAAAAAATCGTTCTTTAAAATAATAAAATAAATAAATATTATTGAATATATATGAATATGATCTGTTTAGCATTTGATTTAAAGTAATAAAATAAATAATAGACTTGTTCCAACGAAACGAGACAAGTTAATTCATACAAGACAATTTCTGCCAGGAGGGCATCACATGAGTAAACTTAACGTAATATCCACTCTTTTATTTAATATTTTTGTTTTCTTTTACAAGTTTACAAGTTTACTCTCACCCGTAAAAGGAATAACCGCTGGTGAGTTGGACGAGCAGTGAACTTCCGGTGATCTACAAGTATAAGGAGTTAAGGACGATCAGAGGCCCTGAGGTGGATTTATAGGGAAATTTTCTCGATTGGCCACGTGCCAACTTCTTAATCGGCATGGATTATGGCTGCTTCAGAAATCAACCTCTTCTAGTTTTCCTGATTCTTTCTATCTAATAAAAAGGGATATTATCTAAAATTTATCATGTATTTTTTACATTTTGACCGTTAGTGATCATTAATAAAAGTTGTTGGTGTGAACATTTACATGAGTAAATTATCTTTAAAATGGTCAGTCAACTTTATTAAATATTTTATGATAATATTACCTCAGACCTGGGCTTGGACCCACACTAGACACAAATTTTAGAGCCGGGCTTCAGTCTAATACTTCAAGCCCGGCCTAAGCTGACGTATTTAATAAGGTTAACGGACCATTTTACGGATAATTTTGTCATAAAAATATTTAATAAGGCTGATAATAAAATCTTATCACAGAAGGTGAGTTTTAGACAATAAAATTTAATGACTGGGGGCTCTCTAGATGTTTTGATAAGTTATAATGAATTTAAAAAAAATGTAAAAAAAGTTGTAGTGAATTTTAAATAACACCCCTAATAAAAATAATCGACTTGATTGATTAATGCAAGTTTTCTTCAACAACTTACCACTTGGCAATTTTCTAGAAAATACGAGAAAGGTTGGATCCAAGTAAGGCATTGGATGCTTGTCAACGGCCCAAAGTGCAAATTACTTACCACATGTTTGCGCCAGTGGGACGCGGGAAGGTCTGGTATTTCATTGGTTGTAGGCTGTTGGCCAACTGGAGCGCTGAAGTATGATCCAAGAGTTTGGTTGTCGGCCCATTTGATTAAATTTAGACCCAAATACTACGATACGCTAGTTTAGGATGAGCCCAACAAGTAGGCTGAGGCTGTTACCAATTCTTTGTATTCAAGTTTATAGATCGAATGAAAAATACTCGACTTTGCCTTAAAAAAAGATTAAGGAGTTCAATTGACATCACAAAAAGAATGATGTTTTGAGCGCTAAGGCATATTATTAACCCCTAATGAAGTCATCAATGACAATTGATCAAAAGTTCAGGGCATTATTATCATTTTATAGCTGACTTTGACTGAGTGGGAAAAGACATTGATGACCTCCATGGAAGCCAACGTCTCTCTATGCAATAAGGACAGTTTGGGATTACTAATTTGAAAAATAAGTGTTTGTTTTTTAATAAATGCTCATGACCAAGGATAAGGTTAGGGTTTTAATTCTTTGATCCGAATTAGGCTCGGGTTTTGGCTGACCTGCCCCGCCGGGTCATCATACCTTATATATCTAACAAGTATTCTTGCAATTTTTTTATTTCTAACTTCATATTTAAAAATTTATGATTTATTTACATGTTTTGATATTTTTCTTTTTTTTAAATGAAAAAAGTAACAACTTAGAATCTATAAAATACCTTAGAATCTATAAAACAATTTTCTGACTTAAATCAATGTATATTAGGTCTTCAAAACATGTTAAAATATACATTTGAAATGCTACAAGTTGAGTCGGGTCGAGATAGGGTTAAACCCTATAAGGTCAGGTTGGGTTCATGAATCATGTATTTTTAAGCTGGGTCAGTTTGGGTGCTGGAGGGTTGGGTTAGGGTTTAGGCAAGCTCGTGCCTAACACAACTTGTTGACATCCCTAGTTCAAAGTATCGATAGGATAAGCCCTGTATCGGAGGTATTGTATCATATCTTTGGCTAACTGATACATCTGTTTACATGTGTTTTTAGGGACTCAATTTTTTAATTAATATATATAACTGAAATTTGGAAAAAAAAAACAAAACAAAACAAAGCACATGGTTTAAAGTACAGATACATTTTTGTCGATCCACAAATGTGTATGAATACATTGAACCATGCTCATGACATTTTGGTGAAGAAACACTTATTTCAAACAGGGGCAGAATAGGTATTTTCAAAAATAATGTGGTGGGCCATTACACTCTTATTGAATAAGCACTTAAAAATAAGCCAAAAAAATTAAGCCAATTTTGGGAGTGGTTAAAAATAAGTACTTATTTTGGTTCAGGACCACACCAATAAGCACTTATTGGCATTTGAGAAATGAACCCAAAATAAGTGCTTGTTGTCATAATAAACACTTGTTCAAGAAGCTTAAAATTCCAGCTTAGTCTAAATTATTCAAAATTTTCCTTCCAAAACACTCCATGATTACATTTCAAAATGCTAATATTGCCCTTTGTTGAAAGAACATATGGTTGCTCTATTCAATGAAGCTTTCTTCTCTACTCCTCTTATCAAAGACTTAGTAGTGGTGGTACTGCTTGAACCAAAAGCTCATGCATCCACATTGGTGAACATTCTTCTTGATGTGGCACTCTTAAAATGAGAGTTACATTTGTCTCTTTAATGAATAAGTGCTTATTAGAGAAAAAGACCACCAAATGTGTAATATGATATAAGTGCTTTTTTTTAAATAAATAAGTGTTTATTCGTATAAACCAGGTGTTAAACACAAAATAGTACTTATTCGAATAAGTACTTGTTTTCAAATGCTTATTCAATAAACACTTATTTTCGAATAAGCACTCCCAAACTTGGCCTTAGACTTTTGAATAATAAGTGATGGTGCCATACCTCGACCCCCTCTATTCACCATGTGGACACTGACATGGCTTGAGGTCAAATGATGTCCTCATCTGAGTCAGTAGTGAGGAGGGCTATGTGTTAGAGCTGATGGTTGCACCATCCATGACAACCCCAGATGGAATCAAGGCACATGGTGAGTGGCGGGTCGTTGATGGCCACCCACACTGAGGAGTGCGGAATTGCCCAAGGATTTTGGCCACCAGTAGCACTCAAGTATTTAAAGGCGCTCCTCTCAAGGTATCTCAATCTACCTCTCTTCTAGGGATGGCAATCTTCCTCGTCCCCGAACGAGTACCTAGGCTCCCCGACCCAATGGGGTCGGGTATGGAGAGTGCTTTTAGCGGGGTTGAATATGATTTGAACCCTTGTTCATCACATTCTCTCTCGCTCTACTTCTCCCAACGTGGAAAGAACTATTTTGGAATTCCTTCCAAATATTTTTGGTGTCAGCTAGAGTGGTGGAGGCTTGAAAGCGAACAAGATTTGTTTGGTTTTTGTTTCCAAAGAGAAGGATCATGGAAGGGATGACAGAGGGAATAGGATGTTAAAAGCAACCAAGGATTTGGGTCTCCAACGGGGATTGGGGACGAGGATGGGGGATGATTTGGAAATCGAGGTCAGGGATGGGGAATGTAATCCCCGCCCCATTGCCATTCCTACTCTTTTCCACTCCTTTAACTCTCTAGCCTTCTTGCTTTCTTGCTCTCTAGTTGTTCAGCACAACTCAGATATGATCAACTTGGCCTAACCGACCTCCTCCATCATTTACTGACTTGAGTGTTGGAGTGCCTCTCCCCGAAAAACCTCCTCAGGGTAGAGATGCAAATAGATCAGATCATATTTGAATCATTGTTCATGGCAAATCCGATCGGATCTTATAGGCCATGATCTGAATTTGAATCCTATCGATAAGTCAGATCTTCGGATCTAATTCCATCTTACTTGTTTCTTTAAAAATTAATAAATCATTAAAAGAAAGATAAAATATACCAATTTAAATAAAGAAAAAACAAAAAATACGTCTTTTTTTTAATGTTTTTCATCATATATATACATGGTTTATAAAAAAAATAAATAATATAACAAATTTATAAAAATACAATATAAATAATATATTTATAAATAAATAATTTATTTATTTATTATATATATTTATATGAATAAATATATAAGATATATATCGAATCAGATCTTCTCAGATCGAATAAGGGCGACCTGAATCCAATCCGATTCCCAATTGAATTCTATTATCCGATCCAAAGATCCGAACTAGAATAATCTAAATTCAACCAAATAAGATCAGATCATGCATTCGATCCAGTTGCACCCCTACATCGGGGCCTCTAAAATATTCTTACAGGTCATCCGGTGCATTCTCGGTTCGTTTTGCTCGTTCTCAACACAACTCGTCTAGTATGTAGGATTTATTTGTTATTTGTACTAAACAAACACTTATTCGGAAATTAGGCTCAATTTGAAAAGAGTACAAATATAAATACATACAAAATACAAAGCTTTACACTTACATATTCATTAGTATTAATATTACCAACTGAGCCTTAGAAACGCAAATAAGCACTGGTGTGGTCCCGGCCCAAAACGAATGCTTATTTGAATAATTATCAGAGACAGCATCGGAGATCCCACCATCTCAGATCTGATATGATCCGAACCCCACACTCCAGACAAAGAATTTTCCTATCCTTTCCTTTTTCAGTTTCTTAAGCCAATCGGCACGCTTCACGCGATCATCGTTAAAAGTCCCGATGATCATTATGAGGAACCCCCACATCGATGCTTCTCTCCTTCAACGATGGACTTCTCGATGCGATTTCAATGGCGTTCCCACCGTTGGATTGTCTCGGAATTTTTGGTGGTGTGGGTCCCGATAAGTATCTTTCGAAGGTGGATCCCATTCTTCCTTCTCCAACGGTCACCTACCCAAGCCGCCCTACCGGTCTACGATCCCTCACCCAAATTGTAGTTTTTTCGGTTAAAAGTATGTCGTAGGGAGACTTTTTGGGGGGAATCACAAAATAGACCGGTCAATGAAGAGACTAGAAGGGTATTTCCGGCATATGGAAAATACGTACGGGTTGGCGACGTTGGGTGGGCAGAGGGGTAGGACATACGGAGTGGCATTCACGGATATTTCGACCAAATATAAGGGCCTTTTGTAAAGTTGGAGATAAAGTAAGTAGGCGTTAGAATTTGAAATGGAGGGCCGTTTGTCCAGGAGTTCGAACTTCAAACCCACTTCAAAGCAACAAACAAAATAACGCTTTGGATTTAAAATCTGTTGCGTCTCTTCAGTTGAACTCAAACCCAGATAGATAATAGAGAGAGAGAGAGAGAGAGAGGGGCGGAGAGAGAGGGAGATGACGGGTGTAGTGATGGTTGCGAAAGGTGTTGGTTGCAGAGGAGATGGTGGTGGTGGTGGCAAGGCAACGAGAGGAGCCGAGGACCAGAACCAGCTCTCCCTCGTTGCGTTTCTTGTAGCAGCTATAAGGAAATCCATGGTCGCTTGCCGTGTCGATCGGCAGGAGGATGTCATCTCCACCGTTCACCAGATGGAGATTGGATGGCCGACCAATGTCCGCCACATCACCCATGTCACCTTCGACCGCTTCAACGGATTCCTTGGCCTCCCCGTCGAGTTCGAAGTTGAGATCCCCGGCCGAGTTCCTAGCGCCAGGTCTTTCTTTCTTCTCTCCTTGGATACTCTTGAAAATAGAGCGGTTTGATACTTTGATCTGGGTCATCTTTCTAAAAGGCATGAAAATGAAGCTTGTCCAGTCTTTTTCTTTTTTTTTTTTTTAGAATTGAGATAGATTAGGCAACTCTCAATTGGGTAGCTCATGGAAGTAAAGGAACTCTGGTGATCTCTGAAAACTGGAGTTTCAGTTGACTTTAAATGATTTACTCGTGTAACACTGAGTTTCAGGCGGGTAGCCTGAAAACTGGAGTTTCAGGCTTTCTTCTCTCTCTCTCTCTCTCTCTCTCTCTTTATAATTGTTAATCTTGACAAGGGCCCCTCTGTATCTGTCTCTGTAGTGTTAGCTCGCATGCTTCATGAGCTAATACAAGAGGGCGGATGGAGATGCGAATTGGGTTTAACCTTTTCATGGGGGTACTCATTGTAGTGGTGCATTCTATATAATATAGTGTTCAGGCTTTCTTCTCTCCCTCTCTCTCTCTCTCTCTCTGCAATTGTTAATCTTGGCAAGGGCCCATCTGTATCTGAGTACCACTGTGTTTAGTCTGCTAACTCTGGCTCTCTTTTCTTGCAGTGCAAGTGTCTTCGGGGTATCTCCAGAATCAATGCAGTGTTCTTATGACTCTAAAGGGAATAGTGTCCCGACTATTTTACTGCTAATGCAGGAAAGGTTATACTCACAAGGTGGTCTAAAGGTAAAACTTCGTTCACTCTCCAAGAATGATCGATGTTAATTTAGTTGCAGAGAAAAGTTGAAGTTGTATTGAGTGCTGCTACTAATGTCGAAAGTTATCTATCTTCTTGACGATTCCTTTGATTGGGCTTTGTAGGCTGAAGGAATATTCAGGATAAACCCCGAGAACAGTCAGGAAGAGCATGTCAGGGACCAACTGAACAGGGGTATTGTACCAGAAGACATTGATGTCCACTGTTTAGCGGGGCTGATTAAAGCCTGGTTTCGAGAGCTTCCAGCAGGGGTCTTGGATGAACTCTCCCCTGAAGAAGTTCTCCGGTGCAACACAGAAGAGGAGTGTGTGGAGCTTGTGAAGCAGCTCCCACCAACTCAGACTGCATTACTCAACTGGGCCATTGATCTTATGGCCGATGTCGTTGAGGAAGAGGAATCCAACAAGATGAACGCAAGAAATATTGCAATGGTCTTTGCGCCAAATATGACTCAGGTGTTTGATTAAATTGACAAACTTTAATACTTCCAGTGCAACTCTTGTCACACTTCATGAATGGCTCTGGTGCAATTGATCCTTTCTAATTATCAAAACCTTTTGTTTTTTGTGTGTGTAGATGTCTGATCCATTGACGGCTCTGATGCATGCTGTTCAAGTGATGAACCTGCTCAAGACCCTGATTACAAGAGCTCTGAGGGAACGTGAAGAGAATGCAACAGGAGCGTATTCACCCTTTTCATCTCATTCATCGGATTTGCAAACTGATGATGACTTCAACAGTCAGCAAGAGATGGACACGAGCTGTGAATCGAGGGGACCAGCTTCAGATTACGAGGACCACACCCATTACAGTCAGAGCAGCGCTGATGAATATGAAGATGACCCGCTGAATGAAATTGAGGAATGCTTCTTGAGGCAGTTGGATGAAAACGAAAAGCCCACAAATGATGCCCCTGAAAATTCAGTTGGAGAACATGGAAGCGAGCAAATCAGTCCAAGCAGCTGCTCAGGTTTCAATACAGAATCTGGTTTCTCCTGCTCTGACAGTAAGAATGAGAGTTCAGGCTTGGGTACAAGTGATGGAGAAGACTCAGGGTCAAGTGAAACTTCTATGCAAGAGGCAGCCTACAAACACATCCCTTCAAAAGTATGTGAAAGCAACAGAAGCGGCAGGGACATGGATACGGTGGTTCAGCGGATGGAGTTCTCAAACGGCCCTTCATCCACTAATTGATGTTTCACTTCAAATTCTTACAAGTTGGAAAGCACTGGTTTGCAGGAATTGATTTTGTTTTTATAGAAATTGGAGCGTCTGCAAATTCTACGCAGTGTTGGTCTTTCACCAACGACATTTGGGAGTGCTTTGCATGTGGTAAGGGACCCCTGTTCAGCTCAGGGCTGAACTTGTTGTGTTGTATGTGGTAAGGGACCCCTGTTCAGCTCAGGGCCGAACTTGTTGTGTTGTATGTGTATCATAATTTCTGCTTAAAATCTTTTTGAGTGTGAATGATGATGTTCAGAAACCAAATTCCACATCTCTGTCATATGACACAAAATTGACAAGGTGTGTATCTACAAGGGTAGGGTGCTTTGTCTGTCTGTGCGGACCTGGTTCAGAACTAGGCCAAACTTGAACTTGTCTGTATCATTTGCAAAGGATTGGGGGAATAGTTGAAATTGTATGCTTCTTCTGTCAAACTTGAATTTCTGCTTAAAATCTTTTTGAGTGTGATGTTCAGAAATCAAATTCCACATCTCTGTCATATGACACAAAAATTGACAAGGTGCGTATCTACAAGGGTAGCGTGCTTTGTCTGTCTGTGCGGACCTGGTTCAGAACTAGGCCAAACTTGAACTTGTATGCTTCTTCTGTCAAAGGATTGTGAGGAACTCGAGTTTAGTTCTTGGGCTAAACTTTGTGTCTGTTTTATTTGCATCAATTGTAAAAGAATTCCCTTCAAATCCAATTATTTGTATGATCTTTCCATGAACTGTGTAATGCCCAATTGTGACCATTCCACCGGCAACTGCTTAAAACAACCCACACTCAGAACACTGTTGGCTGCATCCTAGACTGGTTCAGCACTAGGCTCTCTTTTAGCTTGTGGCCAATATTTGGATAAGATCTCCCAGGTCGAACTTGTAGATATCGTGAGTAGTTAGTGATGGCTAAGGCTTCTTCTCTGGGATAACTAAGAAATAGATGCCTCTCTCAGGCATCTTTTCGAGTACCTTTCTACCCACAAATACATCTTTGTTGCATAACCAACCACAGGCAGTCCAGGTTATGATATTTGCTTCCGGGGCCCTGTTGAAAAAGCTGAAGTGCCGACTGCGTGTTTCCCAGTTGTTCATCATTAATCGACCAAGTTATGAGGCATTTTGTCGAATAGCTTTCGCGCATCTGCAACACATCAGGCAGCACGTAGAAACGGGATATCGAGCTCATAATAATATTGTAAAACCCAGATTCAAGACGTCATTCATTAAGGGGACGTTTGGAACCGTGCCCGTTTTTCAAAAAGAATGGTAACACGTAGGATTCATATAGGTGTTTCAACAAACGCCCATGTATAGCACGTAGAAATGGGAAATTGAGCTAATAATAATATTGCAAAACCCAGATTCAAGACGTTGAGTCATTAAGGGGATGTTTGTAACCGTGGCCATTTTTTAAAAAAACGGGGCCACATTGGATCCACATGGGCATTTCAATAAGCGTTCATGTATTTCATTATTTGGTTCAGCCGATTACTAAAAACCGGGCATATCTTGAAAATCGGGACCCCACTGATGCATGAAATGCCAAACGGTTGACTGATGTGTATCCTATGTGGTGATTATCTGCCGGCACATATATGAAAAACTTCGGTGATAAAAATCATCTTACTAAACAGCATACTGTTGCTCACTACTTATGTGGCAGAAACATTTTTTTGTGAAAAATAAGTCTTGAAAGCATTGACATTTTTTCTTGAAAATTGGTCCCAAAAAGCACCCTCACTTCCAAACACCATGTAAATGAATGGGTAACAAAGAAAGCGAATACATCGATTGCACTCCCCTCCCCAGTTCATCTCCTCAAAAAATCAGAATATCAGTTTTGTGAATCAATGGAGAACCACATTTCAAGGACCAATCAAAGTCAACTTCAATGTTGCTGTCAAGAGGGATGCTGAAGCTTCGATCAGCAAGGTTCCTACCAATAGTGCTAAAGCTTGGACACCTAAAGAAGCCTTGGATGCAATTGTTCATCGCAACTGGATCATTCAGTAGAATCCAAGATCGTCGGACTGCATCAACAAGAGTCCAACCATTTTCTTAGGGGTGAGCAAATGGGTTAATTCTATATAGAACCGTTTGAAATTGGAACCAAAACCAAGCCAATTCCAATTGAATACCCAGATCGGTTTCTGATGATGCGCGATCCGGTCG
This sequence comes from Nelumbo nucifera, assembly GCF_055504915.1. Lineage (NCBI taxonomy): Eukaryota > Viridiplantae > Streptophyta > Magnoliopsida > Proteales > Nelumbonaceae > Nelumbo > Nelumbo nucifera. The sequence goes on from NC_142651.1 coordinate 98,120,629, forward strand.
GTCCTAGCTGCCGGTGACCTTGCCTCTGATGGAACTGAAGATGCCTGAAACAAGGAAGAAACTGGAGATTTCTGGGGAGGAACCCGGTAAGAACACTCCGAAGCTCAAGTTAGTGCTTTTGAGAAGGCAAGGGGAATAAGGGACTTCAAGACCAGAAGGCACAAAAATCACATACTTCCTTCTTTGGGGGAAGGGGGCCTTTTATAATCACCCCGTACACTCACTCCCATACCTCTGCTAGATCGGGTATCATCACCTCTGCCAGATCGGGTGTCATCACCTCTGCCAGATGCCAGATCGGGTGTCATCACCTCTGCCAGATGCTAGATCGGGTGTCATAGCCACCACTGCCTTCCCTGTCAGGGCCGTCTCTACAACGACTTGAGATGGTGGTAGCGGGTGGCCGTTAGAGTGCGGCTGTCATGTGTCAGACCCCTAATCAGTCAAGCGCGCCGCCTCAGAATATGGACTTCTTTGGTGTCAAGTACGGTTGTTCAGCCATGCGACCTGGAGCCGAAGTGCCGGAGTGGTGTGCGAGGTGAAGTCTTGAGTTCGGATAGAAGTGTGGCCCGAACTGCCCTGAGGTGGGTCAGCTCGGGTTTTTTCCCTTTGCACTCCTTGTAAGGCTCAGGGCCTCTAAGGGAGAGCTCGGGCTCCTCCTTGGGGGAGCTCGGGTCGTGGGTTCATTTTTGGGGGAGCTCGGGGCTCCTTTTCTTGGAGCTCGGGTCGTAGGCACGTTGCTGTGCTGAGCTGGCGCTCCTGCCAGATCACTCTTGGTTGCTTCCACGTGTCGCACGGCCAAGGGATCGGGCCAAATCTCCCTCCATCAATTGCCCCCACTCCCCATGCCTGGGGTCCTGACCCGGCGTGGGGAGTTCACAGGATGACGGGTGGATTTGCCTCGCTATGCTTTGGCCTTGGTTTGGAGCTTCTCCGGTCTGACCTGCCTGTACTTTCAGACCGATCAGGGTCAGATCGGTTCGACCAAGGGTCAATCCGGGTTGCGTGCAGCTCACGCGCGGATGTCAAATGATTATAAATTTTTGGACGTCAAAAATTCGCGCTAAACTGATTTCACCTCGGGGGGCGCACAGCCGGTTTCGTTGGGAGCCATTGGATGGTTTTGATCTTGGCCGTTGATGCGCGAGTACAGTGGCTATAAATAGTGGGGGCCCCTGGTCATTTTCCTTTGCCATTCTTCAGCATTCGTTCCTTGAGCTCGCGTCTAAGGCTGTCATCTCACGTCGTTCTTCGTAGTTCTGTAGCTTTTCCCCGGTGAGTCCTCTGCCTTTTTCTCAATTCTTTTCCTTTCAATGTCCAGCTCAGGTAGCTTAGATAGTCTTCTAGGGGGGTCAGATGCTGGGTCCACGAACCGAGCTGCTGCCTCTGACAGACAGTGAGTCCAAGGTGGGGCCCGAGGAAGAGCTCGAGGAAGAGTTCGAGCCCGTAGGCCGAGTCACCTCGGGGAGCTTGGCATCCACCTCCCGTCGAGGTCGGATGCCAGATAAGTTCGGGCCTTCCGCCATGATGCCCGAGAGGCTTCAGTCCCTTATTGCTTAGTGTAACCTGCCCAGGGAGTATACTTACATTTTACCCTCAAGCGACTTCCCTTGGGAGCACGGTCCGGACGAGATCGTGATATTCCGGGAGCATCTTGTTGCCGGGCTGCGCCTTCCTTTCCATCCCCTTATCGTCGAGGTCATGAATCACTTCGGTGTTACTGTCGGTCAGCTCCACCCGAACTCCATTCGTAACCTTGTTGGGACCATCTCCCTTTGTTGCAAACACTACCTTCTATTGGACTTGGAAATCTTTTCCGCCATTCTTATGCTCAAGAAGCAAGCGGGTCCACTGCTCGGGCGTAGGCTGCCCTACTACTTATCTCCTCGTCCGAGGTTCAAGCTTTTGCACGATCTTCCGAATAAGGTCCCGGCATGGAAGCGGGACTACTTCGTGGTTCGAAGTGCTATGGGGTGGCCGTTTCCTACCGAGTGGGGGTTGGCTGTTCTTGATCCCGGGGCCACGTTAGATAAAGACACGGTGAAGGGCCTCCAGGACTGGGCCCGGCTTGGGCTCAAATGCCAAGACTACCAGACGGAGGCCAAGCTCATTCAGGCCGGTCTGAGTTCGGGTAGGTTTCTTGCTCAGAGGCTTGCTTTTGCTTTGTTTTTATTCTCGTCTTTTGACGCCGAGCTCCTTTTTGCAGGTGTAATGGAGGCAGAGAAGATTCGAGGTGCGAGCTTGTTTGATGGTATGAGGAGGAGGAGGAAGCGAGCTGCTAAGTGGGTCCGTGTCGATCCTTCCCGGGTTGCGGAGCCCGAGGCACCGAGCCCTCCGAGAATGGAGCCTCTTGGGGAGCCCAAGGTGGCCCCTTCAGTTCAGGAAGCGGCAAGGGTCCCTTATGCCGATACTGCTTATACCCGGGCTGTGCCTTCAGGCTCGGGAAGTCAGGATGGGGTTGGGAGTGTTCTGACGACATGATGGTGGGCTTGAGGAGGTCGCAACATGGGCCGATCTTCCTTCGAATCACATAGGTGCGCGCGTGCTGCTTCTCACGCCATGGTGGTAAGTCGAAGTATATATATATATATATATATATATATATATATATATTGCTACTCTCCTCTCGCCGGGCTGATTTGTTCTCATTTTGGCAGGTGAACTCCTCTATCCACGTTCTAACACTCCAGGTGGAGAGGGAATTGAAGCGAGCGTAAGCTGCCGAAGAGGCTTCCCGCGCTCCGCAATTCGAGCTAACGGGGTCTCGGAGGGACAACAAGGCCTTAAGATTGGTGGTGAAACACATGGCGAACCTGAAGCTGGACCTGGAGCATCAGGTCGAGTACCTTCAAGATGATATCAGGGAGAAGACTAAGATCTTCTCTCAGGCCATCGAGGAGGCAAAGGTGAAGGTCATCGACGATTACATCGCTTCGCTGCACTTTGACGACATGATGGTGGGCTCGTACAGAAGGGGTTTCAAGTTGAGCCGATGGATGATAAGAAATGCGTACCCCGAGCTCGACATTAGTGCCATAACCACTTCGCGCATCACTTCGGAAATGGCTGTCCCTTTTTTGGTTAAGTGTCCGGCACTATCACTTTTCTCTTTTACCGAACTGCTATGATTGGGCCCCGAGGCGAGTTAACATAGTAAGGCTATACGCCCGATTTGTTCTCCGCTTAGGTTGGTTAACATAGGCTAGAATTCATTGATGAGGTGCCGAGGTCATCATCAGCTCGGTGCTAGTACTTGGCCTTCGCTTGCCCATGCCGAAGGGGCGATTGGGTCTTACGGTGCCGAGGTCCTTGTTAGCTCGGCATTCTGGCCTTTAGGCTCTGGTAGTGGCTCATAGCCCACTTAGTTTGATAATTTATAGGTAATATCATCTTAAGTTGACGATGTTCCATGCCCGGGGTATTTGTTTACCCTCCAGGGTCTCGAGCTCGTACGCTCCCCCGAGTACTCTCTTTACTCGGTAAGGTCCTTCCCAGTTTGGCCCGAGTTTGCCAACGCCGGGCTCAGGTACCATGACCTTGCGGAGAACCTGGTCACCGACGCGGAAGTTTCGCCTCTTGACTCTGGCGTTGTAGTACCGAGCTACCCTTTGCTGGTATGCAGCGGTCTTGATGTATGCGAGGTCCCTCACCTTGTCAAGCAGGTCGAGGTTGGTACGTAGCTCGTCGTTATTAGTATTGTCGCTGTATGCTTCCAACTGAGGTTGGTACGTAGCTCCGTGCCATAGGTGAGGTTGAAGGGGGTTTCTCCAGTGGCAGTTTTCTCTGTAGTTCGGTATGCCCATAGGATGCTGGGCAGCTCGTCTGCCCATAATCCTTTAGCTCGGTCAAGCCTGGCCTTTAGTCCGCAGAGGATAGCTCTGTTCGTGACTTCTGCCTGACCATTTTCTAGTGGGTGCGCAGCCGACGTGAAGTTTTGCCGGATCCCCAAGTCTTGACACCACTCTTGGAATTTGATGTCCTTAAACTGCTTGCCATTGTCGGAGATCAGTACCCGAGGTAGCCCGAAGCGGCACACTATGTTCTTCCAGAAGAAGTTCTGGACGTTTCGAGCTGTGATGGTTACGAGAGTTTCAGCTTTAACCCACTTCGTGAAGTAATCTACTGCCACTACTAGGAACTTCCTTCCTCCCGTCGCTGGTGGGAATGGTCTGAGTAGGTCGATAACCCATTGTGCAAAGGGCCATGGGCTGGTGAGATACTTGAGGTCGGCGACGGGCTGGTGGTGAATATTGGCGTGCTTTTGACACTTATCGCACTTCCTGACTAGCTCAATGGCGTCTGCTTTCATTGTTGGCCAATAATACCCCTGTTGTAGTGCTTTCTGAGCGAGGGCCCTGCCCCCCAGGTGTCCGCCACACAGGCCTCCGTGAATGTCGTGGAGTACGAGCTCGGCTTTGGGAGGCCGCAAGCAGCGCAAGTAAGGAAGCATGTAGGATCTTCGATACAGCCATCCATCTATTATGACAGACTTGGTTGCCTGGCGCTCTACCCTCCTAGCGGCGTTGCAGTCAGCGGGGAGGGTTCCGTGTAGCAGGAAGCTCGCGAGTGGATCAATCCAGCTCGGTTCAGCTTGGGCGACAGGAGCGACCTCCTCTGCCCCCCCGGAGAATGCTAGGCCGAGGTAAGTCCTTTATGTACATAGTTCTCATGGGGTTGTCACTGGTGCTGGCTAGCTGGGACAGGGCATCGGCCTTAGCGTTCTCTAACCTCGGGATTTGCTTGATGAAGTGTGACTGGAAGCTAAGCAAAGCCTCTTTCACTTTTGCCAAGTAAGCGATCATAGTTGGCTCGTGGGCTTCGTATTCCCCTATAACTTGGTTGACCACAAACTTGGAATCACTGCAGATAACTATGTGTTTTGCCTTTATCTCTTGCGTCAGGGCTAGCCCGGCTATCAACGCCTCGTATTTTGCCTCATTGTTGGATGCCGCGAACTCGAAGCGTAGCGCGTACTCCAGTTTCGTGCCACTCGGACCGTGAAGAACTACACTGGCTCCGCTGCCCAATTGATTCGAGGAGCCATCAATGTGAAGGATCCAGGGCTCATCCCAATTCACGTTTAGCCTGACCAGGAGAGATACCGAACTGGGTGCGACCTCACAGGGCTCGGACTCAACCGGCCTGGGAGCACCGAGCTCACCCGAACTGGGAGCCTCGTGCTCAACCGGGCTAAGGACCTCGGAGCTGAACGTGCATTCTGCAACAAAATCCGCCAAGGCTTGGGCTTTGATAGCGGTTCGTGGCTTGTACTGGAGGTCGTACTCACTGAGTTCGATGGCCCACTTCGTCAATCGACCAGAGACCTCGGGCCTGAGCAAGACTTGCCTCAAGGGCTTGTCGGTGAGGACAATGATGGTATGGGCTTGGAAATACGGACGGATTTTGCGGGCCGCAATGACCAGGGCATAGGCTAGCTTTTCTATCTCCGGATATCTCGTTTCTGCTCCCTGCAATACTTTACTAACATAGTAGATGGGTCGTTGGACCTGATCTGCTTCCTTTACCAGTACCAAACTGACCACTTCGTCGCTTGCCGAGAGGTACTGTTCTAAAACATCGCTCTCTTCGGGCCAGGTCAAAACTGGGAGACTGGCGAGGTATCTTTTGAGCTCGTCAAACGCGAGCTGGCATTCCGGGTTCCACTCGAACCCTTTGCTTTTCATTTCCTTGAAGAAGGGTAGGCAACGGTCTGCTGATTTAGACATAAAATGACTTAAAGCTGCTATTCTGCCGTTTAATCTCTGAATCTCTTTTACTTTTCGGGGTGGTCTCATATCTAGGACGACCTTTATTTTGTCCAGGTTGGCCTCAATACCACGTCTGTTGACGATCTACCCTAGGAACTTACCCAAGGAGACACCGAAGACACACTTGTTTGGGTTTATTTTCATGCTAAATAGACGCAGAATTTGAAAGATAGAATGCAAGTCTTGCATTAATTCATGCGAAAACTATGTCTTAACGACCATGTCGTCTACATAACATTCTATCTTTGTGCCAATTAAGGGTTGGAACAGCTTATTCACAAGCCTTTGAAAGGTTGCCCCAGCAATTTTCAGTCCGAAGGGCATAACCTTGTAGCAGTACAAGCCGAACTCGGTTATGAAGGAGGTTTTTTCCTCGTCGGACGGGTCCATCCTGATTTGGTTGTAGCCCGAGTAGGCATCCAGGAAGCTTAACAACTCGTGTCCTAAGGTCGCATCTACTAGGTGGTCAATCTTTGGAAGGGGGTAGCAATCTTTTGGGCAAGCTCCGTTTAGGTCGGTGTAGTCGACGCACATGCGCCACTTGCCGTTTGCCTTTTTTACCAAAACTGGGTTGGCCACCCAGCTCGGGTAATGAACTTCCCTTGTGTTTCTTCTGTCTAATGGGCCTAACTACAGGGTCAGTGTTCAGCTTGTGAGTTATAAGGTCGGGGTTTATACCGGGCATCTCTGCCGCGGACCATGCAAAAAGCTTACCAGTTCGGTTCGTAGGGGTTCCTGGACGGAAGCACCGATCTGAAGCGTCCGAGCTGGGTCTGCGACTGAGGTCGGAACAACGACTGTTTCTTCCGTGGGCGCAGCTCGTTCTTCGCCTTGCTCTGTAGGCCGCTCCAGTTCAAGGTTGCCGGCAACCTTGGTCTTTCCCTTTAGGGAGGCAACATAGCACTTGCGGAACTTGAGCTGGTCGCCCCGCGCTATCTCCACACCGAAGTCTGTGGGGAACTTCATTGTCAAATGATAAGTGGAGACCACCGCTTGTAGGATATCGGTATTATGGTATTGTATAGGGAGGGGGTTGCGACCACCAAGAAGTCATGGTTGAGTCTGACTACGTAGGGCCATGTGCCGACTTCCACAGGTACTGTCACTTTCCCGAGGGGTCTGACTTCTTCTCCACTGAAGCCCACCAAAGGAGTGTTTGTGGGTTTCAAGTCACTCCCCTGCAATTGAACCTGGTCGAACGCGGCTTTGAAGAGAATATCTGCCGAACTGCCCAAGTTAACCAATACGCGCCTTACCTCGAAGTCATTGATCTTTACCTTTATGACGAGGGCGTCGTCGTGGGGGTAGTGAACCCCGCGTGCATCATCCTCGGTGAAGAATATGGGGTCTTTCGTCCTTGGCCGCTTTGGGGGATTTTGTTCTTCTCTGGCGGCCTCACGGGTTGATGCCCGAGCTGCTGCCGAGGTGCATCTTGCTACAAATGATCCTCCAACGATCACATGGATCATTCTCCGAACTGGCCTTTCCTCCGGGGGCTGTTTCTATGACTGTTCTGCTGGCCGACTGCTGGACTCGGGGGCATCTCTGTTGTGCTCCCCCTGCCGACCTATCTTATTATTGTTATTATTATTATTATGCTGTACAAAATTTCTTAGGTACCCGCGACGGATAAGTTCCTCTATCTCGTCGCGTAAATTATTACAATGCTCGGTGCTATGACCGTGGTCTCTATGAAAGCTACAATACAAATTTTTGTTCCTCTCATTCGGGTTCCCTTTCAGACGAGGGGGCCACTGCACGTACGGAGAGTCCTTGATCGTCATCAGGAGTCAGCCCACTTTGCGTTCAAGGGCGTATAGTCCACCCGATCCGCCATGGGAGCTCGGAATGGCTGATTTGGCTTCGCAACCCGAGTTGAGTCTTTCTTCCTCCTGTCATCCTAGTTGGGGAGTTCAGTTTCCCTCTTCCTTTTTTCAAACCCGCCCTCAGTCCTCTGGTTGATCTCCTCTATCCTTATGAATCTGTCCGCGAGCTTGAGGAATTCAACTATGGTCGCGGGCTGGCTGACCACCATGTGCCATTTGAATTCCTTGTGCGTCACCCCCCTCTTGGCTGCCGCGAGTTGTACTGCGGGGTCTAGGCACGGTATCTGCAAGCACGCATCGTTGAACCGTTTGATATAGCCTCGGATGGATTCTCCTTCCCTCTTGACTATCCCGAGGAGGCTCTCCTCAGTTCGGGGACACCGCTTGCTGGTAACAAAGTGTGCGGTGAAGACTTGCACAAACAGGGTCTAGCTCCTTATCGACCCGGGGGCCAGGTTCCTGTACCAAGTGCGGGCAACTCCCCTGAAGGTGGTGGTGAAGGCCACACACATGCAAGACTCGCTGGCCCTTGCCAGGTGCATCTGGGACTAGAAAGCATCAACATGATCACTGGGGTCAAAGGACCCATCATATTTGTCTAGTGGGGGGAGTTCAAAGTCCATGGGCATGGGAACGGTGAGGAGTTTTGATGACAGGGGGGAAGGGACTAAAAGAATAGGAGTAACCTTTACCTCGTCCGAGCTTGCTTCTTCCTTACCTCGGAGCTCGGGCAAGACGCGGGTGGTAGTTCGGCGACTTCGTCGGTGCCTCCGCTACTGCTTGGAAGGCCCCGTATTAGCGCTGCTGGCCTCGGTGTTGCCGAGCTCAATGGGCCCGGACAACTGGTGGTAGTCCGTGGCCAGGACGCCGAATCGGTTTTCCGCGAGCAAGAGCCTGAACTTAGAGTGTCGAGGTGCCGACTTGATTGGCTGGGAGGTTCCTGATCCGTCGACGAGCTGCGAGGTGGGGGTAGTTAGTCTTTCCCTCCTGCTCGGGGATGAGGCCTGGCTTCTGGAGGGGCTCTGCGGCTGGGAAGCTTCCCTCGGCGAAGGCGCCCGCCCTGAGGAGAGGGCTTGACTGGCTTGACAGCAGGGTGCCGAGGTGGGAGCTGCGGTTGGTTTAGAGGCAGTTGGGGGAACTGTTGTTGGTAGTGATACTGAGAAATGTGGTGTAGTACTTGCTACTGATGGAGTTGATGTTGCTGGAACTGTTGCATTTGGGCTTGCATGGCCCACATGCATTGCATCAAGTCATCAAGCTGATTCTGGCTGGTCGCCAGAGGTTCGGCGAAGGTTGTTTCAATAGGCAGGGGAAGGGGAACATTCACAGGTGCTACCGTGCTTGGTGCATTGAGGCTAGGGCTTCCGTCCGCCGAGAGGGGGACAGTGAACTATCCGATGCATACAGTGGCGGGCTGAGGGTGTTCCCCTACAGCATTCAAGTCGGTGTTGTGCCTGTTGCTGCTACAGGAAGCCTTGGAAGCAAAGGTTTCTTTGAGAGAGAGAGAGAGAGTTAAAGGTTAGGGGAGGCTTTTTGAAGTCTTCCCACAGACGGCGCCAAATGATGATGCTCGATCTGGTCGGTCCTAGCTGCCGGTGACTTTGCCTCTGACGGAACTAAAGATGCCTGAAACAAGGAAGAAACTGGAGATTTCCGGGGAGGAACCCGGTAAGAACACTCCGAAGCTCAACTTAGTGCTTTTGAGAAGGCAAGGGGAAATAAGGGACTTCAAGACCAGAAGGCACAAAAATCACATACTCCCTTCTTTGGGGGAAGGGGGCCTTTTATAATCACCCTGGTACACTCACTCCACACCTCTGCCAGATCAGGTATCATCACCTCTACCAGATCGGGTGTCATCACCTCTGCCAGATGCTAGATCGGGTGTCATAGCCGCCACTGCCTTACCTGTCAGGGTCGTCTCTGCAACGACTTGAGATGGCGGTAGTGGGTGACCGTTGGAGTGCGGAAGTCATGTGTCAGACCCTTAATCAGTCAGGCGCACCGCCTCAGAATACAAACTTCTTTGGTGTCAGGTACGGTTGTTCAGCCATGCGACCTGGAGCCGAAGTGTCGGAGTGGTGTGCGAGGTGAACTCTTGAGTTCGGATAGAAGTGTGGCCCAAACTACCCCGAGGTGGGTCAGCTCGGGTTTTTGCCCTTTGCGCTCCTTGTAAGGCTCAGGGCCTCTAAGGGAGAGCTCGGACTCCTCCTTGGGGGAGCTCGGGTCATGGGTTCCTTTTTGGGGGAGCTCGGGGCTCCTTTTCTTGGAGCTCGGGCCGTGGGCGCGTTGCTGTAACGAGTTGGCGCTCCTGCCAGGTCACTCTCGGTTGCTTCCATGTGTCGCGCGGCCAAGGGATCGGGCCAAATCTCCCTCCATCAGTTCCAAAGTCTAGGAATTTACCCTATCTAAACCAATCTGGCCATGGTGGAATCAAAATTATCTGGCATTGGAACCAAACCGATTAACCTTAGATGCGTGTAACTGAAATTATGTAGCTTTAGAATCGAACTCTCTTTAAAATAAACTGCAAAAATACTTCGAAGAGGCAAAGTATTGAAGTCATGCATTTATGGTTACAAAGATCATGATTTTATTTAACCATTGAATCACTTAAATGAATTGATAATTTTTATTTTTCAAATTGATATCTAAATGTGTATAATAAATAATGTAAATTAGTAAAAGTAATATTTACAAATTTTAAATTATAATAATAATAAATTTTAATCTATTTATAATGATAATCAACAAATTAAAATTACTCAATTAAGTAATATATGCGATGTTTTACTATTTCTCTTTCAATTCTTATTAGTGAGTAATATTGGTGATGAAGGGTGATTTGGCACCACCTAGCAAGAAGGGGACACGTAGGCGCGATCTAATCGAAGGATGACAACTCAGCCAAGCAAGCCCAATTCGCAACATTCAGTGTTCGGGTATTCCAGCCACCTCGGCCCAAAATCCACCTCGATGTAGTGGCACCTCGACACCCAATCCAGTTCGGGACTAAAGAGTCAAAGTCCTAGCTCAGAGCGAATGAGCCGAAACGCCACATAACCGACTCTAAAGGCCTCCCCAATAGATCCCAAATTTCTTGGGGTCACGATGAGCCAACATATCACGATAAGAACTCATCCCCGTTCCACCTGAATCGAAGGTAGGCGATAAACCTTATCAACATATTGCTCTCCTTCAAAAATGGAAGCAACCTTATCTCCACAGCCCGGGGATCCTAGAGCTCTTTCGTAAGGCCCACGACTACTCCAGTATATAAAAACTTGAAATCTCAAGGCAAAAGTACATGTCATTATTCTACTCACTACTACTGAAGCTCTCAATCATTCAGCTCGCACTCACAGTATAAATACTGACTTAACCATTGGAGTGACCTCACCGGGTTATCTACCCCAAGTTCTCTGATCCACTATTTTGCAGATTGGTCCAGCTCGCCGCCCATTTGGAGTTCGGATCGCCCTCCATCTAAGAGTAGCCAGATTGTGCACCATCAATTGGCATCGTCTGTGGGAATTGATCGAAAGGTCATCCCTATCTCTTTGCAGTTTCAAACTTAATCTCAACCTCAATGGCATCCTCCAGCCACATCCAAAAAAGTGTCGAGACAAACGTCACCGAGGGGCAAGCCCAGCAATCAACCTTCCCCCATGCTCCTACAATGTGCATCGGCCAGTTCACTATTCCGCTCACAGCGTCCAGAGTCCCATCATTGTCCGCACCACCGAGCACCACACAAGTGAGCATCCCACTTCCCCTAGTGGTAGGCGCAACTTTCTCTGAGCCATCTGTGGTTCCCCCTGGAATCGGGCATTCCCAACTTAATGACCTCGTTCAGTGTGTCTGGGCTATTCAGATCCAGATGCAGCAGGTCGAACAGTTCCAGCATTACCAGCAGTACTATTTGTACTAGCAGTATCAACACTAGTTTTCTCCACTACAGCCAAACCAGCAGTTGGTTCCACCTCGACACCCAGAGCCCCATCAGGGTCAAAACCCGAATTGGCTTGGAACTAACTAGAATATCAGTCGATCTCCCCATCGGGGCGAAGAGACCTTGCAAGTACCGATTCCACTTAGGAGTCAGGTCTCGTTCCGTGGGAGGAGAGACGGTCAGCACACTCAAGTCTCGCAAGGAAATCTCATAATTAGGTACGGGGATAGTTAGCCAAATCCGCCTCGGTACTCAACAAGAAAATGACGGCTCGCGAGCAAATAACCAATTTGGGGTTCGAGGTGCAAACTCGAGACAAGGCCTATCTGTCCCTTGTGATAGCCAATTCGAGCCCCACAACCTACAGATTCCCACAAGGAACCAGGATCTACCTCGCGACAAGGCCGAAATACTAGACCAGACTGAAGTCAGTAGCACTAATGCCAAGCCGGTGAAGAAGCAGCGGCAGCGATGTCGCAAAACACGCCGCCCCTCGGTCACGAACAACCTACCAACGAAGCTAGGCTAGCGAGAAGAGCAAACCAAAGGAAAGGAAGAAGCGAGCTTGGTGGCTACAAAGACCGCGCCTCCACTACTTTACTGGCTGTCCCGTCCGTCTCTCGAGCTCTTGGCAACTCCAATACCAAAAGATTTTAAGATGCCCCATTAGACAAGTATGACGGGTCGTTTGACCCCAATGACCATGTGGACTCTTTCCATTCTCAGATGCACCTAACTGGGACTGATGAGTCCTGCAAATCTCGCGCCAGGCTCCATCAAAAGCTAGTCCTAGTTCGTCGAATTGTTTACTGCGCACTTCATTACTAGAAAAAAGAGTCTGAAGTCGGAAGAAAGCCTTCTAAACGTGGTCTAAAGGGAAGGAGAACCGATCAGAAGCTATATCAAGCGCTTCAACGACACTTGCCTGTAGATACCAGATCTCGACCCGGTGGTATGACTCACTGCAGCGAAGAAAGGAATCACCCACAAGGAGTTTAAGTGGCATGTGGTAGCTAACAAACCAAAGGGCATCACCGAATTCCTTAAGTTAGCAGATTAGTTCATCGGTATCGAGGAGGAGATAAATCAGAATATCAGCAACCCACTGCCAGAAAAGAGGAAGAGAGAGAATGAAGGAATGAGCAATGGTGGATAGAAAAGGAAGAAAAGCAAGTCCCCAAGTAGGGGAAGAAACAACTCTAGAAGCCGGTCCCCCTCGCAAATTTGCAAATCAGGTCGATTCTCCAAGACCCCATATGTGGAGACAACAAGCTACACGCCATTGAACGCTAAGAGAGGAGAGATCCTAATGGCCATTAAGGACTCCTCCTTCATCAAATGGCCTCTCAGGCTAAGGGGAGACCCAACAACAAGAAACCTAAACGTTTACTATCATTTTCACTGAGATTACGAACACATCACAGAGACTTGTAGGAATCTCCGCGACGAGATTGAGGAACTTATCCAAAGTGGATACCTGAAGAACTTCATCTTGCGAGAAGAGAGGCAACAAACAGATCAATAGGGGGACCAGAGGAGCAATGCCCCCGAGGCCAGCAGATAGAATGAGCAACCACTGTGACAGTTGCCAGAGAAAAGACCGATTCACGGGGTAATTAACATGATCACTGGCGGGTTCATTATCGCCAGGTGTACATCAACAACCAGGAGGACCTCGGTCCGCAAGTTAGAGAATGAAGAGGAAAATCCGCCAAAGTGACCTCGACTCGAAGAACCAATATACTTCACTGAGGACGATGATCCAGTACCCTCACGACAATGCCCTAGTGGTGAAGCTACGAATTAACGACTTTGAGGTAAAGCACATCTTGGTAGACTCAAGTAGTTGACAGATATACTCTTCAAGGAGACCTTCGATAAATTACAGTTATAGCAGAGCGACTTGAGATCGGCAGATACTCCTTTGGTAGGGTTCAGCGGCGAGGTGGTCAGACCTCTTGGTCGAATCACAGTACCCATGGAAGCCGGCACGTGGCCAAACATCGTGTGATTTGAGCACACGTTCCTGGTAGTTGCGACTCCCTCCCCCTACAATGCCATAGTAGGTCAGCCCATCACGCATGTTCTACGTGCGATAGTATCCACTTACTATTTGAAGATGAAATTCCCAACTAATTACAAAGTGGGAGTCGTACGAGGCGACCAACTCGAATCGCGCAAGTGCTACGTGGCTGCTCTAAAAGGGAAAGCAAAGCTAGCAGAGGATGTCAAGCTCGAAAGACTAGTGGAGTATACCAACGAGCGAGCTGCCCCGACAGAGGAGACGGTCAACATACTAGTCTTTGTTGATGAACCAGCCAAAACTCTCTAGATCGGTGCCTCAATCAACAAACCACTTCGCTCCCAGCTAGTAAGTTTTTTACTGGAAAACTTAGATGTATTTGCATGGTCCACAGCAGAAATGCCCGGGATTGATTCAAAAATTATAACTCACAAACTGAATACCAACCCTTAGTCAGGCCAGTAAGGCAGAAGAAGCGCAACCTCGCCCTGGAACGTTGGAAGGTAGTCGATGAAGAGGTTGGGAAGCTCTTCACGACAGACTTCATCATGGAAATCCATTACCCGAGCTGGGTGAAAAAAGCCCATAGAAAGTAGTGCATGTGCGTCGATTACACTAACCTGAATAGAGCCTGCTCGAAAGATTGCTTCCCGCTACCCAAGATCGACCGCCCAGTGGACGTGACCACAGGTAATGAGTTGCTGAGCTTCCTGGACGCCTATTTTGGTTACAACCAGATTAGGATGGATCCTGCTGACGAAGAGAAGACTGCCTTCATAATTGAGCTCGGGTTATATTGTTACAAAGTCATGCCCTTCCAACACCTTGTAAATAAGATTTTTGAGTCGTTAATTGGCAATAAAGTAGAATGTTATGTTGATGACATGGTCGTGAAGACCAAATTTTCAAAATCTTTGTTGATTGATATAAAGAATGTTTTTCAAATCTTACGAAGAAATAACATGAAGTTAAATCCAAATAAGTGCATCTTCGGAGTAACTTCGAGTAAATTTCTAAGCCATATAGTCAACCAACGTGGTGTCGAGGCCAACCCCGATAAAATAAAAGCCATTTTAGATATGAGACCACCCCGAAAAAAAAAGAGGTTTAGAGGCTGACTGGTCGGATAGCCGCCTTGAGCTGCTTCATGTCCAAGTCGGCAGATCGGTGCCTACCCTTTTTTAAAGCTATAATAAAGCATAAGGATTTCGAATGGACTGAAGAATGCCAGCTCGCCTTTCACAAGCTAAAAAGATACTTAGGTACCGCCCCAGTTTTAACTCGACCTGAAGATGTGTTAAAACTATACCTCTCTACGAGCGACGATGTGGTTAGTTCAGTACAGATCAAAGAAATAAATCAGGTTCAACGACCCATCTACTATGTTAGCAAAATTTTGGAGGATGTAGAAACTAGGTATCCGGAGATCGAGAAATTAGCATACGCACAAATCATAGCAGCCCAAAAGCTTCGCTCATACTTCCAGGCCCACACTATCATCATTCTCACCAACAAACCCTTGAGGCAGATTCTGCTCAAACCCAAGGCGTTTGGGAGATTAACAAAGTGGTCCATCGAACTGAGCGAATACGATATTCGATATGAGCCTCGACCAACAACAAAGCTCAAGTCTTGGCCGATTTTGTAGCAGATTGCACGTTCAGCACAACAACCCCCAAGCTGACCGAGCTCAACCACACGACGGGAGCTTCAACCAGTGCGGCGCCAGTCTAGGTCAGAGCGGAACCCACCTGGGACGAGGAGCTCTAGATCCTCCACGTCAACGACTCATCCAACCAACAGGAAGTGGTGTAGAACTGATACTGTACAACCCAAGCGAGGTGAAGTTGGAATATGCTCTCCAGTTCAGATTCGAGGCATCAAACAACGAGGTAGAATACGAAGCATTGATCGTTCGGTTAACCTTAGCAAGGGAAATGAAAGCAAAGCAACTCATTGTATGCAATGACTCACAACTACTAGTTAACCAAGTCACTGGTGAGTATAAAGCTCGTGACCCCACTATGGCAGCTTACTTGGCCAAAGTCAGAGAGATCCTGCGCAGCTTCATCCCGTACTTCATCAAACAGATTCCGAGGTCCAAGGACACTAAGGCTGCCACCTTGTCACGACAACTTAGCACGAGCAGCAACACCATGCGAACTGTGTACATAAAGGACCTACCTCGGCCCAGCGTTCTCGGGGGGGCAGAAGAGGTTGCTCCCATATTACAAGCGGAACCAAGCTGGATCAACCCACTCGTGAGTTATCTGCTCCATGGGACCCTACCTGCATAAGAGGTCGCTCCCTTACCTGCACTGCTTGCAACCCTCTGAGCATGTACTTCATGACACCCACGAAGGCTCGTGTGGTGCACAAAAAGTATTAAGGCAAGGCTAAGATTGGCCCACGATGAAGGCGGATGCACTCGAGCTCGTCAAAAAATGTGGCAGGTGCCAAAGGCATGCCAACATTCACCATCAACCTACTGCTGATTTGAAATACCTCACTGGCTTGAGGCCCTTCGCGTAGTGGGGAATCGACATCCTTGGTCCTTTCCCCCCAGCAACAGGGCAGAGGAGGTTTTTGGTTGTAGCAGTAGATTACATTAAGAAGTGGGTGGAAGCCGAACTCTTGGTTACAATCACAGCCCACAACATACAGAATTTCTTCTGAAAAAGCATAGTATGTTGCTTCGGGCTACCTCGAGTGCTGATATTCGACAATAGGAAATAGTTCGAAGATATTAAGTTTCAAAATTGGTGTTCCGAAAAGGGGATTCAACAAAACTTTACCTCAGCGGCACACCCCCTAGGCAAACAGGCAAGCAGAAGTAAATAACAGAGCGACACTTCGCGGATTGAAAGCCCGCTTAGCTTGAGCCAAGGGGTTGTGGGTGGACAAACTGCATAGTGTCCTTTGGGCCTACCGAACTACTATTAAGACCGTCATAGGTGAAATTCCTTTCAACCTTACGTATGGCATAGAAGCGGTGACCCCGAGGAAAATCGAGGTACCCATATTGCGATTGGAGGCTTACGATTAGGAGGCGAACGATGACAAGCTCCGCACCAACCTAGACCTAATAGAGGAGGTACGAGACCTGGCTTACATTCGGACTGTAGCTTACCAACAAAGAGTAGCTCGGTACTATAACACTCGGATCAGAAAACAATACTTCCGCGTTGGCAACCTGGTTCTTCGGAAGGTTATGGTACCTGAGCCCGGTGTTGGCAAACTCGGATCGAATTGGGAAGGTCCATATCAAGTAAAACGGGTATTTGGGGAAGGCACATATGAGCTCGAGACTTTAGAAGGGAAGCAGGTACCACGAGCATGGAATATCGATAACCTAAGAAGGTACTACTCATGAACTTGCAACCCAAAGATGACTAACTGGAGAGAGGACTACGAGCCACTCCCAGAAGCCTAAGGGCTATGGTGCCGAGCTGACAGAAGACCTCGGTACTACAACAAGTCCTAGTCGCCTCTTCGGCATAGGCAGACGAGTCATAGTTGCCTATGAGGCATAAACAGCTCGAATGCAAACCCTACGGTGTCTAATTCACCTCGGCATACAACAATGTAAGGTTAATCCCACATGGAGTCAAGCTCGTTAGCTCGACACTTAGGGATAACCAACACTTAGGCAAATAAATGACCCAGGCATATACAGATTGGGTATGTACCCTATAGTGTCTGATCGCCCTACCATGCTATGGTAGTTATATCATTCCTACTAGTGTCGAACTCATCAGCTCGGGTGTAACCTATACTTAGGAAATGTTCACTCATATTTGGTTTAGTTTGCTAGTTTGGGAGTAATCTACACTTAGAAAAAAATTTTGCACATAAAGATTGCCAAAACACTTATATTTCATTGATGTAGAACTTCGAGTACAAAAAAAACTACTAAAACCGAGCTCAGAGGCCCGGGATGTACATTGTATGTAGGGAGGTCGAAGAAAAGAGGCACAACTATACATCCGATCTGCTAGAATCCCCTCCAGCATGTAGGTCGGTTCCATGTGATCCTCCTCCACGTCCTCTCGGCCTACCTCCCCTAATGGCCTCACCTCAAGAATTTCATCGTCGCTCTCCCCTTCGGAGGAGTCGAGTTCCTCATCAGCCTCCTTCGCCATCTCGGGAGTGACGGTCGACATGGAAACAGATCCGAAGTCGAGCTCGAGAAATTTCTGTCGCATCAGCCACTTGCAAAGTTTGAAGCCTGATTGGTTCAAGATAGATCCATACTCAACCTGGAGTTCGTGAAACTCCGGGGACTCCTTGAAATCCTCAATGGTGTGATCTCTCTCTTGATCCCATGCCTCCTAGATGGCAATGTCACAGATCACGGTGTGCTCCTTGATCATCGCCTCGAGGTTCTCGTTCTCCCGCAAGAGAGCCTCCTTCTCCCCCTTGAGTTTCTTCTTCACTGCCGTTAATACGAGGATCAACTCCTCCTGGCTCCGAGCTCCCTTCTTGGCTCAAAGAACCTCACCTCGAGCTAAATACAGCTCGCGGTAAAGCTTCCGAGCATTCTCTTCGGCCTCCTGGGCTCGCTTCAAATGGATCTCGAACTAGTAGACAAGTGAATGAATATCGGAGTTTACCTGGCAAATGGAAAGCATACATAAGTATTATTAACAGAAGAGTAAGAAAATAAAACAAAGGGGCAGGTTACTCACCACCATGCAGTAACTAGCCGCTCTTCCTCCGAGCTGACTTGTTGGTATGTCAACCTATTCTGCGACCTCTGCAAGAAACACAACATCCTTGCTCTTGAGGAGCCCAAGCCACGAGGTCATTATGCTCTCCTTCGGGAGCTGAGGCTCAGGCTCGCAAGGTGGGGCTCCCTCGTCCAGGTCAACAACTGGAGGTTGGGAATGAACCTCCTCCTCCGGGAGCTTGGCCGATATCGGCTCTGGCGCAACAACCTCGGATTGGGCGGGAACCGAAGGACCGACCTCCTCCCGACGAGACCTCTTTGAGGCCTTCCTCTTCTTTCCCTTCTGAACACTCCACAGAAGGTTTGTTGCATCAACACCCATCATAGCTTCTGCAAGAGAAAAAGGAAAAAGTTAGTCATGAACTGAAGTAAGTACAAAAATAAAAAAGGAAAAGCGATGTGTGCCGAAGTGGAGGCCTACCAGGAGGACTCAGCCTAGCTCGTACAATCTTCTCCTCAAGCAAGAAATCTTTCATTTCAAGGCCGAGGTCCCTCCAGGAATTAATGATTGCCCTAGTCTCAACATCCAGCCTCACCCCGGGATCCTTAATGCCACTCGCCAGTGAGTCGGGAATGGCCATCCCTCAGGATTCCAAACAAAGAAGTGCCTCCTCTTACAGGCCGGTAGTTTGTTCGGGCTACAGAACAAGACTTTGAACCCAGGGTGGGGGGAAATATAGTAACTCTGCTAGGTGTCCCCGCGTAGGCAAGCAGAGTTCTTCTTGATGGAGCATATCGAACTAAAGGTGTCTAGGGTAAGAGGTCATTTATACTCGTGGAACAGAGAGATCGTGCCAACAATGGTTTGGAAGAGTTCAGGTGTAACTGGTCAATGGTAATGTCGAAGAACTTAATAATTTCTAAGATGAAATGGTGGAGCGGGAAGCGCAACCTAGCTACGAGTTGCTCCTCAAAAACCGCGAGCTCGTGGTGACCGTGAACCCAAGGGTACTGACCCAAATGAATACTAAAGGTAAGGGTATCGAGAAGATGGTAACGGGCTACCAAGGACAATAATCTATCCGAGGTCATCGTGGAAGGGCCGAAGTCATCCGGATCATGACCCCGAGAAGAAGATGAGACGCCCTCTCCGGAGGTCGGTCGCTCTACCTGAGGTTCAGGTTCCTCAGGCCGAGATAGCCCGACTTCGGGTAAAGGTGTTTCCCCTAAGAGGTGTAGAAATGAGCTCTTTAGCGAAGAGCTGACCTCACCGGCGGGAGCTGAGGATTGCACCTCGGCACCCTCGGGCTCACTAGAATCGCTAAGTAAACTATCTATGCTAGCGTTAGACATACTGGACAGGAAAAGAAAGGGGAACAACTTGTTAGACAGTTTTTGTATGCCCTTAGCTTCAATCAGAATGATGTACATTATGAGTTTATTGTAAATGAATAAAGTACATATTTGATTCATGTTCCTGCAGTGTGTTTCTGTGTAATACCCTTAAACTGGACACTTATTAAGACTCGTGTTAGTTTAGAATGTTCACAGCCAGTGGGTCGGTCTGGGGAGATCTATCTTGATAAGGCTGACACTGATGTGCCACCAAGTCGGTTGGGGTGGCCTGTCTCAGCCGCCAGGGTGAGACCCTAAGCACATACAGTGTAGGATAAATTGAATCTTTGAACCGGACCAGATTTTCAGTATTGCCCTGGACCTTGGACATTAATGGGCAAAACTGGAAAGTTACACCCGACCCCTAGACTCGATTATGATACTGCACTAGGTGTCGGATTGGGTTGTCTTTGATGTACCAATCAGTGAGATCCTTAGTGGGGGTCAAAACCTGGGTATGTTGGGACAGTCTGAGAATTCATCTGAGTGGGTGATCATAGTGACAGGATCAGCCCCTTTGTCGGACAAAGGTAATGATCGGGGATGCACTCTCACTGATGGAAACCAAGACTGCCGACAGCCGATTTCAATCGTTGAGATTTGTTTTGAAAAATATATTTTATATGAGATATAAAAGTATATATATTATGGTTTTCAAAATGTTTGCAAAAAGGTTTTAATTCCTGTGATCCATATAAGTAGAGAGTGCAACACTGTTCCTTGTAGCTGAGGGAGAGGTCATCTCTTGCCGGGTAGTGTTTGATCATTATGAGCTGAGAGGTTAAGTGTAAGACCATTGAGGGTAATACCTGATGGGCTAATCTTGCATCTGCCTACAGTCCCTGGGTGTTACAAGGTGGCTTGGCCCAGGGACCACTTAGGGAAAGTGTTGGGCCCATAGAGCCCATGTGATGGGTTTTAGGGGGTGCACTGTCCATAACAGTGTATTCGGCCAGGCCTTGTAACAAAGGCTGGGCTGAACCCATGTGGCTGATGTGTAGATCAATGTTTGGGTCCCACGCCATACAAGAAAGCACAACTAGGCAGTAATTAGGAAGGCTAAGTGAGCACATAACCTTAATGGGCCTAAAGCCCATTTCGAACTGGACTAATTTAATTAGTTAAATATGGGGCGAATTCTAGGAATGGATTAGAAGATAGGATAGGGTCTTAACCCTATCCAGTCAGAGAGTCCAGATCTGATTCAGATCTGGACACCTCCTAATGAAATTAGGAGAAGGCTGATCTAATCTGCAGATAAGATAAGGGTTTACCCTTATCACCTAAAGGGATGTCTGATCCAAATATGATTTAGATCAGCAACTCCTAATGGGATTAGGAGCTGATCCCTTTAAGGTTACAAAAAAAGGAGGGGGCAGTAGCCTTAAGAAGACATATATTCACATCCTCTTTAGAGCTGAAATCACAGAAAGAGGAATTAAGCAACCCTACGAAATTCTTTCTTGCCGCCTCCTTCCTGTTGCCGCCTACCCTACCAGTTCGATCTCCAGTTCAGTGGGATAAATCAAGATTCGATCTTGACATCAGTTCCTTGTGAAGGGACTGATAGGAAGTTGTGCTCACGTGCCATCCTGCTACTTCTTGCGAAAGATTAGGTTCTTGGAGAGAACACTGCTGATTCTGCTCCACCCTACACTGTGCCATTTTCAGTGGGAGCAGTCTTTGGATCCTTCCTTGGGCGTGAACACCTCCATTGAGAGATAATATTTCTCTGTATCAGGTATAATCCTCTCCTACTGCTTTCATTCAGATCTGGTTCAGTTTATGATTCAAGATTGATCCTTGAAAATATGATTTTCTAAAATAGGGAATGTGATTTTTTTGAAATTTGCCCACCTTATTCCACAACATTTGGGCGTCCATACGATGGATCTTTCATCCCTTCACAACTAAAGAAAGAAGATGAACTTACCAAAAGGATGGCAACGACCTCGGACACAAACGAAAGGGTGGCGAGCTGAAGGACTTTGACGCGAGCTCAAGAGAGCTCAATCACAAGATTTATGGCGAAGGTAATGGGCCCTTCAGCCCTCTATTTATAGTCCACCACATCAGGCGATCAACAGCTGAGACCTGTATGATCCGATGACTCCCATGAAAACCGGCTGCACACTACCCAAGGACAAAATCGGTTGAGCGCGCTTTTTGGCGCCACGGAAACTATAAATGGTGTGACATTTGCGCGTGCTTGGGACGTGACCTGGGTCATTTCGTGGTTGAGCCAGATGGTTGAACAGGCCCGACCAACGGTTCACCCTCCAAATTGACTAGACCTCGCACCAAATCCACCTAGACTCTTCATGAACTCCCCGTACCAGGTTAGGACCCCTGGCACAAGGAGTGGGGGACAATTGATGAAGGGTAATTTGGCACGACCTAGCAAGAAGGGGACACATAGGCGCGATCTGAACGAAGGATGACAACTCAGCCAAGCAAGCCCAGTTCGCAACATTTAGAGTTCGGGTATTCCAACCACCTCGGCCCAAAACCCACCTCGGTGTAGTGGCACCTCAACACCCAATCCAATTCGAGACTAAAGAGTCGAAGTCCCAGCTCAGAGCTAATGAGCTGAAACGCCATGTAATCGACTCCAGAAGCCTCCCCAATAGATCCCGAATTTCCCGAGATCACGATAAGAACTCATCCCCGTTCTGCCTGAATCAGAGGTATGCGATAAACCTTATCAACATATTGCTCTCCAAAAATAGAACCAACCTTATCTCCACAACTCGGGGATCCCAAAGCTCTTTCGTAAGGCCCACGACTACTCCAGTATATAAAGACTTGAAATCTCAAGGCAAAGGTACGCGTGATTATTCTACTCACTAGCACTCAAGCTCTTAAGCATTCAGCTCGCACTCACAGTATAAATACTGACTTAACCATTGGAGCGACCTCGTCGGGTTATCTACCTCGTGTTCTCTAATCCACTATTTTGCAGATCGGTCCAGCTCGCCGCCCATTTGGAGTTCAAATCACCCTCCAGCTAGGAATAGCTAGATTGTGCACCATCAATTGGTAATTCTAAATGTTGTTATACTATGTTGAGAATTTTTTTATCTTATATTAACACAATTTAATAACTAATATATACCAACATATTAAATTCAAGAGTATATATACATCTAACTTAACATTTGATGATAACAAAGTTATACATAGTATATACTATGCATCCACTATATAACATATTATTCTTTTTCTAAGGGAAAATTATAACTGTAGCAGTTTGCATGCTAGAAAAGTGTGGGGAGGGGGCCTAGCATGAATAGGCCCACAGCCCATGAGCCCATGCTTCACCAATTGGTTGTATATAATGCATATTTATATACATATTAGTGGGTGGTGCCTCTGCGTTGCAAGGACCGATAAGAATACATTAACATATTAAATAGACAAGTTTATACATACATACATGCATACATACACATATACACACATACACATATATATTAGTGGGGTATCCCTAGGTGAAACCAATTTCAATCCGATAAGAATCGGGACAATATATTAGGAATTGGAACCAACTCACGGATTGTATTTCCTAGAACTAAAATTGATTCAATCGATTTGTGTCTATCTAGTCCATCAGGTCCAACTTGACCCATTGGCAGCACGAGAGAGAGAGAGAGAGGTAATAAATGAAAAGTAAAGAGAGTAATAACAATATTGTAATTACTTTTTTCTGACTTTCTTATAATTACATGAAAATTGAATGTCATGTACACAACTAAAAAAGAGGCAATGATTGCCTTTTAACGATACTCTTGTAATTACTAAAAGACTCAAGGTGCAAATAATCGCACTCTTATAATTAGTAAAGAACTTAAGGTGACAAATAATTAGACCTGTTCATGGGCCGGGTAGCCCGATGGGCTGGTCCCAGCCCAATCTAAGTCGGGCTTGGATAAGATTTCAGGCACGTAGGCTCGGGCTTGGGCCTAAAATATCGGGCCTGACTTTTTTCAAGCCAGGCTCGAGCTTTCTCAAAAAAGCCCGGCCCGAGCTCGAGCCCGACTTGATAATGTATTATATTAAAAAATATATTTTATATAATAAAAAAGCATATATATAATACATTTTCTTTATTTTTCTGATCTTTTTTCAAGTAAAAATGAGACTTTTCATTATTTTTTTTTAGGTTTTGAGGTCATTTAGTATAAATAAAACAGATTTTAATTGAAGTAAAAAGGAAAAGAATCTTTTATTCCAAATTTCTAACTAGGCTCGGGTTCGGGCCCGGGCTTCGGGCTTTATATGAGGGTTGGGCTCAGGCTCAAGACCTAGGCCCGATGGTCGAGCCGGGCTCGGGCTCGGGCATGAACAGATTCTGTTAATATAGAGGCAAAGCCTAACCCGCGAACAGGTCTACAAATAATGACACTCTTGTAATTAGCAAATACTCATGAACATTCACATAGACCACTCATGCCAAAACATCCAAATATTTCACACGAGCTCATAGAGCCATCATATGCTGAGATTCCATTTAGGCTCCGTTTGGTTTGTGGGAAGATTTGGGTGGGAAGGGATGGGATGGGAAAGTGTAAAAATTATAACTTCCTTTGTTTGGTTGTAGATGTGGGAAAATAATAGGAAAGTGTAAAAAGCACTATGACGAAGAGGAAGCCACGGGGTGCTCTATTCATGAAGACAAACAGTAGTTCGCCAGCGGAAAGTGAAGACGATGAACGGTGCCGCAGATCTAGTTTCGAATGGGAAAGGTAGCAAATCTAGGTTCGAAAGGGGTGGTAGTAGAAGAAGAAAGAGAAGCCACTTGGTCACTACTCACTACTGTCGTCACTATTTGTACATCTCGAACAATCGAAAGCTTGCTGAACCCAAATCTATGTAAGGACCGGGCGATATCCCCTCCTCCGAGTCTCCCTTTGACTCTCCTCCTTCTCAAGACCTTGTAAGCTCCAAACCCAGCAATCCCGACAAAGATCAAGCTTGCTCCTACCAGCACAACAATCCCAATAGCATAACCCACATCTTTTGGCTTCCTTTCCACTGCTCTCACCTTAAAATATCCTCTTCTGTTCTCATCCCCAACAGCCTCCAACGTGTTTATTGGATAACCCAGCTTGTAACAATACCCAATGTCGTTGTTAAAAACAGCTCCCCAACAGCTACAGTTTCTCTCACAATTTCTCTCGCATTCTTCCATAGTTGTTATCTTTTCATAACCCATCAGCTCCTTGTAAGGTAGCTCAATGCCATTCCTCCTCAAAACCTAACGCTGCTCTGCTTTGAACCAGAGAAGCTGCCGCCACTGCTCTGCTTCTGGGTTCGAACGAGGAAGGTAGCAGAAGAAGAAAGAGAAGCCGCCGCTACTGGTAATAGTTCATCGCTGGTTCTCTGCTTCGAACAAGGAAGGTAGCAGATCTGGTTCTCTGCTTCGAACCAGAGAAGCTGCCACTACTTCGAACGGGGAAGGGGAGGCACTGGTTATTCGTCGTCAATGGTAATAGTGCCTCCCCATCCCACACTTTTCTCATCCCATCCCTCTCTTTCTCTCAAAACAAATGAGAGAAAATGGAATATTTTTGGAATATTCCCTTTTTCTCATCCCCATCCCACAAACTAAACGGAGCCTTAAAGTAAAATGGGTGCTTTGTTCGTATCCATTTTGCTTTTAGTATGTATATGATTATCATTATATATAGATATTTATTAAGGAAAAATGCCACTTTATTACCCTAAACTTTAGGGGTAGTGTCAAGTTAGTACCCGAACTTTTAAATGTGTAATTGTAGTACCCAAACTTCCAAAAAGTGTCAAGTTGGTCCCTGTCAATGGAATGACACAAATACCCCTTGTGATGCGAAGAATAGAGAGTATTTTTCAAAATGAGGATAATGCCCATTCATAAACCCTTATTTGCTCAGATAGTGAATCATTGTTCACTAAAATCATCTGTGTACTGTTCGAAGTTGTAGCGTTCGCCAGATGTGACAAGTTGCTTCACAGAATCACAACAACTGAGTCTCGTATTGGTCCTTGACTCGTCTTTCTATGAGGACGAGTCATCCCCGTCGCCTGTCATGAAGCGTTGCATCGATTTCAAAGCTACAACGCTGCTACTGCTACACCCATTTTTTTTCTTTAGGTATGGGATTTTGCAAATTGAGTTCAAATTTCAGACTTCAAACTTCAGACTAGGGTAGGGTTGAAGCCCTTTTATTGAAGCTATTGAATCTAGTGTCCTTGTTTCAATTCAAGGGCATTGTTGTATCCTGAATGCTGATTGCTCTACTCCCGACCTTGATGAACTGTGACCATGATCTGATTTTAACAGAATTAAATAGGAAAGGACCGAAACCTCCCCATGCCCGAACAAATTTACCTGAAACCACCCTGGGAATTAATTAAAATCTCCATTCGATAGGACTGATGCTATGTAAACTGATGGTTGTTCGTTAGGGTGAATTTAATTATGAGCTAGAAGATGAGAACTAGAGCCTAGTGGTGTCGTCGGTCTGGTTGAAATTTGAAGACAAATTGGATGATTCCGACTTCCTTTATATCTCGGAGATTCTTTGGGCTTCCAATTGCCTATCCAAGGACTGTGTTGTCTTCTTCTTACTGGAGAATATTATAGGGGGAACTCTTCGTGTGATACTTCCGCTCTCCACCGGAAGCTTGTATTCGACACAATTGCTGAAATTATAAACAGTAAGAAACAGTTGCGGCAGTTGAAGGCCTTTTCTGGAACAAATTCTATGATAGGAAAGCCATCGTTGCAGCAGATATGGTCGGAATTCCGGAGGATCCGAGAGAGGGACCCAACAAAGGACTTGGTGGAGATCATCTGTAGAGTGCTTCACAAGGACATGGCCGAAGATGACATCAATGGATGGGGGGACTGCCCTGAGGAGATGCCAAAGATGGTGCTGGACAGTGGACACCGAACAAATGATATTCAGGGATCTGGTGGCCGAGACGATTCGAGATCTCGTAGTCTTTAGCACAACTCTCTCTCTCTCTCTCTCCCCGCTGCAATTCCTTTAATCCCTTGCCTTCCATCAAAATTAGAACTGGTTTAGATAACAGAAGAAAATGGTAAAAACCATGAGTTTCCTTTCAAACTCCCGTATAAGGTGATAATGGAATTCCTTTACTTGAGAGCAGTTGCTTTCATTAGACAATGGTTGGATGGCAGTGTCTATCATCTTGTAGCAAATGAAACCTCAACTGTTCCACTTTGGAACAAGTTGGAAGAATTGTATGAGAGGAAAACCATCGGCAATAAGGCTTTCTTAATTAGAAAACTTGAAAATTTTGAAGTACAAGGAATGTACCTCCATCACCGAACACTTGAATCAAATGCAAGATATTGTAATTCAATTAGTTTCAATGAAGATGGTTTTGGATGATGATCTTCAAGCTCTATTATTACTTAGCTCATTGTCGGAAAGTTGGGAAACACTTATGGTATCTCTTACTAACTCTACACCCAATGGAATAGTGACAACAAGCATGGTAAGAAGCAACTTGCTCAATGAAAAAATTAGAAGAAAATCAATGGACCCAATACTAGATGTTCTCCTTACAGAAAGCCAGTGTAGAAGCCAAAGTAGAGGTCTACATAGTCGTGACAAGTCCAAGTCAAGGAAAAACATTACATGCTTTCATTGCAAGAAACAAGGTCATTACAAGAGTGAGTATCCAAAACTCAAGAGAGACAACAAGAAAGAAAGGAAAGAAAGTGAAAGAAATTAGGAAAATGACACCACTAGAATTACAAGTGGAGATATTATTGTCCTCACAGGTTGTGAAGAATCGTGTATTAATTTAGCATGTCATGACACAGACTTGATTGTTGATACGGGTGCTTCCTATCATGCTACTCCTCACAAAGAATATTTCATCTCTTACACTACCGGTGACTTTGGTGTTGTGAGAATGGAAAACAGTGAAACTTCCAAAATTGTGGGGATGAGTGATATTTATCTTGAGGCTAACGTGGGTTGCAAATTAGTTCTCAAGGATGTCAGACATGTTTCAGATCTCCACTTGAATCTAATTTCAGTTGGAAAGCTAGATGAAGAACGCTTTAATAATCAATTCGGCAATGGAAATGGAGACTATCCAAGGGGTCTCTACTGTTAGAAAAAGGCAACAGGTGTTGCACTCTCTACCGTACACAAGGACGTGTTTGCAAAGGTGAAATGAACATCATGGAGAAGGAATTCTCTACAGAATTGTGGCATAGACGATTGGATCACATGAGCGAGAAGGGAATACAAATTCTTGCCAAGAAAAATCTGTTAACTGGCATGAAAGGTATGCATTTTAAAACTTGCATTCATTGCTTAACCGATAAACAAAATAGAGTTTCATTTCAAAGCTCCCATCCTCATAGAAGAAAGCATGTTTTAGAACTGATTCATTTTGATGTTTGTGGGTCTATGAAAGTCAAAACTCTTGGTGTTGCATCTTACTT
The DNA here is from genome assembly GCF_055504915.1 of Nelumbo nucifera. Lineage (NCBI taxonomy): Eukaryota > Viridiplantae > Streptophyta > Magnoliopsida > Proteales > Nelumbonaceae > Nelumbo > Nelumbo nucifera. Next base: position 98,148,732 of record NC_142651.1, read on the forward strand.
TGTTACCTTCATAGATGATGCTAGTAGAAAAGTATAGGCTTATGCTTTGAAATCTAAAGTTTTTTCATGCTATGGTTGAAAGAGAGATAGGTAGACCTCTCAAGTGTATTTGTACTGACAATGGTGATGAGTATGAAGGTCTATTTCAGAATTATTATAAAAACCATGGCATTCGACATGAGCAATCAGTCCCTAAGACCCCATAGCAAAATGATATAGCTGAGAGAATGAACCGCACCATTTTAGAAAGAGTTAGATGCATGTTTTTAGAAACAAAGTTGCCAAGATGTTATTGGGGAGAAGCAATACGTATAGTTGTGTACTTGATTAATTTATCTCATACAGTTCCTTTGAATAGTGATATTGCTAAAAGGGTATGGATAGAAAAAGATATTTTCTATGATCATCTCAAGGTATTTTGTTGCAGGTTCTTTGTGCATATACCCAAGGATGAGTGGTCTAAGCTTGATGACAAAATCAAGCAGTGTGTTTTCTTGGGATATGTAGATGAAAGGTTTGGTTATAGGTTATGGGATCTAGTGGGAAAGAAAATCATCAGAAGTAGAGATATGGTTTTTTTGAAAACCAAACAATCGAAGACTGAAAAAATTGAGAAGCCTCAAGAAGATGATGGTGAACTTATAGACTTGGATCTAGTGTCTCCTCTCATGGTACACAGAAATTATAAGGGAGATGTGCAACAAGAAAATGTAAACTCAGAAAATAATGAGAATGTTCCCAATAAAGATGTCGACGGTGATGATGAACAGGGGGAGCAGCCCCCTCAAGAGCCACCAACTGAATTAAGAAGATCAACTAGGGAACTTCAACCATCGAGAAAATATCCACCAAATGAATACATAATGCTTTCAAATGCAGGTGAACCCGAAAGCTATCATGAGGCTCAAGAAAGTGAGCACAAGAAAGAATGGTTCAAGGCTATGCAAGAGGATATGGACTCTTTGAATAAGAATCATACCTATGATTTGGTAGAACTACCCAAGGGTAAAAAGGCACTTAAGAACAAATGGGTATACAGGTTGAAGCATGAAAATAGGTGCTCGCAATCAAGGTACAAGACAAGATTGGTTGTGAAAGGATTTGAATAGAAAAATGGCATCAATTTTGATGAAATTTTCTCTCCGATGGTAAAAATGTCATCAATACGTATTGCATTGGGCTTGATCGCAAGTATGGATTTGGAGGTTAAATAGTTAGATATCAAAACGGCTTTTCTCCATGGTGACTTGGAAAAAGACATCTACATAGAACAACCGGAAGGATTTGAAGTCAAAGGAAAAGAACATATAGTTTGCAAGCTAAGGAAGAGTTTGTATAGTTTGAAACAAGCTCCAAAGCAATGGTACCGAAAGTTTCAATCATTCATGATAGAGCATGGGTATGGTAGAACAACTTTAGATCATTGTGTTTTCACTAAGTATTTTTCTATTGATAATTTTATCATTCTTTTGCTATATGTTGATTGTTGGGAAAGATAAGACAAAATTTGACAGGTTGAAGAAATAGTTAAGCAAGTCTTTCTCCATGAAGGACTTAGGTCCAGCACAATAAATCTTGGGTATGAAAATCTCACTTGATAGGAAATCCAAGAGACTGTGGTTGTCACAAAAAAACTACATAGAAAAGGTGCTTGAGAGATTTTGCATGGATAAAGCAAAACCGGTTTGTACTTCATTGGCAAATCATTTCAAATTGTCTGGTGATCAAAGCCCAAAGAATGATAAAGAAATAAGAGAAATGAGGAACATTCCCTGTGTCTCTGCCATAGGAAGTCTCATGTATGCTATGGTTTGTAATAGGTCAGACATAGCACATGCAGTTGGTGTGGTTAGTAGATTTTTTGCCAATCAAAGCAAAGAGCATTGGCTTGTAGTGAAGTGGATCCTCAAGTATCTAAAAGGCACATCCAAAGTATGTGTTTTGGTGGTGATAAACTTATGCTTAAAGGGTTTATAGATGTTGATATGGCAGGTGACATTAATTCTAGAAAGTCTACATCAGGTTTTTTATTTACTTTTGTTGGGGGAGCAGTGTCATGGCAGTCCAAGTTACAAAAATGTGTAGCCTTGTCAACTACAGAGGCTGAATACATAGCTATCACAAAGGCTTGCAAGGAGATATTGTGGATGAAGAGGTTCTTAAATAAACTTGGTTTGAAGCATGAAAGATTTACACTTCATTGTGATAGTCAAAGTGTCGTTCACCTGTGTAATAATCCAAGCTCTCATTCTAAGTCCAAACATATTGATGTGAGGTATCACTGGATTTGGAATGTTCTTGAAGAAAAGGAAGTACAACTTGAGAAAATTCACACTGACAAGAATGGATCAGACATGATGACCAAGGACTTACTAAAAGAAAAGTTTCAATATTGTAGAAGCATTGCAGATTTGAGCATGGTGCAACCCTCCTCATAAGTTGGGAGAGGGAAATTGTTGGGGTTCTCTCCTTATGAGGTGGGACACACTAATAAAGACAAGAAAAGAAAAGAAGGAAAAGACAAAAAGAAAAAGAATGGAAAATCAAGAAATTTTTTTGCATTGGCTTGCCTTGCAAGCCAACACGTCCTTGGCTAACCAACAAATTGGAGAGATCTTACACTCTACTCTCTAAACTACAAAAAACAACTCTCTAAAAAATATCAAAGAACAGAAAAGGGATTTAGAGAAGAAGAAGATTTACAATGGCTAAAACAAAGAAGACAAATCCGTTTTCAGCATCTCCTCTTGCTTCCATTATTGTGTTTCCACCTTTGGTGAGAGATTTCTTGTTTATTATCCATTTGAATGATTTTTTTGTTATTGGAATCCAAGAGCTTTCTTGATGCTCATCATCTATTTGTAACTAGATAGAAAAACATTGTATCTCTTTACTATTGTTAATAGTGGATGATTTGGACTTCGGTCTCATATTTTTTATCCTCACATTGAGGGATTTTCCATGTAAATCTCAGTGTCTACTATTGTTACTTGCTATGTTTTTTGTTATTTGTTTTATTTCTAATTACGATGCAATTTTATTTGCCCTAATACAAATGTATGTGGGTGCAAATGAAAAAAAAATGCAAATTTTAGTTTAATTTGTTTTGGGTTTTACTTTATTATGCTTTAGGTCTTATATTAGTTCATTTGCACTGCAATCAAATAAAATAAGGGAAAATTTGCACCTAAATCATTTGCACTATTATAATTTTGTATCAATGCAAATTTATTTGCACTGCAACCAAACACAACCTTGACACTAAATAAAGAAGAGGACATGACCGTCTAATAAATATATGAAGGGTAATTTGGGATATTGAAATGTTTCAATGTGCACGTGACATCATATGTGGCAAATAACCAACGAGACGCTAATAACTCGATTGACCACAATCCATGTGTTTATTTGCCACTATATTGGGCTTCATGGTGACTGAATTCTAAAGATACTAAGGCCTTGTTTTTCGATAAGTTATTTAAATTCATTTAACCGGACATGTGTTTCTTAAGAAAGCAAAAAAGATAGGAAAAGGAAGGGACCGATCTTGATGGGGTAGATTCTGGTTTCAAACACCTAGACGCTGTTGAAGCATGGATTAGACAGTATTGAAGCCATACCCACCGACATGGACTTGACGCTATTGAAGCCTACTGCGAGAAGGTAGATGAGGATTTGAAGAAAAATTTATATAATGCCGAAGCAAAAAGTTACAAGAAGCCGAGATCAAAGAAGCCAACTGGCGAGTGTTGGTACAAGTTTTCTAGAACCCATCGTCAAATCAATGCTGACAAATGCAGTTTTTCTCTGTTTTCATTTTCATAGCAGATTCAGAAATTCAACTTCCCTGTAGCAAAGTTTGAATTTTGAATCCGATTCAAGATCTTGAATTCTCGTGAAGAACTTCTATTACAGACCGCCGTTTGGTCATAGATGGGATCTTTCCCCTTTTCTACGGAATTCAAAGAATGAGCTCCAAGTGTTTGCCAAAATGCTTTCACGATGATGTGGCAAATAAATTGATATTCTAATATAGGTTTTGCTTGAGAAGGAATCATAGGTAGGAGGATTAGGTGCTAGAGCCAAGCCAGCGAAGAGATGCTAACGACCCATCCAGTGCGTTTCTCTCATCCAAATCCAAACAAAGATGCTGGGAATCTTTCCCACTTTCTTCCTTTTCTTATTGTGTCATTTAGAAAGGTAAGAGGGAACTTTTCACTTTCTTATTGTTTAAACATTCAAGGATCTCTCCCCTTTTTTCGTTCTTTCAATCTCCTTTTCATTTCAAAGTCTGCAAGGAATCGTTCCTTTATTCATTTAAACCTTTAAAACTACCAGATATATATATATATATATAATTATAAAAGGAAGCTCCCTTGGATTACAGATCTCTCTCTTTCTCTCCGTAGTCAGGTCACACTACAGTTTCTACCAGAAGAATATATATATTTATATATATATATATATATATATATAAACATATAATTTGCATTTAAATGTACAATTGAAATCTTTAAACAAAGGATTAGCCAGAAGAAGAAAAAAGGGGGGAGAAGGTCAAATTTTTCCGAGAAATCAATTGGGGTTGGAGGGTAATTAACAAATCAATCTCATCAAGCCATGACCCAGATGTAGCTCAAGTAGCCAAGCAAGTCTCCCAGAAAAGCCTGTTCTTCTCCATCTCGTTCATTAGCTCCCCATCTGCATCAACACCCACCTTTGCATCCTTGTCTTTCATACGGGACTCCGCTTCTGATGCAATTTTATCAGACAACCCGAACCCATCATCCTCATACTCATCAACATCATCATCCCCGTTACCATCCTTGGATTCTTCGCCCCCAAAATCATTCAACTCATCCACGCAAACAGTATTATCGACACAGTCAGTACCTGTACCGTTGCATGAATCCAAAGTGCATGACTCGGCATCGTCGTCGGGAGGCGACAACACTTCAAGGCCGGCGGCGAAGAGGGGATCGCAGTGGGTAGAGTCAGAATCCCCTGTTGCCTCAACAAGGAAGAAAGCAGACGCATCAACAGCTTGCCTCCACTCCATCCCCGAGAAGGAAAAGCACAGGAATGATGAATTCCTTAATCCTTATTCATCTGTGGAACAGGTAGAGCCAGGTAGAGTGGTCTGTCATCAGTGTGGGTGGGTAGTTATTGAGGGATATATATATATAGGGAGAGGGAGAGGGAGAGGGAGAGGGAGAGACAAGTGGTGTGGACTGAGGAGCTTGATCAATACACATTTGATTTATTTACTCGGTAATCGGATTCCTTGCTGTTCTGTGCTTCCTGGTCGTGTTTGGCTCTGGGTGAATGACGACAATTGACTCTATTGAGGAGTCACAACCCTCAAACGGCATCAACTTTTTCGTTGCCGGGTTCTTCTTCTGGACCCACCACACCCGCCCACCCGCCGCCCGACTATTGCGGTTACATTTACATCGTCTTCTAGATGTTTTCTTTTCCTAATTTTTTAAAAGAAAAAATTTGTTTTAGAAAAACAATTATGACTTTTCCCAAAAAGAGAAGATTGAATAAAAAAACGTGCCTTTGTCTTCTAGAAATTTGGACCTGTTCTTTCTCTCTTGGCTCTCGGGTCATCTTGTAATTCTCCATTATAATAAAAAAATTAAAAAAGTATCGGGTCGTCTCAACTCTCAATCATCTCGAATGTGGGATTCATTTTCACTTTATAAGAGTTTAGGGCAAACTTCTTAAATTATTAAACATCGGGGTGTCCGAAGAAACAATAATTTAATATTTTCCAAAATACCCTATGCATAAAAAGTAAAGTGTTTTATTTTTTTATTATTCATTTGATAAATGATGAAATCAAATAATTATTTCATTTTGCTTCATTTATAATAAACACTAATGTTTATGTGGCAATGATGTAATATCCTTTTTTTAATAAATACCAATAAAACCAAACATCTCCTTAACCTAATTTGAAAATTCTAGTGTTCATTATTCCCTTTCTTTTCAACACACTGAGACGATTCGAAAGAGATGTGGGATTCATCACATCCCTGCCGTGTATTGGAAATATCTCTTGATGAATGATGATGACATCATCAGTTCTAGTATTATTATCGGGAGATGTTCTCAATACACAGCGGGGATGTGTTGTGGGACGTTGTGGAACAGAGATGTGAACTCGATAGAAGAGTGAATGATGAAGTAGGCAGGGAATTGTAAGAGTCCCCTTTACCACCATCATCACCACCCCATCGGCCTTGTCTGGTTTCTCCTAGATCACAATTGGTGAATAGAAGGGAGAGGGGAAATCCGCAGAAGCAAGAATTAGTATCACAATCCTTGAAATCATGACGATGACGATGACGACACCCGCGAGGAGGTGGAAATTGCTTCTCGGCTACTTTCAAACCCTAACCCTAACAAGTTCATGGAAACATCGAATCTAAAAATCAACGTAACAGTCCCGCTCGCAAGCGGTGATTCTTACCTAGCTTATAGAAATGGGATGAAGGGTTGTATTGGGTTTAAAAAAAATTATACATCACATGATATTATATATGTACAGTATTTGATAGGAGTAAAACTGTCAATTGTCAAAAACAGTAAATGTGATTTAAGATAATAGTTATACAGTAAAGATACAGTTGTTTAGAAATCTGTACCATTTATAAAAATGAGATGGTAACAGTTTTTAGTCAAAAAGCCTGATTTTAGTTTCCCTTTTTACCCTTTAAAATTTTTGTTTTTACAGTATTACCATGTATAAAAATGATGGTAAGTTGGTAACAACTTTTTGTCAAAAAGCCTGATTTTAGTTTCCCTCTTTACTCTTTATAATTTTTGTTTTCCCAATATTTAATTTAACTATCATGATTCATGAGGTTGTCCATCAAACTTTTTCCAACAATAAAAAAAAAAGAGAATGCAATTTATTAAGATGGTTGTATCTTGATTTTACTTTCCATCCTTATCCTCAATAATTTTTGTTTTTCCAATATTCTATTTTGATTGCTCAGGTATTTGATCTTATCATAAATGGCTACATACACTCTCCGGTGGTGACCTTGTTACAATTGGTTTGGTCAAAACACCCTGATTTACTTTCCAACTTTACCCTCAACTTTCTATTTTTTTCCCATTGTATATATTGTCATTGCAAAATAATTATGAAAAACATAAAATGAAAAAAAAATAATATAAATTGCAAAAGAATAAAGAAATACATAGAGAATTTACAAAAAAAATATAGAAATTTCTATATACCATACTAAAAAATGAGGATGTTGCAATTGGTTTGCTCAAAATATGCTTATATTACTTTCTAACTTTACCCTAAACTTTCCATTTTTTTCCGATTGTATATATTGTCATTGCAAAATAATTGTGAAAAAACACAAAAAAATGAAGAAAATAATATAAATTACAAAAAAAAAACAAAGAAACATATTGAAAGTTTATAAATATATATATATAGAAAATTCTATAGATTGAAGAAAAACCCATAAATTACAAAAAAAAATTAGCAAAAATCATAGAATAAAATAAGAATTTATATCTATTACCATATATAAAAATTGAGAATGATTCAGTTAGTGTGGTCAAAAGACCCTGATTTCTCATTCCAATTCTACCCCTTAGTTTTTTGGTTTTTCCAACATATCCCAATTCTATATGAGGGTGCATGATAGTTGTTGGCAAAAAAAAAAATATCGTCTTTTCTAAAAAGCCATTGGGGGGCACCTAACCCATTAATTTTTCACATAATAAATAAATTCTCGAAAAATATAACTATAAAAAATACATAATATACAAATAAAGATAGAAAGTGTAGAAAATAACATAAATTAAATAAAAAATAAAAATTTCAAAATAATTATGAAAAATATAGAACATGAAGAAAATAATATCAATTACAAAAAACAAAGAAATACATAGAAAATTTACAAAAAATGTAGAAAACCATAAAAATTGATGAAAAATAACAAAATTACAACAAACACTAAATTACAGAAAAATGAATAAAATTTGTAAAATAAAACAAGAATTTATAGAAAATATAAAAAATGAAAAAGCATAACAAAAATTACACAAAAAAAAACAGAAATTTCATTCCATGGGCCCTACACATGTTTGTTAGTTGGGCCCCTGCTTTATAAGGGCATTTGGCTATTGGGACTGTATGTTATCATGCGTGCAATTGTTAAGTAGGGCCTGCAACTCATGTCCTAACTCATATGCAACATTGTGATACATTATGAATCGTTCGATTGTTTTATTCTTGTACAAATGTGCGGAGGTGCTCAACGTGCCTAGAAGGTGTTTGCATACATGTTGTTCTAGTGGTTGGTTGATAACTTTTGCTTCCAACTAATTTCTTTATTTGCTCTTAGTTAACAAGTATGAAAAAAAAAATCAGGCTTAAATGTAAGTTTTTAATAGTCATCTTAGATAATGACTTCCGCTATTCAGTAGTTAATTGAGTAAATTAACATAATAGCTTAGTTTACTTCTAATCATTACTAGTAATTATTTTCATAAGTTTTAGGTTATCACAAAACAAGAGATCGGTTAAGAGTAGCATCTCCAGTTCTTCATAAATTTTGTGTTTCATTGGGATGAACAGTATCTGTATATAATGCCATTGAATGTAATTTTATCATTGATTTGATACATTAATGTTTCAATTTAATGCATTTGCAACCAACATTTTATAATTATAAAACTCAGATCTTGGCATTTTGCGAGGATAGTATTCTTTTATGTATTATATAATTGTCTTAGGACTTCAACGGTATATGAATTTTCACCTATGCCCAACATGTAAAAGCATAGTCAAACATCACCATCAATATCAAATACCTCGTGCATCGCACAGGCATTTCCAGTAGTAGTTTAAAAACTTAACCAAAAAATTATGAAGCGGAAGAATCTATAAAAAAAAAAAAAAAAACTCATTGATAAAGGCAGAAGGTCGGGTCAAGGTTTAAATGCTTCAACCCAAGTTAATTGGATTCGGGTTTTACCATCCTTCGCCAACGGGCCATATACAAGATCTGGCCTACTAACAACTCGATCTCGATCATTGGTTTCTGATTCACTGGGCCCATCCATTACTTCATCAGTTCATCTAGCCCAATCAAATGGTTGTTGTGCGTAAAAATTGTATTTTCCTTTTTATCTTTTTTATTAAATTTATTAAAATATATATTAAGGTTAAAATTGTCATTTCCCATTAATATGATAGATTTTACTAAGGCTGTATTTAGTTGCAATGCAAATAAATTTGTATTGATGCAAAACTATGATAGTGCAAATGATTCAAGTGTAAATTCTGACTTATTTTTGTTTTAAATTTTAACTTATTTTGTTTGATTGCGGTGTAAATTAAGTAAATTAAGACATGAAGCAGAATAAAATAAATCCAAAACAAAATAAATGAGAATTTGCATTTTCTTTTTATTTGCACTTCCATGCATTCTTACTAGTGCAAATAAAATTGCACTGCAACCAAACACAACCTAAACGATAGATTTAGGTCCAGTTTGGCACATCTTTTCGTGCGATCTATCGGCCAAAAGTCGATACATCGGAAAGAAACCACGATTCAGTCTTTTTCTGTTTGGTTTGCGGTAGATCTAGCCGCCAAAAGTCGATACATCGGAAAGAAACAAGAAGCCCAAATCGGGCAATTTTTAGGAAAAGCTTTTATGTTTTTCTCTATTCATCTTCACACAGAAAGACGCATCTTAATCAAACAAGCTTCAAGCTGCTCAGATCTTAATACAAAGCTCAATGCATCTTTAGATTGTTAGAGCTACCTGAAGATCTTCCCAAACAGACTTGCAAAACGGCCCCTTAGTAAATTCATAAAATTGTATAGTGGATGTTTTAATAAAGGGAAAATTCCCAATTAGTACCTTATACTTTGGGCCTAGTGCCACTTTGGTTTACCCGAACTTTCGAAACGTGACGATCTAGTACCTATCGTTAACTAGCTGTTAACCAACTATCAAGTGGCATTTGAAAATGACACAGATACCCTTTAACTGTCATTTAATTTTGTTTATCAACTATCTAAATGTTGATAAAAAATTAACAGTCCAAAATCCTTGCCTCTTTCATTCAAGAATATTGGGGTCACATTTGAGTGGGCATTCTGGTGACTCCAACTTTCTTGAATAGAAGAGACAAAGGTTTGAGACTATTAATTTTTTGTCAATGTTTGAATGATTGATAAAAAAAAATTGGATAAAACTCGAAGGGCATTTATGTCTTTATTAAATGCCACCTAAGAAATAACGGCAGGTACTGAATTATCACGCTTTGAAACTAAATTATCGCATTTTAAAATTTGGAGATGAGAGTGGCACTAGGCCCAAAGTAGAGGGTAATAATCGGACAATTTCCTTTTAATAAATTATCTTGTTTTAAAAGATGATAAATAGCGGGACGTATCATCTTGGGACCCACTATGCTTCTAGAAGCTCGATTCTTCGTGGGAGTGGCTATCCACGTGGCAAGAGTACGAGACGGGTGGAAGCTGAAGCTGAGATCAATTATCCAAAATATAGCAGAAGCTGATATGGACGACAAGATGGGACCTTAATTTTTAATGGAAAGGTTAGCGTTTCGTCACTTTCGTGTATCAGTGACGTACCGTTTACTTGTGGCCTTTGTGGGAACTTCCCTTAATTGTCACATCGGAATATCGGGTTGTGGCTATGTCATCATGATAAAGCCACGTGTATTAATCAGATGTCGACATTTTAGTCTACATTCCAAATGTTCTATGAAATAGGACCAATGGGGTTCGGTTCATTCGGATTGGATTGACCCAGTCCCAATACCGGTTAGACGGAGTCTTTTCTTTTTTTTTTTTCGGATAAATTATAAAGACCCTCTGTACTATGACCGTGAGACAAAACCCCCTTTCATTACCCTTCCGTCCAAAAAGTTGAAAAATCTGCTGTTACAATATTTTTTATCCCTATACTACCCTTTTAGGACAACTTTAACCTCCTTTCGTCTTTTATACATTTTCTCACCTTATTTCTCCTTTGCAATCATCCATCGTAACCCATCTTTCCTCCTGGCGGCCACCAACACCGGATTGAACACCCCGCCGAACACCAGCGCCTGCCTAACCATCGACAATGCCGAGTTCCTCATACACGTCGGGAACAACTCTAGTGTGTATATCAGCAACACGTTGAACATCGTGCACGCGCTAAAGAAGCTCACCAGCTCCACCGCCACCTGCAATTCCTACCGTGACTCACCCACCACCACGCACATTAAACTGCAAATCCCGCTTATAGTCGTGAACACCAGCAGCGAACTTCTCCTGTTCAGTTTTCCGATAAGAAAGAACATCAGCAATGACGATGGCAGCTCTAATAAGGCGTTGAAGGTGACGCTCAAGTGGGGACTAAAGGCCAGGTTTCTGACCCCCAAAGGCATCCCGTAGTACACCATTCCGATGCCGAAACCGACGGTCATCACTGCCATTAACCGTCGAAAGGCCTACTTTTTCTCGACCAATGCCTTGATAGCAGAGTAGAGATTGCCGTCGAACGTCTCCGGTATGGTGGATATGCCAGAGAAGCTCACGCTTAACCTGAAGCTACTTTGATTCCTCGTGGTTATGGTTCTTAACGTCTCGATTGCTTCGTCTTTGCGTCCTTTCACCAGGAGCCATCTCGGTGATTCGCGCACTGCGAAGTGGATAATAATACAGTAAAAGATGGTTGGCACGGACGTCCACAGATGGAGGGTCCGCTATGAAGACTCTCAATTGATGTAAGCCATGGCCGGTAACGACAAGAAAACGAATGTGAATAAGAAGAATCCGACGATGCCCACCTTGCCTCGCCATCGTTTTTCGACGATTTCCGTCGAGAGGACGAGAGCGCACAAGTTCTGATCGTAGCGCGACCGAACCCGCTAACGAATCTCAAGGCGGCATAGACCCAAATGTTGGGAGAAAAGGCCGCATTAAAGTAGAAGTTACGGATATCATCAGACATGAGAGGACGAACATGTTCTTGCGGCCGAGAAACGAGTCCACCAGCGAGGCAGCCCACGAAGAATGACGACGCCGGTAACCCGGCGATAATGAGGCCGGCGAAGGCGAGGTTCCATTCCAACAGGACAGATGTCCGTGACGGCTTATCCCAGGCCCATGCATCCTTGGGAAGTAAGCAGAGGTTGGCGGCAGAGTTGTAGGAGGGGTCGTCTTGGCGAGAGTAGTGCCAGATGGGCTCGGTGTCGGTGAAGACGCTGATGAAGGTGTGCTAGGCGTCAAAGACCCACGCGAAGGAGACCAGGACGGCTTGCAGGAGCTGAGCCCACCCGAAACTTCCTATACACCGTTCGATGGTGTCGTCTAGAGAGGGAACATGCTTCTCAAGTCATGGATGTTCGTTCATATGTAGATGTTCGTCTGAGGTGGCCACATTACTGGGTCCCACGTCATATGTAAGTGTTCGTTCATGGTGGGACCAAGACAAGGAGCAAGACGTGTCCAATCCATACTCGGATAATCCATGTCCGAGTTGGAGTTGTACACTGCATTCATTCAAAGATTCCCAACTCAAAAGTTCATGGCCACGGAATTGGAGAGATGAAAAGCATGGTCTCACATGAAGCAAAACCGTCTGATAATGGGTGGGTGTCTATTTCCGCCAAATTGAAAATGTTAATTCTTGTGAAGGGTATTTTCGTCAAATGATACCTTTTGTTAGTCAAGTTAACAGAGAAGGGGTTTTTTGTCTCACGATCATAGTAGAGGAGGTCTTTGTCACAGACCCTATAGTACAAGGGGGTTTGGGTTGGACCTGTTCGAATCAAAATCAATTTAGAGGGTCCAATAAGATTTATTGAATTGGATCAGTCCAGATTTAATGGTCCAAAATATTTTATTAGATTGGATTGGGTTTGATCCATCTTTAATAGATTTGTGTTGAATTAAGTTGGATTGAACCAATATCTAGTCTATTAACAAAAGAGGTATCAATGGATTGGGTTTGGATTGGAAGTTGGAACCAATTTGAAAAGGTTAGGCAGTCCAATATACATATTGAATTGGACCAGTCCGAACTTAATGATCTAAAGTATATATAGGATTGGATTGCACCAGGTGCATTTGAATTGAATTCTTATGGACTGGGTCGGATTGGTTGAATCAAGGTTCTAAATATTGATAGAGCATATCGGCCTGTATCGTTAGGCATTTTTTTTCTTGTTTTTGTATTTTCAAAACTGGTAAAGGGGGTAAGGCCTGTTACCCCCTAAATCAGGTCAGACCCCAAAACACCTACTATAAAGGCATATCGGGGGGTCATCGATATGATACATATAAATCTTTATGCCCGAATATATTACAAAATTTAAAACCTTGGATTAGATCAACATCCGATCCATTAACAATCTTAATTCAGTTCCCAATACAAGGCTGTAAAGACTGTTTGAACGGACATTACACTGACCGAAGTCCAACTCTACATCATCTCTCAACGCCAGAATCTCCATTCCACCACTTCATTTGAGTGATTTTATCAAAAGATGGGTGGAGAGGAGTTGGGTTGGGCCATGGGCACTATGAGAGACAGAAAGGCCACAGTACCAAACGTTTAGCTTATCTGTCTGTACTTGTTGGGAGTTGGGAGTCGGTTTTTCAATTATATGATTGATGGTTTTTTTTTTTTTTAAAGAAATTGAGATGGATGGGAGATAGACAAGGACAACCAATTCCAACAGGATTACGACTCTTACATAATGCTTAGACTCAATGATATCATCTTACAATCAATAAAGTTTAAAGAGAAATTCTGCCTACCTTGGAAGAATGAAAGAGTACCAAAATTCGAACACCAATAGATGATGAGAGAGAGAGAAACACACAACTTAAATGTCAAATCGTGGTTACTTGGTGAACCAGTCCACCCACTTCGCGCTTGCTTCACAAATTATAATTCTTCTTTTCTTTTCAGGAGAGGTCCAATCTTTTCTTTTCTTTATTTATTTTGAACAAGGTCGAATCTTCTATGAATTCATGGGTTCTGAGTATAAGATTTAACAGTTAGTTACATCATTTGATTCGAAGTATTCATAAGGTATAGGTGTATCAGTAATTAAAGTGATGTATCTTTTATTTGTTTTAGTTTTTTTTTAATTTTAGTTTTAAATATAATTTTATATCATTTAATAAAATACCCGTAAACAAGTGTATCAGAATCAGACACCCAAAGATTCGATATGATATATGGCTGTATTCATACTTTGAACCTTGCTTCACTCTCGATTAGATAAGGGTAGAGTAAATTGATTGGTCCCATAATGTGTATGAATAAATTATGTATGGACCAGGGCTGTAGAAGAAATCTGGGATCAAACCCTACCTGCACCAGTACTAGGGTTGGGGGATGGGCTACCCCTACAGATGGCGTTTTTTTGTTTCCATAAAAGGTGGGGCCCCACCCTGCCCTGTCCCAAATGGAACTGACTTTTCTCAATATTAAACAAGGATGGAGTGAGGATGGGAAAAATATTTTTGTTCCAAATCGAGACAAGGTAAGGATGGGATTTATATATAATTTTCTGAACCGACCCCAAACCTAGTGATAAATTATTAAAATACCCCTGAATTTCACTTCAATTCATAAATCTCTAAGATCCCATAAACCCATCTCTCAAATATCCTCAATATATATACTTTTGAAGTGATTGGTTCAAGGTAGGAAAAATTTGCGAATTTCCTATCCCCACAGGAAAGGTGGAGTACCCACTCCATTGCCATTCCTAGCTGACCCCAATTTGTGATGGATTTGAAGCAATGTTTTTAAAACCAACCCGGAGAATGAATCGGTCAGGGGTCTAGTTCCCAGTTCGAACGGTCGGCCCATTCTGACAAAAAAAATTAAAAAATTAAAAATGGTCAAAACCGTCAGAACGGTTAATCGCCTGGGTCAACGGTTTGTTGACCAAAATCAACGTTTTTTTGGGGAAAATTCGGTTATGGGGAAAAACGAAACTGGTTCCCAATTTTTCCAGTTTGACTGTCTGGTCCGGTCTGGTTTTGAAAACCATGATTTGAAGTGATTGGACCGATTCTGGTTCCAAGGCCTAGTACCTATGGATTTGTTTCAGCTCCTATCTTGATTCCTGATTATTATTAATTTAGAACCAGTTCTATATCTATACTTTGGATCCATCAGGTCGGACCCGGTTGTCCCAAAAACAAATCGGTACAGTTCTAAGTCTAAAATTACAGACCCTATCGAGTCTGATTTGATTTTGGTTCCTTTAATATTTCTTGTCGGGTCAATTCCAATTCCAGCCAGACCCAACCAATTGACAGCCCTTCAAAGACGTAGTGCACTGGTCTATGACAGATTGCAACGTCTGTTAATGTTTAATTTATCTACTAATTACGGATTCATAGAATTAAATTTTAATGAAAAACCACCTGAGTGGTCACCTCTTTTATGATACCAGTTGATTGGTTGAGCATTTCTGTATCACGTATTTTCAGTATTATGGTTGAAAATCTCTCATCAAGGACAAAGTAAGAGGAAGCTTCATTAATCTATTAATTACATGCTTATAGCATTCACCATTTTAGAAAATTAAGTTTCAACTATGTGGATGTTCGGTATCGTGATGTTGTGTTTGTTTGATAGGGCTGATTAGGGATTCAAACGGATCAAATTGGATTTAAATCTCTGATTTAAATCAAGTATATCCGAATCCCATCTGGTAATATATATCCGATCCCATCTTATTTTATAAAGGTCAATTTGAATTCGAATCCATTAAGGATGTTGGATATCTGAATTTGATCTGATTTGATATAATTTTTATACAATTTAACAAATTATTAAAAAGAAAAAAACTTAACATTCTATATAAAAAAAATACAAGCATTTTTCAATTATTTTTGCCACATATATATACGTCTTTTTATAAAAAAATAAATAATATAAAATTACAAAAATGCAATATAAACATATATACACAAACACACATATACACATACATGCATACATACATACATATATATATATAAGGGGTGAGAGAGAGAGAGAGAGAGAGAGAAAGGGGTGATCCAAATTCAATCCAATTTTAAATGGATTCTATTATTCAATCCGATTCAATCAAAAAATCTAAATGGAGATATCTGAATCCAACAAAATAGGACCATATTCGAATTTGGATCAAATCATGATTTGGTCCATTTGCACTCCTAAAGTTAATTAGGTATCAACATTTTGTAATTTTTTATTCAAATTATATAAAATTCACTTTTAGAGGAAACAAGTTTTCACATTTCCATTTCACCTATATGACACCTAGTGGTGCTTATGTGTAATAAAGCATAATAAACAATTATTACATCGCATTTCATGCCCATAATATTTTTTCCTAATTTTTTATGCATAAACACAATGGACACACAACACCATGATACCAAACACCACCTATAAGGGGCCCACTACATGAATTCTGTTTCACCATTCCATTATGTTTTGTGTCACATCATTTAAAATAAATTAGTTATTATTTATAAATGACAATTCCAAAATAATTCTTTTTTTAAGTTCATATAAAGGGTATTTTGACAAGTATGTCATTTTTACAAGTTTATTACTTTATTACCAAAAATAATGATTTATAATTCACACTTATGGCCTGTTCATTTGCTCTGAACTCTTGACACCTGAAAGTGCAATAATTACATTAAGAGGTATATTAGTATTGATGAACTTTCCTTTCCTCTGAACTTTGAATGCAGAGAGAATGTAGTTCTGAATTCTGAATTCTAAAAATTATTAAACATCCATTTTGACCCCATATATGAGAGTTTTGTTTGTCTTTTTTGGGTATCATTAGAAAACAAAAGTTGTATGATTGAACTTTAAGAAATAAAAGATAAGAGGAAATGAACAACCATTTTCCTCTTAAAGTTAAAAGATTCCTCTTAAGAAATAAAAGTTAAAAAAAAAAAATGAACAAACCCTTAACAATCATGAAATGACAACTCTTTTCAACAATTCTTGGGCATTAAATCAGATGAAGCATAGATCATGACAAACACAAGGCAGGGTAGCACAATATCACATTGCCGCCCCACAAGCACTCCACATGCACATCTCACCATGCATTGAAAACATAACACGTACTTATCATGAGATGTTCCTAATACACAGGTGGAGGTGCTGTGGGGTGCTTATGGGGCACTGATCTGATCTCGGGAACCGCAGTTATATAGATTCCAATCTGATGTCACAAAGACTCCCACCAAAACAGGCTCCAACACGTTTCCAACATTGTATGGTCACACATCTCAAACATGCGAGTCCGGATCACCTGCCAAGAAAATACATGGCAGGTCCCAGTTTTATAGTAGGCCCCAGTTTCATAGTGAGATGTGCAGTGACAGATGAAGTTGATAGGGTATTGAAACATATTTTGTTGGGAGGTGATCCCAACTCCAAACATGTATTGAATGTTTGTGAGACATGTTTGAGGCTTCCAACATAATTTATTTTATACGATTCAGATCTTCTACCCACATGAGACTACTGCTGTACATTGGGAATATCTTCCCATCAATGATAACTTGTAAAATCGGAGATATTCATCATGTTCTCAATGTACAGCTGTAACGAGGCATAGGTAGGGTTCTTGTGGGTAGGAGATCCGGACTGTGATTTATAACAGCACATCTCATCCATAACCATGTTTTGATGGGAGCAGATCCCAACTCAAACTTAGAGAGGTACAGTGGAAACTGAAAAATAAAATATTCTTGTGATTTACTTCCAGAGAAAGAAAAATTCTTGTGATAAAAGAATATCAGATGGAGAACCGCAAGCCAGCAGCAGATCCGAACCCATTAAGTTCCACTCTGGATCTGTAGCCCATCCGGCAACTCAAACTGTTCTTGCCCCATAGAACACCATTGCTGTGTATTGGGAACATCTCCCCATCAAGTTCATCTAATGCAGTATCTTCATCAGATGATGGTTGTAATTGCAACAACAAACCACATAAAATCTAAAATGGAGAGTTCAGATATCACAAAATGCAAATTCCCCTTTCTTTAGGACCCTTAGTTGCACTCTTTAAGAGATGTACCAGTCATGCAAATCTTTGGGCCACACTATGCTTGCTTTGAAATAGAAGTCATGTCTATCAGTGTTGCCATCTTAACCTGTAATTTCACTTTGCTTGTACTCTTGTTATGGACATCTTTAGCTTGAACATATTCTGAGGTGATTCCAAATTGAACTTTTATTTCCACAGCCAAAGGTTGAACATTTACTAGTCTGCAATCTGCATGGAGAGTTTATCAATTATTAATCATTTTCAGAAAGGGTCAGTTTGGAAGGAGTACAAATACAAATATGTAGAGTGCAAAACCTTGTATTTTGTATTGTACATATTTGTATTTGTACTCTTTCAAAACTGAGCCAGAAGAAAAATCTTTTGCAAAGGAGTTAAGAAGCTAAAGAAAGTGAATAAAATAGCTACTTACTTTATACCGAAAAATAAAATAAAAGTAATAATCATGAATTCAAAAAAGAAAAAAGGAAAATGGAGCTGTCACACATTAATGAAGGTTTCCCTGAGCTCCAACATTGATGTACAAAGCACCAAATCTTTGCTCTACATGAGCATTCTTCCCTTTTTCAGATGCAGTGCTTGTACAACATGCTTATCAGAAGACAGTTTCCTAAAACATGAAGCATTACTATAGGAAAAAAATGTTTGCGAAACTTCAAACCTTGTATATTTAATCAAAGAAGCTAGATAAAGGAAAATTAATTGAAGGAAAGGTTAACTCAAGTATTCTACGAAGCTAGTCTCTTTTCTTAGGCTCCGTCTAGTTGCATGTAAAATGAAGCAAATGGTTTCCACTAATGCTACTTTACGGTGGTACGTTGCACAAAACAGATTTGGAGAGTAGTAATTGTAGAAAAATGGCATTCCTTCTAATTTTCCATCAGTCATTTTCCAAACAGAGGTAGGCCTCCTGATTTCTTACAGCCATTCAGGTTTACCTTCCAAGTTCAGTGAAACACGGGGGAAATTAAGAAAATGACTTTTTTATATTGAATATCATTTTCAGTGGAATAATTCATCTCCATTTAACAAACAAATAAATGCAGCTTTAATTTCAAACAATCTTGAGAGAACCTATATTTGGATTCTTCCCGCCAAAAAGGAGCCGGGAAGTTTAGTACCTCCACCCAACCATACATGCATACATGCTAAACACACCTTTTAATTCCTCATCAAAGTCCTCAAATCTGAGTCAATATAATATACTATACTATTTTCCTACACTTGCTACACTAAGCGGACCAACATGACAGGTGTAGAGGGCATAGTGTAAAACTAAGTTACTCTCACTCTCACATGTGTGAGTCTTTTACACACATGTAATGGAACACCTGAAATCAGATTACCTGAATGATTTAGCTGTTCAGCGGGCTGTGGAACCAATGATGAGGTTCCACACCAATAATAAATTCATGAACCCCACTGTAAAATATGTGGGCCCCATGTATTTAATACTGGCGTGGAACCTTATCATTGGTTCCACAGTCAGCTGAACAGCTAAACCTTGCTTGGAACACCTGCCACTGAATGTGTAGTGTAGCAAGTCTAGGGAAGAACACCTAAACTCTCTTGGATGTTTTATATCCAATTTTTCTTTGTACCTTGTGCTCTCTTTATTGTACTTTTAATCAAAGCTCAGTTATGGATCAAATAAAAAAATAAAAACAGAGAACCATCGATGGGTTGTACTACTAATCAAAGAGGGATAAGTTCAAGTTCTCTGCAAAGTTTTTCTATTCTCCATGTGTTCTAAATTTCTTTCCCACCATCTAGCAAGCTAAATAGCAATACAAAATCACATGCAACTACCCTTCCAAGTGATATTTCAGGTTTTTCAACACCCACTCTTTCCAATTCACCTAGAAAAGAAATGAGATCGTAACAGATCCCAAGTTTCAACTTGGGTTTAGTTGAAGATACTTAGATCAAGCAGAACAATAAATGAAAAGAATAACAATAAAAATAACAATAAAAACAAAATAAACATGGACTGAGAGAATTGGAAGATAACTCCACCCATGTGAGCTTGTCTTACACCGCTTGTCCCAAGCCCAGACAAAGAAGGGTTGCACCAGGTTGGCAACCAGCACTAAAACTTTTGGCAGACTCATGATCATGGATATTTGTCTTTTGTACTCATGCTAGGGCATTCTCCAGAAATGACACGCACCTTAACCTGAGTGTAGTGTCAAATGGCAGACTCGTGATCATGGATATTTGTCTTTTGTACTCATGCTAGGGCATTCTCCAGAAATGACACGCACCTTAACCTGAGTGTAGTGTCAAATGGCAAGGATATGCTAGGATGGGTGCCAACAATTTAACAATGGATATGACATTAAACTGAAGGAAATGACAAAATAGGATTCATGTAGCCAAGTGCCAACGTCATAGTTTGGAACTTGGGATAAAGCTTGGATGATGATGATGACTGAGAGAATTAAAAGATAAAATCTATAACCAACTGACCGAATGGCACTCCAGTATCCACAAATGACTTAATGAGGTAAACAGCAATCCAGTATCCACAAATTCGATCCACCATATGACAAGATAATACCAACAAAAAAATTGCAAGATAATAAGAAAAATGTATATAAAAAGTTGACTACAACTGGGTTGGAAAAAAAAACGTGGCAATATTGACTTACTAAGTCTGAAACAGCAACAGGCAAGATAGATAAAGTAGATGCCCCTGAACCTATTCACTGATGAGAGATCCATAACATATAACAATTCCAAACATTTAAAATTGGCACAATATATTAAAATTTTAAATTGAACTCTATGTCAAAGCATTAAGCAGAAACTTTCCTTTATCAGTAAAGCATTATGCAATTTTAAAAGCAAAAGCATAGGTTTGATCAACTAGGCATGTACCTATGCTACAGTAGCCATCTTGAATGCCAATATGGGTTCCAGCAGTGGCTTCAATTTTTCATAACAGTTCAGCATTCATGATCGATATCATCCCTTCCCAAGCAGGTAGAGTAGAAGAAATTCCCTACAATAGAAATGTCCACAAGTATTTTTCAACTATCGAGTGGATAATATAGGCATGATAAATGTCAATAAATACATAAGATAAGACCTCAACCAATAACTCCTGAATCATCTGCCATATCAACACTACAGAGAAGGCAACCCCTCCTGAAAATGGAAAGCAGAAGAAGATCAGTGTGCAGAAAAGAGATTTGCATAATATACCTTAAGGCTGTCAGGTCACACCAAAAAGGGGAAGAGGTCAATGTGAAAAATGAGTCAAGATGAAAGCTAATAAATAACCAGTTGCAAAACACTCTGGATTTGTACAATGGTCAAACTAAATCTTAGGACATGACTAGCAACCAAACCAGGAAAAAAGAAAGGGAAAGATATATAGAGAACTCAAAAATGACAAGACATCAACGTGCACAAAAGGTTGTACCTGAAGAGCCACTGCAAACCAAAACGTGTCCTCAACAGAAACAACATGATGAACAGACCACTTCACATACTTTGGACTTTGAAACACCCATTTAAGGACATTGCTTGAACAGGAAGAATGCCTGTGACGGCTACTCAAGATCTCCAACAACCCCACAGGTACACCACATAGATATGGGAAACAAATGATACATCAAGGAAGAAGAGAAAGCAAAGTCCATATGTGAGCTCACACAACACAGGAGAAAACAGACATCCAGAATCTAAATATATACTGCACAGGAAAATTCTACTTTCCAAAAAGACATTTAATGATTAAAAACTATTGCTGGTCAGTGAAAGTTACAAATAAAGGAAAATTTTCAAAAGACAGAAACAACCACATCTATGCATGGCCACTGGCAATCTACCACCAAGAGATGTCAAGGGAAAATCAATAAATTAATAATTAATGTCTAAATGAATGTCCATGATACATAAATTACAATTTTTTATGGTGCAGAATACACCAATTGTAACAAGTTACAGGAATTCGAAGCCCTCGAAGCAACAAACAGTTCCCACCTGGAGATATGATGGGTGGAGTAACATATATAAGAGTTAATATCTCCAGTCCACCCCCACTCTGGCTGATAGGAATTAATTCCCAAAGACTGAGGTTGCACATCACCATATATGGTAGAGAACCCTGCTTCCTTCTGTCACTTTTGGCCCAAAGTCAATAGGGCTTGTTCTGTTTGTTGTCTCTCTTAAGCTGTACCTTCAACTTCTTACCACTCAATTGGCGTCCATTCATCATAGTAATGGCAGATTGAGCTTCTGTTGGTGAATCATAACTCACGAAGCCTGCAAATAGAGGGGTATTTGAGATAGAGAACTACCAGGACTTTATTTCTCATCTGAAAGGAATAGATGGTGTGTTTACCAAAACATTTGCTAACACCAGTTGCTTTGTCAACAAACACCTTAGCACTCAAGACCCTACCAAATGGTTGAAAAGCCTTTGCAAGCTCATGATCACCAAATTCTTGAGGAATGTGATAAATGAATAAGTTAGCACCAGGAGGACCTAAGTTCAATAGATGAAACAACAGTTAATGCTGAAATACGCACCAATGTTTTCCATAAAAATAACAAGAATACCATAGAAAATCACTACCTTCAACCTGACCCCCAGAACTTGTACCGACACTTGAAGATGCTTCTGAGGTACTACTTACAATTTCAGGTTGCACAGAGCCATGTGAACCACCCAAAGGCCTGTGACTCACCATTCCACCAGGATAGGCCATAGGATACTGAAGACCTGGAACCGGAGGATATGCAGAGCCTATATAGTTGGCAGAAGGCACTATGGGAAAACTTCTAGGTGCTATACCAGGGGAAAGATCCTGTGCAACTCCACGCAATGCACTTCCTTGGTTTACTGGTGGGATCATATTAGGGAAGCCGGTTTGATTATGCAATGTTGGCAGGGGATACTGCATAAGCCCATAATTGCCAGGTACCTACAATAGAAAAGCAACAGAGAAGCAGATTTACAACTTGATTATGCTAAAAAGACAAAAGTCAAAACCAGAAAGATATTGGCAAACACATTGAAGAAATCATGTAGACAAGAACTCAGAAAACTATAGGATAGAACAGGATACTGTCATCTAAAACTTGAGAAAGAATGAAATAACTGAGCTCATGGTTATCTGCTTAGATGCTTACAGAAAGCCCAGTGCCTATAGAAAAATGTACAAGTACCCATCTCAATTATGCCACAAATTATTTTAAAAACTCATCAAAGGCATAAAAATTTATACCGGCATGTGGAAGAATAGAGCAACATTACAGTGACAAAATGTTGTTAGGTGGTGTGAAAAGATAGCCCAAATAAACTCTGATGTGTGATTATTCCCTTTAGCAGGCAATTACTCTGTGATTAAATCAGGTATCTAATTTAAACAACTTCATTGCATCAGGCCCAGGCACCTTCAAAATTTAACAAATGCTCAGCCCAGGCCTTCCCAAGTGGCAATATTATCTCTGATGCAAAACCCTTCAAGCTGTATTGATGGGAAATTGGGAACTGGACCATCAACCATTCAGAAACCTTCTAAATTCAACAATGTGGTAATAATTATGCTAATGTAGAGCTAATCATCAAAGTAACTGAAAACAGTAAGTCAAAAAATTATCATGTGCCGACAACTTAAAGTTCATTTAGGTCACACTAGTTGCAAAAGACACAAATATTATCTCTGATGCAAAACCCTTCAAGCTGTATTGATGGGAAATTGGGAACTGGACCATCAACCATTCAGAAACCTTCTAAATTCAACAATGTGGTAATAATTATGCTAATGTAGAGGTAATCATCAAAGTAACTGAAAACAGTAAGTCAAAAAATTATCATGTGCCGACAACTTAAAGTTCATTTAGGTCACACTAGTTGCAAAAGACACAAACTTAGAATAGGAAAATCTGGAAGGATCTAGAAAGTTCAATTAGCATGTTAGATTAATTTAAACATCCGATATAAGCTAACAAAAACAGACCTGATAACCATATCCATTGTATGGGGGCATGTAACCCATCGGTAAGGCCCCAAACAGTGAAGGTTGCTGTGTTGACTCAGTATTTAATGCACTAGAAGCATGGGTTTGAGCTTTTTGAGCCCTCCGTTGTTGCCTCTCCTTTTCCGTATCTGCCCATTTGACAACTAAAGGAACATTTGAACCCTACAGTAGAAATTTGTAGCCAGAGTGCAAGTTCAATTATCACTTCATCAACAATAATCTCAAGTATTAGTATATCTTTTCCTATCAGAAAGTTGGGTATCTGAACAATTGGTGAAGCATGTTATCATGTCTTAAACAACTCATTAACAAATAAACCAACTGAAATAAACAAATAGCATTTTCAAAGTAATGGAACTGCTTGAGGTATGGGCCTGCCTCAATTAGACCAACCGAGGATGTAGGAGTTACATATAGTAGAAATAAAATGGAAATAAATAAAACAGATAATGTCAAGTCAAAATTTAATTATACAGCTGAGACATCTAAAAAATCTGGTTTTCCAATGTAACCAACACACATCTACATCATTCTGCAACAATGATCTCTATGGTTCAAATTCAGTTGAGAACACAAGTTACCATTTAAAATAAAGCCACTGGATGTTTATCAGCTATGGAAAATATATAACCATACCAGTCAAGTGGAACCAAGGTTTAACCAATGTTTTAAAACACAGAGGCATTCCACTACCTAGAGACATGAGGCATAGTTGAGAATGCAAGAGGCGTAAGCTTCCTGAGCATAAGCAGGCATAATCATCCTCAAGAGGGAGGAGGAGGATATGGAAGGAAGGAAGGAAGGAAGGAAGGAGAAGAAGAAGAAGGCATTTTTCTTCTTTCTTTCCTTTCCTTTTCTTTCTTTTCTTTTTTTCTTTTGTTCTTTCTGTATGAGGCATATGCCTCAGAGGCATCAACACCTCCAACATGAGCCTCAGGGCATTTTGAGGGCCCCTCACCTTGGGCTTGGGTTTAACAAGTTGGAGAATGTCACCTCTGGTAATCAGATGTTTATTGTCTGCTGTTTAAGGGAATCAGTCCCTCTTTTCCCTCTTCTACTGCACTCTTTTTTTTTGATAATTAAAAAGGATCAATTTCATTAATAAAAACTAGTAGAGTTACAAGTTTCCTTTGGAGAGGCATGAGCTGCGTCCTCTCCTACCAGTAGGAATAAAGACAAAAAGATAGAAGACAGATTCAATCTACAATTGAACCCAATACAAACTTTCCCTATTTATCCCTTGCTTTGCAAGACCATCAGCCATAGAGTTTGCTGACCTCCCCA
This sequence comes from Nelumbo nucifera, assembly GCF_055504915.1. Taxonomy (NCBI): domain Eukaryota; kingdom Viridiplantae; phylum Streptophyta; class Magnoliopsida; order Proteales; family Nelumbonaceae; genus Nelumbo; species Nelumbo nucifera. The sequence continues at coordinate 98,174,126 of NC_142651.1, forward strand.
CCCATTGTATTCTTACAGCCAAGCTTCTTATTAGGCAGTTGAACTTTTTAATTTCATTCTTAAAACACCACACAACAGATTCCGGATTTTGTAGCCAGCCCACTACTACCTTGGAGTCCCCTTCTATTATCATCTGTTCCACACCTATCTGCACGGCTAATTGTACTCCCTGGATAGCGGCAGCAAGTTCCGCCCTAGTAGAGTTTCCAACTCATATGGGTCCTGAGAAAATAAGGACCACATTCCCACTCTCATTCCTCAGTACCCCTCCCACCCCTGACGGACCAGGATTTCCAAGACTGCTCCCATTGAAATTCAGCTTCAAGAATCTTTCAGGAGGGGGTTCCCAAGCCATGCACTTTAGTTTTTTTGGATGAGAAATTAGCCACTGCTAACCAATTCCTCCACACATCATTGAATGAGAATTGATGGAATAAATCCAGTGATTTTATCCATAAGATCACCCTATTTAGAATGCAGTCTTTCATGTCTTCTAGGCTTCTCTCCTTTTTTTTTTTTTTTGATCAATAACAATTTCATTAATTCACCAAAGAGGTTACATAAGGAAGACAAACACACTTATCTTCCAAGTACAATCAAGAAAACAAAAGAATAGGTGGAGACAAAATTACAACTTAGCCCAAAACATTGACTCCCTTTCTGCCCCTTGTTTAGCTAAACCATCAGCTAGAGAATTGGCTGATCTTTTGACCCAGCACATTTTAACTTCAATCTCCCGCACCAGCCACTCAAATTTCCTCCTCTGATTACTGTACCTCCATAAACCATTGCTGTTTGCATTCAGCCACCCTATCACCACCTCCGAATACCCTTCAATTAAGAGTTTTCTTATGTTCATCTCCTTGGCTTTCTGGACTCCTTCCATAACTGCAAAGATCTCAGCTCTAAGGGAGTCACCCATTCCAATTGGGCTTGAGAACAAGGCAAAAATGACCCCATTCTCATTCCTAAAGACACCCCCAATCCCTGATTGTCCAGAGTTCCCCCTACTACTCCCATCAAAATTTAATTTCATGAACCCAGTAGGTGGAGGTGTCCAAGACACACTCATTACTGACTTGGTCTGTGTGCATTTTGCTATTTCACCCCACTTCCTCAACATGTCATCCACTGTGTAACCTGTGAATAGTTCCAAAGATTTTGGCCACTGTACAGCCCTGAAATGAATGATAGCCTTTAGTTCTTCCACCCCTCTCTCAACCGCTGAGAATATCCTGAAGTTTCTTTCTTCCCATATTGTCCAACATACTACAGCCCTCAAACCTCTCCACATAGTCCTTCCCCTTTTCCTACACCACCTGAAGACAGAAGGGGTAAAAAGGCCCTGCAGATCTGATGGAGGGTTCCATCGACACCCAAAGAGGGAAAAAGCCCATTCCCAAATTAACCTCGCAAAATGGCAAGACACCAATAGGTGAAAACCAATCTCCCTATCCGCTTTACATAGAACACACCAATGGGGTGACAAGCAAGTATCGGGTCGCTTCTTTTGGAGTAGATGACCAGTGTTGAATCTTTCCAGATAGGCTTCCCAACAAAAACTACCAACCCTAGGAGGGATTGCTCTGCATCAAACCTCATCAACAAGGAAAGGGGGGGTTACAAGACTGGTGGACTGGCTTAGGACTTTGAAAAAGGAAGCACAAGAAAAGAAACCAATGGGGGTGGGGGTCCAAATTCCGGGCTTCTCTCCTTCTCTTGGAAAATTCAGGCATTCCTTTCTTCCCACACAAACCAAATCAGCGTTGCTCTTGCACACCTCCACATAATTCTTCCTCTTCTGTGCCGCCAAGGGAAGAAAGCAGGATCAAAGAACAAGCTTGCACATCTCTTCTGCACTCATTATTTATCATAATCATTATCATCACTATGATTATATATATATATATATAATAAAGAGAAAGCAGATAATGTATGGGTGTATCCCAAGGTTAAAAATATCAAAATGTATTGTACCATATCATACAATATGTATCAGCTTTTTAACCTTAGGATACACTACATACTAGGACTTCTATCAAATTTAATAGTTGGTTGAAATATGGTGGACATATGTTACAAACTGAAAGTTGATAAAACTGTGAACATCTATGATTTTAGTCACTCAATATTTTTTTGATCAATAACAAGAAACTTTATTAAAGATATGAAACTATGTGAAGCTTAGGTACAAAGGGGAGGTAAAAGGACTTAACTCCCCATCAAAGAGTACAAGGAAAAAATAAAAAATTAGCCCAAAAAATCGAATCCCTATTCATCCCTTGCTTTGCTAACCCATCAGCAAAGGAATTAGCAGTCCTCTTCACCCAGTTGTAATGAACCACCATATCCCTACTCAGCCATTTAAATTTATTCTTCTCATTGTTATAACTCCATAAGCCGTTGTCTCCCCCTTTTAGCCACCTAATCACCACCTCCGAGTCACCTTCAAGGACCAAACATCTGATGTTCAGCTCCCTTGCTCTTTGGATGCCTTCCAGGGCTGCGAGGATCTCAGCCCTAAGAGAGTCTCCTTCCCCAATTGGGCCTAAAAACATAGCAATAATAGCCACCACCTCATTCCTGAGTACTCCCTCAATCCCAGGCCCTGGGTTCCTTAAACAGCTGCCATCAAAATTCAATTTTATGAACCCAGAAGGAGGAGGGGACCACAAAGGACTACAGCTCCTCTTACAGAGGGCAGAGGAAGCTATCTCCTTCCAATTTCTCACCAAATCAGCCACAAAATAATCTGAGAACAGTTCCATAGTTTTCAACCAATGTGCCACCCTTAACAGAATTAGATCTAATAAGTTTCCAATGGTTCTTTCCTTATCTGAAAATATTCGTGAGTTTCTTTCTTTCCATAGAGTCCAACACACTGCAGCCCTGATGCTTCTCCACATAGTCTTCCCTCTCTTCTTCGGCCATCTGAAAAAGGAGGGAGAGAAGAAGCTTTGGACACTCCCAGGGGGTATCCAAACACACCCAAAATGGGAGAGAACAAGCTTAGTCACTCAATATTTAATGTTTCAGTATTGAGCATATCAATACTTTGAACTTTGGTGTATACAAAAGGGAGAAGGAAAAAGTAGGGGCCGATACGAGCCGAGAGAATATTAGACTATTTGAACTTGGCTCAACAAAAAAACATAAGGCTCAAGTTTGGGCTCAAGCTCAATTCCAGCTAGAATACTAGCTCAGATTAAGCTCGACTCAAAAGCTCATAGGCTCGAGCTTGACAATGAGCCAAGCCTACTAGAGCTTGAACTCAATACTTGCCCTACTTGTTTAACATTTAAAAACTACAAAAAACACATCAAAATTGCCTACTCTCATCAAGCTAAGAAGAATAACTTGCTTATTTAACATATAAAAAACCACAAACACTAAAATATTTATCGTTTTATTTTGTTTCTTATTACACAAATAAAAAATCAATATATATATATAAGCTCAATTAGGCTCACAAACGTCACGAGCTGAGATTCACACTATTTGAGCTTGGATCAATTAGCAGTCAAGCCTATATATTGGGCTCGAGCTTGGCTTGAAGCTCAATTTGGACTGAGCTGAATCAAGCTTTTTGCAAGCCAAGCTCGTATGGCTCATGAATAGCTTGCTTCAAATCCACCCTAGGAAATAAAATAAATATCAATTCATATTTAAAAGCCAATAGCCAATGTTGATCTCAGCTATATGGGGTCTTGAGAGGGGTAGACTAGGTACACCGGTACAGTCCTAACCTTTGGCTTTTTTTCATGTAAAGTGGCCACCCTTAGACTCAAACATGCATTCTCACACTTACCAGCCCCAAGATTTTGCCATTACACCAAATAATGGTAATAATAGAAGCATAGACATGATTTTAAAGTATTTTATTATTATAAATTACTATATCGGCAAATTCTTTGGCTGAATGTCTAGCTAAGCCAAGGGCAGCTAGGGACTTTTGTATTGGGCACAACTGTAGCTTCATTTTGTTTTCTTCTTTGTTAGGATAGGCCGCAGCCTGTGCCTCACCAAGGGTTGTTTGTACTAGCTCATCCTTTTGTTCTAATAAAAGAAGTCACTTATCAAAAAAAAGGACAAAAGCAGTCATTGTTGGCATTTTGAATCATGCATATTGTTTTATTTTATTTGATATTTTATTTAAACTCTTATGGTCATGGATCCTACAATGCCAGTCCCAAGCCCAGATAAAGGTGGAGGGTGCATCAGGTTGACAATCATCATTTAAAACTTTTGCCAAACTCTTATGGTCATGGATCCTAATGATGATGGTTACAGCTAAATTTGAATTATGGTCTTATGCAGTTATGCTGTTGTATTTATTTTTTCATTCAGAAAAAAAAACACTAAGATGTCTGGAGTTGGGAGATTAAATCATGGTTAATTAAATTATGCAGATTATAAGAATGTCTCCAAAAAGGGGGAAATCACAAAGTTGTCATTTGTGACTACACAGTACAATACTTGAAATGATGAGCATTAAAAACAAAAATAAAGAGAAAGTGTTATGTTTGACCATTGAAATGTTATCGTTTAGATGATATGCTTGTGTATATGTGTACATGCAGATTGAAAAAATACCATTGGTATGATTAAGAAAATGAAGCTATTTTGAACAGGAACTAAAATGTAAGTTTGATTGAAACATATCAAGACAATGGAAATGTATCAAAAAAATATTGCAGTTGATTAAACCACTGGTGGAAAGTTATGGCTTAAAGATATTATATATGCTATGATAAGCTACAACTTCAAGCAAATTCAATTTAAAATTTTGCCTAAATATGCCATACCTAAATACATCCTGAAACATACAAGAAAATATCACAATCCTATACTGGAATTGTTCACTTTCCAGTTTTATAGCACTATGGCCTCGTTCGTTTGCATCGTTGTAACTTACCCGGGTAAGTGTACTTACCCATGTTCTTTTGGTTACCAGGATTCCCAGGTAAGTAACAGAATGACATTTTTACCCATAAAAAGCTAGTATAAAAATGGGCAAAGTTGCCCCATTATGCTTTATAAAATTCCCCCCCAGGTGGGAAAGTTACTTACCCACCTGTGAGATGGGTCAGTTTTACCCGGGAAATTGGAGCTTATTTTACCATGGGGCCCATTTGTAAATGCAAAAAGAACATTGTAAAGTTGGTCAATGGGAAAAAGATACCCATTGACCAACTTTCCCAAGCTTATTTATCAGTAAACAAACAGGGCCTAAGGCTTTAAAAGTTGGGAATAATCATACAACATTGTAGTTCAGTAAAAAAAATTGATTTTGGATATATCAACCTATCCAAAAACAAGAAATACTTGACAAGACTGATCATAAAATTATCGAATTGTGTTTGCAGTCTATCAAATTATTGACTACAAAAAAGAACTTCAATATCCAAAAACAAGAAATGCTTATCAAGACTGATCATAAAATTATTGAATTATGTTTTGCAGTCTATCAAATTATCAACTACAAAAAAAGAACTTGAAGTAAGTCAGGAAGAGCCGCCAGGAACCAATTTAAAGCTTTCCAAAGATTACCAATAGAGAAAAAAGAAATGAAACTTTCTGAATTTTTTTCTCCAAGATAGTGAATTGTTTGGCAACAGGGCTTGATAATACAAACCTCCATCTTATGCTTCCCATTAATTGCTTCTAAAGCTGCAATAGCTTGTTCCTTAGTCTCATACTTCAGAAAAGCACAGCCTGTCCCACAAAAGGAAATAAAAAGAACCACTCATAAATTAAAAATAATCTATGACCATTTAAACAAGAAAATAGGACTCATGATTCTAATCTGACAGCCCAAGAACAAGAGCTGCAAGGGTGTTTTTTATTGGTAACAAGAATTTATTAATTTATAAAGAAAACAATATTAATATAACATGAGTCAAGCAACCCCTCTTAGACATTTAGGCTAGAAACCACTACATAAACTCTTTTTTTTTATAAATTACATAAACCCTTTTAAAGCACTTAATGCAAGGGTTTATACAACCATCAAATAATAAGATAAAGATCAAAAGAAAAGGGGAAGAAATGAAAGGCCAAAGTTACCTTTGCTTGTCTGTTGAGAACCTCTCAGAATTTGAAGATCTTTTATAGTCCCATATTTGGAAAATAAAGCGGAAACTTCATCTTCAGAGATATTCTTTGGTAGCATACCAACAAAAAGCTTATGCTCTGGAGATCAATTCATTTATGAAAGAACAATTATCTCAAATGAAAACATCAGCAGACAGTAGAAAGTGGGGTTGGCATCACTATAATTTACAGTAGATATTTAGAGGCCAAGAATTACAGAAACGGTGCACAAATATCAAACCTAGCCTTTCTAATTCGCCATCTGCATACTTCACTTGTAATGGACTGGATGCCTGAATAAAAAAGAGAGGGTGCAGAATGCATTTAGTTAGAGCAAAGAATGACACCTTTTGCATTATGTAAAATAGTAATAACTTGTCATTACTATAGTTGCTACTAGTCAAAAAAATATATATATATAACATAAGCAACACAAAGTATTTTATCCGGGCTATAGCAAAAGATATGAGAATTAAAAGAACTGCAGCAAATATGACAACAAAAGATGTACAAAATAATAAATTTAAAAGACATCTTGCAGTAGAATTGGCCCTAGATGGTGCAAGGATCAAAAATATTGATATGATATGCCCTGCACTGGGCGTATCGTATCTGCATCCAAAGTCACTGAGACAATATAAAGGGTTTTGGGGTTTTGAATATTTGGGATGATAGAAGACATCCTAGTCAGCAAATATGACAATTATCAGGTCGATTAAATAAGAAAATTAGGTGTCTTTGTCAATCAATACACACAATACCCAATTTTTGGGTGTCATGTGTATTAATATTTTGATCATTGGTTTAGTGGACTCCAAGTAGTCACAATGTGGCTTACTTTAGTTCAGTATATATCAGGAAAAAGAAAAAGATGATAGTAGCTTTTTTTGCTGGTAACTTTGAAATTTTTTATTAAATTAGTAAAAGAATACCATGTACAATAAGCCATACAACCCATTGTATAGGCTGAGATCACCTATCCCTTAATTGTCTGTATTACATGATTGACCAGAACAAATTTTCCCTATTAACAACTTAACAAGCTAAAGTGCCAGCTAAACCTTTTTCTGATCTGCTCACCCGCTAGCTTTATCCACCAAATGTGATGATTAATCAAATATGACCATCCTTTTGTTGAAACAAAGTCATACTTCATTCTAAAGCACATTCGCCTGGTTCCTCCGTACACTTAGTCCAATAACTTTTTTTTGGTTTACTACTGCCATATTATGATAATGCATGAGAACAGACTTAGATGGTTCTTTATTTGATCGTTTGGTTATCTCTGCTTCAATAATTGATTAATTCGTGATCATGTCTTGGGATTTCTCCTCATCAAATTACTAATGTAGGAACTGAAACTTAGCAGGAAATCATGATATGATAATACATGAGAACAGACTTAGATGGTTCTTTTTTTGATCATTTGGTTATCTATGCTTCAATAATTGATTAATTTGTGATCATGTCTTAGGAATTCTCCTCATCAAATTACTAATGTAGGAACAGAAACTTAGCAGGAAATCATGGCATGAGAAATTGGAGTTTGGGCGGAATCTGGAAATGAGGGCCACAGACCGACAGCAATACATGTGGAGTTTAGCAGGTCCCAGAAATTTGATTGAATTGGAGATATTCAAAATTTCTCAAAAAAACTCACTCGTTTTCCCTGTCCAAACTTTCCTGTGAATATATACCAAACCAGTTAATGCATTTGTGACCCAAAACACCTTAAGAAGCAAATTTACATTTCCTTTGGTATTTTCCTATGGAAGCTCTAGTACCCATCAAGAAACCCCTATATCCAGCACCCTTCTTGCTTTTCAATCTTTTCTTCTAAGATCTCAACTCAAGTCAGATTTAATCCCAACTATTTGGAGTCAATTACACAAATCCTGTCCCACCCTTGTGCTCTATCAAGAGCAATGTTTTCTGTCAAACTACAAGTCTTTAAATCATTTTTTACCACTTCAGACCATGTTTTCTTTGATCTTCCCTTTGCTCTTTTAGAACCTTTTTTTATCAGAAACGATAACTTTCATTAGAGATAAATTAAACTGAAATACAGAAAGTCAACCCTTAATAGAAAAGGTTGATCCAATAAACATCAAATATTACAGCACTGCCCAATAAAGACTCTCCCTTACAGTCCCTTGTTTTGCTAGGGCGTCACCAAAACCATTTGCTGATCTCCTTACCCACTTGAACCAAACACCCACCTCCCTTGTTATGCTAAGAATTTTCCTTATCAGCTGTCTAAATTGCCAAATTCCCAGCTTCCCTGATTGCATCCACCCAATTACCAACTTGGAGTCTCCCTCTATCTCAATCTGATGTAGCCCCAATTGTTTGGCCAGTTTTACACCTTGATGTAGTACCAAGATTTTCGCTCTTAAGGAATCTCCAACTCCTATTGGACCAGAAAGCAGAGCCATTATCTTGCCTTCATTATCTCTGAAAACACCTCCTATACCAGATGGGCTTGGATTACCTATAGAGCTTCCATCAAAGTTCAGTTTCACCCTTTGTTGTGTTGGTGGGGACCAAACTTCCTATATCATAGCTTTGGAAGTAGTAGTAGATGCCACAATACCCCAACTTCTATAAATGTCTTCAACTGAGAAATCCTTAAAAAGATCACAAGATTTCAACCAATGGGAAACCTTAGTAGTTATTCCTTTCACAACCTCTTCCTTGGATCTACAACTGCCTTTGAAGATCCTATTGTTTCTTTCCTCCCACACTGACCACAATACAGCAGCTCTAGTGGCTCTCCACATAATCCTTCCACGAACCGTTGGTTGCCTATAAAAAACTAGATCAAAGAGGTTCACCACACTTGAGGAGGGAATCCACCTGCAGCCAAAGAGAGAAGAGAACCAAAACCAAATAAAGAACACAAAGGGACATAAGATTAGTAAATGTGAAATTGTCTCACTAGAACCCAAACAGAGGCAACAAACATGGGGGGAGAGGCACATATTTGGCCTCTTTTTCTGCAATAAATCCAAGGTGTCGATTTTTTGGAGTACCACTTCCCAACAAAAGGCCTAAATTTTAGGGGGTACAGGGCTACCCCACACCTCCTTTGAAGGAAAGTTCCCTACAAGGTTAAGCAAAATGTTATCGAAAGAAGAGCAATTGAAAAAACCAGAAGGGGAAGGTTTCCAAATTCTGCTATCTCTACAGGACTGATCAAGAAAGACTTCCCCTAATTGAGTGATCAAATCATCAACCATCCCCATTTCAGAATCCCTTAGACCTCTTCTCAATCCCAAATCCCAGGATTTATCAACAAACACTGAAGAGATCACTTTTCTTTTGTTTTCAAACAAGGAGTAAATAGAAGGAAATCTATCTCTAAGGGAGTTTTCACCAACCCAAACATCTCCCCAAAACAAGACTTTATTTCCAGCGCAGACATCATATTTGAAATAAGGAAGCATAAGAGGCAAAATACCTTGAATAGCTTTCCAAGGAGAACACTAAGAAGCCCTAGGGTCGAGTCCTGCATCCCAGTCGTTATTTGTCAATCCATGAATTCTAACAGTCACTCTAGACCAAAGTCTATCATGTTCCATCGGTACTCTCCAAATCCATTTCCCCAGCAAAGCCATGTTTCTTAATCTTATATTTCCTAACCCAAGGCCTCCATCATCCCTACTCCTAGAAATCACCTCCTACTTCACTAAGTGATCCTTCTTAATATCCCCTAATTCCCACAAGAAATCCCTTATTATCTTCTCTAACTAGTTAGCTACTTTCATTGGTACTCTAAAGGTAGATACGAAATAAACTAGCAGGTTGGCCAAGGTTGACTTGATTAAGATTATCATACCCCCTAAAGAGATGTAATTCCTCTTCCAATTTGCTAACCTCTTGGAGAATCTTTCAATTACAGGGTACCAAAAACTCTCAACCATTAGGTTCCCTCCCAGTGGTAGCCCCAAATATTGTAAAGGCCAGCCCCCCACTTCACACCCCAAAATCCTAGCTAGGGAATCCACCTCCTCTCCCCCTAAATTGAGCTCTGCCACACAGCTTTTTCCCTAGTTCAATTTAAGATTGGACTTCCTTTCAAATTGAAGCACTAAACTCTTTAAGTTCTGTAATTCCCCTTCCTCCCCATCACAAAACAAGATGATGTCATCTACAAATTGTAAGTGTGTGACCATCACCTCCTCCCTACCAATCCTCCAACCTCTTATCAAATTGTTCACATCAGCCCTCGAAATCATGGCACTCAACACATCAGCTACTAGGGTAAAGAGGAATGGGGACAATGGATCTCCTTGCCTAATACCCCTCTTTGCAGGAAAGAAACCCCTAGCTACACCACTCACCAATATTGAGAAATGACATGAAGAAATGGCATCCCTTTACCCAATTGCACCATCTCTCCCCAAACCCTCTCCGCTTGAGAACCTCTAGTAAAAAATCCCAGTCCACCATGTCATATGCCTTTTCAAGATCCAATTTGCAAATCAACCCCTTTTCCTTTCTCCTCTTCACCTCAACACATTCATTGGCAATAAGTATTTGATCTACAATTTGTCTTCCTTCTACAAAGGCCCCTTGATATGGTGAGATTAGAGATGGGAGGATCTTTTTTAATCTTAGCGCTAGGACCTTAGAGATGATCTTGTACATGCTTCCCACCAGGCTTATAGGTCTGAAATCCTTTGGTTGAAGAGTGTCCTTCTTAGGAACCAAGGCAATAAAAGTTGCATTTGCTCTCGAGTTATATTTGCCTCTCTCATAGAACTCTTCAAAAACCTCCAACAAATCCTCTCTAATTATCTCCCAACAATCTTGATAGAAGGCCATCAAAAAACCATCAGGCCTAGGAGCTTTAGATCGATCCATGAAGAAGATTGCATTTCTCACTTCTTGAGCCTTGAATCTTTTTTCCAAAGATTCCAATAAGACACTATCTTCCACCCTCCACTCCAAGTCCTCTAAGCTCTCACTAGGTCTCCCTGGGTTGTCATACACTAATTTGAAGTGATTAACCAAAGCTTGAGCTATATCATCTTCCCTTGTCAGCAATTGCCCATCCCCCTCCAATTTTGAAACAGAACTCTTCCTTCTCCCATATGCCAACGAATGAAAAACCCTTGTATTGATGCCCCCTTCCTTTAGCCATTTGCACATGGATTTTTGCCTCCAACTTATCTCCCCCTTCCTAAGAAGATCTTCCAGTTCCTGTTTCAAATTCCATCTTTCCACCCTACCCTCTTCCCCCAGCCGTCTTTCAGCTTCTAGTCCATCTAGTTCCTGCACTCTCTGACCGATTTCCACTTTCCTTCGCTCTAATCTACCAAAAACCTCTTTGTTCCAAATCTTGAGTCTAGCTTTCAAGAGTTGTAGTTTCTTGTAAAACCTATACCCCTTAACATCATTTCATTAGTATTTTCAATGAGTTGGGAGAAGATATGCAAAAAAATACAAATTTTAACAAGAGATATTTCTGGTAGATTCCCCAAGAAAATAGAGAGCTGATCTACCGATCAAATGATCTACTCTGTTCAGATCCAACTTCCCATTACATTTAGTTACAGGAATGAGAATTTGCTATCTTTCAGAAAAAGGGACATTTAGGTACTGATGGAAAAAAAAAAACCTTTAGGACAATTATTTTTGTTCACACAAGATTTAACAGGTTTAAAGAAGAGGGATCCAAACAAAATGGTAGCATCAATACTACCCATTCGGATAAGGAGGTTAGGGAAGGAGTCCCCTGCACTCTAGAGACAAGTCAATGCATGCAAATATGGATCAGAATGGCTATATGGTATTTTCATGATTCCCCCAGGACCTTATGGTGTGGACTGTGTTGACTTATGTGTTTCGATGGTAATAAACTCATTGAGAATACTAATGAAATGATGTTAAGTGTGTATCTGTGCCAAGTAAACCTTATTGAACCTCAATTGATTAACAATCTACTATGAAGAATCTTGGAATGAAATGCTTTTGGGTAGCTGTCTATCAACCAATCACTCTCCAAGGAAGACGCATGCTCCAAGAAGAAAGAAGAAAAAGGAAGAAGCATCAAGCTCTAGTGCTTTATATTGTGTCATTTTCTTAAGACTTGATATAATCATTTGCAGAAGGATGCACACTATGGGCTCTTGCTAACCAAACTCGGTTGACCTAACCTTAGAGACCAATGGCCAAAATTAGGTCCAACCCTTAGGTGTTCCCGTACTCTTTTTTTGATGAATGGTGTTCCCATACTCTTTGATGGACTTAAAAGTGAATATCTAAGTTTGAAAGCCTAAGGAAGTGATTTCCACACCTCTGGAATCAAAATCTCAAAGTTTCTAAGGTTTAGAGGAGTCAATAATCAATTGCTCTTGAAATAGTAGTTGACTATCCTTGACAGCAAAGACTAATGTCACCCAGTAGTTGACTACCCATGAAGGTATAGTCAACTACCTGTGACAACTGAGGCCAATGTTACTTAGACACTGCTTGGTAGTCAACTACAAAAAATCTATAGTCGACTATGTTTCACAGTTGAGACTAGATTTTTTTATCATTAACAGAATGCTTTATTAAAAATAATATTTTCGAAACTTAAGTACAAGAAAGGGGGGGGTAACCTATCTTAACTCCCCCACAACAAGGAACAAAGAAGAAAGCTAAAAATTAGCCCAAAAAATAGATTCCTTAAGCGCCCCTTGCTTGGCTAACCCGTCAGATATTAAGTTAGCACTTCTCTTCACCCAAATGTACTTCACCTCAATATCCCTACTCAGCCATTTAAATTTGTTCCTTTCATTTCTGTAGTTCCACAAACCATTGTTGTCTTCCTTCAGCCACCTAATCACCACCTCCACGTCCCCTTCAATGAAAGCATTGTATGTTTAATTCTCTTACTCTTTGGATTCCTTCCAGAACTGCTAGGATCTCAGCCCTAAGAGAGTCACCCTCTCCAATTGGACCTCAGAAAATAGCATTAATAATCCCAGCCTCGTTCCTGAACACTCCCCCAATCCCAGAAGGACCAGGCTTCCTTAAGCTACTACCATCAAAGTTCAGTTTTATGAATCCAGAAGGAGAGGGGCCCAAGAAGGTCTAGAAGTCCTCTTACATTGGGCAGAGGTTGCTATTTCTTTCCATTTTCTCAAAAGTTGAGACTAGATATTTGCTTAGCAATTGACTATTAGGAAGGAGTAGCAACTACCAGAGAAAAGAGATTCCTCTTCACGCGTAGTAGTCGACTACTAGCTCACGACAGTCAACTACTTGGTAAAAAATCTGACCGCTTGAAGGCATAACAGCTATTTCCTCTTCTAATAAGCCTTCAATCTCATTGGGAACTTGCTCTAAACATTTCTAAGTTTGGTTTAATCCATTCCCAATGGATCTATAATGGTTACTTGCTCTCAAGCACTATAAATTAGTGTTTTTGGATTGAAAACCTCAAAAGCTTGAATTGTAAAAATTGTCAAGTGAAAAGAGAGCATTGTGAGCAAGAGAGTTTAAGAGAAGAAGAGATTTCTAAGCTTAATCAGTTCATACAATGAAAAAAGCTTGTGTAGCCTTTTGGCTTAATTGTTTCTCACTGATATTTCTCAAATCTCTTTAAGTGATTGGGCTATCGCATTGTGTATACTCTTGCATTTGTTTTAGCTTGCATGTATCAGTTGTTAGTAGCCTATCAAGAGGCAATCCATTGTATTTGTGCTTTACACTGCTATTATCTTGTTGTAACAGTGTGTTCAAGTGTGAACACAATTAAAGGTCTGTTGACACCTATAAGCCCAACTGTTCAGATTTGGTTGACACCCGGAAGTTCAATCATTAAGGTCTTGTTGGCACCCAAAAGTCTAACTATTGTAAGGTTTTGCTAGCACCCAGAAGTCCAGCTTATTAGGGGAAATTCTCAAGAGGTTGCCTACAGAGGGGAAATAGGTCTAGGTTTGGCCAATGTTTTAAAAGTGCAAGGTGCAAAAAAGGCGCAAGGGCCATTTTGCGCCTGAGGCGCAAGGCGAGTCACACGCCTTTTTGAGGCAAGGCGCACAATTTAAAAAAAAGCTAAAAATTCAAAAAAAATGCAAAAAATTGCAAAAAAAATCAAAAGATTATAAAACACAATATTAATAAAAAATATAAACTTAAGTTTTAAAATAAATGTTTTAAAAAACCTATTATCTAAAATTAAAATACATAAATATAATATGTAAAGCATATTCAAATGAGAATTTAAAAATGAAATCAAACATATAAAACATTTTCAAGCATATAAAACCCACAATCTCTTTTTTTTCTCAATTGCATCAAGTAGCTAAGGTGCAACGCGCACCAGGCATGCACCTTTTGAATGGGCTGCACCTAGGACCTGGGCGAGGCACCTACCCTAAAATGTGTCTCGCCTGTGCGCCTAGGCGCGCCTTTTAAATCACTGGGTTTGGCCGAACCTTTATAAACCTCTATGTGCTTTACTTTGTTGCAATTGTTGACTTTGCTTATTACATCACTCTGCATTGCACACACAACCTTCCATTCTCAGTAGTTTTGCATTCTAAGTTTTAGGCTTTAATTGGGGGAAAATCCTTAGGAACCCAATTCAGCCCCTCTCTTGGGTTAGACTAACTAGGCAACAGAGTGTGCCACTGTGGATAGGCATCCTCAACCAATCCAAAAATTCCTCTAAATACATCTCTTGTGAAGTAGGCAAGGGTGATAGGATACAGTTTTGGGACAACAAATGGTATGGAAGGTGCTCTTGGAGGAAGGATTTCCCCTCTTTGTGCATCTTGACTAATGCAAAGGAGGCAACTATTACTGAAAGACATGAGATGGTTGCTAATATGGTGGTAAGGGTACCTAAGTTCCATCACAATGTCAATGTTTGGGAGCCAAACTCTCTTGTAGAATTGTTAGCCTCTACTCCCCATAAGACCTGGTTGTGAGGATACAAGAGTTTGGGACCTAAAACTAAATAACATGTTCTTGGGAAATCATATTATCTATCTCCCATAGGTGGGTCAAATACCCTTTTTCTTGGCAATGGCTATTAATGTTCTGAGCTCCTCTCACGGTGTCCGGCAGGTTTGCATTTTCGCGTTGTCGTTCAGGTTCGGAATAGATGGAGAGACGAAGCGACGAGGATTTTCAGGTGGTGAACAGGTGGAAGTCTGAACTGAATATCGAAGCGAAGAAAATACTACTTGAGAGTAGAAAGGCCAGAGGTAAGAATCTGCTAAAAGTTAGAGAAGACAGGAAGGCAATGTTACTTCTGTTTGAGGAAGCAGTGCTATGGTTGAAGGGGTTTATCAATGGAGTACTTCAATCGCTCAGAACAGTAGGGTGGAAAATGTATTAGAGCTGGAAAGGAAGAAATACAAAGTAGAGCTGAGGCGCAACAGGAAAGGCTGGTTCATTACCATCTCAGAATACTTTGGCGATAGGAAACAAATGGTTTGTTTACCGGAAGGGAAGCAGGCACAAGGGTGGACAGTTTTTGCAGATAACAGCAGTTTCTCGTCTCTGTGGACAGGCACTCACATAAGGAGCATGAGAAAGAACAAAGTACAGAGGATAGCCTCATAAATACTCGCGCCAGCCATTAAAGCAGAGCTCCTCTAGCTGTGGAGAGGCAATAGCGAGTTCAAATAGAGGGATGAAGGAGTAATTTGAGACTGAGCAAGGTGATTGGGAGCGGAGAATGGTGATAACAGCCAACAAGGATATACAGGATTGGAGGAAGATTCTGAAGTCCGTGGTGCATAACTTGAAACTGGAAACTGAGGTTGCTCTGAAGCCATTCTCGAACAGGGATGCAGTGATTGGGAGCGGAGAATGGTGATAACAGCCAACAAGGATATACAGGATTGGAGGAAGATTCTGAAGTCCGTGGTGCATAACTTGAAACTGGAAACTGAGGTTGCTCTGAAGCCATTCTCGAACAGGGATGCAGTGTTAAGAATTGATGATGAGGTAAACAGGGGATTTACAGCATTTGAATGTGAAGAAGGTTTGGTCCAAGTCCAGAACTGGAAGCCGTTGTGTAATGAGATGGAACATACTAGTGGAAGCTTTCTGCTAAAACTGGTAGGACTTCCCTTCCATATTTGGAATGAGTCAAACCTGGGAAACATAGTGAAGCTGTTGGGTAGGGCAATGGAGGAAGTCCAGTTGCAAGACCTTCATGCCGCAGAGGTTAGAATTATTGGGGTGAAACCAGAATCGATCCCAAGAACAATCAAAGTTCTTGCTGATGGAGCATGGTATAGAGTTTGGCTGGTTTCAGAGGTAGAGGCAGAGCTCTGGGGACGAATAACCAAGGTAGAAGACGATGCTGACGTGGCGGGCTGGATTACATGTGGCACACAGGTGTTGGTGAGAAGGGTCGAAGAACAGTACATGCCTAAACAGGAAGCTGGAAAGTCGGAGGAAGAAAACCAAAAGACACGCAAGCTATTAAAAGAAAAAAAAATTGAAAGATTTTGAATTAAATGGGAAATTAGGGGCCCGGGCTTCATTTGTTAATGTGGTTAAGGGGGGTGGACCTGTCAAAGGTTTGGTGCGGGCCGGTCTATCTGAACCAATAGGAGGACAGAACGGTTCAAATAAGGGTTCGAAACTCAATCCACATGACTGTTTAAGTGAGCAGCACGTGGATCAGGGGGAGGTAGTGTGGACTATAGACGATAGAAATCGTCTATCTTCAAAGAAGAAGAAGAAGGGTCTTGGGGGTTCACCAGTTTCGACCAGGCGGACAGAACAGACCACAGGTTCCTTACAATGGATCTCTCGCCCAGTTTCTGATATACCTTGGGAGGGCCAATCTTCACAGGATCAGCCAAATCCCAGGTACACAAGAGATTGTAACGAGGAGAAGGAGGATATCGATGAGGGCTGGATAGACTGCAACTTGGAAGAAGCAGAAGTGGAAGAAGATTCGAACAACCAATCCAGCATAGGAAGTGTTGAGTTTGAGAAGATGCCAGAGGAAGAGGTAGCAGCAACTTTGAATCTTGGTATGCTGTTTACAGAAGAAGTAGAAGAAGATTTTTGCAAAGAGCAGCCTCTTTGCTGTGTCAGTAAAGAGCCAATCATCAGAGCGGAACACAGTCCTAATTTTAGGGATGAAAACTCTGACTCACACTCAGAAGCTTCATTGCCAAATCTTTCTGATAGACAGGAGAGGTGTAAGGAAGTATTTGAGACTACCCAGAAGAAAGACAAGGCTACAGAAGTGAGGGACAAACAGCAGGGTGAGAGAAGAGATCACTGTATAACAAAGGAGACGGGAAGGCAAACTCATCAGAACCGAGCCAAGGAGTTGGATGACTCCCACACTCCTTTTCAGGGCCTGACAGATTCTGCATCCACTTCCAGAATTCCTATGCTTTCCCAACATAACCCAGGTAACTGTGTCCTTTCAGTTTGTGATACTAATGTCTGCTCTGTATCCTGTGTGCCAGATACTGATCCCAATCCAGAAGTTACAGCCTGTGTAGGAGAGGAAGGGGTAAGAGATAGCAGTGGAAATAGGGAGGGTCAGGAGAGAGAGGTAGGAAGAGAAGAGGAAGTAAACAGAAATAAAAGAATCCTGGAAATCCTTGAGAGACTGTTAAGTGAAGTTGAGGAGAATAATTTACAAAAAGAAGGGGCAGAGGGGGTTAGTAGAGAAGGCATTGAGGAGGAAGGAGGTAGAGGTGGGGAAGAAGGTCAGGAAGAGAGAAATAGGAAGTTAGACAAAAGAGAGCTGACTAGTGAGGATTCTGTGGCAGCATTTGCGCAGAAGTTGGGGTGTAAACTGAAAGATCCAAATGACCTCGAAGTGTTTTTACAAAAAAAGAGAGAAGTTAAGGTTAAAAGGAGAAAACCGAGTGAAGCTGAAAGATTGATTAAGGATGTTGAAGGAGATAAAAGTTTTGGTGTTAGAGGGGAAAGGAGGAAAGGAAATAAGTAAGGGTAATAGGTGTAAGGGAGTACAAAGATAAATGAGGATTATAAGCTAGAATATTAGAGGATTGGGAAGTGCAAGGAAGAGAGCAGTAATAAAAGAGGCCATCAAGAAAATAGATCCAGACGTGGTACTGTTGCAGGAGGCCAAAAGAGCAAAACTTGACATCAAGTGGGCAAGGAGTGTATGGAGAGGTAGGGGGATTAGTTGGGCGGCTCTGCCTTCCTGGGGGTCTGCAGGAGGTGTTGTGACAATGTGGATGAATGATGTACTCGTAGGTATGAAGGAATTGATAGGACAATTTTCAGTTTCCTTGAAGTTTAAGCAAGTGGAGGATAGATTGAATGGGTGTTAACCAATGTCTATGGGCCGAATGACTATAGACAGAGGAGGAAGCTATGGGAAGAACTGGCTGACATAAGGGGATTGTGGGAAGGGCTATGGTGTCTAGGAGGTGACTTCAATGTAATTAGATTCTTGGAAGAAACAAACAGTCCTAGGCAGAGGTCATCCATGAACATGAGGAAATTTAATCAATTTGTGGATACCTATGAACTTAAAGAGATCCCATTATGACAGTTGTTTTACTTGGTCCAATCTCCAAGTGAATCCAAGTTGGACAGATTCTTATTCTCAAATGGCTGGGAAGAACATTGGGGGAATTTGATCTCTAAAGCACTTCCAAGGGTGACCTCCGACCTCTAGCCTATTGTAATTTGTAAGGAGGAGGTGAGAAATGCAGGCCCTGCTCCATTTAGATTTAAAAATATGTGGTTAGGACACCTGGGATTCATCAAGAAAGTTAAAGAGTGGTGGTTAGAGAGCAATCCAACAGTGGAATTGATTGCTTGAAATAGAAAAGCAACAATGATTTACTTGAAATAGAAAGTTTGCATATAGAGCTGTTGTTTTTAGAGTAAGAGATTGAAGAGGCAGATGGCGGGAAGATTAGAAATGGTGAAGAAAATGGTCCTAAAGCTGTGAAAACTCCTCTTCCCTTCGTCGAGGGAGCTGACCCTGAGTCTAATGAATTACAGGATGTTGGTGGAGAGGGACAAGAATTGGTCGTGAGGATGGATGTGGGTATTCCAGTGTCGGAAACACAGAGAAAGGATTTCCAAGTGGGTAGGTCGTCAAGAAGTGATTCTTTCACTATGTCTACTTCACAACTTTGTCCAAAAAGGGGAAAGGCATTAAAACCATTTGTTGCCTGTCAGCAACTCAATTCCAGCGATCCAGTGATTCTAGTCCTACCCCCGTCCTACCAGGTATGGGTGTCAATTCTTTTTTAGGTACTAACTTGTGTGCTATGCCTGTAACAGATATTCCAGCTTCCCATCCAAGAGGTTCTGATGCAAGAGAGAGAGTGATGGAAGGAAGTAGTAAGGGGGAGGCGGACAGAATTTGGGAGTTGATCTGTACAATGATGGTGGAACTAAAAAAAGGGAAGGATTCTTAGAGAGATGTTGTAGCCAAAATAAGTGTGAGCAGGGTAAAATTCTTCCTCAGACATTGGCTGGAAAGGATGGAGAAAAGAAAGATGATGATTGTTGTATTATGAAGGGGGGGAAAGGAACAACGAAGAAAAAAAGATCTGAAGTGGAAAAGCTAATCTCAGACATTGAGGGAGATTTAGAATTTAGTGGTAGAGGGGATAGGAGGAAGGGCCGAAAATGAGGAGATTATGGCCCTTTCATGGGTGTTTTTGCTATTTTGTCTCGATGAAAATTATTAGCTAGAATGTAAGAGGGTTAGGGAGTGCAAGAAAGAGAAGGGTGATCAAAGACCTACTCCGAAGGGAAAAACCCGATATTGTGTTGTTACAAGAATCAAAAATGATGGAATTAGATGGGAGATGGGTGAGGAGTTTTTGGAGGTCTAGAGGTTTAGGTCGGAGCTCATCTCCTTCTTGGGGAGCCTCGGGGGGGATCGTAACACTGTGGAGGGAGGATGTGGTGGAAGTAGTGGAAGAATTGATAAGCAGATTCCCAGTTAACGTTAAGTGTAAGAATGTAGAGGATGGGTGTGTATGGGTCTTAACCAATGTTTATGGCCCTAATTCCTATAGAGAGATGAATGAGATGTGGGAGGAACTATATACAATCAAGGGGCTATGGAATGGCCTTTGGTGCCTGGGCGGGGATTTTAATGTCATTAGATTCTCTGATGAAACCAGTAATCCCCAACAAGTAATTACAACAAGCATGAGGAAATTTAATGGTTTTATTGAAGAATGTGAATTGAAGGAAATACCTCTGTTGCAAGCCAGTTACGCTAGGTCCAACCTTCAGGAAACCCCTTTGTGTTCGAAGTTGGACAGGTTCTTATTTAACCTTGCCTGAGAGAATAGTTTGGAAAACTTGGTTGCTAGAGCATTACCCAGGGTCACCTACGATCACTGTTCTATCCAGATAGGTACTGAGTTTTTTCCTACAGGACCCAAACCTTTTAAATTCGAAAATATGTGGCTTACCCATCCAGATTTTGTGAAAAAAAGTGAAGGAATGGTGGTGTGAGGAGGAGAGGGGGGTAAGATGGAAGGGGATCAAGTTTCATAAGAAATTAAAAAGGTTGAGAGACAAAATAAAAGAGTGGAATAGAGATCATTTTGGTAGAATTGAGGAGCAAAAATTGTGCCTAATCTCTCGAATAGAAAACTTGGATGTAAAGGAATCTCAAAATGGGTTGACCAAGGAGGACAGAGTGTTAAGGAGACAAGTGAAAAAGGATTTGGAAGAGGTGTTACTAAGGGAAGAAATCAATTGGAGACAAAAATCTAGACACAAGTGGATTAAGGAAGGCGATGGGAACACTAGATTTTTCCATGATTTGGCAAATGGGAGACGAAGAAAGAATCTTGTGACCAAGCTAGAGATAGGAGAGGAGGTGATTACCAACCAGGATGACATAGCTAGAAAATTTGTGGACCACTTCAAATTGATTTATAAAAGATCTTTGAGTGAGAGAGCAGTCATGGAAGGGGTGGAATGGCCAAAAATTGATGACGGAGTGGCAAGGTGGCTGAAAAAGGATTTCGAGGAAGAAGAGATTAAGAAAGCTATCTTTCTAATGGGTTTTTATCGAGACTATTGGGAGGTGTTGAAAGAGGATTTAGTTGAAGTCTTTAAGGAATTTGCAGACAATCACATTATAAGCCCTGGAATCAATGCCTACTTTTTGGCCTTGATACCTAAGAAGAATGATGCCAACCACCCAAAAGATTATAGGCCTATTAGTCTGGTGACAAGCATCTATAAAATCCTGGCTAAAGTGCTCTCGTTGAGGATCAAAACAGTCTTCCCTTCTATCATTAGTGAAACCCAGGGGGCTTTCATTCAAGGGCGACAAATAACAGATCAGATCTTAATTGCGAATGAGTGTGTGGAGGAAATGAAAAGGTCTAGGAAGAGAGGTTTCATTTGTAAATTGGATCTTGAAAAGGCCTATGATTTGGTGGACTAGGAGTTTCTATTAGAGGTTATGCGAAACTGGGGATTTGGGGACAAGTGGTGTAGTTGGATTTTTGGGTGTGTCAGTACTTGTCACTACTCTATTCTGGTAAATGGTATGGTAAGGGACTTTTTTCCAGCTTGCAGGGGTGTCAGGCAAGGGGATTCACTCTCACCCTTCCTTTTTACCTTAGTAGCTGATGTGATTAGTAGGATCATTACTAAGGCTGACAGTGAAGATGCCATTAGGGGTTGGAGAATAGAAAGACACCAAGTCCTTGTCACCCACCTTCAGATTGCAGATGACCTAATGATCTTTTGTGAAGAAGGCTTTAGCGAAAAGGTAGCAAACCTAAAGGAGCTAATCAAAGGATTTGAAAGTATTTCTAATTTGAGAATAAATTTGGAAAAGAGCTGCATAGTGGGTATAAATTTGGAGGTAGGGGAGGTCGAGGCTATTGCAAAGTGTCTTGAGTGTTCCACCTCTGCTTGGCCTATGTCATACCTAGGGCTTCCTTTAGGGGCAAATCCTAGGGAGAGTAGATTTTGGACCCTAGTGATAGAAAAGTTTGAGAACTCTTTAGGAGGGAGAATTACCCTAATAAGAGCTACCTTGGCTAACTTACCTACCTATTTTTTGTCTGTATTTAGGATACCAGTTAAGGAAGCTAGGAAACTGGAGAAGTTGATGAGAGATTTCTTATGGGATCTGGGACAAGAAAAAAAGGATCACTTGGTTAATTGGGAAATTGTGTGCAGAAGTAAAGAAGAGGGGGGTTTGGGACTTGGGAGGGTAACTGGAAAAAATCAAGCTCTGTTAGGGAAATGGTTGTGGCGATGGCCATTGGAAAGAGAGAGATGGTGGCATGAGGTGGAGGGAAGCATTCATGGAAGGTCAGAGAATGGATGGGATGTTGGTGTATAAGGCAGGCTAACCTAGCAGCACCTTGGAAGGCCATTCACAACACCTTTCCTCAATTCCTCAATTTTATCAGGTATGAAGTTTGTTCTGGCAACGCTGTTCATTTTTGGGAGGATATTTGGGTAGGAGACACACCTTTAAAGGATTGTTCCCTTCGCTATTTTCTATTTCTTTGTACAAAAAAGAGGTGGTCTCAAAATTTGTCTCACCTTTGGGAGCACCCTTAGATCCTACTTGGGATTTTGGGTTTAGTAGAGGACTTAGGGATGATGAAATTGAATCTCTGTCTGTCCTGCTTGGTTGTCTTAATCAAGTTTGTTTGGATCCCTCCAAGCCAGATAAGAGGGTATAGACTCCTAGACCCAATGGAACCTTCACTTGTGCTTCTTTCTTCAAGTCCATCTCTCAACTTTCTACTCATCAACCCTTTCCGTCAAAAGAAATTTGGTGCAAGCCAGTTCCCCCAAAAATTATGGCGTTTTGTTGGAAAGTATTCCATGGGAAAGTAAACACTCTAAATAACCTACAAAAGAAAAGACCTTTCCTCTGTATTTCTCCTAATTGGTGTATCCTCTGTAGAGCTCACGGTGATGATTGTTACCACCTATTAATATCTTGTCCTTTTTCTGCAGACCTTTGGGCTTGGCTACTTTCGTTGTTTGGGAGTAGTTGGAGTCTACCAACAAAATAGGGAGAATTATGTGGAGATGTGCTCGTGCTGCCTTGATTTGGACTCTTTGGGAAGAAAGGAATGCTAGAATTTTTCAAGAAAAGGAAAGGAGTAGTTAGGAATTGAAAGACTGTGTGCTAAATAGGGCAATACCTTTGTTGAAGACCTTGGAAATCTTTCATCAATTCTCCTTTAATGACCTTTGGAGAAATTGGTCAGCAGTAGCAAGGTGTTCATCCCTAAATGACAAATCAATTACAAGCTGGTCTCCTCCATCCGAAGGCTCACTAAAGTTGAACTTTGATGGAAGTAGCATGGGTAATCCAGGATTATCCGGAATGGGGGGTGCTTTGAGAAATGAGAAGGGAGAGATTTTGTTGCTCTACTCAGGTCCCTTGGGAATTGGGGACTCCATCAGGGCAGAACTTTTAGCTCTTGTACAAGGGGTCCAATTTGCAAACCAGCTGGGGGTACAATACCTAACAATCGAGGGGGATTCCAAAGTGGTGGTGGGTTGGTTGAAAAATCCTAAAGAGGCTATGTGGCGTTACAAAAATGAAATGAAGAAATTTAGTTGGTTGACAAGGAATATGTTGGTCATTGTACAGTGGGTGGGGAGATCAGCAAATACTTTGTTAGATTTGTTAGCCAAGCAAGGGGTAAATAGGGAAGAATTGTTTGGGCACAGTTGTGATTCTTGCTTTTCTTTCCTAGTTTACTTGTAAGATTCAAGAAGGGGTTGCAGCTCATGCCTTTCCCTGGGATGTTGTATGAACAGACTCTAAATCTGCTTCTGAATTAATAAATTTATTATCATTCATCAAAAAAAAAATCCAATAGTGGAATGGAGTGGAATGTAGTTTCACAAAAAGCTCCAATATCTAAAAGTTAGAATCAAGGAATGGAATCTTTTAGAGTTTGGGAGACTGGAGGAAAGGAAGCAAACTGTGACAACACAAATTGAAGTCCTGGATAACAAAGAAGGGAGGAGTTGCCTTACAAAAGAGGATAAGGAACAAAGATGGAAATTGCGCAAACAGTTAGAGGACTATCTTCTTCAGGAGGAAATAAGTTGGAGGCAAAAGTCAAGATGCAAGTGGCAAAAAGAGGGGGATAGGAATACCAAGTTGTTTCATGTTGTGGCAAGTGGAAAGAAAAAAATTTTATCTCAAATCTGGAGATTGAAGGGGTAACAATTCCACATTCATTGTTGGGAGATATTACTAGGATTGTTGGGAGATAATAAAAGAGGATATACGGTTGGTATTTGATGAATTCTATACTAGAGTAATGGTTAACCTTGGGCTAAATTCCACATTCATTGCCTTGGTACCCAAGAAAAGAAATGCAAACCATCTGAAGGATTATAGGCCGATCAGCCTAGTTAACAACCTCTATAAGATCATCACTAAGGTGATGTCCATTAGAATTAGAAAGGTGCTCCCAACAATCATAGCAAATAACCAAGGAGTTTTTGTGAAGGGGAGGCAAATAACAGATCAGATACTTATAGCAAATGAGAACTTGGAGGATTTCAAGAGATCCAAGAAAAAAGGGGTGGTTTGTAAATTGGACTTGGAAAAGGCTTATGACTTGGTTGATTGGTCTTTCTTCCTAGAGGAGATGATCAATTTTGGGTTTCGAGATAATTGGTTCAAGTGGGTGATGGGTTGCATTAGGAACTTCTATTACTCCATTTTGGTGAATGGGAAAGTGGTGGATTTCTTTCCAACTTTGAGAGGGATTAGACAAAGAGACCCCCTCTCCCCTTTTTTATTTACTTTGGTTGCAGAAGTGTTGGGGAGACTAATTTCCAAAGCAGACTCCAAGGATTTAATAAGAGGATGGAGAGTTGGAAGGGAGAACATACCACTCACACACTTGCAATTTGCAAATGACACATTACTCTATTGTGAAGGAGGTGATACCAATAGGATCAGAAACTTGAAGCTCACCATACAACTCTTCGAGCAAATGTCAAACCTTAAAGTGAAATTTGAGAAAAGTTGTATAGTTGGAGTTAACATGGGGGAGGGGGAGGTATCTGAGTGTGCAGACATTCTAAAGTGTGCAGTAGCTAATTGG
The DNA here is from genome assembly GCF_055504915.1 of Nelumbo nucifera. Lineage (NCBI taxonomy): Eukaryota > Viridiplantae > Streptophyta > Magnoliopsida > Proteales > Nelumbonaceae > Nelumbo > Nelumbo nucifera. The sequence continues at coordinate 98,199,271 of NC_142651.1, forward strand.
CCCTTTAACTACCTTGGTTTGCCATTGTAAGATAATCCTCAAAAAGGTGAGTTTTGGGCTCCGGTTGTGGAGAGGTTTGAAAAGAGACTTGTCAACTAGAAAAAAAATTATTTGTCTCTTGGAGGGAAAATCACTCTAATTAGGTCTACCCTAGCTAACCTCCCTACCTATTTTTTATCAGTCTTTAAGATTCTGGTTAGAGTGGCTAGTAGGCTAGAAAACTAATGAGAGATTTTCTCTGGGAGTCGAGGGAGGAGAAGAAGGGCCATAGGGTTAAGTGGGAGGTGGTGTGTAGGAGTAAGGAGGGAGGTCTAGGTAATGGGAACGTAAGGAATAGGAACCTGGCACTATTAGGGAAGTGGCTGTGGAGATTCTCATTGGAGAAAGAAAAACTTTGGGTTAAGATAGTGGGTAGTATTCATGGGGTTACAGACAACGGATGGGACTCTGGGATTCTGGCAAGGACTACAAGAGCATTTCCCTAGAAATCCATTCAAGTTATTTTGCCCTTGTTCTCTCCCTAGATCAGGTATGATTTACACTCAGGCAACCTCATTAAATTTTGGGAGCACGTTTGGGTAGGAGGTACTTCTTTAAAAGACCAATTTCCAACTCTTTTTGCTATCTCTACCCTTAAAAATGAACTGATTTCCTCCTTCCTTGTACCTTCCAACTCAACTTCTAGGTTCAGCTGGAACTTGGGATTGAGAAGAGACATCAGGGACGCAAAGTTAGGCTGTACTTTATCCTTGTTATCTATCCTTGAAGGGGTCTTCCTAGAACCAACAAAAGCAGACAGTAGAATTTGGACACTCACTCTCTCGAGTTCCTTCACCTGTATCTCTTTCTTTAAAGCCCTAATACAACCTTCTTCTACCGGACTGTCCTTTCCTGTTAAAGAGGTGTGGCATCAACCTATACCTCCAAAGGTTGGGAGCTTTTGTTGGGAAGCCTTTCTAGAAAGAGTTAATACAGACGATTTATTTCAAAGAAAAAGACCTAATAATTGTTTGTCTCCTCACTAGTGTGTCCTTTGTAAATCCAATGGTTAGTCTAGATACCATTTACTAATTTCCTGTCAGTTTGCTAAAGTCATCTGCGAATGGTTTACTTCTCTGTTTGGGTGCAGGTGGACTCCCCCTTTGAATGTGCAAAGCTTATTCACTTCCATGCCTAACTAGTCAACAAAAAGGGCTAAGACTATGTGGAGATGTGTTAGGGCCGCAGTTTGTTGGACTGTTTGGGAGGAGAGGAATTCACGGATTTTTTCAGATAAGGAGAGAAGCTTGGAAGTAATTTTGGAGGTTATTCATATTAGGGTGATACGTTGGTAATTGGTTGAAAACTTTGGATTTGTTTGCAGATTTCTTAGTTGATGAGTTGCTAAGGAACTGGAAGGAAATTGCATTTCAGATAAAAAGGCTTCAAGTTCATGTTGGACCCCTCCACCTCATGGTTTTACTAAACTGAATTTCGATGGCAGCAGTATGGGCAATCCAGGGCCCTCCGGAATAGGGGGAGTGATAAGAGATGAAAAAGGGAATCTGTTAGCTATATATTCTAGTCCAATTGGGGTGGGAGATTCTTTGAGGGTTGAGATACTAGCAGCCCTTGAAGGGGTACAAAGGGTCAAGGACATGAATATTAATAAATTGATCATAGAAGGAGATTCTGAAATTGTGAACTGGCTAAAAGAGGACAACTCTAGGCTCTGGAATTACAGCAATTAAAAAAAGAAATTTAAGTGGCTGACTAAGGACATTGAAATTCAATTTACATGGGTAAAGAGAAGTGCAAATTCATTGGCAGATGATCTAGCTAGGCAAGGGGTGAACAGAAACTCTATGTTTTGGGCTATGCTGTAATTGCTTTACATTTTGGGTGTACATTAGTTGTATTCGGGAGTTAAGATTGTTTAGCTCCTTTGCTTTGTAATTTTCAATACTTTAATAAAATTCACTATTATTGATCAAAAAAACATGGCTATTAATGTTCCTCCTAAGGTATTTTTTTTTATTTTGGGCACCTTAGTAAGTTCCTTCTAGGGGTGGACTCGAGCTGAGCCAATGTGAGCCGAATATCTAGTTATTCGAGCTCAGCTTGGCAAAACATGAGACTTGAGTTCGAGCTCGAGCTCAATTCGAGCTAGAAACATGAGCTTGAATTCAACTCGACTCAAAAGCTTATATGTTCAACTTCAGTTCGGCTTGAGCTAGACATTGAGTCACTGAGCCAAGCTTTATATATAAAATAAAATAAAAAACTATACATGTAAAACCTATACATATAAAAAATTAAAAATTATACACATCAAAGATTATATATAATTATACATATAAATAATTATTTCTTATTATACATATAAAAAACAAATAATATTATATATAATATAGGCTTCAAGATCGAAGCTTAGAACAAGCTGAATCAAGATTTTTACGAGCCAAGCTTGAATTCAGTTCATGTCCACCCCTAGTTCCCTCTATGGGTCATATACCCCTTTAACATTTTTTTTTTTTGATCAATACATATACCCCTTTAACATTGACCACCTGATTTCAAGGGACGGGGCCTTGCATAATGTAAGTTCCCATTTGGCACACGAAAAGAATCAGTGGAACATCTTATGCATTGCTTGTTTTAACTAGGAAATTTGGTAGCATACTGGCACTTTATAAGCCTTTCTGGGAGGCAATGGGTTATTCATTGGGTCATTTTCTTTCCTTATTGACGCCCGTCAAGTCAAAGGCTTCAGTAGGTAGGATCCATGGGAACTAGACTAGCACCTTTTGCTATTTGTCATTGTATGTAAAAGGAAACAAGCACCAAAAATTTTTAGCAAAAGCAATGGGTGGTCACTGTTGTCAATGGGAAAGATTGATCACATGATTTCCTTTTGGGCTCCTATCATAGAAGAGTTCATGCGTCTGACCTTTAATTACTTTTTTTTAATGAGTGGAATAATATCATTCTTCAAACCCCAAGAATATGCAATTAAAGTGAAAAGGAATTAAATAGGTGACAGGGTTAGCCTACCCTAGACTATTGTACATATCTATTCTTTTCATTATTAATAGAACTCTGATTTTAACCAATAAAAAACATCATTCTTGAGACCCCAAGTTGATTGAGAAAGATGTTTCTTTGATGTAAATGAGGCTAAGCACATAAAAAAAATACAACCTCAGGTGATAAAATGTTACAATTTACAAATACAAAGAGAAGCAACAATACCCCCTCCCTGCCACCAAATCTTCACACAAAATGGAGTGGTCAATTTTTAACTTTTTGTCATCTTTGTCTCTTGGTTAATGGAGTGGCAGTTGTCAAGGCAACACATATACTAGGCGCCCACCCAGAGACTTAAGCGGGTGGCGACTAGGCGGGCGCCTATATACAAGGTGGGCGCCTACATACATCTACTAACTTTTTTTTAATTTGTTATTTTGATATTTTATTAGATGTTTATTCTTTTAAAATAAAACCGGTTACATACTATCGTTATTTTATTATTAAGACAACTATACAAAGTGTTTTTCTTCTTCTTCGGTTACATGCACAAGGGTTTCTTCAGTTCGATTGGAGAGGGAGGAAAACCGAAGACTTCATTCCCCAGCCCAACTCCATCGCACCTCAGCTTCCCTAATCCCCTATACTTCTTCTTCCACCCCTATACTCCTCTCCTCCCTTCCTAGTTCCTGCACTTATTTATTTATTTTTTTTCGGTTAATAGTTAGTGTACATGCTTGCTAGTTAGTGTATAGTTAGTGTACTGTGTACATGCTTGCTGGTTTTTCAGTTAATAGTTAGTGTACATGCTTGCTAGTTAGTATATAGTTAGTGCACTGTGTACATGCTTGCTAGTTATATGAAATTTATAGTTTTATACTCATTTGAATGATTTATAGAGTTAATAGTTAGTGTACATGCTTGCTAGTTAGCACAGAAAACCAATAAAATAGCTTACAAAAGCATAGATAAAGTAAAAACTCAAAAAAAATTAATATTTTAAAATTCCAACGCCTAGGCGCCTGGGCGCCCTGTGGTCGCCTAGCCTCGCCTTGGCGCCTTGAAAACTATGGAGTGGTCAAAGATTTCTTTCCAACCTGTAGGGGAGTAAGGCAAGGAGACCCTCTTTCACCCTTCCTTTTCATCTTAATAGCTGATGTCCTTAGTAGAATGATCTCAAAGGAAATGGGTGGAGAATAGGCAGGGATAGAATTTCTATTACCCATCTTCAATTTGCAGATGATATACTAATTCTTTGTGAAGAGGGTGATATTGAGAAAGTAAGAAATCGAAAGGTGTTGGTGGAAAGATTTGAAAGGATTTCCAATCTGAGAGCCAATCTTGGAAAAAATAGTGTGGCAGGAGTAAATTTGGAAAGTGGAGAGGCGAAGGTTATTTCAGAATGTTTAGAATGTTCTACTTCTAATTGGCCTATGACCTACCTAGGGTTTCCATTAGGGGTAAACCCTAGGGAAAGCAGATTTTGGTGCCCGGTTATTGAGAATTTTGAAAAGAGATTGGCCTCTTGGAAAAAGAACTACATTTCGTTGGGGGGGGTAAAATCACTTTGATTAGAGAGCCACCCTGCTAACCTACCAACCTACTTTCTATCTATCTTTAGGATTCGAGCCAGGGAAGCCAAGAAACTGGAGAAACTGATGAGGGATTTCTTATGGGAACCGGGGGGAGAGTAGGAAGGAGCATCTAATAAAGTGGGAAGTGGTATGTAGGAGTAAAGAGGAGGGAGGGTTGGGAATAGGGAATATACTGCAAAAGAACACAGCGTTGTTAGGGAAGTGGTTATGGAGGTGGACAATAGAGAGAGACAGATTGTGGCACGAGGTAGCAGGAAGTATTCACGGTCATTCAAAAAACAGATGGAACACAGGAGTATCCAGGCGGGCAACTTTGGCAACACCTTGGAAGGCAATCCACAATGTTCTCCCTCAATTTCGTAACTTTCTCAGGTATGGTGTTTGTGATGGTAATTCAGTTCTTTTTTGGGAGGAAACTTGGGTTGAAGAGACTCCTTTGAAGGACCTCTTCCTGCCTTTGTTCATTGTCTCTAGCTTTAAAAAAGAGCTTGTGTAAAAACTCTTCAAACAAAAGAATTTGGATTTCTTGTCCCTCAGGAACTTTCTCTTGTGCTTCCTTTTTTAAGTCCCTTTGCCAGACTCCCTCTCAACAATCCTTCCACTTTAAAGAGGTTTGGTGTAGGACTATTCCCCCCTAAGGTTTTGGCATTCTGTTGGGAAGTGTATTTTGGGAAATAAACACCTGGGATCTACAAAAGAGAAGACCTTATCTTTGTACCTCACCTAGCTGGTGTACTCTTTGTAGGTCTCATGGAAAGGACTGTTTTCATGTACTAATCACTTGTCCAGTCACAACAGAATTGTAGGATTGGCTTTTCTTTATCTTTGGGTGCAGGTGGAATAGGCCAACAGAAGTAAGCATGCTCTTTGATCAATCTATCTTTACTTGGCGCACTAGAAGAGAAAGAACAATGTGGAGGTGTGCAAGAGCAGAATTGATTTGGACGGTGTGGGAAGAAAGGAATGTCAAGATCTTCCAAGAGAAGGAGAGAACTCAACAAGAACCGAAGGAGTGCGTCTTGCATAGGGCCATCTTATGGCTGAAATCTGTGGATCTATTTCACCAATTCTCATTTTTGAGAAAGAGGGTGTGTATGAGTTGGGAACCCCCTCCTAAAGTTTTTTTTTAAACTAAATTTTGATGGCAGCAGTCGAGGTAACCCAGGTCCCTCTGGGGTGGGAGGGGTTCTGAGGAATGAAAGTGGAAATGTGGATCCCATATACTCGAGCCCTTTAGGTGTGGGAAACTCCACAAGGGCAGAATTACTAGCTGCCCTTCAAGGGGTGCAGTTTGCACTACAGCTAGGAGCAGAACAACTAATAATAGAAGGAGACTCCAAGGTGGTTGTGGAATGGCTGCAAAAACCAGAATCTGTGATTTGGTGCTTTAAGAATGAAATAAAGAAATTCAAATGGCTGACAAGGTGGTTGTGGGAAACTCCACAAGGGCAGAATTACTAGCTGCCCTTCAAGGGGTGCAGTTTGCACTACAGATAGGAGCAGAACAACTAATAATAGAAGGAGAATCAAGGTGGTTGTGGAATGGCTGCAAAAACCAGAATCTGTGATTTGGTGCTTTAAGAATGAAATAAAGAAATTCAAATGGCTGACAAGGTGGTTGTGGGAAACTCCACAAGGGCAGAATTACTAGCTGCCCTTCAAGGGGTGCAGTTTGCACTACAGATAGGAGCAGAACAACTAATAATAGAAGGAGACTCAAGGTGGTTGTGGAATGGCTGCAAAAACCAGAATCTGTGATTTGGTACTTTAAGAATGAAATAAAGAAATTCAAATGGCTGACAAGAAGCTTGTATGTCAGAACACAGTGGGTGGGGAGATCGGCAAATGCCATGGCTGATAGTTTGGCCAAGCAGGGAACAAATAGGGAACACTTGTATTGGGCACAGCTGTAATCTATTTTTGGTTTTGATTGTGTGGGAAGGTTGTAGCTCGTGCCTCTCCATGAGACACTTGTACCTGATTTTATCCACTTTCTAATAAAATTACTTCATTTTATCAAAAAAATAAAATCACAGCTCAAAGCATCAAAACCACAAGAAAAGTAAACAAAAGCATAACCCCTCTCCCTACTAACTGGCCTAACCAATCTGAGAGCAACCCTTGCCCAGCATCTTGAATCAAGTCCCCTAACTTCTAAAATCGGAACTAGGGACTTTGCATACAGTGCTTTGCCTTTCATCTTCAGACCAAGGCCCCTAATATTATAAGTCTCCAATCCCTCCCCCTACTTTTTAGAATTTTTTCCTGATTTAATGATACTGCCCCTCATTCTAATGGAGATATCAACATCAAAGTAAAACATCTATTTAAGATGAGTACGTCCAAAGTTTGTAGGTACCAAAATAAACTTTTGGTTTCCTATAGTATTGAGTGAAATTATTTTTGTTCAGTTGTTTTGAGCATTGTCTTATTAATAAAAAGGATGTCTTTGTATGTCCAAGTCAGAAATAGGTTTAAACATTAAAACTTATATGTACAATCTACAGTATAGTAAATTACCTAGTTAGCATAGAATTCAAGGTTAATTCACCAAAACATCCCACCAAGCTGGGTCATGTACATCCTACAAAAACGAGCCTTGCCTGTGATCCTAAGTGCACCTGGTTCACACTTTTCAGAACACTATGCGTCAGATCCACTGAATCACTCCCTAGATGAATTGTCTTACTGACTCTAATATCATATTCGCAGTGACATCATATAGTATCGTCTGTCACATTCCCTATAAGTCCTAGGCTTACTCTGATATCATCATCTTATTCATCCTATCTCCATTATTCATCAAATTACCCAGTTAGCAACATAACATAAAGGCATAAAGCTGCAATGGAAAGAATAGATGCTCAACCCTAACTTCAAGTCTTCAACACAGCGAACCTAAAGCAATACAAAACAAATAGTCAGAGCTCGAATTTCTAACTCGAGCTTACAAACAACTCAGCGCATCAACATAAATATTCCCGGTCAAGTACTCTCACGTGAACACATCTCGGCTCAGTACAATGAAAAGACATCATATAGAACCTCAGAAAACATGAATTCGAGGCAAGAACTCCAACTCACCCCAGGAAGTGTTCGATTGTTATGCCACGCATTGACTGCTTTATCTGCTTCCTCCCTCGACGGGCAGATCAGAAAACAACAACCTGTGAAATAAAAGTCAAATACCATAAGAAAAAACAGAAACAGGCTTTAAAATGATAACGGAAGTATTCTGAACTACAAATTCTTCACCAACTAGAGAAAAACGTTCAGATCACACATCGCGATCCGTCGAGGCAGAGAACATAACAGCCAAAATGTAGAAAGAAATGCAAGGTTAGAAGCTCGAGGTTGAATTTCCCGGACCTTTTGAAGCCCGAGTTGCCTTGTCTTTGATGATATTGACTTCGTCTACCAGAGCAACCTCCTTGAACATGGCAAGAAGCTCAGCCTCGGTCATGTCTTTGGGAACCTGGCCAACGAAGAGCTTAACGCTCTCCCCGCTTGGTTGCTGGTTTTCCGGCGCTTCCGCCATTAATGCCGCGTTTAGCTCCCCGCAGCGCTCTGCAATTGCTTCTAACTTGCAGCCGGAGATCTTTCTTCTTCCCTTTTCTCTCCTTCTAAACGAGTCTTCCGCTCGTTCCTGTCCTGATCGTAGAAAATGAAACCTATTTTCGGGGGCAAAGTTGGATCTCCACAAAATTTAATTATGGATTGAAGTACAGAAATACCCCGAAGGTTGATTATAAATACGAAAATTACCTTTTCCCTATCTACGCGGTACATATGTCTACGTCTTTGTGACGGGCTGACTGAACGAAGGATAATTCTGGATCTAAGAATTTAGATTGAGGGAATTTAGTCAATGTACTGAGCTATAGTTGTTTTTTATTATTGACTAAAATACTCTTATTATTACCCCATTTTTTGTTTAAAAAACGAGTTTATGCTATTATTGGATACTCGGCTCCACAAACAAGGTGGGACCCACGTTCTGCGACGAGGAATCAAAAGTTCCATAAAACTCGTCATCCAAAAAATATATAGTAAAGGGAAGAAGTTACAACTTGCAAGCGTTATATCGAAATAGACGTGTTCAAGTCGTCAGATTGAGATCTTATTAACGATCAGCCCCCACCTTAGGCTGGCATGGTTCCCACTTGACACCCCATATGCGTGGGCCCCTTGTCAAACCGTGACGAAATAGACTTGATTGGAATCTAAAGCGTTTAAGTGAGCTAGCAGATGGTGACATTGCCTACACCAAACAATGCTCCCGCCGCTGTGCCATTGATGAGGTGGCGGGGGAACAGGTTGGCATTTGTGTACACGTCTCGAGCACTCAATACGCCTCTTTTAGGGGTGCAAATGGATCGAATCCGAACCTATTTTTTCGGATTTGGATATCCCATGTCGTATTTTCGGATCACTCCTATCTGATCCAATCTATATATATTTATATTGCATTTCTATATTAGTTTATACTATTACTTTTTATAAAAAAAAAAAACGTGCATATATATGATGAAAATAATTGAAAAAAATTAATTATATTTTTTTTGTTTTTCTTATAAACTATTATATTATTTATTTTTTTAAAATTAAATTAGATCGGATCATATTCAAATATCCAACATTTTTTAGAATAAGTATTTATTTTGGGCCAGGACCACAGCAACAAACAGTTACTTGCAATTGGGAAATAAGCATTTACTTTTGTGCTTATTCAATGAGTGCTTATTTCTTTTTTGGTCGACCCGCCACATCATTTTACAAATACCTATATTACCCTTATTTAAAATAGGGAGAATTTCCGATTAGTATCATGTACTTTGTGTTTAGTGTCACTTTTGTCCCTGAACTTTAAAATGCGACAATAATTCAGTACCCAAATTTTAAAACATGACAATTCATGTCATTAATCAGTAGTTAACATGTCATTAAGTGACATTTGAAAATGACACAAATTCCCTTCTAGTGTTATTTAATTTTCTTTATCAACCATCTAAATGTTGACAAAAAATTAATAGTCTCAAATCCTTTCTTCTTACATTCAAGAAAGTTGGGGTTATGTTTGAGTGGGCATTTTGGTGAATGGTGACCCCAACTTTCTTGAATAGAAGAAGAGGCAATGATTTGGGACTATTAATTGTTTTTTTTATCAATATTTGGATAGGTGATAAAGAAAATCATACGACTCTTGAATGGGCATTTGTGTCTTTTTAAAATATCACTTAACGACTAATTAACATCTAATTAACGACAGGTACTAGATTGTCACATTTTGAAAGTTTGGATATTAAATTGCCGCATTTTAAAGTTCAAGGACCAAATGACACTAAATCCAAAGTAGAAGGTACTAATCGGGAATTTTTCCTTTAAAATAAGTGCTTTTTCACCAAACCCTCATTAATGCTTTTATTTTTAAGTCTTGTTTTTCAAATAAACACTCCCAAACTTAGCCTTAATGAATTGGAATTCAAATCTACGTTAATAGGATTGAATTTAAATATATCCCGATTCAAAACCAATCTGATCCGTTTCAATCCTTGCCCCTTCTTCCCATCTTAGGGCTTGGCAGGGGAGATGTATTGAACTTGGTTTGAAAGGAATACAAATACAAATATATAGAGCACAAAACCTTATATTATTTATTATTTTGTATGTATCTCTACATATTTGTATTTGTACTCTTACCACTGAGCCTTGGTGACAGTCCATGGGAGACCTATGGATATTAAATCGGATCAAGGATCCGAGTAAAAGGACCGCTGATGAAAGAGACCGGATTCGGCAAAGTGACAAATGTACAGTGAGGAACATCAGCATCAGGTGAGAACCTGGGACTGGATTCAGGTTGTCGGGAATGCGCTGGAGAAAGAGATGAGGGGTCTATATGTTCAGTTCAGGGTCTGATTGTCATCACTCGGTTGCTTGGTCCGTAATTGGGCAGAGGATCAGATTTGGACAAAGATCCAGCCGAAAAGCCAACCATGATTCCTGCATGTCCCGAACTGGGGTTTTTATTGAGGAGCCTGTTTGAGACTTTTCCGGGTTTTGGATTGCCATAGCTGGTTACCCGACCCGTCAGGTAGTGCTAATTAATATGAATACGAAATTACATGGTTCACGGAGTTTGGGTGTGGTAAGGGTAGCGTATATGTGACATGTTTTAGTCGTTTTCATCCCATGTTGGATTTTGCTGCTGGTGGTCAATGGGGATGCCCAAAGCCAAAGGCGCCCCACATCTACACTTCAGCGTGCATTGAAAACATTTCCCTTATTAGGGGTGTGTTTGTGAAAATTGGGTTTGGTGTTTATAAAATTGTACTCGTACCATTCTCACAACTCTTTTCAGCTTTACATTGGGAATATCTCTCCATGTTACCATTGTGGTTTCCCATAAAAATGGTGTATATAGGTGTCAGTTTAATGTTTCTGATTAAGGTGACGTTTGATAAATCTAAAATATGAACTCTAAAATGTTAAGAATATATTAAAAGTGTCTGAAATCTAAAAAGAGGCATAAATGTTTTTCTATTTTTTAGAGGCTCTAAATAGATAAACTTATTTGTGTTGGATCAAACCTTTAACATCTAAGATTCTCTGATTTTACTATTTTACCCATAGAATAGACTATTTGATAATTTTGAGTTCAACACGTACTATTTCATATAAAATAATTTATCAAATTTAAAATAATAATTAATTAATTAATTATTAATAATCCACAAATAAAAATAATAAAAATTTGAAATAATTAACACTAATAAGGATTAACTAATTAAGAAAAATTAATGAGGAGTAATTTGGTCATCCAATGACATCATGACACGTGGCATCGCAAAACAACTGGGATACACCTTGACACCACGTAAGTAGACCACTTCAAACACTTCACAACTACATCAATGACCTCGGGGCCACCCTAGCAGACCAAACTATGAACGGCTAGGTGGGACCTCAGGTCGATGTATGAGGCCACTTGCTTCCACCAGACTACCCTAGCCCCAACAAGACATCAGGTCGACATGAGAGGGACCCGCTTTTGTCGACCTGACCTGAGTTCAACTAGCGACCTGTCGGGTGACCTTCTCCTTAAGTGGGTTATCATCTTTGACTTCCCCTAGATCACAGTGCCACATCAGAAGAGTTGAGTATCACCTTGCTTGCTTCAAGTGCGGCTGGATAAGCCTTATCAGTTTGCACATAAACCATCTTCAGGTGTGAAACCACCTCCAAATTAGTTGGGCCAGAGATCCCAGATGTGCTTCATGAGGTAGGGTTGTTCACAAATAAATCCAAACCGACCAACCTGGCCGGACCCAACCCGAGTTGGCCGATTTTTCTTCACTATCGGTCAGTTTTGGGTTGCAAAAATGAATAAACCAAACTAAACTGAGTTATGTGAAAAAATATATATTCTGAAAAAAAAAATATATATGTTAAATATAGATATTTTAGTTTTAAATAATAAATATATATATATCTGAAAAATATATATTCTGAAATATATCAGATATATATGTCCAAAATATATATTTCCAGAAATTAGAAAATATATATTTCGATATATTTGTATGTATGTTTTGGTTTTAAATATATATTTCCGGAAAATACATTCTAAAACATTATATATAATATTAGCACTATGACTACATGTGCATCGTTCAAGCTTGGAGTTGGTTGAAACCCAAACCGACTCAAACTGACTAGGTCGATTTCGGTTTGGTCTATAGGTAACTTGACCAGGTCGGGTCGGTTGAAAAAACACTACTAAACCGACCCAACCTGACCCGTGAACAACCCTATCGTGAGACTCACGGAAGGCCGCCTATATAAGAGCCTCACCTCCAACCTCAGAAGGTACGTGCGATTTAGCTCTCAAGCCCTCTATCACTCTTGTATTCTAGCAATCACATCTTTAGTTCGCTAACTTAAGCATTGGAGTGCCTACCCCGGGTAAAACAACCCGGACACTCTGATCTCTTTCTTACAGGTTGACTAGGCGACCTACTCAGTAGGGGTGCTCACGGTATGGTTAACTGAACTGTGGGGTGATTTTCTGGATCAAATCGAATTGTTCGGTTTTTCAATTTAACCAAACTGAAACTGAATAAATGCAACCAGTTAACCGGTTTTTTGGTTTTTTTACGCGCTCAATATTAAAAAAAGGGGAAAAACCTTCCCTACCGATGGTCTGGAGAGAGTGAACACTAAACAGAAATGTGAACTGAGACTGAGAGTGAGAGAGATGAGAGATTGAGAGAGATGAGACTAAGAGAGAAGAGATTGAGAGAGATCAGTGAGTTTGAGTGTCAAGTGAGAGAGAGAGATTGAGAGATTGAGAATTTAAATTTGAGAGGAGACGCCAGAATGTCACGGGGGTAGTTCTACAGCGGAAGAAACCCGTGCGGCGTCCAGGCCAAGGTAGGCCAGGACAAGTCGTTATGCACTTAGAGGCTAGGAGTTGCCCGATGGGATGGCTCCACCAAAGTCAGTAGCACTAGATCATGACCTCAAGTCCAATGGTCGGGGCACTCTTCTAGCTCAGACCGGTCCATGGGAGGTGCCGCTTACGTGCTAAAGCGGAAGAAACCCGTAAGGCGTCCAGGCCAAGGTAGGCCAGGACAAGCCTTTATGCGCTTAGAGGCTAGGAGTTGCCCGATGGGATGGCTCCACCAAAGTCAGTAGCACTAGATCATGACCTCAAGTCCAATGGTCGGGGCACTCTTCTAGCTCAGACTAGTCCATGGGAGGCGCCGCTTACGTTCTAAAGGGGGACGACCATAATGCAAGGCGACCATGCGCCGGAAAGGTGACTTGGCACCGATGTGAAGGGTCTCTTGTATGCCGATGATGAAAGGCACCTATGTGCCATGATGATAGGCAACCGCTTGGGCCGAAACACACCCGTGTGCTAGAGGCAACGGGATAGCTCACTCAGCTTGGGCAAGGGGCTAGCGTGGTGAAGGGTCATGCTTGAGCCAGGCCCGCATGCCAAGCCTCCCTTGAGTATCGATAGCGCAGTGCCGGTCCAACACTGTCCCCATGAGCAAGTGTGCGCCCATGAGGAACTCTGGTAGCCATGCTAGCCGTTAACCAGGGCCGCCCTGCAAGGGGATGAAGGTCTAGGAGTGCCAAGGTTAGGCACCCAAGGAGGTCGACCACCCCTCCTCAAAGAGTACGTTAAGCTTTTGGTGGTCTACCTGAAGATAACATCAATTCTCCTAAAAATCTTACAAGCAAAATTGACGGTGATGTCCATAACGTAAGTCTGCCAAGCGTAGGCAAGGCTAAGCCTGTGTCAGACTGTCACAGGCTCCCCCACTCAATCCATTGTCGTCCTCGACAATGGTCTTCCTCATGAATGGGCGTCAGTGTCCCGCGCCATCCACTTCCTTGCTAGTTCCAGGGCCCGTCTGGCTAGCCCGGGTCTTGCCTATGTTGGTGTCCATTTATGGGGACGGAACCATTTCACCATGCCGGCCTGCCTGGACTTCACCCCCTAGTGATGAGGTTACTCAAACCGTGCAATGGTTATGCCGTTGAATTGTGAAAGAAGGGCCCTCTAAGAAATGTGTGTGGTGCTTCGCGGAGGTCCGCCCCATGTATCATCTTACCTCAAGGCTCGAACGTCTTCTTGGTAGCTTTTTAGTGATGCTACCGAACACGCTGATAGGTCTACTCCACATGTTGGTGATGACCTGGGTACCCTTTCACCATGCTGGCCTGCAGACTTCACCTCGCCGTTTCGGGTTACTCAAACCTAGCCATGGCTTATGCTCTATTGGCCCTCGAAACTATGCTTCACCTCGCCGGCTCGGGGTACATCTTCACTCTGAGGGGGCCCCACTGTTGTTGCCTCAAGGAGACTTGACTGCTTTGAACGCAAGTGGTGGCAACTTTTACCCATGATGTTGCCAAACATGCACTCGCTTTGTGATGTGCTTTCGCTGCTGCAAGTGATCCACCTGAAAATTGAGCATGTCCACCTGATACTTTGCCAGTGTAGGGCCGCCATGCTCCAACGACTAGTGTACCCACATTCCTAATAGGGCTCACGCGTCTGCACCCACATGAGGACAACAACCAATGTGTTTGCCCCCGCAAGGGAAGCTGTTTTAGGGTCATTGGAATGGGGACACAAACAATGAATGGCCTCTTGCTAGGCCTGATAAGCAATCTGCTCGGGCAGTGTACCCACATTCCTATCAAGACTCACGCGTCTGCCCCGCATGAGAACAACAACCAATGCATCTACCGCCACAAGGGAAGCTGTTTTAGTGTCATTGGAATGGGGACACGAACAATGAATGGCCTCTTACCAAGCCTGATCTAAATTCTGTTTGCTTGAACCAAGTAGAAGTGCCTAGGGACCGCACCCCACAAAATGCTTCTTGCCGTAATGACCGCTTCAACTGGCTCTGGGCTAATCTGCTGAAAACCAACTGCGGCAGCAATTGGCCAATTTGCTCTGATACCAACTGTCATGGGGGTAGTTCTACAGCGGAAGAAACCCGTGCGACGTCCAGGCCAAGGTAGGCCAGGACAAGCTTTTATGCGCTTAGAGGCTAGGAGTTGCCCGATGGGATGACTCCACCAAAGTCAGTAGCACTGGATCATGACCTCAAGTCCAATGGCCGGGGCACTCTTCTGGCTCAGACCGGTCCATGGGAGGCGCCGCTTACATACTAAAGGGGGACGACCATAATGCAAGGCGACTATGCGCCGAAGAGGTGATTGGGCACCGATGTGATGGGTCTCCTGAATGCCGATGAAGACAGGCACCTGTGTGCCATGATGATAGGCAACCGCTTGGGCCGAAACACACCCATGCGCTAGAGGCAACGGGATAGCTCACTCAGCTTGGGCAAGGGGCTGGCGTGGTGAAGGGTCATGCTTGAGCTAGGCCTGCATGCCAAGCCTCCTTTGAGTATCGGTAGCGCAGTGCCGGTCCAACACTGTCCCCATGAGCAAGTGTGCGCCCATGAGGAACCCTGGTAGCCATGCTAGCCATTAACCAGGGCCACCCCGCAAGGGGATGATGGTCTAGGAGTGCCAAGGTTAGGCACCCAAGGAGGTTGACCACCCCTCCTCAAAGAGTACGATAAGCTTTTGGTGGTCTGCCTGAAGATAACATCAATTCTCCCAAAAATCTTACAGGCGAAAATGATGGTGATGTCCCTAATGTAAGCCTGCCAAGCGTAGGCAAGGCTAAGCCTGTGTCAGACCATCACAAGAAGTCGGTCGGAGGCTCACCCATCGGTAGGTCTAGCCTGTTGGGGAAGAAGAAGAAGAGTATGAGAGAGAGAACACATAATAGAGAGTGAGGTGAGACAAGCACAGTTGGTTGCCTGGTCGGAGTGTCGAACGTCGATGACTTGATTGTCGGAGGCCATCAGTGATTCGATCGGAGGGCGGAGCATCGGAGGTCGCCAATCCGTTGAGGAAGAAGAGAACTAAGAGTTTGAGAGAGTGAGGCAGTGAGAGCCTGATTCAAAGAAGCTGGTGGAAAACCATCGATACAAAAGAGAATAAAGCCTTGAAAATTTTCGAAGAGACAAAAGAGAAGAAAATTTTTAATTTTTTAGACTGAGAGACTGGCGCACTCTGGTAGAGGCAAACTGCCGAACTTTCAATTTTCAAATTAAAACTTTCAAAGAGAAAGTCTATCATACTGCCAAAATTGTTTATTCGATTTTCAAAAAAATAAAAAATATAATATAATATTCTATAAATATATATTATTGTATATATATCGGTCGGTTCGATTAACCGCCAGTTTTTTTTTTTAAATGGTTAATTGAAACCAAACTGGTTAACGATTTTTCGATTCAGTTTTTCGGATTTTTTTTCACCCCTTCTACTCAGCTCGACATCCGAGTTGCCCGCCAACAAGGAGCACCAGATCGCGCATCAATAACAATTAATAATTAAAAAAAATATAAAAAATTAAACAAAATAATTTACAACTAATAAAAATATTAACACTAATAATTAATTATTAATAATTAACAATTTATAACTAATACATAATATTAAAATAATTAACACCAAATAAAAATTAAAATAAGTAACAAAAAAATTAACAAAATCAGTAATTAATTAATAATTAATAATAAAAACAAACGACCCTTAAATGTTCTAATATCTTATTTGGAAGTCATTTATCCAAAATAAACCATTAAAAATGCATCATTTTGAAATAAAGAAAAAAAGAATTTTTGTGAAATACCCTTTATGTTCTTGCTATGGTTCACTAATGGCGTAATCAAGATTTTTCTAGTGGTTTAACAAATGACACTATTTGGAGAGGGAAAACACGATTTGCGGGGTTTTCTTCCATTTCTTTTGTCTTCTTTTAATATGTATTTGGTTCATTGGGCATTTATAGATAGGTGTTTCTCAAATAAATACTTTTTATTGAAAAATGTCAATTTAAACATTTATTCTTTTTGTTGTTTGGTTGGGTGTTTCAAATAACACCCAATAAAAGTCATCTTGTCACGGGGGTAGTTCTACAGCGGAAGAAACCCGTGCGGCGTCCAGGCCAAGGTAGGCCAGGACAAGCCTTTATGCGCTTAGAGGCTAGGAGTTGCCCGATGGGATGGCTCCACCAAAGTCAGTAGCATTGGATCATGACCTCAAGTCCAATGGCCGGGGCACTTTTCTGGCTCAGACCGGTCCATAGGAGGTGCCGTTTACGTGCTAAAGGGGGACAACCATAATGCAAAGCGACCATGCGCCGGAAAGGTGACTTGGCACCGATGTGAAAGGTCTCCTGTATGCCAATGATGACAGGCACCTATGTGCCATGATGATAGGCAACCGCTTGGGCTAAAACACACCCGTGTGCTAGAGGCAACGGGATAGCTCACTCAGCTTGGGCAAGGGGCTGGCGTGGTGAAGGGTCATGCTTGAGCCAGGCCCGCATGCCAAGCCTCCCTTGAGTATCGGTAGCGTAGTGCCGGTCCAACACTTTCCCCATGAGCAAGAGTGCGCCCATGAGGAACTCTGGTAGCCAAGCTAGTCGTTAACCAGGACCGCCCTGCAAGGGGATGAAGGTCTAGGAGTGCCAAGGTTAGGCACCCAAGGAGGTCGACCACCCCTCCTCAAAGAGTACGTTAAGCTTTTGGTGGTCTGCCTGAAGATAACATCAGTTCTCCCAAAAATCTTACAGGCAAAAATGACGGTGATGTCCCTAACGTAAGCTTGCCAAGCGTAGGAAAGGCTAAGTCTGTGTCGAATCGTCACAGGCTCCCCCACTCAATTCATTGTCGTCCTCGACAATGACTCCTTCCGTGAATGGGCGTCTATGTCCCGCGCCATCCACTCTTCTTGCCAGTTCCAGGGCCCGTCTGGCTAGCCCAGGTCTTGCCTATGTTGGTGTCCATTTATGGGGACGGAACCATTTCACTATGCTAGCCTGCCTGGACTTCACCCCCCAGTGTTGAGGTTACTCAAATCGCGCAATGGCTATGTCGTTGAACTGTGAAAGAAAGGCCCTCGAAGAAATGTGTGTGGTGCTTTGCAGAGGTCCACCCCATGTATCATCTTACCTCAAGGCTCAACCATCTTCTTGGTAGCTTTTCAGTGATGCTACCGAACATGCTGATAGGTCTACTCCTCATGTTGGCGAAGACCTGGGTACCCTTTCACCATGCTGGCCTGCAGACTTCACCTCGCCGATTCGGGTTACTCAAACCTAGCCATGGCTTATGCTCTCTTAGCCCTCGAAACTACATTTCGCCTCGCCGACTTGGGCTACATCTTCACTCCGAGGGAGCCCCACTGCTGCTGCCTCAAGGAGACCTGACCGCTTCAAACGCGAGTGTGACAACTTTTAACCATGAGCTGCCGAACATGCACTCGCCTGATGATGAGCTTCTGTTGCTGCAAGTGATCCACCTGAAAACTGAGCATGTCCACCTAAAACTTTGCCGGTGTAGGGCCGCCATGCTCCAACGGCCAGTGTATCCACAATCCTAACAAGGTTCACGCGTCTGCCCCCGCATGAGGACAACAACCAATGCGTCTGCCCCCGCAAGGGAAGCTGTTTTAGGGTCATTAGAATGGGGACACGAACAATGAATGGCCTCTTGCTAGGCCTGATAAGCAATATGCTCGGACAGTGTACCCACATTCCTATCAAGACTCACGCGTCTACCCCCGCATGAGGACAACAACCAATGTGTTTGCCCCCGCAAGGGAAGCTATTTTAGTATCATTGGAATGGGGACACGAACAATGAATGGCCTCTTGTCATGCCTAATCTGAAATCTTGCTCGATCCTGGGTGGAAGTGCCTAGGGACCGCACCCCACAAAATGTTGCATGTCGTAATGACCACTTCAACTAGCTCTGGGCTAATCTACTGAAAACCAACTGCGGCAACAATTGGTCAACTTGCTCTGATACCAACTGTCACGGGGGTAATTCTACAGCGGAAGAAACCCGTGTGGCGTCCAGGCCAAGGTAGGCCAGGACAAGCCTTTGTCACGGGGGTAATTCTACAGTGGAAGAAACCCGTGTGGCGTCCAGGCCAAGGTAGGCCAGGACAAGCCTTTATGCGCTTAGAGGCTAGGAGTTGTCCGATGGGATGGCTCCACCAAAGTCAGTAGCACTAGATCATGACCTCAAGTCCAATGGCCGGGGCACTCTTCTGGCTCAGACCGGTCCATGGGAGGCGCCGCTTACGTGCTAAAGGGGGACGACCATAATGCAAGGTGACCATGCGTCGGAAAGGTGACTTGGCACCGATGTGAAGGGTCTCTTGTATGCCGATGATGACAGACACCTGTGTGCCATGATGATAGGCAACCGCTTGGGCCGAAACACACCCGTGTGCTAGAGGCAACGAGATAGCTCACTCAGCTTGGGCAAGGGGCTGGCATGGTGAAGGGTCATGCTTGAGCCAGGCTTGCATGCCAAGCCTCCTTTGAGTATCGGTAGTATAGTGCCGGTCCAACACTGTCCCCATGAGCAAGTGTGTGCCCATGTGGAACCCTGGTAGCCATGCTAGCCGTTAACTAGGGCCGCCCTGCAAGGGGATGAAAGTCTAGGAGTGCCAAGGTTAGGCACCCAAGGAGGTCGACCACCCCTCCTCAAAGAGTATGTTAAGCTTTTGGTGGTCTGCCTGAAGATAACATCAGTTCTCCCAAAAATCTTACAGGCGAAAATGACGGTGATGTCCCTAACGTAAGCTTGCCAAGCGTAAGCAAAGCTAAGCCTGTGTCGAACCGTCACATTCTAGCACCTTGGTTTACAATAGCTGTTTTTTTTTCATTTTTGTTGTTTGGTTGGGGCGTTTCAAGTAATACCCCATAAACGATCCAATGTGGCACTGTTTAGATATATGTCGGAGTGCCATCATGCTCACCTAACAGTCTAGGGTACTCGTACATGTATTTAATGGCTTAAATTGATATCCAATGGTCATTTCCACATGCAAATCACATCCAACAGCTTATAACCGGCATCCTAACAGTGATAGAATGATAAACATGGAATAAGGGCAAGATGGATTTGCGATGCATCGGATCATTTCTTAACCCTTCCATGTAAGATGCCACATTGGCTCTAGGTAGGCATTGAATTTCAATAAGCATTGGGCCATTGGGAGAAATCAAATATTTGTATTCTTTTTTTTAACACTAGTAAATGTGCACGTGCTTTATATGTGGCAATTTCAAATGAGAACAACAACAACAAAAATTGTACATATATTGATGATTTATTGTCTTTCAACCTAAAGAGTTATATTAAATCATCTTACTCTATAACTTAAATCAATATTTTCAATTTATTGTTCTAATTGAACCATTGCTTGCTAGAGACTAATCAAACTAATTGAATTGTTACTTAACCAGGATTTTAGGTTCATTTTCCACATTGAATCATTTGATTTGTTTAGAAGGGTGGTGGAATAGACACTAATTTTCTTTTTTCATAATTTTTGTATTCCATTTCCATCATTTAATAAACATGAAAGTGGTTTCATTGCTAAGATAGTTTTAAATTTTGTATTCCATTTCTATCATTAATAAAAATTCTTCTTATTTATCATACTTAAAAACCAATTTAGTTTCCAAGTTGATTTTGAATATAGAAGTTTTTATACTATTAAAATTGTTATTCATTAATTTAATTAGTAAATTTTAATTATGAGAAACAAAAATACATTAAACATATGATTCAATGAGAGAGAATGGAAGTTAACCTTAAATATGAGACTTAATGAAAGAGAATAGAATAAAATGAAAAATAGTTTTCAATTTACAATTTATAATCTTCATAATAGAGAGAGAGGAGAAAGAGACGGAGGTACCAAATCCAAAGAGAGTGCATTTTAGGTCAAGAAAAAGTTCAAAAGCCTTAGAGATCTATTGCCACTTCTTATAGATCCCAAGTAAACTGTAATTCATCTACAAATCAACATGCAGCTCTAGTGTCTAGAGTAATTAAATTTGTCCAAGTAAATACACCATGCAATTTCAATTACAACTCATTAAGTTCTACGATTTATATATGTCTATGTAGACACGTTGTGAATTATCAAAACAAAAGATCAAATAAAATCAAACATTTTGTGTAGTTATTTAAAATGCATAAAATAATTTCATTTATGTTCTCTTATACAATTTAGCATGAAGTTAATAGTGGAGGGCTCAATTTGTCCTATTTTGATCTCATTAAACAATCAACAAAATACTTGGTTTTCCCTCAAATTCAAATATGAAAGCATTAACACAAAAGGGAAAAAAATACTTCTTATAGATTTTTCCAAAAATTCCAAGGGTTCTCAATGATTTTCCCAAAAATAAAAGTCACTAATTTGTAAAGCCTTTTCTAACTTGTCCTACAATTGCTCCCTTGCCTTCTCTTAGGCCTCAAAAGAATTGACTTTGAATTTTATCAATCTTTTTGAGGGTATGCTCATTTGAACATCATTTGAAATAGGGGAATTACATTTTCAGTGTTTATTTTATTTTATTTTTGCTCCATTGGGTTACACAACGGGGGTAGCCCATAACCCCAACCCAGGTGCAAGTGGGATTTGATTCAAAGTCTCTGAACCATTGTTTTAAAAATTGGACCAGACCGGATGATTGAATCGTTTGTCCCGAGAAATGATCATACCTCCAGGTCTGGTTTTCAAGTGGACTACTTTAAAAAAAAAACCATTGAATTAGTCAGAAACCTGTTGACCCGGGCAGTCAAACCGTTAAACCGCTCGACCCAAGTAGCGGTTCACAATTTAATAAAATATTTGTTATTTAATTTTTTTAAGAGAACATGTACAAAGAGGGGATCGAGAGATGGGGGAGGGATTGAAATTAGGTTTCATATCTAAGATTTCATATATGAAATCACTGTTGAGAGAGAGAAAGACAGAGAGAGGGATTGAGAGAAAGAGAGAGAGAGAGACTGAGAGATATGAGTCACCACTGCTGCTACTTTGTAACTGTCGTCAATGAACCGCCTCCTCCTCCTTTCCTTCCTTTCTTCTTTCTTTTCCTTCATTTTATTTCTTCCCTCTCCTTTCTTTCTTTTCTTTCCTTTCCCAGTCGACAACAACTTCTCTCTTTTCTCATAAAATAAGTATATATATGCATCATCCTCTTACCCAAATAGCTCAAATAAATCAACCCGCCCGAATTGTTTGACTCGGGCAGTTGAACCAATGACATGGAAACTGGTGGTCAAAGCGGTTTTTGTTTTCGGGTCAGTTTTTAAAACCTTGTTATCAGCTACAACCACCAATAGACCCTATCGACTGACCATTTGGTGCCTTGTAAATAGAACTACATTCAAAACTTATTTGATAAGATAGTTCTTTCATCTTTAAAAAGAGTTTTCAATTTTCAACCCTAAATTTTCTTCTTAGTCTTAGTTGTGATGTTATCCATAGCATTCTTATCAGTTATGCCTTGAATAATTGGAACAACCCAAGTATTTTTCTTTGTTTGTTGATATTGGGATGCTCATAATCTTATAAATTAACTTTTAAAGTCTATCTAGAAAATTTTTTAGAAAAAAAAATTGACTTTTTGAAATGGATATTTCATATGAGACCCTCTCAAACATCTTGAGATTGGGCAAAACTACTTATAAACCAACGAAAATCTATCCCAAAAACCACAATCAAAATTGTGGATTCACAATCAAAATCCACATTTTAAACTCATTAAATAGTGGCAATTGGACCTATTTTTAAAGATGATCAAATAATAATGATTTTGTTCAAAAAGAGAGAAATACATCTAGCTAAACATTCCATGAATTTTCAGTTACAATTCATTACTAATTAAAAAGGAGATAAATACATCCAATTAAACATTCCATGAATTCAGTTACAATTCATTTAAAACAATCAACAAAATATCAAATCTGTCATCAAATTCAAATCTAAAAACATTAATACAAAGGGACAAAATTTGTCCAACTAAAATTTCAGAAATTTTTAGGATTATTGATACTTTTTAAAGTAGTATAGATATACATTTATTTGATAAAACATTGAAACCAAACAGTGGCTTAATGCTCAATAAACACCAATACCTAAGTGATGCTGATCAATGTAGCAGTGTTTTTCTAAAAGACACCCACAAAACCAAACACCCTTTTAGTTATCACGTAATGAACGAAATACCTCTACTCCTTTCATTCATTTGGGTAAAATGCCAAAAAAAAATTATTATTATTATTATTTTTTACGTTTTCGATTCTCAAATCATAGCTCAACTAGTCAAAATGTCAAATAGTCTAAATTAACCCCTCTTATATTTTCTTTTTTTTTTTTTGAATTACATGTAGCACCTCCCTTGTGATTCATCATTGCTTTGGATGACCTAGCGTTAATATGACAGCAACACTACTTAAGCAACATTCATGGCTATTTTCTTAAAAAACGACAACACAACACTATGCCATTCTCTACAAAGACGACGGTGGTACCAAACACCACCAATGTTGCGAGTACTACATTACAGAGGAATCAGGGGGTGGGGCATAGGGTGCATATGAGGGCCATTAATTGGCCATACCATGGCTTATTTGAAGGGGTGCCAAGCAGGAGCGGAGCTAGGATTTTTTTTTTTTTTTTTGAGGGGGGTTAAACCCTAGAAAACATGGATAAGGGGGGAACAAAAGTTAGGAAGGACTAAAAATATAAGTGGAACTTATATAGATTTTATGGGAATTTTGAAGGCATAAGGGGGACCATGGCTCCCCTCCGCCACCCCTAGTGCTAAGTGATCACTTCGACTATTGGACAATGATAATAAGAAGAAGAAGAAGAAGAAAGAAAGAAAGATGATATATATAGAGGCCACTTCCTGGTTGCTAGAGCAACCCCCATGGATCTTGTTCCTCAGGTCTGGCTGAGGCTTAGGCGTTTCGAAGGTTTAAAAATGACCCTCAATCTGAAATTGTCTAACACAATTGTTCAAACTATGGTTGACTTCCTGTTGGTGGACAACTGTGATCCACCATAGCACATTCGACATGTGATTACAACTTTGCAAGCTGCAGGGAGTTTGGATTTGCTCCTCACACTGACGTCACAGCATGTTCCAGCTATACATTGAGAACATCTTCATAACTGTATGTAAATTATTCATGAGGATATGTTTCCAATACATGACTGATTTGTGCTGTGGGTCAATATGAATAGCAGATTTGAACTCAGCTGCAGGGGTCGTCTTCATCATTTCAATGGTTGTGTTGTGTGTTGCACTCCAAGAAGTTGTAATATACTAATATCATAGTTCATAAGTTGGCAAAGTTTCTCTCTTTCTTAAGTAATACTATAATTTCTTGGTCCTCTCCTCCATCTTTTATTTCTAATTTATTGGGGGAGCCATGAATCTAGCCTATTGACTTAAAAAAAAAAAAACTTTTAAGAATTTGCTCACCTTAATAAATCTCAATTTTGTATTGGATTTGCAAAATAAAAGAAAATTTTTAGGCTTTAGGAATGCTCAACTCAGGGAGGGGGTCCCATTGGGGATGTTAGTGGATCAGGTTAAGTGGTAATCCAATGTTTTCATCCTACAGTCGAATTGGCTGGTCAGACTGGTCAACCTCTCATCGGTTAGATTTATAGGCCCATTTTACCATTTGAAAAATAAAATGTTGCCTTGGTCAATGGTCAAATGACCCAGTTAATTACCCATTTGAAAAAGAAAATACCCATTTTGAGGGTATTTTTGTGCATTTCTATGATTAATGACAATCATTCTCATTTATCATATTTATTTTTATTTAATATAATAAATATATAATATCAGAATATATTTTCTAAAAAATATCTAATTTTGTATTTTATTATTTAACTTACTGTATCACGGGTTGCAGTGATTATTTGCAAAGATTAGAGTAAT
This sequence comes from Nelumbo nucifera, assembly GCF_055504915.1. Classification (NCBI taxonomy): domain Eukaryota; kingdom Viridiplantae; phylum Streptophyta; class Magnoliopsida; order Proteales; family Nelumbonaceae; genus Nelumbo; species Nelumbo nucifera. The sequence goes on from NC_142651.1 coordinate 98,224,261, forward strand.
TGGCCTTAAATTAGGTTTTGAGTCAAGTCGCGTTGAGGCTGGCTCATGTTTTACCAAGTCCATTGACATAGTAGCATTAAAACTTTTGCAAATGGGGACTTCATTCATTATTTGTAGACAAGGTAGGGGTTGGTTTGGTATCCCATTTATTTAAATGGGTCAAGACTGTTTGGTTTGGAGTGACTTTGGAGTTAGGTTTACGTTGAAGAAAAATACTAAATCCAAGTACCAACCCATTGACAACCCAAGGTCTAGGGGTTCTCATTTGTAGCTTGGCCTGTTCAGGAGAGTTTTGGATTTGGGTTTAAGTTTTGTGTCCTGGCCTGGCCTAAGACAGGGGCCGCATCAAGCCCAGAAATTTTTAGGTCGGGCCTATATACTTAAAAAGTTTAACACATCATGTAGGGCATGCACTAATCACTAATATTGTGCTTTAGGCCATGTTTGGGAGTGCTTATTTGGGCCAATAAGCACTTATTGGTATTTGGGAAATAAGTCCGAAATAAGTGCCTATTTTAAAAATAAGGGCTTATTTTTTAAAACCAAAATTTCAATTTTTTTAAGTGTTTATACAATAAGCACTTATAAGAAAGTACTTTTATGAAAGCATTTTTTATAAAATCACTTTTATGAAAGTAATTTTATAAAGTGCTTTCAGAAGGGGGCTTTCTTAAAAGTGCTTTTATAAAAAATGCTTTCATAAAAGTGCTTTTATAGAAGTACTTTTATAAAAGTACTTTCATAAAAATGTTTTTATAAAAGTAATTTAATAAAAGTGCTTTCAAAGGGTTATATTTTGAAAATTTGAAAGAAAATGAAGGACAAATTTGTCACAAATGCTTATTTAAGTGCTTATTAGAGAAAATGACTACCAAACGCCCAATATAAAATAAGTACTTATTTTAAAAAATAAGCACTTGAAAAAGTTGGGTGCCGAATGCAAATAAGTGCTTATTCGAATAAGCACTTATTTTTTAATGTAAGCACTCTCAAACATGGCCTTATATGCATATCTTAGTGGTTAATTATTGAAGAAAAGTACTGAAGTATTTATTTTACCTATTAACTAGTGTAAGAGCACACACCAAGGCAAGTATTGACTAACGCAAGTGAATGTTAACCATATATTTAATATATAGTATTTGAATTTGACTTTTATGACTTACACCAAAAGCAAGGAAAGTATTGGCTTTTTTATTAATGATTAAAAAGTTTGAATGGGCACAAAAAACTGGATGCATTAAGACAAATTATTTTGTTAAGAGTGAATGTGGCAACCTACTACCACCAAATTTTTTTTTTCTATTAATTTCTCACATTGTATTGTACATGAAGTAAATTCACACCCAAAGCAAAAATTAACTAGAATTTGCACACCCATGCATCTATACAATGCAAATGAAATTGCATTACAAATAACAAATAAACAGAGTTGGAAGACTGGCAAATGGCTGCTATTGCCATGTCATTTTTATTTGGAGTTTGGATCAGCTACCAACACACACTATGTGTTTGGTATAACTTCCATTTATTAAATAAATGTTTGTACTTGATTTGTCTTCAAAGCTGAGAAAAAGTACTTGGATAAACCGTTTATTGACAAATAGGCACCAAGGTTCAAAGTATCGATACGTATCAACCCGTATCGTGCCGATGGCTTCCCGATATGTCCCTCCAGGTGTTGTATTGGGTCAAATTGGTTCAGAGGGTAGCCATGCCTTAAATCGACCCCTTTTGAATCAATTTTAAAAAAAAAAATAAAAATTAAAAAAAGTATAGATAATGATGTATCAGTCTGCATCGATACTTTGAACATTTCTAGGCACCATATCAGTGGAACATCAAATAAACGCTTAATTGTTGAAAGAAGTGTTAAAATGAAACTTTCCCAAACGATTGATACACACATAAATCAAGACCAACTTTTGTCAATACCTATGCGTACGAATTGACATGATGAGATAAATGCTGATTTAGCAATGACATGACACCATTTATCAAATACACGGAAGCTATACCAAACACTGCCACAGTCCCAATAGTCTTAAACATTACCCATGGTAAGGGAGACATTCCCATGTGCGAACAGTATTGGAACATTTTCTTGGTTGCAGATCCCTATTCTGGAGGAACCTATACCTTATGCCAACATAATCATACATGGTGGGTTTCACTTTTGTGGTAGATCCTAATTTCATATATGAGATGCAATGTCAGATCATGTTGGTAGGATATCAGAATGCATTTTTGTTGGTAGGACCATTGTTTTCAAAACCGGATTGGATCGGATGGTCAAACTGGAAAAACCAGGACCTGACCGGTTTCGTTTTCCCCCAAAACTGTTTTTTTCCTTAAAACCATTGATTTTGTTCAGCAAACTGCTGAACCGGCTGGTTCACCATTTGAACGGTTTTGACCATTTTTTAAATTTTAAATTTTTTATTTTGTGTCAGAATGGACTGACCGTTCGGGTCAAATGATCGGACCATTTGAACCGATAATCGGACCCACCGGTTCGATTTTAAAAACCATGGGTAGGACCGTAGGAGATCCCAACTATGGTCAAGAGATATTTAAATTCTAATACTGTGGATTTTGCTTTGTAGTTTTTTTTTTTATTCATGTGAGACTCAGAGTATATGCACAAAACAAGAAATATAAGAAACACTATTATAATACAAATTGGATATGTTGCGCTTTTGAATTTTGATTTCCTAGGATGCTTCTCGTTACGTGTGCCACGGCCTTAACCCTTGGTTCACGGCTTTACGCGCTGTCTCAGTCTCACACGTCGGTCGGTCCATAATCCAAAACCGTGATTTTGCTTGAGTAGGGATGTCAATGCTTCTCGTTTCGTGTGCGGTGTGCTGTGGTCTTGAGTCTCTTGATTCTTAAACGCCAGGCGTGGATTTGGAATAATCCAAAATTCCAAAATTCCAAAATTCCCATTCCAAAATGCGTTATGATGCAGAACGTTTCGGGAATTGATTTGGGCAGATTTGTGGGTGGATTTCCGATTTCGTATGTAAACCTTAACCAAAGTTGTTCAACGCTTCACCAAGAAGTAATTTGTGTGTAAGCACTAAGCAGCTGTAACTGTGAGAAAGACGAATACCCATCATTAAAAAAAAAAAAAATCAAATATCCAATCGTCCCTTTTGTTTAGTAGAATTTGAATCCACTTATCTATAAATAAAATAAAATATTCCATTTGAATCCAATATCCAAAACCGAACCTCCTTCAGTACTGACCAAGGTAATAATATGATAAAAATCTCAACAGATGCTAATATGGTTTGGGAAGTGTTGTGACATGAACTCTTCCGGTTGCCTTGCCGGTGAATAGTTGTATCGGCCATTATCCATTAAGCTGTAGTGCCAGACTGTTGAAAGAGGGTTTTGGATTGGATGAACTGAACGGACCAATAAGACATATTGGATTGGACCTAAATCATCCGTAACAAATTCATATTGAATTGGGTTAGATTAAGCCAATATCTGACCCATTGATATAAGATAAGAATATATGTGCCAATAAATCAGGTTTGGGTTAAATCAATCTAAATCAAAATGAATTTGAACAGATTGAACGGTCCAGACATTAAATTGGACCGGCCCAAATTGGTTCAAAACATTCATTGGATTGGATTGAACCTGATCCATTTATAATAGACTCACATTGGATTGGATCGGATTAGACTAAATCCAATCCAATTGACACCCCTAATGGTTGACAATGATTCAACCATTGATCATAGCGGCAATGACGCACAGTTATTGTGTGGCAATGCCGCCAATAGAAACGATTATACCCCGGTGCAAATCTTATGGAGAGCAGTTGGTATGATGGGCGCCCAATGAGAAAAACTGTGAATCAAATAGTCTTTGTGGCGTAGTTTGGAAACAAATCATGTTCACTCAAAGAACTAAAATAAAAAAAAAACGGAAATTAAATCAATAGAACCACCTCTTTTAACAAAACTCTTTCCCTTCTATAGATTTCTTTTATACCCTTGTGCTTCTTACAAGAAGGTTTCTTAATTTAATTGAACACTTCTTATTAGAGTCCTACTAAATCTCTTCAAAAAAGAAAATCCTAATTGAAGATAAATTAAAAAAATCTTGCTAAAATACTAACTTGTTAAATGTAAGTTAAAATAAATATATCCAAAAATCCTGCAATGATGTTTATCTTGGTCACTACAAACTAAAATGCACCATCGAAAACCAACTTAATAAATGTTAATTCAGTTGGGCCGAATCTCGTACTGCATCACTTTGATGCAACAAATTTCCCAAATTTCTTAAAAGCTATATTTGTTTATGGACCTAATCTCTAAGAAGATTTGAAGAACCCCTAACAAAATTTCAGCACAGTAACATCCCATATGTTATTACTTAAAAAAATAAAAACTAAAATTTTAAAACAAGGTATTAAGGTCATCTTAATAAGGTGTACCAGTTTACAACTTGAACCCAACCACAATGCATTTCAAAATTTTTACATGTTGCATCAAAATTTCAACCAATCACATTTAAAATGTCACATGTTCTAATTACTTTTCACGTCTTTAATCACATTGAAAATGTCGCATGTTCTAATTACTTTTCATTCACATTTGAGTTAATGTAACAATTTCCATAGAATGCACTATAGATTTTGCCCCATAGGCTCAGTTCGGAAGGAGTACAAATACAAATTTGTAGAGTACAAAACCTTGAACTTTGTATTATTTTGTATGTATTTGCACTGTACAAATTTGTATTTGTACACTTTCAAAACTGAACCTTAAGAATTAAACACACACACAAAAAAAAAGCTATCTAATTTCTCAAAGATTTAGGAATCTAGTTAATATCATACAATAGATGCATTGCCATTTAACGAATGGAATCAAATTCTCCTACCTTTCACTGGCAAACCAAAAACATGCAGGCATTCCCATAAAATTTGGTCATCAAATCACATTAGACACTACAAGACATCAGTACCCGGCTACTTACACCATTGAAAACAAATCATGACCGACATGCATTATGCATACATGCATCTATGCATGAAAATATACATCCAAACATGTAATGCAATATTTAATCAATGTCTAGAATCTTGCTGATGCAGGAACAAAGAAGCCAAATGGTAATTTTCTAAGTTTTCATATGTTTTTCTTTTTTTTTTCTGTATTTTTGACAGTAGAGATTATTTTGGTAATCTTGTTATCTCTGGGTCTGACCTTAGAATTTGATTTTTATTTCTAGACCAAGTTTATTCCTATTTAACATTGTCAATGGCAGTGTTTTAAAAAGTGCAAGGCGTAAAAAAAGTAAAATAAATTAAAAGAGCATTAAAAAGTAGTATTAATTGAAAAAATCAAACTTTAATTCTAAACTAAATGTTTTAAAAAGCCTACTAACTCAAATTAAAATACATAAACATAACATATAAAACATATTAAAAGTGAAAATGCAAAAATAAAATAAAAAAATAGCATACAAAACATATCCAAACATGCCAAACTTTTAATTACTTTATTTTTTTTCCATTGTTTCAAATAGCTAATGTGATATTAAACATCTTTCATTCCTAATTCTACTATCTGCCTCAAGGCAAGCCCAAACAAGTCCATGTTAGGGTCTTAAGTTCTTAATTCCTATAAAAAATTGATTTTATAATTTTAATTATTTTCTAAAAGTATCTTTGTTGGGATAAATGAGTAAACAACATTAGCAAATAGGGGGTTTCTAGATTGATTTTATAATTTTAATTAGGATGAATGAATAAACAACCACTATGCCTAAAAAATAGCAAAAAACACAAATTTCAAAAGGCGCATACTTAGCGCAAAGTGCACCGGGAGCACACCTAGGCACACCAGGCACACACCTTTTGAAAGTGATGTGCTTGGGGCCTAGGCAAGGCACATACATGCATCTTTGTGTGTGTGTCTGTGAGCCAAAATGTCATTAATGATGTTGGAATGATATTTGAATGATTCTTCTGTAAATTTGCAAACAGACATTATAACCATTAAGAGCTCATAAGTTCTTTATTAAATTATCGTTTCTGATAAAAAAAAGTTCTTTATTAAATTGTGCAGGAAAAACCATCTAAAATAGCACTGATAAGAAGTGGTATGTTATAAGTTGGAGGGTCTTGAGGCAGACCAAAAGAGACATGGGATGAAGTGGTAAGAAAAGATGATATAAGAGACCATGAATTAATAAATGAAATGGCACTAAATAGAACAGAATGGTCCAACAGGATTCCCCCATACATTTGGGACAAAGCTTAGATGATGATGACGATTCAACATCCCTAAGGGTCTAAAACTGATCCAAGTACTTGTTTTTATTTACATTAAAAACTAAAATTTTCCTTTTTTTCCCACTTCTGTCCTTTTCCTCCAAACCATATCCAATTGCTTTCATATTTAAACACCCCCTTTGATATTTATCACATTTTATTATGTTTCATCTCAGAAATCCACTTGAAAGTTGAAATCTTGGATTCTAGAGTTTTCAGATTTTCTTTACAGAGAAGATATTTCATCCTTTTCTGCAAGACATTCTCTGAGCCCTACCAAATTTAGTCACCACCTACATTTAATCCAAACTAAACCTACCTCCAAAATTTCTTGGAAAATTCCAAATTTAGATCTATTTTCTTGAATTTGAAACTTCTCACAAATTTGGAACAAATCTACAATTGTTGCAATTGAGCATTGAATCCCTTCCAAACCTAACCAATCTTTACCCCCAGTCTTAAAAATCACCCCTTAACCCTACCCTACTATCACTAATTAATTTCTTCCTATACTTACCTTTAGGTCATAGCAATCTTACATCATTTCCCTTTATAAAGAGCTTGAGGAAATTAGGACCCTATGTGAACATGACCTGTAACCACAGATTATTAAGCATTAGATAAGATGAGGATCAGGGGGCAAAAAGTCTACTAATGGAAGCTCATCTTTTAATTTTATCATGAAATGCTAAAATTTGAACAAGCATACAAGATTCTGTGATGACCAAAGTTCTTTACAATTATGTATCAACATTTATAACAGAAGAAGGGATGATTTCACTTGTGCAAAATTATATCTCGATGTCAACAAGATCACTTGAGTAGCCAGCCACAAGAACTCTTCTATTGAACAACACAAAACAGGAACCATATATAATGTGATATACTATGTAGGAGTTCAAACTTTACAACTCGTGAGTGAAGTTTAGATATCATATCACACCCCTGACACCCATACCTGGTCTCTAATCTTGATGGAAATTAGAACCTCAAATACCATGAGAAAGCAGGAACCATATATAATGCGATATACTATGTAGGAATTAAAACTTTACCACCCCACATAGTATGACTGAATGAGCTCTAAAAGATGAGGAAGTCTTGATTATGTATAACTTGTGAGTGAAGTTTAGATATCTTCTCACACCCCTGACACCCATATCTGGTCTCTAATCCAGCTGGTATCTTCTCAAGCAAGCTTCTCATCCTTGGTTTCTAATATAAATCTTACAGGAAAAAGACTTTGGCTCTCTTGTTTTAACCTGATGCCCAATAGTCTCATCTGTTTTTTTTTTCCTCCTGAAAGTAGCTTGTGGAAAATTTAGTGAAAGAAATTCACGAGAAGATTCCTATTCCTACACATATGCATCATCTGCCTTAAAGTTGCCAAATCAGTCAACGATATCCTAGTATACTGTCCGGTGCACTCTGGTGACATGACATCTATGACATTTCTTAGGTCTTGTGGGGCCTGAGTTGATTATATTGGGTTCAGTCATTGATATGCTTATATATTGGATGGCTCTTCTCAACTAGGGTGCCCAAATCTGACAACCTTCTCATCCTACATAGGGAGATTCAACCAATTTTACTTGGTGGAGTAGTGGGTATCCACAGGAACTGAGAATTGGTGCATTACCTGAGTGAAATTAGCAATGTTCTGTCAACCTTTCCAGTTCAAAAGGAGGTGGGTTCCATAGAAGTTAAAAATCAAATGCTAATGGGATAGAAAGGGTAATTTTGAAGGGCAATTTTGTATTGTGATAGCTCTATACCTAATTGATTTTTGTTGGTGAGGGATGGGGTCCATCATCTTCTTCTAATCCTCTGTACATCCTCTCATGTGGACGTTCTTCTTGATCTGCTTAGATTGATTATACAATGCAAGCTCTGATGCAATTGGCATGACAGAGAAGGGCCTACCCCTTTCAGAAAGCTCCAATTCCCTCTTCTGAAGCAATCTTTCCTAATTCCTAATTTCTTTCCCTATTCCCATGTTTGGATTTATCTGCAATTGCACCTGATTAAAGAAAAACTTTTTTTTTTCAAAAAAAAAAAGTCCAAATAGAATACCTCCAAATAAGCTTTTACAGAAGAATTTCCAACCTTAGAGGACATCTGTTCGATTAATTAGTACAGAGGATAGCACAAGAAAATGCTTCAGATGCAATTTTCACCAAGATATTTGTGGACCCAAATACCAAGTCACATACATGCTTTGGTGGCTCATAAAAATAAGAAAGACCTCCATAAAGAATTGATATTGTTTGTCAACTTAGATGTCAGTCCCATATACAGAGCTCTAGACCCTTCAATTTCATTGTTTGAGTAAAAGTTTTCTCCTGTAAATTTTCAAATTTTATAACTTTTTTCAGATCTTTATGACATACCATTCCAGTTAAGGGACCTCTCTGACCGATAAGCTGCATTTGCAGCCTAAATTTTGAGAACAGTTCAAACTATATAAAGATATAAGGCAATGAGATATAAGTGGAACACAACCAAATAGAAATTCACTACAGATTGGAGAGAGATTCATTATGGATAGAATTTTTCTTTTCCTATAGAAAGTAACCTTGGTATAAAACTATCATGATATATCCATTTTGCTTAAACTGACACCTAGCATATCTATCAAAAAATAAATTTTAACATTTATTTACCTTTGATAATTCTTGTTGCTGCTTTTCCAAGCTTGGCTAACGGCATTCATTGGATAACTATATATGATTTGTTGAACCAATGAAAAAGCTAAAGGCCCACAAAATGCAAATGGCACTACTTATTTTGATGAATATAGGTTGATGCAACAATAGATAATGGCCCTTGATAAGAGTGGAAAGGCAAAACAGGATTCATGTAGCTGATTTAGTTGGGATAAAACTTTATTGAGTTGATGCCAGGGTAAAAAAGTAGTAACATCTAATAATCAAACCCAAGTATTGGTGTAAGCTTGGCAAAGAAACAATTCCATTTCCTTTTCAACCAGGTTATCTACTCAATCATAACTTCCATGAAATATTTCTCAATCTCATCTAGTTTAATTCTAAGTTATAAAATATGCCACATACATATTAAAACAAACAACAAGAGCATTAATGCACAATAAAATTAGCACAATACGGAAAGCAATAAAAAAGTGGAAAACTGTAGTTGTCTTGGATGATAAAATAGGTTTTCATCCAGTGCTAAAATCAAAATGCATTAAGATTTGATTAAGACTTAAAGAGAAAAAAAAAGCACAATATTATAGGAGGAGGAAGTCCAATAAGGATCAAACACATCCAAAACCTGAAAACTGCTTACTAATGTACCACCGAGTACCAACATGTATAAAACTGCCTAGGCTTTTCCAAACTCCTTGGAACATTCAACATATCTTAAGATTGGTAAGAAAAAAATACTTTGATCGTCGTCCTTCAATAGTAAGAGATTGTTACAATCCTAAAGGTTAAACAGATAAGCTCGACACATTCTAACACTTCTAAAGCTTATGTTGCACTGGTCAAATGCGTTAAATTGGTATCAAAAGCCCTATCTCACATTTCAAGTTCGATCGACAGGCTAGGCTTCCTGGGAGAAACTACCGGAAACAGAGTTAAAGCTAAGAAAGGAAAGTGCTACCTGTATCCAGAGCGAGACGGCTTGGCTTGACGTGTTCCAACAAACAAAGAATTTTGCATATTGGTGAAGTATGTAACAAGTAAAGAAACTGTTTAATATCAAAGATTATTACTTCAAGAAAAAAAAAAGAAGACAAAACGTAATGGAAGTACAGTCGCGGTGGCGACAGAAATATCACTGTTACCGAAGAGATTGACAATATGAGACGTTGAAAGCAGAAACTGCAGAGGTTTCTTCTCATCGACCATCAAAGACCTTGAACGTCCCTCAATCAAACAAAACAATTCTACCAACAACCCACAGATGCACGAACAAACTCGGACGAAAGAGGCTTCCAACTTGATATTGCAAGGGAGGCATTAACCAAGAGTGAATCTAAAATCTAATAACCCTAGAAAAGCAAAGCGCCATCAAAGCAGCAGCTAAACTAAATTTCTAGATTGAAAACCGAAAATGGACATTGATTCAGATACACTTACGTTGCATTTTGCTTATTTTTGCCTACTTGCTCTTCGCGCGCCAGACAATCTGGTCATTCGGTTAATTAACTATCAGATTATCTTTTCCTTTTATGCGCGCTGAGAGATTGAGAGATTGAGAGATGTAGGAAATATCGATTCGTTTTTTTCTGGTTTAATGTTTAACCGTTTATTTGTACAATTTTAAAACCTTTTTCACTTTAAACTTTTTTATTTTTGTTGCTTTTTTTTTAAACGTTTTCCATCCTACGTTATAACTCGATAAATATGCCACATAATTATTTCATTTTAAGAAATGTAGGTGATGGGAAAGAAGAATTTGATGTTGGGGTATATGATGCTTATATGGTGAGTTTGTTTTAATAAATGCCCACGGAACCAAACACCCTCTATATGTAGGGGTGGTGACATTTAGCCCTCCAAATATTGTTTTCGCACCAAAGATCCCCCTAGGGGTGATAAATTAATAATCTATTTATTCACTTAAAAATCAAATCAAATAAACTGAAATTTTTAAAATGGGAAAATCTATAATGTCGGAAAGATATGATATAAAAAAGGCTTTGACCAATAACAACCCCCATGAATTTTTATGAAACCCATGTGATTGGTTACACTTTTATGATGCCAATTGGTTGGTTTTAAGTTTTTTCAATATCATATCTTTTTGGCATCATAGTTGGACTCAAAATGAAAAACCGAAATAACTAAAACTAGAATTTTTGTTTTGGCTTTTAGTTAAAATTAAATTTTATATGTAATATTTTTAGTTAATTTGACTTTTTTGATTGATAGAATTACCAAACCTGAAAACTAAAACCAAAATTTTGTAAAACCAAATTAATCAAACCAAAGTAACCAAAAACCAAAATAAATGAACAAAAAAAAAACAAACCCAAAATTTTCAATTCAATTTTAATCGAACAGTGCTACCCATACTGTGAACTACTGAACTACTGCATTATATCAGTTTACTTCATGGAATATTCCTTATAGGGGTGTAAATGGATTAAATTCAAATCGAATCAGATCAGGGAATATCCGAATTCGATTCGATATCTGACTAATATTGAAATTTAATATTCGAATTCGAATTTGACTAATTAATTATTTTAGGTAATTAAGAAATATATAAAATAAATATGTTATTTATATAAAGTATATAAATTATTTATATAATTTAACTATTATATATAAATTATATAAAACATTTAAAAATTTTTTATATTATATATAAGAATTAAATAATCAATCGAATTTGGATATTTACCAAATCGAATCAGGTCATATTTGAATTCGAATCCAATTAGCTATTTGGTATGAATAGGATATCCAAATTCGACCATTCAGATATTCAAATTATCCGAATTTGATTCGATTATGTCAAATCTCGAATTCGAAACCAGGTTTTCAAATACCGTTGACACCCCGAGTTCCTTCAAACATTTCTAAAACCCTAAACTATATTATTTTATAAGACTATTTTACTTTTTTATTCAACTTAGTTTTTCTCCTATCCTACTCTCACATGTTTCTTTTAACTATCTTTCAACAGAATTCTTCTTGAAAATGCTTTAAGAATAATTGGTTCATCAATGCCTTTGGAAAGATTTGTGCTTTAAAATGGTTCTTTTCATTTTTTAATATTTGTCATTGTTAGCCCATAGATTTTTTTTTTTAAAGGTAAGGTAATTTTATTAAGAATATAGAGAAAGATACAAACAGGCCAGCAGAAAGAAGACTGGCCCAAGAACCCGAATACATTACAACTCAAAGAGATTTCTCGAATTCAGGGGCTCCAAACTCCCTAGTTTGGAGATCATTTACAAAAATTGTCCAATACACCACTTTTCCAAAAGAAATAGAGATGAGATGATATGTTCTTTTGGCCTCTCTTCCCATATGGTACTAATCATTACTGTAGGAATTGATCTCCAAGCACTTTTGACCAATTTGGAAAGCCTTAAATAGTCCCAACACCACATCAGATCCAACACAGATTTTGGCATGACCCAGGGCACTTCTGCCGTAGGAAGATAGTGATTCCATAAAGACATTGAAACACAATAATGGAGGAACAAGTAATTGTCATCCTCTTCCTATTGACCACATAACATACAACTCAAGTTTTGAAGCTGCATTCCTCTCCTCAGTAGGCTTTTCTTGGTGAGGCACCTATCCAAAGCAGCAACCCAAACAAGGGTATTTACTTTGGTAGGAGTAATCGCATTCCAAATACTAGCAACTACAAGACCAGGTCTGTCATCACCTTTCAAAACTTTGGCAAAGGTCCTCACAAAAAAGAGACCGTCTGCACTCCAAATACAACTCCATCTATCATCTTCCAATAGATTTATGTTCTAATTTGATAGCAGCTCAAATATCTCCCTTACTTGATTAATTTCTCATTCCTAAAAGTTTATTCTAAATGAGGAACTCCAGATTATGGAATTGTTTGAAACTTCATAACACTCAGCCACCAGTGCATCTTGGTTATTGGCCAAGCCAAATAGCTGAGGAAACAATTGTGCCAAAGGCCCTTCTACACATAAATATCCTTCTAGAAATTATGTATTGACAATTTCCCACCTTTTGAATTAGACCCCTATGCAGTAGAGGATACAACACCATGATCTTCTTCCACATAGAGCACCTTAGGGAGTTACTACTAGGTCAGGTTGTTCAATTACCTTGTCTGTACCATATTTAGCTACTATCAACCTCCTCGACCAACTCTCCCTCTTTGTTCTGAACCTCCAGATCCATTTACCAAGGAATGCTTCATTAAATATCTCCAGTTTTCTAATCCCCAAACCCCCTTTTCCTTTGGGAGAACAAATTTGGTTCTAATTGACCAAGTGTATTCTTTTCTCCTCATCCCGACCCTTCCATAAAAAATCTCTTTGGATCTTTTCCAACCTATTGGCTATCTTTAATGGAACAGGAAAGAGAGAAAGAAAGTAGGAGGGCAGGTTTGAGAGAGATCTTTTGAGGAGAGTGATCTTGCCTCCCAAAGTTAAATATTTGTATTTCCAAGAAGCTAGTTTTCTTTCCAGCCTTTCCACCACTGGAATTAGTCTACTCTTAGACCAATTTACTGTTAGCCCTATTACCACTTCAAACCAGTTTAAAACCCCTAATAAAATTCCAAGTTGATCTAGATCTGGATCAATGAAGTAGAGAATGTCATATGCAAACTGGAGCAACTGAACTTTTTCCCCTTGGAGAAGCTTCAAAACCTTTCCACAAGTCCAATTCCCCCACTTTGTTTACAAACATAGTCAAGATTTCCATCATACAAATGAACAAAAGTGGAGAGAGGGGATCCCCTTGTCTAAGGCCTTTGGAATTTTTGAAGAAACTTGTTGATTGATCATTTACTAAAGCTAAAAATTTTGGGGAGGTGATGCATACCTTCATCCAATTTCTCCACTTTTGACCAAAGTTCATACATTCCAAAACAAAGTCAACCCTTTCCAGTTCACATGGTCATAGGCTTTCTCCAAGTCAAGCTTACAAAGAAACCCCGACCTACCCTCCCTCTTCTTAGAGTCTATCAGTTCATTGGCAACCAGAACACTGTCTAGCATTTGTCTATCAAGCACAAAAGCAAACTTGTTTTTTGAAATTACTGAGTCAATAACTTTCTTAAGTCTTTCAGTTAGGACCTCGACCAAGATCTTGTAGTAGTTGTTCAGAAGACTAATTGGTCGAAAGTCCTTAATCTTTATTGCTCCCTCTACCTTGGGAATTAGAAAGATAAATGTTGCATTCAGACTTCTCTTTAGTGCAACATTGTGATGAAAATCCTGAAAAACCTTCATCAAATCACCCTTTACCACCTCCTAGCACTTCTCGTAGAATAAGCATGTTAATCCATCCGGCCTTGGAGATTTGTCCCTACTGCACCTTCACTCCCTTTGAATCCTCCTCAACCCTCCTTACTCATGTACCTTCCTTCAAATTCAAAATCAACCCCTTGCCCTTTTCTGCCCCTAACCCTAGTATTAACCTGGTTCGTGGCGATAGCTACACACTAAGGATCTGCCACGTCAAGGTCTTCAAAATCTCTCAAACTTGCTAGTGGGGTTACTTCCTCTGCTTCTTCCTCTAAAATCGCAACCACCTTGATCGTCCATTCCCCACTTCTTCCCCCACCTTGGTGCTATGAACACCCTATCGTTGACAAGTTTCCCCCTAGGTTGTGTGACAGAGGACAAACTGCACCAGATTGTGTGCCTTGGCTCACCTTCCTCTTGTCTTCTCGAGGATCATTCTTCCTTGCGGTCTTCCCCATCGATTCTTCTGCAAGCTCTTTTCCTTCTTCTGCAAGATGTTGGAAGGAAGTCGATAACTAGTTTGGATCCCCAAGGTTCGAGAGAAGCCCCACCTCCCTACTATTTTGAACTAGGTTTGGGGTTGGGTGCAACCGGTTCTCAACACCCCGATTCCTTTGAGGTGGGTCAGGATTTAGCTCCTCTTGCGGTTCGACCCCCCTTGGTTCAGACCCTCTCTCCTTATCTTTGTTCCCCCTTGAGCCCAGAGTTTCTTGTCCCTTCAATTTAATGGAGACACCAACTGGCAACATGTTCAACTCTTTCAGACACTCGAAGATGGTTTCTTTTAGCCACCCTTTAGAGAACCCTGACCAATCCCAGCAAACATTTGAAACTTGAATTTCTTTTCATTTTTTATCTCTTTCTGACTTTTTATTTGACCATTCCCCGTTGATTGGTTGGGACCCATTTCCCTCCATGGATTTTTAGGTGATTGAGTGATACCTGTCCTCGTCACGGGACTAATTCCTTTATGCCCCTCCCCCATCGTCTCCCCTCTCTCTAGTGAAGCTCCCTCCCCTGGCTTTCATCTTCTTCATCTGCTAGCACTACTGTCCTACTTGCCACTGAGTCCTCCCTCCCCAAATCCCTCATCGACATCTTCTCTTCTATCCCCGACCCCCTTTTCTCCCTTTGCCCTACACAAGGGTTTTTTTCCTACCAAATCCACACCCAGAACAACAATTCCATTATCAAAATTTCCACATTCTCTGGGATTACCCCTAGCTTTCACCTTTATTCTAACCCATTCACAGGTTTTCAACTCCTTTGGCGAATCATTTGTCTCCAAGAAGCCCCTAGAAAGGTTGTCGATTTCCTTTATCACACTTGAGCACCAGAGGGGAAGCGGTAGCCCAAACACCTTGATCCAGATCTCCTTTGGCTTCTCCTCCATCTTCGGCCAATGGCTAACCACCGTCTCTCCTCACCAGTCGAAAGCTAATCTATTCTTGCCCAAGCTCCAGGGTCCTTTTGACAGAACCCACTCTACCTCTTCCTTAGATGGGAAGATAAATAGGAAGCAATCATCTATTAATTTCTTCACCCTCACACACCCTACAATGACCCAGCTCTTTTCCACACACTTGAGCACCAGAGGGGAAGCGGTAGCCCAAACACCTTGATCCAGATCTCCTTTGGCTTCTCCTCCATCTTCGGCCAATGGCTAACCACCGTCTCTCCTCACCAGTCGAAAGCTAATCTATTCTTGCCCAAGCTCCAGGGTCCTTTTGACAGAACCCACTCTACCTCTTCCTTAGATGGGAAGATAAATAGGAAGCAATCATCTATTAATTTCTTCACCCTCACACACCCTACAATGACCCAGCTCTTTTCCACCCAGGCCTCCACCCCCTCAACTAGGAATTTCCTGTCGAAAAAGCCCACTAGACATTTTTCCAAGAAAGCATTTCTCACCCTAAACCCAACTTTTGAAGTCACAAGCACCATCATTTCTCCTTCCACTCAAAGAGTTGTTTCTCCTAAGATCGGCCATACTCCCGCTGCACGACTTTTTTGAATGAAAAGCTGCTTCTTAGTCCAACATTTGATCATTTAGCATGATGCCATGAATCTGCTCCCCACCTTCTTCCTCCCCCCTTCCACATCTCCGCTCTAGTGGTTCCCTTAGTTTCTTTCTTCACCTCTTTCTTCGGCCATTCTCTACCTCCCTGCGTCGCCCACCTAACCTACCCCCCCTCTCGGTCATCGTTCGCCAACCGTCATTGCTCAGTCGTCATCATCGCTCAGTTGTCGCTTAGTCATTGCTTGGTCGTCACTCATAAATTCCCCTAGTTGTCATCAAATATAATAGTATTAAATTCTGAGAACATGTTTGGCTAGGGTCTTCTTCTTTGAAGGAACAATTTCCCTCTTTGTATGCACTAACCTGGTTTAAAAATGAGCTTATTTCCAAGTTCCAAGTTGTTTCCTCAAACTCAAAGGTTCAAAATAGTGCAATATATCATACCATAGTGTATAATATGTTTCAGTTTTCAGGGTCACTAAAAACATTAAGTGCGGTTTTTATATGTTTAAATGTTAGAACCCCTCCTAATATATATATATATAGTTTTTTTTTTTCAATATCAAGCATATCAAACCTATCTCAAATGGGCTATTTAGTAGTCTCACTTTCAACGTCAGCCACATCAGGATGACAGGGGCAAAGTGCTGAAATCTAAAAGTTTAGAGGAAATAGGATGTCAAGCATATCAATATATACATACTAATAAGCATGTACGTGTTTTGTACGTGGCAATTCTAGATGATGATAGTGATAATAATAATAATATGTCCAAAATTTTCTTTAAAATTTATGTATATTTTTTTTATATTTTTATTATTAATTAGATGTAGATTGCAAAATCCAAATTTAATTACATAAGCACCCCATCCAAATATGTGATAATTGGATCGAGTTGTGAAGTTTCAAGTATCATTGACAGGCTTACCTTCTTAGCTAGACTCTTCTTTTTATAGTGTTTTCACTTTTTGGTGTTTTTTTTTTTCTTTTGTACATTTATCAGAAAAAAATGTAAGATTTAAATAGAGGGAATTGAATGAGGTGAAAGTAGTAGTTCAATTTACAATTTAAACCTTACAATTAAATAGGGAGTAAATTCAAAAATGAGTATTTTAGTCAAAAGAAAGTTTCGCAATCTTATTTAAATTTTTAATAGTAGTGTAAATATAGAATTATAAATGTGTTAATTTTTTTTACAATTTTTTTTATATTTTTGTGTGTAAAAATAATTCTAATATATCACACTTACTTTTTATTTAATATGATAAATATATGATATTATACATGTACCTGGATGCTTTTTTTGCAATATTTATGTATTTTTTTCATATTTGTATTTTTATATGTTTTTAATTTTTATTATTCATTTGGACATTAAATGTTAACACATTTAACCCAAAAGTTGACCTATTTATTATTAGTTTTTATATTTCATTTTTGGTTAGTTCTAAATTATGCATTTCATTTTCATTATCAATAAAATAATTCTTGTTTATTACACTTATTTTTTTAATTTGATTAATGAAAATATCATAAATGTGTAATTTTTTCTACATTTTCTTTTAATTTTTATATTTATTTATATTTTAAAAATTTTATTACCTAACTATGGCTTCATAGGTTAACCAATTTGATTCGGATTGTTGAAGTGCTTAGCCACCACTTGGATAAACAATGGTTTTGTTTTTGAGTCAGTTTTAAAATATATGGATTTATATTGTTAAAAATATTGACACTGATCTAATTAGTAGCATTTATTAGTGAAAAACAACTTAAAAATATGGGATTTAATAAGAGAAAATGAGACTTAATACCTTAAGTATAAAACTTAATTAAAGGGGATTAAATGAGGTGGAAACTAATAATTGAAATTACATTTGCAACCCTTACAATTAGAGATGAATTAAATACACAAATATAGGTATTTTAGTAGCCATTAAAGCTGACATTAAAGTTATAATAAAATGAATTTTATATCCTTTCTCAAACAAAGAAGTAAAGGGTGATTTTAGTCCAAAAAAAATTTTAAATTGCATCCACACACACACACACACATGTATATAAAATGTATTGAGCTTGGATCTGATACTTGCCACACCATATGTAAAATGTTCTATGTTTGAGTATTTGTTGAGCTCGGAATTGGTACTTGCCACATTATGTGTAAGATGCTACATAACCAATTATGAGTGAACACACCATTGTTCCCACATGTATTAGTACGGGTCTTAGGGTCCCATGTGTATGAAACACTAGTGTGCTCTCCCATGATTGGATATGTGGAGTTTTACACATGACAAACATCAAATCCTAAGTGCTCCATGTATGTTACTTTTAGATCAATTTACCAATTACTAGCCACACATTTTTCTTTCTTTCTTTATAAGAAAAAATTGTTCAATTTGTATTTTCGGTTTTGATTTCTAACCAATAAATAGAAAACCAAATTGTGAAAGCCACCTTCGAACAAAAAATATAAAGGCCTCATTCGTTTTTCAGGAAATAGTGACGGGTAAGTTGGTAGGTCCCATAGAAAAGAAATAAACCTTCATTTGTTTTCGTTTTCCAGTATTAATGGTTTCTATGGAAAAGAATGTTTCCCCATCCACTCATTTATTCGGGGAAGTAATGCTCTCTTTAGACTTGGGTAAATTACTTACCATACGTGCCGAAAATCGCTAATACATGATGAGACAATATTATCCCTTTGACAATGTCAATTTTTTGGATAAATCAATCATTGTGCACTTTTACCTGGGGAATAAAAGAACAATGATAAGTGCTCCTATCTAGATAAGTGTTAAAAAAAAACATTTGCCTAGATAATTGCATTTACCTAGGTAAGTCATTTATCAAGACGCGAACAATGCAAAAGGTTAACCAAAAGGTGGACATAAAATCAAGGTTCAAAGTATCGATACGCCCCTATGTATCGGTAGGGGCGTATCGGTACTAAAAGATTTCACTTAATTATTTTTTTAGTTTTTTTTTCAAAATTTGATTTTGGGAGATGTTTTTTATTCAAATAAATGGGGGTCCTGAAACACCTATAAATAGGTGTATCGAGACCAAAAGATACAATACAATACACCCGATACGGGGCGTATCGTATCGATACTTTGAACCTTGCATAAAATACATCTTGATGACTAAATTCTTTCACAAAGTGGCTCGAATATAGCTATCAAATTTCTGGGCCAACTGCTTTACATCACGATAGCTCCATACTCTTTCCTAGGAATGGCAATTTCTACCCTACCTGGTGGGTACTCGCCCTGATAGGGCAGGTTTTTTGGCTTAAAGGACATATTTTGGATTAGGAACGGGTTTTGGAATTTTACAACCTGTATGGATACAAGTAGGGTATGGTATTAGGCTAAACCCGACCCTCCTTGACCCGCATATTGTTGGAAAGCATATAAATTTTATGTATTAGGTGTTGATTTTAATAATATTTCGAATTTTATGTGAAGGATAATTAATGGTTTACATGTTTTTTAAATGCCTTAATCAAATAACTGAATTTTTTGTTGTTTGTGTTATTTTACTTATTTATTGCTTATATATAACAAAAAAAAATAGAAAATTAGATGTGGGCTATAAACCCAACCTGACCTTACCCTTGAATGCGGGGAGGGTAGGGTTAGGAGGTTTTGCATTTTCATGTGTGGGGTAGATTTGGATTTTCAAAATCAACCCACTATGGGTTGGGAGGTTTAGAGAGACGAGTAGGGTCTAGAATTTACAAAATCCTCTCCAAACCTGCCCCTTTGCTATCCCTACTCTTTTCCAATAAAAATAAATAACAGAAATAATATCGTCCAATTTATAGCATTAACAATCAAAGGGTGCTATTCTGGATGGAGCTGAAAAACCATAGACTACCAAAAAAATTCAGGTTTTCAAAATCTTGGATCCAAGTCCAAACTAGGCAGTTTCCAACTTGGTTTACAAACTCAATCTTTAAAGGACCATCAAAACAAGGAAATAACCATCATTTTGCCTTCCTGTTCTTAAAAAAAAAAATTAGGTGACTAGTAAAAATTGGCATGTGCTTTGCATCTAATAGTTTTTATGATAATGATGATAGTAAATAATAGGTTTCCAACATTTTCTATATACTTTTTGTATTTTTTATACTTTTGTGTTTACCAAAAAAGGTTGAATTGTTGAATCTCCACCAAATGGGAAAATAACTCCATTTTTTGTGTTGGTTTTAAATATGTATTTTATTTATATCATCAATAAAATCAAGGGAAAATTCCCGATTAGTATCCTGTACTTTGGGCCTAGTGCCACTTTAGTCCCCAAACTTTAAAATGCAACAATTCAATACTCTAACTTTTAAAATGTGACAATTCAGTACCTGCCATTGAGTAGCTGTTAACCAACCATTAAGTGGCATTTGAAAAAGACACAAATGCCCTTCAAGTGTTATTTAATTTTCTTTATCAACCATCTAAACGTTGGCAAAAAATTAAGTCCAAAATCTTTACCTTTTCCATTCAAGAAAGTTGGGGTCACATTTGAATGGGCATTCTAGTGACCCCAACTTTTTTGAATAGAAGAGGCAAGGATTTGAGACTTAATTTTTTGACAATGTTTGGATGGTTGATAAAGAAAATTAGATGATACTCAAAGGGCATTTATGCCTTTTTCAAATGCCACTTAATGGCTGGTTAGCAACAGGTATTGGATTGTCATGTTTTGAAAGTTTGGGTACTGAATTGTTGCATTCTAAAGTTCAGAGACCAAAGTAACACTAAACCCAAAGTATATGGTTGATTCATATATGATTCAATGAAAGAATGAGAGTTAATACCCTTAATGAGAGAGATGAACGAAGAGAAATGCAGTCCTTCAAATTACATTTTGTAACTTTACAATTAAAGAGGGACTAAATTAAAAAACTAGGGTATTTTAATTAAAAATAAGATTCAATGAATATTAATGTGAGTTAATACCTTAAATATAAAATTTAATGATATAGATTTGAATGAAGAGAAAAGTGGTTGTTCAAATTACATTTTTGTCTTAACAATTAGAGAGCAACCAAATTCAAAAATTGAGGAATAAGGGTATTTTAATCAAACAAAAGTTCCACTCTCTTTCACACTTCTAATATTAATATAGCTTATTCTAATCATGGCTTTTGAAAAGTCGTTAACCCAGACAGTGACTGTTCAGCCTAAAAACCGTCTGGGCAAGCACTTCCATTTCACCCCTGAACCACTCCTTCGCCAAAAACTGTTGACTGGGTCAGCAACCCCACTGACCCAGGCGGTCAAATCCTTGACCCATTTGACCTGGACATTGGTCTTTTTTTTTGTTTTTTAAATTACAAGAGGCCATCTGTTCAGACCAAACGGTCAAACCACTGACCCAGAAACCGGTGGCCAAAGCGGTTCAAATTCCGGTTTGAGTTCCAAGTTGGTTTTTAAAACATTGGTGCTAATCGACATCACCACACTAATACAAGGTTAATTTTCTGTATTTTCTTACACGAGAACGGGAGTCGATCATCAATCTTAACAGAATTTTCCAAAACCAAAAGAAAATTTCTATACAATAATTTTCCTCTATGGGCATTCAACCATCAGTTTCAACTCTACTGTACAAGATTGTTGTAAGCATAATGCTCAGCAATGGCCAAAAAATAAGTGGCATAGTTTTGGACATTAGCTAAGCTCCACAAAGCACCATCTTTCAAGCAAGTTCCATGCAATGACTCAAAAAGAACCCAGTACCTCTGGTACACCAAGTTGAGCAGAAACTGTGCATCCTGGTTGAGGATATCCAGAGATTGTACATGGATGTTCTCAAGTAGAAACTGGAACCTCATTGGCAAAGTGTGGTTTAATTTCCCTACTCCGCATGTACGTTAGAAACTGACTAGGCAATTCTTCCAAGAGAGCTTGAACAACAGAAAGCTGTCCACCTGTTTGTAAGAGGATAATCTCAGTTCTACCGTAAATCAACTAAAAAACTAAAGCCAGCATAAAGAGGAACTCTCAGATTGCAGCAATTATTTATGAGAAAAGCAAACCTAATTTACATCTGCCAACCAATTAGCACAAAGCAATATCAGTAAAACAAATAAGTGGACCAAGATAATAGAAGGGAATGAGGGGGGAAAATAACGAAAGAATGCTTCAAAGGGACAAATAGAAAAGGAAAACAACAGTAGCACCATCAATACATGGAATACATAGGAAGTGTCACACAGCAGCAGGAACATACATTTCTTGTCCAAAGCTATATGAGCGACAATGTTCAAATTATAGAAGGTTGTAGAAGCAGGCCAATGTGTTGGGTGATTAAGATCATCCAAACAGGTTGATTTCTACCCTACGTTAATCCCTCAGACTGTCAGGTAGGATCGAGTAAACCAGATGGGGGACCATCTAGATGTCCACCAATGCATACACAATAGTCAATGTCATTGTTTGTTAACAAGTAACAGTGCAATAGGTGGTGAGAGGGACATTCATATTACTTTAAATATATCAGCTCAATTCATGCTTGCATACATGCAAATCCAGCAATGAAGTCCATCTTACTCTATGGCTCCATCTAGTAGATCTGATACCATATGGCTCCATTAGATATCCAAAGCGAAAAACCAATCTATATCTTTTAAACAATCAAGAAACACTACGAGCTGTCCAAATAAACCCTATTGCCTAGACAAACTGTTCCTTTTTAATGTTTTGAGGTATTAGTCATGAGAATGATATACTTCAATATCAACAAGAATTTCAGGAGTGAGGTTCTCACATGCACCAACCTACAAACATTCTATTATAAAAAGTCTTGGCATGAAAAAATAAATTAAGTTACAAGAGCCCAGATCTAGTACCCACAAGTATACATACAAAAAGTTTGCAACACCTATCCTGCAATGTGCTCAATTTATCGCATGGGTGGGCTGGGAGGCACACTTGCAGGACAGGTTTGCATATTGATTGTGTGATTTTGTTCATCGAGTGTGCCTACCAGATCAAGGCTCAAGTCATAATTGCCTTATAAAAATTTGTAAACTGAAAGTTGCTGGTCTTTTTTGGTGGATACGAAAATCTTAAATTTTGATAATAAGATAATTAAGGCAACAAATTACTCACTGTGCACCTCACGCATCGGAACAAACTGCACAATGTCACGTGCTGCAATCCGTCCGGTGGAACTCTCTAACCTTTGTCCATTATCAGCATCAAGGATCTGTTAAACCATGAAATTTAATCATCCACTATTTTTCTATCTGTTCTTATTTGTGAACCATTATTTATATCTACATGACAATAAATGAGCTTATTTTGTGATTTCCAGTGGGATGATTTACTAACGTTTCAAAACCAGATAATATCTGGAACCTGAAGGTGCAGTAAGGGTAGTGCAGGTACCTCCATTTCTTTAAAATCTGCATTTCCAACTCCAACTATAAGTACCGACAATGGTAAATCCGAAGCTTTCACCAATGCATCTTTAGTTTCTTGAGCATCAGTCAGCACTCCATCCTAGAAAGGGAAACTGGTTGCTTTAGCATCCATATTATCCTAAAAAGAATAAAGAAAAAGACGAGCATATATTTTTCTTTCAGTGCTTACTGTAATGATGAGCAAGACAAAGTATTTGCTTTGACCATATGAGATAGACTGACTAGCCATTTGAGAAGCCTTGTTGATCACTTGGCCAAATAAAGTTGGTCCTGCAAGAGCAACGTTATGTAGAGCATTTGCATAGGCAGCCATGATGCCATGAACTCCTTCAACCTGTAAGGAAATACAAAAGTGCTACTAATGAAAAAATTGTCCAGATTCAAACAACTAGCATTATTCATTCAAAACAAACAAGTCAACATGAAATATATCAAGACTTCAGAGCAGCAAATCATCAAGATTAATTAGCTCATTTCTCCATCTATGAATAGTGTGCAAACAATGATGACTGTTTTATACACGAACTATGCCCCAGTAGGCCCAGCCAAAAAATTGCATCAACAAGATAACCTACCCATCTCATTATTTGTTTCTTATTAGTTTATGAATGTGTAATGATCCACACAGAAAAATTGAACCATTTCAATTCCAGAGCTAAGAAAATGTCGGATACAGATCATGTACTAAACAACCCTTGATCAATGAGATCCTCGGCCTAACTAGAAGATAGAAGTTGTAACAGACAATGATAATAACAGAAGAAACAAAGAAAACAAAACTTCTAGCTATTCATAATTAAAAAAAAAATGAAAACCAAAGTGGGATTCTGTTTCATCAACTAAAACATCTCAATTTAAATAGGTAAAAAAATAAGACCATGTAATGGAAAATCAGATAGCACAACAGAGTTCCAATGCTAAACACAAAAAATGATTCCAAATAATTTGGAAAAAAGATAATATCTACATTGGAAAAAGTGCTCTTATGGTAGCCTCGTCAAGAGAATCTAGATAAGGATAGGAAGAAGCTTCCTTCCCATGTGCATATTATACAATAAAACCAAAGTTTTAAAGGGCACCTGAAGTGCTCTTATGGTAGCCTCGTCAAGAGAATCTAGATAAGGATAGGAAGAAGCTTCCTTCCCATGTGCATATTATACAATAAAACCAAAGTTTTAAAGGGCACCTGAGGCTTACACCTTGAGAATAGCCTTGGGCCCAAGAATGCCCTCGGGCTCAACCTCAAGGCTCACATCAAAAAATAAAATGCACATGTGTCACATCTCGAAGTACATTATGTCAAGGCTTAGCCCCATGAAGCTAAAAAAAGTACATTATGTCAAGAAAATGTGTTTCATATATCAATTGAAGTAGGGTTCTTATCACAAGAACAGGTTAAAGACCAATTCTAATATTTCTATTTATGCATTTTTAATTTGTATAAACATCTAGGGTTTTTCAACACCCTTTTAGGTTCTTACTAATTTGAAATCCTTATTTATACAATCAATAATTCATCTATACATCTTTAGATAAAAACCAATTCTTTTTTTATATGCATAGCTCTATACTTTTCTCATTTTGGTTCACATTTATTCTTGAAATAATGAAATCTCATGAGGGTTAAGCCTCATACCTCAATGCATTTGCCTCATAAATCAACACTCAGATTTTAAAAAGATCACATAAAACAACAACCCAATGAGTCCTGCCAAAGAAGATTTCAGGCAACATACAATGCCATTTTCTTTCTTAGATAGGAAAGATGATAAAGCTAATAGCCAATACCAGGTCTAGGGTTCTTATTAAAATCATTTTTTAGATTATGGTCCTGAAGAAACAGTCTTACACAGAGGTATGGATAAACACAATGTGAGCTGATTTTGTACTGGTTAATCACACACTAAAGAAGAAACTTGCATGGGGTAGGGCAGATAATGCAGCTACATGGACACTAATTGGTTCTAGTTTCATTATTTTCTTCCTGATTTTGTACTGCTCTTTTTCTATACATCCTTTTATAATTTTCTGATCAATTAAGCACCCAGCTACACTGACAAAACCAATTTCCAAAAAGCCGTTATGCAAACAGGTGATATAGAATTTGGATTGGATCAGGTAGAGCTTCAGTGAATGAAGTTGCACTCAACTTTCACAACTCAGCAATAAGCAGATCTGGTTATGAAATGGGCACAAGGAAGAAAAGCATGATTAATCTCACCTCACACTCTCCAACATTCCCATTCAAGTTGAAACAGTGAGAGATTGAACCATCAGTTGTCCTTCCTCCAAAACCCCAAGCAGGGAAGTGCTTATCAGTATCATAAAATTGGATGACCTCACCCACCTCAAATATAGCCTGCAGATAAGTCAATTGAAAATTATGGAATCCAATAGAATACAATATTATTTTATGAAATAAATCAATAAAACCAAATAAGAACTTTTTTATGGAAAAACCACATAAGAACTTCATTGTAAGCCTAAATTAAAAGCCAGGATCTAAAGGTCAGAGGTTGTCTATAAAGTACCAGTAGTTTACGTGTTCAAACAATACATGGTTGTGGTCCTGCAGCAAAAAAATAATTATACCTCCACAACATGACTTTACAGACTGTGATTGTAAATTGCCCTCAGACAAATGCACAGGTCAAATGGTTATGATAATCAGATAAAGTCAAGTTTTTTCCATGGAGATCCATTTGGGCCCAAGTGGTGGACTCACATCCCTACAATATGTACCATGATATCCTATGTACTATAATTATGAGTTTACGATACACAAGTCTCAGAAAATAAATTGTTCTAATTGTAGTAAAAAGGAAGGATTAAAAGGTATAGCATGTTATCAATAGGCATACAAAAGAACAAAAAACAGTCTTCCACCTGCTGGTAAGCATTCAGTCGCCCTGAAGGATCAATATAGTGCAAAGATTCTGGGAATCGAGGGTTTCCATTTGAAGCTGGGAAAAGAGGAAAACTAGAAAGCATCATCTAAACAAACTCAACTGCAACCAAAGCACCGAAACACTAACTTGAACAGGGAAAAAGAAATCTGAACCAATGAAAATTATATACCAGTGAAATCAACAGCAACCATGAAGTTAAGCTCAAATCCACTAGATATGTAATCCAGAAAACTGTAAAGTGTTCTCTCAGAAAACGCATCCACAAAAAGCTGACCCTTTAGAATCTGTAGAGAAAAGTTAAATGCAGGTGAAGGTAATAACATAACATCATTTAAAATATGATTAAAAATTTTTGACTTCTTTCCAATCAAAAGAAAATAGGAACCTTCTCATGACCCTGGCGGGCAGGAGATGGTAAGTGAAAATTTGCACCAAGTTTTTCTTTATGGAGTCTTTCCAAGTCTGCAACTGATTTCTGAAGTTTCCTGACAAAGGAGGAAATCAATGCAAAGTTAGATCTGACATCAGTATGCATGACCAAAATGATGTAGAAAATTAAAAATTAAAACATAACTACATAAGACCAAATCATCAATCAGTTACCCTATAATTTCATGCTTGCCACTGCTATTGAAATCAAAGCATTCTATAACCAGTGGGTTATCCTGTGAAAAAGTTGGAACTTTGTCAGAAAGCAAGTAAAAAAGAAAACAAATCATAATTAATAGGCTCCAACAACATGAATATATAGAAAATACATATTATGTGTTTGTATTGGATTAGCAGACCCCATATAGTCGAGATAGGGCTTGGATGATAATGATGACATATAATGTATACATTTTGGATCTGCAACAAAACTGACATAGATTGAGGATGAAAATAATAAAAAAATGACAGTGTCCAGCAAATGGATTTCCTGCATATGGTGTCATACTCAAAAAGCAAGACAGATTCATGGGTTAATCTTGCATTATGATCTAACACCACATAGAAACCCATGATGTTAGAACCTAGATCCTCATTAAGGTAGTTATGAGTTGTTTGACTTTGCCCAGTACAACTAGAAATTGCAAACATGCAATGCACCCTCTTCAGCATTTATTTGAATATAAAAACCGACAAGCTTGCCTTGCTTCCAAATTGCTGCATAGTAAGGCAGATAGGCTTCCAAATTGGATTCAAGTTATTATTCACCACTTCTGTCTTGCAAATTGGAACAGAGCCTCCACTTTCAACAATTCTAGATATCCTTAAAAAGGGATCCTATGTGAAGAATAAGAAAAACAAGAACCAAAAAATATTAATACCTGTGTACAATAACGGTGGTGACAATAATAAAACTAAAAACAGATGCTTTCAAAACACATACACTCTTAGAAAATAGATCCTTGTTCTCTAAACAAGAACAATGGAGTATCATCTCCACAGCTCGCCTCGAAGCAATTGTTTCTTCTGCATGGATGGTAAGGGTCCCTAATCTTTTCACATCCACATGCCCATCTCTATTTTGAAGATTAAGTGTCAAGGTCTTAGTATGTTTAGTTACTATCTGCCATTTGGAAAGTAAAAAATATATTACTATGAGTATGATCTCTCATCATATAAATGACTTACCGGAAAAAAAAAATCTCATCAAATAAATGCACAGAAACACAGTGTTGTATGTGTCTGGACCTATAGGTAACAATGTTGCAAAGGAGTGACCATATAAGATGTGTCAAATCCAACACAGCACTAGATCTTATTTAGAAAAACAAGGAGCAAAGTGGGGTGAAACTTGCCACTAGCCAGCGGAAACACAATGTTTTTATCACTTTATTCAAAATGAATAAAGTATAGAAGGTGTCTAACTGTTAAATTTATTTGATTACTAACTGTTAAATTTTATTCAAAATGAATGGAAAAATGGGACAGTATATAAGGTGTCGAGCTCTAGCACCCTTCAGTAAACTTTAGGCAGGCAAGAGATTCCTAACCCAACAGATCTCACATATACAATTAATTACTGATGCAGGAGCTGAAGAGGCAAAATTGGAATTTTATGAAATTTTATGTATTTTTGGACAGTAGGGGCATTTTTGTCATTTTGCAATTTCCTGTGGGTCCATTGGTAGAGTTTAATTTGTGTAGTTATAGTTTGTTTATGTTTAAAATTTCAGAGTCATTGCATAAGTAGGATTAGAGTTATTGAGTCTTCTTTGAATTGAAATAGGATAATGACAACTTAGTTTGAGTTCTACTAGGATTACTGAGTCTAACAGTTTGACTCCTAGGACCATTATGAGCTTAACAGTTTGATCCTAGGATTATTATGAGTTTAGAGTCTATAAATATGTATTGACGTTTTACACAAAGAGAAATGAAGTTTATTGAGTTTTCTTTAGCTTATGCTAGCTATGGTGAGTGATTCCCATGTCCTAGAGTGATTCTAGGCACCTTGTGAGTGATTCCAGGTGTTTTCTCTCTTCTTTCTCTCCCTATTTTCTCTCTTATTCCTTCAAGAAGCCATTACAGCCATCAACAGCCATTAAACTCTGATCAATAAGACCATTCAACATTCTCTAAGGACTAGAACTGAGCTGGTCCTACATCAATTACTCATGTCCCCCGGACTAGTAACCCCCAAAAGGCCAAAAAGAGTTGGTTTTTGTTTACTCTTTGCCTAACCAAGGAATCTTCCAAGCTGTTTGCAGACCACCAAATGCATATACCTGGTGCCCTTAGGTCATGTTTTTTAAAGGACATGCCTATGCAGACAGACAGGGTGCATTTTAAGGTATGCACCTTGCACAGCCTATTTAAATGTATCTATTTTCATGAACTCCTATATGTATCACACTTATTGTAATGGTTTATCAACTTCTTAATTACCTTTTATTGTTATTTGTACATTAGTAATGGTCTATTGACTTTCAAAATAAACAAAAGCAATACCCAAAGCCTTAGTTCTTGCAAATAGGATCTCGACTATTTTTTTATTGGTACCCAAATATCAAAATTTCCACTAAAAAAGCAACAAAAATACAACTAATATCTGAACTCTAATCCTAAAATAGAATGAATTGTGACTAAAAAAGCCAACACTTTCATACATACAGGCCAAAGATTTAGGTCAAGGGCACTGCCCTAAACCCTTGCATGAACTTGTTTAGACCAATGTTTTAAAACGCGGAGGCGTGACGCAAGGCATTCCACTACCTAGAGGTGTGAGGCATAGTTCAGAATGCAAGAGGCGTAAGCCTCCTGAACACAAGGAGGCGTAAGCCTCCTTAAGAGGAGGGGGGTAGGAGGAGGATGAAGAGTAAGGGGGGATCTCATTTTTTCTTTATTTTTAATAAAAATCTTTTATATTAAGAAGAATAAAGATGCATAAAATTAGTTGAAAGGGGAGGTCTTGCCTTTTTTTCTTCTCTTTCTTTTTCTTCCCCTTCCCTTCCCTTTCTTTTCCTTTCCTTTCCTTTTTTTCTTTTTTCTTTTTTTTTCTGTCCTTTTATATAAGATGCGCATGAGGTGTACGCCTCTAGCACGCCTCATGAAAAAGTGCAAGAGGCGTACACCTCTTGCACTTGAGGCGTACGCCTCTAAGGTGTCAACACCTCTGGCATACACCTCAGGGCATGTTGGGAGTGCCTCGCCTGGAGGCGCTCCAGGCGTACGCCTCCCACGCCTTTTAAAACACTGGTTTAGACTTGCCTCATGGAGATTTTTGAGGGATAAAGGGATGATCTCCTAGGATTAGGAATGCAAAATGTTTAACATCACATTAACCACTTGAAGTAATGCAACTATGCGATAAATAAACAGATTAAAAGTTTCACATGCTTGAATTGTTGAGTAGTGGAAACACTTTGGTATGATCCACATATGTTTGCTTTCACTTTCTTTTTTTGACCAGTAACGCTTCACATTTTTTTTCTTTGATCAGCACAAGAGAACTTTATTTAAATTTAGGGTTATATTAAAATTTTACAGCTTGTGTATGGGATTAATGCTCCCACACTAGTACATATTTACTTTACATTGCAGCCCAAAACAATTGTTGCCTCGAAGCCCCATGTTTGGCAAGATAATCAGCTATCCCATTTGCACTCCTTCTAACCCATTTGAATTCGGCCTCTACCTCCTTTGCAACCTTTCCACTTCCCTTGTCACTTGTTTGAAAGTCCACGGAGTACTTCTATTGTTTTTAGCCCAAGAGATGATCACCTTGGAATCCCCTTCAACCTCAATATGCCTCAGTCCTAGCTGCTTAGCGATCTTCAGCCCTTGTAACAATGCCATTAACTCAACTTTTAGAGAGTTGCCAATGCCAATCGGTCCAGAGAACAAAGCTATTTTTAGAATTTCTGATTACTCCGATACCTGAGAGTCCTGGATTTCCAAGAGAGCTTCCATCAAAATTTAGTTTAATCATGTTGCTTTCTGGAGGTTTCCATTCCATTCCATCCTTACTTTCTCTCTCACTCGAGGATTGTGCTACTTTTGTCCAAGATCTTAGAATGTTTGTGACTGAGAAGTCTTGGAAGATATGCAAAGATTTTACCCAATGAGCTACTTTAACTTTTATGATGTCTATCACCTCCTCCACTGTTCTACTCTTCTCCAAGAATATTCTGTTATTCCTTTCTTCCCAAATCACCCAACAAATAGCTGCCTTCGTAGCTTTCCACATAACCTTCCCTCCACTATTCTATCACCTTCTTCACATTTTTACTTTGAAATTGTTTTATATATCAAGATATGTATGTTAATTTGGGTCAATAGGTTTATAAAACATTTAATTTCTTTTAATTGCATTTTTATCTATTACTTTTTTAGTTTTTGTTTCAAAAAATTGCGCCTTGCTTTGAAAAGCCTTACATCTCACCTGGTGCCTCCAACACTATAAAGCCCTTGCACTTTTAAAAGACTGCCTTAGGTTCCTCACTAGATTTCTTACTTCCCTTAATATGAGTCTATGTTGTCACATGCCAGGACTGTTTTTGAGCCATCCAAGTACTCTTAAGCCCCCCTTCAACTACAATGTCTTATAACTTTGTTAAAAAAGTAATAATATTTTTTTTGAATGGAAACCATAACTTATGTTAGATTATAAATAAGGTGATTATAAAAGCCACATAACCCAAGAAAGGGTTGTTGGCCTTTACAATTCCGCTCAAAACAATTGCTACCTGTTCACCCCTTGTTTGGCCAAGGTGTCAGCCAAACCATTTGCTGATCTTCTAACCCATTTGAAACTGGCCCCAATCTCCCTTTCTAACAATTTTACCTCCCTCATAGCTTGTCTGTGACACCAAATCCCCAAACTGTTCATTTGCAAACAGCCAATAACCAATTTAGAATCCCCTTCTACCTCAAGGTACTTGAATCCAATTGCTTGTTAGTCTCAATCTGTGCAAGAATGCTAAAATTTCTGCCCTCAAAGAATCACCTTCTCCTATTGGCCCCAAGTATAGAGCCAAAATTCTTCCATCACCATCTCTAAAACTCTCCCAATGAAGATGCTGCTATTATACCCCATCACCTAACAATGATCTGCCATTAACTCCTTAAATTCTTCAATTATTTTTACCCATTGTACTACCTCGATAGTGATGCTATCAATGACTGCCTCTTGATAGTATCACTATCAGGAGCTAATGCCTCCTGATAGTCTGCTATAAGCAATATCAAGTTGTCATTCAAGTAGTTCTATACATCTCATCAAGATAGTATAATCACAATGACAAGTTCCAAACCATGAGCTGTTTGCAGGAATTACTAATGAATATCAGGTAGGTCCATGAAAATCCTGGCTACTTACCTCTGATAGAACACAACTAGCTTCCCCAAGAAATTCTTGCTCATTCAACTTAAGCATCTGCAAGTAAAACACAACCTATGAACTTAAGAGTTTTACCATATGCAAGAATTATAGTTTGTCTCCGATGATCAAAATATACTTTCAAGTTGACAAAGAGGAAATGAAAATATTCTGTTAAATGCTATAGTCTCTATATCCAAATACCAGTTTATTTAGAAAATAGAACCACGTATACAAATTTTCTTTACATCTACAAAATTTGTACACTACCCTTTCAGAAGAAAATCCATTGCTCTTTAGTCATTTTGAGTAATTAAATAGAATCATTATTATCCAAACCCAAATACTATTTTAATTAGAACCATTTGAAATGAATTCCTCAACCATTTATTGCACAACTGTAGAACATCTAACAAAAGTAAAAATGCAACACCGCTAATGAACTATTTCACTGACATAATCTAATTAATCACAGCTTGATGGCAAGAAGAAAAATAGATTTTACATGTACTATTTTGCTTGGATATTACTGTAGAGAACATTGATGTGGGCCCCACAGCTGTGGTCCCACTCTGTCCGTAGGGTAGAATGTATCTAGTCATAGCTGATGGTCAATTTATTATTCTGTTATTCTAGTTGTCATTTATTTTTCAGTTTTATATTGTTATGTGTTATGATGTAAACACCAAGGGCAGATGTGTCCTTTCATGTAACTAGCATAACATACAAATATTAAATTGAAGTGGCGGCGGCAGAATATTGAGATTCTGTTCTTCTACTCAAAACCTGTGTTCTACTGCTCTCTCACCACTCTTTCTCCTCTTTCTTCTTCACTTTCTCTTCTATTCAAACCTGAAGTTTCTTAGTGATCAAGACTGATAGCAGTCTTGAACAGCTACATGGTATCAGAGCCAAGTTAGGGTTTCTCATGTGAGCTTAATACCAGCCAACCACATGAGAATCTCCTAGGACTGGAAGCTGAAAAGGAGGAGTTCGCAGACTGATTCTTGGAGATTGCTAGAAGTTCTAGCAGCTATTGGAAGCTTGTTAGGGTTGCAGAGTGTTGGTGGTCAGGAAGGATCAGAGAAGAATAGGGTTCGGGTAACCCTAGAAGGCAACGAACATTTTTTCCTTGTAAGTTATTTATTTTCTAAGAGAAGTTCTATCAGAGAAGATAGGTTGGACCTATCTGGAGGGGGAGGCCGAACCATTCTAGGGTTTTCTCTCTTCAATTCACTAGGGTTTTACAGCAAACCCTAGGCCGAACTGTCTCAACTTTGTCTCTGGTTTGAAAGTGATCTTGCGGCAAGCCCTAGTGTTAGACTGAACCTTGTGATCTACCTAGAGCTGCCCTCAAGTTTATTGTTAGCATTGATCAGATTCTAGGGTTTCTTATTAACCCTACTGCAAGTCTATCTATACAGTACTGGTTGGATTGTGCAACTGAATTGTTCACTTTAAGGACTGTTTAAAACCCTAACTCTGCCAAGCATATCAGACCTATTTTTAAGCTGTTTTTCAGAGTCCTAAGGGGTTAGAGCTCTACGGACAGCTACTGTTGTGTTGTCTAGTTGGCTTCAGATCAGAATTATCCCAATTTTGTGCACATACACTGTGAATACAGATCAGGCCTATACTGTTTTTTGATTGTGATTGGTAGTCTAAGTGCTGTTTTGAGACTTGACAGAATGGAGTTTAAAAATCAGGCAGAAGGCAGCCTTGGGAACATCAGTTATGGTAGTGTTTCTGAGATGGGTGGTCAGATTACAACCGTAAAGTTTGATGGATCAAACTATTTGGAATGGGCCCAATCAGTCATGATGGCTATTGGTGGAAGAGGTAAATTAGGGTACCTCTTGGGAGACATGAAAGAACCTCCCAAGGGAGACCCGACGTATACCAAGTGGATCCAAGAAAACTGCTTGGTTATGACATGGCTGTGTAATTCTATGCAGCCTCATATTAGCCGGAATTACTTGTGGGCAAAGATAGCTAAGGAGATATGGGATGTTATGAAAGAAACTTATTCCCAACCCCTTAATGTTTCCAGAGCATATGAATTGAAATGTGAAGTGAAAAATCTTAAACAAGGAGAGAGACCGGTTTCAGTATATTTATCTACCTTGCAGTCCCTGTGGCGTGAGATTGATCACTTAGAGACTCTTGAGTGGGAGAGTCCCAAAGATGCACAGATATATAGAAAGCAGGTTGAGACAAACCGGGTATTTGAGTTTCTGGTAGGCCTAAATTCAGAGTATGATATTGTACGGCAACAGATTTTGACTAGAGACAGTGTGACTCTCTCTCAGGCATACTCATTTGTACACAGTGAAGAGACTAGAAGGAAAGTTATGATGCAACCTCAGCCCCCCACACCAGCCTTTGTAGTGGTCACACCCAAATCAGGGGGTGATTTAGAGGAGGACAGGAGGAAGGAAGACAAGAAGGATGTGGTATGTGAACATTGTAAGAAGCCCAAACATACAAAAGAAACATGTTGGAAACTGCATCCTCACTTGGTTCCTGCGAAGTTGAGAAGCAAGAAGGGCTGCTCATGTAGCCGTGAACACTGATTCAGCATCCTCATCTGGCACAAAAGGAACATCTTTAGAGACCTTGGCTGTAGTTCGGGCTGCCCTGATACAGTTAGAAAAGGAAGTTGGAAATTCAGCTCAACCACCGCAGTCACCATCAGCCCCTACCACATCTGCCTTCGCACATTCAGGTACTCGAGCTTCAGCCTATCATGCCTCAGCTCCAGGTACTACTGAAACTTGTTGGGTAATAGATTCAGGTGCATCCGATCACATGACTAGCTTGCCTTCACTGTTTACTACTTACCATTTGTCTTCTGGTAGGGATAAAGTATCTATTGCTGATGACTCCCTGGTTCCTATTTCTAGGAAGGGTGACATCAAGTTATCAGATACTATCTCCCTATCATCTGTCTTGCATGTTCCTAAGCTTGATACTAACTTTCTTTCAGTCAGTAGTATTACCAAGCATATGAACTGCTCAATAACTTTCTTCCCTGACCGATGTGTTTTTTAAGACTTGGAGACGAAGAAGGTGATTGGGACTGGCCGTGAGACGAATGGGATCTATCTGCTCGGGGAGAGGTTCCGTCAGGAAGAGTCAGTAGAGAAGATGTCTTTTATTTCTCAGAGTGTGAGTCCGGTTATGCTTTGGCATAACCGATTAGGTCATTTGTCTTTTCGGTCTTTAAAGAGTCTGTTTCCAACTTTATTTGAGTCTATTGAGTTGTCTCAGTTACAGTGTGAAAGTTGTGAGTTTGCTAAGCATTGTAGAAAGCCTTATTTATTGAGTAATAAAAGGAGTGATAATTCTTTTGATATTGTGCATATTGACGTTTGGGGGCCTTATCATATCCCTTCCATGGGTGGGTACAGATATTTCTTGTTATTTGTTGATGACCATACCCGTTTTTCTTGGGTTTATCTCATGCGTTCACGAGATGAAGTACCTTCCCTGACCCAAAACTTTCACCAAATGATCATAACCCAGTTTGATGCCAAGATCAAAGTTCTCAGATCTGATAACGCAAAGGAATACTTTGCTAACTCATTGACATCTTATCTTCTTCATCATGGGGTTATCCACCAGATCTCTTGCCCTCATACACCTCAGCAGAATGGAGTTGCCGAAAGGAAGAATAGGCACATTTTGGAAGTGGCTAGAAGTCTCATGTTAAATTCCAATGTTCCTATCCGCTTCTGGGGTGATGCTATCCTCACGGCGGTATACCTTATTAATCGGGTTCCTTCCAGGGCCCTTGATATGAGATATCCTTTTTCCCTTCTACACCCACGTGAGGACTTGTTTTCTATTCCTCTTAAGACATTCGGTTGTACCTGCTTTGTTCAGCTTCTTGGACCCCATCACTCCAAGTTCGAACCCAAAGCCTCCAAATGCATCTTCCTTGGTTATGCACAAACTCAAAAGGGTTATTGGTGCTATGATCCTGTCTCAGGGAGGAAGTTTGTCTCCATGGATGTCACTTTCTTTGAGGGGACACCCTATTATCCTCGGGTTTCCCCTCAGGGGGAGAGCAATGAGAGTGGGGGTTTGAGTCCTTGTCTTCAGAGGGAGAGCAGTGAGAGTGGGGCAGTTCCTTTACCTATTTCATTGGGTGATGAGAGCTGCAATGGTGAGGGTGGTCAGAGGGATCAGGAGTTGAGGGTCTATCACAGGCGGTGCAGGCAGGTTGATCCTAATCATCAGTAGTCCAGGCCAGCTCCAATCTCATCTGCAGCTCTAGGTCCAGGTACTAAAATCCTAGGGCCCATAGAGACTTCCTCTATTGTTGCCATTTCACCTCCTACAGATGATATTGACCTTCTGATTGCAGTCCGTAAAGAGAAACGACATTGTACCACATCTACAGCCCACTGTATTTCCCATTTTTTATCCTATGATCGCCTATCTCCTACCTACAGGTCCTACCTTAGTTCCATTTCCAATGTCCCTATTCCAAGAACAGTGCAAGAAGCCCTATCCGTCCCGGAATGGAAAGATGCAATGCAAGTTGAGATGGATGCCTTGTTGAAAAACAACACCTGAGAGGTAGTTGATCTGCCCAAAGGAAAGAAACCAGTTGGATGCAGATGGGTATTTACGGTGAAGCATAATGCAGATGGATCTATTGAGAGGTATAAAGCTCAGTTAGTTGCAAGAGGGTTTACACAGACTTATGGCATAGATTACTTGGAGACCTTTGCCCCGGTAGCCAAGATTACCACTATTCGAGTCCTATTATCCCTTGCAGCAAGTCACACTTGGCCTTTATACCAAATGGATGTGAAAAATGCTTTTCTGAATGGAGATCTACAGGAAGAAGTTTACATGTGTTTGCCTCCTAGATTCTATGATGCAGAAACAGGTAAGAAGGTCTGCCGGCTCAACAAGGCTTTGTATGGTTTGAAACAGTCACCTAGGGCTTGGTTGGATAGATTCAGACTAGCCCTTGTGAAGTTTGGTTATGTACAGGCCCAGTCAGATCATACTCTATTCATCAAGAGGGTGGAGTTCTCCTTGACACTACTGGCAGTATATGTTGATGATATTGTGGTCACAAGGAATGATAGCCATGAGATTGAGTCCCTTAAACAGCTCCATCAAGAATTTGAGGTGAAAGACCTTGGTGTACTCCGGTATTTTTTGGGTATTGAGGTTGCTAGATCCAAACAGAAGATCTTTATCTCTCAGAGGAAATATGTCCTAAACCTGTTGATAGAAACTGGAAAGTTAGGTGTCAAGCCTGCAGATACACCAATTGAACAGAACCACAGGATTAGTGCAGAGAGTGGGGAGCTTCTTGAAGACAAAGTTATGTTCCAGCAGTTGGTAGGAAAGCTCCTATATCTATGCCTCACTCGGCTAGATATTACTTATGCTGTTAGTGTTGTCAGACAGTACATGCATTCTCCTAGAACCACACATCTTCTTGCGGTAGAAAGAATCTTAGCTTACTTGAAGAGATGCCCGGGTAGGGGTATACCGTTCAAGAACAACAACCACATGAAGGTGGAGGTCTATACGGATGCTGATTGGGCTGGGAGTGTTGATGACAGAAGGTCTACCTCAGAATATTGTGCTCTTGTGAGAGGAAACCTTGTCTCCTGGAGAAGTAAGAAACAAAGTGTTGTCACCCGGTCAAGTGCTGAAGCAGAATACAGGTCCATGGCCAACGGAGTGGCTGAAATCCTATGGCTAAGATCTCTACTTGAGGAGTTGGGTATTGAGTATGAGAAGCCCTTGATGCTGTATTGTGATAATCAAGCAGCCATTAATATAGCACATAATCCAGTGCAACATAACAGAACCAAACACATTGAAGTTGACTGCCATTTTGTACGAGAGAGGGTCTCATCTCAAGAAGTATGCCTCCCTTACATCACATCCAGTATGCAACTAGCAAACATCCTCACTAAAGCCATATCAAGAAAGAAGCTAGAAGCGGATCTATCCAAGTTGGGAATGATGAACATTTACTCCCAATTTGAAGGGGAGTGTAGAGAACATTGATGTGGACCCCACAGTTGTGGTCCCACTCTGTCCATAGGGTAGAATGTATCTAGTCATAGCTGATGGTCAATATTTTGTTATTCTAGTTGTCATTTATTTTTCAGTTTTATATTGTTATGTGTTATGATGTAAACACCAAGGGCAGATGTGTCCTTTCATGTAACTAGCATAACATATAAATATTAAATTGAAGTGGCGGCGGCAGAATATTGAGATTCTGTTCTTCTATCAAAACCTGTGTTCTACTGCTCTCTCATCACTCTTTCTCCTCTTTCTTTTTCACTTTCTCTTCTCTTCGAACCTGAAGTTTCTTAGTGATCAAGACTGATAGCAGTCTTGAACAACTACAATTACATATACTATTTTTCCCCGTTATGACGATTTAATGATTCAATATGAAATGATACTTTAAGCCACTAGAGCTTACTTTCAAGTATTATAGAAGAATTAAAAATCAAAACTGAAATACCTTTGCAATGCTTTTGACATCAAGTAATTAACAGAAAAAAAGGAAGGTAATTCTCCCACAAAGTAAGTAGACAGTGCTGCTTGTACTGATATTAGAAATAGTATTGGACCATATGAAAGTCGCCCTATTCACAGTTTCCTGTTCACTGCACCAGCATCAGAAGAAATTCCACCTAGTAGCTTGATTCCAAGCATGCAAATCTAGGAAGATGGGTGGAGCAGGGATAAGAGCATTGGGCCCATTGAACAAAGCCCTCTTTGGTAAGTGGCCATGGAGGTCTGGAGTGGAAAAGGAGCTATGGAAGAGGATGATTAGAAGCAAATATGGGTGTACTCACATAAAATGGGAAACAACACCTATTTTTAGAATCCTATGGATCCAGCATCTGGAGAAGAGTATTAAAAATTAAGGATTATTTTCTTTTTTCTGGCTACTTATATTTTAAGGTGGGGAATGGAGAGCACATTTGTTTCTGGTAGAACCCTTAGGGCAGATGGAGTCATGGTGACCTCTATGTGAAAGATTTCCCAACTTGTAAAATATGGCCTGTAACAAAGAAGACACTGGCAAGGAATGTAATGAGATTATATGCGACCAGGTAGTCTGGTCCCCTTGTTTGAGGCACAATTGGGAAAGCGGAGAGGATGCTGCAACTACTAATGAAA
Source organism: Nelumbo nucifera (assembly GCF_055504915.1). NCBI lineage: Eukaryota > Viridiplantae > Streptophyta > Magnoliopsida > Proteales > Nelumbonaceae > Nelumbo > Nelumbo nucifera. Next base: position 98,263,859 of record NC_142651.1, read on the forward strand.
CTCTGATTTTGGAATCATCTGTTTTCGGTGATTTCAGTGTCTTGGAAGGAGCAGCTGAGGAGTCTGTGGCTTGGGAATGGATTTGGAAAGGCTGGTATCCATCTAAGTGGTCCTTTTTATGTGAACAACCCTCTTACACAGAACCCTTAATATTGATCATCTTCTATCAAAAAAAGTGCAGGATGAGAATAGTAAGTGCTGCATGTGTGGCTTGACACCAGAATCTGTTGGCCATCTTCACTGTAATGTAGTTGTTGAAGTTTGGAATCATTTCCCCAAGCTTTTCAAGAAGCAGTCGGCAACATGTTAAATGCCTGGTCTCTTCACCAAGACATCAACCAAGGCTTTCAGTTGTAGAGGTAACATTTCGTGGAGAGTTCTCACGGCTATTTGCTGGTTGACATGGAAAAGAGTGTAACTTAATATTTAAATATCAAATCCTGATGGAAGGCAGCAGCTCATTTTTGTAGGCTCCTCAGGAATTGTAATCTGTTCCATTTTCTTTGATCTGGGGGTATTTCACTGATGCAGCAGCATGCACTTGGTTAAATCAGTTTGAGCCTCTTTGGAAAACCAAAAAGAATCTGACAGATTTGAAGAAAAGGAAGAAATGGTCTTAGAAAGGCTTTTGGCCTCATTCTTGTCTTGAAGGAAATTTACAGGAGAAGAATTGGTGAAAACTAAAAGTGGAATCTGATCTGCTTAGTTTTTGTTATTTTGAAATTACTATTTATAGTAACTCTCGGATTTACTATTTATAGTAATTCTCATAATTACTATTTTTATTAAACTCATGGTTGACTACTTCTAGTAATTTCTGATGTCTTTAAATTAAAGTGGTTTTAGTTGGATTAGGAAAGTGCTATTAGAGTTGTTTAGGAATTGAAGTCCTTATTTAAGTGTCCTAATGGGTCAGTTATGGATTTGTCTTAGTTCTAAAATAATTAGGAGTTTTGTTGGGTCAATTTCTTAGTCCAAATTGAAGTCTAAAAGGGGGCATCCGAGTTAGCAAGGGGGTTTGGGACAAAGGGGAAGACGATTGGGTTGAAGAGTGAAGGGGGTTTTGGAATTAAGTAGTTTAGGAGAGGAGGGAGGAAGGATTGTTGTGGCTATCTTGGGTGGGAAGGCCAATGGAATTGATAGAAGTTGGGGGCAACTGTGGGCAATTCCATTGCTGTTGGTTTATTTCCACCAGTGCTTCTCTCAGTGCCGAGAGAAGTTTTTGGTGTTTGTCCCTGGAAGGTGGTGGAATTCAAATTGTAACCTGGAAATTTTGATGCTCTGATTTCATTTCTAGTCACCCCTACACACAGTAATTTAAAAGGGGTGTGCCTAGGTGCACAGGCAAGGCGCATTTTAGGGTATGCGCCTCGTCTAGGTCCTAGACACAGCCCTTTCAAAAGGCACATGCCTGGTGCACCTAGGCGTGCACCCGATGCGTAGCACAAAGGTGGCTCATAGAATCAGGAATGTAATATGTTTTACATCACATTAGATACTTGAAGTAATGCATTTGAGGAAAAAAAGAGATTGTGGGTTTTACATGCTTGAAAATGTTTTATATGTTTGGTTTTATTTTTAAATTCTCATTTGAATATGCTTTACATGTTATGTTTATGTACTTTAATTTTAGATAATAGGTTTTTTAAAACATTTATTTTAAAACTTAAGTTTATATTTTTATTAATATTATGTTTATTTTTTTATTTTTGGCATTTTTTTGAATTTTATGACATATTTTTTATTTTTTTAGCATTTTTTTGTATTTTTGCGCCTTTCTTCAAAAAGGCACATGCCTCGCCTTGCGCGTTAGGCACAAATTGGCCCTTGTGCCTTTTTTTGCGCCTTGCGCTTTTATAACACTGCCCCCACAGCCCCTCATTCAGCCCACAAAGCCGCCACCATATCCTAACTTGATAGGACCCTAACCCGTCCTACATCATTCACCCTCCATATAATACAATTACTTTTACCATTTCCTATCAAATGAATTTGTCATCTTTAATTCTTGTTCAGACATCATATAACCTTAGTTTAAGTGTATTTGTGGCAGTCTAAAAAAGAATTTTTTTTATAAATAATAGATGAAAGATGGAAGCAAAAATAAAGATACCTTTACGGGTAAATTGTGAAATTTAGTGTCAACATCAAACACACGAAATCTGAAACACAAGATGCATAGATGAATAAGTAAAACAAAGAAGGCCAGAATAAACTAGAAAGAAATTCATATATAAGAAAGAAAGAATCTTACACCAAAGGCTGAATAATCTCAAACTGATAAGCAATAGGAACTTTTCCAATCCACACAGGATCAAGTGTGTTCAATATTACTTCTGTACGACCCAGCTCCTCAAGAGTTCCATTGCTTTTCTTTGTGTAAACTACAGCCATAGGATCACTCTGTAACACAAATGTTAATAGGAATAACAATGCAAGCAAGGAATAAATCCATTTGATACTGACATAGAGAAACAAAGCAGAAACAGCATGGAGCTTTGTTTTAAGGTTTCACTATTAACACTTAAAGATTGAAAGGTTTTGAGAAGAGAAAAAGAAACAACAATGCAACCAAGGGCAGCTAGTCACCTTGGTTGGCCCCCTTGCCTGAATGCTTTGACTTTTATAAAAAAGGCACCCATCTAAGTGGCTAGGTGCCCATCTAGGTGACAATAATCACAAGGTGAGCGCATTATTAATATTATAGTTATTACCATGGCTGCATCTTATTAGTATATGTTTTGATACATTCTATATGTGTTATATATATTACTTGCACTTTGTTTTAGGGTTTCACAATTAAAATTTATTTTTTTGATCAATAACAGAACCCTTTCATTAAAAGAAGTGAAATAGGTACAGAAACAGGGAGGGGTAACCTCTTTTACCTCTCCCCACAAAATACAAACAATGAAATTACAACATAGATCAGAACAATGACTTCTTCCAACCCCTTGCTATGAATGAGTTAGCACACCTTTTAACCCACTGCATCTCACTTCCGTTCCCTAAGCCAACCACTTGAAGTTTCTTCTTTCATTAATATACGACCACATACCATTGTCCTCCTTTTCTAGCCACCCTATTACCACTTTTGAGTCTCCTTCAATGATCAACCGGCTAATTTTTAGCTCTTTAGTTCTTCTTACACCCTCCAAAACAGCTATAATCTCAGCTCGAAGTGAATCCCCAACTCCAACGGAGCCTGAATTAAGAGCCTTGACTAACCTCCCTCACTCCTAAACACTCCCCCTATCCTTGAAGGTCTAGGGTTACTTTCTCTGCTACCATCGAAGTTCAATTTTATGAAACCTTCCATTGGTGGAGTCCACGTGGGACATGAGATACTCCTCCTGAGGGCTGAGGTTGCCACTTCCTTCCAGATATTCAGCAATGTCACTATTTAGATGTCATAAAAAAGAGCAAACGATTTCACCCAATGGAAAACCCTAGCAGTGATTACCTCAACAATTGTCTCTCTACTCTTCTCTTTTTCAGCAAATAATCTTTGATTCCTTTCCTCCCAAACTATCCAGCGAACAACAGCTCTTGTACATCTCCACAACACTTCCCCTCTTCTTTGTCCAGCTACTAGCAGAAGAGTCAAAAAGACCCTGCATAGTTGATGGAGTCCACCTACAACCAAACAAGGAAAAAAACCAAACCCAAATAGAGGAAGTAAAGGGCAGGGGATTAATAAGTGGTAAGAGGGCTCACCATCAGCTTTACATAAAATGCATCAGTTAGGAGACAAGCACCAAAAAGGCTTTTTCTTTTCAAGTAGATCACAAGTGTTTATTTTTTCCCAAGAAAACCTCCTAACAGAAGGCCCCAATCATTGGAGGAATCAATTTACCCCAAACTTCCTTAACAGGAAAAGGATGCCCTAAACTTTTTTTTGATAAGTAAATAAAAATTTTCATTAAAAAAGAAAAGGAAGAGTACAAATTAGTGGTGATGAGGCATCACCTACTTGCATCAAAAAGAGAAAACAAGATACCCAGATTCAATACAAATTTTCCAAATTACATATTTGAAGACCCAGCACTTCCCCTCTGTCTTCCCTTGAGCATTGACTGAATTCTGGGTGAACCAAAACCCAGTCCACCACTGATTTGCTTACTGCAGCTACTATCCTGTCCAAATTACAGCTTTTGTCATAACAAATTCTTCCATTCTTCTCCTTCCAAATGTTCCAACAAATTGCGAATGGGATGCAGCTCCAAACCACCTTCACCTTTTTGCTACCTCTTAACTTTAGCCATGTAGAAAAAAATTTCTGGGACTGAATTTGGATGAAAATCAGATACCCCAAACAAATCTGTGAACAATCTCCATGGAAAACTAGCAACTTGCATTCGAAAAACTAGCAATCTTGCATTCGAAAAACTAGCAATCTTGCATTCAAATGATCCACAGTCAGGACATTGTCCATAGCCACCAGCCATGCAAAAGCTTCTAAACTATCAGCAGGTTGAACTAAGGCATTAAAAAAAGAGGCACAGGTAAAGGCACCAGTAGAGGAAAGAGTCCAAATCTGAGAGTCTAACTTAGAAGGATCCAAGAAAACCCTTTGTAGAATTTGAAGCAGTGCCAAAACATTGTCCAAATCCAAGTCTCTAAATCCCCTTCTGGAACCTAAATCCCATTCAATCTCAAGACCCAAACTTGAAGAAGGTAAAAAAGTGGAAACAAGCTCATTTTTGTAGTTGGAAATGGCAAACAAAGAGGGGAATTGATCTATTAATGGTGAACTCCCCACCTAGACATGTTCCCAAAACTTTACCAGGTTTCCAAAACAAAGATTATACTTGATACAAGGAATGAAGGAAGAATGGCATGTATAGACTTCCAAGGGGCAGCAATAGTAACTCGAGCCTGGCCTCCCGCATCCTAGCCCTCAGTTGTCAGACCATGAATGCTAAGAATCACCTTTGCCCACAGTTTATCCTTGTCTATCGACAGCCTCCACAACCATTTCCCTATGAGAGCCATATTCCTCATCCGAATGTTCTGAATTCCTAGACCACCAAAATTCCTACTACTAACAACCTCCCAAATCTATAATCCTTTTTTTCTTTTGATGAGTAACTCTATGATCCTTTCTTTCCTCCCCTGATTCCCACAAAAAATCTCTAATTAATTTCTCTAGCCCACTGCAAACCTTTCTTAGAATTTTGAACACCAAAAGGAAGTAGACTAGTAGGTTAGCCAAAGTTGATTTGATTAGAGTACTTCGACCACCCAAAGATAAAGAGTTCCTTTTCCAAGAGGTTAGTCTCTGTGTAAATTTGTCCACTATAGGATTCCGAAGGCTTAATTTTCTCAGGTTATCACCTAAAGGTAACCCCAAGTAATTCATTGGCCACTGGGCAACTTCACAACCCAAAACTAATGCACAGTTCGACACCTCCCTTTCTTCCATGTTGACCCCCACTACACAACTCGTATTAAAATTGATTTTTAAATTTGACATATGTTCAAACAATTGCACCACCTTCCTCAAATTCCTAACCCAACTGATATCATCACCCTCACAAAATAGAATATTATCATTTGCAAACTGTAGATGGGTGAGGGGGACTATCCCTTCCCACTCTCCACCCTCTAACCAACTCTCTCGAGTCTGCTCTTTGGATTAGCTTCCCTAGTACATCAGTCACTAAGGTAAATAGGAAAGGGGAAAGGGAATCACCTTGTCTAATTCCTCTGATAGTTGGGAAGTGATCCACTACAGTCTCATTCTACCAATATAGAATAATGGCAAGATCTAATACATCCATGAATCCACTTGCACCACTTATCTCCAAACCCATAGTTCCTCAACATTTCCAACAAAAATCCCCAATCCACCAGGCCATAGGCCTTCTCCTGTTCTTCAGATCAAGTTTACAAATTAGGCCTTTTGTTCCACTTATCTTCATCTCCTCCACACTCTCATTAGCAATTAGGATTTGATCAATAATCTGCTTATTCTTATAACAAACACTCCTTGATTTGGGGAAATAATAGTAGGAAGCACAGATTTAATCCTCCAAGAAAGCACCTTCGCAATGATTTTATACAAGCTTCACAATTAAAATTTAAAGGATCGAAGAGTTTTGCGAAAAGAAAAAGAAAGAATAAAAGATAAAAGAGGCTTATTCTTATTAACTATGGAACATAAAATATAAAATAGAATATACACACACGCAAACCTTTTGAGAGATAACTTCTATTATCTCTCCTCTTTCTTTTTATTTACAATTGCACCCAAAACATTTGATCTCTCCCCACCCCTTGCTTTGCAAAATCGTCTACCATGCTATTGGCATCCCTCTATAGACCATACCCGTTTAATTCTCACTTCAATATATCAAGTCATCCACCTGAATTTTTTCTATTCCATTTCTATATGACCATAAGGCAGCTTCTCTACTCTGCAACCATCTTATTACCAAATTTGAGTAACCTTCAATTACTAATTTCTTCATATCCATATTTTTTGCTTGCTGCGCACCCTCCATTACAACCATGATCTCAGTCCTTAATGAGCCTCCCAACCCCAATCAGGCCTGAAAATAGTGCAACAACATGCCCATTCTCATTTCTGAACATACCACCCACTCATTACAACCCCAAATTCCCTATACTACTTCCATCAAAGTTCAGATTCATAAACCTTTTTCTAGTAGAGTCCACACTCTACATGTGGTCTGTTTTGATAATGTCCCAGCCACTTGAACAATTTATTTACTGCCAACCACGAGAACGTTTTTCCCAAAATTTTCTGAAATACTGTATTTGCGGCTCAGTTTGGAAAGAGTACAAATATGCATACGTACAGTACAAATACATACAAAATACAAGGTTTTGCACTCTACATATTTATATTTGTACTCCTTCCAAACTGAGCCTATAGAACAATGTTTATTCTTAAAAATCCCTGCACTCCTCTCCAGACAAATGCACCAAAAAACTTCTGCAGGAACAAGTTCCATGCCAGTTTTCCGCTCTTAGTGAGACCTTCGACACTCCAGCCCTTCACAAAATCCCTGGTTAGTATCCTGTTTGGATAGGCAGTCCACACAAAGAAAGCTACCTTTGAGGGCTCCTTTCATCAAACAATATTGATGGGGAAGAATTTTTCCTCCAGTCTGGAGATATGATTGTAGAAAAATTTGACCATGAATTCTCCAGATTTCTCCAACTCGCAGGTTCTTTAATCCTCTCTTCTGCTGTCCACTTGAGTATTATACAGTCTATGCAACAATTCTGCCAGTGAATCCACTTCCCAATCATAAAAATGTCTTCTAAAATGAGGCATCCACACCACATTTCCATTCTGCACCTGCATATATTCTACCACAAAGGCTTCCGTGTCCATTGCAAAGTCAAACAAAGCATTCTTCAAGAACTCCAGGCATGAAGTTTCTATTTCATTTTGCAAACATTCAGTCTAATAATATACTAAAGAATACCAAAACAGCATAAAAAATACCAACTATCAACAGCCAGAAAAGACAGTGTTTAATATAAGTAACTGCATGAAGAGCATTAGAAAACCAGAGGATGTTTAAGACATAGAAAACTAAAATATCAGACAGAATGGTGAATAATAGTTGATAGTGCACCGCCATAAACTATTAAATAGAGACCATAAGAGTTTTGTGTAGGCTAGGAAATAAGAAACATGCCTCAACCTGAACAATTAACACTTGGTGCCACCTGAAAGTGCACCCCACCAAACTAAGATAGCACTGTTAGTGAGTGCAACATACTAGGATAGAACCCTCACAAATTTTCATAGAAAATTAGAAATATTTGATAATCCAATCTTCCTAAGCTTCCTAATGGATAACCACATTAAGCCACAAACATGTCAATGCTACCAAACTCACAAATCCATGATAAAGAATAAGTGAATAAAAAATTCATGCACTCAATTTCTTATTCTTTTTTTTTTGGATAAGGAAAAAAATTATGGTAGTTAAAGATACTCAATGCAATTCTATAGGATCCTAGCAGCAACTGTATTGCAAATAGAAATTAATTAATATTTTCATGCAAGGAAAGGCGTACCTTTGAAAGGATATCAAGGTTACGTAATTTTGCAGCAGAAAATGATAACTGCAATGCAAAATTACACAGGTAAATGTGGTGGTGTCTTGTAACAAAGAAAATTGGATGACCAAAATAAAATTCACAGCAAACAGATACAAAAGAGAAAAAAAAAAAGATGCAAAAAAAAAAAACACATAAACCCTTCTGCTCATACATACAGAATTAGATATTCATATAACGATAAATGGGGATATATATATATATACTTCTAATTTTTCTAAGTATCCTTTCCAGATTAAGTCATGCCAAATAAAAAGGAAACTCAATATATTTATGGAACATCTTATAAGAATATTCCTTTTAGAACTACATGTAGTTATATACCATTTAAATCTATCTTTTGTCAACAAAAAAAATAGTCTATCATGAGTCTCAAGGAACCACTCAACCTAAAAACTTAAGCTGTTAGTGAGGTCCCTGAATAGGTTTTCATTCTCTAACATGCCCCCTCACACAAAAGCCTATCAAGCTTGAAGTGTGGACAAGAACAGGTCCACCCATACCTTGTTCTGAAATTTAATTAATTATAATGGGAATGACGAGGATTGAACAATAGACCACTTGGTCAAACAGGGTCATACAATCTCAATGAACCGTTCAACCTAAAATCTTAAACTGTTAGGTGAGGTCCCTGAATAGGTTTTTACTCTCTAACAATGAGTCAATGAGGAGGTCAGACAGAATAAAATTCTCATATACCCTTTTTTTGGCCAACAAACTAAACCCCAGTAATTTCAGATACCTTGTCCTTTAATAAGGAGTTTATCTTAAAATCTCTACCTTAATGAAAATATAAGAGCGTCAGACCTCAAATAGGTAACATGGGATCCACAAGTCCCTTAGCAAGGAGACTCAATTCATTCTTATTGTCATGGTTGCTCTCCTACTCTACCCAACCAAGAGAGTGTAGATTCTGCTCACCACCAAAGTGGATATTGTCTAGAAAGCCTCTAAGGTGAAGGTGAAAACTTGAAAAAAGTTATGGCTTTAAGTTTCTTGTTTTCACCAGTGACAGGTCAATGGTATTTGGAGAAAACAACAATGCCCCAAGTGGAAAAAAATACACTATATACCCGTAGGATGTAGAGAGAGAGAGAGAGAGAAATAGGAGATTGTTTGAAAAAAAATATAGAAGGATTGAAAGAATCATGGCAGATATATGCAAAATGGTTATGCTTGGTTGTTTTTCTACCAGATTTTGCTCAGACAAGCAGATCAGAGTTTGGAGAGAGCTTTTGAGAAAACTATTGAAAATCCAAATTCTGTACCTTTGAGTGTATTTATAGTTAAGATGTAACTAGGTGTTACCTTTTTACAATCATAAAGAAAGTTGTACATGATAGTTCATAGTAGGATTATAGACTATAGATGCCTGAGATTTACAAGCAAAATAAGCAAAGAGACTTGCTGATTCTGCTGCCTATGTATATATGTACAAAAACTATATATAGAAATTTCTTTAATAATGCCTGAAGATGATTCAGATGAAACTGTTTGATCCATGACAGCATACTGGATTGTTGCTTCATGAAAAGAAACACAACATATCCAGTAATAGAAGGTACCCAGTAAATAAATTCTCACACATTCCCTTTCTATTTAGGTTGTCTTCATGGGAATTAGCTGATAGTAGAATCTGAAAACCTAGAAGAAAAGAGATGGACGTGGAAGAGAAGAAGAGAAGAGGAAGAAGAAAGAGAGAAGAAAAATTGCCTGAAGATGATTCAGATGAAACTGTTTGATCCATGACAGTATTGTTGCTTCATGAAAAGAAACACAACAAATCCAGTAGTAGCAGGTACCCAGTAAATAAATTCTCACCCATTCCCCTTCTACTTAGGTTGTCTTTATGAGAATTAGCTGATAGTAGAATCTAAAAACCTAGAAGAAAAGAGATGGAAGTGGGAGAGAAGAAGAGAAGAGAAGAGAGGAAGAAGAAAGAGAGAAGAAAAATTGAAAAGGTGTTATATTATTAGGGTGAAAGAGACAAAAGAAAGCCCTTGCACATAACAGAATTACAACACTCCCCCTCAAGTTGGGTGATATATATCATCATGCCCAACTTGTCATATAACTTATTGTGCCGTAGGTCATGAAGACCTTTTGTAACAATGTCTGCAAGTTGCTCCTTGGAACTGATATAAGGAGTACAAAGTTCACCCTTTTCAAGATTTTCTCTTTTAAAATGCTTATCAACTTCAATATGCGTAGTTCTGTCATGAAGAACTGGGTTGGCAGCAAGATTTTTAGTTATGTTGTTGTCACAATAAAGGGACATTGAGCTGTCAACAAAGAAGCCCAATTCACTAATTGGACTTTTTACCTAAAGCAATTCAGATTTCAGCAACCCCATGAGTCATGGCCCTATACTTGACTGCAGCACTGAATCTGGCCAGAACACTCTGTTTCTTGCTCCTCCGAATGACTAAATTTTCACCAACACAGGTGGAGTACCAGCTAGTGGACTTCCCACCATCAACTGACCCTGCCCAATGAACATCAGTTTAAACTTCAGATTTCATATGGCCATGCTTCTTGAACAATATACCAGTCCCTGGATATTTTTTTAGATATCTGAAGACCCTCTCTGCAGCTTCCAGATGTGAAGTCCTAAGAGCCAAATCATTGACAAGTAGAGAAACCTACCCACTTACCTCTGAAACTTCTTGACATCTTCCACAGGTTCTCCAAGACAATCACCCTATCTATGATTAGCATCAATGGGGGAACTTGCTGGCTTACACCTAGTTTGTCAATATCCTATAAGAGATCTAGGATGTACTTCCTTTGAGAAATGAAGATGCCCTTTTGTGAATGGGCCACCTCAATTCCAAGAAAGTACCATAGAAGTCCTAGATCCTTAACTTCAAACCGCATAGCAAGGGATTCTTTCATCTTCTGAATTTTAAAACTCTAGTTCGCAGTGATCACTATATCATCCACATACACAATTAGGGCTACAACTTTCTCGTGTTCCCTCTTGACAAAGAATGTAAGATTTGACTGACACAACTTGGACCCAATTTGTTGAAGGGCCAAGTGAAATATACTAAACCAAGCCCTTGGAGATTGTTTCAACCCACATAGGGATTTTGTCAACCTGTAGACCTTCCCTTCATTCCCTTTTTGCTAAGAATCCATAAGAATCCCGAGGGTTGAATCATATAAACTTCCTCTTCCTAGTCTCCATTTAGGAAAGCATTTTTAATATCAAACTGATAGAGCTCCCAATCAAAGTTAGTGACTAATGATAGAAGAATCCGGATAGAATTAGCAATTGGAGCAAAAGTCTATGAATAATCAACCCCATACACGTGTGTTAGTCTTTTAAAAGGTGCACCTAGGCGCAGAGGGGAGGCGCTTTCTAGGCTAGATTCCTCACCCAGGCTAAGGCACACAACCATTGGACAGGCGCTCGCCTTTGCACCTAGGCATGCGCCTCAAGCCAAGCGGTAGGCGAGCGCCTGGATGATGTCTAAAGACTCCAAACATAGTTGTCAAGGCGACGCCTAGGCAACAAGGCACCCTTGGAGGCTCACCTCGCTCAATCGCCAAGCAGTTTTGCATATTGTGTAATAAAATACTTTTATATTGTTATTTTTTTAGATTATAATTATAAAGTAGACATTATTAAAGAAAAATATTCATTTTTTTGTTTATAATTTCTTTTTATTATTTTCTTATTTGTTAGGGTTTAATCAACACAAACATTGCTAATTGTTGTATGGAACCCTCGATGACTTCAAAATCTGAACCAATAAGTAAGGGAAGAACTTAAAATTTTGTCAAATCAACACATTTCTTCTTCTTCTTCTTGACTTAAACATGAAGTTTATAATTTTCTTATGAAAATTATGGATAATTATTAAAGAAAGTTGGTTATGGAACCTAGGGAACTACCCTAGGATATGTGATTTTTACTTAAAAAAAAAAATCCATCGCCTAGGCAACACCTAGGCGCCCCCATATCACCTAGACTCACCTTGGCACCTTGAAAACTATCGCCTAGGCAACACCTAGGTTCCACCCCCTTTTTTTTCAGTTTTCCCAGTAAAATAGGGTCTCCACCCTTTCTCTTCTTCTTCTTCTTCTTTCTACAAAGACTTGCAGACTTGCAATCTTGTTTCTTGCACAAAAACAAGGGCTCCAACCCATTTATTTTTTCAGTTTTTCTCATTAAAACAGGGGTTCCGCCCCATTGTTTTTTCAATTTTTCTCATTAAACTGATGGCAATGAAGATGAAGTTGAATTTCCAAGTGAAGATGAAGAGGATGCTGATTGAGTCTTGAAGAATGGCTGAAACCTTAGACTCTTTTTTTTATATAGAAAATCGTCTATGACTTTTGTTTTGTAGAAAATTGTCTCTGACTCATTTTTTGGGCAGAAAATTGTCTGACTCTGATTTTTTGTAAGAAAACTATCTATGACTCTATGACTCTATGACTATGGCTATATGTCTTTTTTTGAAAGAAAATTGTCTTTGTCTCTTTTTTTAAAAGAAAATTGCCTGTGGCATGACTCTAGCTCTATGCGATTGTTCATTGTATTGCATTAATGGCTTGCAGCTTGCTTGAAGTCTTGAACTTAATGTTGATTGATGAGTACTTGAGAACTTGATCATTTCATAATTTTGTTGTTATTTGACATATTAATAGGTTGTCTGTTAATCATTTAATTTAATTTAAAGTTTAGGAATATATTTTTTAATTATACCCTTCAATTTTTTCTTTTTATTTATTTTTCAAAAAACCATGTGCCTCACCTTGCGCCTTGTGCAAAATGGCCTTATATCTCTTCACCATATCCTCAGCTTTTAAAACACTGATGTGTGTATTCTTTTGCAACTAACCTGACCTTATATCTCTTCACCGTATCCTCAGCTTTATGTTTCACAGTAAACACCCACTGGCTCTTTTCCTTCGGGAAGATTTACCAACTCCAATGTATTATTTTTATGAAGAGCACTACTACTACTACTTTTTCTTTTCTTCTTTTCCTACAACTAAAATAAGGGTTCAATTCAGCCCCTATATTTTTTGAATTTTCTTTTCCTTCTTTTTCTTCTTATGAATATGTTGATTTTCTATACTTTAACTTGATCTCTATACTTTTCTTATGAAAATTATGAAAAATTATTAAGGAAATATGACTATGGAACCTAGGGAACTACCTTAGGATCTATGTTTTCTGCATAAAAAAATCCATCGCCTAGTCGACAAGGCACCCCCCTATTGCCTAACCTCGCCTTGGCACCTTGAAAACTATGTAGGGTGTTTAGTAGTACATAACCTAACACCCTTTCTATAAGCAATTTGGATATCAAGATCAGCAAAGAAGCCATCAATAGCAATAGGATCAATAACCTCAAGAGGAACAAAAGTACCTAGCTAAGAGGGATTTTCCACCAAAGAGTAATGATTCTAGATGCACAATTTTTGGTTGCTCCACACTCTCTAAACTCCACTGGTTCTTACAGAAACTCAAGAAAACATGAAAGGGATGAATCTGCTAGACCTACTCCTCCACCCCCCCCCCCCTCTAAGGAGAGGTAGTAAAGAATGGTTCAGATTAAAAAATGGCACATCCATGGTGGACACAAAATACTTGCAGGAAATGGAGTTAAAGCATTTGTAGCCTTTCTGGAAGGATGGATAACCAAGGAAGACACAGGGAACAGCCCAAGGGCCTAACTTACCCCATGTAAGAGACAAGTCATGAACAAAGCACCGACAACCAAACACACGTAAAAGAATGGAAAAACAAGGGAGACTAAAGAAACAACAGTTGATGTGGGGCCTTGTATTGTAGTAAATGAAAGGGCATATGATTGACAGCATAGGCAGCAACCAAAGCCACATCAACCCAAAAATGCTTGGGAGCATTCATGTGCAGCATCATACTATAAGCAACTTCAAGGAGGTGGCGATTTTTCCTTTCTATAATACCATTTTGTTATGATGTTGTAGTACAAGAGCTCCGGTCAAGAGACCCATATGAAGCAAAAAATCAGCCAAATCATGATGGAATTATTCTTTTGCATTATCTGCTTGGAAGATTTGAATCTCAACATGAAATTGAGTGAAAATCATACGCTGAAAATCCTTCATACGATATATCCATGTATATCTCAAATAGGTCATCAATCAAGCTAATAAAATATTTATATCCACCCTTACTAGGTGTAGTCACAAGGCCCCAAACATCAAATTACACAATGTGAAAAGGCACAACAGTCTTTTATTATTTGGAGGAAAATGAGTTCTACAATACTTGCTTAATTGACATGTTTCGCATTTCAAACTTAAAACAAACACAAACTTAAACAACTCTAGGAACATAACTTTTAAAGACTCAAACAACAAATGACCAAGATGGTTATGCCATAAACAAACTTGATTCTCAATTGATTGACCGACAGACTAACTCAGAAAATACAAGAGTTGGGAAAAAAGGTCACACAATAATTCAAGGATTGGGTAATACTACTTATACAATAACCAACCTTATGAATCCCTTATCTTTAGCTTTTTGTACCCCAAAAACAGCAGTCATAAGTTCTGCCCTAACTGAATCACGCCATTTAATTGACCTCGAATACAATCCACATACAGTACCACCCTCATCTCTTATCACTCCCCCAATTCCAAAAGAACCAGGTTTGCCCAAACTGCTCCCATCAAAATTCATATTCATCCAACCACCAACTGGGGTGATCAACCCACAAGGATTTTGTGTCCTAGAGGAAGAGTCATCTATTGACCCCCAATTCCTGAAGAAATCCTTCACTGCAAAATCTGAAAAAAGGTTTCAATGTCTTCACCCAGTGTACCACTCTTAATGTTACAATCTCAACAATTACCTCCTTATTCTTCTCTTTTTCCCCTAAAATTCTTGTATTCCTCTCTTCCTAAAGTATCTAAATTACCGCTGCCCTTGTGCATCTCCACAAAATTCTGCCTCTTCTTTTTGTGCTCCTTAGAAAGGACGGACTACAGAGCCTATCCAAACTGGTAGGATGGTTCCACCTACGACCAAAAAGAGAACAAAACAATTCCCAAATACAGCATACAAAGGGACATGAGATTAAGAAGTGGTAAGCAGTCTCACCATTCAACTTACACAAAAAGCACCAATTGGGAGACAAGAACCAATTTGGTCTTTTCCTTTGCAATAAACCACAAGTATTGATGCACCCATGGTAAACTTCCCAACAAAGGGGTGACAAGAACCTTTTCTCTTTCTTTTTTCCTTCTTGGTTGTTGTACCAAGAAGATTTATTGCTCCAGATATAAAGGGGTGATATGACCATATCTGATTGGTATCTCCACCTGGTTCTCCATCATGTGCAGGAATGTACCCACATGCTAAGGTGTTCTGTGAAGATGCTTGGGCACCCCATTTGGTTTTAAAGAGTTTTGTGTGTTGCAACTGTGAATAGCCCTAGTTAAGTACTTGGGTACCTAAAGGTGAATTTGTTTTTTCTCTGTTTCTGCTCCCCACTTTTTTACCTGTTGTTGGCGGCATTTTGGAAGGTGGACAGTGGTGTTAATACTATTGTAACAGTCCAAGAAGTGTCCTATTAGAGTGCTCCACTAATATGTTTTATTGGTGGCCTGCAACTAGTGGTGAATAGCACCTTTTTTAAGGTTTGACTGGTGTGCTTGGGGTTCAGGTGTTTGTTAAAATTCCTACGGGAACCAGTTCTCTATTTTTTTAATCAATCCGGATGGCTAGTGAGTATTCAGTTTCATCTTCGACTACAGGATCTTAATATGGAATATCAAATCAGGTTGTTGTTTATGGCCATTCCTATTGCACCTCTAAATGGTTTTAAGTTTAAACCATCTAGAATGGGCCAAAGGTGTCAGACTCTATATTGGTGATAGGAAAAAGATTGGCTATCTGACAAGAAGCATTATAGAACCAAAGGAGAAGGGTCTTAATGTCCTATCAATGATAAGTGGAACCAAGAAAACCATATGGTGATGCCTTGGCTGTTGCCATCCATTCACCCCTCATTCAGGAAGAACTTTATGTAGGCTGAAATTGCCAAGGAGGTTTAGGATCAAGCTAAAGCCACTAACTCTGAACAAAGGCAATATGCCAGAGTATACCAGTGGCCAAGGTTCAAAGAATCGATACACTTGATACACACTAACATGCATATCAGGTGTTTTGAACCCACATAAAATTTTTGGGTCTACCCCTCTCAAGACCTCAGATAGCTAGGACCAACATGGGACCAACATAGGATTCTGATCAGCTTTTGTTGTGGAAGAGATGGGAGAATTTGTGGAGGTAGGTCGTTGGAAAAAAGCTTTGAAGATTGAATCTAAGGAGCTCCTATTTAAGGCACTGAGATTAAATGGTCAACTGAGCTTGAAAATCAGGGAAGCAAAGAGAGGGATGGTGCTGTTAGAAGGTTTGGGGGTAATTGAAGGGCTCAAGGAGTTTGTGGAAGGTGCAAGTAACAAAGCCAAACAAAATAGTTGGAAAGAGTCTCTCAGAAACTGGAAGAAGGTTTGTTGTAGAGTGTAAGAGAAACCTTAAAGGTTATGTTTCAAATGCTGCTACAGTAGTCCGAACCAGGAAGAGAAGGAAGGAGAAGAGGAAGAAGAAGAGAAGAAGAAGAAAGAAAATAAGGGTCTGTCGAAATCTGTTGGATTACCCCCACAGTCGACCCCCTTAATCTTCATTAGATTCTAATGATCTTTACAAAGACAAAAATGCCCTTACTTAAGTGTGGGGCAAAGTGACTCTAATAGCACTGCCACATAAGCAAGCTACTTAACAAGCATAAGAAGACTAAACTACCCCTATTCGGCACACTTTAACACTCCCCCTCAACTTGGAGAATATATGTCATATAATCCTAGCTTGTTACATAGATAGTTCACTTTCCCTGAGCTTAGAGTTTTTGTAAACAAATCTGCCCACTGGTCATTAGAGCCCACATGTTCTGTATTTATCTCTCCAGCAAGGACTTTCTCCCTCACAAAGTGGCAATCAACCTCTATGTGCTTTGTTCTCTCATGAAAGACAGAATTGGATGAGATATGGAGTGCAGCTTGGTTGTCACAATACAATCTCATAGGTTTATCCATGTGAAATCCAATTTCTTGTAGGAGATTCCTCAACCACACTAATTCACAGGTAGTGTGCGCCATGGCCCTATACTCGGCTTCAGCACTACTTCTGGCCACAACCGCCTGCTTTTTACTCTTCCATGTCACAAGATTTCCTCCAAGAAATGTGCAATAGCCTATAGTAGATCTTCTGTCATACACTGAGCCTGCCCAGTCCGCATCTGTATATCCAACTACTTCAAGTTTTCCTCATGATCTATACAATAGCCCACGGCCTGGAGCTCCTTTCAGATACCTCACAATTCTAAGGACTGCATCCCAGTGAGGTATACGAGGGTTTTGCATGAATTGGCTCACCACACTAACTGCAAAGGAGATGTCGGGTCTTGTGATATTCAGATAGTTCAGCTTTCCCACTAGTCGTCTATACCTTCCAAATCTTCAAATACTTCTCCTGTATCACTACTCAACTTAACATTTGGTTCCATAGGGGTCTCAGCCGGTTTTGCACCTAACAGTCTTGTTTCTTCCAATAGATCAAGAACATATTTCCTCTGGCACAGATTTACACCTTGTTTTGACTTGGCAACTTCTCTTCCCAAGAAATACTTTAATGTTCCAAGGTCTTTTGTTTGAAAATGATTTTGCAGAAATACCTTTAGTTTGCCAATCCCCAATTTATCACTACCAGTAATGACAATATCATCCACATAGACCACTAATAAAATCCTCCCAGCTTCTGAGTCATTTGAACACTGAGTGATCAACCTGGCATTGCTTCATTCCAAAACTCTTCACCACTTCGCTGAATTTCCCAAACCAAGCACGTGGAGATTGCTTCAACCCATAAACTGCCTTCTTCAGTTTGCACACCTTACCATCCTCCCCTGAGCAACAAACCCAGGTGGTTGCTCCATATATACCTCCTCCACCAGATCACCATGGAGAAAGGCATTCTTTATGTCAAGCTGAAAGAGAGGCCAATCATGCATAACTGCCAGGGAGATTAGTACACGAACAGAACCAATCTTAGCCACCAGAGAGAATGTCTCCATGTAGTCCACTCCATACAACTATGAGTAACCTTTAGCAACAAGTCTGGCCTTCAGACGCTCCACACTACCATCTGGCAAGTATTTCACAGTATACACCCATTTACAGCCCACAACATGCTTACCAGGTGGGAGAGTAGTAAGTTCCCACGTTTGAGTATGTTGAAGAGCATAGAATTCCTCCTCCATTGCCTGCCGCCATCCAAGTGAACTAAAAGCGTCTTGAACATTGTTAGGAATGGAAATAGAGGACAAAAGTGAAACAAACCGGCGATGTGAGGTAAAAAGACGAGATAATGAAACAAAATTGGAAATGGGATGGAGGGTAGAACTACGTTTACCTTTCCGTAAGGCAATGGGTAGGTCAAGGTCTGAAGGTTCAGCAATAGGAGCCATGAGAGGATCCGCATATGAGGTACAAGCTGGAGGAGGGGCCGGTGTCGTTCGACATGTATACACTTGTCGGATCGGTGGTCGTTCGGTGGTGACCTGCACTGGATGAGGTGATGAGTCTACTTCCACAACAACATCTGGAACTGGATCACTGACAGGAAGAGGAGGAAGTGAGGGTGAAGACAAGGATGCATCAGAACTTGAGAAGAAGGATATAGACTCAAAAAATGTGACATTAGGGCAGACATAGCACTTTCGGGTAATGGGATTATAACACTTGTACTCTTTTTGAGTCCGAGAGTAGCCAAGGAAGACACATTTAATTGAGCGTGCATCTAGTTTGTCTATTCCAGGACTCAGATTGTGGACAAAGCACACACAGCCAAAGACACGAGGAGTTAATGGAAATGCAGGTAAAGTGGGAAACAAGATAGAGAAGGGGGACCGACCATGAAGAATAAAAGAGGGCATCCGATTAATGAGAAAATATGCAGTGAGTACAGCATCACTCCAAAACCGTTTAGGAACATTCATGTGATGAAGCATAGACCGAGCAGTTTCAAGAAGCTGACGATTCTTCCGTTCAACTACCCCATTTTGTTGAGGGGTGAATGCACATGATGTCTGATGAATAATGTCATGCTGCTCTAAATACTGTTGAAATGAAGTAAGAAAGTATTCACGACCATTATCTGAACGGAGAACTTTGATTGGAACAAATTGTGTGCGTATTTCAGCATGGAATTTTTGAAAAATGAAAAATAATTCACTTCTTTCTTTCATTAAATAAATCCATGTCATTCTCGAACAATCATCAATAAAGGAGACAAAATACTTATACCCATTATAAGACTCTATTTTGATTGGACCCCAAACATCTGAATGAACCAAAGAAAAAAGACTCAACATACGACTCTCAACTCTTGGACTGAAGGACACACGACGATGTTTACCAAACTGACATGACTCACATTGCAAAACTGGCAATTGACTCAATGATGGAACCAACATCTTGAGAGCCTTGAGAGATGGATGTCCCAGTCGACAATGCCATTGTAGAGGAGTAAGTGAAGTCTGAAGAGCAATTGAAGATCCACCACCGTCAAGGTAATACAATCCACCAGCTTCATGCCCCCCACCAATCTTCTTCCCCGTCTTGAGATCCTGGAAAACACAAGTGGAAAGGAAAGAAGGTAACAGAACAGTTAAGAGCTTTGGTTATTTTACTAACAGACATAAGATTGAATGGAAACTTAGGTACATATAAAACAGATGATAAGGGCACAAAAGCCATGTCAACATTACCAACACCATAGATGGGAGATGAGGACCCATTGGCAAGTGTAACAGTTTGTGATGTGGAGGTTTCAGAAAGAGAAGATAACACACCTGGAGTCCCGGTCATATGATCTGAGGCTCCAGAGTCAATAATCCAAGGAAAGGTTTTAGATGACATGCAAGCAATACCTGAATGGGCAAGTGTGGCAGTAGTATGCTGTGAAGTAGTTTGAAGGAACTGTTCATACTCATCACGCGGTACACTCACCATCTCCCTCCCAGAAGTAGACGTAGATGGGAGAGGAGTACAGTCTGCCTGTTTATTGTCACTGATGTCAACCTCACTTGCTACAGCATGATTAGCCCATTTGGAGGGAGGGCTATGTAGGTCATAACAGAAATTCACTGTGTGCCCTTCCCTACCACAATGAGTACACTTCATTGCAGAGTTATTCTTCCCCCTGCCACGGCCTCCCCCTGAGTCACGACCACCCCGACCAATCATGGAACTGCCACGGCCTCCTCGGGAGGCATGTCCTCCCCCTCTTGTACTGTGTCCACCTCCTCTAGCTGTCACAAGTGTTGATCTATCAGACTATGTGGGATTCTCTGTCTGTCCCAAAGAAATTTTGCGAAGCCGTGAGAATACTTCCTCAAGTGTAGGAAGGGTGGAGCTCCCTAATATTTGGGCTCTAACTGGTTCATACTCTGATTTCAGCCCCACCAAGAATCTTGTAACATCTAGTTGTTCCCTTTGCTGTTGCTGAACTTTAATATCTGGAGTGAGGGGATGATAGACATTGAGTTCATTCCTTATGTTCTTCATGCAGGCATATTACTCTTCTAGCGTTTTGTTTCCTTGTTGCAAATCAAAGTACTCCTGATAAAGTTGATATACTCTTGTTGTATTATCTTGTCCAAAATACAACTTCTTAGCAAATTCCCATATATCCTTAGTTGTATCAAGGAACATGAAGTTGGCACTGATTTTGGGTTCCATATTGTTCCATAGCCAAGTCATGATTTGAGCATCTTCTTGTTCCCAATCATCAAACCCTGGGGAGTCAGTCGATGGTTTCTCATCTTTTATGTGCTTCACTTTCCTCTTTGCCTTGAGAAAAACTTCGACAGATTTATCCCATGGAACATAGTTCTCCCCATTCAGTTTAATTGAGGTCATCTGTACACCTAGGTAGTTAGAGGAAACCACCACACTAGGTTTTTGATCATTATACCCATCTCCTATTGCTGCCATTGAACTCTTTCATAGTTGCCTCTAACCTGAATTCTCAGCAACAAACTGACTGTTGTTATCCAAGAAATTGATATTCCAGCACCTATAGCAACTCCTAGACACAAAACACAACAGTGGGTACACACGCCTTGTTCTTATTCACACTACTGCTGATTTCACAACACCACTGACCACATAGGCATCAATTTAACACTCACTAATCACATGTAAGCCCTCTTACATCCACTCAATAGGGATTGTGCAACATAAGCACCACAACATAGTTAGACCTATTACACCCAGTTCAGACTAGTTTAACAGTTTTAAGAGGGCACTACACACCACAAAAAAACTCGACTAGGTCACAGCATTACACCTTACACCACTCGGCCACTCACAGCAGCCCTAACACCACTCAACAACTCACACCAGCCCCTACACCATTCAGCTACTGCACACAGCCCTTTCTAGGGCAACAATGAACCTAGTTCTCTAGGTTCTGATCAATACTAGTAGCTTCTTGTAGGGTTTCTACCCAGAAATATCAGTAACACAAGAAGAAGAGATAATCGGCCTTCCTTTGAGAATATCAACCAACCATTTGCTTCTTAAGTCACTTTTCTTGATGAAGAAGGTTATGCACAGCAGAGAGAGGCGACCTGTGATGTTTCAGACCTAGGGCGAACCAGTTCTCTCCATAGACTGACTAGAAACGAAGGAGGAGAGTCACGAACACTGCTGAGGTGCTTTACCAACTGAAGTAGGTCAGGAGCATGGCTCTGATACCATGTTTCAAATGCTGCTACAGTAGTCCGAACCAGGAAGAGAAGGAAGGAGAAGAGGAAGAAGAAGAGAAGAAGAAGAAAGAAAATAAGGGTCTGTCGAAATCTGTTGGATTACCCCCACAGTCGACCCCCTTAATCTTCATTAGATTCTAATGATCTTTACAAAGACAAAAATGCCCTTACTTAAGTGTGGGGCAGAGTGACTCTAATAACACTGCCACATAAGCAAGCTACTTAACAAGCATAAGAAGACTAAACTACCCCTATTCGGCACACTTTAACAGGTTATTTTATGTCTTTGACAGAATTTTTTGGCAAGGGTAGAAAGCAGATGATCTGCTTCCCAGAAGGAAGGAAGAGTCAGGGCTGGAAGGCAGTTCATGGCGCCTTATGTGAAATGCTGCAACGCATGGGTGCTAAAAGAGAAGCAATAGTAAAAAGGAAGATAAGCAGTTCTAATAGTATGGTGAGCAATATTAAGCAAGAGAATCTTTTAGTGATAGCTGGGGGAGGTAAACACAGAATGGGAGTAAATATACAGAGAGGTGATTGGGAAAGTAAACTGATAGTTAAAGCTTCAACTCACATTCTTGAATGGAGGGAAGTTGCAGATCTGTTAACAACAAGTTTAAAGTTGAAGAGCACATTTATTTTAACACCTTTTGAGAAGGACAAGGCTTTGCTGGATCTGCTTGAGAACAAAGTAGAAGTTGAGGCTTTAAATATCCAACCTAAACTTGGAAACTTCACAATATCAAGATGGTGTCTGGGTTCAAACTCCAAAGATTTCTTTGTTGAAGATGGAGTGCTGCTGCGTCTCTTAGGTCTTCCCTTTCACTTGTTGAAGCAAGAAACTGCTGAACCCATTGCTTTGATGTGTGGAGGATCACTAGGAGGTGCTTTTTGGGGAGACCTTTGTTCAGCTTCCATTTTATTGAATGGAGTAAAACCTGAGGAGATTCCTCGGAAGATGGAGGTGCTAATTAAAGGACATTGCTACTCAGTGTGGCTGACTTCATCCATTGAATCGGTGCTCTGGAAAGAGGCTCGTAGGGAGGGAGATGAGAAGGTGGAAGAAGAAGAACTGCGTGGCAAGAAAGGGTTGGAGGATTCAAACAAGAAAAGCACTTTCACTAAAATGGAAAAATAAATGCTGGAGAAACAAAAGGGTAGCATTCAGGGGGTGGGATTTTCACGTGTGGAAGCAGTGAACAGTTTGGAGGGTGGCAGATCCTTTGCACAGGTTGTAACGGCGCCAATTTGACTTTTTTGAACAAGGAAAAGGGGTTGGTCCAAGGAAGAACCGAACCTAGACCTGATAAAACCAAACCGAGCCCGGGGTTGGACACCTGATTTCCACTCTTTAGCAGATGGCAGGAGAAGGAAGAACTTTATTTCCAAATTGGTATAGATGGAGTTGAGTTAGTACAGCAAGAGGAGATTGATAGGGCCTGTGTGGAGCACTTCAAATCTTATTCTAAGAAGGCCTGTGAGTAGAAGGGTGTGGGTAGAAGGTTTGGATTGGCCAGATTTAGGGGTGGAAAACAGGAGAAGGTTGGAAATAAGCTTTAAACTAGAAGAGATCAAGGAGGTTGTGTTTTCTATGGATAGAACAAAAGCTCCAGGGTCGGATGGGTTCACAATGGCTTTTTATCAGGATTGTTGAGATATCTTGAAAGATGATCTCTTGCGGGTGTTTGAGGAGTTTTACAGGAGAGGAATTGTCAATACGGGTGTGAACTCTACATTTATAGCCTTAATTCCAAAAAAGAAAGATGCATCCCACCGGAAGGATTTTAGGCCAATAAGCTTGGTTAATAGCTTGTATAAGATTATTGCAAAAGTGTTGTCTTTGAGGCTGAAGAAGGTACTGCCAGATATCATTGCACACTATCAAGGAGCTTTTGTGAGTGGAAACAAATTACAGATCAGCTTTTAATTGCTAATGAGAGTGTGGAGAATTTTAAGAGGGATAAGAAGAAGGGAGTGGTCTGTAAGTTGGACTTGGAAAAGGCTTATGACTTGGTGGACTGGGATTTCTTGAGGAAAGTTTTAACTAAATTCGGGTTTGGGGCTAGATGGTGTAAGTGGATCATGGGTTGTGTCCGGAATTGTCATTATTCAGTGCTAGTGAATGGGACAGTGGTAGATTTCTTTCCAGCCAGTAGGGATATAAGACAAGGAAACCCCCTTTCTCCTTTCTTGTTCATTTTAATCGCGGAGGTTTTGGGGAAACTGATTCACAGAGCAAATTCTAGGGGGTTCATTAGAGGATGGAGGGTTGGGAGGGTGGAAACCCCCCTCACTCACTTACAGTTTGTTGTTGACACGATTCTGTTTTGTGAAGGCGGTAATGTGAGGTTTATCAGAAACTTAAAGTCGATGATACAACTGTTTGAGCAAATGTCCAATTTGAAAGTTAACCTTGGGAAAAGCTGTGTAGTGGGGGTGAATTTGGAGGAGGAAGAAATCAGGGAGAGTGCTGAAGTGATGGGGGTGTGAAGTTTTGGGGTGGCCTCTGAACTATTTAGGATTACCATTAGGTGATAATCCCAAGAGAGAGAGTTTTTGGAACCTGGTGATGGAAAGGTTTGAAAAAAGACTGGTATCCTGGAAAAAGAACTACCTCTCTCTTGGTGGGAGAATTACACTAATTAAGGCCACACTTGCTAACTTACCCATATTTTTCATGTCGGTGTTTAAAATCCCAATGAAGATTGCTAACAGTTTAGAGAAGACAATGAGAGATTTCCTGTGGGAGCCGGGAGAGGAGAAGAGGGATCATAGAGTTAGCTGGGAAATAGTGTGTAGGAGTAAGTCGTGTGGTGGTTTGGGGCTTGGGAGTATTAGGAGAAGGAATATCACTCTGTTGGGGAAGTGGTTGTGGAGGTTTCCTATGGAGAAGGAGAAGCTATGGGCTAGAATAGTGGCAAGTATACATGGACTAGAGCACAATGGATGGGACGCTGGAATCAGAGCTAGGACCACAAGCAATTCTCCTTGGAAAGCCATTCATGACCTGCTACCAGTTTTCCTCCCTAATATCAGGTATGACTTGAATTCCGGTAACTCCATAAAATTTTGGGAACAAACCTAGGTGGGGAACGCCCCTCTAAAGGATCAGTTTCCGTCTTTGTATGCTCTTTCTGATCTGAAAAATGAGTCGATCTCGTCTTTCACCACCCCGTCCTCTTCCACTTCTGGGATTGGGTGGAACTTGGGTCTAAGAAGGGATTTGAGGGACTAAGACTTCGACAGTATTTCGAGCCTTATTACACTTCTTGATAATGTTGTCTTAGACCCCACTAGGGCGGATTCTAGAATTTGGACACCTACCCCCAATGGCATTTTCTCCTGTGCATCGTTCTTCAAAGTCTTAAGTCAGTCCACCAGTCCTACCTTTTCCCCTCTCCCTATTGGTGAAGTTTGGTGCAGGGCTATACCTCCTAGGGTTGGTAGTTTTTGTTGGGAAGCCTATCTGGAAAGAATCAACACTAGTGATCTACTCCAAAAGAAGAGACCCAATACTTGTTTGTCACCTCAGTGGTGTGTTCTGTGTAAAGCAGATGGGGAGACTGGTTTTCACCTAATGGTGTCTTGCCACTTCGCGAGGTCATTTTGGGATTGGGCTTTCTCCTTATTTGGATGCAGTTGGAATCCCCCATCAGACATGCAGGGCCTTTTCTCCCCTTCCTTTTTCAGGTGGCGGTTAAAAAGGGGAAGGACAATGTGGAGAGGACTAAGGGCTGCAGTACGTTGGACACTGTGGAAAGAAAGAAACTCTAGGATATTCTCAGAAACTCAAAGAGGAGCAGCAGATCTAAGGGCTATCATACATATTAGGGCGGTACAGTGGCTGAAATCTTTGGAAATATTCACAGATTACACTGTGGATGACATGTTGAGGAAGTGGGGTGAAATTGCAAACTGCACACAGACCAAGTCAATAATGAGTGTGGCTTGGTCCCCCCCACCTAGTGGATTCTTGAAATTAAACTTTGATGGATGTAGTAGGGGAAACCCGGGACAATCGGGGATCGGGGGTGTTTTTAGGGATGAAAATGGGGTCATCTCTGCTATGTTCTCAGGCCCAATTGGAGTGGGTGACTCTCTTAGAGATGAGATCTATGCAGTTATGGAACTCATATTGAAGGGGATTCAGAGGTGGTGATAGGGTGGCTGACTAAAGATCAAAATGATTTATGGAAGTATAATAATGAGAAAAGGAAATTCAAGTGGCTGGTGCGGGAGATGGAAGTTAAGACATGTTGGATTAAAAGATCAACTAATTCCCTAGCTGACGGTTTAGCTAAACAAGGGGCAGAAAGGGATTCATTGTTTTGGGCTAAGCTGTAACGTTAGTGTCTTTGTCTTTTTTCTTTTTTCCTTTCTTGACGCTCTTTGTGACTCTTGGAAGATAAGTGTGTTTGTCTTCCACTTGTAAATTTTATACTGATGAATTAATGAAAGTGTTATTGATCAAAAAAAAAATTTGGGTTTTAGTTTTTATTTTAAATTGGTCAAGGGACTGATCTTAGGTAGGCCCACCCCCTGAAAATGGGCTAAACCCCAAAAGCCCTTTACTTGGTGTATTAAGGACCTGACAAGTGACAATACAATACAATATGCCCGATACAAGGCATATCGTATTGAAATTTTGAGCCTTGCCAGTGACAGGTGGAATCAGCTGCATGTAAGCAAG
The DNA here is from genome assembly GCF_055504915.1 of Nelumbo nucifera. Taxonomy (NCBI): domain Eukaryota; kingdom Viridiplantae; phylum Streptophyta; class Magnoliopsida; order Proteales; family Nelumbonaceae; genus Nelumbo; species Nelumbo nucifera. Next base: position 98,290,493 of record NC_142651.1, read on the forward strand.
GTGATAAGAGTCTATCAACCTATTACTTCATTCTTACATCCATGTGGAAAGAGTTGGATTATCACCAAACCATTGCTTGGAGGGATGCAACGATGCTAAGGATTATAAGATTTTACTATCACAACAAAGGGTATTTGCCGTTCTAGCCGATCTTAATCCAATATATAAACTAATCAGAGTCCAAATATTGAGGAGCAAGAAGTTGCCTAGTCTACAGAAGGTATGTGTACTCATTCAATCAAAGGAAAATAGGACACAGGCCATGAACCTTACTGAGGGGAAGCAGGTGACCTTGGATGAAAATGGTGGTATTAAGAAGGGTGACCAATCCAAGAGGACAAAAGAAAAAATAAGGAGAAACTATGGTGCACTCACTATGGTAGACAGAGACATACTAAGGAGAACCGTTGGGACTTGGTTGGGAAACCCAAGAAATTTCAACAAAAGAAGTTGGGCAAGAAGAACAATCCAGCCGATTTGGTAAATAGCATGCCTGCCCATGATGAACGGATTTTTTTATCAGCAAAGAAAGAATAATATTATTAAATATATCAGAGAATAGTACAACTGATTGGGAGACCAACAGTTCGAGGAGAAACACTATATTACAATTTTTCCTAGAATAGGGTGGGTCTTTCAACTCCTTGCTTTGCTAATACATCTGTCATTCCATTTGCCTGTCTCTTCACCCATCTAATAGAATAGGAAAGCCTCCTTGTAGGAAAATCTATTTCCCTGAAAGTATGTCTGTAGAGCCAAGGTACAGAATTGGCTTGCCTGGTCCATGGGATGACTAATTGTGAGCCCCCCTCAACTTACAAGTCTCTGACACCCGTTTGCTCTACCAATCTTAAGCTTTGTAGTATGGGCTCAAATCTCAGCCTTTACTGAATTCCCAATACCAATTGGACATGAATACAAAGCCACCACTACACCTTGGTGGTTTCTAAAGACTCCTTCTATTCCTGCCCTTCCCGGATTGCCCATTGAGACATCAAAGGTAAGCTTTACCCTATTTACAGCCAGAGGTTGCTAGTCCATTCTCAAGCTTTCCTTGAGCCTACCCGTTTGTGCCACTCCAGACCAAGATCTTGAGATATCATTAGTTGAATATTCCGGACGAGTTCCAAAGTTCTTATCCAATGCACAGTTCTAATCATTATAGCCTCAATTAGCTCTTTAGTTCTACTTTTCTCATCGAAGATCCTTTGGTTTCGCTCTTCCCAGATAATCCACACTAAGGCTACTTTTGCTATTGAATAGGCTTACCACATCTTGTGGAGGAATCCATCTACAACCAAAGAGAGAATAGACAAAGTCCCAAATACAAGACACAAAGGCATGTGAGATTAATAAATGAGGAAGGGTCTCACCACTAGGTCCACTAGCCTTGCAAAAAGACACACACATGAGGAGAGAAGCACATATTAGGCCTTTTTTTATAGCCTGTCACAAGAGTTAACCTTTCAAAGGAACACTTCCCGACACAAACCTTGAACTTTAGGAGGATAGGTTTACGCCAAATCTCTTTCACCAGGAAAGTTTACCCCCCCCCCCCAAAAAAAAAAAAGAATCCAAATGAACCAATAGGTTGAAAAAGGAGGCACAAGATAAAAGGCCCTCAATGGAAGGAGACCAAATTCTTGCATCAAAACAATTTGAGTCCAAAAAAAAAAAAACATTTTCTAACTTTGACAGTAAAAGAACTAGGGAATTGCATTCACTATACCTCAAGTGCTATAGCCTGTCATCCTCTAAGGAAGTACCTCGATAATTTCTCCATGATTTATCTCTTTCTTAGGGAAACTTGATCTTAAGTCAATTCCGTGTGTTTTTAAAGGGTATCCTACTTGCCAAAAGGGTTACAAGTGTTATAATCCTATCTCTTCCAAGTACTATGTCTCTTTGGATGTCACATTCTTTGAGTCTCAATCATTCTACCCTACCCCTCCTTAGGGTGGGATATGTGGTAATAAGGAGAGGTAGATTATTAAGCTTCCCTTGTTGCTTCTAGTTTCTAAACCCATATAGCCATATATTTCTTATCAACGTCATCAAAAGGTCTAGTATGCACCTATAAGTGTGGAGAAACCTGATTGCCTGAGCCAACAACCTCTCTGAAGGCAAACCTAGAATCTTGCTTGCCTTCCACTTCTTATCCAGGTACTATTTCTGCACCTACTACTAGTGATCTTGATCTTCCTATTGCTCATTATAAGGATGTTAGATCTTGTACTACTAAACACCTTGTTTTTAATAAATACTAAAATACCCTATTCCCTAAGTGGTCTAATGCTATGTAATAAGAGATCAATGCCCCATACAAGAATACATGGAAACCGGTGGATCTTCCTAAAGAGAAGGAACCTGTTGGATGCAAATGTGCCATTTCTATGAAGCATAGCAAGGAAGTATATCCTAGATCTTCTTCAGGATGCAAACTAGCTAATACCCCCCATTGAACCTAATCACAAGCTAGGTGATTGTGAGGGTAACACCATTATTGCTGTTAGACAGATCCAAAGACTTGTTGATGGTTGTTGTACTTGTCCATGACTTATCCTGATATTGCATATGCAGTTGGTGTTCTTAATCAACATATACATGCCCCATGTGCATCTCATAAGACTAGCAGAAAGGGACCTAAGGCACCTAAAAAGGCATCCTGGAAGGGGTATTTCTCTTTGTTAATAATAGGCATTTGAAGGTTGAAGACTATAGTAATGCAGGTTAGGTTGGGTCAATTTAGAATAAGTGGTTAACATCTAGCTATTGTACACTTATTGGGGGTAATCTTGTGAAGTAATAAACAAACTACAGTAGCTACTGGCTAGGTCAAATGTAGAGGCTGAGTATCAAGCCAAAGCCCATGAAGTGCAAAGATATTGTGGGTGAACAACATGCTCCTTGAGTTGGGTTTCCTAGTGACTACTTCAATGGCTTTCTCATAATCCAACCCTCCATGATAGAACTAAACATATTGAAGTGGACAAGCACTTTAAAGAGAAAAGCTTAAGATGGGTGAAATTTGTGTTCCTTACATTACCTCTTCAAAATAGTTGGTTGATTTTTTTTTAGAATTAAAGTAGTTGGTTGATATTCTCTTTGAGAGTGTTCTTGACACACTAATTTATGTAACAAGTTAGGGATGATTGATATCTATAACCCAATTTGAAGGGGAGTATTCTTTATATTAGTTTTATGTCATAGGGGTAGTATGGTCTTTTTACTTGTCTTTATGTTTGCCTTAATATAATAATGAGATGGACAGCATGATTTAAAATTTATATAAATTTCCTAATATTTCCAGAACATATTTCCATTTCCATGGGTACCGACACAAAATATTACTAGAATTGACAAGTTCCAAAAAGAAAGCTACGAATGTTATGTGAAGTACAAGAAATAACATTATAACATAAGTTTGCGACAATATTTTAGATATGTGGAATAGCAACATTATTGCCCACCTTATGGAGATGATTACCACTTTGTGAAGGGATGAGAGATCCATCCTATGGACGCCCAAAGATTGCGAAATAAGGGGCGAATTTCAAAAATTTTATCTCTCCCTTCAACTGGGAATCGTATTCCCTATTTAGAAAATCATATTTTCAAGGATCAATCTTGAACCATAAACTGAACCAGATCTGAACCAAAAGGAGTGGGAGAGGATTATACCTGATACGGAGAAATACTATCTCCCAATGGAGGTGTTCACGCCCAAGGAAGGATCCAAAATTTGCTCCCACTGAAGATGGCGCAGTGAAGGATGGAGCAGAATCAGCAATGTTCTTCAAAAGAACTTGACCCTTCGCAAGAATCAACTGGACAGCTTGTGAGTATAGCTCCAATCAATCTTTTCCCAAAAGATTGAAATCAAGATCCAATCTTGATTGCTCCCAAGAACTGGAGATCGAACTGAAGGAATGGCAATGGCAGGAAGGTGGCGGCAGAAGAGAATTCGCAGTGTGCAGGAAATCTCTTAATCTCTCTTTCTTAAAGAGAAGAATGCTATTGATGTTATTGTTTTGTATTCTTCAAGGCTGCCGCCCCCTTCCCCTTTTATAATCTTAAAGGGATCAACTCCTAATCAGATTAGGAGTTGCTAATCCAAATCATATTTGGGTTAGAAGTCCCTTAGTGATAAGGGATAATCCTTATCTTATCTGCAGATCAGATCAGTTGTCTCCTAATCTAATTAGGAGGTTTCCATATCTAAATCTTATTTAGATCTTGGACTCTCTGAGTGAATAGGGTCTAAGCCCAATCCTTTTAGCTGACCCACTTCAGAATTCGCCCCCTTTAGATGACTGATCAAATCAGCCCAGTTCGAAATGGGCTTAAGGCCCATTAAGGTTATGTACTCAAAAAACCTTCCGAATTGCTACCCAGTTGGGCTTCCTGGTATGGCGTGGGACCCAAGCATTGATCTACACATCAGCCACATGGGTTCAGCCCAGCCTTTGTTACAAGGCCTGGCCGAATGCACTGCTGAAGACAGTGTACCCCCTAAAACCCATCAAATGAGCTCTATGGGCCCAACACTTACACTAAGTGGTCCCTGGGCCAAGCCACCTTGTAACACCCAGGGACTGTGGGCAGATGCAAGATTAGCCCATCAGGCATTATCCTCAATGGTCTTACACTTAACCTCTCAGCCCATAATGATCATACACTGCCCGACAAGAGAGGACCTCTCCCTCGGCTGCAAGGAACAGTGTTGCACTCTCCACTCATATGGATCCCGGGAATTAAAACCTTCTTGCAAACATTTTAGAAACCATATGTATATTCTTTTATATCTTATATAAAATATATTTTGCAAAACAAATCTCAACGGTTGAAATCGGCTGCCGGCAGTCTTGGTTTCCATCAGTGAGAGTGCATCCCCGATCATTACCTTCGTCCGACAAAGGGGCTGATCCTGTCACTATGATCACCCACTCAGATGAATTCTCGGACTGTCCCAACATACCCAGGTTTTGACCCCCGCTAAGGATCTCACTGATTAGTACATCAAAGATAGCCCAATCCGACACTTAGTGCAGTATCATAATCGAGTCTAGGGGTTGGGTGTAACTTTCCAGTTTTGCCCATCAATCTCCAAGGTCCAAGGCAATACTGGAAATCTGGTCCAGTTCAAAGATTCAATTAATCATACACTATATGTGCCTAGGGTCTCACCCTGGCAGCTGAGACAGGCCACCCCAACCGACTTGGTGGCACCACAGTGTCAGCCTTGTCAGGATAGGTCTCCCCAGACCGACCCACCGGCTGTGAACATTCTAAACTAACACGAGTCTCATTAAGTGTCCAGTTTAAGGGTATTACACAGAAACATACCAAGGAAACATGAACCAAATATGTATCTTTATTCATTTACAATAAACTCATAAAGTACATCATTCTGATTGAAGCTAAGGGCATACAAAACTGTCTAACACTTTGAGCCAACTCTAAATTCTTTTCAAACATAAAATTAAATATAAGTTTTTACTATATAATAAATTAATTGGTTGATCCGTTAGAATTTTAAATCGTGCTACCCATCCTATAGACATGATTACCACTTTGAGCCAGCTTTAAATTCTTTTCAAACATAAAGCTAAAATATTGCTTGAACTCATCGCTCTATCATGTAGTTTTGATAATTTGGAACAAAATAATAATTTCAAAAGGATGTATCTATGCATCATTTATCATTATAATAAATGGCACTCTATAATTTTACATATTTCACAATATTTCCATACAACGTATCTGGCATTCCCAACATGTTTCCTATGTTTGGATGACCAATATTTCCACTGACACCAATATTTTAGACCTTTATCAGAAGACTCAAAAAACAGAGGTCAACATCTAAGATTCTAAGGTCAAATAGCAAAGGTAGGACAACAGGGTCTTCATCGATAGAAAGTGAAGCATCTTTCAACAATTGTTTTCTTTTCATCCACCAAAGAAAAAGTGCAATCCACTGTTTTCTTTTCGAAATATTCTTAACCACGACCGAAACATGGCTCCTCCCCTCGGCCGCCGCAGTACATCGCATACCGGCTAAGACCAAAATAACTACCACACTACAATGCGACTCCTGTGGAGTCATCACTTGCAACAAGAACCTGGGCCCCCCACCGCGGATGATTTTGGAGTTTGGACTTTGGACTTTTTCTCCAACCAAGCCCTCTCTCACACAGCCATACACACACACACGAAGAGAATCAACCAACCAGAATCACAGAATAAGATTCAATAAAAGTCCAAACAAACGTAGACGGACAGGCTACGGGCTTCAGCCGTTTCAGTAAAACAATATATATAAAAAATAGGAAAAAAACAATCTACTTCCTACTTCTTTGAAAACAACAATTAAAAAAATAGTGGTGAAAACGCAAAAGAAATAAACGTAAATTAGGGTTTGCATGCTAATCAATAGACTAATAAGAAACGACATATATAGAGAGAGTTATATACCTCAATTTGTGTAAACAGAGCATGTAAACCTCGAGATTTGTAAAACATATCCACAGCTTCATTGTTTCCTTCTCCATGTTCTGGGTCCTTGTCCATGGCAGTGGGCCTAGCTTGGGTCCCGCCCACAGCCTGTTTTCCGCCCTTTAGGTCCGAGAAGCATCCACCCATTCCGTCCAGAAACTCCACCCTCACTCACAGTGTCAGAGTTTTACTTCTCATCGGCGACGGGGGATTAGAATGCCTTTTTACTCTTACTTGTTTCTGCTTATTTGTGTGAAAAATTTTATTTTTATTTGCTTTTAAGCTTTTTATTGTTAAGCAGTTAAGCACCAGACGAGTGACGTTTTGGGGAAGTAAGAAACAATGGCGTTCGCCCGGCCGTCGAGGCAAAAGGCAGGAGACGAGTTTATGGAGTTTCGTCAATTCGTTTGCATGAGTTTGTTAAACCGACTTATATAGAACCACTTTACTTGACGAACAAGTCTTTTCCGTTTTGCGCAAGATAACATGTGTAATAACGAAGCAAAAACCCAAAAACTAAAACAAGGACCCAACCCGTCGTCAATTCATCATCAATAAAAATTCTTTCAGGAAATTTTCATGTACCTTCCCCTCAATTTCTTTAAAAATATTATCTATAGGCTCAGTTGCATAAGTGAGTTTTTTTATCAAGTGTTTAATTATTTAGATAAGTTCGGTTTGAACGTTCCTAATGACATTTAATTTATTCGGACAAAGAGAGGGAGGAGAGAGTGTTGTCATCAAGCGGATAAGCAGATTATCCACTCTCCAAGAGAGTATCAATTAGTCGGATGATTGATACTCTTTGAAATATTCAAATACTATATGTGTTTGGTTGCAGTGCAAATTTATTTCCACTGATACAAGTGTATGGGTGTGCAAATGTAAAAAATGTAAATCCTTGTTTAATTTTGTTTTGGCTTTACTCTGCTTTATGTCTTAATTTACTTTATTTATACTATAATCAAATGAAATAAGCTAAAATTTGAAACAAGAATAAGTTCCAATTTATACTCAGGTTATTTGCATTGTCATGATTTTGCATCAGTGCAAATTTATTTATATTGCAACCAAACACAACCAATATAATGGCATATGAGCATGGGATTATGATCAATTCCAATTTACCTCAGCCACAATCTTCATGGGACCTAGTAGGTAGGGGTGAATATATTTTGGTTGAAATCTGAAAACCATATAAAAAAAAGATTGTTCATTTATTTTGGTTTAAAGTATTTCAGTTGTTGGCTTTGGATCTTATATTTGAAATTTCGATTTATCAAAAAAAACAAATTAATTAAATTTCTTTATGAGATAATATACATACGTATATAATGAAATTTGATTCGATTATTTCAATATTTGTCTTCATTCAGTTTGGATCTATTCAAGAAATTTTATTAAATAATAAATCAATGCTAACTAGGGGTGAGCAAGAAAAACCAAAAAGCCGAACTAAATCGATGAAATTGAACTGATTGATCAGGTTTTGGTTAACCAATATAAAAAAAATAATGGTTAACTAAATCGACCGATATACATATTTTTATATATACTATACATTTTCATATATATTTTATATTATCTATATATTATAAATGAATATATGTATTATATATTATAAATATATATCATATTATTTATTATTTATAATACTTTATATTTATTATATATAATACTATGAAAATCAAAAAACCAAAAAACCGATGGTTAACTGGTCAGCTTTAATTCAATTCCGATTACTGATTTTCAAAAACCATTACCGTTAATTCGATTTGAAAAAAAAGGCCCATGATTCGATTAATTGAACCGTAAGCACCTCTAGTTAACCCCTAATGGTGGGACCTGTGTCATAAGGGAAAATGGAATTCACATCAGCACCTCGCCCTACAATGCCCTACAACACATCCCGACCTTGTATTGGGAACATCTCCCAAAGGCGCTCCCTTGTGGGGCGCTGATGTGAACTCAAGAGAATGTATGTATCCCCTTGCAAGGGTAATTGTGGGATCAGACATTTTATCATACTAGTAAACGTGTACATGCATTTGCGCGTGACAGTATCTCTAAGACAAAACTATTTATAATTCATGGGCAGTTTCTGAATGGTTATAACTTATAAGTGGGTAGTTTCTGAAAAATTATGAGTGGACAGTTTTTAAAATGAGAGTAAAGGACATATATGTCCTCTTTATTCCCGCTGTATGTTTAGACAAGAGGGATAGAAAACGTCCAATAAAAATTCAAAAAAAAAAAAAAATTCGTTTTTTTATAGGTAGTATAGATAGAAGTGAACAGTACTATATATATATTAGCATTTGCTCTCTTGTATTTTTCCATCATGATGCCATTCAAACCAAACACAACCCTGACGTCGTCCTTCATACGTATGCATTTTATCCGATTTCCTTTCCTTTCTTATGACGACTACAAAGTTGACTCTTAATAGGTTCTTTTGATTAACCAACCAAAAGGCTACAAGATGGGGGGCTCGGATCTGCTGCCCACAAGTTTAAAAGGGCTACGATTCAAAAATAAAATAGAAAAGAAAAAGTGAAATATATATTATTTTGGGCTTTCCATCCCACTTTGATGTTGACTTAATAAAGTTAAATAAAATATAGGAGTCTCGAATTAATTTAGACATTTTATTTAGACTAGGTTAATTGATCTTTTTTTTAATTTTCATAGGTACATTGTACTTTAGGCTGATATGCGCGGAGCCCCAACGAGGAAGGTGTTAGTGGTTTATCATGGGGTCAATAATGCTAATCCCTCTTTTTGTGCTACTCCTACTCCTAGGGCGGGAAGAAGATAAGAAAACGCGAAGCTCCGAAACCTGTTGCTTCTAAAGGCTGCCCTCTCTCGGCTGGATGTTGGTCCAGCCTACTACGAGGATCCCGTATCCCGTACATCGTCTTTCTCCCTCCTGGGTCCCGTGGTTCCTATGCCGCCGCGTTTCCCGGTCCTTTTCTTTTAGTGCTTCGACCCGAAGCGATAGCTTCTAGCTAGTTCAGTGGATAAGATGGCTGCGCTCCAGCTCACTCAAGAATGGGACGGCAGTGGTCCGCCGGCAAGCTCGTTCTGATCTTGGACGCAGTACATTGGAATCCTGAAGCACCACCACGAACGCTACCGCGCGTCCGCCTGCGGTGCGGTAAGGCACCACCCTGTTGTGCCAGCAGCCAACTCCGGCGTGTCAGCTTAGTTATCCTCATCAAGCCACTTACTTGATGTCTAGCTTCCCAACTGGTAGACGGTTCCTTTTCCCCCAGATCAATGAAGAAGGAATGATGATGGAGGGGTTCTCGGACTCCCTCTCTATAATTGTTGTAGATTTGCAGATCGCAGGTGGTTGATAAAAAAAAAAATTAGATAATGTTGAAGGGAATTTATGTCTTTTCCCATGACACTTAATTTAACCGGTAGGTAATAGATTGTCCAAATTGAAATTTTGATACTAAATTGGCACTCATTAAGCTATATTTATAAAAAGTATCTTCATTAGTCTCTATACATATTTGTATTTGTACTACTTCCAAACTGAGGCAATATGAATACACATATATACAAAGTACAAGCTTTTGCACTCTGATTTTTGTATTTGTACTCTTAAATTGAGCCAAAGGCTCCATTTGGAAGTACAAATTAAGTAGAGTGCGAAACCTTGTATTTTGTATTATTTTGTATGTATTTGTGTTTGCACTCTTTCCAAACTGAGCCTTAGAAAGTATTTTCAGCTTTCCCGTTGTTTATACTTTACACCCGCAAATGAATAAAGGCCACATCAAACTCTCGAATTCTTTGAATTTAGTGGAGTTCAAATCCTTAATTAACAGACATTTGGTATAAAAAAATAAAATATTTTTAATCCCGCCTCTCCCTCGAGTTCCCTCTCCCCTATCATTTTCTCACCCCCACCTAGGGGCGTCAATTGGACTAGATTTGGTCTAATATTATCCAGTCCAATGTAAGTCTGTTATAAATGGGCCATGTTTAGTCCAGTCCAGTGAATATTTTGGGCAGGTCCAATTTAATATATGGACCGTCCAATCTGTTCAAATTTGTTTTAATTTAGATTGGTTCTAACCCAAACCTGGTCCATTGACACCTATATTCTTATATTCTACCAATGGACCAGATATTGGCTCAATCCAACCCAATCCAAAATAAATTCATTATGGATGGACCATGTCCAATCCAATCCAATAAACACTTTGGACCATTAAGTCAGGATTGGTCCAATTCAATATGCCTTATTGGTCCATCCAATCCGTCTAAATTGATTTTGGTTTGGATGGGGTCCAATCCAAAACCAGGCCATTGACACCCTTATCTGCCTCTACCCTCGACCTCCTCTCTCTCCAACCACCACCTTGTCTTGCAGGCGAGGAAGTGCCCCTGCAAATATCATTCTTCCCCCGGCTGTTGTTCTCATAATGAAGAACCCAAAGGAGTGATGAAATGCATATTTGAGTTGACCACCATGAGAACTAAGGCGATGTTTGGCATCAATGCCATTTTTTGAGAAAATGGCACCACATTAGAGAAAACAGTGCTTCAAACAACACCTTTTTGTTTGGTACCATTTTTCCAAAAAAAAAAAAAGCGTTGCTCCAAACCACGCCTTGGAAATCAAGAAAGTGTGGTCTGGAGCAACACCAAATTCAATATTTTCTAGGAAAATGGTGCGTTGCTGCCAACGATGCAACGACGTGACATCAATGTGACATCATCTTGGATGTTGAATAATATAAATCAATGTTGAAAACGTTGCTACTAGCACTGGTACCAAACGAAACCAATGTTGTTTTCTCAAAAATGCCTATGTGGCAGCACCAGTTCCAAACAAAAAATAAACACCATTTTCTGAGAAAAAAAGAAAACGGTGTTTACAGCACCAGTTCCTAGCACCAATGCCAAACACCTGCTAAAACGTTGCTTGAAACTTCTTCACTCCCTTTAACAAAAATGCAACTTAGAGATAAGATGGTGATCATCAATTCATTACTACTACACACATCGATATCTAGCAAGCTTCTGATTCAGGGAATTGTGCAAAATACATGAACCTATGAACCCTCTCGAGAGTTCCTCTTATATTGGCTTGTAGTGCTTTGGCTATGACCTTTATTTAAGGAGAGATTTACACCTGGTTACCTTTTGGTGCTTATAATTCTCTGCTTGGATTTAATTATTAAAGAAAAGAAAATCCAAGCATATTACGCTTGTTTTGTACAATCGAATTTCTGGTCATGTTTAACCTCCATTGTTTGTCATTCCCGGTCCACCTTTAACTATTATTTGTGCCTTACACCACCTCTTGTTGTTAAGGGTGTCAATGGACCGGTTTTGGATTAGACCCCATTCAGTCCTAAATTAATTTGGACGAATTGGAGGATCAACAAGATATATTGGATTGGACCAATCCAGTTCAAAATATTGATTAAATTGGATTGGACTTTGGGCTGTTTGTTTCCTCTTAACTCTTATCTCTTAAGAGGAATCTTTTAATTTTAAGAGAAAAAAGTAATTATTGCACTTTCAGATATTAGACTTCAGAGCAAACGAACAGGCCCCGTCTGTAATAAATTTATATTGGATTTGGTTGGTTTAAGCCAATATCTTGTCCGTTGATATAAGATAAAAATATAGGTGTCAATGGACTGGGTTTGGGTAAAAACCAATCTAAATCAAAACGAATTTGAACAAATTAGATGGTCCAAACATTGAATTGGAGCAATCCAAAATAGTCCAAAATATTTATTGGATTAAACCTGGCCCATTTATAATAGGCTCACATTGGACTGGACCAGATTAGACCAAATCCAGTCTAACGGACACCCTTACTTGTTGTTTTCGTTTGAACTTGGAAGATCCAGCTACCTACAATGGGTTTGAAAAACTAAGCTTTGACATTGGATTTGGCCGATAGCTACTGTTATCCACGACATATAATCTCCTAGACCACAGGGAATATTGGCTGGTGTTTTTCTCTTTTCTCTTTTCCTATTAAGACATCTTGACTTCGACAGTAGAGATTTAAGTTGATATTGCTGCTATTTGCCATAAAAGTTAGTTGTTTGACCACCCAACGAGATCGACTTCAGTGCTCACAAAACCGTGTTTATACCGTTTAGATGGCCTTTTGTGACCGTGCATTGAGAATATCTCCATATTTGTATGCTTTTTTTTCATGGGGAGATATTCCTAATACAAGGCTGCAAGGGACTGTATGAACAGTGTGAGTGCAGTCTTGTGAGGACCAAATCCGGTCATTTTCTTTGCTCTCTCCTATCACAAGAACTTTTTGTTTTACTATTATAACTTGAAGTATCACTATTCTTGGTATGAGGATACCAGGTTGTTTTCGTTTCTCTTTAGAATTCACTGATGGAAATGAAGGGGGAGCAGTACCAGTTGTAGAATCTCGACTGAATAACATCTTCAGGTTGTAATGTTCACCATAACATCTTTAGAATTCATTTGGTGGGCCGGCTTCCTTTGCAAAAGCATCATATTTGCAATCTTCACCAGTAACATCTTTAGAAAAGTACGGATAGGCCCAATGCAGATTTCTGAATTCCACTGTAGAACTATAAACATTCAAAATGTCAAAAACTCCCACTCTATACACTAATGCCCACCCGTGAATTGACATCAATTCCGTACTGGCACCCACCCCAACTGTACTTTGGGCCTAAAAATTCTAACCCTGGGCTGAACCGTCATTCTCCCTAACATCTTCAAACTGTGACTTAGTGAGTCATTTTCATGGCAATTATTCCTGAACAAAGCCTTTATTACTGTGGAGTCTAGCTATATATAAAATGGTGATTGAATTAGACAGCTATATGACTGATTGATAACTGATTTGGGCTCTGGGAATTTTTTCACCAAACATAGCCCATGAGCTGTCCATGTGGGGCCCACCACATTAAGCCAAAATCCACTGTGCTTCAACCATCCCAAACAGACACTTGAACATTCCATCCATTTTAACAAAACTCTGATTCAATCCTCACAGGACAAGACTATGCTCATACTATCTTCGCAGCCACTTGCAGCTGTGTATTGGAAGTTTCTCCCCATGAACAAAAATGAGCATGGTCTTGTGAAGATTGAATCAGATGGCCTCTGTGAAGAATCAGGATCTGCTCTTCATAGAGTGCACCTCACACTGACCTCACAACATGACAACACATATCCATTGTGTGTCGAGAACATCTCCCCATAAAAACAACAAACAAGTATGGAAAATGTTTCCTATGTGCAACTGGGATATCCTGTGAGGTTGGTGTGAGGAGCAGATCTGCACTCCTCTAGAAAACCTCATTTATATTGCAAATCATCATCATCATAATATAACCTTGTTCCATCCACTTCAACCCTCAGCTGCATAAAGAACATTGTTGTTTTCTCTTTGGGTTGCTTGAATATGATGTTTCTGCAAATAAGGGATGTTTAAGTTCAATCTTCAACCCCAACTTGGTATTTCTTCTTGTTCATTCGATGAAGTGAATAATAAAACCCACTTAGTTAAAGTGAATCACTAATTTGTGATAAATTTTCATCACAATAAATTCTCTCATGCAAAGAAAAAAAAAACAAGATTTTAAAAACTTGAAAATCATCATTGTTTTTGGTCAACGGGGCAAAGGGTGTGTTTGCATATTTATTTAAACATGAAAATGTTTGTAGAGGTCAAAATACAGCGAGAGGTTTAAGTATTTGTTAATACGACTGCAGATGGTATCCTATTAGGTTCAGAGTATCAGAAACGCAAGGTGTATTGGAAAGACAATTTTAAGAGACGTATCAGGATACATTTTGGATACATATGAATACGGATGAAAAATCAAGATACGCATAAATATGGTAAAAAATTCAAATAAACCTTAAAAAAATATATTACTAACTATATTTACAAATTTTGTATGACTGCAAATAAGTCATTTAAATGTAAAAAAACATAATTTAATGGTTTATATAAAGTGTGACATATCATGATACAATTAGTAACCGTTGAAAAACGATGGGATAACTAAAATGTAAAAAAAAAAACTAAAATGTGAATGTCAATTTTCAAAAACCAATATAATTAATCTTAATATTTATTAGTATATAAATTTTAATAAAAACTTGTCACTCATTAAGGAAAGTGAAAATTTACTTAAAATAAAAAATGCATATAATCATAGGGGCTCATTGGTGAACTTGTAGTTGTTAAAACTTAAAATCAAGTGACGAAGGTTAGAATCTTGCTATAGCTAAAATTTGAAGTTTTTATACTAACAAAAGAAAATTAATGATAGGGGATCATTAATTAAGGCTATGTTTGGTTTGAAGGAAAATGCAGGGAGAAAATTTGAATTAGGCACTAAAATTCAAATTTGCCTTGGAGTAATTGGTTAATTAATGAAAGAATAATTAGACTTAAATAAACGATATTAATGAGAGATTTGGTATTAAATATGGATTAATGATACAGATCCGAACTGATTCGGGCCCGTATCGACCAATACAGATCCGAAACAGCCCGATATGGGCTCGTATCAGTCGATACATACGAAAAGAAATGGAGCAAATGATTTATATATATTCCACGTATCGGGTTCTTGCCGGAACAATATGTAACGACCGATACGTTGCGATATTTTGAATCTTGAGTTTATCCAAGGGTGATCCAAATTTGATCCATTTATAATTAGATCAAATATGAATCAACCCCTATCTAATCCGATATAATCCAATTTGATTCAAGTTTTGTACAAGTAATTTTAAATTATATTTATTCATAAAATATAATGTTCAAGTCATTTTTAGATCATTTTATTAATACCATATAATATTTGATAATTTTTAATTTATTTTTTAAACTATTCAATATCCAATTGCAATCTGATTTTAGTACGAATTCCACATAACTGTGATGGATAAATCCAATTTGAATTTGAATACAAACGAATCAAACTTAAATCTACCTATATCAAATCAGAGATCTACGACAAAGAGATGAAAGGTTTTGTAAATATACTACATTATCCCACCCAAGGTTCAAAATGTCGATACAACATGCATATCGACAGCATCATATCGATACATAGAAACACATAAAACTCTTTTTTTTAGTTTTTTTCAAATTTTGGTTTTTTAGAAAACTAAAAATAGGTTTTTTTATTAAAAAAAGTTGGAGTTCTGAAACACCTAGAAACAGGTGTTTCGGAGCATACCGTTTTCAAAAGATACGATACCATACACCCGATACAAGGCACATCATATCCACCCTTTGATTCATGTTATGAACAAAAGCGCAATGAAAAATTATCATACAGAGTAAGAAAAATCTCTAACTGTCAATAGAGGGGCTCATGTAATGTTAAACATTCAACTATTTTTTTTGGGGGGTGGGGAAGGAAGAAAACTAAAAGTCTATTTGATTTACAGCAAAAATTGGGACCGGAATCAAAATCCTTTAGAATCAAAACCAGATTAGTCCATTCTCATAGTCTATTTGGTTCAGAAGGAATGAAAATTGAAATCAGCAGAAATGTGATTTAATTCCCAAGGGAAGAGCAGGGAATGGCCATTCCAGCAAAAATGGAAATGGGATTCCTATTCCACCCAACCAAATAGTTGGAATTGGAATGGGCTATTCCAATTCCAGACCTGCAAACCACACAGGTCTTAATTAGGTGTTCAGTATTGTGGTCTCCTACAGGCATGGTACGGTTGCTAGGGCTCCTGGCGTGGTTGAAACTTGAAACCAAGGTTAAAAAAAATGACACATTCAGCCCGGCCGATACATATCATATCAGGGTACGCTACAGAGGGTGTATAAGGGATCTGACTGGTTTAGGGGGTGGAGGAACAAGTTTTGAAAAAAAAAACTAAAAAAAAATACCAATAAACTTGAAACCACATGTTTACCACATGCTGTGAACATCATACACTTTTTAAGTACAATGAATGAATGTAGATTTTTAAGTGTGTGATATATAACAAATTTGGAAAAGGTAGAGCAGCGTTATGAAATCTACAGTTGCAAAAAAAAAAAAACAAGGCCACAATATTTTACCTTGAACAAAAATCGAAATATCATGTTGCTCGGAACAATCTGCAGATGGTCTCAGAACACGCTACACAACCCAAAAAAAAAAGAACACTTTAAGTGAGCTAAACTCCTAACAAGATTCTAAAGGTACATCTGAGAGCAAGAGTACACAAGATTGGGATTACCCAGAGGCGTCCCACTCCAGTTTATAACATCTAGATGATCCGATTTAACTACCAATCTACGATTCCAGTTCCAGGTCTAAAAATATAGTTGCATGGCTCGCGCCTATGCTTCCAAGAAGATCAAATATGTCAAGTCAGGAAAATAAATGTAACATCAAAACTGAATAAAGTAACAAACTGCCTACAAAGGAGAGGGACTTGATGATGTCCATACAGTAAACAGAACACAGTTGGAGAGGAGATAGGGGCTTCTATTTTCTTCTTAGTTTAGTTTTTTTCTTTTTTTATAATGCTTGGGGGTGGGTGTGGGGGGGATGGGGGTTATGGCCTTAGCGGTAAGAAGGTGGACCAGCAAATGAGTATCGAGATGAAACTGATGTTGATGCAAGCTCAGGTTTGCCGCTCAAATGATGGTGCCTCTGGTTGTAATCTGAGAGAGCACTTGAAGCATATGCTGAATATGAAGCTTCAACTTCATCAGGTCTTCTCCTGAAGTAATCAGTGGTGCCTGTTTCTAGATAATCATAACTCTCTCTCCTTGGGACCAAAGGATAAGCCTCCGAAGAGGTTACTTCCCTCCTAGGTAAAAGAGAATATGCATCTGAGGATGCAACAGCAGCAGCTGCAGCACTATAATGATAAGGATAATTTGACTCCCTTGTATAAGGGTCTACAGTGGAAGCAGTAGACAGTGTTGATGGTGGTGGCTCTCGCGCAAGACCATAAGTCCGGTAATCTTTCTCACTTAGAAAGAGTAGATCACGACGAGGCACCTCTTGCCTAGATCCTGTTTCTGTGTGTACAGGCGCAGGTTGCCCCAGAAGCTGTTCCCCTCCATAATCCTTCTGGTAAGGGTCCACTGAGGGAGCATTAGGATAAATAGGAGGATTAGAGGTTTGCCGTCTCCCTTGAAGACCATAAAGTCGATACTCCTTCTCACTCAAAAAAAGTGGATCACGATCAACTGCCTCTTTTTGTGTAGAGATCATCTCTCTGTGTGCCGAGGTAGGATGCCTAGAAAGCTGCTCCCTTTCATGATCAGATGCCATTAAATGCCTCCTAGCCTCATTAGGGGAGTAGGGGTCTCGCATGAAAGGTTCCCTGAGTACCTGGGGTGGAAGCTCTCTTCTGCCCTCAAAAGCTTCTGCAGGTATTGGCTGTGGGAGAGGTACTGGCTGGGATGATTGAATGAAAGAGCGGGCATTTGATTGGAAATCTGGTACAGGTCGGAAAAGATCCATGAGCTTCTTTACCTGCAAGAGCACATTGGGTCACTGTCAAATAGAGAATTATGAGGAAACAGTAATCAATGGGCTCCCAGAAGGTGTGTTTCTCACTTGCTGGATGGTAAGCTCAGTCTTAAACTTGTTCTTTTCATTGTAGTTGTCCTTGATTGCCTTCTTAAAAACATTTTCTGGCAGCGGGAGGCAATCTTTGTGAACCTTGAACCTCACCTGTAGGAAACAGTCACCAACATGTAAAAATTGTCAGCTATGTCTCTGCAAAGAAGAAAAAGCATGCACAAAGGCCAACGAATGGAACCTGAACCGGGAATTCCCCGCCAAAAGCAGCTGGCTCAAGCTTTTTGCCACCGGAAGAAGCCGCTTGGTAGATTCCGTACAGAAGCTTGAGATCAAAATCATAGAGGAAAAGTTTTAGACCTGGTTTGATTCCCATGACAAGCTCTTGCTTGTTTGCTGGGACACCCATGACCCAATAGCGGAAACAATCTGGCTTGGTCTTTGCATTGCACATGAAGATCAAACCACCAAGTTTTTCTTTGTCTTTTTGATCTCTGTGGATTTTTTCATTATGTTTTTGATTGTTAATACTCTCTCCTTTGTTTCTTTCCTGTGAACACGGCATCTTTTCATCACCTTCTCCTCTGTTTCTTTCCCGTGAACGTGGCGTCTTTTCATCACCTTCTTCTTTGTTTCTTTCCTGTGAACGTGGCTTCTTTTCATCACCTTCTCCTTTGTTTCCTTCCTGTGAATGTGGCTTCTTTTCATCTTCCTGTGTGCTGGCAGTAACCTTATCATTCTTGCCTTCCTGTGTGCTCTTTTTTGTGGCAGTAACCTTATCTTTCTTCCCTTCCTCTGTGCTCTTCTTTGTGGTAGCAACTTTATCTTTCTTGACTTCCTGTGTGTTTGTCTTCTTCTTCTTGGTTTTCTCCTGAACCTGTGAAGTTCCATTGGCTTCTTTCATTTTTCCAGAGTTCTGATTGGGAGATTTTTTCACAATTTTAGGTTTTGGCTTTAAAGGCTTTGGAGTTTCCCTTCCAGATGGCAATGGTTTAGATGGATCTTCAACAGAATGCTTGTCTTTCTTCTTGTTTTCCCCATTAGCCATGGCCTACCTATGCCACCGAGGCACCGAGCTTCCAAGTATATCTATTTGGCAAGAAAATTGAAATTAACTTTTTTCATTACTTAAATTTTAGAGAGGAGAAACTAATGAGCAAAAAGACAGAAGAAATTGGGTAAAGGCAAGATACACAACAAGGAGAAAGATAAGTAAGATTCAAATGGATCAGTAACTCAGAAATATCTCATCACATATGCCTATTTGGACAATTGCTCAACCACTCCAAGGCAACCATGATTTTTTTATGATAAATAGACAGCTATGACATTTCTTTTACAAATTTAATGTAAATATCCTTGCTGATAGGCTTGCAACTAGACCATCAATCCAGGATTGGCTTGGAATTAAAAAAGACAATAATAGATTTAAGTGTATCATCTTGAATGCTTTTCTATGTTTCAAAACCCATAGGTTTCTTTTCATTCTATATTTCTATTAAGAAAATGTTTCATTTGCTTCACTTTAAACTGAGATTAACTTTTTCATTTGCTATTTTAAATTTTAGATGGGAGAAACTAGCAAGCAATCAAGACAGAAGAAATCTGGTAAAAGCAAGATACACAACAAGGAGAAAGAGAAATAAGAGTGAAGTGCGTCAGCAATGTAAAAATATTTCATCACATGCGCCTATCCTTGATGATAGACTTGCAAATAGATCATTGATCCACATGGACTTGGATTTGAAAAAGACCTTAATATATTTACATGTATCATCCAGAAAGCTTTTCTATGTTTCTAAACTCATAGGTTTTTTTGCATTCTATTAAGATAAAGGCCTATTTTTCATTTGCTTTAAATTGAGATTAACTTTTACATTTTCTTTACTTTAAATTTTAGAGAGGAAAAACTAGTGAGCAACCAAGACAGAAGAAATCTAGTAAAAGCAAGATACACAACAAGGAGAAAGAGAAATAAGAGTGAAGTGAGTCAGCAATGTAAAAATATTTCATCACATGCGCCTATCTGGACAATTGTTTTTTTTTTTGATAATTGAAATGATTTTATAAATCAGCAATAAAAATAGTACAAAGTCCTCCTGGAAAGGTACGAGTTGCAACCTCTCCGGGCTGGTTAAGTACAGATTTCCGAATTAATAACAACTTACATAGAAGCACAAAAAAAATCTTCGCTAGAAACCCCCTGTTTGGCTAGAGCATCAGCCAAAGAATTAGCAGACCTACTAACCCATTTTACCTCAACTCTCATATTGCTAGTTAACCACTTTACTTTTTTGATGGGATCTTTGTAGCCCCAAATGGTGGTATCCAAGTTTAGGAGCCACCTGGTTACCACCTGAGAGTCCCCTTCAACTAGGAGATGATCCACCCCAAGCTGGTTGGCAATCTGAATTCCTTGTACTGCAGCAAATATTTCTGCCCTTGTGGAATCCCCCACTTCCACCGGTCCTAAGAATAGGGAAATTATGTTGTTGTCCTTATTTCACAGGATACCCCCTATACCTGAAGGCCCGGGATTGCCTTGGCTGCTTCCATCAAAGCTCAACTTAATGACACCTTCCAAAGGCGGAACCCATTTTGATAGAATTCTCTCCTTCTTTGTTGAAGTGTTGGCTATATTACTAGCCAATTTCTCCACAAATCATCAAAGGAGAAGTCATCAAAGATATCCACAGTTTTCAGCCAAAGGATTGCTCTTGTTAGGATACAATCCTTCATTTCATCTAACCCTCTTTCTTTCTCTAAAAAAATTCTTGCATTCCTTTCCTCCCAAAGAGTCCACAGAGTGGCTGCCCTGACACATCTCCACATGACCTTACCTCTTCTAGTGTGCCAAACAAAAACAGATGGGTTGAATAACAAGCTTAAATCAGAAGGCAGAGACCACCTACCTCCAAATAGACAAAGGCTCCACCTCCAATAGCTGTAGCAAAGGAACAGGAGATCAGCAAATGGACACAGTCCTCATTCTCGGCCTTACACAAGGAACACCAATTTGGGGAAAGACAAAGCGAAGGTCTCTTTTTCTGTAAGTTTTCCAAAGTATTGATCTTCCCATAGAAGACTTCCCAGCAGAATACAGCAATTTTTGGGGGAATAGGTCACGCCCAGACTTCTTTGACAGGGAATCCTTGGGAAGAGGGGTTAGAACTGAGGGATTTTAGAAAAGAAGAGCAAGTAAAAATACCTTTTGGAAGAGGAGTCCAAATCCGTTGATCAGAAGAAGTGGGGTCCAAGCAAACGGATTCTAGTAAATGAATTAGCTCAATAACACAATTCGACTCACCATCCCTTAACCCTCTACGAAATCCAAAGTCCCAGTTTAAAGATAAGAGGTTTAACGGGCTCGGGAGAAAAGTTGCAATTGGCTCATGTTTGTAAAGGAAAAGGAATAGAGCGAAGGGAAACAATCTTTGAGGGGTTGAGTACCCACCCAAATATCCTCCCAGAAAAGATTAACATTACCAGAGCAAGCATCATACCTGATGAAATTGAGGAAGCGAGGGATAATACCATGTATAGCCTTCCAAGGTGTAGTAAGGGTAGCTCGACGAGATATCCCAGAATCCCAACCATTTCCTGCACAACCATGAAAGCTTGCCACCACCTCATGCCATAATCTCTCTCTCTCTCAGGGCCATCTCCATAGCCACTTCCCTAGAAGGGCTACATTCTTCAACACTATGTTCCCTATCCCTAAACCCCCTTCTTCCTTTGGTTTGTTAACTATCTCCCATCTGATCAAGTGATCCTTTTTCACCTCTCCTGGTTCCCATAGAAAGTCCCTCATTCTCTTCGCCTCCCTTGGAGGGATCCTAAACACAGAAAGGAAGTAGGTTGCAAGGTTGGCAAGTGTAGCCTTAATTAAAGTCAGCCTACTCCCTATTGAAATGTAATTCTGTTTCCAAGCCGCCAAGCACTTATCAAATTTCTCCACAATAGGGGCCCAGAAACTACTTTCTTTAGGGTTGGCTCCTAAGGGTAGTCCTAAGTATGTCAAAGGCCAAGAAGAAATATTGCAACATAAGCATTCTGCAATGGATTCAATCTCCCTATTCTCCAAGTTTACTCCAGCCACACAACTTTTATCAAGATTTACCTTCAAGTTGGAGACCCTCTCAAAGGTACTTATTAAGATCTTAAGGTTCTCCACTTTGCTTAACTCATTCCCTTCACAAAAAATAACAATATCATCAGCAAACTGAAGGTGAGTTACTGGAATGCCTCTGCTCCCTATTCTCCATCCCTTTATTTGGCCCTCCTCATCTGCTTTGGAAATCATCCTACTAAAAACATCAGCAACAAGTGTAAAGAGGAAAGGGGAGAGTGGATCCCCTTGTCTTAAGCCTCTATTGGCTGGAAAAAAGTCCTTAACCATCTCATTCACCAGCATTGAATAACGACAAGAGTGCAAGCATCATCTTATCCACTTACACCATTTATCCCCAAAACCACATCTTCTCAACATCTCCAACAGAAAATTCCAATCCACTAAGTCATAGGCTTTCTCCAAGTCTAGTTTGCAAACAAATCCTTTCCTGCCCGATCTCCTTATCTCTTCCACACTCTCGTTTGCAATAAGGATCCGATCTATAATTTGTCTATCCTGAATAAAGGCTCCTTGTGCTTGGCTAACGAGAGAGGGGAGGACAACTTTGATCCTCCTAGAGAGCACTTTTGCCAGAATCTTGTAAATGCTTGTCACCAGGCTAATTGGCCGAAAATCTTTGGGGTGTTTGGCATCATTCTTTTTGAAAATTAAGGCTATAAAGGTGGCATTGATTCTAGGACTCACAAAATTTTCATCCTCAAATTCTCTAAATAATCCAATTAAGTCTTCTTTGACTATGTCCCAACAGTCCTGATAATCCGTCAGGGCCCGGTGATTTAGCCCTATCCATAGAAAAAACAGCTTGTTTAATTTCCTCTTCTTCAATCATTCTTTCCAGCCATCACTTATCTGTTTGGTTCAAAGTTGGCCAATTCTCTTCCCCTACTATTAACTGATTCTCTAATGGTCTTTGATAGATGGATTTGAAGTGATCCACAATCCTACTGGCAATCTCCTCTTGAGAGGTTATCTCCACACCCTCAACCTCAAGCTTTAGTATCAAATTTTTACTTCCTCTCCCATTAGCCAAATCATGAAAAAATTTGGTATTCCCATCCCCTTCCTTGATCCACTTATGTCTGGATTTGTCTCCAAGAAATCTCCTCCCTCAACAAAGTCTCCTCTAGCTCCTTTTTCAGTTTCCTCCTCATTCCTCTGTCTTGCTCATCCATCATCCCTTGGGATTCTTTTGCATCTAACTCCTCAATCTGAACCAATAATCTAGCTTTTACCTCCTCCACTCTTCCAAAATGAACCTTATTCCATTCTTTTAATTTGCCTCTCAACCTTTTTAGTTTTTTGTGGAATCTAACCCCTTCCCATTTCACTTCACTCCATCATTCCTTAACCTTAGCAAGAAGTCCGGGTGTGTCAACCACATATTTTCAAACCTGAATGGTTTAGGTTCATTGCCAAGAGGTTCTTGTCCTACTTCTATAGGGTAATGATCAGAGGTTATCCTAGGTAGAGCCTTAGCCACCAAACCTCTCCAGTGGCTTTCCCAACCCTCATTAAATAGGAACCTGTCAAGTTTTGAGCAGATTGAGTTTTCTTAGAAGTTGGACCAAGTGTAGGTAGCCTGTAGTAGAGGAAACCGTAATTCAAAGGAATTTATGAAGTCATTGAACTTCCTCATACTAGTTGTAATGGTCTGCCTATGATTATTTGACTCATTTGTGAATCTTATTGTATTAAAATCACCCCCCAAACACCAAGGACCTTCCCACAAACCTTGAATCCCATGAAGCTCCTTCCAAAGCTCATTCCTCTCTCTATGATTATTTGGACCATACATATTTGTTAGCACCCAAGTAAATCCATCTTCCACCATTCTGAATTTTAGGGATACAGTGAAGTTTCCTATTAGCTCCTCTACTGGTTCTCCGAAGTCCTCCCTCCACAAAGTTACTATTCCCCCCGATGCCCCCCACGACGAAGCTAAGCACCATCTTACCCCTCTTATTTTCCAGATCTCCCTGACCCACCTTCTATCCAATTCAGCTAATTTTGTCTCCTACAACATCACAATATCAGGTCTTTCTCTTCTAAGTAATTCCTTAATCGATCTCCTTTTTCTGGCACTACCCAAACCCCTTACATTCCAGCTTATGATCTTCATTACCTTTCAACAATTTAGCCCTCCAGTAAAGTGTTCCTTCATTTAGAACCCCTCTTTCTTTCCCCTCTACCACTGAACTCGATATCCCCTTCGATGTCCATAATTAATCTCTCTACTTCAGACAGTTTCTTCTTTTTCCTACCCTTGTTTCCCACTGCCTTTCCTAATTCCTGCCTCAATCTATTGGTTCTTGCCTCTGATTCAAGGTTTTTTGGAGCCACCTCTGACATTTCCTCCTGTTTATATTCCTCTAGCAGGGCACAAATCCGCTCCCAAATCCATTCTAGCTCCTCTTGTTTCCTTTCTAACAAGCCAACTCTCTTCTCTGATTGGACTCCATCATTGTCAATGGCCACTTCCTTACTACCAACTAGTTGGTTTGGTCAGGATTCTAGGACATCTGTTACAAGCAGAGAACCCAAATTAGTATCTAAACCCAAATGGACAGGCTTACCTGGAATTAGCATAGGTGGTTGCACCCTCTACAATCAAGAAAGCTTCACTTCTCTTTCCCTCTGCGTAATTCCTTTTGTAAGGCTCCAAGAATGACTCCTGTCTCTCTGGCCTGATGTCCTGACTAAGCTGCACATATGGGATAGACTCGTCTATTGGTCGGGATGCACTCTGCCCTACCTCTTTCGGTGTTTCCAACTCCACCTGTCTTTTGTATGGCATACCCAGATTGGGTGAGATTTGTTCTCCGATGCTAAGGCTCACTCTTCTCTGTGTTTTGATAGTACCAGAATCATGCGGATCCATCTCCTCCTCAAGGAATAACAGTTCGGTGTTTAGACTATCCTCTTCCAATATATCTCTTGGCTTTTGGAGATCGATACTTCCCAAGCTAACAGTGTCTTCAAAATCTGAACCAAAAACAACAAAATCTTCATCGTCTGTCAATCTTTCCGAATCAGAGTTGAAGACCTCACTGCTCTTCACACTCCTGAGATTACGGCGATCCTGCTTCTCAAGCGGCAACTTCTTCGAGGGTCTCCACTGTAACGAGCTGGAGACCTTCGCTGAACTAACTTCTTCACCTAAGTAAGCACTGTCTTCAACAAGGTCTAGATCCCGCAGATTTCTGCTTCTGGTATTCCGCCTAACCAAGGGTAAATGGTTTTCCTTCTTGGTCGGAAGCCACTGTAGCGACGAAGTGGCCGAACCTACAACTGGTGCGCGAATATGAGAGCAAGGGCTAAAAGGAGAAGAAAATAGATGGTTTTTACCATCTATTGGAGACTCCCCCTTCCCAAGCGCGTGTGACTTAAGTGAGTCACGTGCCCTCTTTAAGTGAGGCTTGATCTGGGCCGACTTAAGAGGACACGGCCCACTCTTGGTTTTTTTAACAAGCCCAGCACTTTTTTGAGGCCCACGTGTGCTAACTTGCAATGGCACGTGAAGCTTTACCACTTCACACTCAATGCCTGGGACACCCGGCTCAAGTTCACCCTTTTTTGGTTCGACCTAGTCTGAAACCTTTAATCTTCCTTCATAATTTGAATTTAAAATCTCCCTCTTACCGCCTTTAACCATCTGCGCATAAGAAATACTGCACTCCCTACTGATAGCTTGCATTCCACGTATTTGACCACCCATTTGCCCCTTCTCTTTTAAAGTCTCCAGTTTTTGCTTACCCAAATCGGTGAAAGACTGATCAGCCTTTGAGATTACCACTCTCCTTGTTCCACGTAGGGCCTCTTCTTCAACCTTCTCATCCCCTTCCTTGTGAGCCTCCCTCCATGGTGTAGCTTCTATGGAGGAGGCCAGCCAGACTGAGTAGATGCAACCTTCAACGTTTATCTCCACTTTTCTGGGTATATCTTCTGGTTTCACTCCATTCAATAGGAGAGCTGCTGATCGAAGGTCCCCCCAAAAAGCTCTGGCAAGCTTACCACCACATAACAGTGCAATGGATGCGGCCACTTCCTGTTTCCACAAATGAAAGGGCAGACCAAGAACTCATATCACCACCCCATCCTCAGTGAAGAACTCTTTAGAGTTGGATGAAAAGTTCCACTTAGATATTGTAATCACACCATAAACAGATTGAAAATTTATAGCTGAGAGCTCTAACTTATCTTCAGTCAGATCAAGCACAGCTTTACTGTTCTCAAAAGGTGTTAGAATAAACTTCCCTTTTATCTTCCCACTCTTCTCTCCTGGAATAGCCAACCAGCCTGTTCTGTCCAAAGGCTAGTAGCTCTTGGACCTGGTCATCATCTTCAGTTGAGAGTTTGATGGTTTTACCATTCTCCTTCAGTAGATCCAATCGCAAGGTTTCCACGTAGTGATGAAACTCTTCCAGTTTTCTATTGATTTTCTTCCATCCAAGACCCTGTCTACCTTCAGGAAAGCAGACTAGTTGCCTCCTTTCTTTCCCAAAGAATTCAGAGAGAGCTAAGTAACCCCCTTTACAGCTTCTTCTGCATTCTACAACATACCTCTTCCCTTCTTGAGTTCTCAATTCCTTCCAGTTTCTTTGTTTACCTTTGAGGCATGCTTCATTCACATACTCCCTGAACCAATCAATCACTTCCATACCTTGCAGCAGCACTGTGGCCTTCTTCCCTTCCCTAATCTTCAAACTTGCCCCACCTTTGTTTTTCAGCTCTTCAAGCAGAAACTCCTTGGCTTCAAACTTCAGTATTCTCCTCCACTGTCCTGCAGCCACAAACCCATCCCCTCTCTTAACCCGTTGTACTCTCACTTCCATCCTCCCTCTCTCACAGCAAGCATCACTTGCTATTCCCAAGCTCACTCATGTATTATTTGTGTGTAAAGGAAGAGATTAGGAGAATAAGGGATTCACATTCAAAATCTCTCAACCCCCTTTGAAACCAAAGTCCTAGTTTAACCCATGTTCTGAGGGCAAGCCAAAACTTGAAACAGGTTCAGCCTTATGGTTTGATAACAATTAGAGTGTTGGGAATTGCACCATAAGATCATTCTGGACAATTGTTCAACCACTCCAAGACATCCATGAGTATTGAAGATAGATAGCTAGCTTTTTTACTTTGGAAATGATGCAAAAATTTCTTTTACAAATTCAATGTAAATAATCCTTGATGATAGACTTGCAAATAGATCATTGATCCACGTGGGCTTGGATTTGAAAAAAGACCTTAATATATTTACATGTATCATCCAGAAAGCTTTTCTATGTTTCTAAACTCATAGGTTTCTTTGCATTCTATTAAGATAAAAGCCTATTTTTCATTTGCTTTAAATTGAGATTAACTTTTACATTTTCTTTACATTAAATTTTAGAGTGGAGAAACTAGTGAGCAACCAAGACAGAAGAAATCTAGTAAAAGCAAGATACACAACAAGGAGAAAGAAAAACAAGAGTGAAATGAGTTGGCAACCTAAAAACATTTCATCACATGCACCCATCTGGACAATTGCTCAACCACAACAAGGCACCTATGAAAACTGATGATAAATAGCCAACTATTTTCTTTGGAAACAATGCAAACATTCTTTTCCAAATTCAATGTAAATAATGTTTTCTGATAGACTTGCAAATAGATCATCAGTCCAGGCTGGGTTGGATTTAAAAAAGACCATAATAGATTTTCGTGTATCATCCAGAAAGCTTTTCTATGTTTCTAAACCCATAGGTTCTTTGCATTCTATAAAGATGAAGGCTAATTTTTCCAAGTTCAAATCTCGAATCTACTATAGCACCACCCAAAAGGACCACTCTTTAATGTAGATAGAAACTCAATAAATAATCCCCATCTTAATATCTTCTAAAATTTGCAAGCATGGTTCTGTTCATGTTTCTAAGATCTAAATCATGCAGACACTGTGACATAACTTTTACACTCTGACATGGAAATTTCCAAAATCTAGTGTCTTGGACAGGCACTCCACCCATGTGTGCAGCTGCTTAGCTTTAAGAAAGAAGAAATTATTAATGCCCTTAATTCTTCTGGTACAAAAAGGAAATAACAAGAAGAAATCAAGAAATCAAGAAATTATTAATGCTCTTTAGGGTTATAAGCATCCTAAGAATGTCTCTTTTCAAGGAGCTTAAATTCAAGATGATAATGTGGTTTGGATCCCACAATTCAGGAGGAATCTAAATGATTGGAAAGTGGAGGAGTGGATGGAACTTCTGCAACTCCTTTACAGTACTCAAGTGGAGGCAACAAGGGCTGATAGTAGAATCTGGAGGTGGGAGAAGACTGGAAAGTTTACAGTCGAATCATTTTAAAAAGCAGTGGACAGTTCAGAAGGACTTTCATTTCCAACCCACATCATTTGGAGTAAAAATGTGCCTTCAAAGATTTCTTTTTTTGTATGGATGGCTTACCTCAACAGAATACTTACAAGGGATAACCTCTCTCGGAAAGGTGCTCTGCTGGATTCAAATAACTGTGTCCTATGCGAAGGACATCTGGAAACAGTGAATCATCTATTATTTCACTGCGAATTTTCTTCAGAGATCTGGAACAGAACCTCACAATTATTTGAAGTGAAAAGTTGCTGCCCAGGTTCAGTACAGGATTTTGTAAAAGGTTGGAGAGTGGAGGGATTCAGTAAAAGAGGAAGATTAGTTGAGAATTTAACCCAGCAGTGGTTTTTTTGTGTCCATAGCAAGAAAGAAACAGTTGGGCTTTCAAAAATAAGACAAGTTCTGCTGACTCCATTTTCAGAAAATTGTGGGGAAGATGTTTTCTTGGTTAGGAGTATAGGTTTTGAGTCATTTTTTGTACATTATAATCTTTTTGTAAAGCAGGGTGGGGTTCAAGTTTAGAGGTAACAGTTTTCTGGTTTCCTTTAGCACTTTATCAACTTATTTCAGTTGTATCATTCTCTTTTTTCTTCTATTAATGAATTCTTTTATTTACTTTAAAAAAAAAGGCTTGGAGATTTAACACAAGGGATGTGGCATAGAACTACAAGTTAAGAATGACACAAACAGTCAAAAACTCTGGTTCTTCTATTAAGTTTCAGGGATCTTAAACCTCTATAGATTAATACAGTGTTCTTACTGTTTTAATAAAAACATAAATAAAATGTGTTGATCAAAAAATAAAAACATAAATAAACAAATAACAAAGGATGGGCTTCAAGAAAAAAGTTAACTCAGCTGAGACTCTTTTTTATTGAAGAATAGCTGTATCTACTTCTCCCGATTCCGAAATAAGGTTTTCTGGTTTCCTTTAGCACTTTATCTTGTTGTATAGTTTGTTCATATTTAATACAATGATACTTTACTTTCTCTCATAAAATAGAAGAAGAGATGTTCTTATGTGAATTTTAGAGCCAAACAATTGTGAACAGTCTATAAATGGCCCATGTCAGATATTGCGACCTACTATGTCATCTTGAACATATCTGACACTCACAAGTCTCTAACGGAATGGACTACCACAGATCATATCTAAAGATTGCCTACCAAATTTTGTGAATATAAAAGTCTACACTACAAATAAATAGCCTCCCAGCATATAATGATTATGCTAAGATAGTTGCCAGTCATGATATTCCTTTGACTATACATGACTAACTTGTAATAAGGTATTACCTTAAAACCTTATTTCAGTTGTATCATTCTCTTTTTTCTTCTATTAATGAATTCTTTTATTTACTTTAAAAAAAAGGCTTGGAGATTTAACACAAGGGATGTGGCATAGAACTACAAGTTAAGAATGACACAAACAGTCAAAAACTCTGGTTCTTCTATTAAGTTTCAGGGATCTTAAACCTCTATAGATTAATACAATGTTCTTACTGTTTTAATAAAAACATAAATAAAATTTGTTGATCAAAAAATAAAAACATAAATAAACAAATAACAAAGGATGGGCTTCAAGAAAAAAGTTAACTCAGCTGAGACTCTTTTTTATTGAAGAATAGCTGTATCTACTTCTCCCGATTCCGAAGACTTCTAGACTAGTCAATTATCTTATCAAATGGTCAATCCCATCTAAGAAATAATGAACTATGATCCACATTATATACTTTGAATAAGTTCTATATCAAAGAAGCCTCCCTTTCCCTGCACCCTATACCACATGTTGTCGGATGCAGTAATGTCACTTGGATACGTGTACAAGTGTACATACCCAGCATGTGCTTAACATACATGATATCATTTTTTTATCAATAACTGCAGATTCATTAAATAAGAAAAAGTATGTGTACAGAGTAAAATACAAAGACTGAGAGATAAGCTCTCTTATCTTTTTTATAACTAAGACAAAACAAATTTTCTCTTCCCAATCCTTGCATTTTGTATGGACTGATTTGAGCCCAAAAAGGTCGAACCTTGCTGGGTTTACATGTGTAAATCTTAAACCTTTTATCAGTCCAAGAATGGAGAATTCAAAATTCTGATGGAGAAACAATTTTCTCCAAGGATTGATCTAGGTTTCAATGACCAAATTTTATGTCCAGATTGAATTAGAACCGACCCTAATACTCATACCACAAATTGCAGCTCCCAACGTGGTATAGTTCATGCCCAAAACTCAAGCCTGAATTGAGCCCTAGAGATGAAGATGACGCAGCTCAAATCCAAGAACTCAATCTAGCAACTTGATGTGAATTGATGTGCACTCCATTCACCTATGTGTGTGCTCCAAGAACTAAAGATGGTGCACCTTTGTGTTTTTGCTCAAAAAAATCAGAGAGAAAAGAGAGAAACCTCCCCATTCAGCCTTGGTCGAACTAGGGCTTGGAGGTTTGAGAATAAGTGATAATCTCTAGAAAGATTCTCTTCTACTCTATCTTATATAGAGCTGGAAAAGTTAGTCTTACACTCTCACTACGACTTCCAAATCTGATTTCTAACTAGATTAGAAGTTCTTTAATTTGGAAACCCTCTTAATCATATTAGAAATAAGAAAGATCCAAGCCTATATTCAATTTGACCCATATAGTCTAATTATCCAATTTCCTAGTCAAACTAGTCATGTGACTAGTCATACTAGCTTTTAACATGAATTGGACAATTACGCTCAAGTCATTTGATTCATATAATTAACTAGCCCATCAAACCCGAATATTGTATGGCATGGAGCCCACCAAGTCCTCACATTAATCCATATGCATTTGGCACATATAGAGAACCACATGGGCCGGATTCACTAAATACACCCAATGAACCTCTTACACAATCTAATTGGGCTTAGAATAGTCACAACACTTAACATAAGTGGATTTTAGTTTCAGCCCAAAGCCAATAAATTAATATGAGAAATAATCCCATCAAGTTTCAGCCCAAAAGACTTTTCCTCTTAACTTCTCAGCCCATAATATCTATACACTACTCATAGGGAAGGACATCTTCCCTGACTGTGAAATGCAATGTCATACTCTCAGCTCAGATGGATCCCGAGATTAAAACCTTTTGCAAACATTTTTCATAAAATAAACTATTTATAAATATAAATACATTTTGCAAATAGATTTCAAAACACATTGAAATCTACTACTAGTAGCTTTAGGTTCCCATTAGAAAGAACGTAAACCAAGATATTCTCTTTGTCTGGCAAAGTGGTTAATCATATCATAATGACCGTCTACTCGAGTGATATTCCAAACTACTTCATCATACTCAGGTATTTAAATTTTGACCCACAGAGGATCTCCCATGTTAGTACAACAAAAGCAACCAAATTAAGATTAACTAGGGTTAAGTGCAACTTTCCAGTTTTGTCCATCTGTTTCCAAGGTCCATGGCATAACTAGAAAATGGTCCTTGCTCAGTATTTCAGTAAACACCCCTAATTGTACCTTAGGTCAAACCCTAACAGTTGAGATTGACTGCCCCACTAATTTAGCAATATAATATTATCAGACTTAACATGATAAACTCCCCAAGTTTATCAAACAGTTGAGAACATTCTAAACTAAGTCTCATAAATATCCAGTTTAATAGGTAATGCACAAAAACATACCAAAACACACATGAAATAATAATGATCTAATTTTATTCACTAATAAATGGCAGAACACATTAGTTCGATTAGAGCTAAGGGCATACACCTTCCAACAACCAACACATTTGTGGAAGAGTATGCACTTCTCGTAAACAATTGTACTCTTACTTTTATATCCTTGGTCAACCATTTAAGCATTTTCTTCTCACTATTGTAGTTCCACAACTTCCCTTTTCCACTTTTTTTTTATGAATAACTTCCCTTCTTCACTTTGTAACCATCTCACTACTAGTTTTGAGTCTCCTTCAATGCTTAATTTCCTAATGTTTAATAGTCTTGCCCTTTGTAGCCATAACATCCACCCTAAGAGAATCACCCACACCAATCAGACCTGAGAATAAAAGCAGTTTCTTCCCCTCCTCATCTTTGAATACCCCTTCAATTCCTAACAAACCAAGATTCCCTATACTACGGCCATCAAAGTTAAATTTAATGAACCTTATATCGAATGGAGACCACAATGGACTGGTGATCTTCTTTTTGTAGGATGCTTCAGCCAATTTCTAAGCAAATCATCCACTATCACTAATGAGAAAGTTTCCAAGGACTTCAACCAATGGGCTACTCTAATTGTAATGGACTCAATTAAAGCCTCCCTACTACTCTCCTTATCTAAGGGGACTCTTAAATTTCTTTCCTCCCATATTGTTCATAGTGTAGCCACCCTACTGGATATAAGTTTAAATCCCCAATGGAGTCACTAGTCTGTGAGCGTCGGAAAACGACTCACTTGGGCCGGAAATGGAGTTGCCACCCATCAGTTATGAAAATGGAGGTGATGGGACCTCCAAGAATGGCATCAAAATCATTTTTATCAAATAGTGACTCCAAAGCCCGAGGCACCGGCTAGCTAGTTTTGATAAGACTTGGATGGGAGAGGGAAGGGGTTAGGCACCCTTCTCCCGAGTCTAATAGGTGGGCCCACATGGAAATCCAAATAAGCACAATAACAAATAAGCAATCAAACAAGGAAGATAATAATAAAGATAGCAAACCCAAGAATAAACCAACATAAAAGAAAAACCAATTTTTACTTACCTATATTTTTATTTTTTTTTGGTTTTTTTTACTTTTTCGCTGCTTATATTTTATCTGTTTATTTATTTATTTTGAATTTTTTAATTAATTAGTTTTTTTGTTCTTTAATTTTTTATTGTTACATTTTTATATTTTTTTCTCTCTCCTTTTGTTTTTATCAATTATATTTTTTATCTTTTTATAAAACCCCATCTAATACATTTATTCACCCATTATTTACTAGCCTACTCTCTTCTCTAACTTTTCCCAATTTGCCAACACTTCTTAAGTTCTATGCTAACTATTCAGATTCGCAGTCCCATTATCACAGGTTTTGTCATCATTTTTTATTGGCACTGCAGTTATACTATTTATTTGTTCCACCTCTTTATTTACATCTAGGAAGGGGAGAATCTCTGTTGACTGGGGAGTTCACATTGACACCTTTCTGATTCCCATTATATCAAATTGCCTTACAGATTTATTATTACCTTATTACAGTCTAAGAACCCAATTTGAACAGCCTCTCGGCTTTAACCACGACACTCATCTCACATCTCACAAGGGAAGCAAAATAAACTATTTAAACTGAAATTCATACGCAAGTCAATTTCCACAGAACCACAATGTAGTGAGCCACAAATGCTATCAGGAAGTGATTATAGATGTGCTAAGTCATAGATGAGCCAAAATAAGCAAAATAAAATGAAGAGTCGAATCAGCATCTCCTATAGGGGAAAATAAACAAATAACTTTTGTGGCACAGAGATATACTACTGCAGCAAACCTGGGTCGGTTTCAAATCTCATAGAACCTATGTGACAGAAGCTCATTATCAGCTTGGACAACCGACCGAATATCATTACATAGCAAGATATAGCAAGATATGTAAAGTTAAGAATAGAAACAGAGAGATCATTGAATTGAATATATGCAAACAAAACTTACCTGGGTTGAATGTCAGCCTAGTCTGAAACGATGCAACGTGGGATGTGAACTCACTGATTCGGACTGTTCAAAACCGAAATTCACGAGCTCGCAACCGAGAGCTAATGGGAGGAGTTATTCTAGTTCGACGCTGAGAAAGATGGCGGAAATATTGAAGGGGAAACCATCAGATTTTGTGTGGACGGCTTCGTGCGATGAGAGGCCACAAATAAGGACGGAGAATACCGGAGACGTCACCGCTGCGAGGTTCCTGCGCTCTTCTCAGCCGTCATGTGAAACATATGTTGGAGGATGAGGTGGGGAGGCCGAAACGGTGAACGGGATTGCTACAGATGATGGAGGATGAGAGAGACCGGGCTGAGATCCGCCGCCGCTCTGTTCGATTGTCGCCAGGTCCCCGAGATGAACAGTGACTGGAGATTACACCCAAAGGATTTAACAGAGTGACGATAGTTTTGGGTGCGAATCACATTCGAGTCCTCTGAACAGTTTGTCTCCCAATGATAAGGATGATCGGAGCTTGCGACCAAGGGTTCGGTGAGAAGAAACGATCTTCTTGGGTGCGCGATTCGGCTGGACTGAGTAGAGAAACGCTACGACTAATGGTTGGTTACTCGGTCCTGCTCCACCGGTGAGAGAAACAGAACATAGCCGAGGAGTTGGGCGAAGCCAAAAGGTTGAGGGAAATCAACGTGTGTAATGGAAGATCGGAAGGAACCCAAAAATAAAAATTAAAAAAATAAAAAGAAAGAGGAAGAAGAAGGAAGAGAGGGAGAGAAGAAGCCAGAGGAGAGGGTACCGCTGCCGCTACCTGTTCGCCGCCGCTGTCAAGAGGATGAAGAGGATAAACAGTGTTCTTCGGTGATTTCCGCCCCTTTTCGAATGAAAACTTGGTTGGGATTATAGGTAGGGTTAAAGTGCAGTTTCGTAATTTTGTGGTTCTCAAGGAGTAATTTGGTAATTTTGTCAAACCGAGGGTAACTTCGGTTCAACCGGGGTTCATGGGTGCATGGCTGAGATTATGGGTCAAAATGTGAATGGTTGAGATGGGTCCTGAGTGCATAGGGTGGTTTTGTATGTACAACTAGTGAGATTGGCCGAAATGGAATTTTTTTAGATGGATGGGTAAACAATGGTATTTTTTGTTGAAATTTTATGTGGTAAGATTTCTGGGCATTTTGGGTTGATTGGCAGGGTTGGATTGGCCCATATGGGCCGAGATCGGGCAGATCAGAGGGAGGGGGCATTAGTTTGGTCAATCTAGGGCTTTCAAATTGAAATGAAATCTAGGTGATGAATTAACAAAAAAATGAAATCGATGTGTGATAGAAAGGCAAACAAAGGTATTCTGGGGTGAAATTTTATAGATGGGTATTTTAGGGTATATGGTGTTTGGTGTAGTGGTAATGTCTGATTGGTTAAAGGGGGGTCAAGATCATTGGAATTTGGATTAAGGGAATGGTTTAAAATGAAATATTGGTTTGGTGGAGGGGGAAACAGGAGAATTCGGGTTTCAAACTTTATGGTCAGGTGTTTTAGTGTGTTTAGGGTTCAATCGTATAGTTTGGTTGGTTCAATCCCTATGTTTTAGTGTGTTTTAGTGTGCTTGGATCGAGAGGATCTAGGTTGTGGGTGTCTCAGTCTAGCGAGTGGTTGAAATGGAATCTTCGCTTGATGAAAGGGTAAACATAGGGATTTTAAGTTTAGATTTGTTGGGTATGTATTTTAGGTTGTATGGGGTTTAATGGCAATGTCTGATATGAGGATTAAGATGCAGAAGGGGATCGATCAAGGCCATTGAATTGGTATCATGCATTTTTAACAATGGATATGAGGGCTTTTGAGGCAAAATTCTTGTCTTTTTGGGGGATTTTAGGTGTTTTGGATTGATCAAAAACGTTTTATCAGGTGTTTAAGGTAAATTGGAGGTTTAGGTGACGAATCGAGCAAAAATTGGGTGTTGATTGCTCACAACATCTCCACATAATTCTTCCCATTTTCTTTTGTTGTAACAAATAGGCTGAGAACATCATAAAAGGGTACAATTTACAAATTGGATTTGGATAAAACTTTTGATTTGGTTGATTGGTCTTTCCTCTTAATGGTGTTGGAACATTGTAAATTTTAAGAGAAATGGTGCAAATGGATTAGGGGATGTATTCAGACTTGTCATTACTCAACAATAATTAATTGAACAATGGCAGATTTCTTTCACCCTCATTGCATGCATTATAAGTCAACTTATCTTAAGGGTACACTTGAGACAATTAGTGAAAAACTAGAGGGTGGGAAGAGACGGGGTGCCAATCTCCCATTTGCAATTTGTGAACGTGAGACGATACTCTACTTTTTTTGTGAAGGAGAGGATTTAAAGTGGGTTAGAAATCTAAAGGCAATAAAGTAACATTTTGAGCAATCCTCAAACCTAAAGGTTAGTTTTGAAAAGAGTTGCATAGAGAGTATAAATATGGAAGCAAAAAAATTAACTGATTGTGCAGCAATCTTGGAGTGTAATGTAGCACAATGGCCTCTCAAATATTTAGGTTAAACCTTGAAGCTAACCCAAAATAGTTTCGATTATAGAACCCCATCATAAAAAGGTTCTCTAAGGGGCTTGCTTGTTTAAAAAATGGGTACTTATCACTAGGGTGTAGGAATACACTGCTTAGATCAATACTAGCAAACATTCCTATGTATTTTTTTTTTCAGTCTAAGATTCTATAAGGTATTGGTCAATGATTATAAAAATTGATAAATTTTTGTGAGAATCAATGAAAAAAAAAGGACCAAAGGGTTAGCTAGGAAGTGGTTAAAAGTCTAAGGGGTTTAGAAGTTATTTAGCTTTGTTGAAGAATTGGCTATGGAGGTTGCCTCTAGATAAGGATAAACTATGCCCAAATGTATGATTATCAACAATCATGGGCTTTTGGACAATGGGTGGGATGCTAGAGTATCAACTAGCGCAACCGGAGCTTCTCCATGGACAGATAACAATGCAGTGCTACCTCCCTTTCTCCCCTACGTCAAGTATGACCTTTGTTATGGGCACCATATCAAATCATAGGAACATGTTTGATTGGAGACTTCCCCTCTAAAAGGCCAATTTCTCTCTTTATTTGCTTTGTCCCTAAGCATAATGAGTATATTTCCAACTTTTAGTTCATTCAATATAGATAAATGAATTTAGCTAAGACTTTGGCTTCAAAAGGGGATTAAGGGATTTTGACATTCCTAATGTGCTTACTTAATTCACATCCTTGAAGTCTTGAAGAAGTATTCCTTGACCCTTCCATATTTAATGGCTCCATTTGGACTTGCCCTTCCTTGGGTTTGTTTTCCAATGCTTCATTCTTGAAAGCACTCTCTCAACCCTTTTCTAACTCTCTAAGCCATTTTCCTATAAAAGAGATACAGCGTAAGCCTATACCACTTGGGATTGCAACATATTGGTTGGATGCTATTCATAATCATATCAAAACCTATGATTTGCTCCAAATAAGGAGACCACATTGGTGTTTATTTAGCCCCTAATTGGTATAGTCTTTGTAAGGATAATGACTAAACTTGCGATCACTTACTAATATCCTTTCTTTTGTTGTCTATATTTAGGACTAGTTTATCTCTTTGTTTGGGTGCAAGTGGATATCTTATATTAACATTGCATGGACACCTTATGGAAGTATAATTGGTATGCTTCAATAAATCATCCTACAAAATTTTCAACATGTTAATAGTTTATTTCAATTTGGCATAAGTATTGAAACATGATATTTAGCTTAAAAGATTAAAAAAAATACAAAATCATGATATCACCACATTAAACGAGACATGAAAAATCAATGTAGAGGCCTTACGTACCAAGAAGTTAATAAGTAAGAACCTATTCTCATTTTTATGTCCATAATCCATACAAGTGTATCTGTCTATGATCCAACTATTAAGATACAAATCACAATACATGGATGGAAGGATGATGGGGATCGGTCCATGCATTATAAGGCCTATTCTCGTAAGAAGGCCAACAAACAGGTTTTGATTTGGCATAGAGAAGACTCTTGGGACTTGGACTGATATGGTCAGGGGCATTTTCATCATTTTTACCAGCCCAATGTGGACTTGGGCTATAGCATATTGTTCCTATAGCTTAATAGTGCTTCTTGTCTTTCAATTTCCAGTTTATTTGCATTAGTATATGGAAAGTTATTGTGTTTCTTAATGCACAAGACAAAGAGTGGCACTTTTTGTAATTATGGTGAACAATGTTCCAGGCCACACAAGTCATTCTATAAATAGATGTATTCTATTCCTTTTGAAGCTAATGAATGAATGAAGATTTCTTAAGAGCTCTCTTGCTGTATGGAGTGATTCCTACAAACCCTAGAGTGACTCTAGGACCCCTTGGAGTGATTCCTTGGGATTTTCTCTTTCTCTACCCTTTTTACTCTCTCTTCCTCTCTCTTTCTGTCTTGTCTTAGTTTGTTCCAGCCCTACTGCATCAGTTTTGGTATCAGAGCATTAGGTTTCAAATGGCTCATTACCATGGTAGAAACATGAGAGGAAGATTAAGTGAACAAGCTAAAGAAGAGTTGTTGCTTGCACTTATTAATCGAGTGGACACCCTCGAAGCTCAAGTCAAAGTGTTGATGGAAGAACAAGAAGAGAAAAACAACACTGGTGTTCCACATGGAGGAGCTAAAGTAGAGGGTTCTAACACCAATAACCCTACTGGTCCACATGTGAACCACCTACTTTAAATGATTTATATGATAAGTTGGTGGAGCATTCTATGACTAATATAGATGACCATCGAGATGATATTACTGGTAAAGTGAAGATAAAAGTTTCTAGTTTTAGAGGTGATATCAATCCATGAGTTTTCTCTAATTGGTTGGTAGAACTAGAGGAAGACTTTGATTGGTTCGATATGTTAGTTGAAAGACGGGTTAGATTTGCTAAACTTAAACTGGTAGACCATGCAAAAGTATGGTGGAGGAGTGTGGAGAGTAGATTACAGAATAAGGGTAAGCGTACTATCACCCGTTAGGAAGATATGAAGCATTACTTGGAGGAGAAATATTTGCCTAATGACTTCCAAGATGCTCTTCATGATGAGATGATGACATTGAGGCAATGCAGCTTATATGTGTCTGAGTACATGCAGAAGTTTGATGAGCTTACTATTAGATGTCAGTTTACAAAAACTGAGAAGCAAAAATTAGCCTGATTTCAGAGTGGTTTAAGGGCTGATATTCAAAGGGAAATGATGATTGCACGAGTTTATGATGTAGATGATTCTTTTCAGATGACACTTAAAATAA
The DNA here is from genome assembly GCF_055504915.1 of Nelumbo nucifera. NCBI lineage: Eukaryota > Viridiplantae > Streptophyta > Magnoliopsida > Proteales > Nelumbonaceae > Nelumbo > Nelumbo nucifera. The sequence continues at coordinate 98,330,020 of NC_142651.1, forward strand.
AGAAGAGCTTGAAGAAAGTGAATAGTAGGAGGTTTGGTGTTCAAGCTGGGGAAGCAATAGCACGTAAGAGTTTAGATGAGGGTAGAGTCACTAGACTTACATCTCATAATGCAGTTCCAGTAAAGTCTAATGGTTCCAAGTATCAGGGAGCTGATAACAAGGGGAAGAACATCATAATTGATGCTAATAAAAGGGGAACAACAGAAAATACTTGTTTCAAGTGTGGTGGAAAGGGCCACTATGCATTTCAATGCCATAATAAAAATTTACACATAGGGTGTGAGAAGGAGGGACAAGTGGAAGATGATGAAGGAGGCCTTGGTGAAGAGGAGTACATTGGGTTTGAACATGAAGAAGAAGATGACAACAATTTTGTTGGAGTTGTTAGACGCATTTTAGCATCTTTTAAATAAGAAAAGAAAGAAGATTGGCTTCGTACAACGATCTTCCTCACCTTTGTTGAGAGTGGAGACAAGCTTTGCAAGCTAATAATTGATGGTGGTAGCAGCATGAGTGTGGTTTTTGCAGCAACTATTGAAAGGCTCAATTTAGTTGCACAACCTCATCCTCAACCATACAAGGTTGCTTGGTTAAACAAGATGGCACTTCAGGTAGAACAGAGAGCTCTTGTTTATATTTCCTATGGGTCTTATGTTAATGATATTTGGTGTGATATTGTTCCTATAAATGTTACGCATATTCTATTAGGCCGACCATGGCTTTACGATAGTGATGTATACCATTACGGGAAAGAGAATATATATCACTTTCTATTTAATGGAAAGAGAATTGTAGTGAAACCTATGTCACCTGATGAGATCAAGAAGCGAAATATGACCCCTCAAAAGGCAGCTCCAACCCATAAACTACTTGAACAAAAGAAGCAAACTTTCTTGTTGTCCAATAAGCAAATTGAGGAAGAAAGCAAAGAATCAAACCTTGTTTATGCCCTAATAGTGAAAGAAAAGTGAATAAACCAACACATGCCCCTATTTCAAAGGTGCCAAAAGAGGTTGAAGACTTGTTGGCTGGTTTTTTAGATTTGGTCGCAAAAGAGTTGCTTGATGAATTACCACCTCTATATGATGTCCAACATGCCATAGACTTGATTCCCGAATCTCAACTACCTATTTTGCCTGCACACCGGATGAATCCCATAGAACATGCCGAGTTGAAGAGGCAAGTGGATGATCTATTGAATAAGGGCTTCATTAGAAAGAGTCTCAGCCCATGTGCTATACCGTCGCTACTCACTCCCAAGAATGATGGCTCATGGAGGATGTGCATTGATAGCAAAGCAATCAACAAGATTACAATCAAGTACCGGTTCCCTATTCCACACTTAGATGACATGCTATATATGATGAGCGGATCTACACTTTTCTCTAAGATTGATCTTAGAAGCGGATATCACCAAATTAGAATTCGACTTGGAGATGAATGGAAAACCACTTTTAAGACAAATGATGGCCTCCATGAGTGGCAGGTTGTGCCTTTTGACTTAACTAATGCCCCTATCACTTTCATGAGAGTTATGACTCAGGTACTTCATTCTTTTATTGGTCGTTTCATGGTTGTTTACTTTGATGACATTTTTATATACAGTCAACATCCTGATGATCATGTTGACCATTTACGTCGAGTGATGAGAGTTTTACGTCAGAAAAAGCTTTGCATCAACTTAAAGAAGTGCTCTTTTATGACACATACTGTTATCTTTTTAGGATTTGTTATATCCTCTGAAGGTGTCAAGGCTGATCCTGACAAGGTGAAAGCTATACCTGATTAGCCCACTCCCACTGGCATCCATGAAGTGAGAAACTTTCATGGATTGGCTACTTTTTATAGGCATTTCATAAGGAATTTCAGCACTATTACAACACCAATTACAGAAACTATGAAAAGGGGGGAATTTGTTTGGTCTAAGGCTACAACTAAATCCTTTGAGACTATCAAGCAAAGGATGACTGAGACCCCAGTGTTACACTTGCCCAAGTTTTCAAAATTTTTTGATGTGTTTTGTGATGCTTCCCAAGTTGGAACAGGTGGTGTACTTATGTAAGGACATCCTATAGCTTTTCACTATGAAAAACTTAATGAAGCTAGACAAAAGTATTCCACATAAATGGGTTGAATTTTTAGCAGAATATAACTTTATGATTAAGCATACAGCTGGTGCCGAGAACCGAGTAGCCGATGCATTGAACCGCGTGGTATATATACTTCATTCTATGTCTGTACAAGTTGTGGGGGTTCAATCATTTGAAGCAAGATTATGATGGTTGCAAGATTTCAACATCATTTATGGTTCTTTATAAGTTAGACAACAATCTGAATATTCTAACTTTTCTATCCATGATGGTTATTTGCTCAAAGGAACTTGCTTGTGTGTTCCTAACACCTCACTACATGATTGTGTTATATGGGAGTTACATGCAAGTGGAATTGTTGGGCATTTTGGTCAAGACAAGACTATTGTTATGGTAGAAGATTGTTTTTTTGGCCTAGCCTTAAGGTTGATATTGATTGTGTGATCAAACAATGCAAAATTTGTCAATTAACAAAAGGGAGAAAGAAAAATACAGGGTTGTACACCCCTTTACCAATTCCACATGAGCCTTGGCAAGATCTCTCTATGGATTTTGTCCTAAGTCTGCCCAAGACAATAAGGAGCCATGATTCAATTTATGTTGTGGTAGATAGGTTCTCAAAAATGGTCCACTTTATCCCTTGCAGTAAGATATCGGATGCCTCACATGTGGTAAGTCTGTTCTTTAGGGAAATTATTCATTTACATGGTGGTCCTATTGCTATTGTTTTCTGATTGTGATGCTAAGTTTATTAGTTAATTTTGGAAGACACATTGGAAACTCCTCAATACAAAGTTGAAGTTCTCATCTTCTTTCCATCCTCAAACTGATGGCTAAATTAAGGTAGTTAATAGGAGCCTCGGTGATTTGCTATGTTGCTTAGTTGGTGATCATACTTTCAGGTGGGATCTCATCCTACCTATGGCTGAATTTGCTTACAACATTTTAGTTAACAGGTCAACTGGAAGAAGCCCCTTTGAGATAGTTACTGAAATTCAGCCTAAGAGGCCTATTGATTTAGTGTCTTTGCCACAAGAAGTCAGGACTAGCATAGAGGTTGAAGCCTTTGCTCGCCACATGAGAGAAATCCACGATGAAGTTAGGCACAATATTGCTCTTAGCAATGATGCATACAAAGCCTACTACATCAAAAGATCACCAATTTAGATCCATTAATGGGTACACATACACATAATATGCTGAAGAATAAATAAACAATAACTGTTGTTAATCTATCAAGTAATGTTTACCAATCTAAAGTCATTCTATAATTGATATCGAATAGGGAAAATCTCATCAACAAAAAATGCAGTAATGGAAAATTGGCATGAAACCTCCTACAATGCTTAGGTCATTGAGCATGGAAGCCATTCAAGTTAAAAGTTATAATTGTAGAACTTTTAATAGTAATAGCTTGAAATTAATTTTATTTGTATGTCTAAACGGACTAACTAGATAAAATGTCAACGGGCCACTTATGTTATTCTTTTCTAATTTTCTTTTGTTTTTATTTAATATTATAAACTCAAAATAATAAAGTTATCAAATGAACTTGTTAAAATAATAATAGGTATTATTTGCAATTTTGTTTTTCCCAAAATCACTATAGTTCAAAAAGCATGTAAATATAAATATCCATAATCTTTCAAAATATATTGAATATTCTTCAACCACTTACAAAAAAATCTGTGTTGTCATCTTCTAGTTTATTACTTATTGTCCATCTACCACTACCCCCACCCCAACACCCCCCCCCCAAAAAAAAAAGTATATATGATATTTGTAAATGTCATAGTAGAATTTGTTATTAGTAGTTAGCACTTCAACCACTCTTATAAATACATCTTTGAATCATCTCTTAAAAGAAAAAAAAAATGTAAACAAAAGCCTTCCACCCAATATCAAAAGATTATAAGCAAGTAAAAAATGTATCAAGAAAAAAGGAAAGAAAAAAAATGAAGGAAAAACACAAGTAGCGAAACAAAGCAAAGATAAAAACTACATTTGCAAATCATAATGAGGTAGATCCCAAAACAAAGGCAACTCCGATCACACCAACCCCTTTTCTTCATGATAAACTCATATACAGTTTCCTTCCTCAGTAAGCATGAAGCATTAGCAAATTAAAATGATTATAAAACCGAACACTTCCTCACTGATCAAATTAAAGTTACAGAATTCCAGTCCTAGGAAATACTAACCAAACAGTGAAGTGAAGTAAAAACATTGTATAATAACAGGAGGTCATCATTATAAACGATTACCGTTTCAATAAAAACAACATGAGGGACGGTCATTTCTAAAAGATGAGACTTGAAAGTTGGAACACTCAGATACTGTGAAAACTTAGTTCTAACCAGAAGCACAGAGCGGACCTAAGAAAATGAAGTACCTTAAGAAGCTCAGGCTTCGATCTCAAAATTGACTTCTAGAAATGATGGAGAAACAGTAATATCTTTCTCTACTTCGAAATAGAAAAGCGAAGGAAATAGATGATGAATGAATAACAAACCAAAACTCTAAAACTATGGGTTAGCATAATTTGGTTAAAATCGAACCGAAATTTCAGTTTCAATTTAATAGGTTCGGTCAGGTTCATTTGTATTCTTCAACTTTTTTGTGTTTTGGGTTTCAGTTTCAGTTTTAGTTATCATACTTGATAAATCGGTTAACCAGAAAACCAATTCAATTTTATAACTATATATTTTTAATATTATTTATATTATAAATTATAATTTAATTTTATATTAATATTTAATAAATTAATATATATCATATTTGGCTATTTGCCAAGTTTCCAAAATAAGCAAAACATCTTAGACAAGTAAACCGCGTGCACGGGCATCTAAGACTCTAAGCGTCTTCCAAACTTCCACTCTTCGTTAGTTCCATAGTTCGCCTCTTTGACTCTTCCTTGATTCATGATTCCTTCCTCATTCAGTTTCTCACTTAGACTCAGAGGTTGACTCTCTATATTTCAGTATTTGGAAAGATTGTTGTGCTGCCTTGTGTTGACTCAGGGGCTAAGGGCATGTCCTGTTCGGTTGCCATGTGTTGAGTCTGTCAGCTGTTGATTTGTCGTCGTTGCCTTATGTCATGGCTGCCGGTTGCTGTTGCATCTTCCTCAATTCCTCCAGGCTTATTTTTCTTCTTCTTCTTAATAGAACACAGATTGACAGAAGGCTTTACATCGTTGTCGAGTGTCGCGGTTGCCCGACTGCCACCGTATCTTTCTCCAAGCTCCGGGTCCTCTTGTATCTTCCTCTGTTCACCTCCAGTTACAGGTTTACAACATTAAAGTTATAGGTAACTTCTTCTTTTCTTCTTATTCTCTATTTTTTATAGAACGCAGACTAACAGAATGCTTGACTTATTGAGTAACCGCCTAATCGGTATACATGTTTTTTTATCTTGGGTAGAAAATGGAGATCTTTTACTTTTAGCATGCATTTTGCAATCCCTTTGGGCTTTGGTAGTATGTTTTTAACAAAAATAAATATCAAAATCTTTTAAATATTTAGATTTCTAAAAGAAAATAAATAATATATTGAATAGGATACCAATCTAAGTAGCATTAGAAATAGATAGAAAAGGGAACAACTTCATTTAAAATTGTGGATGATGAGAATTTGCATTAAGAGAAAAACAAATATGCTGAGGTGGTGTTTGGAATGTTTCAAAAAGAATAAGCTCTCATGAATTTGGATATTTGGAAATCAAAATATTAACCGAACTTGGAATATTAACAAACTTTGAAACTGAACTTGAAAGTTGGAATACTAACATGTAACATGTTTGATGTATAGTTTAAAAACTTCAAGAATAAATACAAACCATTGTAAGAATAGTTAAAATCTATTATACAATAACCAATGGCCCTATAAAAGAAATATACTAAAGTAATGTTTCCTTGAAAGAGAATTCAGAGAAATCACCTATCATGATTTATATTTATAATTTTATATAATTATATTCCCCTTGTTTGGTGATGATTTTGTGTTGCATTAAATTATGATTGTATTTTTTAATTTTTATAAGTTATTGTTTTTATCTTGATAGGGATTTGGACTTGGATTCTTGGAGTATTTATTTAGTGTGCTATATTTTTTTAGCAACGACATCATCTGCCTTATTGTGTAATATAAGTTTTCTCTTACCCAATTCTCCTTTTGTTTCTTAAGTGAATTATGATTGTAGATGTTCAAGTATTTTATTTGATTTGTTTTTTAGTTTTAACACATATCTTATCCTTTGTGAATTGTGATTGTAGATGTTATAACAAACTGGAGACAATCCTGCCAATATTATTGAAGTTTGAAGTTCACACCCCTGGCCCTGGCCTTCCAACCAAATGGATTCGATGAATGTAGTTGCTAAAGGTAAAAGAAAAGCGATGAAACCAATGTTATAATTATGGGACCACTTTTCGAAATTTATCACAGATAATGGTGAAGTAAGGGTAAATGCAACCACTGTGACAAAGAATTTTATTGTGACCCTAAGAAAAATGGGACGAGCTCATTAAAGAACCACATGAACATATGTAAAAAAAACCCCTATTGCTTAGAGGCAAAATAGTCACAATTAAATATGCAATCGGTCTCAAGGGAGGGGGAGGGTGAAAACATTGAGAAGATGAGTTCCCTTAGTTGTTAGAAGTTTGAATAGAAGGCCATTAGAAATGGCTTAGCTCAGATGCTCATTGTTGATGAGCTTACATTCAAGTTTGTGGATGGTGAGTGCCTTAAAAACTTGATGACACTTTCTTGTCATAGGTTTCGGATTCCATATTGATGGACTATTGCCATAAATTGTTACCAATTGTACCTAGATGAGAAATTGGAGTTAAAGAAATTCCTAAAAAAATCATGCCAAAGGATTTGTTTTACCATAAACACATGGTCTTCTTTGCAAAGAATCAACCACATATGTTTAATGACCCATTTTATTGATAATGATTGGAATTTGAATGAGAAATATCTTAACTTTTGTCCAATTTCTAATCATAGAGGAGAGGTCATTGGTAAGGCAGTGGAAAAATGTTTGCTTGAATGGGGGATTGATAAAGTCTTTACTGTTACAGTTAATAATGCGAGTTCAAATGGTGTTGCAATTATATACGTGAAAAGTAAAATTTCTAATTGGAGAACTTGTATTTTAGATGGGAAATTGCTTCATATATGGTACATTGAACACATTATAAATCTAGTTGTGAATGATAGATTGAAAGAAATGGGTAAGTTTATTAGTCGTGTTTGGGAGGCTGTGAGGTATATGAGGCAATCTCCAACTAGGTCGCAAAAATTTAAAGAATTTGTTGAGGTTGAAAAAATTCAAAGTAAGAGTTTGTTGTGTTTAGATGTTAATACGAGATGAAATTCAATATACCTAATGTTGGATGTAACTCAAAAGTTTGAAAGAGTCTTTGAGAGGTTTGAGGATCAAGATCATCATTTTAGAAGTGAATTTGAGATGGAGGATGGGATTCCTACTTATTTTAATTAGGAGACTGTTAGGAGGTTAGTGCTATTTTTACAACATTTTTATGATCTCACACTACGGGTTTTGGTTTCTTTGTATGTCATATCAAGCAACTTTTTTCCATGAAATTAATGCAGTTAAGTGTTTTTTACAAGAATGGGTAAACAGTGAGGACAAAAATTTAAGGGAGATGGCAAAGACGATGAAAGGGAAATATAATATGTATTGGGGAAACATTGAAAAAATGAATAAGTTGATCTATATTGCAATTGTTTTAGACTCTCGACACAAATTAGAGTATGTGGAGTTTGTATTTAATGAAACTTATTAATCTGCCAAGGGTCAAGAATTTGCAAAAAGAGTCAAGGAAGCCTTGTATGAGTTGTATAATAAATACAAGAATATGTTTGTATCTTATAGTGGAAAAACTACTGAGAATGTCAAATGTTCAATTTCAAGTGAGATAAAGAGAGAAACAACCACAAGCAAAGAAGATGATGATGTCTCGATTTAAGAAGTACAAGTCAGTAAGTGAAGGGGGAAATGTCAAATCAGACTTGGATAGATATCTAAATGAAGATATTGAAGATGGACAAGGTAATGACGACTTTGATATTCTAGGATGGTGGAGAGTTAATAGTTCCACATTCCCTATACTTTCACATATGGCTTGTGATGTATTAGCAATTCTCATTTGTATAGTTGCTTTTCAGTCCACTTTCAGCACTAGAGGACGAGTGTTTGATGCATTTAAGATTTCTTGACACCTAAATTGCAGAAGCACTTGTATGTACTCACAATTAGACTCGGTCATCGCAGCATGCAATTAATGTTGAAGAAGATTTAAAAAAATTGACAAATTTGAAAATGGTAATACTATTTTTTTGTTTAAGTTCCATATGTCATTTATAGTGATAATTGTTTAGCCTTCATAAATGATTAAACGATACATTTTTTTCTTCCCTTCTAGATTTACCAAATAGTGCATCGAAGCAAACAATAGTAATTGATATTTGATCATTAAATTCATTTCTATGCTTATTCTTGGGTAAGTTTATAAATTCCTTACTTATATTGTATGATGGGCTATTTTCTATTTATTCGCCTTAATTTTCTAACAAGGGGCCTTTTTTTCAAATAGATATAGCTGATGGGAGGCAAAGTCTTTATGGAAATGTTGTAGTGGTGGATGTTTTGGACTTTAGATTGTCTTTAAATATCTAAAAGTAGTTAAATTAAAAGTAGAAGAAAATTTTGATTATATTAGACAAAGTCTTGGATGCTCCAAATCTTTTTTGGACTATTACTTAATACCTTTCTTTTAGATAATATTTATTGTAGAAAACTTTTTTTTATTATGTAAATCTTTGTTAATTCCTTATTTTGTTAACATGTTAATAGGGTTGCCCATTATTAGATATATTTAAAACTTCAAATGGGCATGCCTTCTTCTTGTGTTGATTGTCTATTGGAGACTTGAAAATAGTGGTTGAGATGCTAGGTTTTACCAATCTGAAATATTTTGCAGATGTTTTGAAAACAACAATTATGGTTTAATTCATCCCATTTCTAATTTAATACATTTTTACAATGATGGGTTGATAACTAACATGATGATTAATTATAATGGTCTTGAAGATTCCAATGAATTTGTGGAACTAATAATATGATAATTAATTGTCCTATGAAACAACTACATATTTACAGCCTTGCAGTTGCAAGTAAGCTTTAGTTTTTTCATTATTTATCTTTGTCCCTTTTGGGTTTCTTGCTCTCTTTTCCGATTTCAACACATTCTTTATTTCTTTATATGCAAAATGAGCAGTCCAGTAATTGATGAGGTGGTTTAGGGTGTTGAAATTACTTTCTTAGTTTCTTATATTTTTTTCTTGATAATGAAGCTACAATTTCTTCATATAGTGCATTGCCTAATGACTAATGGAATTCTTGACACATAAGATGGCTTTGGATCTAAAATAATTTTTTGTCTCAATGCACAGGTGAAATTTCTTTACTAGTACAATTTCAAAGGGACACATTTACTTTAACTTTGACAATAAAACTGAAAAATCTTACTATCTTAGAATCCTTTATCATAGTGGTGGATGGTGGAAGTCTAGTAGGGTATATTTTTCAATCACAAAAGTCCGTATTACAACTGAGGTTATTGAGCTAATAGATAATAGCTTATTTTCAATATGATAATTTAGCTAATAGCTTATTTTCTAGAGTTCATTTGCCATTTAACTTTTGTTACTTAATTACACATTTACACTTGGCCTAAAAGTTGCAATTGCTTATTTTTTATTGTGATTCTCTTTGATAGAGATAATTTTATAAGGTTGAGCATTCGGTAATTAAGTATTAGTAAAATGAGAAGTTCCAACTGTTAACTGATTTTCTTTTGAACAAAGACATCAAAATAAGTAGTGGTTGTAAGCTGCTAATTGAATGGAGACATCAATTAGCAGTCAATTGATGAGATTTCATAAAACCACTTCAGTTGAAGACTTGAGATTATCTTAAACACAATTTATGTTTGGTTTGTTTTTTTCCGACTCTTGTTTATAATTTTATTTTATTTTTCTCGTAGACGAATGTCCTAGACAATGCAGTAAAGGTGGTTGCAGAACTAGATGACCAAAACTATGTAAAAAAATATGCCACACAACAGGTAGATGCCCTTGGAAATTGGAATTGGTCTATGTGAGGCTGCAACTCGTGTTGCATTTCTGTATGTATATCTTGGAAATGGGCAAAATGTAGCTAGTTTTCCTCTGTAAATCTGTAATATGAAATTATGAATAGATTTTAAGGATGTTTTGTATGCTTTTGCATCACATAGGACTAAAGAGATTATTCCATGAAGCTTTGAGTTGTACACTTGTACCCAATTAACCATCATCACCTTCAGCATTGCCAATGTCACCATTCCATACTATGATACCTCATTAGGGGACCTTGCTTTTGTGGTTGAGTGGGCCTTATCTATCCATTATTAAGATGAAACTTGTGAGATTAGTGATGGTTGGACTAGAAAAGAGACATTCAGAGCCCATATTTTGTCTTGAATAATCAATTATGCATCCACTGTTTTGTATTAAAATTTGATAGTTTCAAACGGAAAATCAACCTAGGTAGTGGAGTTAAGTGATGGTAGATGTCGAAATATAATGTTATATAATTCAATTTAAAGGATTATGGAGGGGAAATTGGGAACTAAATAACAAAGATTCTTCTATGGAAGTAAGCTCTTGTAACTTATTTATATCGAGATTAAACAAATAATTCACTTGAGTTGAATTGGTAACATAGGTTATTGTCATCAAACAGACAAAAAGAAGTATGAGAGATGAAAAATCATCACCACTGTAAAATTGGTAGGTTTTGAAACTATGATCAATCCAAGATGCCAATGAAAAATATAGATTTTAGGAATCATGCATGAGATGATTAAACTCATGATTAAACGTCATTGTTGGCTTGTTGCGTCGTATTGAAGGTAGAGCTCTTTCTTAAAATTTCAAGATAATCAAATTCAAACCACAAAATGTATTCTTCAGGTATTTGAAGGAAAAAAATATTTATCTACAACATTTTTCTCCCTTGGAAAGACTTTTGTTATAGTCTCCTGTAGTCATAACAGCAGGACTACGATGTGAACTACAAGCAGCCTCCATAGCCATTTTCATTAACACTGATTATAACTTCTAAAAAAAATCAAGTTGTATCTATCATTTGCTTTTGAACGAAAATAAAAGATTTTCACAATTTTTTTCTCAAAAAAAAATCACAAATTCGTCTTATTCTATCAAGTATTGGTGAAATGAAACTCAGGTTAAATAATGTTGGTTTTAACCAAAATATCCGAAATAACCGAAAAAATTGGTTCGATTTATTCGGTTTTCACATATTTTGGTTTTGTTTCGGTTTACCATATTGTTAAATTGATTTTTCCGATTCGGTTTTGAACCGAAAAAACCGAATGCTCACCCCTATTTGAAACTCTCAAAATGTATTACAAAAATCAATTGTGGAAAGCTCCCTACTTTTTTTTACAATTTTATAAAGTCATGCTTAGAACGATACTAATTTCTTTCCCACGCCGTTTACAAATAGATCACCCACCACACATTTGAATGTTTTCCTCGGTTCATTGACGAATAGCAAAGAGACCACAATCGTTTAGTTTTAAGTGGGAATCATAGAAATCAAATAGGTGTGATACGTGTGTGATACCTAATTAATTCATAACTAGGTATTTTCATTTAAATTAAGGTTTAAGTAGGAAGATTTAGCAAGCACAGTAATTAACCCTCTTACGTACGTGTTAAATGTTATGTGTGATTGTATAGGACTCAATAATACATTTAAACAAGCAAATATTAATTGTAGGTCTCATTTACATATTTACCTATATAAAATATTAAAATGGGCCCCGCATAAACATTACATTATACAATATAACACTGTAATCACCATTTACAAATTAACATGTGCAGGTATCACCTATGGGCTTCACTTACGGATTTACTTATACAAAAAAAATTATTGTAATATCCACAAGATAAAATATATTTCAATTAATGTAATTAATTTAACATAACAAATAATTAAACACAGATAATCAAGTAAAAACACAACATATTTAAGAAAAAATACTAATTATGTTGTACGCATTCTCGTAATATTTTTTAATAGAGGTGAATAACTCTCAATTTGTCATCCTTTGCCACATAGAACATGATTTCATCATATACTAATTCCATTTGTCTATATGTTTACAGTAATTGTTGTTGAGAAATATTTTCCCATCATTTTCAATTGTTGCTTTTGATTCAAACGTTCCATTTTAATATTTATCTTGTAAATAGCCTAATAAATTTGTGCAATACATAACATGCAAACATAATACATATTTAATTATGCATTAGATTCAGCGACATTAACTCTAATATTGGAAATATTGCTTTTAAGGCACAAAAGCAACATTTTATGACTTATTTAATGAAGAATTTACATAATTTTTGCACGTTATGTGTTGCAAAACTTTATTATGTTGTTACATATACAAGATAAATATTAGAATGCTAAATAGTTCATTGGCAGAATTAGAAAAATGCCTCTTTTTTTTTAAATAATATTATTCTCTTACATTAATATATACAACAATAGCTTACAACTTGTAATATCATCCATTATTACTTAAACACATTACAATATTTAATAATTAATAATAAAATAATATCATACACAATTAAATAAAAAAAATCATTCATCAAGTTGTCTTTAAAGCAACAAATTATCTAAAACATTGCATGATATCATTAAAATCCATTCATCAAATTATCTCTAAAATAACAAAAATACATTCATCAAATTGCATTTAAAGCAATAGAAAGTTCAACATGTTAAACTAAAGGAAATATAAAAAGAAATTTATATAGTATCTCGTATTTAACATTGCCCACTCACGATCTCACAAGTTCATTTTCTCATAAGTTAAAATGGTAGTGTTATATACCAATCATTTGAATAGTGTTTGTTAATCATTTTATAAAATTTGCAATAATTCTGATACTCTAATCCATTTATTGTCTATATGTACCATTACACTTGCCTTTAATTATTTTTTCATTCCCCAACTATTGCATTCAATATAGACCAACCACACGAGCATAATCTTGTTAACAACTTCAACACAACAGTATCAATGATAGCATCATCACATTCATTAATTTGAAGATGTATGATTTATTTAATGGATTATTCAATTTCAATGTCATTTGTCTCATATTTAGGAGAGACTGCACCCTTGGGGTTAACATAACAATCAAGAAAATAAAATTAAAAATTATATTCAAATCCAAAATACATACAATATAAAGTCTTTACAAAAAAAAATTTGAATAATATTGCTAAATACTTGTCCAATGTTTCAAATGATGCTATAGTCATATATTTTTTATTCATTCTAATCAATTCTCGTATGCTTAAACCTCAATTTTGAAAATTCCTTATACTTTGACTTCAAATCTTGAATCTTATTAGTAAAAGCATTTATGTTAAGTTCAATTCAAGTTTAGCAAAAAAAAAACACTTATTTTTAACTTCATTTTATGCATTGATTTTTAAATACCCTATAGTCATTCCATTGGTCTTGTTTAACCAATAAATCCATATTACAATTACAATAATCAAAAGGTATAAACTAATAAAAATGTTTACACATACTAACATCAATTAAATGAGTGGTGAAAGCATACTTGTTATGATCATGTCATTAAGCAAACAAAATTGCTAATTATAACCTTGAATAGGATTAACTAAGTGTTGATTATGTCTTGAACAAAGAAAAGAAACAAATAAATGAGTCCAAAAATTCATTTGAAAATCTCATCAAAACATTTATAAAAGATCATACGGAACAAAACTATTTAAAAATGTTTTCAAAAATTACTCATGTCCAGTTAATCTCATCAAAACATTTATAGAAGAAGTACATAAATTATGGGGGTTCTCTTTGAAATTTTGTTATGTTCTATTATGAAAATGACATGATTCATGGGAGAGCATTTTTGTTCATTGAATTTTCCCTTTTTTTTAAGGGTTGGAGTTTTAGTGTTTATCTTTGAAGAGCAAAGACCTGTATATAAGAGATGTCACTTAACGCCTTTTCATCTTATAAGAGAAAAAACCTCTTAGGTAAGATCCATCAAACAATGAACCCAAACACAATCTTAAGTGTACATTGCTTTGCACTTATATTGCTATTAAATTACATGATTAAAGTAAAAATAAGAAAGCATTTATGGAAATGAGCATGGCAAGAATGTTGAATTGAGCTAAGACTGCCCACTTTCACATAATTCTGATTTAATATTGTTAGAATTTGACAAATTCAAAAAATAGTAATTATCCAATAATTTTTCCCGTTGAATCCAATTTCAACATGAACTTTGATATGTGAAGCCTATGGAACTTGCATAACTAAAGCATTGGTGGAGTTTTTTGAATGCATGATGGGAATGATATGACACTTTTTTTAGAGCCCAATAGATATGGAGATTTCATTATGGCCCAATACAAATATATATTAAAGTTATTGGGGTCATGTCACATGACCTTTGCTTTCTCCTTTACCCAGATAACTCTCAACCCCTTTTTCATATAGCCTTTTTTGCTATCACATGAAGCCACCTCATCAGTGCCATATCCCTCTCTCATATAACATCTCAGTATGCCCAATCCAATTCACTATTACAATTCCTAATTGTGATAATAGTCCTTGGAGAGCAAAGGAAACAAGACCAACACGTTTCTTTATCCTTTTTATCCTCCTTCACTATCTTATTTGAAAACAAAATTTTTTAATTTGTTTAAGCTATTTATTAAACATATTTGGTTAATTCGCAATATTTTTACTTTGCTATATTTTTGCCATATTTTTGTCCTTTTTCTTTATCCTTTTTCATATAGCCTTTTTATCCTCCTTTACTTTGCTATATTTTTGCCACAGTTTGAGCCAAGAAAGATGATGAAAGGCATTTTTGAGGTTTGAGGTTTTTGACATAATTGCTACTTTATTGATCATTTCACACTTGAGAAGGTTTTTGAGATTTCTATAAGCTTGGTCTCTTAGATGAGGAAATAGAGTTTCTCAATGAAACACTCAATTGTAAAAGAAAAATTTATGATACGGGAAAGATACGATATAGAAAGAGCAATCAAAACCCAGCCATGAATTTTGATAAATGACACTTAATTCGCAATCACGTTTATGATTCAAGTTTATTGGTTTTTTTTCGGATATCATATTTTTTCTATATCATAGTCGAACCCAATTATAAATGGATTGAAATCAGATCACCCTTGCTTGGATTAGGAATGGCAACAGGAAGGGGGTCATATTCTCTGTTCCCAATCCCGATTATGAAATTAACCCCCTTCCCCATCCCTGATCCCCGTTGGGGATAAAATTTGTCCTCAATCGCCGATCCCCGATGGGGACGAGTTTCCCCTGGGAACCCGAATCTCCAAAATGTTTTCAAATAATAGTATTTTATAAATAAATTTATATTTAAAATAAATAAAATTTTAAATTATGTTTTGATATATATATATATAATCAGGGTAGGGGCGGGGACCTCAATCCCTATCCCCAACCTCAACCCCGACCAGGGATTCCTATTAATCCCCATCCCTAGCCCCATCGAGTCGGGAAAGTTGGATTCCATCGGGAATGGAGAAAATTGCAATTCCTAGTTGGGATGAAATTCAAATTTAAATCCAAACAAATGGATATTGTTTACACCAATATTGCTAAATTAAAAGACTTATTGATTTATCGTTTAATGGATAAAAATTTAAATAATAAAATATTCAAGTATAGGGTAGTATACCCTCCACCATAGAGAAACACGTTAAATATTCATTCGCTAAAAGACAAAACAATAAGTTTTTGAGTTCAACCGTTGTCATCGAACGGACTTAGAACAAAGTTGCATTTCTTGGTTCATTAATGAATATTTAACTTTTAAGTTGCATTTGTTGGTTCATTAGGCTCATTTTGGAAATAATACAAATACAAATATGTACATAATAGATACATGCAAAATAATATGAAGGCTTAGTTTGGAAGGAGTAGAAATGTAAATATGTTGAGTGTAAAATCTTATATTTTGTATTAATTTTTATGTATTTGCACTGTATATATTTATATTTGTATTCATTCCAAACTGAGCTAAAATATAAGGTTTTGCATTTGTATTCCTTCCAAACTGAGTCTTAATGAAGTTTTTACCTAATTATTGCAGAGTAAAAGGGTTATGGATAGAATAAAAAGGATTTGGATAAATGACATAATTATGTGATATAGGTATATTTTGGTCGATCTGTCAGAACCTGACATGTGGTGGTTAGTGATATTTTCATCAATAGAATATCTCCTAATGGCAATTGGGTAACCCTCGCCCTTAGCGATTATGAAGCAGTTAATATGTGTGCACGTTCTAAGCACATTTACTCCTAAGCCACTAATTAGGTGGTCGTGGTCGGCTAGTGCCTCTTCGAGTCCCTTAAGTGATCGCAATTTAAGGGATGGTTATGTATCGTGGGTTGTTTTCTACCTAGGTGATTCCTACTATAAAAGGGACACCACTGCTAAAGGTACACACACTTAAGCTATCACTTACATTCTTGTAGTGACCTTAGCCTTATTTGAGCCTCAACTAACTTAACTGTTGGAGTCCTTGCCCCTGGCTCTAATGACTTTTCACTCATAACAGGTGGGACTAGCAGCCCTCGAACCTCAGAAATTACTCCGCTTCCCATGACCTCATATTTGGCAGCATCATTACTCAATCTAACAATATAGCATTAAATGGAGGGAGTTTGTGAAATAAAGTTCTTTTGGCCAATCCCATATAGTTAAAATTAAGCCTATGCATTGGTTGGGTAGCTTGATGCCGGTCTGGCCTGATCCATTTTTAATTGAGATTGGGTATGAATTTAGGCTTGGGCTCGAGCCCAAAATACCAGGTATGACTTGTTTTTTGGACTGGGTTCAGGCTTTATCAAAATGCCCAACACGAGCCCACATGAAGTTGTTGTAAATTTTGGTGTATATGAAGAATGGCTTCTTTTATCTATCTATCTATCTATATACTTACAAAAGTGTGAATGAGGAGGCATTGGCTTATGGAATTATTCTTTACTAAAATCCTCTTCTTCTTTAATTTAGTTCATCTCCATTGAAAGGGCAAAAAATGTAATTAAAAGAATATCATTAAGTACATCCAATTACCTCTCATTAAGTCTCACATTTAAGTAAATAAATCACATTCTCTCTCATTGAATCCAACATTTATACTTTTGTTTTTTATCATTAAATTCCACTAATAAATCCATACGCAATAATTATTAATAGAATAAAATTTTATATGTTTAAAATAAACATATAAATGAAATCATATTTTTCCAATAGGTGGTGGGTAAGTAGTTTAACCATTTGGGTCGAATGGATAATTTCATAATGTCATAAATAAATAATACAAATTTAGAAATATAAAAAATACTTTTGTTTATCATTACTAAATTCCACTAATAAATCCATACATAATAATTATTAAAAGAATAAAATTTTATATTTTTAAAATAAACTTAGAAATGAAATCATATTTTCCATATAGGTGGTGAATAAGTAGTTCAACCATTTGGGTCAAATGTGTAATTTCATGATGTCATAAATAAATAATACAAATTTAGAAATATAAAACTACAAAAAATATAGAAAAAAGTAAATTTTGAAAAAAAATTGGACACTTTTCTATTATTATATATTTGTCATATTAAAAAATAAGTATGATAAAATAGACATAATTTTATTACTGATGGACATCAAATATACAACTTAAAATCGATGAGAAATTAAACACTCTTCCTATGTAGGGGGTGGGTTAGTGGTTCAGCCTTTCAGATCAAATGGGTTAACCCATGATGTATAATTAAAACTATTTTTTTAAAAAAAATATGAAACAATTTTGGGCACATCTAGGCATGGCAACGGGGCGGGGCACCTCCTCCCCGTCCCTAGTGGTGGGACAGGTTTGGGGCAGGGCATCCACTCCCTATTGGGGACGAGTAATCCCTGAATTTTCCCCACTCAAAGGCTACTACTTAAAAATTATTTATTTTGTGGATAATTTGTACATATAATATAGGAATTTGGGGGTATTTTAAGAATTGAATTATAATACTTTGGGGGTACTTAAAAATGGAATTATGGGATTCTAGGATTTTGAGAATTTAGGGAAAACTTGGAGATATTTTAAATATCCATATTAAACCTAGAGATATTTTACTAATCTTACCTTTGGGTTTGGGGCAAAATACAAAACCCGTCCCCGATTCAAGGAACAAATATTTTCCCCATCTCCACCCCATCCCCATTTAGGGTAGGGGAAAACCTGCCCCGTTTGGGGCAGGGCAGGGCCCCGGTTTTACTAGGGAAATTGCCATCCCTAGGCACATCTATAATATTATATACTAATAATATAAACAAAAAATAAGTATAATAAGCAATAATTATTTTATCAATGATATTCACGATGTCATAAATAAAAAAAAACAAATTTATAAATATAAATATATATATATATACTTTTGTTTATCATCATTAAATTCCACTAATAAATCCATACAGAATAATTATCAATAGAATGAAATTTTATATTTTTAAAATAAACCTATAAATGAAATGATATTTTCCATCTAGGTCGTGAGTGAGTACTTCAACCTTTTGGGTCAAATGGATAATTTCATGATGTAAATAATTCAACTTTAGAAATATAAAAATACAAAAAAATAAATAAATTTTGAAAAAAAAATGGACAAACTTCTATTATTATATATTTGTCATATTAAAAAATAAGTATGATAAAATAAACATAATTTTAATAATGATAGACGTCAAATATACAACTTAAAACTGATGGGAAATAAAACCTTATTCCTTTGTAGGGGTCAAATAGCTTAACCCATGATGTATAATTAGAAATATATGTTTTTTAAAATAGAATAGAACAAAAAAAAATATGAAACAATTTTTGGCACATTTAGGAATGGGTCAAATGTGTCAATCTATGATGTCATAACTAAGTAATGGGTCAACACATGATGTTATTATTAAATAATAAAATACATAAAACTTAGAAAATGTAGAAACTTCTCGATAATTTTGGGTACATTCTATAATATTATATATTATCATATAAAAAAAAGTGTGATTAATGATAATTATTTTCATTCATGATACAAATGGGATAAAAATTAGCATAGAAAATAAAGAGCATTAATGTCTAACACATGGCCCTACTAAATATGTAAAATGGTTCAATAATTTAATTAGCTAGGTCATCGTAGGCAAGTAGTTTGGTAGAGATGCAAACAGATCGGATCAGATTTAAATATGGGTATATTTAAATCTGATATGATCCAAAAATTATTAGAAGATGTCGGATATACAAATCTGATACGATCTAATTTATTTGTTTATAAACAATAAATTATTAGAAGAAAAAGAAAATATAATAGTTGAATTAAAAAAACAAAAATATAATTATTTTTCAACTATTTCCATCATATAAAAAGTTTACAAAAATGCAATATAAATAACATATTTATAAATAAATAATAGATAACATATATATATATATTATATATAAATACTATATATATATATATATCATCATCATCACCATCATTTGATAGCTACGTGCAAAAATATATGTGAAAATAAGAATTAATTTTATTGATGATGAAAATGTAATACATGATTTAAATTCAACCGAAAAAGAAAAAAAAAAGGGCTTTCCATCCAAGTGGTGGGTTAGTGGTTCAATTATCTATGTCAAATGGATCAAAACATGATGTTATTATTAAATAATAAAATATAGAAAATTATAGAAAATGTTGAAATTTGTAAATAATTTTGGGTACATTCTATGGTTTTATATTCATCATATGAAAAAAGCATGATTAATGAGAATTGTTTTCATTAATGATAGAAATGGGATAAAAATTATGATAAAAAATAAAGAGCATTGATGTCTAACACATGACCCCACTAAACATATCAAATGGTTCAATGATTTAATTAGCTAAGTCATTGTGGGCAAGTGGTTTGGTAGGGATTAAATTTGATTCGATGCAAAGATCTTATTGGATATCATAAATATTGATTTGAATCCAAATCCGGTCAAGATGTTAGATATCCAAATTTGATATGATCTGATTTAATTAAAAAAATCATAAATTATTAAAAGGAAAATAAAATATAATAGTTTGAAATAAAAAAAAAACAAAAAATATAAGTATATTTTCAACTATTTTCATCATATAAGAAATTTACAAAAAATGCAATATAAATAACATATTTATTAATAAATAATAAATAGCATAATATATATATAAACAACATATATATAAATAAGTAAATAATTGATTTGACCACAATATTATAAACCAATGTTCAAGCAATATGTTGGAATTGGATTTCCTCTTGGTAAATAAGTAACTTTTATTATCGCATCAATTAAATAATAAAAATTAAAAATATAGAATTTTTTATAAAATTTATAAAAAAAATTGAACATGCATTGATATTATATATTCTTCATATTAAACAAAACTATGTTTGAAAAATAAGAATTATTGTTAGTAAAGATAGAAATGGCTAAAATACAAAGAAAAAATGAATTAATGTCTTAATCATCATAGTCCATTTTCATGGCTAAATAGGTTAATGATTTACCACCTAATAATTATTATCATCGTCATTTGATATTGCCATGTGCAATGCGCATGTACTTTTACTACTACTACTTATAAAAGTGCAAATGAGGAGATATTGGCTTCTGAAAATTTTCTTTGCTAAAATACCTATCATCTTGAATTTGGTTAATCTCCATTGAAATAACAACAAATTTAATTAAAAGAATACCATTAAGTACATTCAATCACCTCTCATTGAGTCTCACATTTAAGCCATTAAATAAATCATGTTCTCTCTCATTGAATCCAACATTTATACTTGTTTATCGTCATTAAATTCCACTAATAAATCAATACACAATAATTATTAATACAATGAAATTCTTTATTTTAAAATAAACATATAAATAAAATCATATTTTTCATTTAGGTGGTGGGTAAGTAGTTCAACCATTTGGGTCAAATGGATAATTTCATGCTATCATAAATAAATAATATAAATTAAAAAATATAAAAAATTTGGACACGATGAGAAATTTGGGTCAAGTGAATAAGTATGATAAATTCAACATAACTTTATTATTGATAGACATCAAATAAACAACTTAAAACCGATGAGAAATTAAACCATCTTCCTATATAGGGGCTGGGTTAGTGGTTCAACCTTTCAGGTCAAATATGTTAACCCATGATGTATAATTAAAAATAAATATTTTTATATAGAATAGTATAATAAAACATGAAATAATTTTGGGCACATCTATAATATTATATAGTAATAATATAAACAAAAAAAATGTGTGATAAATAATTATTATTTTATCAGTGATATAAATGAAATGCAAAATTTAAAACCAATTTGAAAATGAAACCATTTCCATAACTAGATGGTAGGTAGGTCAATGATGTAACATTTTGGGTCAAATGGGTCAATCTATGATGTCATAACTAAGTAATGAATATTAAATACATACATACATATATACACACATACATACATACATATATATATAAGCTTTGTTTGATACACTTCTATTGTTATATATTCACCATATTAAACAAAAATAGATGTGAAAATAATAATTATTTTTATTGATGATGAAAATGGAATACATGATTTAAAATTAACCGAAAAAAGAAAAATGGCCTTTTCATCCAAGTGGTGGGTTAGTAGTTAAATTATCAATGTCAAATGGATCAACACATGATGTTATTATTAAATAATAAAATAGATATAATTATAGAAAATATAGAAATTTGTCGATACTTTTTGGTACATTCTATAATATTATATATTCATCATATAAAAATTGTGATTAATGAGAATTATTTTCATTAATGATAGAAATGAGATAAAAATTAAGATAAAAAATAAAGAGCATTAATGTCTAGCACATGACCCAACTCACAATGTCAAGTGATTCAATAATTTAATTAGTTAGGTTATCGTAAGCAAGTGGTTTGGTAAGGATGCAAACAAATCATATCATATTTGAATCATGGTATATTCAAATCTGATCTGACCCAAAGATTTGACAATATCTCATAAATATTGATTTGAATTTGAATCCGATTAAGATGTCGGGTATACGAATTTGATATGATCTAATTTAATTTTTTTAAATAATAAATTATTAGAAGAAAAAGAAAATATATCATTTGAAATAAAAATAGAAAATATAAGTATTTTTTAACTATTTCCATCATATAAAAAGTTTACAATAATGCAATATATATATATAACATATTTATAAATAAATAATAAATAACATATATATTATATATAAATACTATATATATATATAATTGATTTGACCATAATATTAAAAATTAATGTTCAAACAATATATTGGAATTGCATTTCCTCTTGGTAAATAAGTAATTTTTAGTATCTCATAATTTAAATAATAAAAAATACAAATATGGATTTTTTAAAAAATTTGAACATACATTAATATTATATATTCTTTATATTAAACAAAAAATGTGTAATAAAATAAGAATTTTTGTTTGTAAAGATAGAAATAGCTAAAATACAAAGAAAAAAATAAATTAATGATTTAATCGTAGTCAATTTTCTTAGATAAATAGGTTAACAGTTCAACCAGTAAGGTCTTTTAGTTCCTGATTATTATTCCCATCATCATTTGATACTGTCACGTGCAAAAGTAAGAATTACTTTTATTGATGATGAAAATGTAATACATTATTTAAAATCAACCCAAAATGAAAAAATGGTTTTTCCATCTAAATGGTGGGTTAGTTGTTCAACTACCCATATCAAATGGATTAGCACGTGATGTTATTATTAAATAATAAATTACATAAAATTTTAGAAAATGTAGAAATTTGTAGGTAATTTTGGGTACATTAATGATAATTATTTTTATTGATGATGCAAATGAGATAAAAATTAGGATAAAAAATAAAGAGCGTTAATGTCTAACACATGACCCCACTAATCATGTCAAATGGTTCAATGATTTAATTAGCTAGGTCAAAATGGAAAGTGGTTTGTTGGGATTAAATTTGATTTGATCCGAATATCTTATCAGATCTCATAAATATTGATTCGAATCTGATTCCGATCAAGATGTTGGATATCCAAATTTGATACGATCAAACTTAATTTAAAAAAAAATCATAAATTATTAAAAGGAAAAGAAAATATAATAGTTGAAATAAATAAAAACAACAAATATAAGTATTTTTTAAACTATTTTCATCATATGATAAGTTTAAAGAAATGCCAACAAGAATATATATATATATATAATTGATTTGACTACAATATTAAAACCAACATTCAAACAATATATTGTAATTGCATTTCCTCTTGATAAATTAGTAATTTTTATTATATCATAAATTAAATAATAAAAATAAAAATATAGGATTTTTTTATAAATTTTATAGAAACATTTGAGCATGCTTTAATATTATATATTATTCATATTAAACAAAAATATGTTTGAAAAATAAGAATTATTGTTAGTAAAAATAGAAATGTCTAAAATAAAGAGAAAAAAACATGAATTAATGTCTTAATCATAATCCATTTTCCTGGTTAAATAGGTTAATAATTTAACTAGTAAGGTCATTTGGTTGTTAAGTATCATCATTTGATATTTCCATGTGCAAAGCACGTATACTTTTACTAGTATATATATATATATATATATATATATATTTATATTAAAATTGGTCTGTCCATGACAGCATGCCTCTCATTTGAGATAAGCTATTTATCTATTCTCTCCATTTTTTGTATTTTTTTTTTGTATTTAGTTTTTTTGTTTTAAAAATCTAAATCAATAATCATTGCTTATCTTGGTCAAATTAATAAAGCTGCACATTATTAGAGATTAATGCATGTTATTATTACATTTAAGAGAGAGAGAGATTAGTAATAATATAAATAGGTTGAGGTTAAGCAATCAAAAAATTATTAATTTCAAAATCCACTAAAAATAAATAATAACCAAACTTAGTAAATATTAAAAATGTGTTTCAATTCCACTTAAAAATAAAACTTAATAAATGCTAATAAAAATAAGAAATTTAAATATAAAAATATTAATTGATAGTTACTTTTAACAATATTATTATATAGCTTATTAGTTGAGAACTCTATTGTGCATAATGAACTCATTAAACACGATAAAAATTTAAATGTAGAGCATGCTTTATTAATAATATTTTATTACAAAATTACTATTATGCAATAATTTTATTAACAATAATTTTTATTAATAAGGGTATTTATTTAAAATAATCAAAAGTACAATTAATAGTATTTTATTGTTAAAAAAACCAAAATTTATTAAAAAATACCCAAGTCATAAATGATTGAAAATAGCTATATTTTTTATTAATATGATGTTTATTTAGTTATTTAACTTATTTTTACTGAAAGTAAATGCAATTTAATTTTGTAGTGACTAATATGCAAAAATTGCTGAATAATAATGAAAAAACAACAAAAAATACAAAAATGCTGAAAAAACTAAAGATTAATTAAAATAATTAAATTAATTGTATTTTATTGCAAAAAACTGAAAAAATAATGCATTTTAACTATTAATAGTAATATAATTAATAATTATTATTTTTTAAATTGTAATTAACAGTAATTATAATTTAAGATATAAATAGTAGAAAATTACATTTAATTACCAAAAAGTTATATTTAATTACCATAAAATTACATTTAATTAGTTTTAACCAAGTAATTAGCAATATTTCTGAAAATATGATAATTTCCATAAATTATTGTATTTTAAATAAATGTAGTAATTTAATAATTACAATATATTAATAGATAACAATATTTTAATAATTAATAAAAAGTAACAAATCATTTATAACTTAAGCAACTATAGATCTATAAATCTGCAAGCTTAAGCAACTATTTTCTTTTAAGTCTAGTTGAAATATGCACCATGCACACACATTATCAAGGATAATCCAATTCGAAGTCTAATTGGGTATCAAACTTTTGGAGTCCAATGATTAAGTTCAACTTTGAAGTTATATACATATATGTTCAATATTATTATATAATATTTAAATAACAAATTTTATATTAATATATATATAGAGAGAAATGTTATATATATTTTTATACTACACTAGAATTAGATAAAAAATCATAGTTTTATAATTAACAACGGGCCTCTTTATCAACAAAAAATGTGCAAGCACGAGCCCAAGCACGGCCCAACCATCGGGCCTAGATCTTGAGTCCAAGCCCAGCCCTTATATAAAGTCCGAAGTCCAGTCTATACGCAAAATGTCTTATTTTTAGTATACTTTCATAAACTAATATTATGTTAATTTAGTAATAATTTAATAAATTAATAAACTAATTTATGTTTCCTAATAGTAAATTGATATTTATTACTAATTTAAGAAGCATATGTATATATTATATTTATTATATATAACATAAGTACTTTTTATATATGTAATAGTATCGGGTCGGGCTTATTTAAGAAAGCTCGAACTCGAGTCTACGGGCCTGAAATTTTGTCGAAGCCTGAAAAATAACGGGTCAAGCCAGGTCAGGACTTTGGGCTACCTGGCCCATGAATAGGTCAAATTGTATATATAAACAATTGTATACATAAAAAAAATCATATGAAATAAAAATTTAATCATCTTTTTTTATTATTATTTTTTTTAAATGGACCTCTCATAGCTTGGCTTGGTCCACGGGCCCGTGTGGGTTTAAGCCGTGGGTTGTGCCGAACTGGCCTTCTAAATTATCCTAGGGGAGGGAGGCATGACCTAAGATGCCCTGTGGGCCAACATGGTACAACCCACACTTTGTGCGGTCCACATGTGGATCGTGTCGTGCCGGCCTAGCACGACCCGATTTAGACCTATACTTGAACCCGCCTAATACTGGGGACGAGGTGGGAAATTCGAGGATTCTCCATCATTGATGAGTAGTGGGGGTGCCTTGCCCTTAAACTCGCCCGACATTTGGGGAGTGGTTGCCTTGCCCTAAACCCGCCTAACACTGGGGATAGGATAGGGGTGGGGTGCCCTGCCCTAAACCCACCCCATTGTCATTCCTATTTAATTGTTAATTATTAGTGAAATTAATAAAAATGTTATCTTTTGTAATTATTTTTATTTACTTAAAGTTAATAAAAAATTCATTTAAAAATAATAACAATTATTAAAATTACTACAAATTATTAATAAAACTAAATTTATTAAAAAGTATTTATTCATATTAAATTAATAATAATTATTTTCTGTAAATAAACATCAAATGAAAAGTACAATTTTTAAAGTTTTAATTATTAACAATAACTTTGAATACTTTTAGATAATTAACAAAAAAAATTGATTATTAATTAATAGTAAATCAAATTATTAAATATTTTAGATTTCCTGTGCATCGCATGGGTCCCCACTAGTTAACATGTAAACAAAATGAAATTTAAATTTATTATATTATAGTAAATTAAATATAATTAGGTTTGATGATCAATACTCAATTAACCTAATTGATAAGGGGTTCAGTCCTAGGTTTAGTATTGTGGACCTTGGAGGGTTTGGTTTGAGATTGGGTTTACATAGTTTTCTTTCAGTTAGGACCTGGTCCACCCTGTCCCAGGCCAGATCTAAACCATTGTGCATATTTCATTTATTCATTGTAGGGTTGTTCATAAGAAGGCCCAACCCGACCAAACTGACCAATCCGGACCGACCCAACCCGAGTCGGCCGGGTTTTCATCAACACCGGTCGGTTTCGAGTTGGGCAAATTTATAAATCGGAATATCGGGTCGGTTTCATTTTTTTTGTGTAAAAACCGAAACCGACCCGAACTAGTCTTCCTACTTAACTAGTCTTCTATTAGTTCGGTAGTTCATAGTTTCCTACTTAACTAATCTTCTACTAGAACTAGAACAACCCTATATTATAGTTCCTACTTAACTAAATTATATCTATCATAGTTTCTATAGTCTTTTACACCAAATAGACAACACATTAGGCAATTACAATTAGAATTAGGTGTCCTCTTTTACCTAGATTAGAACTTAGAAAGTTTATCTAAATATAAATGTTTCAGCCTTCTTTATATAAAACAGTTTGACTTTCTATTTTATTGTCTTATTGAATATTGATAACTTTTGTCCTCTATAAAACAGTTATGTCTTTTGTCTTATTGAATACAAAAGCTTTTTGAGTGGAATAGGGGTTAGCAAGGTTGACACTGGACCAAAGGTGAGACAAGTTTCAGAAATAAGGTTTGACTACAGGAGCAAAACCGAAACTGACCGAAACCGCCCTAACCCGACCTGTGTACAACCCTAATTCATTGAACAAAGATTTTGGTGGCATTTGATAAATCTAAAATTTCAGATATGAAAAGTTAAAAAGATATTTTCTTTGTTTGAAATATGAAAATAAGCATATATGCTTTTATACTTTTTGGAGGCTCTGATCAACCCTTTACCATCTGAAATTTAGTGATTTTATTATTTTACCCCTATAACATATTATTTGGAAATGTTGAGTTCAATTTACATTATGTCATAAAAAATAATTTTCAACCTCAAAATAACATTGAAACAATCCAAAAAATAATAATAAATGAATAATTAATAATTAAAAATTACTAATTAATAAATGAAACAACTAAATTTTAAAAAATAATGAATGACTATAAAAATATTAAAATAATTAATAATTACTAATTAGTAATTTACATAAGTAAAAATTAAAATAATTTTAAAAAAATAATGAAATAATTAAAAATTACTAGTTAATACAAATAATTAATAATTAATAAAGAACACAAGTAAAAATAATAAAAAATAATTAATGTTTAATAAAAATATTAAAATAATTATTAATTAGTAAAAATAATTTATAATTAATAATAACAATAGTAATTAGAAAGAGAGAGAGAGAGAGAGAGAACCGTCGCTACAACTTGCAATAACGGTGGCGGGAAGATAAGAGAGAGAGAGCCGCCGCAGCTTGTTCAGGTTGCTAAGAGGGTTCGAAGAGAGCTTGACAACGGTGGATATTATTCAGGTCGTTGAGAGGATTCAAATGACCTAAAATTTCGAGTTATATGAGGGACAAACCATGTCATTAAAGTTTTTGTAAGGATACTAATGTCTTTTATGCACATATAAATTATATCTAAGCGCATTAAGGACCCACCCCACTTCTTACGAATTAAGATCTGAAATTGGATTCCAGATCAGTAATAAGAGGGCATACCAAACGAATGTGACATTTGAAAAACAACATTTTCAAATTCAAACGTCTGAAAAGTGCAATCAAACGCCACCTTATTTCCAAGAATATAAAATGGGCTAACCGCCTAACACATGTATAATACATGTATCATAATCACATATCATATTGGAAGTAAGTTGGGTTATCTTCGATTGCTCTCATAGAGCGTTCATTACACCGACTTTCTAGCAAGACCGCATCTGCTCCTTACACATGGTGCCTCACACTGAGCTCATAGGCACATCCCAGAGCCGGGATCTGTTCATCGCAAATGGGCGCCTCATAGGCACATCTACCGCGCATTGGGAGCATCTCCCGTAAATAATAACTAATCATTATGGGAGATGTTCCCATGTGCGTGAGGCGCCAGGTGTGAACAGCAGATCCGGTCTCCACATTCTATTGTACATTGAGAATATCTCCGCCTGTGTGAAGTGCAGATCCCAATTCCTTCGGCATGTTCCAGCCGCATACTGTCGGATCCCCGTAATTATGATATTATTATGAGAGATATTCTCAATACACGATGAGATATTGGGATGTGGCTCAAGGTCGGTGTTATGACCTAGTAAGTAGAGGGAGACTGCAATTTAAAAAAAATAGAGACGTACTTCCATTTTGGTTGGTAGGACCTACTGTTATTATGTAGTCGTTTGAATCAACCGACTGGAAGTATTTTGATCGGAAAGTGGGTCAAACTTTGACCATCGCCATCAACAGAAAAGATATACGTAGCATATCGATACGGGGTGGCGTAGGGAACAAACACGACAGGCAATCATGTCTCATGAGACACTCCAACTGGAGTTTTGTTTGGACTTTGGAATGAGTTCGGATCTGCTCCTCACTGAGCCCGTTCACACCGACCTCACAGACCACAGCAAGTTTTAACCGTACATCTGAAACATCTCCGTGCTTGTAAATTTTTATTTATGGTACGGCTGAAATCGGTGTGAGGCGCGCGCTCTGTGACGAATAGATTCGAACTCGGGAACGGAATCTGCTCCTCACAGGTCTCTCGAACTCGAGGAGTACTTGGATCTGGGCCTCTCTCTGGGGACACAAACAGGTAGGATGGTAGATGGGTCTGGGCCCCTCATCACTTTACACGTTTACCGTAATTCAGGGATCAAGGGCCCACCGTTAGATGGACTCCAGCGGTAACATCTGCCATGCCAGCCATCTGATTTTGGCTACTCTCTGAAAGACGGGCCCCACTCTTGGGCGAGTCTTGATTTCTAATTCTGGGTCACCCTCCATGCGGGGATGTTCACAATACACAGCGGGATGTACTGTGGGACGTTATGGGGGCAATTTGGTGGGGCTGATTTGATCTCCTCTATTTGAACAATATTCGTCGTAACTTGCTACTGCAGCCGCACATTAGGAGCATCTTATCATCAATGACAAAGGGAGATGTTCCTAATATGCGGCTGCAGTTAGATTTCCTTCCTACAGCTTTCTTCCTACAAAGGGAGAGGGGTCCCACTCACCGAGAGAGTACAAAAAGTCTCAGAAAACGCGGCAGCTTTTATGATGACCCGGTTGCATTGCAACACGACCCAGCGAAGACCATTCGTCAATTTCCTTCCTACAGCTTTCTTCAATTCTTCTTTCGTATTAGACAATTAGAAGAGTTCAGTCTTTCACTGACAGATGGTAGTAGTAGACTCTACTCATTGTGCTTTGGGAGTGAGAATGCAGAACGAGGTGGCCTCTAATGGAGGAGAAGAAAGCTCTCAAAAGGTATTTCCGTATGTTCAATCTGTCTTTTTGATCGGTTCCGCATGTTTAATCCATTGTCTTAATGCTCTACGGGTTTCAATATTCCAAGATTAAATTTCTTAGTTCTGATTGCTGGGAGTTGTATT
Source organism: Nelumbo nucifera (assembly GCF_055504915.1). Lineage (NCBI taxonomy): Eukaryota > Viridiplantae > Streptophyta > Magnoliopsida > Proteales > Nelumbonaceae > Nelumbo > Nelumbo nucifera. The sequence continues at coordinate 98,360,502 of NC_142651.1, forward strand.
GGTAAGCCGCTCAACCTTTTCTTTTTTTAATTTTCGGTGTTTGTTTTTAAGGTTGTAGCGTATGATTGAAGCTCATTTTCTGCTTTCGAAAGAATGCACCTCCTGGAGAGCGCCATTTTAGTTGATTCTATGCTTAATCGAGACCTTTTTCTTTTAATTTGTTTTTCCTTTTTTGTTCCTTATGTTGACGTCTATGCGACTATGCCTGTTTGGTGGGAGTGGGTGGATGGGTGGGTTGAACTTTACAATTAAGTTGAAATCAGTGGGCTTCCGCTTGAAAGAAACAAGGAAAACATAGAGTTGTCTACTTGTCTTACATTTTAGAATGTCGCCCTTATCAGTTATCACTTGATGGAAATGTTTCTAGTGGAGTTGTATTCCATCGGTGTTTGAGAGATTTAGATGGGTTGTTTGAAATGTTTGAATCGCATGCCAAATCTTTACTAAAAAAAAAAAAGAAAGCTCATAACAATTAGGATAAGCCTTTCATTCAAAACTTAAATGTATATTGTATGCATGCGAGACAATGTTTTTCTCTCCCTTATGTAGTCTCTTAGAATCCAAAGAAATCAGAATGGAGCCTCATCCACTATCAATACCATAGAGTCCCCTTTCATTTCAGGTTTTTTCAAGATCCAAAGAGAAACCTATGCCTACTAGTTGAATATACAGGTACATAATAAGAAAATACCCCTCCACCAGGTCAGACTTGTCAACACTATATGAATTTCATTTCTTAAAAAAAGGAAAAGAGAAAAGAAAAGATGCCTCACAAGTACTTAAAAGTAATTACACCTCGAAAGGATAACTAGGAGTGAAAAAAGTACCCACCTTCAGCTTTTTATTGTTTCAATGGGAAGTCTGAAACGACAAAATATCAATCAGCACTCAAACACACAGTTTTGAGAAAGTTCTTGCAACACAGACATTCTAATCAGGTACTGAATGTCAATAACGCAGACAAATTTTCTTCTGAAAGCCAATTCCATGGGCGCAAGTCTAAACTATTACAAAAACTAAGAATTCACCAAAACATGCTTAACCACATATTTCTGCCTATGAGAGGTCCAGGACACAAATGCAGTGCTGCAGCTTATATATATATATATCTATATATATATATATAGAGATAGATAGATAGAGAGGGAGAGAGAGAGATGAAAATGGGTTATTTGGATGCTTCCTCTCTAAGCTAAAATGCCAATGCATAATTTTGTTCGATTCACAGCATAGCAACCTGACAAAAGCATTTCCAATCTATCTATAACCTAACTACCTAAGCTCCAGGAAAGTTCACAAAGCATCCCACGAAAAAAGCAGTGATAGTAATATAAATAAATAAACAGATTTTAAATATAGAAGCGTATAATATGTGTTTAGGTTTGGAGGTCAGCCAACATCCTCCTCACCAATAGTCTAGCAATTGGAGTAGAGCGGGGAAGCTGTATACTGGGGATTTAGGATTTCTGGTGTAACTTTGTATGTGCTGATTATCTATTAATTATGTTGGTTTTTCTACCCACACTATATGAAGAATGCTTGTACTATTTTACATATTTAGCAATAGTTCTTTTGATCTTGTCGCTGGTAGAATTCAGTTCGATCTCATATTAATTGATGTTAATCATTCTTCGAGCTAAAATGATGGAGATTGTTCTTTATGAGTAAAATGAGGACTGTCAATTCAGTTAGCTTCTTGTTATACATTGTTTTAGATTATGCTTTGAAGATTCCACCAACTCCTTCATTTGATGTTTTCCTGTTAATAGGGGTGCTCACGGTTCGATCAATTGAACTGTGGGCCTATTTTTGAAACCGAACCGGTACTATCGGTTTCTGGAAAACTAGTAACCGAAATCAAACTGAAGCCAATCGATTAAATGATTGACTGTTTTGGTTAACTGTTGGTTTTTTATATTTATAGTATATATTATAAATAAATATATAATAAAAAACTAGAAATATATATAAAATATTATATTTTAAATAATAAATAATATAATATATAACATATAATTATAGATATAATGCATATTTATTAATTTATAATACATAGAAAATATAAAATACATATAACAAATATATAAATATAATATACATAAATATACATATAATATATAGAAATATATGTATACTGATAAGTGGTTAACCACTGGTTTTATATATTGGTTAACCGAAACCGAACCAGTACCTTCGTTTTTTTAAAAATACCGAACCAAAACCAAACTGACTGGTTTGGTTAACCGGAATTTTCGGTTTGGTCTCATCGGTTCGGTTTGGTTTATCTTGCTCACCCCTACCTGTTAATATGCTTTTGCTAGAACTTTTTGGTTTATGATTAAAATCTCAGGCTGACAAGTGTGAGAACATGTCTTTAAGCGATGCACATTTTAGGGTATGCACCTCGCCTTGGTCTCAGGAATGCATAATGATATGCTTGATTTTATTTTTAAATTTTCACTTCAAATATGTTTTACGTGTTATGTTTATGTATTTTACTTTGAGATAATAGTTTTTTTAAAACATTTATTTTAAAATTTAGGTTTATATTTTTAATTAATAACGTGTTTAATATTTTTAATATCTTTCATTTCTTGTTTTTTTGGCATTATTTGTTTTTTTGGATTTGTAGCATATTTTGCATTTTTGCGCTTTGCTTCAAAAAGGCACGCACCTTGCCTTGCGCCTAAGGCGCAAAATGGCCCTTGTGCTTTTAAAACACTGGATCATACTTTTTGGTGTCTGCTAAACTTATTGGTAACAAATGTGAAATAGGTGGCTATCTAACTTTAGTTTGGGAATAATCTCTTTTATAAGGTATATAGTCTCCCTATGTGTGTGCAACTATGCACATGCACATGTGTCTGTGTGTATGAATCTCTTCTTGGCTCTTGGTGTCTATTTTATGAACTTGTGGCTTTCTCTCTTTAGGTCTCTAGTATTATTCCATTTGTTGGAAATAGAACTAGGTCTACTCCTGGTAATCATGCATATAAGTTTGGTTTTTGAATTCATGTTCTATCTTGACTCTTGACCAGTTCATATGACATCTTTCTATTAATTTCAAGGACCATATGGTTAGAGGTAATCCCAAAGTCACTCATTATGTGCAGGAAGGTCACCAAATCATGGATCCCAAGAAGGAAGAAGTTACATGTTCAGGATACAGTGGGAAACACACAGATCTCTTAATTCAAGTACCCTCTATACCAGTAAGTTTTGGGAATAGCTGTAGTGGAAAGGGTCTAATACAGTCCCAAAGTTTGCCAAAAGGTAGTTCATCCCCAGCAGGCTTCTTGCGAGGGCTAAGCTTCAAGAAAGCAACTGTACCTGATGGTGAGAGAAGATCTCTCCTCAACTCAGAACCCAAGATTGCTCCTGAGGGCCCTATACTTGTCAATTCCAATGCAGAATTCTCTTGGAAAAGATGTACTTCTCTTCCTGTTAAACCAACATCCAATTTGGGTCCTTCAGTTTCAACATTTGGTACGACAAAGTCATCTGGGGGACAGCAAAGTTCTTGTGTGAGTTAACTTTATAGTTTTTATGGTATTATCATTTATAAGTCTTTTTGTCAACCTTTCTCTTCAGGCTAAAATTGTGGAATTTTTTAATTGGTAACTTTCAATGATTTTATTAATTTGTGGTAAAAGAATGATTATTTACAAATGGATTGTGCCTAGTATCTATAAAAAAAGGATTGTTCCTAGCACCCCTCATGCTATCTTTTATAGCACACCTCAATCCCTTTTCTCAATTAAACTAGTACTTATTCTTTGGTTTTCATGGTTCCCCAATACTTTTTAGTCATAGAGATTCCTTGTCTTGCTAATGCATCTGCGATCTTGTTTGCTGATCTCTGGATCCATGTGAATGTTGCTCTCGGCTCTCTTGCTAAACTTTTTCTCCCTTTAGTTATGCCTGCATCTCCATGATCCGTGGCCTGTTATATTTAATCCATCCAATGATCCAATCATGGTCCTTGATTCTCCTACAATGATGCTTGCATAATTGAGAACCTTCCCTAACTTAAGTCCATGTAGTTTTGCCATTAACTTGGCCTTTATTGAGTTCCCTTGGCCAATAGATCCAGAGTAAATGACCAATATGTTGAGGGCCCGGGAATAGGATCTCGTCACGGGTCGGTCCACGGGGAAAACCTCCTGTTTTCCCTTGTTCCTTCCTACTCTTGATGAACCTATCTTGGCGCCTCTGGTGATTTGTCCAAGAGATCACCAACTCTCCTAACTCACTTCTTAAACTGAATATTCGATATCCTCATTTAATAATGGGGTCTCCTTAAATAGGAGATTACAAGAGTCCTAATCAAAGGGAGTCTCCTTGCTGAATAGGGAGACTTCTAGTTCTATCTTGCTAAGGATAAGATAAGCAAATCCTAATCTGATAAGCTACTAACAAGATAAGATAAGAGCAATAGAATAAGATAAGAACAAGCAAGATAATCTAATCTAAACTAGATAAGGCTGCTGTTGCTGAACTGGGTAGGATGAGAATCATTGAATCACTGCTGCTGCTGGCGGTGGGTCAGGTGCCTGTTCCTGCCGGCGGCGATGGTACATCTTCCCGAGGAATGCGTCCATAACATTACTCCCCTCCTGGACAATGAGCTTGTCCTCAAGCTCGAACTCTGGATATGTGGCGTGGAATTCTGCCAATGGGATCCATGTGGCTTCGGCCGATGGTAAATTACACCATTCCACCAAGACTTCAAGGATTCCACGATTGAAACGAGAGCGGGTGACAACTTTAGGTTGGGGAACCAACTTGCCATCTTTCAAGGGTGGCAGTGAGGGAACTCGGTCGGGGGGAACACCCGTAAATGGCTTCAACAAGGAGATGTGGAAGACATTATGAATCTGGCTGGTCTCTGGCAATTCCAGCTGCTAGGCCACACTGCCAGCTTTAGGTTGGGGAACCAGCTTGCCATCTTTCAAGGGTGGCAGTGAGGGAACTCGGTCGGGGGGAACACCCGTAAATGGCTTCAGCAAGGAGATGTGGAAGACATTATGAATCTGGCTGGTCTCTGGCAATTCCAGTTGCTAGGCCACACTGCCAATCCGTCGTAGAACCTTGTAGGGCCCATAGAACTTAGGGGCCAGCTTCGGGGCAGCCCTGTGGCGCAAGGAGTGTTGCCGGTAGGGCTGGAGTTTCAACCAAACAAATTGTCCTGGATCAAACGACAGTTCCCGGTGGTGCTTGTCATAGTGGAGCTTCATGTAGAGCTGGGCCTGCTGTAAGCGGAGGCGGACATCGGCTAGGAGGGCGTCATGTTCTTGTAAGGAGTGATCAATTGCTTCCAAACGAGTAGAACCGGGCTCGTAGGACAGCAAGCGGGGGGGATCCCGGCCATAAACAACGCGAAAGGGAGTCATGCTGAGGGAGGAATGGTAGGCTGTGTTGTAGCAGTACTCGGCCCAAGGGAGCCAATCCACCCACCGTCGTGGTTGATCGCCTACGAAACATCGGAGATACATCTCGATTGTGCGGTTGACCACTTCCGTCTGACCGTCGGTTTGTGGCCGGTAAGCTGATGAGTAGGCCAGGGTGGTGTCGTGTAGCCGGAATAACTCTTTCTAGAAGGCACTAGTGAAAATCGGGTCCCTATCGCTGACGATGGATTCTGGTAACCCGTGTAAGCGAAAAACATGTGTAAAGAAGGCGAGGGCAACTGAAGTGGCACTGTACGGGTGTGATAGAGGAATGAAGTGGGCGTATTTAGAGAAGTGATTGACTACCACGAAGAGAACTGATTTGCCACCTACCTTGGGTAGTCCCTCAATGAAGTCCATGGAGATGTTGGCTCAGATCTGTGTCGGGATGGAAAGGGGCTGAAGGAGGCCTGCCGGGTGTAGGTTTTCCCATTTGTGTTGTTGGCACGTGGAGCAATTATGGACAAAATCTCGAATAGAAGTCTTCATACCTCGCCAATGGAAATCAGCCCGGACGCGGTGTAGCGTTTTTTGAACGCCTTCATGGGTGGAGTTATGGAAGCTGGTGATGATGGTGGGAATCAACGGGGAGTCTGGTGGAAGATGAACTCGTCCCAACCCGTCTTGAAGTGACCAATTGGGGTCGGCAGTGCCGGACTGGATCTTCTGGACCAAGAGCGACCATTCTGGGGACTGTGGTGCTGCCTTCTTAATGTCGTCAAACAGAGAGATCCTGGGTTGGGAAATGCTACACAGAGCCATCACGTCTTCATCTCGCCTAGACAAGGCATCAGCTGCGCGATTTGAGGATCCCGCCTTATATTTCACCTGGAAGTCAAACCCGAGCAGTTTGCTAACCCAATGCTGCTGAGGGGAAGTGGTGAGACGTTGCTCTAATAGGTATTTGAGGCTGTAATGATCAGTTTTGATGACGAACGACCGCCCCCACAAATATGGCCTCTAGTGCTGGACGGTTCGGGCTAGGCCAATTAGTTCGCGCTCATAGGCTGGAAGCTTCAGATGCCGATCGGCCAGTCTGTAGCTGAAGAAAGCAATCGGGTGCCCTTGCTGTTGTAATACGGCCCCGATACCTACTCTGGAGGCATCACACTTGACTGTAAATTCGAGGGCGAAATTTGGTAATTGCAAGACAGGGGTGGAAGATAGGGCATTTCTCAGTGTCAGGAAAGCTTCATTGGCTGCGTCGTCCCACTGGAAGGAATTTTTCTTTAACAGGTTAGTTAACGGGGCTGCCAACAATCCATAGTTCTGTACAAATTTGCGGTAGTAACCCGTTAATCCGAGGAACCCGCGTAAGGCCTTGGCTGATTGAAGCTTGGGCCATTCTTTTATAGCATGAATTTTGGAACTATCAACTGTCACACCCTGCCCATGGATGACGTGACCGAGATAAAGAACCTGTCGCTCTCCGAAGGAGCACTTGGACCGTTTGAGGAATAATTTGTGTTGGTGTAGGAGCTCGAAAACGGTCCGCAGATGGTGGACATGCTCTACCCATGATTTGCTGTAAACGAGGATATCATCAAAGAAAACTAAAACAAATTTGCGTAGATGGGGCTGAAATACCTCGTTCATTAATGACTGAAATGTGGATGGGGCGTTGGAGAGTCCGAATGGCATGACTAAAAATTCGAAGTGGCCATGGTGAGTGCGAAAGGCAGTCTTCTTCACGTCATCGGGAGCCATGCGAACCTGGAAATACCCGGACCTGAGGTCCAACTTAGAGAAATATTGAGCACCATGCAACTCGTTCAGCAGTTCGTCCACAACGGGAATAGGGAACTTATCTTTGATCGTGCGGTCATTGAGTTCTCTATAGTCAACACAGAACCTCCACGTTCCATCCTGCTTTGCCACCAACAGAACCGGCAAAGAGAAGGGGGAGTGACTTTTGCGTATGATTCCTTGGTTCAGCATCTCTATACACTGTTTTTCTATCTCGTCCTTTTGTAAGTGAGGGTAGCGATAAGGCCGGACAATGACTGGTGCTGAACCTGCCACCAAAGGAATACGATGGTCGCAAGCTCGGGGAGGAGGGAGTCCCTTGGGTTCCTGGAACAGATCTGAAAACTCGGCGAGAAGTTTTTCCATGGCTGCCGGTTCTGTCTGAAGTGCATGGACCTGTGGTGTCTTTTCTTTAACCCTGCAACCGTGCCATGAAACTTGCCTTCCATTTAGGTGGAGGGTCATTGTGAGTGCGCTGAAGTCCCACAAAATCGGTCCTAGTGTGATTAACCACTTGACCCCAAGAACAATATCGAACCCATCCAATGAGAGTACAAACAAATTAGCAAGAAACAGTTCAGAATTGACCTGTATCGGCACGTCCTTACAAATTCCTGGACTGTGAACTCTTTCACCATTTGCGACGGCTACCTGTAGTCGCGGTCGGAGTTCCATTGGCAGTTTTAACTGAATGGCGGCATGTTCACTTATGAAGTTGTGTGTGCTCCCTGAATCGACGAGAATGCGAACCGGTTGACCTGCTATCTGTGCCTGTAACTGCATGGTCTGAGAGGTTTTAATACCGGTGATCGCATGGAGAGAGATCTCTGGCTCGAATATGACGGGTTCTTCTTCCTCCTCCTCTTGTTCATCGATGAGGAGGCAAAAAAGCCTCTTGCATCTATGTCCTGCCGAGTAGAGGTCATCACTGTTGAAACATTGGCCTCTCGCTCGGCGTTCTGCCATTTCTGCCCTGGTCAGACGCTTAATGGGTGGAGCGGCCATGTTACTACCAGTACTTGTCACTGGTCTAGAGGCGGTGGTTGTGGGAGATTTCAGTTCCCGGCTGGTAGCAAAAGAGGAGGTCGTTGCTGCTGATCTTGGGGGTACCCATGAGTTTGGTGGACGATCCACATTAAAAATTCCGCGGCTGAGCTGCAGCTTGCGCTCGAACGCGCAGGCTAAGTTCATGGCTGTGACCAAATTTGGGGGATTCTGCATCTCGACATCCACCCGCAGGGATTCTGATAGTTCTGCCGTGAACATATCCACTTGCTGGTCGGGTCGCACGGAGGATGCCCTTGCGAGGAGGGTTTGGAACTGTTGCTGGTATTCAGCCACTGTGCCGGTCTGTTTAAGGTTAATCAGCTCGCTCAGAGGGTTGCTGGTCAGTGGGGGTCCGAACCTAAGAAGGCAATAGGACTTAAACTGGGGCCAACTGAGCCCAGGTTCTTCTTGCTCTAACCGATAAAACCAAAGTTGTGTTTCCTCTGTTAAGTGAAAGGCGGCTAGACTTACCTTATCCCGGTCATCTGTCCGTTGATTCCGAAAAAACTGCTCGTAGCTATACAACCAGCCTAAGGGGTCTCCGTTGCCGTTGTACGACGGGAATTCTAGCCTGCTGTACTTGGGGATGACTGCGGTTCTTTGGCTAACGGACTGCTGTTCGCCGGAAGACTCTGGCAGATCTGGTCGGCGGCCGTTAGCGGCTGTCCCTCCTTCAGAGTTCCCTTCCCTGCTAGAAAGGAATAGCTCCATCAGGCGTCCCAGCTCCCTCACTTCGTCTTTGATTTCACGGACTTCGGAGCTGGTCTCCACGAGTTGGTGCTCGAGGTCGTGGACCCTGGATGGTAACTACTCCAGATCTCCCATGACGCCTTGCTCTGATACCAAGTTGTTGAGGGCCTGGGAATAGGATCTCGTCACGGGTCGGTCCACGGGGAAAACCTCCTGTTTTCCCTTGTTCCTTCCTGCTCTTGATGAACCTATCTTGGCGCCTCTGGTGATTTGTCCAAGAGATCACCAACTCTCCTAATTCACTTCTTAAACTGAATATTCGATATCCTCATTCAATAATGGGGTCTCCTTAAATAGGAGATTACAAGAGTCCTAATCAAAGGGAGTCTCCTTGCTGAATAGGGAAACTTCCAGTTCTATCTTGCTAAGGATAAGATAAGCTAATCCTAATCTGATAAGCTACTAACAAGATAAGATAAGAGCAATAGGATAAGATAAGAACAAGCAAGATGATCTAATCTAAACTAGATAAGGCTGCTGTTGCCGAACTGGGTAGGATGAAAATCATTGAATCACTGCTGCTGCTGGCGGTGGGTCAGGTGCCTGTTGCTGCCGGCGGCGATGGTACGTCTTCCCAAGGAATGCGTCCATAACACAATATTTCTCCTGCATGATTGCTTAATATTCACTCCACTCTGGACAATCCTGGATTACTCATGCTGCACCTATCAAGTTAAGTTTTAGGTAATTCAATGGCGGTTAAATTTGTGGAATGTATTTCATGCCGTTATTTTTCTTGTAACATTTACACTGTCAATTTTACATTTTTTATGACAAGTAAGAAGATACATGTAAGGTATGTTCAATCCATGCAGAAAGGGGAGATCTCAAGGTCCTTGTCTGTACCAGTGCGGAATGTTGTTATTGTTAGATCTTTATCCTTTGCAACTTGTAAAGAACATGTACAAGAAAATGCAGACAATGGTATTTATTTATACTCATTCTAGTTTGGTTTCAAATTTTCTTAATAGTTATTGGAAGATTCCCTTAGTTGATATGGCATTTGATCAAGTTCATTTATTTTCAGAACTATTGAATGAAAAAAACTGGATGTAGTTCACTGGGCCTAAAAGTGCCAGGATGCAAGTATGCAACTGAGTTTTTCAACATTCTTTTTTTTGAAGAATCAAGAAAAAAATTCATTAAAAGGAAAAATACTTACATCCTTATCCTTGGTTGTCTAGATGACACACCACAAACATTCTCAAAGTTTCAAATCGAAAAGGATTCTACATTACACTGTAATTCAAGGGTATTCCAGAAATTTTCCAACAAATCGGCCTTGGAGACTTGATCAAAATCTGGAAGTCTGAGAACCCATTCTGAAATCAGATTGGTCACTGCAGCTACCATGTATTCATTAGTCACTGAGAACCCATTCTGAGTTTTCCAACATTCTGTGTAACTTATGAGATCTGGCAATCATATGTTGGATTATAGATACCAAAATGTTTTATATTAAATATGCTGACATGACATGCCAAAAGAGGGAAAAATCTATGCTGCTGGAAAGAAATGATACTGGAAGGGTATCATAGTCGAACATTTTATACTTGATTCTGGTTTCACTTTTATGCATATCTAGAGAAGCTATTTGGGTCTGGTTTGATAACTGATTAACTATTGAGAAGATATGGACAGCATATGAGAGGTAGATGGTATATAATCATAGGGCTGCAGATAAATTGACTCTAATTTGGGTTGGGGTATATCTGAATTTGATTTGACAAGTTATATTGAATATCTGATTCAATCCCATATCTGACGGATCTACAAAATTCAGATTCAAATTCAATTTGAGAACATTATCATATATCCGAAATTATATCCAATTCAAATTGATTGACATGAGATTCAAAACAATTACAATATATATTTTTTTTTTGAAAAAAATGCTATATGGAACCAATAACTGATACTGGAAACAGTTTAATGGCTTCTCACCAAATTTGAACTAAGCCTGTGGAACATAGGAGCAGTACACAGTTGAACTCCCTCCTTTCTCTCTATAATACTTCATTGGAGCTTCAAGCTTGTAGTGGTAGAACTGCAAGACATCAGTTGGTTAAACAAATCTAATTGTTCTGGAGCTAGAAAACCATTTGAAGATTCTCAGGAAGAGAACAACAGGAGGCCATGAATTCCCTTTAACACTACTCTTCACTGAGATAAACCTATAATATTTCAAAAAGAGGCCACCTGGAGATATTGAAAAAGATGTTGCTGATAACTCCTCTTAAAATACAAATAATGTAATGGTAGATCTGCACTAGGATTGCTAAGACTAAAAACAATTTAATCTTTGTAAAAAAATAACTGTTTAGGAGTCAAACCTCTAGAACCATCAAAACGTCCATGACAAACAACAAACTTTTCCCCATTTGATGAAAACACAAAGTAGCTTTGGTCTTCAAATCCATAACTATCGTGGCCTAGGAAACCCTTAAATAGAGCCCTAGGAAATTGAAAGATCAAACAGACCTAATTATTCCAGTAACACCTAACAAACTTTTCAAGTGTGTGTGTGGTACACCATGCTGTTGTTGGTTGCCAAAGGAGAAATGTATCTTGGAGGCTTTCCATTTGAAGAACAACCAATGATGCCACTGACAATTGCCCTCTTCTCCTTACCTATATTGAAACAAAGTGGTTTAAAAAACCTCCAACCATGCTGTTGGTGAACACTCTTTTCCCCTACTTCTCTATGTTAAAACTGAAGGGCAAAGAATAAAATGAACCAACTAGGGTTTCAATTTGTTAGAAAAGAAAAGGTTGTTAATGATCTATTTTATATTTAGACCTGAAAAGCTCAATTGATTATGTTCATGTCCATCATTTCAGAATGCCCCTTCCACCCTGGAGGGTCCTGGGTTGCCAAGAGCACTAGTTCTCATCAAAGTTAAACTTTATTTATATAACACTTGGAGAATGAGAATAAGCCTATTGCTTCAAGTTAGTGCCAAAAAAAAGTAAAAAGAAATGAAAGATAAATAATCTTTTGTCTATTTTATTTCAAAGTTTCTAGATGGTGGCGAGTCCTTTTCTTTTTTCTGAAGTGTTACCATTCTTTATTAAATATTGAAGGTGTAATGATATACCAAAAGTACAGTGGCTGCAAAAGAAGATCAGCAGTCAGTCCCATCCAAGGGTGTTTCTTTCTCTAACAAAACCATCCTGCATGATATATGCAAAACAAAAATCAATTTGTACACTTATCAAATACCCAAAATGGACATTGTTTTATTTTTTGGTCATTAGGTTGATTTGTGGGGCTGAAGAGTTAAAGGTTCTCCAGATTGATTCTCAGCTACCACTCAGAAGTTTTGTTCCAGCATGAAACTAATTCTGTTGAACCATAAAAGGAAGCACTCAGAATTGAAACACAATATAAAATTTTGCTGACAATGTGCCAATGCTGTTCAAAATTTTAATTCTGGTATCATGAAATTATCATTTTCTATTCATATTCTATTTTCTTCATCTTTGTTTCTTGTCAATTCAGGTGAAATAACTCCAGTTCATACAGAAAACAATGACGAAGAGATTCTTGAAGAGGAAGCTGTTTGCAGGATCTGTTTAATTGAATTGTGTGAAGGAGGAAATACACTCAAGATGGAATGCAGTTGTAAAGGTGCTCTCAGGCTTACACATGAGGAATGTGCATTGAAGTGGTTCTGCATGAAAGGAAACAAGAACTGTGATGTCTGTGGGCAAGAGGTTCTCAACTTACCAGTAACTTTATTTAGGGTACCAAGCTCTGCTCAGAGGGACAATAGAGAAAGGCGCAACAGAAGGAACTCAAATACACAATCTACAGGGTAATAAAATTTGAAGATTATTATCATGTATCTTGTTTTCTTGTTTCTTAAAACCCAAATTTCAGCTTAAGAGACTGGAGTTTGATGGGAACTGTTAGAACCCATGTGAATTGGATCTTTCCTGATGATCATATGACTCACTATGTACTATAAATCTCCTACTGGACCATTATATCTGTTGAGTGACACCTATTCCTATTTTCTCAATTCACCAAATTATGTAGGGGCACCTGCTTTGACTCCAAATTGTAGGGCTTGAACGAATCATGGAGTACAGGACGGTTATGACTGGCTTAGGGTTATTTTAAGACTAAGAGTAAATATTTGTTAGGTTTGGAAAAGTCTCGAGGCTTAACTGCAATAATTGCAGATTTGCCTAAACTGTGAAAAGTTTTGAATTGGGAAACATAGATCTATGGTTGGAACTTTTTAATGAATATACATATATATATATATATATTCCTAGATAGATGTAAAGGTCAATCAAGTTTGGTATGGTTCAGAGCACATCTTGTACACAACAACGGGAATTCTGGACTATGAAGAAATCAAGAAAATACAAAAAATGTGAAATCCAGGGTTCAAGGTGAAATTTTGGGATGGAATTTGATATCATATTTATAAGTTTTTTCAAGGGGTGTCCAACTATGAAAGCAATTAAATATGATTTGGCACAAAAGGATGAAAATGGTAAAAAGGGGAAAATTTTGAGTTTTGGCATATACTTAAATTGAAGAATAACTGTACTTGAACCAATTTTAATCCTTTAGAGGTGTTGTTTGAACCCTTGTAACTTGTGACCCATTGGTGGCTGTAACTACTGTAGGGTGTAGAGAGAGAAAACCTTGAACTACTCAATGGCCACCTAGAATCAGTATAGGGTTTTTGGAGACCACTCACCATATGCATAGTTTGCAGAAAAATCACTCAAATATAATTCCTATATCAATCTTGACATTTTTGACTCAAAACATGCCTAAACACATACGGAAAAAAAAATAAATTAAAAGGAGTGGTTCTTTGACCTTTTTGGGTGCAGGTGGACCCTACCTACAAGCTTGGCTAGTTTGTTTGCAGGTGGAACCTTCAGGTGGCCAAGGAAAAGAGGAAGACTCTTGTGGAGATGCACTAGGGCTGCTGTTTTATGGAAAGTTTGGGAAGAAAGAAATGCGGGACTCTTCAAGAGGAGAAAACTGTGGAAGCAATTTTGGAATATATTCTCATAAGGGTGATTCATTGGGTCAAATCTTTGGATGTGTTCTCACCCTATTCCTTTGATGACATAAGAAGAAATTGGAGGGAAGTGGCTTCTTCGTCTACAAGAAAGTCTAGAACACTTAAGATTTGGGAACCACCATCGTGGAATCTTATAAAACTTAATTTTGATGGGAGCTGTCTTAGTAACCCAGCCCTTTCAGGTACAGGAGGGGATTTTAGGGATAAAGATGGAATTATTTCAGCTTCGTTCTCAGGTCCTATTGGTCTCAGAGATTCCACTAGAGCTGAGTTGCTCGCTGTACTTTGTGGGGGCACAAATATAAGAAGGTTACGTGTTGAAGGGGATTCTCAAGTGGTGGTAAGCTGGATAAAGAACGAAAAGAAGGCAGGCTGGACTTATCGAGAAGTGGTGAACACGATCAAGTGGTTTTTAAGGGGAATGACAGTAAGTTTTCAGTGGGTTCCAAGGGATGCTAATGGGTTGGCAGATTCCTTGGCAAGGCAAGGGGTTTTTAGGGAGTAATTATTTTGGGCTTGTTTGTATTGGCTGCTTTTTAGGGGTATTCATACCCTTTTTGATTCTCATTATACACCCTTGTTTATATTAATGAAATGATATATGTTCTGTTAAAAAAAAACAGAAATTAAGAATTGTCATTATCATAAGAAAACACAATAACTCATAGAGGACTCAACCAATAATTGAAATTTTAGATACAAACTAACTATAATTAGACAAATCGGACTACTAGGCCGGACCCCACAGAAAGCATGTAAAGTGACAAAAAACATGCTGTCTAAAATTACAAAATACAAAAAAATTTCAAATTTGACTCTGATTCCTGCATCACCAAGTGGTTACAAACATGCATAAGAATTTCAAATTTCATATTATGTTGAGATCATAATATTGCAAATTTTAGTTTTTAATCCTTGTTTGTGATATTGAAGGGCCATGTAAGGCAGTCACAAGCATGGTAAGCATGTAGATGAGAATTTTGAGAAATAACGGGATCTAACAGTTCAACATGGATGCACTCTTTTAGTTTCATTTCCTTCATCTAATGTATCAGTTTTACTTGGTTTCTGCAGTGCCTGGAAGGACTTGGTGGTGCTTATCTTGATTAGCACAGTTTGTTACTTCTTCTTCCTTGAGCAACTACTGGTATGCCTTCCATTTCTTAAAACAAATCTAAAATGATATAAGTTCTTTAAATATCTACTGAAACTTGGACTAGTCTCATCTCAAAATAAATGTGACCTTTAGAAGATCTTACATGGCCAATCCAAAACCATCAGATAGGATATTCTTTTGATAGGCCTCGTGTTTAGTTCTGCACTGCAGGTTAGAACCCACCTTGTATTGACTATTGAGAAGACTGGGCAGTTTTTGTTTGTCTGGTGCTCCATTTTAGTGGGTTTTGAGGGTCTATCTTTTAGGCTCTGTTATAACTATTGACGTAATAAGATATTATATACCAATTTATTGATAATTTTTCATCAATAACATGTAACTTCATTAAAATTTAGGAAAAATTACATACAAGCAGAGGGAGGTAAACTATCTTAACTCCCTCACAAACAAACAAAAAACAAGATTAGAAATGAGCCCAAGACAAAGAATCCCTATTCATCCCTTGCTTAGCTAGCCCATCAGCAAATGAGTTAGCAGTTCTCTTCACCCAGCTGCATTTTATCTCAATATCCTTAGCTAGCCATTTGAATTTTTTCCTTTCATTGCTGTAGTTCCACATTCCAGTCTTGTCTTCCTTTAACCATCTTACCCCCACGTCCGAGTCACCTTCAATTACCAGCCTCCTAATGTTCAAAATCTCTTGCTCTTTGGACTCCTTCCAAGGCCGCAAAAATCTCAGCCCTCAGAGAGTCTCCCTCTATATACCAATCTATAGATAATTTCATGCTATACAAACAAAGTAAGCCTTGTACTTGGGACTCACACAATTTAAACTTTATAAAAAAAAAGAAAAATGCACCTTATATTGGAGCTTACACAAGGTACGGTTAGCTATACAAAGTTCCAATCTTTTGATTTAATACTCACAAAAGGGTTTATGCTGGAGTTGGAGCATGTGGCAAGGGCTTCTAGGATAACACTCTCCCCATGAGTAGATGGTAAAGAGGGGACTTTTGGAGCCCTTTTAATGCCATTTTTATACCATGTGGAAGATTACCTTTTTTTTTTAAATGAATCTCTAGATGACCTTACTAGCAATTCCATTCCCTTGTTAAATATAATCAGAATATCTCTTGATCTATGCTGCACTGATATAGCGTCCTAGTTGGTGGGCACTAAAAAATATGATTCATAGACTTGGCAGTGTTTAGACAAAATAGAAGATATTATTGTTTACATTATCAGATTTACAATGGGTCAAAAAAGCTAGGAATTGTACCAGACAAAAGAACAAATGAATTTATAATGTTATATCTATGTAGTGTTTTTTACCTAAACTTTATACTTATATAGGATAGATATGCAAAAAGTAGTCGTACAAGATTACAGAGAATCTTTAGGTTTTGAACAGAAAATAAAAGAGGAGAAAAGGAGAAGAAGAGAAGAAGAGATAGAGAAGAAGCACTCGTGGGAGAAGCTTTGAAAGAAGAGAATGGTTGGAGTGCTTAAAACAGCCGCCCCACTCCTTAATTTATATACATGGTTTCCTAATTGCAAAAGAACTTTAATGCTTACATGGCAATAAAAGATAAGATTAAAATAAAACTAATCCTAGATAAGATAGAATAACTAATCCTAGATAAGATAGAATAAAACTTATCCTTATCCTACTAGGAAAGCTGATTCTAATCAATTAAATCTAAGTACATCTCAGGGTGTCACACGAATACTCTCAATGTGGGGTCCACAGTTTCCTACACTCCCCCTCAAGTTGGGTAATAGATATTTGTCATTCCCAACTTGCATAGATCTTCTAACTTCTTTCTTGAAACAGCCTTGGTGAGAAGGTCTGCAAGCTGCATGTCGGAGGTGATGTAGGGAAGGCATACTTCTTGAGATGTAACCCTTTCTCTGATAAAATGCTGGTCCACTTTGATATGCTTAGTTTTGCCTTGCTGTACTGGATTATGGGCTATATTGATTGCAGCCTGATTATCACAGTACAACATTAGGGGTTTCTCATAAACAATACCCAATTCTTCTAGTAATGACCTCAACCATAGAATCTCAGCCACACCATTTTCCATGGACCTATATTCAACTTCAGCACTTGAACGAGAAATGACACTTTGTTTCTTACTCTTCCAGGAGACCAAATTACCTCTAACAAATGCACAATATCTAGAGGTAGATCTTTGGTCATCAACACACCCAGCCCAATCAACATCTGTGTAGACTTCTATCTTCATGTGGTCATTTTTCTTGAACAAAATGCCTTTGCCTGGGGACCTCTTCAAATATGCTAATATCCTTTCAACCGCAGAGAGGTGAGTAGTTCTAGGAGAGTGCATATACTGACTAACTACACTAGTTGCATAACTAATGTCAGGTCTTGTGAGGTAAAGATAGAGAAGCTTTCCAACTAACCGTTGAAACATAGCTTTATCTTCAATAGGCTCTCCACCTTCTGCACTAATCCTGTGGTTCTGTTCAATAGGTGTGTCCGCAGGCTTAACTCCCAACTTTCTTGTTTCTTCTAGCAGATCAAGAACATACTTTCGTTGAGAGACAAAAATCCCATGCTTGGATCTAGCTACCTCAATGCCCAAGAAGTATCGTAGTTCCCCCAGATCTTTTACCTCAAACTCTTGATGGAGTTGCTTAAGAGACTCAATTTCACTAGTATCACTCCCGGTTACTACAATATCGTCCACATACATGACAAGCAAGGTTATGGAGGAACCCACTCTCTTAATAAGCAAGGTGTGGTCTGACTGAGCCTGCACATATCCGAATCTATCAAGGGCTCGTCTGAATCTGTCAAACCATGCTCTAGGGGATTGTTTTAGTCCATATAGAGCTTTGTTCAACCGACAAACCTTTCCTGTCTCCATACCATAAAATCCTGGAGGCAACTGCATGTAAACTTCTTCCTACAAGTCTCCATTGAGAAAAGCATTTTTAACATCCATTTGATACAACGTCCAAGAGTAACTAGCTGCAAGAGATAATAGTACTTTGATAGTGGTCATCTTTGCTACTGGTGCAAAATTTTCTTAGTAGTCAATACCATATGTCTGAGTAAATCCTTTTGCAACTAATCGGGCCTTATACCTTTCAACAAAACCATCAACATTATGTTTCACAGTGAATACCCATCTACATCCAACCGGTTTCTTTCCTTTAGGTTGATCAACTATCTCCCAGGTATTGTTTCTGATGAGGGCATCCATTTCCTTTAGGTTTCTTTCCATTCTAGTACTTCCAATGCTTTCTGTATTGTTCTGGGAATGGGAATATCAGCAATGGATGCAAGAAAAGACTTGTAGGAGGGAGACAAATGATCATAGGATAGGAACTGAGAAATGCAGTGAGCTGTGGTGCAACGACGTTTGCCTTTACAGACTGCTATGGGGAGATCAAGGTCACTGAATGAAGGTGAAGGCTCCATGGTTGAATGTCTCTCATCTGTAGTATCTGGATCTGGATCTGCAGAAGGAACTGGGGCCACTTGGTACCGGGGTCTGGATCTGGATCTGGATTTGCAGAAGGAACTGGGGCTACTGTGGTACCGGGATCTGGACCTGTAGTGGGGACTGGGACTGGCCTGCACTGCTGATGTCCAAAATCGACCTGTCTCCATTGTCTGTGATAGACTCTCAACATCCTTGCACCTTTGACATCCTTCCCCGTTACATCCTTCTTCACTTAATGAGATTGGAAAAGGAACTTCCGATGAGCTACTCCCGGCTTCACTATTCTCCCTCTGAGGAGAAACCCTTGGATAATAGGGTTTATCCTCAAAGAAGGTGACATCCATTGAGACATCTTTTTCCAGAAGTCGGTTCATAACAGCAATATCCCTTTTGAGTTTGGGCATAACCAAGGAAAATATATTTGGAGGCCTTGGGATCAAATTTGGAACGATGAGGGCCTAGGATTTGAACGAAACAAGTGCAACCATAGGTTTTGAGGGGAATGGTAAATTATTCTTTATCAGGGTATAAAAGGGTAAATGGAGTTTTCATGTTAACAACCCGTGAGGGAATCCGATTGATGAGATAAACAACTGTAAGAACAACAACATCCCCTCAGAAACATATAGGCACATTTGAGGTAAACATAATGTCTCTAACTACCTCCAATATGTGTTTATTCTTTCTTTCAGCAACCCTATTCTGCTGTGGTGTATGTAGGTAGGTACTTTGATGGATAATCCCATGATTAAGCATGTAGGAGGCTAATGGGTTTGCAAAATATTCTTTTGCATTATCTGATCTAAAAATTTTAATTTTGACCCCAGATTGGGTTAAAATCATTTGATGAAAGATCCGGATTAATGCTGGAACCTCATCTCGAGAACGCATAAGGTAAACCCAAGAAAAGCGAGTTTAATCATCAACCAATAATAGGAAATATCTGTACCCTCCCCATGGCAGTGGTATGATAGGGTCCCTAAATATCAGTATGCACAATTTCAAAAGGAATATTGCTTATGTTATTACTTAATGAATAGGTAGTCTTACAATGTTTTGCAAGCTCACAATTTTCACATTTCAAACCAGTGATTTGGACATATTCAAATATACTAGGAAGCAAACTTTTCAAAGCCTGAAAGGATAAATGGCCCAATCTATTATGCCAAAGCATCACCTGATTAACAGACTGAGAAACAAAGGATTTCTTAGTTTCACTATCTTCCTGATGAGCACTTCCTCCAAATTGGTAGATTCCATTTGTCTCACGGCCAGTCCCAATCACCTTCATTGTTTACAGATCCTGAAAAACACATCGATCAGGAAAAAATGTTATTGAATAATTCTGCCCTTTTGTAATGCTACTAACTGAGAGCAAGTTAGTATTAAGCTTAGGAACATGCAGGACAGAGGATAGGGAAATTGTATAAGACAACTTGATGTCTCCTTTTCCAGAAATAGGAACAAGAGATCCATCAGCAATGGACACTTTGTCTTTACCAGAAGATAAATGATAGGTAGAGAATAGTGAAGGCAAGCTAGTCATATGATTAGATGCTCCTGAATCTATTATCCAAGAATGTTTTGTATTACCTAGAGCTGAAGCATGATAAGCTGAGGCTCGATTACCTGATTGAACAAAAGATGAGGTTGAAGGTGCTGGTGATGGCTGAGGAGATGATACTGAATTACTGACTTCACTTTCTAATTGTGTCAGAGCAGTTCAGACATCAGCTAGGGTATCAAGAGGGATACCTCTTGAAGCCGTTGAGGCTGCACTATCAGTGTTGATGGCCATATTGGCATTACCCTTTTTGTTTATGAGTTTTGCTGGAACTAGATGTGGATGCAACTTCCAACAGGTGTCTTTGGTGTGTTTAGGTTTCTTGCAATGTTCACAAACTAGGTCCTTTTTAGCCTCTTTCTTCATATCCCTTTCCTTATCTCCCCCTGGCTTGGGTTTAACTGTTGTCAAGGCAGATTCGAAAAGCTGTTGTTGTAACATGACCTTTCTCCTAGTCTCTTCATTGTGCACTAGGGAATAGGCTTGAGATAGAGTCACACTTTCTCTTGTCAATAGTTTTTGTCTTACAATATCATATTCAGAATTTAGACCAGCCAAGAACTCAAATACTCTGTTAGTTTCAATCTGCCTTCTGTAAGTCTGTGCATCTTTCTGACTCTCCCATTCAATCGTCTCAAGGTGGTCAATCTCATGCCACAGGGATTTTAGGGTTGAGAAATAAACAGAGACCTGTTTCTCCCCTTGTCTGAGATTTTTGACCTCACATTTCAGCTAATAAGCCCTAGCAACATTAAGGGGCTTGATAAAACTCATAGATGTTCGTATATGTTCAGATCAGAAGAAAGAGAAAGAAAAGAGAGAGAGAAGGAGAAGGAGAAAGAGAAGAAAAAGGAGAAAAGTCACAGCCGAACTAGAGAGAAAAATCTCAAAACCTCTAGTCAGCCCGTCTTTTATTTATACTCTTCTAAGATATACAAGGATTACCATTGTACATCAGCAGAGCAATACATATATAACTAAACATAAAAGGACTGTACTACCCTTGTACAACCGACTTTAACACTCCCCCTCAAGTTGGTGAGTATATGTCATATAGTCCCAGCTTGTTACATATGTAGTCCACTCTTCCCCGATTCAACCCTTTGGTAAACAGATCTACCCATTGATTTCCTGTGTTCACATATGCTGTACTTATCACTCCACTAAGCACCTTATCACGTACAAAGTGACAATCCACTTCTATGTGCTTCGTCCTTTCGTGAAGCACTGGATTAGAGGAGATATGAACTGCAGCTTGGTTATCACAATATAGCTTCATAGGAGTGTTAATCGAGTATCCCATCTCCTCTAGTAGATGCTTCAACCACACCAGTTCGAATGTTGTATGAGCCATAGCCCTATATTCAGCCTCTGCACTACTTCTTGCTACCACTGTCTGCTTATTACTCTTCCATGTCACTAAGTTCCCACCAAGAAAAGTGCAATGCTCTGTAGTGGACCTTCTATCAGATATGGACCCGACCCAATCAGCATCCGTGTATCCCTCTATCTCAAGACTTCCTCCACTCTTATACAACAAACCACGACCTAGAGCACCCTTCAAATACCTCACAATCCTTAGGATTGCCTTCCAGTGTGGGATTCTCGGATTCTGCATAAATTGACTCACTACACTAACCGCAAATGAGATATCAGGTCGAGTGATGGTTAGGTAATTAAGCTTACCCGCCAGCCTTCTGTACCTTCCCGAATCCTCAAACTCCTCACCTATATCACTACCCAATCTAGCATTCAGTTCCGTAGGTGTTTCAGCTGGTCTGCCACCCAACAACCTTGTTTCCTCTAGCAAATCAAGAACATATTTCCTCTGTCACAGATTAATACCATTCTTGGACCTTGCAACCTCTATCCCTAGGAAGTATCTTAATTTGCCAAGATCCTTTGTCTGGAAGTGATCATGCAAGTAAGTGTTCAACCTGTCAATTTCTGGTCTGTCACTGCCTGTGATAACAATGTCATCTACATATACCACCAAGAGAATCTTCCCAACATTTGATTCATAGCTGAATACGGAATGATCAACCTGACACTGTTTCATTCCAAACTTCTTCACCACTTCACTAAATCTCCCAAACCATGCACGGGGAGATTGTTTAAGTCCATAAATAGCCTTCTTAAGTCTACAAACCTTCTCACCCTTCCCTTGAGCAACAAACCCTGGTGGTTGCCCCATGTACACCTCCTCAAGAAGATCACCATGTAAAAAGGCATTCTTGATGTCAAGTTGAAACAAGGGCCAATCAAACATAGCAACAAGAGAAATTAGAACACGAACTGACCCAATTTTGTTAATCGGAGAGAAGGTGTCTGTGTAATCAATACCATACTGCTGTGAATAACCTTTGGCAACAAACCGAGCTGTCAACCGTTCAACACTTCCATCAGGTAAATATTTAACCATGTACACCCACTTACAGCCGACCACATGCTTACCGGGAGGAAGAGTAGTGAGGTCCCACGTATGAGTACGAGTCAGGGCCGAGAGTTCTTCCATTGCTTGGTGCCACCTTGGAGAATTGAGGGCTTCCTAGACATCCTTGGGAACAGAGGCAGAGGATAACATAGAAACAAACTGTTGATGGGAAGCCGAAATGTGAGATACAGAAACAAAATTGGAAATGGGATGGAGCGTTTACCTTTCCGCAAAGCAATAGGAAGATCAAGGTCAGAACTTGGAGTTGGGGCTGGGGTGGGATCAACTGCCAGATTTGCCGACGGTGACGAAGCTAGGGGAGGAGCCAATGCCTGACGATGTGTATACACTTGCCGGATAGGTGGTCCTCTCTCAGGTAGCTACACTGGAGGCAAAGACTGGGTCATGACTGGAACAAGAGGAATGGGACCCTCAACAGGAACAAACTCAAAAAATGTAACATCAGAACACACAAAAGAACGCCGAGAACGAGGGTTATAACACTTATACCCTTTTTGAGTCCTGGAATAGCCAAGAAAGACACACTTAGTGGATCTAGCATCTAACTTGTCCATTCCAGGCCCAAGATTATGAACGAAACACACACATCCAAAAACTCTGGGAGTAAGGGGAAAAGGAGACAACGTGGAAAACATAGCAGAGAAAGGGGACTGACCTTCAAGGATAGACATGGGCATGTGGTTAATAAGAAAGCAAGATGTGAGTACAACATCACTCCAAAAGGGTTTGGGGATATTCATCTGATGTAAGAGGGATCGAGTAGTTTCCAAAAGGTGACGGTTTTTTCTTTCAGCCACCCCATTTTGTTGAGGGGTGTAGGTATATGAGGTTTGATGGATAATGCCATGTTGTTCCAAATATTTTTGAAAGTGTGTGGAAAAATACTTGCGGCCATTATTAGAACGAAGAATTTTAATATTTATACCAAATTGATTGCGAATTTCAGCATGAAATTTCTGGAAGATAGAAAACAATTCACTCTTTTCTTTCATAAGGTAAAGCCATGTCATCCTTGAATAATCATAAAAAAAAATTACAAAGTACCTGTAACCATTATAAGACACTACTCTGTTTGGACCTCAGATGTCCGAATGGACTAAAGAAAAAGGACTCGATGTACGACTATCAACTCTAGGACTAAAGGAGACATGATGATGTTTCCTAGACTGACACGACTCACAATTTAAATTAGAAAGACGACGCAACGACGGAACAAGTAACTGAAGAGCTCTAAGAGACGAATGACCAAGTCTGTAGTGCCACTAATGAGGGGAGAGAGATGATTGAAGAGCTGTTGCCGAACCACCTCCATCAAGATAATACAGTCCACCAGCTTCATTCCCTCCACCAATCTTCATCCCCGTCTTGAGATCCTGAAACACACAAGAGGAAGGGTAAAAAGTTATTGAGCAATTAAGATACTAAGTCAATTTACTATCAAACATCAGGTTAAAGGGAAACTTGGGAACATATAAAACTGAGGAGAGGGATAATGAGTCAGTGTCAACATTACCAACACCACATATGGCTGATGTAGAGCCATTGGCAAGAGTAACATATTGGGAAATGGAGGACGGAGAAATGGATGAAAACACACTTGGAGTTCCAGTCATATGATCGGAAGCTCCAGAATCTATAATCCAGCGGGAAGATGTGGATGCAGACAAGCCGTACCTGTGTGTGCAAGGGTAGCTGTGTTCTGTTGAGATGTACCCTGAATGAACCGCTCATACTCATCCCGTGAAACACTCACCATCTCCTTTCTGGAAGTATCTGTAGATGTAGTGGGGATCTGATCAATGACTCGAGATTCTTGTCTTGAGCTACCACCATTTACAGCTGCATGATTCGCCCAGGTTGAAGGTGGGCCATGGAGATCGTAGCAAAAGTTGATAGTATATCCCTCCATACCACAATGAGTACGCCTTCTTTGAGTATTACCACGTCCCCTACCACGGGCTCCCCCTGAGTCTCGTCCTCCAACACGACCACCACCACGATTATACATTCCACCACCACCACCACGACCATACATAAGTCCACTGCAAATGCAGACCTATCTGACATAGTGGAAGTCTCTATGGGTCCAACTGAAATCCTCCGAAGACGAGCAAACACTTCCTCAAGAGAGGGAAGAGCAGATCCACCTAATATTTGTGCTCTTACGAGTTCATACTCAGATTTCAGCCCTACTAAAAATTTGGTCACATCCAACTACTCTCTTTGTTGTTGCTAAATTTTGACATCAGGTGTAAGAGGATGATAAACATTCAACTCATTTCGTAAATTTCTCATACTGGCATAATAGTCCTCAAGACTCTGATTCCCTTGTTGCAGGTTGAAGTACTCTTGGTACAGTTGGTAAACCCTAGTAGTGTTATCTTGTCCAGAATATAGTTTCCTTGCATGATCCCAGACTTCCTTGGTTGTATCTAAAAACATGAAGTTCACACTAATTTTGGACTCCATGCTGTTCCATAGCCAAGTCATAATTTGAGCATCCTCCTGCTCTCATTCATCATATCCCGGAGAATCAATTGAGGGTTTGTCTTCTCTCACATGTTTCACTTTCTTTTTGGCTTTCAGGAAAACTTCAACAGACTTAGCCCAAGGGACATAATTCTCACCATTCAGTTTTATAGAGGTCATCTGCACATTCAGATAATCAAAAGGCACCATCACACTTGATTTGTATTCACTGCTGTCTCCCATGATTGCACAAAAAAACAGTGGGAGGTTGTACCACTAAATTGTTACTCTACTTCCCTAATAAATCACCACACTCCACATGAATGATTGAACACCACTAGGGTTCCTAGTACCAGGTTTCAGCAGAAACACTCACAACTATTCACCACTGTTTCAGCAATAATATTCACAACTGTTCACCACTTTTAGCAACAGCACTACTGTTGCCATTTACTGTCAGCACTAGAAACCCTCACAACACACCTAACGAATAATATTTTCAGTTCTGCAACATATAAAAGAAACTTGCTACATACCACAACTTAGTTCGAAGATCATGTACCTGTCGAGTAGAGGGTACCAAGTCTGCACTGTCACCATCACAAAATCAGCCATCTTCGAATTGCGAGTAGAGGGTTTTCTACCAACCACACAAAACCACAACGACTACATTCATTGGAGGCATGGAAACCCCCAAAAGGAGAAAACGACCAGTCCTTTTCTTCCTTTCTGGAAAACTCTCTAAATATCAATGAGAATTCTGCAAAACCCTAGAGAAGAATGCGCAGAACAGAGAGAAAAGGAGACAACTGATCTGAACTGATTATCATGGCTTTGATACCATGATAAAACTCATATTAGATGTTCGTATATGTTCAGATCAGAAGAAAGAGAAGGAAAAGAGAGAGAGAAGGAGAAGGAGAAAGAGAAGAAAAAGAGCGAGAAAAGTCACAGCCGAACTAGAGAGAAAAATCTCAAAACCTCTAGTCGGCCCTTCTTTTATTTATACTCTTCTAAGATATACAAGGATTACCATTGTGCTCTCACTTAAGTGAGGGCCACATCAGCAGAGCAATACATATATAACTAAACATAAAAGGACTTTAGTACCCTTGTACAACCAACTCTAACAGGGCTGAGAGTAGGTTTCTTTCACAACATCCCAAATTTCTTTAGGTGTTTTTGCCCATAAGTAATTTTGGCTGATGTGTGGCTGCATAGAGTTGCACAGCCATGTCATCACCAAATAATTTTCCTGAATTCACTTAGCATAAGTAGGATCCTCCTTGGTTGGTTCCTTCACATAGAATAAAACTTATCCTCATCCTACTAGGAAAGCTGATCCTAATCAATTAAATCTAAGTACATCTCAGGGTGTCACACGAATACTCTCAATGTGGGATCCACAGTTTCCTACACAAAATAAGAAAAAGAAGATTACTTAATCATGGAATCAGCACCTAGAGGAACTATTAGGAATCAAATAATCAATATATAATAATTTCTTGAAAGAATTGGCAAAAAAAAAGCTAAGAGTTCAAATTTTGGAAAGAGCCTCTCTGTGTATCTTCAGGGGTAAGGCTGTGTACATCTGTCCCTCCCCAGACTTTGCATTGGTCGGAGCCTCGTGCACTGGGCTCACCTTATAGTATAGATTTATTTTCCTAATATAAGGATTTCTATAACTTTCTAACCCATATATATTGTTGGGCTAACTTCAAAATTGAGTTGAATTCCTAAAAAACTTCTAAAAGTTGACTTTTTGATCCATTACAAGTTTGACATGAATTTCTAACAAGAAAACAACCCAACTCATCCCAATTTTAATCCCAACTATTTGGGGTTGGCTAGACAAGTCCTGTCCTATGATTTTGCTCTATCAAGAGACATGTTTTCATTGTCTGGAGAACGTATTGGTATGTATTTGTCATTCAAAATCAATTTATTGCAAGTCTACTATAACTCCATTCAAAAAGATGAATATCCCCCAAAATGAAAATCTGTTGAGCTGTTTGAGGGTTTTGAGAGGCAAAATGTAGATGGATTGCTCGAGTAAGAAAATATAATTGGAAGAAGAAAATAACTTACACAAATGGCCTATAACTAAATTTCTAACAGTTACAAGTTCAACAAGCTGGAGATCTTGTTCAAGATCAAAGTGATTTGTGTAATTTAACTTGGAACAAGAATTAGCATGTCAGACAATGCAAATCTATACACACATCCTAAAGAAGAGGCAATGAAAGATGAGAACATTTAATACTAGAGTCTTGAATTCTGGAGATAATACATTTAAGACTCAAACTGCTAAATGTTTAATTGACTTTATGCTTTTGGTTGCCTGATTGGGGTCAAACTCTATTTACATAATGATCAGAGAACCTACTGGTAGATCTTAAATTTCTAGGTGATTGGGAGTGGCATTTAAGGAAGTTTGCCAGTTGGTTTTGAAAATCTAGCTAACTGGTTAAATCCAGGTCAAATGTTACACTCTGACTATTTGACCTCAGATTTTGAATGGTGTATTTCCAGACTCTGAATAGGCTGTGATTATTAGTAACTTTTTGGGAGGAATCTCAAATTTCATTGACATAACTAAAGCATACCATGTATTGCTGGCTTCACTGAATAGTGGGGCAGATGCCAAAAAACAGATTTGATCAATAAAAATATCGTGTACTTGTGGAAATATGTAAAATATCAGGAAATGGTGTGGAGCCTGTTTTAAGGAATTGAGAATAAGTAAGATAAGAAGAAGATGATAAAGGGGAAAACTCCTGTTTTATTTGATTAGAGAAGTAGAGAAGAAGAATTAGAAGATGATGGACTGGCCGATTCCCTGCCACTGAGGAAGAAGTAGAAGGAAGAAGAGGGGTGGTACCCCTGAACCAGTTAAAACAGGAAAGAAAGAATAAGGAAGATGGCTTGAGTGCCTATTCTATAAACCACGGAAACCACCTGTGGTTTTCCCTCTGAAATTTGTAACCAATGTAAATACACCCAGAATCTGTGAGTTTCTGGGTTCTGTAAAAAAGATAAAAAATGCCTAGAACCTGAGTTTCTGTATTATATATATATATATAAAGATAAAAACTCAGAATTTGACTTTCCAGATTTTATAAAAAGATGGAAAATCTGAGAAATGGCCTTTTAGTTTCTAGGATCAAGCCATTTTCTCAGGGTTGTTTCTATAATCAAGTATATGAAAACTGAACTAAACACTCAATTGTCCTGTCAGAATTGTATTCTAACTAGAATCCAGATTCTTAAAATGTTTTTATCATGTGACTTGGAGCAGTTTTCAGGTTTTTGTTGGTACTAGGGGTTTTTTTAAGAGACAAAATGAACAATATATTTTATCAAAAATAAAATGAACAATATGTTCTACATATGTCTAAACTCCTTTGCCCAAAATTACTTCTACTTTCTATTGTATTACTGTTACTGCCTTTCTTTTGGTTGTTTGAATACCCATCTCGGACAGCTGCTTGGTACCATCATGTCATCCTGATTCGAGGTCGGTTTCCATCAGGGCAAGCCCGTACCCACACCGTTCCAACCGCCATTTGCAACCTTGCATTGGGAATATCTCCCCATGAAATAAAGCACATTAGTACGGAGATATTCTCAATGCAAGGCTGTAAAGGCTGCTCTAACGGGATTTACCCTGACCGAAGCTGAACTCTCCTGATTCACCATATTAGGCATCATACAACACGACCATAGAAAGAATTCATGAGTTGTTCTATATTGAAAAATTGACCATATTCACAGGTGAATACTTGAATCACTAGGCTGTAAGAGGCTCTAAAGTTGATACTTTTGTCTACTAGCAATCAAAAACTGCAAGTAGTTGGGCTTTAACTAGATTCCATGAAAATTTTCTAATTAACTGATTTATTCTAACTTTTTAATGGATTCCTAATTTGTTTCTCTTATGCAGGAGATTTTTTCTTTTTCAATTGTATGCATGAAATATTAACTAATTCCAAGCACCTAGTATGGACCAATGTTTTAATGGAAGAGACATACTAGAGAGAAAGAAACATGAATTAAAATGAGGATAAATATAAAGTATGCACAAAATGAGCTGTATATTAAGGATAAAGTGTTAGGAGCTGTAGAGAGCCTCATTACATTCTTGCAAATGCATCAATCTCTATTTGAAATATTTTACTGTAAAATGATACCTCACAAGTGCTTTAGATACTCTAAATAGGTTAATCATAATGTGTATGCATGTACATATGTGTTAGGATTCACCTTTAAAGTTTAAGTTGGTCTTCCATGGAGAGTCCTACTTCGATTACTATATGAATTGCAAGGTATTAATGTAAGGTATCTCAAGATGTGGGGCATTTGTGTTATACTTTTAGATATAGCCCTCATAATTGAGGTTGATCTTGCTTGACGACACTAACCATAGAAGACCATGCAACTGTATAGGAGGAAGAAGAGATTTTGTAGACATCGTCTTGTTTATGTATACTTTCTCTTATCATGATATTGCAGATATAATTGATTAACTACTGTTGTCCCTTCAATAGGTTCATGACATGAAAACCCAAGCAGTGGTGATCGCGGGTCCATTTTCTTTCACCCTAAGCCTTCTGGCATCGATTTTTGCAGTCATCCTAGGTATGTTTGTTATAGGAATCAACTCTAAAACCATGCTTTTCACCAGCTATTGGAGGCTCAGCTATGTGAATCCTGCTCTATCATTGAAATTAGGAGTTAGGATCCATATCTGATTATACTGGACAGAACAGAATGGAAAAACAGGATTTACGTATCTGAACCCATATAGTTGGGACAAGGCTTAGATGATAATGATGATTCATGTCTGATGAGGGTGCATAGGTTATATGTTGGCCGTTGACCTGATGTAGTATTCCTAAACAGGCCTGGGGCTATAGGTGCAAGACTAGATGAATTACTTTACTTTTAAGGTTGCAGAAAATTAAATGTTAATAATGATTAGTAATTACTTTTTTACATGCAGCAATTAAGGAGTATATATGGACATATGCTGCTCTTGAGTTTGTCCTTATAGCTGTATCTCTCCACCTATTTTATTCTGTGGTGAGTAATCATTATCTCTACATAAAAACTTATCTTTTCCTTATTTTTATGGCTGGAAGATTTTCTAAGTGACTTTTCTTCCTTTTTGTTCTTTATTTACTTTAATTTGAAACTTTCTGCTTTCATTCAAGGGGAAAATCATCTAAAAGAAGTTATGAAGGAGACTAAACCATAAAACCACTGCATGAAAGTTGAACCTTAATGGCCAAATGCACATGGAATGTCATAGAGAAGCAAGTGAACCCTAATATTTGAAGCCAGAGAACCTCAAATGGAGAATGCAAATTGTCTTTTAAAGTAGAATAGGTTTAGCACTCTCAGCAGCAGTACTCCGAAAAGGTTTTGCTGGTTTATCTAATTTTATTAATCATAATAAAAACGGTTAATTGGACCATTCAGATCAAAGTGCCTCTCATGGTCACCTTAACTTATACCAACAGGCAATGGTTACAGAGGCAGGCTGCATAGTTCAGACTTTTCAGAATCCCAGTACTAGAGTGCAGAGATTAGTAACCAGAATCGTCTATTGAATACTCCAGGTAGCAGAGCACTGAGTTCAGATATTTTCATCTTTTTGTGTAAAACAATTTCTGATTGCTCTTATATTTGGACACACACATGCACACAAACACATTTTTCTTTCATCCACCAAGTCCCATCTCAAAACTTCACGTAGAACTCCAGCTTCCTTCATTTTTGTTTTTCCCTCCACAAACCAGTGTTTTCATCCTTTTGTGCAGGATGAACTCTTAACCTGATCAAATTTGATCACCTTCTACAACTATTTATTCAAATGCTACCTACAAAATTTCATTGAAAAATTCTAAGCTTAGACATATTTCTCTCAATTCAGAACTTCTCATAACTTTGAGACAAAATCTGTACTTTTTGCATTTAATTCCTAAGGTCCTTTCTAACCTAACTGATCTCTACTGTTAATCCTAAAATCATCACTAAACCTTTTCTGACCCATTATTAGCCTCCTATATACATCCTTGGGTCATTATAAGACCACATTAATTGGTAGCAAAATAGGCAGTCCTACATAATTATTTACTTACTGCATTTTGCCCTTGATGTGGTCTTATTATTTGCTCCATCAATTAGATAACTTGGCTTTAGGTATTCAAGTAAATCCTTCTTTTACTATATCTATTATTTTCCTTCTGATATTTACTTATTGCCTTGTGCAAGGGCAAAAGGCAGTGTAATTAATTTTCCTTCTAACTTTATTTCTTATAAGCACTATTTCCTTCCTATTGAGCTTTTGTGTTTTCCTTTTCTTTTGTTCCTAGTTCTAATTGCATTGTAGAGGTTCTCTCATCCCTAAGAATGAAGCAATGAGTCAAGAAATGGAATCCATTATCATAGATAACACTTGGGAGCTGGTCAATCTCCCTCCAAGGAAAAGTGCTAATAGGTTCTAAGTGGGTAAAGTACAATGTTGACAAGTGAATACAAAGGTACAAGGCCTGATTGGTTGGAAAAACCTATGGGATAGATTACCGGGAGACTTTTGTTCTGATGGTCAAAATGAACTCCAAGTAATGTCATCTCTTGCTCGTTATTTTTTTTTTTATCAAACAAATAACTTTTATTAAAAACATAGTAGTTAAGTACCCTTGGCTCTTTGTATACCTTCCAAAGCTGCCATAGTCTCAGTCCAAAGAGAATCACCCTCTCCTATTGGACCAGAATAAAGGGCGATTATCTTTCCTTCCTCATTCCTTAAAACTCCCCCAGTGCCAGAAGGCCCTAGGTTCCCAGCACTACTCCCATCAAAATTCAAATTAATAAAGCCACTGGGAGGAGGGGCCCAAACATGTAATGAAGGCACCACAATTGGAGCTGACCTTGCAACCTCCTTCCAATTTCTTAGCAGATCATCAGATGAGAAGTCATTAAACAGCTTCAAAGACTTCAGCCAGCCCACCACTCTAATGTGAATCACCTCCAAGACAGATTGTAGACCTCTTTCCTTATCTGAAAAGATCCTTAAATTCCTTTCTTCCCATATAGTATAGCATATTGCAGCCTGTTGAAGTTTGACCTGCCATAGAATTCTGTCTTGTTCGTTGACTGTAGTGTAAAGTAGACAGCAAGAAGTAGGAGAGGAAAGAAGAAAAGAGAGAAGAGAGAAAAGAGAGAAAGGCTGGTTCGAATTAGGGAAAAAAGTTAATCCCTTGATTCGGCCAGACCTGTTATTATATTATTAACTTATTGGAAAAGACTTGAGTGCCCTTCTTTAAGTAAGAGGCACTCGAACTAACATAACAGTACACATCAGCATTCTCAACAAGTACAAAGACTGAAATACCCCTTCACTAACACTACTAACACTCCCCCTCAAGCTGGTGAGTATATATCATATAATCCCAGCTTGTTACATATGTAGTCCACTCTCCCCCGACTCAAGCCTTTTGTAAACAAGTCTGCCCACTGGTTTCCCATACTAACATATGCAGTTTCTATCACCCCATTCAGCACCTTCTCTCTCACAAAATGACAGTCAACTTCGATGTGCTTGGTTCTTTCATGAAACACTGGATTGGAAGAGATATGAACCGCTGCCTGATTGTCACAATAGAGCTTCATTGGAGTACTGATGTCATATCCTATCTCCTGTAGAAGGTTCCTCAGCCACACTAGTTCACAAGCAGTATGTGCCATGGCCCTATATTCTGCTTCTGCACTGCTTCTTGCCACAACTGTTTGCTTCTTACTTTTCCATGTTACCAGGTTACCCCCCAGAAAGGTGCAATAGCCTGTGGTAGATCGTCTATCAGACATAGAACCTGCCCAATCAGCATCGGTGTATCCTTCTACTACCAGTTTTCCACCACTTCTGTACAGCAAACCACGACCAGGAGCTCCTTTCAGATACCTCACAATCCTTAGCACTGCATTCCAATGTGGGACCAAAGGTTTCTGCATGAACTGACTCACCACACTAACCGCAAATGAAATATCTGGCCGAGTAATGGTTAGATAGTTTAGTTTGCCTACAAGTCGTTGGTATCTGCCAGGCTCTTCAAACACTTCACCTATATCACTGCTCAGCCTCGTATTTGTTTCCATAGGTGTCTCAGCCGGTTTAGTACCCAACAATCCTGTTTCTTCCAGTAAATCAAGCACATATTTCCTCTGGCACAAATTAATGCCATGCTTAGATCTTGCTACCTCTATGCCCAAAAAGTATTTCAACTTGCCAAGGTCCTTTGTCTAAAAGTGTTCCTGTAGGAATGCCTTCAATCTGTCAATGCCCATTTTATCATTCCCAGTCACAACGATATCATCCACATACACCACCAATATTATTTTACCTGCCGAAGAGTCAAGACTGAAGACAGAGTGATCAACTTGGCACTGTTTCATACCAAACTTCTTGACCACCTCACTGAACCTACCAAACCATGCTCGAGGGGACTGTTTAAGTCCATAAATAGCCTTCTTAAGTCTGCATACCTTACCATCCTCCCCCTGAGCAACAAACCCGGGTGGTTGCTCCATGTAGACCTCCGCAAATCACCATGCAAAAAGGCATTTTTGATATCGAGCTGATGGAGAGGCCAATCAGACATAGCTGCAAGAGAGATGACGACACGAACTGACCCTATCTTAGCAACCGGGGAGAACGTCTCCGTGTAGTCAATGCCATAGGTTTGGGAGTACCCTTTGGCAACCAGCCGCGCCTTCAGGCGCTCAACACGACCATCTGGCAAGTACTTAACACTATACACCCACTTACAACCGACAGCCTGCTTCCCAGGAGGAAGAGCGGTGAGATCCCAAGTGTGATTATGATGCAAAGCAGAGAGCTCTTCTTCCATAGCACGGCACCACTCTGGAGAGGTAAGGGCTTCCTGGACATCCTTAGGAACAACCACGGAGGATAACAAAGATATGAACTGGCGATGGGAAGCGGAGAGGTGGGTAAGTGAAACAAAATTGGAAATAGGGTGAAGGGTGCAAGTACGCTTACCTTTCCGTAAGGCAATAGGAAGATCTAGGTCGGAGGCTGGTGTCGGAGCTGGAGCTGGATCTGTCGACGGTGAAGCTGGAGGAGCTGCAGCCGGTACACGTGGGCGATGTGTATACACGTGACGGATGGGTGGACGGTCAACCAGTGGTGGCACCGGAGGCAAGGACGTAGGCATGACTGGAACCAAAGGAGGTGGATCAGCCACAGGAAGAGGAAGAGGAGGTGGTGATGTGGGGGAAGCAGCAGCACCGGACCCCACGAAGAACGGAGTAGACTCGAAGAATGTAACATCAGCACATACCAAGGAACGACGAGAACTAGGATGATAACACTTGTACCCTTTCTGAGTTTGGGAATAACCAAGGAAGATACACTTCACGGAACGTGCATCTAACTTGTCAGTCCCAGGACTCGGATTATGAACGAAGCAGACACACCCAAATACCCGAGGAGAAAGCGGAAACGGAGACATGTTGGGGAATAAGACACTAAAAGGAGAACGACCATCAAGGATAGACGTGGGCATCCGATTAATTAAGAAACAAGAGGTGAGCATTGCATCGCTCCAAAAAGTTTTGGGAACATTCATGTGGTGCATGAGGGAGCGTGCCGTTTCTACAAGATGGCGGTTCTTTCTCTCAGCAACCCCATTTTGTTGCGGAGTATAGGTACATGAAGTTTGGTGTATAATGCCATGTTGGTCCAAGTATTCTCGAAAAGATGAAGACAAGTATTCACGACCATTATCAGAACGGAAAATTTTGATGTGAACACCAAATTGATTGCGGATCTCAGCATAAAATTTCTGGAAGATGGAAAATAATTCACTTCTTTCTTTCATTAAATAGAGCCATGTCATTCTTGAACAGTCATCAACAAAAATAACAAAATATCGGTATCCATTATATGACATCACTTTATAAGGACCCCAAACATCTGAATGAATTAAAGAAAAAAGACTCGACACACGGTTATCGACCCTAGAACGAAAGGGAACACGATGGTGTTTCCCAAATTGACAAGACTCACAATCTAAAACAGAAAGTTGACTCAATGAAGGGACTAAGGACTGCAACACTTTCAGCGAAGGATGACCAAATCTACAGTGCCACTGGAGAGGAGAAATGGATGACTGAAGAGCCGTTGACGTTCGTCCACCACCATCAAGATAATACAGTCCACCGGCTTCATGCCCTCCACCAATCTTCATCCCCGTCTTGAGATCCTGAAAAACACACATAGAAGGGTAAAAAGTGATGGAGCACTTAAGGGACTTGGTCAGCTTACTAACAGACATAAGATTAAATGGAAGCTTAGGTACATATAAAACAGAGGATAGGGATACAGGGTCTAGGTCAACATTACCAACACCACAGATAGATGACGTGGTGCCATTAGCAAGGGTAACAGATTGTGATGTTGAGCAATGAGAGAGATGAAAACACACCTGGAGTTCCCGTCATGTGATCGGAGGCTCCAGAGTCAATAATCCAGGGGTGGGGTGTGGATGCCAAACAAGCCATACCTGAGTGTGCAAAGGAAGCTGTGTTCTGCTGCGACTTGGATTGAACAAACCTCTCATACTCATCACGAGGAACACTCACCATCTCCTTGCCTGGACCATCTGAGGGAGTAGAAGGCATCGGGTCAGCTGACCGTTTCTCCTGTGTAGAGCTGAAACTGGTGTCACTAGTCATGGCATGGTTGGCCCACGTCGAGGGAGGACCATGTAAGTCATAGCAGTAGTTAATGGTATGTCCATCCAAACCACAGTGAGTACACTTCCGTGGACCCGAGCCACATCCTCTACCACGAGCTCCCCCTGAATCTCTGCCTCCAGTACGACCACCACCACGGATATGTGTAGATCCACCACTACCACTCTTGCCAGGCTGGGTTCCTCGAGTCCCACTACTGCCACCTCGGCCTCTTGAACTGCAAATGCTGATTTATCGGAGACATTAGAGTCCATAGATCCAATGGAAGCCCTCCGAAGACGAGCAAACACCTCCTCTAAATATGGAAGAGCAGATCCCCCTAGTATCTGGGCTCGTACTGGTTCATACTCAGACTTCAGCTCCACCAGAAACCGTGTCACATCAAGCTGCTCTCGCTGTTGCTGTTGAACTTTGACATCTGAAGTGAGAGGATGATAGACATTTAACTCATTACGGATATTCCTCACATTGGCATAGTACTCCTCAAGGCTCTGATTTCCCTGTTGCAGATTGAAGTATTCCTGATACAGTTGATATACCCTAGTGGTATTATCCTGACCTGAATACAGTTTCTTAGCATGATCCCACACCTCTTTGGCTGTGTCAAGAAACATGAAGTTCACACTGATTTTGGGTTCCATACTGTTCCACAACCATGTAATGATCTGTGCATCTTCCTGTTCCCAGTCTTCATACTCCTGAGAATTAGCGGGGGGTTTCTCCTCTCTTATATGCTTCACTTTCTTCTTCGCCTTCAGAAAAACCTCTACAGACTTGGCCCAAGGGACATAATTCTCTCCATTCAGTTTAATGGAGGTCATTTGGACATTCAGGTAGTCAGTAGATATCATGACACTAGGTTTACTATCACTGTTATTTGCCATTGCCAAACTCCCTTAATTCTGAGCACTGAATTAGGAGCACTACACACTGCACACTACACACAGACACTTCACCGAAATCTGCACACTGATTTCAACAGCTGAGAACTGCAACACCACAAACCCTACTCACCGAAATCTGTACACTGATTTCAGCAGTATTAAATGCTGAAAACTACAACACCACAACCCCTACTCACCGAGGTCTACACACTGATTTCAGCGATATCAAAAGCTGAAAACCACACTTGTAACACCACCAACATTAATCCACAACTATAGGAAGCTTCACCATTAAGTAGACACTATTGCCATTCGAATCACACACAAACCAGCATAAACCCTAGCATACTGCAATCTGAAAACCCATCATGCGAACTGTACTACACCTCTCATGTATTCCATAACAAAAAAAAAATATATAAAAAAAACGTTACCTCATCGCCTGAAGGCCAACCATACGAAGGGCTGAGACACCACTGCACCACACATACCAGCCCTAACTAGGGCTTAGAAACCACAGCAACCAATCACCAACGACACAATCGGAGGCATAGAGACCTCCTAGGGAAGAGGGCGATCACTCCTTTTCAGCCCTTTTCCCAGTCTCCAACTCATAACTGAGAACCCCAAGTGAAACCCTAATTCGAATGCGCAGAAGGCAGAATTCTAGCAAGTCTGATTTGGTGAACCTAGCTCTGATACCATGTCGAAGTTTGACCTGCCATAGAATTCTGTCTTGTTCGTTGACTGTAGAGTAAAGTAGACAGCAAGAAGTAGGAGAGGAAAGAAGAAAAGAGAGAAGAGAGAAAAGAGAGAAAGGCTAGTTCGAATTAGGGAAAAAAGTTAATCCCTTGATTCGGCCAGACCTGTTATTATATTATTAACTTATTGGAAAAGACTTGAGTGCCCTTCTTTAAGTAAGAGGCACTCGAACTAACATAACAGTAAACATCAGCATTCTCAACAAGTACAAAGACTGAAATACCCCTTCACTAACACTACTAACACAGCCCTTACATTTCTCCACATGATTTTCCCTCTTTTCATTGGCCATCTGAAAAAAGTAGGGGTAAACAAATTTTGCACATCTGGCAAGGGAGTCCACCTACACCCAAACCAAGAAAAGAATCATTCCCAAATACATTTAACAAAATGGTAGGAGATTAGTAAGTGATAACCATTCTCACCATCAGCTTTTCACAAAACACACTGATGAGGGGATAAACTTAGGATTTTTTTTCTCTCTAAAGTAAGGCACAAGTGTTAATTCTTTCCAGGAATTCTTCCCAACAAAACCCCCCAACCCTAGGTGGAATAGGATTACACAAAACTTCCTCAACAAGGAAAGACAACCCAAGATGATTAATTGGTTGAGTTAAGGCTTTGAAAAAAGAGGCACAAGTGAACAACCCAGAGGCTAATAGAGTCCAAACCCTACTATCGGTTTTGTAGGATCCAAGTAAACCCCATCAAGAATACCCAAAAATGACAATATACTATTTAACTATGTGTCCCTAATAGCCCTTCTCAGCCCTAGATTCCAGCCAAAGCCTGAATCCGAGTTTGAGGGAACCAGAAAGGGGGAGATAGGCTCACTCTTCAATTTAGACAAGGAAAACAAAGAAGAAACTAGTCTTTCAAAGAGAATTCCCCAACCCAGACTTGTTCCCATAATCTAATAAGGTCAATGGAATGCAAATTATACCTGATCCAAGGCAGGAAAATAGGAAAAATAGCTTGGATGGCCTTCCATGGTGAAGCTCTTGTAGTTCTTGCCAGAATTCCAACATCCCACAACTTTTCTCCCATCTGGGAATCATATTCCCTAATTTAGAAAACTGCACTTTCAAGGTTCATTCTTGAACTAAAACTGGACCAGATTTGAAACCAAAAGAGAAGTGAGGGATATACCTGATACGAAGTAACAATAACTTCCAACATAGGTGTTCACGCCCAAGGAGAAAACCAAAACCAGCCTCCACTGAAGATGACACAGTGTGCGGTGAAGCAGGATCGATAGGATGGTTCTTCAACAAGAACCTGAATTCTTCAGTAAGAATTGAACAAGGGCTGGTGAGCACGACTTCAGATTGTTTCTTCTAGCAAGAAACAATATCAAGAACCTTTCTTGATCAGTTCCACAGGCGGAAATCGAACTGGGTAGGGGCGGCAAGAACTGGGGAGAATTTTGCAGGTTGCTGAGTGTATGTGAACTGAAGAATTCGCCCCCTATTTATAGCCTTCTTTGAATCAGCCTCCTAATCCAATTAGGAGAGAGTTTCTTGATCCAAATCTGATATTTGGATCTGGACTCTTAAATGGATAAGACTTATCTTATCCTTTAGCTAATCCTAATTAGGTTATAAATCAGATTTTCCCCCTTTTAATCAACTGACTTAAGCCCAGTTTGAAATGGGCTTTAGGCCCATTAAGTCACATAGCTCACTTACCCTTTAATCTGCCGGCTAACTTGGCTCTCTTTGTATGGCGTGGGACCCTAACATTGATCTACACATCAGCCACATGGGTTCAGCCCAGCCTCTGTTACAAGTCCTGGCCGAATTCACTGTAGGACACAGTGAACCCCTGAGTCCATCACCATGGGCTCTTAATGGGCCCAACATTTACACTAAATGGTCATTGGGTCTAACCACCTTATGAAAACCCAAGGACTGTGGGCAGATGCAAAATTAGCCCATCAGGTATTACCCTCAATGGTCTTACACTTAACCTCTCAGCCCATAATGATCAAACACTGCCCGACAAGAGATGACCTCTCCCTCGACTGCAAGGTACAGTGTTGGACTCTCTACTCACATGGATCCCGGGAATTAAAACCTTTTTGCAAACAATTTGAAACCATAATATATAAGTATATCTCTATATAAATATATTTTGCAAAACCAAATTTCAAACACATTTGAAATCCACTGCTGGTAGTTTAAGTTTCCATCAGAGAGAGTGCATTCCCCGATCATTCACTTTGTCTAACAAAGGGGTTGATCCTGTCACTATGATCACTCACTTAGGTGAATTCTCGGACTGTCCCAACATACCCAGGTTTTGACCCCCTCTAAGGATCTCACTGATTGGCACATCAAAGATGGCTCAATCCGACACCTAGTGCAGTACCATAATCGAGTCTAGGGGTTAGGTGTAACATTCCAGTTTTGCCCATCTATCTCCAAGGTTCAGGGCAATACTAGAATTTGGTCTGGTTCAGGGTTTCAAGAAAACCCACACTGCATGTACCTCAGGTCTCACCTTGGTAGTTGAGACAAACCACCCCAACCAACTTTGCAGCACATTAGTGTCAGCCTTGGCAGGATAAATCTCCTTAGATCTATCCAATGGCTGTGAATATTCTACACTAACACGAGTCTCATAAGTGTTCAGTTTAAGGGTATTACACAGAAACACACCAAATCACATGAATCAATTATGTTCTTTATTCATTTACAATAAATGACATAACATACATCAATCTGATTGGAGCTAAGGGCATTACGCTGTCTAACAACCTAGGGTTGATTTGATAGGATTAGGAGTGTGATTCATAGAATTGTGTTTGGCCAGATGTATGCAGATCATACTTTGTTCATCATGAGAAATGGTAAGTTCCTACGTGTGTAGATGATATTGTCTTATAGATAATAGACTATGAAATTCTTTGAACAAATTCTTGGGTTTGTAGTTTAGTTGTACCTTTTTTAGATTCTTCATTTTTAATTTTTTTTTCAAAGAACAGAACCTATAAAGAGGCGTAGGTCAGACAAGTTCACTTTTGCTTGTTAATATGTGACTCGATCACTTATCCACCACACACATGAATTTCTCTCTGTATACCTTGTATAAATTCACCATTCTCATGCACCTTTGTTTAAATTAAATGTACTTGAACCCTCCATTGTACCACCACACATGTCAGCCTATCTTTTATTTTTTTTGATTCATCGGTTTTTTGTAAGTATTTGATTCATTGATTGTTAACTGTGGAACTTCACTTATATCAATAAAATATTGTTAACTACAACACGCCTAGCATCCCTATCTTTTCTTATCCTTCATTATCAGTAATGGAAGACATGAATTATTATACATAGCTTAGTTTTTTCTGTAAGTATTTTATATAGCTTTATTGCTTACCTGGGAATTATACATTTTTCTATTTTGGGACAGATGGATCCAACAACTGGGCACAAATCTGCTCCCAACAACTGCACTGGACCTCTGTAGCATAGTACACAAGGTTCAAAGTAATGATACAAAATGCCCCACATTGGGTGTATTGTATAGTATCAGCAGGTCCTTGAAACGCCTTTTTTAAGGCTTTTCACATAATGAATGTTTTTAAACTTTAAACATCATTAAAACCAACCCCAAGGGCAATTTTTTGAAAAAAAACTAAAAAAAGGACAAGCACAAGGTTCAAAGTGTCGATACACCCCTTCCGGAGTATCGGGGTGTATCAATACTTTGAACCTTGATATTACAATATCATATTGTCATAGAAGGATAAAATGGTTTGGAAATTCAAGGCTCCAATACCTTGTTCAAGCATCAGGGGAAAAAGAAAAGGAAAGAAAGCTGATATAAGCAAGGAAAAGGTTTGGGTAAGGAAAAGGAACCATCCAAATTTTCTTGCATGATTTCATTATTCATGAGAAATTGTTTATGTATAGATGACTGAGTCACCATTTATGTCTCTTATTGACTTTGATCAAATCAAAATGGCCATTGATGCTAGCAATAGGATATCTAGCCTTAATAATCATGCATTTATTCTAGAACATATAGGTTCTAGCCTTGCTGTCAACATTTTGTTATCTGCTTTAACAGGTGCAAAAGGTTGAACAAAACTTGTTCTGTCATTTTTTCCCTTTCTTCTATTCTTTTTTCTATCAAACAAAGAAGTCCATCAAATTGGATTGAACTCATAGCCTACTTAGAAGGTGTTCATGTTACGATTTTGAGGTTGTGAGCTGATCACCCACTTCCAACCAATTAGAAATAGTTAAAATCATTATATACTAGACTTGGAAGTGGAGGACGGTTTAGTAGAACTGATGCCAAGTTACGGAAGAGAAATTCTAAACCCCCTCCTAAATTAGGCAATGTACTTTACCAGCGTCAACATGGTTTCCCATTAATAAATATTTTACTTGTCTTACTATTGAATTGAGGATGTTCTATCCTGGTTTATTGGCTTTCAGCTTCTATTTCCCTCCTTACTAAAGAATCTTTCTTTGCAGCTTCACTTCAAAGCGGTTTATGCACTAATGCTTTCATCATTTTGTGGTTTTGGGATTGCCATGAGCCTTAACACATTGTATCTTCATTTATTTGCTAGGCAAGTTCAGGTTACACAGACTGAAGTCAACTCTAATCCAGTCTGATAATAGAATTGGATTGTAGCATCTTATGTTTGTTATACATAGATCATATATTGTATATAGCAGTGGTACTGTGGCAGTTAAGTCCTGATTAGGACTTGATCTTCATCATCCACCAACTTATCCCTCACAAGCTCTTTTGCTATATTTTCTTGCATCTGTGCTCTTGTTTATGCCTTCTGATAATAGAATTGGATTTTAGCATCTTATGTTTGTTATACATAGATCATATATTGTATATAGCAGTGGTACTGTGGCAGTTAAGTCCTGATTAGGACTAGATCTTCATCATCCACTAACTTATCCCTCACAAGCTCTTCTGCTATATTTTCTTGCATCTGTGCTCTTGTTTATGCCTTGCTGTTTTGAAAATCTAAGATTTTTTTTAGTGTCTTTTATGCGTTTTGTTGGGGGGGGGGGGGTGGACTTGTTGCTTTGCTGGTGTTAACTTACTCCAACATCACTTTTTAAAGTTGGGCTACAATTCTTTACGCTACGTTTGGAAACGATGCAAATATGCTTGTTGCTTTGCTGGTGTTAAATTACTCTAACATCACTTTTTAAAATTGGGTTAGAATTCTTTAGGCTGCGTTTGGAAATGGTGCAAATATGTAGAGTGTAAAACAGTTCATATAAATTGCAAAGTTGGGTTAGTTTTGCACTGGCAAATTTAACTTTTTAGTTCTTATCAAATAGATTAGTTGTAATAGATGCAAACACAAATTCCAACAAAGTATATGCCTGTTTTTTAATCAAAAGACTACTTGAATGCAAATTTACTTTTTTTTTTTTATTGATGTACGTTTACATCTTATTATCAATCTAAATATGCATTGCAAAATGTGTTTTCTGTCATTTATCAATGCATACATGTAATGTTGCCGAACACAGTCAAAAGTGAATGAGAGTGCAAATTTACCCTGAACCGGGATTTATACTCTATTTGCATCATTTTCAAATGCAGTCTTAGTGAAAGAAATGGGCTAGGAGCTTAGGAATCTGTTGTTTATTTATTTTGATAGATATAAAGGATTCTTCTATTGAAATCCAACAATATCGAATGAGTCGCCCAATCTTCCAGGTTCATCTTTGGACAACCTCAGCTGCCCCTCCACCGCCTCCCAAATGTCTTATTATGGCTAAACCTTTGGGAGGGAACATGCCTGCATGCAATATGCATTGAGTGAGCTGGAGGAAAGCAAATTTTAGATAATTTTATAGTGATGATTGCCATTAGACCTGTTCATGGGCCACAGGCCGGCCTGGCCCGGCCCCCGGATGGGCTTGAACACGCAAATGAGCCTGCGGGCTTGACTTCTGGCCAAAATGCCCGGCCAGCAATAAATATGAGTCGGGCTCAGGATTTGTCAAAATAGCCCGGCCTAACCTATAGACTAAACCCAAAAACCCTAATATCCTAACCTTTCTCATTTATCTCTTTCCACATTTCTTGTTAGTCAAATTGTTTAGTGCCGAACTTCTGTTCTCTTCACATCTTTCTCACACTCTCAAACAGCCGTAGAACCGGCGAACATTCACCGGTGCAACAACTCCGGTAGATTGACGGTGAGTCCTCTCTTTCTCTCTCACACACACACAAACGCGAAATCAACACTGGCGGTGAGTTCTTTCTTTTGTTAGGTCAGACTTCGGGCTTTTTATTAGGGTCGGGCTCGGGCTCAAGCCTAACAAAATCATGTTTATGAAGAATAAAAGCCCAGCCCGGCCCATAAACAGGTCTAATTGCAATTAATTGTCATCGTCAACTAAATAGGAGACATTTTCCCACCAGCTATTTGAGAACTGAGATTTGGCATCTCTCTACCGCAATTTATGTCATCCAAAAGGACCGATTAGGCTGTCCTTCAATCCATGCATTAAAGGTGCCATTTGCTTGTCAATTCTTGAATTGGAGCCTGACTTAACGCTGTCCCCGTCCCCTTAACAGTATTAACTTACATCTTGGTGTCATTTTTTCCTTTTTTTGGTAAACTGCGAAAGTCCTTGTACTTTTGTACATGCCAAAAGTTTTTAGGCAAAACCCATCGTGAATCCAGTTAAATATGGCTTTAAGTACTTGTATGTTTAGTGTGTTATATTTTGTGAAAAGTAAAATTTTAGGTAATTGATTGAATTTTGAATTTAACGTGCAACTAATATTAATAAATTTACTGTAGTTGAAGTGTTGAATTAAGTTTTCTATCACAATTAACATGTCAGCAGTTTTCATTTGGGTTGTAAACAAAT
The DNA here is from genome assembly GCF_055504915.1 of Nelumbo nucifera. Taxonomy (NCBI): domain Eukaryota; kingdom Viridiplantae; phylum Streptophyta; class Magnoliopsida; order Proteales; family Nelumbonaceae; genus Nelumbo; species Nelumbo nucifera. The sequence goes on from NC_142651.1 coordinate 98,404,936, forward strand.
TGCGTTGAGCACAAAGACATTACTCTAATTGGGGAGGCAAGGGATTAAGGGTTGACTTTAGCTGCTGGGGGCCAAGTTTCTGGATTAAGTACATTCACGGCAGTTCACCAATTCATGGGCATACTTTTATTTTTATTCAAAATAAATCAGAAAATAATTACTAATTTGGGTGCCCAACCCAGAAACTCTATCAACAGGAAAGGCTATTGACCCCCAACTGCAAAAGTTTTTCCAGCGATCAAATCAAACCCGTGTGTAACTGCAGGCTTATCGTGGCCAGTGGATATTGGTTTTGTCATGTGTGCATACACGGGCTCTTTCGTACGAAAACAAACTGTACTTAGGCTTAATTTGGCTTGACGAGATTTATGATAAGGGGTTAGCAAGTTGGGCATCAACAAACCCCAAAGCTCAGGCCACTGACACAGCCCCAGTTTTAACTCTCATACAACTAAACAATGATGCTCGCTACAAAAGTGATCCTTGCCCGTCTATATTGGTGGTTGAATTCTTCCAAATTCAATCAGTGTCATGGGATATAAACTAGTACTTTTCAACTTTTGGGCAAGGGCAAATAAGAATATTAGAGCATAAAACCATCCGAGAAAAATGGTTATCCTTCAGTAGAGGTGTGAAAGAAAAATACGAAACCATCACATTAAAACACTACTTTTCATTGATTTACATTAAAAACGCAGAAGACATTGAAGATGTCAAATGCGACACCTCACCTTTTCATTGGTTTACATTTTTACTTCATGGTTTTATCTTCTGCTGTGCTCCATAACATTTACCTAATTTATATTGATAAACATTAAACCTCCAAGATTTCTTTCATTTTAAGGGTAACTAAACTGAGCAGTGAACCCAAATTGAAGATTTCTGTCATTGAAGGTGTCAAATTGCATTTGTTTTCTTTTTCTTTTTTTTGTTCATTTTTGTTCATTTTTATATTGTTGTAAGAACAGGAATGGTTTTCTGTGAACCATCCAGTTCATATGATAGACATGTGGATATTGCAAGTACACAAGATAGAGAAACTTAAACAAGTGGATATTGCATGCACACAAGATAGACAAACTTCACCAACACAAAAGAAAGAAATGTAGAAATAAATATTAAATATTACAAGAGATGTTTTGTAATAAAGCTTGATAATCTATGTTATCCTGAGAAACCAACTTTATACATTGCAATTTATACAGAGACAGGCTTGGGGGGGGGGGGGGGGTTACTATTTACGTTTAGTTACAGGAAGAAATTGATTACCGTCTTTTCTCAACCATATTGTGGAGCGAGTCCTCTTAACATGGTCAACGAAGAGACGATGCCTGTCAAAGTGAGAATACTTATTACTTAGTATCAGAAAAAGCAGCACTTCAAGCTTGAAATTTGCAAGGAAATATAATTTGTACCAGTAACTGATTCAATTTTTTTAGCTTAAAGATCCAACCCATAATCCATAGGGCTCTTTTTGGATATTGAGGGGAAAAAGACTCACCGCCAAAGCCCTTCATAGTCCCTAGATCTGGCAATTGGGTTGGGTGGGTCGGGTTCAGGTTGGGTCAAAGTACTTCGGGTTGATTTCAGGTCGAATTGGATTTCGGGTTGAGTTGTCAAATGCTAGACCCTAACCCTAAATATTCAGATTAGGATTGACCCATGGGTCAAATTGGGTCATCCCAAAAAATAATTGAAATAAAAATAAATAAATAAATAATGTCAAAATTAAAATAATTAACCATAAAATTCCAAATATAAAATAAAAAACTTGAACATTTAACAATTTAAAGAGTAAACAATAAAAAATAAAGAGTAAATAGAAAAAATTAAAAAGTGGAAACTTCTAACAATACATAAATAATTCCAATTAGACTTGACAATCGGGTCAGGGGGTTGACCCATGACCCAACCCAACCCAACCCAACCCAGTTTTTTTTCCGGGTTGGGTCGGGTAAGATTATTTTCACATTCGGGTAGCAAATACGAGACCCTAACCCTGTTTTTTCAGGTTGGGTTGGGTCAATTTTTTGCCAGGTCACCATGATTTCAATCCCGATTTTTTTTTATTTTTTTATTTTTTGTTAACTCAGATTTGATTCTAATGCTCACTAATTTTTTATGAAGCATTATCAAAGCCATATAACCATTATGATGGAGGATCTAGACTTCACATTATGTGCCTGTTCAGGTCCTTCGGGAGGGCTGTCCCGTGGCAGCCTTTGGGTTTGCAATTTTCAAGGTGGGCCCTTCCAGGACAGTAAATAAGCAATGTTTGGTGAAAAAACCATTAAGTCAAAATTTGCTGTCCATCAGCCAAAACAAGGGGCTTTCTGTTGAAGCTTCTTCAAAGCAGTTCAACCAAAGCTTCAGCCCTCCCCAAACAGATCCCATATGTGAGTTACAAATATGAATGATGCGAGGATGGAAAATCACATCATACTCTGATGCAAGTGTTTCTATTTGTTGATATGGTTTTATTTCTATAGTATACTGACCTCTCGTATTCCAGTTTTTGAATAACTATCCCATTGAGTACAAGCTCTGAACTATAAATTGCCGCTCCTGCAAATTCAATTCACATTATGAAACTGTCACAAAGTTCTGGTGCATTAACTGAACAATAGGTGGGAGATCTTAACCTTTTTCTAGGATAGGCACACAGACTGCATAATCTTCTTCACAAGAAAGAACCAGCAAATCATCAGGTATTTTATCATCCTTAACTACGGATCTCCCAATTCTCTCCACTGCCTGAGAGGCACCCAACCAAAGAATTCGGTATGTAAATAAGGAGAGCAGTACAACAACCACTTGTCATTCTGTAAGCACTTCTAGAGCCTATAGTGAAGCCCACATGGAGAGAAGGAAAGAAACCTTCTGAGAAAGAAAACAAATTTCATCCAATTCTTACTGTTCCAGTAGTTTCACAATTATGGTTTCCTAGGTATTCATCAAAAAAAAAAATTTATGGTTTCCTAGGTTTTTTTTGGAGAGAGAGAGAGAGAGAGAGAGAGAAATTAGAGGTTTCATTGTATCTTTTATTTAATAACATAATGGAATTTTGCAGCTCTCCCATGGATGTAGGGTACCACTCTGAATTTAATTTTTTCTAGTTTACTATTTTCTTCCCAGCAGATTAACAATCTATGAATTGCCTTGCTTTGAAGGTAATTAGTTCTTTTTAGTGAATACTTTGGTTAGATTTGAATTTTACATTTCAAAGAGAAGTACAACCCCCTACCAGATGCAGCACTTTCAAAAGGCACATGCCAGTGCGCCTTTTGAAAATCTGTGCCTATTTTTCTTTCTTTTTTTTTTTTTTTACTTATGGCTAGAGGTGTAAATCGGGTTGGGCTGCCCGCGGCCTGGCACGATCAAACAGGCCGTGCCACCCACGGCCCGGCCCATATATACTATTTATATATATTATATATTTATATATAATTTATTATATAAATTATAATTATATAACAATATATAGTATATAATATATTAATAAAATAAACAAAATTTCCAATTTTATTATACTAATTTATTTAATTATTGTATATATAAGCAATTATTGTATACATCAAAATTCATATAAAATTAAAATTTTAAGTTTCTTTTTTCAAATTTTTTAAATAAATAGGCAAAAATAGCTTTGGCCCGGTCCATGGCCTGACTTGGACCACCCGTGGCATGGCATGGCATGGGCCCACGCGGGCCTGGGTTGTGGGTCGTGCCGAGCTGACCCCCAAAATTTTCACCGAGGGCGGCACGGCCCGTGACGGCCCGTGGGCTAGCACAACACGGCCAAGTTTACACCTCTACTTATGGCTGGGCTGGGGACTTCGCCTCCAAACCACCAGAGCTCCAAGAAGCCCCTATTTGCTAATGTTGCTCATTCATTCATCCTAATAAAAGATATTTTTAAAAGATAATTAAAAAAATAAAATCTTTTTTTTTAGTTGTTAAGAATTTAAGACCCTAATATGAACTTGTTTGGGCTTGCCCCAAGGGGCTTGGTGCAAAGGCAGCTTGTAGAATCAAGAATGCACAATGTTTAACATCACATTAGCTATTTGAAGCAATGAGATTGGAAAAATAATAAAGAGATTGAGAGTTGTGCATGCTTGAATATGTTCTATATGCTATGTTTGATTTTATTTTTAAATGTGTTTTACATGTTTTGTTTATGTATTTTAATTTGACATAATGGTATTTTTAAATATTTATTTTAAATTTTAAGTTTACATTTTTAATTAATATTATGCTTAATTTTTATTTTTTTGGCATTTTTACATTTTGTGCCTTGCTTCAAAAAGGCATGTGCCTCGCCTTGTTATTGGAAATTTTATAAATGGTCCGAAGAATAAAGCTATGCTTTAGTAAATTGTATTGTAGGAACTTATTCCAACCTTTTCTTTTCAATTTTCCTATATGATAATTCCCCATCTCAATCAATAAAATTGAGGGTTACCTATCCAGGAGAAAAAAAAAAATGAAGCCTCCATCTTTTTCTTCTATTCCTTCTCTACAAGTTTGTTGTTACAACTAATTTTCTATTTTTATTATCTTTGGCTTCTAATTTCTTATTGTGTAAATATCTGTTTAGGATCCATACAAGCCAGCTAGATATATTCCATCTTTCATCTTAATTCTTAGCAGGCATGGAAGAGGATCTCTTCAGATCTGAATGAATTTTGCAGGAGTCCTAGGATAAGTTAGGAATTTCTAACATGGGGTCAAAGAATTATATTTCATCTTCTAAGCACCCAATGTTTAGAATTATAAAAAATCAAAAATATAATTTTTTGCAAGAGTCTGAACACACTTTGTCAACACTGCTTCAACATTTGGTGTTCTTAATGAAACTATTTCAGTTACTGGACAAAAAAAAATGATTTTAGGATGTTTATAAGATTTAGTTTGAATTGATGATGTGGCATGTGGGGTCTACAAAATTTTCTTGGACCTTTTTTTATAAGAAAAAGAAATTTTCATTAAAAAAAGAGCATCTTACAAGCAACAATACAGGTGTAAAGATAGCACCGAACCAAAATTTTCTCGAACCTAAGTTGGAAATATTTTCGTATAACTATTTTTCATAGGTGAAAATTTATCTATTTGCTTGGTTTTAGTGTATCTAGAATGGTTTGAGTTACCTGTGCAGCAAGACAAAGATCATGTTAAGCAAAAATGTGCATATTGCCACCAATACGGCAATACATACTTTTAGCTGCAGAAGAGAATATGTAAGAGAACATACCTGGCCTTGAACTGCCCTAACCAAGCTTGCAACGACTTCTTTACTAGGTTTTATATTTGGGGTGACGAAGACTCGTTTGCCCTGCATGGAGATCATTGTGAAGCAGTGACAACAAATACAGAGATAGAAATGCACTTAACCATCGGTCACTAGAAGTTTTCCACCATGGTATGCATACAATTCCAACCAGGATGCAACAACATGTCTGCTTGCATAAAACCAATACAAGACTTCACAAGTACCTGCAAAATTGGATGTTGGCATGCACGGGCCAAAGAAACTGGCATGCTAAAGCCAATCTCCTTTTCCTTTTTGGAATCTCTAAGTATGTAATTTTTCTCATCAATAAAACAGCTAGCTTGTCCACAGCTCTCAAGCCACAGATGTGTTACTACTGGTTTACCAAGAGCTATTGCTTCTAACATATTCCTTGTACGGACAAATTTATCTGCCACAAAATGTGTTGCATCTGAAGAACAGGATGCAATGGATATACCTAGACGGGTCAATATCTGTGACAAAGAACCAAATATCAAAATCTAGCAAATAAACTCATTGTGGTGCAGAACTGCAGACTGTGCTATCAGAACCAGAGAAAATAAGTACCTTCTTCTGCTGCTTAATGATATCCTCATCCAAATGATGGCTAAACAACACCCGAATACTACTTAAGTCTCTCCTTCTTCTCATATCTTTCCATACAGGAGTAGGAACTGCTTCGCTGGCATCTAATCTGACAAGCTCTTTCATGAGGAATGATTTTGATAAGTTTTTGCATGATTGTTTGTGATATTCATCACCCATACAAACAGGTGATGCAGCATTTATTGGTGTAGTGGCATTAACAGGTGTGCTACATTCTGAACAAGGTCTCTTTGCTTTCTCATTTGGGGATTCTACAAACTTGGCATTTCCTTTTGCACCTTCAACAGACTCATTCTTACTCCCTGAGTCTGGGGATACTTTAGCATCAACAACTCCAGGAATTACTTTTCGATTCACAACATCCAAAGAATGGCTGCCAGCACTGTCCGAACCTGGTTTGTGCCCCATCAATCTCTTAGAACTCTTTTCTGGAAAAGGCAAAAATGGATGGGGATAAACACCTGATCGTGTTCTCTTCCTCATATCTAAGTTGAAATTAATGCCAGTATCACTGTTTGACCTTTTTCGCCATATTGTGGATTGTTCTTTAGGTTCTTTCCCTTTAACAACTATGGATGGGCCATCTAGAAGACCAACTTCATTGAAGTGAGATGAAATGCTCCGACGTGTTCTCATCCTTCTGGGACAGCTCAATATGCATTCCTTCACATGGCTGGTGGGAGCAGTCATTTCTTCATGATGTTTATCAAGGTCTGGTTCTGGTACCTTATGTTCACTTGGCTTGCTTTTGTTAACCTCATCAATTTGATTGGGACCAAATTTAGATGCTTTTCCTTTTAAAGTCAATGACTTCACTGCATTAACACCTATATCATTACCTTCTAGTTTATTTAGATGGACATTATCAGATAACTTTTCAGCCTTTTTCAATGGATTCAGTGCCATGCACTGCCTAGTTCGACGAGCAATGGGTGTGGAAGTCCCATAACCCTCTTTCAATTGTGCTTTGCTAGATGAGAAATGCCCATTTGAAATGGATGAACTATGACATTTGTTAACCTCTTTAACGCAGGTCTTATCCATAGATTCCACCGCCTTGCTTGGCTTGACAAATTTAGATGATGTTCCTGACGTTTCAATGCAATTGGCAGCACTCCTAGTATTTATATGCTGCTTACCCTTTGTATTGCCCCTTCTCACCTTTGTTTTTACTGCTGAGTCTTGATCCAATTCCCGCACTCTTGATTTCCTAGAGGGTTTTGGACATGAAGTGGATGTTTTTTTATTTAATTTGGTATTAGCCAGATTTGATTGTTTGGACTGTCCTGTAATTCGCTCGTGACCAGAAGGATAAGTCCTCTTCTGAAGGGAAATGTTTTCTGAACAAGATTTCTTTCTTTTTACACCTATGGGAGGACCTTCTAATGTTTTTGGTTCAGCTTGATAAGCACCGTTGGCAACATGATTGGCAGGGGTTCCACAGAATAAGGCTTCCATAGCTTCAGCAGCCATTTGAGTATCAAAGCCAACATCATATGTGTCTGGGGAAATCCTACTAGTATCAGGTGTTCCCAGCTTTTCTCCTATAAATTCTGCATTTAGCTGTTCATCCAACTCCTTGGTAAGATTCTTTTTGATCTTTGTTTCATGTATCTCTATGCCCTTTTTTTCATCAGATTGTTTCTGTACCTCTTCAGAAGTATGCAACATTAGCCTGGAATCTGAATTACTTAGACCCATTATTTTCTGAAGGTTATTCAAGCCTTCTTTCTCTCTAGTCCTAACTACATCTCTGCCTCTTTTGAAGTTCTGACGCATGGGGTCTCGAGGTTGGGTAAGAGATCTCCACTGTCCGGTGCTTCCAAAGAATGCATCCTTCCTCTTCAAGAAGAAATCTCCCCCTCCTTCATCTTCACGGCTGTCAACCCAGTCAAAGACTCCCGTCTCTCTAACTGGACTTTTAAGATTTTGTCTCTTGACCAAGCTTTGAGGTCCCTTTGCATTAGATACAGGAGGTGACTTTCCTTTCGTTGTTCTATAAGGATAAACTTCTTGAGATGACTCTACATTGTTAACTGAGAGAAACTTATCCACAACATCCAGTGCATTGGCTTGTGACAACTCACCAGGTTCCTGTGACTCCATGTAACTCAACCCGGCAAACTCATGATCACAAGCAACAGAACGAGGAATATCTGTTTCTCCATCCATACTATGAATTTTACTCGTAGATCTTTCATTCCCAGCAACTTTATCCTCATAAAAGAGCTTTCTTGCTGTTGAATTGCCCACCCTGATCTTGGTATCATTTCTAACTGGCATATTCTCGTTGCATCTCCTGGTATCACAGTTCTGATCAACCTTCCTTACATTGTCCAGAGGCAAGTTTGCATCTATTGTATTAGACATATTATTTTTCCTGTGAGCATGCCCTTTTTGTGGTTTACTATTACTGGGGTTAGAACAAGGCACAGTGTAGACTCTCTTAGGATTATTGCTTTGAGAAGCTATGCCTGAAGCCCAAGACGATGCTATCCTTTGTACAGGTACTGAAAAATCAACATAAAGCTCCTTACAATGAGATTAATGTCCATTAGACCATTGCATAATAAAGAAGATATTTTACTAACTGGTGTATGAAGCAATTATCAAAAGCTAAAGTTCAGGTTGGATTTCTTTTAAAGGGGAGAGTTTATGTTGCTTAAATACCATAAGGCAAGCATGTGCGTGTAATCAGAAACCAATATTTCTTAGATTTAGTTTCATCAAAATGATATCAGAGAGGTCAACTTCATATTTCACACAGTTTTCACAAAATTCATCAACCTTTTTCCAGGTAGAGATGGTACCTCCTCATACCTTTTATGGACAAAATGTACAGAAAAATGTATAAAGATTTTATTTGGTTGGAAACAGGAAAATGACCAACAAAATAAAGGTGGAAAGTTATTTGGTGTAATAAGTAAAAGTGGTATTCAAAATTTCTTAAGGACTTTTTTCAACAAATTTAAGTGCATTGATTGGAAGGAAAAATACCCAAGGTATGAACAAATCATACCTTACTGCCAACCATAACATGACACCTACTAAGAAGGAAATTACATGTTGGACACTTGGACTAGGGTCATTTTTTAATTTCTTTTCCTGGTAGTTTCTTCTTTGAGAAGAAATAAACTTCATCTGTGGCAATACCCAGTATCCAGATGTAATAGAGCTCTTAGTTGTTTCATCTCGATCAAGAAACTAGCAGGAACTTATTACTGCAAATAGTAATCCTTTCCTTTCTTAATACAAACATTGAAAAATATTTTTCTTTTCTTGATAATTAACTCTGTAACGATTTCTTTTCCATTTCCTATAAAAGTATAGAGCACTTAGCGGGCAGAAAGGAAGGCACGTTGTCTCTGTTACAAAAAGTACATTTCAGTGAGACATGAAAGGAAAAAGTTCATTGGAACTAAACAAATACTACCATTTTTAATTACTTTTTTAGAAGTTGCATCTGCACTTCTCTTTTGGCTCTCAAGCACATCAAACTGAAGTAGCTATTAAATGCAGCAGTTACAAGCCACAAAACATTCTTCAACAAAATAAAAATATCATAAGATTTAAATTAGGAAGCAAGTGCAGTTTCATAACAACCAACAAAAGAAAGCAAAATTCAAATTCTCAAACAACAAAAGAATGTTAAAGAATAAACAAAAGCTTTCCAATAGGCACTCAATGTAGAACTAACCCTCAAGCAGGCTTCAATAATCACAATCGCCAAGTAAACCAAGAACAGTTTTCCTTCTTTTAAGTTTTAAAACCAAATGTAAATTTTTATTACAGAGGATGACAGGGTACATCAACACAAACCATGTAAGAAAGCACAAGTGAATTAAAGATGGAAAAATGCAATACATACGTATTCCATTCTGAAAAAAGAACCAACCTGATCTTTCTTCCTCGTCATGCGAGGCATCAGAGTCCAGTATAATGTCCTTCGCACCCTGTTTACAAGGACTGTGCTGCCTCTTTTCTGAGCCAACAGAATCATCACCACTTCCTCTTTTAGAGTCATCATCAGAAACCGCGTCAACATCAGTCAGTATTTCAGTTCTATCTGTCCCTTCACCGTCGCTGTCAAATGATAGCTCTTTATCATAGTCATCCAACAACTGGGTTTTCACATCTTCGATCAAATCTAAATCTTCTATTTCTTGGGTTTCACCTTCAAGATCCACCAACTGGGTTTCAGCGAAGATTTCAAGTGGAATGGTATCATCTAACGGCACAGTGTTCTGAAACGCGTGCAAATCATCAGCATTGTCCTCTTCGAGTTTCTCACCTGAATATCAACCAAACGACAAACCTTTTTCACAACATTACTCCACTCATTTCATTGATGGATTGAGAGGTGTGAAGGAAATCTTGAACTTCAGAATTTTCTTATTAAATCCATTGAAGTTAAGGAAGCAAAGGAAAGCGAAAACCAGAAACCAACAAAACAAAAAAGAATATCACGGCCTACCGGAGGACACCGAAGAAGGAGACTGAGTGTCGAGGGCCTGAATTTCGGTATCGCTACCGTCAGCAACTGAAGTCCCTCCCCTGGAACTCACTTCATTATCACTATCGGAACCCATTTCAAATCATCTGAAACTAAACCGAATCCAGCTGAAGACTCAACACATCGTGGAAGATCAGATACAAACAAGAATTGAAATCTTCAATTATGATCTCAGTATTGACAAGGAAAGAAGTTCAGAGTTAGGGAAATAACTCCAATAAACAATGAGGATCTTATCCTACCCAGTCAAGGGAAGGCAGATGCAGTAGAAGGAGGACGAGAACGGGAGCGATTCAACGTAAATCCTTGAATCGGTTAAATGCGGATTTAGGGTTCGCGGGATTTGAAAAAAGAAGAGCAAGACGAGGTTAGTTTTTTACATTTTTGGAGGGAAAATTGATGTTTGAGAGTTAATTTATAGAAACTAGAGCAAGCAACTTCACAAGAGTGCATTTGGTCTAGTGGTATGATTCTCGCTTAGGGTGCGAGAGGTCCCGAGTTCAATTCTCGGAATGCCCCCAAAAATGTAACCTTTTAGTTTTTATTTATGTTGCGATTTTTTAAATCTATCAACAATATACGTTTTAACACGGTAACACCCTTCCAACGTCGACACCGCACATCTTCACTTTTATCATACCGTTGATTGAGTCCGTGGGGAATGGGGTTGTGAGGTTCATGTGAGATGCACTCTATGAGGAGCAGATTCCGACTCCCGTTGATATGGTACTGAAAAGTAATAAAATGTTATTAGGCTTTTGGGGCATTCCGAGAATCGAACTCGGGACCTCTCGCACCCAAAGCGAGAATCATACCACTAGACCAAATGCCCAGGACATTTGATAGGGGAATTAAAATCTATTTTGTTGTTAATTTTCATTTGCCCCGAACTATCTCGGTTTTGAGCCTGACCTTTTGCCCTTTTTTTCCTGTATTTTTACATCATACCAACCCATGGTATAATTGAATATGGAGTTCACAAATCAGTGAATCCAACCTCAAGAGATGGTTTAGCCCGACCGTTTACCAACTGGTTGAGATGGTCGCTTGGCATCTCTCTTGTGAGTATATGGAAGTGCAGGATCAAACTCATGTAAATATAGGCTCTAGTCACAGGAAACCTAGCTGCACCCTTTTCTATCGCCACCTGTCTATCCCTTCTGATGTATAGCTTGTTTTGGGAAGGATGAGCTAAATATTCAGTTAAGTTGGTTTAGCTGTATTGAGGCACTCTAGATAAATTTATATAAAGAAGTTGAAGTGAACAGCCTAAAAATAGATTGAATAGATAGCCAATTTGGGTTCGCCAAATTTTCACTAGGCAATTTAGAACTGGCAATTGGGTTGGGTGGATCGGGACACTTTGGGCTGATTCGGTTCAGGTTGAACTTCAGGTTGGGTTGTCAAGTGTTAGACCCTAACGTTAAATGTTTGGTTTAGGATTGATCCATGAGTCAATTTTTGTCATCTCAAAAAATAACTGAATTTTTAAAACATAAAGAAAAATACATGAAAATGTCAAAATTAAAGGAATTAACCTTAAAATTCCAAAAATAAAATAAAAAAACTTGAACATTTAACAATTCAAAGAGTAAAGACTAAATAGTAAAGATTAAAGAGTGGAAACTTCTAATAATGCATAAATAGTCCCAATTAGACATGACAATTGAGTTAACGAATTAACCCATGACCCAACCCAACCCAGTTTTCTTTTTTTTTTCAGGTTGGATCGGGTCGGGTCATTCTCAAGTTCGGGCAGCTGAAATATGAGACCCTGACCCTGAATTTTTCGGGTTGGGCCAACTTTTTGCTAGGTCTACCAGACATGGCTTAAAGGTTGATCATCAATCATTTTAAGGGCTACCCACTTTAGCTTATTTAAATAAGACACGCTATCTTTTAATTTTTTGGGTACTTAACACGATACCCACTAATTTATCAAGAATAGGTGGTAATAGCACGATTCAAATCCACATCTCTGTTGGGCCTACCTAACTAACATGCCAACTGAGCCACCACTCAGTTGATTTAGGACAAGTTATTTAAAGAAGTTGAAGTGAACAACCCAAAAAATGACTGATTGGCAGTCAATTTGGACTCTCCATTATTCACCAAACATGGCTTAAAGACTGCTTGCCAATCATTTTAAGAACTGCCCACAAAATAACTAAGGGAGAATGAATGATCAGTCTAACTCAGAATTCAGTAATAACGGGGGCTCTAATTCAGAATTTTGCAGTGAGGTGCAGAGTGCTTTTCTCAAATCCCAATAACTTATTGGGAACACTTCAAAGTAGCCGAAACCAGCTTAGCTGAACCTTCAGCTCAACCCTCTCAGATAGGTCCGTGGTATCAGAAAAAAAAAAGGTTTAATTAGTATTGTGCTTCTTATCCCTCCACGAGATAAACGAACGGGCACTACAAGAAAAAAAAAAGGTCAAAATCGCCTATATTCATTTTAAGACCTAGCGCGGCGGATTTATAATGAACCGAAACCAAACCGGTATTAAATTGGTCTAACGAGGAGAAACGCGCGCGAGGTGGGAAAAACTTTTGCGAAGCATCTCCTGAGTCCTGACTCCTGTTCGACAAGAAATCGAGAAGACAAAAACTTTTTTTTCGAAGAACACAAACTTTTTTCTCTTTTGAAGAAGATAAACTTTAAAGCTTGCAGAGTGTTGCAGAGCATTTTTGAAGAAGATAGACTTTCTTCTTCACGAGAAAGAAAAATTGCATAGTACAAGTTCAGTTCGTGAAAGGTTTATTCTTCATTTGAGAAGTTGAAATATCTGTTTGAGAAGGAGAAAATTTCAAGCCAGCAGCACCGACCATTGTTCGTTCAAGCAAGAGAGGAGAGGTAACATTCCAACCCTTCTTTTAATCAATTTTCACCTTCCTCCTCTTTCGTTCTACCAAGGTTTTCTTTCCAGTGAGAAGTGATAACCATCCGACCATCGTCCTCCTCTTTCTTCCTCCTCTTCTTTTTCTTCTCATCATATCCTAAAACCTATTAGATTTCCCCTGTGTTTCGTAGATCTGTCCATTTTTTATCATCCTGTCTTTTTTTTTTTCTCATCATATCCCCAATTCCCTTCATCATCTTCGTTCGTGGTTAGTGAGTCCTAAATCCTATTAGATTTCCCCTTTGATTGCTTCATTACATTAGTATGATTATGCTTGTTCACAAGATATGCTATCATTTGTTAGTTGATGTCTAGCATAAGAACGAACGTGGTAAGATTGATTTGTAAGTTGATGTATATATATATTTTTGAATAGCTTCAGCAATATCATACAATATTTCACACATGCTTATATTTGGATCTCCTATGTCACAAATGCTTATATTTGGATCTCCTATGCCCCATTTGCACTGGAACTCCCCCCCCTCATTTTGGTTCTAGGTCTGGTATTATAGACCCTATAGGGTCTGCTTCAGGACTGGGTCTACATAATTTTCTTATAACGGGCTAGAAATCCACCCTAATAATCCCAACAGTACTGACTTACAAAATTATAAGTAGGATTCTAACATCATTATTATCTTCGCAAAGTCCAGCATCTGCTACTTGCAGATTAATGTTTTCAGATCTATTATGTTCTTGAGCATTAATGCTTCATGGTTCTGCTTGTCTAGTTTGATATTTTATTACTTTGACGTGCTATGTATCAGAATGTTGAATTTTGAATAACATTTTCAACCATGTACACCACCCCATACAATATAGATTTTTTTCATTATCAAAACACACAATATAATTCTCACAATAAATGGATGTGTCCTAGACATCACTTAGCTAGAGTCTAGAGCCAAGTTTTTAAACACTCAAGTTTTTAACAACTCCACTTCCAGGTACTAGGCACTCACCAACAGCATGATTCTCTGAACATAATGTGGACTACTGAAGTGAGCCACTTGGGTGTGACTGCAAAGCACACTTGGGTATCACCCTCTGGATGGCCCTGTTAAACACTTCCAAAACAGGAGACCATTACTTGAGATGGAAAGACAGCTAACAAAAATTAAAAAGAATATCCACAGATCTGATTTCAGGTTTATGAGAGAAAGAAAGCACACAAACCATTTCCAATAGCAGAAACATCCCAGCCAACACCCTTTACTGTCCTTAATACCTTTCTTGTTACATTAATACCTTTCTTGTTATAAGTTATGCCCCCTAACAAGACAAGCATCAGCCATGTTCTACAACCAATGGATTTCAAAAAGTGCTACCAGAATAAGGTGATCAATGGGATCAGGGAAATAAGTTATTCAAAAGCAAATTCGTGGCTGTCAGTACACATAAGGTTCAGGAATAGTACACATAAGGTTCAGGAATAGTTTCAGACTGTTTTCATGGAAAAGAACCAAACTGTTTTCACATAAAAAAGCTGTTTTCATAGGAAAAGCAAAGAGAAGTAGAAGTGCAGGTGGGGTCCCTGTGCTGAAATTTGTAGGGGAAATCAATAGCTCTGTTCAAATGCTGTTTGGGTTGTTATTTTGCATACTCTGAAAGGAAATCCATGGCCCACCATAGGAAACAAAATCAATGACCTCTTGAAAGGTATCAAAAGCCAAACCCCATTGTCCCAAGCCAAAGGGAACAATTAATAATATATTACTGTGGCCGAAACTATAAATATTAGTATTATTAAATGCTGCAATCTAGACCACTATTAGATTCCATCAATGATATTGTCAATTTTGTGTTGATATCCTATCAATGAGGCTGAATTCGACATCTATGATTTAATGCCATCAGAATGGGGTCTGCACAACAAGGTGAAGTATTGTATTACTAAAAAACCACAAAAGTCAAGTCTGCACAAGGATCTGTGCATTGTCCAGGCCAGAAACAAAGGATTGAAAGTCTCTACCTCCTTGGTGCATACTTGGGTTGAAGCTCAGGTTTGGCAATCTGGACAGAAAATCTGCAATTTGGGGCATCCCCAAATGGCCGACATGTTCCCAGATCTTGACAGTAAATATGCAATTTGAAGCTTAATTCTATCCACGGAGGCTGCATATAGCATCCTACCAGGTTGGAAGTTTGTACTGCTTTCAAACTGAGTCTAATGCATTTTGTCTCCTCCATTCTCAACTTGAAATTGATTATATTTGTATTGCCTTCCTTTTTTCATCAAAAAGAAAACAAAGAAAATGATACTAATGCAATTAGAAGAGTCTTAAATATAAAAAGGATATATATATATATATAGTTACCTAACACATAGCCAAGTATATATATCCTGAATTAGAATGTGACTCTAATGCAATTAAAGGCCATTACCCAGTCACAGATATCTGGGGTCTTGGGAGGGGTAGACTGGAACTGGATAGGCCCTAACCTTTGGAACTTTTTGCTCAAAGTATATGCTCTCAGACTTGAACCTGCATTTCTGGCACTTACTAGCCAATCTGGGTAACCCAATTGATTCAAGCCCTTTTTCACCTTTACTAATAAACATGTAGTATAGAGGTGGTTGATTTATTTGGTGCCTTCAAGTATTTGGAAAAATCACCTAGCATTTTCAAAGAAATGAAAGAGTTATGCCATTTAAGTCAGGAATCTATATTTCTACATCACACTATACCACTTGGATAAACTGATTTTCAAAGAAATAAGTGTAGGCAGAACAACTTTTGTCCTTTATAATACTATCAGCAAACTGTTTTTACCTAGACTAGTCACCAAAGTTCCCTTCACAATAGGAAGTCCTTTTACCCCATATCAGAGTAAAAAAACATCAAGCTAGCACCCAATATGGTGCAAGGATGAAACATGCCAACTTATAGACCTAGCAAAAAGATGACCCAACTTGCGAACCTGACCCAACCCAACCCAAAAAAACAGGGTTAGGGTCTCATATTTAGCTACCTGAATTTGAGAATGACCTGACCCAACCCAACCCAGAAAAAAATGGGTTTGGTTGGGTCATGGGTGAACCCGTTGACTCGATTGTTAGGTCTAATTGGGACTATTTGTGTATTCTTAGAAGCTTTCTCTCTTTCATCTTTACTATTTAGTCTTTACTCTTTATCGTTTACTCTTTTAATTATTGAATGTTCAATTTTTTATTTTAAATTTGTACCCTATTGGTTTGTAACAGGTTAAAATGAATATATTGAAGAAACTTAAAGAAAAGGGGATGTTAGAGTGAGCCGAATAGGGGTAGTTTAGTAATCTCATGTCAGTTAAGTACTTTGCTTATGTGGCTGTTTTATTAGAGCACTCTGCCCCACACTTAAGTGTGGGCAGTTTAGTCTTTGTAAGTGTAATTAGAACCTAATAAACATAAGGGGGTCGACTGAATGTGTGACTAATCAGTTTCGACTAAACCCTCATGTTCTCTCTTTCTCTTGTCTTCTTCCTCATCTTCTTCTTCCTTCTTCATTGGTTCGGATTACTGTAGCTGCTCCAAAACATGGTATCAGAGCGAGGTTTCTGACCTGCTTCTGCTTGCAAAGCATCTCAGCTGTGTTCGTGACACCCTCTTCTTCGTTTCTGGTTAGTTAATGGAGAGAGCTGGTTCGCCCTAGGTCTGAGACATCACAGTTCGTTGCTCTCTGCTGCGCACAATTTTCTTCATCAAGGAAGGTGATTTCAGCAGTGAATGGTTGGCTGATACTCTCAAAGGAAGGTTGGTTATTTAGTCCTTTTGTGTTGCTGGTATTTCTGGGTAGGAACCCTTCAAGAATCAGTTAGTACTGATTAGAACTTAGAGAACTAGGTTCATTGTTGCCCTAAGAAGGGCTGTGTGTGCAGTAGCCGAATGGTGTAGGGCTGCTGTGAGTTGTTGAGTGGTGTTAAGGCTGCTGTAGGTGGCCGAGTGGTGTAAGGTGGAATGCAGTGACCTTGCCAAGCTCCTTGTGGTCGTGTATTCCCTCTTAAGTGTGTTAAACAAATCTGAACTGGGTGTAGCAGTTTGACTGTGTTGTGGTGCTTGTGATGCACAATTTTTTTTATTATTGTGTGGTTGTAAGAGGGCCTACTGTTGTGTTGTGGTGTTTGTGATGCTTATGTGGGTCGTAGGTGTGTGAAGTCAGCAGTAGTGTGAAGAAGAGCAAGTGTGTGCTCCCACTGTTGTGTTTAGGGGCTGCAATAGGTGCTGAAGTATCAAACTGTGAACAACATCAATCAGCTTGTAGCTGAGAAGTAAGGTTAGAGGCAACTGTGAAAGAGTACAATGGTAGCAATAGGAGATGGCTACAATGATCAGAAACCTAATGTGGTAATTTCCTCCGACTACCTAGGGGTACAAATGGCCTCAATTAAGCTGAATGGGGAGAATTATGTTCCATGGGCTAAATCAGTGGAAGTGTTTCTCAAGGCAAAGAAGAAAGTAAAGCATGTAAGAGATGAAAAGCCATCGGTGGACTCTCCAGGGTTTGATGATTGGGAGCAAGAAGATGCTCAAATCATGACTTGGCTGTGGAATAGTATGGAACCCAAAATTAGTGCCAACTTCATGTTCCTTGATATGACTAAGGATATATGGGAGTATGCTAAGAAGCTATATTCTGGACAAGATAACACAACAAGAGTGTATCAGCTTTATCAGGAGTATTTTGATTTACAACAAGGAACCAAAACTCTAGAAGAGTACTATGCCAACATGAAGAATATAAGGAATGAACTCAATGTCTATCACCCCCTTACTCCAGATATTAAAGTTCAACAACAACAAAAGGAGCAACTAGATGTTACAAGATTTTTAGTGGGGCTGAAGTCGGAATATGAACCAGTTAGAGCCTAAATATTGGGGCGCTCTACTCTTCCTACACTTGAGGAAGTATTCTCAAGGCTTCGTAGAATTTCTTTGGGACAGACAGAGAACTCCACACAGTTTGATAGATCAGCACTTGTGACAGCTCGAGGGGTTGGACATAGTACAAGAGGGGGAGGTCATGCTCCCCGAGGGGGCCGTGGCAGTTCCATGATTAGTCGGGGTGGTCGTGACTTAGGGGGAGGCCGTGGCAAAGGGAAGAATAACTCTACAAGGAAATGTACTCATTGTGGTAGAGAGGGGCACACAGTGAATTTCTGTTATGATCTACATGGCCCTCCCTCTAAATGGGCTAATCATGCTGTAGCAGGTGAGGTTGATATCAGTGACAGTAAACCGGCAGGCCGAACTCCTCCCGCATCTACATCTACCTCTGAGAGGGAAATGGTGAGCGTACCGCGTGATGAGTATGAACGGTTCCTTCAAACTACTTCACAGCATACCACTACCACACTTGCCCAATCAGGTATTGCTTGCATGTCATCTAAAACCTTTCCCTGGATTATTGACTCTGGAGCCTCAGATCATATGACCGGGACTCCAAGTGTGTTCTCTTCTCTTTCTGAAACCCCCACATCACAAACTGTTACACTTGCCAATGGGTCCTCATCTCCCATATGTGGTGTTGGTAATGTTGACATGGCTTCTGTGCCCTTATCATCTGTTTTATATGTCCCTAAGTTTCCATTCAATCTTATGTCTGTTAGTAAAATAACCAAAGCTCTTAACTGTTCTGTTACCTTCTTTCCTTCCACTTGTGTTTTTCAGGATCTCAAGACGGGGAAGAAGATTGGTGGGGGACATGAAGCTGGTGGACTGTATTATCTTGATGGTGGTGGATTTTCAATTGCTCTTCAGACTTTACTTACTCCTCTACAATGGCATTGCCGACTGGGACATCCATCTCTCAAGGCTCTCAAGATTTTGGTCCCGTCATTGAGTCATTTGTCAGTTTTGCAATGTGAGTCATGTCAGTTTGGGAAACATCATCGTCTGTCCTTTAGTCCAAGAGTTGAGAGTCGTATGTTGAGTCTTTTTTCTTTGGTTCATTCAGATGTTTGGGGTCCAATCAAAATAGTCTTATAATGGGTACAAGTATTTTGTCTCCTTTATTGATGATTGTTCAAGAATGACATGGATTTACTTAATGAAAGAAATAAGTGAATTGTTTTCTATTTTTCAAAAATTCCATGCTGAAATACGCACACAATTTGGTGTTCCAATCAAAATTCTCCGTTCGGATAATGGTCGTGAATACTTTCTTACTTCATTTCAACAGTATTTAGAATAGCATGGCATTATTCACCAGACATCATGTGCATACACCCCTCAACAAAATGGGGTAGCTGAACGGAAGAACCGTCAGCTTCTTGAAACTGCTCGGTCTATTCTTCACCACATGAATGTTCCTAAACGTTTTTGGAGTGATGCTGTACTCACTGCATGTTTTCTCATTAATCGGATGCCCTCCTTCATCCTTCATGGTCGGTCCCCCTTCTCTATCTTGTTTCCCACTTTATCTCCATTCCCATTAATTCCTCGTGTCTTTGGTTGTGTGTGCTTTGTCCACAATTTGAGCCCTGGAATAGACAAGCTAGATGCACGCTCAATTAAATGTGTCTTCCTTGGCTACTCACAGACTAAAAAAGGGTACAAGTGTTATAATCCCATTACCCGAAAGTGCTATGTCTGCTCTGATGTCACCTTTTTTGAGTTAGTCCCCTTCTTCTCAAGTCTTGAAGCGCCTTCGTCTCCACCCACACTTCCTCTTCCTCTCCCTGTCAGTGATCCAGTTCCAGATGTTGTTGTTGGAGTAGACTCATCACCTCATCCCGTGCAGATCACCACCGAACGTCTACCAATCCAGCAAGTGTATACACGTCGAACGACACCGGCCCCTCCTCCAACTTCTACCTCATCTGCGGATCCTCTCATGGCTCCTATTGTTGAACCTTCAGACCTTGACCTACCCATTGCCTTACGGAAAGGTAAACGCAATTCTACCCTCCATCCCATTTCCAATTTTGTTTCATTATCTCGTCTTTCTACATCACATCGCCAGTTTGTTTCCCTTTTATCCTCTATTTCCATACCTAACAATGTTCAAGAAGCTCTCAGTTCACCTGATTGGCGGTGGGCAATGGAGGAGGAACTTTCTGCTCTTCAACATACTCAAACGTGGGAACTTACTACTCTCCCACCTGGTAAGCATGCTGTGGGATGCAAATGGGTGTATACTGTGAAATACTTGCCAGATGGTAGTGTGGAGCGTTTGAAGGTCAGACTTGTTGCTAAAGGTTACTTACAGTTGTATGGAGTGGACTACATGGAGACATTCTCTCTGGTGGCTAAGATTGGTTCTGTTCGTGTACTAATTTCCCTGACAATTATGTATGATTGGCCTCTGTTTTAGCTTGATATAAAGAATGCCTTTCTCCATGGTGATCTTGTGGAGGAGGTATATATGGAGCAACCACCTGGGTTTGTTGCTCAGGGGGAGGATGGTAAGGTATGCAGATTGAAGAAGGCAATTTATGGGCTGAAACAATCGCCGCGTGCTTGGTTTGGGAAGTTCAGTGAAGTGGTGAAGAGTTTTGGAATGAAGCAGTGCCAGGTAGATCACTCAGTGCTCAACTATGACTCAGAAGCTGGGAAGATTCTATTAGTGGTCTATGTGGATGATATTGTCATTACTGGCAGTGATAAATTGGGGATTGGCAAATTAAAGGTATTTCTGCAAAATCATTTCCAAACAAAAGATCTTGGAACATTGAAATATTTCTTGGGAATAGAGGTTGCCAGGTTAAAACAAGGTGTAAATCTGTGCCAAAGAAAATATGTTCTTGATCTATTAGAAGAAACAGGATTGTTAGGTGCAAAACCGGCTGAGACCCCTATGGAACCAAATGTTAAGTTGAGTAGTGATACAGGAGAAGTATTTGAAGATCCTGGAAGGTATAGACGACTAGTGGGGAAGCTGAACTATCTGACTATCACGAGACCCGACATATCCTTTGCAGTCAGTGTGGTGAGCCAATTCATGCAGGACCCTCGTATACCTCACTGGGATGCAATTCTTAGAATTGTGAGGTATCTGAAAGGAGCTCCAGGCCGTGGACTATTGTATAAACCAGGAGGAAAACTTGAAGTAGTGGGGTATACAGATGCAGACTGGGCAGGCTCAGTGAATGATAGAAGATCTACTACGGGCTATTGCACATTTCTTGGAGGAAATCTTGTGACATGGAAGAGTAAAAAGCAGACGGTTGTGGCCAGAAGTAGTGCTGAAGCTGAGTATAGGGCCATGGCACATACTACCTGTGAGTTAGTGTGGTTGAGGAATCTTCTACAAGAAATTGGGTTTCACATGGATAAACCTATGGGACTGTATTGTGACAACCAAGCTGCACTCCATATCTCATCCAATCCTGTATTTCATGAGAGAACAAAGTACATAGAGGTTGATTGCCACTTTGTGAGGGAGAAGGTCCTTGCTGGAGAGATAAACACAGAACATGTGGGCTCGAATGATCAATGGGCAGATTTGTTTACAAAAGCTCTAAACTCAGGGAAAGTGAACCATCTATGTAACAAGCTGGGATTATGTGACATATATTCTCCAGCTTGAGGGGGAGTGTTAGAGTGAGCCGAATAGGGGTAGTTTAGTAATCTCATGTCAGTTAAGTACTTTGCTTATGTGGCTGTTTTATTAGAGCACTCTGCCCCACACTTAAGTGTGGGCAGTTTAGTCTTTGTAAGTGTAATTAGAACCTAATAAACATAAGGGGGTCGACTGAATGTGTGACTAATCAATTTCGACTAAACCCTCCTGTTCTCTCCTTCTCTTGTCTTCTTCCTTCTTCATTGGTTCGGATTACTGTAGCTGCTCCAAAACAGGGGACACGATCACAAGCAAGTAAATCAGGGTCCCGCCCAACCACTAGTAACACACCCAATATAGAAGATACACGGGCACATGCAAGTCAATCGATGGCTCATAATAGGTCAACACCTGACGTAGATGATACTACATCACCAACCTAGTCACCTGACTTGGGAAGGCATGAGGAGCCCTCTAGTGGGCATGTTGGAGAGGGGTCTTCTCGTACAACACATAGGTTAAGAGGCCCCGGTATGGCCATAGATATATGAAACATGCCTGAAGGGGAACAAATTGAAGTTGGGTTCAATGAATACAACCAACCCAATGATGGAAAAACAAAGGATTTAGTTGGATTTTTGGGTAGCCTTGCACGAACTCCAAACCAATTGCCCATAGACATGGGTGATTGGAGAGAATTTCCTACAGAGACAAAGGAAGAAATATGGAAACTTATCAAGGTATTAAATTCATTGTTTTTTTTTTGTTTATTTTTTAAATGTTTCTCTTATGCAAACATGATGATTGGTTTATTATTTTGGTTATAGAAAAAATTCAAGGTGAATGATGACACAAAAGACACACTGAAGTCATTGGGTAAAAAGTGGAGGGATTGGAAGTCCAATTTGAAGAAAAAGTATTATGACCTTGATCCGGATAGTGCAGATGCACTACCAATTGAGCAGCTTGAAAGTCGGGTTAATGCACACCAATGGAGAAATTTGGTATAGTTTTGGAGATCTGAAAAAGGGGCTGTAAGTATCTTAAACATTTAAATATTTTTGTTTTTTATTTGAATGAGTGAAAAGTAAATTAGTTGTATTTTAATATAGGCAAGATCCATAACCAATAAAGCTAACCACTCCGAATAAACAATCAACCACACAGCAGGAGCAAAGAGCTTCGCAAGAGTACTCAAGGAATTGGTAAGTATACAAACTTGATTTGTTCATTATACTTTCTACATTCATTTATTTTGTAAGTGTTGAAAATAATTACATATTGTCTTCATGGTAACAGAAAATAGAGAGGGAAGCTGATGTATCGCGTGCGGAGGTATTTTATGCAACACACAGGAGAAAGGATGGGACGCCTGTAGATCCAAGATCGGGTTCTTTAATGGTATATTTATTCAAGTGTGTATTAAATGGTATGAATTAACAAGTTGCTTTGAATTACTAATAGTTTTGTATAATATCCAAGGAGTAAATGCAAAATTGCATGGCTCAAGAGGAAGACACTCAAAATGAGGGCAGTGAACAAGGACACGATGATGTCTATGCTCGTGTGATGGGCCAAGAGCGTCGTGGCTGAGTGCGTGGTCTAGGTTTAGGCCCAACTCCGTCCAGGTTCAGGGGCCCACGACAGAGCCATGAAGATGCCATGAGGGTTGTTAATGAAGGTAAAAGAGCAGCCGAAGAGTGTTCATAGAAGCTGGAAGAGCAGATTGCATCAATGCGAGAACAGATGGATGCGATGGAAGCTTAATTGCTTAATAGACGGGTATCACCCTTGTTTATATATATATATATATATATCTAAATAGTTTACACTTGATTGCATAAATATTTATTTGATATTTATGTTTCATTAATTCTATGCAAGGATTGAGGTGAATCATCCCAATTGCGAAGACACTGAATCAAAGTCCCTTTTATTATCAATTTAGCTCCGACACTGAATCACAGGTGTTTTTAGTAAGTGTCATTTGATTTAAATACAAATGAGAAAGTGTAAGGTGTTTGTTGACAAGGACAATTGCATTTGCAGGAAAATACCGAATGTAATTTGTTGACTTTCATGCAAGGAGGATTTGTATCTGTTGCCAAAGCAACCATTACAAGTTTAGATCCTCAGAAGATTGTGGGTGGTGTGCCACTTGGTTATGGATGGACAGAGGTCGTGATCAATGTTCCGAATATAAGTGATGCACCATTAATGCGCCCATATGGACGCTATAGAACAATTGGAACCGCTGTTGGTGTTCCAATTGCTTGGAGTTCAATCCATGTAAGTTTTATTTACCCTGTCTATCTTTTATAGTTAAAATATTTGAATATAATTTTAAAATTTATATGATATGATTTGTAGATTCATTCCTTATGCTAAGCGGACTTTCATCCATTCTCGGTGTCTCTTTAGAAAAGTATGGAATGATTGTATGCCAAATTTTGCCCATGAAAACAATTTCATTTATATCTGATATCCATTTTTATGGGAGTACAATGTGTAGTTAAGATTGTTGGATAGGGGGTGGCATAGCACTTGGCTAAACTACAAATTTGCATTTTTATGGGAAACAATTTCTGATGTCTCCCCATGGATCCTAAGTAGAATCAAAAGATTTGAAGTCTCATGAGAATATCCTTTTGTTTTAAAGACATAAAAATGATTCCTTCTGAAACAGAAGGATTATCTATGGCATGTCTTAACATTTGTAGTTCAGATTTAAATTAGCTTAGGCTATTTTCTGAATCATTTTCTTTCCCCAACATTGATTTTGATGGTGAAGCCTTTGACAGGTTGTTTCAGCCCTTGCTATTGATCATTCAGGTTCGAGGGTTATTTCTGGTTGCAGTTTGGGTTCTGATCTCTCCAGTTTTTATCCGAGTTTTAAGAGAGGATTTGGATATCATATTAGGGGATATATTGGAGTTTCATCTCTGTAGCTTGGAAACTTTGTTTTGGGCTCAAATAGAGTCCCCATATTCCTCTCCCCAGCTTATATGGAAGAATTTTCAGCTCAAATTCTTCTATGCTCACAGGTACCTGAACTTAAAATTGTTCACTAGTTTGCATCAAAAATTGGTTTATAAGAACTTGTTTTGCAAAGAAAAAATGAAGAAAACCATGGTGGGTATTATATTTCTCAGGCCAAATCCTCAATGTTTAGGCTGAACACTCTATTATGTGGACCCTGAAATATGCCAATGCAACTAATCTGAGCTTATGGCAGTCATACAAGGCCTATGATTGAGTAGAGATCTGGGTTTCAGAAATATATTGAAGGGGGCTCCTGGGTAATTGTAAATATTAGCCAAGTTTTGTGGCAATATAAATATGTTATGAGGGAACGTGGAAGAAAAGAAACTGATGAGAGAAGTTGGTACTAGCTTCATTCATCAAAAAAAAAAAGTTGGTACTAGCTTCAAATGGGTTCAGATTTCAGAGGCTAAACAAGGGGTGGATTTGTAATGTTTTATTGGAAAAGTGATAAGAGATGGGGTTAGATGGTAGTTTAGCCCAACAAAAAAGGAATTTCTTGCAACCTGATCTACATATCTCATTCAGTCATTCTTTTTCATAACTAGCAAAATGGATACTACTTGCCAATAAAAAAAGTGGGTTACTAATCAAATATGAAGAAATCACATCTTGCATAAGCATGGTATCACTCCATTCTCATTGAGCATTACAATTACTCTTCAAGATATTGCTTTTTGGTATGAAAATGAAAGACTTGATCTTCAATATTTTATGAAACTCAGAAAATATAAGCTTAGTGTCTTTTTGTGTGTGTGTGTGTGCGTGTGTGTGTGTGCGCGTGTATATATATATATACTGAAAAGCAGTAAGCTTTAAAATTTCCTATGCAATCTTATTTCTTTTTATGATTGAACTATCTCTTCTTGTCTACTCTAAAAGCAGCAGCAGCAGCAGAAACAAGAGTTCATCTCTTTCTTCTTAATCTGCTATTCATTCTTTGGTGGATAGCAAGCTTTCCACTTGTTCCTCTGTATCCGTTCTTCATCATTAATCCCTCAAATTATCTTCCTTCACCCTTCAAGGCCTGTCAACAGACCAGAAATTTGTAAGACCCCCTTATATATCCTACATCAGTTAACTTGATTTCTTCTTCCATGGTCTCTTTTCCTTTTCCCACATTTACATCAGCATGTAAAGATTATTTGTATATTTCTATATGCGTTTGCGGAGGGTGTTTTATGCTGTAGGGCCTTAGATTGGCATGATAATTGTTAGTAGTGTTAAAGGGAATTCATATTAGCCGAACACTTTATCTGTGAGGCAGGCTGTGGAACCAATGATGGGCCTCCACAGCAGTGATAAAATACATTGGACCCACACTAAGAGATTGAATGATTATGGGTCCCATGCATTTTATGATTAATGTGGAGTGTTATTATTGGTCCCACAGCAGTGATAAAATTCTCCTTAATTATTGGTCCACTCATTTAGATGCATGCCATACTATTGATCAACGAGTGCCAAAGGGAATGGCGTTAAACTAGGAATCTCCACAGTCATTTTTGAAGAAATGAATTATTTTCATCTATAATTGTACCAATTTCAAAGCTCTTATGTGTAGTTCGTATTGTTCTTGTTGTTGTCAGTTTATTTTATCGAATGTTTTAACACTGCTAAATGATGCAGGATATCCTGAACTGTGCTAGTCTGCTTGAAATGACATTTTTACTGCAACTTGACTGAGAATTTAGCTGATGTACATTTCATATTCATCCAGCTTTGTTTAGTTTGGAAGGCCAACCAGTTTAGATGGATGCTGTCTCAATAATTGCTACATTCCCGTCAGATTTAAGAGAAGAGGTTTCAAATTCATTAAGTTATTATGTTTATGTTTTTAGAAAACTCATCCATTCATCCTTATATATATATATATTCATTTCCAGGTCCTATTAACTTCTTCTGATGCTATTCTAGCCAATTTAACACCTGCTCCATCTTATTGCTGAGGCTAATATGCTACATTAAAGATTTGCACATCGTTATCATAGCTGTAATCTTTTTGGCATGTATTCAAGGAACAGAAGAGGGGAGTCTTCTAGACAGGGTGAAGCTATTGGATCCACCTTGGACAGAGCTGGCATGAGCATTGCTTCACGCAGACCTCTTGGAGGTAAACTAGTATAAGCTCGCAGAGTTTCAAGACCATTTTGCTCAGTCACGGGGCATCATTTAGAAAATTCTTTATGGTAATGAATAACATGTAGCCATTAATTTGCATTTTCTCTTTTCCATCATTAACATGTAGCCAAAAATTAATTTGCCTTATCTTCTATTTTTCCCTCAACTTTCATTTGTAAATGCCCATTACACTTATTATGGTCCATTTTGTCAAATGTTGATTTATGTTGCAGATTCCTCTTACTGGACCCAATTCAATTATTGGAAGGGCTGTCGTAGTACATGCTGATCCTGATGATCTTGGGAAGGGTAATTACATGGACTTCCTTTTTTGTTGGTAATTTTTGTTTTCCTGGACAAAGTGAGGGTATCTGCAATTATCAAATAGCTTGAGTTAATTGCAGAACAATTTTAGAAACCAGGGGTTGGTATTTGTTATTATTGGAAACCCCAGGTAGTGAATTTGTAATTTACCCTAAAAAAGAAACAAAACAATAACACAGCAACAAATAGAAGGGATTGAGGAATCGTCAGCTATGGTGCTAGAAATGATACTTTTTGTTCTTCTAAAATGGTCAAATGGATGCAATTTCCAGAATTCCAAGTGTCTTCGTAATCTGATGAGTTGGCAGCATGGCTGAAAAGTAAATTGTGGATTTGATGCTAGAGCCTATAACTCTTTCTATGCTGATCAAATGAAGGTTACCTGTCACCACTGGCTGTATTGAATGATTACAAATGGCTTTTACTGTTTACCAAAAGGTAACACCCAATCAATTTTCTTTTGTATCAGCAGCAGGAATCAAGATTTCTATGTATTTTACATAAAGGAGAAACCCCCAATATTCCACACTTCTGAATGAAGGGGAACAATACAAACAGCTAATGACCGACATACAAAACAAGATCACCATAAATTTACACATTAATTCCTGGGCCTGGTACTCGCAGTTCAGTTCTGTGGGCCAGCCTATCACCAATTGACAATTGCATTCCTCCACCAATCTATTCTTTTCCAGAGAATAGGCTAGTTTTAGGCCTTTGAACTGAGTAATAAACTCAGCCCTATGTATCTTCACCTGTTATACCTAGGTTGCTTCGCAATGTATTTCCAGTAGTCTCTAAAAATACCACCACCTACTTGAGAGGGGTCTGGGTTAACAAGGCAGCAGCTGTCAACATTCACTTTTATTCTTCCCTCCATTGCAAAAGCTTAGACCCTCTCAACATGGTCTTTTCCATCTCTCCTACCACAATCCCAATACTTTAACTGCAAAGATTGAATACCACATGGTCCACAACCCCAACCAACCAACCACTGCTACTAGGCAACAAAAAATTGAGAACTTCAATTTTCTTTTATTTTTTTCACTCCTTTATCTGAACAATTACAATTCATTCTTCACTCTTCTTAATTATTATCTCCATCTCCCCTCTCATCAATTCCCTCAAATATGGACTCTCTCTCTCTCTCTCTCAAATAATGCATTTGATGGTCAGATTATTAGCAACTTTCAGCATTTTGTAAGCTTAAAATAAGCCTCAATGACTTATTTATAAGTGATATCTAGTTTCTCTTTTCTCGGGTTCAGTTGGAGTTGGAAGGTGTTCAAATCGACAAGGAGATGAACATTAAGTATAAAGTGACATAGGACTCAGTGCTAAGAATTTAGATTGTCCAAGAACACTGAAGACAGAAGTTTTTTCCTGCAAATGCCTTGTACTGAAGACAGAACCGGGGTCATGGAGAGGATTTGCATTGGAAGATGCGTTACATTATTCAAAAGTTATTTTTAAATGCCTTGTACTTTTTTATGTTAATTGGATATTGTATTTAAGCAATTTGTTTTGGATATTATAATAATTAATAATTTTATTTTTTATTTTATTTTCAATTTGTATTTTTTTATTTAAATTGATTTTTATGCATTAATATCTGCCATGAGATTTGTATTAAACATGTACAAACAAAATGTTGAAATCAAATTGATATAAAAAATATAAAATAAAAAAAAACAAAGCCGGTGGTCATGCAACCGCCGCCTTAGACTTAAAAGCAATCTAAGCCGGCAGTCTAGACTGCCACCTAAAAGTGGACACAATGTTTCGACGGACCTAAGGTGGCGGTCCAAAGATATCTAAGTCGGCGGTCTAGACTGCCACCTAAAAATGGACACAATGTTTCGATTAGACTTGTTCATGGGCCGGGCCGGGCTCGGGTTGGGCTTTTACTTTTTATTAATGGAAATTTGTTAGGCCTGAGCCCGAGCCCGAAGCCCGAGGACTCACCGCCGGTGATTGTGTTTGCCGAAGTTGAGTTTGCGGTGACTGTGAGCTGCGACCTGCGATTTTAACAGTGATCAATTCACGTTTGAGAGAGAGAGAGAGAGAGAGAGGACTCATCGCCGGAGTTGTTGCGTCGGTGAACGTTCGTCGCTTCGCCGGTTGTGTGGCTGCCTGAGAGTGAGGACTGAGAATTGTGGAGGATGTGGAGAAGAAAGGTTCGGTTGGAAAAAGAGGTGAAAGAGCCAAAGAGGTGAAAGAAAGAGGGGTATTCGACTAGGGTTTTTAGCTTTAATTATAGGTCGGGCTATTTTGGCAAATCCCAAGCCTGGCTTGAATTTATTGTGGGTTGGGCTTTATGGCCCGAGATTAAGCCCACGAGCCCATTTGCGTGTTCAAGCCCGTCTGGGGGATAGGCCGGCCCGTCGGGCTACCCGACCCATGAATAGGTCTAGTTTCGACGGACCTAATGTGGCGGTCCAAAGATATCTAAGCCGGTGGTCTAGACGGCCACTTAAAAGCGGTCACAATGTTTCGACGAACTTAAGGCGACGGTCTAGCCTTTATTAAATCTGAGCCGGCGGTTCTGACATACCGCCGGTTTAGGAATGATTGAACTGCATCGGACCGGTCCTCAAAGGCGGCGGTCATTTTTGTCTAAGCCAGCAGTCTTGACCTAGGCCGGTAGAGGTTTAGGGGGCAGACACATGACCGCCACCTTACATCGGCGGTCTTTAGGCCAAAGCCGGCGGTCCTCTACCGTTTTCCTTGTAGTGTGGCTTCTAGTCTAGTAGATTTAGATGTGTATAAATAGCTGGGAATGAGTTCCTTTAGACAGTGACTAGGCCAGTTGTAGCTCATAATAAGAACAACATCCTTAGCAAATTTTCGGCATTACCATAGTAAAGAAACTTGTGTTTTGACAATATAAATCCCCAAACCTATGTTGTGTAAATGATTTTTGCCTTACACTTCCCATATTATTAGCATTCCTCTTCATATTATATACATATCATCAATTTTAATATTTATTTTTTGAGTATGTATTGGTTAAAGGAGGTGTTTGACAACATGGTTGGTTTGTTTTTGAAACAGAAAAAAGAAACAATTGCCATGTCAGCAAAAACAATTAAAAATATATATTTTTTTTTCATGTAAGAATACACAAATAATAAAAAAATACTTGAAAATAAAACCCAAGATAACGACAGCTCTAAACAATAAAAAAGCAGAGGCTCTAACTCACTTGAAAGCTCCTCATCACTTTTTCTTTCTTTAGCTTGTTAGAGATACTGAGGAAATAGATGAGAGCAAAGCTATGATGGGGTGGACTTATGAGAGGGGAATTTAACCTTTACCTCTCTTTATTCTTGTTGACAAGAAGCCTCAACGGAGTTGGATGCATTTGATGGTCTTTCCCTTCTTATTTTAACGATGAATATAATATTAAACAAATTGGGATAACAAAACAAGATTCATGTAGCCAATCCCATGTAGTTGGAAGAAGGCTTAGATGATGATGATGATGACAATAGTGAATAATGATGATGATGATGATGACAATAGTGAATAATGATGATGATTTGATTTTATGAGAATTTTTTTGGACTCCTAAAAAGATGGTTATTAACTTATGTTGGACTGAATGGATTATAGCCATTGATACCATCCTCAACGTATAAGGACTATTCATAGGTCAATAGGAATAACCATATGACCAATGGAGTATTTGCTCTATATAGACTAGAATGAACACACTATCAATACATTCTTCTTAAAAAAAAATTGTTTTGCTTTATCTCTTTTGAACTTGTCCATTAAGAGTAATTGTTGGTTGAGAAAAAGTCTCAACTACAATAATACGTGCCTCATCCAAGATAAAGAGGAAGTTCCCAATGTTCTAAGAGGAGGAATAGGGTTGCTCCTTATTTTTTTGGAGAACCCAATATACCGTACAACTTTCAAATGGAATATCTATAAATAGAGCTTCAAAAGTGACATACAAGAACCATGTAATGAAGATAAGCCTCTTGGGAAAATCTCTTAGCTAGTTATTCTCCTCATCTACATATCTATAAGATTAAAAGTTGGGTGAAAATAAGACTCACACTTGGGCTGTTGAAGAAGTTTGAGCCCCATGTTCAAGCTTGGCAAAAGTTCCCGGAGTTCTATCATCATCAACCTTCAACTTATTATTGTCTCTCTCAAAATATGAGAGAGAGAGAGAGAGAGAGAAAAGTTATAGTCTTATAGGTGCTAGATAAGGAATAAGAAAGCATACGGTTTTAATGTACAAATAATGAGTTATGAGTGTAGGTGGGTATATAAATGTTTCTAGGCCTAATAAGTCATATTTTTAAATTTATATTTAAAGCAATGTTTATGAGAATTAGACCACACATCAAACCAAAAAAAAGAGGTATGTTTTTTTAATTCAACTCAACTGTCTCGTTACCATTTACTTTAGATAAAAAAAAATACTTTATAGTAATGATGATCCTTTATAGTTTTCTATGATTCTAGATAGAAACAAGGTTGAACTCAGATCACCTAGCACCTAGCACCCAAACTTTAAATGCATTTTTAAACCACTAAGCCACACTATATCCTACTATAATAAATGAAATAAAATCCTTTATTAACTTTAGCGTCCACATGCAATTCAAGTAAAGAACACATATATATTTGTGTTTAACAACTCTAATTAAAAATAATCTATCAAATCCACATTTATATCAAAAGATGATTTTTAATCTCAAAAAATCTATACACATGAAATATTAACAATAGAATAATTATTTTAGTACTTAAAATTTATAAATTTTCACATGATATGTACCTTCGTTTTTTATATTTTTTAAAATCATTAATTAATATTTTAATTTACATTAATATCAATATATTTATTACTTACAAAAAATAAAATATTGTTTATAAAATATTCAAGAATATAATATTAAATTGAATTTATCAAACACACTAGTCTACATTTATTTCGAAAAATTTATAGAAATAAAATATTAATAATGGAATAATTGTTTTAGTAATTAAAAATTATGAATTTTCATATGCTATATATCTTATAAAATTTTAACAAATTTGATATATTTTAAGTTAAGATTATATATTTTTATAAAATATTAATTGATATTTTAATTTACATTTGAGAATTTAATATTTAGTTGAATTTTTTGTTGGTATTGAGTTGAAATAGTAAAATAAAAAATAATTGATATAATAATTAAAATATGGTAGATGCATATGCTTTGTGTATTGGACTCTTGATTGATGCATTATCAATAAAATTATTTGATATCTATGCATCCCGCTGTATTAATTATAATATATTTTTTATGAAATTTGTAAGCACTTCCCCAGTATATATAAGAGTTTATAATGTTATTAATGTATTTATGAAATTTATATGCATTTCTCTAGCATATCCAAGAGTTTTTATATTTTTTATCTTGTTCGTATCCATGCCTTTCCAAAGCACATAGTATCCTAGTTGTCTAATATGATACTTGATATTTGATACTTTGATCATTGGATAAAAAAAATTATAAATTATTAATATTTTTAAGGTGATAATGCTTATTTATGGATTTTCTATTGACCATAGCTCTAAAAAATCATAAATAGTATTTATTGCATACAAGTAGGCAGAACATTTTAGATGTAATTTGTCCAATGGATGCATGCAAAAGGGTAAATTTATTAAAAAAAACAAGCTCTTATTATTTATAATCTAGAACTATGTTCAAATCTTTTTTTTGCCTTTTGGAGATTGGAGTTGAGATTTTCAACTCCATGCAATTGCAATTATAGTAAGCTGAAAGGTCTGTTTTTTTATACCATGAAAAAAAAGCTAAAAAGGGAACCTAGATCTCCCCCCAACAAAAGAACCGTTATTCCAACACGGTTTTGTGTAAGCACATCTCATGCATGGTGGGCCCTAATCTTATGGTGGGATGGAGATCAGATGGGGAGATGTTCCAAATGCACGAGAGATGGGCTATGGGGAGCTCATCTTGTCTCGGTGGGATGTGGTGAGTTGTGTAGGCATAGATCATGTTGTAGCCATATTGGGATAGATATTTTTGGAGGACATCACAATTCACTGAAATGTATGTTTTAAGGGCTAAATGCTTTAAACCTTCCATTTGGTTTCCTTTTTCTCACTACTTCCTATTTTTGTATACAATGAGAGAATCATAACCAGCAAGGGAGTAACGTACTGGTAGAATTAAAAAAAAAAAAAAAATCTAAGGCTCAGTTTGGAAGCAGTATAAATGCAAATATGTACAGTGTAAATACATACAAAATATAAGGTTTTGCACTCTACATATTTGCATTTGTACTCCTTCCAAACTCAGCCTAAGGTCCCAAGGGTTTTCATCCACAGACTCTTGCTCTTTAATCAACCTTTTGTTTGCGAGCCAATCAACAACATTGTTTCCCTCCTTGTGCATGTGCCTATATAAAACTCTTACATGGCAGATATTGGTTATCCAATTGCACTCTTCGACAAGAGATCTACATGCCCATGGAACCTCAACTTTGCCTTGGAGCATGGAACCTCAGCTTTACCTTCAATCACGATCGACGAACAACTACATTGGGAGATAACCTGAAGGTAGGGGTGGCCACGAGTCAAGATTTTCACGAGTTATTTGAGCTCGACTCGGTTTAAACTGAGTTTCAAGTCGAGCTCGAGTCCAATTTATAGGCTCGTTTGCTAATCAGACCAATCTCAAGCTTAATAAAATTTGGTTCGTGAGGCTCATGAGCCTAATTGAGCTTTTACATACATACATACATACATACATAATAAATATAAAAATATTATACATATAGAAATTAATATAGATATAATAAAAATATTATATATAATATATATATATATATATTAACTAATTATTGTAATTCTTAATTTTTTAAATATCAAATGAAAAATAATTTTTTATTTTTATAAAACATTTGGCTCGTTTGCTAATTGAGCTAAGCTCGAGCCTAATAAAACTTGGCTCATGAGGCTCGTGAGCCTAATTGAGCTTTTACATACATACATACATACATACATAATAAATATAAAAATATTATACATATAGAAAATAATATATAATAAAAGTTGTTATATATATAATATTTTTATTTATATAATAATAATAATAATAACTAATCATTGTAAATCTTAGTTATGTATGTATGTATGCATGTATGTATGTGGTCTCTCTCTTTATCTTGACCCCAGAAAGGACAAGCCCCTTTCAAATAGTTGTTCTTAGTTGGAATCTTATTTAGGATTAGGAGCCATGTAAATATTTTGATTTTCTTCGAACACATTAACTTCCTTGCATTTTGTAGTATTCGAAGGGCGTTTAGGTTCATAGTGGTGTTTTCTCTTAATAAATTATATGCTGATTTAATATTCAATTCCCCTTTGGGTTAAGATTCCACATTAACACATCTTCTTCCCTAACACACTTTAAGTAGCCTTTGTTAGAATTTCTTTTCATTATGCATAGTGTAAATTCATGTAATATGCAATGCAGGGTAAAGATATGAATTAACATCAGGATAAAGATATGAATTAACATTATATAATCAAATTTAACTTTGATTGGATAAGACAGGACTATAGACCTTTTTTTTATCATGTAATCCTTGTTTTGTTGTTTATTTAGTAATACATCTTCTTTTGTTAAATACATCAAATTTAACTTTTTATGGGTTTGCACCAAAACCAAGGCAAGTCTTGGTTTTATATAATATTAATTAGTGTAAAAACATGTTTTATACATGTATGCAACTAAATATTAATCATATATATATATTATATTTAGATTTAACTTTTATAATTTACACAGAACCCAAGACAAAGGATTGTAGATGTAGTATATGGATATAGATAAAGAGATATAGTAACTTTTTTACTATATCTCTTTATTATTGTTACTTATTCTATATCCATATACTAGCTAAGTGCCATTAGGCACCAATGTAAAATTGAAAATTCTCCCTTGGAGCAAGATATCCAAAAAATTAATTGAGCTTGTGGGGGTATTGTCTTTAATTAAAGATCAAGACTGTTTGGTTTGCATCATAATCTATCAAGCTGTCAAAAATAATTGGGAAAGCTATTTTCAATGCGTAAAGATCAAAAGCTTCATTGATACCAAATGGAAAAAAAAATGTCGTTTTCATTCTTTTGAACAGACCAAAAGGCAGTGCCAAACACCATCTAAGACACACAAGTACAACTGTTGCAATAGTAGTTTTGTTAAAAATGGTCCAAGTGGGTTCGGTTTTGTTGTAAGAGACCATAATTAATGGTTCCTTGTTGTTTGGTTATCAAAATCCCCTGAATATGCTGAACTATATGCAATTCGTGAGTGCTATGTTTTGGCTGTTGAACTTGGGCTTCTATCTGACTATTGAAAGTGATTCAAAGTCTATAGTGAATATATGCCAATTCACAGTAAATCATTTGATCTCTCTGTTGATGCTTGGCATTTGTTACGGGATATCTTTAAGGAAAAATTTCTGATTAGTACCTTGTACTTTGGGCCTAGTGCCACTTTGGTTCCCGAACTTTAAAACATGACAATTCAGTACCCGAACTTTTAAAATGTGTCAATTCAGTACCTGTCATTAACCAATCCATTAAGCAGCCATTCAGTGACATTTGAAAAGATACAAATGCCCTTTAAGTGTTATCTAATTTTTTTTTATCAACCATCCATATGTTGATAACAAATGAATAGTCTCAAATCCTTGCCTCAAATATTAAAAAAAGTTGGAGTTATGTCTCAGTGGGCATTTTGGTGACCCCAACTTTCTTGAACAGAAGAGGCAAGGATTTGTGACTATTCATTTGTTGTCAACGTTTGGATGGTTGATAAAGAGAATTAGATGACACTTGAAGGGTATTTGTGTCTTTTCAAATGACACATAACGTCTGGTTAATGGCAAGTACTAGATTGGCACATTTTGAAAGTTTGGATGCTAAATTGTCACGTTTTAAAGTTCGGGGACCAAAATGGCACTAGACCCAAAGTACAGGGTACTAATCCGGAATTTTCTCTATCTTTAATCTGAGTAGTGGTAATTAAGTTTAACTTGTAGGTTGTTAACTCTTACATCAAAAGGTTTGTTGGGTCTTTCAGGTTCTTGGGCTTCTCCTCCGAATACAAATGATCAGACTCCTTACCGTAAAATGTATGTGTTTTTTAATTGGGATTTGCTACTCACACCTACCTCACATCTCTTGCCCACAAGAATACCCACAACAAATTACCTCTATGCATTGGAAACATTTCCTCATGCATAATACCATGTAGGTGGATAAGATGTTTTCCATGTGTGGCTGCCATATTATGTGGGTAGATGTGGGCAGGAGAT
The DNA here is from genome assembly GCF_055504915.1 of Nelumbo nucifera. Taxonomy (NCBI): domain Eukaryota; kingdom Viridiplantae; phylum Streptophyta; class Magnoliopsida; order Proteales; family Nelumbonaceae; genus Nelumbo; species Nelumbo nucifera. Next base: position 98,441,587 of record NC_142651.1, read on the forward strand.
CAGGGACTCTTTGTGAGAAGTTGATTTGAACTTGTGTTTTTCATAGAATGGAGGGGTAAGGATCTACTACCAATAAAACACTCCCAACACTGTCCCAACATGCCATTACAGCTATACATTGAGAATATCTCTCTTGTCATTCATGAAGAGATATTCTTGATGTATGAATGATTGGTTGGGATGTTGTTGGGACCAAGGTTCAAAAAATTGGCATGAACCTGTCCATATCGGTCGATATGTATCGTATCGGGAGCACCCCGATATACCCTTATAGAGGGTGTATCGAGGTTTTGACCGATTCAAAGGATGGAGGAACCTTAAACCGGCCCCTGAATCGAATTTGAAAAAAATAAAAAAAAAGTACCAATACTGCCGGATACATCCCTACTGTGTATTGGGCATATTGATATTTAGAACCTTGGTTGGGACTGTGTAATGGTAACCGGTCCGAACTCTGAACAGAGGATTCTACAAAAACGGGGGTAATATATCCCAAAAATCAGAAAAGACAACAAGAGAAAGAGGTAAAAGAAGATAAGAAACATCCACACATACAAGAAATGTCATTTTAATCACAATAAAATTGGCCCACTGTAGCCACACGTTAGGAACATCTCCCTTATCGTCATGGAGAGATGTTCCCGACTGCAATGGTTGGTTGGAATAATGTTGGAAGCTGAGATTTATGGTGTTGGATTATATTGCTAGAGTATTGCTGGATCACCTGCTAACAAAATACATTCCAACAACTTATCAACGTTATCTAACACCGCACATCTCGTACCTGCGTGTTAGAGAAAATTGATAGGGTGTTGGAACGTGTTTGCTGGCATGACATCCCAACTCTCCTACAATTAGGAAAGATAATGAAAAAAAAGGCAAAGGAGACAAAAAAAACGTCCCAACCAGATAAAGAAAAGCCAGTTTTAATCATAAAATGTTGGCCCACGTAAAGAATAAGGTGGTATTTTATATATAAAATAACATAAATATTTCTTTCATCATTGAGCTTGGATTCAAGGAAAAATCTCTGGCTCTCAGACTGGAATTATCTCCGAAGAGAATATGTTGAAGCTCCGATCCAGGTGGGTTTAGGATTCCGCTATACTTTTCCTTCTACTGGTTCTTGTTCTTGGTTCCTTTTGGTATTTATGTTGAATATTTTCTTTGATATCTGGATAAATGAAAGGAAACTACTTTGATTTAGTGAGACATGAGCAGATGTTTTTAGTTCTCCAGCTTCTATGAAAGCTCAATCATACATGTACAAGAGAGAATTGATCTTCTTCCTCTTTCCTTCTGCTCGAACTGTTTACTTACTTGAAGCTTGTATCTGTCTTACGTTGTTGGAACGTGGAAGAGTAGAAATTTCTTCAATCTAAGAAATCTGGCTGCTGAGAGCATCAAAAGAGGTTTCTCGACGCAGTCAGGAAGGTTTGTTCATCGGATACTCCAACCACTCCGTTTTTATAATTTATTTTCTTTTGTCTCCGAACACCTGCCCAGGCTGGAATGGCACCCACCGACCGCCGGCACCTCCCTATAGTCTACAACCGTTGGATTGGGACCTTTCAATCGTATCTATCGATCGCAGTCTGTGCAGTGTAGCCGGCGGGTGCCCCCAGGTAGAACCGTGCAGGGCGGACCCCGACATGCAGATTCCACCTGAAATGCGTGGGGAAGACCGAAATTTCTAAGCTGATTGTGATGGTGGGCAGTCAGTCCATTCACCTCTTCATGCCGTTGATCTGACGCGTTCAGTGTCACAGCAGGTTGGAAGGCAAGGTTGCATTGATCACCGGAGCAGCGAGAGGCATTGGAAAGGCAACGGCGACAGAATTCATAAAAAATGGGGCCAAAGTAGTGATCGCGGACATCCGACGCCAACTTGGCCAAGATGCAGCAGTGGAGCTTGGACCCAACGCGACCTTCGTCTCTTGCGATGTTACCCGAGAATCGGATATCTCCGATGCCGTGGATTTTACCATCTCAAAACACGGTTGTCTTGACATCATGTACAACAATGCCGGGATCGCCGGGAACACTCCTCCCAGCATCGTAGACCTCGACATGACGGAATTTGACCGGATCATGAGCATCAATGTACGGGGCGTTGTCGCCGGGATAAAGCACGCAGCTCGAGTCATGATACCTCGCCGTTCTGGCTGCATCCTTTGCACCGGGAGCGTCACGGCGTTGATGGGTGGGTTGTCGCCACCCTCATACTCCATTTCTAAGGGCGCCGTCGTTGGGATCGTCAAATCAGTTGCGTCCGAGATGTGCAAGTATGGCATTCGGGTTAATTGCATCTCGCCGTTCGCCATTCCGACCCCGTTTGTGATGGAAGAAATGGTCAAGATGTTTCCCGGCGTTGATGAACAGCGCCTTGTGGAGATGGTTCAGGGTCCCGGAGAGTTGGCCGGGGCCAACTGTGAAGCTGAAGACATTGCAAATGCCGCACTGTACCTTGCCTCTGATGATGCCAAATACGTGAGCGGCCATAATCTGGTGGTGGATGGAGGCTTCACCTCCATCAAGAGACTTGGGTTCCCGGAACCGGATCAAGTGAAGTGAAATCTGGTCGTTTAATTGACAGGTTGTGTGACCGATTGTAGCTGTTTGGGTAGATTCAAATGAATGAACAAAACATTTCAACTGTCAGCCAGCAATATTACTTGCTAGATGCTACAACCCGTTCAGGAGAGCTTCTTGGTTTGGATTGGGCTGTTACAAAGAAGTGGTTCATGTTGAGCATCTGCATTTCAGATAAGCTACTCGCAGTGGATTCATGTATATTACTCACTCAAGTGGCGTTCAGAACACTGATTTGGGCTTTCCGTATTTTCAACAAGCACAGCTTCTGCACTTAAACATTGTGTTAATTGAGCTGCAGTGGAGAAACTTCTCCGAGTAGCTTCATATTTGAGCAGTGGTGGTTTGGGCGTTCAGAAAACACAGTTTCTGGCATTCCTACAAAGGGCCCAGCTCGGTATGCCAGAAGCCGCATCTTGAAAGCCCTCCCAAACGGGCACTATATCAATATTGCTTTAGGGACGCCCAAACAGCTGAACTTCAGCATCTGTAATTCATACCTAGTTAGTAGATGTGGATCACATGACAACGAGACGGACACCATAGTTTCATAGAATGAAGTGGTTACAGATCTAATTGGTTCTCCTTTCGATAACAACAATGAAACGGGCTCATTTCCCAAACATTATTTCATAAGATGATATGAAAAATGGTCATTCCCCAAATAATAACTGAAATGATAAATTGGATGGTACAACAAAATAAACAGTTCTTGTACAACCAGAAATCAAGTTAGGCAACTGCAACTTGAATAGGGGTGTGCTGCAGGCTCGTAATGGGTAAAACAAACAGAACTCCTTCAGGCATATGTTGCCATGATTTCTCTAAATAGTTGCTTCGGTGCTGCAATTGGACAGAGAGAAAATACAAGAATAAGGGTGTGTACCAAAAGAAAGAAAACATAAGGCAGGATAGATAGAGAAAGCTCCTAAGAAAATTTTAGGCTTATAGCAGGGTTTTCTTATCCATCTTACCAGGCAACCCAGTGAATTTTTCATATTGTTCATATGCCTGCCTGATGAACATCTCCAGCCCAGTAACAATAGTTACTCCAGATTCTTCTGCTTCCCGTAGGAGCCTGGTGATTTTTGGTGTGTAAACAGCATCAAAAACTAGGGAGTAGGAGCTCAGAGCTTTCTGCAAAAAAAAACAGAACGTCATTTACTTCTTTATCACAAACTGGAGGATAGAATCCCTTCCTTGTGTAAAGAAATTACATGTTTTCCAATAAGAGGGTAACCTCTATAACCAAAGATACACTACAAGGTAAAATGATTTTATTTTTGTTAAAACTGTTTTTTCAATGTTTTCTAGGCCTTGAAGACCGTTCCATGTTGAAGTAGGAAGGATGAGAATTTATCTTAATCATGGATGGTAGAAACCAATCCCTTCAAATAAACTCCCTTTTCTGTTTTAGTTATAAGTAGATGCAGGAAAAAGGAAAAAAGTTGAATTAAAATCAGTACCAATGATGAAACATGATGTATCATGGAAAAGATATGTTTGGTGTGGGGGCAACCTTAGGTATAGGTGTCTCGTCAACTTTTGGCTGCATTCCAATAGATGTTGTATTTGCAAGGATCATCCCATTCTCTGGATGGAAATCACCTAGTTCATCAAGAGACAAGGCATCTCCTCCAACCATATCAGCAAGTTCTTTGGCTCGACCTTTCAATCAGAAGGATAAAGAATAATGAGTCATGACAAGAACTATCATGCTATGTAATTTGAAGCATAGAATTAGAGACCCATTAGAACGTTACATCTAGCAACATTTGAAAAAAGCTAATACTTGGCACTTAAGTATTATATATCACATAGAAAGAAATTTATTTTTGAAGAATATTGCTTCATAATGCTTCTAAATTAAGAACATTCTAAAACCACATTTTGTAATAAAAATGACGTTCAATATGTACATTAGCAGTTCGTTCATTTATGTCAAATAAACAATGAGAGAGAAAAAAGTCACATAGAATTGTTTCCCAAGAATTCATGGAGTTATCTGCCAAAGACGAATCCTTTCAGTAGCAATGTTGTCAAAAAATCTTGCGCTTTACGACATGACTCACACTTTGAATCATGAATCTTAAGGGTTTCGATTTGAATCTTATATATGAATTCTTTTCTCCAAAAATGTTATGATTTTTGTTTGATTCCTACAATTTGATTCATAAATCTTACAATTTATAGGACTCCTACGATCCACTATTCAAATAAACTTAATTAAGAATTAGTTCTCTAGTTTGTCATTCTTTGGTTTGTATTTACTTTTATCCAAGGAGACTTGTTTTATAGCCCTTACTAGAAAATGATTATTTATGTCATTTAAGACTATTGAGTTTATTTTTCATCATATGTAAGTTAAATAGCCATTGCTTGCAGATTATTTGAATTTGGAGTCAAACTTGGTTATATCATCTTAGGCTTCTATTGTACATGGTAAATTCTACTGCTTTAGGTACATATATGGTAGATATGGATTAAAAATGGGTAAAATCATTTTCCTACATACATACCTATGGCAAATATGGTAGATATGGAAAATCTCTAGTCAGCTGAAGCTAGAAATGGACTATTTTTAGTCAAATATTTCTACAAGGTTTTGTGAAGGTCAATTGGAGAAAATGTAGAATTTTAAGGCATCTGAGGAAACCCTATCCCCCCAAGGGTGGAAGCTTTTGCTTGGGTAGTGGCAATAGATGGCATTTTGACATTAAACCATCTTCAAAACAGAGGTTTTCACCTAGCTAGCAGATGCTACCTCTGTGAGAATGCTGAGGAGAATGTCTATCATTTGCTTGTTGACTGTCTCTTCTCCAAGTTCATTTGGGGCCTTTTCTTTGGGCTCTTCAAGTCTGATAGGTGGTCTCCCAATTCTGTGGAGGAGATTTTCTCCAAGTGGCCAATGGTAAGGGGAAATGTCAAGGCAAAGATTGCCCGTAGCTGCATTCCTTTTGCTGTTTGTTAGGAAGTCTGGAAAGAAAGAAATAGAAGAATATTTGAAGAGAAGGCTTTGATCAAGGGGGCATATCACATTACCATGTGAGAAAAGAATTATGAACTAGGTTCTCATTTCCAGAGTTGGAAGGAGTCACAAAAGAAGACCTTGGTTCTGATTTTTTAAACATTCTGGAGTTGGCTTAAATGCTTAATAGTTTCCCTTTTGTTTGGTTTATGTATTTCTCTTTTCTTCTTTTCAACGTCTCCTCTATGTTTTGTTTCACTCTCCTTGTAGCTTTTTTTTTCTAGTGATATCTCATCACTATCAGATGCACTTCTCTATTATTAATAAATTTTCTTTTTTATTTATTACAAAAAATATGTACTTTTATTATATTTATATTTAATTTTTTAACAAATTTGTAAATTTACGATATGATTCATGATTCAATTCAATTCAACTTTCTGTACGATTTACGATATGATTACGATTTTTAGAACATTGTTCAGTAGTATTGGCCATTTACCCCCCTTCCCTTAACATTTTCTCAAGTGGTCATGCTAGAGGCATAAACATCATAGATAACTGAGATAAGATGATAATCTTCCATGAAGTGAAAAATATCTAAGACAGTGAAAGCATACTTAAATGTTTATACTTAAAGTCTAATTTGCCAGATTGAGCTGTTTGTATATATGCACTTGCCCTATATTCTGTATCTAGATGTATGATCCTTTTCTATTATTATTATTATTATTGTTATTATTATTATTATTATTATTATTATTATTACACTTTTTATTACTGATAAAAGAAGAAAAGAAAGTTGACATGAGAGCTTCAATCAAATTACAACTTCACCTTCCTTAAGAAATCAGGATGGGAGGATCTAGGATCTCCAAAAATCATTCATAGATACACCATTGAATTCCTTGGTTGCTAGGGCCCATGAATTGGCAAGGGAAGATCCAATCCATTGGAATTTCAAAGGGGGTTGCTTTGTGTGCCAATCCCAACAATCTCAAGAAAAATTGCCATAGCTTCCTTGTTATCATGCCATAAAAGAAAAAAAGCTACTAACAAATTTCCTTTCCATGTATGTATATATATTCATGTATAAATCCACAGGTTCCCTTTTCTTTTCCCTTTAAATTGTCACAAGAGTTGATTTTTATGCATGCAGCTTCCCACACAAAGAAGTAACTTTGGGATGAAGAGAAGGAAACAGAGTTTCTTAACTGGAAACAACACCATTTGAAAGGTCAATGACGATGTGACTCAGAAGTAGAGAAACAGCAAGAAGGATGGCAGCACGAAAAGAAATGTATATCTCTTCAAGTGTCAAAGAGGGAGGCAACTTCCTCAAGCTTGACAGTCAAAAAATTTAGTTGTATATAACAAAATAACAATGTCATATCAGAGAACACTAAGAATAAACAGAATGGGGGTAATCAATCTTTGTACCATAATGTGGAGTTAGGTACACATTGCTAGCCTAACAAGCACTTTGCACACTGCACATATCATTCTTTTGTCATAACTAATAAAGTTTCAAAGTCATTATTTCAGGGAATGCTAAAAGAAAATAAGGCACACAAACTCTTACTGTAAGTGCGATTGGCAATTACAACTCTTGCTCCCTTTTCTTTTGCACCATAGGCAAGTGCCTTACCAGCACCGCCTGCTCCAATGACTATGAAGAGTTTTCCAGCTAAAGGTGAAGCAATTGTATTGTGCATATCATGTAAACCTGCAAAAAGAAAAGAGTGAGCTCCAAAACACCTTCAAACAAAACATTTTAAAAAAAGCCTTGATAATGTACACATGTTAAAAACCTCTTAGTCCATCCTCAATAGCTGAAATAGCACCAGCATAGTCAGTATTGTAACCAGATAATTTTCCATCATTTGATCTCCTAATAATCGTATTAACAGCTCCTATGGACTGCAAGGTTTGATAAAGAAGATAAACCAGTTGGACATGATTTTAGAAAGACAAAACAGATTTGCCATTAAGATTGAATCAATTTGAACAAGCTACTGATAGTTTACCAAAAAATCTATAAGCTCAAAAGATCAATTACCTTGGCAACTGGATGAACCTCATCACAGCGTTTAAGTGCATCTTCTTTGTGAGGAATTGTACAACTGCAATTCAAAATAAAGTATTATCTTCAAAAGCAAGTCCATCGTGTGAGTATAGATAATGAAATATGTGCATCATGTAAAATACATATAAAATGAAGTAACAGAACCCAAGCCAAATACCTCAGTTACTTGAATTAATAACCCATCAGAAAAGCTACAGTGTCAAAACCAAAACAATCCACCAAGGTCGGGATTGTGCCAAAGGAAGCCTAACTCCTAAAAAATTCACCCCCCCCAAAAAAAAGTAAAGAAGAAATTACTATGAATTTGTGAACTATAATTCATATTAAGGTCTTTGGTGTGAGGATATTGGACCTGAATCCGAAAAAATCAGGGGAAGAGTAGACATCAAAAAATTTTGCAACATCATCTACCAATAAGGGCATATAAACACCGTTAAAACTGGCCGCCTTAAATGCTGCATTGAACAGAAAAGGCCCTTTGCTGTGACTCACAGGCTTCCCAAGAAGTCCATATATTTTTGTATCAGGTCCCAACTGTCTGAAGTTGTATAAGTCCAACAAATCTTTGATTGTTGGCTGCCCAGGAGCTGATATTTTTCCAGCCTCAAGTGTACCAAAAGTGAGATATCCACCAAACTTGGGGCAAAGTATCCGTGACATCAAACCTCTTTCGCCCATAACCAGCCCTATTATTGGAACCTGAAATTTCAATGTTGTGTCATACTGGAAAAGAACTTTAATAATGTAAATTGGCATATAAATATGCCAAGAAGTTTAATTGGATCTTCAAGAGAAACACAGAAATCATATAGATCTGTACCTTCTATCATTAATAAATTTTCTTCAAAAGAAACACAGAAATCGTAAGTTCTGTGGTTCCATAGAAGTTGTAGTGAAGACTTACAGTAGAACATATATATTTTTTTGTTTAAAAAATAAATGTTGCAAACCAAATCACTGTTATAGACAAAAACGAATCAACAATAATGCAACTAGATTTTACACAACAATCTAAGTAGTGTTGCATGGGAATGTATAAAGGGATCAGAATTCAACATGTGTCCAGGAGTTTGATTTGGTACGTCAAAAAGGACTCAACAGGCATGTCTATAGAAAAGTATAAACTATCAAAATAGTCCTTACTTCTTTTCAATTAGAACATTATAAACCCATAGAAAAAGGTCAAAAATCACTATTATTTAATAAAGTTTTATAGGAAAATAGTATCCATTGTGTGCATTAGGAATCAATGTACTGTCAGAATGTACATATGTCCAACATGGCACTTCATCCATTTAGGAGTCCATGCAACACTGAATCCAAGTCTTGAGCAGATTTCTGCAATAGGCCATGTTGACAGTTGTTTATGTACTCAGGTTTAGTACCACAAGGGTACTGTTGTAATTTCTCTCCTGTTTATATTGTACGACTGGACCAGTATAAATAATAATTCTTTCATTCGCCCCCAATGTTCTGGAGGGCTTTCAGTCCACTCGACTCACCTCTCTTCTCTCTTCTCCTCTCCTCTCTTCTCTTGCTCTTGCTCAACATGGTATCAGAGCAAGTCGTCCAGGCCTGAAGGGTGGTGTCAAGAAAACTGCTGTAGCATCCAGTTCGACCCAGGAGTTATAGTGACTTTTTATCTCCCAGAGCTGTCTCCAATCGAACTCCTAATCTGGTGTAATCAGTTCGACCCAGAAGTTACAGAGTTTTTTCATCTTCCAGCCCAAAAATTGCACCTCTTGTCTGCTCGACTGTAGAGAGACTATTGTTTGAGGTTTGTAGAGGGTGTTCTGTTTTTCAGAAAGACTATCATCTGAAACTAAAAGAGGTACTAGTCATCTTCTGTTCGGCTGCCTATTGTTTGAGGTTCGTAGAAGGAGTTCTGGCTTACAGGGAGACTATCATCTGAAACTAAAAGAGGTACTATCATCCTTGTCTGTTCGGCTGCCTATTGTTTGATGAACTGTTCGGCTGCCCTACTGTTGTCTGTTCAGCTGCCTATTGTTTGATGAACTGTTCGGCTGCCCTACTGTTGAGTGCCTGTATCCTTAACAAAGTAACTGTATTCAACTCTTTTCTTGGTATTGTGGACTGTTGATTGTCTGTTCAGCCGATTGATTGTCTGCTCAATATTAATCTTATTGATTGACTATTCAGCTACCCTGTTGATCTCCTCGACTGGTTGGCTATCAGGCCTACTAATTAGGTCATTCAGACCTGTTCTTGTACTGCAACAGCAGTGTTCAGACTTGTTTCAGTGAAACCGTAGGTCAGAAGGACCTGTTTCAGTACTGCAACAGCAGTGTTCAGTTTTTTGTTTGTTCTCAGTGAAACTGTAGGTCAGAAGGACCTGTTCTTGTACTGCAACAGCAGTGTTCTGTTTTTTTCCTCTCAGTGAAACCGGATGTCAGAAGGACCTATTTCTGCAATAGCCTTGTACGGCTGTACTCTTTTGGTTGTTGTTTCGTTTTTTATTCTGATATCATGGGCAGTGAAGATTCAGCCACATCTGGAGTTTCCTCAATGCTGAATGGAATGGGTGGGGGTGACCTATCCTTTCCTATGGCTGTTGTCCCTCTTGATGGTTTAAATTACCCGGAGTGGTCAAGAGGGATCAAATTATACATCACTACAAGGGGGAAGATAGGCTATATTAATGGGAGGATAAAAGAACCATCCTCTGGGAGTGCTGAATATGATAGATGGAATCAGGAGAACAGTATTGTTATGTCCCGGCTTTTGGTTTCCATGCAACCTCAAATAAGGAAGAATTTCATGTGGGCTGAAACTGCAAATGAAATCTGGGAACAAGCAAAGTCTACATATTCAGAATTGCGACACTATGCCAAAATTTATCAACTGCAAGCAGCATCTTCTACTTGTAGACAGGGGGAGAGGTGTTATCGGTTTATTACTCTGACTTAACATCTGTTTGGAAGGAGTTGGATCACTACCAGAGTGTGGATTGGAAGTGTGATGAGGATGCTAAGAAGTACAAGCAGCTTGCCTCCCAGCAAAGGGTGTTTGCATTCTTACATGGTCTGAATCCTATGTATGAATCTATCAGAGTTCAAATTCTCAGCTCTAAGGATCTTCCATCTGTTCAGGAAGTCTATGCTCTTGTACAGTCTGAAGAAAGTAGGAGAAATTTGATGAACAGCCCTGGTGGGGATGCTGTTGTGTTGGTTGCAAAAGGGGGTGTCTCTACTGGTGTGGGATCTTCTTCCCGGAAAGGAGATCTCCAGAAAAAAACAGAAGATAAGGACAAATTGTGGTGCACTCATTGCCAAAAACCCCGACACACCAAAGATACCTGTTGGGATCTTCATGGGAAACCAAAATGGGCTCAAGATCTGACTAAGAAGCATCACATGGCCAACATGGCTACTCGGGAGAATCAGCCCCCCATTTCTATTGTGACTCAGACACATCTCACTGGACCTGACCCGAGGGAGGACATTATGAATTCCTTCCATGACCATTTAGAGCTCTATGGTAGAGCAATTCGTCAGATGGATGCTCCTCCCTCAACCTCATTTGCATCTAGGTCAGGTAACCCTGCCACTGCTTTCCATGTTGCTTCTCACACCCCTGACTTTCCATGGATCATTGATTCTGGAGCGTCAAAACATATGACTGGTACGTCCTCTTACTTTCAAACCTATCACCCTCTTTCTGGGAGAGACAATGTGAGACTAGCCGATGGATCATACACTTCCATAGCTAGTCAAGGAACTCTCTCTCTTCCTCTTGGTCTTACCCTTTCTGATGTCCTTCATGTTCCAAAATTTCCCATTAATTTGTTCTCTGTTAGTAGTGTTACTAATTCCTTGAATTGCTCAGTGACTTTTTTCCCTTCTCATTGTGTGATTTAGGATCTGGCCTCGGGGAGGATGATTGGTAGGGGTCGTATGGCTGATGGACTTTACATGTTGGAGAATAAGGCTGGTTTTCATGTTACAGAGTCAATGAGTCAGTCCTATAAGAAAAAAAGTCTATTTATGGCATTGTCGTCTTGGTCATTTGTCTTTTGAGTCTTTGAAAGTTGTATTCCCAGAACTGTTTAAGTCACTGTCTGTTTCTGATTTTTCTTGTCAAACGTGTCAGTTAAGTAAACATTGTAGAACTCATTTTCATCAAAGAAATGGTAAATCTAAATCTCATTTTCACATTGTTCATTCTGATGTATGGGGCCATGTTACCTTACCATCTGAGAGTGGCTACAAGTATTTCATTACCCTCATTGATGATTATTCTAGATATACTTGGGTTTACCCAATGCGAACCAGGGAAGAAGTACCAAAAATCATTCAAGATTTCCATCGGATGGTCTTCACTCAATTTCAAACTGAAATCCAAATTTTTCAATCAAACAATGCAAAAGAATTTTTTCATAGTGACCTCACGGAGTTTTTTGCTTCGTGTGGTTCCCTTCACCGTAGCTCTTGTGCCCGCACGCCACAACAAAATGGTGTGGCCGAACGGAAGAACCGACATCTCCTTGAAGTGGCTCGGGGTTTACTACTTCATATGAATGTTCCCAAACGTTTTTGGCTTGAAGCCGTTCTTTGTTCCACCTACCTTATAAACCGTATGCCCTCTCGTCGGTTAGAGTACAAAGCCCCACATCAACTTCTCTTTCCTAAGGCTCCTCTTCTTTCTATTCCTCCGCATGTCTTTGGTTGCCGGTGTTTTGTACAAAATCTGCCTCCCACTCGTGGGAAATTGGATCCTCGTGCTATCTCTTGCATATTTCTTGGTTACTCCTTCACTCAAAAGGGATACCGTTGTTTTGATCCTGTTTCTCGGAAATTCTATGTCTCCATGGATGTTTCTTTCTTGAAGATGAGCCTTTCTTTCCTGTTTCTCCTCAGGGGGGAGTGTAGGCATGAGGAGAAACTGGTTAAGCTTCCTTCTCTTCCTGACCCTCTGCCTTTTCGTGTTTTTTCTCGTCGTCGTAAAGGCCAACCAAATTCAAGAGCTGTAGAGAATCCGGAAGCTGTACCTCCAGTGCCACCAGACTCCTCGGGGGAGGATCATACTCACTCAGGTATTTTGGCTCCCAATGATGTCCTTGAATCTATTGAAAATGATTCCTCTACTGCTAATGATCTTGACCGTCCTATTGCTCACAAGAAGGGTGTTAGATTGTGCACCATTAAACATCCCATTTCCAATTTTGTCTCCTATGAGAACATTTCATCCTCATTCCGTGCTTTCCTTACCTCTATTGACAGTGTTCCTATCCCTAAGAATGTGGCAGAAGCTCTTTCAGTTCTTGAATGGACAAATGCCATGAAGGAAGAAATTAATGCCCTTCACAAAAATGGCACATGGGAACTTGTTGATCTTCCTAAGGGAAAGGTTCCAGTTGGATGTAAATGGGTGTTCACAGTCAAGCATAAGGCTGATGGAACAGTGGAAAGGTATAAAGCTCGCTTAGTGGCAAAGGGATTTACTCAAGTGTATGGAGTTGATTATGCAGAAACTTTTGCCCCCGTTGCCAAGATGAATTCTATTAGAGTCCTTTTCTCTCTTGCGGCTAATCTGGATTGGGTTTTACACTAGCTTGACATCAAGAATGCATTCTTGAATGGTGACCTTGAAGAGGAAGTGTGCATGATTCAACCTCCTGGTTTTCTAGCTCGAGGCAATGAACAGAAAGTGTGCAAGTTGAAGAAGTCCTTATACGGGCTGAAACAATCACCAAGAGCTTGGTTCAGCAGATTCCATGTGGCAGTTCAACAGAAAGGATACAGGCAATGTCAATCAGATCACACACTGTTTGTGAAAAGAGGAGAAGGTAAAATTGCTGCTCTAATTGTATATGTGGATGACATAATTGTTACTGGTGACTGGGAGGATGAAATTCAGAGATTGAAACTTTTTCTTGCCACTTAGTTTGAAGTGAAGGATCTAGGACCTGCCAGATACTTCCTTGGAATTGAAGTCGCCCGATCAAAGAAGGGTATCTTCATTTCTCAAAGGAAATATGTCCTAGATGGGGGTGAAGCCAGTTGACTCTCCCATTGACTCCAACCATAAATTAGGTGACAGCTGTGAACCTCTCAAGGATGTGAAATAGTTTCAGAGGCTTGTAGGGAGATTGTTATACCTTTCTATGACTCGCCCAGACATTGCATATGTTGTTGGTGTCCTCAGCCAGTTCATGCATGCTCCTAGGTCTTCCCATCTCGAAGCAGCAGAGAGAATCCTCCGATGTCTAAAGAAGTATCCGGGTACTGGTTTGTTATTTCAAAAGCACGGACATTTGAAAGTTGAAGTTTATATAGATGCAGATTGGGCTGGATCCCAAAGTGACAAAAAGTCTACCAGTGGCTACTGCACCTTTATAGGAGGGAACCTTGTTACATGGAGGAGTAAAAAGCAAAATGTGGTGGCTAGATCCAGTGCTGAAGCTGAATATCGTGCTATGGCCCACGGGGTTGCTGAAGGCATGTGGATAAAGAATTTGTTGAGGGAGTTGGGTTTCCCAGTGGCCAAACCTATAACTCTGTTTTGTGATAACAAACCAGCTATAAGCATTGCTGCCAATCCGGTGCTACATGATAGAACAAACCACATCGAAGTTGACAAGCATTTTATCAGAGAGAAAGTTATCAGGCGAAGTGTGTACCCCCTATGTCACTTCTGAGAACCAGCTTGCAGACATCTTTACAAAGGGTTTAAACCTTTGCAGACATCATGATCTTTTTGACAAGTTGGGCATGATTGATATCTATGCTCCAACTTGAGGGGGAGTGTTGACAGTTGTTTATGTACTCAGGTTTAGTACCACAAGGGTACTGTTGTAATTTCTCTCCTATTTATATTGTACGACTGGACCAGTATAAATAATAATTCTTTCATTCGCCCCCAATGTTCTGGAGGGCTTTCAGTCCACTCGACTCACCTCTCTTCTCTCTTCTCCTCTCCTCTCTTCTCTTGCTCTAGCTCAACAGGCCATACTGCCATTTTATATGCAAGATAATTTGTTCACTTTATATCCATTGATAAAAGATGCATGAGTAATTAAAGCTCAAGAAGAATACAATTTAACAAGAGCTGGAAAATAAAATCAACCATTCTAATTTTCATCTAAATAGGAAAAGCACAGAAAAAAAACTGAAAAGAGGATAATTACAAACAGATATACTCTATCCATCAAGGCAGCCAGAGTTCATAAACAATTAACTGTATAACCCTAATTTCACATATTAATGGTGATCCCAGTACACATGGAGAGACTTGGAACACAAAAGTAGTTGTAATTTCGGGCAGTGTTTTTGAACTGAAACTGAGCATCCATTCGAGTATTTGATTGGAGATATGGAAAACCAACAAAATCTCATCTTCCTGGTCCAAGGGAGAGAACTATTTCATCATTTTCACAGGTTTCCTTAGGCTTCCACAGTTCAAACAATCAGTGATTGAAAAGTGAGGGATATGGCATCAAAGTTGAAGGCATTCAGATATGCTCCAACATCTCCATTTCTTCAGAATCCTCATATTTAGCAAAATCCCTCTGAAGGAAAATGACAATATTCCTCTACCTGTCAGAAAACCAGATAGGATACTATAACCTTCTTCTGGGAACTGAAACTAATGCTAAAAAATATTCAATCTAATCTTCTCTTCACAACTTGCACAACAACAACTCTTTACCTCCTTGTTGGAGTACTCAATTCTTAAGATGTACGAGGAATGGAGTTATTTTAGAGAAAACTATATTCAGGTACTTTAGTGTAATATGGGGGAGGGTTTCTTGAAATTTTGGATAATTTTAAAACATTAAAAAGGTTCTTTCTCATTAGAGAGACAGACTGGCGTGTGATATTGCTTGATCTAATAATCTGTGTTTATAGTGATCAAATATGTCAAGTAACTACAGATCTATTAGTTAAAAATTCTTTTTATGTTGAAAATCTAATTCTTCTTCTATTACACTTCATTATTCATTATTCTTGTTATCTTTCAATCAGATCATGTTAATTGTTTGACATTTTAGGATTTTATCAATCTTCTTGGTCTCCCTATTCTTAATTTCAGTTTACCCTCTTGTGATTCCTGTTATTGTATCTAGTTTTACCATAAATAGTGTTGAGAAATATATTGTATTTGGGTTTTCTTTCAAGGGAAGTGTTGGAGGTTACATGGGTGTATTTGTAATGTCAATAAATTTTGGGGACTTGTATGTCTTTATGGGAGGAAGAGAGCCTGTGTGTAATTCTGATATAATTTGGTCTCTTGCTTATTTAAGCCATTGGTTGTGCAGGGTTGAGTGAATGAAGGCATTTGTTGTGAGTCTGTAGTGTGGTCAGTTTTGTATCTCTTCTTCTCATAGTGAATGTTTTCCCTCTCTCCCGTCCCGTGGATGTAGGCTACTGAGCTGAACTACATTAAATCTTTGTCACTTTGTGCTTTCTCTCTTTCTTCTTTCTATTTTCTTCTTGGTTTACTATAGTGTTTTAAAAGGCGTGGGAGGCATACGCTTGGAGGCACACCTTCTTCCTCCTCCTCCTTCCTCTTTTTCCTCCTCATCCCCCTCCTCTTAAGGAGGCTTATACCTCTTATGTTCTGAACTACGCCTCACACCTCTAGGTACTGGAATGCATTGTGTCATGCCTCCGCGTTTTAAAACATTGGTTTGCCACTCGTTTTCCTACTGTTTGACAGTGGCTTTCTATAAATAGGCAAATTTATGTTAGGCTATAGCATTCTTAATTCACCTAGCTTTTCAGGATTTTTGGAGAATTTTCAAGCAATTTTTGATGCCTATAAAAGAGTTCTAGAGATTCCTTCCTAAAAATTAAGAAAATTTGAGTTTGTGATTTTTTTTGCATGGTTAATGCTTTCTTGTCTAGATCTAATATGGTGCTTCAGGATTTTTTTTTTATCTTATTAGTTTGAAGGGCAGTCCAGTGCATGAGGCTCCCACCAATGCAGGGTCTGGGGAGGGACAGATGTACGCAGCCTTACCCCTGTACAAACAGAGGGGCTGTTTCCAAGATTTGAACCCTGGTCACCCAGGTCGCAATGGAGCAACCCAACTGTTGCACCAAGGCCCACCCTTCTTTATCTTATTAGTTTCTGGATCCAATAACGAAGATTTGTTGGATTTTGTGAAAAAATTGAATGAGCATCATGGTAGATATTACCTTGAGAGAGTCTATGAATCCTGATTGTAGGTCAAAAGATCCTTTATATTTTAGGCTTTTCTGATAATCAAGAAATGTTTCTTGAAGATTACTGATTTCAAGTTCTGACACCAAGGTTTATTGTACCTTGCATGTGTTCAATAAAATTATTGAAAGGCTACATTTTTTTTTTTTTAATCAGCAAAGTGAGTTCATTTATTAATGATTGAAAAAGTTGCATGAATTAGCTACACAGTAGCCCAAAAACAACAGAAAACAGCTTGGCCACCCTAATTTGTTTTGCCATCCCCCGCTTTTTTACTATAACAGATTACAACATTGCCCAAAATAAAGTGGATCTGTCCACTCCCTGTTTTGCTAGGACATCTGCCAGCCCATTTGCCTTTCTTTTTACCCATCCAAAGCTAGTGTTACAAATTTTTGCAAGGAAGTCAATTTCCCTTAAGGCAAATCTATATTTCCATGGGGCTGAATTGATTTGTTTTGCCCAAGAAATGACCAATAAGGAGTCTCCTACTTCGAGCTCTCTAACACCCAGATGTGCTGCTAGTTTTAGTCATTGTAAAAGGGCCATTATCTCAGCCTTAACCAAATCTCCAAAACCAATTGGCCTGGAGAATATGACCACCACTACTCCTTGATGGTTTCTAAAGACTCCCCCTATACCCCGCCCTCCCTTGATTGCCAAAGGAGCTCCCATCAAAATTTAGTTTCAATTTATTTGGCCATAGAGGTTTCCGTTCCATTCTCACTACTTCTTTGTGTGTATCTGTTTGTGCCACTTCAGTCCATTTCCATAATAAGTCATTTGCAGAAACATCTCTGAAGAGTTCCATTGCTTTTTCCCAATGATCCGGTCCCACATCAGTGTTCTCTACAGATCCTTATGGATTCAATCACTTCCTCCACTGATCTACTCTTCTCATGGAAGATTCTTTGGTTTCTCTCTTCCTAGATGGTCCATACCAGGGCTGCTCTTGTTATTCTCCACAAATATCTTCCCCTTTTCTTCTATTGCCTCAAGAAGCTAGAGTTGAATAGGGTAACCACATCCTGTGGGGGTACCCATCTAGGCATCTACAACCAAAAAGAGAGCAAAGGTAGTCCCAAATACAAGTCACAAACAAACAGGAGAGTGGTAAATGAGGAAGGGTCTCACCACTGGCCTTGCAAAGGAGATACAGATGAGGAGAAAGGCAATTATTTGACCTTCTTTTCTGTAGCACACCACAGGTGTTAATCTTCCCAAGGAAGCTTTCCCAACATAGAGCCTGCACTTTAGGAGGGATTGGTTTGCACCAAATTTCTCTCACTGAGAGATTTACCCCTGCAGGTTTTGAGCTAATAAGAAGGTTAAAGAAGGAAGAACATGAGAAGTGATCATCAGGGGAGGGGTACCAAACTCTACCATCCAAAAGATTTTGATCCAGGAAAACCTTTTCCAAGAGAGAAAGTAGGAGGATAAGGGATTCACATACATTGTCCCTCAAGCCTCTTCTGAACCTGAAATCCCAGTTTAACCCTAGTGTTGAAAGCCTGCCAAACCTAGAGAACGATTCGTTCTTGAGGTATGTTAATGAGTATAGTGTTGGGAATTATAATTTGAGTTGCAATTCCCCAAGCCAGAGGTCACCCTAGAATAAGACTCTATCCCACATCCCACGTTAAAACTGATGTGATTGACAAAAGTAGGTAGTACCTAAAAGATTGCCCTCCAAGGGAAAATTTAAGTATTGTGAGGCGCCAGTTTTGCATCCCAGCCATTTTCCGCTACACCATGAATGCTTCCAATGATCTTGTGCCACAACCTGTCTTCCTCTAAGGGAAATCTCCACAACCACTTTCCTAGAAGAGTTGTGTTCCTCTTAATCAGGTCCAATTCCCAAGCCTCCTTGCTCCTTAGGTTTACATACCTATTCCCACTTCACCAAATGATCTTTCTTTTCATCTCCTGGCACCCACAAAAAAATCCCTCATCATTTTTTCTAACTGCTTTGCAATTTTCACTAGGATTCTAAAGGTGGAAAGGTAATAGGTGGGAAAATTTGCTAGGGTGGATTTGATCAATGTAATTCTTCCCCCTAAAGAGATATAATTTCTCTTCCATAAGGCAAACTTTTTAGCAAATCTTTCCACTACTGGTTTCCAGAAACTATTTGCTCTAGGGTTTCCTCCCAAAGGCATACCTAGATACTCTAGGGGCCAAGTTCTCACCTCACCCTAGGGTTTCAACCAATAGTAAAATGTAATCCTCTCCCAACTTTATCCTAGCCACACAACTTTTTCCCCAATTGACTTTCAAGTTTGATATTCTTTGGAATTGGTCAACTAAGGCTTTCGAATTCCTTATGCTAAACTTTGTACATCTCTCACAGAAAATGATTATGTCATCAGCAAATTGCAGATGAGTCACAACAACCTCATTTCTTTCAATTCTCCACCCTCTAAATTGGTTTTCAAGATCAGCCTTAGTGATCAATTTACTCAGGACCTCTATAATGAAGGTGAACAAGAAAGGGAATAGAGGATCTCCTTGCCTTTAAACCTCTTTTAGGTGGGAAGAAATCCTTTGTCACACCATTGATTAGAACTGAGAAGTGTGCCAAGCTAATACTACCATTTATCCACTTTCTCCATCTTTCTCCAAACCTTATTTTTCCCATCAGGCTCATGAGGAAGGTCCAATCCACCATATCATAGGCTCTTTGCAGATCCAATTTGCACATTAAGTCTTCCCCTCCCTGTTTTTTCTTTTTTGCTATATATTAATTTGCTACTAGAATTTGGTCAATTGTTTGTCTTCCTTCCACAAAGGCTCCTTGATTTTCAGTGATTACCAGAGGCAACACAGTTTTAAACCTTCCCGCCAAAACTTTAGCTATGGTCTTGTATAGGTTACCAACAAGACTTATGGGCCTATACTCTTTTGGAGTTTTGGCTTCTTTCTTCTTAGGAGCTAGTGCTAGGAATGTGGCATTTGCTCCCAATGAGACTCCCACTTATGAAAGAATTTTTTTTTTTGATTGGAGTAGAAGATCAAGACTGCAATCAGCCTTGAACCCTAATAGATTTTAGATTAAGAAAAGTAGAAGAAAAGTGAGAGGAAGGAGGAAAGAGAGGAGAGGAACAGGAGAACACAGAGGTTTGAAAGAAGGGACAGATGCTAACACTTCTGCTGCCGCCACTCTCTTTAGTATTTATAGGTTATGTTCAGTACATAGAGAAAAGGACAGATCTGCCCTTAGTACTTACATGACAAATAAAGCAAATAAAAACTGAAATAAATAACAACTGAAATAACAAACTGACCACCAACTGACACTACCATGACTGAAACAAATAATTACACATACTATCTGTTAACAAGTGTAATATATGTACTGTTCACAGACTTAGTACCCGCAGGGGTATTTTTGTAATTCTGTAGACATATTGTTATGTACGAAAAGAATAGTATAAATGCAAAGCTTCACTTGACTGAAGCTTAGTTTTGTTGAGGCCTTAACTCAGTTGCCTCTTATTCTTCTTCCTCTTCTCCTTCTTCCTTCTTCTTTTCTCCTTTTCTTCTTCTTCTTGGCCTCCTGCTCAACATGGTATCAGAGCAGGTTCGTCCAGGCCTAGAAAACTACTAGCTGAGGTCTCTCTCCTCTGCTGCGAAGGAGCTATAGTACTGATGCTCGAAGACAAGGAAGAGGAAGCTTTTCTAGTGCTGCGGTTAGTCTTCACTGCCGAGTAGGGCTCTGCTACAAGTATGCTGACTGTTCAACTTCCTAGCACAGAAAAAGGGTTCGGCTACATGTTTTTTGCTGGTAACTGGGTTGCTTCGGCTAAGAGGACTGTAGAAATCCATCCCAGATGTTCAAAGGAAGGCTCTGACCTGAAGGGGAGTTCGATTTCATGACTGAACTGCCTATTGCAATCTGACCTGAAGGGAAGTTCGAGTTCATGACTGATGACTGTGCTGCCTATTGCTGGTACTGAGATTTTTTTTCTCTTCCTGTTTATGGCTTCTTGCACGACTGTTAATGTTCCAGAATCTGACTTGGGGACTGTTCCCCTTCCTCCGATTGTATGTTGCCCTAGTCTGCACTCTAAGGGGCTGTTGATGAACCCTAGAACTTGAGTGACTGTTCGGCTGCCCTGGAAAGTGGATATCAGCCGATTAGGTGTGGTGAATCACCACTCGTATTGCTGCTCCTACTGTGTCTCTTTTTGGGCTGAGAAGCTGTATCAAAGTTGTAAACTGTAGGTCTTTCAGACCTGGTTACACTGCATGTGCAGTTCGTATAGTGTTTTTGTGAACTCCTACACAGTGTAGGTGATAACCCCTAGTACTGCAGTTGCAGTGTTTGTGTTTGGTTCTCTATGAAACTGAAAATCAGCAAGTGCCTAGTTGTGGACTGTAACAGCTCTGTAAGGCAGTGTACCTGTGTTTTTTGAGTACTTCTAAACCTAGAATCATGACTAAGGAAATATTGTGGTGTTTAATTGTCAGAGGCCCCGACACACCAAAGATACTTGTTGGGATCTCCATGGGAAACCAAAGTGGGTTCAGGATTACCTAAGAAGCAAGGCTCAGATGTAATTAGAAGACCCGGGCAACAAGGTACCAAGAAACACCACATGGCAAATATGGTTTCTCGGAAGAATCAGCCCTCCACTTCTACTGTGCCTCAAACATCACATAGCCAACACAACTACTCTGGATCAGACCCAAGGGAGGATATTGTAAACTCCACCACCTCTTTTGCATCCATATCAGGTAATTTTGCCACTGCTTTCCATGCTGCCTCACACAACCTTGACTCTCCATGGATCATCGATTCTGGAGCGTCAAAACACATGGCTGGTATGTCCTCTTACTTTCAAACTTATCACCCTCTTTCCGGAAGAGATAAAATGAGACTAGCTGATGGACCATACACTTCCATAGCTGGTCAAGGAACTCTCTCTCTTCCCCTCGGCCTTACTCTTTCTAATGTTCTTCATGTTCCAAAATTCCCTATGAATTTGTTCTCAGTTAGTAGTATTACAAATTCCTTGAATTGTTCTGTGACTTTTTTCCCTACCTATTGTGTGATTCAGGATCTGGCCTCGGGGAGGACGATTGGTAGGGGTCGTATGGTTGATGGACTCTACATGCTGGAGAATACGACTGGCCTTCATGTTACAGAGTCTATGAGTTGGTTCAAAAAGAGTAAAATGTATTTGTGGCATTGTTGTCTGGGTCATTTGTCTTTTGAAACCTTGAAATTGGTTTTCGCAGAACTATGTAAGTCAATGTCTGTTTCTGATTTTTCCTGTCAAACGTGTCAGTTAAGCAAGCATTGTAGAACTCAATTCCCTCAAAGAAATAGTAAATCTGAGTTTCCTTTTCACATTGTGCATTCTGATGTGTGGGGCCCTGTTACTTTACCTTCTGAGAGTGGCTACAAGTACTTCATTACCTTCATTGACGATTATTCCAGATACACTTGGGTATATCCAATGCGAACCCGTGAGGAAGTACCAAAAATTATACAAGATTTTCAACGGATGGTCTTCACCCAATTTCAGACCGAGATTCAAATATTCCAGTCAAACAATGCAAAAGAGTTTTTTCATAGTGACCTCACGGAGTTCTTTGCTTCACATGGCTCTCTTCATCGGAGCTCTTGTGCCCGTACGCCACAAGAAAATGGTGTGGCTGAACGGAAGAACCGACACCTCCTTGAAGTGGTACGGGGTTTACTACTCCATATTCCCAAACGATTTTGGCTTGAGGCTGTCCTTTGTTCTACATACCTCATTAACTGAATGCCCTCTCATTGGTTAGAGTACAAAGCCCCACATCAGCTTCTCTTTCCTAAGGCCCCTCTTCTTTCTATCCCTCCTCATGTTTTTGGTTGTCGGTGCTTTGTCCAAAACCTATCTCCCACTCGGGGGAAATTGGACTAGTTGAAAAACAGCCCACTTGATGTATGGAATTGTTTGAGTTAGATGCAAACCAGAAAATAAACAAACAAGAGAGAAAGAGAAGAGAGAGCTGGCGGCAATGAGTGTTAGAGAGTAAGAGGTTCGGACATAACCTCTCTCTAACACTCTAAACATCTTATTAATAAGTTAATCTTTGACAAATTACAGAGAGGCCCTTGAGTGGGCAGGAAAATACAAAAACAGAACATTACAGAGTATGGGCCCAGAATAAGGCCCACAACAGAGAGAAACATAACATAACATGAAATGACAGTCTATGGGCCATTCAGCCCATCTTCTCTACACTCCCCCTCAAGTTGAGCATAGATGTTAATCATGCCCAACTTGCTAGTGTCATGTTGAAGCCTTGCCTTGGAAATGCCCTTGGTGAGGAAATCTGCCAATTGTCCTTCAGAAGTAATGAATGGAAGAGACACTTCACCGGAGGAGACTCTTTCACGAATAAAGTGTTTATCAACCTCAATATGTTTGGTTCTATCATGTTGTACCGGGTTGTGAGCAATGTTGATGGCAGCCTGATTATCACAGTACAACATCATGGGTTTGTCATGATCAATCCCAAGTTCTTCCATTAAGGACCTTAGCCACAACAATTCCGAGACTCCATGTGCCATGGCTCTATATTCTGCTTCTGCGGAGGATCGAGCCACAACTGTTTGTTTCTTACTCCTCCAAGAGACAACATTACCAGCCACCAGATTGCAATACCCTGAAGTAGATCTTCTATCATCAATATTTCCAGCCCAATCAGCATCAGTATAGGCTTCAAGTTTCAGATGACCATGTTTGGCAAATAGAATTCCTTTTCCTGGAGAGCCTTTCAGATAGCACAAAATCCGTTCTGCTGCTGCCATATGGGTATCTCTAGGAGCATGCATGAACTGGCTAATGCAACTGACAGCATACGCAATATTTGGCCTAGTCATGCACAGGTACAAAAGCTTCCCAAGAAGTCTCTGAAAGACCCCTTTGTCTTCCAACAAAGTTCTATCCGAAGTTGAAAGTTTGTGACTCATATCAATAGGAGTTGCAGCTGGTCTTGCACCCAATTTTCCAGTTTCAGACAACAAATCAAGGACATATTTCCTCTGGGAAATAAGAATCCCATCCCTGGATCTGACAACTTCTATGCCAAGGAAGTATCTCAACTCCCCCAGATCCTTAATCTCAAATTCTGTACGGAGGAAAGACTTAAGGGCCAGAATGCCTGAGGCATCATCACCAGTCACTATAATGTCATCAACATACATAATGAGATACACTGCTAGAGATCCACTTTTCTTCACAAAAAGAGTATGATCTGACTGTGTCTGAACATAGCCGAATTTAACAAGTGCAGCTCTAAATCTCTCAAACCAGGCTCTAGGAGATTGTTTGAGGCCATAAAGAGATTTCTTCAGTTTACATACCTTTCCTTGCATATCTTTCCCATACATTCCTGGAGGAAGACACATGTAGACCTCCTCATGTAAGTCACCATTCAGAAATGCATTCTTTACATCTAACTGATAGAGAGGCCAATCAAAGTAAGCTGCCAGAGATAAAAGAACCCTCACAGATGTCATCTTAGCAACAGGGGCAAAAGTCTCCAGATAGTCAATCCCATATGTCTATGTGTAGCCTTTTGCAACAAGTCTGGCCTTGTACCTCTCAATAGTCCCATCTGCCCTGTATTTAATGGTAAAAACCCACTTGCATCCAACTGGATCCTTCCCTTCAGGCAAATCCACCACCTCCCAAGTACCATTTTCATGTAGAGCATCCATTTCAGTTTGCATGGCATCTCTCCATTCTGGAATCCCAAGAGCTTCTGATACAAACCTAGGAATGGGGTTAGAAGCAACTGAAGAGAGGTAGGCACAATATGAGGGGGAAAGTAGGTCATAAGAAAGGTATTTGGAAATGCAGTGTGCAGTACACTTCCGCTTTCCTTTCCTAACAGCAATGGGGACATCAAGATCTGGGAAGGATGATTCCAAGGGAGCTGAAGCAGTACCTGTTATCTCATCTGTGATTGGGAGTGTATGAGCCTCATCTGTCGTAAGGGAAACCACTTGCTCATTCCTGGATCTCTGCCTTTGATACACTTTGGGATTATGGGTAGGACGAGGAGGTAAAGAAATAGGAGCACTAGGACAAGAGGAATGAAGTGGCTGATCCTCCTTTGATTCATTTGGTGAGGATACAGATTTGTCAAGAGACTCAACTGGGACAGGAAGGGGAAGAGCAAAAACTTGTGACAGACTCTCCCCCTGTTGACAATGTCCTTCCCTGAGAGGAACCATAAAAAGGGGAAAGTTCATCAAAGGTAACATCCATAGAGACATGTCGGGTGCCAGTCTTTGGATCAAAACAACAATAACCCTTTTGTGTGGGGGAGTAACCAAGGAAGATGCATTTGTGGGCTTTTGGTTCAAACTTGTGTCTCTGCACACTTGGAATGTGAACATAACAGGTACAGCCAAACACACGAAGAGGAATTGGGAAGAGATCCTTGTCTGGATGAAGAAGACTGAAGGGGGATTTAAACCCTAAAACCCTAGATGGCATACGGTTTATGAGATAGGTAGTAGTAAGTACAGCATCACCCCAAAATCTTGTGGGAACATGTGAGGCAAATAAAAGGCTCCTTGCAACTTCAACAATATGTCTATTTTTCCTCTCAGCAACTCCATTTTGTTCAGGGGTTCTAACACAGGAGTTTTGGTGAATAACCCCCATGTCAGAGAGATACAAGGATAAACTCTTCTCAAAATACTCTTTTGCATTGGCAGATCTGAAAACCTTAATTCTGGTATCAAATTGAGTTAAAACAAACTCATGAAATTGCCTCACAAGTCTCGGGACTTTATCTCGGGATTTCATTAAGTATATCCAAGTGAATCTAGAAAAGTCATCAATAAACAGGATAAAGTATCTGTAACCCCCCATAGAGGATAAGTGGTAAGGCCCCCACACATCAGAGTGTACAATATGAAAAGGAAAAAAAGATCTTTTATTGCTCACAGGGTAATTTTTTCTACAATGCTTTGACAACTAACATGACTCACAATTGAGACTGGACACACTGACTCCCTTAAACAGTTTGGGAAGCAAATGACTTAAAGCAGAAAAAGGTAAATGACCCAACCAACAATGACTCAACATAATTTGATTGACAGACTCTGAAGAAGTAGAACCAAAAGCAATATTCTTGGGATGATCAAAGCATTGGCCAGGGGTGTCGAGCAAGTATATTCCATTCGCTTCATGGCCACTCCCAATCACCTTCCGAGACTTCAGGTCCTGAAACACACAGTGAGAAGGGAAAAATGTTACACAACAATTCAATGACTTGGTCAAGCTACTTACAGATAACAAGTTGGTATTTAACTTAGGTACATGAAGAGTGGAAGATAAGAGTAAAGAGTCTGTAGGCTTGACAGTTCCCTTGCCAGAAATAGGGGCAAGAGAACCATCAGCTAAGGTGATTTTGTCACGACTAGGAAGCAAATCATATGACACAAACAAAGTGGAAAGGTTGGTCATGTGATCAGAAGCACCTGAGTCAATGATCCAAGGGGTCTTTGGATTACCTGAGGTGGATGCATGGTTAGCAGAAGCCGTTATACCTAAGTGAGCAAATGCGGTGGTGGCTGGACTTCCAGAAGGGTTGGATGATGAAGTTACACCTTCAAGCTGGCTGATCATCTTTCCAAACTTCTCATATTCAGCTTTCATGGCTGCCAATTGTGCATTGGCAGACTCAACCTTTGTATCTGTACTTGTGGCTGCATGTGCACTTCCTGTCTTTCTACTATCATTCTTCTTCTGGAATCGGATAGGGACAAGACTGGGATGCAATTTCCAGCACTTGTCCTTGGTGTGTTTCGGCTTCTTGCAATATTCACACACCACCTCCTTCTTTCCTGTGCCACTAGGAGCTCCTGTAACCCCTTTGGGTTTAATTCCCATATTTGCAAAATGATCATTGGTACTGACTCCTTGAACCTGCACTTGCCTCCTACTTTCTTCACTGTTGACCAAAGCATATGCTTGAAACAATGAAACATCTTCCTTGGACAAGATGTTTTGCTTTGTAATGTCATATTCAGAATTCAGCCCTATCAAGAACTCAAAGACCCTATTCCTTTTCAACCAAATTCCTGTATGTTTTAGCATCCTTAGGGGTATCCCATGTCACAGCCTCTATCAAATCAATCTCTTGCCATATAGATTTTAGGGCTGAGAAGTATGCTGCAAGTGACTTCTCCCCCTGTCTTAGATTCTTCACATCACTTCTCAGTTTGTAAGCTCTGGCAACATTCAACTTCTGGGAGTAAGTTTCTGCAACACTATCCCAGATTTCTTTAGACGAGTTCATCCACAGATAATGCTGACTAATCTGTGGTTGCATTGAGTTCACAAGCCACCCAATCACTGTGTAGTTTTCTTGCACCCATCTCTCATAAGATGGATCATCCTCTGGAGGAGCTTTCTTGCTCCCAGAAATAAAACCCCATTTTCCTTTGCTACAAATATGGATTTTCATTGATTGTGACCAAGCCAAGTAGTTGGTCCCATCAAGCTTAACTGTAGTTACAGCCAGCATAGAATTGGTTGGGGTTCCCAAAATCTGTCCATATTCAGCAGCATTCTTGTTTTCAAGGCTTGAGAAATCCATCATGTAAAGGCTCCAATTAGGATTTTCAATAGGTTTCCCAAGGTACTGGGGTCTTGATTAGTTTAGTTTGAGCTGAATAGGCAACAACAACTAGCTCACAGAATCAGTTCAATCTTGATAACTGTGACAGTCCAGTTCGGTGGTAGTTCTTTCTTTACTGTTTCAACCTTCAAAGGACACCCAACAAACCTCCAATCACAAGGTATTTCAGGTTCCCAACAGCCGTTGTCCCAAAGAGAAGAAAAAAGGCCACAGTCCTTAAGAGACCTTTTGTCGAACACTCAGTGTGCAGTAGTTAACAACCTACTGTTAACTAGAAGAAACCACTTCAAAGTGTTCAGTATAGGTCCAAGAAGAGGCTGGGATGAAGATGAGACTAGTACCACTTAGTTTTAGATCAGTTTCAGCAGCTTGGCAGTCCAATAATCAGCCGAATAGCACTTCCAAAACAACCCAGAAATTTCTGAGTAGAATCAGTCCAGCAACAGTGGGCCGAATGGAGGTGGGCTTTGAATGCTTTAACAATCCTCCCAAACAACAAAAAATAACCCAACAAAGGACTGAGAAAAGACTTACAGCAAGAGTCTCTGGTTTGAACTATAAACCAGGCCGAACACTTGTTCTCTGAGATAACTTCGAAATTCTTTTTCTCTGATTTCAAATCAGGCCAAACAACTTGCTCTTTGATTCTTCCTGGTCACCGAACCCTTCTCCAAGTGTATAGAAACTTGGGCACCCTCCAATGACCTCCAAGAACCAAGCAGGTGACTGTAAACTTTCAGCCCTAGAACCTCCTCATGTAGTTGGCTGAACTAGAACCACATGAGGGACACGCGAGCAATGGCTCGCTCTGATACCAAGTTGAAAAACAGCCCACTTGATGTATGGAACTGTTTGAGATTAGATGCAAACCAGAAAATAAACAAACAAGAGAGGAAGAGAAGAGAGCGCTGGCGGAAATGAGTGTTAGAGAGTAAGAGGTTCGAACATAACCTCTCTTTAACACTCTAAACATCTTATTAATAAGTTAATCTTTGACAAATTACAGAGAGGCCCTTGAGTGGGCAGGAAAATACAAAAATAGAACATTACAGAGTATGGGCCTAGAATAAGGCCCACAACAGAGAGAAACATAACATAACATGAAATGACAGTCTATGGGCCATTCGACCCATCTTCTCTACAGGACTCTCGTGCTATCCCGTGTATATTTCTTGGCTACTCATTCTCTCAGAAAGGGTATCGTTGCTTTGATCCTGTTTCTAGGAGATTCTATGTCTCCATGGATGTTACCTTCTTTGAAGATGAGCCCTTCTTTCCTGTTTCTCCTCAAGGGGAGTGTAGGCATGAGGAGAAACTGGTTCAACTTCCTCCTCTTCCTAATCCTTCTCCTTCTCCCCCTTCTCTTCCTGATCCTCCACCTTTCCGTGTTTTTTCTCGTCGTCATAAAGGCCAACCAAGTTCAAGAGCTGTGGAGAATCCAAAAGCTGTACCTCAAGTGCCATCAAACTCCTCGGGGGAAGATCATACCCTCTCAGGTAACTTGACTCCCAATGATAGTCTTGACCTCCCTGTTGCTAATGATCTTGACCTTCCTATTGCTCACAGGAAAGGTGTTAGTTTGTGCACCACAAAACACCCCATTTCCAACTTTGTCTCCTATGAGAACATCTCACCTTCATTTCGTGCCTTCCTTACCTCCATTGACAGTATCCCTATTCCCAAGAATGTGGTAGAAGCTCTCTTGGTACCAAAATGGACAAATGCCATGAAGGAAGAAATTGATGCTCTTCATAAGAATGGCACGTGGGAACTTGTTGATCTCCCTAAGGGTAAGGTTTCAGTTGGATGTAAATGGGTGTTCACTGTTAAGCATGAGGCTGATGGAACTGTGCAGAGGTATAAAGCTCGTTTAGTGGCAAAGGGTTTTACTCAAGTATATGGAGTTGATTATGCAGAAACCTTTGCCCCTATTGCCAAAATGAACTCTATTAGAGTACTTTTCTCTCTTGCTGCCAATCTGAATTGGGATCTACATCAGCTCGACATCAAGAATGCCTTCTTGAATGGTGACCTTGAAGAGGAAGTTTATATGGCTCAACCCCCCGGTTTTTTGGCTCAAGGAAGTGAAAAGAAAGTGTGCAAGTTAAAGAAGTCTTTATATGGGCTGAAGCAATCACCAAGAGCTTGGTTTAGCAGATTTCATACTGCAGTTCAGCAGAGGGGATACAAGCAATGTCGGTCAGATCACACACTGTTTGTAAAAAGGGTAGAAGGTAAAATGGCTGCCCTAATAGTATATGTGGATGACATAATTGTCACTGGTGACTGGGAGGATGAAATTCAAAGTTTGAAGGGCTTCCTTGCCACTCAGTTCGAAGTGAAAGATCTAGGACCTGCCAAATACTTCCTTGAAATTGAGGTTGCCTGATCAAAAAAGGGTATCTTCATCTCCCAAAGGAAATATGTCCTAGACTTGCTTAAGGACACTGGAAAGATTGGGGTTAAACCAACCGACTCACCCATTGACCCCAACCATAAGTTAAGTGACAGCCAAGGTGAACCTCTTAAGGATGTGAAGCAATTTCAGAGGCTTGTAGGAAGATTGTTGTACATCTCTATGACTCGTCTAGACATAGCATATGCTGTTGGTGTCCTCAGCCAGTTCATGCATGCACCTAGGTCCACCCATCTTGAAGTAGCAGAGAGAGTACTTCGGTATCTTAAGAAGTTCCCGGGTGCTGGTTTATTATTCCAGAAACATGGACACTTGAGGGTTGAAATTTACACATGCGGATTGGGCTGGATCCCAAAGTGACAGAAGGTCTACTTGTGGTTACTGCACCTTTGTAGGAGGGAACCTTGTTACTTGGAGGAGTAAGAAGCAAACCGTGGTAGCTAGATCCAGTGCTGAAGCTGAGTACCGTGCAATGGCACACGGAGTAGCCGAAGGTATGTGGATAAAGAATCTATTGGGAGAGTTGGGTTTTCCAGTTGGTAAACCCATGACTCTACTCTGTGACAACAAGGCAGCTATCAGTATCACTGCCAACCCGGTACTACATGATAGAACAAAGCACATTGAAGTTGACAAGCATTTTATTAGAGAGAAAATCATCACAGGCGAAGTATGCACTCCATACATCAGCTCTGAAGACCAACTAGCAGACTTATTTACAAAAGGGCTAAACTGTTCCAGACATCAAGGTCTCTGTGACAAGTTGGGCATGATTGATATCTATGGCCCAACTTGAGGGGGAGTGTTAACAAGTGTAATATATGTACTGTTCACAGACTTAGTACCCGCAGGGGTATTTTTGTAGTTCTGTAGACATATTGTTATGTACGGCCAGAATAGTATAAATGCAAAGATTCACTCGACTGAAGCTTAGTTTTGTTGAGGCCTTAACTCAGTTGCCTCTTATTCTTCTTCCTCTTCTCCTTTTCTTCTTCTTCTTGGCCTCTTGCTCAACACTATTCTACGAAACACAGTGGGGACCACAGCTGTGGGGCCCACATCAATGTTCTCTACACTCCCCCTCAAGTTGGGAGTAGATATTTATCATTCCCAACTTGGATAGGTCTGCCTCTAACTTTTTCCTTGGTACAGCCTTGGTGAGGATATCCGCGAGCTGCATGTTAGATGTGATATACGGGAGACACACTTCTTGTGATGAGACCCTCTCTCGCACAAAATGTCGATCAACTTCAATATGTTTAGTTCTGTCATGCTACACTGGATTGTGGGCTATATTAATAGCTGCTTGATTATCATAATACAACATCAAGGGTTTTTCATAGTCAATACTCAACTCTTCAAGTAGTGATCTCAGCTATAGGATTTCAGCCACTCTGTTAGCCATTGACCTGTATTCCGCTTCAGCACTAGAGTGGGAAACAACACTCTGCTTCTTACTCCTCCAAGAGACAAGGTTACCTCCCACAAGGGCACAATATTCAGAGGTAGATCTCCTGCCATCAGCACTCCCAGCCCAATCGGCATCTGTATAGACCTCCACCTTCATGTGATTATTGTTCTTGAGCAGTATACCTCTACCCGGGCATCTCTTCAAGTATGCTAATATTCTCTCTGCCGCAAGGAGATGAGTAGTTCTAGGGGAATGCATGTACTGGCTGACAACACTAACTGCATAACTGATATCTGGCCGAGTGAGACAGAGATATAGGAGCTTTCCAACCAACCGTTGGAACATAACTTTGTCTTCAAGAGGCTCCCCGCCCTCCGCACTAATCTTGTGATTTTGTTCAATGGGTGTATTAGCAGGCTTAACACCTAACTTTCCAGTTTCTGCCAACAGATCTAGCAACCTCAATACCCAAAAAATACTGTAGTGTACCAAGATCTTTCACCTCAAACTCTTGATGAAGGAGCTGTTTGAGGGACTCAATCTCACCACTATCATTTCCTGCCACTACAATATCATCCACATATACAGCAAGCAGGGTCAGAGAGGAATCCACCCTCTTAATGAATAGTGTATGATCTGACTGGGTCTGTACATAACCGAACTTTCCAAGGGCTAATCTGAATCTATCAAACCAGGCTCTAGGTGACTGCTTCAAACCATACAATGACTTGTTCAGTCGACAAACCTTCTTACCTGTCTCTGTATCATAGAATCCAAGAGGCAACTGCAATGTAGACCTCTTCCTGTAAGTCTCCATTTAGAAAATCATTTTTAACATCCATCCGGAACAAGGGCCAAGAATGATTTGCTGCAAGGGATAACAGAACTCGGATGGTGGTCATCTTGGCTACTGGGGCAAAGGTCTCCAAGTAGTCTATACCATAAGTTTGGGTGAACCCCTTTGCAACCAATCGGGCTTTCAGCATTATGCTTCACAGTGAATACCCATCTACATCCAACCGGTTTCTTTCCTTTAGGTAGGTCAACCAGTGCCCAAGTATTATTTTTCAACAGGGCATCCATTTCGACTTGCATTGCATCTTTCCACTCTGGAACTGATAAGGCTTCTTGCACTGCTCTTGGAATAGGGACATTGGCAATGGAAGTGAGATAGGACCGGTAAGAGGGAGATAGGCGATCATGGATAAAAACTGTGAAATGCAGTGAGCTGTAGATGTGGTGCAATGCCGTTTTCCTTTGCGGACGGCAATAGGGAGATCAAGGTTATCCGCAGGAGGGGAAGTGGCAACAGTGGAAGGTGTCTCAGTGGGCTCTGGAACTATAATACCTGGATCTAGAGCCGTAGAAGGAACTGGAGCTGGCCTGGACTGCCGATGACTAGGATCAACCTGTCTGCATCGCCTGTGATAGACTCTCAACTCCTGATCCCTCTGACCACCCTCACCACTACAGCCTTCATCACCCAGTGGAATAGGTGAAGGAATAGCTCCACTCCCACTGCGCTCCCCCTGAGAAAAGAGACTCAAAATCCCACTCTCACTGCGCTCCCCCTGAGGAGAAACCCTAGGATAATAGGGTGTCTCCTCAGAGAAGGTGACATCCATGGAGACAAACCTTTTCCCTGAAATAGGATCATAGCAGCAATAACCGAGGAAAATGCATTTGGAGGCCTTAGGTTCAAACTTGGAATGATGGGGCTCGAGAAGCTGAACGAAACAGGTACAACCAAAGGTTTTAAGGGGAACGGTGAACAACTCCTCATCTGGGTATACAAGGGAAAAAGGGGTTTTCATATCAAGAACCCGGGAAGGAACCTGATTAATGAGATATACTGCCGTGAGGATAGCATCACCCCAGAAGCGAATAGGTACATTGGAGGTAAACATAATGCTTCTAGCCACCTCCAAGATGTGTCTATTCTTCCTTTCGGCAACCCTGTTCTACTGTGGTGTATGAGGGCAAGTGCTCTGGTGAATAACTCCATGGCTAAGGAGGTAGGAGGTCAATGGCTTAGCAAAGTATTCCTTTGCATTATCAGATCTAAGAACTTTGATTTTGGCCCCAAACTGAGTGAGAATCATCTGATGGAAGTTTTGGGTCAGAGCAGGAACCTCATCCCGAGAACGCATAAGATAGACCTAAGAAAACCGGGTATGGTCATCAACAAACAACAAAAAATATTTGTACCCACCCATAGAAGAGATGTGATATGGCTCCCAAACATCAGTATGCACAATATCAAAAGAATAATTACTCCTTTTATTACTTAAAGAATAAGAAGTTCTACAATGTTTGGCAAACTCACAACTCTCACACCTCAACTTTGACAACTCAACAGACTCAAATAAAGCAGGAAACAGACTCTTCAAGGACCGGAAAGACAAATGACCTAATCGATTATGCCAAAGCATAACCAAACTCACAAACTGAGAAACAAAGGACTTCTTATCCACTGGCTCTACCCGACGAGAACTCTCTCCAAGCAGATAGATCCCATTCGTCTCACGGCCAGTCCCAATCACCTTCCTCGTCTCCAAGTCCTGAAAAACACATCGGTCAGGGAAAAAGGTTACTGAACAGTTCATATGTTTGGTAATACTACTAACTGAAAGCAGGTTAGTATCAAGCTTAGGAACATGCAAGACAGAAGATAAAGAGATAGTATCCGATAACTTGATGTCACCCTTGCCCGAAATGGGAACAAGAGAGCCATCAGCAATGGATACTCTATCTCTGCCGGAGGACAAGTGATAAGTAGTGAACAATGATGGCAAGCTAGTCATATGGTCGGATGCACCTGAATCTATTACCCAACAGTGTTCAGTATTACCTGGAGTTGAAGCATGGTAAGCTGAGGCTCGAGTACCAGAATGTGCAAATGCAGATGTGGCAAGGGCTGATGGTGACTGAGATGGCTGAGTTGAACTCCCAACTTCCTTTTCCAACTGTATGAGGGCAGCCCGAACCGCAGCTAAGGTCTCTAGTGATGTGCCTTTTGTGCCTGATGAGGATGTTGAATCAGTGTTCATAGCCACATGAGCATTATCCTTCTTATTTCTTAGTTTTGCTGGGACCAAATGAGGATGTAGCTTCCAACAAATATCTTTTGTGTGTTTGGGTTTCTTGCAATGTTCACATACCAGGTCCCGTTTATCTTCCTTCTTCCTGTCCCTTTCTAGATCACCCCCTGACTTAGGTTTAACAGCAGTCAGGGCTGGGGAAGGGGGCTGAGGTTGCATCATGACTTTCCTCCTGGTCTCTTCACTATGCACCAGGGAGTATGCTTGAGAGAGGGTCATACTATCTCTAGTCAGTATCTGTTGCCTCACAATGTCATATTCTGAATTCAGGCCAACCAGAAACTCAAACACCCTATTTGTCTCGACTTGCTTTCTGTGAGTCTGTGCATCTTTGGGACTCTCCCACTCAAGGGTCTCTAAATGGTCAATCTCATGCCACAAGGATTTCAAGGTAGAGAAGTAGACAGAAACTGGCTTCTCTCCTTGTTTAAGATTGTTCACCTCACACTTCAGTTCATAAGCTCTGGCAACATTAAGGGGCTGGGAATATGTTTCTTTCACAGCATCCCATATCTCTTTGTGGTTGTCTTTGCCCACAAGTTATTTTGGTTGATATGTGGCTGCATAGAATTACACAGCCATGCCATAACCAAATAGTTCTCTTGAACCCACTTGGTATACATTGGGTCCTCCTTGGAAGGTTCTTTCACATCTCCCAAGAGGTAACCCAGTTTTCCCCTTCCCCCAATAGCCATCATGGCTGATTGGCCCATTCCAAATAGTTTGACCCGTCAAATCTCACAGTTGTAATCTGAAACCCAGTTTCAGATACACTACCATAACTGTTGTTCCCAAAACTACCTTCTCCCTGATTTTTAAACTCCATCTTTGGTCAAGAATCAGTAGTTACAAACTGTTAAGAGTCACTACACCAGAAAACAGCACTTGGACAGTCGATCACAATCAGAAATCAGTATAGAATCAATGCAGGTCTGATCTGAAACCAATCTGTAATCACGGTATATGCATGAACTAGTGCAGGTCTGATCTGAAACCAATCGGCAATCACAGTATATGCATGAAACCAGTACAAATCTGATCTGAAATCAATTGGCAATCACAGTACCAAGCAGTCCGTACAAGTTTTTTATCCCCTAGAAGAGCTCGAAGCCAAAAATAGGTCTGAAACCAGCTTAGAGAGCAATCTGAGATGCTAGAGCAGAATTAGGGTTTTAATCGTAGGTCTGAAATAAGTGCTCAGCCGCACTTTCCAAGCAGTCCGTACAGTTAGGACTTGTCGTAGGGTCAATGTGAAACCCTAAAACTGATCACCTCTGAGAGAAAACCCTAAAACAATCACTTTTCAAGAAGATAAAGAGGGTTCGGGCCAACAGTCAAACCCTAGATTAGAGAGAAAAACCCTAAAGCAGTTCGGCCTCTCCTTCTAGATAGGTCCAACCTATCTCGACTGATAGCAGTCTTTGGAAACTAAATAAAACTTACTCAAAGAATGCTGTTCGCTGCCTTCCAGGGTTGCCTGAACCCTAGCCTTCGCTGCTTCTTCCTGATTACCAACACTCTGCAAGCCGTGGCAAGTCCTCAACAGCTGTGAAACTCTCCTGGTAATCTCCAAGAATCAGCCGACGAATACTGCTTCATATGCTTCCAGCCCTAAATAGTTCTCATGTGGTCGGCTGGACTAGACACACATGAGAAGCCCTAGATAGGCTCTGATACCAAGTAGAAGATCAAGACTGCAATCAGCCTTGAACCCTAATAGCTTTTAGATTAAGAAAAGTAGAAGAAAAGTGAGAGGAAGGAGGAAAGAGAGGAGAGGAACAGGAGAACATAGAGGTTTGAAAGAAGGGACAGATGCTAACACTTCTGCCGCCGCCACTCTCTTTAGTATTTATAGGTTATGTTCAGTACATAGAGAAAAGGACAGATCTGCCCTTAGTACTTACATGACAAATAAAGCAAATAAAAACTGAAATAAATAACAACTGAAATAACAAACTGACCACCAACTGACACTACCATGACTGAAACAAATAATTACACATACTGTCCTACGAACACAGTGGGGACCACAGTTGTGGGGCCCACATCAGTGTTCTCTACAATTGGAAATGGGAGAATTTAGAAAAGAGCTCCATCAAGTCATCTTTTTTTTTTGTTTTGATCAGTAAAAATGTATTTTATTAAATTCAGATTATAAGCAGTTTATACAACTTGGTGATGGGACTGTTGATCCCCTTTAATCATTCTATTCTACCCCGCATTACAGTGCAGCCCAAAATAATTGTTGTCTCAATGCCCCCTGTTTTGCTAATCCATCGGTTAGCCCATTTGCACTTCTTTGGACCCATTTGAATTCAGCATCAACCTCCTTTGCAATCTTCTCCACTTCCCTAATCACATGTTTAAACGTCCATGGGGTCTGGCTGCTATTTTTTGCCCATGCTATTACTACTTTTGAGTCCCCTTCCACTTCAACATGTCTGCATCCTAGTTGTTTGGCTAGCTTTAACCCTTGTAGTAATGCCAATAGTTCAGCCTTCAGCGAGTTTCTGTTGCCAATCGATCCTGAGAACATACCCAATATCCTCCTGTCAGAGTTTCTTAATACTCCTCCGATTCCTGAGATGCCTGGGTTTCCAAAGGAGCACCCATCAAAATTCAGCTTTACTTTATTGCTTTCTGGTGGTTTCCACTCTAGCCTTACTTTATCTCTTACTCTCGAAGATTGTGCTACTTCGGACCATGTTCTTAGAATGTCTGTGACTGATAAGACTTGAAAGCTATCCAAGGATTTTACCCAATGGGCTACTTTCACCTTAATACTATCAATCACTTATTTTATTATTCTACTTTTTTCCAAGAAAATTCTGTTGTTCCTCTCTTCCCATGTTACCCAGCAAATTGCTGCCTTTGTTGCTTTCCACATTACCATCCCTCTTTTCCCCTCTTTTCCTTCGCTGTCTCAAGAAATCATGGTTGAAGAGTCCTACCACATAGAGTACAAAAGAATTCCCAAATTCGATGCATGAAAGAACATGATATCATTAAATGAGAAAGGGTCTCACCACTTTCCTTACACAAAGAACACACATGAGGAGATGGGCAAATATATGGCTTCCTTTTTTGTAGAATATCACAAGTGCTTACCTAACCAAGGAATATTTCCCAACAGAAGGCTTAGATCTTTGGGGGAATAGGCTTGCTCCAAATTTCTTTCATAGGGAACATCCCACCTAGAAGGTTGGGGGAGGCAAGTACTTTGAAGAAAGAGGAACAAGAAAAGAAGCCGTCAGGAGAACCTACCCAGATTCTAGAGTCTTGCAATGAAGGGTCCAAGTGGATTTGCCCTAGGAGGTCCAGAAATCAGATTAAAGATTCACACTTGTTTTCCCTTGGCCCCCTTCTAATGCCCAAATTCCAGTTCACACCGTTTGGACAGTGATCCCAACATGGAAATAGCTTCCCCCTTAAGGTTAGATAGCGCAAAGAGATCAGGGAATTGGTCTTTTAGTGGGGTTTCCCCTACCCATAGATCTTCCCAAAACAAAATTCTAGTACCTTGTCCCACATCGAACCGGATGGAGTTGAGGAAAGTAGGGTAGATTTTGTGAATTGCTTTCCAAGGAGGAGTTGAAGAACTAAGAGGGGAAACTTTTGCATCCCAGCCATTTCCAGCCACCCCATGAATGCTCTCAATCATTTTGTGCCACAACCTGTCACCCTCGAAGGGAAACCTCCAAAGCCACTTACCTAATAAAGTTGTGTTCCTTAAAAGGATGTTCCCAATTCCTAAGCCCCCTTGTTCCTTAGGTTTGCTAACCTGGTCCCAATTTGATCAAGTGGTCCTTCCCTTCCTCTCCTGGGTCCCAAAGGAAATCTCTCATATACTTCTCTAAGCACCTTGCTACCTTAGAAGGGATTCTAAAGGTTGAAAGGAAATAAGTGGGGAGGTTTGGCAGGGTAGCTCTAATCAAGGTTATTCTTCCACCCAAAGAAATGTAATTCCTCTTCCAAAGGGCTAACTTTCTAAAACTGGTTTCTAGAACCCAACTGACATGGGGTTT
Source organism: Nelumbo nucifera (assembly GCF_055504915.1). Taxonomy (NCBI): domain Eukaryota; kingdom Viridiplantae; phylum Streptophyta; class Magnoliopsida; order Proteales; family Nelumbonaceae; genus Nelumbo; species Nelumbo nucifera. The sequence continues at coordinate 98,480,028 of NC_142651.1, forward strand.
CCTCCTAAGGGTAAACCTAGGTAACTAATAGGCCAGCTTCTGATCTCGCACCCCAAGATCTCCGCAAATCTTATTAGTTCTCCTTCCTCCAAATTGACCCCTATTCCACTTTTGGTCCAATTTATCCTCAGCCCTATTACTCCCACAAAATTATTCAGCAACACCCTCAAGTTTTCCACAACTTCCTCATTGTTTCCTTCACAAAAAAATATGGTATCATCTGCAAATTGGAGATGGGTAACAATCACTTGATTTCTACCTACCCTCTAACCTCTAATAAGGCCTTCAGCGTCAGCTTTTGCCACCATTCTACTTAACACTTCTGCCACTAGGGTAAACAAGAATGGGGATAGGGGGTCACCTTGCCTAATTCCTCTCCTGGCCGGGGAGAAATCCCTAACTGTACAATTAATTAGGATTGAGTAATGAGCTGAACTTAAAATCCTTTGATCCAAGCCCTCCATCTATCTCCAAATCCCAGTCTTTCTAATACTTTTAGAAGGACTTCACAATTAACCAGGTCATAGGCTTTTTCTAGATCTACCTTACAAACCAGCCCCTTTTCTCTACCCTTTCTTCTTTCCCCGACGCATTCATTAGCCACCAAGATTTGATCCACAATCTGCCCTCATTCTACAAAAGCTCCTTGGAAAGGAGAGATGATCGAGGGTAACACCTTTTTTAGTCTTTCTGCTAAGACCTTTGACAGAATTTTGTAAACACTCCCAATGAGACTTATTGGTCTAAAGTCTTTAGGAGTTTTGGCCTCCCTCTTCTTTGGAATCAAAGTGATAAATGTGGCATTTGCTCCTGGTGATACCTCCCCTTTGGAGAAAAATTCATTAAAGACTTCCAAGATGTTTGATTTCACCATGTCCCAACACTCTTGATAGAAGGCCATGGATAAACCATCCGGTCCAGGGGCTTTAGATCCGTCCAGTGAAAAAATAGCTTCCTTGATTTCTTGCAGAGAAAATCTCCTTTCTAGGGCAAGAGATTGCTCTTCTGACAGAACATCCCCTTCCAGCTCTGGCAATTCTGGCAACACTCCATGTAGGCTTGAGAAAATTTCCTTAAAATGATTTACAAAAATCCTTGTAATCCCCAGACTTTCTCTTACCACTTGTTCCTCCTCCACACTAAGGATTAAGTTCTTCTTTCTCCTTCCAATTGCAAGAGAGTGAAAAAACTTAGTGTTCCAATCCCCCTCTGCGAGCCACTGACACCTTGATTTCTGTCTCCAACAAATCTCCTCCTTTCATACTATCTCTTCTAGTTTTTGCTTTTGATTCCATCTTTCCCCTCTTTCTTCTTCTAAAATGACTTTGAGAGCCTCTTTCCTATCCAGCTCCTCAATCCTCCCCACCAAGTTATCTTTTATTTCCTCTACCCTTCCGAAATGTAGGGTCTTCAAACCACATATTCTCAAATCTGAACGGAGAAGGGCTTCCCCCTGGGATTTCTTTCTCAATACAAATAGGGCAATGGTCTGAAGTAACTCTAGGTAAACCTCTTGCTATTAAGGATCCCCACATTTCTTCCCATTCAGGAGATATGAGGAATCTGTCTAGTTTGGAGCATGTTGGGGGGGGGGGGGGGGGATTGAAAGTTTGACCAAGTATAGTCCACCTGAAGCAAGGGGGTTCTCTTAATTCCAGAGAATCTATTAGCCTATTAAACTTCCTCATGCTAGTAGTAAATCCCTGGTTCGGGTTGTTTGATTCCCCCGAATATCTGATGATGTTAAAATCACCCCCCACACACCACGGACCATCCCACAATCCCCTGATAGCACATAATTCCTCCCAGAAAGCTTATCTGTCTCTATAAGAATTAGGGCCATACACATTTGTTAATGCCCATTCTCTTCCGTCCGACTTTCTTTTAATTTTTAGGGAGATTGAATACTGGCCAATCAATTCTTCCATACATTCCATTTCCTCATTCCTCCGTATGGTCAGAATTCCCCCTGAAGCTCCCCACGAAGGTGCACATGACCAGCTTAAACCCCTAGCTCCCCAGATGCTCCTTATCCACCTTCTATTCAGCTTTGATAATTTGGTTTCTTGAATTATTATCAAGTCTGGTTTTGCTTTCCTGAATAAACTCCTGATTAACCTTCTCCTCTTGGCACTTCCTAATCCTCTTACATTCTAACTTATTATTTTCATCTTAGTGATTTGTGACGCCCCTGGTTTGCTACTTCTCAACACTCCCCTCTTCCTTTCTTCCTGTTCTCCTCCTTCTCATAACTTATTCCACTCTTGAGCTTCTCAATCTCACTCATTTTCCTTTTTCTTTGCTTACTCTTTTTTCTCAGGTAAACTTTCTTTCCTTCTGCCTTTGTACCGCCCATCCTAACTCCTTCTAACCCCTCCTTCCCCTCCTGCCTACCTTCCTTTGTTCCTTCCAGGGTCTCGTTCTGGGTTGGCTTTGTTTGGGTAATGAGTTGGTTTAGGCTAGCATCAGCACAATCCAAACCTAAGGCTGGGTCAGCTAGAATTTCCAGGATTAACGATACAATCTTAGCCCTCTCTTCCTCTACCCTGTAAACCAACAAATTCTTTGGCTCCAAGTCCCAACAACCTTGATAGAAAGCCATCAAGAAACCATCGGGCCCTGGTGCTTTGGATCTTTCAATTGAAAACATTGCTTCATGCATCTCTTTTGCACTGAAGCTTCTCTCTAGAATAGTGGCCTGGGCTTCTGGTAACCTAATCCAGTCTAACTCCCCCAACTCTGAACTTTTCTCTCCTAAGGAAGCAAAGATTGATTTGAAGTGCTTTAAGAAAGTTTTTGTTATTTCCTCCTCTGAAGTTACCACCCGACCTTCAACCTCTATACTAGAGATCAAGGTGTTACTTCTTCCATTTTCCAGAGAGTGAAAGTATTTTGTATTGCCATCTCCTTCAACAAGCCATCTGCATCTTGATTTCTATCTCCGAGAGGTTTCCTCCTTTCTCAGAATCTCCTCTAATTCCACTTTTGGATTCCATCTTTTTTATCTATCCTCCAAACTAATCTCTCTTAGGCCTTCCATTTTGTCTAGCTCCTCAATCCTTTTTGCAATTCTCTCTTTTGATTCTTCAAGTCTCCCAAACTCTTCCTTATTCCAATCCTTGAAAGGCTATAGGTTTTGATTGAGGGGGAGTCTTTCCTGTGCTTAAGGGTCATTTAATTTTATTTATTTTTAGTTGTTCTTGTGTATCTTTGTGGTAGTTTGCATGTTAAAGTTTTTAACAGTGTTACTCATATTATCACATCTGCGATTGGATCTTTCATTAAGTTGGTAATATGTTGTTGTAGAGGTGAACTTGACAATTGCCATGTCTTGGGTGAGAACCATGAGCTACCATGAGTGCCATCTAATCAATTGAAGAATTGTCTTGCCATGGGTAAGAGCTGAAAGTGCTTCCATAAGTGCAACCGAGTTGGTTGGATCCCTAGAGTGTGGTGAAAGAGCTAGTTTCTGCCATGCTATTTTCTAAAAGTTATCTTGTTTGAGAGAAGATTTGGAAGATCAATTGATCATGATGATACCAAGATTACAGTAGTTCTTTCCAGGCAAGCTAGCTAAGGGGGAGTGTTAAAGTATTCAATTTTTAAGGTGTACAAGGATTGGGGTTATTTTAGGAAGAGAATTTATATTCAGAAACTTTAATATAATATCATCCCCATTGGGGTTCTTTCTTATAATTTTGGATAATTTTAATATTGTATAAAGAATCTTTCTCATCATACACCTATTAGCAAGAGGAAAGAGGGATCCATCTCTCTCTCTCTCTCTCTATCTATCTATCTATAATTATCATATATATATATATATATGATAATTAACTGAATTCCATTCCAAGAAGAAGAAATAACTGACTACAAGAGACAGATTAAAGTACAAAGGCATCTACAAGCTCACCAAAAACTGAAACTCAAAAATATAAAGACAAGGGTAACAACAAAGACCCTGGTCCTGGACAACCCAACTAAGCCCAGACATGGAGCTCCTGCTATGGATGGACTGTCAGCAGCTGCATTGGCACTTCTTGGGACTCAGTTGAACAAGCAGTTTACTTGTCTTCCTAAATAAGTGATCTCCCTAACAATAAATCCAAATTCCCATGGGAATTCCATTCCTGTTTGCAATCATAAGGTAGCCACCTGACATTCCCCTCAATCCACAAGTTATTTAACCTGTTCTCAGCAGCTAACTCTAGTTCCTGTGGCATAGCAAGAAGCTCAGCCCTTAAACAGTTTCTCCTGCCAACAGGCCCAGAAAAAAACTTAATCTGATATTACCTTCCATGACCCTGACCATTCCTCCAATCCCTGAGTCCACCAGGTTGCACATACTGCATCCATCAACATTTAGTTTCAAAGTATGAGAACTGTGTAGACGCCAGAGATCACTTCTTCTTGGTTAATTGTTGGATCCTGCCACCACAATATCCCACCCTCTTAGGATTTCAGACAAGGAAATTCCTTTAAATCCATCTGTTATATAATCCAATATGCAACCTTTACCTTTATAAGTTCAATCGTGTTCTCAGCTTGTTGAATCTTATTTTCAAATAATCTAGTATTCCTTTCTCCCCAAGCATACCACAGAATAGCATTTCTAATACTATGCCACATCACCTTCATTTTTCTTGGTCCTAAGCTGAAAAGATACCACCCAAACAACTCCATTTTATTGGAGGGAACCACCCATGACACCCCAAATAACTAGAGAAAATAAGTCCAGATCTGAGAAGCATAAGAACAAGATAATAAGAGATAGTGCTATCTCCAAAACTCAAACAAAGAATACGCACATGGGAAGAGGTGCACCAGTTTTCGTATTTTCTTTGGAGCCTCTCACTATAATTGATAATTTGAAGGGCAGCCTCCCAATAGAAGAACTTAACTTTTGAAGGAGGTGTTTACTGGTTGATATTTTCTGTCAAACATGTATTAGATGGTCTAAAACCTCTAGATCATGAGATGATGCACTTAATTTGTATTGCAACAAAGTCGTCAACCAGTTTTTTTAGAATGATGACACTTATCGTCTTATCCATCTAAAGGGAGAACTAAATGTAAATTTCAGCCTTGTTACGAAAGATTGTTTGGTGAGAATTGATGAAACTCAACATAGGTTTTTCCTTTAAATGAAATTCTTTGACAATTATCTTTTCATACCGCTCCTTTAGCATTTTCAATGAGTCACCCAATGGCATGAATCATTGCATTTTAAGATGAGACAACCAGATTAGGTCTGACCTACTCCATGGAACCATTTGCCAGAGGTACATCTTCAACATGCAGGACTACAAACACAGGAGGCCATAATCTTGAAGTTCTGAAATAACAACAGACCCTTTTGTATAGGTCTCCATCCCCCAATGTCTAGAGGTTTACCTCCATCAATCATCAAAAGATCTCTCCGGTGCCTCAAAAAGGCCATTATCTAATGTTGGTCCCAGCTATCTGGGGTCTTGGGAGGGGTGGACTGGATAATAGACCTATCCTTTTAGCTTTTTTTTTTTTTGTGTGTGTGTGCACAAGGTGGCTTGTTTCCCAAGATTTTACCATTACAACAAGCAATGGTAGAAGGCAGACGATTCACCTGCAATGTTTGAACCAAACATTAACTGAATACATCATAACTTTAGATACCTGGGACCAACATTGGGTAATGGCCTTTTTTTATTGTACCTTCAGATGCCAAAGAGATCATCCTCTCCTGAGTAACATGTTTTCCATCTTCCACCAACCAATTCAGAGTTATTTGAGATTATTTTGTGTTAGAACATCTTAATACTCTGCTCTTCAAAAATAAATCAATGATTATCCAACCCCTGATTTTAGCATCGACCTGGGAGATTACCACATTCTTCCCCCAAAGACTGCTAGTGGCCCCACAACCGTTCTCTAAATATGGCATATACCTTATAAATGATTGAGGTTGCCATAGTAAACAAGATTGAAAGTTAACTGTTTTTATCAAAAAAAGGTTAACAGTCAAAATATAATTGTCTGTAAATTGTGGCCCTTGCATAACATTATTTGTTTTTGTACACATCGTGCATTGTGAGACTTAAAATTCTATATATCTCATTATTGATCAAAAGAAAACCCCACAGCTGTGTAGCAGTAAAAAGAAAAAAAAAATCTATTAGAAAAACAGACTGATCAAACAAGGGGTGTGAGAAAAGAAAGACACAAGATTCAGAAAGGACGGAAAATATTGATGCTAAATTGGCATCTCTAAACCAATATTATGTTACTTTTGATTTTTATGGTTAATTATGTTAAAAAAATCTATTAGAAAAACAGACTGATCAAACAAGGGGTGTGAGAAAAGAAAGACGCAAGATTCAAAAAGGAAGGAAAATCATGATGCTACATTGGCATCTCTAAACCAATATTATGTTACTTTCGATTTTTATGGGTAATTATGTTATAATCACCCTAAAAGCCTTCCATCTGATTGTATTTCCATAAGGTAATTCTTTAACATAGTGGATGAAATTTCATACTGAAATTGGCAAAGAATCATAAGAGAAAGAAATTTCTTGAAATCGTAAAGAAGCCATCCAGTTACAGTATATAAATTCTTACTTGGGAATGGGTAGTTATTTGAAACATGCGTGCCACATCTGTGACATCCAATGCAGTTGTTGCGATCTTAACTATGTCTGCTCCAGTAGCTTGTATTCTTGCAACAAGGTTACCAATGTCCTCAACAGATGGAGTATTGTGATAGTTGTGAGATGAAACTATAAGTTTAAACTTTTGAGGCTTTGTACCATGTATGGAATTGGCAAATTCATGAGCAACCTTCAAAGATTCAATATTAGATCAGGACTTGCTAGGACTGTCCACATATCATCAAAAGGCTCTTTGCACATCATTATAAATAATACAGGTCCTTAAGCTTAACTTGAGACATATCAGTTAATAATACTGTCCACATATCATCAATGCCTTCGAACTTCATATTTGAAGGCATTGTCTAGGCACCCAATTAGGCAACTGGGTACCTTTTTTTTATCAGCAACACAGAAAAGATTTAATTAATTAGAAAAAAAAAATCATGGATGCAACAAGAAGTTGTGAAATAAACCCAGCTTTATAAAGCTGACCCAAATCAAATTTAATATTGAGCCAAAACAAATGTGTTCTTTGTATCCCTTGCTTAGCTAAGCTATCTGCCAAGCTGTTGGCAGATCTCCTCACCCATCTCACATGGATTAACATGTCCCTTGACAGCCATTTAAATCTCCTAATTCACTCCTCAACTGCCATGTCACCCCTTCCCCCTTCTGCAACCATTTTATCACAATTTTCGAGTCTCCCTCAATGATCAGTCTATTATACCCAACTCTTTTGCCTTTTCAACCCCATATACTGCAGCCAGAAACTCTGACCTTGCCACATCACCCTGTTCCACAGGACCATAGTACAGAGCAAATTAGGCAACTAGGTACCTAGCCTGAATGCATCAATGACTAGATGGTCAGACAGGTGCCTAGGCAGCAAGAATCACAAGGTAGGTTTCTTATTATAAATATTATATATATGCTGATTGGTATATTTTTCTTTTTAAATTCTATCACCCTTCCTAGGTGATTAGGCACTCCACTGTTGCCTAGAATCACCCATACACTTTGACAACCATGGTTGGCAGTTGAAATTGATTGGTAACTTTATTTTGAAACATCTTATTTAGTGATTCAGAAATAATCCTTAGACCAGTTATTATTTCCTCTTGAAAAAGATAAAATGCTGAAGTTTATTTAAGAAGACTCTTTAATGGGCCTGGGTTCAGACAACTTAATGCACCAGAAAGATAAGTGACAACATTTTTTTTTGGGGGGTGGGGGAGGACTGAGGAGTGATTTGGGCACATCATTTTTGATAAGCAGGGCACAGCCCCAATTATTAGTCAAAAAGTACATGTTTTAAAAGGCAGAAATTCCCCATATATTAATCTTTACCATTACAGAGGGTTTCCTTTGTTTTTCTTTAGAGATATGCCCAATTTATCTGAGCCCAAATTACTCCCCCCCTTTACCTTTCTTTTCTTTGATAAAAAGTTCAACAAAACCTGAAATAGATATATTACGTTATTGTCACTACCCCAGATCCAAGATGCTTTTAGAAACTAAAGAGTATCTGAGCAAGATAAGGCCATCTCTTTTATGTCGGTGGCATCCCTTTACAATTATTAATATTAATACAAATTGTCACCTTATTTCTCAAGAAATAAAAAGAAAGGAAAAATAGCTATTCCAGATTTTGTCTATAAGTGTCCAACTGTAACTTTCTATAGACTCCTTGCCTTTATTGTCTTGTACTTCAATTCTTAAGGGCTGATTTCCTTGTATTTGTTTCCTTAATTTCAAAGGATTTTCTCTATAAGTATGAAAGGCACGAATGAAAATAATATGAAATACTTTAAATTCTTTAATTATGATTTTAGGCTCAATGCCAAGATTTGGAGTAGAATATAGAAACAAACAACACATATTCATTCTTCAAGGATTTATTTGTTGGAACATTTTAATTTTAAAAGCATTTTTAAACTAAGTAAAATTACTTTGAGACATTAACTTGGAAATTGTTATTCCAACATTATTATGAAGTAAAAAAAAAATTGAAGATCTTTGAAGCACAAAATATAACAAATTTATTAATCATAACAATGACAGTCACCAAAGAGTGTTATGGTTTTAGCACTATGGCACAGTAACAATAGATGAAATTGGCCTTCAAGTTGTAATAGTCATATTTACCAGACAACCGACAGCACTGTAATTATATTGAATGATGTTGATGGAAATATCTTTAAGGTGATGATGCAGATCCGGTCACAGCACATCGGACATTTCAGTAGAGCTGTAAATTGGATGGTATTTAAATTAAAATTTGATGGATGATCACTGGTATTCAGGTCCATGAAGGATTGCAAGGAAATTTTGAGACACTTATGGTGAGGTAGCTCTTGCATATAGAGGACCAGCTAGTTCAGGATACTTCAAGGACAGAGCTTCTATTTATTAATTCAGGTTCTTAGACTTGCACACTGTTAAATTCTAGTTATTTTGTTAGTAGGGTCAGTTTAGAGGACCAGCTAGTTCAGGATACTGGAAGAACAGGGTTTCTATTTATTAATTCAGGTTTTTAGACTTGCACACTGTTAAATTATAGTTATTTTGTTAGTAGGGTCAGTTTAGTCCTTTTATTCTTATTGTCTTTTTGCTAATTCTTTATTTACTTAAGTGAGGGTATTGCTGTAATTTCACTATTTATTATAATGAAATAAAAGCCTGGGCAGCAGTTGAGATTAGTTACTACAATCTCCTCTGCTCTTCCAGCCCTAGTTCTCTTCTCTCTTTCCTTCTCCTCTACTATTCTAGAACTGTTTCTTCTTATTTTTCACATTAATTAAGAACTGACTAGGTCTGTTCCCACACCTAAATGGTTTATCAGAGGAGATATATATTGAAGGCGACCCTAGATTGTTAAAGGTGGATGAGAGACAGAAACTTGCTGATGGGCCATCGACAATCATTCATAAGATTAGAAGAGCAAAGTTGTTAGGTTCACAGTGAATCCCTCATTCCATTGGGTTCCAACATTGTCCAACTCCAAAGAAGAAAGCCAAGGAGAGGAATTTCAAAGACAAATTTAGAGGGATCATCTAATTTCTGAAAAAAAAAACTTGAAATGCACTGAAATCTTAACAAATATATTTAGAAAATAAGAAAATAGAAAAAAAACATAAAAAATTCAGAAAAAAAAACTGCAGAAATGTATTAAAATTATGGTAGCCACTGTACAGCCTAGATAAAATCAAGTAACCAAAGAATCATCCCAATTACATGGGGTCACATGAACCCTTTTTTTTATCAATAACAATAAGCTTTATTAATGAAGAAGTTTTGTGATACTTTAATTACAAAGGGCTCCGTAAACTGTCTTAACTCCCCCACAACAAAAACAAAGAAAGAAACTAAAAATTAGCCCAAAACAGAGATTCCCTAAATGCCCTTGCTTGGCTAACCCATCAACAATTGAGTTAGCACTTCTCTTCACCTAGCTGTACTTCACCTCAATATCCCTACTCAGCCATTTAAATTTTTTCTTTTCATTGCTTATCTCCACAAACCACTGTTGTCTCCCTTTAGCCACCTAATCACCACCTCCGAGTCCCCTTCAAGGACCAAGCATCTGATGTTTTATTCTCTTGCTCTTTGGATTCCTTCCATAACTGCAAAATCTCAGCCCTAAGAGAGTCACCCTCTCCAATTGGGCCTGAGAACAAGGCAGTAATAACCCCATCCTCATTCCTGAACACTCCCCCAATCCCAGAAGGCCCTGGATTCCTTAAGCTACTACCATCAAAATTCAGTTTTATGAATCCAGAGGGAGGAGGGGACCAAGAGGGCCTAGGAGTCCTCTTACATTGGACAGAGGTAGCTATCTCTTTCCAATTTCTCAATAAGTCAGCCATGGAATAATCTGAGAACAGCTCCATAGATTTCAGCCAGTGAGCTACCCTTAAGTGTGTCAGTTCTAATAAGTTTTCCGTGGTTCTTTCCTTGTCTGAAAAGATTCGTGAATTTCTCTCTTCCCATACGGGCATATCCATTGTGGAATCGTGAGCCCTCAAATAATTTCTTGCTACTACCAATCAAGTCCTTTTTTATATGATCAGCAACCAATAAAGTCCTTATTGACCTACTCCTAGCTCTTCTAGACCCTTTTATTTGCTACATATCACTTCTTATTGACACATTACATATTTACATGGTCTTCTTTGCATATGCCCAAACGATTTCAGCCTACTTTCCCTTATCCCAGTTGATTCTACTCCTAGATTCCCATGAATATTCTCATTTTTAATTGTATTTTTTCTAGTTTTACCATTTATCCATCTTAGCATTCACATTCAGCCATGCAATTTTTTGAATATGCTACTTCTTGACAGTCCAATAATATGAAATTATTCAGTTAATTAGACAAACCAGTCAATACAGCACAGTGCTGTTTCTCCCACTACAATTAGAACTTTCAGAAGGATCAACAGTCTTCCCCAGACACTAATTGTAAACCACCTAACCTGCAGCTTCCCTACTACCCACAAGCAACTCTCTGGCCACACAGCCCCTTTCACTCTCAAATTTGATAGAGTTTGAAAGAGACCACCTTCCAAGAGTAAAACAAAAGATTCCAACCATTTAAATCTGGGAGGAACCTAACTTCCTAAGGGACACTCATTAGAAATCCAGCTGGAGTCTCCATCCTCCCACCACAATAACTAGAACTCTAACCCACTTTGTTAAGGGACATCCCCTGTTTTGTGTCTGCAGTGATATAAATGGAGAAGGAGAATAGTAATAACATGGTGGATGTTTTTCAAACAAAGGCGAACTTGGAAGGGATTAAGGGAAAGAGGCAGAAGAAGTAGTGCATACTACATAATTAGTTTCCTTCTCCTGGTTCAGGGCCTCAAGTCACTAGCTTGCAACATTGAAGGTATGAAAACCTAAAGTAGGATGGCTTTTATTTTATTTTAACACAGATTTTCTTTTTCTCCCTTGCTTTCTTTTCTTACATTTATTTATTTATTTTATTAGGGATATGTTGTGACACCAATCTTCCAATCAACTCAGGTAATTTGATCTTTCCAGTCCAATTTTCTCATTTTTCAAGTACTTATTATAGCTGAACTGACCAAATCTCCCAGGTTTAATGGTTTATAGTGGCTCTTTCCAGTTCCATTTGCAAACATGAAGCTTCCCTATCCATATAAAAAGATGAAAGCTGGTGGAAAGACAACTCTGATGCTGAACAGGTGATTCAGGAACTGAAGAGTCAATTGGTTTTTTTTTATGTTTATGTATTTTTGTATTATTTACAGTATAGATATCGTGGTGCTATGTGGTGCTTAGTAATGTTCTTATATTTCTTTTCAAGACAATGGCTATTGAAATGGGATTCATCTGGCTAAGTAGCACAATATCAGCATCTATTTCCACTTCCACTTACTACAAGAATGTTATGGAGTGTAAAGTGTCATTTTACTTGGGTTAAACAAGCTTGTTTAGTAGGTATCACAGTGTCTTTTTTTTTGAAGAATAAAGAAAAAAATTTATTAAAAAGAAAAGGAGATACATCAGAGGTGATAAGATATCACCAAAAGCAATACCAGCCCCAAACCCACAAAATGAACCAAATACCCCACAGCATACAAGCTTGAATACCCATCCAACCCAAGATAAAACCCAAAACCAACCCAAAGCAAATCCCCAAAGAAAACAACAAAACCCCTTCCTGAAACACCACCCTTCAGATTAAATCCGTGAGAACATCATCCTCCTGGTCTGAGACATCCTCATCCCAGACCTTGCTTCCTTTCGAAAGTAATTTTTTCTTCAATAACTCTTCCTTTTTTCTTTTCTCGAATTCCTTGAAGGTTCTCCTGGAAAACTCCTCCCCACCCCAGAAAAACAGACCCAGGCTTTTCCCAATTGTAACCTCTCTATCCACTAATTTCTGAAGAGCTTCATCACTTGATTCTCTGTTGATAGTATCACTACCCTTCTTCAACTTGTTCTCACCAGGGACAATTACAGCACCTCTTAACTTGTTCTCCTGATGTTCCTTCGTCTAATGGGGAATCGAAGCCTGAACTTGCTTCATTGCCTCCCCATGGTGTCAACCGGATATCACCTTGCCTCTCACTCTTTTCCTTCTATACATCCATTTGTATTTTTTTGTACGTCCTGCCCCCACTAGGCCAATTTTGAGCCTAGTAAAAACCTGTCACATGTACAATGTTATGGTTTCTCAAATTAATTAATTTCTTGTTAATTATCCCATTGGTCTGTTCCTCCTCCTCCCCCTCAAGTTTGCTCCTTCGGCCATCACATGTACAGTGTCTCATCTTTCTGAGATTTTTCAACTGTGGAAGGAACCCAACCAAACAGCCAATTTCTTTGCATTTCATTGTATATGCAAAAGGAAGCTCTCATCTATCTCAAGTTTTAAAAGGATGATGTGAGGCAATGAGTGCACAAAAAATAAACAAATTTAAATGCTACTTGCTGTAATTCTGTATTTAATTCTCTTAATTGAATAAAATTCTCATTTTGCTGATAAAAAAAAAACAAATTTAAAAGTGTATAATAGCCAGAACCATGTCACATGGAAACTTCAAAATGGGTACCGTGTCCATGATGGACAAATAAATTTGTAGAGAGAATTCCATTTCTGATGCATTATCCATGACATGTCCTTGCCTTTTCTGTATAACATAGCCAGTAAGTTTCTTTCCCAGTCCCTATTCTACATGAAAACACACAAAAGAGCTCCATGTCTCTGGTTCACAGAAAGACAAATTCAAGCACCATAAACTGAATAGATTGCAATATAAATAGAAAGCCTACTGGTATTGAAGTTTTTCATCATGTCAATTAAATTGTTTTGAGTTATACTGACAAGAAAGCAACCTGAAGCTCAACATCAACATAATCAGCTCCCACTTCCATGGCTAACTGAAGTGCATCTGTTCGTGTTTTCTCATCACCTTCATATTCACCACCTTCCCATTTTGGTCTGAAAACATATAATTAGAATAGTCTAGATAAAGATATCCCGATCACATAATGGTTTTTCATAACATGATGAAAATGCAATAAGTGATTTATTTACTCATAAAATCTGTTATCTCAGTTGATATCTATACAAAATAGATGAAAACATTAACACAGATAAGGCAAGACCTCCCAAAAGTTAATTCTTTTAGGACATGGCTTACATTTAAACAGAATATGATCAACATACTCAACATTTTACATATACTAGTGAATGTGCACATACTTTGCACATGGTAATTTCAGATGATGATGATGGTATTAGTAATATGTGTCCAATTTCTTTTATAATTTTTCTATATTTCTGTATATAAAAATAATTCTTATTTACCACACATTTCTTTTGTTTAATATGATGAATATATAAAAGAAAGGGCAGCCCAGTGTATGAGGCTCCCGCCAATGCAGGGTCTGGGGAGGGACAGATGTACACAGCCTTGCCCCTGCACATACAGAGAGGATGTTTACAAGATTTGAACCCTGGTCACCCAGGTTGCAATGGAACAACCCAACTGTTGTGCCTAGACTCACCCTATATATAATATTAGAGATGTGCTCAAATGTTTCCTACACAGTTTATGTATTTTTTTCATAATTTTTTGTGTTTTAGTTTTTATTAGTTAATTATGACATCATGGGTTGACCCAGATGTTTGAATTGATCATTTGCCACATGGTCAGAAGAACAATTTCATTTTTGGTTAGTCTATAAAAAAAGACATGGGTTTTATATTGATAAAAGTATTGGATAAGGATCTAATCAATAGAATTTACTGGTGAGAAAAACACCTTAAATATAACATTTAATGAGAGAAAATGGGAGTTAATACCTTAAAAAAGACTTTGTAAGAGGGAATTAAATGAGATGAAAATTAGTCACTCAAATTACATATTATGATATCACAATTAGAGAAGGGGACTAAATTCAAAAATAGGAGTATTTTAGTCAAAATAAAGTTCCACAAGCTCGTTAATACTTTAATAGTAGTATAGATAAAAATAGATGTGTTCAATTTTTTTACAACTTTTTATATTTCTATGTGTATAAAAATAATTCTTATTTATAACATAAATTTTTGTTTAATATGATGAATATACAATACTAGAGATTGCCCAAATGTTTTTTTTTTTTTATTATGATATCAAAGGTTGACACATTTGACCCAAAAGTTGAATTATTGACCTGCCACCAAATAGAAAAATAATTTCATTTTTAGTTGATTTTAAATTTTGTATTTCATTTATTTTTCAATAAAAAACAATTTAATTATAACATTTATTTTTCTTTAATATGATTAATATAAAATATTAGAGGCATGCCCAATTTTTTTACAATTTTTTTATTTTTGTATTTATTTCTATTTAAAAAGTATTATTTAACTATGACATCATGGCCCATTTAACCCAGATGGCTGAATTGCTTACCCGTCACTTAGACAGAAGAATGGTTTCATTTTTGGGTCAGTTTTTAAAATTATGGATTTTATGTTGTTAAAAGTATCAGATATAAATCTAATTAGTATAATTTATTAGTGAGAAAAAATACCTTAAATATAGGATTTTATGTGAGAGAATGGGAGTTTATACCTTAAATGTAATACTTCATGAGGGTGAATTAAATGAGATGAAATGTAGTAGTTCAAATTTCATTTTCAGTTCCCACAATTAGAAAGGTACTAAATTCAGAAATAGGGGTGTTTTAGTCAAGAAAAATTCCACACCCTCGTTCATAGTTTTAATAGTAGTATAGATATGGATGAACTAATCAGTATGGACTATGGATTTCTCAAATCATGTCATAGGAAAGGGGGAGTTTCAATAGCTAGAATAGAAACCAAAGTTGATGAATGGAGGATTCAAAATGTATTCATCAAAAAAATAATGGAGGATTCAAAATGTCAACTCCCTTTAACATTCGCTACCAATAGTAAGCCAATTAGTGTAACACCTCAATTTTGGTCCTTAGTGTAATCTAAAAGTGAAAAAATGAAAGTATAAGACAAAGTTATGCTATCCCCACTACAAATCTTAAACTACATGACTACATCTTCAACAAGTACATACCACCTCACAAGCATAGTTTTCAAGGCGCCAAGGCGAGGCAAGGCAATAGGGAGTGCCTAGTCGCCTAGTTGCCTAGGCGGGCACCTAGCCGTCGCCTAGGCGGTGGATTTTTTTCAAGTAAAAACATGTATCCTAGGGTAGTTCCCTAGGTTCCATAACCATATTTCCTTAATAAATATCCATAACTTTCATAAGAAAAGTATAAACTTCATGTTAAAGTATAGAAAATCAACATATTCCAACATATTCATGACAAGAAAAAGAAGAAATTTCAAAAAATATAGAGGCTGAACCCCTATTTCTGTTACAGGAAAAGAAGAAAAAAAGAGGTGGATGAAGAAGAAGAAATTAGTATATAAAAACACAAAATTAGTAAAGAAAAAGAAGAAAATGTGTTGATTGGACAACATTTTATGTTCTTTCTTACTTATTGGTTCAGGTTTTGAACTCTTTGAGGGTTCAATACAGCATTTAGCAATGTGTTTGTGTTGATTAAACCCTAACAAATAAGAAAATAACAAAAAGAAATCAGTATATAAACACACAAAATGAGTATTTTAGTTTAAAAATGTCTATTTTATAATTATAACCTCAAAAAATTAAGAATATAAAAGTTTGTTATAACACGCTATAGAAAACTGCTTGGCGATTAGGCGAGGCGAGACTCCAAGGGCGCCTTGTTGCCTAGGCATTGCCTTGACAACTATGCTCACAAGGTCCTTGTGGTACTCAAACAGAACCAAGTTCCAACTTCCAAGTGTTTCGTTCCAGGTTTTATATCAGATTCTAGTGATTTCAGATTGATGCTGGACCCACCCAAAGTTATGCTATCCCCACTACAAATCTTAAACTACATGAATACATCTTTAACAAGTACATACCACTTCAACAAGGTCCTTGTGGTACTCAGATGGAACTAAGTTCCAAGTGTTTCCTTCCAGGTTTTATATCAGATTCTAGTGATTTCAGATTGATGCTGGACCCACCCAAAAGCAACTGCTTGATGTGGCTAAAATGGGTCTGAGCAAGCTGGAATTAGGCCGCAAAACCCTCAGCTTGTTAGCTTAACACTTAGCTTAAATTTAACAACCAACAGGGATTGGACAGAATGTATTAGGGGTTCAAAATAACAATAAAAGGGAACAGGTCTAGAAGGGGTGTAAGAGAATAGGAAATACACCCTACAGGTTGAATGAACATGTTGGAAGTTTGGAACAGCTACTCAGAGGCTTAGGAAGGTCATAGGGATTGAAACAACAAGAGATAAAAATCAGTCTGTAATGGAGAGAAGGTAAGAACAAAAGATTAAGAAATTGAGGTTAACAACATAACCAACTGATGGTGGCTCGCATAGTTTTCAAGGCACCAAGGCGAGGCTAGGCAACAGGGGGCGCCTTGTCACCTAGTCACCTAGGCACTGGATTTTTTTAAGTGAAAAACATATATCATAGGATAGTTCCCTAGGTTCCATAACCATATTTCCATAATAATTATCCATAATTTCCACAAGTATAAACTTCATGTTAAAGTATAGAAAATCAACATATTCGTGAGAAGAAAAAGAAGAAAGAAAAGAAAAGAAAATATAGGGGCTGAACCCTATTTTTGTTACAGGAAGAAGAAGTCTATAATGATGATGATGAGATCAAGTTCTAGAAGTCTATGAAGTTTGTTTTTACATTTGCTAGAACTTGTTGTAATTAGACCTATTCATGGGCCGAGCTTGGGCTTGGCTTTTTCCAAAATTTGAATGGACCCTGCCCAAAGCCCGAGCCCAACACAATGTAAAGTTAGGCCCGGCCCGTGAACGGGTCTAGTTGACAAGATGCACTACATGGGATAAAACTCATACCTACTTCGGTTTACCAAAACCTTATAGACCAATGGTTAAGTTAGAAGAAGTTCTTAAGCTTTTTCCAAACTCATTACTAGACTTAATTATGAAAATAATAAGTTTGGAACCCTAAGGAGTCGATTCTCTGACCATAGGAGTCACCTATTCAATGGTCTAAGGTTAAGAGTTAATCATTAGTCAACTACCCATAAGGCAGTAGTCGACTACCTGTGACAACCAAAATTGGTGTCACCTAGTAGTTGACTGATTACCTACAACAATCGAGCTTGGCGTCATACTGGTTTTTACTAGTAGTCAACTATGCGTGACAACCGAGATTAAGTTATGGGTTGAGAGTTGATATCAAATCTCCACTCCTTTTTATTATATATATATAAGGTGTATCAATTAAAGTACCAATACCCTTTGGTGATACACAAAGGTGTATCAATACTCTGAACCATGGATTAAACCCTAACGAATAAGAAATAATAAAAATGAATTAATATATAAACACATAAAATGAATATTTTAGTTTAAGAATTCCTATTTTATAATTACAATTTCAAAAAATTAAAAATGTAAAAGTATTTTATAACACAACATACAAAAATGCTTGGCAATTAGGTGAGGCGAGCCTCCAAGGGTGCCTTGGCAACTATGGTGGCTTGGTTGGTAAGTTTTCTGGTTGGTTGTAGTGGAGACTTGAGATCAAATCCCACTGTCACTAGGGTTGAGAGTTATGGGTCTGGGGGACAGCCGAACAGGCTACCCTCTATTGTGTAGACACATAAAGCTCAAAAATAATAATAAAAAAAGGAGAGAGAGAGAGAGAGAGAGAGAGGAGGAGATACACAAGTAAGATGAAATAAGTAAATAAAACTTAGAGAGTAAAGATAGAGCCTAATGGAGTCAAGATCATTAGGTTTCTCTAGGAGTTAGCATCTAGAGATCAGCACCAAACCAGAAAAGTTGTGAGAACAATTTATCTTTCATTTATTCATTCCATCAATGCTCCAAAGACTGTTCATATGGGGTTTACATAGACAATTTAAGATATCCCTTTTGGGATTACAATATTTATTTTCCTAAACAATGAAATTAAAAGAAGAAATCTTTACTACAAAATGAACTTTCTAAATCTCCAAATAGTCAGCAAACCTTGAGGATCTAATCAAATCCTACAATGATTTGACTATGATAATCTTGAGAAGATTTGGTTAGAATTGAATCTTTTCCATAACACATTAAGTCTATATGAGTTGGAAACCAACTTCTTGGGCTTGCTGAAATAGAACACCGATTCAACAATTTATTGAGCTTGAGCTTTCTGAATTCAGGCCCATGGAATTGAATCAGATTAATATCAGATTTGTGAAAATTACTTGCCATCGTGAGGGCCATTGGAAGGCACAGGAAGATATGGTTTGACTTCCCTTCCTCAACCTTTGGTGCTGCATCATGGATAAATAATTTATTAAATGTCACCTTATGTCAGTTGGTGCGTCCAATGTTTTAGTAATAACTCTACCACTGTGGGGGGGGGGGGGGGGGAGGGGGTGGAACTAGTTTCAAGCTATGCCAGTATTGCCTTTAACTGTGGACATGGGACATAAAGGTTTCCTGTTTGAGAGAATTAGGGAGGTCAAATTATATTTACTGACTCTAAAGCGAATTGAGAGTCTAAAATGTTCTCAGAGAACTGTAAATGCATAATGAAATCCCTTCTTATCTTCCATTCCTCTATAATCTATTTGAAGTTATAAAAGCTAATTTGAATCGTTTGACATTCAATAACTACTACAGCTCACAACTATTCGAACTTGGAAAATGCAGAAACAGAAGCAAAACTCAATGCGATAACATGCAGAGCTTCGGCAATACCTGTATGTGCAGAGCGTGGGTAAAGGACACTGTTTAATAAGGACTTCGAGATCTTGGCGAGGGTTGAAGTTTTTTATGTAGTCCAACCTGACCTCAACGAGGTCCACACCAGCGGCCTTCGCCTTACCCATCTCGATCAACATCTGATCAACCGATCGGCCCATTACCGGTGCACAAATTAGAGTCGAATTCCTCGCCATTCCTTCAACACTCCCTTAACTTAAAGAAGATACGGAGAAACCAACAGAAACTTGAGAAAGATAACCAAATCAAAACTCTTCAGCGCGACTTTTGGAAGAGATTTACAGAGAAAGCTGAAAAGAAACACTAGAATTCGAACAACAGAGATGCCAAGGTTAGGCCTGATTCCATTAGATGTATGGAACAGAGAAGGAAAAAGGCAAGAGAAACACCAAAAAGAGTATATTCCAATGGTAGGTGGGGTGGCTGCGGCCTGCGAGTCTGCTAGCGTGGTGACTGATGGTGAGTTTGGTGACCGGTGAGATTAATATTGACTGCTTGCGATATGAGCGCTCCTCACACCGACTTCACAGCCACATCCCACTAAATCTCACCGTTTATTGAGAACATCTCCCATGAATATAACAAATAAAAGTACTGAAGATGTGGCCAGAGCATGCTACGAGGTCGTTAGTAAGTAAGTCGATAATTCATGAGTCCTGAGTCCTGACCGACAGATGAAAATAATCGGCGATTCGTCGACTGCTTTGGACTTAACCGTTATCTCGTGGGATTTGGGACTTTGGAAATGCAAGCAAACTAGATCAGCACGGCCCTGTGGGCACGGGAAGTTTGGGTCTAGGGGTGGTAAATGGGTGGGTTGAGTTGGATTTGATTGGATAATTAGGAATATCAATTTATCCATATTCACCCATCAAACCTACCATGACCCATCATCAATGCTTGTTAAAGGGTTATAACTCACTCTAACCTGTGATCATTCTAAATCACTTATATTGACTCACTTTACCCATGCATATTGACCCTTATTCACCCTCATCCATACTAACCCACCTACCCTCACCTATAAAATATAGAAACAGGGTCAACTCATATATTAAAAAAACAGCTTTTGAGAGAATAAACTCTCTCGGGTCTACCAATGCTATAAACGGGTCAGGTCAACCCGTATATCCGAAAATAACGTTTTTGAGGGAATCATCCCTCGAGATCGTTGTATAACAGAAACGAATCGACCAACTCGTATACCCAAAAATAACATTTTTGAGGGAGTAATCTCTACCAAGGCTACTACATGGCAAAAATGGGTCGAGTTGATCTGTACGCCCGAAAATGCAAAAATTATGTAGAAAAATATCAAAAACTTTGTAGAAAATGCAAAAAAATTGCAAAAATATAGAAAAAATATCAGAAATTGCAAAACTTTTGTAGGAAAAATGCAAAAAAACCAGCGAATTGCAGAAATGCATGAAAACACTAGAAAAATGCAGAAATCATGTAGCAAAATTGCAGGAAATTCAGAAAAATATAGAAAATTTGCAAAAATGCAAAAAATACCAGAAATTGAAAAAAAAATAGTAGGAAGTGCAAAAAAATGCATAACTTTTGCAGAATAATTGCAAAAAATGCAGAAAAGACCAGAAAATGCATGAAAAGACAAGAAAAAATGCATAAATTATGTAGAAAAATACCAGAAAATTAAAACCCGACCAGGCCCGACTTACCCATATAAGATGACCCAATCCTAGGACCCCAAACTTCTAGGCCCGCTACGGATTAAAACATATATTAGGCCCATAAAAGAAAAGTTGGGGTGCCAAGTAGGGATACAAATGGATCAGATCAGATGGGAATCTGGGTATATCCGAAACCGATTCGATAATATAAATCATGAATTTGATCTTATTTGAAGATCCAATAGGATTTTATAAAGGCTATTTCGAATCCGAATCTGTTAAGGATATTTGACTTTGATCCAAACCGATTTAATTGCTGTAAATCTTAACAAATTATTAAAAATAAAAAACATAACTGTTTATATAAAGAAAAACAAAAAAAAAACAGCAATTTTTTCAACTTTATCATATATATACATGTCTTTTTATAAAAGATAATACGATCCCTAATTTTGTTAGATTCAGATATCCTTGTATGATGCACATGCTTTGTCAAGTGAATCTGAAGCAAAAGGAACTATGACATATGTAATTGGACCGAGATGGTTCAAGTCCAACCCATTCATTATTTTTAGGTTGGACAGGTTTTATTATTTTTTTTATTAATTTGTGTTAGTTATTTTTATTAATTAATCTTATAATAATAATAATAAAAATAAGAATTTCTTTCATTTTTTAATAGAATTTATTTTCAATAATTAAAAGGAATTTAAATCATCCAAGTAATAATTAATTATAATTATTATAATGTTATTAAGTGAGTTAGATAGCGCTCCTTTTACTTTAATTTCCTACGATTCGGATCGGATTCAAATTTGGGAGAAACACTAACAAACTTACAACCTAGAAAAATCACAACCAACAAAATTAGAAAGAAGAAAATAATTTAGATTCCAATCATTGAGTTTGAGCCTTGAATGGCCTAGGGTGGCGATCCAGTTAGCAGATTGGTTTCCTTCCCAATGAATGTGATTGTGGCGATGCTTTGGGTTTGGCTTTACATTATTTTAGGCTCTTGCTTCGGGTCGGGCCCATTCAAATTTTGAAAAATCAAGCTTGAGCCTATTCCATGAATAGATCTACTCTTAACTCCTTGATTCAACCTTTCAGAGAAAAATAGAGCCGTCTTTGGTCTTTAGCCCCCCATTTGAGAATGCATACTTTTAAGTACTTATTTTACCAATAAGCACTTATATGCCTTTGGGGAAAAACTCGAATAAGTGCTTATTCCATAAAATAAGCCCATTTTGGAGAAGCCAAAAATTTTTGGCTTATTTTTAAATGCTTTTTCAACAAATGCTTATTGTATTTTTGGCACGTCTTGGCCTGCCATATAAATTTCAAAATACCTAAAATACCCCATTTTGAAAGAAGTGCTTTTTCACCAAAGACTCATAAACACTTATTAGGATAAACAGTTATTTATCCAACCATAAATGTGCACGTAGCAATTTTAAATAATGATGATGTAATGATAATAATGTCAGCGTTCTTATAAGAACTCTTGTAAAAAAGATAGGTAATGAATGCAAAGCATAGTATTGGTGGAAACTATTGCTCACCACATGCATGGAAAAAACTAATTTGCTTTTGGGTCAATTTTAAATTTTGTATTCAATTCCTCTATTAATAAAATAATTATTATTTTTCACACTTATTTTTGTTTAATATGATGAATATATGATATTAGAGAAGTGTTCAAATTTTTTTTACAATTTTTCCAAACTTTGTTGTATTTTTGTTGTGCTTTACCTTTTTAAAAATTTATTATTTACTTTTGACATAATGGGTAGACCCATTTAACCTTGAAGGTTGGGCCATTAACCTACTATGCACCTAGACAGGAAATCAGTTTTGTTTCCATAGTTTTAAATTTTGTATTTGATTTACATCCTTATAAAAATAATTCTTGTTTATCACATTTATTTTTTTGTTTATTATGATTAATATATAATATTAGAGTTGTGCCTAATTTTGTTTATTATTAATATACATCCTAATGTTCTATTTTAAAAATTATTATTAAACTATAACATCATGGCCCATTTCACCTAAATGGTTGAACCACTAACCCACCACCCAAATAGAGAAAAAAAAAATCATTTCATTTATGGTTCAGTTTTAAATTTTGCATCCAATTTCCATCTCTAATAAACAATTTCTTATTTATCATGCTTATTTTTGTTTAATATGATGAATTAATATATGATATCGGGGATATACCTAAAATTTTCTATAGTTTATTATATTTTATCTATTTTGAATTTTTATTATTTAGTTATGACATCATGGATTTACCCATTTTATCCAAATGATTAAATTATTTACCTACCACATGGACATAAAGAAAAAAAAATAGTTTCATTTTTAAGCTGTAATGAATTTAATGATGAGAAACAAAATTAGCCTAATATAATACAATACGGGAGAATTTAATAAATTTTAATTTAGGACTTTGATAAGAGGGAATAGAATTAACTAAAAAGTAATATTCAAATTACATTTTCTATGCTTATAATAGAAAGTCTCCCAATTTAAAGGAGGTATTTTTGTCAAAAAAAGTCTAAAATCTATGAATCCATTCCCACTTTTATAGTATTAATATTAATATATAATATAATATAATAAATTCACATAAAAGGCCAACAACTCTCTCAACTATAATAGCCATTTTCATCCATCCAAGCAAAAGAATTATGTAATTATACAAAAGGCTGTGCAATAATCACATGAATTATGATCAGTAGAGAATTTCTTAGGGAGAGAACACTTTCTCTTACCAAAGTCACTACCTTTAAACAAGGAAATAGTAATGGAAAACTCCATTAGCACTACAGGACATACTAATGGAAAACAATAAAATGCTTGGAGGAGTGATCTGTCATTCCAGTCTAACTAGGTTATATATTTAAATAATTCAATGAAAAGCAGAAAGTATAACAAAAAATCGGAAAATAAATTAAGATTTCAACTTACACATAAAAAATCAATAAAAAATACATAAATTTAGCTTAAAAACCAAACAATTAAAAAGTAAAAGCACCACAATTTTGAGATGCTTGTAATTTAAACCAAAAGAAAAACCATAAAAGCAATGTTAAAGACTTAAATATTTTAAGTTAATAGAAGGATAAGTTTTTGTTATTCTATGGGTTTCATTGTAGGTAATGGGTACAATGCTAATGGTATTGCATTTTGTATTATTCGATGGGTTTCATTGTAAGTAAATGTAGTTACTTGGGTAAGTTTTTCCTGGGAAACACTTGCTCGTGTAAGTGCATTTATCCATATTCTTTTATTTCTCATGTAAATAAGGTAATGACTATTTTAGCCACAAAAATCTATTATTAAAAAGGGCATTTTTGTCCCATTCAAGTGTTGGCAATTTTCCTCCTAGGTGGGAAAGTTATTTACCCACTTAGGAGATGGGTAAGTGATACACAAGAAAATAAACTTTCCTTGATTCCCACATAAATCTGAAAAAAGAACATGTGATTCTTGATCAATGGAAATCAAAATCACATTGACCAACTTTTCCCCCTCAAAATCTGAAAAAAAAAACGCCCCCTAAATCAAAGGTTAGCCACTTTAGAAAGCAAAGAAAAATAGTGGAGTTTCAAATCTGAAGTAATGACGAACAAAAGTGAATTTTAAATAACATCATTTGAATATTTTGTGTCATACCTGGATAAATTTTGGTAGTAAATTATACATATAATCCAAACAAAAGGGAAAAAAACCTTTTTTTTTTTGTTGGGACTAATAGCTTGGGCTGTTGGTAACATTTTTGGGCAAAACACACAAAGTTTTCTCAAACAAATGGAACAAAACCTACCACAAGGGTATGACTCTAACCAAAAAATTAAATCACATTTGGTTTCTACTTTCTAGTATACTTGACCCTATATGTTAACAGCCTCTTTCAGTCCTAATATCGGACGATGTAAGTGTAGGCCTGTCGATGAGCCGGGTCTGTGAATCACTCCATTGGGTTGGTTTCGGTTTTAATTTTTCTCTTCCGGTTTGGAACTGGCTTTGGCTGTCCTGAACTGATTAGACCCGAACCGATTATATATACCTGTTTTGTTACTTCATATGTAATATAAATATTTGTCAATTTATTGTGGCCTTTTTCCGGTCGGCATCAACTTTGATATTTATTGTAGTCTATTTATAGGTTGATTTTTACCATGATTAGTCACATTTAACAAGTTATTGAATAAAATGTTTCTTTTTTTCTTATAAAAAATGTAGGTCTTAAGTATTAGCATAATTTTTTATTTAATCGGGTCCAATTAAGTTAGATCCAATTGTCCCGGTTACTCATTGGTTTGGTACCGGTTTTGAAAAAATAAAATCGATCGGGTCTGGTTCAATTTCAGTACAATCAGTTTAGAATGATTCTACCCTATCCCGAACCAGATCCAAACCGTTGACAGCCCTATGTAAGTGCATCCATCGATCTACTTATTCCTTTTACTAAGACCTTATTTTCAACAAAAGTTTATTCTCCTTAATTTTGGTGATTTCTATTAACCAATCCAGAACATATTTAATTGAATTTGCACACTTCCCAAACTGATAATTGTTTTTGCAAAGTAGGCAAGGCCAAATCCCTTTGAACTTGTTCTGGGTGGAGCAAATGAGACTCTGCCCAAAAAGGAAGAAACAACAAATTTCTGATAGATATACACCCTCACAAATGTGAGCATTGACAACAGGAAAACATTAGGTTGGCATCAACTTCTGGTTCAAAATCAATGCATAATGCACAATGACTCAAATGGTATTGTCTTGGTCTCATGTGATGTTTGTAACACACATCAATTGCAAGATAGACAATAATTAAGCCTGTGATAAAGCACTAAGAAAATTTATTTTTATTAAGTCTAAATCAAGAAGAATCATGGGTGATTAAAAGAAAAAAAAAAAGAAATTTTGATACACTATCTATGAATAGTGAACAACCTTAGCTAGAGCATACAACTACTACTTTACTCATGCATGCATAGATATCTTTGATTCCTTACATGTTGTAGTTAAACCATATATTGTAGAAATTGGAGAAGTATTAAAAATGTTAAAAAACATTCATCAAAGACCAAGGAAATAAATACACAATGTTAATAGTATTCTTATATTACTATAAGTTTCAGAGCTTGATAGCAAGCATATATTATCAATTCAAATTCAATCCAAAAAAAAAAGAACCTATATACCAACCAATTCCAAATTCAGTTTCCTTAAAATTTTAACTAATATACCCAATAGTCCAAAACTATTAACAAAAGAAAGAGTAATACGGTATGCAAGGTTTCAAATATCGATACATACCGATACGTCAGATGGGGCGTATAGTGTTTCAACCCCACATTTTCCTTTTTTTTTATTATTATTATTTTTTTTTTTACAAAACCTGTTCAGAGGGTCAGTCTTTGGTGTATGGTGACCCACCGATATGAATCGATACATGATGAAAATTTGAACCTTCACTACTACACTCATTAGTTGTTGGGTTGTAGTTGTAGTGAGCTTTCAAAGGGTTTAATTCCATTTTCAGAGTATGATGAGTATGAAAGGGACCTCCCTCCTTCCTAGACATTTCAAAGCTTAAAATACAAACCAAACAGAAAATAAGAAACAAACTCAAATATTACCTACAATGTGGACCTCTTCCTCTATTAAATCTGATATCTTCATTGTCTCTTTTTTAAGAGTGGTAGAAATCAACATTTCGGATTTGGATGAAAGGTGGAAAGATATAGTTTTCATACTGGTCCTTAATTAGACATTGATGACCGAGTGAAGTAGAGATGTTCAGAGAGATGTGGAAAAGGAGAAGGATGAGGTGTGATGGAAGAGTCTCATGGCTTCAAGTGAGTTGCCTTATTTAGAAGTTGTTTGGAAAGGTGAAGCAATTAAGAAGTCAAGAAGTTGAAAAATGTTTGAATATATGTTCCATTAATAATAAAACAACCTAATGAATTTACAACATTAACCCTATTATAAAAGAAAAAAAGTATAATATATAGGGGCATTTTTATCATAGAAAAGTCCAGAAATTGAGACCCATTATATTGTTTCTTAGGGGATAGGACATGAGCGTACTGGTTCTTATTCCTGACCTTTAAGGCTGTATTTGGTTTGAAAGAAAAGGTAGGAGAGGGAAAGGTAGGGATGTCTGTACAAATTTTGTACATATTTCCTTACCTTAAACCTTATATTTTCTTTCAAATCAAACAGGCTGTAAGGTTTTTTTTTTTTTTTTTTTTTTATTGACTAAGTGTACCCTTATAGTTTGAAAATTGACTAACGCACTAACTCTACCATTACCATTAGGTTCTGTTAGTATTCCATTAAAACTCATAGGCACATGACATATAGTTTTTTTAAAAACCCAATTTTACCCTCTGCCTCCGACCTCTCCTTCTTTCTCTCTCCTTTCTGCATTGGCCTCTTCTCTCTCTCTCTCCTTCTTTTTCCCTCTTTCTCTCCTTTATCCTAAATAAGGGAGATCCGCCGCTTGGTCCGGCTAAAACACAAAGGAAAAAAAGGAGAATAGGGGAGATCCGCTGCTGCTCTCCGTCGGTGATTGCTGCTATTGCGGTTGCCATTTGCACACCAACACATAGGAAAAATAGGAGAACGGGGGAGATTTGCCACTACTCTCCATCGCTTGGTCCAGCTAAAACACATAGGAAAAAAAAGGAGAACAAGGGAGATCCGCCGCTGCTCTTTGTTGCTTGGTCTGGATAAAACACACAGAAAAAAGGAGAACATGGGAGATCCGTCACTGCACTCCGCCGGTGGTTGCTGCTATTGCGGTTCCAACAATTCCGACGAAGAGAATGAGAGAGAGGGAGAGATCTGCCTAAGGAACCCAGATCTGAGTATCTCTCATATTCTCAGGTCTGCAAGGAACCTAAATCTAAAATCTAAGAGATACTCAGATCTGAGATCCGATCATCATCCGCCATTCCGACAGTTCCAACAAAGAGAATGAGAGGGATAGGGAGAGATCTGAGTAAGGAACCCAGATCTGAGATATGAGATCTCGTTATCATTCACCATTCCAGCAGTTTCAGCAAAGAGAATGAGAAGGAGAGGGAAAGATCCGAGTAAGGAACCCAAATCTGAGACTTGAGAGATGCTCAGATATGAGATCCATTCGCCGTTCCGATAGTTCCAGTGAAGAAAATGAGGGGGAGAGGGAGAGATCCAAGTAATCTATAATAGAGGGTAAAATAGTCTTTTTCATATCTCTATTGATGCACGTTAATAATTAAGAAAGATTAATCGATTGTCAGAAACAATAGGAATAACCTTAGTCAATTTTCAAACAATAAAAATACACTTAATCAATTAACTAAACCAGTTTAAAAAATTTACCTATTAGTTTTTAGTTTGTTATATAAAAATTAAAGTTATTAAACAACGACAAAGCTGAAGCCATTGAATCTGGAAAAACATTGGAAATACATGAAATGAAATGATGATCGAATGGTCTGACCTATCCGAGTAGCTGAATAAAATTAAAATTTAATTGTCCTCGTCAAGGTTTGCAGGTTGGTAGTCATTAACGTCCCAAATCATGAATATGTCGGGCAATACTTGGCTCTACATAGTACGTACCCATTGGAGAACATGCCACCTATTAATTTTCAAATTTAAAGCCTGGAACCTAAATCCTAATTCCTAATCCAAAAATTTAAATTTTAAACCTTAAATCTTATAAACCCTAATCCTAAACCTTAAACCTATAATCTAAAATCTAAATCCTTAAACCCTAAAACTTAATTCCCTAAACTCTAACCCTACGTTTTAAATCCTAAAATCTAAATTTTACTCTTAAACCCTAAAATCACTAAATCCCTAAACCTTAACTCAAAATCTTAAATTTATTGTATAAAATGTCGTAAGTTGGACCACCTTAACTCAAAATCCCATGCCCTCCAAGGGGGTAGGAGCCAGGTATCATGTGAATATGCCACTCCCATTGTCCCACCTCTCTTGTAATTGTTTTAGAAATTAAGTATTGTTTTTAGGTAAACCTCTTAAATTATTCCTACTGTTTGCGAAATTGACCAACTATATCTTTATGGCCTTAAGTACCCTTAAGTTTTCTGACAATTGACATGCTGATAAACACTAAAGGAAAAAATGAAATATCGAATTTATCCTTCACTATTCATCAAATTTTCAAAATAAAACCCAACTTCCAAATGCAAATATGGCAGAATGGTGGTTGACTCTGGAACGATGTTTACTATGTTCCCAGCCCGGTTGTATAAAACAATGGTGGCCAAGTTCAACTGCCGAAGAGCAGATGGGACTTGGTTCGTGTTATTACTACGAATCAATTAAGAACCGGAGAACTCAAGTCATCATAGACTTGTCAATCAAGTCATCATAGATATATCCAGGCTTCTGTGTTTTTGGTAAGTAGGCTTGAACCCAATGTTAGAATTGAACCGAAGCACCAAACCATAGTGCTAGTGCAAAAGGGTAGTGGAATACAGAGCTTCATATTGGAATGACTAAGTGTTTGGTACCCTTTATGTTTATTGAATAAACAATGGTACCCTTTTTATTACTACGAATAAAAAGGAACAGATTGCAATCGTTTATGACAACTGGGCGCCACTAGGCGCCACTTCAGCGTAACAGTGAATAAACGCCTGGCCGTTTATAGAAGTTTCAAAAAATAACTTCTAGAAACGGCTGACATGCACATAAATCAAAGTTCACCTTTTACATTTTTTATGTATATATAAAAACAAGAAAGAGAAAATGCTGAGATGACGCCTATGTGGCACCATCAATAAACATTTATTGAATAAACGTAACGGTACCAAACATCACCTAAAGGTTTTCATATCTACATGTGTGAACTTAGTCAATCTGTTCCTTCCCTAGCGACTCAAATTCCAAATCCCACGACTATAGAATTTTGAAGAATACATGCTTATCATCAATCTAAATTTTACGCTGCCATACCATGTCTTTCTTTTATTTACAAGAACGAAAATGAAATCCCATCCAAGAGTTGGTTACCCTCTAAATTACAGCAGTATCAAATTGAATTCGGAAAGAAAAAAGAAAAAGAAAAAAAGGAAAAAAAAAACTTCAGTCCACCTCCCAGGATGGAAAAGAAAAATATCAGCCGAATTCTCCAACCTAAAAAACAAATAGAGAATCAGCTTACATCCGTCAGCTCCAACAGTTGGTGGAAGACCCAAAAAGAAAATATATACACCTAGACTAAGTACAGATCAGAAGCTAAAGCAGAGTCCCCCCTTGCTCCCTAGAATCAGTTCAGTCCTCCAAGAAACTACTTAAAACCACAAATCAGGAAAATCCAATTGCAGCAATCCTTGCTCGTCATACTCGTATAGCCCATACCCATCATCTCCCTCTAGTTCAATGGGATTCAGCAGCTGATACAATAAATCCGATGGACTTCCACGCTGCAATTTTTCAGAGCCACCTAATTGATCGTACTCATTCTTCAGTCCTGGCCCAGGAGTATTTGGACCCAGCATCCCAATAGCTCCTCCATATCAAACAGTTCTTCCAATGAAAAGTTCTGCGCATCATCAAAATGATTGCATCCACTCTCACTGAACTGAGTCAAGTGACCAGAATTTATTGGTCCTTGGGTGATCCCGTACCCTCAGAATTGTTCAGGATTCATGGGTTCCACAGGCTGCTCTTCCTTCGGCTCTTGCTTAACTATATTCATTAGTGCTGGCGCAGCTGCTTCCATTGCAGTACAAGGCTGACTGTAAATCCCCAACTCACACTGCTCTGGCTTAGGTTCTACCTTTGGGAGATTCACCTTCAATTCCTCAGCTAAGCAAAATTCAGAATAGCTGGATGAAGTGGTAGCTGAGTATGAAGATTCCATCGATGCAGAGCTTTCAGGAAAGTTGAGACGTGCACAACGACCATACATGGTTCTGGCAGCCTCATCGTAAGCAAGAGCAACTTCGAGAGCGGTGGAGAAGGTTCCCAACCAAAGCCGACTTCCTCTGTTCGGTTCTCGAATCTCGGTGACCCACTTCCCCATGTTCGCTGCCTGACGCCTCTGTAGTTAGGCAAAGCCGGCTCCATGGGAATCACTTGTTTTCTGCCTCTACAATCGTTCTCCCCAACCATCATCACCGTTAAGAGGAGAGCTCCGTTCAGAAGTTGCAATGGCCGCCGTAACCTGTGACGACGATACCATAATCACCGCCAGGCGCCACTGCTGCAACTTCTACCAGTGGTGGTGAACAAAAAGGGTATTTTAAGAATTTTAAAATACCCTTTTTGTTAAGAGATTTACCCTTTTTTTTTAATCAAAATGAAGCAACTTTGTTGTAGAGATTTGTATAGATAGAGCCTCCTTGAACTTATATGTTATGGCCAGCTGGCCTTTACAAGCTGTATATGCTAGAGTATGAGCAATTGTGTTTCTAGATCTATTTACAAAAACAAAAGATACTTTAACAAAACATTTGCAGATGGTAGTGAGTTTGGCCCAGTGTAGCTGCTCAATCCATTCAAGAGGTTTACTTTTACAAGTTTCTAAATATCGATGGCGTATTGGCCTATATCAGTTTTTTTTTTTTTTTGTTTTATTTATTTTTTCAAAACTGATTCAAGGTTGGGTTAAGTCTCGAATACTCTCTAAACCATGGTCTGACTCGATACACCACCTGTAGAGGCATATCAAAAAAGCCCCGATACAATACATATTGACCAATACAAGTCGATACATGATGAAATTTTGATCCTTGAATCAAAAGAACCATCAACTTGGAATATGTTTGTTAGATGAGTATTACGAGACTGTTGTAATGTTACTAGTGGCTCTTGATGAGGGAAAACCGACCTCGGAAAGCATGTATGTCCATGTAGAACATTTGTCCTTAGTGAGGATTCCGTCCCATAGGAATTTCCAAATAAAAACTTGGACCCGTGGGGGCAAGTTTTGGATTCCATAGAAATCTCCAATTAAAGAGGGGAGTTGAGGTGGATGGGGTTAGATCCATTAGGTATTTGTATACACATGAAACAGTAAGTTCCTCTTTTGGAGCTTTGGTCCAGACCATGAGATCTGATTCCATTTCTGGATTTGGATGTAAGTATATGATGTGTGGTATTTGTGATGAAGTGATAGTATCCCTCAACCTTTGTTGGTTCCATGTACCATCCAAATGCAACATATCGACTATTTTCATGTCTTCTAATAGTCAAAAGATGATGTAAACTTTTGTATCAAAATCTTAACAGTTTGAAGGCTATTTGGTTAAGGCACGTCTACTCACATGTTTTTCTGTGCAAAGATGAGTTGAAAAAAAAGGCAAAAATCTCCATTTGGATCTTTTCAAAAATATCCTAAAATGGGGTTCTCGTGTCTTTTTGGGGATGTGGTTTTCAACGGCTAGATTTTTTCCCAACCAAATGGGAAAAGACCAAAGCTTAGGTTGCCGGGCTTCTAAAAAACTGACAACCCGCATGAAAATACATGCCAAATAGGGCCTAAATAAAGCTTTGTTCATATGTTCACTATGGCGAAAACCAAGTTCCCTTACGCTTTTGGTAGGCACAATTTTGACCAACCTATTGTGTGCCTTGTGTTTTTCTTTGAAGTTACCCACCAGTAATCTCGGGCAATTCTCTATAATGTGGAATGAATATTTTGTGGTAGAAGACTCGTTAACATTTGATATGAGGGTATTGATTGAGCTACTACCTTGATAAGGGTAGTTTTCCCGGCATAGGAGAGGAATTTAGAACTCCAAG
Source organism: Nelumbo nucifera (assembly GCF_055504915.1). NCBI lineage: Eukaryota > Viridiplantae > Streptophyta > Magnoliopsida > Proteales > Nelumbonaceae > Nelumbo > Nelumbo nucifera. The sequence continues at coordinate 98,512,897 of NC_142651.1, forward strand.
AGTTTACTTTAGATTGAATTCTATCTTGAATATTTTGATGGGAGGAACATTATTTGTCTTTCAAACCAATCCTTGCCCCCAAGTATTTTGAACCCACCATGGATTTTTTGATGTGAAGAGCCGCTTGAATGAATTTTTGGTGTTGCCTTGCAACGTTTTAGCTGAAGAAAATGAATGACTTTCCATGATTTAAACTTTGTCCTAAGAGAAGTTCAAAATCTTTTAGAATCTTAGCAAGAAGTCTCACTTGAGAGAGATCCTATTTACAGAACAAAATGCCATCATCTGCGAAGAGAAGATGAGAGATTGCTTGACCATCACGACTAAGTTTTACTCCTTGTAGTTCACCCTGCGATCATGGTTCAAAAAATTGATACGATACGGGAGTATCGTATTGTTTGGGTCCCGAAACACCTGTATTTAATAAAAAAACCCATTTTTAGCTTTCAAAAAACCAAAATTTGAAAAAAAAAACTAAAAAAAATGTATTTCCATGTGTTTCTAAGTATTGATACGCCTCTGCGTATCGGCAGAGGCATATTGATACTTTGAACCATGCCTGTGATATGGCCTTATTTAGCAACTGGCTTAGAGCTTCCATGCATATTATGAATAGGTAGGATGAGAGTGGGTTGCCTTGCCTGAGCCCTCTATTTAAATGAAAATGCTCATGAACTTCACTTCCCAATTTGATCAAGTGAGTGTAGAGATGCATTGAAATGTGAGGTTACACCACTTTTCTCGAAAATTCATTTTTTTTTGAGAATTTCCTTTATGTAATTCCACCTGGAAAATCCATTTTTTTTTGAGAATTTCCTTTATGTAATTCCACCCCATATGGTTAAAAGCCTTTGACATGTTGAGTTTGACTGCCACGTGGCCCTTCCCTTTCTTATGTGTCCTCATAAAGTGTGTGATTTTCTTGACTAGGAGGATGTTATTTGTCTGTTCTTTAGGAAGCTAGCTTGTGAAGGAGAGATGAGATCCTATAGGATTGGTTGTAATCTCTTGACGGGCCATTTTGAGATTATCTTGTATAGTACGTTGTAGAGACTAATGGGCCAAACTACATTTTGGGATGAAGACCAGGTTGGTGTTATTTATCTCCTTTGGTAGTTGCTCTGTTTGAAAGAAATCCTTGGCCATGGCATGTATGTCCTTCCCAATTATGCCCCAATGTTTTTGATAAAAATAGGTTGTGAAGCCATTTGGGCTTGGGGTTTTATGGGGATTTATTTGTTTCACCACCTCAAAAACTTCCACTTTTGTGGTTGTCAAAGAGAAGGGATTCAATTTGGTGTTGCTGAAGTTGGGGAAAGTTGGGGGGGGGGTTAAGGCTGAAATTTCAAAGGATTCGGGGGAGCTCCTTTAATTTGTTGAATGGATTGCAAAAATAACTTGGATACTTCTTTTTTGTCAGAGGTCCAATTACCATCTGATGTTCCTTCGTCTGGCAACTTGGTGAAAAAAATTTGTATTTTTATCACCCTCTATAAGCCATAATTCTTTGGACTTTAACCTCTAGAGTTGTTCTTCTTTTTGTAACCAGTAATGGTACTGGTTTTGAAGGGAGCTCAACTCATTTCTTGATACAGATATTTCTGTGCGAACCAGCCCAAAGTGAAACCCAATCCACTTTCCACGTGCTCGACTAGGGATGTGAGATTCCAGCTTGCCCTCTGCCACCTTTCTGTTATTTCTTTCTTTTGCCATTTTTCTGTTATTTACTTTTTCTTTTCAATCATGGTTGTTGGTATTTTCTATCATTGGGTGTAATGGCTTGCTCTATATATATTCCTCCATGAATGAAGGAAAGGCATCGTCTAATTTGAAACTCAATCCTTGTGTTCATATTTCTAGATGAGCGGTGCCTAGCACCATAGTTCACCGAGGCAAGAAACGGTTCACTTCTTGGTTATGGGAAGAAGTCAAAACCATTCTGATATTAGAGCCACTGCAGCAAAAGACTCTCGACAGTAGTGTGGAATGAGCCCAGGAGGAGTTTGGAATGAGCCCAGGAGGAGTTTGGAAGGAATCAACGGGACTTTAACCATCATCTCGATGAAGTGGTGAGCAAGCTGGACCAGTTGTTAGCAGGTGATGGGCCATCGCATTGTGTGACACCGGAGGTGTCACAAGTTTGTGTGGGGGAGTCTGCACCAGTGGGAGGCTTAGAGAGTAACAACTACTGCCGGCTTAAGGTTGATCTACCCAAGTTCGATGGTAATAATTTGGACAGATGGCTGATATTTGTTAAACAGTATTTTGAATTGCAAGAAATACCTGTGGAGCAATGGGTGTCGGTGGCTAGTTAGGGCTTTGATGGAAGGGTCGTTGAGTGGTACTGTTGGTACAAGGACCTATACCCCGAGCCAAACTGGAGGCAATTTGTAGCTGCACTTGAAAGTCGGTTCAGCGGTCCCTTGGGCTCCAATGTTGCCGGAAGGTTTGCCAAGCTCGCTCAAACTTCATCAGTTCAAAATTACATAGAAGATTTCCAATGTCTTTCAAGTTGTGTTAAGGGGTTGTCCGAAGAGTTTTTGGTCTATTGTTTTGTAGTGGGCCTTCGTCCTGACATCAGAGCGGGTATGGAGAAATTTGAACCTGTGACCTTGGCAAGAGCAATACGACTACCATTGCTCGAGGAAGAGGAGTTCTATCCTGGGCGTAAGGTTTGGAAGTCTAAAGCACTGAAGCCAAACTTGAACCCCATACCTGTTTTGACTACTGCTGCAACAACTAATTCTAAGATACGGGAGGTTAAGAAGCTTACACCAGTGGAAGTTCGGGAGAGGAGGGCGAAAGGTCTCTGCTATAATTGCGATGAGCCTTACCACTCATAGCATAAATGCAAGTCTCGGACATTGTTTTGGATCGTGGGGGATCCAGATGATGGTGACGAGATTCAGGCATCAGGAGTAGAATTTGACATGCATAAACTCTTGTGGGTGTTGGATCTTCTAATACCATGAGAATACAAGGTACCATCCTTCAACAACATTTGTTGGTATTAATTGATAGTGGGTCTACTAATAATTTTTTGGACCCCAAGGTGGCCCACAAGGCTAATTTGATTGTAGTAGAAAAAAAACCGTTCTGTTCCATGTGATTATGGCTAATGGTGAGAAGTTACAAGGAGTAGGAAAGTATTAGCGAGTGCCCCTAAAGTCACAAGGTGTGACCATTATGGTTGATTGTTTTCTATTGCCCTTGATTGGGTATGATACTGTGTTGGGTACCCAATGGTTGGAGACATTAGGCCTAGTTCTTTGGGATTTCTCTTGTTTACAACTACAGTTCAAAGACTCGACTAGTACACACACCCTGAAGGGTTTACAGACTGAGGAGCCACAGGTTTGTGGAGCTGAGTTGGCGTCCAAAACTCTAAACCGGTCCCAACAGGCCTTTATTTTGTAGTTGATGGGCCCAATAGAATATAGTGGTGCCAACCCATTAGCTCCTGAGATTGCTAATCTTCTACAAGGGTATGTGGATATTTTCAGTGAACCTAAGGGACTTCCCCCTAACCGCACCCATGACCACACTATATTACTACAACTAGGAATTGGACCCATCAATGTTCGGCCCTACAGATACCTCCATTTCCGAAAAAGAGTGTTGGTGTGATGGTAAGGCTATGGAGGTTGGTAAAGTCTTCAAATGTCCAAAGAAGGCGATGGAAAAGAGAGAGAACGCGGGGAAGAGAGGGGAAGAGGGGAGAGAAGGGAGAGTCCCCTTCTAAGAAGCTCTAGGTCAAGGTTATATGATCTCGTTTTTTTGTGGGGGAGAGTTATTCCCCTTTATATAAAGAGGACCCCAAGGCTATAAGGAGAATGATCTAAAAGGAGACATTTCCTATTAGGAAAGGGGATCTTTATGTCATTTATTAAGGGAGCACCATTGGGGTTTCGCTACATGTCTAACGAGATCCTCCAAAGACAAAGTTTACTTTCTCTTAAGGATTCTCACGTGATACGTGCAGGCTACGTCCCTTTATGGGTATCCTAGTGGCAACGTGTTAAAGGAAAATATCTGATTTGGCGATGTTATCGCGAGTCGACACCCATTGTTCACCATGGGTTCCAAGAGGTGTCTTATGCTCATCGCAAGTCTGGGAGATTCTATGTGTTGTTAGCTTTGCGCTTGTGGCCTTATTTTGATGTATGAAATGTGATTGGGTGATAATGAACTACATGTACTTACAAAGGGAAATAGAAAAAATGGTGCAAGTTATGCTTCAAGATGGAATTATCAGACCTAGTACGAACCCCTTTTCGGCTCTAGTATTATTGGTACGTAAGAAAGATTGCATGTGGCGAATGTGTGTAGCTTACCATGCCCTTAACAAGGTTACCATACTTGATCGCTTCCCTATTCCTGTTGTGGATGAACTTCTTGATGAATTACATGGGGCGAGAGTATTCTCGAAACAAGACTTTAGAACTGGGTACTATCAAATACATATCCGGATGGGAGATGAGTTCAAAACTACATTTAGAACTCATGAGGGGCACTATGAGTTCTTGGTGATGCCTTCTGGCTTAAGTAACGCACCTTTAACCTTTTAGGCGCTCATGAATGATGTGTTCAAGCGCTACTTATGAGACTTTATACTTGTCTTTTTTGACGACATCCTTGTCTATAGTAAAACTTGGGCTGATTACCTAAAACATTTACAAACAACTTTAGAGACCTTGAGAGAGCATAAGCTATTTGCTAAAATGAACAAATGCAGTTTTGGGGTGGAACGAGTTGAATATTTGGGGCATACCATCTCAGCCCAAGGTGTAAGCTTGACCATGACAAGGTTAGGTGCATCATATCCTGGCCCAAACCCATGACCATTAAGGAGTTATGGGGGTTCCTAGGACTGATTCGATACTACTGGAAATTCATAAGGGGGTATGAGATCATTGCCAAGCCTTTAACTCAATTGCTCAAGAAGGGGAATTGGGATTGGAATGTGATAGTTGACCAAGCTTTTATCGCCCTTAAAGAAGCCATGACAACTGCACCATTGTTGGCCCTTCTTGACTTCACTAGACCATTCATTTTAGACTGTGATGCTTGTAGTATTGGTGTGGGAGCAATCTTGTCCTAAGATAGTTGCCCAATAGCCTATTTCAACAGGGCTTTACAAGGCAAATACAGTAACTACTCCACCTGCGAAAAAGAATATCTGGTGGTCATATTAATAGTACAAAAATGAAGAGCATATCTTTTGGGAAGGCAATTTATTATCAAAATTGATCATAGGAGCTTGGGTTACTTGTTGGAACAGAAAATCCATACCCCTGCACAACAGAAACTGGTGAGAATATTATTTGGGTATGATTGTGATCCAATACAAAAAGGGGGTTGACAAGAACTGAAAAGGAAAGTGGCCCAAGACCCTGCTATGCAACAGTTACAACAAGATATTCTTAATGGAAAGGGGTCAGGGCCCAAATATGAAGTTAAGCATGGCCTTGTCTGGTGCCGTGGCAGAATAATGATCATCCCTACATCTTAGTTTCGGGCCAAATTAATTGCAGAGGCCCATTCATCCCCATTGGGCGGGCATTCAGGGTACTTTAACACGCTGCAACGACTGAGGGTATGTTACTAGAAGGGGTACAGGAAGGAAGTATGAGCTTGGGTCTGGGAATTGACATTTGTTAGCGCCATAAAACAGAGAATGTGGCATCTCCAGGACTGCTCCAACCACTCCCTACACCTGAAAGGGTCTGGATTGAGATATCCATGGACTTTATAAAGGGGCTCCTTACTTCAAATCACAAGTCAATTATATTAGTGGTGGTTGATCACTTTTCGAAATACTGACACTTGTTACCCATGAGTCACCCATATTCAGCCCAAGATGTGGCCCAAATTTTCATAGAAGGCGTATTCAAGTTGAATGGAATGCCAACATCAATAGTTAGTGATCAAGATCCCACATTCACAAACCATTTCTGGAAGGAGTTATTTCGCTTTCAAGGTACAAATCTTTACATGAGCACCGCCTATCATCCTCAATCCGATGGTCGAATGGAGGTGTTGAACCACATAGTGAAAACATATTTGAGGTGCTTCACTAGTACACACCCACATCAGTGAACTAGGTGCCTACCCCTGGCCGAGTGGTGGCATAATACCACCTATCAATCAACAGCAAAGACTACCCCTTTCAGGTGGAAGATCTGGCCGCAGCCCAGGCCTAGATGAAAAAAATGGCAGACAAGCACAAATCAGATCGAGTTTTCCAAGTGGGAGATTTGGTGTTCCTGAGGCTACAGCCATATCAACAAAGCTCAATCGCAGCTAGAAGATCTCAAAAGCTCTCAGCCTGTTATTTTGGGCCTTTCAAGGTGCTACAACGAGTGGGCCCTATGGCCTACAGATTGGACTTGCCTAAGGATTGTCGAGTGCACCCAGTTTTCCACGTTTCATGGTTGAAGAAAAAGTTGGGCACCCATTGCACTAGTCAACCCACCTTGCCTCCTCTCACTTCAAATGGTACGTTGAAGCCAAATCCAATGGCTATCTTGGACCGCCGAATGGTGAAACAGGGAAACAAGGCCCACACAAAACTACTGATTCAGTGGGAAGGCACACCACCTTCTGATGCCACGTGGAAGAGCTAGGCATACTTGGTGGAACACTATCATGGAACTAGCCTTGAGGGCAAGGCCAACCTTAAGGGGAAGGGATTGATATAGATACCTCTATGCGAACCGGTCCAAAGTGAAGCCCAATCCACATTCCAGTGTGGGCCTAAGTAATCCACCTTCCACATGCTTGACTAGGGACGTGAGATCCCAGATTACCTTTTGCCACCTTTCTGTTATTTCTTTCTTCTGCCATTTTTCTATTACTTATTTTGTTATTTACTTTTCTTTTCAATCATGGTCGTTGGGATTTGCTATCATTGGGTTGTAATGGATCTAACCTCTATATATATATCCCTCCATGAATGAAGGAAAGGCATCGTCTAATTTGAAACTCAATCCTTGTGTTCATATTTCTAGCTGAGCGGTGCTTGGCACCATAACTCACCGAGGCAAGAAACAGCTCACTTCCTGGTTACGAGAAGAAGTCGACACCAATTCTACTGGTTATTGAGTTGCAGATCATCTAGATTTCTGAAAGTATAGAAGACAATTTTTGGAGGTGCTCTTGGATATGACCAAAACATTCTCTGTTCCTTTTTTTAAGGCTCTTTTGCATTCTTTGAGTTTTGAGGTGACTTTGTACCAGGGACGACCTTGTACCTAGTTCGACCAAGCTTCAGTGACAATCGTGTGACAGTCAGGATTATCACACCAAAAGGGCATAAAATGGAACTAAGATTTAAAAGAATTTTCAACTAGGTTGATGTTTATTTTAATAGGTCCATGGTCGGAGGAGATGATTGGGAAATGAGTGAGAACTGTCTGTGGGAATAAGTGAACCCATTCAGGGGGGTGGCTAGGGCTCTCTATCCAATCATTCCAGAACTTTGTTTGTACCTGATTGTCCATTTGTCCATGTAAATGGGGGGCCCATAGGTGCGGCTGTCTAAGCATTTTTCCTTTTGCAATTTGGCCAGATGTGTCCTACTAATCCACAAATCGCAGAAATTCTCGACAATTGTTCATAATAGTAACGAAGCCATTTACCTAATTAGAGTAGAGGATGAAACGTCCGGTGTAGAGTGGTTGTCGGAGGTCAAATACTATCTTTTTACGTGTATACAACCTCCGAGTGAGATGGCCTATGCAAATTTTCTCTTGATTGGGTAAGACTCGACCTCGACCATGTCGGGAGGGACCATATGGATTTGGAGCAAGACTCTCTATGCCCAAACTTTTTCTGTTGTGCCAGTGGAATCTAAGAGAATCCAGCTAGACTGGTAGAACCATTCAGAGCTATGTCTTTCTCTGATTTTTTGTGCAAAAATGAATTCTATGTTGCCGCTATCAATAAATTTTACTGCATGCAATAGTATAATTGATATTACATATCTGTTTTACGTGTGCTTCCAGAACCTCTTCACTGACTTGTTGGTGGGGGAATATTCTCCCTTTTAGGATGGATGAGGTTAGACTTATTTAATGCTTCATCCACCAATTCAAAAGCATGGATCTCCTGATCAAAAGAGAGTGTAACTGTGTTAGAGAATTAAGATAAGAATTGGTGTATGGGCTGTTATGATAAGGGTGGTGTTGAATAGAGTTACATTAGGAGCTCTAAATAAGACATAATTTGTTGTGTTATGATAGAGTTTGAGATTGATTGAGATAGATTACATAGAGTCGTAGATAAGGTTTAAGAGTTTGACTTCGAATAGGTTTAGTCTTTGTGTTAGTCTATAAATATGATATAATTACCATATTCAATCAATGCATCCTTTCTAGCCTTTCTTGTGTTAGACAATTGTATGCCCTTAGCTTCAATTAGAATTATGTACATTATGAATTTATTGTAAATGAATAAAGTACTCATTTGATTCATGTTCCTGTGGTATGTTTCTGTGTAATACCCTTAAACTGGATACTTAATGAGACTTGTGTTAGTTTAGAATGTTCACAGCCATTGGGTAAGTCTGGGGAGATTTATCCTGCCAAGGCTGACACTGGTGTGCGGCCAACTATTGGGGTGGCTTGTCTCAGCTACTAGGGTGAGACCCGAAGCACATGCAGTGTAGGATTAATAGAACCTTTGAACCGGACCAGATTTCCAGTATTGCCCTGGACCTTGGAGGTAGATGGGCAAAACTGGAAAGTTACACCTAACCCCTAGACTCGATTATGATACTACACTAGGTGTCGGATTGGGCTGTCTTTGATGTACCAATTAGTGAGATCCTTAGTGGGGGTCAAAACCTGGGTATGTCGGGACAGTCCGAGAATTCATCTGAGTGGGTGATCATAGTGACAGGATCAGCCCATTTGTCGGACAAAGGTAATGATCGGGGATGCACTCTCTTTGATGGAAACCAAGACTGCCGGCAGCTGATTTCAATTGTTGAGATTTTGTTTTGTAAAATATATTTATATATAAAGATATATATATGTTATGGTTTCGAGATGATTTGCAAAAGGTTTTAATTCACGGGATCCATGTAAGCGGAGAGTGCAACACTGTTCCTTGCAGTCGAGGGAGAGGTCCTCCCTTGTCGGGCAGTGTTTGATCATTATGGGCTGAGAGGTTAAGTGTAAGACCATTGAGGATAATACCTGATGGGCTAATCTTGCATTTGCCCACAGTCCCTGGGTGTTACAAGGTGGCTTGGCCCAGGGACCACTTAGGGTAAGTGTTGGGCCCATAGAGCCCATAAGATGGGTTTCAAGGGGTGCACTGTCCATAACAGTGTATTCGGCCAGGCCTTATAACAAAGGCTGGGCTGAACCCATGTGACTGATGTGCAGATCAATGTTTGGGTCCCACGCCATACAAGGAAGCCCAACTGGGCAGCAGTTTGGAAGGCTAAGTGGGTACATGACCTTAAATGGACCTTAAGCCCATTTCGAACTAGGCTGATTTGATCAGTCAATTAAAAGGGGCGAATTCTGATATGGATCAGCTGATAGGATTGGGCCTAGACCCTATCCACTTAGAGAGTCCAAGATCTAGATGAGATTTAGATCTGGAAGCCTCCTAATTAGATTAGGAGATGGCTGATCTGATCTGCAGATAAGATAAGGGTTATCCCTTATCACTTAAAGGGACTTCTAATCCAAATATGATTTGGATTAGCAACTCCTAATGGGATTAGGAGCTGATCCCTTTAAGATTATGAAAGAAAGAAAGGGGCGATACAGTTAGTGATTGATGTTCAATCCTCTTCAGAGCTGAAAATCACAAGAAGAGAGATTTCTGCACCCTACGAATTCTCTCTTGCCGCCTCCTTCCTACAGCCGCCATCACCCTCAGTTCGATCTCCAGTTCTTGGGAGAAATCAAGATCTGATCTTGATTCCAATCTTTTGGGAAAAGATTGGTTGGAGCTGTATTCACAAGCCATCCAGTTGATTCTTGCAAAGGGTCAAGTTCTTTTGGAAGAACATTGCTGATTCTGCTCTATCCTGCATTGCGCCATCTTCAGTGGGAGCAGATTTTGGATCCTTCCTTGGGCGTGAACACCTCCATTGGGAGATATTGTTTCTCTATATCAGGTACATCCTCCCTCTTACTCCTTTTGGTTCAGATCTGGTTTGGTTCTTGATTCAATATTGATCCTTGAAAAACATGTTTTCTAAATACAGGGAATTCAATTCCCTACAAAGATGGGAGAAATTTTTGAAATTCGCCCTATCCATTCCGCAAAACTTGGGCATCCATGTGATGGATATCCCATCCCTTCACCTTGAATTCTAATAGACTGCATTCAAGAAAAGGAAGGCCCATTTGCACTTTATAAACAGTGCGTGGATAAGCACTCCGAAAGGGGGCTTAAACCTCTTTTTGGTTTGATAAAAAGTAAGAGAAAAGCAAAAAGCTGAGAGAAAAATTTTATGCTATATAGTTGGTTTGACCCAAAACATAGGAGAAAAACAGAAATTTCACAAATTTTATAAAGAAATTTTCCTCAACCTTATGTTTCTCTTTTATTTTCTTATCAAACCCAACACACCCTTAGAGAAGCGCTAACCATAATCAGGAAAATCCACTTATCAAAAAGACAAAAACCATAACCAGGGTCAGGGAAATCCATGAATTCCGAATTTCACTTGCACATCGAGGAAAGATTACCACTAGTAATAGGGCAGGCCGCAGGCGAATATCTCTTATCTTTAAGCAAGCAACTGAGTCTGACCCAATACTTGGATGATAAATTTAAGGTGATTGTATATAACCAAACGCCCAGAGAAACTACCATGGCTTCAGTTAGACACTGTTATCTGTCATGTCTCCTGCCGGAGAGGTTTCGACCACTTGGTGAGTCCAGATTTGTTTGGCAAGTTTCAGAGTAGAAAATTCCTTCAGTATCAAGTGAGAGTTATAGGTGCTTTTTATGGGTACAGCAGGAACAAAACAATCCATACTCCACGGTTCTATGAAGCACCGATGAACTCCCACTTTTATTAGTATACTAGAATATCGAACTTTCTAGTTTCTACCAGCCAACCATAAATAAAAGCAATCACCAAATGACTTTGAATCATCTAACCAATTGCACTTTGGGACTAGTGTCCACATAAATATTGGAACAATCTAATAATATAATACAGTCTAGATCAACGGTAGATGAGCCAGAAATATTTATGAAACATTATAAGACTTTTCACCATCGGAGATCCCTCAAAAGAAGGGGATGAGAAAATGCATGGAAGAGATGGAGCTCAATTTATGTAATAATACAACAACATAATGAACATTACTCATACAATCTGATTAACAATGTTGCAATAAAATTGGATGAATTATCAAAGACTGACAGTGCCATTGTCAATTCCATTAAGGCCAACCACCAATCTTCTCTTTGCAGCCTTAGTTCTGTAACACCATACTTCAAAAGCCTCACTCAGGTCAGGATATCTTACCTGCTCGGTCTGCATCCAGTCTACTAGAATATCAGCTTGGTCATTTGAAGGCAATGCCAGCACCAGGGAGACAATTGCTGCCTCGATGTTCTGGCACAAGTCTTCATCCATCTTATATGGAAAACCCATCTCCTCACTGCCCTGCAAATCTAGCAAAGGCTTCATCCTCCTTATATATGGGAGCCATATTTTTAGCAGATGGACCCTGGCCGGTGTTGGAAGAATCACATTCCCAAAGCCAACAGCATCCAACACCTTTCCAACCACCTCTATCAGCTTTACTTTCACACCCCACAGAGTGGAATCGAATTTCTTGTCTTGAATTACTGCCAAGATATTACAAGAGATCTCAACCCAGCTGGAAACAAAATCCTTCATCAGATCCATTTTAGGAAGTATGTTACACATCCAATCAAGGTCTGACAAACTTGGCAAGGCTTTAACTTCTGCTGTCTCAGATGACAAGTCAGCCTCCAGCAAGGAACCCAGCTCCTTCTCAAACGAGGAGAATATCTTGCAAAGGCATGTCCTTATCTCAGATTTTACTTCTTCATCAGCTGTGATAAATGGTGTATCTTCATCTTCCATTAACATGTATTCTACTTGTTCCCTAGCAGAAACTTTTAAGTCATCTGCAAAATGAGGGCATGGTCCACCGTTAGACGTGGCAAAGCGAATTGCAGAGAGGAAAACATTCTTAGTAGCATTTAGATCAACAGGTTGGATCCTGGCTAATATAGGCATGGCTATTGGACCTAGTCTAGAAACTACTTTCAATATCTCCTCCTCTTCCTTATCCTCCCAAGGGACAGCCTCCAAGTACTGGATGCAGCTCTGAGTGATTTCTTCACAGTGTAAAGCAACTGCTACCTGAAGAATACCAAGAGCAGTTTTGACAGAGTCCCACGAGTCCAGAAGCAAATCGTTGGAGAGATAAAGCAACTTCAAAAGCTTAACATACTGATCATATCCAAATTCTGAACATTGAACCTCAACACATTTAGTAGAATTGACTCTTGAGAGGCTATCTGCAAAAAACTTGCTCTTTTTCATAAGAATAGAGGAGTGGGCACAGAACCATTCTGGTCTCCCTTCTCTATTTCTCAAGCGAACTAATATGTCAGAAGTGCTTGGATCACCAAGTTTGTAGGCCGTGGCTACCCCGGCTTTTTCCATGTGATAAAGGGAACATAACAAGATTCATGCTTTATGTCACTAAAGGCAGATTTCCTGGGATTGATATGTAGCTGAAGAAAATGAATCCATGTTATTCCTAAAGTAAGATAAGCTAAAAAGAAAGGTGTGCAATGTTATACACACATTTGCACACACAGAAACATATTGATAGTATATGGCAGCCAGGCAGATGTATATGCATATTTTGCAAGACTATATGCCTAAATTCAGCATATAAACACATGAAAAATTCCTTGGACCTATACACACAACTTGCACACATAGAAACAGATTGAAAGTATATCAAAACCAGGCAGACATATATATGCATATTTTGCAGGACTATATACCTAAATTCAGCATATAATCACATGAAAAGTAAAGTTCCTTGGGACTACTGAAATTTGGCATATTGCTCAGGGCCGAGCCACATACTTTCACTAGGAGTTAGGGCAATAGTAAATGTAGAATCACTTTAATAGCATCTAAATACTTCATGATTATATTAGTTGTTTATCTGTTTAAGTAATTGTACTAATTCTTATATAAGTTCACTCATTGGTATGTTATTTATTTATTAATTAATTTATTTTGATAATTGAATAATATTTTATATTATCAAAAGATGGAAACTGATACAAACATCCTGAGGAGGTGTGAGGTGCAGCCACACCCTTATACAATTACATCTCAACTGGAAATTACAACACAGCCCAATAAAGAATTTCCCTAGAAGCCCCTTTTTGATATTTATTTTCTACTCTTATCAATAATTACTTTTCTAAAAGTTTCATCACTTGCATACCATCTAGATGTAGAAGTGTGTGGCACCGGGTCTAACCATTTGTATAATCTAAGGAGATACAAAATAAAGATGAAGAAAAGGAAAATCCATATAAACAAGATTACCAGTGTTAGAGAATAAAAACCTATCTAGGGACTTCATCTACCAGCTTAAGCTTTTAGGTTATTTACCCCCCCCCCCCGAAAAAAAAAAAAGCTTTTAGGTTATTTACCCAAAAAAAGCTTTTAGGTTGAACCATTGAACAGTTCCTTGAGATGGTATTAGAGCTTGTTTAACCAAGTGGTCTAGTGTTCGATCCTTGTCACTCCCATTATACTTAATTAAATTTCAGCACAAGGTATGGGTGGGTCTGTGCTTGTTCATGTTTCAAGCCCAATGGGCTTTCATGTGAGGGGGCGAGTTAGAGAACAAAAACCTATTCAGGGACCTCATCTACCAGCTTAAGCTTTTAGGTTGAACAGTTTCTTGAGAACCAAAACTAATTAAAATAAATAATGTGAAAATGAAAACAGTTGTAAAGCTCAAAATCAAACAATAACCAAAACATTCAATAAAAACTCTCAGTCATATCTTCAATAGTTTGAAACTTTATGCTGTTGTTAATCATTCAAATTTTATTTCTAAAATCATTATTTCTTCTATCGATATTCAAAGTTGCATGCTGAAGAGACCCAAGGTAAAGGCATACTGCCTGTTCCACTTCCATAGGGGAAAAAAACCTTAATGGAATAGTAGGTTTAGTTTTTTTTCCCCTTTCTTCTGATAGATGCAGGTTTAGTTAATACCGAGTAAAGGAAAAAGATATTTTAAGAAAATTGTTAAAAGATAATTCTGGTCAAAAGTAAAAGCCAGATGGGCATACCACATAAAATTTGAGAAATAAAAAAAGGGTAGGAATTAAACTAGATAAATGTAGGTAAGTGTTAAGCGTAGATAAATGTAGTTGATCTAAAGTTAGAATCAACTGATTTAGAACTTTACAAGAAATCAAATATACATAGGGTTTCTAGGGTTCAGGACTCCAGCACCAATATAGTATGCCATAGAATTCTAGATAATACATAATACATATGGGAAAGCCTGAGAGCAGCCACTTTTGTGCAAAACAAAATGGAAAAAAAAAGGTCAAAGGATAGGTCTGTATCCAGCCAACCCCTGACTAGACCCCAGATAGTTGGGACCAACATTGGGTAATGATTTTTTTCCGCAATATCTAAACTGATTGCACCCTTCAGTGACTTCTAACTCTTGTGCTCATGGACCACCATCCAAAAAAAGAAACAAAAACAACATAACGACCTTCCTGCAGTAGAGAGATGATTTCAAGAAAAGCACAATGGTTTAAGTACTCCTGTCCAAAGCACAGAAAAGCATTCATTGTTGTTTCACATATTTATTTATTCATTTTGATAGGTATTTTAACCATTCATCCACAGAGCCGGTTTCTGCAATTACATTTTTGGTTTTATACTTTTCTTAGCTATCAAAAAAAGATTAAGTCCCCCTCAAGGTGACCTGGTCAGTACCACATACTCTTCCGCAGTAATATTTTTATTTTGGAAAGTAAACTAGAGGACAATAAAATAGAATGGAAGTACAGGTCTAGGAAGTCCAAGTAATAAATTGTTTGTTAAAAGTTAAAACATCTAAGCATGCTAGGAATTGATCTGACTTAGAAAAGAAAAATAACAGAAAGAAACCCAAACATTTGAATGTATTGCATCAAAATTGCACTATCTACCCAAGGCCAAATACTTCAAAGTTCAAATCAAAATATGCAAGTTTTCATCAAAAAGTAAAGAACTTCATTAGATCAAATAAGCCAACTGATAATATGGACGTCAGCATGATCAATACTATAGGAAATCCTCAGAATAAGTCAGACATCTCAGAAGCCAACTGGTCCCTGCCACCCCCTCCAAAACAAACAAAAAAGGAAAACATCCTAGCAATTCCCCCAGATGAAAATTGTGGCTAGTGCATGCTTGATAACATTTTGAGCGAGTAGAGCATTCAACAAAATTGAAATGAGGTTGTCACTGATACTTTCCAGTTTGATTATGAGTTTATGATAACTAATGACCAATAACAAATTCTTAATCAGCAATTATAATAAAAAAGCATCATTAAAGGCCATGGCTCAAGCAAGGTGCCAACCAGCTGGTTGGTAAGGTCTCCTGCTGGTCGTAGCGGAGACTTGGGATCGAATTCCGCCTGCACCTGGGTTGGGAGGGTTAAGGGTTGGGGGATGGGCTACCCCCGTGTGTAGCCCTTCAAAAAAAAAACAAAAAAACAAAAAACATAAAAGGCCATGGTTCAAAGTATTGATACACCCTGGTAAGCCTGAAGGAGTGTATCAACACTTTGAGACTTGTGCATCTTTTTTTTAGTTTTTTTCAAACTTTCACAGGAGGGTTATTTTTATGTTATTTAATTATTAAAAAATAGTGTTTTTAAAAATACTTAAATACCTTAAAAAGACGTATCAGTACCCCAAAGATACAACATGAGAAAAATTACAAAGATCTCAACATTCTAATGTGGTCTAAATTCAGATGAAAACTGTAGCAAGTACATACTTGTTAACATTTTGAGGAAGTAGAGAGTCAATAAATTTGAAACAAGGCTGTCACTGGTACTTTCCACTCTGATTAAGACAAATAACAACAATAACAGTTTCGTATAAGCAATTATGATAAAAAAGTTGATAGATGATATCACTCAATCAATTATATATCATGGCTAGGGCTGTCAATGGGTTGGGTCTGAACCAATGGACCCAAACTGATTGGGCCGGTTCCGGGTCTTGATATAGGGTCCCGATTACTATCGGTTCAAAACTGGTTCCACCTAGTCCCAACCCGATGTGTGTGTGTGTGTGAATGTTTATTTTATTTATTATAATTGGGTCTGTCGAGTCGGACCCAGTTTCCTGAGAACCGATTGATTCGGTTCCGGGTCCAAAAATACAGACCCTATCGGGTGCGGGTCCTCAACATTTCATGTTGGTTTGGTTCCGGTTCCAGCTGGTTCCAACCCGTTGACAGCCTTAATCATGGCATTCAGCACTAGGAAGTAATGAATGTTTACATACAACCTAGAGTGGATCTTAGTGGCAGGTTTTCTTGCTGTTGTCAGACATTATATTCTCCAGTGCAAACTCACATGCCAACCATTTTAAAAAACTATATAATTAAAATGTGAAAATCAGAGTGATTATAGCTGCTTAGATAAGATTGGAAGATCGAAATTTGAAAGTAGCCACTTGTGGGTACTGGGTAGGGGTGATCATTTCTAGCCCAGCCTGCCCTGGCCCATAATATTATTTATATATTACATATATGTACATTGCATATACATATATACATGTTTTATTTTTTTAGGTAGAAATGTTTTATTTTATAACATATGATAAATTATATATAAATATTAAATTACACATATTATATGTCATACAATACAAGGTATTTGATGTATATATTAAATATAATATATTCAAATGACACAGGCCCAATTGCCCCAAGGCCCAGCCCATGATCACCCGCACTTGCAAGTTGTAAGCTAGGAAGGTGTCTGTTCTTGGTTTTCTGTGGGGCATTTGAAAGGACTTTAATTAATAGGTTGGCATTGTATTGCAAAATTGGTGTTATGTTGGAAGGTGTCAAGGGAGACCATTTACAGGGGAGGGATATGGATGTCTTGTTTTCTCTTGTCACTTGGTTGTGGTTTTCCTGATTTGTGATCAGGAATGATTGTATTGGGTGTCTACTATCAAGGGGTGTTTGCTGTTCATTTTTCCTTCAGGGGATTTCTTATCGCCAATATTTTCTACTTACATTTTTTTTTCATGAATTTTACCTTTACTATCAAAAAAATCCATTAAGCATCTTCTAGTATTGCCAGTTGCCTATGTTACCCAGATACAGCAAGGACACAACTGGATACAGATTTCAAAAACATATTGATGAAGCACTAAGGTTTTCAAGGGTTTCCTGCAATTGAGATTCTTTCAAATTTCAATTTCTGACACTGACAGGCATATCAATGCCTTAATTGCATAGTAGGAATGATTAATTGTTCAGTAGACCATTTTTTCAGCAAGTTTGGATCATACCATTTCCTGTCTCCTCAGTACCTTTAAGGCGGTGTTCAGTAGTGCAGAAATTTTGTGGATCACTTGGTTCTAGAACTTGCCACACCAATTGAATGTTTAAGAGTGTCATGCATTTCAAGACCATCCACAGATAGTTCAAATATGTAAAATATTAGTGTTTTTTACCCAAAATAATACAGCATATATTCATCCACACAATGGTGGCACAGAGTCAACCATGCCGCGCTTGAGGGCACCATGGAACAGATCACCCCCTAAATGGCCAAATATTCTAAAGCAGGTGAATCATTTATACACTTATTCATAAAAAACCAGAAAGAAATCATTTAATCATTTACCTATGTAAAATCCAACGCCTCATAGCAGTGTCCATCTGTATAAAAATTGTATGTATGTAAATGTGTGTCTATATGTATATCATGAAGATTAACCCTTGTGAATGAAGAAAAACCGGAACTTACAACTATTAATCCATTTCACACAAATAAGAGTGCATGTGAAAATGTTCATTGCAAATGATGGAGATTCTCCAGTATAAATTAACATGGAATCTTTTTTTCATGCTGAAGTACAAGACTTCATTAATTTAAGAAATTTCTGAAAACTCAGATGGATATAATGGTGCTGGAGATGAATTTGAGTTGTACAGGAACTTATCATGCCAAAAGTCTAGGCAATAATCTTACAAAAAAAGGAAGGGGGGGGGGTTCACTTAACTGTGGATGGATCCTAAGAGCTTTCATTATATAAGGGAAAACCCAGCCAGTAAACAAGACAGTTATAGGAATTGAGACTAAAGAAACATGAGTGTGCCAATCACGGTGTCAAATCAGAAGACTTTAAGAAATTTGTTGTCAATAAAGCTTCCAATCTTGGTCTAACAAACTGGGATACTGGGTTAAGAAACTCAATCTCCAAAACATGAATTGGACAATAAGAAACATGGGTTTCTGTAGATTATACTTAAGTGCAGAAAAGTCATCTTCATTATTTTGCACCCAAAAAGGAGGAAATTAATAATGGGAAACCCTTACAAGAAAACTTGAAGTTAAGAGATAACATGCTAAGATCTGAGAGAATGTTGAAGAAAACAAACATAGTAAGGTAACATAAAGGAATCCCCACCCCCCACCCCCAAGAAAAGAAGCAAAGCATACAAAAGCGTGTTTAAAGAAATAGAAAAAGAGAAGAAGATCCACATGAAGGGGAATATCATCTTCATCCAACAGAGCTAAGGTAATTAAAAAATTAAACATTGACATGGATGGGCAAGAAAGTTGGCATTACTTCAAGGTATTTCACATTTGAAGAATGTATTAAAAATAGTTCATTTCTCCATGGTAAGGATGACAAAGTTCAAAGAGTGAGACAAAATAGATAAGTGGCTTGAGCCAGGTAGGCTATAGCTACTGACCTGGTCAATGCGTGTGATCATATAGTTTAATAACACAATTTTTTTACCTTCCCATACAATTGCAAGGCACATTAAGTTTATATTCTCTCTTAGCATCTAATTTGTTGGCGCTTCCTTCTATAGTTTTCTTTAGTGTTATAAGTCTCAATTAGTGTAAGGTAAGTAGCATGATCTAATATTAGCAGCATCCATAGTGAAGTTACTTTTCTTTGCACAGAATATACCATACTATTCTTTATACATGAAAAAAAAAAGAAAGCAAGAAGCAGTTATCTTGCTAGAAAAGTAGAACATGTCAATAAAATTATTGCAAGAAAATGATGTTCCCCAATTTTAGAACATTTTTTTTTCTTCCGAAATGCAATTACCTTCATTTGAGGTCTGTACTCTATTGCATTATGACTAGAAGTCTAGAACCACATTTACAGAGCGGTGAGAATCTTGCCCTATCCTAGTGGTTGAATTATCCAAATTCAAATTATTACTCGGTACTTCCTACAGGATGGTTATTTGGAGATGATTCAGATTGTTTCTACTCCAGCAGAGTTTAATGAAACAAAATTGGGCAAACTTGAAATCTAGCTTGAGGAGTACCGAGTAATAATTTGAATTTGGATAATTCAACCACTAGGATAGGGCAAGATTCTCACCGCTCTGTAAATGTGGTTCTAGACTTCTAGTCATAACGCAATAGAGTACAGACCCCAAATGAAGGTAATTGCATTTCGGAAGAAAAAAAAAAATGCATCTACTCTTTCAAACGTGCTACTCTAGGTCAATGCTATCAATTTTGTCTAGTTATAGTTATGAAATAGCAAATATGTGGGAACCCATGCCTGGAAAGCAAAGCGAAACTTGTGCAACCCTGTTTTTTCAGTTATGTGATTGTTATGAAATCCTCCATTTACCAACTAAGTTTAGAAAAGAACTCCAAAACCAGTGAATACATCCGCAACATTAAATGGATATTCATTTCAGTACCTAAACTGCTAATTTCTCATGATACTGCATCAATTTCAGCATCTACTAGTTTGGTGAACAAAGAGGCGTTTCTGTTATTGCAGATCCATTCTTATTTGCTGTGTTACTTACAGAAGTCTCAAAGCTAAGATCTTTAAGCACGAAAATAACTAAAATAAAAGGAAAGAACTCAGATAGTGAAGATCAAATTAATGAGTCATGGCCGACTATTCACAAATCCAGAAGGGAAAATGGACTCAAAAACAATAGAGATTGATAGGTCAAACAGAAAAGCTCGTACCTGTAAGCAAGGCGATGAATAACCTCCAAGGGAAGGGATCTTGACAGGAGACCATTAGAATGTGCAGAAAAGAGACCTAGAAATATTCCCCAAACCAGATGCAGAGAACAAAAAGGCAGAGGAGCAAAAAGAGAGACGATTAGAGAGGAGGGGCCGAAGCTCCCGAAAGAAATCTAACCGTCCATTTTATGTTAGCGGTGTTCTTATCATCCGACCAGATTTAAAATGTCATCATGATGACGGTGCATTCGGACAGGACCACGTTGTATCATCATCACCAGGGGTGCAATTCGGGCGGGTTGGATCGGGTTGAGGCCACGCCCCTACCCTAACACAGTAACACTCGAACCTCGGATTAGGGCCTGACCCAATCCAAGGTCAAGGCTGGGTTTGAGTAACCGTTTTAGAGGGCTTTCGGACGCGGCTTATGGGGTTTCTAGCTGAGCCCTATTAGAAATTGGGTTTGATAAAAGTTCGGTAACGCCCAACCACTGCTCAAATACGCACCCCAAATGCAGAAGTCCACCCAAACAATTCTCGATTAGCAAATGAGCCTATATGTTAGGGTCAAGTTCAGTTTAAATCGAGTTAATATGAGCTTTTTACAAGCCCAATTTAAATAATTTGTGAGAAGCTGAAGTCATGGCCACACCTCTAACTGTAGTGATTAAGATGTATTGTGTGAATTTAGGGATGGCAATTTCTACCACCCTACTCGGTGGATATCCGCCCAAATATATATATATACTTTGGGTCTGGTAAGGGTAATGTACGGTATTAGGCTAAATTTGATCCTCCCCACCTGCATTTTGTTGGAATTTGGAAAGTATATGAAATTTTTGTATTAGGTATTTAGGTGTTAAATTTATTAATATTTTGTATATATCTTAATCAAATAATTTGAAATTTTAATGTTTGTTCATGTTACCTTATTTATTTATTGCTTATATATAATAAGAAATTAGATGCGGATTCAACCCAGCCTACTATACTGTTAATGTAGTGAGGGTAGGATCAAGGAGGCTTTTTGCATTTTTATGTGCAGGGAAAGCTTGAATTCTAAAAATCCAACTTGCTATGGATTTTGGCATAGGTACCAGTTGGGAGGTTTAAGGAGATGGGTTGGTTTAGAATTTACAAAACCCTCTTGTCATCCTTATGTGAACTGCTTTCAAAGAATCTACATGAGATAGCTTAACCAAAAAGCCAAATTTGTAGCTAATGTAATCCTATTTGCCTTTTCGGACGTTTACCAAATAGACTTCATGGCATTTCGGGATTTTCAGCTCATCTAACGCCTGAAGCTGCTATGCGAAAACCCTCCCAAATGGGTTATTAACCTAGGCCCAACCTTAATTCAATTTGGGTTAGATTATATATTCATTAATTGACACGTGAACCACTACATGTAAGAGGGAATATCTTGTTCTCTAGAGTTAACTATAATTCTAAGGGGGTGTTCTTTTTTTGGATTTTGAGAGGGGGGAA
Organism: Nelumbo nucifera; assembly: GCF_055504915.1. Classification (NCBI taxonomy): domain Eukaryota; kingdom Viridiplantae; phylum Streptophyta; class Magnoliopsida; order Proteales; family Nelumbonaceae; genus Nelumbo; species Nelumbo nucifera. The sequence goes on from NC_142651.1 coordinate 98,534,661, forward strand.
AGTTAGTCATAGGATTTTGGTTCCCATTGACCAAGAATCCCATGTTCTTTTTTCAACTTTATCTGGGGGCGAGGGAAAGTTTATTTTCCTAGGTATCACTTACCTAGGAAAATGATACACATCTCCTAGGTGTGTAAATAACTTTCCCACATAGAGGAAAAGTTGGGAACACTCGAATGGGACAAAAATGCCCCTTTTAATAATGAATTTTTATGGCTAAAATGGTCATTACCTTATTTACATGAGAAATTAAAGAACATGGGTAAGTGCACTTATCCAAGTAAGTGTTTCCCAGGAAAAGCTTACCCAAGTAACTGCATTTACCTGTGTAAGTAACTATCGGAAAAACGAACAGGGCCTCCCAAAGTCCAAGTCAGCATAGACTATAACTCTTATCATAGGTGCTAAGTTTAACTCAGCCCAACCTGTGATCACCACCCCTAGTGACTAGTGTGTTGTTATATATTTAGGCTCAGTTTGGAAAGAATAAAAATGTAAATATGTACAATGTAAATACACACAAAATAATATAAAATACAAGGTTTTGCACTTTACATATTTGTATTTGTACTTCTTTCAAACTGAGCCTTATTAAAGAATAAATTATAGACTACCACTTGTAATCCCATACTTTGGGAGTAGCAACACTTGCCTCCCTGAACTTTCATTTGTGACAAAGACCCATTTTGAACATTTTGACTCTAGTACTTTGCTCATGCCATTATAATATATATATATATATATATATATATATAGAAAACACTAAAATGCAATAAAAAGGAAATTAATAAAATACAATAAAAGCACATAAAATTGCATCAAGCCCATTAAGGCATAAGGCAGAGGCAAAGTGCTGGGATCTGAAAGTGTGGGTGGGTTTTTCTCACAAATGAAAGTTTGTTGATTATTGTTACTACGAAAGGTAAAGTGTAGGTTTTAGAAGGATCAAACAAGGTTTCAGTTCAGATAGGGTAAAATATTTAAACTACCCTTAAGTTTTAAGAAATAGACTAAAAATTATCCCACACTTTAAAAAATTATTTAAACTATTCCTAAGTTTTTATGACAATTGACATGATTATTAAGCATTGACTGAATCACTGAAATAATAAAATATCGAATTTGCCTTTTATTATTTTTCAAAATTTTAAAATAAAACCTAACTGATAAAAATTTTAAAAAATGGTAAGATTGGGTAAAAGAATATGAAGAAGGAGGGCCCCACTTATAACCAACCTGGTTCAACCATAGCCATCTCCAATCTTCTGTTGTACAGTAGCAATTAATATGGCTTTCACCAAAGTCCTCAAGCATTACTAGGGGTGGCCACGAGCCGAGATCAAATAGGTACATATATACAACAATAATAATAATAATAATAATAATATGTAATAAAAATATTATATATAATGTTTTTATTTTTATATATAATAATAACTAATTATTATAATTCTTAATTTTTTAAATATCAAATAAAAAAATATTATATATATTTATTTTTATAAAATATTTTTTCTCAAGTCGAGCTCGAACTTATGAACTTTTGATTCGAGTCGAGTTCAAGCTCAAGGTTCTAGCTCGAACCGAGCTCGAGTCTTGTACTACCTTGGCAAGCCAAACTCGAGCCTTGTATTATTCGGTTCGGCTCGTCTCGAATCCACCCCTAAGCACTACAAACGTAGGCTTTACATCTGGTCGCCTTGCAAGGCGTTTCTCCACTCTGAGTTTTCAGCACTTAAGTGTGCCACAAGCAAGCTGTCTCGTCACCTAGCCAAGGCAGCTATTTTGCCTAGAAATTACTTTATGGCGACCAACCATTTCTCATTGTGGTTCGACCCATTTGAACATCTCTGTTTTGAAAATCTATATCCTCCTTAATCCTTTCTGTTGGTGCGAATAAAGTTCTCTTTTACCAAAAAAAGTCATCCTGACTCCATTCACATGGTGTCTTGAATTTATTTCTAACCCGGATTTAGAAGGTGTTTGGTTCCATTGTATTTATTTTATTTTATTACTTTTTTTTTGCAGATTAGAGAAAATGTTTATGCATGGTGTTATTAGGTTCAATTGCCATTTTTTGAGAAAATGATGTCACGTAGGAGCCACGTCAGTCGTTTATACCCGAAAATGATTTAAGAAAATAAAAAAAATATAAAAAATGATGTTTTTAAGATGGGCTATTTTTTGAGAAAATGGCACAACATTTTTTTCTTTTTGTGAAAATATCTAACCAAACAACATATTTGATGTGTTCTTTTGATGATTTTCTCAAAATTTAATGTGACTCTGATATGAGGTTGTTTCCTCAAAACACCCAATTGAACTAAACACTACATTTAAGGGTGAACATAAGTCAAGCTTTTCATGAACTAATCGAGCTTGATTAATGAAAATCTTGATTCAACTCATCAAGTTCGAACATATAAGCTTTTGAGTCAAGCCGAATTCAAACTCATGTCTTTAGTTCAAATCAAGCCAAAAGTACCTGAGTTGGGCGGCCCCAACCCACCCAATTATTAATGGGTTGAACCCATTTATTTAGTTTTGGGTGATTGTGGGTCGGGTAGCCCAATAAACATGGTCTTTAACGGATTGGACAGTTGGGTAATGGTTAATCACCAAACCCATCAATGAGTAGAGATCAATCAATACTCAATAAGAGAAGTGGAGAAAGAGAAGAGGAAAGAATGAGCTCTAGGGTTTAGCAAAGATCAACAGATATCAATATGGCGATTCAGGCTGCCATCTCAGGTACTTTCTCTCTCTCTCTATCTATCTTTAACCTTGTCTACTACTCTACAACATGCATGGGGAAAATTTTTGACTTGTTGCATTATATCGCTGATCGCATGTAGAGTTGAGAGTTAAGTAGCCCTTATTCAATAGTTGCTTGCATTTCTCTCCATTTCTCTTGGACCTGCAACTTACATTAATTGGGCTATGAGATAAATATAGATTACCTAATTGATTGAAACTTGGACTTCTACTTCACTTTACATAACCCCAAAGCCAACAGGACATATTCTTCAACCTTCTCCAAACGGTATAAATTCAAAATGCTGACCCTTGAAATCAAAAGACCCATCCATGAACCTTTCTTGTATAAACTCTTTTGGATTCTTCCAGATTTTGGGATCCATTATTGGATCATTCACCCTCCTCTATCAATGTCAATTTAAGCTTTTCCATCCCTGGATGACCAGGGAATGTATGTCATGTCAAATTCATCTTTTGAATAGAATTTACTTGAAAATATAACTCTATTTGTTTGAAATGATGCTCATGTTGGCAAATTCATTCTGTCAAATTCACTAATGATGTGTTGATGACCTTGAAATGATGCTCCTATTGGCATTCAATTCATTTAAGCTTTGTTTGTTTGTAGTATAAATATGAATCAAATATATATATATATATATATATATATATATATATATATATATATATATATATATATTGTTACAGACTAATGTCAATGGAAAGCCATAATGATGCCAAATTCATTAGGGTCTACTTCAAGGAATAAAAGAAGATAAACTTCTGTTGTTTAAAACACTTTGATTTGTTTTATGATGAAAATGAAATTGAAAGGGCAAAATGCAAAGATTGTGATAAAACGTATAGTGCAAATGTGAGTGTTGGCGGTACATCAAATATGTTGTGTCATATAAGAATTTGTAGAGAATGTGATGAATATTCTAGGAGTTGAGTTAATAAATGTGATCAAGATGCATATAGAGAAAATATGGCAATGGCTATAATTAGACATAGATATGCATTTTCATTTGCAGAGCATGAAGTTATTAGATGTATACATTCTATTTTGAATCTGGAAGTGAAACGTATTTCATATTACATTGCAAAAACTGATGTATTAAAGATATACATTAAGGAGAAGAAAAAATTGTGGGATTTATTACAATCGCTTCCTGGTAGAATTTGTCTTACATTAGATATGTCGACTTCAATTACCACGGAATCATATATGTGCATCACTATTCATTTTGTTGATAGTGAGTGGAGGTTACAAAAACGAATTCCAAGTTTTTCTCATGTACCACCATCTCACACTGGTGTTGCAATTTTGGAGAAGGTGTCAAATGTATTAAATGGATGACAAATTAAAAATAAGTTATTTTCAATTAGTTTAGACAATGCCTGAGCCAATGATACATTTGTTAATTTGTATAGAAGGCGTTTTAACTTGAAAAATGCACTTTTATTAGATGGAAAAGTTTTCCATGTGCATTATTGTACACATATTTTGAATCTTATAGTGCAAGAAGGCTTGAAAGAAATAGATGATGTGATGCTTAAAATTAGAAAAATTGTAAAAGCTTGTTAAAGGTTCCAAGGCACGAAACCGAGATTAGTTGAATGTGCCAATCAATTGATGATTGAGAGTAAAAAGAAACTAAATTTGGATGTTTCTACAAAGTGGAACTCCACATTTGATGCTTGAAAGGGCTATGTTTTATCGAAAAGTTTTTTCTCATTTGAAATCATATGATATCAATTATGCTAATGCTCCAACCGAATAAGAATGGGTGAAGATTAAAAAAAATTTTAAGTTTTTGAAAGTTTTCTATGACATGACCAACATTTTCTCAAGAACTCAATATCCAACTTCAAATTTATATTTTCACGGGGTTTGGAAAGTTGAATTGTGTTTGAGGTTGAAAGGCAGAGATGAATTTTTGAAGGAAATGCCCAAGTCTATGTTAAGTAAATTTGACAAATATTGGAAAGAATATAACATTATTTTGGCAATTGTTGTTGTTCTACATCCTCGTTTCAAATTGAAATTTGTGAAGCTTGTATATAAGAAGTTGTATAATGTGGAAGATGCAATAAATCACACAATTCTTGTTAAAGAAACATTGAGGAACTTATTTGCCGATTATATGAAGAGTAGTAATGTCATGCCTAATGTGAAATCAATTATTGAAACTATGGCCACTAGTAATACAATGCTTGATGAGGAGTTTGATCCAATTGAGGTAATTATAATTTGAAATATTTATTTTTAAGAAAATAAAAATATAAAGTTTTCATATATTAGATATTTAATCAATATCTAACTTATTTGCCGATTATATGATATTGCATTCTTATTATTGTAGGAATTTGATAATTTTTAAAGTCAAGTCTATGCTATTTATGAAAAAAATCCCAATTAGACTTGTATTTAGAGAAAACAAGCATTGATTGAAAAAGCTATATTGATATCTTAGGATTTTAGAGATTGAATGAGTCTCGCTTTCTTGAGTTATCAAGGATGGCTTGTGATGTTTTTACAATTCCAGTTTCTACAGTTGCTTCAGAAGTTGCATTTAGTGGTGGAGGTAGAATTTTAGAGCAATATCACAAGTCCCTTCTTCCAGAAAATGTTGAAGCTCTTATTAGTTTTAAAAAGTTCTGATTAACTTATTCTTTTGTTTGTTTTTGATGTAGATAAAATCTCTCCTAACCCACTCCCAAAATCCTCATTTTTTGATGACTGAATTCAGGAAGAATCAACACCCATTCTACCACAGATCTGCTCACAGTTGCAACCATCTTCTCCATGCTACAAGCCTTGTCTTCAAAAGTCCTGTTCCTTTCCTTCCATATGTTCCAGCATATTGCAAATGGGATACAACTCCATAGTAACATTGCCTTCTTGCACCTAAACAGCCTAGGCCTTGTTGAAAAAATCTCAGCTGTTGTGGTTGGGTGAAATCCAGAGACCCTAAACATGGAAGTAAACACATTCCACAAGAATCTTGAGAAGTCGCATGAGATGAATAGGTGAATCATGTTCTCCTCCTATTCCTTACAAAGGCAGCATCTGGAAGCCATGTTAAAGCCTCTGGATTTCAAGTGATCGGCTGTCAACATGCTGTCCATTGCTATCAGCCAAGCCAGAGCTTCCACTCTTGGAGGAACTGGGTTTCCCCAAATGCCCTTAATGTGATTCACATCTGAGATAGATCTGCTGAGAGCCAGATAACATCACTTTACTGTGAACTTGCCATTCTTGCACTCTTTCCACCAAAGCTTGTCTCTGAGCTGAATTCTAGGTTTTATACCCTCCAGTTTCTCCAAGAGAGAAATGCATTCTTCAACTTCTCTGTTCAATAAAGGCCTCCTGAATTTCGGACTCCAGATCAGCTGCTCTCCCCTCCTTTCATAGCAACCACTAATAGTGACTTTTACCTCTGTTAATCTATACAGTCTTTTAACCAGTTCAACTTTGCACTGCAAACAAGCAAAGCCTTACTTTTCTTTTTCATTGGGCTACACAATGGGGGGAAGGCCATAACCCCCCCAATTCTAGTGAAGGTGAGATTTGATCCCAAGTCTCCACTTCAACCAGTTGGAGACCTTACCAACTAGCCACTTGGAACCTAAAGCCCTACTGTTTGACTAATGATTAGGGGATATGTCATAATTGGAGTTTTGCCCAAATTAGACCTCTTTATTACTTCGGGTTTTTCTTTCCCATTTTTTTCCAGTTCCAAAGATAAGGAATATCATGATGGAAAATTTCCTGTAGCTCTGATAAAAAATTCCTTCAGCTCAAGATTTCCTCTCCCCTGGAAAAACAATGTAGAACTTGTTTATTAATAACTAAAATTTGAAACTAACGGAAAAAACTGACAGCAAGGAAAGACACTATGGAGGCATCACCAAGTTCTCCAATTGCTGGTAAAATGTTTGTGATCGTTGGTGCTGGAGGTGCTGGAAGAGCATTGGCCTTTGGTGCCAAAAGTACAGGAGCAAGGGTTATCATTTTTGACAGAAAATATGGTAAAAATACTAGAATGGCCTCTCTGGCTAGTTAAGCATGCTTCCTATCTTCTAATTTTCATCTATTAGTCATTTCTACCATTGTGATTTTATTTGAAAAGGAAGAGTGAAATCTCTAGCCTGCTCAGTCTTTGGGGAATCTCTTCCTTATGAAAATATTGCTAAATCCACCCAGAAAGAGGAGCAATCCTTGCAAATGCCACTTCATTGGGAATGCATCCAAACACAGATCGAATTCCCGTGGCCGAGGTTCTTCTTCTTTCTTTTATATCCAGAGTACAATATAGTGTATAATTGGTAAACCAAAACTAAATGCTCGTTTGCTTAAGTAGGAAACTATGGGAGTTTATGAGCTTGTCTCCGATGCTGTTTACACACCTAGAAAAATCCGACTGTTGAAAGAAGCAGAAGCTGCTGGAACCCACGTTGAGTGGAGTTGAGATGTTTGTTTGCCAGGCCATTGGTCAGTTCAATCTATTCCCAGGCGGAGAAGGTACTGAATTACTCCAGCTCACTTTCCAGTTCATAGTTCATACTAAGCCAGTCTTGGATATGCCTCCAACTTAACACTATTAGGACGATTCTAACAATCTAAACAAGAATGCACACTAGCTAACCAATTCAAACAACTTGAATGTCACCCCTCCTTAACATTCTAGCTTTTTGTTTTTGCAGCCCCAGAAGAGTTTATGCAAGAGATTGTTTTGACAATGTTCTGAGTTACTGCATCGAGAACCAAAAGTTTGTTTCAGGCAATATTTTTGTCACTTTATTATTGTGAATCTGTGATGCCTAAGAGTTTTGTAGGAGCATTATTGGCTTCTGAATAGTTCTGCCTAATAGAACTATAGAAGCTCAAAGTCTTATACATGTTCATGAGCATCTCTCGTTGGTAATTTGAAACATTCCTCTTGATGTTTCAGTTGAAGAAAAATGCATGGATGAGTAGTGATGATGCACAATCCGGCCGGTCTTAGCTGTCAACGATCTTGCCTCTGAACTGAGTGGCAGGGGACCTGAAACGGAGGGGGTGAAGAAGCTCCGGGGAGAACCCGGCGTAAGGGCTCCGAAGCTCAAGTTAGAATCCTTCAAAGGCAAGATAAGCCAGATAGCGCAAAGTTAGCATACCTCGTTCTTGGGGGGTAGGGAGCCTTTTATAACCACCTCGTGCACTCACTTCCAGGCTTCTGTCAGATCGGGCATGATTATCTCTGAGCTCCTGCCAGTTCGGATGTCATCCCCTCTGGTCGGACAGAACCGCCACTGCTCCTTTTGTCGGAGCCGTCTCTGCGGCTGGTGACGACGGTGGCAGGAGGCCGTTTGAAGTGCGGCTGTCAGGCGTCAGATGCCAAATCAGTCAGGTGCGCCGCCCTTGGATACAAACGTCCTCGGTGTCAGGTACGTTTGGTCAGTCTGGTGTTTCAGAAGCGAAGTGCTGGAGTGGCGAGCGAGATGAGTCTTGAGTTCGGTTTGGGGAGTGTTCCGAGCTGCCATGGGCCAGCTCGGGTCACGGCCTTGTGAGGCTTAGGACCCGAGATAGTTCGAGCTCCTTGCAGGGAGCTCGGGTTCTTAGTAGGGAGCTCGGGTTCTTAGTAGGGAGCTTGGACTCCCAGTAGGGAACTTGGGTTCTTGGTAGGGAGTTCGAACTCCTAGTGAGCTTGGACTGTTGGTTACTTTCGGTGCTCGTTTTGGGCGCTCTTCTGCCCCGAGCTGCTTGCTTTTGCCACGTGTCGGGTGATTGCGAGGTTGGGCCAAATTTCCCTTCATCAATTGCCCCCCACTCCCTGCGACAAGGGTCCTGTCTTGGCGCGGGGAGTTCGAAAGGTAGCAAGAGGATTTTGGTCCGTACTGAGGGCGCTCACTCTAACTTGATTTTCAAAAAAGGGGCGCGCGTTTGGGAGACGTGACAGTAGCCGTTCGGGAGTCGTACTGCAGATGCTTTTATTGCGAGGAGACGTGCGCTGACACCCTGTCAGTTTCGAGAAGATGCGTGCTGACGCCCCGTCATCTCTGACAGGACGTGCGCGACGCCTCATCAGTTTCAGAAAGACGTGCGCTGGTCGGCTTCGGAAGACGTGCGGTCAGCGCGGCTGTGGGCCGTTGGATTGGCTTTGATCTGGACCGTCGCTTTCCGGCCGCTGTGGAGATAAATAGCAGGGGGGGGGGGCAGTCCTTGCCGCTGTACCTCTTGAGCTCGTGCCTAAGTTTCAGTCCGCGTCTAGGCTCTTCAGCTCGCGTCCCAGGTTCCTTTTGCTTGTTCGAGCTTTCGTGGTCTACTTCAGTCTTCTTCCCGGGTGAATGCTCTTCTTGGAATCCTGTTCCATTCCCTGATGTCTAGTTCGGAGGGTTCAGATAGTTCAAGCGGGTCTGATGCAGGTTCTACGAACCAATTTGCGTCCCCCGGTAGTTCAAGTGAGCCCGATGTAGGTCCTGAGGAAGAGGTTGAACCTACAGGCCGAGGTGCCTCGGGTAGGTTGGCGTCCACCTCCCATCGTGGCCGGGCTTTAGATCAGTTTGGCCCTTCGACTATGACGCCTGAGGGACTTCGATCCCTCATAGACTACTACAACTTGCCCGAGGAGTACGCCTACTTCATCCCTACGGGTAGCTTCCCTTGGGAACACGGTCCTGATGAGATCGTGATTTTCCGGGAGCAGCTCGCTGCGGGGCTGCGACTGCCTTTCCATCCTCTTCTCGTCGAGGTTCTAAACCACTTCGGTGTGACGGTCGGCCAGCTTCACCCGAACTCCATTAGGAATTTAGTGGGGACGATCTCCTTATTCTGTGACGAGAACTTTCCTTTGGATTTGGAGATTTTTTCCTCTATTTTAATGCTGAAAAAGCAAGCGGGTCCCCTTCCTGGGCGTAGGCGGGCATACTACCTGTCTCCTCGCCCAGGCTTCAAGCTCTTACACGAACTCCCTAATAAGGTCCCGGCGTGGAAGCGGGACTATTTCAGGGTGCGAAGTGCACTGGGGTGGCCGTTTCAGACTGGCTGGGGGATCGCCGCTCCCAACTCCGGCATCACACTCGATAAAGAGACGGCGAAGGGCCTCCGGCAATGGGCGCGGCTTGGGCTGGAGTGTCAACAGTATCTGACGGAGGTCAAGCTTATTGCTGCTGGCCTGAGTTCGGGTAGGTTCTTCCCCTAGCGATCCTGTCTTGCTCTTCTTTTACTTGTTTTACTGATGCCGAACTCCTTTTCACAGGTACGATGGACTCTCGAGGGACCCGAGGTGGGCACTTGTTCCAGGGCATGAAGAGGAGAAAACGGGTGGCTAAGCGAGCTCGCGCCGAGCCACCCCAGGGTGCGGAGCCCGAGATGCTGGACTACCCAGTGGAGGATCAGCCTATGGAGCCCGAGATGGATACCCCTATGCAGGAGCCGGCGGGGGCTCCTTATGCCGAAACTACTCACACAGGGGCTTCCACTTACTCCGAGTCTGCCCATACGCGAGCTGGGCCGTCGGGGTCGGAGGCCCCGGGGGACTTCAGGAGTGTGCTGTCGCCTATTCACGCTCTTCAAAGGAGTAAGGAGGCCATGTTTCCCGAGGAAGTCGCGGCGTGGACCGAGCTCCCTCTGCACCAAGTGGCCTGCCGTGCCGTTACCCATGCCATGGTGGTAAGTGATCTCCCTTCTTTAGAGTTCTTCGGCCTTTATTCTTCTATTCGTTCCTTTGATCCCTTGTTTCCCTTTGGTAGGTGAACTCTTCTATTCACGCCTTGGCGAACTAGGTGGAGAGGTGCTCGAGGCAGGCACGAGCTGCCGAGGAGGCTGCTCGCCTCGCGAGGTCTCAGAGAGATGCTGAGGCCATGGGAGTGGTGGTGAAGCATATGGCGGAATTGAAGCTGGACCTGCAGCATCAAGTCGAGTATCTTCAGGAGGATATCAGGGAGATGACTCAGATCTTCTCTCAAGGCATCGAAGACGCGAAGAAAAAAGCTATCAGTGATTATATTGCTTCACCGGATTTCGATGATCTGATGGTGGACTCCTACAGGAGGGGTTTCAAGCTAAGCCGGTGGATGATCCGGAATACGTACCCCGAGCTCGATACCAGCGCCATATCCACTTCGCGCATTACTCAAGAGATGGCTAATGCTGCGGATGCCGAATCGGACTCCGAGGGGGAGGCAGGTCCTTCGGGCGTTGTCGAAGTGGCTTCTGATAATGATGAAGTAGCCCCTGACTTGTAAAAGATGAAGTGAAATGTACACCTTTGTTTTTGAATGTACACCTTTATCTGAAACGAAATGGCTTTTTTGTTTAAGTACTGGTTGTCCTGTCTTCGAGCTGCGTTTTTTGCCGAACTGACCATTTCGGTCCTTTAGTTCGTTTTTTACCTCGGCTTCGGGGTACTTGCCTTGGTGGTTTATAGGTAGTATCTTCTTAAGTTGACGACGTTCCATGCTCGGGGTACTTGTTTTCCTTCTAGGTTTTCGAGCTCGTATGCCCCCCCCCCCCCCCCCCCCCCGAGTGCTTTCTTTACTCTGTAGGGTCCTTCCCAATTTGGTCCAAGTTTCCCTACGTCGGGTTCGGGCACCATGACCTTACGGAGAACCAGGTCGCCGACGCGGAAGTTCCTCTTCTTTACTCTGGCGTTATAGTACCGAGCCACCTTTTGCTGGTAGGCCACAATTCGGATGTGCGCGAGGTCTCTCACTTCGTCCAGTAGGTCGAGGTTGGTGCATAACTCGCCCTCGTTTGTCTGTTCGTCGTATGCTTCTAGTTGCAGCGTAGGTACTTCGATTTCCGCCGGGATCACCGCCTCGGTGCCGTAGGTGAGGTTAAAGGGGGTCTCTCCTGTGACGGTTTTTTCCGTGGTTCGGTGAGCCCATAGAACACTTGGTAGTTCGTCTGCCCACAAACCTTTGGCTCGGTCTAATCGTGCATTCAGTCCACGGAGCCCTGGTTAGACCAAGCGCGAACAGGGATGAGGAGCCCTGGATCCTTCACGTAGATGGCTCCTCGAACCAGCAAGGCAGCGGGGCTGGAATAGTGCTACGCGGGCCGAGCGGAACGAAGTTGGAATACGCACTACGCTTTGAGTTCGCGGCATCCAACAACGAGGCGGAGTACGAGGCACTGATAGCCGGGCTAAACCTAGCGCACAAGGTTGGAGCAAAGAACATAGTTATCTGCAGTGATTCCCAGCTCGTGGTCAACCAAATTACAGGCGAATACGAAGCGCGCGAGCTCACAATGATTGCATACTTGGCAAAGGTAAAGGAGGCTCTGCTCAACTTCCAGTCACACTTCAAGCAAATCCCGAGGTCAGAGAACGCCGAGGCCGACGCCCTGTCCCGACTAGCTAGCACGAGCCACAACGCCATGAGAACCGTGTACGTAGAGGACTTACCTCGGCCCAGCATTCTCGGTGGGGCAGAAGGGGTCGCTCCCGTCACTGAAGCAGAGCCGAGCTGGATCGACCCACTCGCGAGCTTCCCGCTAGACGGAACCCTCTCCGCGGACCGCAACGCAGCCAAGAGGGTGCAGCGCCAGGCAGCCAAATACGTCATGATAGACGAACGGTTGTACCGATGATCCTACACGCTCCCCTACCTGCGATGCTTGCGCCCAGCCGAAGCCGGGCTGGTACTCCGCGACACTCATGAAGGCTTGTGCGGCGGACACCTGGGGGGCAGAGCCCTCGCCCAAAAAGCACTTCGACAAGGATACTACTGGCCAACGATGAAGATAGAGGCAATCAAGCTCGTCAGAAAATGCGACAAGTGTCAGAAGCATGCCAATATCCACCATCAGCCCGCTGCCGACCTCAAATACCTCACCAGTCCATGGCCCTTCGCCCAATGGGGCATCGACCTCCTGGGGCCATTCCCACCAGCGACAGGCGGGAGAAAATTCCTAGTGGTGGCAGTAGATTACTTCACAAAGTGGATAGAAGCTGAACCCCTAGCAATAGTTACAGCCCGAAACATACAAAACTTCTTTTGGAAGAACATTGTATGTCGCTTCGGGCTACCTCGGGTACTGATCTCCGACAACGGCAAACAGTTCGAGGATATCAAGTTCCAAGAATGGTGCCAAAGTATGGGAATTAGTCAGAACTTCACATCGGTCGCACACCCCCAGGCAAATGGCCAAACAGAAGTAATGAACAGAGCCATCCTCCGCGGACTGAAAGCACGATTAGACCGAGCCAAAGGTTTGTGGGCAGACGAACTACCAAGTGTTCTATGGGCTCACCGAACCACGGAAAAAACCGCCACAGGAGAGACCCCCTTTAACCTCACCTACGGCACCGAGGCGGTGATCCCGGCGGAAATCGAAGTACCTACGCTGCGACTAGAAGCATACGACGAACAGACAAACGAGGGCGAGTTACGCACCAACCTCGACCTACTGGACGAAGTGAGAGACCTCACGCACATCCGAATTGTGGCCTACCAGCAAAAGGTGGCTCGGTACTATAACGCTAGAGTAAAGAAGAGGAACTTCCGCGTCGGCGACCTGGTTCTCCGTAAGGTCATGGTGCCCGAACCCGGCGTAGGGAAACTTGGACTAAATTGGGAACGACCCTACAGAGTAAAGAAAGCACTCGGGGGGGGGGGGAGCATACGAGCTCGAAAACCTAGAAGGAAAACAAGTACCCCGAGCATGGAACGTCGTCAACTTAAGAAGATACTACCTATAAACCACCAAGGCAAGTACCCCGAAGCCGAGGTAAAAAACGAACTAAAGGACCAAAATGGTCAGTTCGGCAAAAAACGCAACTCGAAGACAAGACAACTAGCACTTAAACAAAAAAGCTATTTCATTTCAGATAAAGGTGTACATTCAAAAAAAAAGGTGTACATTTCAGATAAAGGTGTACATTTCACTTCATCTTTTACAAGTCAGGGGCTACTTCATCATTATCAGAAGCCACTTCGACGACACCCGAAGGACCTACCTCCCCCTCGGAGTCCGGTTCGGCATCCGCAGCATTAGCCATCTCTTGAGTAATGCGCGAAGTGGATATGGCGCTGGTATCGAGCTCGGGGTACGTATTCCGGATCCTCCACCGGCTTAGCTTGAAACCCCTCCTGTAGGAGTCCACCATCAGATCATCGAAATCCGGCGAAGCAATATAATCACTGACAGCTTTTTTCTTCGCGTCTTCGATGCCTTGAGAGAAAATCTGAGTGATATCCTCCTGAAGATACTCGACCTGATGCTGCAGGTCCAGCTTCAATTCCGCCATATGCTTCACCACCACTCCCATGGCCTCAGCATCTCTCTGAGACCTCGCCTGCCTAGACCGCGCGAGGCGAGCAGCCTCCTCGGCAGCCCGTGCCTGCCTCGAGCACCTCTCCACCTGGTTCGCCAAGGTGTGAATAGAAGAGTTCACCTACCAATGGGAAACAAGGGATCAAAGGAACGAATAGAAGAATAAAGGCCGAAGAACTCTAAAGAAGGGAGACCACCATGGCATGGGTAACGGCACGACAGGCCACTTGGTGCAAAGGGAGCTCGGTCCACGCCGCGACTTCCTCGGGAAACATGGCCTCCTTACTCCTTTGAAGAGCGTGAATAGGCGACAGCACACTCCTGAAGTCCCCCGGGGCCTTCGAGCCCGACGGCACAGCTCGCGTATGGGCAGACTCGGAGTAAGCGGGAGCCCCTGTGTGAGTAGTTTCGGCATAAGGAGCCCCCGCCGACTCCTGCATAGGGGGAACCATCTCAGGCTCCATAGGCTGATCCTCCGCCGGGTAGTCCGGCACCTCGGGCTCCGCACCCTGGGGTGGCTCGGCGCGAGCTCGCTTAGCCACCCGTTTTCTCCTCTTCATGCCCTGGAACAAGTGCCCACCTCGGGTCCCTCGAGAGTCCGTCGTACCTGCGAAAAGGAGTTCGACATCAGTAAAACAAGTAAAAGAAGAGCAAGACAGGATCGCTAGGGGAAGAACCTACCCGAACTCAGGCCAGCAGCAATAAGCTTGGCCTCCGTCAGATACCGTTGACACTCCAGCCCAAGCCGCGCCCATTGCCAGAGGCCCTTCGCCGTCTCTTTATCGAGTGTGACGCTGGAGTCGGGAGCGGCGATCCCCCAGCCGGTCTGAAACGGCCACCCCAGCGCACTTCGCACCCCGAAATAGTCCCGCTTCCACGTCGGGACCTTATTAGGGAGTTCGTGTAAGAGCTTGAAGCTTGGGCGAGGAGACAGGTAGTATGCCCGCCTACACCCAGGAAGGGGACCGCTTGCTTTTTCAGCATTAAAATAGAGGAAAAAATCTCCAAATCCAAAGGAAAGTTCTCGTCACAGAATAAGGAGATCGTCCCCACTAAATTCCTAATGGAGTTCGGGTGAAGCTGGCCGACCGTCACACCGAAGTGGTTTAGAACCTCGACGAGAAGAGGATGGAAAGGCAGTCGCAGCCCTGCAGCGAGCTGCTCCCGGAAAATCACGATCTCATCAGGACCGTGTTCCCAAGGGAAGCTACCCGTAGGGATGAAGTAGGCGTACTCCCCGAGCAAGTTGTAGTAGTCTATGAGGGATCGAAGTCCCTCAGGCGTCATAGTCGAAGGGCCGAACTGATCTAAAGCCCGGCCACGACAGGAGGTGGACGCCGACCTACCCGAGGCACCTCGGCCTGTAGGTTCAACCTCTTCCTCAGGACCTACATCGAGCTCACTTGAACTACCGGGGGACGCAAATTGGTTCGTAGAACCTGCATCAGACCCGCTTGAACTATCTGAACCCTCCGAACTAGACATCAGGGAATGGAATAGGATTCCAAGAAGAGCACTCACCCGGGAAGAAGAATGAAGTAGACCACGAAAGCTCGAACAAGCAAAAGGAACCTGGGACGCGAGCTGAAGAGCCTGGACGCGGACTGAAACTTAGGCGCGAGCTCAAGAGGTACAGTGGCAAGGACCGCCCCCCCCCCCCGCTATTTATATCCACGGCGGCCGGAAAGCGACGGTCCAAATCGAAGCCAATCCAACGGCCCACAGCCGCGCTGACCGCACGTCTTCCTTAGCCGACCAACGCACGTCTTTCCGAAACTGACGAGGCGTCGCGCACGTCCTGTCAGAGATGACGGGGCGTCAGCACGCATCTTCTCGAAACTGACAGGGGGTCAGCGCACGTCTCCTCGCAATAAAAGCATCTGCAGCACGACTCCCGAACGGCTACCGTCACGTCTCCCAAATGCGCGCCCCTTTTTTGAAAATCAAGTTAAAGTGAGCGCCCTCAGTACGGACCAAAATCCTCCTGCTACCTTACGAACTCCCCGCGCCAAGACAGGACCCTTGTCACAGGGAGTGGGGGGCAATTAGTGAAGGGAAATTTGGCCCGACCTCGCAATCACCCGACACGTGGCAAAAGCAAGCAGCTCGGGGCAGCAGAGTGCCCAAAACGAGCACCGAAAGTAACCAACAGTCCAAGCTCACTAGGAGTCCGAACTCCCTACCAAGAACCCGAGCTCCCTACTGGGAGTCCGAGCTCCCTACTAAGAACCCGAGCTCCCTACTAAGAACCCAAGCTCCCTACGAGGAGCCTGAACTATCTCGGATCCTAAGCCTCACAAGGCCGTGACCCGAGCTGGCCCATGGCAGCTCGGAACACTCCCCAAACCGAACTCAAGACTCATCTCGCTCGCCACTCCAGCACTTCGCTTCCGAAACACCAGACTGACCAAACGTACCTGACAACGAGGACGTTTGTATCCAAGGGCGGCGCACCTGACTGATTTGGGATCTGACGCCTGACAGCCGCACTTCAAACGGCCTCCTACCACCGCCACCTGCCACCGTCGTCGCCAGCCGCAGAGACGGCTCCGACAAAAGGAGCAGTGGCGGTTCTGTCCGGCCAGAGGGGATGACATCCGAGCTGGCAGGAGCTCAGAGATAATCATGCCCGATCTGACAGAAGCCTGGAAGTGAGTGCGCGAGGTGGTTATAAAAGGCTCCCTACCCCCCAAGAACGAGGTATGCTAACTTTGCGCTATCTGGCTTATCTTGCCTTTGAAGGATTCTAACTTGAGCTTCGGAGCCCTTACGCCGGGTTCTCCCCGGAGCTTCTTCACCCCCTCCGTTTCAGGTCCCCTGCCACTCAGTTCAGAGGCAAGATTGTTGACAGTTAAAACCGGTCAGATTGTGCATCATCAAGTAGCAATCAGCCTTTTCAAGAAAACATGCATCTAATCTAATATAATTATGTAAAACAAAGCCCTCATAGAAGAGAACTTCAAAAACATGTCTACCTTCCTACTCAGAAAAATGGATAAATAGGCTTTGATTCAAATTGACAAGTTACCTCATATATTTTTATTTTTGTAACAAGTCAAGTTGCTGACTCAAATAAACTACCCAACAGAAAGATCAACATGCTTTTTTTGAAGATAAATAAATAAATAAATTATTAGAAAGAGACAAGAAAGGAGATTACAGTGGGTGATAAGGCATCACCCCAAAAATAACATAACACCCTGCCACCCCAAAATTTCCAGAACTTCAATCACACACCGACCTAAACAAAGCTCTTGAACTACCCAATTAAAGCCCAACATTGCCCATCCCTAAACTCCTTCCTGAGCCCCCCCCCCCCCCCCTCTTTCATATTACCCGAACACCCAATAAGCAGACAGCCCAAAACTCCCCTTCCACCTACTGAACTAAAAACAAAATCACTTCAGACCTTCGTCAGTTGGAACAGCAACCTTCTCTTCAAAGCTGTTTTTGTCTTCATAATCCTCTTGTTAATTCCAACTCCAAATAAACCTCCCCTTAACCTTGCAATTTGAGGCTGGCACAACTTGGAAATTTGGTGTGGGTCATATTCTTAGATATAGTGGGTTGCTAATTACAAATTGACAATATTCATCAAAAAAAAAAATTACAAATTGACAATGGGTCCTCTCTCTCCCCCCTCTTGCAAGTGCCACTCAACTAGTAATGAATTGAAAATAACTTGTATGAGACATAGAACCTATTGCTCTTTAGTAAAGATACAAATTTAAACCAACTTTACACTACACAAGATTTTATCAGATCCAAATGAGATGAATCCATATTTGATCCACCCGTAACCAAATCAAATTTATATCACTTTTTACCAGATTGGATTTGAATTTGAATTTAGACAAATGATACCATTTTTTTTATCATCAGACACAATGATACCATTTGCAGTCCTGCATATAATGACGCCATGTGCCCGTTCAAATCACACACTCTTTTTTTTATATAAAACAGAAATTTCATTAAAAGAAAAAAGAGAATACAATAGGAAGGTAATAAGAGTTTTTTCTTCTTTTTACCCAAAGCCTTACAGCAACAAACCAGGGAAAAATCACCTAAACTCAAAACACCCAACCTGCCTAAAACCAGCGAAACCAAGAGCAGCATTCCTCGGAGTCTTGGATCCTCTTTACAATTGGATAAACAGGCTCTCCCACCTCCCCATAACCCAACATTAAAAATCACTCCTCTATCCTTTCTTTTTTATTTTCCCACTCCAAGAAAGCTCTTCTAGCAGACTCACCACCTAAAAAGGACAAACCCAAAAATTTACCAACTCCTTATCAACATTTTTTCTTTCCAAATCCACTCTCTTCTCTACCAAAATCACTTTGTCAAAAATTGCAAGATCTACTACTTTCTCCCTTGTGCCTTCTAAACCTTCCTCATCAACCAAACTGACCCTCATCACCCTAGCTCCACCACTTTGATCCTTAGACCTTTACACCCATCTCTTTTTTAAGCTTACCCCTTAAAGACTTCCAATCATCCAAACTCTCCTTCTTACCAGATGCCAATTGAGTCCTATCCACAACTTTTACTCCTTTTCTTTTGTACAATCTCTTAAACTTGTTACTAGGATCCACCCCAACCAGATCTTTGACGAACAAGAAAACCATTGTTACATGGACAAGATGCAAATTACTCATGCTTCTTGACTTCTTACAATGTGTAACATAATTAACTATATCATTCTCAAACTCAGCCCTCAAACAAGGTCAATGCAAATCCTTCCAACAACCACTTCAGAAGACAACTCAGAATTAACTTTACCCATGGCTTCCTAAGAGGAATCCTCCAGTCCAGTTTCCAGAGTTGCAGAAACAGATATTACCTCAAAACCGGGCACCACTTTTTCACCATAACCAGAGACATCACTTGGCTCCACCTCTGAAACAGATATCACGGATGAACTCAGAGCTGCCCCAAACCTGACTTCTTCCCCGCTTGTGCCACCATCTACAGACCACTCAACAACACCCCCATGACTTAGAGAGGATTGGTCATGGCACAAACTCAATACAGGGCTAGAGATATTTGACTCCTGCTCCTGCACCACCTTATCAATTGCACTAGATTTATCTCAGTTGGGCTCCCCTGTTTTGAGCTCAAACTCATGATTTTTGTGGAAAGGTTTGCAACTTCTTTCATTGTTGTTCTCTGAAACCTTATGCTTGGTCTTCTCTTGCACTGCACCATCTTATCTTGTAATCACACACACCCAATCTATCTTCTCTCCTTCATTTCCCTTAACAGCTCTACTTCTCTTCTTCAACACCCTCTCTTCTCAATCTACTTAACCCTTTTTCTAAAAAAGCCCTTCCCCTTGTTAACCCTTTTGAGCTCAAATTCATGATTTTTGTGGAAAGGTTTGCAACTTCTGCCATTGTTGTTCTCTGAAACCTTATGCTTGGTCTTCTCTTGCACTGCACCATCTTATCTTGTAATCACACACACCCAATCTATCTTCTCTCCTTCATTTCCCTTAACAGCTCTACTTCTCTTCTTCAACACCCTCTCTTCTCAATCTACTTAACCCTTTTTCTAAAAAAGCCCTTCCCCTTGTTAACCCATAAGCAGCTTAATCGGCTCCTCAAAAAATTTGTTCTTTTATTAGAGAAGTGGTCTCCACTTAGTTTATTTTTGACCCTAACAAAGAAGTGGGCCAATCTGATCAAGATGGATAATGCGCTGCTCCTATTAGCTTATATGACCATATGTTACATGTATTGGTAGGGTTGCAACAAATTGTACACTCTAGCTTGACTTGGTTGTCCAACTTCAAAACAATAAAACAAAAAAGTGGGCCAATCTGATCAGGATGGATAATGCTCTACTCCTATTAGCTTATATGACCATATGTTACATGCACAGTTAGGGCTGCAACTTGGGGTAGGCCCAACCTGGGCCTGAAAGAATCCAACCAACCCAAGCTTTTGCATGGTTGGGCTTGAGTTTTTGGGCTCCAGGCTGGACCTGGGTCAGAAAAATCAGGCCTAACCTGAACTCAGGTTGGGCTAGCCCAACCTTGACCCAAGCCCATCCAACCCGATCCTGCCCGACATTGTATGAAATACAAGTGTATATTGTGTATTTATAACATGTATATATGTATGAATATTATACTTATGCTATCGTGTACACCCTAAACTATATTTAGCTATTTACAATATGCATACGGTTAGCCTAAACTCACATCCATGCATAAACATGTGAAAATAGACAAATATTATAATTTTATTTGTATAAAAATATCTTTTTCTAATTATATATGCATGTATATATGTCTACAATATTTATATATGCATTTATCAAATGACATTTGTGCATATTTTCAATCCATTCTACTCTTAAATTGGGCTATAAAGCTGGGTAAACGATGGATGTGTAAAAAATATTCAATAATACGTCCAAACCCAACCAACCTGACCCAAGTTTTGTTTGGTTAAGCTTGAGTTGGGCTTAGGTTGGTAAACTGGGGTTTTAGGTTGGGCCAAGCTTGAGCCTAAGGTTTGAGTCTTAAGGTTGGGCCTGGGTTGACCCTCAACCTGACCCAACCTGCCCAAGTTGCACCCTATGCATAGGTAGTGATTTTCTTTTTCTGATGTACAAAAGGGTGTCTCTTTTAATAGTCCACCTAGAAATGGGTACTTTTTGTGTTGGCTCAACTTGAATCAGGCTGGCATTTTCAAGAATGGGTTTATAAGATCCAAGTATGATAGTTGTTAGAATAGTATTCTAAAGTCTGATTGGATTTTAGAATTATTCAAAACTGGGATGAGAGCTGAGTTAAGTTTTTGGCAGAAAATATGGCTCTTGATAGTTCGGGTACAACTTAGGTTGGGTTGGGGGGAGAGAAACTGCTAAATTTGGCAAAGGCCCAAAGCCTGAACCTGATCCCGGTGTAGTTGAAATTCTTCAAATCGGGCAAACCAGCTTAAACCCCCCAAGTCCATAAGCAAAATGGCTGGACAGAAACAGGATGTGCAGCCAACCCCAAATAGTTGGAGTCATGGTGGAGTTAAGTGAGTGGAAACTGAAGGAAATTTTGAGTAGTTGCATACATGAAAGACAGTAGCATACTTGTAAAACACGTCACAATTAAGCTTGAATATCAAAGGCATATGAACAGGCACTAAACACCTCTGCAGATTGGAAGATATATTCCATCTTAACCATTTGAAACATCTATTTCTGCTCTATCCGTTGGGCAATTAGACTTACCGCTGCATTTGCTGATGAGAATGCTCCATGAAAGCTCTCTTGATAAGAGATGGATTGCAAGTCTCTTGCCATCTTCAGTAAAATCTCCCCCAAGTCTGATTGTTTTCTTACTAGAGACTCATAATAAGACTGAGCAGCAACTTTGCTAATTTCCACATTAGTTGCCTCAGGACAGTACTCATCATCCAACCATTTGTGTAGAGTTACTCTAAGCCACTCTGATTCCTGTAGATACACTAGAATGGTTAGGTGTATTGCAGTGAATATCACATAATTATAAGGGTTTTTCCCCTTAAACTATAAACAAATCAGTTGGCCCAGGAAAACAATAAAATGGATTGAATGGTGCCAATTAACTTGGAATCTTTGAATGGATGCTTATTATCTAGCAACGAGATGTCAACTCAATGTAGTGGAAACATTCTTCACGTCCTCTCTGTAATTGAAGACTTCTAAAAAGAGATCCAGATGGAGGTGGAAGAATAATGAGGGACGTCTGAGGTGGCAGTAATATTAATTGATAAGTTAAAAAATAAAATCCTAGGGCTGCATTTGCTTCTCTGTAAAATGGATCTAGAATGTTTCAGCCTGAAATATTTCATCTATTATGTTCATCCTTTCTATGGAGAAATTTTGGGGCCGGCAAGTCTTTTTACGAAGATCTTCTGGTAGTTTTCACAGTCAAAAGACGCATTGAACTTTTGTATTAAGACCTTAGCAGCCTGAAGCCCGTTTGGACAAGGCTTGTCTTTCCGCACGTGTTCCTGACCTAATTTCTTTTTATGTAATTTAACTAGCAAGGAAAACAAAGCTTTCATTGTGAAAGGAGAGGAAGTGTAGCTCAAGTATTTCATCCCGAAAAAAAAAATCCGTCTATTTTATGTTGAATTAAACGCAAAGAGGTCATTGCAAAAACTTCCCTACAGGTAACCTTATGTGTCAAGATATGAAACCAGGCAACATAATGTCCTTCACATAGGACCAAACACAACATAAAGAGGCCGATCCGTATGAACATACGAGTGAGAAAAAGTAAGCGCCGTATGGATTGTCTTAAACGAGGCCATAGATCATCCTCGAAAAGAACTAGAAACCCAGAGAAAGGAAAATCAAGGAAATTCTCCGTGGAGTTCTAAATCTCCTGTTATGTGCAACCATCAGCGGTTTTTCCCCCTCCTCTGATGCCAAGTACCAAACATATAGGGAAGGGAGCAGTTTTCGGCCCAGTAAAAATTTTACATAAAAAAAAGTCGTATTCATCCTTCAGGAGGATATTAGTTCAGTTGGCTGAAGTTCTGCATCTCAAAAAGCATAACGTCTTGTGTTTGTTCCATGCATCACGATTCACAAGCAAAGAGAAACCAAGTAGATTTTAATCTGAAACTTCTGGTTGATTGTGGGAAAGGGAAAAAAAACCAAATCGGGATAATGGTTTTAAGGTACCTGCAGGGCCTTGGAAGGGAGCAACCAATCCTCCGGAACCCTAAGGTCTTGAATTAGGGATTGTTGGTCGTCATCCTGTTCCTCGTTGTCAATGCGTTGGGGGTTTGAACCAGAGGCTGGTCTCTGGACGGAGCGGGAACAACGGGGATCTTTCCGAGGGCGGAGTACCCTACGATGGAAGACGTCCGCATCAAAGACGAGTGCCCTAATTCTAGCTGCAGTGAACTTCAACGAACAGGGGAGAGAAGAACGATTTGTGGTCATTACAGTTGCGACGGAGGATGAAACAGAAAGAGACAGAGGCCCCATGCTCTCACTCTTGAACAAGACTGGACGATTGTTTATTATGCCTGATAGCGGGAAAAGAGGGAAACGAGTGCTGGCTTGGAGTGGATTAGGACGACAACGGTCAAATTCCTGCAGCTCTCGGAACCTTTTCAAGTAGATGATTCAATGGGTCGGTATGCATTATTGGGAGCACCTCCCGTATTTGTCATAGGTGTTTATAATACACGATTGAGATGTACTGTGGGGCCATGTGGGGCACCGATGTTATAGCATATTTACAATGGATCCGAGAAGCACAGTCTATATTCTATATATCCAAATCAGATTGGCGCTTCACATGCTCGTCTCAGCGTGCATTGAGAATATCTCTCGTATTTATATATATGATCTCCTGTATATTTACCTATTATCGACATTGGACATTATCTTTTGCATCTGAAGGATTGTCAATTGGTCGGAACGGGTCGGGTCGGGTCTAGTTAGAATCCCACCTGAACCAATTGTTAATTGGAACAAAGCATATACCCACAACCATCCTGATTAATAATCGGGTATAGTCTTGATAAACCTAATTATACTGAAAAATATATTTATTTATTTAAATAATATAACTTAAAATTTGATAATACAAGATTAATAAAAATGATGGAAAAGTATTAAATTATTTATATGTTAATAAATTAAACATTTTTAACTAATATTATCTTACTTATTATCTATCAAATTTATCATTTCAAACATAAAATCAAGGTTCAAAATTCTGTCACATATCAGTTTATATCGGCCAATACATATTGTATCTCGGGGTTTTCGACACAGGGAATAGTCCCAAATCAATGGTATTGTTCCATTTTGTTGTGTTGATGGTGTATTGACATCGTATTAGTATTGTATCAATGAGTTTTGGTCGTCTATCAGTCAATATGCTACCATAGCGTATCGAGTAGAATATCAACTGATACATGACGACTTTACTGTTGTGAAAATCGCAAATAGAAGTGGTTTCGAAAGAGGGCTTCTAAATCCATTTCAGAAGCCATTTTTCTTCCCCAAACCCTCTAAAAAGCTTCTTAACCTTCTCCTAGAGATTCAAATCTTGCAAAATTCCACCAAAAAATCTATAAACTTGCAAGATTCAACAAGTTTTTCAAGGTTGTGAAAAAATGAGTGAAAACAAGTGTGTTTTTTCTTTTTCTTTTTACATTTTCAACCAATGCCTTTGGGCTTTTTTAGTTTGGATGCTTAAAAACATTTTTATGTATATTGATTTGCTATTCTTGTGCAAAAAATCCCACTTATTTTGCTGCTATACGTAGATATTTGTGAATATTTGAAGAAATTCCAACATAGTAAGAAATCTGAAAAAAAATGGAAATTTTAGGTTTTTCTTGTGATCTAACTTTAGAAATTGATTATATTGTAAACCTATGGATGATCTACTATGTCCATAGATCAATTGGAATTTCTCCTAAATAATTGATTTTTTTTTATTTTTTTAGTAATATATATACATATATATATATATATATATATATATATATATATATATATATATATATATATATATATATATATTATGTGATCTAACCCTATAGGTTGAGTATGTTGTAGTGCTAAGACAAATCTAATATGGTCCATAATTCCATACATCAATATATTCAAATATCATGTGAAAATTTTAATTTGTTTTCTTTTTAATTTTTATTTTTAGATTATAAATATTTATTTATTTCTCTAATTTTTTGCTATGAT
The DNA here is from genome assembly GCF_055504915.1 of Nelumbo nucifera. NCBI lineage: Eukaryota > Viridiplantae > Streptophyta > Magnoliopsida > Proteales > Nelumbonaceae > Nelumbo > Nelumbo nucifera. The sequence goes on from NC_142651.1 coordinate 98,559,403, forward strand.
CTAAATTCTAATAATAAATATTTGCATTAAATATATGGATGATCTATTATGTCCATAAACCCATTCAATTTTTTTTTACATATTTACTTTTTTAATTCTAGTTTATTTTTTTAGAATAAAATATGCAAAATAATTATTTGAATAAAAATAAATAATTATTTAGTTTTTAGAATGAAACATGCAAAATAATCATTTGATCTATTATATCCATAAATGAATTCAATTTTTTGTTACATATTTACTTTTTCTTAATTTTAATTTAATTTTTAGAATAAAACATGCAAAATAATTTTTTGAATAAAATAAATAATTATTTAGTTTTTTAGAAAATTAGAATGGAACTTGGAAGATTGGAATTGAATTAAGTACTTTATTAGATAGTATGTTTTTGTTTCCGTATATTGATTATAATATGTTTTTTTTTTCATACAATCCACTAAAACGTGTTATTTTTCTGCATAAATAGCTCATTTATGTCTTATATTTAGTGATATTGATGTTTATTTATGATTTATTGGAGTATTTATAACATTTTCATGTGTTTCTATGTGTATCTTAATTTTTTTGTCCATATCCATACGTATCAAAGGCGTATCCCGTTATGTCTCTTAAATTTGTCTTTCTGATACTTTGAACCTTGCATAAAATATAACAAAAATTGTAAAAAATATTTTATATTTAATAAAATAGCTAGGATATAGGTATTGAGGACAAGTAAGAAGTAGAACCAACCTAATTATTAATCAGGACAAAATAAATAATTGGTTTGGGTGGTTTGGGTTCATTGGATATACCCAATCGATTGACAGTCCTCTCTATATCTATATCTATAGATATATAAAGGGACAATTACCTGGTTTTATGTGTTAATTATAAAAGTTAAATCAGAGTATTGAAAATTCTTATACACATGCACGTGCTCTTCCACCATGCTATATAAGGGCCTGTTTGGTGCGTTTTTCTGCATGGTCTTTCAGTTGTTTACAAGTCGGGAAGACAAAAAATCGGTCTATTTCTGTTTAGCACGCGGAAGATTTAGCTGCTAAAAAGACACGAGAAGTCCATTTTGGGCTGATTTTGGAAAGCTCCAAATGAATCTTCTCACATCTTTCGCGTTTTAATCTCGCACAAAAAGACCCAAAATGATGCATGGAAAGATGCACATCTGCCAAACGGTCTTTGGGCTGCCCAGATCTTATGTCAAAAGCTCAATACATTTTTTGACTGTCAGAACTACAAGAAGATCTCAAAAAGATTTGCCAAACGGGAATATTTGCCTTCGATTTCTATGTAAGCAATGAGACCTTGTTTGGGCAAAAATTGGCTAGTGAAAAAGTGGTTTTCATCAACCAAATTTCATGTGTTTACTTTTCAATAAATTTTGGGTTTTATTGTAAAATTTTTTCTAGAATATCACTTACTCTATCATGTAGATAAATAATTTTCTCACTTATTGAGGGAAAGTTGGCAAAATGGAACGGGACAAATTTGCTCATTCTAATAAAATTTTGAGAATCAAACAACATGAATAAGTGAATTTATCCGGATAGTAGATTCAGTTGCCCAAGTAAATGGCTTTTAAAAAAACGAACAGAACCTAAATAGTAAATGTAAATACCATAATATCATATCTGATTATTACTTATTTATTTGTAGACATACACATAAAACGCACTCTTATATTTTATAGAATGAAGAGGAAGATGAACTCTCACCTCAATGCTCACATTATTTACAGTACAAATGCACAGTTTCATTCAATCAACTAGATTCAGATGCATCAGGAGCTACAATTGCAACTAGGACACACCAACCAGGTATATACACGTTCTAGTGCAAGATGCTGCAATTCTTAACCATCCGATGTGCTGTTCTTCTGGCTAAGAAAATCAAACGGAGTAGTCAGCAATAACAGTTTAGTAGTGAACTCCGGACTTGTTTGTCACATAGCGCTTTTCACACCAATCTCACAACCAATGGAGTTTACATCTCTGCCCCACAACGCCCCACAACACATTCCTGCCGTGTATTGGAAACAGATATCGGAAGATGTTTTCAATACACGGCGGGGATATGCTGTAGGGCGTTGTGGGGCGGAGATGTGATCTCTTCACAATGCGTTCCAGCCATACCTTGAGAACATTTCCTGTAGTTTGTATATTATTATTCTGGGAAAATGTTCTTAATACATGGTGGGCTGTGAGGTTGGTGTGAGATGCATTCTGTGAAGAGCAAATCCAAATTTCCAGCTGTGCATCACACGTGCGATGTTTGCAACATCACATTCAATGACCAAAGCCTGAAGAGATAACTCTAATGCAAATGTTATGTCATGGAGAAAAAGTGTGGGTTTCTGCTTCAAAGGAGCACATGGAGGAAGAAGGATGGCACTAAGGGTGAGCAAAAAAACCGAAAAGTTGAACCAATCAAAACTGAACCGAAAAATCGGTTAATTGAATCGACTGGTTACATATATTTCTATATATTTTATATATATTTATATATTATATATATATATATATATTTTACATTTTTATATATTATAAATTAATAAATATGCATTATATATATAAATATTGATGAAGGGAAATTTGGCCCGACCTCGCAGTCGCCCGACACGTGGCAAAGGCAAGCGGCTCGGGACAGTAGAGCACCCAAAGCGAACATTGGAAGCAAGTCCAAACTCACTACCGAGCCCGAACTCCAGACCGTTGTACTTAGTCCGAGCTCCTTGTTAAGAGCGAGCTCCCTGTCAAAGGTCCGAGCTCCCTAAAACCTGAGCTCCCCAAGTCCGAGCTCGGCACTAGGAGCCCGAGCTCCCTAAGAACCCGAGCTCCCTAAATCCGAGCTCCCTACTAGGAGCCCGAGCTCCCTGTTAAGAGCGAGCTCCCTGTTAAGGGTCCGAGCTCCCCAAGTAAGAACCCGAGCTCCCTATTAAGAACAAGCTCCCTACTGGGAGTCCGAACTCCCTATTAAGAGCGAGCTCCGAGCTCCCTGCAAGGAACCCGAACCATACTGGGCCCCAAGCCTCACAAAGCTGACCCGAGCTGACCCGTGGCAGCTCGGAACACTCCAAACCGAACTCAAGGCACCTCACTCGCCACTCCAACACTTCACTTCCAAAGCACCAGGCCAGCCAAACGTACCCGACACCAAGGACGTCTTTATCCAAGGGCGACGTACCTGACTGATTTGGGATCTGACACCTGACAACCGCATTTCAAACGGCTTCCTGCCACCGCCACCTGCAACCGTCGTCACTAGCCGCAGAGACGGCTCCGACAAAAGAAACAGTGGCGGTTCTGTCCGACCAGAGGAAATGACACCCGAACTGGCAGGAGTTCAGAAGTAATCATGCCCGACCTGACAGAGGCCTGGAAGTGAGTGCGCGAGGTGGTTATAAAAGGCTTCTACCCCCCCAGGGACGAGGTATGCTAACTTTCGCGCTATCTGGTTATTCTTGCCTTTGAAGGATTCTAACTTGAGCTTCAGAGCCCTTACGCCGGGTTCTCCCCGGAGCTTCTCTTCTCCTTCCGTTTCAGGTCCCTGTTACTCAGTTCAGAGGCAAGATCATCGACAGCTAAGACCGGCCAGATTGTGCATCATCAAATATATATATTTATAATATATGATTTATTATTTTATTATTTAAAATATAATATTTTATATATATATTTATAATTTTTTATTATATATTTATATATATTTTTCTAATATATATTGTAAAAACTAAAATACCAAAAAACCGACGAACCGAACTGACGGTTAACCAAATCGGTCAACTGGTTAACCGACTGATTTTGGTTTGGTTCCGGTTACCAATTTTCCAAAAACCAGTACTTCCGGTTTGGTTCAAAAAAATGCCCCACGGTTTGGTTAACCAAACCGTGAGCACCCCTAGATGGCACCCATGTTGATCCCCAATAACTACTCCAGCTCTCCTCTTCATTAGTACCTTCATCTCCTCTCAGTCAATAAGCGTTCCTTCCTCGCACTCATTGTAACTGTGAATTAGGAATATCTTCCATACTTGTATGTTATCATGCATCCATGGGGAGATGTTCCCATTGCATGGATGGGATGTGATGTGAGGTTGATGTGAGAAGCCTTTTGGGAGGAGACGATTAAAACTTCAATAAGAGTGCTAATATATCATATGTCTCAACTCTGATGAGGATTAATAACGAGCTAAACTCTTGCTTGCTCAAAGATTTTCTTGTTTCTAAGCTTTTAGCCCATCAAATAAACCACATCTACATAATGTTACACCAACTGAAGGCTGGCTCGTTGGTGTATTAGCGATGCATAACACTGAATACCAAAAATACTCTATGCAACAATATGTGACTACCAAGTCATTGATCTTTTTTCTAGCTTCCACCGCTCCACCCAATTTTTTATCCCTTCGCTTGATTGAAACGTTAGTTCAGTACAAATGCAAACCAAGTAGGTTGGATTGGTGGATCATCTCCTCTCATTTCTCTATTCAACTTGGTTTTTAATTTAGATTGGTTCCAACTCATACTTGGTCTATTAACACCTGTATTCTTATCTTCTATAAATGGATTGGATATTGATTCAATCCAATTCAATCCAATATAATTTCGTTATGTATGGATGGACCAGGTCCAATCCAATTCAATAAATATTTTGGACTAATAAGTCTGAAATGGTCTAATTCAATATATCTTATTAGACCATCCAATCCATCCAAATTGAATTTGATTTGGAAGGGATTCAACCCAAAACCGGTCCATTGACACCCTTGCATACAGCTATTCTCTACTTTCAAACTCCGATACTCAAGTTCAAATTCATTAGCGGGCATTATGGTGAGGATGAATTTATCAAAATGCCCATTTGTGGTTTGTCTACATTCCGCATGTTTTAGTTTCAACATTTCTTTTTTATACTTTATTCTTCATATATTCTTAGTTTATTTATGAGTTTTCTAATTTGTTTTCTATTACTTTTATGTATTTATTTATTTATTTTAATAATAACTTGAGGAATTATCGCCTAACTTGTCCACTAGGTACATGGTAATTTGAACTAAGGATTGATGAGCACAAGCAAACCCCCCACGTCGTCTCACAGCACATCCCCACCTTATATTGGGAACATCTCCTGATGACAGTATCATAAATGATGATGTCATCATCGAGAGATGTTTCCAATACACGGTGGGAATATGCTGTGGGATGCTGTGAGGCACAGTATTGGGGGGGGGGGGGGGGGGGCTGATTTAACTCAATTTATTTACTGTGTTGCTTCAACTCCCTACAAGTGTGAGAAAGAAGATAGGAAAGGTAAATAGCTAGGGTTGTAGAGATTAAGGAAAAGGCAAAATAGTTGGACTTGTTATTCATTCAAGTGTGAGAAAGGAGATAGGAAAGGTTAATAGCTAGGGTTGTAGAGATTAGGGAAGGAAAAGGCAAAATAATTGGACTTGAGTGTTAGAATCTGAAAGTACAACTGTACAAAGTAGCTTTTGTCACAAGTAAAAGTAAGGGCCCTTAGCTATGTTTAATTTGAAAGAAAAGGTGGGGAAACCCGATACAATCCGAACGTTTTCTTTCAAACCAAGGACAGTTAAGTGTCACTACCCCAAAGTAGGGGTCCTTAGTTTGATTTGCCAATCCAATTATTGCATGCTTCTCTTTCTCTTCTCCTTTTTCACACATGTGGTTTATTTATTCTATAATTAAAGACATAAAAATTACCTAATTATCTTTAATAAAAATCCTTCTCTCTCTCATGGTAAATGTTAACAACCTCACCCCTTCACCACTTCTTTCTCTCATATTAAATTTCTCAAAGTCCCTCTACTCTCTCTATTAAAGTAGGGGTATAAATAGGATGGGTTGGTAGAGTTAAGGCCCAAACCAAGCCCATCCCTGAACACAGAACTTGGTTTCAGCCATAGACCGAGGTGGAAGCCCGATTTGCCAATTCAAACCCTAAACCAAAAGGATAGCATGTGTATAGGTTTGGTTGGGCTTGGGCAAGTTGTTCAAATTTGAAACTGTGATCAGTTATAGCTTGATCTTGTCTAAATGGAAGCCCGGCCCAAGCCCATGTAGGGCCAAACTTAGGATTATTCTTATACTAGTGAATGACCCCGTACTAAGTACGGGGAATCAGTAATGTTAAATTTACATTATGGAATCAATATTGTTGAATTTATATTTATTAATATTTTAAATAATTATTAAAATTTTAAAAAAATAACTTTTCAATAATTATTAGAATATGGACAATTTTCTTTTGTTATGATACACAAAGGGTTAATGATTAAGTGAGATTGATAAATGTAGGCAGAAGTGGTTGTGGATAACCACTTTTGCATTTCTTGCATTTTTTTAGAAACAGATTGAAAATGGTGGTAGTGACTTGTGCGCTTTAGCATCAATTTCTCATAAAATGCCACGTATCTAGCTTTCCATAAAAATGAGAAGGTCATGTGTCTAAATGGTGGGGAGTTGTAGCCTAGTAGTGGGTTGTGGGTTTTAGTAGGAATTTCTTAGAAATTGCTACGTGTCTAGCTTTCTAGAAAATGAGAATGTCACTTGTCTGAATGGTGATAGTGTGTTGTGGGCCTTAACAGCAACTTCTCAGAAAATGCCATCTGTCTAAATTTGAAAAAGCCACGTATCTGAATGGTGGGGGCTGTAGCCTGAAAGCCTTCCTTTAATAGACAAACCGACAAAGTATTATGCACATAAAATCTTTTTACAAAACCTCTTATCAAACTTCTATTCAATCCATGCATTGCATAGGTAACAAGAGTGCAAAGGCCACCATTTCCAAAGAAGAATCATAGACAGATAAATAGATATAACACAAATAAATAACATACATACATCTGCAGGCATGTACACAATACACCCATTTCATTATTCAATTGAATAGATACATTTCAATGGAGGTCCCTCCTAGAACCTTTCCCTCTCCATATTATCACGTATTCTTTACATGCCTCCAGGACACCAGAAGATGCAGGGAATCTATCTGAAACTAAAAGAGCTTCAAGTGATTTTATCATCTGGAGAAGTGGGGGATCTTGCCAATAGCTTGTCAGCTTCTTTCTCTGGGTAGATTAACAGCTTTCGCACCATCGACCGGAACTCTCTGCTTTGCCGGAAAAAAAAAAATAGAGTCAGTTTTGAACAGATGAGACAACTACCAATGAACAATAAGAGAAAGAAAAAACTTCGCCAGAACATGTTTAAAAGGTTGCAATACTTAACAGCCATGGAGAATCCCCAATAGACATTATGTCACCATCAATGTCTTTGTATGCAATGACCCAGCCATTGCTTCTATCCTTGAGCTTCCCTCCAAATTCAAACATCTGGTCAAGCTCACCAACAAGTTGATCATACCCATTGAATCTTGTTAAGTCCACTGATCGCCCAAGAACACTTCCATACTTGTGGACCTGCAATCAAGACAATCAGTGTATGTTGAGAGTAGCAGACATGCCATATTGACTCAGAAACAGATTGAAGCATTACAATTACAAAGTTAGTTAACCACCTTGGTGAAACTCCGGCTAGCAATTGAGCAACAGTTTTTGCAGGGTTTCTCCGGAAGGCTGCCGGATGCACAGGAATTGGATGGATTCATTCTCCTGGATGGCTCTGAGAGCTGCACCGACTCTGTAGTGCCCGACTGAGATGCCAATGTAGGAACAGGGGAAGGATGGCGGACCTCTCCACCAGCCACAACAGGCTGTGATGGACACACTGTAGGCCTTTTAACTAAATCAACACCAAAGAGCATGCAACTTCCGCTGGGTTTTGGTTGGATCATTGGTCTCTCAGTTCTTTCTCTTTTCTCAGGAGCCATCTGTTCCTGCAGTCCAGAACCATGGGAGGCAAAATCTGAACCAGAGCAGTTCCTTCTTAATCCAACTTTTCCACCAGACCCATATGAAGAAAATGGCGGAGGACGGTAGGTACTAAGCCCTGAACCTTGCCGAATTCCATTAGGTATAGCATTTCCAGAATACAGATAAGGTGGAGCATGCATTGGAAGGGGCAGGTTGTTCTCCAACTCCATCTGTGTCTGAACTTTATCAGAGCTCAGGGGAGGAACTCGAAGTGGCAAAAATGGCCTCTGCACATTCCCTGAGCTGTGAGCACTTGTGTCTCCCATTTCTTGACCTTGCAAGACCCCTGGCTGTCTCTGAGTTGGTAGTCCAGGCATGATTGAACCCTGTGATGAGCCTAGAGAAAGAAACCAGTCCAGTTAGTGTTTTTAAAAGTAAAAAACACCCCAAACAAAGTACTTCTCGTATGAAAGTACTACCAAACATGGCCTAAAAGTAAAACTATGACTTGCTACCTCATTTGAGTCTGAAAACTACAAAGGCTAATGAAACACTACTGACCATCTGCTACCAAGGTGGATGATGATGGTTCATGAGTTGCTGAATGACTAGGACATGCTCTCTTTACTCGGGATAGAAGTGAAGGACAGCTCATGCTGGTAACTCCTATTGGTTCAATCTTCCATGGGGAAACCCTGTCAGGAAGCATTGCTGTTGCAGAGGTCTCATCCCAACGAACCTACATAGAAGTATAATCAGATAATTACTTAAAAGATGAAAAAAAAACCAACTCTGAGCACATGAAAATGGCATAACAGAAGAATAATAATAATAAAAAAAAAAACAGCAACCTTGAGACACCTCCATTTAGAACCAGGCCAGCCAATCGGATCAAGATCTTCTACATCAACTACAGTACCTGCAAGACTATATTACCACAAAGACAAAATTCAATAAGCTAGCATAACCCAAACTGGAGGCAAAAGAATCCTTCACTAGATCCACAAGGAAGTGGTTTCTTCACCTTTGGTCTGGAAATTCTTCAGACTGAAACTTCATTCTGAATCTCATTCCAACTGAATAAACCCTACTGATTGATGCTATGTATTGATCATAAGGAACTATGAATTCAGATGGGCATGTCCTGTGGAAGAAAACTTGAATAAATGAATAAAACTTTTGTCGAAACAAACTGCTAAAATTGCGAAATTCCATCCCCTCAGCGTACCTAGGCCGGTAGTACACGCTGAAGATGGTCCCAGTGGAAAGCGCATGGGATGTAGTGGCAACAACTCCAATTTGCATGCTGTGACCAGATATCACAGATGCTGAAGCATTGCTTTGTGGCTTCGTAGAACGACGAGTCCCAACACGAAGTTCTCCATTCTCGCCCCTGAGAAAATAAGCCAGTTTCTTCTAAATCTAACTGATGGATAAGCTGATTATGAGAGATAATAGATAGATAGATAGATAGATAGATAGAGAGAGAGAGAGAGAGAGAACCTAAGGAAAATGAAAGCGTCACCCGTTGTTAGCCTTTTACTGCTAACAAACGTACTCCAACCACTAGTGAGAAGATGTCGCTTAGGCTGGCCTATATTTACAAAAGAGAAAGCACAAACTGAGAAATTCAAGGTAATCTGTGAAAAGAGAAGAGCTACTTGACACATTAACTAATAAAGAATCAGTGAAGAAATCGAAGATAAAAAATTTAATAAAGGGTCCGTTTGGTTCACAGTCAGAATCCGAATCGGAATCCCTCAGAATGGAAATGGTCTATTCCCCTCACCTGTTTGGTTCAGACTGGAATGAAATGGCATTCCCCCATTTGAGGGAATGGCCATTCCCTCCCCCTCCCCTGGGAATGAAAATCTGTTCCCACTATCAGGAAACTTATTTTCAGGGTTGAACTGATTCTGAGTTGCTCAAATTATGAAAATTGCTAGATAAACCCACCACGATATATATGACGGAAACGCCATTGTACACCATGGAGATCTTTAGCTATCAGTTCCTGTGATGGGGTTTGCTGAGACATGTCCTACAACAACAAAAGCAAGCCATGATTAATATCTCTGTGAGCTTATTTCATCCACCCTGATCTCACAGGGATTCCTCTCTATGCATGATTAAATGTTGCAAAGTTGATGGTTTATTTGAGTTCGAAAGCTACGGATGATACCCACCAGAGGTGGAAGGCATTCATCAGCGTGCCTCTTGAGAACAGAGAATCCGCCATGCGTGCTTGTATCAGATGCAGTGAGAACTTTGGAGAAGGAGAACACTTTAGGCCTCTGAGGACTCCGAGGGAGAGATTCAAGCAGTCCATGCCGCAGGTTATTGTCATTCTGATGCAAAAATCCAAACGTTATCCGTATCTAAGACCCAGAAAAGTAGATCAACTGCAATCAAACAAATGGGTATATAAACTATTCTCCAATTTCAGCAAGTCAGTAGGCAACCTTCGTTTCTGGAAGCAGTGTTATTTGAGCGAACACCTCATCTGTTTCCTTTTCCGCCTGCAAACCAAGAAAAAACCAGCCAAGAACGTTATTAGAAAACGAAATAACGATCACCTCCCACCCGAACTGAAGGTGGGGAGCAGAGAGAGAAAGATACACAGACAGATAGACAGTGAGACAGACCTTTAACTCAACATTTACAACTGCGCACTGAATGTTGGAAGGTATATGGTAGATGGGCATTTTCAGATCATTATCAAGCTTTGAGAATGCCTCAACCTACAAAGAATTTAGATAGTCAATACAAACTGAAGAGAAATCAAATGATTATTGTACAGCACTGAATACTCAGATCACAGGAATGAAACAGTGAAAGAGATACAGGAGAAAACAGAACCTGTTCGATGTGTCCTTGTGGGAGGTAGAAGACCTTCTCACCGACTCGAGGAACAGCGGCGAGGGGGCCCGCGCATGCATGCCACAGGTCCCAGTACAATGGATCCTTCTCTTCTGGGATCAGACAAGAAACAGTATTGAGAAAAAAACTGGGAACCATTTTTCAGTGGATCAAATAAGAACAATGTTACACTCGTCAAAAACATAAAAGCTAGAAAATGGTGATTACTACAAAGTCGGAGTAATCCATTACATGAGGCTCAAATGAAACATAGTGGATGACCCAACTGAGAATATAACTCAGATGACTATATGGGAATCTGAATTTGACGTTCAGATCATCGAATATTCCGACAGAAACCAGAAAATCATACAGCTGGAAATTGAAATTTTAGCTCGAGGAAATGTAATGCAAAATGGAAGCTTTAGACTTCAAAGAAGACAGAAAAACAGCAGCATCTGTAATACAAAGAGATGAACTCTAGTTGAAAATGATTGAGAAGCGGAATCCCAACGAAGCAAAAGAAAAATAAAGCATCGAAATGCAGTGATGCAGGCTCTGTTCATTCAGCAATGAAGAAATATTTGGAGCCTTGAAAATGGGAAAAAGAAACAGAGGAAGGAAGGAAAGAGAAGACACGCAAAAGTCCTAGTCTTTAATGATCACGAAGAAAGCTTTTCCCATCGAAAAACGAAGAAAACAATAAACAAATAACAATTTGCTTTGCTCCCCAGCACAGAACACCACTTTACAAGCTACAAAAAACAACTGAAGAAAGATAGCGAAACATCACCTTGCCTAGTAGGCCGCAATACTTGCCCGCCATTGTAGCTGGTACCCTCAGCTTCAAGGTTGGGGTACTGACCTGGTAAGTTCAACTCAGCTCCAACAAAAGCAGAACCCATTTCTCTCCCTCTCTCCCTCTCTCTACAGACCAGAGGAAGGAATATGAAGAGTGTATGAACACGAAGCAAATGAAACAGCAAAGAAAAGCCGAGCTTCAAAGCCTCAAACTCTCAAACAGACAACCTTAACAAAAACTGCAGATAAAGAGAGACCCAGAATCCTGAATCAGGTGCCTATAGAATCTTCAATGTGGTACTAAACACATCCCCCACCCTCCTTTTATACTGCTCAGAGAACTCTCTCTCTCTCTCTCTCTCTCTCTCTAACGTCTAAACGCTTAACGTTTTGCTCTCATGTAATCCTGCAATTGCTTGCTACGGCTTGCTACGAGGCGGGTATAGGGTGGTTTTTGAGACCCTACCTACCTCCCGAGTTGGATTTTGAGAATCCAAACCGTCCGGGCATATGAAAAATGCAAAACCCTCTACACATTCAAACATATTGTGGGTTAGTTTTATAACTCACATCTAATTTATTATTTCTTGTTATATATAAATAATAAGTAATTAAAATAATATAAATAAATAGCAAAATTTCTAATTATTTGATTAATATATATAAAAAATACAAACTAATAAGTTATTATTTGCATACAATTCAAAATAATGTTAAATTTAATATCTAATACATAAAGTTTATATGATTTTTAACAATATATAAGTCGGTTAACTCAATACCATATCCTATCCATACCAGATCGTAGAATCCAAAAACCCAAGTTCGGCTTCGATTAGTGCAACTCTTGTTCAAATAGTTTTTACAGCCTTGCATTGAGAATATCTCCATACTCATGGGGATATTCTCAATGCAAGGTTGCAAGAGGCTGTTCAAATGGTATAAGTATGGGCTTGTATTGACCGAAGGGGAATTCCCCAAACCCGTCCTAGCCCCAAAATCTGTCTTTGAGATTGTATTTAGTTGAAATGCAAATAAATTTGGACTGATGCAAAACCATGACAGTGTAAATGATTTAATTGTAAATTCTGACCCATTTTTATTTCAAATTTTATCTCATTTTGTTTGATTGCAATACAAATGAAGTAAATTAAGACAAAGTGGAATAAAGTAAAAGTCAAAACAAAATTAAATAATAATTTACATTTTTTTACATTTGCACTGCCATGCATTTGTACTAGTATAAATAAATTTCAAATGCAACCAAACACATAGTCTTGAGGAAAAAAACCCGCCCTGTAGAAGCGGGTTCCCACCGGGGTAGGACCGTAGGATAAAATTGCTTTCCCTCATCTTTGCCACCGTACATTCATCTAACTAAAAGCACGATTCAGCTTTACGTACACTCGCCCTCAACCGTGGTTAGCTTGTCATCTCACCGTCGGCCGGCGGTTTTGCCCACATTTCCGTCGCCTCTTACACCTTTATTTGATTCAGTGCTGCAACATATACAGAAACCCACAAATGGTTGTGATCCTGCGTTTCCACCGGTATCACGACAACCCATGAAGTCACAAATTCATTCTCATAACCATTGGATTGGAATAATGTACAGCACACGTGTAGTTATTCCTACGGGGAGTCTTCCCTCTTACGTAAGAATTGTTCGACGAGTTGTCAAAATTGAAAGAAAAGAGACACGTCATCGAACCGGCCGGGGCATTGAATGCAAAAGGCGGCTCCTTCGTTGGTGCGAGCGCCGTGAACCCCGCCGTCACATGGACAAACGGCAACAGTCGTCACGTCAGTCACAAGTCACAGCGCCGTTACTTTCCTCAAGTGTCGTCTGTTTGGCTAGCAGTGTGGGTCCCCAAAAGAGGTTAATCCCGGTAGAGCCACGTGTCGTAGGGAAGGGTTGAAAAGGGTTGATAGAGACAGCCGTTACGATTCTTTCGCGCCATCCATTGTAAGTCCACGCGAGTTTTGCTACCACCCTTGTCACATCCTCCTTCCGAAGCCACCGGCATAGATCCGTTACGAACACTTTTTATTATTTGAAAATTGTGAGGCACGAAACTCCATTGCGTGAAAATAATAATAAAATATATGAATATAGGACAATTCAATAATTATCAGATTTATTTATGTCTTATTTTATCATTGCCAATAATTGGTAACATCAAACGGAGAATCAGCTTTGCTCTTTTCTTTGGTTTCAGCACTTTTTGGGTGGATGAAATTACTTTTTTTCCCTTCTACTTAACAACTTAATTAATGTAAAGTAATTATTATTTCTCTGATTTTTCTCATATATAGTAACTTAATTAATGTAAGAATTATTATTTCTTTTGACAGAAGAGAAGAAGATTAGGAGAGAGATAAGTAATTTTGGATTTGATTATAATTAATTGTCATTGCCATTAGATCATGGGCTGGGTAGTCCGATGGCCCGGCCTGCACCCCGGTCGGGCTTAGTCATATAATTAGGCCCGTGGGCCTGACTTCGGGCCTAATACAATAAGCCCGACTGTATTATGGGCCGGGCTCGAGATTTATCAAAAAAGCCTGGCCCGATTCAGCATTATATATTTTATAAAATACATAATATATATTTATATATTATATAAAATATATAAATAGTATAATATTTATTGAAATATATATATATATATTTATAATTTAATATATACATTTTTTATTTTTTTCTTTATAATTTGTCTCTCACTCTCTCTCTCTCTTCAGCCGCTTCAGCAATAGTAACAACATGAGATAAATTTCGAGCTCAGGCCCAGGCCTGGGCTTCGGGCTTTCTATGAGGGTCGGGCTTGGGCCCAAATTGTAGGCCCGATGGTCGGGCCAGGCTCAGGCCTTAGAAAAATCTGTTAATACAAAATGAAAGCCCAACCCGGCCCGCCCATGAACAGGTCTAATTGCCATGTAAAGTTAGCTTGAAAACATGTGAGTGGAGTTAAAATAATTAAAACGGGACAATAACAGAGGGCTCTGGGGTAGTACGTTCCCAACAATCTAAGCAATAAATTAATGTTAAATGTCTCGAAATCAGTTCATTCAAAATAGAAACTTTATGAGCTTTGTTAGCTAATCAAGTTTTAGCTATATTTGCTTCTCTGAAAACATGCTTATACTGAAATTTTTCCTTCCAAACTATATCTCATGGTCATTCAGTCTTTAACGATATGCTTTAATTTTCACAGCAGTTTGGTTTTGTCGTTGAGGCAATTGATGGCGAGCTTTGAATCACCTTCAATAACGATGTACCTATTTCTGAAATTGCTTGCTATATTATGGGCCTCCCAAGCAGCCCAAGCTTCAGCTAAGTTAGCAGAGGTAAATCCGATTTTGTAGGCTTTTAGGTCAAGAATATTTTCCAAGTGATCCCTTGCAACACAACCAGCAGTGATCATTTATGCACGAGGCATCAAAATTTATTTTAATAGCATCTAAACATAGACACATCCATCTTACCGGCATCCAACCCTTTTTCTTTTTTCTTTTCCTTTGGAGTTGATTTAATCTCCTAAAAAGAGCTGAGAGCTCTATCAAGAATGATAGCCATAGGTAAGATATTATTTTTGAAAATTCTCATTTCTATTTTTTTTAAATATGCCAAAATAAAATTACAAAATTTCCCTTAATATCTGAATTTTGACAGATATTTGGATCATTATCATTCAACTTTTTCCACACCTCCTGAAATGAGAAAATTAATTCACTTGTGAACTTGAATGTACTTTGGGTAATCAACCACATCTGTTTTGCATGGTTGCAATTGACAAAAATGTGGTTCATAGCCCCCTCACTTTCACCAGAAATATTTACAAAATATTTCCATACTTTTGCAAAACACTATCTAAAGTACTTACCTTTAAGTAAGCAGTTTTAATTGAGAACACCCTATCCGTATTTGGTCTCCACATTAATCTATCTTCTTTAGGAGCCAAAGGAAAGAAATTTGTCCTTATCTTTTTCCACACTTGGTATGTGGTGGTGCGCAATCCGGCCGGTCCTAGCTGTCAATGACCTTGCCTCTGACTAGAAAAATAGGGGGGCCTGAAACGGAGAAGAAAGTGGGGAATCTCTGGGGAGGAACCCGGCGAGATCACAACGAATCTCAAGTTAGTATTCTCTCAAAGGCAAGATAAAACCAGATGGCACAAAGTTCACATACCTTGTCATCGGGGGGTAGAGAGCCTTTTATAACCACTTTGCGCAATCACTCCGAGGCTTTTGTCAGGTCGGGTATGATTACTTCTGTGCTTCTGCCAGTTCGGGTGTCATCACCTCTGTTGGGACAGAACCGCCACTGCTCCTTGTCGGAGCCGTCTCTGTAACTGGAGATGGCGGTGGCAGGTGGCGGTGGCAGGTGGCCATTGGAATGCGACTGTCAAGCGTCAGATCCTAAATCAGTCAGGTGCGCCGCCCCTGGATACGGACTCCTTCGGTGTCAGGTACGGTTTGTTCAGTTCGGTGTCCTAGGGGCGAAGTGCTGGAGTGGTGTGCGAGGCGAAGTCTTGAGTTCGGACAGAGGTGTGGCCCGAACTGCCATGGGGCAGGCCAGTTCAGGTTGTTGCCCTTTGTGTTCATAAGGCTCAGGGCCTAAGGGAGAGCTCGGGCTCCGTACTGGGAGTTCGGGCTCCTTGTAGGGAGTTCGGACCGCTGGTTCCTCCTTTCGGAGCTCGCGCCATGGCGAGTTGTTGTGTCGAGCTATTGCCTTTGCCACGTGTTGAGTGGTTACGAGGTCGGGCCAAATCTTCCTTCATCAATTGCCCCCCACTCCTCATGCTAAGGGTCTTGCCCTGGCGCGGGGAGTTTGCGAGGTGGCGGGTGGATTTGTCCCGTACTTCGAATCAGTTGACTGATAGCGTGAGGTGCGTCGCCAGGATTCTTTTGGGTTTCTCGAGCGCCCAAAAGACGGGAAATGCGTCGATCTGCCTACAAATGTTGACAGACGTGACAACACGCGCCTTATTTCAAAATTCAAAAAGCGCGCCGCTAGAAGATGTGACAGCGGGCGTCTTTTCAAATTTGAAAACGTGCCGCTGCTGCCTTTAATGTGAGGAGACGTGCGGTCAGTTTCGAGAGACGTGTGGCCAGTCACGTCTTGGTCTCAGGAGACGTGCGGTCAACGCGACTGTGGGCCGTCGGATTGGCTTTGATCTGAGTCGTTGATTCTTGGTTACTGTGGGTATAAATAGTGGGGGACCCCAATTGCTTTTGTCACTTCTGCGCTTTGCTTCTTGAGCTCGCGTCCAAGCCTTTAGTTCGCATTCAAGGTTTTTTGCTCGTGTTCAAGTTCCCGTAGTCCGTTCAAGCCTTTTTCCGGGTGACTACTTTCCTGGAATCCATCTTCTCTCCTCGATGTCTAGCTCGGATAGCTCAGACGGTTCTTCAAGGGGGTCAGATGCAGGTTCTACGAACCGAGTTGCATCCCTTGATGGTCCTAGCGAACCGGAGGTAGAGCTCGAGGAAGAGTTCGAACCCGTAGGCCGAGTCGCCTTGGGTAGTTTGCCGTCCACCTCTCGTCAAGGTCGAACGTTAGACAAGTTTGGTCCCTCGACCATGACGCCTGAGGGGCTCCAATCCCTTATTACCTATTACAACTTGCCTGGGGAGTACGCCTACTTCATACATTCGGGTAGCTTTCCTTGGGAACACGGTCCTGAAGAGATCATGATATTCCGGGAGCAGCTCGCTGCGGGGCTGCAACTGCCTTTCCACCCCCTCCTTGTCGAGGTCATGAACTACTTCGGCGTTGTTGTCGGCCAGTTTCACCCGAACTCCATTCGTAACTTGGTGGGGACAATCTCCCTATTTTGCAAACAGGGCTTTCCTTTAGACTTGGAGATCTTCTCTTCCATCTTAATGCTTAAGAAGCAAGTAGGTCCCCTTCTCGGGCGTAGGCGGGCGTATTACCTGTCTCCCCGCCCGGGTTTTAAGCTTTTACATGAACTTCCCAACAAGGTCTCGGCGTGGAAGCGAGAATACTTCGAGGTGCAAAGTGTATTGGGGTGGCCGTTTCAAACCGGGTGGGGGATGGCCGCCCCTAACTCCGGTGTTACGCTTGATAAAGAGACGGCGAAGGGCCTCCGACAATGGGCACGACTTGGGCTAAAATGCCATCATTATCTGTCAGAGGCCAAGTTCATTGAGGCCGGTTTGAGTTCGGGTAGGTTCCTTACTCAGGTTTGTCTTTTGTTTTGCTTTGTTCTTTCGTTTTTTCCTAATGCCGAGCTCATTTTGCAGGTGTGATGGACTTAGAGAGGACTCACGGTGGGCACCTGTTTCACGGCATGAAGAGGAGGAAGCGAGTCGCCAAACGAACTCGTGCCGAGGTGCCCCGAGACGCAGAGCCCAAAGTACCAAACTACCCGTCTGTGGATCCGCCTAGGGAGCCCGAGATGGCCCCTCCAGTCCATGAGGCGGCAAGGGCCCCTTATGCCGAAGCTACTTACACGGGGGCTCCTGCTTACTCTGATTCCGCTTACACGTGAGCTGGGCCCTCAGGCTCGGGGGCCCAAGGCAAGTTCAAAAGCGTGTTGTCACTGAACCACGCTCTGCAGAAGAGTAGGGAGGCTATCTATCCTGAGGAGGTCGCGGCATGGTCCATGCTTCCTTTGAACCAGGTAGCTTGTCGCGCTGCCACTCATGCCATGGTGGTAAGTCAAATTTCTTGTCCGGCTCTTTGCTTTTATCCTTCTTGTTGTCGTTCTTTTGATCATTTTGTTCTTCCCTTTTGGTAGGTAAATTCTTCAATCCATGCCTTGGCGGCCCAGGTGGAAAGGAGCCCGAGGCAGGCGCGAGCTGCCGAAGAGGCTTTTCGTGCTGCAGAGGCGGCTTCCCGAGCTGCTGAGGCGGCTGCTTGCACTACACAGGCCAAGCAAGCGAGGTCTCAGAGAGATGCTGAGGCCATGGGAGTTGTGGTGAAGCATATGGCGGACCTGAGGCTAGACTTGTAGCATCAGGTTGAATATCTTCAAGAGGATATCAGGGAGAGGACGCAGATTTTTACTCAAGGCATTGAGGACGCCAAGAAGAAGGTCGTTGATGAGTACATCGCCTCGCTGCACTTTGATGACCTGATGGTGGACTCATACAGAAAGGGCTTTAAACTAAGCCGGTGGATGATCCAGAATACATACCCTGAGCTTGATATTAGTGTGATATCCACCTCGCGCATTACTCAAGAGATGGCCGACGCCGCTGATGGTGAGCCGGATTCCGAGGGCGAGGCATGACCTTCAGGTGTTGTTGAAGTGCCTTCTGATGAAGAATAAGCATCTCCGGGCCTGTGAGCTCGATATGTATTTTTTTTTGTTCGAAATGTACACTCCCTTATTTTGAAATGGAATGACTCTTTTGGTTACGTGTTGGTTGTTTTTTCTCCCGAACTGACCGTATTTTCCGAACTAACCATATGCCCGATCTGTTTCTTGCCCGGGTTACTGCACACGCACGACCTGTTTTGGTGTTAATACTTAGTCTCTGAGATGCCGATGTCCCTATTAGTTCGTTGTCTCCACTTCGCCTGAGCCTTTGGTCAACACTTTTCTTTGCTTGCCTATGCCGAGGTTTCTTCGTTAGCTCGGCATCCTAGTCCTTAGGCTCTGGTAGCGATTTTGTCCACTTCGCTTGGTGGTTATAGGTAGTATCGCCTTAAGTTGACGATGTTCCACGCTCGGGGTACTTGTTTGCCCTCTAAGGTTTCGAGCTCGTATGCCCCCCCGAGCGCTCTCTTTACTCTGTATGGCCCTTTCCAATTTGGTCCAAGTTTTCCCATGCCGGGTTCGGGTACCATGATCTTATGGAGAACCAGGTCGCCGACGCGGAAGCTCCGCTTCTTTACTCTGGCATTGTAGTACCGAGCTACTTTTTGCTGGTAGGCTGCTGTCCGGATGTGCGCGAGATCTCTTACCTCATCCAGTAGGTCGAGGTTGGTACGTAACTCGTCTCCGTTTGTCTGATCGTCATATGCTTCTAGTCGTAGTGTAGGTATTTCGATCTCTGCCGGGATTACCGCTTCAGTGCCATAGGTGAGGTTAAAGGGGGTCTCTCCCATGGCGGTTTTTTCCGTAGTTCGGTGAGCCCATAGAACACTTGGTAGCTCGTCCGCCCACAACCCTTTAGCTCAGTCTAGTCGTGCTTTCAGTCCGCAGAGGATGGCTCTATTCATTACTTCTGTCTGACTGTTTGCCTGCTGGTGTGCGACCGATGTGAAGTTCTGACGAATTCCCATATCTTGGCACCATTCTTGGAACTTGATATCCTCGAACTGCTTGCCGTTGTCGGAGATCAGTACCCGATGTAGACTGAAGCGACATACTATGTTCTTCCAAAAGAAGTTCTGTATGTTTCGGATTGTAACTGTTGCCAGAGGTTCAGCTTCTATCCACTTTGTGAAGTAATCTACCGCCACCACTAGGAATTTCCTCCCACCTGTTGCTGACAGGAATGACCCCAGGAGGTCGATGCCCCATTGCGCAAAGGGCCATGGACTAGTGAGGTACTTGA
This sequence comes from Nelumbo nucifera, assembly GCF_055504915.1. Lineage (NCBI taxonomy): Eukaryota > Viridiplantae > Streptophyta > Magnoliopsida > Proteales > Nelumbonaceae > Nelumbo > Nelumbo nucifera. The sequence continues at coordinate 98,579,426 of NC_142651.1, forward strand.
GGTCGGCAGCAGGCTGATGGTGGATGTTGGCATGCTTCTGACACTTGTCGCATTTTCTGACGAGCTCGATGGCCTCTGCCTTCATCGTTGGCCAGTAGTATCCATGTCGAAGTGCCTTTTGAGCGAGGACTCTGCCTCCCAAGTGTCCGCCGCACAGACCTTCATGAGTGTCGCGGAGCACGAGCTCGGCTTCGGTAGGTCACAAGCAGCGCAGGTAGGGCAGCGTGTAGGACCGTCGGTACAACCGTTCGTCTATTATGACGTATTTGGCTGCCTAGCGCTGCACCCTCTTGGCTGCATTGCGGTCCGCAGGGAGGGTTCCATCTAACAAGAAGCTTGCAAGTGGGTCGATTCAGCTTGGCTCTACTTCAAGGACAGGAGCGACCTCCTCTGCCCCACCGAGAATGCTAGGCCGAGGTAAGTCCTCTATGTACACGGTTCTCATGGTGTTGTGACTCGTGCTGGCTAACCAGGACAGGACGTCGGCCTCAGTGTTCTCTGACCTCGGTATTTGCTTGATAAAGTGTGACTGGAAGTTGAGCAGAGCCTCCTTTACTTTTGCCAAGTAGGCGATCATAGTCAGCTCGCGTGCTTCGTATTCGCCCATAACTTGGTTGACTACAAGCTGGGAATCGCTGCAAATAACTATGTGTTTTGCCCTTACTCTTTGCGCTAGGTTCAGTCCGACTATCAGTGCCTCATACTCCGCCTCGTTGTTGGATGCCGCGAACTCAAAGCGTAGTGCGTATTCCAGTTTCGTGCCACCTGGGCCGCGTAGTACTATTCCAGCCCCACTGCCCTATTGGTTTGAGGAGCCATCTACGTGAAGGGTCCAGGGCTCCTCATCACAATTCGCGTTTGTCCTAACCAGGAGAGATGCCACACTGGCTGCTACTTCACGGGGTTCAGACTCTGTTGGCTTGGGAGCTTCATGCTCACCCGAACTGGGGATCTCGGACTCGACCGGCCTAGGGACTTCGAGGCTGAACATGCATTCGGTGATAAAATCTGCTAAGGCTTGGGCCTTAATAGCAGTTCGTGGCTTGTACTGAAGGTCATACTCACTGAGTTCGATGGCCCATTTCGTCAGCCAACCGGAAACCTCGGGCTTGAGTAAAACTTGCCTCAGAGGTTTGTCAGTCAAGATGATGACAGTGTGAGCTTGAAAATATGGGCGGAGTTTCTGAGCTACTACTACCAGTGCGTATGCTAGCTTTTCTATCTGCGGGTACCTTGTCTCGGCTCCCTGCAAAATTTTACTAACATAATAGATGGGTCGTTGGACCCGATCTACTTCTTTTATTAGTACCGAATTGACCACCTCGTCGCTTGCCGAGAGGTACAGTTCCAAGACCTCGCCCTCCTCAGGCCGGGCTAAGATCGGCACACTAGCGAGGTAGTTTTTTAGCTCATCGAACGCGAGCTGGCAGTCTTGGGTCCACTCGAACCCTTTGCCTTTGATTGCTTTAAAGAAAGGTAGGCAACGGTCTACCGATTTGGACATGAAGCGGCTCAGAGCGGCTATGCAGCCGTTTAGCCTCTGAACCTCTTTTACTTTTCTAGGTGGTCTCATTTCTAGGATGGCCTTTATTTTGTCCGGGTTGGCTTCAATACTGCGCCGGTTGACAATGTACCCTAGGAACTTACCCAAGGTGACATCGAAGACACACTTGTTTGGGTTCAGTTTCATGCTAAATTGATGCAGAATTTGGAAGACAGAATCTAAGTCTTGTATTAATTCCAGTGAAAACTGCGTCTTCACGACCATGTTGTCTACATAACATTCTATTTTCGTGCCAATTAAGGGCTGAAACAACCTATTTACAAGTCTTTGGAAGGTCGCCCCAGCATTTTTTAATCTGAAGGGCATGACCTTATAGCAGTACAGGCTGAACTCGGTTATGAAGCTGGTTTTTTCCTTATCGGATTGGTCCATCCTAATTTGGTTGTAGCCCGAGTAGGCGTCCAAGAAGCTTAGCAACTCATGTCCCGAGGTCGCGTCCACTAGGCGGTCAATTCTAGGGAGGGGGAAGCAATCTTTCGGGCAAGCTCGGTTCAGGTCGGTGTAGTCGACGCACATGCGCCACTTGCCGTTTGCCTTTTTCACCAGCACTGGGTTGGCTACCCGGCTCGAATAATGAACTTCCCTTATGAAGTCTGTTGCAAGGAGCTTTTTGACCCCCTCGTCGACCGCCCTCCAGCGCTCTGGGGCTAAGTTGCGTTTCTTCTGTCTAATGGGTCTGACTACAGGGTCAGTATTAAGTTTGTGAGTTATAAGGCTGGGGTCAAAACCGGGCATATCAGCCGCGGACCAGGAAAAAATATCTAAATTTTGAAGTAAAAAACTCACCAGTTCGGTTCGTTGAGGTTCATTGACAAAAGCACCGATCTGTAGCATGCGAACTGGGTCTGTAGCCGAAGTCGGGATTGCGACCGTTTCCTCTGTGGGCGAAGCTCGTTCCTCACCTTGCTCCGTAGGCCGCTCTAGTTCAAGGTCGTCGGCCGCCATGGTTTTTCCCTTTAGGGCGGCAACATAACACTTGCGGGGCTCAAGCTGGTCGCCCCGCGCTATCCCCACATCGAAGTCTGTAGGGAACTTCATTGCCAAATAGTATGTGGAGACCACTACCCGCAGGATATGCGTAATTGGCTGCCCTATTGTGGCATTGTATGGGGAGGGGGTCGCGACCACCAAGAAATCGTGGTTGAGTCTGACTGCGCAAGGCCATGTGCTAACTTCCACAGGTACTGTTATTTTCCCGAGGGGCCTGACTTCCTCTCCGCTGAAGCCCACCAGAGGAGTGTTTGCGGGTTTCAACTCGCTTCTCTGCAACTGTAGCTGGTCAAATGCTGACTTGAAGATGATGTCTGTCGAGCTGCCCGAATCCACGAGTACGCACCTGATCTCGAAGTCGCTAATCCTTAGTTTTATGACAAGCGCGTCATCGTGGGGGTAGTGGACCCCTCGCGCATCGTCTTCCGTGAAGAAGATCGGTTCTTCAATCTTCGGCCTCTTTGGAGGGTTCTATTCTTCTCGGGCTGCTTCGCGAACTGACGTCCGAGCCGCTGCCGAAGTACACCCTGCTACCACCGAACCTCCCACTATCACATGGATGGTTCCCCGAACTGGCCTCTCTTCCGGAGGCTGTCGCTGCAACGGTTCGGCTGGCCTGCTGCTGGATTCGGGGGCATCCTTTCCGTGCTCCCCTTGCCGACATGCCTTATTGTTATTATTATTATCATGCTGTACAAAATTCCTCAAGTATCCGCGACGGATGAGTCCCTCTATCTCGTCCCGGAGATTATTACACTGTTCGGTACTATGACTGTGGTCTCTATGGAAACTACAGTACAAATTTTTATTTCTCTCGTTTGGATTCCCCTTTAGGCGAGGTGGCCACTTTACGTATGGGGCGTCTTTGATCGTCATCAAGATCTCGGTCCGCCTCGTGTTTAACGGTGTGTAATCTGTCCGAACTGCTAAGGGAGCTCGGAATGGCTGGTTCGGCTTTGGCTCCCGGGCCAAGTTTTTTCTGTCGACTGGGTTGGAGGGCTCGCCTTCCCTCTTTCTTTTCTCGATCCTGCTTTTGGTCCTTTGGTTGATTTCTTCCTCTGTTCTCATGAACTTATCCGCGAGCTTGAGGAATTTGGCCACGGTTGCGGGCTGGTTAGCTACCATGTGCCATTTGAACTCCTTGTGCGTTACTCCTCTCTTGGTCGCCGTGAGTTGCACCGCGGGGTCTAATCGCGGTATCTGCAAACACGCTTCATTGAACTGCTTGATGTAGCCCCGAATGGATTCTCCTTCTCTCTGGACTACTCCGAAGATGATTTCCTCGGTTCTGGGGCACCGCTTACTGGTGACAAAGTGTGCGGTGAAGACCTGCACGAACTGGGCCCAGCATCTTATCGACCCGGGGGCCAGGTTCCTGTACCAAGTGTGGGCAACCCCCTTGAAGGTGGTGGTGAAGGCCACACATGCACGATTCACTGGCCCTAGCGAGGTGCATTTGGGACTGGAAAGCATCAACATGGTCGTTGGGGTCAAAGGACCCATCATACTTGTCCAAAGGTGGGAGCTTGAAGTCTTTGGGCATGGGGACTACCAGGAGTTCTGAGGCGAGGGGGGAAGGAACTAAGAGAATTGGGGCAGCTTTTACCTCGTCCGAGCACGTCTCTTCTTTACCTCTGAGCTCGGGCAGGACACGGGTGGCAGTTCGGAAACTTCACCGACGCCTTCGTTGCTGAGTTGGCCTGGTGCTGGCGCTGCTGGCCTCTGTGTTGCCGAGCTCGATGGTCCCGGGCTGTCGGTAATCTGCCGCCAGGACGCTGAACCGATTCTCTGTCAGTGGGAGCTTAGACTTGGAGTGTCGGGATACTGACTTGGCGGGCGAGGTGCCCGACCCGCCGGCGAGCTACGAGGCGAGGGTGATCTTTCTTTCCCCTCGGCCCGGGGATGAGTGTGGGGGTTCTGAGGTTGGGAGGCCTCTCCTCGGTGACGGCGTCCACCATGAGGGGAGGGCTTAACTGGCTTTGGAGCAGGGTGCCGAGGTGGAAGCAGTAGTTGGTTTAGAGGCAATTGGGAGAACTGCTGCTGATAGTGATACTGGGAGATGTGGTGCAGTACTTGGTGCTGCTGGAGCTGATGTTGCTGGAATTGTTGCATTTGGGCTTGCATTGCCCGCATGCATTGCATTAGGTCGTCCGACTGGTTCTGGCTGGTCGCCAGGGGGACAACAGTTGGTTCAGTAAAGGTTGATTCGATAGAGAGAGGAAAGGGGGTGCTCATGGCAGGAAGGTTTACGGGCGCCACTGTTTGTGGCGCATTCAAGCTGGGGATCCCATCCACCGGAAGGGGGATGGTGAACTGTCCGATGCACACCACGGGGACTTGAAGTTGTTCCCCGGTGGTGTTCATCTCCGTGCTATGTCCGACATTGCTGGAAGAAGCCATGAGTGTTAGGGTTTTTTGGAGAAAAGAGGTTATGAGAGTTTTAGAGGGAGGCTTTTAGAAGCGTATCCCACAGACGACGCCAATTGATGGTGCGCAATCCGGCCGGTCCTAGCTGTCAACGACCTTGCCTCTGACTGGAGCAACAGGGGGGCCTGAAACGGAGAAGAAAGTGGGGAATCTCCTGGGAGGAACCCGGCGAGATCACTCCGAAGCTCAAGTTAGTATTCTCTCAAAGGCAAGATAAAACCAGATGGCGCAAAGTTCACATACCTTGTCCTCGGGGGGTAGAGAGCCTTTTATAACCACTTCGCACACTCACTCCGTGGCTTCTGTCAGGTCGGGTATGATTACTTTTGTGCTTCTGCCAGTTCGGGTGTCATCACCTCTACTGGAACAGAACCACCACTGCTCCTTGTCGGAACCGTCTCTGTAACTGGAGATGGCAGTGGTAGGTGGCGATGGCAGGTGGCCGTTGGAATGCGGCTGTCAAGCGTCAGATCCCAAGTCAATCAGGTGCGTCGCCCCTGGATACGGACTCCTTTGGTGTCAGGTACGGTTTGTTCAGTTCGGTGTCCTGGGGGCGAAGTGCTGGAGTGGTGTGCGAGGCGAAGTCTTGAGTTCGGACAGAGGTGTGGCTCGAACTACCATGGGGCAAGCCAGTTCGGGTTGTTGCCCTTTGTGTTCATAAGGCTCGGGTCCTAAGGGAGAGTTCGGGCTCCGTACTGGGAGTTCGGGCTCCTTGCAGAGAGTTCGGACCGCTGATTCCTCCTTTCGGAGCTCACGCCTTAGCGAGTTGTTGTATCAAGCTGTTGCCTTTGCCACGTATTAAGTGATTATGAGGTCGGGCCAAATCTTCCTTCATCAGTATGGAACCATGTTCCTTAGCTAGAGCATCATTACCCATTGAATGTTTTTGAGACCCAAACCACCCCATTTTTTGGTGGTACATACACGAGTCCAATTAGCTAGAGCATCATTACCCATTGAACCATGTTCCTCTCACTATTATAAATCGAGGCATCATGCTAATTGATGAATTTATTAGCGTGATTCTTCCACCAAGGGAGAGAGTTCTTTTTCCACCCCTTTATTTTTCCATAAATTTTCTCCTTGAGGAATTCAAAGGTATCCTTATTGAATTTACTATTAAAAACTGGAGTTCCCAAGTAAGGGTCCTTATTCCTCTCTGCCAGAATTTTAATGACTCTTTATAAAACTTTTTTTGTTATTATATGATGGATATTTTTTGAGAAGAAAATATTAGATTTCGAAAATTTTAGAGATTGGCCAGAAGCTCGCACAAATTTTTCTAGAAGACCCCTAATTTTTAGACATGCAAGAATCGATGTTTTTGCAATGATGAAACAATCATCTATATAGGAATTTTGGGCCCATTTCTTGAGGCTTTATAACCAATCGGGGATTTTGGCAATTCCGCCTCCTTAACCAAATTCTTAGTGAGAGCTTCAGCACAAATTACAACAATATATGGGGATAGGGGGTTACCCTGTCTAATACCTCTAAAAGGAATAAAACTTCTAGTGGGAGTCCCATTTAAAAGAATTTGGTAAGTTACCAACTTAATACACTCCATAGCCCACCCAATCCACTTTTCATGGAACCCAAATTTAATCAAAACCTTTTTTATAAAGTTCCATTCTAGCCTATCATAAGCGTTTTCCATATCAATTTTGCAAGCCATTAAATCTTCTTTGCGTTTTTTTTTTCTTTTCATGGTGTGAAACATTTCATGGGCTACAAGAATATTATTAGTGATTTGTTTGTTTGAGACAAAAAGCACTCTGAAATGGAGAAATGATGTCACTTAAGAAAGGCTTGATCCTATTAACCAAGATTTTTGAGATAATCTTATAAATAACATTACATAGACTTATTAGCCTGTAATTATTTGCATACTCAGGATTCTGAATTTTGGGAATGAGAGCAATGAAGGTCTTGTTAAGGATCCTATTCATTCTTCCTGAGTGAAAGAAAACTTTAACTGTATTACAAACTGACCTTCCAATAATAGGCCAAATTTTTTTAATGAAAAGAACATTTAACCCATCCGACCCAGGAGCCTTAAGATCTTTCATAGAAAGGAGGGTGGAGAGAGAATTTCTTCATCTGTAACTTCAGCAATGATGGACTGATTCACTGAGTCATTTATACAAGGATCAATATTTGCAATACACTATTCAATGCCATCAGAACCACTTGAACCAAATCTAGATTCAAAAGAATTACTCAAAAATTCATGTATATATGATTAAGTATTCATATATACATATAACCAAATCATATTACTTAATAATTAAGTAATATGACTAGATTAAGTAATCATGTATCATATACTCAAAAAATCATGTGTATATTAAAGGTAAATAGATTAGAAATCTATGCATAATTAAGGTAATATTCATGTATATATGATTGAGTATTAATAAGAATATTTATACACTCAAGGTTAGTGAGTTCACAACATCCTAAATTTATATTTGCATGTTTTTTTTTTTTTGAAAGAAAAAATTTATATTTGCATGTTGTGTATGTGTATGTTGTCCTTTGCTCATGAGAATTTAAAAATCTACCTTTTTTTTTATAATTATCAGGTATAACGCTCATAGGGGGGCCAAATTACTATAATTCCATTTAACAATATTATCAAAATAAAGAGGATTTAAAAAGAGAAAAATATATTTAGCTTTGATAACTTTTATATTTTACCCAATTATGATATTAGTCAAATATATTCACATGTACTTAAGATCCATTTTCAAGGAAATAAATTATATATATATATATTTGTTTTTATGTTCCATTAAGAAATATGTAAGCCATATTATAGGTTTTCTTTTGATGTGGACTTTTACAAATTCTAATGGCAAATTGTATTTAAATAATATTAATTAATTTCTATAGAAAAAATTAAATAGCATACAAGGTTTACTCCATATATATATATATATATATATATATATATATATATATATATATATTCCTTTTACCTCTATATTAACGACTGACGATTAATAACGATTGTTATAGCGGCAACTTACGAATAATAATAACGATTAGCAAACACTGTTATTACATGCCGTTTAAGATATTGTTAAAACGGCATTTTAGAGAGAGAAGATGGAAATTGATTCTTAGACTGGTACTAACAAACATGGTTTTTAAAACTGGATCAGACCGGACGGTCGGACCGGAAAAACCAGTAACCGGATAGGTGACTGGTTCTGTTTTTCTTTAAAATCAGAATTTCTCAAAAAACCGTTGATTTTGGCCAGCAAACCGCTGACCCGGGCGATTAACCGTTCGAATGGTTTTGACTGTTTTTTTTTTGTTAAAACGGACTAACCATTCAGTTCGAATGGTCGGACAGTTCAACCCGATAGCCAGATCCCTAACCGATTCGATCTCCGAGACGGTTTTAAAAACCATGCTAACAAAACAAGTATGGCAACTTACCTAGAATTAAAGCTTGAGTTTATTTTACAAGTTGTCCTTACTCATTTACCTAGAAATTCTGGTCTGTAGGCTTTAATTTCATCCCTAGCTAAAATTAATACGGGCGAAAGAGTTGGTTTCGACGAACTCCAGTCTTCTTCGTTGCCATGTGTAGTATACTTCCTCTATTGTACAGAGTTTTTCCAACAAGGACAATGGACAATTGGAATAGATATGTATGACATAGCACTCTAACTTCCTTCTTAGTAAATTTGTTTTGAAGTCAAAATTTAATTACAATATTATTATTAATATTCCTTAGCATAAAGAAACCTTAATGTCATTACTAAAAACAACCTAGGCTTATAAATAGGTTAGATTCGAATCCTACCTGCCATGATTTGAATTCAACCCTTTTACTATTTGAATTCGGGTTGAACTTTGTCCTTTAAAACTTGATCAGACTCGGATGAAATCTGTCTCAAGAAAACATTCGACCTAAAAGTTTAAGCCGTTAGGTGAGGTCTCTAAATATTTTTTTATTTTCTAATAATTTGAATATTATCGTTAATAAATAAAATTAGCCAAATATTATATTAATTAATAAAATTGAACAGGAAAAACTTGGACATTATTTATTATAAATAATGAATTAAAAAATAATTTCATGAGACTTGAACTTATGATGAGTGTTTTAATGAAAATATGATATTTAATCCAATTTTACTAATAAATATATGCCAATTTCATATAAATATTAATATTATCAAACTCATATCTTAACCAAAAAAGATTGGGTTGGATTCAAATTTGATTACTAAAGATCCAAATAACCAGAAACCATTGATAACCCTACAACAATATACAATATATTTTATTTTTCTTTACTAAAGAAAACAAGGTGTAATAAAAGAGAAATAACCTAAGGATCAGTTTGGAAAGAATACAAATACAAATTTGTAGAGTGCAAAACCATATATTTTGTATTATTTTCTAATTATACTATACATACCCATGTTTGTACTCTTTCCAAACTGAGCCTAAAGATCTCTTTCATTCCCTCCTTGTAGGGGATAGGGGTGATGTGATATTATTGTTATTTACAAGGAAACACTACTAACATGAAATGCAATATTAATGGATTAATCTTTTTTTTATTATTATTTTAGGCAAGAAACACAAGGAATAATCAAAGAGAGAGAACTGCCTTCAAAAATAAAATAAAAAATAAAAAATCAAAGAGAGAACTTAAAGACCTATTGCCCTCCTTGTAAGGGTTTAGTGAGAAGTTATCCAATTCTATGGTACAAAGGACCTCCTACCCACCCTTTCAACTGAGAGTCCTAAAATGGTTAATATCAGGAAAAAAAGAAACATTTTGGGAGGGGAATAAAAAGTGTAGCCCCTAAGAAGAAACTAGAGTCAGGTCTTACACAATTCTTTTATCACAATATAATTTATTTCTCTTATTTAGCAATTTTGTCTTACTTCTCATTGTCTTCTAAATGTCTATATCATGATATTTTTGTGTTATGCATATTTTTATTCATAATTATACCATATTAATAAGGTTTCCATGTATTTTTGGTTGCTTAATATGCATTTCAGTTGGTATTAATATGGTTGCTTAATACCATATTAATAAGGTTTCCAATTGCCTCATTTATGTTATAAGGGTGTTTGTTCACAATTGCCTCATTTATGCTGAGACTTAAGATCTAATAACGGAACTCTCACAGTTATATATGGAAGTCTATTTAATTTGATGGAATGAGGGAAAGTCCCCTCACATGATCATTGCTTCTTATTTTACTGAAATAGACTCAATACCGTTACACAATCTTTTATCGCCAATTTTGCCTGTTCCATTACAAAGTCTACCCCAGATCACATCTCCACCCCACAACGCCCCACAGCATATTTCTGCCGTGTATTGAAAATATTTCTCGATGAAGACATCATCGGGATTAATACTATCATCAAGAGATATTTCCAATACATGACAAGGATGTGCAGTGGGGCGTTATGGGGCGGCCCCCTGTGGGGCAAAGATGTAAAATCAGTCCACTAATTATAAAGCACATATATAGGGAGTTTATCTTGTCTCCTTCCTTAAATTTAGGACTCAAACAAGGTTCAAATTTTTGATACAATATGCCTTATATATCATATCAAATTAAGAGATTGCCGATAGAGAAATAAAACTGTTTCGTTTTTTTGGTGTTTTTAGGGGATAGGCAGGTCCAAGACCAATGGCCCTGACAACTTTTGGAAAAAAAAATTATAGGCTCCCTGTCAAAACACCGAATACACAAGTTCATGCATATTGGATATACTGATATTTTGAGCCTTACATGGAAATGTCTTGAAACTTTTAAATAACAGACAAATAATCAATTTGAGTGTCAACTTGAGAAAAAAAAATTCAAGCATTTAATACAATGTTGATTATGTAGAAATTGGATTTGGTCCTCATAAAACCATTTTTTAATTTTTTGCAGCTGTGCATTTAGAATATCTCCACATGAATAAAAATATACAAGTACGGTTCCATACATGACTGCGAAAAATTGGGATTTATTCTTCAAAAACACACCTCATACCGACCTCACAAACATATCTCACCGTATACTGGGGAACACCTTCGATGAATTATTATACACAAGTACGAAAGGTGTTTCCAATATACGGTTGAGACGTGTGGTGAGATTGGTATGAGGAGCAGATCCAGATCGACTGCAAAAGTCTACGAGGACATTTCTGAAAGGACAAAATCAAGAATTAAAATATTGACATGATACACTCAATATGGGGCGTATCGTATAGTATACTCAATGCCTTCGTCTGACAACAAGCCACTTACTACTTTTTGATAATAAAAAAAATACATTAACCTTTATCAACATTAAAGTTTAGTAGTCTACATACAACCCAAATAAACAATATATACTAATATTCAACAACTCCAACTATAAATTAAAAAGAATAATTTTTAAAATTAGTATTTTATGAACAATGGAATAAATAATTTATCAAATCTACATATATACCAAAAAATGATTTTTAATTTCAAGAAATTTATACAAATAGAATTATTATTAATAGAATAATTATTTTAATACTTAAAATATATAAATTTGTGCATTATATGTATATTCACATTTTTATAAATTATTAATTAATATTTTAATTTGCATTAAATAATAATGTATTTACTATTTACAAAAATAAAAATATTATTTACAAAATATTTGAGAATATAACATAAATTGAATTGGTCAACTCCACTAACCTACATTTACATAAAAATAAAATAATTTTGTATTTTAGAAATTTTATAAAACAAAAATATTAATAATGGAACAATTATTTTAGTAATTAAAATTTATGAATTTTTATATGATATATATATTCAAAATTTTAATAGATTTGATATATTTTAATTTAAGATAATATATTTTTTATTAATTATTAATTAATACTTTACTTTACATTTTATAATAACATATTTATTTTAAAAAAATGAAAATATTGTTTACCAAACATTTGAGAATTGATTTTTTTATTCATGCTAAAAAATAAAAATAGTAAAATAGAAATATTGATATTGTAATTCAAACAGAATAGTTGCATATGTTTTGTGCCTTGGACTTTACAAGAAAATAAAATATTAATGGCTTTGTGCATGTACTAATTTCTAAGGATCTATATAATATGTCTTAGATTCTTGATTGATACATTATCAATAAAATTGCATAATATCTATGCATCTTGCCATGTTAGTTGTAAACTTAATATTATTAATATATTTATAGAATTTCTGTGCATTTCCCTAGTGTATTCAAGCGTTTCCATATTTTTGTCTGTATCCATGCATTTTCCAAGTGTACCCGTATCCAAGTTGTCCGATACAATACCCAATACCGATACTTTCATCCTATAGCATGTTATTTAAGATGGTTGGGTTCAAGGAATGATATTTTTCTATATGAGGGGACTATATTTTTTTCCATTAGCAAAACCTACTATATTAGGAAAGAGTCTGTACACTCCTCTATATCTCTTATAGCCAGCTACGTCAAATTCAAATCCAAGCTGCCCCGAATGAGGATATCAAACCCGATCCCACTCAACCATCCTAAATACAATACCCGATACACCTATTCTCAACAAAACTTGTATTCACAAATAGGAGTGGCAACAAGCCAAAGTTTTCACGAGTTGCTCGAGCTCAGCTCATGAAAAGCTCGACTCGGTTTGGTTTCAACCGAACTTCGAGCCGATCTCAAGCCTATTAGAGCTCGGCTCGTAAGGCTCGTGAGCATGCTCGAATATATAAAAAAAATATATGTATATATATAATAAAATTAAAGAAAATAATATATATATAATAAAATTATAGAAAATAGTGTATATATAATAAAATTATAGAAAATAATATATATAATAAAATATTATAATTATTAATTATTATAACTCTTAATTGATTTAAATATCAAATAAAAAATATTTTTATATATAATTTTTTATTTTTATAAAATATTTTTTCTCAAAATCGAGCTCGAGCTTATGAATTTTTTACTCGAGCCGAGCTCAAGCTCAAGGTTTTGGCTCAAATTGAGCTCAAACTCGAGCCTTGTAGAACAGTCTCGAGCCTCGTACTATTTGGCTCAGCTCGGCTCGAATCCACCCCTATTCACAAATATTTTCAATGCTGCAATGTCAAAGAATCAGGTTCAGCAATACCTAAACCCACCAAACCCGACTCAAAACCTAAAAGCTCAATTGAGGCCGATCAATCAAACCCTAACCTAATAGGGTTTTTACCAAATTAAAAAAAAAAACTGATAGGGTTGGGTTAGTGATGATTTACCATTTAACCTGACCAATTGATATTTGTATTTATGGCCACTTTTTAGGAATTGTAACCAATTGAAAAAGTAATTCAGATATCCTATCCACATGACAGTATAGTTGTATATTGGGAACATCTCCCCACAAATGGTAACATGTAAATATGGGAGATGTTCTCAATGTACAACTGTAATGAGGCGTGGGTAGGTCTGGCTAGGATTCTTGTCGGTAGGAGATCCAAACTGTTAAAAAAAAAGTGAAAATTCAACTCCACATAAAAACCTCCAATATTTATGCCTTATACTAAGGCTTAATAAAAAAAATATATCAAAATTCAATGGGGTTTGATTGGGCAATCTCAAACATATATAGTGGAAGGATATGATAATGGAAGAACTTTGACCAACCAGAACACCCCTTCCCCCACTGAATTTTGATGAATTTTCATTGGTTAGTATATGCCTTGGTATAAGACCAAGTGTAGGAGATGATCCAAAGGTTGAGGTTAATTCAGTTTTAGCATTATCGTATATAAAAGGACATGGTTATCATGGTCTCCGTCTAACAAAAAAAAAACAAAAACAAAATTTTGCCACTTGACAGTGGGGGGTGCTTGGCCCTAACCCCAAAAATTTGAAAGTCCCACTAACATGTTAAGTATCACCAAAGTTCAAAGTATCGACATGTATTGGGGGTGTATCTGGGTTCTGACCGGTTTAGGGGGTGTAGGAGCCTTAAACCGGTCCCCTTGAACCGGTTTTGAAAAAAATTAAAAAAAAGTACCGATATGGCCCGATACGCCCCTACCAGCGTATCAGGCATATCAATATTTTGAACCTTGAATATATCAAGTACCGATATGGCCCGATACGCCCGATACGTCCCACAGCACATCCCCGCCATGTATTAGGAACATCTCCCGATGATAATCTCAGAAATGATGATGTCATCATCGGGAGATGCTCTCAATACATGGCGAAGATGTGTTGTGGGACGTTGTGGGGGGCAATCTCATGGGGGGCTGATTTGAACTCGATGGATACATGCATAGAAATACACATACATGTTTAGATTATATATATATATATATATATATATATATATATATATATAGTTATAGTTATAGTTATAGTTATAGTTATACACACTCGTACATGAATTCAAGTTGGGTTCGGGTTGGCCAAGGCCCTCAACCCTAACCTGAACCCGAGCAAACCCAGCCCAATTTTCAGCCTGAAGTAAGACAATAGCGTCCTGTGTGTCTCTTGAGAACCCATTGACTTGGGTCTAACATACATCACCTTGTCTCTATGTGTGCCAAAGCCACAATACAATCCACAATTCACGTAGAATTTCCAAGGTGCCAGTTATCTTACTGTAAGGTCTATGGCTGGTTGTAGCGGAGACTTGGATTGAATCCTACACTACCCTCGTTGTGTATCCCATTAGGTGTGCTATAAATTAGGGATCAAAAAGATTCAACTGTCTTGGGTAAAACTATGATCTCTTGCCTGTGGCTTTATCCTTCTGCAATTAAACCCATATCATCTCCCCTCGTAATTTCACAGTTGCATGCCCTTGCTCATTATAGCAATCAACCTGAAATCAGAACTGCTTTGGCCACTGGTTTTTGGGTCAGCGGTTTGACCATTTGGTCCGAATAGATGATTTATTGAAATTTAAAAAATAAAAAAAAATTAAAATAAAATTGACCAAAATCATTGTTAAAATTAAATGGGTTGACAACTCAACCACTCAAATGGTTCATGATCAGTAAAACAGAACCAATTCCCTGGACAGTTTTCAGGCCAAACGGTCAGACCATCCAAATCAACAGCAGTTTGAAAACCATGATAGCAACAAAACACAGTTCCTAGATCAATTACCAGTTCTTAATCCATGAATATGTATAAGATCCGAGGACTTCTACAGCAGAAAGGCAGTTTGTTACTATCCAGTTAGTCCCTCATGAATCATAACTTGCATACATCGCATTTTAAGAGGATGTAGACACCTTAGCGTGGAACCCGCGGTTTAAAAGGCTAGGGAAGTCTGTCTGTATAAAAAATCAATCAGCTTGTTCAAAATATCTATATACCCAATAAACTGATAAGGGTGTAACGGGTGAATCGATACACATTTTTATTGCCTTATTTTATTTTATTTTTTTTGCAACCAGTTCAGGGGGCGGTTTAGGTCTCCTCTACCCCCTCAACCAGTCGGACCTCCGATACACCACTGTAGGGGTGTATCAGAGGGGTCCCGGAATGAAACATACGGTGATGATATGACGAAACTATTTTTAACGACTATAGAGATATAGCCTCTATAGATGCCACGTATGGTCATGATATATCCAAAGCTATTTTAGACAAACATGGTGCTACACCCCTTTTTTGGTATTATTTACTACACATTAGAACTAGGGGTGTCAATTGGACTGAATTTGGTCCAATCCGATCCAATCCAATGTTAGTCCATCATAAATAGACCAGGTCCAATCCAATTCAATGAATGTTTTGGATTAATTTGGATCGGTCCAATTCAATGTCTGGACCGTTCAATCTGTTCAAATTCATTTTGGTTTAGATTGGTTTTAACCCAAACCCAGTCCATTAACACATATATTCTTATCTTATATCTCTGGACCAGATATTGGTTTAACCCAACCTAATCCAATATAAACTTGTTATGGACAGACCAGGTCCAATCCAGTCTAATAATTATTTAATTTGAACTGGATTGATCTAATCCAATATGTCTTGTTGGTTTGTCCAATCCATCCAAATTGATTTTGGACTGGATGGGGTCCAATCCAACCAGTCCATTGACACCCTTAATTAGAAGGGGATTACGGGGTGGAAACAGATTAGGGTGCACATTATATTCATTAACCTTATCACAAGTTCACGACAAGCCTACAGTTATATGGGTTTGATATATTGTTGGAGGGACACTGAATGACCATCATAACTAGTGGATATCATCACCAATCACGAAATCTCAATGGTTGATGTGTTTATCTTAATGAAAAGGGCTTTATAGGACATCACCAAATCTCTTAAATGAATGAAACATGATTGAAACCTTCAAAAAAAATAACCTTAGAATTAAGTTATGAGGTTGGTCCCTGTTGGGTTGGGGTGGGGGGGAGGTTATGGGTTTGGGAGATTTGGGGGATCAATGGGAATTGGAATCAATTGGATACAAGGGAATGCCCATTCCAATAGAAATGAAAATGGGAATGAGATTCCAATTCCACTCAATCAAACAGTTGGATTGAATATGACGCAAGTGACCAATATTCGTATAATACATAAGACACAAGTGACCAATCCAATGGATCCCTATTTGATAAATGGTTTGGATTGAATATGTCATAGTGACAGAACTTATTAAGTAGGGCCTGTCTATAGACGCCAGGGCACCTAATCCAATTAGGATACCTTTAAACAATTATTTAGTATGAAGTAAGTAATTATGTGATTGAATTAAGGTCATGTTTGGTTTGACTGAAAATAAGATAGAAACAGAAATTCGATAGAAAGTTTTCAAGGGGTTCCATGAAATTTCTTAAGGACTTACTCTCAACTTTCCGATTCTCTCTTACTTTCTGTCAAACCGAACACAGCCTAAGAGTCCTACCACATTAATGTTCTTCTAGGTGCTGTTCTTGGTAGTTTGAAAAAGCTTTAATATGTTTGAAAACTGGATCCCAATATTCTCAAAGTGAAAATTGGATTTTTTTTTTTTACTTGAAAGATAGAACCCATTGAAGGTATTGTTTTGCTAGTTGTGTTTGAATCATGTTTTGAAATTGTCATTGACCTGGATGGTTGGATCATTTGGCCCGAGAACAGTTCAGGCAATCGGTTCTATTTCACAATTAATCTGTTTTTTGGCCAAAACCATAGACTTGGTCAACAACTCGTTGACCTGGGTGATCAAACCACCAACCCGTTTGACCCGGACAACGGTTTATCTATTTTTATTTTCTTTAATTGGAACAGGCTGTCCCTTCGAATTGGACTATCGAACCGCTAACCCAAAAACCAATAGCCAAAGCAATTCCGATTCCAGATTAGTTTTTAAAACACTAATTTGAACCATACAACTCAAAATAATGTGTTTTATACAAAATTTCACATTTGAAAAATCCATATGAATAAAAATTGGCTTAAATCATGAGATCAATGGATCACCAATAACATCTTGCTTGAATTAGTGACGATTCCTTTAGAATATAAAGTCTTTGAGTTTTGAAAAAATGGGACAATTTGTGGTTTCAAAATCTCAAACCACACCCAAAGAACAATGAAATGCAGTTTGTGTTTCAAAGATGAAACATGAAAAGACCCATGAATCAAACATGGGTGTAAAGCTGGGGTTGAAAAAAAAAATCGCATGAGGACATTGTGCATTTGAGAATGAAAAGGAAAACTCATGATTCTAGTCTAATTAGATCCCAACAGATTACAATATATACTCCATATGTACCTATGTGTTCCCTCCTTTGTGTAGAGGTTCCCACCTCATTGTCCTATTATCACAACCTGATTCATGTTATTGTTTCTACTATATTGTCATCTTTTTTTTTTTGTCTTGATTCTTGACACCTCTTCTTTTTATTACTCATTTTTCGTTTTTGGGTAAGCATATGCATATTCAAACTTCTTTAGAAATAAATGAGGAAGGTTAGTGAGGAGAGTACATCCATAAATGTCACGTTCAGCCTATGAACTTTTCATGTAAACCTCTTATGCTTGTTGCTTTGCTCCTGAATGAGAAAGCAAACCTAAACTTTTTTTTTGGTTAAAAATGAGAAAGAAAACTCACTGGATTATCATGGATGTTTGACTAGTATTTTGATTATGACATGATTTTTTTTGTAGCTTCATGCTCCAGTTGGTAAAAAATGACAAAGTGTGAGGTGCGCTGTGTGAGGAGAAGTTCCGGACTCGTTATGTATAGCCTTTTATACACAGCATGACGAACAATAAATCTAAGCTTGTAAGAGGAGGGTTATTTGTTTAAGAGTGTGGTGGGAAGCAAGACGATGAGATCCCCACTTTATATGGGAGAAAATAGAAGTAGGTGGAAGGTGGTGCAAATTTTGTATCAATTTTTTAGATGCAAAATTTGCACTGCTAATGAGACAAAAAGTATTAACCTTGTATCTTACAAGTGCAAAACACAATGAATCAGGTGTAAATTTTATATCTGATTCAGATTTGCATTGCAAACAAACAGAGCATCTAAAAACATGGTACTGAACTGGTTTAAAAACTTATTTTTCTCTGGTGATATGTTTCATAAAGTATAAAATATTCAATTCACCAAAAAAATATAAAATATTCTGATAGAGAATCCGATTGGATGATCTGAAAATCAAACTGAAAATATTTTCACTTTATTTTGGAAAAAACTTATATTCAATTATGTTTATTTTTTACTTTTCTTTTTTTTTTTTTGCAAAATGAAAACAGATAAGTATTGTAAACAGATCATTTCACCAAACTTAGCAATTTTAGAAATTTCCCTCAATATTTCAAGAAGTAAAGAAACAAATACTAAAAATAGAAGCAGCATTCTTAAGGGACAGGGAAGGGACAATGATATATTGAATGAGGGGAGTATTAGAGGTTTTAGCTGCTGTTTGTGTGTGCATTAGCAAGCAACCAGTTTCCAAGTTGCTGAACATGTCTCAGAAAAAGAGATGTTTGACAACTCCAGAAAAATCAAAAGGAAAAAAGAAAAAAAAAAAAAACAGAAGCAAGCAAATACTTTATTTAATAAATAGGGGGACATAGGCAAGAGAAATCCAAGAGGAAAGTACCCAATTGATAAGATAGTTTTGTAGTAAAACTAATTAACTCTTATAATTGAAGTAATGATAAAACTGTTAGAGAATAAAAACCTATTCAAGGATTTCACCACTTAAACTTTTAAGTTGAGTTGTTCTTTGAAATGGTATTAGAGCCTATTCAACCAAGTGATCTAATGTTCGATCTTTGTCACCTACATTATAATTAATTAAATTTCAGTATAGGGTGTAAGTAGGCCTGTGATTGTCCACGCTTCAAACCTAATGGACTTTTATGTGAGTTAGGGGGTGTGTTAGAGAACAAAAATCTATTCAAAAACCTCACCTAATAGCATAAATTGTTTGATAATATCATCTACTTTGACTGGAGAGACACTTGGACAACTGTTAGGTTGATCCATTTCATCAGAAAATATTCATTTGAGCTATAGTGATTTGGAACGAATGTCCCACCAGAAAACATATTCAAACATCATATGAGAAATATTCAAATAGAAAATATCCACAAAAACAAATTTGAGTGGATGTTGTAAACTACACCCAAGAAATACTTCAGTTCTTTTTTTTTTTATTTCTTTTAAAGGGTTAAACAATGGGTAACCCATCCCAAAACTCATAACACCCCCCCCCCCCCCCAATCTAGATGCAGGCAGGATTCATCACAAGTCTCTACTACGATTAACAGGAAACCTTACCAACCTGCTAAACAAAATCTGTGTGGATATTGCATGGAAGTTATTACAAGAATAAGATGTCAAAGTTCCCAAGAATTCGCATGGGCCTAAATTGAGCATTTTGAAAAAATAGAGGCATGGGCAAATATGATTCAGCATCTAGCCAATATTTAAAAGAAATACAACCTGAAGCAAGGGTGCATCCGTGCATCAACAAAATCTATTTTCAACAGGAAAGTTAATAGAGGGGATAAGGTAAGGGTGTCAATGGACCGGTTTTGGACTGGATGGGTCCAATCCAAAATCAATTTGAATGGATTGGACGGACCAATAAGACATATTGGATTGGACCTATCCAGTCCAAAATATTTATTATATTGGATTGGACATGGTTCATCTATAATAAATTTATATTGGATTGAGTTGGATTAAACCAATATCTGGTCCATTGGTATAAGATAAGAACATAGGTGTCAATGAACCGGGTTTGGATTGAAACCAATCTAAATTAAAACAAAACTGAACAGATTGGATGATCCAAACATTGAATTAAACTGGTCCAAAATATTCATTGGATTAGATTGGGCCTGATCCATTTGTAATGGAATCACATTGGGCTGGACGTAGCTTGGGATCGAACTCCGCTTGCACCTGAATTGAGGATTGGTTACACCCTTGCAGTAAAAAAAAAAATGTAGTTCTTTGATCTCTAATTTAAAAGAGAAGAAAATGAAATATTTACCCTTTAAATTCTACTAATTTCTCATGAAAAAGATAATAACAGTATTTAGTGAGATAACAAGAACAGATCACTGCTTGAGTGTATGCAGGAAATGTAGTATTGTAAAGGAGATGTAGAAAGAGAGAAGAGAGAATAGCTTCATAACCCCCTAAGATGGGGGCTCATTCTCATATCCTCAGAGAACTAATCTATTTAGTAAATGATCAAAAGAACATCCAATTCCCAAACAAAGATTTCGACAGTTTTGTTTTTTTTTTTTTAGATGTGAACAAGAGCTGTTTGGCAAGAACGTCGAAACCAGAAATCTCGATTTTTTAAAACAAGCGACCTCCACAAGATCACTACTAGAGAATTTACCTGTTAAGGTGAATGTAATGATAATTTGTCTAATACCATTCGCCTAACAGAAGCAATTTGTGAATGGTAGGTGGTTTTCCTAATATGCTATACTTTCTATATTCAATAACATCAGATATTCCATCGATCCGAAATCTCGAACTGATGAAACCCTTTCTATGGCATTTCTAAAGCAGGAAAAAAAATTTCTGTTGTTTTGAGCAAAAATGCCCATACCAACCAGTTCACAGAGAAGGCTTTGGTGCTGTCAGTTTTGATTTCGGTCTAGTTGGTTGCTAAATTGGACGAACAAAGCCTCTCAAGAGAACAGTGACGTTAAAAGGAAGAAAGAGAGGAAGGAGGAAGCCAGTTGAGATAAGGTTGTGTTTGGTGTTTCTACCTGAAATGTTTCGGGTTAACACTCGTATATGTATTTTTAAGGTATGCCTATTTTAACTATAAATAGCCTCAAATAACAATTGCATTCCAATCTATATTGATCAACACAAAATTAGGGCTAATGGGTTGGGTTAGACTCAATGGACCCAAAACGATTAGGTCGGCTCTGGTTCTAGGAACTGGAACCGGTGGGTCAATTTCGGTTTCTTATATATTGTCCCAATTCTTATCAGTTCGGAACCGGTTCCACCCAATCCCAAACCAATTCAGATCCAACCCGACCTATATATATATATATATATATATATATATATATATATATATATATATATGAAATGTATAATACATATTTAATTTATATATAATATATTAAAATATATATATGTATATAATATAATTATATATATTAAATGAATTAATATTATATATAATATTTTTAGTAGGTTTATTATAATCAAGTCCATCTGGTCAGACCCAATTAGTTCGGTTCCGGGTCCTTAGTATTTCTTGTCAGATCGGTTCTGATTCTACCTAGACCTAACCCATTGACTCTACCCAAAATGTTTCAGGTAAAAACAGCAATGGTACCAAACACAACCTAGGTGTTTAGTTCCGTAGCTGTTTCTCCTAAAAACGCTGCTACATCAGCCACAGCTAGGCAACTCCCCTTTAAGGAAAATCTATTTGTTCATTGCATTTTATGTGCAAAAACAGGGGACTACCTTGCTGGTTGTAGTGGAGACTCGGTATTGAATCCCATCTGCACTAGGATTAGGGGTTAAGGGTTTGGAGGATTGGCTACCCCAAGGGATGATCATGGGTCAGGCCAGGCTGGATTTTTACAAGGTAACAGATCAAGTCTAGATTGGGTCTAGGTAGAACCAGTTCCAAACCGATTATTAAAAGGCAAAAACACATATACAAAATTACCCCGATTAATAATCGAATCTATCGGGTCCAGACCGGATTACAGTGAAAACTATATTTGTTTATTTAAATAATAACTGAAATTTAAATTTTGATAATATGACCTTTATGGAAATGATAGAAAAATACTAAATTATTTACATGTTAATAAATTAAACATTTTTATTAATATAATCTTATTTATTATCTCAAATTTGCCATTTCACAATTCAAGCATAAGATATGACAAAAAATTATAATAAGATTAAGAAAATATTATATATTTAATTAAATATAAAATCCTGGAACCAACCTAATTATTAATCGGGACAAAATCATGGAATCAAAACCGTTATAATCAGTTAAATGAATTAATGTCAATAAGGTAGTCCTGACCCGGTTGTGTTATATTAGTATATAATAGCATATATACATGCCACGTATATTTGGTAAAATATCATAAATACCACATATGCATATGCCACCATACCATGTATACATAGATATGCCACATAAACATGCCATACTTATGCCATATATTGTAAAATATTATACTATATACCATATATGTAAGAGATTATAAGTATATAAATGTTACAATATATATATATATATTTCTGGGTCTGGCCGGACCTGCTAAGCTGGAAATTTGCAGGCCGAGCCAGGCCAGTCATAAATGATCATCCCTGACTAGGGGTATCAATTGGACCACATTTGGTCCAGTCCAATCTGATCCAATACGAGTCCATTGTAGATGGACCAAGTCCAACCCAATATGATGGCTGCTTTGGATCATTTTGGACCAGTCCAATTCAACGTCTCATGGTCTGACCTTCAAACTGATTTTAATTTAGATTGTTTCCCATCAAACCTGGTCTTTGTATTTGTATTCAACCTGGTCCATTGACACCCATTGACACCTTTATTCTTATATTCCATCAATGGACCAGATATTCGTTCAATTCAACCCAATATAATATAAATCTATTATGGATGGACCAGGTCCAATCCAATCCGATTAATACTTTGGATCATTAAGTTTAGACTTGTCCAATATAATGTGTCTTATCGGTCCACCCAATCCGTCCAAATTGATTTTCATTTGGATGGAAATGGAATCCAACCCAAAACCGGTCCATTGACACCCCTATCCCTGGCTACCCCCACCCCCGGTTGTGTAGCCCCATGGAATGTAAAAATGTCACCATACACACATGACACAACGCACCCATGTTACAGTTGCACAAACTCACGTTATATAGAGAGATTCTGATTGATACCCAAAAATTATGTAAATTATATACAAGTTTAAGTATCGTATATGAAACTGGAAGGATGAATTCGCTTTCCTGCTTGCAGAAAATAGGAGGTTCAACTAGAAATATTGACACCGAGCTTCACCTGACCCATCTGAAGAAAAAACTAAAATGGGTCGACCATGTCATTTACACAGCATGCTTCAGATATTCCCCTCTGCCTGGTTCTATTCAGACCCTGCCAAGACTCCTGAACTTTCGATTTTAACATTCTCAGACGTGCCATCAATCTTCTCGTCTTCAATGGATGGTAAAGGAGATAAGGATGGATCCGTGTTTGAAGCCCGTCCTTTTTCATCCATTGCACCATCCAGAAAAGCGTCCATCTGATCATTCTTGTCATCTTTAGAAACATCTAGTGCTTTTACATCCATTCTACTATCCAAAGAAGAATCCAACTTATCTCCCTCGTCATCTTTAGAAACCACCGCTGCTTCATTTCCATTCATTCTACTTATCTGGTCACTATTGTCATCTTTAGAAATATCTGGTGCTTCTTGTTCCTTAATTCCAATAATCGAGCAAGTATCCATTGGAATTGGATCAGCCTTCTCACACATGCCATCCATCTTCTCATCTTCCACTCCTGGAAATTTGGACTCCATGTCTGATGCTGGAGCTTCTTTTTCATCCACTCCACTAGTGAGAGAAGCATCCATCTTATCTTCTTTGTCATCTTTAGAAACAGCTTGTGCTTCTTTTTCTTCAATTCCAGTAATTTGGGAAGCATCCATCATATCAATCTTTTCAGACATATTAGCCATCTTGTCATCTTCCAGTCCTGGCAAAGAAGATGAGGACTCCAGATGTAACACCGGAGCTTCTTTTTCATTCACTACACTATTGAGAGAAGCATCCAGCAGATCTTCATTCTCAGCCTTAGAAACGGCTGGTGTTTCATTTTCCTGAACTACAGCTAAGTTGTCTACATTCATTGGGTCACACTCATCTGTTTTACTGACAGTTGATTCTTTTTCTTCCTCTAAACCACTGGTCTGTGAATGACCAATTTGGCCATCCTCAGCTACGGAGTTGTTCTGCACATCCACAGCTTCATGATGCTTGCTAAGATCTGGAGGATCTTGATCAGCAGATGCTTGTGTTTCCAAGGAATATACTTTGTTAGTGTCCTTAGCACTTCCAACTATGGCATCAGGATTCACATCCACTGAAACATGAGTCTCATCTTCACGTGTAGCACATGGGGTTTCCAAATTCCGGTCATCAATATCATTACACTGTGCAGAAGCAAATCTAGTTGGCACAATGCCAGGATGATCTCCAGTGCCATCAGCTTTTTCAGAACAGACTTCAGTTCTATCAGTAAGTCCCGAAGTATGCCCATGAAAGTTATTGGTATTTGCATTAGTATTATGGTCAGGTAATGCCACATCAAGAATATCTTCACCTTGACCAGCAACAGTGGGGTTTGCAAGATCTTGAATAACTTCATTATTGACTTTAGTAGAATGAAGAGCATTGTCATCCAACTTGTTATCAGCTGAAACCGCATGCAAGGCAACATCATCTGCACAATATGGAACTGTGTACCCACACTGGCCTATAGAGCTACCTACTCCAGTAGAACCATGTGCTTGCTCTGAAGTCACTGAACCTTCAGCATCAGCAATACAGGTCCCAACTCTGAGAATCTTCTGATCTGGTTGAGGATCCTGGGCAGATAAGGAAGTAGCATTTGCAGTATCAGGTAGATCTGATGATTCACTCTGACCAGGTACGCAAGTTACATTAGGCTTCTCAAAATGATCTCTTTTGTCTGGACTCTCTGAATCAATGAGAAGTACATTACTAGGACCAGTATCATGAGACATTGAAGGACAGGTGTTCTGCTCATCTTTTGTCACTTCATTCTTACTAGGAATGCTATTATTGATGGGTTCTTCTGAGTGATCTCCAATTTCTAGATTCTCTGAATTCATGGAAACTACAGCATCTGAAGTTGCAACATGGGTGCTCAAAGGACAGGGAACCTGCTCTTCTAATTGAGAAATCTGACCAGATGTGGATAGAGTGAAGGCAGTATTTGGCAGATCAATTGCTTCATTTTGACCAAGTGTGGTAGAGCTGTCATGTTTCTTTAAGTCCACAGTATCCCCTGGATTCATGGAAGCACCAACATCAACACTTGCCACATAAGTACTTGAAGGAGGAACCTGCTCATCAGGATAGATAATCTGGGTCGTTAAAGATGGAACAGGATCTGGAGATTTTCCCTGACTGAAACCAGTAGCCAAGTCTGTGCTCGGTAAACTATTTGCTTCAACCTGGCTCATCCCTGTTGCAGTGTCATGTTTCTTCAAATTATCAGTTTCCTCTCGATTCCCTGGATACCAAAACAAAACAAACAATAACAAATAGATACAAAAAAAGTTAAGTATCAAAAATATACTAAATTCAGATTTAATTAAATAGAATAAATAGGGATTTTGACTTAAGCATATCTCCTTTTTATGAATGGGGCACAAAACCATGCAAATCTATGACTATAGGAAAATTCCTCCTAGTATATTGAGAAAGTGGAGGTACGTTTGGAAAAAATAAAAATAGAAAAAAAAACAATGAAAAACAGTGGGTAGAGTAACATATAAAATACCAGCATCAGCATTTGCACCATGAACGTTAAGACTGGGGACCTGCTTATCTGCCTCAATAACCTCAACAGTAAAAGCTGGAGGAAGATTATTTTCGTCTGAGATTTTGCCTTGACTCATTCCAGTGGAATTGTCATGTTTCTTCAAAGCATCAATTTCACCTGGATTCAAAAACAAAACAACCACACAATAAAAAATAGGGAGAATGACCAATCAGCCCAGTTCAGAATTTTATAGCCCCAAAGTACAGGGGGAATGCATCCTGACCGTGAATTGATGCCAAATTCACGGGCAGGATGTGGTCTATAGGGGGGAGAGAGCTAGTGGTGGGGGGGGGGGGGCTGGAATTCAGAATTCTGCATCGTGTGTATCCGTTGTCCATAAAAAATATTGCTTTTAGCTAACACACATTGAATTCAAGTTTCAAACTGACTTGAGCACATCCCCATTGAAAGGAAAAAAATGCCTATTTATAATAAACAATATTAGTATATAAAGATGATTTTTTTTCCTATCCAAGAGTGCAAATTTTCACCATTTATTAGGGATTTGACTGGTTTCTCAACAAATGAGCTGTACCTCCAAATTAATAATTCAATCAAAAATAAATAGAACCAAACATTACAAGGGAGATATTTGAAAATATTTAAAAAAAAAACAAAGAAAAGGTGGTAGAGAAATTTGTTAAATACCAGCAATAGCACTTGAACCATTAATACTGGGATCAGGGACAAGCTCATCTGGCTGAGGAATCTTAACAGTCGGAGATTGGGCAACATTTGGCAGATCATCTGTTTTAATTTGACCAAGTCCAGTAGTACTGTCATGTTTCTTCAAATTATCCGTTTCCCCTGTATTCAAAACGGATAAAACGAATACACAAATAAATTTACAATTGTTATTTACCCAGTTATTAAAAAATTCATCAAAACCAGTTTTAATTATAACTGAATCAAATAAAGGTGCTGATTTGAGAATTCCCTTCTGGTAAATAATGTGCTTCCCTGTCTAAAATACAAATGAAGCCCTTGCCTATAATAACTAAATGAGCATGAATAATACTTCCTTTTTCTTGGGGTGGGGGAGGAGAGGAATTGGAAAATAAGTGGGAATAGAGATACTTGTTATATACCAGAACCAGTGTTTTCACCAGGAGTGAAAGAGCAGGGGACCTGCTCATCAGCCAAAGAAACCTGAACTGTTGAAGATGCAGAAGGATTATCATCTGAAATTCTGCCCTGACAATGTTCACTGACCAATGAAGTGTTTGGTATATCATCTGCTTCAACCTTACCTAGTGTGGTAACACTGTCATGTTTCTTCAAATCACTGCTTTCCGGTGGATTCCCTTGACACAAAAACAAAACAAATAATTTTAACTGATTAAGTTCTAAAGATCATTTAATTCATTATTAGTTAAATAGAATATAACAAAAACATTGATTTGGGTACAACCTGCATTAAAAGACAAAAGGCAAACCTTATTTTTAATAGTACTCATGAATACTTTTTAACTACTAATTAGGACCTTGCCTTGTTTGTCAAAAATGGGATGTGC
This sequence comes from Nelumbo nucifera, assembly GCF_055504915.1. Classification (NCBI taxonomy): domain Eukaryota; kingdom Viridiplantae; phylum Streptophyta; class Magnoliopsida; order Proteales; family Nelumbonaceae; genus Nelumbo; species Nelumbo nucifera. Next base: position 98,607,054 of record NC_142651.1, read on the forward strand.
CTAGATCACCAACCTGAAATAATTCTTAACTAAAAATGAAATAATAAAAACAAAAAAAAAACTACTAATTTAGACTGCTGTTCTGGAAAATGTCTAACCAGAGATAACCTGCAAAGAAGAGGTGTAAGTTTGTAGTCTTACAACTGTGTTTTATGTAGCAAGGATATTGAGATTTGAGACTGTAGATCATTAGTTTCTCCATTCTAGTCTGACAAGGGGGTCTATAATCATTTCTTGAAAATTCTAAACCTCAATTGATGTCAACCAAGATCTTTAAGGTTGCGAAGCTCCATCCTCGTTGCAGTTTCATGGTGCATTTGGAGTGAAAGAAATCAGAGAGCATTTGAGGGCTAGAGCTGTTTGGTCGAGGGAGTCACTAGAAGTGTTTTGGGGACAGTTCACTCTTTTCTGGCAGGATCTGTTCAAGAATATCCCCCATCAATCTTTTTTTTATTCTGATATTTTGTTCTCCTGAAATTGTTCAGACCTTTTGTCATAGGAACCTAGCTGTTTTTGTATAGTGACTCACTGTGCATGTTGTACATGGGTCCAGTTTATAAATGAATACAAGATTTTTCCATTACTCAAAAAATAACTCTCAGTATCGGTGAATGGTCAAGCAGCAGGTTTCATTAAAAGCTCAAAAAGTATCAGACAGGATGATCCCCTGTCACCTATCCTATTGTGTAATATGGAAACTCTAACTCAATTTGTTAAGGTGGCAGCTGAAGACCTGTTGGAAGGTTTCACAATGGGCTTGCATGATGAAAGGGTCCAGGTTCTTCGTTTTGCATATGATGCATTTCTTTTTTGGGTGCCAATGGAGAGCAGCTAAAAATTTTAAGGGGAATGTTGATCCGGTTTGAAGTTGTGACAAGGTTGAGGGTTAATTTAGGGAAGACTTCACTTATTCCAGTTGGGTGGGTGGAGGAGGTGGATGTGTCAGCAGAAATGTTACACTCCCAATAATATATCTGGGTCTACCATTAGGTGCTAAGTGTACAGCTACATACACCAGTTTTGGAGAGAATGGAGAACAAATTGGCTCTTTGGAAGGCTAAATATTTGACCAAGGGAGGCAGAGTACTCTTATCTGCCAATATATTATTTATCTCTGCTCCCAATTCCTGCAAAAGTGACTAGAAGCATTAAAAAAACTTCAAAGGGATTTTTTGTAGCATGGTTAGCAAGAAAAGAAGAAGATGCATGTTGTGAACTGGGACCAAATCTGTTTACCTAAAAGTGAAGGGGGTTTGGGTACAAGGAAATTCAAATAATTTAATTTGGCTCCATAGTTGTCCAGGCGACGCCTAGGCAACACCTAGGCGACTAGGCGGTTTTTCATGGTCGCCTCGCCCAGACGCCCCAAGTTTTACATACTAGGCGCCCGCCCAGAGACTTAGGCAGGCGCCTATTTACTTACAATAAAATTATTTTATAATTTAATTTATTGTTTTGCAATTTTATTGGCGGTTGTATTGTTTTAAAATACACCTGGTATAACACTATCAATCTATCACTTAACTATTGTCTCTTAAGTATTAAGACAAGTTAATAATATTTTTTTTCTTTGTCTCAAAAGGATTTTTCGATTGGAGAGGGGGGAGAACCGAACACCAGCTCGAGCCCCAGCCCACCTCACCTCAGCTCCGGCAGCAGCAAGTTTCTTACTTCACTCTTCAATTTTCTTCTTCTTCTTTTCCTTTTTTTTTCGAGAAAACCAGTCCACACTCCACAGCCGTACAGCAGACCTCTTCTTCTTCTTCTTCTTCTTCTTCTTCTTCTGCCAAACTCTCTTTTCCTTTTTTTTCAAAAAAAGTCAAAAACAGGGGCTCTGCCCCTATACTCCTCTGTCCTCTCACTCAGTACTCTCTCCACTCTTCTTTTTCTTCTTCTTCTTCTTCCATTCTGACTCAGTCCAACAGTCGTCTGCCCCTTTGAGTTCTTGAATCTAATAATCCATTCTTTTGTTTTTTTTTTTTTTTGAAATGTTTTATTTTGAATTTGATTGTATGCTACTATGCTGATTGGCTTTGCTGAATTGAAAATCTGATTATCTGAGTTATGTATGAGTGTGAAATGCTTTATTTTGAAAATCTTAAATGGCTGATTATAATGGTTGATTGGTTGATTATATGGTTGATTTAGTGATTTTTTTATCAGTTTTGTTTTTTATTTTTTTTTTTGGCTCAATGGCTGATTAAGTGATTAACTGATTATATAATATGGTTGGTTTTTATCAGTTTTGTATTTTATTTTTTTATTGGCTGATTATATGGCTCATTATATGGCTGATTTTTTATCAGTTTTGCAACTTTTGTTTTATTTATTTTTTTTATTTTGGCTGATTATATGTATATGGCATATTGGCACTAGTTATGGCTGATTTTTATCAGTTTTCTATTTTATTTTTTTTATTTTGGCTGATTATATGGTTGATTATATGGCTGATTTTTTATCAGTTTTGTAACTTTTGTTTTTACTTTTTTTTATTTTGGCTGATTATATGTATATGACATTATTTATGGATGATTTTTTATCAGTTTTCTATTTTATTTTTTTATTTTGGCTGATTATATGTATATGGCATTTTTTATGGCTGATTTTTTATCAGTTTTGTAACTTTTGTTTTTATTTCTTTTTATTTTGGATGAATAGTAGTTTTGGCATTATGGCTGAAACTTCATCTCTTGCTTTGCTTTGTTAATTGTTAACTATTTTCTAGTTTAACATAATAACATTTTTGTTTATTTTATTTGCTGATTAGGTTTTCTTTCAATAGAAATAGAGGATGACATCTGAAGAGGAAAGTGGCAGTGTTAGGCGTAAGGCTCAATCAAAGGACCTTGCATATATGCAGTTTGGCATGATTTAGAAGATAAAAATGCAATTTCATGCTCATTATGTGGTAAAGTTGTTAAAGGGGGAATAAAAAGGATAAAACAACATTTGATTGGGGGTTATGGGGATGTGACTAAATGTCCCAAAACTACAGAAAGTATTGCCAAGGAAATGCAAGAATATATGCAGAAGAATAAGAGGAAGAAACCATTGGATGATTTTACAGTTGAAGATAATCGTGGGGCATGGTAGCAGATTGTATCTGAAAGGGGTTCTAACAATCAAAGTGATCAACCCATAGAAGGTGTCTCCATTTCAAGAGGTAAGAGCACTCCAATTTCAAATTCCTCCCTTCCACCAAAAAGGAAGGAAAATGTTAGAGGGCCTATGGATAGTTTTGTCAGACCAAGTCCAGAAGAAGTTGTTGAAGCAAAGCATAAAAGACAATTGGTTCAAACAAGCATTGAAAGTCGTTGAAGAAGGAAGAAAGAAGAAAAGTACATGAATATGTAGCAAAGTGGTTTTATCAAGCTAGGATTGCTTTCAATACAGTGAAGTTGAAAAGTTTTGAAGTTATGGTTGAAGCAATTGCACAATTCGGGTCCGGATACAAGCCTCCAAGTTACCACGAGTTACGAGAGCCACTCTTGAAAGGGGAGGTTGAGAAAACAAAGCTGATGTACAAGGAGTATGAGGCTTCTTGGAAGACTTATGGTTGTACCATCATGTCTAATGGATGGACTGATAAAAGGCAAAGATCTTTGATTAATTTTTTTGTGAATTCTCTCGAAGGAACATTTTTTCTAAAATCAGTTGATACATCAAATGAAGTCCATGATGCAAGTTATCTGTTTGAGCTGATTGATAAAGTTGTTGAGGAGATAGGGGAGGAGCATGTGGTGCAAGTGGTTACTGATAACCACTCTGCTTATGTTGTAGCCGGTGATCTTTTAAGATTGAAGAGGAAGAATTTATTTTGGACTCCTTATGTTGCTCATTGTCTAGACCTTATGTTGGAAGACATTGGAGAATTGAGGTCTACAAAAGGTTGTATTGCCAAGGCAAGACAAGTGACTGCTTTTATTTATAGGCATCCTCTTCTTGCACACATGAGGGAAAAAACAAATGGAAGAGATCTTGTACGATGTGCAGTCACAAGGTTTGCTACCTCTTTTCTAACTTTACAAAGTTTGTATACTTTCAAGGAGCCCTTGCGTGCTTTATTTGTTGGTGATGTGTGGAACAATAGTAAATGGGTTAACAAATCAGATGGACTAAGAGCATCAAGCACTGTGCTTTCTGTTGGGTTTTGGAAAAATGTAAGAGTTGCTCTTTTGGCTGCTCAATCGATTGTGGAGGTTTTACAATTGATTGATGGTGATGAGAAACCCACAATGGGTTATTTTTACTATGCAATGGAGCGAGCAAGAGAAAAAATAAAAGAAACATTTAGTGGGAAAGAAGGGGAGTATAAGCCAATTTTAGACATTTTCGATAGGCGTTGGACTAATATGATGCAACATCCGTTGCACCTTGCTGGTTTCTTTCTTAATCCAACCCTTTATTATAAGGCTAAAGCACAAGATGAAGCATCGGTTGGAAAATTTGAAATGAGCTTTCTAGATTGCATTGAGAGAATGGTCAGTGATATTGAAATTCAAGACAAGACCTCTCATCAGTTGGAAGAGTATAAGCACGCTCGTGGTGCTTTCTCTAAAGAATTGGCAATTAGGCAACATGAAACGAAGCAACCAAGTAATTAAAGCTCTCTTTTCTTGAAACTTATATTTACATTTTATTCCCGTTATTTTAAATTTATATTGCTTTAATTCATTTTTTCTATTTTGTAGTTGATTGGTGGCATAGCTATGGACATTGCACCCCAGACCTTAGGCGTATTGCATTATGCATATTAAGTCTTACATGCACTTCTTCTGCTTGTGAGCGCAACTGGAGCACTTTTGAGCATGTAAGTTCTAACTAATGGACCTAATGTTTGATTTTGTGATAAAATTATTTATGAAAGTTAAGAACTTAAGATGCTTATTTTTATAATTTTTCTTATTTTGTTGTGAATGTAGATTCATACAAAAAAGAGGAATAGGCATGATCAAAAGAGGCTCAATGATCTTGTATTTGTTCAATACAACCAATGCCTCCGAGAAAGATTTACAACAAGGCGTGCAAATCCAAAGCAATTTGACCCTATTTGCTTTGATGATGTAGATGAAACCAGTGAGTGGTTGACTAGGAAAGACCCCTCAAATGACTTGGTCCATGAAGGGTGTGATCTTACATGGACTCAAGTTGATGAAGCATTAGGGGCATCTAAAATCCTTAAAGGGTCAAATAGGCCAAGGAGAAATGGACATAGGCGTGGAAATGCAAGTGGAGGTCCAAGTAGAGGCAGAGGTAGAAGTAGAGGTGGTCGTGGGAGAGGTGAGTCTAGAAGACAAGATAAAGGCAAAAGAGTTGTTCAAGAAGAAGAAGAGCAGATATGGGACAATGATATGGAAGATAATGAAGATGAAAAAGAAGATATTGATGTTGAAGAAGATGATGATGATGATGACAGGGATGATGATGAGGATGAAGATGTTGATTATGGTGCTAATGATGTTGGTGCATTCAATGGAGGTGTTGGTGGTTCTTACTTATTAGACACTCCAATTAATTAGGAATAGAGAATTTTCTTTATGGATTGTATTGTTTATGATACATTTGAAGTTTTAAACTTCAGTCTTCATATTTATTTTTTGTGGTGTGGACTTGTGGGGAACTGGAGATGAATGATGATTTATAATTTAGTTTTATACTTATTGATTATATGCTATTATGCTTTTTATTTTTTAATGGTTTCATGACTTTCAAGTTTCATAGTTTAATCTTATTATTTCTTAAAGTACCAAGCATCAACCAAGGTATGTATTGAATTCTTATGAATATTTGTATTTTTGTTGTAGTGCTTCTTCTTCCATTTGCTAATGATAGATTGATAAGGTTGATTTCTTATTGATTGATTAATTCTTTTAATTTGTTTTCTTATTGAAGGCAAAGTTGCAGAAAAAAGAATACTCAAGATCAACACTCAATCATCCAAAAGGTATGGTACTATCTACTAGTTTACTTTTTTAGTGTTGCCAACTTGGAACTTGCCATGTTAGTAGACTTTTTTCTCACTTTACTAGTTTAATTTTTATGTTTTCACATGAAAATTATACTTAGATTTTATTGATTATGCTTAGTGTAATATGTAGCTAGTTAGCAAATATATCTTATAAAATAGTTTAGGTCCTTTAGGAAGTATAGAAATCCATAAATTAATATATTTATAGATTCCATCGCCTAGGCGCCCGCTTAGGCACCTAGGCGCCCCATGGTCGCCTAGCCTCGCCTAGTTGCCTTGACAACTATGTTTGGCTCTTTTAAGTAAATGGATGTGGAGGTTAGGTACAGAGGTAGAAGGCCAGTGGAGAAATGTGATTGCTAATAAGATTGGTTATGGACAGGAGAAATTGGATTACTGGAGACCATTTACCTTCTTTGGGCTGCTCAAGAGGGGACAGACCGACTCTGAAGGATAAGTGGTGTGGGGACAGGTCCCTTGAAGAGATATTCCCTCATCTTTACTTGCTTGTGGAAAATAAGGATGCCATGGTGTTGGAGTCTTATTCAGTTCAGGCAGATAGAGTGACTTGGTCTTCAAGGTTTCGTAGGAACTTACATGATTGGGAGATGGAGAGTGTCTTAACTCTTAAGGCTGACACAAACCTGGATGGCCAACAGATAGGAATGAACCAGATGGATGATTGGAGATGGAAAAGGGAAAACACAGGTTTTTCCGTTAGTTGTTCCCGCAGAATTTTGGGATCTCAGACTAGTTCTCCCTTTCCCAGCAAACTAGTCAGGAATCCTTTAGTACCTCCTAACAATTGGTTTTTTGTTTGGTGATTTTGGTCTACAGCCCTGGGAAAGTGTCTAACTAGGGACAGTCTGAACCCAAGAGGTGTGCTGATCGCCTGATACAGGACCAGGCTTGTATTCTGTGGACTATCTGGACAAATGGACAGAAAGAAATAGCAGAATATTTACATCCAAGGCAAGGTCTGTAGAGGAGCTCATCAACTTGACCGTTGGCAGAATAAGGTCTGGGTTTTGGGTTTCATTTGCTGTCTCCCAAAATTCTCTTGACCAGATTATGTATTTAGGTGATTTGGTTCTGTCTGGATATGTGTGCCACCAGTGTCTATGGGCTCTTTAGTTTTGAGCTCAATCAGGTGGCCTGCTGTATCATTATTTCTTTTCAGCAATAAATTTAACTTATCGTTCTCAAAAAAAAATTGAATTAAATAAATTTAATAAAGATATGGAAAGATAGATAAAAGATAAAGCAATGGAAAAAAGGTAGCTAAAGAAAATAAATACCAGAATCAAAGCTTGCCATATTACATGGATTTGGGACCTGTTCCATTTGCTGAGGAACCTGGACAGTAAAAACGGAGGCAAGATCATGTTCATCTGGATTCTTTCCCTCAATAAGTGCAGCAGCACCTTCATGTTTCTTATTGTCATCTGCTTTCTCTGAGATCATGGAAGCTACAGAATCCTCTGGTACACCATGGGCAATAGAAGAAATTGGAATTTGCTCACATGATTGAGGAAGTTGGACACCAGTAGATGCAGTTGAGGCAGTCATGGGTGGATCTGGTACTTTATTCTGGCCAAGTACTGTGCAGACTTCAGTTTTCTCAGAGTTCTTTGGAACTGTACAAATGTCAGCCACTAACCTAGTTACTACCACTTCATCAACAGCAAGGTTTTTTTCTGGTTCCTTGGATGCACATTCAGTAACCCCAGGAGCAGACCTATTCTTATGAAATGAAACAAGAACTGACTCAGAGAGATTGGATCCAGAAACAACGCCAACATCTGAGATTACAGTCTCCTCCACCTCACTATTCTTGTTACCGGTCTTATTTTGGTCCTCCAAAACCACTTGCATGTTTGGCTGTATCACCACAGAGGCATTTTCAGCATCATTTCTGTTACAAGTTTCAGTGGATCCCACTAGCACTTCAGAAAGTGGTGTTTCCACTGCAATTAGACCAGCTGGACATGAAGATTCAGCCAACTGGAGACCTGCTGCTGAAGTTTCAGCAGATTGAAGAGGCTCTTCAATATCACATTTTGCATTGTTTGCGTTGTTCTCTGTCAGTTGAGAACCATCAGAATCATTTGACTCCAAATTTTTACCCATCTTCACACTAGAAGCACCTGTACAAGAAACATTTGAGACCCCTTCAGTAACAAGATCAGAATTGATCTCTCCTCTTTCCTCCACCAGAGACTTACTTTCAATAGGCTTTTCTGAATCTGTCAATTTTTTAACAGGCCCAGAAATTGATAGATCTTCATACTCACTCACTTTGCCTTCCACTATTGCTTCAGGGACAACATTAGACGATTTGAGATGTGGAGATTCTTTTGGTATGTTATTAACTGTCATATCACCCAACAGTGCAGAAGCATCTTTACATGTTGATTCAAGAATCACAAGGACATTTGTTTTATCTTGTACTGCTTTTGCAGCATTTATTTCGGCAGATGGGTTTTCAAGTTTTTCATTTGGCAGGTTTGAAACTGGAGACAATGTCAAAGCCCCATCTTTGCCACCCAAGACAATTGTAGTTTCAGAGGAGCAAATTCCAACCTCCCTTACAGAAGCAGCATCATTTATGCCACTTGATTGGGTCTCCCCAGATTGCAAGACAAATGCTGCTGGCTTTTGAGAGAACTCAACTTGGGATGGCAAGCTTCCGTCCTCTGACGCAGATGAAGATTTGACATCACTCAATTCTATGCATGCAACACTTTTGCATATGGGATTTGCAGCATTCACATCTTCTGCTGACCGAGATATCTGCTTGTCTTGAGCAGAAATATTTGATTTCTCAGTAGATTTTAGCTTCTGGTCAGTTACGACTGCAGGAGGACTGATCTTCTTATCTTGCTCAGGGGTGACATTTCCTGGTCCACTGGCTTCACCAGCTGAAGAGTTCCTCTCTACCGCTGACTGAGTCAGCTGCTTGTCTTGAGAAGAAATATTTGATTTCTCGGTTGAGGTTGCACTCTTGTCAGTTGGGACCTCAAGAGGAGTAATCTTCTTATCTTGCTCAGGGGTGACATTTCCTGGTCCACTGGCTTCTCTGGCTGAAGAGTTCCTCCCTACTGCTGACTGAGTCAGCTGCTTGTCTTGAGCAGAAATATTTGAATTCTCAGTTGAGGTTGCACTCTTGTCAGTTGGGACATCAGGAGGGCTGATCTTATCTTTCTCAGGGGTGACATTTCCTGGTCCACTGGCTTCTATGGCAGCAGAGTTCCTCTCTATGGACATGGGAATATTCTCCTGCAATACTGAAGGACCCACTTGCTGGCTGGTTTGGGAAGAAAGTTCCAATTTATCAGTTGCACTTGGCTTTTGATCAGATACTACAACAAGAGAATTGGTTTGACAAGCCACATCAGGGGCTACACTGCGCATTTTCTTTGCAGTAATATCCTGTTTATCTCTAACAGTGCTGGCTTTCTTAGTGCTCCTATTGCTTTCAGCCACCAACGGGCCAACCAAGGTTGAATGTGCTGTCGGTATTGTCTCAATGATGTTTGAAGCATCATTCATCACAACAGCAGCTGGTTTATTATTGGGAGCACTTAAGTCTTTCTTTCTAGAACCCCTCTTAGCAGGAACAGATGATTTGCACTTATCTTTCTCTGCAGAAGATTTAGTTTGACGCAATGGAGCAGGGATCGAAGGAATTTCTCTCCTTGTGTCCTGGGTGCTCAAACTTGATGCATTGGCAGTGTGAATGTTGCCTTGGCCTGTAGCAAATCCAACTGGCTTGACGGTAGGATGACCCAGGGTTTTATCTCCATCACCTCTTATATTACCTGAAGTTGCTACTTTTGAGGCATCAGAAACAGGTACAGTTTTCTGCACACTCAGGGCAGAAGCAGATTCTGGTTTTTCAGTTGATTTTTGATGATCTATGGACCCCATACGAAGGGACCTCCTTTCCCTCAAATCTTGTGCCAATGTGGACACAACAGGTGCAGATGTTTGGTCAACCTTGTGCTCTTGTCCTGCATACAACATGCTGCCCTTCAGGCCATCATTCTTTCTGGGTTCCACGCTATCTTTTCTTGCTGTAGTAGTGGTGGCCCCAATAGAATTGGGTTTTTTCTCAACTTTACTTTCAGTTTCCTTTTTGTCCAGGCCAGGGACCACACTTGTATATTTATCTTGAACAAAGGTCGGAATTGTAGTTCGAACTGGAACCAATTCAACTAACTTCTGTAATCCTGAGATTGGGTTAACCTCAAAACTAACAATAGTAGCCGTATTCGACGTTCCAGGTGGTCTACTTACAACATTTGGTATGGCAAAAGTAGAATTTGGATAACTTTCAGATACCATGCTTATATCCTTTGGAATTCTTGAAATTGGGTTGGTTTCAGGGCCAACAACAGCAGGTGGATTTGTAATTGCAGGTGATCTGCTTGCTGCCTTTTGCTTTTCTTGTGTGAAAGAAGTTAGAGAGCTATCTGTTGCTAGACTTGTTTCCTTTGGCATTCTTGAAATGGGACTAATATCAGGGCCAACTGATGATGATCCAGAAGTTTGTTTCTTTGCCCTACGACGAGGTGCTTCTGATCCACTTTGAGTCTTCCTGTTTTGTCCCTTAATTGGCATGGGAGCAGATGGAATAGGAGTAGTGATTAAAGAACCAGGGGCAGTGCTTAAGCTTAATCCTGGTTGTGTGGTTCCACTCAGACTCCTGACAGTAACAGAACCAGGAAAACTATCACAGACAGGGGCTGGAGTGGAACTAAGAATTGAACCACCAGAAGCAGGGGTAACAGTGGAACTTGAAATTGAACCATCTGGGATAGCAGTGGTAGTAGAGAATGGAACCGAACCATCAGGGGTAAGGGTGGCAGTGGAACTTGGAACCACTGTTTTCTGTCCCATATTCAGTTTGCTTGTACTCTCAGGAGTGGAAACAATCCCTGGAGATACTGAAATATCTGCTGTTGCTCTTTTTGGCCTACCCCGTCCTCGTCTGGATGCTGGTGGTTGCTCTTTACCTGGTACCTGTGGCTGCTCTGTGGATGGAGGTGGCGGTGGTACAGAAGTCAGTGGTTCTGTTGTCCCTACGACTGCTTTAGATCCACTGGTTTCTGTTGCCACATTCCCTTCAATTATTTCTTCCTTGGGTTTGGGGGATTCAGGAGAATCCACCTGACACATCTTTTCAAATTCTTCTTCTGTCCACTGGTCCTCATAGGAGCGTACCTATACAATGGAAAGAAACTATCTTAGAAAAGGTAAACATATTAATGAAACAGGTTATCACATAAAGACTTGCTTTACATATAAGAATATAGCATAATCTACAAACCTCTCTGGCCCGTTTGCCCCTGCCATACTGTTGGGTATCAAGCCCACCAAGATATTCACTTTTCCGCTTTGCTGGTACATTAGATGCATCAAATATCTGCATAGCTTTATAGAATGTCAGTAAGTCATCATCTGTGACCAGACGTGGAGGCATGGGGGGTAAAGATTCAGAACAATCTTTATCCTGTTCCTGCACCAAATTCTTCCATGCTGCCTGCAGAATTCATTCACTATAACATAACTCTACAGGAAAACAATAAAAGTCCTGGCCTACCATTGCATCTGAAGAAAGGAAGAAAAAATTATGTGGACAAACAAGTACATACCATCTCTTCTTCCCGCCTTTGTCTGTCAACTGATTCAAAAACATCCAGTTCGGACTCACTGCCAATGAAGAAAAGAGTACAACAAATTCAATAGACTGAATATACAAAAATAAAAGTAAAAATAATGGAAAACAAATATAAGTTCTGCAAAGTGGAGTATGCAGAAGCATCCATGTCATTTTCACATGGGATGTAGAATCCACCCTTCACATGGGGGGGTTCCAAGACACACTCATTACTGTTTTAGTCTGGGTGCAATTATCAATCTCACCCCATTTCTTCAACATATCATCCACTGTGTAATCTGTGAACAGCTCTGAAGACTTCAGCCATTGTACAACCCTTATAAGGATCAGTTCTCTCAGTTCTTCAGCACCTCTCTCTACTTCAAAGAATAGCCTGGAGAGTTTCTTTCTTCCCATAAAGACCAGCATACCACAGCCCTCAGGCATCTCCACATGGTCCTTCCCCTTTTCATATGCCACCTGAAGAAAGAAGGGAAAAAAGACTTTGCAAGTTTGATGGAAGATTCCAACTACACCCAAAGAGGGAGAAAGCCCACTCCCAAATAGACTTTGTAAACTGTTCAAGGATGTCTCTACTTCATCACCTACGATACAAGCAGTTTGGTCCCCTCCTATGCAGAGTAATGTCAAACTGAATTTTGATGGCAGCTCTATTGGGAACCCCAGACCTTCCGGAATATGGAGTGTGTTTAGAGATGCGGAAGGAAAAATCCTAGCTTTGTATTCTGGTCCAATAGGTTTGAGGGACTCGCTTAGAGCTGAAGTATTGGCTCTCCTCCAGGGGCTCAGATGGGCCAAGCAATTGGGTTTTCAACAGTTAGAAGTGGAGGAGGATTCCAAATTAGTAGTAGGTTGGCTGCAATCAAATAGTTTGGGAACATGGCCCCTTAGACAACATGTAAGGGAATTATTGAGCCTCACAAGGGAACTGGATGCACAAGTGTATTGGTCTAGGAGGTCAGCAAATGCTTTAGCTGACAACCTAGCAAAACAAGGGGTGAATCGAGAGGTTTTGTTTTGTGTAGTGTTGTAAGTTATTTGTTATACAGGGGTCACCTTTTACTTAGGTGACAGTTGTTCCTCTGGTTTTATCTAATGAAAGTTATTGTTTCCTATCAAAAAAAAAAAAGACTTTGCAAACTGGCATGACACCAATAGGTGAAAACCAGTCTCCCCATCCACTTTACAAAGAGCACACCTGTGAGGGGATAAACATGTCTTGGGTCTCTTCTTTTGGAGCAGATCACCAATATTCATTCTTTCCAGAAACACCTCCCAGCAAAAACTACGAACCCTAGGAGGAATTGGTCTGCACCAAACCTCATTAACAGGGAAGAGGAGGGCTACAGGACTAGAGAACTGGCTTAAGACTTTGAACAAAGAGGCACAGGAGAATGGGCCAGTGGGGGTGGGGATCCAGATTCTAGAGTCCAACTTAGCAAGGTCTAAGAAAACATTATCAAGAAGTCCAAGGAGACTCGAAATACTGTCAAGGTCTAAGTCTCTCACAGCCCTCCTCAAGCCCAAATTCCACCCAAACCCAGAATTGGAAGAGGAAGGGGTAATGAAATAGAAACTGGCTCATTTTTCAAGTCAGATAGGGCATACAAGGAAGGAAACGGTCCTTTAGAGGGGCATTCCCCACCCAAGTTTGTTCCCAAAATTTTATGGAGTTACCTGAATTCAAATCATACCTGACAAGAGGGGCGAAGACTGGTAGCATATCATGAATGGCTTTCCAAGGTGACACGCTTGTAGTCCTAGCTCGGATTCCAACATCCCATCCATTTTGCTCTAGCCCATGTATGCTTACCACTACTTTAGCCCAATGCTTATCCTTCCCTAGTGGAAACCTCCACGACCATTTCTCCAAAAGTGCCAAATTCCTTTTTCTAATGTTCCCAAGCCCCAAACCACCTAGGTTTTTGCTCCTGGTCACCACCTCCCAGCTCACCCTACGGTCCCTCTTCTCCTCTCCTAGCTCCCAAAGAAAATCTCTCATCATCTTCTTCAATCTGTTAGATACCTCAGTTGGGATTTTGAACATTGATAGGAAATAAATGGGTTAGCTGGCTAGAGTAGCCCTAATCAATGTAATCCTCCCTCCAAGGGAAAGGTAATTCTTTTTCCAAGAGACAAGTCTCTTTTCAAATCTTTCTACCATCAAATTCCAGAAAATCTCTTTCTTTGGGTTATCACCCAATGGCAACCCTAAATAATTCAATGGCCACCCTAAGACTTCACAATCCAGCAATTTTGCATTCTCCCTAATCTCTCCCTCCTCCAAATTCACACCTACTACACAATTTTTCTCAAAATTCACCTTTAGATTGGATATTTGTGTTAGACAGTTATGTCCTTAGCTCCAATCAGATTGATGTATCTTTTGATATTTATTGTAAATGAATAAAGTACATAATTGATTTATGTCATTGTGGTCTGTTTTTGTGTAATACCCTTAAACTGGACACTTATGAGACTCGTGTTAGTTTAGAATCTTCATAGCCGTTGAATAGATCTGGGAGATTTATCCTGCCAAGGCTGACACTGATGTGTCACCAACTTGGTTGGGGTGGCTTGTCTCAGCTGCCAGGGTGAGACCTGAGGTACATGCAGTGTGGGTTTTTCTTGAAACCCTGAACCGGACCGAATTCCAGTATTGCCCTGGACCTTGGAGATAGATGGGCAAAACTAGAATATGCACCTGACCCCTAGACTCGATTATGGTACTACACTAGGTGCCGGATTGGGTTGTCTTTATTATGCCAATCAGTGAAATCCTTAGAGGGGATCAAAACCTGGGGATGTTGGGACAGTCCGAGAATTCACCTGAGTGGGTGATCATAATGACAGGATCAGCCCCTTTGTCGGACAAAGTGAATGATCGGGGAATGCACTCTCTCTTATGGAAACTAAACTGCCGGCAGTTGATTTCAAATGTGAGTAGAGAATGCAGCACTGTACCTTGTAGCCGAGGGAGAGGTCCTCTCTTGTCGGGCAGTGTTTGATCATTATGGGCTGAGAGGTTAAGTATAAGACCATTGAGGATAATACCTGATAGATTAATCTTGCATCTGCCAATAGTTCTTGGGTTTTAATAAGGGGGTTAGATCCAAAAACCATTTAGTGTAAATGTTGGGCCCATTAAGAGCCAATGGTGATGGACTCAAGGGTTCACTGTCTCCTACAGTGAATTCAGCCAGGCTTTGTAACAAAGGTTGGGCTGAACCCATGTGGCTTATGTGTAGATCAATGTTAGGGTCCCACGCCATACAAAGAGAGCCAACTGGGCAACAGGTTAAAGAGTAAGTGAGCACATAAGCTTAATGGGCCTAAGGCCCAATTCGAATTGGGCTTAAGTTAGTTAATTAAAAGGGGGCGAATTCAGTTCTGAACTGATTAGGATTAGCTGAAGGATAAGATAAGTCTTATCCATTTAAGAGTCCAGATCCAAATATAAGATTTGGATTAGGAAACTCTCTCCTAATTAGATTAGGAGGCTGATCCAGAGAAGGCTATAAATAGGGGGCGAATTCTTCAAATTAAACACACAACAGCAAACTGTAGAATTCTTTCCAATTATTGCCGCCCATACCCAATTCGATCTCCACTAGTGGTTCTGATCAAGAAAGGTTCTTGATATTGTTTCTTGTTAGAAGAAACAATCCGAAGTAGTGCTCACCAACCCTTGCTCGATTCTTGCTGAAGAACCATCCTGTTGAACCTGCTTCACTACACACTGTGTCATCTTCAGTAGAAGCGGGTTTTGGTCTTTTCTTCGGGCGTGAACACCAGCGTTGGGAGTTACTGCTACTTCGTATCAGGTATATCCCTCACCTCCTATTGATCTGTTCTAATTTTGGATTCAAGAACGAACCTTGAAAATGCAGTTTTCTAAATTAGGGAATGTGATTCCCGGATGGGAGAAAATAATTTTTTGAAATTTCACCCAACCTTCCTGCAGGGTTCGGCCATCCATATGATGGATCTCTCATCCCTTCAATTTGTTCAAAGAGTTATATCACCAATTTCATGTTCCTGATGTACCTCAAATTTCCTCCTTCACAAAACAAAATCATGTCATCTGCAAACTATAAGTGGGTAAGGGGGGTTTCCTCCCTTCCAAGTCTCCATCCACTTAAGAGGCCTCTAGAATTCGCTCTGTGAATCAATCTCCCCAGAACATCAACAACCAGAGTGAACAAAAAGGGAGATAGGGAGTCCCCCTGTCTTATGCCCCTAATAGTTGGAAAGAAATCTACTATTGTCCCATTCACTAGCACAAAATAATGACAATTCCGAACACACCCCATAATCCATTAGCACCATCTAGCCCCAAACCCAAATTTGGTCATAACTTTCAGCAAGAAAGACTAGTCCACCAAGTCATAAGCCTTTTCCAAATCCAACTTACATACCACTCCCTTCTTTCTATCCTTCATGAAGTTCTCCACATTTTCATTGGCAATTAGGATTTGATCAGTAATTTGTCTTCCACTCACAAAAGCTCCCTGATTTGGTGTAATGATTACTAGCAGTACTTCCTTCAATCTCAAAGGCAAAACCTTTGCTAAAATCTTATACAAGCTATTTACCAATCTGATTGGCATGAAATCCTTTGGATGGAATGCATCTTTCTTTATTGGAACCAAAGCTAAGAAGGTGGAATTCATTCCCGGGTTAACAACTCCTCTCCTATGAAATTCCTCAACACTAGCAGGAGGTTCCCTTCCAAAATATCCCAGCAGTCTTGGTAAAAAGCCATTGTAAAACCATCTAGGCCTGGAGCTTTTGTTTTGTCCATAGAAAACACAGCCTCCTTAATCTCTTCCAATTCAAACCTTCTTTCCAATCTCTGACTGTTGTCTACCCCTACATCTAGCCAATACAATCCTTCTAACCACACCCCCTACTTAAAGGCCTTAAGATGGACTTAAAGTGCCCTATTGTGTTAGAGCTACTCCATCCACTTCCAGTCTAGAAATAAACTTTCTCCTACTCCTCCCATTTGCCATAGAATGAAAAAACTTAGTATTTCTATCTCCCTCTTGCATCCATTTACATCAAGATTTTTGCCTCCAGCTTATTTCCTCCTTATGTAGACAATCCTCTAGTTGTATTCTCAAACCTCTTCCTTGTTCCTTGTTTGCCTCTCCAAATTCTCCCCTTTCTTCTTTCAAGTTAAGGAGCTCAAGTTGGTCCATCAAGGTTCTCTTTCTTTCTTCTAACCTTCCAAACTCCAATTGATTCCACTCCTAAAGCTTAGCTTTCAAAAATTGTAGTTTCTTATGGAACCTCATACCTTCTCATTCCACCACTCCCTTACTCCCTTAATAAACCAAGGATGGAGTAACCACATAATTTCAAACCTAAAAGGGGTAGGTCCTCCACTCCTCCTATCCTCCTTCCAGATCACTATGGGCCAATGGTCAAAGGTCAATCTAGGAAGAGCTCTAGAGGCTAAGTTCCCCCAATGGTCTTCCCAATCCAAAGAGAACAGAAACCGATCCAGCTTAGAGCATATGGGACTCGATTGGAGATTGGACCAAGTGAATGTCTTTTTTTGATGAATAATAATAAGTTTATCAATTCATAAGCAAATTAGAGTGAGTTCATACATCATCCCAACGAGAGGCGCGAGCTGCAGCCCCTCCTTGAATGGACCAAGTGAATGTCTTGTGGACTAAGGGTATCTATTTGAGTTCAAAGGCATCAACAAACCAGTTAAACTTCCTCATACTAGTTGTCACCCTCTGATTAGTATTATTGATTTCCTCTATGAATCTAATCACATTGAAGTCCCCACCCACACACCAATGCTCCTCCCATAGCCCTCTGATATCAGCCAGTTGCTCCCACAATTCTCGTCTCTCTCTGTAATCATTTGGTCCATAAACATTGTGTTAGCACCCACACATAATGATCCTCTTGCTGCTTAAACTTCAGGGAGACTGAGTATTTTCCGATCAGTTCCTCCAATCCTTCAATCACATCCCTCTTCCACATTGTCACTATCCCCCTGAAGCTCCCCATGAGGGAGCAGACACCCAACTAATCCCCCTGGCTTTCCATACACTCTTTGCCCATCTATTGTCAAACTCCATTCTCTTGGACTCCTGTATTAGTACAATGTCTGGGTCAAACCTCTTTATCACCTCTTTAATCGTTGCTCTTTTCCTTGCACTTCCTATACCCCTCACATTCCAACTAAGTATCTTCATTATCACTTCTTCCTTATTAACAAAATCCTTTTTCTGATCAAAAATAAATAAATAAAAGATGGATAATAGATAGAAATCAAATATCAGATTTACCTGCGTGCTAAAAGGTCATTGAGAGCATCATCATCTAAAACTGGGGCAACCTCTTCTTTCTTGCACTCCCTTAGGAGGGACTCCAAATATTCCCTTCGATCCTCTGCACTGGAGATTAAAAAAAGAAATCTTCATCAAAAACTAGAGAGAAATTTTTGGCCTTCTTCACAAATTCATGAGGCATGTTTTATGGGCTAGCAAGGACAGCAATAATACCTAGTATTGTTGTCAAAAAAACCAGCGGTAATGCTCTGATTAGCAACTCCCAGTTTGTGCTCAGCTGCAGCTCTAACTTGTTCTTCTACAGTCCGAACCTTAAAACAGCAAATATAATATAATAATTAACATTACACAAAAATCGTGTTTGGCAATGATGTTTTACATCTAGTTTCTAAAATTGACAAAAAGAACAACACAGAAATCATATCCAATATATCCTTATTATCTTCAATATCATCTCAGTTCTTTCTCTATCAGATTCCCTTGTGCTCCATGTATCTAACCCATATTTCAATTTTTTTTTTGCTTCAAAAAAATACCACCCAACGACCAAGGGGTTAGCCATAGTCATAACCTGCCCATTACACAGAGAGGCCTCTTCATACATTTATTGAAGTAGCCAGCCCCTTGCAATAGCTTTAAGAAAAAATAATCTGAAATATCAATTATAAAATAGTAAACTTAATCCATTGAGAAACTTCACAATAAAGAAGGTTTTCCTATTCCTATCTGTGCCAAATCTGTCAATGAGCCAGGTTGACCTGACAGACCCAACGAATTCCAACCCTACTACTTAGGGGGGCTGGAAGAGGTCCTAGTTCAAACAGGTTGATAATGAGTCCAATTTGTGAGACCCAATAGTAACTGGGTAGTTACTGGTGTACCTTGATCCAGCCCAATAGGGATACAAAACCTACTACTATAGATATAATAGTGAAAATATGACATGTTGTGTAAGACAACATTTTTTCTTTTAAAAGAGAAAAACTTCAACTTGGGAGGGTTTAGGAGAACTAACAAACAGAACGGTGGGTGTCTTGGAGAATTTGACAGCATGGATAAACTGAAAACAAGGTGTGTCCTGTCCTAGGGCTTTCAGATGTATCAGGCAAAAAGAGCCAAAGGAATTAAAATTTGGAACCCTCCTGAAAATGCTTCTTTGGCTTCCCAGCTCCCTCAGGAGTTGGAGTGGTGATAAGAGATGAAAAAAGTGTTAACACGAGATATGTTTTCGGAGCCAATAGGAGAAGGGAACTCAATAAGGGCAGAAATAATGGCTGCAAAATTTGGGGTGTGGAAAGCAATGGAGATGAGGGTGAGGAAACTTGTAATTGAAGGACATTCCAAGGTTGTTATAAGCTGGTTACTGCAGGCTGAAAGTGCACCATGGATTTTCAGCAATGGTATTAAAAGATTCAGATGATTCTCAAGAGACATGCAAGTGACAATTCAATGGGTACCAAGATCAGCAAATAGCTTGGCTGATCTAGCCAAGCAAGAGGTTAACAGGGGCTATTCTCTCATAGTTTGGATTTTGTTGTAAACTTATTGTATAAACTAAGGATTTGGGGTGGGTAGCCAAGGCTACTCCAAAGATACTCTTCTTTTCATTATTTTAATAAAATATTTCTTCTTAGTGATAAAAAAAAAAAGAGCCGAAGTATAACTTCACTTAACAAGTATGATAACAACTTTGAGGAGGATTATGAAAAAGTAACAATGGGGAAAATTAACCAGAAAATGCAATTAATCTCCTCAATCTTGGTTGACTGATGGATATCCACTTGATGACGTAGGGGAAAATATAAAATAACAGGATCAGGGTAGAGCTCCCTATGAATAGGACATTAGTCTAAATGACCATACGAGAGATCCCTATGAAATATGATATTAGACTAGGTGACCATATCATTTGTAAAATTGTGCCACAAATGATTCATTGTAAAGAACCTGTCAATCGAAGAAAGCAAACTCTGAAATATAAAACAAAGACAACACTCAAAAATGATGAAAGGAATACAGGCAGAAACATCTGAAGCAAAAAATACCAGTTTCTTGCCATGGCATCATGTATCCTATCTCCAAAACCAATAAAATCAGTAGACTTGAAAAATAAACCAACAGTTACCGTCTCTAGCCGCAGAACAAGTACATCCCTCTTCTGACCAATCCTATGAGCCCTTGCCTGAGCTTGCAGGTCAACCTGGAGAGAACCATCAAGAAGCCATCAAGCTTAAAATGAAGCTAAAATGGACACCAACTAACTAATAATTCAAAGGAGAAATGTCTTTTGCATATTGCCTGTGGATTCCAATCAGTGTCGAAAATGATAACAGTATCAGCAGCTTGGAGATTCACTCCAACACCCCCAGCTCGAATACTAACACCACAGATAGAAAGGTTAGTATCTAGAAATATAAAATATAGCACACACTTTATACATTACGATAGAATTGAAACAGGACAAAAACAAATAAAGATTTTTATCTCTATCAAACACCCAGGACCAAAAGCAAAAAAAAAAAAAAATCACCTGAGCAAAAATATAAAAGCAGGAGAATCAGGTCGGTTGAACTCTTCAATAAGAGCTCCACGTTCATTTCCTGAAGTATGTCCATCTAACCGAAGATACTTGTAACGCTTCCAGTGGAGATATTCTTCCATTACATCAAGCAGTCTTGTCATTGTAGAGAAAAAGAGAACCTGCAGAATAATCGGTCCAAGATAACACTGAATGGCTCACCCAAACAAATGGAGACCAATAAACTATGTAATAGTACAAGAATCAGGAAAAAAACTTGACAAAATGGGGAAAAAATAATAAGTGTTTGAAATAGCATTTCAAAACACATGAGAACCAATATTTTGACAATGTTGGCACTGAGTTGAATAATCTCAAGGAACTGAACAGATGGCAATTTGGCATTCAGAATAAATCAACACAAATATCAATACTAGTTTGTCAAGATACAATTAATAGTTTGCTACCTCCTTGAATCTCCAACTATTTTCTTCTTGGACCAAAATCATTTCAAATTCCTGAGCCTTCCTTTTTTTGCTCTAAAATACTCTGTTAACAAGGGCTAGGAGTAGCCCAAAATGTCCCTACACCTTCAAGCCCAAACTCCCAGGTCAATCTTAAAATCAACATTTTTAACCCCGCTGTCCCTACAATCCATTGAAGTGATGGAAACCGAAGTTGAAGATGGGTTTATTCTTTTTGGGAGGAAAGGAGTTTGCAAGAAAGAGAGTTGGAAAAAGGTAGTATCCATCACTTCAAGCAGGGGTGTTCACGGGTCGGGTTGGGTCGGTTTATTGGGGTTTTCCCAACCGACCCGACCTGGTCGGGTTACCTGACGTGGAAACCGAAACCGACCCACTGATAGGCCAAACTGACCTGGTCGGTTTGAGTCGGGTTGGGTCGGTTTTGGTTTTTCTCCTGTACAAAAGGACACCTAATTGAATTCTAATTGTAATTGTCTAATGGGTTGCCTATTTGGTGTAAAAGATTATAGAAAGTTAGAAACTATGATAGATTGCCTATTCTAATTGTAATTGCCTAATGGGCCTTCTAGTTCTAGTAGAAGACTAGTTATAGTTAAGTAGGAAACTACTCAAACTAGGAACTACCGAACTAGTCTACTAGTTCGGTTCAGGTTGGGTTGGTTTCGGTTTTCACACAAGAAAACCGAAACTGACCCAATATATCGGTTTATATATTTTCCCAACCCGAAATCGACCGGTACTGATGAAAACCCGGCCGACTCGGGTTGGGTCGGTCCGGGTTGGTCGGTTTGGTCAGGTTGGGCATTCTTATGAACAGCCCTAACTTCAAGACCTCTCAACCAATGACCTTAACAGAAATATTCAAGCAATTCTCTTCCTTCCAAACTTCCCTTAAACCATCCAGAGACAGCCTATACTTTTTAATGAAGGAGGGATGACTTTAAACTTCGATGGAAGTGCTGCAGGCAATCCTGGTTTGGCTGGAATTGGAGGCATCTTGAGGGATGAATTGGGTAGTATCTGCTGGATCTTTAGTGGCCCAATCGACTATGCTGACTCAACTAAGGATGAAGTGATGACTGCTCTCACTGAAATCAGAATAGTAAAAAGCTAGGGTATTCAGAATTTATCTATTGTAGGAGATTCAGCAAACATCATAAAAGGCTGAAGGACAAGGAGGGGGGTCCTTGGAGGTTGAGTCATTGCTTGGCAGAGGCAAGAGATTCCTTGGAATATTTAAATGCAAACTTGTTTTGGATCCCGAGGGAGCTAAATCACATTGCAGATGGATTAGCTAAAATTGGAGCAGGATTATAAAATCTGTATAGCAATAGGCTTCCCCCCTTGTAAGCTTTTCGGGGGGGTTTCCCTGTGTAGTACATCTCATGTACTCTTTTCTTCTTTTAATAAAATTTGGTTAAACTTTCCTCAAAAAAACAGAGAATTTTGGTGACATAGTTTCCAAGAAAAAAAAAAACATGTGAATGGAGGTGCCCAACTTTCTCAGAAATCAGATACGTTTGTAAGGGTTGACCAGTAGGGTGGAGATAAAGTATAAAACACTCGAGGATGTTGCTTCCATTAAAAAACCTACATAGTGAGAAGCTGGATAAGGATAAGAGTGTTGTTAAAGGCAGAACAGAAGTGGAAGAGGTCCCAAATGCAGCTAAGCAATTTAAAAGACAATAAAAAATCAAAGAATTGTTCAAGGCTTGAAGGATTTTGACAGATAGAAATGGGATCCATTTTGTATTGCACCAAACAAGAAGGTGAAGAAAAATTGAAAGGATATCAAAAGGTTTGCAGCAGGGTAAGTTGTGTATTGGCAAAGTGGATTCTGAGTTGGGTGGTGGAGCATTTTTTGGAGGTGGTTTTGTACTTTTGTCTTTCTTTTTGTATCACCTTCTATGCCCTCGGTGGGGGTGGAGTTAGTGAGTTGCTTGGTGTTGGCTTCTGTTTGGTGCTGGCTTCTGGTGGTTTTGAGTGATCGTTTTTTGCAGTTCCGTTATTGGGTGATTTCATAACACCTTTTGTATTCCTTTTTTTCTTTTAATAACATGCTTGGTTTTTATTTTACCTTCAAAAAAAATAAATGCCACAACAATGGAAAAGAGAGGATTCAAATAAAGGAAATGACAAAACTATTGCTTCAAATATTGCAACAACCTAATACTATATGTGAACATTTTTTGCATACCCGGTGATCAGTTGCTTTTAGCTTGGGTAGCAATCGATCCAACATTTCAAGCTTTCCACAAAGTCTAACAATTGGTGGAAGATAATGCTTAGGTATAAAACTATCAACCTACAAAAGATGATCAGACTGTAAGATGCATATGAAAAGAGGCAAGAGTCAGAAATATCAAA
Organism: Nelumbo nucifera; assembly: GCF_055504915.1. Lineage (NCBI taxonomy): Eukaryota > Viridiplantae > Streptophyta > Magnoliopsida > Proteales > Nelumbonaceae > Nelumbo > Nelumbo nucifera. The sequence continues at coordinate 98,630,392 of NC_142651.1, forward strand.
GCTAACACATCAGGGAAATAAAATTCAGTGAAGAACAAGAAAATAGCATGCCTCGTCTGCATGAAGTTGGCTGAGATACGGATGATTGCATATATTACGTAATTCCATCACAGAGTTGTGCACCGATCGGCCCTAAATAAAATTGTTAATAGGTTTAGTAAAGGAGTAACAAATGAAAACAGTTACAAACTTGAATAGTGCTCCATGAATGAAAAATAGAATAAAAAAGAAAGAAATAGTGGAATAACCTTTGAATTTCCAATTGAACCAAGATTATCTTCTACTCTCTTCATCAATAGCTTTTGATAAGCAGAAGCTTCACATCTTACAAGTCTTTCAATCTTCTCAGGCAGTTCATTCTCAACCTACCAACACAGCATTAAGGATACACATTAACATTGAAGAAAAACTCCTAATCTGCAAAATTTTGTAAAAACACAATGCAGGATAAAAATAATCTATATATAAAAATAAATAATAAAGTCCTCAGATAGATTAGAACTATTACACAAATTTTCCTAAAAGAATTAAACCTGGGGAGTATACAAAACCTAGAAAGAAAATGACAAATCAGATTAGAGAATAAGCAGAGTTTTTGCTTAACAGAATGAAATGAAAAAGGGTTATTCTATCAATTAGGATACAGTTTCCCTTTTCAATGAGGTAAGTAGGGTAGACATACAAAGAATAAAAGACAGAAATACCTTATAAATTGGGCTACCTTATAAATTGCATTCTGATAAGAGATTGGTTTTGTACTCATCCCTAAGGGGAGGTAGCAGCTCACACCTCCTCCTAGGGTGTTTGTACACTTTTTTCCTCTCTTTAATAAAACTACTATTCGTTTATAAAAAAAAAATGAAAGACAGAAATACAATGCCATTGATATGAAAAGGCTTTACCAAGCAAGTAAAAGTTCATAACATTCTGTTATCTCCAGCACCTATGGAACCAATTAATATGGACATGATACAGGTCCTGCACACAGAACCACATTGGCATGCTCAATGAAATCAATTGATACCATCGTCCCACCCTCTCAACTTATCAGGTATGAATACATGATTGAATCTATAGTCAGAAGATGGGAAGGAAATGGTTGGGTTGATGGGAAGGTGAACGTTTCTCTGAAGAAGTTGGGTTGATGGGAAGAAAACCTTCCAGAGGTGAGTTCGTTAGAGAAATGGAGTTCGTGCAGACAGGTCAGTGGAGGAGATCCTTGAAGATAGAAGCAAAAAAAAATCCTGTTCGAAGAGATGAGAATCAAGGGGAAGGTAAGCCTGAAGGTAAGGGAAGCGAAAAAGGGTACAATATTGCTGGAAGGATTAGAAGTGATCGAGTGGCTAAGAGAGTTCATAGCTGGAGCCTGTTCAAAAGGTAAGCAGATAAACTGGCAGGATTTTAGTACATTAGAAGGGAGAAGATATGTTGTTGAATGTAAGAGGAATAGAAAAGGCTTCTTCATAGCTTTGGCTGAATTTTTTGGTAAGGGACGAAGGCAACTGGCGTGTCTACCAGCAGGAAAACAGAACCAAGGATGGGGGGAAGTTGACTGGTTGTTCAAAGAGTTTTTAGCTCAAAGAGTAGCAAATGATAAAAAAGCCTCCATAAGGGAGGAGAAGGCATATCTCAGCAACAGCAGGGTAGAACAATGGCCAGTGGTCATGGCAAAAACAAAAGGCCAATGCAGAATGGTGGGAGGTCTAGAGAGAGAAGAGTGGGATAGTAAGTTTGTGATACAAGCCAAGGAAAAGGTTAATGATTGGAGGAGGGTAGCTGACTTACTGGCAACCAGGTTGGAGCTGAAGAGTGTCTTCATAGCAACCCCCTTTGATAACTGTAAAGCCCTCCTAGATCCAATAGAGAATGAATTGGAAATATCAGCTATCAATGTTCAGGCTGATTTTGGATCATTCACAGTCTTTAAATGGAATCCAACATCCAACTCCAAGGATTTATTTGTTGAAGATAGTGTGGTGGTGCGTGTAATAGGCTTGCCATTTCATCTATGGAAACAAGAAGTAGCAGAGTCTATAGCAGTATTGTGTGGAGGAATCTTGAAAGGAGCTTTCTGGGGCGATCTTTATTCAGTAGCAATCCTGCTAAGTGGTGTGAAGCCAGAAGACATTCCACGAAAGGTAGAGGTACGAATAGAGGAGAGTTTTGTCTCTGTGTGGCTAGCATCCTCCATTGAAGCAGGGCTGTGGAAGAAGGCTCGTATGGTAGGAGGGGAGGAGGAAGAAGAAGCATTACGTGGACTTGTGAGATTGGTTAATTCAAATGGGAAGGAATGTTTCACTAAAAAGGGCCAACAAATTCTGGGAAGCCAAAAAGCTTTGGGGCAGATGGAAGGTCAAACCTGTAGAAAGCAAGAAAAGGATATGACAAATGGCAAATCTTTTGTGCAGGTGGTGTGAGGGGAAATAGACAAAAATTTACCAGTGTCTAAAGAGAGAGGGTTGAACCAGCAACCTCAGACAGGGAGGGTTGCTGGTTCGACCATTAAAACAGGGGGCGTGATTTGTTAAGACGTCACGTGGGACAAAAAGACTTAGAAAATGGGCCCAGTCGAGTGGATCCCTTTTCTGGTGGGCCGGAGAAGGCAACTCACATAAAGGCTTTAAAGTTGGGTTCTTATATTACAAGTTTTGAGCCCAAGGCCCATTACAAGACAGATGGGCCAAGGGACCCTTTAAGTAAGCATGTGACTGGGAGGAGGGATGAGCTGATAGACGAGATTAAGCATCTATCTTCTTCTACCCCGAATCCCTCCTTTCAATCGAACAGTTTAGGCGCAAAATCTCAAGACTCTCAGTCTCGAGGCTTTCTACACTGGGTCCCATCGAACCTGGCAAACCGTCTCTCACCAGATAGGCGCAACCCGAGATACCTGAAGCCTAGTGATTTGAACATAACAGGGTTTGAAGATTGGTTGAGTGAACAAAACAGCAGTGACGATTCTGATAGAGACGAAACTTTAAGTTTGGGAAGTCTGTCTCCGAAAAGCAACAATGATTTACTTGAAATAGACAGTTTGCATATAGAGTTGTTGTTTTTAGAGGAAGAGATTGAAGAGGCAGGTGGCGGGAAGACTAGAAATGGTGAAGAAAATGGTCCTAAAGCTGTGAAAACTCCTCTTCCCTTCGTCGAGGGAGCTGACCCTGAGTCTAATGAATTACAGGATGTTGGTGGAGAGGGACAAGAATCAGCCGTGAGGATGGATGTGGGTATTCCAGTGTCGGAAACACAGAGAAAGGTTTTCAAGTGGGTAGGTCGTCAGGAAGTGATTCTTTCACTATGTCTACTTCACAACTTTGTCCAAAAAGGGGAAAGGCCTTAAAACCATTTGTCACATGTCAGCAATTCAATTCCAGTGATTCTAGTCCTACCCCCGTCCTACCAGGTATGGGTGTCAATTCTTTTTTAGGTACTGACTTGTCTGCTATGCTTGTAACAGATATTCTAGCTTCCCATCCAGGAGGTTCTGATGCAAGAGAGAGGTTGATAGTGGAAGGAGGAGAGAGGGTGATGGAAGGAAGTATTAAGGGGGAGGCGGACAGAATTTGGGAGTTGATCTGTACACTGATGGAGGAACTAAAAAAAAGGAAGGATTCTTAGAGACATGTTGTAGCCAAAATAAGTGTGAGCAGGGTAAAATTCTTCCACGGACATTGGCTGGAAAGGATGGAAAAAAGAAAAAGGATGATTGTTGTATTAAGAAGGGGGGGAAAAAAGGAACAAAGAAGAAAAAAAGATCTGAAGTGGAAAGGCTAATCTCAGACATTGAGGGGAATTTAGAATTCAGTGGTAAGAGAGATAGGAGGAAGGGCCTAAAATGAGGAGATTATGGCCTTTTCACGGGTTTTTATTGCTATTTTGTCTCGATGAAAATTATTAACTGGAATGTAAGAGGGTTAGGGAGTGCAAGAAAGAGAAGGGTGATCAAAGACCTACTCCGAAGGGAATAACCCGATATTGTGTTGTTACATGGGATGCATCACATTCAACTTCAAAGAGCTTGTTAAAATCAGGTAAACCCAATATTGGAGCCTTTGTCATCCTCATCTTTAGCTCTTGGAAGCTTTTCTCAGCTGCGGGAATCCAAGTAAACTCACCTCCTTTCAAGCATTCAATAATGGGTGCCATAATAGTGTTGAAATTCTTTATAAACCGACGATAAAATGTTGCTAGCCCATGGAAACTACAAATTTTAGTTAAGGTCTTTGGTCTTGGCCACTCTTGAATAGCTTGAACTTTTTGTCCAAAACTACGAAAATACCCCTGGTCCCAAACTATCAACAAAGCTACCCAAAAACAACAATTTGGGATCCTACTACAAGAAAAACATGCAAAACAGAATACATTCACACTTTTTTTTTCTTTTTTTTTTCTTGCCTCATCAGCCCCCCTAAAGAACCAAGCCACTGTCTTTGGTTCCATCAGCCACCCAATTGCCAGTTTGGAGTCACCTTCAATCAGCCTAGCTCTTTAGCAATCTCTGCTCTCTGCAGGACTACGGACTTTCTGCATTAACAGCACCCCCACTCATATGGGACCCGAGAATAATTCTATAATCTGACCTTACTACATTTTTGAACACTCCCCCAATACCATAGGACCCAGGATTGCCTAGACTACAGGTCTACAGCCAACAAAATCTAGCTTGATAAATCCTTCTTCAGAGGGCCTCCAATCTATCACAGGTTTATCTTTGGCAATAGAACTTTTTGCAACCACTTCCTAATACTGCCAAACATCACCAAAGGAAAAGTGTGAAAACAAGTTCGGGGCTTTAATCCGATTTATAGCATTGTTAATAGTATAATCCCAAATGTGGTGCCACCATATTTCCTTCCCATCTTTTTTTTTGATGAGTGACAATAAATTTATTAATTCAGAAGCAGATTTAGAGTGAGTTCATACAACATCCCAGGGAGAGGCGCGAGCTGCAGCCCCTCCTTGAATCTTACAAGTAAACTAGGAAAGAAAAGCAAGAATCACAACTGAGCCCAAAACAATTCTTCCCTATTCACCCCTTGCTTAGCTAACACATCTGACAAAGTATTTGCTGATCTCCCCACCCACTATATAGTGACCAACATATTCCTTGTCAACCAACTAAATTTCTTCATTTCAACCAACATAGCCACTTCAGGATTTTTCAACCAATCCACCACCACTTTGGAATCCCCCTCGATTGTTAGGTGTTGTATCCCCAGTTGGTTTGCAAATTGCACCCCTTGTACAACAGCCAAAAGTTTTGCCCTGATGGAGTCCCCAATTCCCAAGGGACCTAAGTAGAGCAACAAAATCTCTCCCTTCTCATTTCTCAAAGCACCCCCCATTCCGGATAATCCTGGATTACCCATGCTACTTCCATCAAAGTTCAACTTTAGTGAGCCTTCGGATGGAGGAGACCAGCTTGTAATTGATTTGTCCTTTAGAGATGAACACCTCGCTACTGCTGATCAATTTCTCCAGAGGTCATTAAAGGAGAATTGATGAAAGATTTCCAAGGTCTTCAACCAATGTATTGCCCTATTTAACACACAGTCTTTCAAATCCTGGCTGCTCCTTTCCTTTTCTTGAAAAATTCTAAGATTTCTTTCTTCCCAAAGAGTCCAAATCAAAGCAGCACGAGCACATCTCCACATAATTCTCCCTATTTTTGTAGGCCAATAAAAGGTAGAATGGTTGAAGAGCATGTGAACTTCTGCTGGTAGACTCCAACTACCCCCAAACAACGAAAGTAGCCAAGCCCAAAGGTCGGTAGAAAAGGGACAAGATATTAATATATGGTAACAATCCTCACCGTGAGCTCTATAGAGGATACACCAATTAGGAGAATACAAAGGAAAGGTCTTCTCTTTTGTAGGTTATCGAAAGTGTTAACTTTCCCATGGAATACTTCCCAACAAAATACCATAATTTTTGGAGGAACTAGCCTACACCAAATTTCTTTTGACAGAAAGGGTTGGTGAGTAGAAAGTTGAGAGATGGACTTGAAGAAAGAAGCACAAGTGAAGGTTCCATTGGGTCTAGGAGTCCAAACCCTCTTATCTGGCTTGGAGGGATCCAAACAAACCTGATTAAGACAACCAAGCAAAGCAGAAAGAGAATCAATTTCAACATCCCTAAGACCTCTACGAAACCCAAAATCCCAAGTAGGATCTAAGGGTGTTCCCAAAGGTGAGACAAATTTTGAGACCACCTCTTTTTTGTACAAAGAAATAGAAAAAAGCGAAGGGAACAAATCCTTTAATGGTGTGTCTCCTACCCAAATATCCTCCCAAAAAAGGACAGAGTTGCCAGAACAAACTTCATACCTGATAAAATTGAGGAATTGAGGAAGGGTGTTGTGAATAGCCTTCCAAGGTGCTGCTAGGTTAGCTTGCCTCGATACACCAGCATCCCATCCATTCTCTGACCTCCCATGAATGCTTCCCACCACCTCATGCCACAATCTCTCTCTTTCCAAAGGCCATCGCCATAACCATTTCCCTAACAGGGTTTGATTTTTTCTATTTACCCTCCCAAGTCCCAAACCCCCCTCTTCTTTAATTCTGCACACAATTTCCCAATTAACCAAGTGATCCTTTTTTTCTTGTCCCGGCTCCCATAAGAAATCTCTCATCAACTTCTCCAGTTTCCTAGCTTCCCTAACTGATATCCTAAAAACAAACAAATAATAGGTAGGTAAGTTAGCCAAGGTAGCTCTTATTAGGGTAATTCTCCCTCCTAAAGAGATATAATTCTTCTTCCATGAGGCTAATCTCTTCTCAAACTTTTCTATCACCGGGGTCCAAAATCTACTCTCCCTGGGATTTGCCCCTAAAGGAAGCCCTAAATATGACATAGGCCAAGCAGAGGTGGAACACTCAAGACACTCCGCAATAGCCTCGACCTCCCCTACCTCCAAATTTATACCCGCTATGCAGCTCTTTTCCAAATTTATTCTCAAATTAGAAATACTTTCAAATCCTTCGATTAGCTCCTTTAGGTTTGCTACCTTTTCGCTAAAACTTCCTTCATAAAAGATCATTAGGTCATCTGCAAACTGAAGGTGGGTGACGGGGACTTGGTGTCTCCCTATTCTCCAACCCCTAATGGCATCTTCACTGTCAACCTTAGTAATGATCCTACTAATCACAATCATGTAAAGCCCACAATCTGCAAACATATAAAGCATTTTCAAGCATGTAAAACCCACAATCTCTTTTTTTCCTTAATTGCATTGCTTCAAGTAGTTAATGTGATGTAAAACATATTGCATTCTTGATTCTGAGTCGCCTTTGTGGCACGCCCCTCGAGGCAAGCCCGAACAAGTCTATGTTAGGGTTTGAAATTCTTATTTCTCACAAAAAATAATGATTTTACAAATTTCATTGCCTTTTAAGAAGATATTTTATTGCAATAAATGAATGAACAACGTAAGCAAATAAGGGGTTCTTAGAGCTGAGGCGCACGCCTGGACTGGGCTGAGGCGGACGCCTGGGCTGGGCTGAGGCGCATCAGGCGCGTGCCTTTTGAAAGAGGTGCGCCTAGGACCTAGGCGAGGCGCATACCCCAAAATGCGCCTAGGACCTGGGCGAGGCGCATAACCCAAAATGCGCCTCGCCTGAGCGCGCCTTTTAAATCACTGGGGAAGACATGCTAAATGGGTTGACTTTCTAAAAGAATATAATTTTGTTTTGAAGCATAAGATTGGACAGCAAAACCAGGTAGCTGATGCTCTTAGTAGGAGAGTTCACTTGGTGTCAACAATGTCTACTAATGTTGTGGGATTCAGCTCCATCAAAGACCAATACCAAGATGACCCTTATTTTGGCCCTATTTGTAGAAGCTATACAGCAGGTGACAAGGATATTCATGGGAAATAGGTTATGTATTCCATCAAGATCCTTGAGGGCATTACTCAATGCTGATTTGCATAGCAAAGGACATTTTGGTCGCAAGAAGACACTTGAAATGGTCTCCGAAAGGTACTTTTGGCCAAGGCTACAAAAGTATGTGTTCTATTATGTTGATAAATGTCACAAGTGCCAAACATCTAAGGGTCAACATCAAATTGCAGGTTTGTATCTTCCCTTACCCATACCAGAAGCACCATGGACTGATATTACTATGGATTTTGTGTTAGGGTTGCCAAGAACAGCTAGGGGTAATGACTCTATTTTTGTTGTGGTTGATCGTTTCTCTAAATAAACCGACTTTATTGGTTAACAAAAGGCTTCTGATGCTTCTCATGTAGCTAAATTGTTTTTCAAAGAAGTTGTTCAGTTGCATGGACTGCCAAGATCTATCACATCAGATCGTGACACAAGATTCCTTAGCCACTTTTGGAGAACTTTATGGAAGTGTATGGGTACTACCCTACAATATAGCAGTAAATTTCACCCACAAACAAATGGACAAACTAAAGTGGTTAACCGAAGCTTAGGCAACTTGTTGAGGAGCCTAGTTGGAGATTACATAAAGCAATGGGATCTTATCCTACCACAAGCTGAATTTGCCTTTAATGATTAAGTTAATAGATCTACAAGGAAGACTCCTTTTGAGGTTGTGTACGGTCGGTTACTTAAAAGTGTTGTTGATCTAGCTCCTATAACAGGGTTGCGGCGAATGAGTGATGATGCCGAAGCTTTAACTGAATCCATTCGAGAGATTCAAGAGAATGTACAACATAAGCTAAAAGAAAGCAACTAAAGGTATAACAAAGCTAAGGATAAGCATTACCGGATGAAAGAGTTTCATAAGGGCGATCTAGTCATGGTTTATTTGTGGCCTGAGAAGTTTCCTGTTGGAACCTACCATAAGTTGAAGTAGAAAAAGATCGGTCCACGTCAAGTGCTGAGACGGTTTCGTGACAATGCATATGAAATTGAGCTACCAACTGATTTGTCCATTTCACCCATTTTTAATGTAGCGGACCTCTTTGATTACCATGGGGACCTAGAACCAACAACAAAGGATGGGCGAGGACAAGCACAAAAGACCAGTAGTTCTAATGAGTTTGAACAAGTAGAGGGTGTAGAAGATGTCCGAGTCACCAACACTCGAAATGGGGCCTATTTTAGGTTTTTGGTCAAGTGGAAAGGGAAACCATAAATTGAGAACTCTTGGATTAGTGAAAAGGAGTTTATGAAGCTAGATGGAAACATGTGCAAGGCTGCTAAAATTGCTGCTCGCACAGGATCGAGCTCTTTTTAACCCGGCAGGAATGATGAGGCAAGAAAAAAAAGGAAAAAAAGAAAAGAAAGAAAAAAAAATGTGTGAATGTATTCTGTTTTGCATGTTTTTCTTGTAGTAGGATCCCAAATTGTTGTTTTTGGGTAGCTTTGTGAACAGTTTAGAACCAGGGGTACTTTCGTCATTTTATAAGTCAGGTTTTTTGTCAGGGGCAGTTGGGTGCATTTTTGTTGGATTTTGGTCTCTTGGGTCTTTTTGTAACAAAAATTATCTTTTAGGTGTTCGTTTGAAGTTAGTTTTGCTCCTAAGGAGTTGTTGGTGAGAGGGAAACATTCTAGGGGCTTATGTGTAAATATTTTAACTAGCTTGTCCAGCAAGCCAGTGAGTCTTATAAAAGAGAAGGGGGCTGTTTATGTAGGGGCTTTTTTTGGTTCTTTCTCTCTTGTTTGAGCTGTAGCTCAGCCCCAGCTAGGGTTTTCAAGTATTGGGAGCTTGGGTTTTGAGGAACCCATTTTGGCACCTTCCAATCCCTCCTTCGCTGCGTACCGCACGGGAGGCCAGCTTGCTGCCATTGTTACTGTAGCGGAACTGTTCCAGGAGGGGTTTTACTTCAGGTTCAGGTCTGAAATCCCTAAAAATCCAACTTATTTTGCTGTTTTCAGCTTGGTATTTCTCGTGCTTATTGATGTATACTTGAGGTCCTGCATGTAATTTGTCTTTCTGTCCACATCAGGGGCTTTGTGAAGAATCAAGTGGCTAACCACAAAAATATGGTAGTTAGTTTTCAATGGGAAAGGAGATCAGAAATTGGGGTGGCAGATTGTTTAGCAAAGCAAAGGGTACATAAGAATCAGTTATTATGGGCTCAACTGCAATTTTGTTTTTTCTTTTTTTTTGTTTTGAGGCTGCATCTCGCACCTCTTTGTGGGAAGCTTTTACTGTGTATTTTTCTTGCCGAATTATTGATTCTTAATAGTACTCCTATTACTAACTTATCAAAAAAAATATTCCTATTGCTAATTAAAAAAATGGTGGCACTGCACATCAATCCTCAGCTTAAGTTTCTTTTTTTTTTTTGAAAGGCAATTTTTCCTCCACTGCTTTCTCCTCTTTACATGGTAATTTTTCTCCTTTGCTTGCTCCTCTTTACAGGAGGTTTCCAGTTCAAATGTAACTTAAATTCTCAACAGAACCACAAAAGTAGAATCAAGGAAAGTTAGAGAAGATGATACTGTGATTAACTAACAAATAGCCAGCCAGCATGCATGATCTCTAGTTTTTAACAAATATAATTGAAAAAGGAAAAGGCAATTTGTGTCCTAACCTTGTGTTTCAGCCTACGGAGCACAAAGGGCCGAAGAACTTGGTGGAGACGATTTATAATCAATAGATTCTCCTCCTCGGATAGTAAAGCCTGCTCAATAATTACCACGAACAATGATTTATGAGTCTCACAAAGTGATCTATTTTGAAAAAGAGGATGTAGTTTACTTTTACATCACAAAAGCAGATAAAACCAAGACTTACTTCATCAGGTGAATTATCACCACTACTCTCAAATGGTTTATTGAACCATTGAGAAAAATCTTCTGATGAGTTGAAAATGTTTGGTAAGAGGAAGTTAAGTAGTGCCCACAGCTCATCAAGATTGTTCTATACCAAAAGAAAAGGAAGAAAAGATAATCCATCACAGAGGATTCAAAGTTATAAAGCTTCAGAGTCAAAAGAAAATTAGATTAATATGAACATCAGATGGCAAAGCAATTCAAAGAGCAAGAGTGAGAAGAATAAACAGGAGAGCAAGGATCATCCCTAACCTGCAGAGGTGTTCCAGTCAACAGCAATTTATGATAGCTCTGATAATGCCTTAAGTCTGCATTCAGTTTGCAGGAAGCATTCTTTATGCGGTGACCTTCATCAATTATAATGTAATGCCATTGTATTTTGCTTAACTTTGGCCGATCATGTTTGTTCATCAAGTACTCATATGTTGTCAGAAGGACATTAAATTTCTGATGGACAATCATATCTCTGCAGGACAAAGGAAAGTCCAAATGATTATCTACACAATCAAAAGTAAAAAGAAAGAAAGAAAAACAAAAATATTCATATAGATATTCCATTACTTGAATAATCTGCGACGCTCCTCTGGAGGACCAGCATAAGCTATTTTATTTATACCAGGTGCCCAGAAGCTAAGCTCTGACTCCCATCCAGGTAAAACAGATGATGGTACTACCACCAGAAAGGGTCCTCTGTCATTTTTGGTTTCCATTAAGTAACAAATTAGAGCAATAACCTGCAAAGACTCAACTCATTAGATTCCTGCTATATCAAGTCCAAAAACTCCCAGGATGCATAAAATATCAGAAAGGAGCCTTTGTTAGATTATTTTAGAGCTTAGACACATAGCACCCATACCATACCTGAACAGTTTTACCAAGACCCATCTCATCAGCAAGAATCCCATTCAAGTTATTATTGTATAACGAAACCAACCACCGAAGGCCATTCATTTGGTACCTACATAAAATGAAGTGCATTAATCTTCCACCAAAGCTCATGGAAGATTGGTTTATCCAAAATACAATCCAACATGAGTTTAACCATCCAATTGAAGACAATAAACATGAAACGCCTGAAAGAATAACAATAGAACAGATGACCAAATGAAAATTCAACTCACTCCCTCAGTTTTCCACCCTGAAGACAAGTTGGTTGTTCTGCTATGCTTTCTTTTACACTGCAACAAAACAATGTTTAATGTATTACATTCCTGAAAGAAAGATTTACACACAATTATCAAGGAAGAAATAACTATATTTTACTTAAACCAAGTAAATTTACCCAAATTCTTTTTTACATAATTAAAATAAAAAAACTTCGTCTGCATGTGGGAAGACACCCAGTTAATTCCGCTCGTGACTGGTAAACTACATGTAGCATTCAAGTAAAATATAATAACATTACCTGTGAGCCATCATATAGTACTTTTCATTGCTTTCCAGATAATGCTGCAAAAAAGATTTACAAATATTAGATAGAAGAGAAAATAACTTCAGGAAGTGCACAAAGAGCAAACTTACCTGAGCCTGGTCACTCTCATCTTCATTATCAGCAGGAATCTCATTTTTTTCAACAACATTTGCAGCTCGGTTCTCTTCCATTTCCATCTCAAAACGCCTTGCCATGGCCTTTGCGTCCTGTAGTTTAGCACCCAGCTTCTGAAGATATTTTTCTGTCTCCTTGAGCAATTGCTTGACACGATCTGATTTTGCATCCTATATGATGATAAAATAACATTATCTGAAGGAACAACAGCAGCAATACTTCAAGAAAACACTAAGAAACTGCAAATGTGAGGATACCTGAACCATTCGTAGATAACCTTCCACATCATTGTTCTTTAAGAGGTTAATCTTCTCACGCTGGATTCTGTCAATCTTCTCACGATGTATCCTTTCCTTCCTCTTATGGAACTCCTTTACATATTTATTGAAACCCTTCCAACGTTCCCTCTTAATTTTAAACCAGTCTTCCATTCGCTCCCTAAAAGATAGTGATAAAGCAAGTAAATGACAAATACAAAAAAAGGTTTTTATTGACATTGGATTTAAACTAAATTAATTAAGAAAACACTGTTTGGTACAACAGCAAGATAAACACAACATAGGAAAGAGAGAATGCAATACTGAAAGAATAGCAATCAGCACAGATATATCATAATTTCTAAAGAAACGCAAGCTGTGTTTAATTAGCCTGAAATTCAGAGGCTGAAAGAGAACTAATTCTGCCTTCCACTAAAACCTTAGGAATTTAAATAAGAAACCTCATCTAATAAATCCAAAGCCACCAAAAATAGCAGAAACAGCATCTTTAAATTGGAAAAATTGCTAGGTTCTGCATCACCCTATTTTTGGAGTCAAATGCCAGAACCCAGGAACTTCAGAGGCAGATTGGTTAATTACCCCATTTCACCCTTAGGATGTGTCTAATTTGAAGGAAAAGGTAGGGAAAGGAAGGGAAAGTAGGGAAAATCCAAGCAAAGCTTGTATGGTTTTCCCTACCTTTTCCTCCAAACCAAACACAGCCTTAACTCAGACAGAACCAAAATGGATATGGTTCTTTGAAAGGACATAAAGAAAAGTAAATCATTGAAATGATCAAGCATGCAGAGACACACTTGTGAACTTCTATTTCACTGAAGAATTCCTTCTGCCTCTCACGAATTCTCTTCTGCCGCTCCTCCTTCATTTTCTGTTCAAACTTTTCGAGCTGTTTCAACCGCCGTCCATGCCTATGTTTCTTAATTGATTTCAACCGCTCCATGTCAGATGCAATAGGTTTGAAGAAATCATGCAGAAAATCACTGTTCAAACAGAGAAAATACAGTAATGAGTGGAACAGGCAGAACAGATAAACAGCAATAATACAGACAATCATTTCATTTAACAGTATAAAAGTGCAAACAGGGAGAATAGAAGAGGGAGGAAGAACAATATGATGAAGTTCACCAAGAAGATAAAACTAAAAACGTGGACTTACAGTGCCACAATGATCTTTTCCATAGAAAAAGGAAAGAAAAAAAACAAATAGGAAAGAAAACAATGCCATGATAATACTACAGATACCTCCGCAAACGGCGTTGAAGCTCGAGCAGTTGAAGCTTTTTCAGTTCAATGACACTTTTTGTCTTGGCAGAAATATCTTCAGATGAACTCACAGTTTCCTGTAAAACAAGTTTTAGTCCAAATGAAATATAATCAGAGCACTAATCAACCCTATACTAGCTAAACTATTAGTATTCTCTAATGCACTTCCAATAGCAATTGACAGAGAAACCTCTGAGTTTCAACTTTCAAACATGCAAGAACAGATAATTCAGCATACCGGTGAAATAAAGAAACAGAAGCAGAACTAATAAAGAAATTCCATTAGAAAAAGCTTTTTTTTTGGCAGATGGAATCATAGAACAACCTTGCACCAATTCAGATATGCAATATACAAAGTAAAGCATAGTATGATGTATAAATGCAATTTATTGCAACTATTTGCAGAGTTTAGAAGCTTTTTGGATCTATTGACTATTACAAGGGTTAGAAGGTCAGCCATCCCGTATGGGGCATAGTGTTGGAAGTCAATTGTTCTTGGATCCATATAACTAAATACAAGTATTTGATGTATACAAGTATTAACTTAGGGCTTAAAACTATTTTACATATAAATGTATACAAATATACGGGTGTGAACAGATAAAGTTTGTGTATTTATTTATATGTACAAATAGACACAAGTGTTATTGTACACTAGTGAATGACCCCGTACTAACTACGGGGAATCAGTAATGTTAAATTTACATTATGGAATCAATAATGTTAAATTTATCAGGAATTTCTCAAAAATTGCCATGTGTCTAGCTTTCTAGAAATCCCCAGGGTTTGGGCTAGCACAGCAACCCTATCCATTGTCAATCTTTTTTTCTCACATTAATACAAGGCAACCCCTGAGAATAGTTCCCCCTGTTAACCTCTTGTTTGGCCAAAGAATCAGCTACACAGCTGATCTTTGAACACAAGTGAAACTGGCTTCCAGCTCTCCTAATAATTGTGTGATTTCCCTCATGATGTGCCTATGTTGCCACAAGCCTTGGTAGTCTTTTTTTATCAATAGCCATCAATTTTATTAAAATTATAGAATCATTAAGTATACATATATACATCCTCCCTATTGAGAAATAATTCTATTGTATCTCCTTTTTACATTTACACTAGTTACAACTGTGCCCAAAACATTTGTTCTTTTTTTTTTTGAAGAGTAAAAGAAAAGAAAAAGGAAAGAACTTAATAATTTTATTTCTATAGACCTATAAAGCTTCTTCTCCATCTTGCAACCACCCAACTACCAATATGGAATCACCTTCAATAATCAACTTATCCACATTCATATGTCTTGCTTATTGAACCCCTTCTATCATTGTCATAATTTTAGCTCTTAATGAGTCTCATAAACCAATCAGCCTGAGAACATAGCCACAATATGAAGTTCATCATTTCTGAAAACACTTTCCACACCTGAAGGTCCTGGATTCCCCCCACAGCGTCCATCAAAGTTTAGTTTCATGAATCCTTTCCCTGGTGATATCCAACTTCTGCACACTATGTTCTATTTTAATGATGAATCCACCACTACTCTCCAACTTCTAATTACTACCATCTGTTGAAAAAGGAAATAAGTTTTTCAGGTAGAATGCACTACTTGTAAGAGAGTCTAGAGTGATTATGGATCCTAAGGCACTGTTTGTTGGGATTCCTTCTCTTTGGGTGGGATAGCACTGCTTACAGGGGACTTTAGAGTGGTTACGGACCCTATGGCACTACACAAGAGAAGCCAAGGCATTGACCTTTAGGTTGAACAGCTCTTTCACTTCAAAATGTTTAAACTTTAAAATATCGATACAATATGCCCCATATTGGGCATTACATATCGTAATTTTAGGTTACTAATATGCTAAATAGAGGGAGTTTGGACATCTGGCCAGTATTAGAGGTTAACACCTCCCACTGGAGATGTACTGACTCAATTCTTGAACCTTTGATTATATTTCCAAGTACTCTGGCTGTTTGAAGCATCCGATATGCAATTTTTGCATATCAAGTGTATTGATACTTTGAACCATAACTTCAATACCTATACCATAAAATGACCTCGAAGATTTACTTGCAAGTTGGACAGAGCCATCATTGAATGGGGAACAAGACTAGGGTCCAGCTTAGAGGTTGAGTGCACTTGCTCATTTCCTTTGCAATTTTGTTGGGCAGCCCATGCTGTGTACCATCTTGTATATTGGTATTTGTTCAAATTATGGGGTTTATTCTCTATTCTCTTTATCTTATAAAACCTTCTTTATTTAATTGTCATTCATCAAAAAGAAAAAAAAAATCCCACATCAACAATGGAGAAATGCTTCAATGAAAATGGAAAACCCAGTGTCCATTCCTTCATGTGTTTGTCTTTTGCCTTGAAGAAGGTGAGAGTGGAAATAAAAACCTCTCTTACTTCTTTACTTCAAAGAAATGGAACCACTTTTCCCTCTTACTTCTTTACTTCAAAGATATGGAACCACTTTTCCCTCTTTTCAGCTATGTTTAGAATCTACTATTGAATGTACTAGCTTTGTTTTTATTCCTAGGTGATCCCTCTCTTTACTAAGAGTGGAAAGATCACATGACATTGCACTGGAGCAGCCATTCTTTGGAGCCTATGGTGTGAAAGATGTAAACATACTTTGGAGTTTGCAATGACAAAGGACAAGATGTAAACATTCCGATAGATCTAATGAAGGTAAAGTCATGCATTGGGTTTTAAACTAAGAAGATTTCAATAGGATCCTTCGGATTCTATACTGAAAGAATAGCCTACAGTGCCTGGCTATGCTCCAACAAGAAAGCAGGTATTATTGTCATGGACAACTTCAATCAGGGAAGAATCCGTCTTAGTAAACCAAGGCGCTTCATCAATAGGAGGTGTAAGAAATCAGGCAGGGAGTGTCACTTTGAATCACCAGGTGTTGGAAATTCTTTGATAGCTGAATTGCTCAGAACAGAAACTCCTAGGTGTTTACCATTATGCACGAACTTCAACCCCCCACCCAAAATCATATCCTAGACAACAGAATACCAGAGACAAAAAATCAAAGAGTGCATCAAAAGTCGCTTCAAGGAACTCTTCTCAAAAGCAAAAAAGGGCAAACAGATTGCTTCTGTACCAAGGCCAAAGAATTGTTTCCTCTTTTGTGCACTTAAGTAGAAGGCTTTTTAAGCTGTTTTTAGTTCTTAAAAAATTAAGTGAAAAACAAAAAGTTCTAGGAAAACCTTTAGGAGGTTTTCTTCCCGCAACTCTCCCCTTCTCACTTTTTCTGAGGAACCAAAAGCAGCCTCATAAATCTTTTTTCCCCATTTTATTTTTTTCATATGGTGTTTGAAGTTATGTTTTGTGGGCTTCATTCAGGGCTTTTCCTTAAGCAATACTTGCACGGTTTAACATATTGAAATAGAAAGGTGACATGACAACCTTTAACCTTAATAATGCCAACTAAGCGAGTAAAATAGTGAAATCTTTCAGGAGTTCCTTTCAACTTCTAATCCTCTCCTCAATTACAGCTTGAAACTAAAACTTTTTTAGTCAGTCTTAAGGTTATGTCAAGATTCTTGGGAACAAAATGATATAAAGTATCTCCTCCCTCCCTCTTCATGGTCTTTTTTCCATTTCTACTGAGATCAAAACCAGTTTTCCATTTCATGGAGATATTAAGACTATTCTTTGTTTGTTGCATGATCAACTACCAGAGACGGTGCATCATCTCAATCAGATGTTGTAAAGCTGACTTTAAGACATTGTATTCATGGAAACCTATATAAATATATAATGCAATCAAGGTTAAGGGATACGAACACAATCCTTCCTCAACATCTATATGGTTCTCCAGTGGCAATATCAATGGGACAGTAATCAGAATTTTACAGATCCATCATCCATGTAAACCAAACTTATTGTCATGGGCTTCAAAACTTATACTTGCAGGGTCACCCTAAGGACACCCAGAATAGCCCATGAACTTGGACCCATTCTGGCAGATTTGGCCAGCTATAACAATGCCTGAGAAGACCTTCAACCATATCAATCAGAGATTTGACTAGATAGCAAATCAATCAATATTTGACAGAGAATGAGAAAAACTTTGAAATTTATTTGCATCTGAATTTCTTTTAATTGTTACTTTTTTATCAGTAACAAAAAACTTTCATTAATTAAGAAATAAGTTTAAATACAAAGGTGGGGGGAGGTAAACCCTCTTACCTCACCTCCAAAAAGAAAATTACAGTGTAGCCCAAAACAAATGACTTCTTCCGCCCCCTATTTAGCCAAAGCATCTGCAAATGAATTGGCACATCTTTTAACCCGCTGGGCACGCACATCCATTCCTTGAGTTAGCCACCTGAATTGCCTTCGTTCATTAATGTATGTCCATAACCCATCATTTGTCTTCTCTATCCAGCCAATTACCACTTGTGAATTCCTTGTTTTGTTGCATTTATTAGGAACTTAATTATTCTACAGATCTCAAAGAGATCTGATGTACATCAATAATATCATTGTAAAAATTCTCTTGAGAAGAGAAACTACATCTCAATGGGGGGGAGGATTACGTTGTTTA
This sequence comes from Nelumbo nucifera, assembly GCF_055504915.1. Taxonomy (NCBI): domain Eukaryota; kingdom Viridiplantae; phylum Streptophyta; class Magnoliopsida; order Proteales; family Nelumbonaceae; genus Nelumbo; species Nelumbo nucifera. The sequence continues at coordinate 98,648,795 of NC_142651.1, forward strand.
AGTCCATCTTAGCAAACTTGCCCACTTACTTTCTGTCCATCTTTAGAGTCCCAGCAAAATTAGCTAGACAGCTAGAGAAGATAATGAGGGATTTTTTATGGAAGCCAAGAGGGGAGAAAAAGACCATTTAGTAAAAAGGGAACAGGTTTGTAGGCCTAAGGAGCAAGGCCGGTTAGGGATTGGGAACTTAGTGAACAGAAATACAGCTCTACTAGGAAAATGGCTGTGGAGGTTTCCCCGTGAGAAGGATAAACAGTGGCACAGGGTCATTGAAAGCATTCATGGTGCAGTAGATAATGGCTGGGAAGCATAAATAGCAGCTAATGCAGTTTCAAATACCCCTTGGAAAGCAATCTCTGAAATATTGTCTTTATTTACTAACTTCATTCATCTTGACATTGGGTGTGGGAATAAGATCTTATTCTGGGAAGACCTTTGGCTTGGGGACCAACCACTTTGCAACTTTTACTCTCTGTCAAACTTAAAGACTGAAACTATAGCTAGGGTTGCTACGCCCTCAGAAACTGGTATAAATTGGGACTTAGCGTTCAGAAGGGGCTTGAGAGACAATGAGTGATTCTCTCCTTGTCCTTTTGTCAAAATTAGAAATGGTTTACCTGGATGAAAATGGCCTTGATAATAGAATTTGACATCCAACTTCTGATGGATTGTTTTCCTGTGCTTCTTTCTTTGATGTGCTTGCCCAGCCAGACTTTGTGGGGCCAAATTTCCCTGCGAGAGAACTATGGTGCAAACCAATTCCTCCTGAAGTGCAAGCTCTTTGCTAGGAAATGTTCCTAGGGAAGGTAAACACCTATGACATACTACAGAAAAGAAGGCCAAATTTGTGCCTTTCTCCTCATGTGTGTGTTCTTTGCAAGGCTTGTAGTGAAACCCTTTCTCACTTACTTCTCTCCTGCTCATTTGTTTCTGTATTTGGAACTATTTCTGTTCTCTCTTTGATTGCAGATGGGCTCCCCCACAAAACGTAGTGAGCCTTTTCAACCCAAATTTCCTGAGGCAACTGAAGAAAAGGGGAAGATGTATGTGGAAGGTAGTACGTGCAGCCTTGGTTTGATATATTTGGGAGGAAAGAAATCAAAGGATCTTCAATGAGAAAAGTAAATGCTTAGAGGGGGTGGTTGAAGCCATTAAAATCATACCAATACATTGGGTTAAAACCTTGGAACTGTTCATGAGTATTCCTACTGATGACTTCCTTAAGAAATTGGAGAGAAATGGCACACTCAAAACCACCTAGAGAAAATATAAGAATGGAGTGGAAACCACCAGGTTTAAATAAGCTAAAGCTAAATTTTGATGGTAGTTCGTTTGGAAATCCAGGAAGATTAGGAATAGGGGGAGTTTTTCGAAACCATCAAGGAGTAGTGATGGCCTTGTTCTCAGGACCAATCGGTTTTGGTGACTCAATTAATGCTGAATCAAAAGCACTGTTGCAAGGACTGAAGTTTGCTGAACAATTAGGGGCAAGAGAATTGGAAATTGAAGGAGACTCCCTCCTGATCATAACATAGGAAAAGCAAATTGAGTCAACACCTTGGAAACTCAGATTCATTTTCAGACAGATTGACCAACTTGGAAAGAAATTTAACTCTAGTTACTCTAATTTTAGATGGGTTAAAAGGGAAGCAAATGGGTTGGCAGATGTGTTAGCGAAGCAGGGAGCTAATAGACCATCCTTATTTTGGGAATTGTTGTTAACCTAGTGTTTATGGGATCCATATACCTGTAACTTATCTTCAAATATTTAATTGAATAAATAGATTTCTTTGCTGATAAAAAAAATCTCTTGAGAATTAATGAAAGTTAAATTGTTCTTAGAATTTTTATGGTTTGCTGCTGACTCCAAGCTTATGAAGGTGCTGACTGCTGACTCCTAGAGAAAACTAATAGTGCTAACTCCATTATGACCTATCCTTGATTTGTTGCAGGTATTTTATTCATTTGTCAAATCCTAGTCTATGGAACCTGCTCTAGTATTTCAGGTTCCATTTTCTTATTTTTCTTTATTTTTTACATCGTTGAATTATCTCCTTAACTAATTCATTTCTCTTCTTACTGTCCCATTGTTTTCCTTTCTTTCCCTTGTGTTTTTTGATAAATAATAATAAGCAGTTTATTAATGATCAAACAAGAGAGTTACACAAATGAAGATTTCCCACATCGAGGCATGAGATGCAGCCTCAAAACAAAAGCAGAATTACAATTGAGCCCAAAATAGTTGATCCTTATGCACCACTTGCTTAGCTAGAAAGTCCGCCAACCCATTTGTCAATCTGCTTTCCCTTTGGACTCTAACTGTTATATTTGAAGTTAGCCACTTGAATCTTCTCATAGCCCCCCTATAGGACCAAGCTACTATCTCCAGTTCCTTCAGTCACCCAATTACCAGTTTAGAGTCACCTTCAATTAAAATTCTCAAAATTCAGCTCTCTAGCAATCTCTGTTTCCTTTCCCTTTGTGCTTTTTATTACTGAAATTCTCTAATCCTCTCTTAATGGTAAAATAGCCATCCTCATTTCAGACAACCAGGCCCTTTCCAAAACCATTAACCAGCCCTTATTCATTGGACCAACCTTTAAGTTCTATTTAGAATCATTTTTACATAACAATTCCCTCTCCCCTTTTCTTAAATTTTAGAGCTCTTCTACACTTTTTCAACCCCTTTTGTTGGGAATAAAAATACCTAAGCTAGGTGTCAAAGTTAGCAAGATGAGGGCCTACTTGCCTAATTCCAGCTTGATAAAATAAAATCATCACAATTCCAACAACAACCACCTAAATTGGTTACTGTTTGCATGGATCTAGCATCATGTATCATTAGCAACCTGACAATCATTTCTGACTATCAGGAAAGCAAACCTTACTTTGATTTGACAGGCCGGAGGACTGAGTTTAAGAATGTTAGGAATTCATTTAGATGGTACAAAAGGCACACGGTAAAAAATGCCAAAAGAATATTCCAACAACCCTTCATCTTCTATTAGCATATATCACCATACAAGTAAACTTCAAATATGGTAAGGCAAAGTTCTTTGGAATATATTTCCTGTGGCTATATCTTTACGATATGAAAGGAAAAAACCTCAAAATTTTTTAAATGAAGATGAATGAAATGGCAATGGTAAAAACGAACCTCAAAGGAATACTATGTCAATGCCTAAGTATTCAAAAGGAATTTCAAGGAGTCCAACCACAATCTTTTTTTCAATGTTGGTACTTTTTTTCTTAACTCTGTATGCAAAACTTTTTGTATAGCCAGCCCTATGTATAAAAAAACTTTTTTTTTTCAATACTCAATATAATACAATACTTTTTCACAAAAAAGAAAAAAAGAAAAAGAAAACTTCAAATATAAAAAAGAAGCAATATAAATAGCTGTTTTTATCATTAACAATCAAAGCCAAGACCTCAAGAGGAGGCAACTACAACAGAAACAGAAACAGAAAACCAACAGGAGAGCAACCATGAAATTTAAAATAACATATCATTAAGCACAATATTGATATTTCAGTGCATACCTTTAGTTTATCAACACATGCAGATATTTTTTCCTCCATCTTCCTCTGTTTTAGTGCCCAAGTTTGCTCTTCAAGAAGTTTTCTTTTTTGCTGATCCGTAATCCATTTCTCCGAAGTGGTGTACTTTGGAGAAGGTGGCATGTCAGCTGAACTTAAGTTCTCATCATCTTCCAGTTCTGTACTCTTGTCCAACATTGTAACTGAATTCCCATATTTTAGTGTCTCATTGGGGGTAACCATCTTGCATACTTCTAAAGTTCGTTGCATTTGGCCCTCAGAAACCCTCTGATCACTTGTACAACTATTTCCACCACTGACTGAAGAATCCATAAAGCTATTAAAAACAACAGGCTCCATTTTAGAAGTAGCATTCTCTCCCTGCAATACATGTGAACTTAACTGACTGACATCCTTCAAAGGCATTGTGGTTTGAGGCTCAATATCCTTCCCTGAAAAAGGTTTAATCTGCTCTTTTAATGGAAAAGCTGAAGCATATTTATCTGCATGCTGATTTGTTTGCATAACAGGAGAGTCTGCCTTCAAAAATTTGTTCACTCTATCGCCATTAACTGGAATCTGAGACTGGTTTAGAGAAATATCAACCCTTTCTGACAATTGTTCATGCAGAACAGCTGAGGATGTTAGTGTTGCCCTAGGAGCCTCATTATGGCTTCCAATTCCGGTCCAACTGGTAATCTCAGGCTTCTGCTGTCTATTTACCCCCAGGACAGAAGAGCTAATCTGGTTTGCTCTTCCAAATAACCGATGGCTATTGTCGGGATCACCTTTTTCATGATTATTCTCAGCTGAAAACCTTCCACCATTCCTCGCAGAATCAGATTCCAATATCATAGATACTGCCCCTTGTGATTCTGCCACCTCCTGGGTTTGCATTTCAGCCTCAGTTTTTCTTCTTGCAGCTAAAAGCCGTTTCCTTTCTTCTGCAAATGCAGCCCAGTCAGATGGTGGACCCTTTTTACCCTTCACCATCATTTGGTTCTCCATGTCTTTGGACAAGGAGTCAGTTTCTATTAAACTTCCTGTAGAGGAGGAACCTGGAGCAACCCTTTCAGTTTCCCTGATATCATTTGATCTTCCAGACGCAGCCCCAACTTCATTATTGCCAGTTGGCTCTTTTGAAGATAGCTCTTTTCCCCTAGCATCATTCAATTCTCTGCGGGCCCCATCTACACTAACACCTATTACATCCCAAGTAAATTAAATAAATGAGTTAACTGATAACAAAAACAATCAAAGATAATCTTCTTCCTTCTATTCCTGTAACTACAGTTTCTTCCCTACAACTTGCATACTTGTATGTTGTATCTATAACCAAAGAATTAAAGTACAATTACAGAAGCCAACCCTTGAGTTTTCACCACAGAAGCCAGAAGGCCAATAGATTTTCCAATAAAATAATGGAACCCTGAAAGTGGAATGTTCTACTCCTACAGTTTCAGCAAACCAGTGAAGGGTTAGATTCTAGTGATCCATACAAGTCCTATGGAAATGGAAACTCGGATACGTGCAGAAATGCTATTCCTACTTCAAGGGCTGCAGTTAGCCAAGTCATTGGGCTACGAAGGACTGATTGTAGGAAATTCACAGGTCATTATCAAGTGGATAGCAGGCAATGATTTAGATCATTGGACACATCTAATATGATAAGAGAGGCAAGGTCTTGCATATTCAGTTCAAGTATTCCACTTGAATGGATCCCAAGATCTACAAATTCCATTGGAAGATTGATTGGCATTTGAAAAAGGAAGGAGCAAGTAGAGAAGATATGTACTGGGGAAATACCTGGAAAGCAGACAGTTGTGAATTGATTATATTCTGTATCATTGAGGGCCATGTGGTAAATTTACTGGTTGAGCTAGATATAATTATCTTTCTACAAGAAAACAATGTTTTATTGGGTATAGATACAAACAATTGTTTTAGAGGGAGAAATTGCAACTACAAGCAAAATTTAAGGAAAACAGTCTTTACTTCTAACCTTCTTTAGGGGTGATGCCACCAAGAGCATAATCAAGATGAACTTTCTTAGGCACCAAACCATTTCTGCATGTGCAAGATAAGTTGAAAAAAGTAATCAAGGATAGAGCCTGCATTGGATAAATGGTGATTTAAACAAGCTAGGGATAGCTAATTGGGGATATGACATACCTGAATGCCAGAAAAACAAGGCACTGAGCTCTGAGTTGTTTCAAATGTTGTTCCTTAAAGGGCATGGAAGAGCTAGCAGGAGATTCATGTACCAGAATTTTTCCCGTATTCCTAGGAGCTCCACTTCGAACTGAGATCATTTCCACATTACTGTTTGACTCGGCACCCTAATTTAAAAATTATTTATTTACAATGATCATCATAAGCTAGAAATAAGGGAAAAGTGCAGAACAAATACAGGAAAAAAAAATAACTTCAGAACAGAACAAGGTTATCATAGAAGCAAGTATATCAAGGCCAACCAAAATGACTGTAAATATCCATAGAAGTTCACATACAATATATCATTTTTTATAGGTAACAATCAAAAGGGTCTTACTAATTTACGTAAAAAAAATGGACTAGAAGAATACTGCCAAGCACCCCTTTGTGGGAAGAAGGCTACATACTCCTTATTTCTAAAACGGCACATACAAGGTGCATAGAAGGATTTTGGGAATGGTGCATTCCTGGTTGGCAAATCACCCATTGTTCAAAAACAGGCACTCATGTTCTTTTTCTGATCAAGATTTCCTCTTTGCGAGGAGCTTATAGTCTTTTCAGTTTGGGGCTGGTTGTATCAGGTATACTGGTTCTTTCCTCTTGTACAGATTCTCTTTGTACATGGATTTGCATAGTTGTATGGTTTTAAGATTATTAATGAGATTACCTTACAGTATCAAAAAAAAAGTTCAACTTCTTCCAACCAGACACTGGGGATGACCAAACCTCTAGAGGTTTTTGTTTCCTAGAGAAAGAGCCAGCAATTGCCCCCCAATTCCCAGAAAACAAAACAAAAGAAAAAACCCCTCTGCTTTAAAGTCTGAATAAAAAAGTTTCAGGGTTTTAACACAATGACCAATGTGCAATTTTAAGAATAATACATTCAATTACCTTCTCCGACCTCCTCTCCTCCTAAAAGATTATTGTATTTCTTTCTTCCCACACTGTCCAAATTACCACTGCCCTTGTACATCTACACAAAATCCTACCTCTTTTAATTTTGTGTTTCTCAAAACAGAAGGGCTGAACAGTCCATCCAAACAGGCAGGAGCCAGGAGGGTTCCACCTACAATCAAAAAGAGAAGAAAACCATTCCCAAATAAAGCAAACAAAAAAAAAAAAAAGAAAAGAAAAGTTGCCATTTGTAAGACTTGTGGATTGAGGGATTACCTTCTTTTGGAAGGTGATAGTTGTATTAAATTTCTTTTAAGTTTAACGAAAGTTACCATTTCCTATCAAAAAAATGGGGGTCTTTCCCTACCAGTATGCTTAACACTTCTGCTACAATGTCAAACAATAATGGAGATAGTAGATCTCCTTGTCTCAGCCCCATTGTAGCTAAAAAAAAAAAACTCTGTTGAAATACCATTAAACCAAATCGGAAAGGATGCTGTGGAAATGCAAGCAAACATACAACTCCTCCATCTCTCCCCAAAACCCATCATTTCCAGCACCTCCTCCAAGAGACCCCATTCCCCAAAACCCTTCTCCACTTCTAATTCTTGCATTTACAAACCCAATTGCTATTATCACCGCATCTAAGATTTGTGTCCCCTCAACAAAAGCCATTTGATAGGCCCCACTATGTCATGTAACAATGATCTTAATCTTCTTGAAAGGACTTCTGCAATTGTTCTATATAAGTTGGATATTAAGCTTCTTGGTCATAAATCTTGAACCTTACAAGCACCTTCCCACCAACTTTTCATTCCAAAATTCCTTAAACATCCCCAACGCATCACTTTTAACAATGCTCCAACCAGTGATTTAAAAGGCACGTATAGGCATACAGGCAAGGCGCATTTTGGGGTACGCGCCTCGCCTAGGTCCTAGGATCACGCCTAGACGTGCGCCTGATGCGCCTTGTGCCTCATCCCAGACGTGCGCCTTTTCAAAATTTTGCGCTTTTTGCCTTTTTTTGAATCTAACGGCCGGGCCGGGGGCTCCGCCCCCGGACCCCCAACCACACCCTCAAGGCAAGCCCAAACAAGTCTATTCATTCATTCATTCCAATAAAATATCTTCTTAAAAGACAATTAAAGTTATGAAATCATGATTTTTCATGTGAGAAATAAGAATTTCAAAGCCTAACATAGACTTGTATGGGTTTGCCTCGAGGGGCGTGCTACAAAGGCGACTCATAGAATCAAGAATGCAATATGTTTTACATCACATTAGCTACTTGAAGCAATGCAATTAAGGAAAAAATGAGATTGTGGGTTTTACATGCTTGAAAATGCTGTATATGTTTGCTTCTATTTTTAAATTTTCATTTGAAAACGCTTTACATGTTATTTTTATGTATTTTAATTTTAGATAATTGTTTTTTAAAACATTTATTTTAAAATTTATGTTTATATTTTTTATTAACATTATGTTTAATATTTTTTTGAATTTTCTGACTTCTTTTTTATTTTTAGCTTTTTTTGTAGTTTTGCGCCTTTCTTAAAAAGGCACATGCCCCGCCTTGCACCTCAAGCGCAAATTGTCCCTTGCACTCTTTTGCGCCTTGCACTTTTACAACACTAGCTCCAACACCTTCACTAGTTAGAAACATAGTTCCTCTCCCTCTCTAATCGTGAGCACCAACTGGTCATGCCCTGATGTTTCTTCTAAGATAAAGATTTAATTTCCAGTGGGAAATTTCTTCTCTATTTTGTTGCTAGAGAGAAAACTCCATATTTTCCATCCCAATGCTCTTCAATAAAGCTGCTGCCTAATCACTGAATTTCACAAAGTAACTTTTCAATCCACTAGTTGTTATCTATGCACCACCTAAAGGACATTATGCAAGCAATGCGAAAACAATTGATCACTAGCACAACATCTTAGATGACAGTGGACAACAAAGAACTCACCCTGCCTCAAAGGGCTTGGTTGGGTGTCTAAGGGCAGAGCCCCTAGCCCAGCCACTATGCTTGAAAGGCACACAATTGGGCTGAGGCACACACCTTTTCAAAGAAGTTGCACCTAGACCTAGGCAAGGCACATACCTTGAAATATGCCTTACCTTTGCATCTAGGTGCATCTAATTAAGCTATCTAAGATCTTGGGAGTGGTAGAATGAGCACAGCCTAACTCCTAACCTTTGCCATTTTTTTCACAAATAGTGGCCACCCTCAAACTCAAACCTATGTTCTCATACTTGCCTGCCCAAGATTTTACCATTACACCAAGTAATGGCCCCTATGAAAGAGAACAATCAAATGAGCAAAGAAATAAACAAAGCAGAAAATTGAGTGAACGGAAAGAGTTGTGCCGAATACTCCATAGAGCAATGCAACAGAAAATCCACCAATTGATCAATAACAAAGAGCAATAAGCATGAAAAAATAGGAGAAACCTCTAACAATACCTTGCACAAAGCAATAGCAAACTCCTTAGAAACTGAAGTATTTTATAAAATAGAGCATACAAAGATTTGAGATTATTATTAAATTTGCCTATTTTTTTCTGAACAATATTATCACCCACATACTGAAGTCTACTAATTTTGCACACATCACTATGGTGTCACATAGAGATTAAAAATAGATAACAATATTGCAAAAAAAAAAAAACAATACCTGAACCATCTTAGATATATTGGATGGTGTATGTGAAATGCCTCCATCCTGCTCTACAACCTTTCCAGCTGATAAAGATGTTGATGTTTCCTCCCCTCGAGTAGCTGAAAACAATTGTGCTTCCACACCTTTCTCAGAAGTGCTTGGCATTTCATCTTTCATAAACCCATGCTTTCTATGTTCAGAATCAACAAAATATTTAGAGGAGATATCCATTGCAGGACCTTTCATGGAAGTTTCAATAGACATTCTATCGTTGCTTCTTTGTGCCAACTGTGAAACGGATGCAGTATCTATGCTTCTTTCCTTGTGCAACTTTGAGGCCAAATCATGACCATCAAATGAGGAATTGTTGAATTGTATTGGAGGAGATAAACCCTGTTTTGCCATTGCATATGAACTAAAAGCACCAGGCATGCCTCCATGAACCTTGCCACAACCACCTGATATTGCAGTCGCACCCTGCAAGATACTACTATTTATTGGTCCTGGGGGTCTTCCAGGACCCCCATGTTCAGAAGACTGGGCAGAATAGTCAAAGGTCTGGTTTTCAGACAGCTTGGAGTCATAAATGTTATGCTTCTGCTCATTTCTACTATTAACAGCTTCTTTGCTTCCTGCAAGAGATGGAGTTGATAAGTGGGACATAGAAATTTCTCCTGTTGAACTTGGAACAACATTAGGAGAAATCCTAGAGCCATGAGAATTTTCAGATTGTAACCCCCCTTTACTCTGATTCCAGAGACCCCTAGAACTGAGAATATCATGTAAATTCTGATTTTCTTGCTTTGCTCTAAACACCGATCCCATGCCACCAGATAAAGGTGAGAGATGTTCCCCGTGACTACTGTTCTGGGAAGGATCTAAATCACCTTTGTTCATAGGCTTCCCCTTCCTTGGAGTGAATCCAGCACTGGAAGTATCTAGCTGCTGGGCGTAATCTGTATGTGCTTCAACAGATGATGTTGAATCTGCTCTCTTCCTCTTAGAACTGCCTTTTTTAGTATCTTTCTGAAGTCCTTGTTTATCAAGCATTGCCGTATCACGCCTTTCCTGTGAGTTTCCTGATCTAGTATCCATACTGGATGGACTTTCATGATCAAATAACTTGGCACTTCTCTGAGATAGAGACCCCTGATGAAGATCATGTCCAACATTTTCCATCCTGCTTGGACCAACAGGTGGCCTGTTTAGAATAGTTGCCTCATGCTTGGGAATCTCATTGTCAACTAAACTTGTTTTAGAGTCTTTTAAAGCCCCAACCCCCTGGCTAGATCCTCCATAAACAACTTCCTTGGTTTTACTACTTGATCCAGGATGCCATGCACTGGAAGTTCCACTTCTAAAAGATACATCACTGGCACCTATAGATGGTGTATTATCAGTTGTTTCCTTTTCCATCACCTTTGAATTTCCAGGGTCCCCTATTTGAGTTCCACCAGCCAAAGGAAGGCGTGATGATTTCAATGCCTCAATATCAATACCATGTTGATTGATAACAGTTTCCATGGCCCTGGCATCAAGAAAAATCAAAACATGATGACCAGAAGTAAGTAAAGGGTGCATAGAACTTCAAACTTATCATTAAGCAACTTAAGCTCATATTTTAATTGGTTATTCTAAATATAAAGATGGACCACAAGGAATATCATGGTAAAGGATCATATAATGCTCTCATAAACTGTGCTTAACCACCTAATGAGATAAAATCCACTGCAGGACCTTACCCTAATAAAATAGTCCTAACTTTCCAGTACACCATAAACAAAGCAACTGAACCTTTGCGACAATATTTGAGGAAGAAAGAAACCATGTAGTAGATTCTAATTGTATAATGGCTAGAGTGGTGCATTGAGTTTAAATCGATGAAGCTATCTCATTTTTTTCACCTGATGACTTGTAGAGAAAATGGGGATACATGGCCGCATCTTCAAAAAAAAAACCAAAAGTCCATAAACAATGGACATTATTGGAGGAGGGTTTCATTAAGCTAAACTTTGATGGAAGTAGTGTAGGAAATCCAGGTCCCTTGAGTGTAGGAGGTTTTTTTTTTTTGATAAATAACATCAATTCCATTAAAATAATGAATAGATACAAGAAGATCCCCTTAGAGGCGCGAGGAGCAGCCTCTCCAAACAGCAAATACACAAACTACAACAGAGAAAACATGAATGTTGAAATTAAAACAATAGTTACAATTGTGCCCAGAACAATGTTTCCCTATTTATCCCTTGTTTTGCCAAGACATCAGCAAAAGCATTAGCTGATCTCCCAACCCATTGTACTGTTATAGACATATTTCTTGTCAGCCATTTGAATTTCTTTAACTCATTTTTGTAGCCCCAAGTGGCATCCTCCGGATTATTTAACCAGTCCACCACTGTCTTGGAGTCTCCTTCAATCAGAAGCTGCTCCACACCCACTTCTTTTGCAAGAAGTATTCCTTGTATTCCAGCTAGAAGTTCTGTCTGGATAGAGTTCCCAACTCCTAAAGGGCCAGAGTAGATTAAGACAACCTCTCCAGCCTCATTCCTCAGTACACCTCCCATCCCAGAGGGACCCAGGTTACCCTGGCTACTCCCATCAAAATTCAGCTTCAAAGAACCAAGAGGAGGGGGGACCTAGCTAGTCACTGCCCTTCCCTTGTAGAAGGAACAACTTGCTGCCAACTTCCAATCCTTCCAACAATCAGCAAAAGTAAAATGGTTAAATAATTCTAGAGTCTTTAACCAATGTAAAGACCTGGACAAAATGCAGTCCTTTAAGGTTTGACTGCTTCTTCCTTTTTCTTGGAAGATTTTGGCATTCCTTTCTTCCCATACTGTCCATAACAATGCTGCTCGTGAGCATCTCCACATTTTCCTTCCTCTTTTATGGGGCCAAGAAAAGAAAGAAGGGTTAAAGATTGTGCTTACTTCTGCTGGCATATCCCAACTAGACCCAAACAAAGATAGAAGCCAAGCCCAGAGCTCTGTAGTGACACTACAAGATAAAAATAGAGGATTACAATCCTCACCATGAGATCTGCAACACAAAGCCATAACCTTGGGGGGGACCGGCCTACACCAGACTTCTTTGAAAGGGAAACTCTGATGAGAGGGAGATTGGCAGAGGAACTTGAAAAAGGAACCACAAGAAAAAGACCCTTTGGGGTGAATGGCCCAAATCCTTTTATCAGGTTTCGAGGGATCCAACAAAACCTTATCAAGGAGACATAGAAGAGTAGACAAACACTCAATTTCCTCGTCCCTTAATCCTCTACAGAAACCAAAATCCCAAGACAAAGTTGGTAAGGATAAATTCGACGGAAGGAATTTTGAGATCACCTCATTTTTATGCAAGGAAAAAGAGTACAATGAAGGAAAAAGGTCTTTCAAAGGGAGATCTCCAACCCAAATGTCCTCCCAAAACCGAATAGAATTACCTGAACAAGCATCATACCTGACACAGCTAAGGAACTGCGGAAGAACTTTGTGAATTGCTTTCCAAGGTGTGGCTAGGTTAGCCCTCCTTGATGCACCAGCATCCCAACCACTCTCTGAACATCCATGAATACTCTTCACTACTTCGTGCCAGAGTCTATCCCGCTCCAAAGGCCATCTCCACAACCACTTCCCTAACAAAGTTGAGTTCTTTTTAAGCACATTCCCGAGCCCTAATCCTCCCTCCTCTTTGCTTCTACCCACAACCCCCCACTTAATTAAATGGTCTTTTTTACCTTCTCCCGGTTCCCACAGAAAATCTCTCATTAATTTTTCCAACTTCTTCGCTTCCCTAGATGGTATCCTAAAGACAGAGAGATAATGTGTAGGAGGTATTTTCAGAAACAAGGGCATATCATAGCCATGTTTTCAGGACCCATTGGCTTTGGAGACTCCACAAGGGCTGAGCTTTCTGATGTGCTTCAAGGATTACAGTAGGCCAAGGAACTAAATCTCACTAATCTAATGATAGAGGGTGACTCCAAGGTTGTAACTGGATGGCTGGGAAATGGTGAGAGTACAGTGTTGATCTGCAGAAATGAACTAAAACAGATTAAATTGATGGTGGTGGTGGGGAGCATGAGTGCAAAAATACAATGGGAACAATGATCTGCTAATGGATGGGGCAATGCTCTAGCCAAGCAAGGGATTAAAAGAAATCAATTGTTTTGGGCTTGCCTGTAAACATTCTAGGGATATGGTAGTAACTGCTACCCTACCCAAGGAATACCTTTATTGTATTGTACTTTTACACCACGATCAGTATGATGGTCAGTTGGACACTAATCTTCATTAGGTAAAAGCAAGTGGATGGGACTCATGCTGTTTAGTATCAACTGTTTCAGCTATAGCAGCATATAACAGAGAAAATTAAATGGTTCAGTTACTAACTCCAGATGGACGAAATTAAATAAATAAAAGATATATATATATATATAGCATTGAATTCCCAGTTTGCTTTTTTTTTCCTCTGAAGGATAACTGATCATGGAATTTAAAAGACTGTGAAAATAGTAGGAACAACAGTCAATGATTGCACAAAAACACCAAAAATATAGTGTAAATGAGAACCAATCCAAGTGCTACTCTTCCCCAATTAGATTCTCAATTTGTTAACCAAGGGAAGGTAATGATAAGTTAAGATTTAAAAACATATAACCAGAGAGAGGGGGGAAAGAGTATTCAATCAATAGATGCCCTCTAAATGTTATCTAGTCTGGACTCTGGAACCACAGAACTCAATCTAATTAGCCCAAAAAGAAGCAAAGCAACCCAAAAAAAAAAAATGTGAAATTTAATGGAGTTGGAAGTTGATGGAACAAATGCTGTGTAACAGTCATCAATTTAATAGGAAGGGCTTAAATAGTCATGATAATTGTGAATTGAGTTAGACATTCCTTGCCTGGATATTACTTGATATGGCAAAGAGTGCTCTTTCCCGCTCAGTTTCATGTGTTGGCATATCTGATACACACAGTAATCAAAAAATGATATAGCTACACTCCACTGACTTATCAAAAAAAAAAAAAAGGCAGTCCACTGAAAGAACCTAGAAACATTATAGTATATAAGACCCAGTAGCACGCACCACATAAAGTTTAGTTGCCAACTTCGCAGGCTCATCTTTTGATTCCTGAATAAGTTTGTGAAGAAACTTCGCTGCCTCCATTTCAACATGATGCGAGGACGCCATCTCATTAGAACTACACAAGACGGCAACGAAGATCATTTCAATGCAAATTCATAACAAATATCAAGTCCAGATCAAATGAGGATCGGGAAATGGAAGTATATCAACCTCGAATTTTTCTGCACTAGCCACTAGGCAGGTATCATTTCAGCTCAAACGAAACGACACGATTTAGGGTTTTGGAGCATCTCGATATGATATATTTGAGGTTTTCTAAGTCCTCGTGTTTAAGATTTCCATGATATATAATGATACTCAACTTGTAACATGTTAGAGAACCGAAATCGTAACACGCTAGTATAACCAAAATTAAAAAAGGTCTCAGTCGGTGTAAGAAAAATGAAACTCGAAACCTAAAAATTGTATGGGAAGTGAAACTCGAAACCTAAAAATTGTATGAGAAGTGAAACTTGAAACCTAAAAATCAAACCCAACAAACCCTGGAATTTCTTCTCAAGGCGAATTAAATTGCAATAGTTCCTTCTCGGAAAAAACAGGATGAAAAATGACAATAAATCAAAAATAACTAGATAGAAATGCAATTGCTTTATCTTGTTTGCCTCTTCTCTGAACAAATTATCTTTTCTGGTTGTGACTTGTGAGAACAAACCGGTTGAGCGATTCGCGAAGCTCGTAATAAATATCAAATTTAGCATGGTGCGTGTGTGTGCGTGATGGAGAGAGAGAGAGAGAGAGAGAGAGAGAGAGAGAGAGAGAGATTGCTTACCTCGTTAGGTTGCGGGTGAAGTCCCCCGCTCTCCCTCTGTCTACTCAGGAATGACGGAGATGTGGGAATATTGAGAAATGTTAAAGCAACCGTGTAAGCCGAGCTACCACAAATGTATGAACTAAAAGACTCCTAACCGTAGATCCGGATAAAAACGTCGGCAACCATGATAGAGGTAAAGTTGACGCAACTGATCGGAGGATTATGATAGACGAGAAAGATATATCAAATGTCTTTAGCTTTCTCGCTATCAAAATTACGCATTTAACCTTCTCACTCCCAAATACCAAAATGTTTTAAAACCCGGTTCAGGGGTTAAACCGATTTCCCTGCGTGTCAACGGGTCAGTGTATGCCATCAATGTACTATTTAGGCCCGTTACCGGGTAAATGCATTTGGCGTTCCTTATTTTACGATTTATCTTTTTTTTTTAGTTATAAAATCAGTGTTCATAAAGGTATTTCTATTTCTATTGACCCATATATAAAAATGAGAATGGAACAAGTTGAATGGTCGAAGATCCTAATTTTTTTTATTTTACCCTTATCAAATAGCGGGTTTTTGTTTTGATTTTCCGATATTACCCCTGACAAATAGTGGGATTTGGATGAATATATTTTGTGCTAGACTAGAAGTCACAGAAACTAAGACTCAGTTTGAAAGCAATAGAAATGCAAATATGTACTGTGTAAATACATACAAAATATAAGATTTTGCACTCTACATATTTGCATTTATACTCCTTCCAAGTGTTTAGTTTCTTGGATTTCGGTGATAATATAACTTTTTGTAGTAACATGAAGATTGAACTGGAATGGATGCCGGAATTCTCAGCAACGTTGTGTTTTTCCCAGTCCAAGAGGTCATTTCTAGTCTCTGTTATTCTTGTTCTCTGATAATCAGTTAGTTTTTAATTGGAAGTCACAGGTTTTAATTACAATATTTTCTGATTTTCCTTGACTGTGGTCTCTATTTTCCTTGTTTTTATTATTCTATTGATTTTATTAGGGTTCTGGTTTAACAATATATTGAATGAATTCTAGGTTTAGATTTATGGGTTTTATAAGCAGATTTTGTATTTTGTGTTTCCTCTTCTTTCTTTTTGTGATTTAATTAATTTTAATCAGTTACTGTTCTGGATTAACAATAGATTTTTATTGAATTTTTTGTAGTAACATGAAGATTGAACTGGAATGGATGCCGGAATTCTCAACAACGTTGTGTTTTTTCCCAGTCCAAGACGTCATTTCTAATCTCTTTTATTCTTGTTCTCTGATGATCAGTTAGTTTTTAATTGGAAATGTCATGGGTTCTAATTAAAGTATTTATTTTTTGTTTTTCCTTGACTGTGGTCTCTATTTTCCTTGTTTTTATTATTCTATTGATTTTAATTAGGGTTCTGGTTTAACAATATATTGAATGAATTCTAGGTTTAGATTTATGGGTTTTATAAGCAGATTTTGTATTCTGATAAGGACAGATTCCTCCTTGTTGTGCACTATGCCCATGGTACACCATTTTTCTTTCTTTTTTTTTTTTTTTTTTACATGATCCATGTAATAGATGCATGTCCTTCTTGTAGATTGTAGAAGCAAGAAAAATCATGACATTAAGAATTATTTAGCCAAGTTTTCTATGTACTCGACCATTCATCATAACCTAATTCATATGGAAAGCCAGCATACTTTGTGCTTTCTACCTTGGGGACGTTTGGCCTTTTGGGTTGCATCCAAGAGGAACTGTGGTGGTCCATTTCCTAAGTCCTAACAAACTATGAAAATGTGTCATTTGTATTGTTGAAAGAAGCATTTATAATACCATAAAACTTGTTTTTTTATTAGATGTTGCCCCTTCCATTCAAGTGCTCATTAGAAGCTTTTTAGCTGGTTCATGGACTCCCTTATGCTCACAATTTTCATTTGGAGTGCATTGATGAGTGGCTTCTGTTGAATGTAAAGTATCTGCATTGTTGTTCAACCTAATTTTAATTTTATTTTTCTCTAAAAGTAAGGGACGTTCTAGAACCCATTGGCATTAAGGCCATTAGTTTATTAAGGTTTACTAGAACCACTACTTGACAAGTTCATAAGTCAATTTAGTTATGTTTATAACAGATTCTTTTCCCATGTGAGAATGGCTTTTTCCTAAGTGTCGATTTGAACATTTCGTTCAAATGAGTTACAAGGAGTGCCAATGTCTTAGAAGATTCTTTGGGAAGAGTGGGGGTTGGAAGAGATGGTCTTGAATGGGGTTACCTTGGGTTGGGATGTAATGTGTAACAGCTTTTTCTATTCTTCCAATTCTTCTTTCTTATTGTTGTTTTGTTCTACCTTTTGTTGTTAAAAGATGGTTGTTCTTATGGGCTAACTGCCCTCTTGTGTGAGCATCTTGAAGTTTTTCTCCCGATCAATGAAATGGATCCTACTACTTATAAAACTAAGTCAATTTAGGCCATTAGCTCCTTAGAGACACTGTTGAAACCAATCGACATTCAGGCCATTAGCTCCTTATAGCCACTGTTCATATTTCAATTTAGTCATGTATAGGGGTGTTAATGGACCGGTTTTGGGTTGGACTCTATCCAAATCAAAATCCATTTGGATGGATTGGACGGACCAATAAGACATTGAATTTGGATGGACCGATATGACATATTGGATTGGACCTGGTCCGTCCATAATGAATTTATATTGGATTGAGCCAATATCTGGTCCATTGATAGAAGATAAGAACATAGGTGTCAATGGACCAGGTCTGAGTTGAAACCAATCTAAATTAACAGGAATTTGAACAGATTGGGTAGTCTCTGGACCAGTCCAAAATATTCATTGGACTGGATTGGACCAGGTCCATTTGTAATGGACTGGACCGGATTGGACCAAATCCAATCCAATTGACACCCCTAGTCATGTATGTTCTTTTACCAAAAGAATTCCACTTTATTGAAATACATTATCCTTCAATTATGATGGCATCTTTTTAGGAGCACAGATGGGCTCTCTATATGCTAAAACTATTGGATTAGATTGGTATTTTGAATCAATTATAGTTTAGCTAGATAAATGGAGTTGTAAGCTTAGGCAAAGGTGTTACTTGTTGGGTTTGGTGTATGAGGTTGTTTATGAATGTGTTCAATTTACATACAATAGAATTTAGATAATTTTGGATTTTGAAAAGAAAGGGATTCCTAACACCTTCCTTTTTTCAACTTATTTAAATAGGATTAATTATTTGAGGAATTGGAGTCACTACAATTCAAAACAGTTTTTAATTGTAAAATTCAAGAGGTCCATCACTCCCAATTTCTAAATCTATGTCTATGATGGATGGTGACTCCAAAATCCAGCCATGAAGTGAGTCATATTTGCAATAACGGAATAGCGACTCTACTAGGGAATAAAGGGAATTATGTGGGTTCCATTTCTATACTCAACCTTGCTTTAGGTGAGCCATTTTATAATTTTCTTGTTTTTTACTATTAGTTTTTAAAGTTGGATTTGCCTCTCCACTTTAGTTCTTTATGATCAAATGAAACCATCATAACCCTTCCAAACCTCCTTATCTCTGCTCTAACTCAAAGCCCCCCTGAATCCCCTTTATACTTGATACATAGTATTATCATTTTTTGTTTGTTTAACCTTGTACAATGCCCTATTTTGATAGTTGCCTATATTCATGTAGCATAGTTAAATGTTATTTCCTTACATTAGAGATCTATTCCAGAAGATTAATATGATTTTAAATGAATTTTATCCCTTTGGAAAATTGTACTTCAGACACTGAGAATGGTTACCGTTGAAGAAAAGGTTAATTTATTGCATGTTGTTATCACCATTAATCTCAATGTTAAACTTTTGCCTATCTACTTCTTGCTATTCTTGAATCAAAAAAATCATAACCACCTAGCCTAACTTCAACTAATTTGATGTTTATGTTTTTTTCAAGCATATGACAGTCACACAAAGAGGAGACATACCTTAGCAACTATAGCCTACTAGCCTTCCAATTCAAATGCTCTTTGATTGGCTACTTTCCATCATTTTTTTGACCTGGTAAACGAGTGATTTCTTAAAATGATAATTTTGTTAGAGTGCTTCCTGCATGTGTGAGTTGCAAGATCAATAATCTTCTCTTTTCAATTGATAGTATTGAAATAATTAGTAGTCTCTTATGCCCACATTGATTGGAAAGGAGATGCAAGAAAGATGAATTTCAATGCTTCAAGGTTGAATTCTTTATTTGAATATAATTCCATTAGTTGAACTATCTATCAAGTTAAATTAATTCCATTAAAGATTTTGTTTGATATATAAAAATACATTGAAGTTTAATTTTCTTTTGTTTACTATTTTTGCTTTCCTTAATTTAAATGAAACATATCATACAATTGTCTTGTTTTTTTTTTTTTTCTTTCGCAAATACACATTCACACGGTTCATACAAATTATTGTGGAAGGATTGATCTTATTGGAATTACCTATGAATATGGCAAGCATGATCCTTTACTGCACGTGGTAGTTTGTTAAGCTTTTGTTAATTTATTACCTCCTTATGCATATACAACTGTAGGCACAAGCTAAATACAGATGCATCAATTACGGTACCTATTTATACTTTTTGCATAGTTTTATATATATGCACATTTACATTATATATCAAGTGGAATAATTAATCATGTTCTAATTCAGTTTTGTTTTCTTAACCTTACCAATCCTGCTCAATTAGGATTAAACAAATTGAAGTTTAGTTTCGTTTTGGGTCAAAG
This sequence comes from Nelumbo nucifera, assembly GCF_055504915.1. NCBI lineage: Eukaryota > Viridiplantae > Streptophyta > Magnoliopsida > Proteales > Nelumbonaceae > Nelumbo > Nelumbo nucifera. The sequence goes on from NC_142651.1 coordinate 98,668,778, forward strand.
ATTCAATAGTCAAACAAATTGGTAAATTCTATACCTGGTTATGGTTAATTGTTCACTGGTTTAAATACCCATGCATCACAAGGGCCATTCTACTAGTTAACTTTAAAAAGGAGGATAATCTAAAAAAAAACTTTAAAAAGGAGATAAGTCCTTAAAATAAGTAATGCCAAATGTAACCTTATCTATATTTTTTTATATTTTTCAAGTAATTAAGACAATGATCATTTTAGTCATACAAATTCATTATTAAAACAAATATTTTTGTCATATCCAAGTGTTGGTAAATTTTCCGTACGTGGGGAATTTATTTACCCACTGGGATTGAGAGATGAGTATCACTTGCCCGGGTAAATGATACCCAAAAAAATAATTTTTTTCTAGTCCCCACACAAATTTGAAAAAAAAAAAGAATATGGATTTCCTAATCAATAAGATTCAACTTATCCCTCTCTCAAAATCTAAAAAACGAACACCCCCTTAAGATAAAAGGCTTAAAAGTATCATGAGTTTTCAAAAAGTGACTTACATATCCTATTGAAATGGACTTAAATATACCTTGTAAGTTGATTTCATTAGACTTAAAACATACCCTCCATTAATCATCACATATAAACTCATAAGGCTAGTTTGGAAAGAGTGCAAATACAAATACATATAGAATGATACAAAATACAAGGTTTTGCACTCTACATATTTGTATTTGTACTCCATCCAAACCGAACTTAAGGTTGCGTTTGTAAAATGATGCAAATGGAGTGTACATCCCAGTTCAGGGTAAATTTGCACTTTGGTTCACTTTTTTTTTGTGTTTGGCAACATTACATTTATGCATTGACAAATGGCAGACCAATGCATATTTACATTGATAATAAGATGTAAAAATATATCAATAAAAAAGAAGTAAATTTGCATTCAAATGGGCTTTTGATAAAAAAACATATGCTTTATTGTAATTCATGTTTGCATCAATTACAACTAGAAGTCTGTTTGGTAAGAAAGTAAATTTGTCAGTGCAAAACTAACCCAATTTTGCAATTTATATGAACTGTTTTACACTTTACATATTTGCATTCACACTTATTTGCATTGTTTCTAAATGCAACCTAAAGAATTTTAAAATCATATTTTACCCTCTATGAGTGAAACGTCCACGATCCATCCCTACATGTTTTGGGTAGTTGTCAATGCATATGGAAGGGAATGGCAATTGAATTATCAATGAGAGGCTACAGAGTTATGAGAGGGGTCGAAAACTTGAGCAAAAGAACTTTTATCATCGTTTTGTTTTTTGAAAACCGTGATGTTCTTTCTATCTACAAATGGGTAACTGAGAACTTGCCCACTGATAGGATTTTATTGGTTGATTCTTTTGTAAGTGCACCCATATATTAGGCTATGCCATTGATTTGGTAGAACAAGTCTTAGATGCCCTTCTAGTTTCACTGCCATCCTCTTTGGATAGCATCATAAAGCCATCTTATAGTCACCCAAACCCAAACTATTTGTTTTGGGCACTAGGGTTGGATTTACAAACATGAAGGTTGTGTTTGGTTGAAGTACAATTTTATTTGCACTAGTGCAAATGCATGGGAGTGCAAATGAAAAAAAATGCAAATTCTCATTTAATTTTGTTTTGGGTTTTACTTTATTCTACTTCATGCCTTAATTTACTTCATCTGTACTCCAATCAAACAAAATAAGCTAAAACTTAAAACAAAAATAGGCATTTGCATTACCATGATTTTGCATAAGTGCAGATTTACTCGCATTGCAACCAAACACAACCCAAACAATTAGAGAACATGCTCAAATATGCAACAGGGCATGTGAAAACTCATTTGATTAAAGGAGCAAGCCACTTCCAAATGGAGGGCCCTGGTGATGACACTCGAATGATCAATATGGTTATGGAATTCACTGGATCGTTGTAGTAGCTAAAACAGCCTAGCCATGCTTTAAAATTGGCACAGTGAAATGAAATATAGTTTACGAGTGACAACATTTTCATTGGAAGCATATTCTTTTCACATTGATTTGCCAATCACTAGTTGTATTTTACTCTATTTTGTAATGTTTCAAGTATCCTTAGTTATATTCAATCTCTTAGGGAGAGTTGGTAGTTTTTCCTCTTTTGGTTTAGCAAGTAAAATCAAATGCATGAATTTGTCTCTTTATTTGTTTACTAGTAATTATCCACGTGCGTTCACATGAGATAATTTTCTTCATATTAATTACTTGAATTTTACAGATATAAATTGAAAATTAACAAAAGTAATAATATGATTAAAAATAAATTTAAATGCATGTAGTAATGTGTGTGTGCATTGCATGTGGAAATTTTAAATTACAATAACAATTATTATTATTATCATCATCATCATCATAATTATTATTATTATTATTATTATTATTATTATTATTATTATTATTATTATTATTATTATTATTATTATTATTATTATTATTATTAAATTTTGTATTCCATTTGTCATGTGCCCAAAATTTTCTCTTATCTTTTTTATTTTATTTTATTTTGCGATTCTTTGTATTTTTTATTATTAAAAAAATGTATTATTTGACTCTGACATCATTTAATTTCTAGGTAGAGTTTTGAAATTGGCTTTCTATTTTCATCATTAATAAAAATACTTCTTAGATTTCATAGTTATTTATTATTTTTTTATTATTTAATTATGACATTATTTATTAATCCATTTGACCCCAAATGGTCAAATTGCTTACCCACCACCGGGAGGGAAGAAAATGGTTTTGTTTTCAAATTACTTTTCAAAATATTTATTTTTATACTATTAAAATTAATAATCCGGATTTAATTACAAGAATTTATTGATAGGAATAACACTAAATTTTGGTCAATACTAAATTTTGTATTACATTTCCATCATTGATAAAATTATTTCTTATGTATAATACTTATTTTTTTCAATATAATTAATATATAATATTAGAAATGTACCCAATATTTTTATCTTTTATAAATATATAACAAAAAAAGTGCCCCAATTTTTTTTCTAATTTGTTCTTTATTTTTGTGATTCTTTGTACTTTTTATTTATGACATCATTTCATTTATGGGTTGATTTTAGATTTGAGATTCCATTTTCATCATTAATAAAATTACTTATTAAATATAATAATTATTTTATTTAGTATAATGAATATATAATATTAGAAATATACTCAATTCTTTTTTTATATTTTGATATTTTATTTTTTTATTATTTATTATTTAATTATGGCATTATTAGTTAACCCATTGACTCAAATGGTTAAATTGTTTATCCATCACCAAGAGGGAAGAAAATGGTTTTGTTTTCAAATTACTTTTCAAAGTATTTATTTTTATGCTATTAAAATTAATATTCTGGATTTAATTAGTAGAATTTAATGATGTGATCTTAAATATATGATCTAATGAGAGAATATACCTTAAATATTAGATTTAGTGAGAGATAATATGAAAAATAGTTTTATTTCCAATTGATTTTAAATTTGATATTCCATCACTATCATTAATTAAAACATTTCTTATTTATCATACTTATTATTGTTTAATATGTTGAATATATTATGATAAAAGTGTACCCAAAATTTTCTATATTTTTTTTTGCATTTCATCTATTTTTAAATTTTATTATTTAATTGTGGAAACATGGATTGGCCCATTTGACTCAAAATGGTTTAATTTCTTACCACCACATAACACTATATTTTTAGGTATATTTTAAAATATAAGTTTGTATGTTATTGAAATTATTAATTTATTATGTATGGATTTAATTAATAGAATTTAATGACAAAAAGAAACAAAAAGCCTTAAATATATGATTCAATGAAGGTAAATGCGAGTTAATAACTTAAATGTTGGATTTAATGAGAGAGAATTCAATACATTGAATACCTTAATATTATCTTTTTCAACTCATTTAATATTAATAACTGATTACCCTAATTGCCCTCTTGTTTTATCAATAAATTTAAATATGAAGGGGTAAATTTTGTCTTGAGAAAATTCCATAAATATTTTTATGGCTATTCCTGCTTTTTAAAGTAGTGTAGAATTTTTAAAAATGGAAAGAAGATGACATATAAAAGAGTCACAAGGTGTATTTAAGTCCATTTTAAAATCTCAATGTATTGGTAAGTCAACTTGTGAAATATGAGGGTATGTTTAAGTCTTTTACCATGTTATTTAATATTTATTATTTTAAAGGGATAAAGATGGAGGCATTCATCAAGTTTTCATAAATTGACTCAAACATACCCCAAGTTTTTAAAATAAACTTAAACATGCCTTGTGCCCTTACCCCACTAGTTTTAAATATACCATCGTCACATTGCGAACTTACAAACAAAATTAAAATACTATTTTACACTCATATGCTCTTCGATGAGATTCTCAACCGGTGACATTATTCTTATTCTAACAAGGATCGAAGATATGCAGAAATCGGGGGAGAATATGGAAACAAAATGATAAGGAATAGTTGGATTAGATCAAACACTTGGATTCTCAACTGTTGAGTTGTTGTTCAATATAACTAAGCCAAAACAATTGGAATTTCTTTCATTGATTCTCCACTGGTTTGTGTTCTCTATTGGTGAGTTATTTGTTTTTTAATCTTTACCAATAAGTTTTCTTTGTTTTAAACCCTACTAAATTTTCTTTCATGAAAAGCTCATTGGTGAAACTACAACCAAAACTTAAGCCATCAATGGTCACTATGTCCCATTGAAAGGTGTTTATGCCAATGTATTAATGGAAAAAAAAAATTGATGATCCATTCACATAAAATGCCATTTTTAAGTAGTAAATTTCTGTTAGTCTGTCTTTTATAGTTTTATGAACAAAAATGCCCCTGAATGGGGCGGATATTCCACTTTGTTTGAACAATAATTCACCGATTTATTTTAAAACCTCGATGTATCTTAAACAATAATTCACCATTCCAAGATAGACGTTTTGTTTTTACTTTAAAACAAATAAACCACTTTTTTCAGCCCATAGCAAAATTGTGATTCTCTATCAGTACGGTCTTTGTTTGAAGGAGTTTTTTGTTTGTTTTTCTTTGGTTCTCTTTGGAAGAATTGAAATAATAAAAAGGGTAAAAGAGTTATATAGTATTTTGAGTCCATTTTAAAACTTCAAGGTATCTATAAGTAAATTTCTTAAAACTCGGGGCATGCTTAAGTCTTTTACCCTAAAAACATGATAAAATTACAAATAACCACCTTATACTTCAGGGTGGTAAGCACTAACCCCCAAAACTTTGTTTTGTGACAAGATCCCTCTCCATATTTCTACATCCAAGCACTTTGCCCTTGGGCCACTAGCTAAATTATATATTCAAACCTACATGGACCAATAGTAATAAATATTAAAATGATGAAAATAACCATTATAAATCATAAATCATTCCTAATGTTTTATTGGAAACACTTACCTCGGTAAGTGAACTTACTTAGGTATAAGCGCATTTATCCAAGTAAACATTTATTGGGAAACACTTACCCATGTTATCTTGATACCCATGCAAGTTCTATAATTACATTTTTACCCATAAAACAATGTTAGAATGGGCAAATGTGTCCTATTATGTTTTGAAAATTTCCCCCAAAGTGAAAAATTTACTTACCCACCTGGGAGATGGATATCACTTATTCGGTTAAGTGGTACATAGGAAAACCAACTTTACCATAGAGCCCATAACCTACTTAAAAAAAAAATTAACAATGTAAAGTTGGTCAATAAGAATCACTATCATGTTGACCAACTTTCCCCCTTGGATTTCCCAAAAACGAGCGAGCCCAAACCATATATCTCTTTGCTTCTTATATCATTTCCCATTGCTTATGTTGACATTTGCCACTAGCCAATGCACTTTTGATATGCTCTAATTTCATATGCATTTGCCACATGCAACTAGCTCCCATCACCAAACCCCAATGCAAGGGCCCCACCTGCTAGTATATATTAAAGGAAAACTCTTAAACTATAAAGCTTATCATTTAGACACATGGCATTCTATTTTTCAATAAATAGTATTCAAAGATGATGATAATAAACTTGTTGGGGCTACTTATTTGATTATTTTCAAATTGCCAATAAATTCATGTTTCTTGAACTTCCATATCTCAAATGAAGAAAAATCAATTTCTAGTGAAGATTAAAAGTTGTATCATTTAGGAGTTTGATGTAATCACTTTCAAAAAACTCAAAATGGATTTATCTCATACCAACATTGGTTAAACAAACAATCTACAAACCAATGGTTAATTTGCTAGACTCTTAGGCATTTTCCAAACCTTGTTGTGCTCAAGAACTTGATAAAAAAGCTTTGTTTTACGCATTCTTGTGGACTAAGAAGTTAAATCCAAAAGGTTATGAATCAACTTGTTAAGGAATATGAGTTTTATGAAGTTATGAACTTAGAGTCAATTGCTCGAGGCAATGAGACAACTATATATAATTGGCTTAGTGAATAGTGACTAAGGAATTAACTAGTTAAGACAACCAGCTGATTGGCAAGTTATAAAAATTTTGACTTTGCCTAGAAGTTTACTTCATAACCCTGAAGTTGACTACTTGCTTAGCCTATTAGAGGATTATTGCTTCAAACGATTAAGAACTAATAGTTAATGTAACTAGTTTACTTCATGGCACAATAAGCCTTTCCTCTTTGGTTATTTAAGAGCTCAAATGGCTCTTTCCTCTTTGGGATGTCATAAAATAATTTAGAAATCATCTATGAACTTCTCCAATCAAAGAAAATCGGTGATTCAATGGAACAAGCGGTAACAATACTTGATATTTGAATCATTGATATAACAACTTCGTGGTTAACAAAGAAGGAAAACAATTGGGAATGATGAAAAAGAGATGACAACGAGGGAACTAATGATAAATTTAGAGAGATCCCTAAGGCTATGTTTGGTTTGAAGGAAATGGTAGGGAAAGGAAGGGAAAGACAGGGAAACCAATACAAGGCTTGTAAAGGTTTCCCTACCTTTGCCTTCCTTTCCCTACATTTTCCTTCAAACCAACCATAGACTAAGAGTTGGAAATAGGGAGTAAGATAAAATTTTTAGTGTGAGAGCCTTGAGAGAAAGAAATTGTGAATGCATTGAGCCCCAAGTTCTCTTACGCCATGGTTTTACATCAAACCTTTATTGCATATTGAATAGTTTGATTTGTATTGTTATATTGGCCTTGTAAAGGCAAGAGCTTCTATGTTGTTATTGTTTGTTTGCCTTGTATTTGCAAGAGAGTGGTTACTATCAAGTGGGTAAAGGGATTATAGATGAGCTATGTTCAAGTGTTTAGGGATTCAACACAAGAAAGGCTGAGATGGCACTTGTAAGTTATACGTGGATATGTAATAGTTTTGCTGGCACCTATTAGTCCAATCGATGTTATAAAGGGTATTGGTGGATGGCATTTGTAAATCCAACTGAAAGTGGATTATGAAATTCTCAAGCAGTATGCCCAAGGAGAGGGCATAGGAAAGGATATTTGAATCTCTATAAATCTTCCGTGTTATTTGCCATGCTTAGTCATTCATACACACTAACATTCTTGATATAAAAAGAAACCATTAGGAGTTTGTTATTATTATTTTTTTTTTGGGGGGGGGGTGGATTCTTGATTAGTACCCTGCACTTTGGGTCTAGTGCCACATTGGCCTTTGAATTTTAAAACGTGACAATTTAGTGTCCAAACTTTCAAAATGTCCCAATCCGGTACTTGCTATTAACCAACTGTCAAGTGGCATTTGAAAAGACTCAAATGCCCCTTTTGAGTGATCTAATTCTTTATCAACCATCTAATTCATATCAAACTCACTAGAGTATTATGTCAAATAGAAATAAAAAGGTGCAAAAGAAAAGAGAGAGAAACCAAGTTAGGCAATCTAATCATCACCGAGTAGCATTTAACAGGCGAATGGTACAATTTGAAAACTAAAAGCATTAGTAGAAAAAGATTGAAGGATCAAACATCCCCTCTTATTTTTTTTTTATGAATAAGGGAGTTTATAACTTAGTGTGTGGTATTGATTGGGACCGGGGAGGTCTGTTGCAACAAGTAAATGGATAAACAATGGTTGTACTCGATCAATGATTTGGGAAACATCTTATCTCTTATTTGTGTTTGAAATTTAAATGTTTGACACCCAACCAACGATGAATAGAGAATCTGATTCTGGTTATGGCATGCTGCTTTGGTCGATCGACGCGCAAATGTAACAGGAGTTCACGATTTGGGGGCAAACGGATTAAGATGAAATAGAGGTGATGGGTTTGGGGTGAAAAAGATAAGGAAATATTTTTTTTTTTCATTGAAATAATGGAGCTAGGGGAGAGAAAGAGAGGAGGAAAACAATGAGAGCAAAACGGAACATTGGGAAGGATTTGAGTGCGAGGAGATTACACCTTTGGTTTAGGGTTAAAGGGCGAAAAAGGGGATCGGAGTTGATGACCAATATGTTAGAAAGATGGAGGGAGAAGGGCAATGGTGAAGGAAGGGGAAAGTGAAGATAAATAGATCGTGTGATGGAGACAAGTAAAAACCAGTGAGAGCTGTCGGAGAGCAAGCATATGCTGCTCAGGAATAACCGTAACGTTGTCGTTGGCAACAATAGTAACAAAGCATTGTTTTGGTAGTGCTCTCTCTCTCTCCCCTTCCAAACCCATATCCCAAAACACTTAAATAACCACAAATAAATAGAGAGATGCACTGAACCAACTTGCTTTATGGAATTGGCAATTTTAGGCCCAATACCGTGGTCATAAAACGGAGTCGCTTGGATCAACGTAGTTGAAATATGCTCAATTGAATGGCTATGAAGAACACGTTTGTATCTCAAAGGATTCGAGATGCATTCGGGAAAGAAATTGGGCAGGATATCAAATGGGATTATACATATGTTTCATTTTCTTGAAGAAGAAGATGATGGATAGTGTTTTATTTTTAAGGGTAGTTTTGATATTTTAAAAGTTTAAGTCGCACACGACGTCACAAGATACACATAATTGAAAGTTCAGATAATGAATTGTCGATATGGATGTTCAAATTCGGTTGACAAACCGAAAATACAATCGAACCAAAATCAAACAAGCTAATTCGGTTCGATTAATTTGAGTGTTGATTCGGTTCAGTTTTTATTTTCTAAAAAAATTCTTTTTAGTTCGATTTTGACTGAGATTTTCAACCAAATCAAACCAAAAACTGAATTAGTAGTTGTATTTAATTAAGTATATTAAATATATATATTCAATTCAATACTTTATACTCATTAATTAATAATTATTATCTCTTCCAATGGGCAATGGTCAATTCACAATTCCCCATTGTGCATTGGGCGGTTGGGCCTATTCCAGCTTTTAATTAATAATAGTTAATAAAATAGCCTATTATTAATTGTTTGTCAAAAATGAGTGTAATTGCTTTTATAATTTGTCATTCAACTGTTCATTAAATGACTTTAATTGTATTAATTCTTCATTAAAACCTATACTAAAGATTAATAGCTAATTGTTCATTAATTATTAAAACCGAATCAAACCAAACTAAATTTGGTTAGGATCGGTTCGGTTCCAAATTGTTGTCCAATTCGGTTTGATTGGGATAGATGGTCAAACCGAATAGTTGGTTAAGTTTTTGGTTTAACCAAATCGACTGATTGTACACTCCTAATTGTCGCATTTTAAAGTTTGGGGACCAAAGTGGCATTAGACCCAATATATAGGGTACAGTTGCAAAAACTAGGGTTTCAAGAGAGAGAAAGAAATAAGAGAAGAGAATAAAAAGAAGAGGAAGAAGAAGGAGATGAAGAAGAGAGTTGATGAGGGGTAATTTGGTCTTCCGAATGACATCATGACACGTGGAATTCTTGAAAAGCTAGATGACACCTCAACACTAAGTAGGCAGATCACCTTGGTAGAGCGGCTAGCAACACCTCGTACAGGGCCGACCTATAGTACCTCAGCCTGGCCGACCAAACAGACCTCGGTGTAAGGAGCAACCTCCTCCGAGGACCAGTCGAGATGACTTGGGTACCGGTAGCGACCTACGAGACGTGCTCGCTGACTTGCTCTTTAAGCCCGTTATCAAGACCGAATTCTCTGGGGGTAACAACGCTCGACCGTTAAGCCCGCCTATCCATATCGTTCGCATCAGAGTTGATTAAACAAACATTAGCCATCTAGGTAGATCACGTAACTGACTAAGATATTCTCTTTGAACATAGCGGGAGTGGATCTCTGGGAATCTCGGGCCCATTACAAGGGGCCTCCAGCCCCTTACACCTATATGAAGGCATCACTCTCCTGAGAGAATGTACGTGCGATTCAGCTTTCGCATACTTTGATCTTGTAAGCATTTTAGTTCCTTCTAAAATTCCCAACTCGCTGACTTAAGCATCGGAGTGCCCACCCCTGGTAAACGTAACCCGGGCACTCAAATACCATTTCCCTGCAGGTCTCCTCAGAGAACTACACAGTTTATCGATTAACTTAGCTTGTCATGTGAGCTAACTCCTAGCTTAACCTTACCCAACTCGGCATCCGACTCATTAGCTAGCGGGGAGATGACAGATCGCACATCATCAAGAGCAATTTGTCGAGAGGTGTGTGTTGTTCACTATTCACACCCTCAAAAGTTTATTTTATAATTTGAAAAATAATAATTACAAGAAGGCCTTTATTTGGGTGTCCAAATACTGAGAGAATATAAGAAAGGAGAAAAATACCAAAGCCACCCTTGTCTAACCATTCTCAACACTCCCCCTCAAGTTGAGCATATATGTCAATCATGCCTAACTTGGCAAGGTTCATAGCAAACTTTGAATGGTGAACACCTTTAGTGAGGCAATCGGCTAGTTGGTCTTCTGACCTTACAAAAGGAAGGCAAATCTCTCTGCTAACAATTCTTTCTCTAATAAAGTTTTTATCCACCTCAATATGCTTTGTACGATCATGTTGAACATGATTGTGAGCAGTATTTATGGCTGCTTGATTATCACAATATAGTATCATTTTTACATTTGCTTGGATGCCAATCTCAGTCAATAAGGTCTTCAACCAAAGTAGTTCAGACACTCCATGAGCCATTGCCCTGTATTCTGCCTCAGCACTAAAACAAGCAGCCATAGATTGTTTCTTACTTCTCTAGGAAACCACATTGCCTCCAACTGAGGCACAATAATCGGATGTAATTCTTCTATCATCGATGGACCCTACCCAATTAGCATCTGTATAAGCCTCAATCTTTAGATGGCCATGGTTGGAATACAACATTCCTTTGCCAGGGCATCTTTTCAGGTAGGCTAAAATTATGTTAATTGCCTACATATGAGATGTCCTAGGTTCATGCATATATTGGCTAATCACTCCAATAGCATAGGAAATGTTAGGGTCTAGTCAAACAAAGATACAGAAGGTGTCCCACAAATCTTTGATATACCCCCTGTCTGGAAGAACTTTTCCTTCAGTATAGTTCAACTTGTGGTTAGAGTTTTTATAGGCTTACACCCTAATTTCCCAACATCATGAAGTAAATCAAGTTCATATTTCCTTGGTGACAAGAAAATCCCCTTCTTAGATCTTGCAACTCCAGTGCCAATAAAGTATCAGAGATCACCAATGTCCTTAATCTCAAATTCAAAAGTAATGAATGACTTTAACTGAGAGATACATGTGATATCATCACCTGTCACAACAAATGTCATCAACATATACTATCAAAATTGTTACTCTACCATCAACTCTTCTGATAAATAAGGTGTGGTCTGCTTGGGATTGAGAATAACCAATCTTTAAGATGGTATGCCTGAACCTATCAAACCATGCTCTTTGAGACTATTTTAGTCCATACAAAAACTTCCTCAAGCGGCACACTTTTCTATTACTGTTAGGAAAATTTACCCCAAGTGGTAAATCCATATACACTTCATCTTGTAAGTCCCCATTAAGGATGGTGTTTTTTACATCCATTTGATATAAAGGCCACGACTAATGGGTGACAAGATACATGATCATATGAATAGAGTTCATTTTAGTAAGTAGAGCAAATGTTTCCAGATAATCAATGCCATAAGTTTGAGTGTATCATTTGGCTACAAGTCGAGCTTTGTATCTTTTAATTGAGTCATCTGTCTTGTGCTTAATAGTATAAACCCACTTACACCCAACAAGAATCTTATATTTAGGGCACGGAACAATCTCCCAAGTCTGGTTCTTTATTAGGACTTCCATTTCTTAGTTCATAGTTCCATTATAGTGGGAGCTCTACATTGCCTCTATAACACTACGAAGGATGGAAACAAAATATATGTCAGAAATATAGACATAATAGGTGGGAGAGCATCATAAGACACATAGTTAGTGATAGGATACTTGTTACATGTCCTCTTCCATTTTCGAATAGGATTGTCAGGAGGTTCAAGATTACATGAATTTGGGAAATCAGATTGTGATGGGCATTCTGTTTCATGAGTCACCCTCTTATTGTGCCTGATGAAAGACTACTGCCAGGACCGACGTCGATTTACAGGAGGAGGAGGAGGGGATGGAATAGATGTAGGAATAGAAGTAGGAACATGAAGGCATAAAGGAATCCAATATTCACTTGCATTCTCCCTTGAAGAAAATGACATGATGACTGGAAAAATGAAGAGGATTCTAAAAAGGTAACATCCTTAGAGACATATCTCTTATTAGAGAGAGCACCAAAGCATTTATAGCCTTTCTGGACTAGATAGTAACAAATATACACTTTAATTTATGATCAAACTTGCGCTGGGAAGGACTTATATCATGAACAAAACAACATAACCAAAGACCTTAGGGGGTAGATTAAAAAGAGTTTCATTAGGGAAGAGTAGTTGATGAGGAGAATGAAGGTTAATGACCCTTGATGGGAGTCTATTAATGAGATACATAGTTGTCTCAAAAACATCACCCCAAAAACGAGTTGGAACAATAAGCCTCAAGCAACTTCTACCACATGTCCATTTTTTTTTCAGCCACCTCATTTTGTTGTGGAGTATGACTACATGAACTTTGGTGAATGGTGACCCTGTATTCGAGAAATCTATGCAAGTGATGTTCAAAATATTTCTTGGCATTGTCAGATCTTATTATCTTAACTCTTTTCACAAAATGTGTCTCGATCATATTCATGAAGTTTTCAACAATCATAGGAACTTTATCTCTACTTTTCATTAAGTAAAGCCATGTAAACCGATTGTAGTTATCAACGAAGAGAATGAAATATTTATACCCCCCATACATAAGACAACATATGGGCCCTAAATATTAGTATGGATCAAGTGGAAAGCAACATTACTTCTTTTATTGTTTGCAGAAACACATGTTTTCTACATTGTTTGGATAAATGCCAAATTCCACATTCAAAATTCAATTTGGATACAGAATCAAACAAGTTTGAAAACAAAAACATGACAGAATTAACAAACATATGACTAAGGCGACAATGTCATAATTTCAAGACTCATTTTCTCATTAAACAATACTCAATTTGGCTTGACAATCCATGCTTTGAAGGTCCATTTAGGAGGTAGACTCTATCTATTTTATGCCCACTTTCAATCGTTTTCCCCATGCTCAAGTCATAAAAAACACAATGGGTGGGAAAAAAGGTCACTGAGCAATTGTGGGATTTTGTTAGAGAATTAATAGACAATAATTTTTTTTGTAGCCGGGGCACATGTAGAATAGAGTCAAGCGAAATGTTATTAGTGATTATGAATTCACTCTGACCCGAGATTGGGGTCTTAGATCCATTAGCAACAATAGTCTTGCCTTTCCTCGGGGTTAACTTATATGAGGTAAAATGTGAAGGCATACCGGTCATATGGGCAATAGCCCCAGAGTTTACAATCCATGGGCTAAAAGAGGTGGGACAAGAAAGTGCCGTACCTATCTTGGCATATGAACTAGATAGATTACTAAGTCCAAAACCAGATGATAAGGATATACCACCATTCTCTAACTGCAACAATATATTTCTGAGTTTGTCCATCACATCAAAGGAGTTAAGCACATTTGAGGGCTGAGCATCATTACCAACTGTAGCCAAGTGAGCATTGCCCTTCTTCCCAGTTTTGTATTTCTCTGGTTTTACATGAGGGTTGAGCTTCCAACACCTTTTGCTTGGGTTGAGATGACATAAAGGCATAATGATCACTCACAGAGGATTGCATCATGGTGGTTCTTCGACTTTCTTCCCCTTGTACAAGAGAGTAAGCAACAACAAGAGAGACAATGCCTGCATTAAGAATGTGTTGCTTGGTGAAATCAAACTTTGGGTTTAAGTTAGCCAAAAATCAAAGACTTTATTCTCCTATATGTACTTCCGATACTGATCACCATCTTCAGGGTACTTCAAAACTAGAGCTTTCAAGTGATCAATTTCTTCCTAGATAGATTATAGAGAAGAAAAATATATGGCAACATATCTCTCCCCTTGACGCATACTGCAAGCTTCCCTCTAAAGCTGATACACTCTAGTAGTATTGTTAACTTGGGAATAAGTAGCAACTACCCTATCCCGGATATCATTGGCAGATAGAAACATATAATTTTAGGCAATATGAGGTTACATTGAGCAAATCAGCCATGACATAACAAGGGAGTTTTCCTGTTCCCACCTTGCAAATTTTGGGTCTTTAGGACTCGACTTCACTTCCCTTCCTATCATGAATCCCAGTTTACCCCTCCCAGTAATGGTAAGTTTAGCAGACTGAGACCGCTCTAAAAAATTAGTTCCATCCAGTTTAATAGTGGTTATCATACCACTGAAAATATTTGTAGTTTTTGGGAGCACGTCGGGAACCATATGAAAGTCCTTAGATGATTCCATATTCTAACAATACACATTTTCACCAACCAAAAAGGACCCCCAATATTTTAACCGATGTTCTAGACTCAAAACTAGGTTACCATGCGGTTAAGAACCAAAGGAAGACCCAAAAAACTAGGTTGGCAGCAAAATAGAGGGAGAAAAAAATCTCCCAAAAATCACACAGTGCTCATAAAATTACGGGACCACTTCTCATCAATCCCAAATTGAGAAAATACCTGAGTGGTCTAGGTTTTACAAAAGAAAAAAATCATTAAACTTGTTGTACTTGGCTCTACGTTAAATATGGAATTTCTGCGATTTTTCTCCTTGAAAATCCACCAAAAATCATAGAGGTTTCATATAATGACAAGAGTCATACCAAAATTTTTCTAAAATCAAGGTGAATCAAACTGTATTGATTTTATAGACTACTGCCAACACTTGTACGGACTGCTGACGTCATCTGGTGGCTGTTTGATGCTAGTAGTTGCCTTTGGGTTGGAGACCACAGACCAACAGAGAACCAATTCGAGATGCTTCTACTTGCTCTGATACCAAGTTGCAGAAACTAGAGTTTCAGGAGAGAAAAAGAAAGAAGAGAAGAAGAAGACGAATAAGAGGACGAAGAAGGAGACGGACAAAGAGAGAAAGAAGAGAGTAGTGTGTTGAAAGGTGTGTAGTTCACTGTTCATACCCTCAAAAGTTTACTTTATAATTTGAAAAAATTATAATTACAAGAAGGTCCTTATTTGGGTGCCCAAATAATGAGAGAATATAAGAAAGGAGAAAAGACCAAAACACTCATATATAACCATTCTCAACAGGTACTAATCTGGAATTTGTCCTTTTTTTATACCCTAATTCACCCTTTATTGGATTAAATAGAAGTTTTATTCCTCACACATGTCTTTACATATTATCATAAAATAATGAATAGTTAGTTCTAATGTTAGAAAAAAAGTATAGCTTTATGCACACAACTATCCATAAAAAAATGGATTCACTCCAAAAATAACTTGAGACACATGACTACATGTAAAAAAATATAAACTCCAAAAGGGATGTGAGGGCCATATTAATATTTGCAACTCAATTTATTAATTCAAATAAAAATTCGTTATAAGAACTTTTATAAAGTATATACATTAAATCTGGTTTAATTAATTATTTAAATTAAATATAATTATTAAATACAGTGAATTTCAAATAAAATGATATTTATTATAAAAAAAAACCAAAGATACATAGCTCTTGCCCCGTACTTAGTACGGGGTCATTCCTAGTAAGATATCAAGGCATTGAGGCGTCCCAACGCTTAAATCAAAAAATCTAAATTCGAGAGGATAAGGTGATATTGATTATTGACTGCCTACACTTCCTTACTATATTCGCGCTCACTCTATCGGCTCTAAACTCATCGCCTTTTATTTGTTCGTTTTAATTAACTGTTCTCATCTCTTCAATGGCGATGGGAACAGCTAGTTGCTCGTTCTCCATGTTCAGAATCACGGAAACCTGTCCTACCCCGTCATATATTTTTAACTGCCGCTTTGCCACTTTGCGGAGAACCATTTCTTTAGATATGAATAAAGACGTGCATTTGAAACGAAGAGCCTTGAAGAAAGACTGCTTTCCTACAGGGAAAGCCAGAGAAAAGGTGAACTATAAACCTCATTTTTCACTACTCATTACTCATGCTTCGCTTATATACCAATGGAGGTCTTTTATCTGATAATTTCGCGAAATGTGAATCTGGTTTTTTTTTTTTATTTGTATTATTCTTAATTATTCTCTTCGAGCATTTAGGATTATGTGTTGATTTAGTTTATAAATATTCGCACAGAATCAATACATATAAGCCAATGTTGTACTATTCTGATTCTGTGATTAACCAACAAATGATTTTTTTTTTGTTTGTTTATTGGTCAATATGCTTTTTCTTTCTGGGTTCAGCTGAGATGACGTTATTACTCAGTTATTCCCGAACTATTTTTTCCTTCATCCATCGGGGGGCTTGTAGACCACGTCAAAACGGAGTATCTTTTTCCACCGTGCTTGAACAGAAAAGTTATCATTTAGAACGGAGCTGACATTCATCATTCGCATGACAATAGAAGTTGTAAATTAAATCAAATTTATTTATTTATTTTATGTCAATAACGAAAGTGGCTTCTCAATGTTGGAACAATGTTATAGTGATTTATTGAAATGGTTTAATTATGAATAATGGAATGTCATTGGTTAATTGCATAGTAAATGCATCTCATTTGTGAAAATTCACTAGTTTTAATCATTTTTTTTTCTATTGTCAAGTTATTATTATTGTTTTTTTCTGCAATATTGCATTTTTACCAGAACAATATTTTAATTGTCTAATTTGTTCTTTTTAAAACTTGCATATGCAAGTTCAGATGGAAGGCATTTCTAGAAAGAGATTTCCTGCTAGATCAAAGAATGAAATGTCATATTTGCCTCCAAATGACAGTGGAGGAAATAAGAGTCGATCTCAACCAACAGTTTTTAAATCAATTGGCACACAGAGAAAAGACAAGAAGGGGTCTGCATATGATCTTAAAGAACAACAGGCATGATAACTGGCATCCCCTCAACAAGCTATTGTTATGCTATCTTTCCTAGTGTCTTAATGTTTCTTTATTGTTCAACAAGCAATTTTTGTGATGAGTTTATGGAACATAAATGAACTTTGTTGCCATTCACCGCATTATTTAATATATAAATAACACATGAAGTAGGAGAACAAGTTGGTTTTGATAGGCATCTTACTTTCTCTCTTTCTACCCCCTCCAACATAACAAGAATGTTTGCATTATAGTCGTTATAGAATTCTCTAAAATCACATTTGTAAACACAATTGATGATTGGTTGTTTTACTCTATTGCTCATGATATAGCTAGAGGTATATCATCTCTTACCTTCCATGTATATGATTAGACTTGAACTTTTCATTGTTTTTGAAAGGTTCAAATAATTCCAAATTGAAGTTATTTATTCACTGCATGTGTAAATAACGATTCTTATTTTATTAGAACTATGTTTACTATATTAGGATTGTTATGAGTCCCATGGCTGTATTTCTTTTTTTGATAAGTGAGAGTAGTTTTATTAATTCAAATAAAGAAAGTACAGTCAGCCTAGGAGGAGGCACGAGGTGTTACCACCCCCAAGGACTGAACCATAAGCACTAAACATACACAAGCATGAAACACAATTACAAGGTAGCCCAAAATAGATCTCTCCTTGATACCCTTTGCTTGGCTAGAGAATCAGCCATTGCATTTGCTGATCTGCTGACCCACTGAACCCTGACTGTCATATTTCTTGTCAGCCATTTAACTTTCTTTAACAGATCCCTGTAGCCCCAACAAGCTGTTTCTGGACTTGTCAGCCATCCCACTACTACCTCGGAATCCCCTTCTACTATCAAATTGTTCACTCCAAGTTGACTGGCCAGCTGTATACCTTGCACTGATGTTAGTATCTCGGCCCTTACAAAATCACCAACACCCGTTGGTCCTGAAAATAAAGACAACATGTTGCTGTCTTTGTCTCTCAGAATCCCTCCTATTCCGGATGGCCCTGGGTTACCTTGGCAGCTACCATCAAAATTCAATTTTACCACTCCATCCGGTGGGGGTTTCCATTCAACTCATGGTTTGTTCTTTGTGGATACTGTAGAAGCCACTGCTTCCCAATTTCTCCTTAAGTCATCAAAGGAGTAAACCGCCAACAAGTGTGAAGATTTCAGCCACGAGGTTGTCCTTGTCATTATGTACTCCTTGATTTCAACAAGACTTCTTTCCTTAAAAATATTCTAGCATTTCTCTCCTCCCATAACGTCCACAAGGTAGCAGCTCTGATACATTTCCACATTAGCTTCCCTCTTTTTGTCATTCTCCCAAAGGCAGACGGAGTGAACAACAACTTTACTTCGGAGAGCAAGTTCCACTTGCACCCAAATAACGAAACAACCTAGTTCCAAATATTGGCAGCAAAAGAGCACAATATCAACAAATGGTTATAGTCCTCACCCTTCACTTTACACATAAAGCACCAATTTGGGAACAAACACATATAAGGTTTCTTCTTTTGCAAATTTTCCACAATATTGATCTTACCATAATAGGCTTCCCAACAAAACACTGCTATTTTAGGGGGTATTGGCCTTGTTCAGACCTCTTTAATGGGGAAGACCTGAGAGGAGGGGTTGGAGCAAAGGGATTTAAAGAAAGATGCACAAGTGAAGGAGCCAACCGGGATTTAAAGAAAGATGCACAAGGGGGGTCCAAACACACCGAGTCTAGAAGCAACAAGAGCTCTAAAACACAAGAAAATTCTTCATCCCTTAATCCTCTTTGAAACCCAAAATCCTAGTTTAAATCCAAAGGGAGAACTGGGGGGGGGAAGGAATCATGAAATGGGCTTCTTTTTAAAGAGGAAGATGAAATAGAGAGAAGGGAAACGGTCTTTTAGGGGTTGAGTGCTCACCCAAATATCTTCCCAAAAAAGAACAGAGTTTGCAGGACAAACATCATACCTTACAAACCTGAGGAATTTAGGAAGAATGCCAGAAATAGCCTTCCAGGGTGTTGTGAGCAAAGCCCTTCAGGATACCTCTTCATCCTAGTCTGATCCAGAACAACCATGGATACTCTTCACTACTTCATGTCACAACCTCTCCCTCTCTAGGGGCCACCTCCAAAGCCACTTACCTAAAAGAGCTTTATTCTCACTCACTACATTCCCTAAGCCTAGGCCTCATTTTTTTTTTTGCTTCGACTCACCACCTCCTACCTAATCAAGTGATCTTTTTTTTCTTCCCTAGCTTCCCATAAGAAGACCCTCATCAGTTTTTCCAACCTCTTTGCCTCCCTTTTAGGAACTAAAGACTGACAGGAAGTATAATAATGTCAAGTTGGCTAAAGCTGCCTTAATCAAAGTAACTCTACCCCCCAAGGAAATATAATTTTTCTTCCAAGTTGCCAATCTTTTCTTGAAATTTTCCACCACCAGGTTTCAAAACCTACTTTCCTTTGGATTTGCACCTAAGGGAAGTCCTAGGTAGGATAAAGGCCACTGAGATCAAGTGCATTCTAAAGAGGCTGCTATAGACTCCATCTCCTCTTTGTTCAAATTTATTCCCACAACACAGCTCTTCTCAAAATTTATCTTCAAATTTGAGGCCCTCTCAAAGTGAATTATTAAATCCTTCAGACTCCTTACCTCCATCAGATCACAACTTTCACAAAAGATTATTATGTCATCTACAAATTGAAGATGGGTAACTGAAACTCTACCTATTCTCCACCCTCTTAAAGACCCAGCCCTATCCACTTCTGAGAGGAGTCTACTAAAAGCGTCGACAACTAGAGTGAATAGGAAAGGTGACATGGGATCACCTTGTCTCAAACCCCTACTAGTTGGGAAAAAAACCATTAACTACCCCATTAACTAGGAGTCCCATGGCTGTATTACCATCCAAAAGTTGATAATTGGTTGAACCCCAACTTCACCATACCAGTTACTTTTCTCTTCCTAACTGAAGAGCAATTATGACAAACTTGGTCATGTTTTTTATTTGTCCATGTGGATATATTTAATATTTCCTGTTATTATTGAATCAAGGCTGTCTTACTGAACCCCCAAAATGAATAACTATTGTTGATTGTGTGATAGCTGATTACTGTGAAGCCATTCATTTAGATGACAATTATTTGTGATTTGTCATTCCTGCAATCAATCTGGAGGGGGTGGGGGTGGGGAACTAATTTGTAGTTTGGGTCTATTGTGCACATGTCTCTTCCTTTATCAATATGTGGAGAAGCATTGAAGGTGGGAAACAATGCTGTGTTTTCAGGTTAAAGACACAGGAGATCTTCAAGATGCAGCTTTTCTTAATGCTGTTGTGAAGGTATGGCCTGGAATATATATTATAAAGATTGCTGCTTGCTGATGGCTATGAATTTTACCTGTTCTATTCCTTTCGTTTTAGTAAGTAGTTCAAAGCTGCAAAGCCATATTCCTTCACATAATTATTTTTTTTTGTAATAAATAAAAATAGAATTTATTACTCATTAAAAAGGAGAATTTATTACCACATTCCACAAACTAGCCATGAGCCATACTACTCCAAATACAGACCTCTCTATTAACGAGAAGCAACCTCCTGAACCACCACCTAAATCCCAAATATACTCAGCTACTCCAAATCAGAAAAGCAAAAACACCCACTCATCCCTTGTACATTTTAAGTGAAAGCGTTCCTTCATATAATTATGTAAGGGACCAGTATCCAATGGTGCGAAGGGGGAAATTTCTCAACTCTACTTTGGGTACCGTCACATGGGGCACAAACATGGTGGTGTGTATTACGCAACTTTGGGCCTCCTAGGCAATTTCCTACATCGAGGATGGTCCTAATCAAATGATAAGTCCAGTTTTTCCTCTTTCTTAAAGCATTGTTTGATCCTATGATGTAGGATCACTTGCTCTGATACCATGACATAGAAAATTGAATGGCCAAGGGATGAGTCTAAAAGGGTTTAATAGGTGATTCGACTAAAGACATGGATTGCTTAGGTTAGAAAAGGTCTAAAGGTTGTTCTCTTGTAAGTCTTTTTAGATCCCCTATAGCTACCTCCCCTCTCCTTCATTTCTTGTAAAGGAAGTTTAGTTTTTCCCTATTCCTCCAAAAGTCCATGCTTTTTGTTGGGAAGTATTTCATGGTTGTTTTAATACTTATGATTTGCTTCAAAAGAAAAGACCAAAGTGGTGATTATCCCCCAGCTGGTGCTTCTTATGTAAGTTGAATAGTGAGATTGCTCTTCATCTCTTAATCTCTTGTCCCTTGGCTTTATTTGGGATTGGTTTTCTTCACTTTTTGGTTGTAGATGGTCCCCTCCTGACAGATTGGAAGGGTTGTTTAACACCTTAACTCTTATGTTTTTAGTTGCACTAAAAGGAAGGGTAGGATAATGTGGAGATGTACTAGGGCAACAGTGGTCTGGATAATTTGGGAAGAAAGGAACTTAAGAATTTTGGAAGACAAAGAAAGGAGTAAGGAAGCTTTGCTAGAGGTCGTAACTTTAAGAGTGGCACATTGGGCTAAAACCTTGAATCTCTTCTCAGACTTAAGGTTGAAGACTTTTTCAGGGGTGCAATAGCTGATTCTTCTTCCAGAAGACAAAAACTTTCTGTGGAGTGGTCACCCCCAAATTGTGGTTGGAAGAAGTTGAATTTTGATGGTAGTTATGTGGGCAATCTGGGCCCCTTAGCCCTTAGGTATTGGAGGGGTAATTAGGGATGACTGGATGAGGGAGGAAACATACTTGCTTTGTATTCAGGGTCAGTTGAGCAAGGTGATGTGGTTAGATCAGAATTATTGGCAGCAGTTTATGAGGTTGAAAAAAACCAAAGAATTGGGTATCAAAAGACTGATTATTGAAAGTGACTTGAGAACAGTTGTGCATTGCGTTAAAAAAAGGGGGGAGAAGTGACTTGGCACCTAAGGAATGATTTCAGACACTTCAAATGGCTGTCAATAGATATCTTGATCCATGTTAAGAGTGTGAGGGCATTTCTGTCCTTTAGTGTTTTTTGTTTTTTTTTTGTTTTTTGTTTTTTTTTTTTGTATTTGGGCGCCTATTCAAGGGCACCTTTGATGGTCGCTGATTCGCCCTGATTTTAGGGTAATTTTGGTATAGGTTTCACGGTGGTTTGAAGTTGTTTTGGATTTTTCGGATGAAAATTGGCGAAAAATCCAGATCTGGAATTTAGGGCTTGCATTCTCGTATGGTGGATTGGTTTCTGCTAAAACCTCTTGTGTTTGAGTCGTGGTAAACCCCTGGGACTGTAGGAAGTAGTCCTGAATTTTTTAGAGCCCTAAAACTTATTTTGGGAATTTTTTTCTTCCCATATTTTTCCTAGGTTTTTTTTGCTGTAACTCGTGTCTAACCTTGTGGAAAAGGTGTTTGGGAGTTCAGCGGTTGTTGGAAGGCTGTGTAGCTGGTGAGAATTTTTTTTTTTGGAGGGGCTGTGATCAATGGATTAATACAAAGACACCCGTGTACTTACCTATGTTCTCCCGGGAGCAATGACAATGTCGGAGGACAGATTACTACTGTAAAACTTGATGGGACAAATTTTCTTGAATGGTCTTGATCAGCCAAGCTTACAATCGGTGGAAGAGGTAAACTTGGATTTATTATCGGTAAGGAAGCTAAGCTGAAGCCTGAAGTTCCACTCTATTTCAAATGGGAGCAGGATAATCTGGTGGTTATGTCATGGCTTGTATGCTCTATGCAGCCACACATCGCCTGTAACTATATGTTCCTTCCAACAGCTAAAGATATTTGGGACAAACTAATTACAACTTATTCTCAAGCAAAAAACACTGCTAGAATCTATCAATTGCGAAGAGAAGCCTGTAATATGCGATAGGGGGAGAAATCAGTGGCCATGTATTTCTCCTCCTTACAATCAATTTGGGAAGAAATTGATCATCTTGAGGCTTTGGAGTGGAAAGATCCTGTTGATGCTGAACAATATAGGAAGTACATTGAAAAACCTCGAGTTTTCGATTTTCTTCCTGGGCTGAATGCTGATTATGACTTCACTAGGCAACACATCCTTAGTGCTGATATTTTGTCACTCTCCATAGCATATTCTCTTGTATAGAATGAAGAGAGTAGGAGGAATGCTATGATGCAAGTGTCTGTAGGTGAGCACATTGCACTTGTGTCCACAAAGCCTAAGCAGAGTTTTGGTAAACATGAAGAGGTATTTTGTGAATATTGTAAGAAGCTGAAGCATACCAAGGATAGATGTTGGAAACTATATCCCCACTTGAAACCTGAGAAGTTTGAAACTAGAAAGAAAGTAAATGCTCATGTTGCTATTGCAAGTCACGATTCTCAAACTAACATGCTTGAGGGAAATCGTCCTACCCCGGTATCTACTCATGGCACCTCTGATGTGATAGAAAAATTGAGAGGCATCTTACTCCATCTTGAAAAGAGCGGGTTGCCTACATCTACTGGTTCAAATGCTTCTTCTAGTGCCTTTGCAAAAGCAGGTACTGCACTTGCATGTCATGTCCCACCCTCTAGCTCTTGGATAATTGACACAGGAACCAGTAATCATATGACTGGTATGCCTTCCTACTTTACCACTTATAGACTTTTTTCAAGGAAAGGTACGATTACCATTGCTGATGGATCCCAGACCCCAATATTGGGTTTGGGTGAAGTTAAACTTACCAATAGCCTTTCTTTGAACTCTGTACTCCATGTTCCACAATTGCATAGAAATCTCTTATCTGTTAGTTCTCTTACAAAGTCTCCTAATTGCTCTGCAACCTTCTTTCCATCTCATTGTGTCTTTCAGGACCTGAGTGTGGGGAAGACGATTGGTAGTGGACATGAAGCCAATGGAGTTTATCTTCTTGATCAGTCTCCAATGTTAGGGTTGATGTGTCAGTCAGTGTCTTGTCATGATGAGAAACTAAGTCAATTGAAATTGTGGCATCATCGTTTTGGGCATGTGCCTTTCCTTGAAGTTTTTGTTTCCTAGTTTGTTTGAGTCCTTGTCTAGTTCTGGTCTACAATGTGAAGTCTGTAAACTATCAAAGCAATGTAGAACAACCTTTTTTGCAAGTAACAAAAGAAGTAATGTTGCTTTTCATTTAATACATACTGATGTTTGGGGACCTTATTCCATTCCATGTATGGGTGGCTACAAATATTTCATTCTCTTTGTTGATGATGACTCGCAGTATACTTGGTTGTATTTGATGAAGAGCCGAGATGAAGTTCCTTCAATTGTGAAATGCTTCTTTAGTATGGTGGAGACAGTTTGAGAAGAAGATTAAGATTATTAGATCTGACAACACCAAGGAGTACTTTGAGAAGCACTTACAAACCTTCCTTGAAGAAAAAGGAGTGATTCACTAGAGTTCTTGCCCTCATACTCCCCAACAAAATGGGGTATCAGAGAGGAAAAACAGACATGTGATTGAAGTTGCCAGAGGCTTGTTATTCCAGATGCATGTTCCAACTCGGTTTTGGGGGGATGCTGCTCAAACAGCTATATATCTTATTAATAGACTTTCCTCGCGAAGCCTACATCTCCAGTCTCCTCATCAACTTCTTTTTCCTGATGAGGATACATTCCATCTTCCTCCCAAGGTTTTTGAGTGTGTTTGCTTCGTCCATGACATGAGCCCTTTTAGGCTGAAATTTGACCCAAAGTCTATCAAGTGTGTCTTCTTAGGATATTTTTTAGTCCAAAAAGGGTATCATTGTTATGACCCTTGTTCTGGAAAAAGGAATGTGTCCAAATATGTCACATTCTTTGAGTCTACTCCCTTCTTTTCTGTCTCTCGTCCTTCTCTTCAGGGGGAGGATGTTAGTGAAGATCGGACTCCCTTTTGTATGCCAATTCCTGCAACTGGTGCTGTCAATCCTTCTTCTCCTCCTCCCTGTGGTCGTAGTAGTCCTCCTCCCGTGCCTCCTCCTTTGTCTCCTCCTATTCCTCGGTCTTGGCATCAATGGTTTGTTAGATGAAGAAAGAGGACGACTCTAGAGATTGAGTGCCAATTACAATTTGACCTCTTGGACTCAGGTCATTTGGATTTTGAACCTCTTCCTGTTTCCGATGCCTGTGTTGAATCTATTATTGAGCCTCCTCTTGTAGATTCTGATATCAACCTTCCTATTGCAATTTGTAAAGCAAGATGGACATGTGCTAAGTATTCTATCTCAAACTATGTCTCTTATGATACTTTGTCACCCTCTTATTGTGCCTATGTCTCTTCTATTGCTTCTGTTTTTATCCCTCACAATGTTACTGAGGCAGTGCAGTTCCCTCATTGAAGGATGCTATGAACCAAGAAATGGAGGCACTCAAAAAAAAAAAAAACTTTTCTCTTCCAAAAGGCAAAGTTCCTGTTGGATGCAAGTGGGTTTACACAGTGAAGCATAAAGATGATGGCTCAATTAAAAGGTACAAAGCTCGACTTGTGGCAAAAGGGTACACCTAGTCTTGCTGCCCACTATTCTTGGCCCTTGTATCAAATGGATGTTAAGAACACCTTCCTTAATGAAGACCTTTAGGAAGAAGTTTACATGGAACTTCCTCCAGTAGTGAACATCCCTGGGAGTGAAGGAAAGGTTTGTCGTTTGAAGAAATCCCTTTATGGCTTTAAGTAGTCCCCTCAAGCTTGGTTTGATAGATTCAGGAAAGCTGTCTTAAAAATTGGCTTCTCACAATCACAAGTTGACCATACCCTGTTTATTAGGAGGGCAAATGGAAAAATAACTATGTTGATAGTATATGTCGATGATATTGTTACCACAGGGGACGATATCTTTGGGATTGCTGAACTGAAGTCTTTCCTTGCAACTGAATTCGAAATTAAGGATATCGGAAATCTCCGGTATTTCCTAGGGATTGAGGTAGCAAGGTCAAGGAGGGGCATTTATATTTCTCAAAGGAAATATGTCCTTGATTTGCTTCAGGAGGTAGGAAAATTGGATTGTAAACCGATTGAAACTCCAATTGGTCCCAATCATGAGCTGAGAGTTGATGATGGAGATGTTCTTGCTGACAAGGGTGTGTATCAGAGACTTGTTGGTTGCCTTCTCTACTTGTGTCTGACTAGACCAGATATATCATATGCTGTGAGTGTGGTCAGCCAATACATGTACAAGCCTAGATCATCTATATGCAAGCAGTGAATAGAATACTTGCCTATTTGAAGGGATGTCCGGGAAAGGGGATATTGTATACTAATCATGGGCATCTGAAGTTAGAGGCCTATTCTGATGCTGATTGGGCAAGTTCTATTGATGATAGGCTGTCTACTTCTGGCTATTGTACTTTGGTGGGTGGTAATTGAAAGCTGAAGTGCTGTAGTCGAAGTAGCAGAAGAGAGAAGAAGACCAAGAGACGCTGAGACTGTCGAACGAAATAACCCAGTCGACAGTACTATTATTTATATTACTGTATAGTATAATGTTATAGAAAAGACTGGAATGCCCCTGATTAGTGATGGGACATCCAGACAACTTAAAACACTAAACAAATTTAGGCCCATTAACACAGGCCCAATACATAATAACTTAAACTCAAATACAGGCTAATAAGAACTCTTATCAGCCGAACCATCAATACATAAAAAACCTTCAACCTAACACTCCCCCTCAAGCTAAGCATGGATGTCAATCATGTTTAGCTTGCCAAGAAGGTGCATGAACTTTGTTGCAGCCAACCCTTTAGTCAGTACATCTGCAATTTGCATCTCAGATGGAGTGTAAGGAATGCAGAGTTCTCCCGAGACTATTCTCTCTCTAACAAAATGTCGATCAATTTCAATATGTTTTGTCCTGTCATGTTGCACAGGGTTATTTGCAATGTTGATGGCAGCCTTGTTGTCACAATACAGTCTGAGAGGACCCTCAACTTTAATACCAAGCTCATTAAGAAGGGTCCTGAGCCATAGGAGTTCAGCAACCTCGTGAGCCATAGCTCGATATTCTGCTTCCGCACTTGATCTAGCAACTACATTCTGCTTCTTACTGCGCCATGTGACCAGGTTCCCTCCCACAAATGTACAATATCCTGAAGTTGATTTTCTGTCTCCAACAGAACCAGCCCAATCTGCATCAATATAAGCTTCAATTTCAATTCTATTGTTTTTCCTGAATAGAATTCCCTTTCCTGGGCAAGTCTTCAAGTACCTGAGAATCCTTTCAACTGCTTTCATATGGGGGATCTTTGGAGAGTGCATGAACTGACTGACAACATGCACAACATAAGCAATATCTGGCCGTGTGAGGGATAAGTATATCAGCTTCCCTACCAATTTTTGGTATCTCTCTCTATCACAGTAGTCCTCCCCTACTGATTCCTGTAGGCCATGATTCTGTTCTATTGGAGTATCTGCTGGCCTACACCCCATCATGCCTGTTTCCTCTAGGAGCTCAAGAACATACTTCCGCTGACATATGTAGATTCCCTCTCTTGACCTAGCAACTTCAATCCCAAGAAAATATCTCAAATGGCTCAAGTCTTTGATCTCAAATTCCGAAGCTAGAAACTCCTTTAGTCTTTTTATCTCTTCCAAGTCATTCCCGATAATTACCATATCATCCACATAAACAACGAGTGCAGTAAGTTTGCTATCTTGTCTCCTTATGAACAAGGTATGGTCTGCACCACTCTGAGTGTACCCCACTTTCTTCATGGCCCCACAAAGCCTCTCAAACCATGCACGGGGAGATTGCTTCAACCCATATAATGCTTTCCTCAGTTTGCACACCTTTCTACCAAAGTCATAGCCTGGTGGAGGTTCCATAAATACCTCTTCATGAAGGTCACCATTTAGGAAGGCATTCTTCACATCCAACTAATGAAGTTCCCATGAAAAATTTGCTGCTAGTGACAGTAGAACCCGAATTGTGTTGAGCTTTGCTATTGGGGCAAAGGTTTCTTTGTAGTCAATCCCTTCTTTTTGAGTAAACCCCTTTGCCACATGTCTGGCCTTGTACCTTTCAATGGACCCGTCCTCCCTGTGCTTTACAGTAAACACCCACTTGCACCCAACAGTACTCTTCCCCTCTGGCAGATCCACTAATTTCCAAGTTCTTGCTTTCATTAGGGCTTTCATCTCTTCATTCATAGCTTCTTTCCACCTTGGATCAAACACAGCTTCTGAGTACCTAGAAGGAACATGCACAGAGGAAAGAGCAGACACAAAGGAGTGATAGGCGGGAGATAAATGTGAGTAAGAAACAAAATCAGCAATGGGGTGCCGGGTGGTGCAAGAGCGGATAGGCTTACGGAGAGCAATAGGAAGATCCAAATCAGAAGTATGTGAGTTGGAATTACCTTGGATTGTAGAGACAGATTGATCCGAGTCCAACTGGTTGCTGTCATGAGGTTGGGGGCCCCTTTTTCTTCTGTTGTATGTGAGTATCTCTTTCTGTTGCCTACTGGAGCCTTCAGGAACATCTGCAGCATCAGGAGAGGTAACCGGCACAGTGGGAGCCTCACTGGGTTGACCCGGAATGCCACAACAAGGAGTAGAAGAAGAGGATGGAAGACCCGAGGCAGATAGGGGAACAAAAAAGGAGGGAGAATGATAATCCTCTTCCATCCCACTAGTCTCCCCCTGAAGAGGATTTTGAGAAGACTGAAAATAGGGTTGAGACTCAAAGAAGACCACATCTCTGGTGACATATTTTCTTTTGGAGACAGGGTCATAACACTTGTAACCCTTTTGTGTAGGAGAGTACCCCAAGAATATTCCCTTTGTAGCCTTAGGATCCAGTTTGGTCTTCTTTGGATCCTTCACATGTATGAAACATATACAGCCAAAAACCCGAGGAGGAAGGGGAAAGTTTGGAAGAGTGGGACACAATAGAGAAAGGGATTTTCATACCCAACACCTTAGATGGCATCCGATTTATCAGATATGATGCAGTAAGTACAGATTGAGACCAGTATTGCTTGGGGACTTTGTGCTGGAATAGTAAGGCTCGAGCTGTCTCCAATAGATGTCTATTCTTGCGCTCAGCAACCCCATTCTGCTGGGGGGTATTAGCACAGGATGATTGATGTAATATGCTAGCATCTTCCATGAATAAGTTCAAGGATTTTTCAAAGTATTCAGCAGCATTGCGGAAACTGACCACTCCCTGAAGTTGTATTCATCCAGCAGCACACTTGTAATTTGCAAGCTGTGCAGATTAGGGTTTTCCAGATTGGAAGACCTTGCCGCAGGTCTGTTATCCCTAGAAGAAACCTCTCCGGATATTGAAGACATCTTGACTGCAGCCTGTGTAGATGACACTGATTAAGACTAGCCGAAGCAGTTCTGAAGGTTCTGAACCAGTTCTGGAGCAGGTTCTGATTAGCCGAAGTGACCACAGCAGGTTCTGAACCAGTTCTAGAGCAGGTTCTGATTAGCTGAAGTGTTCACAGCAGGTTCTGAAGCAGTTCTGGAGCAGGTTCTGATTAGTCGAAGTGTTCACAGTAGGTTCTGATAGCTCTCAACACAGTCTCAGACTTGCCGAGACTGTCACAGTTCTGATGGCAGTTCAGTTGCAGCAGCAAGTGAGGAGTTCTGGGCTGGTAACCGACCTGGAACTAAGGGCTCTCCACTATTGTGCTATGCAGACTCCACTTGAACTTCGAGTACTGCAACCGTAAGGAGGGGCACTCTCTTTACAGCCAATACTAGGACTGATGAATCAGTCCTCAACTAGGTCTGTCCTATACAGACCTCTCTTAGCAGTCGAATAGCTGCTAACTACTAGAAACAGTCTAGTAGGACATCAGCTTCTGGGTCTTCCTTCCCTTGCGCCCTACAACCAAGGGAAACCCTAGGTTCGAACTTTGTGTTGTTCTCCTGCAACCCTAGGGTTTCACAGCAGCAACCAAGATGAAAAAAAGAAGAAGAAAGACAGCAGGAGAGAGGAGATGGCGTCGGCTGTAACCAGGAAGGTGCTCAATGCTCTGATACCATGAAAGCTGAAGTGCTGTAGTCGAAGTAGCAGAAGAGAGAAGAAGACCAAGAGATGCTGAGACTGTCGAACTGAATAACCCAGTCGACAGTACTATTATTTATATTACTGTATAGTACAATGTTACAGAAAAGACTGGAATGCCCCTGATTAGTGATGGGACACCCAGACAACTTAAAGCACTAAACAAACTTAGGCCCATTAACACAGGCCCAATACATAATAACTTAAACTCAAATACAGGCTAATAAGAACTCTTATCAGCCGAACCATCAATACATAAAAAACCTTCAACCTAACAGTAATGTTGTATCTTGGAGAAGTAAGAAGTAATCAGTTGTGGCTCGATCTAGTGTAGAGGCAGAGTACAAAGCTATGGCACATGGATTCTCAGAATTGTTGTGGTTGAAGAACTTGTTGACAAAAATGGGAGTGCAAATTGATACTCCAATGATATTATATTGTGACAATCAAGCTGCCATAAACATAGCCCACAACCCTGTTCAACATGATCGTACAAAGAATATTGAGGTTGATCGACATTTCATTAGAGAAAGAGTTGCCAGTGGAGAGACTTTTCTACCTTATGTGAGGTCTGAAGACCAGTTGGCTGATTGTCTTACTAAAGGTGTTCCCAAATCAAAGCTCGACAACAATTTGAACAAGCTGGGCATGATAAATATCTATGCTCAGCTTGAGGGGGAGTGTTAAGAGTGTGAGGGCATCTCTATCCTTTTGTGTTAGTAGAAAGCTTGCTGAATTAAAAAATATGAAATAAAAGGAGTTTCTTGAAGAAAGAAGGAAGAGAGAAGGAGAAGAAGAGAAGAAGAGAAGTTGAAAAGAAAGGAGAGCAATAATCTGGCCATCCCTTCACTTATTATTTATATTAAAAATAATAGAGTAGTACAAAGACAACTATGCCCTTATAGGGTGGCAAAACATAAAACAGCATATATAAGACACAAAAACATAATAAAATTTGGACTCACATAACTACTATGGTCCCCACCTCCTATCTAACAACTAACATAAAACATCTACTCATAAAAAGCATCATAAAACTGATTAATCTTCAACACTCCCCCTCAAGTTGGGAGTAAATGTCACACATTCCCAACTTGCGTAGATCATGTTCAAGCTTGTTCTTTGCCACCCCTTTAGTGAGAACATCAACCAGCTGCAACTCTGAAGAGACATAAGGCAAACAGACTTCTCCGGTTGTTACCCTTTCTCTTATAAAGTGTCTATCAACTTCAAAATGTTTTGTCCTATCATGTTGAATTAGATTGTGTGCAATATTGATTGCAGCCTGATTGTCATAGTATAACATCATAGGTTCCTCTGCTTTCACCTCAATCTCACTCAAAAGAGATCTAACCCAAAGAAGTTCTGAGACACCATGGGCCATGGATCTATACTCAGCCTCTGCACTTGACCTTGCCACAACCACTTGCTTCTTACTCTTCCAGGAGATCAAGTTTCCACCTACAAAGGTACACACTCCTGATGTAGACCTCCTGTCATCTAAGCATCTTGCCCAGTCTGCATCTGTATAGGACTTTAGCTTCAGATTCTCATGATTTGAGAAAAGAATGCTTCTGCCAGGGTGCTTTTTCAGATATGCAAGTATCCTCTCAATAACTTCCCAGTGCTGAACCATAGGTGCATGCATGTACTGACTAACAACATTGACAACATAAGAAATATCTGGTCGTGTCATACACAAATACAACAGTATGCCCACCATTTTTTGATATCTCCCTACATCCTTTACCAACTCACCATCCACACCATTAACTCTGTGATTTGGATCAATAGGAGTGTCTGCTGGTTTGGTCCCCAGCTTCCCAGTCTCCCGCAATAGGTCAAGTACATACTTCCTCTGTGAAATGAAGATCCCATGCTTGGATCTTGCAACTTCAATCCCCAAGAAGTATTTGAGCTCACCAAGATCTTTGATCTCAAATTCTTGCTGCAACGATTTTTTGAGATCATCAATCTCCTCCAGATAATTTCCTGTCACCACTATATCATCCACATACACAATCAGAATTGACAACAAAGCATCTCTCCTCTTCACAAAGAGGGTGTGGTTAGACTGTGTCTGTGCATATCCAAAACGGATGAGTGCCCCTCGGAACCTGCCAAACCAAGCCCTAGGTGACTGTTTCAGTCCATACAAAGATTTTTTGAGTCTGCACACCTTTCCCTTACCAACATTCTCATAAAAGTCTGCTGGAATGTCCATATATACCTCCTCCTGTAAATCACCATTGAGGAAGGCATTTTTGACATCAAGCTGGAACAAAGGCCATGAATAGGTGGTTGCTAGAGATGAAAGGATACAAACCGAACTCATCATAACTACTGGTGCAAAGGTTTCTAGATAATCAACATCGTAGGTCTAAGTATACCCTTTTGCTACCAACCTTGCCTTGTACCTCTCTATCTTGCCATCAACCCTATACTTCACTATGAATACCCATCTACATCCAACTGTCTCTCCTTGTCTGGGGGGAGATCTGAAGGGATGAGAGATCCATCCCATGGACGCCCAAAGATTGCGGAATAAGGGGCGAATTTCAAAAATTTTTCTCTCCCTTCAACTGGGAATCATATTCCCTATTTAGAAAATCATATTTTCAAGGATCATTCTTGAACCTTAAACTGAACCAGATCTGAACCAAAAGGAGTAGGAGAGAACTATACCTGATACGGAGAAGTGGAATCTCCCAACGAAGGTGTTCACGCCCAAGGAAGGATCCAAAGACTGCTCCCACTGAAGATGGCGTAGTGCAGGTGGAGCAGAATCAGCAGTGTTCCTTTCCAAGAACTCTGTCATTCGCAAGAATCAGCAAGATGGTACGTGAGCACAGCTTCCTTTCAATCCTTTCTCAAAGAATTGATGTCAAGATCCAATCTTGACTTCTCCCACAACTGGAGATCGAACTGGCAAACAGGGCAGCAAGAACAGGGAGGCGGCAAGAGAGTATTTGCAGGGAGCAGAATTCTCTCTTCTTTTCAGCACTAAAGAAAACCTGATAATCTGTGTAAAGACTGTCGCCCCCTTCTTCTTTTATAATCTTAAAGGGATCAGCTCCTAATCAGATTAGGAGTTGCTAATCCAAATCACATTTGGGTTAGAAGTCCCTTTAAGTGATAAGGGATAATCCTTATCTTATCTGGAGATCAGATCAGTCATCTCCTAATCTAATTAGGAGGTTTCCAGATCTAAATCTTATTCAGATCTTGGACTCTCTAAGTGGATAGGGTCTAAGCCCAATCCTATTAGCTGATCCACTTCAGAATTCGCCCCATTATTAACTAAATAAACAGCCCAGTTCGAATTGGGCTTTAGGCCCATTAAGCTTCCTTGTATGGCGTGGACCCAAGCATTGATCTACACATCAGCCACATGGGTTCGGCCCAGCCTTTGTTACAAGGCCTGGCCGAATATACTGTTAATGACAGTGCACCCCCTGAAACCCATCAAATGGGCTCTACGGGCCCAACACTTACCCTAAGAGGTCCCTGGGCCAAGCCACCTTGTAACACCCAGGGACTGTGGGCAGATGCAAGATTAGCCCATCAGGTATTATCCTCAATGGTCTTACACTTAACCTCTCAGCCCATAATGATCATACACTGCCCGACAAGAGAGGACCTCTCCCTCGGCTGCAAGGAACAGTGTTGCACTCTCCACTCATATGGATCCCGGGAATTAAAACCTTCTTGCAAACATTTTGGAAACCATAATATATATACTTTTATATCTTATATAAAATATATTTTGCAAAACAAATCTCAACGGTTGAAATCGGCTGCCGGCAGTCTTGGTTTCCATCAGTGAGAGTGCATCCCCGATCATTACCTTTGTCCGACAAAGGGACTGATCCTGTCACTATGATTACCCACTCAGATGAATTCTCGGACTATCCCAACATACCCAGGTTTTGACCCCCGCTAAGTATCTCACTGATTGGTACATCAAAGATAGCCCAATCCGACACCTAGTGTAGTATCATAATCGAGTCTAGGGGTCGGGTGTAACTTTCCAGTTTTGCCCATCAATCTCCAAGGTCCAGGGCAATACTAGAAATCTGGTCCAGTTCAAAGATTCAATTAATCCTACACTGTATGTGCCTAGGGTCTCACCCTGGCAGCTGAGACAGGCCACCCCAACTGACTTGGTGGCACCACAGTGTCAGCCTTGTCAGGATAGGTCTCCCCAGACCGACCCACTGGCTGTGAACATTCTAAACTAACACGAGTCTCATTAAGTGTCCAGCTTAAGGGTATTACACAGAAACATACCAAGGGAACATGAATCAAATATGCACCTTTATTCATTTACAATAAACTCATAAAGTACATCATTCTGATTGAAGCTAAGGGCATACAAAACTGTCTAACAAGATCAACTATTTCCCAAGTTTGGTTTTTAACCAAAGCATCCATCTCATCTTGCATGGCTGTTTTCCACTCAGGTTTGGAGAAAGCCTCAGTGACATTCCTGGGTATAGACATAGAATCCAGGGAAGAAAGAAAAGCACGGTAGGAGGGTGATAAGGCATTGTAGGAAAGATGGTGTGAAATGCAATGGGTTGTACACTTTCTCTTCCCCTTACGAAGTGCAATGGGAAGATCAAGGTTAGTGGGATTAACTGCAACAATGGTGTTAGGGACATGAACATTATCATCAGAAAACATAACAGGCTCAGGCTCGAGAGGAATACCTGGAACTATATTTGCCGAATCTGGAGTTTCAGAAGGACTGATAGAGAGTCATGTGGGTTGAGGATGTGTGGAGTCAACCATCATTTGCCGGCACTGATATTTCTGTGAGGCTGCCCGTAGTGGCTCAGGTAATGAAACTGGAGGTGCAGGTGCTGCCCCAAGTCCTTCTTGTCTTCCCTTCTAGTTTCACTACTCCCCCCGTCTCCATTTGTCTTAGGTTTTGTTATACCAACCATAGCCGACTGGTCAATCCCAGGCTGTCTCAGCATTACATTCCTCCTACTCTCCTCTCCAGAGACAAAGGCATAGGTTTGAGAGAGTGTCACACCCTCCCTAGAAAGAATATGCTGCCTTGCAATGTCGAATTCAGGGTTCAGCCCTGCCAAGAACTCAAAAACCCTATTCCTTTCTACTAGTCTGTGATAGGTTGCTGCATCATTTACACTTTCCCATACCACAGTTTCTAAGTGATCTATTTCCTGCCATAGGGTTTTTAGCATGGAGAAATACACAACAAGAGGTTTTTCTCCCTGTTTCATACTTATCACCTGATTCTTTAACTGATAGGCTCTGGCTTCATTTTGTTTTTGAGAGTAGGTTTCAGTCACTCCATCCCAAATCTCCTTAGCAGTATTAGCCAATAGGAAATTTTTTGCAATATGAGGTAACATAGAATTACACAGCCAGGACATTACCATGTAATTCTCTTGCACCCATCGGGAAGAGTCTGTATCAGGTTTCTTCTCCTCCCTAGTGAGATACCCTAATTTTCCATGGGCACCAATAGCCATCTTAGCTGATTGTGCCCACTCTAAATAATTTGTACCATCAAGTTTTACTATAGTAATGATCCCAGACCCCAAAATATCACTACTACCTTCAACACCCAGTCCCACAGTACCGGTGGATTTCATCTCGGTATTCCAACTCTCCATCTTACTTCAAACAGTTCAACAGTAAGAAAAAATAGATCGGAAACCTTCGAAAAACAATTTAATATCACACACACAGAAACAAACCCTTCCGGAAGAATAAAACCCTAGCTAGAGAGAAATCTCTCTCCTCCCCATGCCTCTCGATGGAGAGATGAGTGAATCGATCACTCCAGGAGGCTCAGAAAAATCCAGAAAGCAAACCACACTCTTCAGGAAATCAAAAGAATGCTAACAATACCTGGCTGCCCAAGATCAGATCAAAAACAAAGAATCCAACTTTTCTAGGACTCTTCCCCATACTCCAGTTCTTCCTGATTTTGATGCCGAACAGTAGATCACCTTCCTGATGACTAGATCCCACCAAAAAAATCCAAGAACTGGGCAATCTATAGCAGATCGATCAGCCCCTTATTACTTCATGCATTCGGCTGATCTAGGGCTGCATGAGAATGCTTCTAGAAACCCTAGCCACTGCTCTGATACCAAGTAGAAAGCTTGCTGAATTAAAAAATATGAAATAAAAGGAGTTTCTTGAAGAAATAAGGAAGAGAGAAGGAGAAGAAGATAAGAAGAGAAGTTGAAGAGAAAGGAGAGCAATAATCTGGCTGCCCCCTTCACTTATTATTTATATTAAAAATAATAGAGCAGTACAAAGACAACTATGCCCTTATAGGGTTGCAAGACATAAAACAGCATATATAAGACACAAAAACATAATAAAATTTGGACTCACATAACTACTATGGTCCCCACCTCCTATCTAACAACTAACATAAAACATTTACTCATAAAAAACATCATAAAACTGATTAATCTTCAACAGTGTTTTTTGTATTTGGGCGCCTATTCAAGGGCACCTTTGTGATTTTGCTTATGAAGAAGAAATGAAAAGTCTCTTGGTGTGATCAGTGCCACACCAAGCATTCTCAACACTTCCTTCTTCTTCTTCTTCTTCTTCTTCTTCTTTTTTTCTCTCTTCAACATCTCTAAACTTTACAACTATCCAAATTAACTGGGTTAGGAGATCTGCAAACAGTCTAGCAGACAGTTTAGCTAAGCAAGGGGTTCAGAGGCAATCTATGTTTTGGGTTCAATTGTAATAATTTGGGTTGGACTAGTTCCCTTAGTCTGTTTTTTTCACAACTTCTTGTTGTATTGCTCTTCTCTAATATTAATGAATTTTATTTTGTGTTGCTGATAAGAAAAAGTCTAAAGGCTTAATCACACGAATGCTCATAAAGGAAAAAGCTTAATTAATTGCATGAATTGAATTGTGAATTTGTTCCAAATTTTTGAAAATTTCAAATTGGTGAAAATAATTCCAGTGTTGGAAATTTTCATTGAAATTTTGTATGTGGGTTAGTCAAATAAATGTAAATGGTGACCCAGTTTTGTATGGTTGTAGTACAATTGTACATGTTGTAAAAAGGATAAAAATTCTAGGATGTTGGGAAAACTTGAAATCCATAGAACCTGGGGTTCTAGATGGAACTTTGGGATGATATTTGGATGGATGAAAAGATGCAAGAATGTATAGGAGGTTTCAAATATGGGAGGGATGAAGGATGGTTTGACACAAAAAGGCGAAATTGGCCAGGATGAGAAATTTTCATGTTTTTGATGAAAATACAAATAAAACTCACATGGATCAATTCCATTCCTTGAGAGTGTTGAATAAATGTCTTTTGATGAGATTCTTTTTTTTTTTTTTGGCGGCAAGATAAAAATGATGTATTGTATTAAAGGTAAAGGAAAATTCCACCAAAAAATAATTATAATGCCACTCCTTCAGGATGAAGGAGATGACCTCTATGTATGTTCTCCTCTATACATTGGATCCTCTTATGTACACATTAACGAAGTGTGCTTGATAGATGCCTCCAGCCCTATTTTGATCCCACTGGTCACAAAAACTTTGATACTCTAGAACATTATAATTGCTTCGTTGACAGGCCTATCTGATCGTCACCCTTCCCACTCTTCCCATTTGATCAGATGGCTGTCAATGACTTTACTGACTTCTTGAATGATTAAGAAAAAAATAGAGAGAGAAAGAAGATAGAGAAATCCTGAAATCACTCAACAGATGAACAGGGTACCTAGAATCACTCTAGAGCATGGGAATCACTTACCACAAATAGCATAAGCTGTAAGATCTATAATAAGCTTCATTCAGTTATCATTTCCACATTTTTGCACTTCACACACAAACATAATGAACAGACACTATTGGGGCGGCCAGTTCTACTAGAACTAGGAAAAAAATTTCATATTTGGCACTATCACAAGAAACTAAATAACCCCTAAGCTACTTAACCAATGGCAGAAATTTTAAATACAACCAATAGACAAGTCAAACTACTAGGCTGGACCCATAGTCAATGTGAATGACCAAAATACCCTACTGTCTAAAAATACATGAAAATTTCAGAAAATTCCATATTTGGCTCTTTGGTTTCCTGCTCCATTCTTTTACTTATTTTTATCTTTTGTCTCTTTAATTTTTGTATAGGTTTATTGCACCCATACGGCACCTGATTATTCCCTTCCTTGGCAAAAACAAAGACAATATACAAGTACAGGAAGGTATGTCTTGTGTTTTGTTGCTTTTAGTTGTCCCTGAAGAATGCTCTTTCTTTCTTATTGTGCTCTAGGTTCTTCTTTTCTTCTTTTGTAGATCTTTGCTAAGATACTCTTGTTTTTGCAGTGCTTTTATGATAGGGGATGGAAAGCTTCTGACAAATGCTCATTGTGTTGAACATGATACACAGGTATGCCTCTACATTTTCTAAAAAAGGACAAGTCAGCGGTTAGAGGCTGTGTTCTTATTTCTTCTATTTGGAGACTCATGCCTTGACTGCTCAGTTTTGTGGAAGGCACATAAGCAGACATGGGGTTTTCAATTGAGAAAAATCCAGGGGTCATTGGCCACAGAAGGTAACCTTTCACTTGCTGCTTTGCCTACTCCTGAGGAGTCAGGAGGTGAGGACTAAGGAGCATTGATAATTCTTATTTGGATTAAGCAAGATATCTGTTGATGAGTTTCTTACTTTGAAGGACAATTCTTTATTGCCAATTGTCCTAAATAGAGAACACACCTAATTTGCTTGGAGAGGAGGAGTTGGAGGTGGATGATGAAGTTTTTAGGGGATAATCTTGTGGCCAATGGATGGAAATTTTGAGAGATTGATCCTTTGGAGGATGGAGATAACTTGGAGGTTTTTATGGTTGAAGTTCATGAGGCAGGTAAGAAACTCCCCTTGGAGCAAATTGCAGATCATGAGGTGCAAATGGGAAAAGCTCTTGGGTTATTTTTTCTTGTGGAGAGGATTGTGTTAGGACTACATTCAGAAAGGAGAAAGAGAGATGGAAAAATCATAGTCAGATGAGACGTCAATGAATCGGGCTAGTGAAGGGTGCAGCAAAGAATACAACTTGGTGGGTTCCCTTTTTTTTGATTAGTGATGGTGGGTCCAAATTGTGTTGAACCAGGTGAGGTAGAGATAGAGGTTGAAAAAAAGAGGTAGAGGGAGTTGTGGTGATGGTGGTATCTATGTGTTCGCAGTCTATTGGTGGTGCCTTCTTTTTCTGCTCATAGACACAAATAATCAATTAGATAAATTGTTATTTAAGATTTTAAGTCTGAAGGTAGATAAATCTCTACCTGATGCCTTCTGTTTGTCAAAATGTTATGGTAGGTAAATAACCAACAGGCTGTGTGCCTATGTTAAAAACCTGATGCCCCCTTTATTGATTTGAGGAACTAGTCTATCTTTTGATCATTTAAAGGTCATTTGTTGGTTTTTTCTTTACTTGATTTCTTTTGACAAGTGATTTTGGTCTTGATGAAGTTACTGCATGGCTATTTTCCTTTGTAAGCTGATTATTTTGTCATTTGGTCTTGATGAACTATATAATCTTTTCCACGATTTCAGGTAAAAGTGAAGAGAAGGGGAGATGACACCAAATATGCGGCTAAGGTATCCTTTTTAATAGTAAGAATGATAATTGTGCTTTTACTTATGATTCCTATCAAAGTTGCCAAGCTTGGTGGGGTACCAACTTCCAACCAAGGTTCAAAATATCGATACACCCAATATGCCGATAGGGACGTATTGGGCGATATCGATACTGTTATTTATTTATTTTTTTCAAAACCAGTTCAGGGGGGTCGGTTTAAGGCTCCTCCACCCTCTGAATCGGTCAGAACCCCAATACACCCACTGTAGAGGCGTATCAAGGAGGTCCCAGAAAGATACGTTCCAGCCGATACGGGCCAATACGTGTCGATACTTTGAACCTTGCTTCCAACCATGATTGCATATTAGATTAGCCTTTAATCTTTAGAAATATTGGGCCAGAAGGGCCTTAGTTTATTTCAGTCTTATTTTAATATGTTTTTTTTTGTGTGTTTATGGGCCTGTTAACCTTTTTTCTTAAAGTTTATAGGCAACCACTCTGTCAAGGGTATTCATGTAAGTTACTCATTATTTGTCTCTAATCGGTTTTAATTAAGCTAATTAGGGGCTAGAGAGAGCTGTATGATCCTCTCTTCTTCTTCTCCCTCTTTCTCCCACCTTCTTCTTTTCTTCTTGCTGTGATCTTCTCTTTTCTTCTTGCTGTATTTTCTTGAATAAACTCAACACACATGTTGGTTATTTTTCTTCTTGGTATCAGAGCAGTCCAACCTTTTCTTCTTTCTTTCTTTAATCCCATACACAGTGTGTATGGGGAACTGAGTTGGCGATACACATGTGGCCTAGTTTGTAGAGGGTTGCTGGAGAAATATACTTTCATATTGGTGCCCAAGACTGCTACTTGGAGTTTTACCTGAAACTCTAGTCAACTGGAGAGAAATAAGTCAAGGGTCCTGGAAGTGTTTTCAATCAGGTGCTTAGGGCTTAAAGGGAAGTTTTTTTGACTACCATTGAGATTGATCCAAGCTGGACAGAATTCTGTTGTACCCTTGAGAAGCGGCTGAAGTTTTCAGGTTTCTTTTGGGTTGCAGGGTTGTGCACAACCCTAGATTTTGGAGCTGTTCAGGTCAGTTTTGGGATCCTGTTAACCTAGTTATCCCTGTCTACTATTTGAAAACCTTCACTTGAAGTTTTGACTTAATGGAAGACTTCAGAACAGAGATTAAGC
This sequence comes from Nelumbo nucifera, assembly GCF_055504915.1. NCBI lineage: Eukaryota > Viridiplantae > Streptophyta > Magnoliopsida > Proteales > Nelumbonaceae > Nelumbo > Nelumbo nucifera. The sequence goes on from NC_142651.1 coordinate 98,710,021, forward strand.
AAACTCTGAATCTGAACTGGGTCCGGGAGCACTTGTAGATTCTCTTTTGGTTGTGACAATTGTGAAACTTGATGGAACTAACTTACTTGGCTTGGCCACAGTCAGTGAGAATAGATTCTGTAGTAGTGGAAAGTGGGGTTATATTTCAGGTAGTAAGAAGCAACCTAAGGAGGATGATCCCTCCTATGAGAAGTGGATGCAGGGGAACTATTACCGTAATAGGTTGGTTGGTGAATTCCATGCAACCCCACATCAATCATCATTACCTATGGATGAACTCTGCAAAGGAGATTTAGGATAGTGTTGCGGAGACATACTCCTAGAAACTGAATATGGCCAGGGTGTATGAATTGAAGAATGATGTAATCAATCTTCAATAGGGGGAGAAACCATTGGCAATGTACTACTCTATGCTGAAATCTATTTGGCAAGAGATTGACTTAATGGGGACAATGATTTGGCAGTGTACAAAAGATGCCAAAACACATAGGTGAGGAAAGTAGGAGGCATGTTCTTATAAGTTGAATATTGATGATGGGGGCATTTTGCTAGATAAAGGTGTTTATTAGAGACTTGTTGGTCGACTTATCTACTTGTGTTTGACTAGGCCTGATATATCCTACTTCCTATGCATTAAGAGTGGTGAGTTAGTATATGCATAAACCCACAACACAACTTCACATATGCAGGCTATGAATATGATTCTTGCCTACTTGAAAGGATGTCCGGGCAAAGAAATGCTAGTCTCCAACCATGGACATCTCAAGGTTGAAACTTATATTGATACAGATTGGGCAGGTTCTGTGGATGCTAGGAGATCAGCCTCTGGTTATTGTGCATTGGTGGAGGTAAAGTTGTATCTTGGAAGAGTAAAAAACAATCTGTTGTGGATCGATCTAATATAGAAGCTGAATACAAAGTTATTATTCATGGTGTATCAAAGTTACTATGGCTGAAGACCTTGTTGATAGAGATTGGGGTGCAAGCTGATGTTCCAATGAGATTGTATTGTGACAACTAAGCAGCCATAAACATTGCCAATAATCCTTTCCAACATGATCGCACAAAGCACATTGAGGTGGATACACTTCATTAGAGGAAGAATAGCCAGTGAAGAAATATTCTTACCTTTTATGAAGTCAGAATATCAACTTGCTGATTGTCTCACCAAGGGAGTTCACAAGCTCAAGCTCCATAGAAACCAAGCTGGGCATGGTAGATATCCATGTTTATCTTGAGGGGGAGTGTTGAGAATGTGCAGTTGGGCAGGGGTTCAAGCACCTAGTTAAAGGCATTCTTGTAATTTTTGATCTAAATATAAATTGTTCTTTTTGTGGTGTTAACAATAACTTATCCCACTTATTCGAACATCTTCTCTTCCTTCTCTTCTCTTCTTTTTCTTCTCATTCTTCTTCTTATTTTCCTCTCTTCTTTCATTTTCTTACACTTTATTGAGTTTTGCAATGTATTGGCCAAAAGTTTAGGTTGGGGATGGTGCCCCAAATCCCCTCATGAACTTGTTTGGGCTTGCCTCAAAGGCCTTTATGGAGGTGGAGGGCCAATCCCCTAGGATTAGGAACATCACACTAGCTACTTGAAGTAAACAATCAGGAGACATAAACACATTGGAAGTTTCACATGTTTGGATTTTTGAGTGCTTGAAGCACTTTGGTACAAATACAATCCACATATATTTGCTTTCACTTCAACATTTTCACTTTGAATATATTTTAAATGTTGTGCTTATGTATTTTAATTTGAGTCAATAGACTTTTTAAAGCATTTTGTTTTCTTCAAGGAAGAAAAGAAGAAAGGAAGAAATTCATCAAAAAAAAAAAAAGAGAAGAAAGGAAGAAGAAGAGAGAAGAAGGAAGAGAAGAGGAAGAGAGAGCGGCTGTTTGGGAGCCAAAAAAATAGGCTTGTGGCGCCCAACCTTCTATTTATATTAATGAGATGAAAAATAAAAGATAAGGAATTACAAGCTTGCCCCTAGTGGCACACCCTAATAAAACAATAATAAAAAAAGCAGTAAACAAGCTGACAACACTCTAAGACTGACAGCATAAACTATAACAGCAGAAACAATTGACAAATCATTCTAACAACACTCCCCTCAAGTTGGGCTGAATATATCTATCATGCCCAACTTGTCACATAGCTCATTATGTCGCAAGTATGGAAGTCCCTTTGTGAGAACATCAGCCAACTTCTCCTTGGAGTTAACATAAGGAGTGCAAATTTCACCCTTTTCTAATTTTTCTCTTATGAAGTGCTTGTCCACTTCAATGTGTTTTGTCTTATCGTGTAGGACAGGATTAGTAGCAATGTTTATAGCTACCTTATTATCATAGTAGAGAGACATGGGGCTATTAACTGGGAACCCAAGCTCTCCTAGTAAATTCTTCGACCAAAGTGCTTCAGTCACTTCATGTGCCATAGCCCTATACTCAGCTTCAACATTAGATCTTGCAACCACATTTTGTTTTTTACTCACCCATGTCACTAGATTTCCTCCCATGAAAGTGCAGTACCCACTTGTAGATTTCCTGTCATCCACAACACCTGTCCAATCAGCATTTGTATAGACTTCCACTTTCAGATGGTTGTGCTTATGAAATAGAAAGCCAGCTCCTGGATACTTGTTTAGGTACCTAAGAATTCGTTCTGCAGCCTCCATGTGTGGTGTCTTAGGAGAATTAGGAGAATGCACAAACCGACTTAGAACACCAACCGGATAAGCTATGTCCGGGGGTGTCATGGACAAGTAAAGCAATCTTCCCACTAGTCTTTGAAACTGTTTCACATCCTTTAGAGGTTCACCATCACAATCATCCAATTTATGACCAACATCCATAGGGGTGTCAACTGGTTTTGCACCTAGCTTGCCTGTGTCTTGTAGCAGATCTAGGATGTACTTCCTTTGAGAGATGAAGATACCCCCTTTTGAGCGGGCAACCTCAATCCCAAGGAAGTACTTTAGGGGACCTAGATCTTTCACCTCAAATTGGGAGGCCAAGAACTCCTTCAACCTTTGTATTTTAGAGCTCTAGTTCCCTGTAATGATGATATCATCCACATACACTATCAACACTGCAACTTGTTCGTGACATCTTTTAACAATGAGAGTGTGATCAGATTGACATTGTTTGAATCTTACCTGTTGAACTGCCATATGGAATCTGCTGAACCATGCTCTAGGAGATTGTTTTAGGCCATAGAGAGATTTTCTCAACTTGCACACCTTATTCTCACTTCCTTTTGCATAGAAGCCTGGTGGGTGAACATTATAAACCTCCTTGTCCTCTAGATCATCATTTAAGAAAGCATTTTTTACATCAAGTTGATGCAATTCCTAGTCAAGGTTTGCAGCCAATGATAACAAAAATCGAATTGAATTCATCTTTTCTACAGGGGCAAATGTCTCATCATAATCAATACCATAAACTTGGGTGTACCCTTTTGTTACCAGCCTTGCTTTGTATCTTTTTATTGTTCCATTAACCTTGTGTTTTAATGTAAACACCCACTTACATCCCACAGGGTCTTTCCCTTTGGAAGATCCACTAACTCCCAAGTGTGATTCTTATGGAGGGCATTGGAGGGCATTAATCTCCTCCTTCATAGCATTTGTCCATTTAGGATAAGTTAGAGTCTCTGCCACATTTTTGGGTATGGGAATACTATCAATAGCAGATAAGAATGCACGATGAGAGGGGGAAATATGGTCATAAGATACATAGTGGGTAATGGGGTGTTTGGTAGTACACAATCTGGCTCCCTTTCTATGAGCAATCGGGATGTCAAGATTATCCACAACCGAAATGGGAACAAGGGAATCAACAAGGATAAGGGTGGCTAGCTCATCGGGACTTACCTCCCGGGAGTCTGATGGCGTCAGTTGCACAGTATCTGGTAGCTCTACATCTTTAGAACACTGTTGGTCTCTACGACATGTATGCAGAAAGCCACGAAATAGAGCTGGATCCGGAAAAGAGGGAAGAGAGACTTGGCGAACCTGCTTTTCCTCTTGAGGAGAAGCATGGTAGAATGGTTCAGACTCGAAGAAGGAAACATCCATAGAGACAAAGTACTTATGACCAACAGGATCAAAACACCAATGCCCTTTTTGAGAGGAGGGGTACCCAAGAAAGATACATGGAATAGACCGAGGGTCCAACTTCCCACGAAAAGGAGACAAATCATGGACAAAGGCATGACAACAAAACACTCTCATAGGGACAAAAAACAGAGGGGACTGAGGAAACAACAACTGGATGGGGGGACTTGTAGTTCAATACTCTAGAGGGCATGCGATTGATGACATATGCAGTAGCAAGAACAACATCTACCCATAAATGTTTCGGCACATTCATATGCAACATTATGCCTTGTGCTACTTCAAGAAGGTGTAAATTCTTTCTTTCAGCAACACCATTTTTTTTGTGGTGTTATTGCACATGAACTCCTGTGAAGGGTTCCATGGGAAGCAAAAAATTCATTAAGCTCACCATGAAAATATTCTTTTGCATTTTCCGATTGAAAAAATCTGAATCTCAACATGAAATTGCGTGAACACCATCCTTTGGAAATCCCTTGTAATCTTTGGGACTTTGTCTCTGGTATGCATAGAAAATATCCATGTATAACGAGAAAAGTTGTTGATCAGTGTGATAAAGTATCTATATCCACCCTCCGAAGTTATAGTAGTAGCCCCCTAGACATCAAAATGCACAATATGGAAAGGGAATTTTGCTCTTTCATTGCTTGAATGAAAAGTTGTTCTACATTGTTTGCTCAATTGACACGTTAGACACTGAAAATCTGACACTGAACATGACTTAAATAAAAATGGAAACAAACACTATAGTATTCCAAAGGACACATGACCTAGACGATTATGCCACAAAAGAACTTGACTCTTATTGGACTGACCCAATTGACTACATGACTCTGAAGATGACCCAACTGAAGATGACACCGAGAAACCAGCCTTGCTGTCGAGAGTACAAAGACCATCTACTAAGCTTCCTCTACCAATTGTCCTCGTAGAAGTTAGATCCTGAAAAATACATGAACCAGGGAAAAATGTTACACTATAGTTTAAGAAATTTGTGATACTACTAATGGAAAGCAAATTGATAGGAAGTTTAGGTACATGGAACACATTATTAAGGTTGAGGTCATGGGAAAGAGATATTGATCCCTGACCTGCAATGGATGAGAATGATCCATCTGCAAGCCTCACCTTATCTCTCCCAGACAACAAACTACAAGATTGGAAAAGGTTTGGCTTACCGGTCATGTGGACTTTGAGGCCCTTGAATCAATAATCCAGGGGGAATCAGTGGCAATGGAAACATGGAAGGCAGAGGCCGCATTACCTAATGTAAATGCAAATGAAGTAGAAGGGGTACCAGTAACTGAGTTGTCCATCTGATGTAAGGCCCTACCATACAATTCCAGATCATTACGGAAGGAGTTCATGATATCCTCCTTAGGGTCAGAACTCGTGGAATGTTTCTGTGTAGCATCCAGTTATCGGTAGACTAAGAATCTTGAGCTGCCATATTTGCTGCACTATACTTCTTCTGACCCTGCATTTTACCTTGCTCATCCTTTTTTATAGCCCACTTTGGTTTCCCAATGAGCTCCGAGCGTGTGTCACGAGTGTGTCTTGAGCACCGACAGTGAGTACACCACAACTTGTCCTTGTCATCAGTTTTCTTGGGATCACTTTTCTTTCCTACATTAATACCTCCTGTTGCAGCTAATGCAATCTGCTGCTCCCCCTCATTTGCAACCATTACACTCCGTCTACTTTCCTCAAATTGGACCAAGGCATACACCTCTTCAACTGAAGGCAATTCACGACTTCCCAAAATCTGAACTCTTAGAGGCTTGTTGTGAAACTTATTTATTGGTTTGCTGTTAGTATACTGTCAGCCTAGTCAACCTAGGTGCTGTCAGCTAGTTTTCTTTTTTTTTTTCCTTTTTTGTTATTGGTTTATTATTAGGAATTGTCACCAGGGGCATTCTTGTAATTTCTGATCTTATTATTTTAAGAGAGATAAATAACAAGCTGGTAGCCGCCAGCCCTTGTCTTTGGTTCTCAGTTGAACCTCTCTCTCTCTTCTCTTCTCTCTCTCATCCCTCTCTCTCTCTTAGGAAAGAACACATGGTATTAGAGCTATAATTCTGGGCTCGAATTTTTTTTCTCCTCATCTGAATCTCAGTCCTCTTTTTTCTCTTTCTCTTGATCTCTTGGACGTGGAAGACGAAGAATTCTAATAGGACTGGTCAAAGTTCTTGTGGCTATTGTTCTTTGGGTTCTTCCTTGGTTGTAACACCAAGGAAACCTTAATAGAAGAGGGGCGATGCTGGAATGTCTCTCCTCTCTTAGTTCGATGCTGTGAAAAATATTTTCTGGGCTTGCATTTTCGTACAGTGGTATGTGTCCCCTTTTTCTCTGTGGTCTATGCTGTGAAGAGCTGTGAAGGACGTGGTTTTGAGGTTTACATCTTCATGCTGAACAGGGGTATGTGTTTTTTTTTTTTAATTATGTGCTGTTGCCGAACTGTTAGTAGGCCTTTTTAATGACTCCCTGTGGCCGAACTATTGCTGTTACATTGCTCAGTGTATGGTTTGCTGTTAATAGACTGTTTTCAGTAGCCTGTTAGTAGACTAGTTGCTGGACTGATTACTAGGCTATTCTAAGAGCTGAACTATTGCTGGACTGTTTTTCAGCAGTATTTTTTCTCTTTCCAAAAGTGAAAATTCTTGGGAGTTTAGCATTCTGTTTGTGTGGGATCTGGTCTGGTATATTTGTGACCCTTTTTTCTCAATGGCAAACTATGATTTACCATCATCTGGAGTTACACCAACTTGTAGTACAGCTGGTATGGAGGGGTGAAAACATGATGTTTCCCATGCCAATTACCCCTTTAAATGGCCTGAACTACTTGGAGTGGGCTAAAAGTGTGAAACTTTATGTAACAGCAAGGGGAAAATCTGGTTACATAAATGGCGGAGTGAAAGAACCCAAGTGTGAGACAGTTGAGCATGATAGGTGGGACCAAGAAAGCAGTGGTGATGTCTTGGCTCCTTGCAGCCATGGAACCCGAGGTGAAGAAGAACTTTATGTGGGCAGACACTGCTAGTGAGATTTGGGAACAGGCCAAAACCACTTATTTTGAGCAAACACATTACGCCAAAATTTACCAGTTGCAAGCTGAATCTTCAACCTGCAAACAGGGAAATCGTAGTTTGCCTGCCTATTATTTAGCCCTTACTTCCATATGGAAAGAATTGGATCACTCTCAGGTTATAGAGTGGAAACATGATGATGATGCTAAGGCCTATAAGAAGCTGGTTTCTCAATAGTGGGTGTTTGCTTTTGTTGTTGGGACTGAACCCTGCTTATGAACCCTTGAGAGTTCAGATCTTAGGAAGCAAAGAGTTGCCTTTGGTTCAAGAGGTATATGCCCTTGTTCAATCTAAAGAAAGTAGGCAGAGTGTGATGGTTACAACTGAGGGGGAGAAACAGGTGGCGTTGGCTGCAATGGGTAATAACAATAAGGGGAAGAAAAGTGACTCCACGAAGGCTAATGATAAAGACAAGTTGTTTTGTACCCACTATCAGCGCTTGTGACATACATGTGACACATGTTGGGACATTCACGGGAAGCCCAAGTGGGCAGTGAAGATCCAAGAACAGGGTAAAGTGCAAGGTCAGAAGAAGCCGAATACAGCACATAATGCAGCACATGTGGCAACCCAAGATACTCAGGTTGCTGGTACTACCTGGGACCACTTTATTAGTTCTGACCCCAAGGAAGATATCATGAATTCCTTCAGAGATCACTTGGAGTCATATGGTAGGGCTTTGCGAAGATGGATAGTTCAGTTATTGGTACTCCTATTTCATTTGCATCTACATCAGGTAATGCGGCTTCCACATTCCATGGCACCACTACCACTGATTCCCCTTGGATCATTGACTCAGGGGCCTCTAACCACATGACCATTAAGCCGAATTTGTTTCAGATTTATAGCCTTTTGTCAGGAAGGGATAAAGTGAGGCTTGCAGATGGATCATTCTCCTCCATTGCAGGCTAAGGATCAATATCCCTTCCCCATGGCCTTAACCTAAATAGTGTGTTGCATGTTCCCCAACTTCCTATAAATTTGCTTTCAATCAGTAACATCACAAACTCTTTAAACTGTAGTGTAACCTTTTTTCCTAGTTCATGTGTTTTTTAGGATCTAACTTCTGGGAGGACGATTGGTAGAGGAAGCCTAATGGATGGTCTCTATATTCTCGACAACAAAGCTAGTCTCTTGGTGTCGTCCTCGGAGTCATATAGTCAGTCAAATAAGAGTCAAATTTTTTGTGGCATAGTCAGTTAGGTCATGTTTCTTTTGAAATAGTGAAGTCTTTGTTTCCATTTTTATTTAAGTCATGTTCAGTGTTCGATTTTCAGTGTCAAACATGTCAGTTGAGTAAACAATGTCCATTTTTTCTTTTCATATTGTGTATTCTGATGTATGGGGGCCTACTACTGTAATTCTGAGGGCAGGTATAAGTACTTTATCACTTTGATCGATGATTTCTCCCACTATACATGGGTATTCCCGATGCATAGTAGAGATGAAGTTCCAAAGATTGTGCAAGACTTCCAACGGATGGTGTTTACGTAGTTCCATGTTGAAATACAGATCTTTCAATCAGAAAATGCCAAGGAATACTTCCTTGGTGAGCTTAATGAGTTCTTTGCCTCCCATGGATCTATTCATTGGAGCTCATGCGCAAGAACACCGCAACAAAATGGTGTTGCTGAAAGAAAAAACAGACACCTTCTTGAGGTAGCTCGAGGGATGATGTTACACATGAATGTTCCAAAAAGGTTTTGGATGGATGTTATACTTGTAGTTGCTTATGTCATCAACTGCATGCCCTCCAGAGTGCTGAACTACATGGCCCCTCATCAGTTGTTGTTCCCTCAGTCTCGTCTATTTTCCATTCCCATGAGAGTCTTTGGTTGTCATGCTTTTGTCCATGATTTGTCTCCGTTTCAGGGAAAGTTAGACCCTCGGTCCATTCCTTGTATCTTTCTGGGGTATCCCTCCTCTCAAAAGGGGTATCAGTGCTTTGATCCCGTTAGTCATAAATTTTTTGTCTCTGTGGATGTGTCCTTTGAGTTTGAACCATTCTTCCCTACTTCTCCTCAGGGGGAGAGTAGTGTGGAAGGGGAGAAGAAAGTTCAGGTCCGCCAAGTCTCTCTTCCTTCTATTCTGGATCTGGCCCCCTTTCGTGTCTTCCTACGTACACGCCGTAGAGATCAGCAATGTGACAGAGATATGGAGCTACCAAACACTGAGCATCCGACACCGTTAAACTCACAGGAGGTAAGTCCAAACCCTACTATACTTATTGACACCCTTGCTCCTACTGTGGATGACCTTGACATTTGTATTGCTCAAAGAAAGGGAGTCAGGTCATGCACTACCAAACACTCCATCACCCAGTATGTCTCCTATGATCACATTTCTCCCTCATACTGAGCCTTCCTATTTGCAGTTGATTGCATCCTTATACCTAGAAATGTTGCAGAAGCCTTAAAATACCCTGAATGGGCAGATGCTATGGAGGAGGAGATTAATGCCTTCCATAAAAATCAAACTTGGGAATTGGTGGTGTTGAAAGCTTTTATTTTCCTAAGTATAGTACCGCAGGGGTACTATTGTACTTTTACCCTTTTATTATTTTAGTTGTTGTCGCCCTAGTATATATAACAAAATAGCTGGCGCCGCCGGCAAGCTTTCTGACTTTCAATCTTTTCTCCTCTCTTCTCCTCTCTCTCTCTTCTCTCTTCTCCTCTTCTTTTTTCTTCCATCACTGCACTGATAACATGGTATCAGAGCGGGACTATCAGATCTGAAAGGAGAAGTCGAGTGAATAGTTTTCTTCGCACCAGATTTCCAGATCTGCCGCCCTCATCTATTGTTTGGCTGATTGAAGATCTCACGCACTGAAGTAACTTTTCTCCCTCTCCTTTTTTCTGGTCGTGTGCCAGGGCAGAACCTGTACTAGGTCTGCTGATTGGATGTGAGGTGATCCACACCTCTTTCTTTCCTTTTTTGTGGGGTTGGCTGATCCCTGTAAAATTGTAGGTCGTGAGGACCTTTTGTGTGCTGCAACAACAGCTTTTATGGTGAACTAGAGGTCAGAAAGTGACCTGTACTTGCTGTAACAGATTGTGTGCTGCAACAACAGCTTCTATGGTGAACTGAAGGTCAGAAAGTGACCTGTACTTGCTGTAACAGCCTTCCTGTTGATACGTAGGTCAAGAGATGACCTGTATGCACTGTGGCAACACACTTGTGTTAATTCTGTAGGTCAAAGGATGACCTGTTTGTGCTGTAACAGCACCTGTGTTTTACAGAAAAGAGGTGTGTTTCCGAAGAAAAAAGGGGTTTTCCTTTCTCCCTCAGTGTTAGGATTTTTTTAAGGCTGTGTACCCCCTTTAAGAGTGTTTTATTGAATCTGAAATCATGAGTGGTGAAGATTCTGCTACATCCAGTGTTTCCTCAATGCCGAATGGAATGAGTGGGGCTGCGGACCTATCTTTTCCCATGGCTGTTATTCCTTTCGACGGTTTAATTTATTTGGATTGGTCAAGAGGGATCAAGTTGTACATTACTGCAAGGGGAAAGATAGGTTATATAAATGGGAAAATCAAAGAACCCAATTATGGGAGTGCTGAATATGACAGATGGAACCAGGAGAACAGCATGGTTATGTCCTGGCTTTTAGTGTTTATGCAACCCCAAATTAGAAGGAACTTTATGTGGGCTGAAACAACAAACGAAATTTGGGAACAGGCAAAATCAACCTATTATGAGATGCGTCACTATGCAAAGATTTATCAGTTACAGGCAGAATCATCCACTTATAAACAGGGGGAGAGGTGTCTTTATGTGTACTACTCAGACTTGACCTCTGTCTCGAAGGAGTTAGATCATTATCAGAGTGTGGACTGGAAGTGTGATGAAGATGCAAAATTATACAAGAAACTTGCATCTCAGCAGAGAGTGTTTGCTTTTCTACATGGCTTGAATCTGACATATGAATCCATCAGAGTTCAGATCCTAGGTAGCAAGGATCTTCCCTCCGTCCAGGAAGTTTATGCTCTTGTACAATTAGAAGAAAGTAGAAAGAATTTGATGAACAGTTCTGGAGGGGATGCAGTTGGGTTGGCAACAAAAGGAAGTGTGATTATAGGTGGTGGGAACACCTTTAAGAGAGGGGACTCTCAAAAAAGGGCGGATGACAAAGACAAACTGTGGTGTACTCATTGCCAGAAACCCTGACACACCCGAGATACATGTTGGGATCTCCATAGGAAGCCAAAATGAGCTCAAGATTTGAATAAGAAGCAAGGTTCAGATCTGAATAAAAAGTCAGGACAACAAAGTACAAGAAAGAATACTATGGCAAACATGGCCTCTCAAAAAAGGGCGGATGACAAAGACAAACTGTGGTGTACTCATTGCCAGAAACCCTGACACACCCGAGATACATGCTGGGATCTCCATAGGAAGCCAAAATGGGCTCAAGATTTGAATAAGAAGCAAGGTTCAGATCTGAATAAAAAGTCAGGACAACAAAGTACAAGAAAGAACACTATGGCAAACATGGCCTCTCAGGAAAATCAGCCCCCCACTACTACTGTGACACCAACTTACGTCTCTGAATCTGACCCAAGGGAGGATTTTTTTAATTCCTTCCGTGACCATTTAGAGCTCCATGGTAGAGCAATTCGTCAGATGGATGCTCCTCCCTCTACTTCATTTGCGTCTACATTAGGTAATTCTGCCACAACCTTCCATGTTGCATATCATCCCCCTGACACTCCCTGGATCATTGATTCTGGAGCGTCTAAACACATGATTGGTACATCCTCTTACTTTCAAACCTATTACCTCCTTTCTGGAAGAGACAAGGTGAGACTAGCTGATGGATCATACACTACCATAGCTGGTCAAGGAACCATTTCTCTTCCTTTTGGCCTTACACTCTCTAATGTTTTACATGTCCCGAAATTTCCCATTAATTTGTTCTCTATTAGTAGTATTACTAATTCCTTAAACTGCTCAGTTACCTTTTTCCCTTCTTACTGTGTGATCTAGGATCTGGCCTCGGGGAAGACGATTGGTAGAGGATGTATGGTGGATGGACTTTACATGCTGGAGAATAAGGCTGGTCTTCAAGTCACAGAGTTTAAGAGTCAGTCCTGTAAGAGTCAAGTCTATTTATGGCATTGTCATCTTGGCCATTTATCTTTTGAGTCTTTAAAAGTGGTGTTTCCAAAATTGTTTAAGTTAGTGTCAGTTTTAGATTTTTCTTGTCAAATTGAGTAAGCAGTGTAGAACTCATTTTTTTTCAAAGAATAATAAATCTGACGTTCCTTTTCACATTGTTCATTCTGATGTGTGGGGCCCTGTTACTTTACCATCTGAGAGTAGCTACAACTATTTTATTACCATATTGATGATTATTCTAGATATACATGGGTATATTCCATGCGGAAAAGGGATGAAGTACCAAAAATTATCCAAGATTTTCAGCGGATTATCTTCACCCAATTTCAAACTGAAATCCAAATTTTTCAATCAAATAATGCCAAAGAGTATTTTCATAGTGATCTCACGGAATTTTTTGTTTCACGTGGTTCACTTCATCATAGCTCTTGTGCCCGAACACCACAACAAAATTGTGTTGCTGAAAGAAAGAACCGACACCTCGTTGAAGTGGCCCGGGGTTTACTAATCCATATTGTGATAGAACAAGAATTAGAAGAAATTGATGTCTTTCTATTGAGAAAGTAGTACATATATATACAACCTTGTAGATACTAAAAAGGAAGAAAATCATACAGCCTTGCAGATACAAAAAAGGAAGAAAATCATATAGCCTTGCAGATACAAAAAAGGTAGATGCTAAATAGGAAGAAAATCAAAGAAAGAATAATTCCTATAATCAAGCTATTCCTAATTGGGCTAATACTACATATTTACAGCCTATAATTTCGTAACACTCCCCCTCAAGATGGAGCATAGATGTCAATCATGCTCAGCTTGTTACAAATACAAGAAATCCGAGCTCCATTAAGAGCTTTTGTAAAGATATCTCCTAACTGCTCTCCAGTCTTCACATATGCTGTAGAGATCAAGTTTTGTTGAATTTTCTCACGAACAAAATGACAGTCTATCTCGATATGTTTAGTTCGTTCATGAAAAACTGGATTTGAAGCAATATGAATCGCAGCTTGATTATCGCACCATAGCTTCGCTGGAACTAAGACTTTAAGACCGACCTCAGTTAAGAGTTGAGAAACCCACATAACCTCACACGAAGCTTGTGCCATTGCTCTATACTCAGATTCTGCACTAGATCGCGACACCACATTTTGCTTCTTACTCTTCCACGAAACCAGATTACCACCAATGAAAACACAATAGCCAGTAGTGGACTTTCGATCAATCTTGGAACTTGCCCAGTCCGCATCAGAAAAACACTCAATGTTACTGTGACCATGATTCCGATACAGTATCCCCCGTCCAGGAGCTCCTTTCAAGTAACACAAGATTTGTTCTAAGGTTGCCCAATGGTGCACTGTAGGAGAGGACATAAATTGACTTACAATACTAACTGAGTAAGCAATGTCTGGACGAGACTGTGAGATAGTTCAACTTTCCAACTAATCTTCTATATCGTTCAGGATCATCAAAAGCATCTCCATCCTTTGTGAGTTGCTGGTTAGGAAGCATTGGAGTACTGCATGGTTTGACTCCCAGTTTCCCAATTTCTGTTAACAGGTCCAAAACATACTTCCTCTGAGACAGGAAAATGCCTCTTTTACTCCTTGCCACCTCAATCCCCAAGAAGTATTTTAGGTGCCCCAAATCTTTAGTATTGAACTGGCTCTACAAGAAGGATTTCAAGGATGAGATTCCCTTCGTGTCACTCCCAGTGATAACAATATCGTCTACATATACAACAAGTAGAATGATGCCAAATGTGGGCTGCTTATAGAAAGTAGTATGGTCAGATTTGCACTTCCTCATCCCAAACCTCTCTACTGCCTGACTGAATTTTCCAAACCAAGCTCGAGGACTCTGTTTTAGTCCATACAACGATTTTTGAAGATGACAAACTTTCCCAGACTCCCCCTGAGCAACAAACCCAGGTGGTTGCTCCATATAAACCTCCTCCTGAAGAACTCCATTCAGGAAAGCATTTTTAATATCAAGCTGGTAAAGTGGCCAATCATATGTAGCTGCCAGAGAAATAAATAATCGAACTGAAGTCAATTTTGCCACAGGGGAGAAAGTATCAGAATAGTCCACTCCATATGTCTGTGCATAGCCTTTGGCCACCAGGCGAGCCTTTAGGCGAGCCACTGATCCATCAGAATTAAATTTGACTGCAAAGACCCACTTGCATCCAACCGCTTTCTTACCAGCAGGTAAATCGACCAGATCCCAAGTACCATTCTCAGTCAAGGCATTCATTTCCTCAAGCATGGCATCACACCACCCAGGATGGGATAAAGCCTAGTGAACAGTTTTGGGAATCCCTACAGAATCAAGAGAGGCAACAAACGAACAAGAAGTAGAGGACAAACGATCATAGGTAACATAAGAGGAAATTGGATAAGTACATTGGCGTTTACCTTTCCGAAGAGCAATAGGTAGATCAATATCACTGGGCATTGGATCTGATGACGAAGAAGAGACCGGTGCCGGACTTGTCACAGGAGGATTAGGTCGTCGAGAATAGACTTGAGTAATAGGTAAATTTGGTTGAGAAGGTGGTGGTGGGGGTATTGGAACAACACTAGTGTCTGGACTGGTGACATGATACACTAGTAGATCATCATCCTCTTGTGGACACACAGGTGTAGATGGAGCAGTAAAGAAAGGAAGATGTTCATGGAATGTAATATCAGCTGACATAAGGTACCTGTTCAAGAGAGTAGAAAAACACCTGTACCCTTTTTGGAGACGAGAGTATCCCAGGAAGACACATTTTAATGACTTGGGGTCCAAATTGGAAACCTGCGGACGAACATCACGAACAAAACAAGAACATCCAAAGATACGAGGTTCAACAGGAAACACAGATTTATTAGGAAACAGAATCTTATAAGGGATCTGATCATTTAGAACAGTGGAAGGCATGCGATTAATCAAAAAACACGTAGAAACAGCATCAGCCCAAAACTGTTTAGGAACATGTGTTTGAAATAAAAGAGCCCTGGCAGTTTCAAGAAGATGTCTATTTTTTTTCTCAGCCACTCCATTTTGAGATGGAGTATCAACACAAGATGATTGATGGAGAATTCCATTCTGAGTCATGTAAGTCTGGAAGGAATCAGAGAAATATTCTTTGGCATTATCACTTCGCAATGTTTGTACAGACACATCAAACTGGGTTTTTATTTCAGCACAAAAGGTTTTAAAATGTGAAAGCAACTTAGAACGAGATTTCATTAAATAAAGCCAAGTCATACGAGAAAAATCATCCACAAAGGTAACAAAATATCGAAATCCAGTCTTAGACATAATAGGACAAGGTCCCCAAACATCTGAATGTACTAACTCAAAAGCATGACTAGCCCTTTTATTAACTCGAGAAACAGACGATAGACGATGATATTTTGCAAACTGACAAGACTCACAATCTAAAGAAGATACATCATGAAACTGAGGAGATAACTTCTTTAACAAAGGTAAAGATGGATGCCGTAACTGACAATGAGCTTCAAAAGGAGATAAAGTACTGGAACAGGCAATGGTCTGAGGTTCCTAGGTATCCAAAATGTACAAACCTTCTGATTCTCGTCCTTTACCAATAATCCTCTTCGTCATAAGATCCTGAAACAGACAATGATCAGGAAAGAATGAGATACAACAGTTAAGAGTATGATTGAGTTTGCTAACAAATACCAAATTAAAAGAAAATTTTGGTAAACTCAATACAGATGACAAAGAAAGTGTTGGTGTGGGATTGATAGTGCCAGAACCAAGGACAGAAGAAATAGAACCATCTGCTAAGGTGACTGAAGAAGGAAAAGTGTGTGATTGGAAAGTGGAAAAGAGACTAGGATTACCTGTCATATGATCTGTTGCACCAGAATCAATGACCCACTGAGAGGAAGAAGAAAGAAGACATGTATTAGTTTTACCTGACTCAGCAAGGGCAGTGATGGACTGAGAGGAGTTCTTTAATGCCTCTTGATACTGGGTAAATTTCGCATACTCATCTGCATAAATTGTAATGGTCTGATTTGACGATGGATGAGGAGCATCACCCGTAGTTACAACATGAGCTGACTGAGACCCAGAAGACTTCTGGTTTTTCTTTAGCAATTTCTGGCAAGTCCTTTTAGTGTGTCCTGGTTCATGACAATAGTAGCAAACTACTCCTATGGCCTGAGTTCCAACATTCCAACCACTATTACTGCCACCTCTGCTACTGTTCTGAGAACGAGACCGGCCAGTTGATCCATTATTCTGACTGACAAGTGCACTAGGTTGTTGTACAGGTGAGGTATGGGAACCAGTATCTGTACGAAGGACCCTAGTAAAGACCTCTTTTAAAGAGGTAATCTCAGGATTAGACAAAATCTGTGACTTAGCACCATCAAATTGAGGATTAAGGCCAGCCAAAAAACTCATAATAGCCGTCTGTTCACGTTGAGTCTGCTGAACTTTGATATCAGTACTGAAAGGTAACAAGGCGTTCAATTCTTCAGAAGTGTGCTTGAAATTCATGAAATAGGTCTGAAGAGACTGATCCTGTTGTTCAGCCCGATAAAATGTCTTGCAAACATAAAAAATACGGGAAATATTTTCTTTACCAGAGAACAGAAAAGCCAAATATTCCATTAGTTCTTTTACAAACTCACAGTGAGAGACATGACTGACGTACTCGTTCTTAATAGAATTGCGGATTTGCAAAAACAATTGAGCATCAATCCTTAGCCATTCAGTGCGGGTCTCATCAGTAGGAGGGTCCTTAGTCAGATGGTTGTCCTTAGAGATACTCCGTAAATACAAACGAACAGTCTTACTCCAGTCTAAATAATTAGTTCCATTTAGTTTTTGTTCAGTGATCTTAGACAGAATGGGGATAACACTTGGCATAGCCAAGTTGTTTTGTTCAACCGCCATCATAAACATAGGAAAATAAACTTTTAACAACCAGCAAAGCCAATAAAACAGAATCGGTAGCAGATGCAACACCCAAACAGCAAGAAACCACAACTGGCAACACCGAAATATCAACTGTATAAAAAAGAACAGAGAAGAAAGACTTTCCTAATGGGCAAACAAACACCACAGGAGTAACACCGAGGCTGCTGTGCTACTCTCCGACCTGTTGCAGACTTGAAAGCCCTCTCCCGATTGAAGTGAAGAAGAGATGGGTGAAGGTGGGTAGGCCGATCTGGGATTCCGCTTCCACTGGTAGGGGCGGTGAGATGCAGATGTCACTCGGAATGGGTGACCTAGAGATCGCAGCTGCTGCTCACTTGGGCAACGTAAAGAATTCAAAGCTGCTCACTTGGGTAGCAGAGGGAAGAAAACCAGAAATTAGTTTTATACTGGAATTGGTGTCTCCAGCTCTGATACCATGTGATAGAACAAGAATTAGAAGAAATTGATGTCTTTCTATTGAGAAAGTAGTACATATATATACAACCTTGTAGATACTAAAAAGGAAGAAAATCATACAGCCTTGCAGATACAAAAAAGGAAGAAAATCATACAGCCTTGTAGATACAAAAAAGGTAGATACTAAATAGGAAGAAAATCAAAGAAAGAATAATTCCTATAATCAAGCTATTCCTAATTGGGCTAATACTACATATTTACAGCCTATAATTTCGTAACACATATGAATGTCCCAAAACGATTTTGACTTGAGGCAGTCCTTTGTGCTACCTATCTCATCAACCGTATGCCCTCTCATTGGTTAGAGTGCAAAACCCCACATCAGCTTCTTTTTCCTAAGGCTCCCTTTCTCTCCATTCCTCCTCGTGTGTTTCGTTGTCGTTGTTTTGTCCAAAATCTGTCACCCACTTGTGGAAAATTAGACCCTAGCGCTATTCCTTGCATCTTCCTGGGGTATTCTTTCACTCAGAAGGGATACCGTTGTTTTGATCTTGTTTCTCGGAAATTTTATGTTTCCATGAACGTCTCTTTCTTTGAGAGTGAGCCTTTTTTCCCTGTTTCTCCTCAGGGGGAGTGTAGGAATGAGGAGAAACTGGTTCAACTCCCTCCTTTTCCTGATCCTCCTCCTTTTTGTGTCTTCTTTCGTCGTCACAAAGGCTAACCAGGTTCAAAAGCTGTGGAGAACCTAGAAGTTGTACCTCCAATGCCATCAAATTCTTCGGGGGCGGATTATACTCACCAAGGTATCTTGGTTCCTATCGATGTCCCTGACCCTATTACTATTGATACCTCTGTTGCTAATGACCTTGACCTTCTTATTGCTGCTCACAGGAAAGGTGTTAGATCTTGCACCACTAAACACCCCATTTCCCACTTTGTTTCCTATGAAAACATTTCACCCTCTTCTCGGGCCTTTCCTACTTCCATTGACAGTGTTCCTATCCCCAAGAATGTGGCAGAAGCTCTTTCAGTACCTAAATGGACAAATGCTATGAAGGAAGAAATTAATGCTCTACATAAAAATGGCACATGGGAACTAGTAGATCTTCTTAAGGGAAAGGATCCAGTTGGATGTAAATGGGTGTTCACAGTCAAACATAGGGCTGATGGCACGGTGGAGAGGTATAAAGATCGTTTAGTGGCAAAGGGGTTTACACAAGTGTATGGAGTTGATTATGCAGAGACTTTTGCACCCGTTGCCAAGATGAACTCCATTAGAGTCCTGTTCTCCCTTGCGGCTAATCTTGACTGGGATCTACATCAGCTTGATATCAAGAATGCATTCCTGAATGGTGACCTTGAAGATGAAGTTTACATGGTACAACCCCCTGGTTTTCGGGTTCAAGGCAATGAACAGAAAGTGTGCAGGTTGAAGAAGTCATTATATGGGCTGAATCAATCACCGAGAGCCTGGTTCAGCAGGTTCCATGCATCGGTTCAGTAGAAAGGATACAAACAATGTCAATCTGATCACACATTGTTTGTGAAAAGAGGGGAAGGAAAAATTGCTGCTCTGATAGTATATGCTAATGATATAATTATCACTAGCGATTGGAAGGATGAAATCCAAAAGTTGAAGATTTTTCTTGCTACATAGTTTGAAGTAAAGGATCTAGGTCCTCTAAGATACTTCCTTGGAATTGAAGTTGTTCGCTCACAAAAGGGTATCTTCATTTCCCAAAGGATGTCCTAGATCTACTCCAGGATATTGGAAAATTGGGAGTGAAGCCAGTTGATTCCCCTATTGATCCAAACCACAAATTAGGTGATTGCCAAGGTGAACCTATCAAGGATGTGAAACAGTTTCAGAGACTTATGGGAAGATTGTTATATCTTTCTATGACCCGCCGCGACATTGCTTATGCAGTTGGTGTTTTTAGCCATATCATGCATGCTCCCAAGACCACTCACCTTGAAGCAGCAGAAAGGGTTCTTAGATATCTTAAGAAGTTCCCAGGTGCTGGTTTGTTGTTTCAAAAGCACGAACATTTGAAAGTTGAAGTGTACACTAATGCAGATTGGGCAGGATCCCTAAATGACAGAAAGTCAACTAGTGGCTATTGTACCTTCATAGGAGGAAATCTAGTTACCTGGAGAAGCAAAAAGCAAAATGTAGTAGCTAGATCCAGTGCTGAAGCTGAATATCGAGCAATGGCTCATGGAGTGGCTGAAATTATGTGGCTAAAGAATCTGTTGAGTGAATTGGGTTTTCAGTGAACAGACCTATGACCCTATCCTGTGATAACAAAGCAGCCATAAACATTGCTGCTAATCCAGTGCTGCATGGTAGAACTAAACACATCGAAGTCAACAAACACTTTATCAGAGAGAAAGTTGTCACAGGGGAAGTGTGTACTCCTTATGTGAGCTCTAAGGATCAACTTGTAGACATCTTTACAAAAGGGCTACACCACTCACAACATCATGATTTATGTGACAAGTTGGGCATGATTGACATCTATGTCCCAACTTAAGGGGGAGTGTTGAAAGTTTTTATTTTCCTAAGTATAGTACCACAGGGGTACTATTGTACTTTTACCCTTTTATTATTTTCGTTGTTGTCACCCTAGTATATATAACAAAATAGCTGGCGCCACTAGCAAGCTTTTTGACTCTCAATCTTTTCTCCTCTCTTCTACTCTCTCTTTTCTCTCTCTTCTCTCTTCTCTTCTTTTCTCTTCCATCACTGCACTGATAACAGTAGATCTTCCAAGGGGGAAAGACCCAGTGGGGTGTAAGTGGGTGTTTGCAGTTAAATACAAGGCGGACGGGACAATTGAAAGGTATAAAGCAAGATTAGTAGCCAAGGGGTACACTCAAGTGTACGGAGTTGACTATGATGAGACATTTGCTCCAGTAGCTAAGTTGAACTCAATTTGAGTTCTTCTATCATTAGTTGCTAATCTTGGGAATTGTATCAACTAGACATTAAGAATGCCTTTTTAAATGGTGACCTAGAGGAGGAGGTGTACATGGTTCAACCCCTGAGATTCTATGCCAAGGAAAGTGAGAATAAGGTGTGTAAGCTAAGAAAGTCTCTCTATGGTTTGAAACAATCTCCCAGGGCTTGGTTTAGTAAGTTTCATATGGCAGTTCAACAAGTAGGGTTCAAGCAATGTCAGTTCGGTCACACACTCTTTGTAAATAGATGTCAGGAACAAGTTGTTGTTTTGATAGTGTATGTGGATGATATCATCATCACAGGAAATTGGAGTTCAGAAATACAACAGTTGAAACAATTCCTTGCATCTAAATTTGAAGTGAAAGATCTAGGTCCTCTAAAGTATTTTCTTGGAATTGAAGTTGCCCGCTCAAAAAGGGGTATCTTCATTTCTCAAAGGAAGTACACTCTTGATCTGTTACAAGACACAGGCAAGTTAGGTGCAAGACTAGCAGATACTCCTATGGATGTTGATCATAAATTGGGTAACTGTGATGGTGAACCTCTGAAAGATGTAAAACAGTTCCAAAGGTTAGTAGGGAAGTTAATTTATTTGTCCATGACTTGTCCAAACATTGCCTATTCAGTTGGGGTCCTGAGCCAATTCATGCACTCTCCTAAGAAACCTCATTTGGAGGCAGCATAGAGAGTTCTTAGATACTTAAAAAAGTATCCAGGAACAGGTCTACTATTCAGTAAGCATAATCATCTAAAGGTGGAAGTTTTTACAGATGCTGATTGGGCAGGTGCTGTGGATGACAGAAAGTCCACAAGTGGGTATTGCACATTTGTGGGAGGAAACCTAGTGACCTGGAAAAGCAAGAAACAAAGTGTGGTAGCAAGGTCATGTGCTGAAGCGGAGTATAGAGCTATGGCACATGGGGTGGCTGAAGTTCTTTGGTTAAAAAATCTTCTAGGGGAGCTTGGAGTTGCTGTTCATAATCCTATGTCTCTTTACTGTGACAACAAGGCAGCCATTAACATCGCCAACAATCCTGTCCTACATGAGAGGACCAAGCACATTGAAGTGGACAAACACTTCATAAGGGAAAAATTGAAAAAAAGGGAAATTTGCATCCCTTATGTCAACTCCAATGAACAACTTGCTGATGTCCTCACAAAAGGACTTCCATACTCGCGGCACTATGAGTTGTGTGACAAGTTGGGCATGATAGACATATGCAACCCAACTTGAGGGGGAGTGTTGTGAAACTTATTTATTGGTTTGCTGTTAGTATGCTGTCAGCCTAGTCAACCTAGGTGCTGTCAGCTAGTTTTCTTTTTTTTTTCTTTTTTGTTATTTGTTTATTATTAGGAATTGCCGCCAGGGGCATTCTTGTAATTTCTGATCTTATTATTTTATGAGAATATAAATAACAAGCTGGTAGCCGCCAGCCCTTGTCTTTGGTTCTCAATCGAACCTCTCTCTCTTCTTTTCTTTCTCTCATCTCTCTCTCTCTCTCAGGAAAGAACACAAGGCTCATACATAGGATTCAATCCCAACAGGAAAGCAAAGACCCACTGTTGAGATACCAACTTCTTATAAGCTTTGGCATCATCATTATTCTTCCATTCTATAGTTTGATAGTGATCCAACTCCTTCCAAACAGAAGTAAGGGCTGAATAATATGCTGACAAACTGCGGTCACCCTGTTTATAGGTTGAGGATTCAGCCTGTAACTGATAAATCTTGGCATAGTGTCTTTGCTCAGAGCAGGTAGTTTTAGCTTGTTCCCATATCTCATTTGCAGTCTCTGCCCATATAAAATTCTTCTTTACACCTGGTTTCATGGCTGCAAGTAGCCAAGACATCACCAATTCACCATACTGTTCTCCTGATCCCACCTATCATGTTCAGCTGTCTCATCTTTAGGTTCTTTTACTCTCCCATTTATGTATCCAGGTTTTCCCCTAGCTGTAATATATAGTTTTACACCTTTAGCCCACTCTAGGTAGTTCAAACCATTCAAAGGGATGATTGGCATTGGGAAAAACATATTCTCAGCATTCATGCCAACTGTACCACGGGTTGATGTAACCCCAGATGAAGCTGAATCATCAGTTACCATATTAGGGAGGTTTTACAGTTCAAGAAGAGCCACTGATGTACACAGAAATAAATCTCCACCCTATTTCTACTATCCAACACACGTAGGGCACAAAGCACACACAAATCTGCCTCCTAGAATGGAACACCACTGTCACAAGGGAGTACACAACCCCCTATACAGCACCTGTACGATGGTGAACATAACCATAACACAGCCTTCACAGCATCGGTTGTCACCAACTAGGGTTTCCTTGGTGTTACGACCAAGGAATAACCCAGAGAAGAGTCCTCCTATTGCCCAGAAGTATTCTCTGATAGCATGTTTTCTTCAAGGAAGAAGAGAAGAAAGGAAGAAGAAGAGAGAAGAAGAAGAGAAGAGGAAGAGGAAGAGGAAGGGGAAGAGAGAGCGGCTGTTTGGGAGCCAAAACCGTAGGCTGGAGGTGCCCAGCCTTATATTTATATTAAGGAGATGAAAAATAAAATATGAGGATTTACAAGCTTGCCCCTGGCGGCACACCCTAATAAAACAATAATAAAAAAAGCAGTAAACAAGCTGACAACACTCTAGGACTGACAGCATAAACTATAACAGCAGAAACAATTAATAAATCATTCTAACAACACATTTAACTTATTTTGAAAATTGGGTTTGCATTTTTCATGTATTACTGTTATTTTTTTTTAAATTGAGCTTGCTTCAAAAAGATGCATGCGTCGCCTTGTGACTAGGGTGCTAGAACGTCTTTGTGCTTTTCTTGCATCTTGCACTTTTAAAATACTGCTTACCACTTCGTGCACAAGGCTATAAGAATTCCTTAGACTAAGAATTCACAATTATAATCATACCACTGGTAAACTTCAAACCAAAGAAAACTACTTAACTTCTGATAATATTTATACTATAATAGAAAATTCATACATAGCCTAACTATGACGCCAACTAGAATGGAAGAAAAGTAACAAGATGACCAAAATACCTCCACCATCCCAAAAAATAAAAAAAAATTCTATTTAGACATTTTATAAATGAGGCTAGATCTCTGGTGACCAGAGGGAACATCTTGTTCCACTAGGTCAGTATCAGCCAAAGAGCCATAGCTGATTAGGGAAACGTTTGGTACAGTAGTGTGGTTGAATCTCCTATCCCTGCTGTGGTATGGTTGGAATGACATGGTTTGAACCACGGTGCACTCCATGAGGTGTTCTGTAATGTGGTGTGGTTGTGTTATCTGCAAACACCATCTTTTTTTTAAGATGGTATATAATAAATTCAATCCACGGTTGTGTGAACAGAACCATGGTATTTTACCGTGGACAGAAAATTTGTGGTTAGAACCATCTATAGATGGTTTTAAAACATGCCACACCCTCAAAAGAACATTCAATGGGTGTGTTGTGTTCCAAAATCAACTGATCGATGGAATATCCACACTATAGAGCACCCCTTAATTGGCCAAGAATGGTATAGGCAGGATGTGCCTTGTACCAAGGCTAACTCTACAGGATATTTCTCATTCTATCTGTATGTTTCTGGAAGATGACATGCCACAACTTTCATATTTGATATATTAAAACATGAACATTAATGAATCGGATTAATTAGTCATAACTTTTCAAACTTCTAAAAGCACTTCACTGAAAATGTTAGTAAAGCAGGCAGAGAATGGAGATGAATGATCCTCTGCAAAATGTTGACAATATTTACTTGAATATTAAATTTTATCCATCTTAGTTTTACCACATGTCCATGCCAACATCCCCTTCTCCACCACACTCATTTTATGGATCAAGAAACAACATATCCATAAAAGGTGTGCAGCAGAGATGAAAATGAAATAAATGAGTGGTAAAAACTGGGAGAGATAATAGTTGAAATAAGTGCATTAGAGAGAATTTAGGGGTAGCATCAATTGGTGAGAGATAAGAGTAAACTCCAATGACATTGCCATGTAGAATAAAAAGCAGTCATTGCACTGACAAGGACTAGGTTGTTATAAGCTGAAGATATATTTAGCTCATTCTTTAACAAACAATATGGTCTCTGGCAGAGCATAATAGGCACGATTCTTGCTGCCATACCTACTTAAACAGGATATGTTGGTTCATATTTGTGATCATGATGATTATCATGCTACTTAGGTTAAGACATGGTTTCAAATGTCGCCAAATGTCGCTAATGTTGCCCGACATATGTCGATGTCGAGGCTCACCAACATGAAAATGGATGGTAATATAAAAATTACATTATGTCGGTTGACATTTCCTATATTTGGAAATTTCGACCAAATCGGTCCAAATAACAAAAAAAAATACAGTTTTTCCTATTATGCCGACAAGATGTCGACTAATGTCGACTAATGTACATTAAAAATATAATATATTAGTATATTATATTAATATAATACAGTATATTAATAAAGATTATTCCATTAATAATTTCTATTTAATATTTCAAATAAAATATTTATAAAAAAGAATTAACAAAATATAAAAACAAAAGAATAAATTAATTACTTTATAATATAAAACATAAAATATTTTTCAAGTAATAAAATATTAACTAGTTAGTATTTTTTAAAATATTTATTAAAATCAGAAAATGTTTATTAAATTTTATAGTAAATCATATTCTACATTTAATATAAAAAATCAGAATAAATTTAATAAATTTTATACTAAATCATAATTTATTATAAATTTAGTATTAAAAATCATAATAAATTCATTAAGTTTTATAAGAAATCAGAATTTATCATAATCTTAATACTACAAAAAGGAGAATCAGTTTATTAAATTTATAATAAAACATAATGTATTATAACTTTAATATTTAAAAAAATCAAAATAAATGTATTTCTATTTACTAGTGTGAAATAATTATATTAGCATTTATAATAAATCAGAATTAAAAATAGGAAAAGAAAATATCAGATAACCTTGTAAAAACATCAAAATGCATAATAAATCAGTAAGTCGCCATTTACTAATTTTTTATTGATCTTAGTTTCTTAGCTTTATATAATGGTTGGGAATAAGATAATAGTCTAGAAATATGTATTAATGCTTCTTTTATCATTTCACAAAATAACTTTGCATATTTCCACATATTTCATAGTATTTCCACAATGTCTCTAATTTTTACAATATTTCCCCTCGACATTTCCGACATTTCTGACATATGTCCTTTATTTTGGTAAGCGACATTTCCATCGACATCGACATTTTAAACCTTGTGTTAAGATCTAAGAAATGACCTAATAAAAAGAGGAAAAAGAAAACTTATGTTTTGCTAAAAAAGGAAGGGGTGGTGAGCCGATTGTAGGAATATAACATGGAGTTAACTGAATGCTCTAGTCACGTGTTAATAATGCAGGAGCCAAGTGGTAAGATATAGTATTTTCACCTCAAACATCTAGGAGGAAAATTAAGTGAGATGTCTAGAGCTGCTATTCTATGGTCAGTCTGGGAAGATACAAATTCCAAAATCTTCAATGGAGTGGAACAGACATCTGGAACCTTAGTGGAATATGGTGACTTTTTTTTCGGGGGGGGGGGGGGGTTGGGCCATTGGGTTTGCACGAGGGAAGAGTTCAGAATTTTAGCATGGAGGATATAGAGAGAAGATGTTCTACCTATCTTTCTCTTCTGCATCCAGATACACTGTTCTTATGTTTTTGTATACCCTCTATTGCTTGTTGGGTATTCTAGGACCTTCAAGGGTTAGAGGCGTATTCAAGAGCCATGGGATTTTTTGGGTTTATACCAATGACATTGTCTACGGTGATTCTGTTCAAGCTGAGTTGCTCCTCCTGAAGTCTTGCAATTGATGTACTTTGTTGGGCATTAGTGTTACAAAGTCAAGGTAGAGGGAGATTTACAGATGGTGATTCAGGTTCAGGGATAGCTTAAGGGCCTTAGTGCCATAGAGTATCCCTCAAATATAGTTAGAACCTCCTCTGGTGGCATCAATCTTGGACCAAATAATTAGAAGGTTCTGCCATGTTCAATTGGCCTTCTCTCTTGCATGAGGACGTGTCTTTATCCCTCTTGGTTCCAGTGAGGGAAAACTTCATAATTATGGCAGTTCTCCAGTGATGGACTTTCTGAAGAGGTTCTGTAGAACTTATCATTAAAATCGGATCTATTTATAGGACCTAATAAATGCATTTATTGGCTGTATATTTGCCATATTTTAGTAGAACTTGCTTCTTTCCCCTTCTTTTCTTGATTGGTACTTATCCTTGTATCAATCTTATAAAAAAATTCTTTCCCCATCTTTTGTTCAATAGTGTTTTGTAATTGAGAAAGGAGCTATTTCCTGTTTGTTTGCTTGCCATATTTCCATCTAATAATTGGATTTAATTTCATGTTCGATCCTTGATAATCTCCTTATTTTATCATTCTTGCATATTGAGCAATATGTTTTGTTGGGGGGAAGGGGATTGTCATGGCTGATTGATTTATACAATTGTTTGTTGAACCACAAGAATTTCCCTATATTTGTGGCAAAACAGCTTGCAGATATGAACTTGCAGGTGTTAATGTACTTGAGCGATTGCTAACGTGGTTCAACCTTGATATTTTTAATTCTTATTGAAAATTGTGGATTTCCTAATTATTTCTTCTGTGATATGATTTACAGGTTTTAGCTAGAGGTATTGAATGTGACATTGCTTTGCTTACTGTTGAGAGTGAGGAATTCTGGAGAGGATCTGAACCACTTCGTTTTGGGCGCTTACCACTTCTTCAGGTTTTGATCTTATCCTTTTGAAAGAAGTAATAGTTGCACACTTAAACTAGACACCAGGTAATATGACACATACCTATTTTGATATGTCCTCACAGCATTTGAAACACCAACTTCTGGAAATGCAAACACAGTCATTTGCCTATATTATTTCACTTTTATAATTAAAAGCCTGCTTGAACCATGGTTTACAATTTTGACATAATGTTTCACCATGCATAGATGGAGATATTTCAGAGGTATTTCATTAATTCTGCTAAGATATTTGGGAAATCTAAAAAATCAGTGAAACTTTCTAAAAACATGGAATTAGTTAATAAACCTTGAAGGAATCATTAGAAAAAGTACAAACAAAAGAAAAGCACTGTACATTTGCATTTGAAGGCTCAAAAAAAAAAAAAAAAAGAAAAAGAAAAGCACTGTATAGATCAAACAAAAGAAGATAAGAGACTTAACTAGATATCTTCCCATCTCCCCCTTGTCAGTCTTTTATCTGTCCTCTCTACATTATGTGTGTCATTTTCTTTCCATTTTAACATTTTTCTTTTTTATAGTTGCACGTCTCTTTCTTTTTCTTTTTCTTTTGAATTATAGTGACTTAGTAAGTGAGTCATATCAAAATAGTATGTCAATTATGATGAATTCAACGAAGTATTAGAAGTTTCTAATAATATTCTAAAATTTTAAACCTTAAATGTAGTGTTTTAAGACTTGGACCAGATGGGATGGTCGGACCAGTCAACCCAGGAACCAGAATGGGTTCTGGTTGGGCACCATACTTTATTGCATTTGGTTGGTCTCTTTGTTTGTTGTCCTTGCTTTTTCTATGCCCTTTGCCCTTGACCTCTTCTTTGCTTACCTTGAATTTCAAGCTTTCAGTTATCAATCTTACCTGCCCTAGCCGAGCCTAAGTGGTCTATCAAACCCCCGGTTTTCATTTTTCTGAAAAACTGGTAGAACTGGTCAAGACCTAGTAGGACCATTGAAAACTGACTAGGTTTCAACAACCTAGCTGGTTTTCACGACCCACCTGGGTCACTAAAGTGTTACAAATTTTAAAATAGTGGTAAGTGTGAATAAACCCTAGTTGATTCTAGGTTAAAGCAGAGAAGAAGGAAGAAGAAAGAAAAGAGAAAGAAGGGGAAGAATGTTCGGCCAAACTAGAAGAGAGAAAAGTGAAAGTTACACTCTCCTAGCCGACCCACTTGACTTTTTATTCATAAAACTTAAGTTACAAGAAAGACAATGTTGTCCCTCATAGAAGATGTGACACATAACTTAAACTCAGATACAATAGACATTTCACTTTCAATAAGATACACCAGAATGACCAAAATACCCCTGACTCGAGCATTCTAACACTCCCCCTCAAGCTGGAGAGTATATATCATATAGTCCCAGCTTGTTACAAATGTAATCTATTCTTCCCCGAGACAATCCTTTTGTGAAGAGATCTGCCCACTGATTTCCTGAGCTCACATGAGATGTAGTTATTACCCCACTTATCACTTTCTCCCTCACAAAGTGACAATCCACCTCAATATGTTTAGTTCTTTCATGGAAGACAGGATTGGATGAGATGTGAACAACAACTTGATTATCACAGTATAGTTTCATGGGTTTGTCAATTGAGAAACCCATCTCCTGTAGTAGGTTCTTCAGCCATACTAGTTCACATGTGGTATGGGCCATAGCCCTGTATTCTGCTTCCGCACTACTTCTTGCCACCACTGTTTGCTTCTTGCTCTTCCATGTTACAAGATTGCCACCCAGGAAGGTACAATACCCTGTGGTTGACCTCCTGTCTGATATAGAGCTAGCCCAATCAGCATCTGTGTACCCTACTATCTCAAGAGTTCCTCCCTTTTGGTATAACAAACCACGACCTGGAGCACCCTTTAGGTACCTAACAATTCTCAGAACAGCTTCCCAGTGAGGAACCCGGGGATGTTGCATAAACTGACTCACCACACTAACAGCAAATGATATATCTGGTCGGGTAATGGTCAGATAGTTCAACTTTCCCACCAACCTTTTGTATCTTCCAGGATCATCAAACTCTTCACCTGCATCCACACTTAGCTTGGCATTGAGTTCCATAGGAGTCTCTGCTGGTTTAGCACCTAACAACCCTGTTTCTTCAAGTAGATCAAGAACATATTTCCTCTGACATAGGTTGATCCCCTGTTTTGACCTCGCAACTTCTATTCCTAAGAAGTACTTTAGCTTCCCCAAATCTTTCATATTGAAGTGATCCTGTAAGAATTTTTTCAGTCTGTCAATTCCATTGCTGTCACTTCTAGTTATGACAATATCTTCCACATACACGACTAGCAAGATTTTTCCATCTTTTGAGTTATAGCTGAACACAGAATGATCAACCTGACACTGTTTCATCCCAAAGGCCTTCACCACTTCACTGAACCTGCCGAACCATGCACGAGGAGATTGTTTCAGTCCATAGATTGCCTTTTTGAGCTTGCACACCTTACCAGCCTCCCCTTGAGCAACAAACCTTGGTGGTTGTATACACCTCCTCAACAAGATCACCATGTAGAAAGGCATTTTTGATGTCAAGTTGTAGGAGAGGCCAATCATACATAGTAGCCAATGAGTTCAACACCCGAACTGAACCAATTTTAGCCACAGGAGAGAATGTCTCCATATAGTCCACACCATATAACTGAGAATAGCCCTTGGCCACCAACCGTGCTTTCAATCGTTCCACACTGCCATCAGGAAGATGCTTCACTGTATAGACCCATTTACACCCAACAGTGTGCTTACCAGGAGGAAGGGTGGTGAGTTCCCACGTGTGATTATGTTGTAGAGTAGAGAGTTCTTCTTCCATGGCTTGCCTCCACCCTGAGGAGCTAAGGGCTTCCTGTACAGTCTTGGGAATGGGAACCGATGAGAGTAATGATATAAACTTGCAATGAGAAGCAGAAAGGTGAGCAGTGGAAACATAGTCTGAAATGGGATGAGAAGTACAAGTACGTTTACCTTTCCGCAAAGCAATAGGAAGATCAAGATTTGAGGGAGAAGGGGCAGTAGCAGGATCTGTCGACAGGTGCTGAAGTGGAGGAGGGGCCGAAGCACTTCTGCGGGTATACACTTGAGTAATTGGCGGTTTCTTTGTAGTAACAGGCATATGATGTGCATCTGCAGTAGGAATGGGAGCTATGGGAAGAGGGTCCATAACCGGTACAGGAAGAGGAACCACGGAGGGAGAAGAAGAGACCCCGACATCTGAGAAAAATGGAACTGATTCAAAGAAGGTGACATCAGAGCACACAAACGATTTATGAAATTTTGGGTTATAACACTTATACCCTTTCTGAGTCCTCGAGTAGCCAAGAAAAATACACTTCGTAGCTCGAGCATCTAACTTGTCTACTCCAGGCCCCAAGTGTTGAACAAAACAAACACAACCAAAGACTCTTGGGGTGAGAGGAAAGGGAGACAAAGTGGGAAACAACACGGAGAAAGGGGATTGACTTCCAAGGATTGACATGGGCATCCGATTTATCAAAAAACAGGATGTAAGAACAACATCACTCCAAAAATGCTTTGGGACATGCATATTGATCATCAAGGACCGAGCAACTTCAAGAAGATGTCTATTTTTCCGTTCAGCTACACCGTTTTGTTGCAGGGTGTAGGCACAAGAAGTTTGATGAATTATTCCATGATGTTCTCGGTATTGCTGAAATGGTGAGGAGATGTACTCTTTGGCGTTATCGGAGCGAAGTGTTTTCAAATGAACACCAAATTGAGTGCGTATTTCAGCATGAAATTTCTGAAAAATAGAGAACAATTCACTACAGTCTTTCATAAGGTAGATCCATGTCATCCTTAAAATGTCATCAACAAAGATTACAAAGTACTTAAACCCATTGTATGACACAACTTTAACTGGACCCCATACATCAGAATGAACTAAAGCAAAGGGACTAGAGACACGACTATCAATTCTTGGACTAAATGAGACTCGATGATGTTTTCCCAACTGACATGACTCACAATCTAACGATGAAAGATGACTCAACGAAGGGACTAGTAGCTTCAAAGACTTGAGAGAGGGATGACCGAGTTTGCAGTGCCATTGGAGAGGAGTAAGAGACGACTGAAAAGCCACTGGGGGGCCACCACCATCAAGGTAATACAAACCACCTGCTTCATGCCCTCCACCAATCTTCTTCCCCATCTTGAGATCCTGAAACACACAAGAAGAAGGATAGAAGGTTATAGAACAATCAAGAGACTTGGTTAATCTGCTAACAGACATAAGATTAAACGGAAACTTAGGAACATATAAAACAGATGCTAAAGACATGGAGGAGAAATCAACATCACCAACACCACAAATAGATGTAGAACCATTAGCAAGAGTAACTGACTGAGATGTGGAGGAGCGAGAAAGGGAAGAAAATATATCAAGAGTCTCAGACATATGGTCCGAGGCTCCGGAATCAATGATCCAGGGTGAGGCTTTGGAAGCCAAGCAAGCCATACCTGAATGGGCAAGTGTAGCTATGTTCTGCTGAGATGTTTGAAGGAACTGCTCATACACTACCCGTGGTACAATCACCATTTCCTGCCCGGAAGCACAAGCGGGTGTGGAGGGGGTTGGGACAGTTTGCTGGCTTTCAGTGATGGTGCTACTACTCTTAGATGTAGCATGGTTAGCCCAAGTGTTGGGTGGACCACGCAAATCGTAGCAGAAATTAACTGTGTGCTCCTGTAAGCCACAATGTGTACATTTTCTCTGAGCATTACTCCTTCCTCTTCCACGGCCTCCCCCCGACTCTCGGCCTCCAGTCCGGCCACTAGCCCGGTTAAATATGTGTCCACCACGGTTGCTTGGAGGGCCACTGCTGCCACCACCACTTCTACTTCCACGGCCACTCCCTTTAGTCACTACCAAACTAGATCTATCAGAGAAGGAAGAATGTTCCACCGGCTCAATGGATGTCCTTTTGAGACGGGCAAAAACTTCTTCAAGTGAAGGGAGAGCTGATCCCCCCAATATTTGTGCTCTGACAGGCTCATACTCAACCTTCAAGCCCACAAGAAACCTAGTCACATCAAGCTGTTCACGTTGCTTTTGTTGGATCTGGACATCTGATGTTAGAGGGTGATACACATTTAGCTCATTGCGGATGTTCCTCAAACTTGCATAGTACTCCTCTAAGCTTTGACTTCCTTGCTTCAAATTGAAGTACTCTTGGTACAACTGATATACCCTAGTTGTGTTGTCTTGTCCAGAGTACAACTTTTTAGCATGATCCCAGATCTCTTTGGCTGTATCTAGGAACATGAAGTTCACACTAATCTTTAGTTCCATGCTGTTCCAAAGCCATGTCATTATCTGTGCATCATCTTGTTCCCAATCACTGAACCCAGGAGAATTAAAGGAAGGTTTCTCCTCCCTCACATGTTTTACTTTCCTCTTGGCCTTCAAGAACACCTCCACAGATTTTGCCCATGGTACATAGTTCTCACCATTCAACTTGATGGATGTCATTTGAACACTTATATAATCTGAAGAAAGCATGATGCTGGTTTTGTTGTCATTCCCATCTACGGAAGAAGCCATCTCCGTTATTTCACCTTCAAGTATACAACACAACCACACACTCTTTCACACGGCTTATCTCACTTATAGCACCACCAAACCCAGCTTTAAATACACATTACACACCACACACTAAGGCTGAAATCACTCAGTCTTCACATCAAACACCTGGGCTGCACACTGCAAAACCATTCACCACCACACACTAAGGCTGAAATCACTCAGTCTTCACATCAAATACTTGGGTTGCACACTGCAGAACTGATTACACACAAGGTCTAGGACCCAACCACCACTACCACCAATCACCACGACACAACCACCACCAAACTACTGCTGTTGTGAACCTCAGCAGTCGACAACTCTTCTTTCAACATACATATGAAGATGAATGCAGAGGAATACGACTGAAATGCATATCAGTCGCACCAAGCATCACCACAACCAACTTTTGAAGCAACAAGAAAACATTTACAGTCCCTTACTTGGACAAACAACAGTAGTATTCATACCTGTCCACATTCAGCCCTCTTCGATACTGAATAGAGGGTTTAGTATACCACTTCAACAACCACCACAGCAACGACTGGAGGCATTCTCACCTCCAGACCCACAAAACGACAGCTCCTTTTCAGCCCCTTATCGAACTTCCACTCAGGTCAATCGAAAAAGAAGAAGACGACTGTGAAAGTTGGCGGCGAACCCAGAAAGAGAACAGCAACAAGAAAAAAATAAGTATACGACCTTACAGCTCTGATACCATGTGAATAAACCCTAGTTGATTCTAGGTTAAAGCAGAGAAGAAGGAAGAAGAAAGAAAAGAGAAAGAAGGAGAAGAATGTTCGGCCAGACTAGAAGAGAGAAAAGTGAAAGTTACACTCTCCTAGCCGACCCACTTGACTTTTATTCATAAAACTTAAGTTACAAGAAAGACAATGTTGTCCCTCATAGAAGATGGGACACATAACTTGAACTCAGATACAATAGACATTTCACTTTCAATAAGATACACCAGAATGACCAAAATACCCCTGACTCGAGCATTCTAACAGTAAGAATATTTGAATCTAAGTTCTCTTAATTACAAGTGTTAGCATTAAACCATCAATCCAACTTGTTTTCTGTGCTTATTGTTGCCTCTTTTAATACATAATTAAATGCGTCTATACCTTGAAAAAATACAAGTTGAAAGATTTGAACCCTGGCCATTTATATCAAAAACCAACACTTTTACCATCTAGCCGCCACTTTCATGTCTATTTTAATTTACAAAATCTATTATATATGGTTTTTATGCAACTAATGGTCACTGTTTGACCCGTGATTTAGTAAGCATTCTGGTTTTGTGTCCGGTTTGAGTCTTAAAACACAGCTTAAATGTATGATTTATCAATCAAATCTGAAACATTGCCAACATATCGACAAAATATTGAAAATATTAGGATAAAAAGATTCTTGGAAAATTTTGTATTGCCACTGAGCAAAATGGGGAGATTTTGTGGAAATTTTGCCGAACCTCTGTGATATTGCTTACCATTGTTGAGACAGGGAGAGTGAGGGTTAAAGTTGTAATTTTACTTGCTCATTGTGCACATTCTTTTATTCTTTATTGTGTATTACTTCTTGTATTTTAGGGACAGAATTGTCCTTGTATTTTTCTTTAATATAAATATCATTTTCTTGGTGTGGTTGAATTATGTGGCACACCACCAAATCTGTTCATCTTCTCTAGTTCGAACTGCACTGACAGGTTTGAACACAAAGTAAGATGAAATGATCTCATTGTGGTTTCCCTTTACATTTCACAGCTCACCATCTAAAATGAATTCATTGTTATTTATAAAATGTTAGAATGAAGTCACTTAAGATTTTCTTTTTTAATCATTATAATTTCAAATTTTCTTGAAAATTAATTCATTTTTGGGCTGAAGTTTATGGAAAACTAAAATGCAATAATATGATTATAAAAAAGCAACAGTTTCGTTTCATGTGTCATCTACACAGGCTACAGATCAATACAACCATTCCATGAAGGAATAGGTAGACATTGGAGAATCAAAATTCTTTGGAAGATATAGTTGATATCAATGTATGTCTCAGTTCATAAGAACTTGTAAAAAACCAATACAATAAGAAACTTGCACAATTTCGAAAAATTATTCTATACATGAAAGCCGTTAAATTGCTGTGTACTGTGAATTTCCAAGAAATTATGGTTCTAATGTTCTTATTATATTGATTTTTTTAGGGCTTTAGAGTGCTGCTGTAAAATGTTTTCATTTGTAAACAGTTCATGAACAAATTTTGGAACTGTTCAGAAATTAAAAGTAGCGTATATTATTGTGGTTGGTGGCTCGGTGCCTTGGAATGTAGACCAAAACTAAATAACAGTTATTATTGATGCCTTGTGGATGATAAACTTTTGTACAGTTTTTTTTTTGATAAATGTTGAGTTGAGCCGATTTCTAGTTATTGGGCTCAGTTATTTATTTCTTATTTTTAAGTTGTTAAGTTAGGAAGTTGTTGGGCTTTAGGCCCATTAGTTTATGTTTTTAAGTTGCAACTGTTCAGCTACTTAAGTAGCCGCCCTACTAAGGGCATTCTTGTAGTCTCTTATTCTTTTAAGTTGAGTATATAATACAAAGAGGGGTTGGCGGCCAAAACTAATTCAATTCTGGTTGACATCCTACTCCTTTTCTTCTACTCTTTTCTTCTCTACTGCTGAAACTATTCATCATCTTCTTCTTTCCCTTCACAAGGAATTTATTTAAAACTGCAATCAGTGATTTCTACTTGGTACCAGAGCAGGCCGAAGGTTTCTTGAGCTGTTCTATCATGCAGCCCTAGATCGGCCGACTGCTTGGTGATTTAAGAGGCTGATCGAAGATCAGGTAAGCCCAGTTTTTGGATTTTTTTGGTGGATCTGTTTTGCCCTGTAGCTGGTTTAGGGTTTCCCATCAAAATCAGAAAAAACTGGAGAAAGGGGGAGAGTCTTGTTTCCGTTGGACTCTTCAATTTTGACCTAGGAAGTGGTGCCCTAATTTTTTAGGGTTCCTGGGAGTTTTCTGAGGGGGGCGGTTCAAGTCCTGCCTGTTTTGGAGGTTTCTGGAGAGAACGACTGCCTCTTCTCTCGTCCCGCAAAAAAGGAATCTTTTGTGGGAGGACCATCTAGGGCACCAGAAGGGTGTTGTTGGTACCAAAAGTGATTCATTTGATATTCTTGCATATTACAGTAACCTTCTACCCCCTTTTTGATAATTATGGAGGGTAATGGAGTTGAAAACAAGCCTAGGAGTGAAATGGGACCAGTAGAAGGAGGTACCAGAGACCTTTTTGGGGCTAGAATCATTACTACAGTTAAGTTGGATGGTTCAAATTACTTAGAATGGTCACAATCTACAAAGATGGCCATTGGTGCTCGTGGGAAGTTAGGGTATATCACTAGTGAAAAAGTAAAACTCGAAACTAACAGCTCCTGGTGGGTATAGGAAAAATATATGGTGATGACTTGGCTGTGTAATTCGATGCTGCCCCATATAAGTAAAAATTTTTTGTGGGCAAATACAACTAAGGAAATATGGGATGAGGTTGCAGAAACCTATTCACAGAGGGAGAATGTTGCTAGGACTTATTAGTTGAGAAATCAGATTATTGCTACAAGGTAGGGAGATAGACCTATTGTTGTTTATTTTTCAGCCCTTAAAACCCTGTGGCAGGAGATTGACCATCTAGAGATAGTTGTTTGGGAAACCACTAAGGATGCAGCTGCCTACCAGAAGCTCCTAGAGAAGTATAGTGTTTTTGAATTTCTTGCTAGTCTTAATCCCGAGTATGATATTGCAAGACAGTATATTCTTTCCAGGGACAGTGTTACTCTCCCAGCATATGCCTTTGTGTCAGGGGAAGAGAGCAGGAGAAATGTGATGATGAAAAATTCTGGTTTTGATCAATCAACCATGGTTAGCACTGTGAGACCTAAACAAAGTGGAGACTGGGGTGGCAGTGAAATCAAGAAGGAAGATAAAAAGGATTTGATTTGTGACTACTATAAGAAGCCTAAACACACAAGAGATACTTGCTGGAAGCTTCATCCTCATCTGGTGCCGAATAGATTAAAAAAAAAGAAGGGAAATGCTCACATGGAAGTCACTGGTGACATACCAGCCCCTCCCACTACAGCTACTCTAGAGTCTGTTGCAACTGCTGCAGTGAGGGCCGAACTTGAGAGATATGGGCAGTTCCTGAATCAGCGGGATACAATCAGTTCTAATTTAGTAACAAGTGGACAACCAGGTACAGGTGGTTTTGGTGGAGCACATTCTACTTTGCTCACATAGGTAGTTCACATGCCACTACAAATTATGTTTCTACTACAGGTAAGGAGGGACCTCCTTGGGTTATAGATTTTGGAGCCTCAAAGCACATGACCCATAGTTTCACTATCTTTTCCTCTTACTAGCTCTGTTTTGGCAGAGACAATCTCCACAACTGATGGATCTCATGTTCCCATTGCTGGGAAGGGGTCTGTTAAGATTAGTGATTCCATTTCCCTTCCTTCTGTCCTTCATGTTCCTAGATTGAGTACTAACCTGTTAGTAGTTTGACTAAGAACTTGAACTGTTCAGTAATTTTTTCTCCTAGTCATTGTATTTTGCAGGATCTGGATTCAAAGAGGACGATTGGGAGTGGTCGTGAAGTGAATGGAATTTACCTCCTAGATGTGTTTCCTCCTCATCAGGGTCATCATGTCAGCAGGGATAGTGAGTCAGGGTCTATGAGTCAGATTATGCTTTGGCATAATCGTTTAGGTTATTTGTCTTTTTCTTCTTTGAGTTTCTTGTTTCCAAAGCTTTCTGAGTCTGTTAATTTGTCAAGTCTGGAGTGTGAAGGTTGTCAACTTGGAAAACATTGTAAACATTCCTTTAAAGCTAGTAATAAAAGATGTTCATCTCCTTTTGATGTGTGGGGACCTTATCATGTTCCTTCTATGGGTGGTTATCGATATTTTCTCTTATTTGTGGATGATTTTTCTCGATATTCTTGGATTTACTTAATGAGATCCCGAGATGAGGTACCATCCTTGGTAAGGCAATTTCATCAGATGGTGCTAACACAGTTTGGGATACGAATAAAGGTGTTCAGATCAGACAATGCTAGGGAATATTTTGAAAAACATCTTGCTTCGTATCTATTAGAATATGGTGTTGTCCATCAGACAGCTGTTCCTACAGTCCACAGCATAATAGTGTTGCAGAGAGGAAGAACATGCACATTGTTGAGATTGCAAGGAGCATGATGGTCACATCTGCAGTTCCAGTTTGTTTTCGGGGTGATGCAGTTCTCACAACAGTCTTTTTAATTAACAGGGTGCCTTCCCGTATACTTGGATTTAGCACCCCATTCAGTCTCCTTTTTCCTGAGGGGGAGATGTTCTATGTTCCTCTCAGAGTGTTTGGATGTGTTTGCTTTGCACATATTCTTGGTCCTCATCGTTCGAAACTTGACCCCAAAGGCAAAGAAGTGTGCCTTCTTTGGATATGCAGAAAATTAGAAAGGGTATTGCTGCTATGATCCAGTCTCTGGGAGTTGGTATGTTACTATGGATGTCACCTTTTTTGAGTCCACATCCTTCTTCTCGAAGAATCCTTCTTAGGAGGAGTGTTTTGGGGAAGTGAGTGAGTAGTCTATCCCTCTTCCGGTTTCAGTTCCTGTGTCCACTACTGCATCTGATACTCCTATGTCACCTACCTCAGCACCTCCCTTGCATCCTGCTTCTCAGCGTTACTCATGACAGAGACTCCACTGGGAGGTTAATTCAATTGCAGCAGAACTCACATCACTTCCTGTCGGTTCCTTGGATACTCAAGATTCAGCTGACACGGATTCAGGTATTCCTCTTGACCCCTCTACTGTTTCAGTTCCCATTGATTCTACTAATCCCATTACAGATAACCAGGACCTTCCTATTGCTCTCAGAAAAGGGAAGAGAAAGTGTACTGCTCATTGTATTTCACAGTATTTATCCTACAGTGGACTTTCTCCTTCCTACCGTGCTTTTGTTTCCTCTCTTGACTCTGTATCTATACCCAAGGGTGTCAGTGAGGCTCTCTCCAAACCTAAGTGGAAGACAACTATGCAGGAAGAGATGGAAGCCTTAATTAAGAATCAAACATGGGAGATTGTGGATCTACCTGAGGGCAAGGAGATTGTTGGATGCATATGAGTTTACACACTCAAATATAAGGCAGATGGAAGTATAGAAAGGTATAAGGCCAGACTTGTTGCGAAAGGGTACACATAGACCTATGGCATTGATTACTTAGAGACCTTTGCACTAGTTGCAAAGATGACTTCTGTTTGGATACTTCTTTCTCTTGCTACCACATACTCTTGACCCCTATTTCAACTTGATGTAAAGAATGCTTTCCTAAATGGAGATTTGCAAGAGGAAGTGTATATGGATCTTCCTATTGATTTCTACAGTGATGCTGAAAAGGGAAAGGTATGCAGACTTAAGAAGTCACTTTATGGTTTAAAGCAGTCACCCAGAGCATGGTTTGACAGGTTCAGGAAGGCCTTGGTTGCTTTTGGCTACACTCAGACTCAATTTGACCATACCCTGTTTGTGAAGCGGAGGGCATCCTTGGTGTCAGTCCTAATTGTTTATGTGGATGATATTGTTGTCACAGGGAATGACCTAAGTGAGATTGACAGTTTGAAGAAGAATCTACACAGGGAATTTGAAATTAAGGATCTTGGAGAGCTTAGGTACTTCTTGGGGATTGAAGTTGCAAGATCAAAACATGGAATCTTTATTTCTCAAAGGAAGTATGTTCTGGATCTTCTACAAGAAACAGGGAAGCTTGGAACAAAGGCAGTCAGTACTCCTATTGATCAGAATCACAAAATTAATGTATCAGAAGGTGAGCTGGTAAAGGACATTGGGAGATATCAGAGACTTGTGGGGCGTTTGCTGTATTTGTGTATGACAAGGCCAGACATCTCCTATGCAGTGAATGTGGTGAGCCAATACATGCATGCCCCACGAGTCCAGCATAGGGAGGTTGTTGACAGGATTCTTGCTTATCTGAAGGGACACCCAGGCAGAGGCATACTATTTGCTGATTATGGACAGTTGAAGCTAGAGGCTTATACATATGCTGATTGGGCAGGATGCCTTGATGACAGGAGACTTACCTCAGGAGTCTGCACCCTTGTTGGGGGTAACCTAGTCTCGTGGAAAAGCAAGAAACAAACATGGTGGCAAGATCAAGCATAGAAGCAGAATACAGGGCCATGACACATGGAGTTTCAGAACTTTTTTGGATCCATTCCTTGTTAGGAGAGATTGGTGTAAAGGCAGGAGAACCTAAGATGTTGTACTGTGATAATCAGACAACAATTAACATTGCCCATAACCCAGCTCAGCATGACCGGACAATGCACATTGAAGTGGATAGACACTTCATCAGAGAAAGGGTGACTTCTGGGGAAGTTTGTCTCCCATACATTTCTTCTGATCTGCAGCTTGCTGATGTTCTCACAAAAGGTGTTGCAAGAAACAAGTTGGAGCATGATCTACGCAAGTTGGGAATGTTTGACATTTACTCCCAACTTGAGGGGGAGTGTTGAGTTGGAGCATGATCTACGCAAGTTGGGAATGTTTGACATTTACTCCCAACTTGAGGGGGAGTGTTGAGTTGGGCCGATTTCTAGTTATTGGGCCCAGTTATTTATTTCATATTTTTAAGTTGTTAAGTTAGGAAGTTGTTGGGCTTTAGGCCCATTAGTTAATGTTTTTAAGTTGTAACTGTTCAGCTACTTAAGTAGCCGCCCTACTTAAGTATATAATACAAAGAGAGGTTGGCGGCCAGAACTAATTCAATTCTGGTTGACATCCTACTCCTTTTCTTCTCCTATTTTCTTCTCTACTGCTGAAACTCTTCATTTTCTTTTTCTTTCTCTTCACAAGGAATTTATCTAAAACTGCAATCAGTGATTTCTACTATAAATGATAAACTTTTGTACAGTTTTCACTGACCTAAACTAAATAAGAATTTTCGTTTGTAAAATCTTTTAAGCAATTACTCATAATACTAAAATTCTTCTTGGTGCCCTGTGGATTGTACAGAAGCTCTTTGTACATGGGTGTTTATAAAGTTGATATTAATTCAATACTTACTTTTTTCAAAAAAAAATCTGATATGAATATCAGGATAGGGGTGCATACAGACAGGATCATGATCCAATTCTAATTCGAATTTGATCCTATTTCTGGATCCAGATATCCCTCTGTTGGA
The DNA here is from genome assembly GCF_055504915.1 of Nelumbo nucifera. Lineage (NCBI taxonomy): Eukaryota > Viridiplantae > Streptophyta > Magnoliopsida > Proteales > Nelumbonaceae > Nelumbo > Nelumbo nucifera. The sequence goes on from NC_142651.1 coordinate 98,751,376, forward strand.
TTTTCGGATTGGATTGGATTGGATTGAGAAATAGGATCCGTTTAATAATTGGATCAAATTTGGATCACCCCTACTGATCCAAAGAATCTGGTACACACATTATTTATAAATATATTATATTGCATTTTTGTAATTTTTATTTTCTATATTATTTATGTTGTTTTGTAAAAAGACATGTATATCCCCATTTTGTTTAAACTATATATGACAAAAATGGTTGAAAAACATGCTTGTGTTTTTTTTCTTTGTATAGACTGCTTTGTTTTTTTCCTGTTAATAATTAAATCAGATTCAGATATCCGGCATTCTTAGCAAATTCGAATTCAAATCAATCTTTGTAAGATCCATCGGATCTTTGTATCAGATGTAGGATTTACATTATTGGATTGGATTCGGATATACCCTGATTTGAATCTGATCCGATGATTCCGATCCACTTGCATCCCTATTTCAGGACATGGTTCTTTAATGACTGGAATTGGGCATAGAACCAGTCATCGGTGCTGTTATAAATCCATAACCAAATGTAATACCTAATTTTTTAATATATTTTCTACCTTTGGTTACTATTCCATAATGTAAATACTTAAGTGATATTATGAATACATCTAAGATGTTGCATGTGTTTCTTGTGATTGGGAGCAGGATTCAGTAACTGTTGTAGGATACCCACTTGGAGGAGACACCATATCAGTGACAAAGGGGGTGGTGTCACGCATAGAGGTTTGATTGGTTACAACTACTATCAGTTTCTATAATGTCTTTTTATTGGTAACTTGTCATTAATTTTATTAATATGTGAGAAAGAATAGTAAGTAAATACAACACAATTGGTGCAGGTAGTACCTAGCACACCCCTACATTGTTTTATGTTCTGCCCACAACCTAACCCTTTGTTTGACCCTTCTCTACATTACATCATTCCATCGCTGTATCCTTGGTTTCCCAAGTTACAAGAAAGAAAAGAAAGATCGCAGAAAAAGAAGAAGAAAGGAGAGAAAGAAGAAAAAGATGAGGAAGAAAGGGTTTAGAATGGGGTGAGATTCAAAATCATCTCACACCCTAATATGTTTTCATTTATACTAATGAGCACAATTACATAAATAACCTCCATTAGGTGCCTCATTACAAATGCATATACAAAGATAAAAATACCCTTCCTCATTCAACACCCCAAAATAATTGATGTCTGCTAGCGCTTTGTCTTGCTAGAATATCAACCACCATACTGTTTTCTGAACTCGGTACCCAAGAAAAGATGGTGTTCAGCTCCATTGCTATATTCCTTTCTTCTCGTACAATGTTTCTATGCTTCCAAGAAATTGGATAATTCTGTTTCAGCCACCCTATTATGAGTCACCCTCCATCATAAAGTCTTTATATGCCAATGATCTCCTCAGCTGTATCAGTTACTATAACGTTGTTACTTATCACTTGGATGTCATGTGCTACTATGATCGGTTGTTTTGCACTTTGAATCTTTAGATTCTTTACCTCATATTTGATGTTATAGTTCTCATGTTTTGCACTTGCACTGCAATCATGTGAATGAAACTCTTATTGATGAACATGGCAAAGTTATATCATAGGGATAAAAGGAGGATTGTTTGGGGTTGGGCCTAACAAGTTAGTGAAAAAAGATCAATCAAAAGAAGACAAGAAGACCGCCTTCAAGAAACAGAGAAGAAGAAATAAAAAATGGTGATAGTTGGGGGGATAGGATTTCTACTGTGTTTCTTGAGGGATGTTGGTCAGGCTCTTTGGTGCTTTTGAGTTGTGGTGTTTCTTATGTTTTTTTTTTTTTCTTTGAAGGGATTTTTTTGGAGGGTTTGTCCTTGTGTGATCAGGGGCTTGTTTCAGTTTTCTTCGGTTTTTTTTTCCTTGGGCTTTCTTTCTCTCAGGTGATTGCTTATTACCTTTCTTGTATTTCTTTTTTCTTTCAATAAAATTCTCTTTTTAACTTCAAAAAAAAGTCTTGATCATATGCACAAAACTACATTTGGAAGAGAGAGTGTGTGTGTAGCTGCAAGCCTGCAACACATGGTGGGAAGGGTAATCCATCTTTACAAGGCTGTTTGTATATGTGCTCTAAGAGAAACATATTCCCTATTTACACTACAATATGAATGGTGGTGATTATCTAGAAGCCTTCATATGGTTATACATCCTAACTTTGCATGGAAACCACTCTTGTATTGATTCTTTACTTTTTTTCCAGAAAGGACAAGTGTACAAGCTGAATACAAGGGGAAAACCTTAAAAGAAAAGGAAGAGAAACATAGAGACCAGTTACTCACCCCTTCTATCAAAAAGAAAAAAAGGAAAAGGAAAAAGAAAAAGAAAAAGAAGAAAAAAGAAACCGAATGGAGGCTTCTAGGTAACATGGCCACCAGGCAGGCACAGCCAACCACAAAAAACTAACCCAATACAATCACCAGAGCAAGAGATGTGACAGACAGCTCAATCCACCACCATTAATTTCTGGTTACTTTTTATTTCCATAGCTTATGATTATATATATTTCACCCTATATACTATGTGGCATTAGTATCCTCTTGACATTAAGGCTCAATGTAGGAGTGATATCTTCTTCCTGTGCAAGACCTATGGTATATGTATTTAGACTTATAAGCACATACAACTTATGGAGTTCATTACTAGTATGTGAAACTTTCATAGTCCATACAAGCTTATATATATGTTATATGGTATAAGGGTGGGGGAATGTACTAGGTTATGGAATAAGTGTTTGCAGAATGTGGTTATATGGCTGAATGGGTTTCATGGAATGGAGAATAATTGTAATGTGATGATTTGTGGGATGAGAATGGTGTGCTTGCGGAATGGATAAGGTGCACTTGTGGTAGGGCTGTCAATGGACTCTGAAAGTTTGATACCCAATTTGACTCTGAATCTGATTTGGATGTTAGAACTTGCATCCAATTAATAATTGGGTCGGATGTGGATTTAACCCTATCTGATCTGATTAAAATCCGAGTCCGAAAAACACTTATTATTTTATGTATATATGTAGTATAATTATGTATGTCTGATTAAAAACTTAATATTTTAATTAATCCAATTAAAAGCTGAATCCGATAAAAACTTATTATTTTATGTATATATGTAGTATAATGTGTATAAAGTTTATAATTGATAATTTAATATTTTATATTTATATACATTTATTATACATATACAAGTTAAAAAATTAGCTTTTAATTTTTGGTTATTTTAAACACAATAAGACAGTTGTGAATTAATCCAAATCTGATCCAAAATCTGACATGATAATCGGATGCAGAAGCAGATGCAGATCTAGAGGTTTGATAATCGGATGTGGATGCTGATGCATCTGGTTCCGATCTGGTTACAGATTTAACTTGTAGAATGAATGGATACATGCAGAACATGTAGAAAGCGCTTACGGAGAAAAGTGCACTCATAGAACAGAATCAACAGAGGGTCCCAATGAACTCAACAAGCTCCATTGATCTGTGGATGGATCAAGTATATCAAAGAACTGATTTGGGTTTATGCCAGGGACTTCAACCATGGAAGCTATCTTTGTTATGAGATGATTAATATAAAAGTTTAGAGAGAAGAAGAGAGATCTTCATATGGTGCTGATTGATTTAGAGAAGACACATGATAGATTCCCTAGATGGTGGATCTTGAAAAAGAAAGGAGTTAAAAATAGGGTATATGGATCATTAAGGACATGTATGAGGGTGCAACAACAATGTTAGAGCACCTATAGGAGAGACATTGGATTTTACAGTCATCATGGGTCTTCACCAAAGTTCAGCACTTCGCCTTTATTTATTTGCAGTTATCATAGATGAATTGACTAAACATATTCAGGAAGAGGTCCTAGAAGTCCCATGGTGCATATTGTTTGCCATAGTTTTTAAGGCACTAAGGTGAGGCTAGGCAATAGAGGGGCGCCTTGTCACCTAGTCACCTTGGTGATGGATTTTTTTAAGTAAAACCATATATCCTAGGGTAGTTCCTTAGGTTCCATAACCATCTTTCCTTAATAATTATCCATAATTTTCATAAGAGAAGTATAATTTTCATGTTTTAAGTTCAGAAAATCAACATTTTATGAGAAGAAAAGGAACAAAGGAAAGAAAATTCAAAAAATATAGGGGCTGAACCCCTACTTTTGTTATAGGAAAAGAAGAAAAGAAAATGTGGAAGAAGAAGATCTGTAAGAAGAAAATGTGTTGATTAGAGAAAATTTTAAGTTCTTCCCTTGCTTATTGGTTTAGGTTCTGAAATCTTTGAGGATTCAACCAAGGATCAAAACTTTGATACGATACGCCCCGTATCGGGTGTATTGTATTGTATCTTTGGCGCCCCAATACACATGTTTACAGGTGTTTTCATGAATCCATTTTTTAAAATAATATATATATATATATATATATATATATTGAAAAATGAAATTGAAAACCAAAGAAATAAAAAAAATAGGGGGAGTATTGTTATAAGTACTAATACACCTCTACCGATACACAGAGGTGTATTGATACTTTGAACCATGGGTTCAATACAGTAGTTAGCAATGTTTGTGTTGATTAAACCCTAACAAATAGGAATATAATAAAAAGAAATTAGTACATAAACACATAAAATGAGTATTCTAGTTTATATAATGCCTATTTTATAATTATAATGTCAAAAAATTAAAAATATAAAAGTATTTTATAACATAGTGCACAAAACTACTTGGCGACTGGGCAAGGTGAGCCTCCAAGGGTGCCTTGTTGCCTAGGTGCCCGCCTTGACAAATATGTTGTTTGCTAATGATGTTTTAATTGATGAAACCAATGAAGGATTAAATGCAAAATTACGTTTATGGGCAAATACCTTAGAATTTAAAAAGTAGGGATAAAATAAAACAAGGGGGAGATTAAGGAGATGAAAAGGGGCATTTGTAAAGGATAGCCAACTCATTGATCAGATTTTAAGTGCAAAAGAGAACCATAATATGATGGTGGCATATTATGGTAAAAAGTGCATGCAAGAAGAACATCAGCAAGAAGGAAACATGGGAGCTGGGTGATGGGGATCAAGTAAAAAGTGCATGCAAGAAGAAAACATGATGGTGGCATAACCATAATATGATGGTCACCCATTGTGACCTGGGTGATGGGGATCAACTTAAGGTGTATCAAAAGAGAACCAAAGCTGCTCCCATGCTTATTTGGCATCATTATGATGATGTGGGGCCCACATGGGAGCTGGATTAGCAATGAATCAACTTGGGAAGACCCTAGAGTCTTCAATCCACCTTAAGATGCTCTTTGTGGTTGGATTTTATGCTAAACAGGACTTATTTGACTTTCTTATATTTCTAGACAGCAAGGGTATTTTTGTAATTTTGCATGTTTAGGGGGTGGGGTGCTTATGTTTGGGAACAGGTCTTAGTCAAGGTTCGAAATTTCAATACGTATTGGGCCGTATCGGCCAATACGTATCCTATTGGGGGCTTCCCGATATGCCCCTATAGGGGGTGTTTTGGGGTTTAACCCAGTTCAGGGGGTAGACAGGCCTTAAACCGACCCCTCTGAACCAGGTTTATAAAAAACTAAAAAAATAGGAGAAATGAGCTTCGATACAGGATATGCCCCTACCGACATATTTTGAACCTTGGTCTTAGTCTAGTAATTTCACTTTGTTTGGCTTTATGTTTGTAATTGTTTGGGGCAGGTTAGTCTAGTCTAGCTAGGGATGCAAACGGATCGGATTGGATCGGATTCGAACCAAGGTATATCTGAATCCGATCCGACACTGTTAATTGCAAATATGATCCGACCCGAAGATCCGATCGGATTTGATAGACATGGATCTGAATTTGAATCCGATCGGGAAGTCAGATATTCGGATCTGATCCGATCTGTTTTGTCTTCTTTAAAGAAATGCAAAAAATACAAGTATTTTTTAATTATTTTCATATATATACATGTTTTTATAAAAAATAAATAATATAAAAATTTTACAAAAATACAATATAAATAATATATTTATAAATAAATAAATAATATATATACATGTATTATATATATATATATATTTATATAAATAAATATATGGCATATATATCGGATCGAGGGGGGAGGGATTGGAATCTTGGATCGGACCATGATCTGATCCATTTGCACCCCTAAGTCTAGCTCCTTTTTGTAAATGACTTGTTGGGCAAGTTAACTTGGAGGGAAAGTTTCTTCCTTTGAAAGCTTCTTTTTATTAAGCTTGTGTGGCTCATTTGAAAACAGTTTTGGCTAATGAACAATGAAGGCTTCTCTATAGAATTTGGTGTGATTGCCAAGTTGGGGGTGTGATTGTCCTCACCCTTAGGTGTGATTGCCTAGGGTTTTCGTCTTATTTCCATCTCTTCTCTTCTTTTTCTGTTAGTACTTTGTTTGTGCTACACATCTAAACCTAAGTTGGTTGCAAGAATAGTGCTGAATCACAAAGATCCTGCATCACTGGGTGACCATCATATTATGGTTGCATACACCTGCCCCTCCCTAGACCCCACATTGGTGGGAGCCTCATGCACTGGGCTGCCCTTTTTTTATTTTTGTTGAATTGAAGTGAAACAATATAATGGATTTCATGCACCATTTGCCTGACACAAAACCAATATATTCAAATGTCTTAAATTTCAGCTTCACAACTGCATGCTTCTCCAAGTTGGTTTATATTTGCAAATAAAATCTGTTTCACATCTAAAAGAAACATGTTCTGCACTTGGATGGAGGTATTTATTTTCAATTAAAGATGCTCCATGCCAAGTTTTTTTTTTATTGGTAACCATGACCTTTTATTAATATGTGAAAAGGAATGGAATACAAATCTCAGAGTACAATATTGGTAATTATGACCTTTTAACATGTCCCAAATGCAGCTGATTACTGTTAACCTCTTGTTTTGATAACACATCTGTCACCCCATATGCAGATCTCAGAGTACATTTAAATTATTTTCTCAGTACAGCATCCAACTTTCCTACTTCATAATGCATCCATATTTCCGTGGGCCAAACCATTCTTCCTTAGCCATCCCATAATATTTACGAGTCTCCTACCAAAAGATTGCTGTATATAAGAGATTTATCCAGTTGATGTCCTTGTAGTACTACCTCAAGCTCAGCTCAGATTGAGTTGCCATATAAGTCCTAAACCCCCCTTATATGTCTCATAACATATAAGTCCTGAATATGTAGCAAGAATGATTCCCTCATAGTTTCTAAACCCCCCTATTCCTGAAAATCTGGGGTTTCCCAGACTGTGTCCATTCAAGTTCAGCTTGATTGTGTTATGAGATAGAGGCTTCCAAGGATGGTTGTGGGAGATTCTTGCTGAGGAAGATGTTGCCACTTGTCAACTTCTGATAATTTAATTGATAGAAAAAGGTTGGAGCACCTCCAAATTTTTAATCCAATATGCTACCTTAATGGCAATTATGGTATTTCATAAAGAACATTGGAGCTACAAAAAAATTCTTTGGTATTCTATAAAGAACATTGGAACTACAACAAACACAACCTCTCTCTCTCTCTCTCTCTTGATTGATCAAGCAATTTATCTTTTCGTGAAGTGTTTCTACATTGTGAAATTGTTTTTTCCAAAAAGCATACAAAGATTTAGCTTGTTCCATTTTGTTCTATCAGGTAACATCATATGCTCATGGAACATCTGACTTGCTAGGAATTCAAATTGATGCAGCAATAAATCCTGGTTTGTGGGTGGCTATATGTGACTATTTCAGGATTATGATCTTTTCTTCCTGTGATTGGTTTCTTCAGACATCAATGTCTTATACTTGTTATATTATAGGAAATAGTGGTGGCCCTGCATTCAATGACCAAGGGGAGTGCATAGGGGTTGCATTTCAGGTAGCTTTCTGTTATACACTCAATGTTCTTGCATAGAGAAAGGGGCAGGTTAAATGATTAACTAAACCAATTACGATAATGTTTTCCTGGTTCCATATATTCACTGAATCTGAAATCGTATAATCAGGGCACCCCATTATCCAATGATAAACATCTTGAATATTACTTGATCCTTATTAGGTTAAAGTAAATGATCCTTGATATATTTCTTGGAAGTCTGTGAATTTTTCTTTTTCTTTTATATTTATATATTATATTTCTGACCAGGCATTCCTTTTAGGTTTTCAGATCTGATGAAGCTGAGAATATTGGATATGTGATACCCACTACTGTTGTGTCTCATTTCTTAGATGACTATGATAGGAATGGAAAATATACTGGTGAGTTGTTTTCTTGAACTAATTTATACACATTTTTTGTGCAGCATGCTGGGTATCCATGCACAACCCAACCATATATGTTATTCTGGATTTTACCTCATGATTTTTATGTCTGGGTTTTTGCATTTAATCTTTCTGTTGTCTCTTCTTGAAGTTTCAGTCTCTCACTCACTCCCTGTACTGGTATTCCATTCTTAAAGTCCAACATATTTGAAACCAATAAGTATTGTTCTTATAGTTTCTTTTGACGAAATACATTCACCATGATAGATGTGATTGATATTTGAATTATTTTGGTCCATGCTTTATCTTGCTTTACCATTCTAATATACAATCATAAAACAAAAGAGAGAGAGGGAGGGAGAGAGACGGAGAGGGAGCAATGTTTTCAAAGGCATGCCTCAGAGAGGTGGAGGAATTGAGGGAGAGAAAGAGAGAAAGATTTGCATGTTTTCTTGCAAATCTCGATAGTGGCTCCAATGCATAATTAGCTTCTAAACTAATAATACCAATGCTCTATTGGTTTTCGACCAATGGTTTAAATCCTTGAAAGATTAAGCTCACTACTTGTTTCCATGTGGTGCCCATGCTCCCATATTCTTTTTTTGAGAAAAATTTAACCAGGATTCATTAAAGGAAGAAGAGGTACATGAGAAGATGTACAAAGCAGGGGAAGAACCCCAACAAATTACAAAAGAGGAAGCTTGTTGCTATACAAATGATCCAAATACACGCCGCATTTTGCTAAGCCATCTGCTGTATGATTGTGTTCCCTAGGAATCCAAACTAATTTTACATTTAAACAGTTCAAAGAGTCCCTAGCCTCTGCCAAATAGTGACTCAGTCTTCAAGGTCCCCCCTCTTTGTCTCTTAACCATTTTATAGTATTTGCTGAATCACCTGCAATGATTAAATTCTGGATTCCCAATTCTTTTTATTTTTCTGATTCCTGTGAGAGCAGCCATCACTTCAGCCTTTGTGGAATCAGAAAAACCAATTGGACCGCTGAAAATCCAACAAATGTTGCCCCTTTCATCCCTTACTATGCTTCCAATACCAGCTAAGCCAGGGTTACCTAAAGCACTTCACTGATGGGGTCGGGACGTCTTAAGGTTGTTTGATGGAGGTGAGGGAAAAACAGAAAGGGGTAAGCATCTCTATTGGGATCATTGACTGGGAGTCCTTTGAACATATCTGAATTAACCGTCCAGAGGTTGAAAAGGTAAGTAATGTCTGAAATTAACTCCTCCAGGGGCCTGAATTTGTTGTCAAAGAGAGGTTTGTTTCTTTCATCCCAAACTCCCCACAAGACCGCATGTAGCACTGATTGCCAATAAACTTTACCCTTTTACTTAAACCTGTTCCTTGCCATTGATGCAGAAAGTCCATAATGTGTTCTGATATAATCCAGCTGTAACCTGCCATTTTCAAGAAATGGAACCAAATCTTTTGGGTGAACTTGCAGTGAAGAAACATGTGATCTGCTGATTCACCTTCGCTGAAGGGATATTCCCAAATACATTTTCTGTAAGAGATCACTAGTATTTACTTTCTGGAGACAAGCTTTCTAGACAAAGAAACAGACTCTTGAAGGGATGTGGATACACCAGATCTTCTTAAATGGAAAAGAGGAATGTTGTTCATCAGCAATCAAAACCTTGAACATAGACTTAGAAGAGAATTCGCCAGTAGGGTGAAGGGTCCAGATTTGGGTGTCAGAATAGGAGGGGGAGATGTAGGCTTCTTTAAGGGTCTGAATTAAGTCTATTAATTCAAAAATCTCTGGGTCCCTTAGAGGTCTTCTGAGTAGTTAATGGTTTAGGGTGTTCTCAACAGTTTGGTCTGGAAGGCAGGAAGAAATAGTGGCTTCTTGGTCAAGGGTGAGGTTAAAAGTCTAGGGAATGAGGCTGCAAGGGTAGTTTCTCCCCCACCAAAGGTCTTTCCAGAATTTTATTTTAGAACCATTTCCCACTTTATATCTTATAAAAGGAAAGAAAGAAGTATGGGTGGAGATGATACTTTTCTAGGGATTTGTGGACTTTACCCTGTTCAAATGGAGATTGCTATCCCACCCATTTACATTTGATCCATATTTGCTTGAGATGACAGCTGTTCAAAGAGCATTGGGTTCTTTAGGGAACCTCCACAGCCATTTACCTAAGAGAGAAGAATTTTTCTCTTTCAAGTGTCCAATTCCCAAACCACCTTCCTCTTTAGGCTTGCATACTTGTTTCCAATTGACTAAGTGGCTTCTATTTTCCCCACCTCCTTCCCAAAGAAAGTTCCTTTGAAGCTTCTCAAGCTGATTTCTGACTTTGGTTGGAATCTGGAAGACTGAAAGGAAATAGATTGGCAAATTTGCTAAGGAGGCCTTCAAGAGAATAAGCCTTCCCCCTTTTGAAAGATAACACTTCTTCGAAGATGCTAGTTTCTTCTCACATTTCTCCACCACCGGCCTCCAGAAGTTGAGAGGTTTTGGATTCCCTCCAAGAGGCATCCCTAGATAGGAATTAGGAAATAGGAAGATTCTCCTTTTTACACCCCAACAAAGATTTGAAGCTTTCTAGAAGTTCCTCTCCCACTGAGTTAAGAGCTACTATACTACTTTTGCAAAAGTTAACCCTCAAGTCAACGATAAGCTTGAAACATTCAATTATCCTTTTAGTGTTTTTGATGTTGGTTATGGAGGCATCCAAGAACAAATTATGTCATCAGCAAATTGTAAATGTGACATGTGAATCTTGTCCCTTCCCACTTCAAATCCTTTCACCAAATTAAGAAGAATAGCCTTATCAAAGAGATAGTTAAAGATGCCAATTACCAAAATGAATAGAAAGGGGGAAAGCGGGCAACCTTGTCTGAGACCCCTACTAGCAGCCTTGAAGTAACCTTTCGCTTCACCATTTATCAACACTGAAAACCATGAAGAACCAATACAGCCTTTAATCCACCTGATACATTTTCTACCAAAGCTTCACATCTTTAAGCAATTTAAAATACAATCACAATCCACTTTATCGTACGCCTTTTCCAGATCTAGTTTGACAAGGACCCCCGGGTTCCCAAAAGATTTTCTGTCTTCCACACACTCGTTTGCAATTAGAATGCAGTCCACAATTTGTCTCCCTTTTACAAAAGCAAATTGGTTTGGGGAAATTAGATCTTCTAGGACTTCTTTTAGTCTTCTGGCCAAAACCTTAGCCAACAAACTTATTGGTCTAAAGTCTTTAACTTCCAAGGCTCCCCCTTTCTTTGGGATGAGAAAGCAAAAATCTGTCAGTCGGCATAACTTATGACATTTTCTTGCATATTTGACCAGATGAAGAGTCCATTATTAAGGGGGAGGTCACACAAGTTGTGTCTAGAAATAAAATTAGAGAAGTTCCTCATACTTCTGATTGGGGCTCTTAGTTATTTAAAAGGCGCACCTAGGCGCACAGGCAAGGTGCATTTTGGGGTATGCGCCTCGCCCAGGTCCTAGGCGCACCCGTTTCAAAAGGCGCATTTTGGGGTGCGCCTAGGCTGCGCCTGATGCGCCTTGTGCCTCAGCCCAGGCATGCACCTTTTTAAAATTTTGCGCTTTTTGCCTTTTTTTGAGTTTAACAGTTGGGTCGGGGGTTCCGCCCCCGGACCCCCGGCCACGCCCCTTGAGGCAAGCCCAAACAAGCCTATGTTAGGGTTTCAAATTCTTACTTCTCACATTAAAAATAATGATTTTATAACTTTAATTGCCTTTTAAGAAGATATTTTATTAGAAAGAATGAATGAACAACATTAGCAATAGGGGGTTCTCGATCGGATTCAAATATCATTGCATATTTCCACAATGTCTCTAATTTTTACAATATTTCCCCTCGACATTTCTGACATATATCCTATATTTTGGTAAGTGACATTTCCATCGACATCGACATTTTAAACCTCTACTGGAAGGGGAGAAATAGAAGAATCTTCGATGGTATTGGAAGAATCATCAATGATTGTACGTGTCATTGGGAAACACGATATTGGATAGGATTATTCTACATCTAGAATTTAAAGATGTCCAGCGAAAAGCTTTTGGGTCATCCTTTTGGACCATTTTAGAACTGCATCAGGAAACCTTAAGTTATTGTATTAGTTCTCAAATGTTTTTATTGTAAATCTCTTATGGCATCTCACCACCCTATCGAAACCTTGTACCTTCTTTTAATATACTATAAAATTAAAAAAAAATGATGGGTTGGGGGTAAGCTCAGATTGGCCTTAACATGACTCCAGATGGAACCTATCATGGGTCAGCTTATTCTTACCCAAACCTGACCCTACCCTAATAAACATAACATAGAATCAATAGGAACATGCTTCCCACTATTTTGCCATTTCTATTTATTTGTTGCTGTATTATATGTCAACACTCTTGTCTAAATAGAGAGAAGAACAAGAATATAATCTTAGAGGTGTCAAGAATGAATGACCCCCACCTCAAAGAGTCTCTTATATATTAAAAGATATGTACAATTACAAGAATGCCCATATAGGGCTGAAAGAGAAAAGAAGAATAAGAAGTATAAGTAATGTACAACATCGCGAAAGTGTTCAAACCATGCCCGGGGAGCTTGTTTTAGACCATATAGAGATTTTTTGAGGCGACATACTAAAGAAGGATCACTACAGTATCCAGGAGGAGGCGTCATGTAGACCGTCTCCTTCAACTGACCATGAAGAAAGGCATTCTTCACATCAAGCTGGCATATGGTCCAAGATTGAGCAGCAGACACTGCTAAAAGAACACAGACTGTGGTGATCTTTGCAACAGGAGCAAAGGTTTCTTCATAGTCAATACCATACTCCTGACTATATCCCTGGGCAACTCAACGTGCCTTGTATCGATCAAGAGATCCATCAGACTTCAGCTTAATGTTGTAAACCCAACGACTCCCAACAATGGATGCATCTGGAGGAGCAGGCACAAGATCCCAAGTGTCATACTCATGTAAAGAATGAATCTCTACATCCATGGCTTCCTTCCAATGAGGGATACTATTAGCTTCCTGGTAGGAGCGAGGAACATCTGTGGAGGATAGGACAATAGACAAAGAGCTATGGTTTAAAGGAAAACCATAGTGGTCAGGAGGTCTAGATATACAAGTAGAACGACGAAGAGGAACAAAAGTATGAAGAGTGTCTGAAGTAGAGGTATCACTTACAGGAGCAGTGGTAGGATGATGATCTGAATTGGGAGGAAGGAGAATTGCAGGCGCAGGAGCTGGAGCACATAACCGCTTGCGAGAGAAGACGAGAAAGTCCTTCTCAGTAGGAGGTGGAGCATCCTGTGAATCAATGTTTGGCAAAATAGAAACTGATGGTGCAGACAGTCTAGCAATTCCAGCAAAAAATGAAAAGTGCTCAAGGAAAACAATATTACGTGATGTACGAATGTGACAAATAGAGGGATCATAACAAAGAAATCCTTTGTGGTCAGGACAACCCACAAAGGCACACATGACAGATTGTGTAGACAATTTAGAACGTTCACGAGAGGGAAGATGAACAAAGCACACACATCCAAAAACATGAAGCATAGATAAATCTGGAGAACGACCAAATAACTTCTGAAAGGGAGACATATTACCAAGAACTGAGGAAGGAATATAGTTGATCAAAAACACAGTTGTATTGGCTGCCTCTACCCAAAAGGAAGGTGGAGTATGGGACTCCTGCAATAATGTCCTCACAACACTAAGGATATGTCCATTCTTGCGCTCGGCCACGCCATTCTGTTGAGGAGTATATGGACAACTTTGTTGCACTTTATTCCATGGTCTTTCAAATAGGATAAAAAATCTCCATCAGTGTATTCTTCCCCTGAATCCGAACGAAGAATACACACTTGTGATTGAAACCGAACCCGCACCATAGCATGAAACAACTTAAATGTTGGGAACACCTCAAACTTGTGGCGAAGAAAGTATATCCATGTGTACCTGGTACAATCATCAATGAACGACACAAAATATTTGTATCTAAGCCGAGAAGAGACAGAAGCAGTCTAGACATCACTATGTATAAGCTCGAAGGGAGAGGTAGCATGCTCAGATATGTGAGGAAATGGTAAGGTACGACTCTTAAGCAACAAGAAACATAAGATGTATCAAAGGTGTGCAAGGAAGGAACTTTATTCTTAATAAGGCCTGAATCAAACAAAAATTTTAATTTTTCAGAATGTAAATGACCCAAACGTTTATACCATAAGTCCCAAACATTATTTCTATGACTCAAAAAGGAACTAGAAGTGGAGGAACTGAAATAAACTGATGATGTTGCTGTTTGAGTCTTCTCGAACTCCAATGCAAACAGACGACCCAACCTGCGCCCCTTCCCTTTCACCTTCCCAGTGTTCTGGTCTTGAATCAAACATCCAGCCTGAGAGAAGATGAGAATGTTACCTTCATCAATTAATTAGCAAACAGAAATCAAGTTTGTAGTGAGATTAGGAACAAGAAGGGTCTTGGTAAGAGGGAAAGATGCAGTGGGTGAAAGCTTAAGAGACAGATCACTACTACCAATGATGTTTAACTTTTCACCATTGGCAGTAACAATATGTTTGTGATGGGTTTTAGTAAGGTTACTTGGTTGGTTAGGGTAGGCTCTTGTCATGTGGTTGGTAGCTCCAGAGTCAATGATCCAAGTATGAGAAGAAGAAGCACAATAACCGGAAAACTCACCAGGTAAGCCAATAGCAGAAAGAGCAGAAGAAATAGCAGAAGTTACCAGTTGTTGAATGTTTTCCTCAACCATAGATTCCAGAGAATCACCTTTAACAAAAGAATCACCACCAATAGTAGATTTCTTACTCCCATGTGCTACAGTAGCAATGTCAATTCCATAGGTTGATCCTTCCAACTTTATAGGAATAATATCTTCTCTATTGGAGGCCATTTCAGCAAGAAAACAACAGTCCAGGCACAAGGATATCAGATACAACCAAATTCAGCAATCAAGAACTCAGGATGACAGTCCAAAAAATGCAAGTTTTAAGACTGTCAAGTCTAAAACCATTCAAACATGAATCTGAAGTCTGAATCAAATAAATGGGAAGCAAGATAACCCTAGGACGACACCAGATCTAGAGTTATAGGTTGATCGAGTCAGCCAATTGAGAGGAAATTGTGATTTACCAACACATCAGGCGTCTTTTTCAAGAATAAGGAGATATCTTGTGCTGATCGAAACAGTCCCTAGAAATCTCCAAACCAGAAACTGAGTGTAGGATTAAGAAGAGCTTGAGAGAATCCTTCAATCTGGAGAGAAAAACTCAAATCGCAGGCTGATGTAGAAGGCCAGAAGTCCAAAAAAAAAAAGAGTTACAGTCCAAAAAAGGAAATTGTACAGTGTTACAGCCCCAAGAAGAAGATCAGAACTCTTTCGAAAATTTCACCAAATCAGATGTTGTTTGTAGGTAGAATAGATCAGGCCTAGGTGACACCAGATCTGAAGTCCAAAGCTGTTGCAGTTCAAAAAAGGAAACTGTGCAGTGTCGCCACCCCAAGAAGATCAGAACTCCTTCGAAAACTTCACCAAATCAGATGCTGTTTGTAGGAAGAGTAGATCAGGTCTAGGTGACACCAGATCTGAAGTTTGGCCTCGAACCAATGTCTCACAAGAGAGATCTAACGAAATCTCTCCTGCTGGTTGCACAAAGAAGACTGAACAGAAAAGGGTTGATCAAAACAGCCCTAATATGACAGGATTACTGCTTCTAGTGAGTTTCACGAGAGAGAAAATAGATCAGAGAGCAACCTGCTCTGATACCATGTCAACACTCTTGTCTGAATAGAGAGAAGAACAAGAATAATCTTAGAGGTGTCAAGGATGAATGACCCCCACCTCAAAGAGTCTCTTATATATTAGAAGATATTTACAATTACAAGAATGCCCATATAGGGCTGAAAGAGAAAAGAAGAACAAGAGGTATAAGTAATGTACAACAAGGACTATACTAATAAGATAGATCAAGTTATAGAGTCTCCACATTATACCCCAACTCTTGCCTTATATAAAAGGAAGAGTTCAACCCCCTTTTTGGTTGTCTCCTAAATTTCTACATTCCACTTAAAGTTCTACCAAAGTATTTTTTCCTTTTGTGTCCCCTTTTATATCCACCCATTAAAAGGTTGATTCCAAATCCTCTATGGTTTCTGGATGATACTGGGCCACATCAGCCTGACATGTGAGACCCATGTGTAAGAAGCTGGTGTGGTTTATCATGATTGGCCCAGTAACATGAGTAGAATTAAAAATGTTTGGTTTGCTTAAAAGTTCCGTGTTTAATCTAACTCTCTTTCTCAGTTTCTCTCCCTCTCTCTCCACTGCTCTCCACCTATGTCCAACCTCTCTCTCTCTCTCTCTCTCTCTCTCCATTCTTTGTAACAGATTGTATGTCCAATGCATGTGCCATGTGGCTAGTAAATGTGAATGCCTGTGGACATGCGCATTAGAATATAGAACTCTTATGAGGATATGCTCATTATACATAATATAATAAACTTGCAACCCTGTTATAGACATGCTTCTTTAATTATTTACAGGTCTTTTAACTCAGCGTTATTAATCACACTAAGAGCAGCCTTGTTTTACATATCCATGGTCTATCCACCATGTAATCCTTTAGACATGAACTTTCAGGATTTCCTTGCCTTGGAGTCTTGCTACAAAAATTGGAGAATCCAGCACTTCGTTCATGCTTAAAAGTGCAATATAATGAGGTATATTTCTTTAGGTAACTCAAACTTATTATCGTTGTTGTTGTTGTTGTTAAGACCTCACATTACTGGGACAAGGCTTTGTTAAGCTGAGTGTTGTATTGTTTTGGATCAGTTATTGGAAGGCGGTATATTGGGAGGAGATAGAAAACATAGAAAAAAAGCTGCTCTGGAATGAAAAAAAAAAAAAACTTATCCCTACAGAGATACAAATTAACCCCCATCTTAATCCCTGCTAAGACTGTTAGTGATGAAGTTAATTGGCCTCTAGATCCATCTGAATGAGCTTTTCATTCTGGATGTAAAGCTTATACTGCCAAGTTCTGATGGTGTGGTAACCAGGAAGGCAGGAACCCTTGTAATTGTCCCACATCCAACCTATCACTGATCATTTGTTTGCATATCATAATTCCAATTCTTTCATATTTATTGCCCCCTTGACATGTCTGTTGCAGGGTGTACTGGTGCGGAGAGTTGAACCAACTTCTGATGCAAATAATGTTTTGAAGAAGGTATGCAAGCACTTAAATATCAAACTACATCTTGACATGCACGAGCCCTACAAGAATGGTTTGTGAAGATAATATGGAAGTATGTGTGCACGTATTTATGTATGTATGGGAAGGGTTAGGCCGTATTATGAAGTTTCCCTAGATGACCAAGTGAATTAGAATCTTCCAAATGGCAACTTAGCTTGGAAATCAAAAGGAGTCTCTGATGGGGATCAACTTAGGGCATATCAAAAGAGAAGCAAAGCTGCTCCTATGCTTATTTGGCATCATTATGATGATGTGGGGCTCACATGGGAGCTATGTTAGCAGTGGATCAACTTGGGATGACCCTAGAGTCTTCAATCCACCTTAACATGCTCTTTGTGTGGTTGAGTTTGCTGCTGGACAGGACTTATTTGACTTTCTTACATTTGGACAGCAAGGGTATTTTTGTAATTTTGCATGTTTAAGGGTTATGTTTGGGGACAAGTCTTAGTCTAGTAATTTCCCTTTATTTAGTTTTATGTTTGTAATTGTTTGGGGCAGGTTTAGTCTAATCTAGCTTCTTTTTGTAAGTGCCTTGTGCAAGCTAACTTGGAGGAGGGGCAAGTTTCTTCTTATTAAGCTTGTAAGGCTCATTTGAAGAACAGTTTTTGGTTAATGAACAAGTTTCTATACAGAATTTGGTGTGATTGCCTAGGGTTTTCATCTTATTTCCATCTCTTCTCTTTTTTCTCTGTTAGTTCTTTGTTTGTGCTACACATCTAGATATATGTTGGTTGCAAGAATAGTGCTGAATCACAAAGATCCTGCATCAGTCTCCCACGTTTAGTCCAAGAATAGCCTATTGTTCATTAGGCTAAACTCCAATACAAGGTTGGGTATAGGGCTGATGAACTGTGGAACTGCAGACATGGCCAATCATCTGGTCCCTATCTGATGGAAGGTTTGGATCTGCCACATGATCCCCCCATGTAGCAGAAATTGGTGGGCTCATGCATACATACAAACAAAAAACAATTGTGTCCTCTCTATTTCTTTCTTTTCCTTTTCTTATTTGAAGCTTTTCCATTATCTCTATGCCTCTGTTCCATTCATTTGGACTTGGGAGGATCAGCTTAGGTGCGGGTTGAGTTGGGCTCTGTTGATAATAGAGCCTGCCCTTTGCTATATTGTTGTTGAGCCCCATCATCTATTAGTCTGTTAAAAGGAAATTAAATGTTAATAGTATTCTAAGAATTATTACAATACTCTGAAAGTAATCTCTGCAGAGTATGTTTTTCCAGGGGGACGTGATTGTAAGCTTTGATGGTGTTCCTGTAGGGTGTGAAGGAACTGTGCCATTTCGATCAACTGAGCGAATTGCATTCCGCTACCTTATAAGCCAAAAGTAATGGTCTACAATCTCTATGCTAATAATTTCTCTGCACGTTTCTCAAGATTTCCACATTTATTTATTTATTTTAGTGGTCATGTGCATTTTTCAGTGCTGCAATAGAGATGCATATAATTAGCAAAAAAAAAAAAGAACACGGAAATGCATATTACTATAGCCCTTGGTGATAGATCTCATGTGGTACAGCAATGAAACAAAGTGTTTCAGCAGATAGATATAGGGGCTTGAAGAAAATATTCACTTGGTTTTACCCATAAGATCACTTTATTTATTTATTAATAAGTACCCACCCATAAGATCACTTATGCAAGGAATTAATCCATTTGGGTCATTATAAGTCTTATTCTGTGAAGTAAAGCTTAGTCAACATACAAAAGTAGTTAACTTTATGGCCTTCAACTTGAATGAGGACTTCATTCAAGTGGGCTAGGATATCAAGATCAGCTATTGTACTAGCTGATATATATCCTTTGGATTCTTCTAAGGTTCTGCTCTAACTAGGCTAACCATTGCACTAATTCAGTATCATTTTGAGTATGGGGCCACTGTTGTCCCTTGCATAGGGACTTGGGCCTGGTTGAACCGCCCTTGATTGGGCTATCTTCACACATAGACCTGTTCATGGGCCAGGCCGGGCTGGGCCGGGTTCAAGCCAGGCTTTGTCTCTATATTAACAGAATATACCTAGGCCCAAGCCCGAGCCCGGCCTAACCAGTGGGCCTAGGTCTTGAGCCCGAGCCCGACCCTTATATAAAGCCTAAAGCCTGGGCCTGGGCTTGGGCCCGAGCCCGAGCCCGGCCAGAAAATTGGAAAAAGATTTTTTTCTTTTTTTTATTCAATAAAAAACTGTTTTATTTATATTAAAAGACCTCAAAACCAAAAAAATAATGAAAGATCTCACTATTACTTGAAAAAAGATAAGAATAATAAAGAAAAAATATATTATATATATTTTATTATATAAATACATTATATATATTTTATTATATAAATACATTATATATATTTTATTATATAAATACATTATCAAGTTAGGCTCGGGCTGGGCTTCTTTGAGAAAGCCCGAGCCCGGCCTGAAAAAGGTCGGGCTCGATGTTTTAAGCCCGAGCTTGAGTCCATGGGCCTGATATCATGTCCAAGCCCGACTTAGATCAGGCACGGTCGGGCCGACCCATCGGGCTACCCAGCCCAATCACACAGGTCAGGCTAGGGATGTCAATGGGTTGGGTTAAATGGTAAATCCGACTTGACCCGACCCTATAGAGTCGGATTAGGTTTGGGCTTATTTGGGTTTATGGTCAGGTTATGGTTCCAATCCTTCAATCCAAGTCGGGCTTGGGTCTAATGGGTCATGATGCCCCTACATATTCTTATAATTTTGCATGCCTTCTAACCCTAACCTTAAAATTTTTTTTGATCAATAGTAAGAGAATTTTATTAGAGAAATGAAAAGCAGTACAAGGCTCAATGAGAGGTGTGAGGTGCACCCTCCCAAACTAAAAGCAACAAATTACAAAGAAGCCCAAAACAACTGATCCCTATTAACGTTGTTATGTTTCTTTTGGATTTTTCTTCTTTTACTGTGGAGGAAGTGACATCTTGAAACACAAACCAAATTTCAAGTTAAATTAATGACTATTGGGATTTAAAAAATATGTTACAAAAATACAATTGAAAGGCAATGCTTCAGGCTTAGAAAATGCTTGTTATTTAGTTGGGTCAGGTTGGGTTTGGGTTGAAATGTTGTAGGGTCAGGTTAAGGTTGCGGTGAACCCATGCAAGCCCGACATATTGACATCCCTAGGTCAGGCCCACAAAGGATGGGCCTGGCAAGGATACTCTAGATTGGGCTGCATCAGCTAAGTTGTGCTTAGGTGTATTTTGAGCACATCTACAAGGGTCTACAAAGTGGATAACCAGGATCTGTCCTAGACTTTTTTTTTTTTTTTGCTTCTAGCAATTTGTCCTAAATAGATGGGATCATGGGATTGGGTTTTAGCATGATTCTGTAAAAATTTGTATGGAGCATTTCCATTTCCCTTTTATCTACTCTCAATGATAGAGGCCTTTGAATCAAATGATGTTTGAATAATCAGGTTTTCAGGTGATGTGGCAGAGCTTGGTATCATTCGACAAGGGACTTTCATGAAAGTTAAAACAGTCCTAAAACCACGAGTGCATTTGGTATGCCCTTAGTAATTTCTGGTTAAGCAAAATGCATGATTTATGCCTCCTCTGTTTAATAAATCATAATTTAGTCAAATATGCACATTTCAATGTTATGGGTCTCTTAATGCCCTTTGAAGGTTCCATATCACATTGAAGGAGGACAGCCTTCATATCTGATAATTGCTGGACTGGTGTTCACTCCGCTCTCTGAACCACTGATAGAGTATGTTTTGCTGGATTTCTGCAACTTAGTGATAATTACCCTTTATAACTGTTTATATTCTTAATGTATTCTACATTTATAGCATTTCCCAGATGATTTTCAGGAAAGAAATGACATTTTATTTTGTTTTGTTTTTAACAGTGAGGAGTGTGAAGACACTATAGGGGTAAGTTCTACAAGTATCAATAATTCTTTGTGAAGGGTTGTTTCCGCCTTCTCTTGCTTGTGTATTTCATCATCATTTCTATGTATTGTCTCAAATGCAATAATGTCTTGTATGTTCAGCTGAAACTACTGGCAAAGGCACGTTACTCTTTGGCAAAGTTCAAAGGAGAAGAAATCGTGATATTATCACAGGTTATCTTCATGCCTTTTCTGTCAAGAAAATTGGGCAATATTGGTATTCACTCATCTGACTTGTGGGAATGACCAAATATTTTTGATCTATTAATCTACCACAGGTCTTAGCAAATGAAGTAAATATCGGATATGAGGACATGGGTAATCAGCAGGCAAGTCTTAACCATTTTTTAAACCTTTTCCCCCATTTATAAAACGAAGTGTTACTTGAGGTGACGAAAGAAAAACAATAACAGGTACTGAAGTTCAATGGGACACCAATAAAAAACATACGGCACCTTGCACATCTTATTGACTGTATGTACTCGTTGCCCTTATTTCCAACCACTTTTCCTTTTCTCCTTGAATTGTTCCAATGTTCTGAGTTGTCTTTGCTCCTGTGTAGCATGCAATGATAAATATTTGATTTTTGAGTTCGAGGACAACTTCCTTGTCGTTTTGGAACGGGAGGCAGCTGCTGCAGCTTCATCTTGCATTCTCAAGGATTACGGGATTCCCTCTGAGAGGTCTTCTGACCTCTTGGAGCCATATGTGGATCCATCAGAAGACAGTGAAGCAACAAGTCACGACCTTGGCGATAGCCCTGTCTCAAATTTGGAAATTGGCTTTGATGGGCTTCTTTGGGCATGAATAAGAAGATTCAATTTGCTTGATATTTTCAGGAATTCTGTTTTGATTCTGTTTTCGTGCAGCAGAATCAAAACCCCTAATCGGTGCCAGAGATATTGTGTGCTTTGGCGACATAATGAGCTATTCTTCATGCTGGTTGTAGCATTTTCTTCCCCATCTGGAAGAAGTTAGAGGCATGAATGTGCACAAATGTTCCTGCAGCCAGCTCCTTGAAAGTGGATATTACAAAGAAGCTGAAACCCTCGTTAGATGACCCTTTGAAATTTAATTCAGGCCAATCTATTCACAGTTGGGAGCATAAACTTCTAGCGAAGGTCTCCTGCTCCTTGGAAGCATTGTTGTATGAACATTACCAATCTTTCTATTTGGTAATTTAACAAAACAAATTTCCTATTTGGCATTTTACTAAAACAATAAGTTTCATTTTTCTTTTTTCTACATATCTGGTTTTTCTAATCAGCAAGGAGCGGTATTTGTATCAAACATCTTAATTCGTTTATTTTTGGTAAAATTGCTGAAACCTCCCCTGTACTTTGACAGGTGTGGTTCAGTACCCTATTTCATGCTAATAGCAACTTTCTGATCTACAACACCTCTCCATCATTTCGATGTTAGAATGTTAATCGAAATTGCTAATGTCATCATCTTAACATTTTTATATGTAAAGATTGAGAATATGTGGTTCTACACTAACCAAAATATCTCAATAGAGTCATCTATATCCTGTTTGAATAATGATAAAATTTTCAATATATAGAAAAAAAACATGGAAAATGACAAAAAGTTCATATATATATATATATATTTCAATAAAAAAATAGAAAATGTAGAAAATACATAAAATTCATAAAAAAAAACATTAACTTTATGAATTTTATGATCATAGTAGGGAAGGGCAAATTTAGAAGCCAGTTTACCATTCAAACGGTCAAAGTTGGGTATTTCAGTAATTTTGCCACTTCTATCAGCTCAAAATAATAGAGGGGCTGTAGATGCAACAATGTCACTTATCAATATCTATATATATAATTTTAATAATCAATTATATTTTAAATTTTTAATAAAAATCAATTAGACAAAACGTAGCAACATTATACGCTCTACATGCTTGAAACTAAAATAAGTATTGAATGTTGATACTTTGAACGTTGCTTGCAACCCATTGATGCAGGCTCCAGTAACCTTTTTATTAGGCATGTCAATGAGGTTAAATAAGAAAATTAATTAGGAAAGATATCTTATAAAGGCGTATCCATGAATAACAGGTAAATATAGAAATGAATTAGGAGAGAGATGTTTGAATTTGAATTTAAGAAGACCAAAACAAATAGGGAAAAAAATTCAAGCAATTCAGCCAATATGCTCAAACCTCAAAGCATCGGTTTGTATCAATCGATAATGGACCTATGCTAGTATATGGATATGGATAATAATATTGAGTTTCGACCATTCCACCAATATAGCATGCTTTATATAGAAAATATGAAAAATATAGAAATATATGTATGTTGATCGGTTTGGTTAACCGGATTTTTTATTCGATTTCGATCAATCTTTTGGTTTGATTCGGTTTTTTTATTTTTCTTGCTCACCCCTAACAACTCATGCCACTAATTCTCCCTCATCTCCATTATTCCATTAAATTGTATAAAATACATTAACTTTATCTATATATTGTAATTATTAGTAAAGATTAATTATATTGAAATTTAGATATTCGATTATATATTATTGTGCTAAATAATCTACTTCAATTTAAAATTATAATCCATTTATATTAATTACTGTTATTAATAAAAATATTTTTGTTAATATAATAAAAAGGATTTAATTAATAAAAGGAATAAGATAAATTAAAAATAATTACTAATTATTGTTATTGATAAAAATATTTTTATTAATATAATAAAAAAGATCATTAGTAAAAGGAATAAGATAAACAAAAAACTAATATTGGTTTAACATTAATATAAAACTAATACAAAATTATCAAACAATTATTAGTTTTATAATTAAATTTTATTAATTTAAAACCAACTTAAGTTCCATTAAAAAAATTATATAGATAATTAAATTTCATAAGCAATAAAAATTTAATATACTTAAATAAATTCATTTTTTACTAATTTACAAAATTAATAAAAATTTTAATTTCAAATATAGTTTAATTATTTTAAAATCAGTTTAAATTTCATTTAAAAATAAGGAAAATTATAAAAACCTCCTTGGGCTTTCTAACAATCCTATGAAACTCCCTAGTGTTTTGAGCTTAACAAAAACCTCGCATATTATTTTGAAAAAAGGTGCAAATACCTTCCTTACATCAGCATTCCAAATAAAAAATGTTGGCATAATGCATTAATTTTACTTCACTTCAGCCTTTTGACCTTGCTTTGTCCAAGAGAAGTAAGGAGAATTGTTCTTTGAAAGTTGTCTAGCAAAATAAATTAGTGGAGGATAAATTTAAAACTTAATATTATATATGATAATGCATAATAATGATGACTGGTGAGGGTATTTTGGTAACTTCAATATCTTTATTATTGAAAAGCCAAGGGAAATGAGGTATTTGCACCTTTTTTTTTCAAAACCATAGGGGAGGCCTTTGTTAGGGTCAAAACACAAAGGCAACTTATAGAATTGTTATAAGAGGATTTTTTTTATAATTTTACCTAAAAATAATAATAAATTAATAAATATTCTTTTCAAAATTTTAATAAAAATTAGCATTAAGATACAAGGAAAACACAAATTTATATAGGGAATAGAAAATTGGCCACTCTCACTAAAGCACCACTTAAATTGTGATTAGATAAACTAGACATAGCCCCAAAAAATGATACTTGAATTGAATTTAGATGGACACCATTTAATTAGAAATGTCATAGAGTTACATCTTCAATTTTACTTGAAAATAAAGCCCATGCATCACATGGGCCCTGACTAGTTTATATTTATTTCTTTTCACATCCAAATCCATCCAAATTATTCAAGCATATCCTATTGTTCCCCAAGTACACGTGGATATTCCATATGGATACTTTGAAACTCATGGCCGGACCAAGCCTTGGTTGGCCATGAAGCTATATTACGAAATGGCCTCAACCACTCAAATGAAAGCAACGAACAAATTTATTCTTGCTTGACTTTTTTTAGGGCTGCCAATCTTGAACCCAACCCATTTGACCCACCCACCTTGGAAACCACCCATACCCACCCAATCTATTGGCGGGTCAAAATGGGTCGAGTAACCCATTAAGATCAGTGAAAAAGGGACAAGGTGGGTTGGATTGCACAGATCAAAATGGGTTGAGTCAAAGTCAGGTCCATCTATACTCGCAAAATCTCAAAAAAAAAAAACAACAGTTGAAGTGACACGAACTCATACCTCTTAACGTGTTTGCATCTCATTACAATTCTAAACCACCATGCCATATTTCATTTTGAGATTAAAAGTGAAATAAAATAGATTTTATTAACTTTCATGTTCACATGCAATTTTACACAAAAACAATTTTATAGAGTAATTTTATGAAAAGGACTTTTACGAAAGCACTTTTATGAAATTACTTTTACAAAAGCACTTTTACATGAAAACACTTTATGAAAGTACTTTTACAAAAACACTTTCATGAAATCATAAAAGCACTTTTATAAAAGTACTTTTATGAAAGAATAAAAGAACTTTAACACGAAAGCACTTTTACAAAAGTACTTTTGCAAAAGCACTTATATAAAAGTTATTCTTTTTTTGAATTTTCTGCTATTTTTTGCATTTTTTGTAAATTTTTATATTTTTATGCATTTTTCACAATTTTCTAATACTTTTCTACATTTTCTAAAATTTTATGGTATTTTTTTGCATTTTCTACAATTTTTTGGTGCTTTTCTGCATAATTTTTGCATTTTTATGGTGTTTTTCATGCATTTTCTGTATTTTTTTTGTATTTTTCTGAATTTTCTATAAATTTTTAGTACTTTTTTGCATTTTCTACTATTTTCTGCATTTATCTACAATTTTTGCATTTTTGGGTATACGAGTTAACCCGACTCGTTTTTGTCACGTGACAGTCTTGAGAGAGATTATTCTCTCAAAAGTTATTATTTTAGGTATACAAGCCATTTCAATCAATTTTGTATTTATAGGTGAGGGTAGGTGGGTTAGTACAGGTGAGGGTGGTTAAGGGTCAATATGGACGAGTCAAATGGATCAATATGGGTGGGTCAGGGTGGGTTAGGGTTAGGGTGGGTTATGACCCTTTAACAAGGATTGATGATGAATTGATGTATCAATATGGGTGGATTGGTATTCAACCCTTACCCAACCATTTGCCACCCCTACTTTTTTTAACACACACTCACTCACTCTCTCTCTCTCTCTCTAACTTTTTTTTTATCAAACAAAAACTTTTATTAATAAAAGGAGATGGAAAAGATACAACAAGAAGGGGTGGGTGGGGGTAAAATCTCTTACCCCACCCTAAAAATAAAACATCACATTACAATACAGCCCAAAAGAAACTAGTTCTTCCCACCACCCAACCATTTGCCACCCCTACTTTTTTTAACTCTCTCTCTCTCTCTCTCTAACTTTTTTTTATCAATAACAAAAACTTTTATTAATAAAAGGAGATGGAAAATATACAACAAGAAGGGGTGGGTGGGTGGGGGGGGGGGGTAAAATCTCTTACCCCACCCTAAAACTGAATTTGCATGTCTTGAGTGAGCTGGTAAATTTTCTTTTTTTTTTCATTTGAGAACTTTCATAAACTAGCCTCTTCCTTCTACAGTCAGTTAATAGCCAATTTGGAATCACCCTCCACTAGCAGCTTCCTAATATTCAGTTGTTTGGATCTTTTTATTCCTTCTAATACTGATGAAATTTCAGCTCTCAGAGATTCCCCCCAACCTATAGGCCCTAAAAACATGGCCATAATTCAGCCTTCTTCATCCCTGAACACTCCTCCTATACCTGAAGGGCTTGGGTTCCTTTCGCTGCTGCCATCAAAATTCAATTTAGTGAACCCCATAGTTGGAGGAGACCAAGCTGGAACAAAGGCATTAATCAACCAAGCAGACCAGGCATCTTCTTTCAAATTTCTAATGATATCTCTTGCTGAGAAGCCTTCAAAAAGCTTCATAGACTTGACCCAATGAACCACCCTAATGTAGATTAAATCAATGATGGCTTCTTTGTTCTTTTCTTTTTCCTGGAAAGTTCGTTGATTTCTTTCATCCCACATTGTCTAGCATACAACTGCTCTTACACATCTCTACAAGATCTTACCTCTCTTTTTTAAACCCCTCACTGGAGTAGAGTTAAACAAGCTTCGTACACTTTGGGGAGTGGGCCACCTGCAACCAAAAAGAGAGAAAAACCAACACCAGATTTCTAAAACAAAAAGGACAGGAAACAAATAAGTGATAACAGCTATCACCATTCCTCTTACATAAGATACACCAGTGCGGGGATAAACACCATCTTGGCCTTTTCTTTTGAAGTAAGTCACAAGTGTTACACTTTCATAGGACATCTTCCCAGCATAAAACACCTACTCTTGGAGGAATTGGTCTACCCCAAACTCTCAAAACCGGGAAAGGAAAATGAAGGGCCGAATGGGAATGGGTTAATTCCTTGAAGAAAAAAGAGCATGAAAAAATACCCGAAGGAGTAGGAGCCCAAATCCTACTGTCCAATCTAGAGGGGTCAACAACTACCTCCTCTAGAATCTTAATCAAATTAAATATGGAATCCAATTCAAAGTCTCTAAGAGGCCTTCGGAAGCCCAGGTTCCAAACAGGGCCAGAATTAGAAAATGTTAGGAAAGTAACAACAAGCTCATTTTTAAACCTTGAGAGAGAGAACAAAGAAGGAAACTACTCTTCCAAAGGTGTGTTGCCCACCCAGATATGTTCCCAAAATCTTACAGAATTGCCAGAGCAAAGGTCATACCTGATAAAAGGATGGAAAAACAGCACGAATATACTCCCGGGGGGAAGCTCTTGTAGCCCTAGATGAAACACCCGTGTCCCAACTGTCTGCCTCTTGGCCATGAATACTTAAGACTATTTTAGCCCACAGATTATCCTTTTCCTTTGTTAGTATCCATAACCATTTCCCTAATAGAGCTTCATTTTTCTTCTACAAGTTACCCAAGTCAAGACCACCATCCTTTTTAGCTCCAGTTACCTTATCCCACCTAACTCTATGGTCCCTTTTCTCCTCCCCAGGTTCCCATAGGAAATCTCTCATGAATTTCTCCAACACCCTACACACTCCCTCAGGAATCTTAAACACAGACAGAATATTAGGAGGTTCGCCAAGGTTGCTTTAATCAACATTATCTTATCACCCAAAAATAGTTTTTATAACATGAAACTAGCCTTTTTGTGAATTTCTCAATCATCAGATTCTAAAAGTCCCTTCTACTAGGATTATCCCCTTAGGGAAGTCCCAAATATTTCAGTGGTCACTGTGCAATCTTGCATCCCAATATTTGGGCCCTTTCTTCCACCTCTCCGGCCCTCATATTAATACCAATCACACAACTCTTATCAAAGTTGACTTTGAGGTTGGTCACATGTTTAAATACATTAATCATCTCTTTTAAGTTTCTAACCCACCTAATCTCATCCCCTCCACAAAACAAAATTGTGTCATCTACAAATTGTAAATGAGTGATCTACCCTCCCAACTTTCCATCCACTTACCAGATCCCTCTGCCCTCTCCACAAAACAAAATTGTTTCTACCCCAATTCTCTCTCCTCTCACCCCCTTTCTCTACTCTTTAGTCTCTCCCTTCTCCTTCTCATTCATTTTTCATGAAGCCCAATTTTTGTGTTAGGGTTAAACCAACCAGGTAAACACATACGACACTACAGGAAAAACCTAAAGATTCTTTTTTTATTGTTTTAAATATCCAAATGAATTATTAATGGGTGTGGGTGGTTACCGGTTGGTGTACAATCTTCTATATTCATCCCTAAAAATACAGCACCATCTAAGAAACAATAGGATAGTTGCCATAAAGAGATTATTTGATTTACTTACCCTAAGAGGCTACTAGAGGCATTCTCCCATGTTAAGTGTTTCTTGGGAGTAGGGGTGTCCATGAAAAACCGAAAAACCGAACTGAGAAAACCAAACTACAAAATGAGGTTATCTAAATCGACCGATTCAGTTTCGATTTGAGATTTTTGAAAAACCAAAAGACCGATTTGGTTTTCGATTAACCTACAAAAAAACCAATGGTTAACTGAACCAACCGATATATATATTTTATGTATATTTTATACATATATTTAATACATGTCACATATTTTCTATGTATTATATATAAATATATATTCATTATATATATAAATATATACTTCTATTTATATACATTTATATAAGCATAAACATAAATATCGTATCGGAAGCCTCAAGCCTCGTACACCCTACAGGGGGTGTTTTGAGGTTTTACCCGATTGAGGGGGTCAAAGGACCTTAGACCAACCCCTTTGAACCAAGTTCACAAAAGAACAAAAAAACTAAAAAAAAGGGGAGTGAGGGCTGATACAGCCCTACCAACATTTCGAACTATATCAATATTTTGAACCTTGCTGATAACAAATTGGTTAAGAGGGGGCCAAAGGACCTTAGACCGACCCCTTTGAACCAAGTTCACAAAAGAAAAAAAAAAAAAAAAAGGGAGCGAGGGCTGATGCAGCCCTACCAACATTTCGAACTATATCAATATTTTGAACCTTGCTGATAACAAATTGGTTAAGCGAGGACGCACACCCCAAAATAATTGGTTGTATATGCTTTTGTTCCAAAACTGAAAGAAAATAAAAAATTACCATAGTTTAAAAAAGACGAGAATGGTTTGCTTTTTTGTAAGCAAATGTTCAAAATATCGATACAGGGCAATACGCCAATAGGGCATTCGGCCTGTATCGGCACTGTTTTTTATTTTTTTTTTCGAAACTGATTCAGAGGAGCTGGTTTAAGGCCAGTCCACCCTCTCAACTACTTGCAAACCCAAAACACCCCCCTATAGGAGCATATCGGGAAGACTCCGATATGATACATATCAACCGATACGTGACAAAATTTTGATCCTTAGTATGCAAAACCATTTCTTAGAACAAAAACATCGTTAAAGAATGTGTTTCAATTTTTTTTACAAGGATTAGTTTGTAAAGAATGCAATACAAATATGTACCATGCAAATACAAAAGTTTAGAAATACACCAGTTTTTGCACTCCATATTTGATTTTTGCACTCTTCTCAAACTAAGCCTAATATTGTGATTTTAAAGGCAAACAAGAGTGCAAGATTTGGTAGTTTCATGTACTGAATAAAAATAACAAGTGGATGAAGTGACTACTAGTATCTGCGCTCTAACAAAAAAGAGTACGAACTACACGTTGCACAGAAACACAAGTGATAATATTATCATGGTTTTAGCAACATGCCTATCCTTTTATTCCAAAGGAACACCTGTCTTTTTTCGTAGAAACCCTGAGAGAATTTTTCATGGAACAGCAGTAAGAGGTGGCAGATTAACCCTGCAGGCCAATAATACCTACACAAGAAAAAAGCTTAAATAAATCAAATGCAAATCAACACCTAAACCTCAATAAATGACTAAAGTTTATTAATTGTATGTTTATTTTCTGGACACTCAGGATAGATATTATTGGCACACATTACATACACATATGGCTATAATTTGCATCATTGACAGAAACCTCCCCATTAGATCATTGTTTACAAGTGTATGGGGTTTTAATGCCGGTTGTCAACCCGATACAACCATCCTCTATCTGGGCTTGGGACCACCGTGTAAGAGAGAAGGCGGTGTTGATTTGATTCTAGGGTATTTTATCAATTTGGATCCTATCAGAATTTTGAATTTTCAATATTACCTAAGACTGATCATCTTCCAAGAGAAAAAAAAAGATTCAAAAAAAAAGGAAAGAAAAAACTTGTTACTGTCTTGTAC
Source organism: Nelumbo nucifera (assembly GCF_055504915.1). Classification (NCBI taxonomy): domain Eukaryota; kingdom Viridiplantae; phylum Streptophyta; class Magnoliopsida; order Proteales; family Nelumbonaceae; genus Nelumbo; species Nelumbo nucifera. The sequence continues at coordinate 98,782,673 of NC_142651.1, forward strand.
ATATAGATTAGGCTTTTCTGAATGCATATTAATACATTTATTAATTATAATCTCTATATAACTACACACAAATGTAAAGACCAGTCGAAGATATATTGGATGAGAATGAAGTACTTTTGACAGCCCCCACACACAATAATAAATAGGGCATACTTCTCTTTTCCAGCATGCAATGTAGCAAGGGAAAGTCGATCCTTGTGACTAGGGGTGTAAACGGTTTCCAATTATCCGATTTCCGACGTAATTGAATCGAATTCTACACCCACCGCCCTTCGCTATTAGTTACTGAGCTCTTGCTATAGCTCTAGGGCTAGGGCTTCTTTCTAGCTCTTGCTCGCGGCTCTACTTCATTCTTTTTCAAAGCCCTGGCTACTACTCGAATTCATTCCTCTCGGTAAGTGAAGCTCCCTCTTTAAGATTTTAAATGTATATAACAAATGATATCACCTACACCTACCTAGTCGAGTGGTCATTTCATTTCAATGACCCTTCCCCTGCCCCCACTCTCTCTCTCTCTCTCTCTCTCTCTCTTCTCGATGACCCTTCCTCTCCTCTCCCCTCCCTCCCTCCCTCTCTCTTGTCCTTTCCTCTCCTTCTTTTAAGTTTTAATTTCATTCTTATTCCTCCTCTTTTCTATTAGCACTTCTCCTCTCTTCCTCTCTCTCCCTATTTTTTTTTATTTCCAATCTTTGCAAGCTATCAGCACCGATGGCAGCATCAGTGATGGCAGTCGAACACCAGTCACCAGCCACTACCATCTCCTTCGCCGCTGTTCAAATTCAAACTCAACACCTCAAGGCCCTCAACTGTCCAACATCATGGGTCATTGTTCTGCAACAGTCCAGCATCACCAGCCAGCACTGCTCACTACCATCGCACTGTTAGGAACCCACGACTGTCACCATCACACACTCACACTTGGCCCACCGCCGTCAATCCCCTGCCTCTTTTCTCAAGCTAATTACTTGTTTTTTTTCCAAAATCAATCATTTAATATTATAGGCCTGATGCCGGTCGAATTCAAATCAATTCGAATATTCGATTTAATAATAGAATTCGAATTGAAACATTCGATATCCGGCGAATTGAATTCGAATCTAGCCTGATTCGATTCGAATTCGATCCGTTTATAGGCGTACTTGTGACACCCAAATCTAGTATTTGGGTGTGGATTGCAAAAAAATTCATATCCATACTATATATAAAAGTGTGGATACAGTGTGAAACTTTGTTGGCTAAAACTATCCTCTATTTCTTTGTTTGAGAAAGGGTATAAAAGTCAATTTATTATAGCTTTAAATGACAGCTTTAAAGGCTACTAAGGGTTAAAAATGTAACTTCAATTATTACTTTTCACCCCATTTAATCCCCTTTCATTAAGTCTTATACTTAAGGTATTAAATCCAATTTTCTCTTGTTAAATTCTATATTTTAAGTTACTTTTCACTAATAAATAATACTAATTAGATCTATGTCAAGATTTTTAACAATATAAACCTATATATTTTAAAATTGACTCAAAAACAAAATTATTCTTTATCCAAGTGGTGACTAAACAATTCAACCATCCAAATCATATTGATCAGCCTATGAAGTCATAGTTAGGTAATAACATTTTTAAAATAAAAAATAATTATAAAAATTATAAAAATATATAAAACATTAGACACATTTATGATATTTTTATTGATCAAATTAAAAAAGTGTAATAAACAAAACTGAATTTTATTGATAATGAAAATAAAAAACATAATTTAGAACTGACCAAAAATGAAATATAAAAATTAATAATAAATAATTCAACAAAAAAGCACTTGGGAACATATATAATATCATATATTTATCATATTAAACAAAAAGTGTGATGTATCAAAATTATTTTTACACAAAAATATAAAAAAAATTATAGAAAAAACTATTATTGAACAAAAGAATTTAACTAAAATACTCATTTTTGAATTTAGTCCCTATTTAATTATAGAATTTAAATTGTAATTGAACTATTACTTTTCAGCTCATTCAATTTCCTCTACACTTTTTTTTATTAATGAACAAAAGAAGAAATACACCAAAAGGATAAAACACTACAAAAAGAAGAGTAGACAAGTAGGTAGGCGTATCAATGATACTTGAAGCTTCACAACTTGATCCAACTATCACATATTTGGATGAGGTATTTATGTAATCAGACTTGGATTTTGCAATCCACATTTAATTAATAATAAAAAACAAAAAATAAAAATTACATAAAGTTTATAGAAAATTTTGGATATATGATTACTATCATTATCATCATCTAGAATTGCCACATGCAAAACATGCGCACACTTGCTAATTCTAGAATAAGCGCAAGGTGCAAAAATACAAAATACTAATCATACAAAATTAAAAAATACAAAAGAAACATTGATATCCAACATTTGTGCTCGAGGTGCATGCGTTCTCGAAGCAAGGTGCAAAATTACAAAAAAAAGGCAAAACAATTCAAAAAAAAATACTTATAATAATATAAATAAACTTTAATTTCAAAATGATTATTTTAAAAAACCTATTATCTAAAATTAATACATAAATATAACATGTAAAACATATTCAAATGAAAATTTAAAATTAAAATAAAACATATAAAACATTTTCAAGCATGTAAAACCCACAATTCCTTTTTCTCCTCAATTGCATTACTTCAAATAGTTTGCTCGCTTTGCTTGCTCACCAAAGGTTTGAGAACCCCCTATTTACTAACGTTGTTCATTCATTCATCCTAGTAAATTATCTTTTCAAAAGATAATTAACATTATAAAATCATTTATTTTTGTGTAATGATTAAGAACTTAAGACCCTAACATAGATATAGATTTGTTTGGGCTTGCCTAGAGGGGCTTGGTTAGGGGTTTGGAGCTCTTGTCCCAACTGTTAGGTTAAAAAATGAACAAAGGGGACAAACAATTAAAAAGGCGCACCAGATGCATGCCTAGGCGCACACCTTAATATGCGCCCCACCTAAGCACCTAGGTACACCTTCAAATCAAAACCATTTTTTGTTGTTGAGATATTAATCGGGATTTGACCAGATCAATTCCATATTTGGTCTATTGCATGATCTAAGAGAAACAAACAATAGTAAGGAATACAGGGGAAAACAATTTCATACCACAAGCTACTCTGCCTCCAGCATTCCCGGTGCTTTTGCTAAGTTCATGTCCTCCTGCACAAATACATCTTTAGATAAGTTTAAAATCTAAATAAACCAATGGATTTTACTTTGAAAGTATAAACCAATGAACACTTGCACATAATCAGCATTAACTAAATAATCAATTGATACAGTATGCTTAAGTATCCTCAAATTCCACTGTTGACTAAGCTAGTGGAATTGCTTACAGTATTCATTACTATAAATAAACCCAACTATTATAATTTGTAAACCATTTAGGCCTAAACAATCTACTCTTAGTGGTAAGATCAACCTTTCTAATTACCATGAGAAAATAAGAATCTAGCCCACCTAGAAAAAGAAAGGCCATACCATCCAAGCCTTACCACCTTACAAGTAATCAACTAAGGGTACAAGTCGGGCCAGGTTAGGACAGGCTCTTGGGTTGAGTTAGCATTAGGTTGTGCTCGGGTTGGCCCAATTACTTTGCCTCTTTTTGCTAAAACCTTTTTATTTCTTTGACTTAAGAATCACAACTCACTTCAACATTATCATATGTACAAGGACGTAATTATGGTGCTTTTAGCATTAATTTTTGCCTTACCCGAAGTTTAGTTGGTTAGCTATTTCTCAACCATCCAACCGAAGCTGACTTTTTTTCAAGTTAGGTAAGGCTAAAACCAACTCAAGTTACAGCCCAGTTATCTAATCTGATACCAAACTTTAGGAACACCAGTCAAAATTTGAAACCAAGCAAGATGTATATACTGTTATTGATTTGAAATTTGATCGTGGTGGCAATATTGAGTGCTACTAAGGGAAAAAAAATTGTGCGTGAGGGTAAATATAGATGCCATTTGAGAGGGTCTAAGCTTTTGCAGTGGAGGGAAGAATAAAAGTGAATGTTGACAACTGCTGCCTTGTTAACCCAGAACCCTCTCAAGTAGGTGTTGGTATTTTTAGAGACTACTGGAAATACATTGCAAAGCAACCGAGGTATAACAGGTGAAGATACATTGGGCTCAGTTTATTACTCAGTTCAAAAGCCTAAAACTAGCCTATTCTCTGGAACAGAACAGATTGGTGGAGGAATGCAATTGTAAATTGGTGATAGGCTGGCCCACAGAACTGAACTGCGAGCACCAGGCCAAGGAATTAATGTGTAAATATATGGTGATCTTGTTTTGTACGTCAGTCATTAGCTGTTAGTATTGTTCCCCTTCATTCAGAAGTGTGGAATATTGGGGGTTTCTCCTTTGTGTAAAATACATAGAAACCTTTTGGTAAACAGTAAAAGCCATTTGTAATCATTCAATACAGCCAGTGGTGACAGGTAACCTTCATTTGATCAGGCATAAAAAGAGTTATAGGCTCTAGCATCAAATCCACAATTAACTTTTCAGCCATGCTGCCAACTCATCAGATTACGGAGACACTTGGAATTCTAGAAATTGCATCCATTTGACCATTTTAGAAGAACAAAAAAGTATCATTTCTAGCTCCATAGCTGACGGTTCCTCAATCCCTTCTATTTGTTGCTGTGTTATTTTGTTTTGTTTCTTTTTTAGGGTAAATTACAAATTCACTACCTGGGTACTTTTCAGCCATGCTGCCAACTCATCAGATTACGGAGACACCTGGAATTCTAGAAATTGCATCCATTTGACCATTTTAGAAGAACAAAAAAGCATCATTTCTAGCTCCATAGCTGACGATTCCTCAATCCCTTCTATTTGTTGCTGTGTTATTTTGTTTTGTTTCTTTTTTAGGGTAAATTACAAATTCACTACCTGGGGTTTCCAATACTAACAAACACCAACCCCCGGTTTCTAAAATTGTTCTGCAATTAACTCAAGCTATTTGATAATTGCAGATACCCTCTCTTTGTCCAGGAAAACAAAAATTACCAACAAAAAAGGAAGTTTAAGTAATTACCCTTCCCAAGATCATCAGGATCAGCATGTACCACGACAGCCCTTCCAATAATTGAATAGGGTCCAGTAAGAGGAATCTGCAAACATAAATCAACATTTGACGAAATGGACCATAACAAGTGTAATGGGCATTTACAAATGAAAGTTGAGGGAAAAATAGAAGATAAGGCAAATTACCTGCTTGTCAACAATGGTGATGTTAACAGTACCTGAATGATAAGAAACCCAAGCTTTTAGACACAAATGAAGTCTATACAGCACTGTAACTGCAGTACTGTACTAAAATAAATAGATTTTGCTTGTATAGCTGTGCCGGTTGTGTTATACCCACCTCTCTGAACATGTGATAATTCTTTGTAACCATATGGATGGGATTTTATGCTTTTGGCAAAACTAAGAACCCCCCTCTCTGAAATCCCAACCCAAAGAACATCCAAACAAAAGCTAAAATAACAAGAATTGCAATATGATGATGACGGTTATGGCCATGCAAGAAAGAGAGAAAACCGAAGAACACCTACCATCCTCACCAACAGTGACATTCCCAAGGTCACCAGCATGACGGTTTTCATCCTCAGGAGCACCATGCTCTTTGCTTTGAGGATTAAAATGTGGTCCTAAAAATTGAACAACCAAGCAATATTAAAAGGAAATCAGCAGACAATCCAGCTTTAAAGTTAAAAAAAAAAAAGGGAAGTTCATGGTTTTCCTGTTTTTTGGTGCTACAAAAAGGTCATAGTATTACTCGAAAGGCATAATACCTGTTGACATACAACCATTTGTGGTGTCACCAAGGGCATGGACATGGAAACCATGAAGCCCGGGTTTAAGACCTGAGACACTTCCTGTTACTTTAGTTGATCCTAAAACAAAAAATGAAACTGCAAAAATGAGTTTGATCTTACAAAACAGTGTTAATACTTCCAACTTTTAAATAAACAAATGAACTAAAATGCAATTACCATCTTCTTCCTCGGTAAAGTAAATGGTGCCACTGACACCCTCCCTGCTGTTAAGAACGGCAACAGCTTTCACCATCGTTCTATGTGATCTAAACATAAAACCTAATTAGATATACAATAACAAGAAAATCTAGAGAAAAGAATAGAGGAAACGAGGGGAGTGATGGAAAGAGGGCAAAAGGAGATGGGGAGTTTTTCTTGGCATTATAACGGGTTATTCTCTTACAATAGTTAACTAGAAGAGGAAACGATGCAAAATCTGTAAAGATTCTTAAATTTCAAGTCAAAGAATCAATAGTTGGAGTTGCATTTTCCAATCCCCAAAAGTTCTAGTGCAGATTGTTAGCATAATCGTGATTTCTTCATTTTTTTTCTCTAAAGATTCACAATAAAGAAAGCAGTGAAAAAACAAAGGTTATCAGAAAACACCTTATCATTTAAAACAGTCAAGACTATAAAGTACATCAAATTATAATAGTAGTTAACCATGTCAATGGCTTAGAAAAATAAACAAAGAACACAACGAGGCTATCCTTTTTTTTCTTCCTTTCTTATAATTAGAATACTCCGGTCCATTCAATCTATATTCGATATCTCTAGTTATTTCAACTAAATATCCAGCAGATCTACATCAGAAGATTTAGAAATTAGAGTCCAAGCAAGAACCAAAAGTGTCGAATAGAGTTCAAAGCAGTTCATACGTACGGTCCTTAAATATCAGAAATAAATCAACAGATACTCTTAATTTCTTTCAAGTGGAAGTATCAAATGAACGAGACAGACCCTAAATCTATAAGTTCAGAAAATGAGCTCGATTCCATCATGCTGAGAAGCCAAACAGAAAATTGGAAAAAAAAAATCAAAATACAGGATAAAGGTCGGAAAAGGCAAATGATCGGCGTCCAGATCAAGCCCAGAAAAAAGGTAAAAAACAGAACAATAGACATAAAACCTAGAGAGCATATGTTCTTCAAAGAATCGTATTTAAGTGTTAAACCCTAAAACACAAACAACGATTGAAAGTGTTAGACCCTATAAAAAGCTTCTAATCGGAGAAGGCCCGGAGAAGCATGGGCTTTACCTCAGAACACCCCCTAGAAAGAGACAGAGAAAGAGTAGGCTTCGATCGTCCGCTCCTGTGATGAAATACAGTAAAGGCAGCGACACAGAAAACTCTTCCAGCTGCCACAGCTCAACTGCTTTTATAAGGAGAATCAATGCGACAAATGTGGAATTTAACAAGTAGCCAGTGGCCACCTACCCCTCGAAAAAAAAAATATATATATATATATAATATATTAAAATAAATCGGTCAAGAAATTTTTTTTTTTTTTTATTCCATATCATTTTTGAAATAACAAGATGCACTTTTTCTAATAAGATAAATAATATTTTTTTCTAAAATTTCTCCTAAACTACTTCCCTCACTTTTTCCAAAATTATCTCTAATTCTTATTTATCCTCTCCCCTACATTTTTTCTATATCTATCTAAAAAAATTTAGATTAAAAAAATTAAAAATTATTTAAATATTCTAATAAAATTATATAATAACTTTACAATATTTATTAAAAATACAAAAAAAAATATTTTTATATTTTTACAAAATATATCACGAAATTATGTACTAACAATTTAAATTATATTTTTTTCGGATTATTAATTTAAATATTTAATAATATATAATAGCTTTAAATAAATAAAATTCAAATAACAAAAAATTTTAAATATTCTATAGATTATTTAAATATTTAAATAACTAAATATGTATCATAACTATATTTTAAATAGTTCAAATAACGAAAGTATGTAATAAATTTAAAAAATTTCTTTAAAGTAGAAAAATAATTAGAACATAATATTGAAATTAATAATAATTTAATATATTACAAAATTAATAATAAAATTACGTAATAATAGTATAAATTATGGTTTTATGGATAATTAAATAGATGTATACATAATTATTGAAAATGTATTTATCACAAAAAACAATAAATATTTACTAAAAGACAATGAATGTTAATTTTAGTATATATAAATATAGATTAAGTTTTTAAAGTTATTATTAATAAACATTAATTTTTATGAAAGTTATTTTCAAGAAATATTAATTTGTATAGTTGTTTACAATATTATTTATTTATTGAAATAATATCATTATTTAAATTTTGAAATATTAATTACTTATTGAATTTAATAATCGATAAAATTATAGTACCATTAATACATAACTTTGTTGTTTTAACTATTTAAAATATAGTTATGTTAAATATTTTGTTATTTAAAATATTTAGTTATTTAACTAAATATTTAAAATCTTAATCTATTTATTATAATTGAAAGTTATTCATTAACTATTTAAAATATATTATTAGTTGATTTAAAATATTAATTTTAATATTTTGTTATTTAGGATATTTAGTTATTGCAATATTTGAATAGCATTTAGATTGAATAATCAAGAAAAATCATAATTTATATTGTTTGTACACAATTTCGTGATAAGTTTTGTAAAAGTATATAATTATTAATAACATGAATATTATTAAATTGATTATAATTATTTTTTGTCTTTTTAATAAATATTTTAAAGTTATATATAATTTTGTTAGAATATCTAAGTAATTTTTAAATTTATTAATTGAAACTTTCTTTAGATAGATGTAGATAAAAAGTGGGGGAGAAAAATAAGAATTAGAGATAATTTAGAAGAGAAACTCTCTACTAAATTAGAGATAATTAAGAGAAAGTTGAAGATAGTGGGGGAGGTTGTTTAGGAGAAATTTTAGGATATTAGATTATTTAGTTTATTGGAACGTGAGAGAGAGAGAGAGAGAGATTTTAGAAGACTTAAACCTCCGTTAGTATTTCTCTTAGATATCGAGACTTTCCTTTTTTTCCAAAATGGATAAGACCTCCCCTATAACCGTTATCTATTACCATTTATTTATTTATTTTATTTCTGTATCATTTATAAAAATGAGAGGATGGTGGCAATGTTTCGTCAAAAAGCCTGATTTTTTATTTTCCATTTTTACCCTTTATCATGTTTTTTATTTTAAAGCTTGATTTTCACTTTTTGTTTTTACCCTTTATATTATTATGTTTTTTTTTATTTTTCCAATTTTATTTAATTAATAGTTAAAACTTGTAATTGGATAATCTCTGTACCATTTATAAAAATGAGGATGGTGACAATGTTTCGTCAAAAAACCTAATTTTCACTTTCCATTTTACCCTTTGTTATATATTTTTTATTTTATTTAATTAATGGTTAGCACTTGTAATTGGATAAAGCAAATAAAATAATAATAGGACTGTTGTGGAGCCTACTCCTCGTCTTATCTAATCTGCTCCCGAAGTGCCTACTTGATGAACCTCTTCATTGGTTAGAGCCAACGCGTGTCAAGTATCTGATGGTTTGTCCAAACCACGAATTTGAATTGAAGGGAGGAATGGATTTTTTCAACCTCTCTCTTTTCATCATGGAACAATCAATTAGATGATTAAATGAAGCTTTTTTTTCTCCTTGTTTTTTTTTCAATTGTCTCCGTTAATGTAATAAGTTGTATTGGATCAGGAAATGATCTTATCATTATATTGATTCATTTTAGGATGTTTTTTCTTGACGATCATTGGGCCAATCTAGTGATCTGGTAATCTGACACCCTACCAACATAATATCGTAGGGGTTTGGAATGCATTTTGTTGGTAGGAGATCCAAACTCTTCTATGTAAATTGGATGGATGTTCAATTCGAATCTGAATAAAAATGAATCAGGATCAACCTATATCCTGTTGCTAGCCATTAGATATGCAAATAATGGCCCCACCATTGATGAGTAGAATGACGAGGCAAAAGGCCAAAATGTCATCATTCGTACATGAAGCGATGACAAATTCTAAAATCCTAGTTTTCTCTTTAAACCCCTCTCTGCATAGTAGAGGTGTGCGGTCCGACCCGACACGAAGGCCCACGGGTCGTGCCAGGCCTGGCACAGAGGTATGTGCCATGTTGGGTCGGGGGTTTGAGGCCCATGGGGCAGCACGACATGGTACGACAGTCGAGCTGCCTGCGGCCAGTGTGCCGACCTGGCCTAGCCTGCGGCATGGCCCACGGGGCCCGTAGTAGGCCACGCTTGGCCCGCCCGGAATATAGCAGTTGGGCCCCCCAGCACGGCGCACTTTACACCTCTAGGCTATATCCTATATAGTCGTTGCCCCCCTCCCCCCCCCCCCCCCCCCAACAGCTATAAACAACCATATTAGTGGGGTATTTGTGTATTTTGCATTTTTGCTTATGGGGGTTAAAAAATGACATAAATGCCCCCCAACAGCTGTATAACAACTAGTTTAGGGGGCTTTTTGGATAAAGTTATAAATAACTTTACAATGGCCAAAATACCCCTCACAACAACTAAATAAAGCTAGTTTTTTTTGGTATTTTGGGCAATTAAATTATGTTCAATTCCTATAAATAGCCCTATCTTCCACCATTCTCATCACACCAATTCAACAATCAACATTCAACAATTCTTCTATTAAGTTATTTTCTTAATCTCTTCAATCTTTCCTCTTTCAGTCTCTCATACATTCTCTGCAATCTGAGTGAACTCTGATAGTCTCGTAGTCTGATTGGCTGATTAGCTGATTTTCCAAGTTAGCAATTTGGGAGGCTTGGAGCTTTGGACATTGTCACGTTGAAAGGCTTTAACCGTTGAAATCAAGTTGGGATTCTGAACCGGCAATCTGGGATTTGGGGGTATGTTCAATTAAATTAATTTTATTTTTTTAGAATTTGAAAAAAAAAAGGCCAGCTCTTCCCAAAACCCCAAGTTTAGTAGCCCGATTTGGAGAATATTTAAAATAGAGGATGTTGAGGGGAAGGGGGAAAGAGCAGTTTGCCAAAAATATAGAAAAGAATTTAACTATTATAGCAAGGGTGGTACTGGCCATTTGACCAGACATTTTCTCACACATGAGAAGGAAGAAGAAATAACCCACAATTTAAATGAATTTTTGAAATAACCCACAAGGAAGAAGAAATGACTATTATAGCAAGGGTGGTACTAGCCATTTGACCAGACATTTTCTCGCCGCCAATCCCGCCATGGCACGTGATCCGTGATCTACTAACCTCTCTGGTGTCTACAGACTACATTTTCCATCTGAGTCTTGTTTAGTTGTTTTAGTGCAGGACCTACAGGTACCACACTACAACACTACCACTGTACCAGGGTTGGCTAGATGCAGTCATGAATCATGATGCAGAATATAAATTACAACTTTACAATTACAAGACAAAGGAGGGCATGATACTACAAACTATTATAGTCTACATACACCGGATATTTCATTTTTCATCTGAAGCAGATGATGAAAGTGTGTGTGAATGCTTTCATCATAATGTATATGTAAATTTTGTTTAAATTGTAAATTTTAACAAATAACCCACAATTTTTTATTTTGTCAAATTATTGTAAATTTTGTTTTAATTTTATTTAATTTATTGCTATTAATGTAATTTTGTATTTTCAATTTGTAACTATATAGTCTATATAGTCTATAATTCTATATTGTATTTTTTATATTTTATTAATTTATTCCATTTTCATATTTCATTCATCCAAGTATGAAGTTTATGAAGTATCCAACCATTGTATATTTCATAATTTCAATATTTGTATAGTTGTATGCTTTGTAATTTGTATCATCTTTCATTAAAATTTAAATGAAATAAAATTCTTAAATTCTTATTTGAATTGTTTTATACTTTTATTTATTTATTCTTTGGGTAATGGTAAGTTCATTATTAATTTATTATTCGTATCCTGTCCTGAATCCTGATCTTGATATGACCATAATCCATTCAGTGAGTCTAGCCTGGTTCGGCCCAGGCCCACAACACAGCATGGCACGGGCCCACCTGGGCCTGAGCTGTGGGCCGTGCCGGGCTAACCCCCAAAATTTCCACCAGGGAGGGTAGCACGGCCCGTCTTTAGCGCGGGCCGCCCACAGGCTGTGCCGTGCCAGCCCACTTTACACCTCTACTGCATAATCTTATCCATTCCCCCTACTTTATAGTAGGAAGGAGGAAGCAAAAATGACGTCTTTCTTATCCTACGCACCTTTTTCCTCAAAATGAAGAAAACAATATAAATTACAAAAAAAAGAACAAAGAAATACACAAAAAAATTTACAAAAATTTAGAAAATCATACAAATTTCTATACCACACTAAAAACTGAGAATGTTGCAATTGGTTTGGTCAAAACACCCTAATTTTACTTTCCAACTTTACTCTCAACTTTCTATTCTTTCCCCATTGTACATATTGTCATTACAAAATAATTATGAAGAATATAAAATGAAGAAAACAATATAAATTACAAAAAAGCAACGAAATACAAAGACAATTTACAAAAAATATAGAAAATCATAGAAATTTCTATACCATACTAAAAAAAATGAGAATGTTGCAATTGGTTTGGTCAAAACACCCTAATTTTACTTTCCAACTTTACCCTCAACTTTCTATTTTTTTCCCATTATATATATGTCATTGCAAAATCATTATGAAAAACACAAAATGAAGAAGATAATATAAATTACAAAAAACAAAGAAACAGAGAGAAAATTTACAAAAGAAAATACAGAAAATCAAAAAAATTGAAGAAACAAATAAATTACAAAAAAGAAATAAAAACAATAAATTATAGAAAAATGAACAAAAATTGTAGAATAAAATAAAAATTTATATCTTCTACCATATATAAAAAATGAGAATGATTCAGTTAGTGTGGTCAAAAGACCTTGATTTTTCCTACTAATTCTACCCCTTAGTTTTTTGGTTATTCTAACATCCCAATTCTATATGAGGGTGCGTGATAATTGTTGGGAAAAAAAATCATTGTCTTTTCTACAAAGAAATTAGGTGGGTTAGGTATTTTGGTTTGGGTTGAGTTTGAACCCAACCCACCTAACCCATCAACCCACTAATGACCTATTTTGGGTTCAATCCAAACCTACCATAACCCAACCCATTAATTTTTCACATAATACATAAATTCTAGAAAAATATAACTATAATAAAAACATAATATATAAATAAAGATATAAAGTGTAGAAATAACATAAATTAAAGAAAAAATAAAAAATTACAAAATAATTATAAAAAACATAGAAAATGAATAAAATAATATAAATTACAAAAACAAAGAAACACACAAAAAATGTAGAGAATGATACAAATTGATGAAAAATAGCAAAAATTACAAAAAACAAAGAAAACCATAAATTACAGAAAAATGAAAATATAGAAATTTTATTCCATGGGCCCTGGACATGTTTGTCAATTAGGCCTAGGTCTTATAAGGGCATTTGGCCACTAGAACTGTATGTTATCATGTCTGCGGTTGTTAAGTAGGGCCTACAACTCATATCCTTAGTTGTATGCAACATTGTAACACATTATGAATTATTCGATTGTTTTATTCTTGGATAAATGTGCAGAGGTGCTCAACATGCCTAGAAGGTGTTTGCATTTAGTGGTTGGTTGATAAATTTTGCTTCCAACTAATTTCTTTATCTCCTCTTAATTAAAAAGTAAGAAGAAAATGCTTCTTAGATAATGACTTCTGCTATTCAATGGTTACTTGTGTAAATTAACGTAATAGCTTTGTTTACTTTTAACCATTAATAGTAATTATTTTCATAGGTTTTAGGTTATTACAAAACAGGAGATCAGTTAAGAATGGCATCTCCTATTCTCCATAAATTTTGTGTTTCATTGGGATGAACTATATTTGTATATAATGTTGTTGAATGTAATTTTATCATTGATTTGGTGCATTAATGTTTCAATCTAATGTATTTGCAACCAACATTATATGCATATTATAAAATTTATATCTTGGCATTTTGTGAGGATAGTCTTTTTTATGTATTGTATAATTGTCTTAGGACTTGAACAGTATGTAAACTTTCATTTATGCCTAAGATATAAAAGTATGGTCATACATCACCCTCAATATCAAATACCTTGTGCATCACACGGGCCATTCCACTAGTATTTATAAAAAAAATGAGAATGATCAATTTCTTTGATCAAACACCCTTATTTTTGTTAGCATTTTTATCCCTTCCCTGATTTTTGTTACCAATTTTACCCCTTTTAATACATCTTTGAATGTATTGACAACCAAATTGTCAGCCTTCTATTTTTCCCCTACATATAATAGAGATAGGTGTCCCAAAAACACAAATATATGTATAGAAAAAGTCTACATGATTTCTATCAATTTACTTCTACATTGCAGAAGCCACATGAAAAGAAGTGAGAACCCACTTCTACTTCATGTAAACTTGTTAAAAATAGATGTATTTGGAGGTGGTACTATGGAGATTATGATGGGAAAGAAATGTCAGGATATAATTTGATAATTTTGAAATTATTGAGGGTATTAATAGTTAAAAAATAAGAAAAGTAATTTTTAAAATGATTTTATAATTAGTACAAAAACTATTGAAAATTATTGATAATTCAATAATAATTATTGATATTTATTTTGTTATTCAAAATTTGATAATTTCATAATGATGGTAATTTCAGTAGTTTTTATTATGAATTTATTAGTCCTTATTAAAAATAATTATCTATAATTTTGATTATTGATAACCTTAATCATTTTGAAACTCTCAATAATTTCAAAATTATCAAATTATTGAATAACAAAATTACTGTAATTATTCAAATTTCCATAACTATCAAATTTCTAAAATAACAAATTATTAAATAAAAAATTAAATTTAACAAAAGTTATTTTAAAAATTACTGTTATTATTTTTGAATTATCAATAATTTCCAATAAAGTTGAATTTATCAATAATTTCTATGGCTCAGTTTGGATGGAATGCAAATACAAATATGTACAGTATAAATACATACAAAGTAATACAAAATGTAAGGTTTTGCACTCTATATATTTGTATTTGTACTCCTTCCAAACTGAGCCTATGGGACAATTATAATTGTTATTATTATGTCACTATCATATTTGAAATTATTGTAATTACTATTATTTTTTAATAACAATTATTATTATTCAATAATCCTTGTTATCATTACTGATTTTCTCATAATTACCCTTAATGAAAATAGATAAAAAGAAGAAATTGAAAATAATATAATGATAATTTCTGTTTTACAATTAGTGTAATTATTATTTAATTATGAATAATTGTCATTTTTAATAATAAAATTTCTGAAATTACCATAATTATGAAGTTATGAAATTCTTGAATAAAAATAATTAGCAATAATTGTTTTCAATAACAAAATTTAAATTATTTTCAGTAATATCTAATAATAAAATTATTGAAAATTATTTTAAATAATAGTAATTATTGGAATTAGCATGATTATAAATTACCAAATTATTGGAAAACAAAATAATGGTTTTCTTACAACATTTTTAAGGTGTTAGTAAGGGTTTTCAATTTCTTAACAATTTTTGTTAATTTTTGTACAGTTTTAGGAGGGATAGGAGGATGGTGTTTTGTTCAAAACATGAGTTAGATATCACGGTTGAGGATTATGATATGTTGATTCAATGACAAACTTCAAGTTGTTGACACGTGCATGGTAGAACAAAAAGATGCTCTAGCAATTCTTCAATTTCAGGCCAATTTAGTTCAAAGGTTCTAAGAATAGATTCAGTTGATGGTAACACCTTGTAAACCCTAGAATTAGAACTTGTACTTGTTCTCTGCACCAATCTTTATTGTTTTTAGTAGTTGATGAGCTTTAAAGTCGATTGTTTTGGGTGATTGTTTGCTATAAACATTCATTGGGTTATTTATATCTTTAATCATTTGTTTTTCATCTAACCATGTAAAGCATGTCAGATTATGAGTAGTTTATTAAATTGAGTAAACTTTTATAACTTTAATATTAATTGATTGGTTCAATTTAGCTTGGTCCCCACCCTGATGATTAGCTTATAATCTTAATTGTTTGATTATATGCTAAAGTTGGTTTATAAATTGATGGAGAATTAAGTCATTATTATTTTTGTGGATCATTTTTCATAATTTAAAATTGAAAATCACTTTTTATAATTCAAATATATATTTTTAGCAATAATACGATAAACATACACGTGCAACGCACATGCACCCCACTAGTATTTAACTCGAAAGGTAATAAATCTAACATACCCTTACCATCAACAACACTACTGTCAATATCAATAACATTAAATAAATAAAAATGTTTTTGTACATAAATAAATACAAACATACTAAAGAGCTTAAATAAATGACATGTTTCTTTTATCAATATCAATAAAGTCTAACTTTTCAAGGTGTCGCAATTTCAAACTTCTATTTGGTAGTGAATTATTAGCTCAACGAGAGATCTCTTCAATATTTGTTATGAATTGAGGGGAGTCGTCAAAATCGGAGGCTCATATACGTATACATGCGTAGAACTTGCACACAAGAGAAAGAAACCATATACAACCCAAAAGCTTAAGCTATTGGGTTATGGACTACTCTTATATATAAGTCCCTTGTACATCTCTTTCCTTTCCAATGTGTGATTCTTTTCAACTACTCATACGTGAATCCCAACAATATCCTCTACGTCATCCTTAGTCAATTAGTTTTCAAGATTGTATATGGCATTTCAAGTAGGTTTTATATATTCTGTGATGCTACTTTTATTGGGTATGTCTACATGATTACTTGGGCGGTGCTAAATTTCTAATTAATCATTCATTCATTAAAGCAGGGGGTGGAGAGATGTTGTTGGGTGATGTGGAATCTATGAGGTTTTGCCATTAAAATTGTGTTACAGAATCTAATGGACTTAAGAAGGCTCATCTTTACCTTCTCAGTCATAATCAGATTGTCATTAGGAGTATTAATGCATTGTGGGTGTTTTGAGATATTATGCAAGAGAAATGAAAATGTTGTTGCCCATTGTGTGGCAAAGCATTTTTGTGATTCTTTTTGAGTTTGTCTCATGGTTTGGTTGTTTCCTCAATGAATTGTGTTTCACTTTTGAATAAAATCATTCCCTTGAAATGGGAGAAAAAACATGGACATTGACTTTTTTGACTTTGTGTACTGGGTGATTTGATGGGACAATGGAAGGGTTAAAGCTTTTGAACTCATAGTTGTTACGATGGGAGGAGCAAAATTGGTTTTTAAAAAAATTTCACCCATACATAATCACATGTTGACATGTAGATGGATTTTAACAGATTATAAATGGTGGGAAGGTCTTTGTCTGGTGATATCACCCAAAAGGAAAATATTTGTCCATTTTGTAAAACTAGGGGAGGTTTAAGTATTTAAGATGAAAAGTAAAGGGAGGCTTAAGTCTTTTTGCCATTTATTATTATAATAATAACAACAACAACAACAACAATAATAATAACAATAACAATAACAACAACAACAACAACAACAACAACAACAACAACAACAACAACAATAATAATAATAATAATAATAATAATAATAATAACCGAGAGAGAGAGAGAGAGTTAATGGGGAGAGAAAGTTTGCTATCGCCGCACTATTCTTGTCAAATGGAAGATGATGAACAATGACCTGGGCGGAAGAGTTAGCACAAGAAGAAAGAGTAAGAGAGAGAGAGAGATTGGTGGAATCACCACCGTTGCTAAAGGTTGCAACGACAATCAAGGTGAGGAATAGTGGAAGAGGACCGAGAGGGAGAGAAGAGAAAAAATGGGGAAGAAGAGGAAGAGAGGATGAAAGAGAGAGACTGGAAGAGGGGGGAGATCTCGAGATATGAGGATCAAGACATCTTCTAATGGGAAAAAGGAGAATCTTTAATGACATCTTCTAAAAAACTAAAAGAAGAAGAAAAATCTAACACTCACTCTATAGATGTATTAAACGAAGAATTAGAGATAGAATGAAAATCAAATACACCATCAATGGAGCTAAATATGCTCTCATATAAAAGCAAAAAGCCTTATTACCTAGGCACACCCCATTAGACATACTTTTTGAGGAACTTGCAAAACCTTAAGTAAGTTATGATGGAAATACATTTTATGAATGGAATTTAGATGAGAAAACTGAGTACCAAATTCATGAAATGGTCCATCATATGATGTTATATGCTAGCGCCAGTAAACTAGCTGAGAATGAAGAAAAGATAATTGCCACCATAATGACCGAATGCTTTACAGGCCAACTTAAAGGATGATGGAACAATTACCTTTCCCAAGCCGAAAAAGATTGTATCATAAATTCGGTAAAAAGAGATGAAGATGGAGAAATGGTCTTAAGTCAATGCCAACCAATTCAAGATGCAGTCACCTCTTTAGTATTAAATATACTAAATCATTTTATAGGGAATTATGATGATATGTCAGAAAGGATAAGTGAACAACTTATAAATATTTAGTTAATAATATATTTTACATCAATTAATAATATATTTTAAATATTTACGAATAAATATTTTAAATAACGAAATATTTAACATAACTAGATTTTGAATAGTTAAAATAACAAAATTATGTATTAATAGTACTATAGTTTTATGGATTATTAAATTCAACAAGTAATTAATATTTTAAAATTTAAATAATGATATTATTTCAGTAAATAAATAATATTGTAAATAACTAATTTCATTTGTACCAATTAATAACTCCAGAAAATAACTTTTTAAAAAATTATTGCTTATTAATAATAATTTTAAAAAATCTTTATTTATTATATATTTATCTATACTAAAATTAATATTTATTGTATTTCAATAATTATTTATTGTTTTTTGTGATAAATATATTTCCCTAATTATGTATAAATATATTTTTCTTTTGTTATTATCAATAATTATTAGATTTTAATATACTGTTATTTAGCTTTTTAAATTTAATTTATTGCATATTTTGCTATAAATTTTTAATAATTATTGGAGATTAAACTATTGTTCACGAGTTGGTTTGGTTCACTTGTAGGTTGTTTAGCCAACCAAATCAACCTGGTCAGGTTGGGGGGTTGGTCATTCAGGTTATATTAGTTTAGGCCAATTTTTGGTTTGGTCGGTCAGTTCAAAAATTTAAACTTAAAAAATTAAGTTTAAATTTAAAAAAATTACAATGACATTATTTTAAAAATAAATTTTTGATATAAACTATTTTAGCCTAAGAAATATTGAAATTTTCCCGCTTCTCCATATTAAAAAAATATTAATATATATCTACGGCCGAGTTGTTCGATTTTAGTCAGTTTACAAATGGGCAAAGCAAAAATGATCCAACTTAGTTGGGTTGGGAAATTATTGAACCATAGCCGAATGGAAATACTAGAAATCGGGTTGGCCAGTTTTATTAGCTTGATTTGGAATGACAATGGGGTGGGGCGGGGATGAGGAGCCTCTCCACATCGATGTCCTCGTCCCCATCCACGCTAACGGGGACAAAGTTATCCCCATCCCCGTCTCCATGGGGATCCCCACTCCTTGTGATTCTTTATAATGTCAACCATTATATTTTTGTTTTTTTTATTTTATTTAAAAAATAAAAATAAAATAATTAAAATTTACAACCCTATTAGAAAAAATTCAAACATATTAACCATATTTTTAAAAATATTAACATATGTATGTGTGCATATATACATATATAAACGTATGTGTATATATACATATATATTAGTCAGGGTCCATGTGGGGCAAGGAGTGCTCTCTCTATCCTTGAACCGTCTCCGCAATGGGGGTGAAAATTTCCCCATTTCCGTCCCATTCGGGATAGATCCCCACGGGGATCGGGGAAATGGGGGAAACTTGCCATCCCTAAGTTTGATAAACAACCATATCTAAAATTAATTATTGTTATTTTTTGTATTGTAAAAAATATTAAAAGTAATATATAAAATATAGATGACTATTAATTATTATATAAAACAATTGTATACTCTTACATATTTCTATTATTTATCTTTAACTTAACAAATCCCGTGCATCGCACGGGTCCTCCCTAGTAATATCATACAACGAAATCATCAAAAAAGCTCAAGGAACTTCCTCTCAGCCCCCTAATTTGATAGACCTAAAGCAAGAGGTCAACAATCTCAAAACTGAGGTTAAATCCTTGAAAGGAAGAATTGAGATATTAGAATCTTATAAAGATTCCATACACCAAGAGGGATCTAGCAGATCTTCAGAAATAGGAAGTGTAGAACCCGCACCGCTGAATTTGTGGGAGAGGATGAAGAATTTGTATATTTAAATGAAGAGGTAAAATACCAAAAATGGTACTCAAGAATAACTATTAAAATTAAAGATTTTAGTTTCTCAATTATAGCCTTAATTGATTCAGGTGCCGATATAAACTGCATAAGGGAAGGAATTGTGCCTTCCAAATACTTTGAAAAAACTTCCTATTATCAATTCTTCCTTGCCAAATAGATTTTGCAGGAATTACTACCACTATAGGTGAAATAACCATCACCTATAAGTTCTACCAAAAGCCAAAAACAACAACTATAAATACTTTAAGGGAAGATTTGAAAAATAAAGTCAAATTTATTTCTGAATTGCAGTAAAAAATAAAAGAAAAGAAACTGGTTAAATCCTTGGAAGATTCAAAAACCCAACAGGAAATAACAAAGTTCTAAACAAAATTGGAAAAGGAAATATGCGCCGAGATTCCCAATGCATTATGGCATAGGAAAAGGCATGTAGTAAGCCTTTCTTATGAGGAAGAGTTTAAACAAAAATTCCCACTAAAACCAGACCAATTCAGATGAATAGTAGATTAATATAGATTTGCAAAAGAGAAATTCAAGAATTAATAGCAAAAGGTTTAATTATACTAAGTCCCCTTGGAGCTGCCCAACATTCTATTGGAAAACACAACAGAGATAGAAAGGGGGGTACCAAGGCTAGTGATTAATTATAAACCACTCAATAAAGCCTTGAGATGGATTAGATATCCCATCCCTAATAAGCAAGACCTAATAAATAGGTTATATGATGCAAAACTATTTTCCAAATTCGACCTAAAATCAAGTTATTGGCAAATCCAAATAAATGAAAAGGATAGATATAAAACATCTTTCACAGTTCCTTTTGGGCACTAGGAATGGAATGTTATGCCCTTTAGATTAAAAGAATGCTCCCTCTGAATTCTAGAGAATTATGAATGATATTTTTATTCCTCATACTCAATTCATCATAGTTTATATAGATGATGTATTAGTATATTCTCCATCTTTGAAATCCCATTGGAAACACTTGAACATATTTCTAAAAATCATGAGAGAAAATGGCTTAACTGCATCAGCTAAGAAGATGAAACTATTTCAAACAGAAGTAAGATTTTTGGGATATCAAATATCCAAAGGGAAAATAACCCCTATTTAGAAAGTGATAGAATTTGCAGATAAATTTTTTGATGAAATTAAGGATGGGACCCAAGTCCAAAGATTTTTAGGTAATCTTAACTATGTAGCAGACTACTACAAAGACCTAGCTAGAAACCAGCAACTGCTCCAAAAAAGACTAAAGAAATGTCCTTTGAAGTGGAATGATCAATTCACTCAAACAATGATAAGAATAGAGCAAGGGGTAAAAAACCCTTCCATGTCTCAATATCCCTCATCCAGGGATCCCCAAGATTGTAGGAACCGATGCAAGTGAAATTGGATATGGAGGAATCCTAAAGCAACATAGGAATGAAAAGATGAAATCATCCGTTTCACCTCTGGTACCTGGAATGAAACCTAGAAAAAAATATTCTATTGTCAAAAAGGAGATACTAAGCATTGTTTTATGCATATCAAAATTTTAAAGAGATTTGATAAATCAGCATTTTACTTTGCAAATTGATTGTAAATCTGCAAAAGAAACTCTTGAAAAAGACGTTAAAAATTTGGTTTCAAAGCAGATTTTTTCCAGATGGCAAGCTATTTTATTAGTTTTCAATTTTAAAACAAAGTATCTTAAAGAATCTGATAATGCTTCGCTAGACTTCTTGACCAGGGAATTCCTCTAAAGACATCTAATTAAAGATGGCTAGCAGGATAAAAGATCTGCCTCCACGTCCTAATCAAAGGCATTAAAGAAGGACTAATCAATATATCCCTCGAACTTATTAATTCGGGTTAAGCTCTTTCAGGACTTATCAGTCCCCTAGTGCTTCTCCCTTAATTAGGGAGCCCTCTACGGCAATTGATGAGGCTAATTCCAACTAGTACATAATCAACTCTTCAGAGTTTGTGGTAACAATATCTCGTGAAGAAGCGGTTGCGGTATCCTCTCATATAAATCCAGAAGGTGCTCTTCAACGTCTCGCCTTAGAATACCTTGATGGTAATCATTTCACAGTGTGTGGTCTGAATAAAGACCAAAAGTACTATGAAGAAATTCTCCTTCATATGGGTTCTGCAAGAATTTAGCACTACTACAAGGACCCTAGTAAATAAAAAATAGCTTATTCAAAGCTAGTAATAGTTAAATTTATGTCGAAGGCATCTTAGGGTGACTCCAACAAACCAAGATTCATCACCAAACCAATAGATAGGAGATCTAGAAAGTTCAATTACTAGGATTATCAAGATGCTTGGTATAAGGTATTTTTGGTTCAAAATTCTATTTTCAAACATTCGTGGTTCATCTGGTTCTCTAAAGAGTTTCAGGGCCCATATTTAGATTGGGCCTATGTTTGGTGGACTACATGGGGAGCATCAAATGATATCTTCCCTAAAAAAGAATTATTAGATAAGTATTCAAATTTTGGGCAAGGAAGAAGCTACTTAGAGTTCAAACATGTAAAACAATTTGAATTCTTTAAAACATATTGCCTTCCTTGGATCCTAAAATGGAGTTATCATTTGGATGTTTTGTGGATGCCTCCATCCATTAATAGAATCATTGAAATTAAGTGGTGGGATAAGTTCGACCTCACGTTAGCTCTTAAGCCAGTAGAAGAAGACGAGGTTCTTTAGACACTGTTTGAGTCCTATATGGAAAAGATCAAAAGAAAGTTTTATGACTTGGATCCCATTTGAGCTCGAAGAGATGTCCCTTTGGTTTGCAGAAAAGATGAAAGAGAAAAGCAAAGGAATCTCTAAAGATATCGATATCGAAAGTGTTCGGTCTTTCAGTACCCACTAAGGGTCTCAATTAAGAAGGAATCTAACTGTTGATAGATATTTGTCCACTTTAAAAAGGTTCGACCTTATCTTCAACAGTAAGATTCATCACATCGAAAGTCGAAAATAAAGGAGCATTTTCCCATAGTAAAGAGATAATTAAGAAGCATTTCTAGCTCATCTCCCTGTCTAAAAAGACAAAAGTAGAAAAGTCAAGCGTCTCAATTAAAGATGCCCTCAAGATAAGATCGAATTTGAAAAGAGATTTCTTGAAGCTTTTCTCCTACCTATAAATAAGGATCGCCTTCTCATTCCAGGGCACGGCTGAGAATTATGTTTAGGAGTGTTTTCTTTCTAGTCTTCTTGTTCTAAGTGTTTGTGAACATTTTCTTTTCTAAGTGTATTTCATCTGAAAGTTCTTGTGAGGATTGTCGAGTGTAATTGTTAAGTTGTGCTTCTAGTGTGAGTGTGCTTTCGGTGTACTTTTCGTTTTGTAAGTTGAATATTTCTGTAAACCTCTTTTGTAATATGTTCTTTCTTTAAATCGAACTATATTATTTTGTTATTTTCACTGTTTTGCTGTTTTTATGCATAGCATATTGCCTCCCTCAGTTTAATCTCTGTTATAATAATAATAATAATAATAATAATAATAATAATAATAATAATAATAATAATAATAATAATAATAATAATAATAATAATAATAATAATGTTTGTGAAAAATTGTCGACGTTAGATCTGTACAATTAATGTGCAAGATTGCAAATACACAATTCAGATTTGGATAAGACAATTCGATCCAAAACAAGTAGTGATTCTGATTTAGGTGATGTTTGGTATGGTGATGTTGCGATTATGTTTTCAGGCTACGTAAAACCTCACCATCGGTTTGGTGTTGTTGGCATTTGTTTGCAATGTAAATCAAGAAAGATGTAAAACATCACCATCAGTTTAGAATTGTCGGCGTTTGGATGGAGTGGAGTTTTACATCGTAAGATGATGTAAAACCTCACTATATTAGTGATGTTTTACATCTATTATCAATGTAGTATTACATCGATAATCACGTTTTCCGATGCTCAATGGTTCAATGTGAACTCTATTGGTGGACTTTTACATTGATGAGGTTTTACACCGCAAACAACACATCAGCACGATGTAGGTGATTGGGTTTTGTCAAACTATAATATTGTGACTGTTCACGGGCTACAATGTTGTGTTGCCAAATATAGCCCATACCCCAAGTTGAGTTAGGCCTAGGAGGTAAGGCCCATGTGTTGGCACAACCCATTTTGTATATCTATGATTTTCAAATTTATTAATTATTATTTAAGGTTTTTTCTAATTCTATTATAATTTTTTATTTTTTTAATTTTATTGTACTATTTCATTTTAATTTATTGTAATTTTTACCAATTTCATTTTACTATTTCAGTGTGAAACTCCATTGATGGACTTTTACATCAATGAGGTTTTACACTGCAACCAACACATCGACACGATGTAGGTGATTAGGTTTTGTTGAACTATAATACTATGACTATTCACGGGCTACAATGTTGTGTTGTCCCCTATGAACACTGAGTTTTTAACTACAAAAAGGAGATAAGTCCTTAAAATAAGGAATGCCAAATGCAACCTTAATAGGAGGTCAAAGTTTGTTCTCACAAAATTGGTCCTCGCACTGTTATCACAAGACTTGCTTTGAAAACATCTTTTATATATTCATGGGAAAATGTTCCCAATGCATGACCACAACACTTGCTTTGAGAACATCCTTTTATTCATGGGAAGATATTCCGGGACAAAATCCGAATTTGCTTAGTGGACTCCAATGGCACTTTTGTATAAACGCAATGGACATACAACACAACATACTAAGCATCTCCTCATCAGCGTCTACCTTTCACATACTAAAAGATTTAAACCACGGTAAAAAGCTCTTGCTTTCTAGAACAAAACCGAATAAAATCGGCTTATCTTGCAAAAGCAATGGAGAACAGAAGTATGGAGGTACTTTTAATTGGTACTCAAAAGTTTGGAACGTCAAATGCCCCCCAAAACTAAAAGTTTTTCTTTTTCTCCTACTCATGGATAGACTTCCCTCAAGTCAAGGGAACTTTGAGAAAAAAAAGAGGTTTTAATATAGAAGACACTTGTGCTAGATGTGGTGAATTAGAAAACTGTACTCATATTTTTAATTTGTGCAACTATGCAAAACAAATATGGATGGTGGTTACTCCTAGTATCGAAGGTCCAAATGATGATGAAGTTACTTTGAGGATGTGGTGGGAGAGGATTTCAACTCATAATCATGAAAATAATTTGGAAAAAAATTGTCTTTATCTTGTGGTTCATGTGAAAAAGTAGAAATCAAAAAGTTTTTGAAAATATTGAGACTCCCCCTCCTCAGGTTCTTGAGAGAGCAAGCATTGCTTTATCTAAAAATTTGAAAGCCCAGCAGAATGATTTTGTTGAGGAAAATCACAAAAAGTGGAGACCGATCATTTGGAAATGTCCAAAAAGTAATTCAATAAAAATTAACTTTGATGCATTTTATATTGATGGAGACAAATGTGCTATGGCTTCTATTGTTAGAAATTGTAGTGGTAAAGTCTTGGATATAAAGACATATTTTTTGGGCAAGGCCACAATCAATATAACTGAAGCTTGGGCAGCTTGGGAAGCCTACAATCTTGCGCTAAATTTCAGAGATTCCCCCATAATTATAGAAGGGGACTCCAAGCTTATCATCTCTTGCCTGCGAAATGAAGTTCAGCCGCCTTGTAGCATAAAGAATATCATTGAAGATTGCTTTGCTCTGAAGGCCCAGTTCGAGAATGGTTTGAAGTATCGTCATGTCTTCTAGGAGACGAATTAGGCTTCTGATTGGATTGCCCACCAAGCCCAATCTTATACTCTAGGTTTCTTAAATTTTAACTTGAAGGATCTTCCAATTTCTTTGGGTTATATTTGTAGTAGTGATTTGTGGGGACATGCTACCCCCAGTCTTGTGTAGTTCCTTTTGGTTCTATAAAAAAAGAATAAAAATTCTAAGTTTGTTAGCTTAATGAACAGTGATATCTTGATATTTTAACTGCCCAAACAATGCAACCGTTTTTGAAAAAAAAAAAAATCTCAAACTTTCACCAATAAAAGAAAAAACACTCCCAAACACCACTTTTTGATAACCCATTTTTTGAGTTCAAATATGATATCGGAAAACTTTGAAGCCATTCAAATGGTATCATAATAGGAGTGATCAATCAGATGGTATTAATCAAAATTCAAGGGGGTGCTTTAATGGGTTAAAGCTCTTATGGTATCATAAAATTTCCCCCCATTTTATATTACAGGTTATTGGTTTCTGAAGTCGTTTTTTTTGAATTCCAAGAGACTTAGTTAAAATGGCTGAATTGAATCATTTAATGCCTTTTATAGATAAAAAGGGAAAACTTTCGAGGGTATATATATTAAAAGTCCAACTTCAGCTTCTGTAATTGACTATAGTAAGAGAAAGCTTTAAGTTCAGCCACATCGGCTGTTATGAAAAGACATTATTTTTTTTTTTGTGCTACAAGTTTAACACTGTTTTTTAGTAGAATACATTGTGCTCTTTAAATGTCATTCCACGTACAAAATTAAAAATATAAAGATTGGATAATTTTTGGAGTCCCGATTTACTCCCATTAAAACATGTTATATTGCTTCCAAAACGATATATAGCTTTACATCTCAAACATGTTAGTATGTTTTATTGAGAATAAACCTGAACTTTGATTTTTGAATGTAAAACTGGCTGTATTTATCGATCGTTCTATCTAAAAATGGAGTTCATCAAGGGAGAAAACAGATGATCATACTTATTCCAATAAGCTTCATGTCCAGAGCATCTTATTCATATGAAAAGTTCCACTCCTATCTCCTACCACAAAATCTTTTCACATCCCTACCCACAGGACACCACAGCGATGTAATGCAAAAATCTTGTAATGAAGACAAGAAAAAAAATTCCCAATGTACGGCTGTAATGTCTGGTGGGTAGGAATATGGGAAGAGTTGTAAGAAGGAAATCTGAGCTCCAAAAAATTCAGTCCTTTCTTCTTGTTACCGGAAAAATTCAGTCCATTTATCTCTTCTCACCTAACAATTTCTGTTGATAGCGAATCCACAGTGATTGCCCCCCAATAATGTTGACACACTAATAGGCATGATACACGTGGGATTTACAGCTTTCTTGGAGGATTATGGTTTGTCTTTGAGTCGATATCGTGAACATAACCATTTGAGGAGGTATTCTAATTTGAATTGTTTTCTTATTCTCATTTAAAAAGGGAAAAAAACAAAACAAAATTAGCTGGCTTGAAAATAAACCGGTTTTTTAAATAAAAATATAAAAGATATGTTCTTGATTATATGTGTTTTTTGTTTTCAAAGTTTAAGGCTGTTTTTGGTTGCAATGCAAATAAATTTGCACTGATGCAAAACTTTGGCAGTGCAAATGATTCGAGTGTAAATTCTGGCTTATTTTTGTTTTAAATTTTAGCTTTTATTTTGTTTGATTGCAGTATAAATGAAGTGAATTAAGACATGAAGCAGGATAAAATTAAACAAGAATTTGCATTTTTTTCATTTGCACTCCCATGCATTTGTACTAGTACAAATAAAATTGTACTACAGCCAAATACGGCCTAAAGCTTAGTTTGGAAGGAGTACAAATACAAATATGTAGAATGCAAAACCTTGCATTTTGTATTATTTTCTGTATATTTGTACTCCTTCCAAATTGAGCCCAAATAAAAAATGTATTCTTAAGTTTCTGGTTTAAAAAGATATTTTCATCTAGTTATTTAATATCATGTACCACGAATGAGTGTGTTATAAGATTAAACAAGTTAAAGGCTGAAAATGAAATCTTATGAAAGAACTTAGAAGTAACTCCTATAGATGATAAAATGAGAGAAAATAAATTGAGGTGGTTTGATCAAATGCATGATAAGACAATCAATAACACACTTTAGGAAAAATAATCTATTACAAGTTGAAGGGGATAGAAGAATTAGGGGCAAATGAAAAAAAGGACTTGGGTGGAAGTAATGAGAAATGATTTAAACACCCATAGTTCAACAATGGATATGACGAACATAATGGAATGGCAAACCAAGACTTATCATTTATGTAGACAACCCCATATAATTGGGACAAGGTTCAGATAATGATGCACACACATAGATATTTGTTTTATTTTATATAATATGATATATTATATATCTAAATATTCTAAAATGACACCCAATATAATGTAGTGTATATAATATTTTATATTTATAAAAATTATAATATATATTGTATACATATATTATATGTTATATAATATGAAACATAATAAATATAAAATGTAATGTTATTTAAAGGCATAGGCCCAAAGCCTGGCCCGGGCTTATATTTTAGGCCTGGAGTTTGAATGGGCCGGGCAGGTCCTGGGCCCAGCCCATGATCTAATCTTTGCTATTATTTTGAGTGTAGACGCTCCCTGAAGTGGATCCACCTGAATCATGATAGTGATACTCTCCAAATGCAACCAGTGGCGAGTAAGATGGGTGCCAGACCACAACCATCCCGAGAGCCACTATTACATCTGCGCAAAAGAAGCAACAAACAAATATCCTTTTACGTAGGATATAAACTACAAAACATAGAATACAGACGTAAAGAAAGAGTAATAAAGAGCTAGGAAAATGAGAGAGTTCTCATATTTTAGCTCCTGATTTAGAGAAAACAATTCTAAAGATATATTTGCACCCTAGATAAATCACAGAGAGATTATTTACTACTCGTTTCTCTTAGCACCAAAGTTCAACCATGTCAACCTCTATGACAGATTCAAAATGAATAACTAATATCCTTCAAACTCTGACATGAGCATTCCGCAATACAGCAGTTTGACCTCAAGAGAGATTAATTTCGATTATCTGCTAAATAGAACTTCATCAAATATTGAGTTTCATATACATGGTTGACAGAGTAGTTTCCATTACCACTCATAAGAACTTCAGTAAGGCATGTTTAAACATATATTGATGAGAGAACTTACACAATGTTTATGTATGGTATAACAAAGGAATTAAAAAAAAAAAAAAAATCAGCTCTGCCATAGGCACAGATGCAATAACTAACATAACTAGCAGTGGAGAGGATATTCCAAAAATAATAATAATGAAAATGAGAAGATCCACTCATCTGTATGTTGTCTCATAACTCGGACCCTATTTGCATTTTAGGATGGACAACATCTTGGTCAATCCATTTACGAGACTCTTCCCACAATTGGGTCTCAATTCCTAATTTCCTGAGCTCCACCATACCTCTCTCAACTGTAAGATTGAAGACAAAAACATCACCAAGTGGACAATTTACATCGTCAAGCCAACTGATCAAGTTTCTATCTATGCACAATTAAAAAGAATCGGTATATGATCCCAGCATATATCATGTGGATAATACTCTTCACCATCCATGATTACACAACTTAACCCGTATGAACACAGTCACCTTTTACAACCCTTAAAGTTCAACCTCAGTGGATAATTTACCAGTGACAACTCCAGTTTACAGTGGAT
This sequence comes from Nelumbo nucifera, assembly GCF_055504915.1. Lineage (NCBI taxonomy): Eukaryota > Viridiplantae > Streptophyta > Magnoliopsida > Proteales > Nelumbonaceae > Nelumbo > Nelumbo nucifera. Next base: position 98,812,492 of record NC_142651.1, read on the forward strand.
GAAGATGAACATCTTATATATGACAAGCAATGTGTTTAGTTCTCTATATATTCAGTTATCAAAACACCATTATCTGCTTCTCCAGTACACTGAAATTCCAATGGACAAAGAAATCCCCCTTCTTTCATCCCCCTTCATATTTGTGCAGATGTGTGTGTCTATCTGGGTAGTATCTGTGGTACTCATAATTTATGTTTTGGCAAGCACAACTAAAGAACTAGCAAATTACCATCAACAGCATCATGTGACGTTGGTGACCGAGAACTGTGGTTGATCCAGAATTGCAAATGCTCATCTGCAATGTCCTGTTCCAGCCCATGATTTTTTGCTCTTCTCCAGAAATATGTAAGCCAAGCCTGCAAAGGCATAAAATCAAACACAGGTAAATAGATCAGGAAAAAGGGACTGAAAGGGCATATCCACTATTTGGTTTGGTCAGCCTATGATGATTTATAGTGTCAATCAGTGTAAAGGAAACTTATATGCATTTTAAACTGTGAGACTTGAACTTGACATTTTCTTCTAGTTAAAAAATACTATCCACAAATATAGAAACATTGATAGCTCTTAATGCCTTCCTGATCATGTGCGTGTGTGTGAATTCCCAGCCCAAGCCCAACCTAAGGCCTAAAATGTGGATGCTCTCTTCGAGCTGTGCTTGAGTCAAACTTGGGCAGATTGCATCCTTAAATCACCATGTGCAACAGTGCAAGAGGTTTGGGAGAATAAATCACTTTACATGAATTAAAGGTACTCTCAACTATGTTGCTGTCACTTAATTACAAGTGTTCAGATGCCCTGACTTTGTTACATTCAAATAGTTTATTCAATTTCCTATAGAACAATTTTCAAGGTTATGCAATTTGAGTACAATTTAATTAACTCTTCTTTGAATTACAAGTTTTGTACAGAATTTATAATTTTTTATTTTCTTTTTCCATGATAACATTTTAGTCATGCATATCTTCTTATTTTAAGCTTCTCTTTAATTATGAATGGGTCCATAAATTTCTAAGGGTCATTTAAAATCCCTGAAGTTTTGGGTAAACTAGAATATCAAAACATCTAAATGAAATGAGGTTCTCAGAGAAGGTATAAAGTTGTGTTTTCATCTTACTTCCAAGGTTTCTTCCTGTAATGATCTTGAAAGAAAGGAGCTTGCTCTTCATTTCTTCTTTCAACCTCATCTCCTAGGGTCTTTGTAAACATTCGAGATCCTTCTTTAGCTGATTAACTGAACACCCAACCCTATTAACAGGGTCTGGGTCCATAAACATAAGACTCAATCATAATCAGTCAATCTTGGGTCCATTTACTCAAGACCCGATAGAAAATCTGGTCCAACCCTGATCCTGTTAGCAGGTGGTCAATCAATATTCAAGTGTATGGATATTAATGTTCTAAGTTGGGAAAAAACAAATCCTTTTCCAAATTTATCTCCAACTGTTGGTCTTTTTCAATTTCTACACACTAGTTTAGTTCCAATCAATTCACAGGTCTGGTTTGGAATACCTGCCTAATATCCAGACCCAAAACTGATAAAAATAAGAATTAATGCATAACAATCAGGGCTGCAATTTTTACAGGACAAACCGAATCCTGCCAAGATTTTGCATGGGCTGGGCTTGGATTTTCAGGTTCTAGGCTAGTCCTGGACCTGGAAGTTCAGGCTTTACTCCAATTTTGTGTTTGCTTTGGGTTGAAGCCTCAGGTAGCTCAAGCCCACCCAACCTTCTAAAACATATGAACTCCAATGTATATATGTAATTTATACAAGTTTATACAATGCATTTACACTATTATGAACACTAATACAATATCTTTATGCTATGTATAAGATGGCTTACACATATGGACATACACATATCTAATGTGTGTGTGTGTTTTTTAAGTACAAATGAAGGTAGAAGTGCAAAACATGAGCAAAAAGAGCTTCAAACATAACCAATCCACCCAGGCTTGAAGCCAGCACAAGTTGTGATAGGGCTTTAGCTCAGGCTGGCCAGACTGGGCTTTGACCATGGATTGGGCTGGACCTTGGCCTTAGGTCCAGGGTCTATGGTTGGGCAATGGGTATGGGCATAGGTTAGACATAAACTCAGCCCAACCTTCTCAGGGTTCAATTCCTACACAAAATAGGTTCTGGATCTATATATGTATGACCAGGACCAAACCTGATCCATCGACACCCCTTGTATAATAGATATTTAGATTCCTCTTCGTTATGGCTTCACAATCAGATCATACTTGCTGATCTACATAGACAGCAGGCTACAGCATGACATGAAGCTAATCACTACTCTTAGTAAACCATTGGCTTATTCCTGCTCACAATCAGTCATGTTAGTGCATACTATTCATCATTTATATCAAAATGAATCTACTAATTTATTTGGTTTCTGACAGGGTTAATGGCACAACTGTGAGATTACTGATAAACAATCAGGAACAAGAAAGACAGGAATTTGTATAATATTCTTTTACTATAACAGAATTGCTAGACCAGGAATTAACCGGAGGACTAAAACACTAGATGCTATGTTTTACATCCCTTGTGACAACAATTAAGTTCACAAATCATGGACATGAGAACCAAAAAGGAAATATTTACAGTTAATTGATGAAATACACTTTCTTTAACAAAAGAAAATAGACAAAAAAAAACTTCTACTATGAGTTTTGTGTAAAGAAATATGAACAAGAATAACTTTTCCAAGGAAATACAATGATACCTGCTTGAAAATCACATCTTCAGACTCCTCCTGGCTCAACTCTGAAACCAAACATTGTTTTGAATTCAACATTCATCAAAGTAAAGGATCAGAAGGATCCATGTAGCAATATTTAATAGAGATCTATCTAAATTTGTCATAGCAGGAAACCTCAAGCAATGAAATGAACACATAAGATGTGGCAATCAAGCTAAAGTTCCAAAAAATAACATGTCATTTTCCTGCTCCCTCCTCAGTTTTGTGTAAGGGCATTTTTGTCCTTTTATATATATATTTCTATTAGGGCACCTAGTCTTCTTCTTCTTCTTCTTCTTCTTCTTCTTCTTCTTCTTCTTCTTCTTCTATATCACAGAATATCTTGTAACTTGGTATCAGAGCACCTTAAAGATCAAGGAAATAATCTGCTGCTGGTCGTGACTCACAGACAGACCTGCTGACATCAGCATGCTAGCGGTTGACATCAGCAGTCCATACATTTGGAAGCAGCACTTTGTATTTCTGATGCACGTTGATGTGCCTAGATTTTAAAGGAATTTTGGTGTAGGTTGCATGGTAGGTTGAAGCTGTTTGAGATTTTTTTTGGATTTTCCAGATAAAAATAGGTGAAAAATCCAGATCTGGAGTTTAGGGCTTGTAGTTGACATCAGCACGCTAGCGGTTGACATCAGCAGTCCATACATTTGGAACCAGCACTTTGTATTTCTGATGCACGTTGATGTGCCTAGATTTTAAAGGAATTTTGGTGTAGGTTGCATGGTAGGTTGAAGCTGTTTGAGATTTTTTTTGGATTTTCCAGATAAAAATGGGTGAAAAATCCAGATCTGGAGTTTAGGGCTTGTATGCTTGTATGGTGGGTTGGATGCCTTTAAAACCTCTTGTGTTTGAATCATGGGAAGTGGTCCCCAATTTTTTGGAGCCTCAAAATATTCATAAGAATTTTTTTCCTCCATTGTTTTGCCGCCAACATTTATTTTTCCCTTGTTCTATTGCTGCAACCCGTGTTCAACCTTGTGGGAAAGGATTTTGAGTGTTCAGCTGGTGTTGGGATACTGGTGTTGGTGAGAAAGATTGTTTTTGAGGGGTTGTGATTGATGGACTCACACAAAGATGTCCGTGTGCCTACCTAAGTCCTCTTGGGAGGTAATGATAATGCCAGAGGACAAATTACTACCGCAAAACTTGATGGAACAAATTTCCTTGAATGGTTCCAATTAGCTAAGCTTACAACTGGTGGGAGAGGTAAACTTGAGTTTATTACCAGCAAGGAAGCTAAACCAAAGCCTGAAGATCCAAATCATTCCAAATGGGAGCAAGATAATCTGCTAGTCATGTCATACTGAAACCTTTGCCTATTTCCAGGGGGATAAAAAGATACAAGAATACTATTCGAGCTTTATTGATCTCTGGGCTGAATATGAACTTGTTCATACTGAACCTTCTGATCCCGTTGAATGTGTCAAGTGTTTGCAGAAACATATTGAAAATAGGAAAGTTAACCGGTTTCTCATGAGGCTAAGACTCGTATGAAATAATCAGGTCAAATATTTTGAGTAGAGGAACTCTTCCAGACTTAGACTTTGTGATGGGAGAGTTGTTGAGGGAAGAAACTAGACTCCTAACTGCTGCAAACATAGAAGGGAAACATCCTAATTTAGGGATTGATATTGTTTTTCTTGCACGAGGGAATAAGAAATCTGGTGGAAAAGACCCTTCTAAAACTCAATGCTATGAATGTAAAGGATATAGACATATAGCCTCTCATTGCAAAAAGAAGAATGTCTGCACATATTGCAAAAAAACATGGACATATCATTCCAGATTGCCCAATTCATCCACCCACCCAAGGGACCCATGAAGAAGAATCAACCACGAGCTTATCGGGCATGTGAGGGACCAGTGTCCAATACCCCTATTGTCAAGGGAGAATCCTCTGCTTCCATGAATAAGGAAGAGATACAACAACTGGTATCCTCTGCCATCTCATTTGCCTTTTCTGCTATTGGCTTACCTATTGAGTTCTCCGGTTATTGCTCTTCTCCCTCTCACATTTGTATAATTGATTCCAGTGCAACAAATCATATGACTGGGGCCTATCCTGAACCTTTTGTTAGAATGTTAGAGTGATGTTCGGCTGATAAGAGTTCTTATTAGCCCATTCTTATGTGTAACTTATCTTGTAACTGGGCTTGTGTTAATGGGCCTAATCCTGTTTAATGATTTAAGTCATCTGGGTGTCCCATCACTAATCAGGGGCATCCCAGTAATTTCTTGTACCTTGTACTATATTCATCTATAAATAAAGGATTGGTCGACTGGCTAGTACAGTTCGACATTCTCTTCAGTTCTGTGGTTCTCTTCTCTTCCTTGCTACTTCGAGTATAGCTCTTCAGATTACATGGTATCAGAGCATTAGCTCCTTCCTGGTTTCAGCAGGCGCACTCTCTTCTCTTGCTGTCTTTTCATCTTCTCTCTTCTTTTTCTGGGTTGCTGCAGTGAAGACCTAGGAGTGTAAGAGAGTAAAGCAAGTTCGAACCTAGGGTTTCTCTTGGTTGTAGGACTCAAGGGAAATAAGACCCAAAAGTAGATGTCCTACTAGATTATCTCCAGCAAATAGTAGCTATTGGGCTACTAAGAGAGGTCTGTATAGGACAGACCTAGTTGAGGACTGATTTCAGCAGTCCTAGCTCTAGCCGAAAGGGGGAGAGCTTCCTCTACAGTTGCAGCTTCGTGCTCCAGCAAGACTTGCGCAGAACAAGTGGTAAAGACTTAGCCTTCTCTACAGTTGCAGCTTCGTGCCCCAGCAAGACTTGGGCAGAACTGTGGTAACTTCAGTACAGATTTTCTTCAGGTCGGTTATCAGTCCTACTTTGTGAACTTCAGTTACTGCACTGCACAGTTACTTCAGGTCGCAGAACAAGCCCTAACTGAAGTAACTTCAGTTACTAGCACTGTGAACTGGTTCAGTTACAGCCCCTTACTTGCTACTTCGGCCAGTCCTAAACAGCACTGCACAGTACCCGAACTGTGAACACTTCTACCAGCACTGTGAACACTGTGACCACTTCGGCCAGTCCTAAACAGAACCACCTACAGCACTGTGAACAACTCTTGGACTGAAGTCAGGATGTCCTCACTATCCGGTGAAGTTTCCTCTAGAGATAACAGACCTGTTACAAGGTCCTCAAACCTGGAAAACCCTAATCTGCACAGCTTGCAGATTACAAGTGTGCTGCTAGATGAGTATAACTTCAGAGAGTGGTCTGTCTCAGCAATGCTGTTCATTACCTCTCGTGAGCTCACAGGCTATTTGGATGGAGACAAGAAACAACCAGAAATTGGCAGTCTGGAATACACTGTGTGGCGCAAGGAAAATGCCACAGTCATGTCTTGGTTACTGGCCTCTATGACTCCTATGGTGGCCAGAACTGTTCATCACTTCCCCACAACTGCTAAAATTTGGGAGAAAGTATCTAAGACATATGGCCAGAAAAAGAACAATGCTAGAATCTACAGGCTGAACCAAGACATTGCAGCCCTAAGGCAAGGAGATGTTGTCATGCAAACCGGATATAGCCAAAGTGCATTAGACTACTCTCTCTTTGTTTGGAAAAGACCCTAAGGCCTTACCATTCTCTTACTATATGTGGATGACATATTGTTGACTGGAGATGATATAGAAGGAATCTAGGACCTTAAGTCTCTTCTCCACAGTTCCTTTCACATGAAAGATCTTGGCCCTCTTAACTATTTCTTGGGACTTGAAGTTCAACAGAGCTCCTAAGGTTATTTTGTCTGCCAACACAAGTATGCCTCTGATCTTGTTAAGTTGGCCAACCTCACTGATGATAAATAGGTTGATACTCCCTTGGAGCTGAATGTCAAATTATCCAAATTAGAAGGCTCCCTACTTCCTAATGCTTCCCTCTATAGGCAACTTGTTGGGTCTCTCATTTTTATCATAGGGTCTTTTCTTCTCTTAATCTTCTTCTCTCCAATTGAAGGCCTATGCTAATGCAAATTGGGTTGGATGCCCCAACACACGCCACTCCACTATTGGGAGGTGTGTCTTCATAGGAGACTCTAATTTCATGAAAATGCAAGAAAATAGACTGTTTCCAAGTCCTCTACGGAAGCAGAGTATAGGGAAATGTCATTTGTTTGTAGTGAAGTTGTTTGGCTTCAATCTTTATTTCAGGAGTTGGGTCATTCCTCTCCTACACCCATTCCTCTGTATGCGGATAACACTAGCTATTAAGGTGGCCTCGAAACCTGTCTTTCATGAAAGGGCGGTGAATAAACCCTAGTTGATTCCAGGTCAAAGTAGAGAAGAAGAAAGAAGAAAGAAAAGAGAAAGAAGAAGAAGGAGAAAAGTAGAGTGTTCGGCCAGACTAGAAGAGAGAAATGTGAAAAAATCACTCTCCTAGCCGACCCACTTGAATTTTATTCATAAAACTTAGAGTTGCAAGAAAGACAATTTTGTCCCTCATAGAAGATGGGACACATAACTTAAACTCAGATACAATAGACCTTTCACTTTCAAGAAGATACACCAAAATGACCAAAATACCCCTGACTCGAGCATTCTAACACTCCCCCTCAAGCTGGAGAGTATATATCATATAGTCCCAGCTTGTTACAAATGTAATCTATTCTTCCCCGAGACAATCCTTTTGTGAAGAGATCTGCCCACTGATTTCCTGAGCTCATATGAGATGTAGTTATTACCCCACTTATCACTTTCTCTCTCACAAAGTGACAATCCACCTCAATATGTTTAGTTCTTTCATGGAAGATGGGATTGGATGAGACGTGAACAGCAGATTGGTTATCACAGTATAGTTTCACGGGTTTGTCAATTGAGAAACCCATCTCCTGTAGTAAGTTCTTTACCCATACTAGTTCACATGTGGTATGGGCCATAGCCCTGTACTCTGCTTCTGCACTACTTCTTGCCACCACTGTTTGCTTCTTGCTCTTCCAAGTTACAAGATTGCCACCCAGGAAGGTACAGTACCCTGTGGTTGACCTCCTGTCTGATATAGAGCCAGCCCAGTCAGCATCTGTGTACCCTACTATCTCAAGAGTTCCTCCCTTTTGGTATAACAAACCACGACCTGGAGCACCCTTTAGGTACCTAACAATTCTCAGAACAACTTCCCAGTGAGGAACCCGGGGATGTTGCATAAACTGACTCACCATACTCACAGCAAATGATATATCTGGTCGGGTAATGGTCAGGTAGTTCAACTTTCCCACCAACCTTCTGTATCTTCCAGGATCATCAAACTCTTCACCTGCATCCACACTTAACTTGGCATTGAGTTCCATAGGAGTCTCTGCTGGTTTAGCACCTAACAACCCTGTTTCTTCAAGTAGATCAAGAACATATTTTCTCTGACATAGGTTGATCCCCTGTTTTGACCTCGCAACCTCTATTCCTAGGAAACACTTTAGCTTCCCCAAATCTTTCGAATTGAAGTGGTCCTGTAAGAATTTTTTCAGCCTATCAATTCCATTGCTGTCACTTCCAGTTATGACAATATCATCCACATACACGACTAGCAAGATTTTCCCATCCTTTGAGTTATAGCTGAACACAGAATGATCAACCTGACACTGTTTCATCCCAAAGGCCTTCACCACTTCACTGAACCTGCCAAACCATGCACGTGGAGATTGTTTCAGTCCATAAATTGCCTTTTTGAGCCTGCACACCTTAGCAGCCTCCCCCTAAGCAACAAACCCAGGTGGTTGCTCCATATACACCTCCTCAACAAGATCGCCATGTAGGAAGGCATTTTTTATGTCAAGTTGTACGAGAGGCCAATCATACATAGCAGCTTATGAGATCAACACCCGAACTGAACCAATTTTAGCCACAAGAGAGAATGTATCCATATAGTCCACACCATATAACTGAGAATAGCCCTTGGCCATTAACCGTGCCTTCAATCGTTCCACACTGCCATCAGGAAGACGCTTCACTGTATAGACCCATTTACACCCAATAGTGTGCTTACCAGGAGGAAGGGTGGTGAGTTCCCACGTGTGATTATGTTGTAGAGCAGAGAGTTCTACGCCACCCTGGGGAGGTAAGGGCTTCTTGTACAGTCTTGGGAATGGGAATCAATGAGAGTAATGATATAAACTTGCAATGAGAAACAGAAAGGTGAGCAATGGAAACATAGTCTGAAATGGGATGAGAAGTACAAGCACGTTTACCTTTCCGCAAAGCAATAGGGAGATCAAGATCTGAGGGAGAAGGAGTAGTAGCAGGATCTGTCAATAGGTGCTGAAGTGGAGGAGGGGCTGAAGCACTTCTGCGGGTATACACTTGAGTAATTGGCGGCCTCTCTGTAGTAACAGGCATATGATATGCATCTGCAGTAGGAATGGGAGCTACGGGAAGAGGGTCCACAATTGGTACAGGAAGAGGAACCACAGAGGGAGAAGAAGAGATTCCGGCATCTGAGAAAAATGGAACTGATTCAAAGAAGGTGACATCAGAGCACACAAACGATTTATGAAATTTTGGGTTATAACACTTATACCCTTTCTGAGTCCTCGAGTAGCCAAGAAAAATACACTTCGTAGCTCGAGGATCTAGCTTGTCTACTCCAGGCCCCAAGTGTTGAACAAAACAAACACAGCCAAAGACTCTTGGGGTGAGAGGAGAAGGAGACAAAGTGGGAAACAACACGGAGAAAGGGGATTGACTTCCAAGGATTGACATGGGCATCCGATTTATCAGAAAACAGGATGTAAGAACAACATCACTCCAAAAATGCTTTGGGACATGCATATTGATCATCAAGGACCGAGCAGTTTCAAGAAGATGTCTATTTTTCCGTTCAGCTACACCGTTTTGTTGCGGGGTGTAGGCACAAGAAGTTTGGTGAATTATTCCATGATGTTCTAGGTATTGCTGAAATGATGAGAAGATGTATTCTTTGGCATTATCGGAGCGAAGTATTTTCATATGAACACCAAATTGAGTGCGTATTTCAGCATGAAATTTCTGAAAAATAGAGAACAATTCACTACGATCTTTCATAAGATAGATCCATGTTATCCTTGAAAAGTCATCAACAAAGATTACAAAATACTTAAACCCATTGTATGACACCACTTTAACTGGACCCCATACATCAGAATGAACTAAAGCAAAAGGAATTGAGACACGACTATCAATTCTTGGACTAAATGAGACTCGATGATGTTTTCCCAACTGACATGACTCACAATCTAATGATGAAAGATGACTCAAGGAAGGAACTAGCAGCTTCAAAGCCTTGAGAGAGGGATGACCAAGTCTGCAGTGCCATTGGAGAGGAGTAAGAGACGACTGAAAAGCCACTTGGGGGCCACCACCATCATGGTAATACAAACCACCTGCTTCATGCCCTCCACCAATCTTCTTCCCCATCTTGAGATCCTGAAACACACAAGAAGAAGGATAGAAGGTTACAGAACAATTAAGGGACTTGGTTAATCTGCTAACAGACATAAGGTTAAAAGGGAACTTAAGAACATATAAAACAGATGCTAAAGACAAGGAGGAGAGATCAACATCACCAACACCACAAATAGGAGATGTAGAACCATTAGCAAGTGTAACTGTCTGAGATGTGGAGGAGCGAGAAAGGGAAGAAAATACATCAAGAGTCCTAGACATATGGTCCGAGGCTCCGGAATCAATGATCCAGGGTGAGGCCTTGGAAGCTAAGCAAGTCATACCTGAATTGGCAAGTGTAGCTGCGTTCTGTTGAGATGTTTGAAGGAACTGCTCATATACTGCCCGTGGTACACTCACCATTTCCTGCCCAGAAGCACAAGCAGGTGTGGAGGGGGTTGGGGCAGTTTGTTGGCTTTCAGTAATTGTGCTACTACTCTTAGATGTAGCATGGTTAGCCCAAGTGTTGGGTGGACCACGCAAATCATAGCAGAAATCAACTATGTGCCCCTCTAAGCCACATTGTGTACATTTTCTCTTAGCATTATTCCTTCCTTTTCCATGGCCTCCCCCTGACTCTCGGCCTCCAATTCGACCACTGCTACCACCACCACTTCTACTTCCACGGCCACTCCCTTTAGTCACTACCAAACCAGATCTATCAGAGAAGGAAGAATGTTCCACCGGCTCAATGGATGTCCTCTTAAGACGGGCAAAAACTTCTTCAAGTGAGGGGAGAGCTGATCCCCCCAATATCTGTGCTCTGACAGGCTCAAACTCAGCCTTCAAGCCCACAAGAAACCTAGTCACATCAAGCTGTTCACGTTGCTGTTGTTGGATCTAGACATCTGATGTTAGAGGGTGATACACATTTAGCTCATTGCGGATGTTCCTCAAACTTGCATAATACTCTTCTAAGCTTTGACTTCCTTGCTTCAAATTGAAGTACTCTTGGTATAACTGATATACCCTAGTTGTGTTGAGTTGTCCAAAGTACAACTTTTTAGCATGATCCCAGATCTCTTTGGTTGTATCTAGGAATATGAAGTTCACACTAACCTTTGGTTCCATGTTGTTCCAAAGCCATGTCATTATCTGTGCATCATCTTGTTCCCAATCACTGAACCCAGGGGAATCAGAGGGAGGTTTCTCCTCCCTCACATGTTTTACTTTCCTCTTGGCCTTCAAGAACACCTCCACAGATTTTGCCCATGGTACATAGTTCTCACCATTCAACTTCTGAGGGGATGAGAGATCCATCCTATGGACGCCCAAAGATTGCGGAATAAGGGGCGAATTTCAAAAATTTTTCTCTCCCTTCAACTGGGAATCGTATTCCCTATTTAGAAAATCATATTTTCAAGGATCAATCTTGAACCATAAACTGAACCAGATCTGAACCAAAAGGAGTGGGAGAGGATTATACCTGATATGGAGAAATACTTTCTCCCAATGGAGGTGTTCACACCCAAGGAAGGATCCAAAATCTGCTCCCACTGAAGATGGCGCAGTGAAGGATGGAGCAGAATCAGCAATGTTCTTCAAAAGAACTTGACCCTTCACAAGAATCAACTGGATGACTTGAGTACAGCTCCAACCAATCTTTTCCCTAAAAGATTGAAATCAAGATCCAATCTTGATTGCTCCCAAGAACTGGAGATCGAACTGAAGGAATGGCAAAAACAGGAAGGTGGCGGCAGGAGAGAATTCGCAGTATGCAGGAAATCTCTCAATCTCTCTTTCTTCAAAGAGAAGAATGCTATGGATGTTGTTGTGTAGTAGGCTGCCGCCCCCTTCCCCTTTTATAATCTCAAAAGGGATCAGCTCCTAATCAGATTAGGAGCTGCTAATCCAAATCATATTTGGGTTAGAAGTCCCTTAGTGATAAGGGATAACCCTTATCTTATCTGCAGATAAGATCAGCTGTCTCCTAATCTAATTAGGAGGTTTCCAGATCTAAATCCCATTTAGATCTTGGACTCTCTGAGTGGATAGGGTCTAAGCCCAATCCTTTCAGCTGACCCTCTTTAGAATTCGCCCCCTTTAAATGACTGATCAAATCAGCCCAGTTCGAAATGGGCTTAAGGCCCATTTAAGGTTATGTACTCAAAAGGTTTCCAAATTGCTGCCCAGTTGGGCTTCCTTGTATGGCGTGGGACCCAAGCATTGATCTACACATCAGCCACATGGGTTCAGCCCAGCCTTTGTTTCAAGGCCTGGCCGAATGCACTGCTGAAGACAGTGTACCCCCTGAAACCCATCAAATGAGCTCTATGGGCCCAACACTTACACTAAGTGGTCCCTGGGCCAAGCCACCTTGTAACACCCAGGGACTGTGGGCAGATGCAAGATTAGCCCATCAGGCATTATCCTCAATGGTCTTACACTTAACCTCTCAGCCCATAATGATCATACACTGCCCGACAAGAGAGGACCTCTCCCTCGGCTGCAAGGAACAGTGTTGCACTCTCCACTTATATGGATCCCGGGAATTAAAACCTTCTTGCAAACAATTTAGAAACCATACATATATACTTTTATATCTTATATAAAATATATTTTGCAAAACAAATCTCAACGGTTGAAATCGGCTGCCGGCAGTCTTGGTTTCCATCAGTGAGAGTGCATCCCTGATCATTACCTTTGTCCGATAAAGGGGCTGATCCTGTCACTATGATCACCCACTCAGATGAATTCTCGGACTGTCCCAACATACCCAGGTTTTGACCCCCGCTAAGGATCTCACTGATTGGTACATCAAAGACAGCCCAATCCGACACCTAGTGTAGTATCATAATCGAGTCTAGGGGTCGGGTGTAACTTTCCAGTTTTGCCCATCAATCTCCAAGGTCCAGGGCAATACTGGAAATCTGGTCCAGTTCAAAGATTCAATTAATCCTACACTGTATGTGCCTAGGGTCTCACCCTGGCAGCTGAGACAAGCCACCCCAACCGACTTGGTGGCACTACAGTGTCAGCCTTGTCAGGATAGGTCTCCCCAGACCGACCCACTGGCTGTGAACATTCTAAACTAACACGAGTCTCATTAAGTGTCCAGTTTAAGGGTATTACACAAAAACATACCAAGGGAACATGAATCAAATATGTATCTTTATTTATTTACAATAAACTCATAAAGTATATCATTCTGATTGAAGCTAAGGGCATACAAAACTGTCTAACACTCACCATTCAACTTGATGGATGTCATTTGAACACTTAGATAATCTGGAGAAAGCATGATGCCGGTTTTGTTGTCATTCCCATCTACAGATGAAGCCATTTCAATTATTACACCTTTGAATATACACCACAATCTCACACTCTTCACAAGACTTATCTCACTTATGATATCACCAGCTCCACCTTCTTCAGCTGCACATATTACACTACACTCTAAAGCTGAAATCATTCAGTCAACACATCAAACACTTGGACTGCACACCGCAGAACCGTTTACCATCAACACACCACGGCTGAAATTACTCAGTCATTTCATCGAACACTTGTTCTTCATACTGCAGAACTGATTACACACAAGGTCTAGGGGTTCACTTTTAAGCATTTAGAATTATAGATATGTCAGCCACCACAAGACAACCATCACCACACCACTGCTGTTGTGGACATCAACAGTTTACTACTCTTCTTTCAGCACACATGCGAGCAAGAAAACAAAGGAACATGACTGATATGTGTATCAGTTTCACTCAGCACCACAACAACCAACTTTTGAAGCACAAAAATTATCATTCACAGTCCACTTCTGAACACACGACAGCAGTGTCCATACCTGTATACGTCCAACCCTCTTCGTACACTGAATAGAGGGTCTAGTATACCACTTCAACGACCACCACAGCACCGGCCAGAGGCATTCTCACCTCCAGGCCCTCAAAATGGCAACTCCTTTTCAGCCCTTTATCGAGTCTTCAATCAGGTCAGCTGTAGGATGATGAAACCTACTGTGAAGCTGGCGGCGAACCTAGGAAGAAGACAGCAGCAAGAAAACACGAGACGTTATTGCTCTGATACCATGTGAATAAACCCTAGTTGATTCTAGGTCAAAGTAGAGAAGAAGAAAGAAGAAAGAAAAGAGAAAGAAGAAGAAGGAGAGAAGAAGAGAGTTCAGCCAGACTAGAAGAGAGAAATGTGAAAAAATCACTCTCCTAGCCGACCCACTTGAATTTTATTCATAAAACTTAGAGTTACAAGAAAGACAATTTTGTCCCTCATAGAAGATGGGACACATAACTTAAACTCAGATACAATAGACCTTTCACTTTCAAGAAGATACACCAGAATGACCAAAATACCCTTGACTCGAGCATTCTAACAAGGACAAAGCATATTGAGGTGGACCGCCACTTTATCCGCGACCTATTTCTTGCAAACTCTATCTCTCTCCCTCATGTTGCCTCTGAAATGCAAGTTGCTGACATCTTCACAAAGGCCATGACGAGATCCAGACACTTATTTCTAGTAAGCAAACCGATGCTCATGCCTTTGCATCAGTTTGAGGGGGGAGTGTGAAGAAACTCCCTGATGTACCATTTTATTGTAGTCCTTATTGTATTGTTTTCTCTTATTTATTATTATTTTCACTTCAGCCTTGCATGGGCCTCTCTGCAAATTCTCTAAATTGTGTTGCCCTACAAGGGCCTCTCTGTAATATCTTTAATTTTACTTTCTATATAAAGGACCCTTGGGATAGGGTCGAGTCATCCATTCTTCATCCCTAGAGTTCTGTGTTCTTCTCTTGGTTTGTTGACAATGGAAAAACTGAGAGGCATCTTACTCCAACTTGCCTCTGAAATTGGTTCTTGGATAATTGGCACAAGAGCCAATGATCATATGACTAGTATGTCTTCTTACTTCACCACTTATAGATTATTTTCGGGAAAAGGTAAGATTTCCGTTGCTGATCGATGTCGGACCCCAATCTAGGGTTTGGGTGAAGTTAAACTTACCAACAACCTTTCTCTGAACTTTGTACTCCATGTTCCACAATTGCATAGAAATCGATGAGGCAAAAAAAAAGAAAAAGTGTGAACGTATTCTAGTTTGCATGTTTTTTTGTAGTGGGATCCCAAATTGTTGTCTTTGGGTAGCTTTGTTGATAGTTTGGGACCAGGGGTATTTTCGTCATTTTATAAGTTAGGTTTTTGGTCAGGGGGCAGTTGGGTGCATTTCTGTTGGGTTTTGGTCTCTTGGGTCTTTTTGTAGCAAAAGTTATCTTTTGAGGGCTCATTTGAAGTTAGTTTTGTTCTTAAGGAGTTGCTTGTGAGAGGGAAACATTCTAGGGGCTTATGTGTAACTATTTTAACTAGCTTGTCCAGCAAGCCAGTGGGTCTTATAAAAGAGAAGGGGGCTGTTTTTAGAGGGGTCTTTTGGTTCTTTCTCTCTTGTTTGAGATGTAGCTCAGCCCCAGCCAGGGTTTTCAAGCATTGGGAGCTTGGGTTTTGAGGAGTCGACCCATTTTGGCACCTTCCAATCCCTCCATTTCTGCATTGTTACTATAGCGTAATTGTTCCAGGAAGAGTTTTACTTCATGTTCAGGTCTGAAATCCCTAAAAATCCAACTTATTTTGTTGTTTTCAGCTTGGTATTTCCTGTGCTTATTACTGTATACTTGAGGTATTGCATGTAATTTGTCTTTTTGTCCACATCAGAAATCTTCTGTCTATTAGTTCCCTTATCAAGTCTCATAATTGTTCTGTAACCTTCTTTACATCTGATGAGAATAAAAATTATCATATTTTTATCCCTCACTATTCAGTTTTTTATACTTAATTAGCACCTAATTGGATTTACTATTCTTGTATTTCAATTTAGGGCACGAAAGAAGGTGTTATGGGAAAAACAAGGCTAATCGGGTAATTTTACACAGTTTCGGCACCGCGAGATAATTTGGGCATAACTCTCTCATCCGGACTTCGATTGAGAATATTCAAGATGCATTGTAAAGATAAGGAAAAACTCTACAACTTTCATGTTTTGAGTTTTGACAGATTCGGACTGTTACGAGGTCAAAATCGGGACCGAAGTATGAGCAAATTCGTAGAGAAGCCCAGTTCGCAGCTGAAGCCCAATTCGTAGAGAAGCCTTGCAGCGGCCCAATTCGTTAGGGAAGCCCAATACGAATGCAAGAATAAGAAACATCAAAGAGTCCTACCAGATTTAATTTTCTGTTGTATTTTTAGAAAGATAAAAGAAGATTAGGATTACCAGTTAAGAGATAAGGATAGACAAGATCTAATCTAAGCATTATCTATTAGAGAACTGATCTCCCAAAGGAGAAAGAACTCCTTAGAGGAGCATGAGAAAGCTCCCTCCTAAAGCTATAAAAAGGGGGGCAGACTAGCACCTAGGGCCGTCAAATCCTCCAAGAGAGCTTCAGCCTCAAAGAGAGCAATTAGCAACTAAGGAGGAAGAAGCAGAGTTCACCCCCTCTCATCTGGAAGCTGCGATTTCATTATGAAGTGTTTGTAAGGTTTTTATTTCTAGTTGAAGGGTTAGGGAAGCTTTGATTCTATAACATTGTGAGATCTAATTGATTTTTATTTCAGTTCATTGTTTATGGGTATTCATATGTTTTCTGCGATTTTCTGTTAAGATTATTTTTATTGATTAAGCAAGATGGGCCCCTTGCTCGTTCAATGAGAATAATCTATGGCCGATTGAACCTCCAATTTTGTATATGATTGGTAGGTTTAATCAGGGTGGCAACTAACATAAATTGATTGCAAAAAAGTTTTCGATCTATGTTAGGGAAATATATGATCTGGTTTAAACGGTCCGAGCTTGTGAGATCGCTGACCAGAATAGGGTCTCTCCCCTCTTAATGCTATTAATAGATTAAATCCTAAGAGCTTGTTTAGGACTGCCTATTAATGAGAGAAGCAATCAAAGAGCTTTTTTTGGTTGTCGAATAATATGAGTAGAGGCTGGCTGTTAGAGCTTGTTAATGGCCATAACCAATTTATTCGTAAACATATGGATTTATCCTTGCATCGAGGATCAATGATAAGAATCAAAGCCGAACTTGTCCCTTCAACTGGAAGCTACCTCCCATCGATTTGATCTCTTGCTTTCTGTTATTTCTTGTTATTTTCTTTATTTCATCTTATTTTCCTTATCTGCACAACCCTCCTACTTCGATTACTTGGAAATAAATCCACCCAATCCCTATGGAGACGACCTTGCTCATCACTTTCTACAAATTATTTAATTGGAGCAAGACTATTTATCTTTGGTTGGATTCGACACCCACCAACATCTCATTGTGTCTTTCAGGATTTGAGTACAGGGAAGACGATTGGCAGTGGACATGAAGCCGATGGTGCTTATCTTCTTGATCAATCTCCAAAGTTAGGGTTAATGTGTCAGTTTAAGTCCTGTCATGATGAGAAACACATAATGTGCCGGTCTCCAATTGAAATTATGGCATCACCATCTTGGACATGTCTTTTGGTTCACTGAAGTTTTTGTTTCTTAGTTTGTTTTAGTCTTTGTCTAATTTTGGTCTGTAGTGTGAAGTTTTTCAACTATCAAAGCAATGTGGAACCACATATTTTGCAAGTAGCAAAAGAAGTAATATTGCTTTCCATTTAATACATATAGATGTTTGGGGACCTTATTTTATTCTTTGTATGGGTGGCTACAAATATTTCATTCTTTTTATTGATGACTAATCATAGTATACTTGGTTGTATTTGATGATGAGCTAGGATTAAGTACCATCAATTGTAAAAAACTTCTTTAGTATGGTGGAGACATAGTTAGAGAAGAGATTATCGTTTTGACAATGCCAAGGAATATGTAGAGAAAATGGTTGATCAACTTGTGGTCCCACATTTTATTATTTCTTGATGATATATTGCTGTTAGCATTTGTTTTAATGTTGTTTCTAGCGATAGAGGTATTCTTGTCATTGTACCTCTTTTATTTTGTATCTAATATAAATAACACCTAGGGCGGCAGATCAGATTAGATTTCTGCACCCCTTTTCTTCTATTCTTTCTTCTTTGCTCTCTTCTTCTCTTCTTTTCCATCTCTGTTCTTTTCTTTCTTCTTTTTCTGAATTCTTCTTGCTAAAACAGGTTTGGATCTCAATGGCTTTAGACAACTTAGTATCAGAGTAGGTTTAAGACTGATTAGGGCTCTCATGTAGGAGTAGTCCAGCCGACTACATGAGAGTTTTATAGGGCTGGAAGTTTAGCTTGAATCGCTTGGTTCTTGGAGGTCATTAGAGATTGCAGGAGGTGCCCAAGGTGTAGAAATCTTGGAGAGTTTCCCAGTGATCAGGAAGAATTAGAGAAAATAGGCCAGTTTCTTATTTAGGGATTAAATTAGTGATTGAGAGTGGCACTCAGCTCTTTCTGGGTAGTTTTCACTCCTCTTTATGGACTGACAGACTTCTGAAGTCTTTTGGGATCCTCTTTGAGGATCGACTGTCAATTTTTCTGACTTCTCTAGGGATGAATTTAGGGTTTTTATTTGAACTGTGCTTTTGGGCTGAGTGGTTGATACTTTTTCACTTCTTGGGTTCATTGAGTGGTTTGTTCTGGGTGCTGCTGGACAACACTTGAAGTTTTTTTTTTTGGAAAAGGAAGTTGAACAGTGTTGTTTCTTCCATTCTGTGACTCTTCATTGAACATTCAAGCATGGAAATTACTGGAAATGAGTCTAAATTGTATGGACTTGTGGGAGCTGGAAATGCTATTGACAGCAATTCATTTCAGATTACTACAGCAAAGTTTGATGGAACAAACTATTTGGAATGGGTCCAATCGGCTATGATGGCCATTAGAGGAAGGGGAAGGTTGGGGTATGAGATGGGAGGCACATAAACCAGCACAGGAGAATTCTTCTCTTGCTAAATGGGTCTAGGAAAATTATTTGGTTATGACTTGGTTATGCAACTCCATGCAGCCCCATATAAGTAGAAACTATCTATGGGCAAAGACATCTAAGGAGATTTGGGACAATATGAAAGAAACTTATTATCATCCCCTTAGTGGTGCTAGAGCCTATGAACTAAAAAATGAGGTGAATAATCTTAAACATGGGGAGAAACCTATGTCAATTTATTTATCCACCCTAAAATCATTATGGCATGAGATTGATCATCTTGAAACAATTAACTAGGTGAGTTAGAAAGATGTTGCCACATATAGGAAACTGGTTGAGAAAAACAAAGTGTTTGAATTCTTGGTTGGTTTAAATTCTGACTATGACATTGTGAGACAACAACTACTCACTAGAGATAGTGTCTCTTTATCTCAGGCCTACACTGGTAAATAGTGAGGAAAGTAGGAGGAAGGTTATGCTACAGATTCCATCTATGGAATCAGCTTTAGCAGCCATAAATCCAAAGCTTGGAGGTGATAAGGAGAAGGAAGTGAAAAGTGAAAGAAAGAGGGATGTGTTTTGTGATTACTGTAAGAAGCCAAAACATACTAAGGAAACTTGTTGGAACCTTCATCCTCAACTGATTCTAGAAAGACTTAAGAATAAGAAGGGGAATGTCAATACAACTGTAACTACAGGAGCTGTATCCACACCCAACACCGGATCCAATTCTCTAGATGCATTGGCTATGGTAAGAATTGCTTTGAATTAGCTGGAGAGTGAAGTGGGCATCTCTAAACAGTCTCATTCTAATTTTGCTCCTCCCACTTCAGCTTTTGCTCAATCAGGTACACGTGCCATTGCCTATCCTGCCTCAACCCCAAGTAACACTAGCTGGCAAGGGGGACATCAAAGTCTCTGGTGCTATTTCTTTAACCTCAGTTTTGCATGTTCCTAAGCTAAGTACTAGTCTACTTTCAGTCAGTAGTATCACTAAACATTAGAACTGTTCAGTGACCTTTTTTCCCTGATCATTGTGTTTTCCAAGATCTGGCGACAAGGTGATTGGGATTGGCTATAAGACGAATGGAATCTACTTACTTGAATATCCACCTGGGAAGAATAAAGAAGCTAGGGAGTCTTTTTGTGTCACAGTCTGTGAATCAGATTATGCTCAGGCATAATCAGTTGGGTCATTTATCTTTTGGGTCTTTAAAGAGTTTATTTCCTACTTTGTTTGAGTTAGTCTAAGTGTCTAATTTAAAGTGTGAGAGTTGTG
Source organism: Nelumbo nucifera (assembly GCF_055504915.1). Taxonomy (NCBI): domain Eukaryota; kingdom Viridiplantae; phylum Streptophyta; class Magnoliopsida; order Proteales; family Nelumbonaceae; genus Nelumbo; species Nelumbo nucifera. Next base: position 98,832,809 of record NC_142651.1, read on the forward strand.
AATTGGAAAGGCATTGTAGATCAACTTATTCACAAAATAATAAAAGAAGCATTATTCCTTTTGAAATTGTGCATACTAATGTTTAGGGGCCCTATCATATTACTGCTATGGGAGGGTACAAATATTTTCTTTTGTTTGTTGATGACTACTCTCGGTTTTCATGGGTTTGCCGTATACGCTCTTGAGATGAGATTCCCACTTTGACCCGTGCTTTTCATCAAATGGTCCTGACTCATTTTGGGATTAAAATAAAAAATCTTAGATCTGATAATGCGAAGGAGTATTTTGCAAAACCCTTAGCCTTTTATCTCCTTGAGAATGGAGTTATTCATTGGAGCACTTGTCTCCATACACCTCAACAGAATGGGGTAGCTGATAGGAAAAATAGGCACATCCTAGAAGTTGCAAGAAGCATTATGTTGTGTTTGCTGGAACACAGCAGCCGAAGAAGAAGAAGAGAAGAAGAAGAGGAAAAAGTTTGAGAATGGCGGCTCTAAAACTTTCAGCCAACCCTACTATCTTATATATATGTTTATCACATAGTGTTACATGAATGGACTAGAGTGCCCCTGATTAATGATGGGACACCTAGACAAATAAAACATTAAACAAGTTTAGGCCCAATAACTAATGACTTAAGACCCAGCAATGACTAACATATACATTAAATCAGCCGAACCACACTCCCCCTCAAGCTAAGCATGGATGTCGGTCATGTTTAGCTTGCCAAATAAGTCCAAGAATTTCGTTGAAGCTAGCCCTTTTGTTAGCACATCTGCAATCTGCATCTCGGAAGGAGTATAAGGAATGCAGAGTTCCCCTGAGAATATTCTTTCTCTAACGAAGTGTTGGTCAATCTCAATATGTTTCGTCCTATCATGTTGCACTGGGTTATTTGCAATGTTGATGGCAGCCTTGTTGTCACAGTACAACCTGAGAGGGCACTTGATCTTTATCCCGAGCTCACTAAGAAGGGTCCTAAGCCATAGAAGTTCAGCAACACCATGAGCCATATCTCGATATTCAGCCTCTGCACTTGATCTAGCAACCACATTCTGCTTTTTACTCCGCCATGTAACCAGATTCCCTCCAACAAACATGCAATACCCAAAAGTTGACTTCCTGTCCCCAACAGAACCGGCCCAATCTGCATCAGTATACGTTTCAATTTCAATTTTATTGTGTTTTCTGAATAGAATTCCTTTTCCTGGGCAAGTCTTCAAGTACCTAAGAATCCTTTCCACTGCTCTCATATGAGAGATCTTTGGAGAGTGCATGAACTGGCTGACAACATGTACAACATAAGCAATATCTGGTCGAGTGAGAGACAGATATATCAACTTCCGTACCAGCTTTTGGTATCTCTCTTTATCAAGGTAGTCTTCTCCTACTGATTCCTGTAGACCATGGTTATGTTCTATTGGAGTATCTGCTGGCCTACACCCCATCATACCTATCTCTTCTAGGAGGTCAAGGACATACTTCCGCTGATATATATAGATGCCCTTTTTTGACCTAGCAACTTCAATCCCAAGGAAGTATCTCAGATGGCCCAAGTCTTTGATCTCAAACTCAGAATCCAAGAACTCCTTTAATCTTTTTATCTCTTCCAGATCATCCCCAGTAATCACCATATCATCCACATAGACAATGAGTGCTGTAAGTTTGCTATTTTGTTTCCTTATGAACAAGGTATGATCTGCCCCACTTTGAGCCTATGCCATGGTAAGAATTTGAGAAACCTTTAGCTGTTTATTTCTCAATACTGAAGTCTCTTTGGCAAGAATTTGATTTGATAGAAGTTGTAGCCTGGGATACCACTAATGATGCTGAGACCTATAGGAAACTTGTTGGGAGAAATAGGGTGTTTGAGTTTTTGACAGGGTGGAATCCATAGTATGACATCACAAAGCAAAATATCTTATCTAAGGATAGTGTTTCACTGTCTCAAGCCTATGCCATGGTAAGTAGTGAAGGAAGCAGGAGACTTGTCCAGGTTCAAGGGGCTGGTCTAAATGATCACTTTGCTAATATGGGAGTGAAACCCAAGGGAGTTACAGGGACTCCAAGTAGCTCAAGGAAGAAAGAAATTATTTATGAGTACTGTAAGAAACCAAAATACATTGAAGACAAGTGTTGGAAATTGCATCCTGAGCTTCTTCCTCTTTGGTTTCAAAAGAAGTCTGATAATATGAAGGCAGGGAGTGCCAATATTGCTGCTGGTCCAAATAGTGACAGATGCCTAACTGAAGAGATGACTGCTAGTGAGTAGTTAGCAGCTATGAAGGCAGAGTATGAGAAGTTTGGAAGGATGATCAGTCACCTAGAGGGTGTGGCCTCTTCTTCCAACCCTCCAGGAAATTCAACCTCTTCTGCATTTGCTCATTCAGGTATATGGGCTTCTGCCAATCATGCAACTATTTCAGGTAATCGTAGGATCCCTTGGATTATTGATTCTGGTGCTTCTGATCATATGACCTGCCTTTCCACTTTGTTTGTTTCTTATGATTTACTTCTTGGCCATGACAAAATCACCCTAGCCGATGGCTCTCTTGCCCCTATCTCCGGCAAGGGAACCATCAAGGCTATAGATTCCTTGGTACTTCTTTCTGCTCTTCATGTACCCAAGCTAAATACAAATTTGTTATTTGTAAGTAGCCTAAGTCCTTGAACTGCTGTGTAACATTCTTTCCTTCCTACTGTGTTTTTCCGGATCTGGAGTCTCAGAAAGTGATTGGGAGTGGCCATGAGGCGAATGAAATATATCTGTTGGACACTCCTGGACAGAGCCATGGACAACCTGGAAAAGTTGCTTTTGGGTCTACATCTACAGAGTCCATCAGTCGAGTCATGTTATGCCATTTTCATTTGGGTTTTCTTTCTTTTTCTGCATTAATTCATTTATTCCCATAACTGTTTAAGGGAATTAGTCTGTCTATGGGTGGCTACAAATATTTTATCTTGTTTATTGATGATTTTTCACGGTTCACTTGGATATTTTTTATGAAGTTCTGTGATGAAGTTCCCAGACTTGTGAGGCAATTCCATGAATTTGTTCTAACCCAGTTTGATACCAAAATTAAAATTTTCAGATCTAACAATGCAAAAGAACATTTTGAGAAAAACCTGACCTGCTATCTCACTGATTTGGTGGTTATTCACCAAAGCTCCTGTGTTAGGACCCCATAACAGAATGGAGTTGCTGAAAGAAAAAATCGACATATTGTTGAAGTTGCAAGAAGTATCTTCTATTTGCCTCACATGTCCCTACAAAATTTTGGGGTGATGTTGTTCTCACTGCAACCTACCTAATCAACCGTATGCCATCCAGGGTTTTGGGTTTATGTTTCCCCTCAGTCTTCTTCATCCGGGCAAGGACCTTTTTCCTATTCCACTTTGTGTCTTTGTCTGCACTTGTTATGTACATATCCCAAGTGTCTAGAGACATAAATTTGAACCAAAAGCCCACAAGTGTATCTTCCTTGGTTATTCCCCCACACAAAAGGGTTATTGTTGTTTTGATCCGAAGACTGGAACTCGGTATGTCTCAATGGATGTCACCTTTGATGAGCTCTCTTCATTTTATGATTCTTCTTAGGAGAGGCATTGTCCAAAGGGGGAGAGTTTGTCACAGTTGTTTGCTCTCCCCCTTCCTATCCCAGTTGAGTCTTTTATTGAGACTCTTCCTCCTTCAAATGAGTCAAGGGAGGATCAGTCATTTCATTCTCATTCTAGTGTTCCTATCCCTCCTTGTCCTCTTTTTAATCCCAGGTTGTACCAACGGCAGAGAACCAGAAGTGAGCAGATTGTTTCCCTTACACCACATGAGCCTCCTGCACTTCCAGTCAGAGAAGAGAAAACAAGTACTGATACAACCCCTTTGGAGTCATCCTTTCCAGACCTTGATATCCCTAATGCTATTAGGAAAGGAAAAAGGAAGTGTACTGAACATTGCATTTCCAAACACCTTTCTTATAGTTTGCTCTCTCCTTCATATTTTGGCTACCTTTCTTCTGTTGCTTCTAATCCAATTCCCAGGTCTGTGTCAGAAGCTCTCTAAGGGCACTCATGTAATTGTCCTTATTTTTACAACAAAATAAAAGAGATCATTGGGGGCTGAGGAGAGGTTTTGAACTACTCTCTTTTCTTCTACTTCCTTTTCTTCCATCTTCTTCCTCCATCACTTCTCTCTCTCCAATCTCCTTTTCTCCTTTTTTTTCTTTTAATTCAGATTATTGTAGGTGCTATTTACAACTGAACCGATTACACCCTTTGTTGTTAACATGGATAATGTCCATGGGATCAGATGTGAAGGAAAGTGCAAAACCATTGGGCTTAAAATTCATGGCCACATATTTACAATGGATCTATAATACCATTGAATTCTCAGGAGTAGACATAGTGTTGGGTATCGAATGGCTCCAACAACTAGGCTCGGTGATGTGTAATTGGGCTGAGCTAACGATGGACTTCCAACATAATGGAGCTCCCTGTTCATTAAAGGGAACTAGACCAACCAAGACCACTGCAAAAGCTCCCCAAGTTATTCTTAAGAGTTGCCAACATTCAGACTCCCCCTTGTTAATGAGCATGGGCCCTATGCCTTTTGGATTGATGTTGTCCACTAAAGATTTAGAAGTCCAAACCTCAGAACAACAGAACCAACTCTAGATATTGTTGAGTGATTACTTGGATGTGTTTTAGGAACCCTCCACATTACCCCTAACTAGATAGATGGACCACTGAATCGTCCTTCACCCAGGGGCCCCACCAGCAAATGTAAGACCGTATAGGTATCCACATTACTAGTGGGTAGAGGTAGATAAGATGGTCAAGGAACTCTTGGATAAGCATTCGGCCCAGTAACAACCCCTTTTCCTTGCTTGTCCTATTAGTTAAGAAAAGGACAGCATATGGGGGTTTTGTGTCGATTACCAGACCCTCAATAACATCATTGTGAAGGACCAGTACCCCATTCCCTTGGTAGAGGAGTTACTTAATGAATTGGGCCAGGCTCTCTTCTTCTCTAAACTAGATCTTACGTCCGAGTATCATCAGATCCGGGTCCACCTAGATGACATCACTAAGACTACCTTTTAGACATCAGATGGACACTATGAGTTTGTGGTAATGTCGTTTGGTTTAACCAACGCACCCTCCACCTTCCAACGACTCATGAATGAAGTCTTATACCATTCTTGTGTCGCTTTATACTTGTCTTCTTTGATGACATACTTATATACAGCCTAACATGGGTCTCACACATGGAACATTTGCATTGTACCCTGGATATGCTAAGACAACACCTTTTGTTTGCCAAGCCCACTAAGTGCTCCTTTGGGCAGACCTAGGTCAACTACCTCAGGCACATAATATCCAGTGGCAAGGTTTACACTGACCCCGACAAGGTTTCCAGCATGGTTAACTGGCCCAAGCCCACTTCCCAGAGGTCTCCCTTAGAGGGTTCCTAGGGTTAACTGGTTATTATAGGCACTTCATATTTGGTTACGACATTTTGGCTGCACCCCTCACTAGGTTGTTGAAGAAACAGGCCTTTGATTGGGATGAGCAAGCTGAGCATGCATTCCAATCCGTTAAGAATACAGCCACCACACCACCCACCTTGGCCCCTCTAGATTTCAATAAAGAATTCCACTCTTGATATATCTTATTAGTATAGCCCCTGTTGTAAATACATTACTTGTATTCTTTATTCTTTTTTCTCCCCTATATGGGCATTCTTGTAATTGTACATTTCTTTTAATATATACTGTTAGCTCGTGAGAAAGTGAAAGAGCAAGGAAAGAGACAGAGGTTCAGATCTGTTAGGGTTGATCAATCTGATCGAACCAACCTAGAAAAGATATATTTATATTAATCTTATATAAATATGGACAAGATTGTCCTTACAAAGAAAATAAAAGAACTATACACTAAAGTACACGCTTATTACAGTACAAGAAAGAAAAACAAAGTACAGTAGAATTACAAAACTAACCTTCAGTAGTTCTTCTACACTCCCCCTTAAACTGATGCTGGGGTATAAACATCAGTTTGTCAACAAGGAAATTATGTCGGGCTTTGGTCATGGATTTGGTGAAGAGATCCGCAAGCTGTAGACCCGATGAAACATGTGGGAGAGAGATGTGACCCACATGGAGAAGGTCACGAATGAAGTGACAATCCACCACAATATGTTTAGTGCGCTCATGAAGTACAGGATTAGTTGCAATCTTGATTGCACTCATGTTGTCAGCAAACAGAGGAATAGCAGATGAGTGGTTAATATTCATGTCATGAAGAAGTGCCTTAAGCCAGATTATTTCATTGCATACTGAAGACATGGCCCTATACTCGGCTTCAGTAGATGACTTGGAAACCGTTTGTTGTTTCTTGCATTTCCAAGAAATCAGAGAATCACCAAGGAATATATACCAACTAGTAGTAGAGTGACAAGTGTCAAGACAACCTGCCCAGTCAGCATCTGCATAAGCTTGGAGTTGTGTGGATGAGAAAAATAAGCCATGTGATAGTGTACTCTGTACATAACGAATAATTTGGAGAACTACAGAATAGTGAGGCTGACGTGGAGAAGAAACAAACTAACTCACAATCTGAACCACATAGGAAATGTCAGGTCTAGTCATGGTTAGGTAGATAAGACTACCTACAAGTTGTCTATATAGGGTAGCATTAGGAAGAATATCACCCTCATCTTTACTCAACTTACAATTAAGCTCCGGAGGTGTATCAACATGTTTAGAGTCAGCCAAGCGAGCAAGAGACACCAAATCAGAAGCATATTTCTGTTGGTTGACAAAGTAACCCCGATGTCATCTTTGAATTTCGAGTCCAAGAAAGTATGTTATTGGCCCAAGATCTTTCATTTTGAAGGAGTTACTAAGCAGAAATTTGAGTTTGTTAATTGTAGACACCCCATTTTTGCGTTCTTCAGTCTTTCTACAGCACTTTAAGCTTCAAGCATGCTTCATCTAACCTCACAGTCGACCTGGGGGTATTTTTGGAATTTTACAAAAGTTGGGTTCTCGAGGATTCAAGACCATAGATACGTAGAGCCTAGAAACCCAAACCCAATGATGCCAAGATCACCCAAATCCAACACCGTTTACCCCTTCATCTTGATACCCAAAGCCGAAACCGATTCCGATCGTCTAATCAGAGTCATTTTAATCCTAATCCTCATTTCACATCAAATCCAAAATCCGAGACCATAGGTACGTAGAGCCAAAAATCCGAATCCAACGACCCCAAGATCACCCAAGTCTGACATCGTTTACCCCTTCATCCTGAGACCCGAAGCCGAAACCGATTTTGATCGTCCGATTAGAGTCATTTTAATCATAATCCTCATTTCACATCAAATCCAAAATCTGAGACCATAGGTACGTAGAGCCCAAAAATCCGAATCCAACAACACCAAGATCACCCAAGTCCAATACCGTTTACCCTATCATCTTAAGACCCGAAGCCAAAGCCGAAACCGATTCCAATCGTCCGATCGGAGTCATTTTGATCCTAATCCTCATTTAATATCAAATCCAAAATCTGAGACCATAGGTATGTAGAGCCCAAAAATCCAAATCCAGCAACACCAAGATCACCAGAACCCGACACCGCTTACCCCTTCATCCCAAGACCCGAAACCAGAACCGATTCCGATCGGCATCATCTCTGATCCTAAATCCTAACCTCCATAAAATCTGAAATCCAACCTTATAGATGGATAGAGCTCGAAATTCCGAGTCCAACGGTACCATGATCGTCCAACTTCGACACCGTTAGCCCCTCCATCTTGAGACCCGAAGCTAGACTCGACCCGGACCCTCCGTTTAGAATCCTCTTCACAATAACTTCGAACCTAGGACATTCCACGACCCAAACCTCCCCTCAGCCTCTAGAAGCATCTTAAAAATCTAAGATTTGACCAGCTATAGCCTCCAATCAATCAAGCCAATCACCTAAACTTGGAATGTCCAAGTTAGGTAAATTGGTGAAATCTCACTCTTTGTCTTGATTGATTGAGAGAGTCTCTCACAAAGATGTCTTGACAGCCCATTCTCTCAATCAATCTCCCTCCAAAAACCATTTAAACATCAGCCATTGATCTCCCTTATCACCCATCTCAGCCCTCCATTCCCCTCTCAAAAAATCTATAAATACCACCCCTTTATCACATCCTAGACACACAATCTAACCTAGACACAAGCTAGCTTAGGGAGAGAGCTCAACTCCCACAGCCATTACCCACGTCCCAAAGCCTCCCCACTCACTCTCTAGCATCCCTATAGTCCCTCCATATCAGTTTGAAGCCAAATAACACCCTTGGGTCGTGCCTCAATTCAAGAGAAGAAGTATGAAGCCTTCTTGAAGCAAAGGTCATGTTACAGAAAATTACAGCCATCCAGCATGTTTCTACACATCTTGGGCTACATATCCAACGTATTTGACCTCCTAAATGATGGTAAATTCATCTTCAATCCAAGGGGTTTCAGGGAGTCGAATTTCTCAAGAGGTATTCTGTAGAGGCGACAACCAGAACATAGGCATGTTCACGTCCCTATCCTTTACTAATTTTATTTAGGACTGTCTTCCTTTTCTTTTTACCCTTTAACTTTGTAGTTTTCTTTTCTTGTTTTTATTTATTATACCAACCATCCTAAAGATAAAATATTGTTTTTTAGAATTAGCATTACCTTTTCCTTGTTTTTTTACTTAGTAATCGATCCATCTAGTCCTGCTACATTGCCTTTTTTTTACTTCATCTCGCATGTTACCGTAGTTAGAATTTTTAGGATTGATCATGCATTAGTTAATAGGGGTACATTTCAGACTTGTTTTAGTTTTTTCTCAACGTTTTATTTTTTTTTAATTTAAATTCATGCATTAATTTATAGGTATGCATTGAAGTGATAAGAAGATATGCATTTCACATATCAGCCATTAGTATTAGAATTAATGAATAGTGCTAGCATTCATCGGGTTAGACCATCTTCTTGGGTTATTTCAGTTATTTCTCTCAGTTTTCTTCTTCTTCTTCTTCTTCTTCTTTTGTACTTCACATTACAATTTTTATGCTCTCGTCATTAACATCTTATCTAGGAATGCAGTTAACTTTCAAATAAAAGAATTTTAGATGTCGTATGTTTCTTTAAGCCATCCTGCATAGTGCAATCACATGTCTTAGTAGGACCCACTTGAATTCTAGAATTTAGCATCTCATTTCTAGGATATTGATTAATTCATGACACTCATCTAAGTCAAACATCTCTAACATTCTCATTCTTAGGTAAATTGGTTCTTTTTATTAGATCATAGATTAAATTAGTTTTCACTCTACTTTCTTCTTAGCTGGTTATGCATTTCAAACGTTCATAACTTTCATTCAAATCTTACACATCTCAGCTCTTGCATTTAGTTTATATTGCCTTCACGTAAATACACATTGAGTTCCAACCCCTTTTCATGTCAACATACCGTCTAGCACTTTTTTAGATTGAAACTTTTAGTTGTTATGTCTTGCTTCTTTAGTTAATTGCTTATCCATTTTCTATTGCCGTTGCTTCTTTTTTCCTTAGTTTAATTTGTAGTGTTGGTTGTTAAACTGCAACTTTAAGTTGTTATTTTATCAACCAAGCATGGATAGCCCAAAAAATTATTAATTCCTCCTTGGAACATTGGTGAAGTAGAGGCCGGTTCAACCGGGCGTGTGTGGGGTGCCTAACACCTTCCCACATTGTACCTTGGTCCCCGGACCCTAAGAATCTCATCCCCATTGGGCAATGAGCCACCAAGAAAATAAAATGTTTTTCTTGAAAAATCCCGGATTTTACTAAATTCCCAATTTGAAAAATTTAGGTTGCGACTCCAAACTCCATTCCCCAATCTGTCCCTCCCTCCAGGTCGGGTAACCACATTAATACCATCCACATCATCTCCAGTAATAAGGATGTCATCCACATAGACCAAAAGAAGAGTCAATCCCTGATCCCACTTGAGAGTGAAGAGAGAGTAGTTTGAAGCACTCTACTAAAAACCAGCTTCCAACACTACTGTACGGAAGCGATCAAACCAAGCTCGTAGAGCTTGTTTAAGACCATATAGAGATTTTTTCAGTTTACACACCAACTGAGGATTGTCACAGTAGCTGGGAGGTGGCTTCATATAAACTGTCTCCTATAACTCTCTATGGAGAAAGGCATTCTTGATGTCCATCTGGTGAACTGTCCACTGTTTAAGAGCAGTAATGGCTAGTAGCAAACAAATTGTTGTCATTTTGGCCACAGGTGCAAAAGCTTCATCATAGTCAATTCCATACTCTTGCTTGTGGCCTTGAGCAACCAAACAGCCTTATCTGTCCAGAATACCATCGAATTTGAGTTTTACGGTGTAAACCCACCGGCTACCAATTATGGAGGCATCTGGGGGAGGAGAGACAAGATCCCATGTATCATTCTCCAATAAAGCCTAAACCTCTGATCCATAGCTTCTTTAATGCTCAACTGCTACGGCCTGAATATAAGACTTAGGAATATCTGTGGATGACAAAGCAGCTGAGAAGGAGCTATGACTTGAAAAGAAGCCATAGCGATCAGGTGGACAAGAAATACGAGATGACCGACGCAAAGGAATAGATGAAGGTAAATCCTCAGGAGGAGAATCTGCACTTACAGTAGTGGTGGGTGGAGAGGAATGACCAATCACTGTTGCTTGAGGTGGAGGAGGCATAGGCAATGGGTGAATTGGATTCTTGTTGAAATACGTCTGAAGAGGCTAAAGAGAAGGAGAATCACCTGTAGATCCAAAGTCATGCAGAACAGAAATGGATGGTGCAGGTAATTTGCAAATATGTTCAAAGAATGAAAGATTCTCAAGAAAGATGACATTGCGAGAAATGTGCAACCGACGGACTTTGGGATCATAACAGAGAAACCCCTTGTGTTCAGTACTATATTCCATGAAAGCACACATCTGATTGAGCTGTTAGCTTTGTGCGTTCATGGGGAGGGAGATGGACAAAGCAAACACATCCGAAGACACGAAGTATGGATAGGTTTGGTGGATGATGAAATAAGGACTGATGGGGAGAAGAATTTTCAAGAATAGGTGTAGGAAGACTATTGATGAGATGAACAATAGTGCGGGTCACCTCCACCCAGAAGGTAAGGGGAGCATGAGAGTCTTGTATCAAGGATCTCACCATACTAGCAATGTGACAGTTTTTGTGCTCCAATACTCCATTCTGTTGAGGAGTACCAGGACAAGATCTCTGGGACTGAATGCCATGTTTCAGATAGCTTTGAAACTCACCGTCCTCACCATCATAATACTCTCCCCTTGAATCTGACATCAAAATATTTATGGTGCTTTTAAACTAGGTTATTACCATGGCATGAAAGTTCTTAAACATGGAGAAAACTTCTGATTTCTTTCGAAGAAAGTAAACCCATGTGTAATGAGTACAGTCATCAATGAATAACACAAAGTACTTATACCCAAGCATGAAATAACTGGAGATGACCACACATCACTATGAATGAGATAAAAAGGTGTAGATGCAAGTTCAGTAGAAGATGGAAAAGGTAAAGCATGGATTTTACTATAACAAGTTAAACAAGATTTATCAATATTTTTGACTGAAGAAGTATTCAAAGGCAAACAACAGGAGGAAAATAAATAATCCAAATTTTAAGGATGAGTGTGACCCAAACGTCTATTCCATAAATGCCACACATTATTACATGAAGAAATAGAAGAACTAAGTGTAACAGATAGCAAACAAGAATCCGGTAAGGATTTCATAGTCTCGAATTCCAGAGCAAACAACCTCCCAAGCCTACGCCCCTTCCCCTTCAGCTTCCTAAAGTGCTGGTCCTGAATAAAACAACCATCACGAGTAAATAGGACATTATTACCATCATCAACAAGTTGCCTAGCAGATATTAAACTAGTAGTCAATTTAGGCACAAAGAAAGTTTTGGGAAGATGTAAGGGTTTGGTCTTAGTGGTGGATAAGAACAAATCATTACAACCATATACAAGTAAAGAATCACCATTAGCAGTAATAATATGGTTGTCAAAGGTTCTAGGTTTAGGAGACTGATTGAAGGAGGCCCTAGTCATGTGACTTGAGGCCCCGGAATCAATAATCCACATGTGACAAGGAGATGAACACAAAAAAGCAGACTTACTGGCTAGTCCAAAAGCAGAAAAAGCAGAAGAAATAGTTGAAGACATGAGCTCATGGATCTATTCCTTAGTCAGATTTCCCTGGGCATCTGGTTTGTGGGCTGATGATGAGGTGGCAGCATCCATAGAAACAGATTCTGTTGAGGCCTGATAAGCCTTATGTTGTCCTTTCTTGGGAGGCTTAGTCGGACAGTAGGTACAAAAGTTTTTCTACCAAATTCTTTGCATTCATAACATTGCAACTTTGAGAAGTCTTTCTTAACCTCCTGTTTGGTGGCTAAAAAATAGTATCAATCCTATGTTCCTTCTTCTAATCTAGTGCAGATAAGGTAAGAAGACGAGTTTCCTCCCGTAACAACTCTCCAAGGATTGCATCGAGGTCAGGCATTGGTTCTCTACTGAGAATGCTGGAACGTAGAGTTTCATAGTCAGGCCTAAGGTGCATCAAAAAGTTCATAGTCTTTCTCTTAGTGAGATGCTTCTTCATAGTCTTCACACAATAATCTGTAGACAGATCCCCAAAGTGAGCCAGTTCGTATTCAGTCCAAAGATTTAAAAATCCTGCATAGTATTCCCGAATCCACTTCTCCCCTTGAACATAGGAGAAGATATCAATTTCGATCTGATATTGCCTAGACATATTCGATTGCTGATATACCTTTTCTAGGTATTCGAACATGTCATGGGCAGACTTGAGACCTCTCATCGGAATACTGACATCCATTGAGATAGACCCAAGTATCCATGAGATAACCTGACCATTATCGGTTCTCCACTGTTTCAGCCCTTTAACATCACTGGCGTCAGGCATGGAAGTAGAACCATCAATGTAACCCCACAAGCCTTTCCCTTCAACAAAGTATTGAAAATGAAATTTCCAGAGAGCATAGTTGCTCCCATCAAACTTAACAGAAATAAATTCATTCTTTTCCAGAGCCATAACGAAAAGGAAACAAGTAAAGACCGATCAAATCAAGCAATAAAGAAGTAATCAAGCTGTGAGAATCAAAGAAACTGATAATAGAAGCCTCTTACAGTCACTAGAAATTGTCCAAGTTCCAACAAATGGAAAAAACTTGAAACACAGTCCAGAAAAGGAAAGTCTAGGTGCAGTCACCCAGAAGAGATGTATAGATCTCTCTCAAAACTTCTCAGATCTTGATGAAAGTTTCAGAATATGTTGAGAGGGCATAGGAGACACTTCCTTTCAATTCTTACTGCAAACTGATGTCGTACGAGAGAGATTTAATGAAATCTCTCTCGGATGCGCAGAACACAAAGAACAAATCTCTGGATAGATCGAAACAATCCAGATTCAATCGGTAGTGACTAAATTTGTCGTCACACTCATCAAAAAGGAGGAGAAAGGGATCAGAGAGCAGCCTACTCTGATACCATGTCAGCTCGTGAGAAAGTGAAAGAGCAAGGATAGAGACAGAGGTTCAGATCTGTTAGGGTTGATCAATATGATCGAGCCAACCCAGAAAAGATATATTTATATTAATCTTAGGTAAATGGACAAGATTGTCCTTTCAAAGAAAATAAAAGAGTTGTACACTAAAGTACACGCCTATTACAGTACAAGAAAGAAAAACAAAGTACAATAGAATTACAAAACTACCCTTCAGTAGTTCTTCTACATATACGAGACTCTTTGAGGTGGGGTCTATTATTCTGGACACCTCTAAGATTATTCTTGTTCTCTTTACTCTTGCAACACCTAAAATAATAAGTACAACATCAGGCAATACATGCATACTCCTAGGATCACCCACCTTGTAGTAGAGAGGATCCTTGCCTACTTGAAGGTGTCCAGGTCATGGTATACATTTTAAGAATGATGGTCATATGAATATAAAGGCATACATTAATGTTGGCTAGGCCAGATGTGTTGATGATAAGAGGTCCACATTAGGGTATTATGCTTTTGTTGGAGGGAACCTTGTCTCATGGAATAAGAAACAGAATGTTATTGCATGTTCAAGTGCTAAAGTGGAGTATAGGTCTATGGCTCATGGTGTGGCTGAGATCTCCACTTGAAGAGTTAGGTGTTGAGTATGAAATGCCTTTAATGTTGTATTGCAATTGTTAAAGTGAGCCGAATAGGGGTAGTTTAGTCATCTCATGTTTGTTAAGTACCTTACTTATGTAGCAGTTTTATTAGAGATACTCTGCCCACACTTAAGTAAGGGCAGTTTAGTCTTTATAAAGGTTATTAGAACCTAATAAACATTAGGGGGTCGAATGAACAGAGTAGGAATCAGTTTTGACTAAACCCTCTTGTTCTCTCTTTCTCTTTTCTTCTTCTTCATCTTCTTCTTCCTTCTCTCCTAGTTCGGGTTACTATAGCTGCATTCGAAACATGGTATCAGAGTGAGGTTCCTGACCTGCTTCAGTTTGTAAAGCATCTCAGTTGTGTTCGTGACACCTTCTTCTTCGTTTCTGGTTAGTTAATGGAGAGAACTGGTTCGCCCTAGGTCTGAGACATCACAGCTCGTTTCTCTCTGCTGCGCACAGTCTTCTTCATCAAGGAAAGTGATTTCAGCAGTGAATGGTTGGTTGATACTCTCAAAGGAAGGTTGGTTATCTAGTCCTTTTGTGTTGCTGGTTGTTAAGATGTGCCGAATAGGGGTAATTTAGTCTTCTTCTGTTTATTAAGTAACTTGCTTATGTGGCAGTGTTATTAGAGTTACTCTGCCCCACACTTAAGTAAGGGCATTTCTGTCTTTGTAAACATTATTAGAATCTAATATAGATTAAGGGGGTCGACTGGATGGGTTAACCATCAGATTTTCGACAGACCCTTCTTCTTCTTCTTCTTCTTCTTCTTCTTCTCCTCTTCCTGTTTGGACTACTGTAGCAGCAGTCGAAACATGGTATCAGAGCCATGCTCCTGACCTAAGTCGATTGGTAAAGCACCTCAGCATTGTTCGTGACTTTTCACCTTCGTTTCTGGTCAGTCGATGGAGAGAACTGGTTCGCCCTAGGTCAGAAACATTACAGCTTGTCTCTCTGCTGCACATAACCTTCTTCAACAAGGAAAGTGACTTCAGCAGTGAATGGTTGATTGATATTCTCAAAGGAAGGTCGGTTCTCTCTTCTTCTAGTGTTACTTATATTTCTGGGTAGAAACCCTATAAGAAGCTGTTAGTATTGAGTAGAACCTAGAGAACTAGGTTCATTGTTGCCCTAGGAAGGGCTGTGTGTGCAGTAGCCGAATGGTGTAGGGCTGCTGTAAGTTGTTGAATGGTGTTAGGGCTGCTGTAAGTGGCCGAGTGGTGTAAGGTAGAATGCAGTGACCTAGCCGAACTCCTTGTGGTTGTGTAATGCCCTCTTAAGTGTGTTAAACAAGTCTGAACTGGGTGCAGCAGATTTGGCTGTGTTGTGGTGCTTGAGTGGTTGTAAGAGGGCCTCTACTTGTGATTAGTGAATGGTAAACTGATGCTTATGTGGGACGTAAGTGTGTGAAGTCAGCAGTAGTGTGAATAAGAACAAGTGTGTGCTTCCACTGTGGTGTTTAGAGGCTGCAATAGGTGCTGAAATATCAAGCTGTGAACAACATCAATCAGCTTGTAGCTGAGAAGTAAAGTTAGAGACAACTGTGAAAGAGTACAATGGCAACAATAGGAGATGGATACAATGATCAGAAACCTAGTGTAGTAATTTCCTCCGACTACCTAGGGGTACAAATGACCTCAATTAAGCTAAATGGGGAGAACTATGTTCCATGGGCTAAATCAGTGGAAGTTTTTCTCAAGGCAAAGAAGAAAGTAAAGCATGTAAGAGATGAGAGGGCACCGGTTGACTCTCCAGGGTTTGATGATTGGGAACAAGAAGATGCTCAAATCATGACTTGTGTGTGGAATAGTATGGAACCCAAAATCAGTGCCAACTTCATAATCCTTGATACGGCTAAGGATATATGGGAGCATGCTAAGAAGCTATATTCTGGACAAGATAACACAACAAGAGTATATCAGCTGTATCAGGAGTACTTTGATTTACAACAAGGAACCAAAACACTGGAAGAGTACTATGCCTGCATGAAGAATATAAGAAATGAACTCAATGTCTATCATCCCCTTACTCCAGATATTCAAGTTCAGCAACAGCAAAGGGAGCAGCTGGATGTTACAAGATTTTTAGTGGGGCTGAAGTCGGAATATGAACCAGTTAGAGCTCAAATATTGGGGGGCTCTACTCTTCCTACACTTGAGGAAGTATTCTCAAGACTTCGTAGAATTTCTTTGGGCCAGACAGAGAACCCCACACAGTCTGATAGATCAGCACTTGTGACAGCTAGAGGTGGTGGACATATTACAAGAGGGGGAGGTCATTCCAGAGGAGGCCGTGGCAATTCCATGATTGGTCGGGGTGGCCGTGACTTAGGGGGAGGCCGTGGCAGAGGAAAAAATAACTCTACAAGGAAGTGTACTCATTGTGGTAGGGATGGACACACAGTGAGTTTCTGTTATGACCTACATGGCCCTCCCTCTAAATGGGCTAATCATGCTATAGCAGGCGAGGTTGCTATTAGTGACAGTAAACTGGCAGACTGAACACCTCCCACATCTACATCTACTTCTGGGAGGGAGATGGTGAGTGTTCCGCGTGATGAGTATGAACGGTTCCTTCAAACTACTTCACAACATACAACTGCCACATATGCCCAATCAGGTATTGCTTGCATGTCATCTAAAACTCCTTCTTGGATTATTGACTCTGGAGCCTCAGATCATATGACTGGGACTCCAGGTGTGTTCTCTTCTCTTTCTGAAACCTCCACATCACAAACTGTTACACTTGCCAATGGGTCCTCATCTCCCATTTGTGGTGTTGGTAATGTTGACTTGGCTTCTGTCCCCTTATCATCTGTTTTATATGTACCTAAGTTTCCATTCAATCTTATGTCTGTTAGTAAAATAACCAAAGCTCTTAACTGTTCTGTTACCTTCTTTCCTTCCACTTGTGTTTTTCAGGATCTCAAGACGGGGAAGAAGATTGGTGGGGGGCATGAAGCTGGTGGCTTGTATTACCTTGACGGCGGTGGATCTTCAATTGCACTTCAGACTTCCCTTACTCCTCTACAATGGCATTGCCGACTAGGACATCCATCTCTCAAGGTTCTCAAGATGTTGGTTCCATCATTGAGTCAATTGTCAGTTTTACAATGTGAGTCATGTTAGTTTGGTAAACACCGTCGTGTGTCCTTCAGTCCAAGAGTTGAGAGTCGTATGTTGAGTCCTTTTTCTTTGGTTCATTCAGATGTTTGGGGTCCAATCAAAATAGAGTCTTATAATGGGTACAAGTATTTTGTCTCCTTTATTGATGATTGTTCAAGAATGACATGGATTTACTTAATGAAAGAAAGAAGTGAATTATTTTCCATTTTTCAAAAATTCCATGCTGAAATACGCACACAATTTGGTGTTCCAATCAAAGTTCTCCGTTCAGATAATGGTCGTGAATACTTTCTTACTGCATTTCAACAGTATTTAGAACAGCATGGCATTATTCATCAAACCTCGTGTGCTTTCACCCCTCAACAAAATGGGGTGGCTGAACGGAAGAATCGTCATCTTCTTGAAATTGCTCGGTCTATGCTTCACCACATGAATGTTCCTAAATGGTTTTGGAGTGATGCTGTACTCACTGCATGTTTTCTCATTAATCGGATGCTCTCTTTTATTCTTCATGGTCGGTCCCCCTTCTCCATCTTGTTTCCCACTTTATCTCCGTTTCCATTAACTCCTCGTGTCTTTGGTTGTGTGTGTTTTGTTCATAATCTGAGTCCTGGAATAGACAAGCTAGATGCACGCTCAATTAAATGTGTCTTCCTTGGCTACTCTCGGACTCAAAAAGGGTACAAGTGTTATAATCCCATTGCCCGAAAGTGCTATGTCTGAAGGATGGGATATCCTTCACATGGACACCCAAGTCTTGCGGAATGGACTGGGCGAATTTCAAAAAATTTCTCCCATCTTTGCAGGGAATTGAATTCCCTATTTTTGATAAACATATTTTTCAAGGATCAATCTTGAACCATGAACCAAACCAGATCTGAACCAAAAGGAGTAGGAGGGAGGATGTACCTGATACAGAGAATTAGTATCTCCCAATGGAGGTGTTCACACCCAAGGAAGGATCCAAAGACTGCTCCCACTGAAGATGGCGCAGTGCAGGATGGAGTAGAATCAGCAATGTTCTTCAAAAGAACTTGACCCTTCGCAAGAATCAACTGGATGGCTTGTGAGTACAACTCCAATCAATCTTTTCCCAAAAGATTGGTATCAAGATCAGATTTTGATTTCTCCCAAGAACTCGAGATCGAACTAAAGGTAATGGCGGCGGCAGGAAGGAGGCGGCAAGAGAAATTTTGCAGAGGTTGCAGAAATCTCTCTTCTGTGATTTCAGCTCTGAAGACAAGAGTTAGGTTGCATGTCTAAAGGCTGCCCCCCCCCTCCTCCTTTTATAGATTTAAAGGGATCAGCTCCTAATCCTATTAGGAGCTGCTGATCCAAATTATATTTGGATTAGAAGTCCCTTTAAGTGATAAGGGAGAACCCTTATCTTATCTGTAGATCAGATCAGCCATCTCCTAATCTAATTAGGAGGCTTCCAGATATAAATCTTATTTAGATCTTGGACTCTCTAAATGGATAGGGTCTAGGCCCAATCCTATCAGCTGATCCATCTCAGAATTCGCCCCCTTTAATTGACTGATCAAATCAGCCCAGTTCGAAATGGGCTTAAGGCCCATTTAAGGTTATGTACTCACTTAGCCTTCCAAACTGCTGCCTAGTTGGGCTTCCTTGTATGGCGTGGGACCCAAACATTGATCTACACATCAGCCACATGGGTTCAGCCCAGCCTTTGTTACAAGGCCTGGCCAAATACACTGTTATGGACAGTGCACCCCCTGAAACCCATCTTATGGGCTCTATGGGCCCAACACTTAACCTAAGTGGTCCCTGGGCCAAGCCACCTTGTAACACCTAGGGACTGTGGGCAGATGCAAGATTAGCCCATCAGGTATTATCCTCAATGGTCTTACATTTAACCTATCAGCCCATAATGATCAAACACTGCCCGACAAGGGAGGACCTCTCCCTCGACTACAAGGAACAATGTTGCACTCTCTACTTACATGGATCCCGGAAATTAAAACCTTTTGCAAATCATTTAAAAACCATAACATATATATATATATATCTTTATATAAATATATTTTGCAAAACAAAATCTCAACAATTGAAATTGGCTGCCGGAAGTCTTGGTTTCCATCAGAGAGAGTGCATCCCCGATCATTACCTTTGTCCGACAAAGGGGCTGATCCTGTCACTGTGATCACCCACTCAGATGAATTCTCGGATTGTCCTAACATACCCAGGTTTTGACCCCCGCTAAGGATCTCACTGATTGGTACATCAAAGATAGCCCAATCCGACACCTAGTGTAGTATCATAATCGAGTCTAGGGGTTAGGTGTAACTTTCCAGTTTTGCCCATCTATCTCCAAGGTCCAGGGCAATACTGGAAATCTGGTCCGGTTCAAAGGTTCTATTAATCCTACACTGCATGTGCTTCGGGTCTCACCCTGGTAGCTGAGACAAGCCACCCCAACAGTTGGCAGCACACCAGTGTCAGCCTTGGTAGGATAAATCTCCCCAGACTTACCCAATGGCTATGAACATTCTAAACTAACACAAGTCTCATTAAGTGTCCAGTTTAAGGGTATTACACATAAACACACCACAGGAACATGAATCAAATGTGTACTTTATTCATTTACAATAAATTCATAATGTACATATTTCTGATTGAAGCTAAGGGCATACAACTGTCTAACAATGTCTGCCCTGATGTCACCTTTTTTGAGTCTGTCCCCTTTTCTCATGTCTTGAAGCACCTTCGTCTCCACCTGTACTTCCTCTTCCTCTTCCTGTCAGTGATCCAGTTCCAGATGTTGTTGTTGGAGTAGACTCATCACCTCATCCAGTGCAGATCACCACCGAACGACCACCAATCCGGCAAGTGTATACATGTCGAACGACACCGGCCCCTCCTCCAGCTTCTACCTCATCTGCGGATCCTCCCATGGCTCCTATTGTTGAACCTTCAGACCTCGACCTACCCATTGCCTTACGGAAAGGTAAACACAGTTCTACCCTCCATCCCATTTCCAATTTTGTTTCATTATCTCGTCTTTCTACCTCACATTGCCAGTTTGTTTCACTTTTGTCCTCTATTTCCATACCTAACAATGTTCAAGAAGCTCTTAGTTCACCTGGGTGGCGGCGGGCAATGGAGGAGGAACTTTCTGCTCTTCAACATACTCAAACGTGGGAACTTACTACTCTCCCACCTTGTAAGCATGTTGTGGGCTGTAAATGGGTGTATACTGTGAAATACTTGCCAGATGGTAGTGTGGAGCGTCTGAAGGCCAGACTTGTTGCTAAAGGTTACTCATAGTTGTATGGAGTGGACTACATGGAGTCAATCTCTCCGGTGGCTAAGACTGGTTCTGTTTGTGTACTAATTTCCCTGGCAGTTATGTATGATTGGCCTCTGTTTCAGCTTGATATAAAGAATGCCTTCCTCCATGGTGATCTTGTGGAGGAGGTATATATGGAGCAACCACCTGGTTTGTTGCTCAGGGGGAGGATGGTAAGGTATGCAGATTGAAGAAGGCAATTTATGGGTTGAAACAATCGTCGCGTGCTTGGTTTGGGAAGTTCAGTGAAGTGGTGAAGAGTTTTGGAATGAAGCAATGCCAGGTTGATCACTCAGTGTTCAGCTATGACTCAGAAGCTGGGAAGATCCTATTAGTGGTCTATGTGGATGATATTGTCATTATTGGCAGTGATAAATTGGGGATTGGCAAACTAAAGGTATTTCTGCAAAATCATTTCCAAACAAAAGATTTCGGAACATTAAAGTATTTCTTGGGAATAGAAGTTGCCAGGTCAAAACAAGGTGTAAATCTGTGCCAAAGAAAATATGTTCTTGATCTATTGGAAGAAACAGGACTGTTAGGTGCAAAACCGGCTAATACCCCTATGGAACCAAATGTTACGTTGAGCAGCGATATAGGAGAAGTATTTGAAGATCCTGGAAGGTGTAGACGACTAGTGGGGAAGCTGAACTATCTGACTATCATGAGACCTGACATATCCTTTGCAGTCAGTGTGGTGAGCCAATTCATGCAGAACCCTCGTATACCTCACTGGGATGCAGTTCTTAGAATTGTAAGGTATCTGAAAGGAGCTCCAGGCTGTGGACTATTGTATAAACCAGGAGGAAAACTTGAAGTAGTGGGGTATACAGATGCAGACTGGGCAGGTTCAATGAATGATAGAAGATCTACTACAGGTTATTGCACATTCCTTGGAGGAAATCTTGTGACGTGGAAGAGTAAAAAGCAGACAGTTGTGGCCAGAAGTAGTGTTGAAGCTGAGTATAGGGCCATGGCACATACTACCTGTGAGTTAGTGTGGTTGAGGAATCTTCTACAAGAAATTGGGTTTCACATGGATAAACCTATGAGACTGTATTGTGACAACCAAGCTGCACTCCATATCTCATCCAATCCTGTATTTCATGAGAGAACAAAGCACATAGAGGTTGATTGCCACTTTGTGAGGGAGAAGGTCCTTGCTGGAGAGATAAACACAGAACATGTGGGCTCGAATGATTAATGGGCAGATTTGTTTACAAAAGCTCTAAGCTCAGGGAAAGTGAACTATCTATGTAACAAGCTGGGATTATATGACATATATTCTCTAGCTTGAGGGGGAGTGTTAAGGTGAGCCGAATAGGGGTAGTTTAGTCATCTCATGTTTGTTAAGTACCTTGCTTATGTGGCAGTTTTATTAGAGATACTCTGCCCACACTTAAGTAAGGGCAGTTTAGTCTTTATAAAGGTTATTAGAACCTAATAAACATTAGGGGGTCGAATGAACAGAGTACGAATCAGTTTTGACTAAACCCTCCTGTTCTCTCTTTCTCTTTTCTTCTTCTTCATCTTCTTCTTCCTTCTCTCCTAGTTCGGGTTACTGTAGCTGCATTCGAAACAGCAATTACCAGGCCACCATTAATAGTGCCTACAATTCAATACAACATTAAAGAACAAAACATATTGAGGTGGATCGACATTTTATCAGGGAGAGAGTTGCCTCTCAAGAAGTCTTTCTGCTATATGTTGGTTTTGACATGCAGCTTGCTGATCTTTTCACCAAAGTAGTCACTAAAGTCAAGTAGCAGACAAATTTACGCATGCTGGGATGACCAATATATATTCCAAACTTGAGGGGGGAGTGTAGAGATACAGTAGATCAGACTTGAAACTTATTTGTGGTCCCACATGTTTACTTTTTATTACTTTTTTATTTCTGTCATACTACTGTTACTACTGTTTTTCTCAATGCTATAGTTGGCAAGGTATTATGGTCATTGTACACCTTTTATTTCATTTCTCATATAAATACCAATCATTGGGGTGGCAGGACCACTACATTCTGCTCCCTTTTATTCTCTTTTTCCTGTGCCTTCTCCTCCATTTCTTCTCTTCTTTTCTTCTGTTTCTTTGAAGTTTTTATCCTAAACCTATCTCTGTTAACAGCTCATCTTTCAAGTGGGATCATTGGTAGGATAACCACATCATGGACATTGTTGTGTGATAATCACATAATGCTGCCACTATGCAAATGGAGTCACTCTATCCACCTGGCTTCTATCCAAAATTGCCATGACATATTATCTCCCATGAAATCCTGCTTCTTGATTTGAATTTTCTCATAAAACAATTTTGTTTTCTTTAAATGCTATTTTGGAGAAGTGTTATTCTAGATTAACTTTTTCTTTGTAAGCTTATTTCCATTGAAAACATGTTTCTTTACACGAAGCATGTACCACTTCCATGCTTTCACCCTCTCTTGTAACCCCTATTTTAGGTAGGAATTGAATGGGAAATATATCTAGTTAGAAAATAAACCTCAAAAAGGGAAGTTTCCAGGTTGAAGTGAACTAGGGTTAATGGGTCATGTTCTATCCATAAAAGTGAATTAAAGAAGCCTTCCCTCACAATGAAATTCATCCAAACTTCTCCCTCAAAAGTAGAAGCCTTCAATTACCGTTTGGAGTAAAGTAGCTGGTGCTATCTTGAGCTCAAAGGCCATATGCTATTGACCAAGATGTGGTTTCACCTATTTTTTTCATTCAATCTAAAGCTTAAAAAAATGCAATTTGGGTGAATGGTTTTAGATTTATATATTATATGAGATAGTCAAAGAATAAATCACTTGAACATTATGAAATTGTTTAGTGGATCAACATACCAAACGCTTCTATCTGACCTTCATCTTGAATCTTCAAGTGATCTGCATCTATGATAAACAGAATTATTATGTATCCAAACAGATATTGAATGAACTAGTAGTGAAACCATTTATTGTGTCTACCATGAAAGGTCATAATAAATTCAAATCATAATCTTCTCTAACATATTAAAGACAGTATGTTTATAGCCACAATCTTCTTTTGTTATCCAAGGAATGATTTTATCACAGTAATTATGGCAACCTGATACTATTTCACCTAAAAGAGCGTGAACATAGAAATCTAAAAAAGATAATTAAATTTCAGGTAGGTAAAAACCTGGATAACAAATTCAAAAGTGTTTTATTCATCCAATTTCTTTAAATTGTATGCCTAATTGTAATTAATACAAGAATGCTTTTTTGAGTAGAGTAAAAATAGATCTGAAACTACATAGAAAAAAATCCTCTTAAGGATCTACTATTCATGTTGATTAAAAGCTTAAAGCTGAGTGAGCTTCTACTTTTTCATTAAACAATAGTATTAATAATAATAATAATAATAATAATATCAAACTATTCAATATGGACAAATTTAGTCATAGTCATCATCAACATCATTATATAAGCTTTGTCCCAATATGAGGTCTGCTACATGAATCCTGTTTCACCATTCCGTTCTATTCAAACCTATGATATATAATAATGGACAGACTTGGTTCTAAAATTATTCAAAATATGAAACTTTAGAATCAAAGTTCCCATTCCAAAAAACGAAGGTAGTATCATATACTCTCAGAAAACAAATTTATGGATGACTTCGAACATAATACATTGGTCCTACTTAATTTTGGTGTTTCTATAATTTATGCTTTCCATGAATCATCTTGTGTCATCCTGACTTAACTAATAGAAGGAAAAACAAGCATGCTGACTTGAAGAGAAACCATTCCATTGTCAGAGTCAGATTGAAAATCAAAGAAAGAGAAAGAGAGAGAGAACATAGCCGAATGGTGGGTGTGACACCTTGTGTCAGTCGACACCCTAAAAGTTATATTTATATGAAAAGGTAAAAGGACAAATCTGTCCTTAATATGCAAAAGAAAGAGAATAAAGAATAGTTATACAACAAGGGAAAAAAAGTACAAAATTAGCCCTATGGCTAGTTTCCTAGTTCTCTACACTCCCCCTCAAATTGATGCCTAGGAATAAGCATCAGTTTGTGCATAAGAAATAGATGTTGAGCTTGAGTCATTGCTTTAGTCAACAAGTCTGCTAGTTGGAGCCCAGAGGAGACATGAGGAAGAGATATGGTACCCCCAAGAAGAAGATCGCGGATGAAATGGCAATCAACTTCTATGTGTTTGGTGTGCTCGTGGAAGACGGGGTTAGAAGCAATTTTAAATTCATTGATATTGTTTGCATACAGAGGGACATGTGATGCTGGCTCATTAAGTATTTCAAAAGGAAGAGCTCGAAGCCATATGATCTCACTACACATGGAAGACATAGCCCTGTATTCAGCTTCAGTGGAAGACTTGGATATGGTAGCTTGCTTCTTGCACTTCCATGAGATAAGAGAATTGCCTAAGAAAACACACCAGCCAATAGTGGATCGTCAGGTGTCAGGGCATCCAGCCCAATCAGCATCTACATAGGCCATGAGATTAATAGGGAATGAGGAGGAGAAGAATATCCCGTGTGACAGGGTGCCTCGCACATATCTGATGATCCAATGAACTGCAGATAAATGAGGTTGTCTTGGGGAAGACACAAAGTGGCTTACTATCTAAATTGCATAAGATATATCTGGACGAGTCATGGTGAGATACATCAAGCTGCCCACTAGCTGATGATAAAGGGTAGGATCTTCAAGAGGAAAGCCATAATCTTTGCTAAGTTTCAGATTCAGTTCTAGTGGGGTGTCCACAAACTTAAAATCACTAAGATTTTCCAATTTAACAAGATCAGCCACATACTTCTGTTGATTGACAAAGTAGCCTCGAGAATTTCTACTCACTTCAAGGCCTTAGAAGTATGTCAAAGGCCCCAAGTCCTTCATCTTAAAGGACTCACTGAGTAACTGTTGTAGCTTATCAATTCATTCTATGTCATCTCTTGTAATGAGTATATCATCAACATAAAGAAGTAACATCGTTACTCCCTGCTTCCGCCTTAGGGTGAACAAGGAGTAATCAAAAGAACTCTGGATAAAGCCAGCATCAATGATGACAGATCTGAATTTCTCAAACTAGGCCCTAGGAGCTTGCTTCAGGCCATAAAGTGACTTCTTCAGACAACAAACAAGTTGCGGCTTTGTACAATATCCTGGAGGAGGCTTCATGTAGACTGTATCTTTCAACTCCCCATGGAGAAAAGCATTCTTGACATCCATCTAATGAATTGTCCACTGTTTGACTGCAAACACAACCATCAAAAGTCATACAGTGGTCATCTTAGCTACAGGAGAAAAGGTCTCCTCATAGTCTATCCCATATTCCTATTTGTAGCCCTGTGCAACATGCCTAGCTTTGTATCTGTCTAGGCTTCCATCAGATTTTAGTTTCACAGAATAGACCCATTGACTTCCTATGAGAGATGTCTTAGGTGGAGCTTTGACCAGGTCCTAGGTGTCATTCTCATGAAGAGCTCGAATCTCAGAATCCATTGCATCTTTTCAGTGTGGTTTTGCCACAACCTACTGGTAAGATCTGAGAATGTCTGTGGTAGATAAAATGGCAGAAAAGGAGCTATGGTCTGGTGAATAACCATAATGGTTAGGTGGACGAGAAATTCTAGAGGAATGACATAAAGTAGGAGGAATGGGTTCAGAAGGAAGGTCTTGAACACTTATTGAGGAAGCTGAAGTGACTGGAACAACAACTGGAGGCAGAGCAGAGGGGGGGATCGAGACTGAAGAAGGCCGTTTCTTCCTGAAGTAGGTCTAAAGTTGTTGCGGAGGTGACAATGGAGTATTTGAGGTATCTGTAGAATCAAAACTGTGCAACAAGGAAATAGAAGGAGCTGAGAATTTCACAATATGTTCTGAAAATGACACACTTTCAATAAAAACTACATTACGAGAAATTCGAAGATGACAAACCAAAGGGTCATAGCAAAGATACCCTTTATGTTCAAAACTGTACCCCATAAAGGCACACAAAGCTGCTTGTGTAATTAACTTTGTGCGTTCATGGACAGAACAATCACATCCAAACACTTTGAGCATGGATAGATTTGGGGATTTGTGAAAGAGGGATTGAAATGGAGAGGAGTTATTCAAAACTGATGATGAAAGATGATTTATGAGATACACAGCAGTACTGGCCGCCTCCACCCAAAACCAAGAGGGTACATGGGAATCCTGTAGAAGGGTTCTGACTACACTCAAGATATGCCCATTTTTCCTTTTTGCAACCCCGTTTTGTTGTGGGGGTGCCTGGATAGGACTTTTGGGTTTGAATTCCATGTAGTTTTAAATAGTTTTGGAAATCCCCATCAATATACTCTCCCCTTGAATCCGATCGTAGCACACAAATTTGGGCATCAAATTGAGTGGTAGCATAGGTGTGAAAGTGCTTAAATACAGTGTACACTTCAGATTTCTTTCGAAGAAAATAAGCCCAAGTGAAACAAGTGCAGTCATCAATAAAGGTTATAAAATATTTAAAACCCATCCTGAGACAACTAGAGACGACCAAACATCACTACATATTAAATAAAAAGGGACTATTGCATGTTCAGAATGAGAAGGAAAAGGCAAAATATGGCTCTTACATAAGCCACAAGTAATGTAATCTTTACTCACATTCTTAAGAGAAACATTAGAAATAGGTAAACTACCAGAAGAAAAAAATTGATCAAGTTTCTTAGAGAAAGGATGGCCCAGGCATTTATGCCACAACTGCTAATCTTTATTACAATTAATAGATTCAAAACTAGAAGTAGTAGAAATCAAACATGAAGTAGAATCAGGCACAATTTTATTCTTCTCAAATTTTAGAGGAAAGAGTCTTCCGAGTCTACGCTCCTTCCCCTTCACTGCCCTAGTTTGTCGGTCCTGTATCAAACAACCATCAGAAGTAAATGAGACATTTTACCTTCCTCTACAAGTTGGCCAACAGAAATTAAATTGGTGGTAAGCTTAGGTACAAATAAGGTTTTGGACAAATGAAATGGAGATGACTTAAGAAGTAGATAAATACAAATCATCACATCCAAGTATACCTAATTTCTCACCATTAGCAGTAATAATGTGTTTATTGGGGAGATGGGGTTTAGGACTATTAGAGTGCTCGAGTCAAGGGTATTTTGGTCATTCTGGTTTATCTTCTTGAAAGTGAAAGGTTTATTGTATATGAGTTTAAGTTATGTGTCCCATCTTATATGAGGGACAAAACTGTCTTTCTTGTAACTCCAAGTTTTATGAATAAAATCCAAGTGGGTCGGCTAGGAGAGTGATTTTTTCACATTCTCTCTTCTAGTCTGGCCGAACATTCTTCTCCTTTCTCTTTTCTTTCTTCTTCCTTCTTCTCAACTTTGACCTAGAATCAACTAGGGTTTATTCACAAGGACACTGACCAAGAGTGGCCCCTGCCATATGGTTAGAAGCTCCTGAGTCAATGTACTATAGATGGTTCGATAAGGGACAATAGGTAGGAGACTTACCAGACAGGTCCATAGCAGAGAAGGCTGAAGAGATGACAGAGGACATGAGCTGTCGAATTCGTTCTTCAGATATGCTACCTGAAGTGTCATTTTGGCCGGCCACAGAAGTAATGGAGGATGATGTATCTGATCCATCTACACCTGTCTGATAAGCCTTGTCCTTTCTTCTGATTTGATCCATTGCTTTTCTGAGGCCGAGTGGGGCATTCAGTGATAATATGGCCTACCTTCTTATAGTAGGTGCATGTATTCTTTTTCTTGCAGTGAGAAACAACATGCCCGAACTCCTTACATTCATAGCACTGTATTTTAGAGAAGTCCTTCTTCCCTTTTGGTTTTGTTGCTAGAAAGACAGTATCAATGTTGGACTCCTTTCTTCCATCCAGAGAAGTCTGTGTGGCAAATCTAGTTTCAGCCCTCAGAATTTCCCCAAGAATAATACCCAAGTCAGGAAGTGTTCATTGATTCAGGATATTAGATCTAACAACTTTGAATTCAGGTCTGAGATGCATTAGGAAGTGCTTAGTCTTTCTTCTATTAAAATGTTCCTTCATATACTTCACACAACATTCTGAAGGATCATTTCCCATGTGAAAAAGCTCATATTTGGTCCAAAGGTTAATAAACCCAGCATAGTACTCTTGGAACTTTCTTTCTCCTTGATAATAGGAGATGTCAACCTCTATCTGGTACTGTCTTGAGGTGTTTGATTGCTGATATACTTTCTCGCGATACTCATACATCTCATAAGCATTCCTATATCCTCTCATAGGAATTGCAATGTCAGTTTCAACGGATCCTAAGATTCATGGTGCAATTTTTGCATTATCAATTCTCCACTGATTAAGATCCTTGATGTCCGAATAATCAGGTTTAACTATTGATCCATCCAGATATCCCCAGAGACCTTTCGCCTCCACATGAAATTGGAAATTGAATATAGTTCGTACCATTAAACTTAATGGGGAGAATTTCCATCCTTTCTGATACCATTGAATCACAAGAGCAAGAAAAACCACAACAAGAAGAGTTCAAAACAGTAGAACAAAGAAGTACCTCTCAGTCGATGTTCAAAAAAGGAAACTGTAAGGGTCTGCCGAACTCTGAAGTGGCTAAAAACCCTTCTAAATCAAATCTGATTCAAACCAACTAGATCTAAAGTTTCAGTCTGATCCGATGCTTCTAGAGGGAGATCCAAACCAAAAGAGAAATCTGATGGCGCGGCAGTCCAAGAACAGAGTCTGTCGAGTTCTGATTGAATGCAGCCTCAGAAAAAGGATTCAAGGACACTCAAGAGCCTCCCAAATACTGTTAGGGAGTACTCTAGATTACAGATAAGAATGGGGTGAGGAAGAAGTTACTTGCAGATCAGATCGTGACCTGCTCTGATACCATGTCAGAGTCAGATCGAAAATCAAAGAGAGAGAGAGAGAACACAGCCGAATGGTGGGTGTGACACCTTGTGTCAGTCGACACCCTAAAAGTTATATTTATATTAAAAGGTAAAAGGACAAATCTGTCCTTAATATACAAAAGAAAGAGAATAAAGAATAGTTATACAACAAGGGAGAAGAAAAAGTACAAAATTAGCCCTACGGCTAGTTTCCCAGTTCTCTACATCCATTAGGGCTGTCAACGGAATTTATATAATTATCTTATATTCTATATATAATAAATTCAAACCTTTATTTTATATTAATTTATCATATATACGAGTTAAAAAGTAATTAACTTTTCAAAATTTTCCTTTATTTTAAAAAATGAAGTGGAGCTGAATTAAATATGAATCTGATCTGAGATCATCAAAACCAATCAGATTTTGGGTTGGATTTGGATTTCAGTTTTCATTAATCAGATTGGATTCAGATGTTGATGAATCCTATCTGTTTACAGTCCTACATTCCATGTGGAAGATGAAAACTTCAGATGACAGATATCTAAGGGAAAAAAAAAGGTGTCCAAAGATTGCTAATATTCCCAAGATTTTCTGCATATGATCCAACTTCACATAGTTCTCATCAGATTGCTTCTTTCTTCTAAATTCAAGTGAACATGCTAAACAAACTACCAACATGTGATATCTAAATGGTCTAAGCTTTATTTAAAAACACTAATAAAAAAGAAAAAGAAATCTATATCTAAATGCTCTCAGCCCAAAAGTTTCCTGTATCATGATCCAAACATGTTGCATTGTCATAGATTGTAAAGTAGATATTCGACCATGAATTCGAGATATCAAGCAACACATTATCTCACAAAAATCACTTTCAATGCAAAGTGGAAAATATTGAAATAATAAATTTGTATCTCAGACCTGAGACATGATTATCAAACTTCAGAAAATGTGGGCGTCGATTTTGTGCCATTGCAAGCAGTACAGCATCCTCCACCTTAAAAAAGATTTCAAAGTTAACTCCTGCTTACTGAAAGTGAATAATTCATAGGAAACAAAATCAATATATGCATCTAGTGCTGCATGTTTTTCACATTTGTCAGGTTTGTGGCTTCTTGCAATTGTATTCTCCAATCTATGAAGTTCCTAGTCAGGTAGTGTCAGAAGTTTAGCATAGTCATGATCAATTTTGACAGAGATGTAATAATTCAGAGGTGGGTTCAGAAATTTAAATACCAACTCACACTGAATCTGACCCAAAAATAAATTGATTGAATATCAACTTTGGGAAAATAACCTGCAGCCACCTTTTTGTCCCTTGACAGAGCACAATGGCAGAACAGATTTCTGTAGCCAACCCCAAATAGTTGGGACCAAGGTTGAGCTGAGTACCAGAAGCTGCGTTGTGAATATATTGAAACCTCTTTGATTATAAATTTATTTGTTGCTCCTATGCTCCATGTTAAGTTAAAAATAGGGGAAAATTAAAAGAGAGTAGGTGATCATTATTTTTTGCAATAACACATTATTCATGTTTGATGACCAATATAGAGACAAAAGTAGCATTTATTAGTCGTTGAAAATATGAAATGACATAAAATATTCATCTAGTGTTCTATTTAAATATGATGTAGTCTTCTCACTCGCCCACCTCAAGCTAGTGCAAGATGACAGCGATGCCAATGTTGTGAAAAGTCATTTGTAAGGTCCCCATCAAAAAAAGCCCTAGCTTGTCAACCAAAGAAGCATCTATTACCTAATCTCACTACCTTAGTGAAAAAAATTGTACCATGAAGATAACATAGAAAGCTTACTGCTGTTACATGTTGCATCAAAACCAAGATACCGTTTGTGTTGAATCTTAGTCTGCATCTAGTAAAGAGTGCGAATGCAGAACTGAAGTGAATTTGGAATCTGGTTTGGTTTTGCAGGTGTTTGGTAAGAATGCATTTTTGTTCTGAAAAATGAAAGTAAACCGTTTTTTGCATTCAAAATGGGAGCAAAGTTTGCTTGTAAAAAATGGAAGAAAATTTTGCATTTAAGGCCCAGTTTGGAAGGAGTACAAATGCAAATATGTAGATGGCAAAACCTTATATTTGTATTATTTTGTATGTATTTGCACTGTACATGTTGGCATTTGTACTCCTTCCGAACTGAGCCTAAAGTTGGCCAATATAAAATAGGTTGGTTCCAACCTTGAGATTCATGTTTGCATCCATCACAAGAAAACAAGACACTGAATTTATCAGCGCAAAAATGAACCAGGTTTACATCCATCAACTTGAACAAATTTTGCATATCAGTGGATTCACTTTCTGCACTCTTTCCAAATGCAGCCTTAGGAGTAAAGCATTCAACAAAAAATCAAAAGCATTAAAAGATATATAGACTGAAAAACTATAAACATTAAACATAAGGATATGATTAAAACCTTTAGTGAAGCTAGTTCACGCATTCCTTTTTCAACTAAAAGCATGCTCTCAATGTTCCCATCTCCAGAAAGGTCACTTAGGCTATGAGGAATTTTATCCCTTTCCTCTGCATCTGTTTTCTCTGCACATAAGTAAATTGAAAAAAATAACCAAGTCATTAAAAAGTATATCATAAGCAAAATCATTCAACCTCCAACATTGAAATTACAATATCTAACCTGAGTTGGAAACATTGAGTGAAAAAAACTTAAGTTATCTACTAATAATTGATATTTAACCTGTCGGATTTTCCTCTTTAGCTTTCTGTCCAGCAGACAACACAACTTCAAGAGGAAGAGGGGCTAAGGAGGACCAATATTCATGTTTTGCTCCAGCAATTTCTGCATGGATGCCTACCAAAGGAAACTTGTTAAACATCAAAAGGAGTTCACATAGGAAACATCTAAATAAAAAATAAAAATGTTTGATATATGACTATATGAGATATATAGAAGAGCACGGTATGGTGATTAACTAATTCCACCATAATGTTAGGAGAGAGCAGAATTCTGGTAACTTCAGGAAGGTGAATTGTCTCGATATCTTCCTTTAAAACAGGAAACAGAACTCATGTAAAGATGAGAAATTAATTTTAACAGTTTCATGGAGATGAAAGGAAGAAATGAGGGAGTTAAGGTTTTATGTTCAAAACACTATTTTCTTACTAATTTTATCTATATAAATTGAAATTTTCCAAGATAGACCTGCTCATCTATAAAAAATCTAGATCTACTCAACTCAACAAAGCCATCTCTCAACCATTTGGGGTAGGCTAGACTGATGCAATTTTGCCATTCATCTCTATGAAGGGCGATATTGTATGTCTTCTTAAATCTACTCATATATGTAAAACCTTCTAAAATATTTTCTTATTTTAATACTTGATGTTTTCTTGGGTTTCTTGCTTCATGAGGAACATATCATGGTGATTATCAGAAGGTTAGCCATTAAATGTTCAAGGAGCATTGTTAGACTGATGGGCTGTTTGAAAATGGCTGAATTGGGCAAATTGAATTGGTTATCTATTTGTATTCAAGTAAGCAACTAAATAGAGTGTGATCTCCATAATTTCTGAATAGCATGCCAATTATACTACTTTACCCCTAAATATTTCACTATATAGCTATCTACTACATCACAAATCAAGAGGCAATTCGGTTCATCCAGTTCAGAAGTTATTAAATGGCCCTTCAAATTACTAATTACTAAAACAACAATATAACTTGTTTTTGGAAAGAAGTTGGAAGGTTTAGAGATGTTGAAAAGAAAAGGGAAGAAGAAGAGGAAGGAAGTGTCGAGAATGCTTGGTGTGTTACTGTTCACACCAAGAGACTTTTCATTTTACTTCACAAGCAAAATTACAAAGGTGTCCTTGAATAAGCGCCCAAATACAAATATTCATAAAAGGACAGAAATGCCCTCACACTCTTAACACTCCCCCTCAAGCTAAGTATAGATATTTATCATGCCTAGCTTGTTCAAATTGTTGTCAAGCTTTGATTTGGGAACACCTTTAGTAACACAATTAGCCAACTAGTTTTCAGACCTCACATAAGGTAGACAAATCTCTCCACTGGCAACTCTTTCTCTAATGAAATGCTGATCAACCTCTATATGTTTTGTACGATCATGTTGTACAGGATTTATGTTTATGGCAGCTTGATTGTCACAATATAATATCATTGGAGTATCAATATGCACTCCCATTTCTGTCAACAAGTTCTTTAGCCACAACAATTCCGAGACACCATGTACCATGGCTCTATACTCTGTCTCTGCACTAGATCGAGTTGCAATTGATTGCTTCTTGCTTCTCCAAGATACAACATTACCACCCACCAAGGTACAATAGCCAGAAGTAGATCGTCTATCATCAATAGAACCTACCCAGTCAGCATCAGAATAGGCCTCTACCTTCAGATGTCCATGATTAGAATACAACATCCCCTTTCTTGGACATCCCTTCAAATAGGCAAGTATTCTATTCACTTCTTGCATATGAGATGATCTAGGTTTGTGCATGTATTGACTGACCGCACTTACAGCATATGATATATCTGGTCTAGTCAGAAACAAGTAGAGAAGGCGACCAACAAGTCTTTGATACACACATTTGTTAGGAAGGACATCTCCATCATCAACTCCCAACTTATGATTGGGATCAATTGGAGTTTCGGCCAGTTTACAATCTAATTTTCCTACCTCTTGAAGCAAATCAAGGACATATTTCCTCTAAGAAATATAAATGCCCCTCTTTGACCTTGCGACCTCAACCCCTAGGAAATACCAGAGATTTCCAAGATCCTTAATTTCGAATTCAGTAGCAAGGAAAGACTTTAGTTCAACAATCTCAGAGATATCATCCCCTGTGATAACAATATCATCGAAATATACTATCAACATAGTTATTTTTCCATTTGCTCTCCTAATAAATAGGTTATGGTCAGCTTGTGATTGTGACAAGCCAATTTTTAAGACAACTTTCCTGAATCTATCAAATCAAGCTCTAGGGGATTGTTTAAGGCCATAAATAGATTTCTTCAAACAGCAAACCTTTCCTTCACTCCTAGGGATGTTCACTTTTGGAGGAAGTTCCATGTAAACTTCTTCCTAAAGGCCTCCATTAAGGAAGGCATTCTTAACATCCATTTGATACAAGGGCCAAGAATAGTGGGCAGCAAGAGACATGATAACTCAGATTGAATTCATCTTGGCTACTAGAGCAAATGTTACCTAGTAATCAATGTCATAAGACTAAGTGTACCCTTTTGCTACAAGTCGAGCTTTATACCTTTCAATTGAGCCATCGGCTTTATGCTTCACTATGTAAACCCATTTGCATCCAATATGAATTTTTCCTTCTAGAAGAGAAACAATTTCCCATGTTTGTTTTTTTTTTGAGTGCCTCCATTTCCTAGTTCATAGCATCCTTCCAATGAGGGAACTACACTACCTCAATAACATTGTGAGGGATAAAAACAGAAGCAATAGAAGAGATATAGGCACAATAAGAGGGTGATAAAGTATCATAAGAGACATAGTTTGAAATATCAGATTGTAATGGACATTCAATCTCTGGAGTCATCCTCTTTTTTTGTCTGGCGAATCACTGATGCCAAGATCAAGGAATAGGAGGAGGCAAAACAGGATGACTACTGCCACCACAGGGAGGAGGAGGAGGAGAAGAAGGATTGACAACATCAGCTGTAGGAATTGACATACAAAAAGGAGACGATACCGTTTTCTAGAAGGACGAGAGATGAAGAAGAAGGGAGTAGACTCAAAGAATGTGACATCTTTGGGCATATACCGTTTTCCAGAATAAGGGTCATAACAATGATACCCCTTTTGGACTGAAGAATACCCCAAGAAGACACTTGATAGACTTTCAATCAAATTTCAGCCTACAAGGACTCATGTCATGGACAAAGCAGATACACCCAAAAACCTTGGGAGGAAGATGGAATGTATCCTCATAAGGAAAAAGAAGCTGATGAGGAGACTGGAGATGTAGGGTCTGCGAGGGAAGTCTGTTAATAAGATATACAGCTTTGAGCAGCATGCCCCCAAAACCAAGTTGGAACATGCATCTGGAATAGCAAGCCTTTGGCAACTTCAATCACATGCATGTTTTCCTCTCCAACACCCCATTTTGTTGCGGAGTATGAGGGAAAGAACTCTGGTGAATCACTCCTTTTTCTTCAAGGAAGGATTGTAAGTGCTTCTCAAAGTACTCCTTGGCATTGTCAGATCTAATAATCTTGATCTTCTTCTAAAACCGTGTCTCCACCATACTGAAGAAGCCTTTCATGATGGAAGGAACTTCACCTTGGCTATTCATCAAATACAACCAAGTATACCGCGAATAGTCATCAACAACGAGAATGAAATATTTATAGCCACCCATACACGGAATAAAATAAGGTCCCCAAACATCAGTATGTATTAAATGAAAAGCAACATTACTCTTGTAATGTGTAGTGGCCTGTGGCCTAGTAGGGGCATTTCTTCCCTTTCCTCTTGTATTTCCTATGAGTTGTCACCCTAAGTATAAATACTAACTTAGGCGCCGCCAGCTTTAGTATCAGAATACATTCTTCTCTTTTCTCTCTTCTCTCTTCTCTGTCGAACTACATGGTATCAGAGCATCTCTGATCTGGGCGCAAGCTTCTCATCTCGGATTGTGGTTTCTTTCCTTTTCTGGAAATTTGTTTTTTCTCATATCATGGTTTCTTCTTCTGGGTGCAACCTCCAGCCCCTGATTTTTTCTTTCTTCTCTCTTGGTTGTTGTACCAAGGAGAAGGGTGTGGTGCCAGCCGAATGCAGTAAAAGATCTCTCCAGATCTGTGGTGGTAACCGAATGCAGTAAGAGATCTTTCTAGATCTGTGGTGGCAACCGAATGCAGTAAGGTGTCTTTCTGGATTTGTGGTGGCAGCCGAATGCACCAAAACTTGATTTTCTGAGGGTTTTTCTATGTGTTGTGGGTCGTGGAAGATAGGTATGCACTGTTACATTCATACGTAAACATTTGACCACTGTGAATGTCACAGTTTTGAGGATTTAGGGACTGGTGGTCTCCTCCTGTAAACCGAGGTGTTTCAACTAAGAGTTATCACCTACAGTACTGTTAAACATTCTTTGGAGGCTCCTTTTTTTTCAGACAAAAAACCCTCTATATCAGATTCAGTTTTTGAAAAAACGGCAGTAGATTTTCTGTAAAAATGGCTATTGAGGATTCAGCAACCTCTAGTATTACTTCCCAACAAGGAAACTTAAATGGGGGGATGAATGGCATGAATTTCTCTATGTCTATTACCCCCTTTGATGGTCGAACTATCTGGAATGGTCCAAAGGCATCAAACTTTATGTTACAACTAGGGGGAAGGCTAGTTATATAAGTGGAAAAATAAAAGAACCAAAGTCTGGTACTGCTGAACATGATCGATGGGATCAAGAAAACAGCATGGTTATGTCATGGCTGTTAGGCTCTTTGTTACCTCATGCAAGGAAAAATTTCATATGGGCTGACACAGCTTGTGAAATTTGGGAACAAGCCAAGGCAACCTATTCTGAACAGAGGCACTTTGCCAAGATTTATTAACTTCAAGCAGAATCATCTACATGTAAGCAAGGGGACCATAGCCTATCTACATACTACTCAGCCCTTACATCTGCCTGGAAGGAACTGGACTATTATTAGACCATTGATTGGAGGAATGATGGAGATGCACAGCACTATAAAAAACTTGTCTCCCAACAGTGGGTTTTTGCTTTCTTGCATGGGCTGAATCTGGCTTATGAGCCTCTCCAAGTGCAGATTTTGGGAAGTAGTGAACTTCCTTCAGTTGAGGAAGTATATGCTCTAGTCCAATCTGAAGAGAGCAAAAAAAACCTCATGAATGTTTCTGGGGGGGAGCAACCTGTTGCCCTAGCTGCAAGAGGGGGTAACACAAGAATGAAAAAGGGAGAACCAAGGAAAGGTGAAGATAAAGACAAATTGTGGTGTACTCACTGCTAGAAGCCTAGACACACTCGAGAAACCTGTTGGGAGTTAGTGGGGAAGCCCAAGTGGGCAACCAAAAATTAAGACATTTCAAAGAAGCCTCTTCAGAAGA
This sequence comes from Nelumbo nucifera, assembly GCF_055504915.1. Classification (NCBI taxonomy): domain Eukaryota; kingdom Viridiplantae; phylum Streptophyta; class Magnoliopsida; order Proteales; family Nelumbonaceae; genus Nelumbo; species Nelumbo nucifera. The sequence goes on from NC_142651.1 coordinate 98,870,478, forward strand.
AATTTACTTATGCAAATCTGGCCACACAAGACTATCAACAAAATAATCAGACTACTATGTTTCCCCAAGAACATCCTAGTGGTTCCGATCCCAAGGAAGACATCATCAACTCCTTCAGAGATCATTTGGAATTGTATGGTAGGACACTCAGGTAGATAGATAGATCGGTTCTTACCCCTTCTATCTCATTCGCTTCTACATCAGGTAAAGGTGCTTTTGCATTTCATGTGTGTACTTCTGCTCCCAAGTCTCCTTGGGTCATTGACTCAGGGGCATCAGACCATATGACTGGTAAGTCCAATCCTTTTCAAACCTACACTCTTCTCTCTAGAAGGATAAAGTGAGACTTGCTTATGGGTCTCTATCCACCATTGTTGGTCAGGGATCTGTATCCCTTCCTGATGGCCTTGTCTTATCCAATACCCTTCATGTTCCTAAGCTTCCTATTAGTTTGTTTTCTATAAGCAGTATTACTTAGTCCTTAAATTGTTGTGTAACTTTTTTCCCCATTCTTACCTCGGGGAGGACGATTGGTAAAGGAAATATGGTTGATGGCCTCTACGTCTTGGAGAATAAAGCTGGTCCTGCGGCATCAACCTCTGTGAGTCTTATGAGCCAGTCTATGAGTCAGTCAAAAAACAATCAACTGTGGTTATGGCATAATCGCCTTGGTCATTCGACCTTTGAGTCTTTGAAAGCTGTGTTTCCTGAATTGTTCAAGTCAGTGTCTATTACTAGTTTACATTGTCAAACGTGTCAGTTGAGCAAGCTTTGTAGAATAACTTTTCCATCAAATAATAAAAGATCTACTTTGCCTTTCCATGTTGTCTTTTCTGATGTTTGGGGCCCTGTAAACATACCTATTGAGGGTGGGTACAATTACTTTATCAGTTTTATTGATGACCATTCGAGATACACTTGGCTATATCCCATGCATTCGAGAGAAGAGGTACCCAAGATTGTGCAAGATTTCCATCGCATGGTTTTCACTCAATTTCATGTTGAAGTCCAAATCTTCCAATCGGATAATGTGAAGGAGTATTTCCATCATGACTTAGCTGAGTTTTTCTCCTCTCATGGATCTCTTCATAGAAGCTCATGTGCCATAACACCACAACAGAATGGCATTGCTGAAAGGAAGAACCGCCATCTCCTCGAAGTTACCCGTAGTATGATGCTTCACATACATGTTCACAAATGGTTTTGGGTTGATGCTGTGATGGCTGCAGCTTATGTTATTAATCGCATGCCATCGCGCCTCCTGCAATACAAGGCCCCACATCAACTTCTTTTTCCTCAATCCCCTTTATTTTCCATTCCCCTACGTGTGTTTGGGTGTAAGTGTTTTGTTCATGATCTTTCTCCCAGTCGGGGTAAATTGGATCCCAAATCTGTTTCATGTGTTTTCTTATGTTATCCCTCTTCCTAGAAAGGTTACAAATGCTTCAATCCGGTCACATATAAGTACTTTTTGTCGATGGATGTGTCATTCTTTGAATCGAAACCCTTCTTCCAAGCCTCTCCTCAGGGGGAGAATAGTGTGAAGGAGGAGAGGCAAGCTCCAACTCCTCAAATTCCTCTTCCCTCTATTCTTGACTCCTCTCCATTTCGTGTCTTCTTGAGGCACCGTAAGGGACAGCTTGACTCAAAGGTTGTGGAGCAAATTGAGACTATACATCCAACACCATCGGACTTCTTGAAGAAAAATCTAGGTACCCTTGTTTCTTTTGATATTATTAAAAGGATGTACTACTAATAATCCTATTACTCAGTTCTTTTCCTACGAAAACATTGCTCCCTCATTTCGTGCCTTTTTGACTGTCATTGATTGTGTCTCCATTCCCCAAAATGTTGTAGAATCCTTATCTATACCTGAATGGACAGAGGCAATGAAGGAAAAAATTAATGCTCTTCACAAAAACAACATCTGGGAGTTGGTGAATCTTCTTGAAGGCAAAGAGCCAGTGGGATGCAAGTGGGTATTCACAGTAAAGCATAAAGTAGATGTGTTAGTTGAGAGGTATAAAGCCATGTTAGTTGCAAAAGGTCATACTCAGGTGTACAGGGTTGACTACACTGAGACTTTTGCCCCAATTGCTAAAATGAACACTATTCGGATTATACTATCCTTGGCTATTAACTTTGATTGGGAGCTCCGCCAACTGGACATCAAAAATGCATTCTTAAATGGGGATCTGGAAGAAGAAGTGTACATGATTCAGCCTCCTGGGTTTGAAGGGAAAGTCTGCAAACTAAAAAAATCTTTATACGGTTTGAAACAATCCCCAAGGGCCTGGTTCAGTAGATTTCACTTGGCCCATCAACAAATTGGGTTCAAGCAGTGCCAATCTAACCACACTCTATTTGTCAAGAGAAACTAGAAGAATGTGTAGTATTAATTGTCTATGTTGATGGCATTGTGATTACGGGGAATTAGGGCTCTAATTAAAAAGGTCAAAGAATCCCTTGCTGTGCAATTTGAGGTAAAAGATCTAGGACAGCTACATTATTTCCTTGGTATTCAAGTAGCTCGCTTAAAAAAGGGCATCTTCATTTCCCAAAGGAAGTATGTCCTAGACCTCTTGCAGGACACAAGAAAGTTAGGAGCAAAGCTTGTAGATTCTTCTATTAAGGAAAACCATCGGCTTGGTGATTGTATTGGAGAACCCGTGACAGATGTCAAGAAATTTCAAAGGCTGGTAGGAAGACTTCTCTACCTATCAATGACTCGGCCAGATATAGCTTAGGTTGTTGGTGTACTTAGTCAGTTTATGCATGCACCAACATCCTCTCATTTAGAGGAAGATGAGAGGATTCTCAGGTATCTGAAGAAGTATCCAGGAACTGGGTTACTTTTCAAGAAACATGATCATATGAAAGTGGAAGTCTACATAGATGCAGATTGGGCTGGGGCAGTTGATGACAGGAAATCCACTAGTGGATATTGTACCTTTGTTGGTGGAAACTTGGTTACGTGGAGAAGCAAAAAACAAAGTGTTGTGGCCAGATCTAGTGTTGAGGCCAAGTATAGAGCCATGGTGCATGGAGTTGCTGAAGTACTATTGGTAAAGAATTTGATTGGAGAGTTGGGTCTCTCTGTTGATGGCCCAATGTCTCTCTACTGTGACAACAAGGCAGCCATTAATATTGCTACCAATCCAGTTCTTCATGACAGAACCAAGCATATTGAAGTTGATAATCACTTCATAAGGGAGAAACTTGAAAAGGGGGAAGTCTGTACTCCTTACATCAGTTCCAAGGAACAACTAGCAGATGTTCTTACAAAGGGTATTCACTATCTATGGTGTTGGTTTGGCTGTCTTAATTTGTATGTTTATCCTTGTTGGGTCTTAAGTCATTAGTTATTGGGCCTTAGTTACTGGGCCTAATCGTATTTAGTGTTTATTTGACTAGGTGTCCCTCCACTAATCAGGGGCATTCTGGTCTATTTATGTAACATTATGTAATGTTGTTATATATAATAGATTAGAACTGGCTGAGAACTGAAATTGCCGCCCATCTCATATCTTCTTCTTCTTCTCTCATTCGACAGCTCTATTTCAGCAAACATGGTATCAGAGCACTAATCTTTTTGACTGGTTACAGCAGCCGCCTTTTTCTTCTACTCGCAGTTAACTCTCTCTCTTCTTTTTCTTGGTTGCTGCAAAGAAACCCTAGGGTTGGTCGCAGAACACAGCTGGACCTACATCTAGGGTTTCCCTTGGTTGTAGGGCCCAAGGGGAGATAGACCCAGAGGCTGATGCCCTAATAGACGCAGTACAGCAGATTGTAGCCATTCGGCTAAGATAGATCTGTGTAAAACAGATCTAGGAGAAAGGACGAATCTCAGCAGTCCTAGAACTGTTCATGGGTGAGAGTATAACCTGAGATAGCAGTGCTTAGCACACAGTAGAAGCTAACACAGCAAGTTGCAGGCTGCGGCAGCAGTGATTAGAACACAGCAGAAGGTAGCACAACAGATTATAATCTGCGACAGCAGTAATTAGGGCACAGTGTGCAGTGTAGTACTCGGTGTTTCAGCTGTGTCGGGTTCTCAGGACTGAGTTTACAGTGCAGCAAGCTCCGTAAGTGTGAAACAGTTCATTATATATTGTGTTTACAGTCTTGACTTTACGAGTAGGAGAAGATGTCTTCCATATCCGGGGAAGTGTCTTCTAGAAATTTAGGGCTTGTGGGAGGTCTCCTAATTTGGAGAATCCAAATCTGCATAGCCTACAGATCACAAGTGTATTGTTGGATGAGTACAACTTCAGAGAATGGTCTGTCTCAGCCATGTTGTTCATCACATCCCGGGAACTCACCGGTTACTTGAACGGGCAGAAGAAGGAACCCGAAGTGGGGAGTGCTGAATATGTAGCTTGACGCAAGGAGAATGCTACAGTTATGTCCTGGCTACTTGCCTCAATGACTCCAAGAGTAGCTAGGACTGTTCAACATTTCTCCACGGCTGCCAAGATATGGGAAAATGTTTCTAAAACCTATGGGCAGAAAAAGAATAATGCAAGAATTTACAGACTGAATCAAGACATTGCTGCCTTGAGGCAAGGAGATATGAGTGTTGCAACATATTTTGCTACACTAGGACTATGGGAAGAGTTAGATCACCACCTTATTATTGATTGGGAGAATGCCAGAGACAAGGAAAAGCATGACAAACAAGTTGAAGAGGGTAGAGCATTTAAATTTCTGGCTGGCCTAGATCCTATATATGAGAGCATAAGGTCCCAAATTCTGGGAAGGGATGAAATGCCAGACTTACATCATGTTTACTACCTTGTGAGGAATGAAGAGGTGAGAAGAAAAGAGATGCAGGTTGATACTCAAACTAAACTAGCTGAACAGTCTGTGGAACATTCGGCCTTAATCTCTACAAATCAAAGGGGAAACAGACACTCTGACAAGAGACATCTGAAGTGCACCTACTATGGAGGGGAAAGGCATGTGAAAGAGACCTGTTGGGTTCTCCATCCGCATTTGAAGTCATCTGCATTGAGGAAAGATAAGAAGCATCAGAAGGGTCAATCTGCAAGTGTGAATCTGGCTATGGGTCATAGTGATGATGGTTCAAAACACTCATCCACAGTTACTTCCTCTTCCATGGGACAGACAACTAATTCCCCCGGAACCGGGTCCTTGGGTTTTACTGCCGATGAGGTAGAGGTACTTAGCCAGGCCCTAGCCCGTCTAAGGACCAATTCTCTTCCATCCTCCTCCCTTGCCAGATCAGGTATTGTCTCTGCCTTTAGTGCAACTAGTACTATTGATCCTACCTCTTGGATTATTGATTCTGGTGCAACTGACCACATGACACACATGTCTTCCCTATTTTCTTCCTATCATTTAATGTCTGGCCAAGATAAAATGAGGGTTGCTGATGGTTCTCTCTCTACCATCTCTAGGAAGGGAGTGGTTGACCTAAGCAAGGACCTCTCACTCAAATTTGTCTTGCATGTTCCCAATCTTTCTTCAAATCTCTTATTTGTTTCAAAGCTTACCAAAAATTTGAATTGTAGCATAACCTTTTTTCCTACCCATTGTGTCTTTCAGGACAGATTGACGAAGAGGACGATTGGAAGCGGTCATGAGTGTGGAGGTCTCTACTACCTTGATGCAGACATCAGTTCGGCATTACAAACATCTGCTACTAGTAGTCAGTCCAATGTGGAGTCAATAACTAGTTTACATCTGTGGCATGCTAGGCTAGGTCATTTACCGTTTTCATCATTGGAAGTATTGTTTCCAGAATTATTCAAAGGTGTTTCAAGTCAAGAGTTATTTTGTGAAGTCTATCAACTATCAAAGCAATGTAGAACTGTTTATTCAACTTCGAGTAATGAAATTCAAGCTTCTTTTGACTTAGTCCACTCTGATGTTTGGGGCCCCTCTCCCATTATTTCTGTTGATGGCTTTCGATATTTTATCAGTTTTATTGATCACTATTCTCGATGCACATGGATCTACTTATTAAAAACACGAGAAGAAGTGCCACGGGTAATCATGACTTTTTGCAAAATGATTGAAACACAGTTTGGCACGAAAATCAAACAATTCAGGTCAGATAATGCTGCTGAATACTTTGAAAGGTCCTTGAATCTGTTTATGGAGGATGCTGGAATGATTCATCAGTCATCTTGTGCTAGTACCCCCCAACAGAATGGGGTTGCTGAGCGCAAGAATAGGCACCTATTGGAGACTGCTCGAGCCTTACTATTTCAGCACAAAGTTCCAAAAAACTATTGGTCTCAAGCAATCCTTACTGCATCGTACCTGATAAATCGAATGCCATCCAAGGTTTTTGGGATGAAAACTCCTTTCTCTGTTCTTTGCCCTCATCTTCCTGACTTTTCTCTTCCACCGAGAGTCTTTGGGTGTGTATGCTTTATACATGTCAAGGATCCGAAGAAGACCAAATTGGATCCTAGGGCTACAAAGGGAATCTTTTTGGGGTACTCTCCTACTCAGAAGGGATACAAGTGTTATGATCCAATCACCAAGAAAAAATATGTTACAAAGGATGTGGTATTCTTTGAGTCTCAATCCTATTTTCATTCTTCCCAGAATCCTCTTCAGGGGGAGACTAGTGGGATTGAAGAGGATTCTTCTGTTCCCCCTTTCTTTGTGCCTCTCTCTACCTCAGACCTTCCATCTTCTCCTCCTGATCCACCTAGTTGTAGTATCCCGGGTGAATCTAGTGAGGCTCCCATTGTACCAGCCACTACTAGTGATGTTGCAGATGTTACTGAAGACTCAAACAGGCTGCAAAGAGATATCAGAATCACCTACAACAGAAGGAAGAAGGGCCCTCTAACTCATGACAGCAACCAATTGGACTCAGATCAACCTGTCTCAGAAACTCAAGGTAATCCTATCAGTTCCTCTGACTTAGATCTTCCTATTGCCCTTCGTAAGTCTACCCGTTCTTGTACTATCAGACACCCCATTGCTGATTTTGTGTCTTACTCACATTTGTCTCCCCGTTATTGTTCTTTTGTGTCTGCTCTCTCTTCTGTGCATGTTCCTACCAGGTATTCTGAGGCAGTATCTGACCCAAAATGGAAAGAGGCTATGGATGAAGAAATGAAGGCCTTAATGAAAGCAGGGACTTGGGAATTAGTGGATCTACCAGAAGGGAAAGGCACTGTTGGATGCAAGTGGGTGTTCACTGTGAAGCATAGGGAGGACGGGTCCATTGAAAGGTACAAGGCTAGACTGGTAGCAAAAGGGTTCACTCAAAAAGAAGGGATTGACTACAAAAAAACCTTTGCTCCGGTGGCAAAACTCAACACAATCCGAGTTCTATTATCATTAGCTGCAAATTTCTCATGGGAGCTACATCAGTTGGACGTGAAGAATGCTTTCTTGAATGGTGACCTGCATGAAGAGGTTTTCATGGATCTTCCACCAGGTTATGGGTTTGGCAAGAAGGTATGTAGACTGAGAAAAGCCCTATATGGCCTTAAGCAGTCCCCTCGAGCTTGGTTTGAGAAGCTATGTGGGGCCATGAAGAAAGGGGGTTACACTCAAAGTGGGGCAAATCATACCCTATTCATAAGGAAGAAAAATGGCAAACTTATAGCACTTATTGTATATGTGGATGATATGGTAATTACAGGGGATGATCAGGAAGAGATCAAAAGACTAAAGGAGGTCTTGGCTGCTGAATTTGAGATCAAAGACCTGGGCCAACTGAAATACTTTCTTGGTATTGAAGTTGCAAGATCCAAAGAGGGCATCTATATATGTCAGTGGAAATACATCCAATAGAACAAAATCATGGTCTACAGGAGTCAGTAGGAGAGGACTACCTTGATAAGGAAAGATACCAAAAGCTGGTGGGGAAGTTGATTTACTTGTTCCTCACTCGCCCTGACATTGCTTATGCTGTACATGTTGTCAGTCAGTTCATGCACACTCCTAAAATCCCTCACATGAAAGCTGTGGAAAGGATCCTCAGAATTTGAAGTCTTGCCCGGGGAAAGGGATTCTGTTTAGAAAAAATAGTAAAATTGAAGTTGAAGGATATACTGATGCAGATTGGGCTGGCTCAGTTGGGGACAGGAAGTCTACTTCTGGGTACTGCACCTTTGTTGGAGGAAATTTAGTTACTTGGAGGAGTAAAAAATAGAATGTAGTTGCTAGATCTAGTGCGGAGGCCGAATATCGAGCTATGGCTCATGGTGTTTCTGAACTTTTATGGCTTAAGATCCTGCTTGGTGAACTTGGAATAAAGATTGAGTGTCCTCTCAGGTTGTACTGTGACAACAAGGCTGCCATCAACATTGCAAATAACCTAGTGCAACATGATAGAACTAAACATATTGAGATAGACCGTCACTTTGTCAGAGAAAGAATCATCTCAGGAGAACTCTGCATCCCTTATACTCCCTCCGAGATGCAGATTGCAGATGTTCTGACTAAAGGGCTAGCTATAGTGAAATTCTTGGACTTACTTGGCAAGCTAAACATGATTGACATCCATGCTTAGCTTGAGGGGTTGTGTTGGTTTGGCTGTCTTAATTTGTATGTTTATCCTTGTTGGGTCTTAAGTCATTAGTTATTGGGCCTTAGCTACTGGGCCTAATCTTATTTAGTGTTTATTTGACTAGGTGTCCCTCCACTAATCAGGGACATTCTGGTCTATTTATGTAACATTATGTAATGTTGTTATATATAATAGATTAGGGCTAGCTGAGAACTGAAACTGCCGCCCATCTCATATCTTCTTCTTCTTCTTCTTCTCTCATTCGACAGCTCTATTTCAGCAAACATATGACATAATGAACTTTGTGACAAGTTGGGCATGATTGACATGTATGCTCCAACTTGAGGGGAAGTGTTGTAATGTGTAGCGGCTTGTGGCCTAGTAGGGGCATTTCTGCCCTTTCCTCTTGTATTTCTTATGAGCTGTCGCCCTAAGTATAAATACTAACTTAAGCGCCACCAAATTTAGTATTCAGAATACATTCTTCTCTTTTCTCTCTTCTCTCTTCTCTATCAAACTACAATTACTTCTTTTGTTACTTGCAAAAAAGGTGGTTCTACATTGCTTTGATAGTTGATAGACTTCACATTGCAGAACAAAACTAGACAAGGACTCAAACAAACTAGGAAACAAAAACTTCAAGGAACCAAAAGGCACATGCTCAAGATGGTGATGCCACAATTTCAATATACATGGTTTCTCATCATGACAAGACTCGGACTAACACATCAACCCTAACATTAGAGACTGATCAAGAAGATAAACTCCATCGGCTTCATGTCCACTGTCAATTGTCTTCCCTGTACTCAAGTCTTGAAAGACACAATGAGATGGAAAGATGGTTTAGAGCAATTATGAGACTTTATAAGAGAACTAATAGATAAAAGGTTTCTATGCAATTTTGCAACATGGAGTATAGAGTTCAGAGAAAGGTCATTCATAAATTTAACTTCACCCAAACCTGATATCGGGCTCTGGGATCCATCGGCAACGGTAATCTTACCTTTCCCTGAAATAAGTCTATAAGTGGTAAAATAGGAAGGCATACCAGTCACATGATCACTGACTCTTGTGTCAATTATCAAAGAGCTAGAGGGAGGGGCATGACACGCAAGTGCAGTACCTGATTATGCAAAGGCACTAGAAGAAGCATTTGAACCAGTAGATGTAGGCAACTGCTCTTTTCAAGATGGAGTAAGATGCCTCTCAATTTTTCCATCACATCAGAAGTGTCATGAGTAGATGCCAGAGCAGAAGGATTTCCCTCAAGCATGTGAGTCTGAGAATCATGACTTGCAGACTTGTAGTAGCAACATGAGCATTTACTTTCTTTCCAGTTTTAAACTTCTCAGGTTTCAGGTGGGGATTTAGTTTCCAGCATCTATCCTTGGTATGCTTCGGCTCTTTATGCCTCAATTTGTGGCTGTTTGTGAGTTGGTGAGGGTTTGCTAAGCTTCCTCTACTCAACAGTTCGAAGAGGAGCAGATTTATAGATGTTGTAGGTGCAGTTGTGTTTAGTCTTCAATGTGGTGAAGTGAGTGATAGTTTGTGGTGTATAAATAGACTGTTGGTAAGTATGTGAAGCTCCCTTTGTGTTCAAGAAAAGTGTAGTGATGATTTTTCATGGCCTCATCAAGTGGTCACCCTAAACCTGCCGTGGTGGTGTAACCAGACCTAATGAATTTATAGTTGACAACAGTAAAACTCAATGGTACCAACTATATACCATGGGTTAAGTCAGTTGAGGTGTCTTTTATTGGAAGATGTAAGTTGAAGTAGAAGGCCCGTTGAAGAATGGATCAAAAGGATAAAATGAATAGCTACAAGAGAATGCCCAGATCATGACCTCATGGAATAGCATGGAAAACCACATCAGTGTGAATCCTATGTTCCTTGATACAACTAATGAGATTTGGGACCATGCTAAGCAAGGCAAAATTATGTCACAAGAATAAATTAGTTTTACCAAGATTTTTTGTCTCTCCAACAAGGGGATAAAAGTGTTGAAGAGTATTATGTTTCACTGAAGAACCTGAGAAATGAACTTATTGTCTATCAGTCCCAGTCCACTGACTTCAAGGTGCAACAAGAACAGAGGGAGCATCTTGATGTAGCAATATTTCTATCAAATTTGATGTTTGAGTTTGGACTGGTGATGGCTAAAATTTTGGGCAGCAGTGATTTCCCCTCCTTATCTAAAGTTCCCCCCCCCCCCTGGATAAGGAGAGCTTCAACTCCTCATAATGACCATGTTCCTACCTCAGAGAGATCAGCCTTAGTAGCTTCTAGAGCAGGTTTTGCAGGCCGAGTTAGGAGTCAGTGGAAGTGCTACAAGAGGTTTTGGTCGTGGGCATAGAGGTGGCCATGGTGGGGGAAGAGAAGTAGGAGGTATAAGGGGTGGTGCTAAGGGTGGTGGTGGACGTGGATCTATTCATGAATGTTTACATTATAGTGAAGGTCACGTAGTTAACTTCTGCTATGACTTATATGGCCCCCCATCTACTTGAGCTAACCTTGCTGTTATAGGAGATGATCTTAGTACTCACAGCATCACTAAGGACATATCTGCTCTCAGTAATGGAAATGACAAAGAGACTATCTCCATCACATGAGAGGAGTATGAGAGGCTTCGCCAGTCTACTTCTTCTTGTATTACCACTTCCACCCTTGTGAAATTAAGTACAGCTTGCCTTGCCTCCAGATCTAAGTCTTCTTCCTAGGTGACTGACTCTGGAGCTTCAGACCATATGATCAGCTCCTCAAACTTGTTTGTTTCTATGTCTCCACCCTCCACACCCTAGACGGTTACTTTGGCTAATGGCTCTTCTTCCTCCATTACCGGTACTAGTAATGTGTCTCTTGATTTGACCTTAGTTTACACTTTGTTGTGACTGGTAATGATGCCTCAGGAATTCGTGCTCTTAAGTCTTTCCTTCGTATAGAATTTGAGATACTTCCTTGGCATAGAAGTTGCTAGATCCAAGAATGGGATTCTTATCTCCCAAATGAAGTATGTCCTTGACTTGCTCTCTGAAACTGGGAAGATGGGTGCTAGACCAGCTGCAACTCCTATTGATATGAGTCACAAACTGTCTACTTCAGATGGGACATTGTTGGAAGACAAAGGGGTTTTTCAGAGACTTCTTGGGAAGCTTCTGTACCTGTGTATGACTCGGCCAGATATTGCATATGCTGTTAGCTGTATTAGCCAGTACATGCATGCACCTAGAGATACTCATATGGCAGCTGCAGAACGAGTTCTGTGCTATTTGAAAGGTTCTCCGGGAAAAGGGATTCTGTTTGCCAAGCATGGACATCTGAAACTCGAAGCCTATACTAATGCTGACTAGGCTGGAAATATTGATGACAGAAGATCCACTTTAGGGTATTGCAGTCTGGTGGCTGGTAATGTTGTCTCTTGGCGGAGCAAGAAACAATCAGTTGTGGCCCGATCCTCAGCAAAAGCAGAATACAGGGCCATGGCACATGGAGTCTCTGAACTGTTGTGGCTAAGGTCATTGATGGAAGAACTCGGGATTGATTATGACAAGCCAATGATGTTGTACTGTGATAATCAGGCTGCCATCAACATTGCCCACAACCCCGTACAACATGATAGAACTAAACATATTGAGGTTGATAGACACTTTATTCGAGAAAGAGTCTCTTCAGGTGAAGTGTGTCTTCCATTCATTACCTCTGAAGGACAATTGGCAAATTTCCTCACCAAAGGTCTTCCCAAGGCAAGGCTTCAGCATGACACTGGCAAGCTGGGCATGATTAACATCTATACTCAGCTTGAGGGGGAGTGTAGAGAAGATGGGCCGAATGGCCCATAGGCTGTTACTTTATATTATTTTTATGTTCTTCTCTGTAATGGGCCTTATTAGCCATACTCTTCTATGTTCCTTTTTTTGTAATTTCTTGTCCAACTAAGGACCACTCTTGTAATTACTCAAAGATTAACTTAATAAAAGAGTATTAAAGTGTTAGAGGGAGGATTAGTTCGAACTCCTCATCCTCTAACTCTCCTTGCCGCAGCTTTCTCTCTCTCTCTCCTTCTCTAATCTTCTCTAATCTTCTCTTGTTAGTTTTTCTGGTTTTCTTGCACAGTCCCATACTTCTAGGACTGTTTTTCAACTGTACCTAAGTTTCCCTTTAGTCTCTTATCTGTTAGTAAACTTACGCAAGTTTTTCATTGCTTAGTTACTTTCCATTCTTCTTATTGTGTGTTTTAGGATCTCAAGACGGGGAAGACGATTGGTAGCAATCGTGAAGTGGGAGGGCTGTACTATTTGGAAGATCATGGTCCACAGAAGGCTCTCCATACTTCCCTTACCCCACATAAATGGCAATGTCATCTTAGCTATCCTTCTTTGCGTGTTTTGAAGTCGTTGGTTGCTACCATAAAGTATGCCACACAGTTGGAGTGTGAGTTTTACCAACTCACTGAACATCATCGAGTATCTTTTGTTCCTAGAGAAGACAAGAGAGTCTTAAGTCCTTTTGCTTTGGTTCAGTCAATGTTTGGGGTCCAAGTCGTGTGTCTTCTTATAATGGGTTCAAATATTTTGTAACATTTATTGATGATTACTAAAGAATGACATGGGTTTACTTAATGAAGGAACGTTTAAAATTGTTCTCTATATTTCATCTTTTCATGCTGAGATAAGAAATCAATTTGGTGTATGAATCAAGGTGTTTCAATCAGATAATGCTAAGGAATATTTTCATAATGAGTTTCAATCTTACTTCGATTTTGATGGTATTATACATCAATCATCTTACTCACACACCCCCAGCAGAAAGGGGTAGTGGAGCGAAGAATCATCGTGTGACTAAAACTACTCATGGCTTGTTGATTCAAATGTTCATTCCTAAAACTTATTTGAGTGATGCAGTTCTCTTTTCCTGCTTCCTCATAAACTGAATGTCTTCCTTAGTTCTCAATCATTTATCTCCTTTCTCTATCTTGTTTCCTTCTGTTTCTCCCTTCTCCCTTCCTCCTCGGGTGTTTGGTACTTTGGTTGTGTGTGCTTTAATCATAAATTGGGTCCCAACCATGACAAACTTGACCTTCATGCCATCATGTGTTTTCCTCGGTTGCTCTTGCTCTTAAAAGGGATACAAATGCTATGATCTCGTCCTTCGCAAGGCATTGGTCATACCAAATGTAAAAGGTAATTTCACATCTTAGAATACCATGTTAAATAATAGAAAAGGCTGTTGATAAACACTTAATTACTAGTGATAGATTAATCACTAGTAGTTCCACATCTTACAATACCATGCCCATTGATTGTTTAATCATAACAACAATATAACAACTTTAACAGTGTTCCTAAGGTTATAAAGTGTATGCTGAACCTACCCAAGAAAGAAACACATACCAAGTGTATAAACCAACTTCTTAGAATGCATTACAGTTGCAATTAACACACTGGTGCAACAAGTATTAACTATAGTTTAGAGGAAGAAACGAGAGAAAAGAAGAGAAACTAATGTTGAAAAGAAACATAAATAAAATCAGATTACCATGTCGAACACATAAGTTCCAATACCGGGCAAGCCAGCACCTTTTAAGAACAACCTCCTCCTGATATAAGAACATAAAAATACATAGTGCACAAACAAAAGGAAAAAAGGAATCAATTAACCAATATATCCTAATAACTGAACACAAACCATCTCTTCTTGAGTCAGTATCATTCTCTGTGTCATTGTTCGAAGGGATTTAATTTCACATTCAGCTTCATGGAGCTGTTCCATTGCAGATGTTGCCTCATCCCTTGCACTCTAACTCAAAAAGTAGGAACCTGTCAATCTAGGTTTGTAGCCATATACTGATGACAAATTAAACATTGGATGAGAAGAAAATGAACAATTTAAACCAAGAGACAAGTTCTCAATACCTCAGCTTCTAAACGAAGGGATGTAATCTCTTCACTTCGAACATCATGAGTTTGTGCTGCTGTTTTCAAAGCAGCCTGTAACAAAAGCTATATATCAGTTCCAAGGATTGAACAGAATTTTTAGGATAATTCAATAGAAACAGAAATTAGGAAACAATTGGTTTGAATTTGATGCAATCTGAATTCATAATCATCAATCGATTCAACCTTTTTTAACATAAAAAATGTATCAAAAGGCTTCTTAGAAATCTAAAATAGTGTTTTCATAGATTCTGTGTATCATAAGCTTATTTTTATGCAAATCTTTTAGTGTCAAACAACAAGTTTAGAAGTTCCATTGCACGGTTAGTGATTGCATGTAGTGTACTTTGTTGTTCTTAGAATTATCTTTTAGGCATTCTTTTCAAATGAAAATGGTTGATATTAGTTTCTTAGACCTTAACTTGCTCCTATGATAAGCTTATGGAGAAGAGATACTGATAAAAAAAAAGCTTATGGAGAAGAGAACCATTGATATATAAGTTCCTATAAGCACTGAAGATGGAAGAACCTTTTGTACCAGCAAGAAGATGGAAGAAAGTTGTGAAAACGAAGGCAAAAATCTTTGTTTTGGAAGAGGTGTGGACGAGAAAGGATGCAGCGCTGGAGATAGTAGAACTACAAAAAACTTCATTTATTCTTGCAGATTTCAAACAAGGTCGGAAAAGCTCTCATGTGGAGACGGGAGGAAATACTTTGCAGAAACTAAACAGAATAGGAAAGGTCACTTTGTTGGAGTTTACGAGCACTATGGGGAAGGCCTTAAGCAGTACACCTGCTTCCCAGAGGGCAAACAAGCAGCAGGTTGGACAGCAGTTGGGAAGGCAATACAAGATTACATGCAGTTCTCAGATACCAGGCAAGTGGCTTTGGCAGAAGCAACTGAAGTGAAGTCCTCGAGAAATAAAAGGACAAAGAGTATCAAAGGCCTCACAGTATGAAGAGAAGGTGGGTGAGCAGGCTGATCCCAGAAGGGAGTTACATCTGCCTTTGAACCTGCAACAACCAAAACTGTGGATTAATGCCTCTGAAGAGTACTGGAAAGAAGGGCTGGTGTTATCTACAAAAGGAAGAGTTCAAGATTGGAAAGCCTTGGGTGAAGAAATAAGAGGGGTATTGAAGATAACTGTAGAGAAGATGGGCCGAATGGCCCATAGGTTGCTTATTCCTTCTTGTTATTTATGTTTCTTTTCTGTAATGGGCCTTATTCTGGGTCCATCCTGTCAATATTAAGTTCTGTGTAAATTCTTACCCAACTAAGAGCCTCCTTGTAATTATTCAAATATTTTTAATAAAACAGTGTTAGGGGGCTGAGAGAGTGTGAGTTCGAAATCCTCTTCTCAGACCCTCATTGCCGAACCCTCAACTCTCTTCTCTTCAGTTTTCTTCATGGTATCAGAGCATACCTGAACTTCAGTACCCTAGGGCTGGAAGCTTGACTCGTGTTGCCTGATTCTTGGAGGTCATTGGAAGTGCCCAAGACTTGAATCTCTTGGAGAAGTGGTTCGGTGGCCAGGAAGAATAAGAGAAAAGAAAAGGGGAAGAGGAACAGTTCGGTTCTGTTTAAGCTCAAAACTGTAAGTTGTACTCAGATTTCTGGGTTCAGTTTTCTTTCGGTTGTTCTGTATTGCTTTCGACTGTGTTTGGACTGTTGAACTGTCCGAAAGCTTTGGTTGTTCTGTACTACCTTCGGCTGCCATTGAATCTGGTTTAACCCAGAAATTTCTGGGCTGTTTTTCACTCCTTATTGGACTGTCAAACAGCCGAAACATCCCTGTAACAAGGCTGGGGATTGTTGCTTATATCTGGCTGTTTTTGGGGGGCTGTACGAACTGTTCTTGAGGCCTTTTTTCTCCTCTTGACAGTGGGGTTGTCTCTATTGCCCACACTGTGTTTGTAAAAAGGGTACTTCGGCTGAGTGCCAAGTGGTATTTACTTTGAAGTCCAGATTTGAAAAGGGTACTTCGGCTGAGTATCTAGAAGTTTCTGTTTTACTTCTTGAAGGCTGAACTCAGTGTATTGCCTTCTTGTGGTCGGCTGAATTCTGTTCTTGCTTGTCCTTATTCAGTATACTTGTAGAAGTCATCTGAAATCATATTTGGAGTGTTTACATGATGTACTCCTCAGAGTTTGAAAACAAAAGTGGTGCTGAATATGGACTGGTTCAGGGGACTCCAAGTGACTCCTTATTGACTGTGACTATAGTTAAACTAGATGGAACTAATTATCTGGCATGGTCACAATCAGTAAAGATTCATGTATGTAGTAGAGGAAAGTGGGGGTTCATTTCCAGGAGTAAGAAGGCTCCCCCAGAAGATGATCCATCCTACGAGAAGTGGATGCAAGAAAATTACACTATCATTGGGTGGCTTGTGAACTCAATGCAGCCACAAATCGGTCAACACTACCTATGGATGAATTCAGCAAAGGAAATTTGGGACAGTGTTGCAGAAACCTATTCCCAAAAACTCAATGTGGTCCGGGCATATAAATTGAGAAGTGATGTAAAGAATTTAAGGCAAGGAGAGAAACCTCTTGCTGTATATTTCTCAACCCTTAAGTCCTTATGGCAAGAGATTGACCTAATAGAAGTTGTAACTTGGGACACCACCAATGATGCAGAGACCTACAGAAAATTGGTTGATAGGAATAGGGTTTTTGAGTTCTTAACTAGACTAAACCCAGAATATGATATCACAAAACAGAATATTCTTTCCAAGGAGTGTGTCTCTTTGTCACAAGCATATGCATTGGTGAGTAGTGAAGAGAGCAGAAGGGCTGTTCAGGTTCAAGGGGCTGATATTAATGATCACTTTGCCAATATGGGGATTAAACCTAAAGGTAATGCTGGAACTTCAAGTGGCACAGGAAAGAAAGAAGTTATATGTGAGTACTACAAGAAGCCGAAGCACACCAAAGACAAGTGCTGGAAGTTACATCCTAATCTTGTTCCCATTCGGTTTCAGAAAAAACATGATAGTAAAAGATCAAGAAGTGCAAATGTAGCTGCCGGGCCAGATAGTGAAGAAATGTCTGCTTCTGCACAGTTGGCAGCCATGAGAGTAGAATATGAAAAGTTTGGGAAGATGATCAGTCAGCTGAGCGATGTGACCTCTCCTTCCATACAGAGGCAGTTCGATCAGATCGAACTTGCCAAGGACATATTGGACAGTCTAAGGACAATGTATGAGGAGCAGAACCGTTCTACTCGACAGAAGGTCTTGAAATTGTTCATGACCGCGCAGATGACCAAAGGGCAGAAAGTTCATGACCATTGTCTTCGGATGATGGGATACATCAACGAACTTGAAGCTCTTGGATCCGGGCTAGATCTTGGCACGCAAGTGGATGCCATCCTAAATTCTTTGCCCTCTTCCTTCAATGCGTTCACTATGAACTACAATATGAATAAGCTGAATGTCAGCGTCCAGGAACTCAGCAATATGTTGCAGAGGGCCGAGGATTTACTCAAGAAGGATGAGCCTGTGGTTATGCTTGCTGAAGCTAACAAATCGGGCAAGAAAAAGAGAAAGGCAAAGAAGCCCCAGAAGAAGACTACCAAACCCAAGAAGCAGAAGAAGAACAAGGCATCTGATGTCTGTCACTTCTGCAAGCAGACCGGCCACTGGAAGAGGAACTGTCCTACCTACCTGGAATCTAAGAAAGGTAATATCGAAACTTGTGTCATAGAAACTAATATGTTAGTTACTTCTGTGTCCTGGTGTGTTGACTCCGGGGCTTCAACTCATGCGTGTAACTCACTGCAGGGGTTCAAAGTTAGCAGAAGGTTAAGTGAAGGTGAAGTGACACTGTTCTTGGGAACAACTGCAAGTGTTGCAGCTGCGGCAATAGGAACCGTAGAATTAGTTTTTAAAGAAGGAGTCCTTGTACTTAAAGATTGTCTTTATGTACAGAACTTGAGAAGGAATTTAATTTCTGTTTCAAAATTGTGTGCTGATGGATATACTGTTTACTTTAGTAATATGATTACTGTTAAACGGAATAATAAATTCATCGCATGCGGGGAACTAGAGAACGGTCTCTATGTTCTGCATCCTTCTTTGGAAACTAACTTAACCGAAACTACGTCGGTCGAAAATCCCAAGAAAAGGACTCGTGATACAGTAAATCCCACATGCCTCTGGCATTACCGACTTGGCCACATCGGTGTCGACCGAATCACAAGACTGGTAAAGGATGGTCCTTTGGATTTTCTAACCGTAGAAAATCTTCCCACTTGTGAACCTTGCCTCCAAGGTAAGATGACTAAGCGGCCATTTGACGGTAAGCCTGAAAGATGTGCAGGCACACTTGACCTAATACATACTGATGTATGTGGTCCCCTGAGTGTTAGGACACGGAATCAACACGTGTACTTCATCACCTCTACAGATGATTTTTCACGATATGGTTACGTGTACCTAATGAGACATAAGTCTGAATCATTTGAAAGGTTCAAAGAGTTCAGACAGGAAGTCGAGAAACAGTTAGGGAGAGAAATTAAGGCCCTTCGATCAGATCGAGGTGGCGAGTATCTCTCTGACGAATTCAGGGACTACTTAAAGGCCAATGGGATAGTGTCACAACTAGCTCCTCCTGCTACACCTCAACTCAACGGTGTTTCAGAGAGGAGAAATAGGACCTTATTAGACATGGTCCGGTCACTTCTCGTACGCTCAGGCACGGTTGGAACTGAATAGGGTTCCAACCAAATCAGTTCCGAAAACTCCATATGAACTTTGGACCGGAAGGAAGCCAAGTGTGAGACACTTGAAGATTTGGGGTTGTCCTGCACACGTTAAAAGAACAAGTGCGGACAAGTTGGAATCTAAAACCAGCCGTTGCCTGTTTATAGGCTACCCAAAGGATTCGGTGGGTTATCTATTCTATGACCCAAGTGAGCAGAAAGTGTTCTGCAGTCGAAACGCCCGATTCTTAGAATCCGATTACATCCTGGACACCCATCGTTAGGAAATAGTTCTTGATGAGGAGAGCTCAGGAGCAGTGGGAGATGTCCCACAAGTTCCAGGTAATGACCAACCTAGAAGGTCCACCCGGGTATCCAGACCACCAGTCCGATATGGTTATGACCAGGATAGTTACCTGGTGGAAGCCTTGACTAGTGAAGAGGATCCCGTGACTTACGCGGAAGCTATGTTAGACATAGACTCCCAGAAGTGGGTGGAGGCCATGAGAGCCGAGATGGACTCAATGGAGACCAATGGAGTCTGGACTCTAGTGGATCCACCCTCCGGGGTAAAAGCAATTGGTTGCAAATGGATCTACAAGAGGAAGAAGGGCCCCGATGGCAGGATTGAGACCTTTAAAGCTCGTTTGGTGGCGAAAGGGTATACTCAGAAAGAAGGCATCGACTATGAGGAAACCTTTTCACCGGTGGCCATGCTTAAATCCATTAGGATCCTGCTAGCTGTAGCAGCGTACCATGATTACGAGATTTGGCAAATGGATGTCAAAACAGCGTTCCTGAATGGAGATCTTAGTGAAGATATCTACATGCAACAGCCGCAAGGCTTCATTGCTACTGGTCAGGAACACATGGTATGTAAACTTAATAGATCCATATATGGACTTAAGCAGGCTTCTAGGAGTTGGAACATCCGTTTTGATTCTGCAGTCAAAACGTTTGACTTTGAGCAGAATCCGGATGAGCCCTGTGTTTACAGGAAATCCAGTGGGGATAAGATCACCTTTTTGGTCTTGTATGTGGACGATATCCTACTCATTGGGAATGATGTAGGAATGTTGACTTCGGTCAAGGTATGGCTATCACAGCAGTTCTCCATGAAAGATCTTGGAGAAGCTTCATACATACTGGGTCTTCGACTCTATAGAGATAGATCGAAGCGGATAATTGGATTATCCCAGGCTGCTTACATTGACAAAATTGTCAAAAGATACAGCATGGAAAACTCCAAGAAAGGAAACGTTCCTTTCAGGCACGGAGTCACTCTCTCCAAGAAGATGTCTCCCAAGACTTCTGAGGAGATTGAGAGCATGAGAGACGTTCCCTATGCCTCAGCTGTGGGGAGCATCATGTATGCCATGTTGTGCACTTGCCCGGACATAGCTCAGGCGGTGAATGTGGTAAGCAGATTCCAGGCAAACCCAGGACAGGAGCATTGGACTGCTGTGAAGAACATACTCAAATACCTTCGAAGGACGAAAGAGTTTTGTCTGGTATTCGATGGTAGTTCACTGCAAGTTCTAGGGTATACCGATGCCGATTTCCAGTCGGATCCAGATGATAGAAAGTCTACATCTGGGTATGTTTTCACGATAGGATCGTGTGCTGTTTGCTGGAAAAGCAGCAAACAGGGGTCCACTGCAGACTCCACAACCGAGGCCGAGTACATTGCCGCAAGTGAAGCTGCCAAGGAAGCCGTGTGGATGAAGAAATTCATACACGAATTGGGAGCGATTCCATCCAGCACATCACCCATCCCGTTGTTGTGTGACAACAATGGAGCGATCGCCCAGGCTAAAGAGCCTCGGGCCCACTCGAAGTCAAAGCACACCGAGAGGAAGTACCATGTACTGTGGGAGATCGTTGGTAGAGGGGACGTCCTAATTTAAAAGGTAGCATCAGCGGATAATGTGGCAGACCCATTGACTATGCCACTGACACAGAAGGTGTTTGAGAAACACGTGGAAAGTATGGGACTCCGGCTTGTACCAGATTGGACCTAAGTGCAAGTGGGAGCTGTTAGACAGTTTTGTATGCCCTTAGCTTCAATCATTTTGATGTACTTTTGTTATTTAGTGGAAATAAATAAAGTGCATGTTTGATTCATGTTGTTTGGTTTAATTCTGTGTAAAACCCTAAAACTGGACATTTGTAGAGACTCATGTTAGTTTTAAATGTTCACAGCCGTTGGATAAATCTGGGGAGATTTATCCTGCCAAGGCTGATACTGGTGTGCCACCAAGTGTTGGGATGGCCTGTCTCAGCCATCAGGGTAAGACCCGAGGCACATACAGCATGGGATTACTTGAATCCTTGAACCGGACCAGATTTCCAGTCTTGCCCTGGACCTTGGAGATAGATGGGCAAAACTGGAAAGTTACACCTGACCCCTAGACTCGATTATGACACTTCACTAGGTGCTGGATCAGGCTGCCTTTGATATGCCAATCAGTGAGATCCTTAGTGGGGATCAAAACCTGGGTATGTTGGGGCAGTTTGAGAATTCATCTGAGTGGGTGGTCATAGTGACAGAATCAGCCACTTTGTCGGACAAAGGGTAATGATCGGGAATGCACTCTCTCTGATGGAAACCAAACTGCCGGCAGTTGATTTCAATCGTTGGAATTTTGTTTTTGCAAAATTAATATATTTACATATATATGTACGGTTTCAAAATGTTTGCAAATGGTTTTAATTCCCGGGATCCATGTGAGAGGAGAGTGCGGCACTGTTCCTTGCAGCCGAGGGAGAGGTCCTCTCTTGTCGGGCAGTGCTTGATCATTAAGGGCTGAGAGGTTAAGTATAAGACCATTTAGGATAATACCTGATGGGCTAATCTTGCACCTGCCCACAGTCCCTGGGTTTTTATAAGATGGCTTGGCCCAGGGACCACTTAATGTAAGTGTTGGGCCCATAGGGTTCATACGATGGACTCAAGGGGTTCATTGAGATTTTCAGTGAATTCGGCTGGGCCTTGCATTAAAGGCTGGGCCGAACCCATGTGGCTGGTGTGTAGATCAATGCTTGGGTCCCACGCCATACAAAGAAGCCCAACTAGGCAGCAGATTGGAAACTAATTAAACACTGAATACTTAATGGGCCAAAAGCCCATTTCGAGGTGGGCTGATATGATCACCCATCCATGGGGCGAATTTGAGATTGAAGTTAGCAAAAAGGATTGGGCTCTTAGCCTTATCCACTCTTAGAGACCAAATTCAAATCAGATTTGAATCTGGTAACCTCCTGATAAGATCAGGAGTAAGCTAACTCTATCTAGGAAAGGGATTAAGATTATCCCCTATCCAAATACTGATTTGGATTGGGATAACTCCTAATTAGGAGATTTCTTAATCAAGAAGAAAGGAGGAGATTTCGAATGTACCAAGAGGGAGAGAAATCAGATTTCGATCCAAGGGGTTTTGGTAAGCAAGAAAGGTTCCTGCGATTTGAGATTAGATCTCATACTCTCCAGAAAAGAAAACAGTTCAGCCTTTTCGTTTCTGGAGATCTCCTCCTGCCGCCGCCATCTGCATTATTGCAAGATTTGATCTTTGCAGAAAAGAAAGTCAAGAAACCAGTTCTTGACATCAGTCTTGCAAGAAAGACTGAAAGAATTCAGTGTTTAGTACATCCAGGGGATTCTTGCGAAGGATCCAGTGTGTAGGACGCACCCTGCTGGTTCTGTTCCATCCACAGCTGTGTCATCTTCAGCAGGGACAGATCTTGGAGCATTCTTTGGGCGTGAACACCAACTTTGGGAGATACTGTTTCTCCGGATCAGGTATAATCCTCCCATTTATCTTTTGGTACAGATCTGGTTTGATTAGGGTTCAAGTAGATCCTTGAATATTGTATTCTAAATTCAGGGAATATGATTCCCAGTTGGGAGAAGGTAGGAAATTTTTGAAATTCGCCCCACTCATTCCGCAACCTTTATGGCGTCCATCAGATGGATCCTACCATTCTTTCAGTAAACCCCGTGCCACTTCAAGAAGGTGACGGTTCTTCCGTTCAGCCACATCATTTTGTTGTGGCGTGCAGGCACAAGAGCTCCGGTGAAGTGAGCCATGTGAAGCAAAGAACTCCGTGAGGTCACTATGAAAAAACTCTTTTGCATTGTCTGATTGAAATATTTGAATTTCAGTCTGAAATTGGGTGAAGACCATCCGCTGAAAATCTTGGATAATTTTTTGTACTTCCTCACGGGTTTGCATTGGATATACCCAAGTGTATCTGGAATAATCGTCAATGAAGGTAATAAAGTATTTGTAGCCACTCTCAGAAGGTAAAAGTAACAGGGCCCCACACATCCGAATGCACAATGTGAAAAAGAAACTCAGATTTACTATTTCTTTGAGGAAATTGAGTTCTACAATGCTTGCTTAATTGACACGTTTGACAAGAAAAATTGTAAACAGACACGGACTTACACATTTCTGGGAAAACAACTTTCAACGACTCAAAAGACAAGTGACCCAAACGACAATGCCATAAATACATTTTACTCTTTTTGAACTGACTCATAGACTCTGTAACAAGAAGGCCAGCCGTACTCTCCAGCATATAGAGTCCATCAACCATACGACCTCTACCAATTGTCCTCCCCGAGGCCAGATCCTGAATCACACAATAGGAAGGGAAAAAAGTCACGGAACAGTTTAAGGAATTTGTAACACTACTGACTGAAAACAAATTCATAGGAAATTTTGGAACATGAAGAACATTAGAAAGAGTAAGGCCAAGGGGAAGAGAGAGAGTTCCTTGACCAGCTATGGGAGAGTATGATCCATCCGCTAGTTGTTAGACAGTTTTGTATGCCCTTAGCTTCAATCGCTTTGATGTACTTTTGTTATTTAGTGGAAATAAATAAAGTGCATGTTTGATTCATGTTGTTTGGTTTAATTCTGTGTAAAACCCTAAAACTGGACATTTGTAGAGACTCATGTTAGTTTTAAATGTTCACAGCCGTTGGATAAGTCTGGGGAGATTTATCCTGCCAAGGCTGATACTGGTGTGCCACCAAGTGTTGGGATGGCCTGTCTCAGCCATCAGGGTAAGACCCGAGGCACATACAGCATGGGATTACTTGAATCCTTGAACCGGACCAGATTTCCAGTCTTGCCCTGGACCTTGGAGATAGATGGGCAAAACTGGAAAGTTACACCTGACCCCTAGACTCGATTATGACACTTCACTAGGTGTTGGATCAGGCTGCCTTTGATATGCCAATCAGTGAGATCCTTAGTGGGGATCAAAACCTGGGTATGTTGGGGCAGTTTGAGAATTCATCTGAGTGGGTGGTCATAGTGACAGAATCAGCCACTTTGTCGGACAAAGGGTAATGATCGGGAATGCACTCTCTCTGATGGAAACCAAACTGCCGGCAGTTGATTTCAATCGTTGGAATTTTGTTTTTGCAAAATTAATATATTTACATATATATGTACGGTTTCAAAATGTTTGCAAATGGTTTTAATTCCCGGGATCCATGTGAGAGGAGAGTGCGGCACTGTTCCTTGCAGCCGAGGGAGAGGTCCTCTCTTGTCGGGCAGTGCTTGATCATTAAGGGCTGAGAGGTTAAGTGTAAGACCATTTAGGACAATGCCTGATGGGCTAATCTTGCACCTGCCCACAGTCCCTGGGTTTTTATAAGATGGCTTGGCCCAGGGACCACTTAATGTAAGTGTTGGGCCCATAGGGTTCATACGATGGACTCAAGGGGTTCATTGAGTTTTTCAGTGAATTTGGCTGGGCCTTGTATTAAAGGCTGGGCCGAACCCATGTGGCTGGTGTGTAGATCAATGCTTGGGTCCCACGCCATACAAAGAAGCCCAACTGGGCAGCAGATTGGAAACTAATTAAACACTGAATACTTAATGGGCCAAAAGCCCATTTCGAAGTGGGCTGATATGATCACCCATCAATGGGGCGAATTTGAGATTGAAGTTAGCAAAAAGGATTGGGCTCTTAGCCTTATCCACTCTTAGAGACCAAATTCAAATCAGATTTGAATCTGGTAACCTCCTGATAAGATCAGGAGTAAGCTAACTCTATCTGGGAAAGGGATTAAGATTATCCCCTATCCAAATACTGATTTGGATTGGGATAACTCCTAATTAGGAGATTTCTTAATCAAGAAGAAAAGAGAGGAGAATTTCGAATGAACCAAGAGAGAGAAATAAGATTTCGATCCAAGGGGTTCTGGTAAGCAAGAAGGGTTCCTGCGATTTGAGATTAGATCTCATTCTCTCCAGAAAAGAAAACATTTCAGCTTTTTCGTTTCTGGAAAATCTCCTCCTGCCGCCGCCATCTGCATTGTTGCAAGATTCGATCTTTGCAGAAAAGAAAGTCAAGAAACCAGTTCTTGACATCAGTCTTGCAAGAAAGACTGAAAGAATTCAGTGTTTAGTACATCCAGGGGATTCTTGTGAAGGATCCAGTGTGTAGGACGCACCCTGCTGGTTCTGTTCCATCCACAGCTGTGTCATCTTCAGCAGGGACAGATCTTGGAGCATTCTTTGGGCGTGAACACCAACTTTGGGAGATACTGCTTCTCCGGATCAGGTATAATCCTCCCATTTATCTTTTGGTACAGATCTGGTTTGATTAGGGTTCAAGTAGATCCTTGAATATTGTATTCTAAATTCAGGGAATATGATTCCCAGTTGGGAGAAGGTAGGAAATTTTTGAAATTCGCCCCACCCATTCCGCAACCTTTATGGCGTCCATTAGATGGATCCTACCATTCTTTCAGTGGTATCAGAGCCACAGGTTCGAATCTTGAACCAAAAGAAAATCAGATCTGACCCTGCGCAGATGGATAGAAGGTGTTCTTTCAAGATTTGCGCAGATTGTTTTCTTTTTTTCAAGAAACTGTTTCTTGTTAAGGGCGATTGATCTGAAATTAATTTCTATTAAATCCAAAATTTATTTGGAATTGTTCTTTATTTATTTTGATTTAATGGACTGTTCAAACCTGGAGATCGCAGTGCAGTTTTAGCGCAGATGGTCTGCGCACCCTTTTTCTTTTCTATTTATTTATTTCATTCAATTCGGTCTGTAAATAATTTTTTTTTATTTTTAGACTGAATGTATAGGATTTGATCAAGAATGTAATTAATAGAAATAGGATTTCTGTTATTTTTCTTGATTAAAGAAGATGGAAGAAGATGGCGGCGCTGGAGATTTGCAGATGGAGAAATCGTTTTCTGCGATTTGCAGTTTATGAAACTGCAACCCTTGTGATTAACCTCTGTTTTGCAGGTGGTGCGAACAGTCCATAATTGTTTTGTGTTTGCTAGAAATCAAAACTATTAATTTCAGATCATTCAATAATTAATTCTTGAAATTGAAAATCAGTTTTGGACCATTTCGGACTAGATTGGACCAAAACTGTTTGGACCGAATCTGGGTTTCGAAAGGGGCTGTTCTCAGTCCAATTGTCTCACACTTTTGTTCCAAATCTGATGTTCAATTACAGGGATTAATTCGGCCCACCTGTAAAGCCCAGTTTTAAAGGGTTAAAACTGCAAAAGCCCATTATTGTGAGATAAGCTGTATGGGCCGAACTGCTATCTGCGATTCAGCCCATACACCTAGTGGACATTAATCGTTAATGACTTGGTTTTTAAATGGGCCGTTGAATGGGCTTTACAGCAATTAATTGATTGGATCAATTCCTCCTTTACATGTGATGTTTGGATGTTTGATGTGCTGCGACCATGGGCCATAAGTACTTGGCCCGTGATGACTCGTTAGTGGCTCTTGCGCACACCATGACTGAATGCACATCATTGCCATGGTGTCCCTGAAGGTCATTGGATGACCCCCTCTTTGCCTGGTGGGCCCCACAACCTTGAAAAGGGATGCGTACGGAACCCCTAGCCGATGAAGGCCCACCAGAAATCTGACTTTATGAAAGTCAGTGGGAGCCACTTTGGTTTGACCTAAATTAGAACTAGGCCGTGATTTTGTTCCCTCCAGCAAATATGAATGCAAGTGATAGGGAGATCCATATGATGGACTCTCTAAAGGCCTTCCGTCATTAGCACAATGATGGGTCCATCAGTAATGAGGAAACGCACCATAAAATTGGGCTATCCATTTGCTGTTGGATCTGTTAGAGTGTTTCATAAGATGATAGGGGCGTCATAGACCGATGTGGGAGGGGCTTCACCAGAAAATGGGAACTCTCTCACGGTACCTTGGCGTAACCTGAATATGATGGGTGTGCACTCACTGACAGAAGGGTTTACCTGAAAACGGCTCTGAACCTTGTCTGACAGAGGCCAAAGGGAAACTCATTTGATGAGTGGATATGATCCGTCACAGAAAGGTGGTGGGGTTATGCAGCTGAAACAGTTGGCTTCACGCACCCCATGTGATTTCCCACATTTCCAGAGACATTTCGTCGTCTCCGTCACTGAGATAGGAGGGAAATCTCAGAGATGAACAAATGGGAATGGAACATAGATTAAAAGCCATATCTATGTAGGTAAACATGAATCAAACTAAGGTTGTGGACTAATGATTTTGCTGTTTTATCAGAAAATGGCAAACGGTCAATTTGCAAAGCTTCTAGACGATAACAAGCTTAAGGGCCCAAACTATGCCGACTGGTACAGAAATCTTATGCTGGTCCTAACTTCTGAAAAGTTAGACAAGGTAGTGAAAAATCCTGCCCCGGAACGTCCGGGTGATAGGGCTTCTGAGGCCCGTAGGAGGGACTACCAAGATTGGGAGGATAAGAACTCCCTAGCCCGCTGCTTTGTCATTGCCTCATTAGACAACTCAATACAGAGGCAGTTCGATCAGATCGAACTTGCCAAGGACATATTGGACAGTCTAAGGACAATGTATGAGGAGCAGAACCGTTCTACTCGACAGAAGGTCCTGAAATTGTTCATGACCGCGCAGATGACCAAAGGGCAGAAAGTTCATGACCATTGTCTTCGGATGATGGGATACATCAACGAACTTGAAGCTCTTGGATCCGGGCTAGATCTTGGCACGCAAGTGGATGCCATCCTAAATTCTTTGCCCTCTTCCTTCAATGCGTTCACTATGAACTACAATATGGATAAGCTGAATGTCAGCGTCCAGGAACTCAGCAATATGTTGCAGAGGGCCGAGGATTTACTCAAGAAGGATGAGCCTGTGGTTATGCTTGCTGAAGCTAACAAATCGGGCAAGAGAAAGAGAAAGGCAAAGAAGCCCCAGAAGAAGACTACCAAACCCAAGAAGCAGAAGAAGAACAAGGCATCTGATGTCTGTCACTTCTGCAAGCAGACCGGCCACTGGAAGAGGAACTGTCCTACCTACCTGGAATCTAAGAAAGGTAATATCGAAACTTGTGTCATAGAAACTAATATGTTAGTTACTTCTGTGTCCTGGTGTGTTGACTCCTGGGCTTCAACTCATGCGTGTAACTCACTGCAGGGGTTCAAAGTTAGCAGAAGGCTGAGTGAAGGTGAAGTGACACTGTTCTTGGGAACAACTGCAAGTGTTGCAGCTGCGGCAATAGGAACCGTAGAATTAGTTTTTAAAGAAGGAGTCCTTGTACTTAAAGATTGTCTTTATGTACAGAACTTGAGAAGGAATTTAATTTCTGTTTCAAAATTGTGTGCTGATGGATATACTGTTTACTTTAGTAATATGATTACTGTTAAACGGAATAATAAATTCATCGCATGCGGGGAGCTAGAGAACGGTCTCTATGTTCTGCATCCTTCTTTGGAAACTAACTTAACCGAAACTACGTCGGTCGAAAATCCCAAGAAAAGGACTCGTGATACAGTAAATCTCACGTGCCTCTGGCATTACCGACTTGGCCACATCGGTGTCGACCGAATCACAAGACTGGTAAAGGATGGTCCTTTGGATTTTCTAACCGTAGAAAATCTTCCCACTTGTGAACCTTGCCTCCAAGGTAAGATGACTAAGCGGCCATTTGACGGTAAGCCTGAAAGATGTGTAGGCACACTTGACCTAATACATACTGATGTATGTGGTCCCCTGAGTGTTAGGACACGGAATCAACACGTGTACTTCATCACCTTTACAGATGATTTTTCACGATATGGTTACGTGTACCTAATGAGACATAAGTCTGAATCATTTGAAAAGTTCAAAGAGTTCAGACAGGAAGTCGAGAAACAGTTAGGGAGAGAAATTAAGGCCCTTCGATCAGATCGAGGTGGCGAGTATCTCTCTGACGAATTCAGGGACTACTTAAAGGCCAATGGGATAGTGTCACAACTAGCTCCTCCTGCTACACCTCAACTCAACGGTGTTTCAGAGAGGAGAAATAGGACCTTATTAGACATGGTCCGGTCACTTCTCGTACGCTCAGAATTACCCACATCCTTTTGGGGATACGCATTAGAGACTGCTACCTACGTGCTGAATAGGGTTCCAACCAAATCAGTTCCGAAAACTCCATATGAACTTTGGACCGGAAGGAAGCCAAGTGTGAGACACTTGAAGATTTGGGGTTGTCCTGCACACGTTAAAAGAACAAGTGCGGACAAGTTGGAATCTAAAACCAGCCGTTGCCTGTTTATAGGCTACCCAAAGGATTCGGTGGGTTATCTATTCTATGACCCAAGTGAGCAGAAAGTGTTCTGCAGTCGAAACGCCCGATTCTTAGAATCCGATTACATCCTGGACACCCATCGTCAGGAAATAGTTCTTGATGAGGAGAGCTCAGGAGCAGTGGGAGATGACCCACAAGTTCCAGGTAATGACCAACCTAGAAGGTCCACCCGGGTATCCAGACCACCAGTCCGATATGGTTATGACCAGGATAGTTACCTGGTGGAAGCCTTGACTAGTGAAGAGGATCCCCGTGTCTTACGCGGAAGCTATGTTAGACATAGACTCCCAGAAGTGGGTGGAGGCCATGAGAGCCGAGATGGACTCAATGGAGACCAATGGAGTCTGGACTCTAGTGGATCCGCCCTCCGGGGTAAAAGCAATTGGTTGCAAATGGATCTACAAGAGGAAGAAGGGCCCCGATGGCAGGATTGAGACCTTTAAAGCTCGTTTGGTGGCGAAAGGGTATACTCAGAAAGAAGGCATCGACTATGAGGAAACCTTTTCACCGGTGGCCATGCTTAAATCCATTAGGATCCTGCTAGCTGTAGCAGCGTACCATGATTACGAGATTTGGAAAATGGATGTCAAAACAGCGTTCCTGAATGGAGATCTTAGTGAAGATATCTACATGCAGCAGCCGCAAGGCTTCATTGCTGCTGGTCAGGAACACATGGTATGTAAACTTAATAGATCCATATATGGACTTAAGCAGGCTTCTAGGAGTTGGAACATCCATTTTGATTCTGCAGTCAAAATGTTTGACTTTGAGCAGAATCCGGATGAGCCCTGTGTTTACAGGAAATCCAGTGGGGATAAGATCACCTTTTTAGTCTTGTATGTGGACGATATCCTACTCATTGGGAATGATGTAGGAATGTTGACTTCGGTCAAGGTGTGGCTATCACAGCAGTTCTCCATGAAAGATCTTGGAGAAGCTTCATACATACTGGGTCTTCGACTCTATAGAGATAGATCGAAGCGGATAATTGGATTATCCCAGGCTGCTTACATTGACAAAATTGTCAAAAGATACAGCATGGAAAACTCCAAGAAAGGAAACGTTCCTTTCAGGCACGGAGTCACTCTCTCCAAGAAGATGTCTCCCAAGACTTCTGAGGAGATTGAGAGCATGAGAGACGTTCCCTATGCCTCAGCTGTGGGGAGCATCATGTATGCCATGTTGTGCACTCGCCCGGACATAGCTCAGGCGGTGAGTGTGGTAAGCAGATTCCAGGCAAACCCAGGACAGGAGCATTGGACTGCTGTGAAGAACATACTCAAATACCTTCGAAGGACGAAAGAGTTTTGTCTGGTATTCGATGGTGGTTCACTGCAAGTTCTAGGGTATACCGATGCCGATTTCCAGTCGGATCCAGATGATAGAAAGTCTACATCTGGGTATGTTTTCACGATAGGATCGTATGCTGTTTGCTGGAAAAGCAGCAAACAGGGGTCCACTGCAGACTCCACAACCGAGGCCGAGTACATTGCCGCAAGTGAAGCTGCCAAGGAAGCCGTGTGGATGAAGAAATTCATACACGAATTGGGAGCGATTCCATCCAGCACATCACCCATCCCGTTGTTGTGTGACAACAATGGAGCGATCGCCCAGGCTAAAGAGCCTCGGGCCCACTCGAAGTCAAAGCACATCGAGAGGAAGTACCATGTACTGCGGGAGATCGTTGGTAGAGGGGACGTCCTAATTCAAAAGGTAGCATCAGCGGATAATGTGGCAGACCCATTGACTAAGCCACTGACACAGAAGGTGTTTGAGAAACACGTGGAAAGTATGGGACTCCGGCTTGTACCAGATTGGACCTAAGTGCAAGTGGGAGCTGTTAGACAGTTTTGTATGCCCTTAGCTTCAATCGCTTTGATGTACTTTTGTTATTTAGTGGAAATAAATAAAGTGCATGTTTGATTCATGTTGTTTGGTTTAATTCTGTGTAAAACCCTAAAACTGGACATTTGTAGAGACTCATGTTAGTTTTAAATGTTCACAGCCGTTGGATAAGTCTGGGGAGATTTATCCTGCCAAGGCTGATACTGGTGTGCCACCAAGTGTTGGGATGGCCTGTCTCAGCCATCAGGGTAAGACCCGAGGCACATACAGCATGGGATTACTTGAATCCTTGAACCGGACCAGATTTCCAGTCTTGCCCTGGACCTTGGAGATAGATGGGCAAAACTGGAAAGTTACACCTGACCCCTAGACTCGATTATGACACTTCACTAGGTGTTGGATCAGGCTGCCTTTGATATGCCAATCAGTGAGATCCTTAGTGGGGATCAAAACCTGGGTATGTTGGGGCAGTTTGAGAATTCATCTGAGTGGGTGGTCATAGTGACAGAATCAGCCACTTTGTCGGACAAAGGGTAATGATCGGGAATGCACTCTCTCTGATGGAAACCAAACTGCCGGCAGTTGATTTCAATCGTTGGAATTTTGTTTTTGCAAAATTAATATATTTACATATATATGTACGGTTTCAAAATGTTTGCAAATGGTTTTAATTCCCGGGATCCATGTGAGAGGAGAGTGCGGCACTGTTCCTTGCAGCCGAGGGAGAGGTCCTCTCTTGTCGGGCAGTGCTTGATCATTAAGGGCTGAGAGGTTAAGTGTAAGACCATTTAGGACAATGCCTGATGGGCTAATCTTGCACCTGCCCACAGTCCCTGGGTTTTTATAAGATGGCTTGGCCCAGGGACCACTTAATGTAAGTGTTGGGCCCATAGGGTTCATACGATGGACTCAAGGGGTTCATTGAGTTTTTCAGTGAATTTGGCTGGGCCTTGTATTAAAGGCTGGGCCGAACCCATGTGGCTGGTGTGTAGATCAATGCTTGGGTCCCACGCCATACAAAGAAGCCCAACTGGGCAGCAGATTGGAAACTAATTAAACACTGAATACTTAATGGGCCAAAAGCCCATTTCGAAGTGGGCTGATATGATCACCCATCAATGGGGCGAATTTGAGATTGAAGTTAGCAAAAAGGATTGGGCTCTTAGCCTTATCCACTCTTAGAGACCAAATTCAAATCAGATTTGAATCTGGTAACCTCCTGATAAGATCAGGAGTAAGCTAACTCTATCTGGGAAAGGGATTAAGATTATCCCCTATCCAAATACTGATTTGGATTGGGATAACTCCTAATTAGGAGATTTCTTAATCAAGAAGAAAAGAGAGGAGAATTTCAAATGAACCAAGAGAGAGAAATAAGATTTCGATCCAAGGGGTTCTGGTAAGCAAGAAGGGTTCCTGCGATTTGAGATTAGATCTCATTCTCTCCAGAAAAGAAAACATTTCAGCTTTTTCGTTTCTGGAAAATCTCCTCCTGCCGCCGCCATCTGCATTGTTGCAAGATTCGATCTTTGCAGAAAAGAAAGTCAAGAAACCAGTTCTTGACATCAGTCTTGCAAGAAAGACTGAAAGAATTCAGTGTTTAGTACATCCAGGGGATTCTTGTGAAGGATCCAGTGTGTAGGACGCACCCTGCTGGTTCTGTTCCATCCACAGCTGTGTCATCTTCAGCAGGGACAGATCTTGGAGCATTCTTTGGGCGTGAACACCAACTTTGGGAGATACTGCTTCTCCGGATCAGGTATAATCCTCCCATTTATCTTTTGGTACAGATCTGGTTTGATTAGGGTTCAAGTAGATCCTTGAATATTGTATTCTAAATTCAGGGAATATGATTCCCAGTTGGGAGAAGGTAGGAAATTTTTGAAATTCGCCCCACCCATTCCGCAACCTTTATGGCGTCCATTAGATGGATCCTACCATTCTTTCAGTGGTATCAGAGCCACAGGTTCGAATGGTCACGGAAGCTCCAAATGGTCATGGAAGGAGTTGACAATATCCTCTCTTGGGTCGGATCCAGAGTAGTTATGTTGGCCATGTGGTGGTTGAGTCACAGTGGAGGTGGAGGGCTGATTCTCCTGAGTAACCATATTGGCCATGTGGTGTTTCTTGGTACCTTGCTGCCCGGGTCTTCTAATACCATCTGATCCTTGCTTCTTAGGTAAATTCTGAGCCCACTTTGGTTTCCCATGGAGATCCCAACAAGTATCTTTGGTGTGCCGGGGCTTCTGACAATTAGTGCACCACAATTTTTCCTTATCTTCTGCTTTCTTCTGGAGATTTCCTCTCTTGAAAGAAGGTCCACCACTAGTAGAGGGACCCCCCTTTGCCGCCAACACAATTGCATCCCCTCCGGTGCTGTTCATCAAGTTCCTTCTGCTCTCTTCAGATTGGACAAGAGCATAGACCTCCTGAATTGAAGGAAGATCCTTAGAACTTAGAATTTGTACTCTGATGGGTTCATAGATAGGATTGAGACCATGTAAAAAGGCAAACACCCTTTGCTGTGAGACAAGTTTCTTATACAATTTTGCATCTTCCTCACACTTCCACTCAATGTTCTGGTAATGGTCCAGCTCCTTCCAAACAGTTGTCAGATCAAAGTAATAAACTGATAAACTCCTCTCCCCCTATTTACAAGTAGATGAAGCTGCTTGCAGTTGATAAGTTTTGGCATAGTGTCGAAGTTCAGAATAGGTAGACTTTGCCTGATCCCATATCTCATTTGCAGTTTCAGCCCACATGAAGTTCTTCCTTATTTGCGGTTGCATGGAGATCAAAAGCCATGACATAACCATACTATTCTCCTGATCCCATTTATCATGTTCTGCATTTTCAGAAGGTAGTTCTTTGATTCTTCCATTTATGTAGCCTACTTTTCCCCTTGCAGTTATGTATAGTTTGATCCCCCTTGACCACTCTAGAAAGTTTAACCCGTCAAGAGGAACAACAGCCATAGGGAAGGATAGATCATTGTTCCCACTCATTCCATTCAGCATTGTGGAGATTCCGGATGTAGCTGAATCTTCACTACTCATGATTCTCAGTTCAGAAATACACAAAACCAAAGCAGTCTTACAGAGCTGCAATAGTCCACAACAGGACACTTGCTGATTTTCGGCCCCACAGAGAACCAAGCACAAACACTGCAACTGCAGTACTAGGGTTTATCACCTACACTGTGTAGGAGTCCACAGAACACTATACGAACTGCATATGCAGTGTAACCAGGTCTGGAAGACCTACAGTTCACAACTTTGATACAGCTTCTCAGCCCTAAAAAAAAGGTCACAGTAGGAGCAGCAATACGTGTGGTGATTCACCACACCTAATCGGCTGATATCCACTTTCCAGGGCAGCCGAACAGTCACTCAAGTTCTAGGGTTCATCAACAGCCCCTTAGAGTGCAGACTAGGGCAACATACAATCGGAGGAAGGGGAACAGTCCCTACTCAGATTCTGGAACATTAACAGTCGTGCAAGAAGCCATAAACCGGAAGAGGAAAAAAAAATCTCAGTACCAGCAATAGGCAGCACAGTCATCAGTCATGAACTCGAACTCCCTTTCAGGTCAGAGCCTTCCTTTGAACATCTGGGATGGATTTCTACAGTCCTCTTAGCCGCAGCAACCCAGTTACCAGCAAAAATACATGTAGCCGAACCTTTTTTCTGTGCTGGGAAGTTGAACAGTCAGCATACTTGTAGCAGAGCCCTACTCGGCAGTGGAGACTAACCGCAGCACAGAAAAACTTCCTCTTCCTTGTCTTCGAGCATCAGTACTATAACTCCTTCGCAGCAGAGGAGAGAGACCTCAGCTAGTTGTTTTCTAGGCATGGATGAACCTGCTCTGATACCATGTTGAGCAGGAGACCAAGAAGAAGAAGAAAAGAAGAAGAAAGAAGGAGAAGAGGAAGAAGAATAAGAGGCAACTGAGTTAAGGCCTCAACAAAACTTAGCTTCAGTCGAGTGAAGCTTTCTATTTATACTGTTCTGGCCGTACATAACAAAATGTATACAGAATTACGAAAATACCCCTGCGGGTACTAAGCCTGTGTACAGTACATATAATACACCTGTTAACAGTTATGTACAGATGAAGAAGGCCACTTGCAACCAAAGAGAGAGGAGAACCAATCCCAAATACAAGAAGTAAAAGGACAAGAAATAAATAGATGAGCCATTGTCTCTCCATTCTACTAGCAAAGGCAATAGACATGAGGGGAAAGGCACCAGCCTTTCCTTTTTCTTTGAAGTAAATCCAAAGTATCGACCTTTTGGAGAACCACTTCCCAACAGAAATCCCTAAAACCTTTGGTGGAACAGGAGTAGCCCAAACTTGTTTTGTAGGGAAAGGGGTAGGCACAACATCAGAACTAAGTAAGGCATTGAAAAATGAAAAGCAAGAGAAAAACCCCGAGGGGGGCTCTGACCAAATTCTAGTATCTGGGCAAGATTGCTCAAGGAAGGCGGCACCCAAAAGAGAGAACAGCTCATCTACGGAGGCCACCTCTGAGTACCTCAGCCCTATCCTTAGTCCCAAATCCCAAGAACCCTCATTCACACGAATAGAGGAAATGACCTTCAATTTGTTCAACGAAAGAGAGTACATAACCGGGGAAACTTTCCTTAAGAGGAGCACTCCCAACCCAAGTGTCCTCCCAAAACAGAATTTTGTCACCTAAGCAAGCATCATACCTTATAAAAGGTTGAACAGAAGGTAGGGAATCCAACGATTGCTTTCCAAGGGGAGTGGTGAGAGGCCTTGGGGTTGACACCAACATCGCATCCATTTGCTACCATACCATGAATGCTTATCACTACCTTATGCCACAAACTATCCTGCTCTAAGGGAAATCTCCATAGCCACTTTCCTAACAAGGCTAGGTTCCTTAATCTAATATTACCAATGCCTAAGCCCCTGTCCTCTCACCTCTTAGTGACAACGTCCCACTTCACTAGGTGATCCTTTTTTGAGTCACCCGGTTCCTAAAGAAAATCCCTCATCAACTTTTCAATTTGACTTGCTATCTTCATAAGAAGCTTGAAAGTGGACAAGAAATAAACTGGTAGGCTGGCCAAAGTAGACTTGATTAGAGTGATTCTACCCCTAGTGAGATGTAATTTCTCTTCCATCTTGCTAGTTTCTTTGTGAATCTTTCCAAAAGTGGGTGCCAGAAACTCTCTAATATAGGATTTCCCCTAAAGGCAAGCCCAAATAAACCATAGGCCAGCCACTTACCCCACAACCTAGAGAGCCATAGGTATGTTAGACAGTTTTGTATGCCCTTAGCTTCAATCCGATTTGATGTACTTTTGATATTTAGTGTAAATAAATAAAGTGCATGTTTGATTCATGTTGTTTGGTATAATTCTATGTAAGATCCTAAAACTGGACACTTATTGAGACTCATGTTAGTTT
Source organism: Nelumbo nucifera (assembly GCF_055504915.1). Taxonomy (NCBI): domain Eukaryota; kingdom Viridiplantae; phylum Streptophyta; class Magnoliopsida; order Proteales; family Nelumbonaceae; genus Nelumbo; species Nelumbo nucifera. Next base: position 98,907,513 of record NC_142651.1, read on the forward strand.
TAAACGTTCACAGCCATTGGATAAGTCTGGGGAGATTTATCCTGCCAAGGCTGATACTGGTGTGCCACCAAGTGTTGGGATGGCCTGTCTCGGTCACCAGGGTAAGACCCAAGGCACATGCAGTATGGGATTACTCGAATCCTTGAACCGGACCAGATTTCCAGTATTGCCCTAGACCTTGGAGACAGATGGGCAAAACTGGAAAGTTACACCTGACCCCTAGACTCGATTATGACACTTCACTAGGTGTCGGATTGGGCTGTCTTTGATATGCCAATCAGTGAGATCCTTAGCGGGGGTAAAAACCTGGGCATGTTGGGGCAGTTTGAGAATTCATCTGAGTGGGTGGTCATAGTGACAGGATCAGCCCCTTTGTCGGACAAAGGTAATGATCGGGAATGCACTCTCTCTGATGGAAACCAAACTGCCGGCAGTTGATTTCAATCGTTGGAATTTTGTTTTGCAAAATTTATATATATATATATATATACATACGGTTTTGAAATGTTTGCAAATGGTTTTAATTCCCAAGATCCATGTGAGTAGAGAGTGCGGCACTGTTCCTTGCAGCCGAGGGAGAGGTCCTCTCTTGTTGGGCAGTGCTTGATCATTAAGGGCTGAGAGGCTAAGTGTAAGGCCATTTAGGATAGTACCTGATGGGCTAATCTTGCACCTACCCACAGTCCCTGGGTTTTTATAAGATGGCTTGGCCCAGGGACCACTTAATTTAAGTGTTGGGCCCATAGGGTCAATGCGATGGGCTCAGGGGTTCATTGAACTTTTCAGTGAATTCGGTTGGGCCTTGTAATAAAGGCTGGACCGAACCCATGTGGCTGGTGTGTAGATCAATGCTTGGGTCCCACGCCATACAAAGAAGCCCAACTGGGCAGCAGATTGGAAACTAGTTAAGCACTAAACACTTAATGGGCCAAAAGCCCATTTCGAGCTGGCTGATATGATCACCCATCTATGGGGTGGATCTGGGATTAAAGTTAGCAAAAGGATTGGGCCTTTAACCTTATCCACTCTGGGAGACCAAATTCAAATCAGATTTGAATCTGGTAACCTCCTGATAAGATCAGGAGTAAGCTAACTTAATCTGCAGATAGGATTGAGATCATCCCCTATCCAAATACTGATTTGGATTGGGATAACTCCTAACCTTAATCAAGAAGAAAAGAGGAGAAACCCTAAGAGATCATAATCAGATTTCGAACCTAGGGTTTTGTGCAAGAAAACATCCTGCAAATTGAGATTGCATCTCATACACACTCCAGAGAGAAGAGAAGCAATTCAGCCATCTTCACTTCAGGAGTTCTCCTCTAGCCACCGCCTTTCTTTCTTACAAGATTCGATCTTTGAAGAAGAAAGGAATCAAGAAATTGGTTCTTGACATCAGTTTTGCAGAAAAGACTGAAAAGATTTGGTGCTCAGAGTTTCAAGTGGATTCTTGCGAAGGATTCAGTGTGTAGGATGCACCCTGCTGGTTCCGTTCCACATATAGTTGTGTCATCTTCAGCAGGAGCAAATCTTAGTGTCCTCTTTGGGCGTGAACACCAACTTTGGGAGATACTGCTTCTCTGGATCAGGTATAATTCCTACCTTCCCTTTTGGTTCAGATCTGGTTCGATTATGGTACAAGTAGGATCCTTGAATATTGTATTCTAAATATAGGGAATACAATTCCCAGCTGGAAGAAGGTAGGAAAATTTTTGAAATTCACCCACCCATTCCGCAATCTTTATGGCATCCATTAGATGGATCCTACCATTCTTTCAAGGTATCACCTCTTCTTCTTGTTGGTTTAATCCCTCTACATATCTCTTATTCCAATTAACTTTCAAAGTAGAAACCTTCTCAAAGTGTGTCACTAAAAGCTTCAAATTCTCAATTTCCTCTGGTTCCCCTTCACAAAAAAGAATGATATCTGCAAATTGTAAGTGTATGACTATCACTTGATGCCTCCCAATTCTCCAACCTTTGATTAAATTTCGAGTCAGCCCTAGTTATCAACACACTCAAAAAATCCGCTACAAGAGTAAAAAGGAAGGGGGACAAAGGGTCTCCTTGTTTGAGACATCTCTTAGCATGAAAAAAATCTCTAGCTACACCGTTAACCAGTATGGAATAGTGGCAAGTAGTTATACAGTCTTTAGTCCACTTACACCACCTCTCTCCAAAACCTCTACTTTTCAAAACATCTAGCAAGAAGTCCCAATCTACCAAGTCGTAGGCCTTTTCTAGATCAAGTTTACAATTCAAGCCCTTTTCACCTTTTCTTTTCCTGTAATCCACACACTCATTAGCAATAAGGATTTGGTTGATGATTTGTCTCCCTAATACGAAAGCCCCTTGATTTAGTGATATTATAGATGGGAGTACTTTATTAACCTCAAGGCAAGAACTTTAGAAATTAACTTATACATGCTCCCAATCAAGCTGATGGGTCTAAAATCCTTAGGATGGCGTGCACCCACCTTCTTAGGAATCAAAGCTAAAAATGTCACAGTTGCACCCGAATCAATTTTCCCTTTTTCAAAGAATTTTGAGAATACCTCCAGCAAGTCCACCCTTAAAAATGTCCCAAGAATCTTGATAAAAGGCCATTATAAAGCCATCTGGACCCGAGGTTTTTGACCTATCCATAGAGAAAAGGGCTGCTTTTATCTCTTGACTCTCAAAAGGTCTCTCCAAGGACTCCGTCAAATCTCTGTCACCCATCTGCCATTAAAAATCGACTAGAGGCTCTCTCAAACTACTAGGGCTATCAAAGATGGATTTAACATGCTCAACTAGGGATCGTGCAATGTCCGCTTCACCAGTCAACACTTCTCTATTCCAATCCAGACTTTTTATCATATTCTTTCTTTTCCTTCCACTTGCCAAGTTATGAAAAAATCTTGTATTACCATCCCCTTCTTTCATCCATTTGCATCTTGATTTCTGTCTCTAGCTTGTTTCATCTCTTCTAAGGATTTCCTTTAGTTCAACTTTTAACCTCCCTCTCTACTGCCCTCATACTTCCACAAGCTTCTACTAGGTCTAAATATTGAAACCTTTTAATGGTCTCCTTTTTTTTCTTTAACTCTACCAAATTCCTCTTTATTCCAATCTTTAATCCTAGCTTTCAGCTTTTATAGATTCTTATAGAATTTGTAACCTTTCCATCTAAAAGCTACTTGGTCCTCATCCAACCAATCTTTTACTTCCCTTTTAAATTCTGGGTGGAGAAGTCACATATTTTCAAATCTAAATGGGCACGGACCTCCCAATCTTTCTTGTGACAGTCTAATTGGGCAATGATCTGACGTAGGTCTAGGTAGAGCTCTTACAGCCAGCTCTCTCCAAAATTCCTCCCAATCTGAAAAGAAAAGGAATCTATCCAAGTTACAGCTAAGGGGCTCTTCTTGAAAGTTAGACCAAGTGAAATTAGCTTGTAGCATTGGCAACTCTCTTAACTCAAAGGAGTCCACAAAGTGGTTGAATTCCCTCATGCTTGAGGTGATCCTATGGTTGGGGTTGTTTGTTTCAGAGACAAATCTAATCACATTAAAATCACTTCACCACCCAAAATCCAGACCCTCCCACATAGCTGCTGCAAGTTCTTGCCAAAGCTCCTCCCTTTCCCTATACAAATTTGGACCATAAACATTTGTTAGTGCCCATTCCATCCTATCCTTTCTCCTCCTAAATTTTGTTGTAACCATGAAGCAACCAATTTAATTCTTTGGAGCAATCCATCTCTTCATTTTTCCAAATGGCATAAATGTTGAGGAAGGTGATTTGAAGGACATGGCAAACTCTTTGGGTTGCAAGAAAGGGGATTGACCACTTAAATACTTAGGATTACCTCTAGGTGACAACCCTAGATCACTCAGCTTTTGGGTCCCAGTGGTAGAAAGGTTTGGGAAGAGATTAGCTAGGTGGAAAAAGAATTACATTTCTTTGGGAGGAAGAATAACCTTGATCAAATCCACCTTAGCAATCCTTCCTGTACATTATATGTCGGTCTTCAAGATGCCCCAAGTCGCTGTGAGAAAGATAGAAAAGATTATGAGAGACTTTTTGTAGGAACCTGCGAAAGGGAAGAAATATCACTTGATTAGGTGGGAGAAGGTGGTGAAATTGAAGGTAGAAGGGGGGCTGGGAATTGGAAATGTCAGAATGAAAGCCATTCATGATATCCTTCCTGTTTTCCTCAGCCACATCAAGTATGACTTGGTCTCGGGCCAGAAAATAAGGTTTCATTAAGATATTTGGATTGGTGAGTCACCTTTGATGGAGACTTTTCTGTCCCTTTATACTCTTTTCAATCCCAAAGGTAGACCAATGTCTGCGTTTCTCTACTCTCCTTCTTCTCTTTCTGGGTTGAACTGGAATTTGGGCTTCACCAGGAATCTTAAAGAGTCTGAGGTTCCCTTTGTGTCTGCTTTACTTACCTTGCTTAACTTTCTGGTCCTAGGGAAAGTTGGCTTGGATAGTTGGATAGTAGGATGTGGACCATTAATCAAGCCAGACTTTTCACCTCTAAGTCTTTGTTTACCTCTCTTATTGCCTCCTCACTTTCCCCTTCTCTTTCCTTCCCTGTTAAGGAAATTTAGTGTGCTCCCATTCCTCCTAGAGTCAGTGCTTTCTGCTGGGAAGTGTTTCATGGATGTATTAACACTTGTGATTTACTTCAAAGGAAGAGGCCAAACTGGTACTTGTCCCCTAATTGGTGCTGCTTATACAAGTTAAATGGTGAGACTATGTTTCATCTCTTAATATCTTGTCCCTTTGTTGGCTTTATTTGGGATTGGTTTGCTTCACATTTTGGTTGCAGGTATTTGGGATTGGTTTGCTTCACCTCTTGATAGCTTGGAAGGGTTGTTTAGCCCTTCTGTTTGCAATTGTACAGAAAGGAGGGGCAGGTTGATGCGGAAATGTACTAGGGCAGCAGTGGTTGGACAGTCTGGGAAGAAATAATCTCAAGAACTTTCCAGGATAAGGAGAGGTGTAAGGAAGCCTTAATAGAGATCATAACTCTAAGAGTGGCATAATGGGTCAAGACCTTGAATCTCTTCTCTGATTTTAAGGTTGATTTTTCAGGTATTGGGGGGCTATTGCTGACTCCTCTTCTAGAAGATAGCTGGTAACAGTGGAATGGTCATCCCCACCTATTGGCTGAATGAAGCTGAAATTTGATGGGAGTTGTGTGGGCAATCCAGGCCCATCCGGAATTGGAGGGGTAATTAGAGATGAGGAAGGAAACATACATGCCTTTTTCTCAGGTCCAACTGAGCAAGGTGATGTAGCCACAGCAGAATTCTTGGCAGCAGTTTTTGGAGTTGGGAAAGCCAAAGAATTGGGTTCCGAAACGTCAATTATTGAAGGTGACTCCAAGATAGTTATGGATTGGCTAAAGAAGGGGGAAGGAGTGTCTTGGCATCTAAGGAATGATCTCAGACGGTTCTATTGGCTTTCTAAGGATAAGTCCATTCAAGTTAATTGGGTAAGAAGGTTTGCTAACAGCCTGGCGGATGGTGTAGCTAAGCAAGGGGTTCTTTCTCAAAAAAATCTACGTTTTGGGCTCAATTGTATTTCTGTGGGGGATTTTGACACTGTCATATTTGTTTATTCCACAACTTCTTGTTGTTCTGTTTTCTCATAATTTTAATAAATTTCGTTCTGAGTTATGATCAAAAAAGAAAAAGTTGGAAGTAGATATAAGATTATAATTGATCATGTTATTGACTCTGAACTATACAAGTATGCGCATGTGTTATATGTATGTGTGTATTAAGATGCACTATCCTGCATGGAGATTGGCATGGGACAAGCAATTGTATGTACCTCCCTTTGTTGCAGTGCTGCCTCCTTCCTGAATAGTAAACAAACCAAAAAGAGTTATAGATGTATAAGCATATAAAGACAGAACTGACATGAATCTGAACTTTAAACCTTGCCTGCTTAAGAGACGGGCCTCTAATGATACACCTTCTCCAATGGTAGCAACCTATATCAAGATAAGCTCTTATAGATAGAAAAGCAAATGAAAAGTAAAGAAAAACTACTTTCACACATGAAGAATCCATTACTGCCAAAATTGGAGAAGTGTTCTCATTTATAATGCAGAAGGCAATCTGTAACTGGAAGTCGTCAAGACATCAACTGAGATACACCAGATAGCTGAAGCTAATTCATGCTTCAAAGATACATATGTAAATTCTCATAAACCCAATTCTTAATTTTCTAATGCACATGTTGAGCACAGAAATCATTTACTTTTACTATCTTATCACCCTAAAATGTAGGGATTCACAACAGAAATAGCATGTACAAGTAAAGTTTGAACCAAAACCACCTTTTAGTGCCAAACTTCCTTGCTCACTAGTCATAGTCAATTAATGTTTTAAGCCCATAGATGGTTATGTATTTTGCATAGAAACATGGAAGTATACTCGAAATAATATTCAAAGTGCTTGCAAACAGATTGAGGGAAGTGTTGGGCTCTTTAATTTCCCCCTCCCAAGGGGCATTTGTGGATGGATGTCAAATTTAGAATGGGGTGCTCATAGTAAACAAATGCATGGACTCCAGAATTTTGCCAAGGACACCGGGAATCAAATGTAAACTGGATTAAGAGAAAGCTTACGATCATGTCCAGTGGGATTTCCTTGAGTACTTGTTGAGACATATGGGCTTTGGCCCGAAATGGAGGTCCTGGATTAGGATATGTATCTCAACTGCCTGGTTTCCTATTACGATAAATGACCAGCCAAAAGACTTCTTCAGAGGAAAGAGGGGTTTGGGAGAGGGAGATCCTCTTTCTCCATTTCTATTTATAATAATTGTGGAAGCTCTAAATGGACTGGTTAAGAAGGCAGAAGGAGGAGGTTACATTGAAGGATTCAAGGTGAGTGATGACAACCCCTTTATCTCCCTCCTACAATTTGCAGATGTCTATTATTTTTTCAAGAGCAAGAACTGAAGATCAACTGTTTTTGAGATGCCTAATGATCTGTTTTGAAGTTGCCTTGGGAGTGAAAATAAATTTGAAGACAGTGAGATAATTCCAGTACGTGATGTGGTTAATATCCAAGAGTTGGTGGCTGTTCTTGGTTGCAGGTGGAGATCATTACCTTCAAAATTTCTGGGCCTGCCTTTGAGAGTTAATTATAAGTCAAAGGAGATGTGGAATCCATCATTGAAAGGTTCAACCACAAGCTTGCAGGTTGGAAAAGGCTTTACTTATCGAAAGGGGGTAAAGTTACTTTAATCCAAAGTGTTTTACTGAATCTGCCAACATACTATTTCTCCTTATTTTCAGCTCCAATCTCAGTAATTAACTCTCTTGAGGAGGCAAGAAGGGACTTTCTTTGGGATGGGATGAATGATGAAAAGAAGTTCTATCTTGTGGCAAGGCAGCAGGTTTGCAAACCAAAAGTAAGAGGGGGGTAAGTCTAAAGCCTCTCCAGGAAATGAATAAAGCCCTCTTGGGAAAATGGCTTTGGAGGTACAATACTCAGAGGGACGATCTTTGGAGGAGAATCATTCAATGCAAGTATGATTCAGCTGAAAACTATTGGCTTACTGAGGCAGTCCAAGGTTCCTATCAGCAGCAACCGGCAATGGTACATTCACAGATCCAAATCAGACCACATATTGCAGATCAGATTAGATGGGCAGCAACCATAAATCGTGCATTCTCAGTCAAATCATTTTTCAACAAGCTAATTGGCCTGGGGGGCCACTCCTAAGGCGTTGTGTTGGATCTGGTCAGCTGCAGCCCCATCTAACGCTATCTTCTTTTTGTAGACTGTTATTTTGGACAAAATTCTTGAAATCAACAATCTGCAGCAGAGAGGGATGATCGTAGCCTGTTAGAATGTTAGAATGAAGTCTCTTTGTATGAGTGTTCGGCTGATAAGAGTCTTATTAGCCCATACTTAAGTTAAATTATCCTGTAACTGGGCCTGGGTTAATGGGCCTAAGCCTGTTTAATGTTTTAAGTTAACTGGGTGTCCCATCACTAATCAGGGGCATTCCAGTAAACTCTTGTACCATTGTACTTCATTCAAATATAAATCATTGCTGGTCGACTGAACAGTACAGTTCAACATTTTCCAGCATACCAGTGGTTTTCTTCTTCACTTCTCTACTTTGAATACAGCATTCAGCACACATAGCCAATCACTGTAAACTTTGTGGCAATGCTGAGGAAACAGTGCCTAGGGGAAGGAACCTTTTTTGGGAAGAGTTGAGTGATACTAGGAGCCTTTGGGAAGGTCCATGGTGTCTAGGGGGATTTCAAGGTTATTAGATTCTCAAATGAGTCAAATAATCCGAGCCATGGAATAACTACAAGTATGACGAAGTTCAATAACTTGGTGGAGGCTTTGGAACTGAAGGAATTACCTCTCCTGTATGCACACTACACTTGGTCCAATTTTCAAAATAATCCAGTTTGCTCAAAATTGGATAGTTTTTTATTCATATTGGATTGGGAAGAGATGTGGGAAGATTTAGCTTCAAAAGCCCTGACTAGAATAACCTTAGACCATTGTCCTATAAGTTTAGGGGAGGAGAGGCTCATAGGAGGACTAACCCCTTTTAGATTTGAAAACATGTGGTTGGAAGACCCCCAGTTCGGGTGAAAGTTAAGGAGTGGTGGGAAGAAAGTGGAATCTTTGTGAGAGAAAAAGGAGTGATATTTGTCAAAAAGCTAAAGAGACTAAGAGAGAGGATAAAAGTGTGGAATAAAATTTTGGGAGGGTGGAGGATAAGAAGAGCTGGATTCTTAAGAGGGTAGAAGAGTTAGATGAAGAATCCTTGAGAATCTTATTAGAAGATGAAAGGAAAGAAAGATGGGTTTTAAAAGAGAGATGGAAGATCTTGAGGAAGGAGAAAATTTCTTGGAGACAAAAATCACAATGCAGAGGGCTTTTAGAGGGTGATAGGAACACTATATTTTTTCACTCTAGAAAATGGAAGAAGAAAGAAAAACTTCATTCATAGAGTAGGGTTTGAGGGAGAAATGCTAACAAGGCAAGAGGACATTGTGACAGTTTTTGTAAATCATCTTAAAGGCATCTACGGAAGGACCAAAGAAATACTTTTCCTAAGCTAGGTTAGTGTAATCACCATGGAATCTTGGTGGTTGGTCAATTCTCCGAAGGTCCAGAGAAGGCGACAGGAAAGAGAGAGAACGTGGGGAAGAGAGGGGAAGAGAGGAGAGAAGGGAGAGTCTCTTTCTAAGAAACCCTAGATTAAGGTTATGTGATCTCTACCTGCTGTGGGGAAGAGTTATTCCCCTTTATATAGAGAGCACCCCAAGACTATAAGGAGAAGGATCTAAAAGGAGACCTTTCCTATTAGGAAAGGGGACCTTTCCCATTGGGGTTTCGCCACATGTCTATCGAGATCCTCCAAAGACAAAGTTTTCTTTTTCTTAAGGATTCTCATGTAGCATGTGTAGACTACGTCCCCTTGCGGGTTTCCTAGTAGCAACATGTTAAAGGACAAGATCTGACTTGTGATGTTACCGCAAGTCGACGCCTATCGTTCACCGTGGGTCCTAAGAGGTGTCTTATACTCACCGCAAGTCTTGGATGGCCTTCTGTGCTTATCGCAGATCTCGGGTAGCTTTTAAGCTCATCGCAAGCTTGTGTAGGCTTTGAGCTCATCGCAAGCCTGTGTAGGCTTTGAGCTCATCACAAATTTGCGCCGAGTTGTGAACTCGCCACGGCTGTCTCTGTAGCATTGGTTTAGCACCTTCAGTGCTATTGCAGTTGTGGAGACCAACATATACCTACAGTTAGGTCAGATTGTCTCTATCCCAAAAGGAAACATTGGAAGGTAGGTTCACCTTGGAGGAGATAAAAGAAGTAGTGCTCTTAATTGATAATTCAAAAGCTCCAAAACCAGATGGTTTCACTATGGCTTTCTACCAAAAATGCTCAGAGATAATCAAAGAATATTTATTGAAAGTCTTCAATGAACTTTGGGTTAAAAGTGAAGTAAATCTAAGTGCTAATGCCACATTTATTGGAGTAATTTCAAAGAAGAAAGAAGCTTTACACCCAAAGGATTATAGCCCAATAAGCTTGGTGGGAAGCCTTTATAAAATCCTAGCAAAGGTCATTTCTAGGAAACTGAGCAAGGTGTTCCACTTGTGATTTCAAAAAGTCAAGGAGCTTTTGTCTAGGGGAGACAAATAATAGATCAAATTCTGATTGCAAATGAATGTGTAGAGGATAAGAGGAAAAGAGGGGAAAAGTGTATAATTTGCAAACTAGACCTAGAAAAGGCTTATGGTTTTGTGAACTAGAATTTACCTTTGAAGATTTTGGAGAAAATGGGCTTTAGAGTTAAGTGGCAGAAATGGAATAGAGGATGCATCCATTCTTGTCACTATTCTATTCTGATTAATGGAGTTTCAAGAGATTTCTTTGCAGTAAAGAGGGATTTAAGGCAAGGGGACCCCCTCTCTCCTATTCTCTTCATATAGTGGCTGATGTGCTAAGTAGAATGATCTCAAAAGCATATGAAAGTAATCTCCTAAGGGGTTGGAGAGTGGGGAGGCAAGAAGTGACTATGACACACTTTTTGTGGATAATATTTATCATTTTCTGTGAGGAAGGAATTGAGAATTGGTGGAGAAATTTAAAAGAGGTCATCTCTGGTTTTGAGTGTTGCTCCAAATTGAGAATAAACTTAAGGAAGAGTTTTTTTTTGGCTGGGGTAAACTTACAAGAAGAGTTAGAAGCACTAGCTGAATGCTTGGGATGTCAACTAGATCATTGGCCTTTAGTTTATTTAGGATTAGCCCTAGGTAGAAATCCAAAATCTGTATTTCTTTTTGGAATCCTGTCTTGGAGAAATTCGAAAAGAAGCTTGCAGTTTGGAAGAGAAATTATATTTCATTGGGGGAAGGATTACTTTGATTAAATCGATACTAGCAAACCTTCCAACCTATTTTCTCTCCATCTTTCGTATTCCAACCAAATTAGCAAGAAAGTAAGTGAAAATCACGAGAGATTTCCTTTGGAAACCAGGGAAGGAAAGGAATGACCATTTGGTGAAGTGGGAGATGGTGTGTAGACCAAAGCGCCAAAGGGGGATTAGGCTTAGGAAACTTGCTACTTAAGAACACTGTTTTACTTGGGAAATGGTTGTGGCAATCGCCTCAAGAGAAGGAGAGTTGGTGGCAAAAAGTCATAGTAAGCATTATGGTGCTTCGGGCAATGGATGGGATGCAAAGGTCTTGCCTCACACTTCAGCTTCTTCACCTCAGAAAGCCATTCATGAGGTACTGCCTATTTTCTTAAATTTTACGATGTTGGATGTGGAAATGGTAGTAAAGACCTTCTTTGGGAAGATATCTGGTTAGGTGATACCCCCTTAAAATCCCAATTCCCTTTGCTCTATTCACTTCCTAGTCTTCAAAACAAACCTGTAGAGATGTAGAGCAATAATTAGTGCTGTTATTTTATTTATTGTGGTCCCCAGCGCTGCAGTTAGTCAGTTCCTACTTTATATTTGTTGTTAGGCTGCTGTCCGCAATGTTAGTTTTGTTAGTTATTTGCTTATATAAGCAGTAGGGGCATTAATTTAATTGCTGTCTTATATTTTGATGTTATTATAAATAGCTGAGTGGAGGCAGCAACTAAAGCCAACACTCTTTCTCTCATCTTTTTCCTCTCTCTTCTCTTCTCTCCTCTCTTCTTTCTTTCTTCTTTTCTGGTATTTTTTCTCATTTAATTTGCATCAACAATTGGACTGATTACAGTCCTCATTTGCCAATTTGGTATCAGAGCCAATCTAGGGTTTCTCATGTGTGTCTAATCCAGCCGACCACATGAGAACTTCCTAGGGTTGGAAGCTTAGAAAGATCTGTCCATCGGCTGATTCTTGGAGGTTACTAGAAGGGTTTATCAGTTGTCCAAGAGATTGTAGAGGCTTGGAGAGTATTTGGTAATCAGGAAGAATCAGAGAAGAACAAGAAAGATAAAGATTAGGGTTCAGACTGAGATTGGAAGTGGGAATCAGGTTTTTTCTGGATAAGTTTCTATCTTCCTTGAGATCAACACCAATCAGAGATAGATTAGACCTATTTAGAAGCTGCGGCTGAGAATTGTTTCTATTCTCTCAAAGTTTTCTCTAGGTTTTTTCTTAACCCTACAATCAGACCTGACTGTTAACACCTTTTGGGTGATTCCTAAATCAGTTTCAGCATTCCAGACTGTTTTCTAAGTGATTTTTAGACTGTTTTCAGCTTCCAAACCTTTTTTTTTTCTGCGTGAGAACGGTTTTCTTTGGGATCCCTTTGCTGAGAACTGGCTTCTCCTAATAAACCTATTACAGAAATGGCAGGAGCTGAGTTTAAGACTCAAGGAGAAGGTGTTTTGGGGGATGGAAACATGGCAGAAAACAATTTTCAGATTACTACTGTTAAATTTGATGGTTCTAATTACTTGGAATGGGCTCAGTCAGCCATGATGGCAATTGGGGGCAGAGGGAAGTAAGGTTATGTGAATGGAGATGTAAAGAAACCAGCCAAGGAAGACCCTTCATATGCCAAATGGGTTCAAGAGAACTATTTGGTCATGACTTGGCTGTGTAACTCTATGCAGCCTCATATTAGCCGCAATTACTTGTGGGCAAAAACAACTAAGCAGATTTGGGAAGTGATGAAGGAGGCCTACTCTTAGCCACTCAATGTTGCTAGGGCCTATGAATTGAAATGTGAAGTAAATAACCTCAAGCAAGGGGAGAAGCCAGTTTTAGTTTATTTCTCCACTCTGAAATCTTTATGGCATGAAATTAATCATCTAGAAACCACTGAGTGGGAAAGTCAGAAGGATGCAAAAACCTATAGAAAACTGGTTGGGACCAATAGGGCTTTTGAATTCCTAGCTGGCCTAAATTCAGAATATGATATTGTGAGACAACAACTGCTCACAAGGGAGAGAGTGACCTCATCTCAGGCCTATTATCTAGTGCACAGTGAGGAAACTAGGAGAAAGGTTAGGTTGCAGTTTCAGCCTATGGAATCAGCCCTAGCAGCCATGAAACCAAAATTTGGGGGTGACAAGGAAAGGGACATAAAGAAGGAGGATAAGAAGGATTTAGTTTGTGACCATTGTAAAAAGTCAAAGCATACCAAGGACACTTGTTGGAAGTTATAACCACATTTAATGCCAGCAAAGCTCAAAAACAAAAAGGGGAATGCTAATGTGGCTATCACTACTGATGGTGTATCCTCTTCCAGCACAAGAGCCACATCCCTAGATACTTTAGTTGTTGCCCGAGCTGCTCTGACTCAGTTAGAAAGTGAAGTTGGTACTTTAGTCCCCTCATCTCAGCCACCAGTTACATCTGCTACACCTACTTCGGCATTTGCTCATTCAAGTATACGGGCATCAGCATATCATGCTTCAGGCCCAGGTAACAATGCACCTTGTTGGGTCATAGATTCAAGTGCACTTGACCACATGATAAGCTTTTCTTCTCCATTTACTACTTATTGATTATCCTTTGGCAGAGATAGAGTATCCATTGCTGATGGATCCCTTGTTCCCATCTCTGGGAAGGGAAACATTAGACTATTGGATGCCATCTCCTTGTCCTCAGTTTTGCATGTTCCTAAACTTGGTACTAATCTATTGTCAGTTAGTAGCATCACTAAAAATCGAGATTGTTCAATGACCTTTTTCCCTAATCGATGTATTTTTCAAGATATGGAGACAAGGAAGGTGATTGGGATTAGCCGTGAAACAAATAGAGTATACCTGATTGGAGGGTGTCTGCATAGGGAAGATAAGGAAGTTGGAAGGTCTCTTGTTTCTCAGTCTGTGAGTCAGGTTATGCTTTGGCATAATTGATTGGGTCATATGTCTTTTAGGTCTTTAAGTAGTTTGTTTTCCAATTTGTTTGAGTCAGTCCAAATGTCTAGTTTAAAATGTGAAAGTTGTGAACTTGTAAAGCATTGCAGAACAACCTATTCTTTGAGCAAGAAAAAGAGTACTATTCCTTTTGAAATTGTGCATATTGATGTTTAGGGACCATATCATATCACTATTGTGGGGGGATACCGATACTTTCTGTTGTTTGTTGATGACTATACTCATTTTTCATGGGTTTATCTTATGCACTCTCGAGATGAGGTCCCTATTCTAACTTGGAACTTCCATCAAATGGTTTTGACACAATTCAGAGTCAAAATCAAAGTTTTCAAATTAGATAATGCCAAAGAGTATTTTGCAAAACCCTTGGCCTCATATTTCCTTGACCATGGGGTCATTCATCAAAGCACTTGTCCCCATACACCTCAGCAAAATGGAGTTGCTGAGAGGAGTAATAGGCATATATTGGAGGTAGCTAGAAGCATTATGCTAAACTCCAATGTTCCTATACATTTCTGGGGGGATACTATTCATACAGCCGTGTATCCCATCAATTGAGTTCCTTCACGGGTCCTAGATATAAAATTCCATTCAGCCTCTTATATACCGATAAGGACTTGTTCACAATTCCCTTTAAAACCTTCTGATGTACTTGATTTATTCAGATTCTTGGGCCTCATCATTCTAAGTTTGACCCTAAAGCTTCCAAATGCATATTTCTTGGGTATGTACAAAATCAAGAGGGACATTGCTGCTATGAACCTACTTCTGGGAAACGGTTTGTTTCTATGGATGTCACCTTCTTTGAGGATGTTCCCTACTATCATAGAGTTTCTTCTCAAGGGGAGAGTAGTGAGATGGGTTCACCTACATCAAAAATTCCTTTACCTATCCCAATCTCTGAAGGGGAGTGTAATGAGGAGGGTTGTCATAAGTGTAGGGAGTTGAGGGTGTTTCACAGGTAGTGGAGACAAGTTGATTTCGGTCCTCAGCAATCCAAGCAAACTCCAGTTTCCTCTGTGGCTCCAGATCCAAGTACCACAGCTCCCTCACATCCTACTATAGATGAGATACCTCCCACCACTGAGCCTAATGAGATGCCTCCCATTATTGAGCCTTCTCCTCCTTTGGATGATCTTGATCTTCCAATTGTTGTCTGCAAAGGGAAACGCCGTTGTACTTCATCTACAACACTTTGTATTTCTCAATTTTTGACTTATGATCATTTGTCTCCATCCTATAAGTCCTTTTTGGCATCTATCTCTGCTATTCCCATTCCCAGGACAGTGCAAGAAGCCTTGTCAATACCTGAGTAGAAGGATGCCATGAAAGTAGAAATGGATGCCCTTCTCAAAAATAATACTAGGAGTTAGTTGATCAGCCAAAAGGGAAGAAACCGATTGGGTGTAAATGGGTGTTTATAGTGAAAGTGTGAAACATAATGTTGATGGCTCTATTGAGAGGTATAAGACTAGATTAGTTGCAAAGGGGTTTACACAGACTTATGGCATAGACTACTTGGAGACTTTTGCACCGATAGCCAAGATGAACATTATCAAAATTTTATTGTCTATTGCAGAAAATTTTTCATGGCCACTGTGCCAAATGGATGTTAAAAATGCCTTCCTCAATGGTGATTTGCAAGGAGAGGTGTACATGGAGTTAGCCTCCTAGATTCTACAGTATAGAAGCAGGGAAAAAGGTCTGTTGATTGAATAAAGCCTTATATGGACTGAAACAGTCACCAAGAGCATGGTTTGATAGATTTAGACTAGCTCTTGGAAAATTTGGCTATGTCCAAGCCCAATCAGATCACACTCTTATAATTAAGAAAACAAACTCCTCCTTGGCTCTACTTGTTGTTTATGTGGATGATCTTGTGGTCACAAGGAGTGATACCCATGAGATTGACTCTCTAAACAACTGCTTCACCAAGAATTTGAAGTCAAAGACTTGGGAGAACTACATTATTTCTTGGGTCTTGAAGTAGCCCGGTCCAAACATGGGATTTTTGTCTCCCAAAGGAAGCATGTTCTTGATCTTCTGGAGGAAACTAGGAAGCTAGGTGTAAAACCTACTGACACACCCATTGAACAAAACCACAAGATAAGAACCGAAGGTGGAGAGCCCCTTGAAGACAAGGTTATGTTTCAAAGGTTGGTTGGGAAACTGCTTTGCCTTAGCCTCACCCGACCAGACATTTCTTATGCGATTAGTGTAGTTAGCTAGTTCATGCATTACCCCAAAACTTCTCACCTTCTTAAAGTTGAAAGGATCCTTGCTCACTTAAAGAGATGTCCAAGCAGAGGCATACTCTTCAAAAATAATGGTCACATGAAGATAAAAGTCCACACAGATTCTGATTGGGCTGGGTGTATTGATGACAGGAGGTCTACTCCTAGGTATTATGCCTTTGTAGGAGGCAACCTTGTCTCTTGGAGGAGTAAGAAACAAAATGTTGTCGCACGTTCCAGTGTTGAAGTAGAATATAGATCTATGGCACATGGTGTGGCTGAAGTATTATGGTTGAGGTCCTTGTTTGAGGAATTGGGAATTACTTATGAGAAGTCCCTAATGCTAAGTTGTGATAATCAGACTGCTATTAACATTGCCTACAATCCAGTACTGGATGAAAAAACTAAACATATTGAGGTGGATCGACACTTTATCAGAGAGAGAGAGTTCCCTCTCAAGAAGTGTCTTCCATATATTGCATCTAATATGCAACTTGTTGATCTCTTCACCAAGGCAGTTACAAGGACCAAGCTGGAAACAAATTTACACAAGTTGGGAATGATAAATATGTATTCCCAACTTGAGGGGGAGTGTAGAGATGTAGAGAAATAATTAGTGTTTTTATTTTGCTGTTATTTTATTTATTGTGGTCCCCACTACTGTTGTTAGTTAGTTCCTGTTAAGAGTGTAAGGGCATTTATGTCCTTTCATGCTTTCTGTATTTGGGCACCTATTCAAGTGCCCATTTGTAATTTTTTTCAAATGTTAAGAAAAGGCATTCTTCAGGGTGAACAATAACACACCTAAGTTTTCGACAAAACCCTTTCTTCTTCTTCCTCCTCTTCTTCTTCGACAAAACCCTTTCTTCTTCCTCCTCTTTGACAAAACCCTTTCTTGTACTTTAACTTGGTATCAGAACGTCGGAAGATCAAGGAGAGCATCAGCCGCTGGTCGTGACTCACAATCCTGTTGATGTCAGAACGCCGTCGGTTGATGTCAGTAGCCCGTATGGTCGGCAACGTCTATTTGCGGTTTTGACACTCATTGATGTGCCTCGTTTTTAGAGGAGTTTTGATATATATCATGGAGGTTTAAAGCTCTTTTACATTTTTCTTAGATTTTTTAGATGAAAATTGGTGAAAAATACAAATTTAGAGTTTAGGGCTTGCATGCTCACATGGTGGGCTGGTTGCTATTAAATCCACTTGTGTTTGAACTGTGGTAAATTTCTGAGATTATAGGAAGCAATCTCAGTTTTTTGGAGCCCTAAAACTATTTTGGGATTTTTTTTCTTCCCCTATTTTGCCATCAACACCTTTTCTCTTGTTTTATTGTTGTAGCCTGTGTTTAACCATCAAGGAAAGGTGTTTGGGTGTTCAGCTAGTGTTGGGAGATTGTAGTGTTGGTGAGAAAAGTGTTTTTAGAGGGGTGGTGATCAATGGACTCACACGAGGATGTGTGCATACCTACCTATGTCCTCCCAGGAAATAATGACAGTGCTGGAAGGCAAATTACTACTGTAAAACTTGATGGAACAAATTTTCTTGAATGGTCTCAATCAGCTAAGCTTACAATCAAAGGAAGAGGTAAGCTTGGTTTTATTACTGGTAAGGAAGCTAAGCCGAAGCCTGAAGATCCAAATTATTCCAAATGGGAGCAGGATAATTTGTTGGTTATGTCATGGATTGTATGCTCTATGCAGCCTCACATTGCCCGCAAATATATGTTCCTACCAACAGCTAAGGACATTTGGGATAGGTTACTTCAATTTATTCTCAAGCGAAGAACACAACTAGAATCTATCAGTTGCGAAGAGAAGCAAGTAATATGCGGCAGGGGGAGAAATCGGTGGCCATGTATTTCTCTTCCTTATGATCAGTTTGGGTAGAAATGGATCATTTAGAAGCATTGGAGTGGAAGGATCCTATTGATGCTGAACAATACAGGAAGTGCATTGAGAAAAACCATGTTTTTGATTTCCTTACTAGACTGAATGCTGATTATGATTTCACCAAGAAACACATCCTTAGTGCTGATATTTTGCCACTCTCCTTAGCATATTCTTTGGTGCAGAATGAAGAGAGTAGGAGGATTGCCATGATGCAAGTTCCTGTCAGTGAACACACAACTCTTGTGTCTACAAAACCCAAACAAAGTTTTGGTAAACCTGAAGAGATAGTTTGTGAATATTGCAAGAAGCCAAGGCACACAAAGGATAGTTGCTGGAAACTAAATCCTGAGAAGTTTAAAACCGGAAAGAAGGTAAGTGCTCATGTTGCTACAGGTAGTCATGATTCTCAAACTCACATGCTTGAGGGAAATTCTTCTGCTTAGGCATCTACTCATGACACCTCTGATGTAATAGAAAAATTGAGAGGCATCTTGCTCCATCTTGAAAAGAGTGAGTTGCCTACATCTACTAATTCACATACACCTTCTAGTGCCTTGGCAAAATCAAGTACTGCACTTGCATGTCATGCCTCATCCTCTGGCTCTTGGATAGTTACATAGGAGCCAGTGATCATATGATTGGTATGCCTTCCTACTTTACCACGTATAAACTTTTTTTAGGGAAAGGTAAGACAACTGTTGCTAATGGATCTCAAACCCCAATCTCAGGTTTGGGTGAAGTTAAACTTACCAATCTGAAATCAGTTCTCCATGTCCCACAACTGCATAGAAATCTCTTATTTGTTAGCTCACTTACAAAGTCTTATAATTGTTCTGTAACCTTCTTTCCATCTTATTGTGTCTTGTAGGATCTGAGTACGAGAAAGACGATTGGCAATGGACATGAAGACGATGGAGTTTATCTTCTTGATTAGTCTCCAAAGTTTGGGTTAATGTGTCAATCTGAGTCCTATAATATGAAAAACTAAGTCAATTGAAATTGTGGCATCACTGTCTTGGCATGTGTCTTTTGGTTCATTTAAGTTTTTGTTTCCTAATCTATTTGAGTCATTGTCTAGTTCTGATCTACAATGTGAAGTCTGTCAACTATCAAAGCAATGTAGAACCACATATTTTGCAAGTAACAAGAGAAGTAATGTCGCTTTCCATTTAATACATACTGATGTTTGGGGACCTTATTCTATTCCATGTATGGGTGGTTATAAATATTTCATTTTCTTTGTTGATGACTACTTGCGGTATACCTGACTGTATTTGATGAAGAGTCGAGATAAAGTTCCTTTAATTATAAAAGGCTTTTTTAATATGGTGGAGATAATTTGAAAAAAGATTAAGATTATTAGATCTGACAATGCCAAGGAATACTTTGAGAAACACTTGAAGAGAAATGAGCAATTCACCAAAGTTCATGTTCTCATACCCCCAACAAAATGGGGTATCAGAGAGGAAAAACAGACGCGTGGTTGAAGTTGCCAAGGGATTGTTATTCCATATGCATGTCCCAACTTGGTTTTGGGGGGATGTTGCACAAACAGCTATATATCTTATTAACAGACTTTCTTCGTAGACCCTTCATCTCTAGTCTCCTCATTAGCTTCTTTTTCCTGATGAGGATACCTTCCATCTTCCTCCTAAGGTCTTTGGGTGTGTCTGTTTCATCCATGACATAAGTCCTTCTAGGTTGAAATTT
The DNA here is from genome assembly GCF_055504915.1 of Nelumbo nucifera. Lineage (NCBI taxonomy): Eukaryota > Viridiplantae > Streptophyta > Magnoliopsida > Proteales > Nelumbonaceae > Nelumbo > Nelumbo nucifera. The sequence goes on from NC_142651.1 coordinate 98,927,235, forward strand.
GATCCAAAGTCTATTAAGTGTGTCTTCTTGGGATATTCTTCAGTCCAAAAAGGGTACCATTATGACCCTCACTCTGGAAAAAGGTAGGTGTCCAAAGATGTCACATTCTGAGTCTACTCCCTTCTTTTCCTCTTCCCGTCCTTCTCTTCAAGGGGAGAAGGACTCCTTTTTGTATGTTGATTCCTGCTCTAGCTGTAATTGGTATTGTCGATCCTTCTCCTTCTCCTATTCTTCCTCATGGTGGTAGTAATACTCCTCTGCCTCCTCCTATTCCTCGGTCTTGGCACCAATAGTTCATTAGACGGAAAAGGAGGATGAGTCCAAAGATTGAATGTCCATTACAATCCGACTCCTCGGACTCAAGTAATCTGGATTCTGAACCTCTTCTTGCTTTTTATACTTGCGGTGAACCTGTTACTGAGCCTCCTAGTGTAGTTTCTGACCTTAACCTTCCTATTGCAATTCATAAAGAAAAAAGGACATGTGCTAAATATCCTATCTCAAATTATGTCTCTTATGATACCTTATCTCCCTCTTATTGTGCATATATCTCTTCCATTGCTTTTGTTTTATCCCTCACAGTGTTACTAAGGCAGTGTAGTTCCCTCATTGGAAGGATGCTATGAACTAGGAAATGGAGGCGCTTGAGAAAAATCAAACATGGGAAATTGTTTCTCTTCCGATGGGCAAAGTTCCTATTGGATGCAAGTGGGTTTACATAGTGAAGCATAAAGTTGATGGCTCAATTGAAAGGTATAAAGCTCGGCTTGTGCAAAAGGGTACACTCAATGTTACGGCATTGATTATCAGGAAACCTTTGCTCCAGTAGCCAAGATGAATTCAATTTGAATTGTCGTGTCTCTTGTTGCCCATTATTCTTGGCCCTTGTATCAAATGGATGTGTTAAGAATGCCTTCCTTAATGGCTACTTTCAGGAAGAAGTTTACATGGAACTTCCTCCTGGAGTGAACATCCCTGGGAGTGAAGGAAAGATTTGTCATTTGAAGAAATCCCTTTATGGCCTTAAACAGTCCCCTAGAGCTTGGTTTGACAGATTCAAAAAAGCTATTTTAAAAATTAGTTTTTCTCAATCTCAAGCTGACCATACCTTGTTTATCAAGAGAGCAAATGGAAAAGTGACTATGTTCATAATATATGTTGATGACATTGTTATCATAGGGGACGATATCTCTAGAATTGTTGAACTAAAGTCTTTTCTTGCTACTGAATTTGAAATTAAAGATTTTGAAAATCTTTGGTATTTCCTAGGGATTGAGGTTGCAAGGTCAAAGAAGGGCATTTATATTTTTCGGAGGAAATATGTCCTTGATCTACTTCAGGAAGTAGGGTAATTGGATTGGAAACCAGCTAAAATTCCAATTGATCCCAATCATAAGTTGGGAGTTGACGATGGAGATGTCCTTGACAAAGTTGTGTATCAAAGACTTGTAGGTCACCTTCTCTACTTGTGTTTGACTAGACCAGATATATCATATACTGTGAGTGTGGTTAGCCAATAAATGCACAAGCCTAGATTATCTCATATGCAAGCAGTGAATAGAATACTTGCCTATTTAAAAGGACGTCCAGGAAAAGGGATGTTGTATTCTAATCATGGGCATCTCAAGGTAGAGGCTTATTCTAGTGTTGGCTGGGCAGGTTCTATTGATGATAGGCAGCCTACTTTTGGCTATTGTACCTTGATGGGTGGTAATGTTGTATCTTGGAGAAGTAAGAAACAATTAGTTGTGGCTCGATCTAGTGCAGAGGCAAAGTATAGAGCTATGGCTCATGGAGTTTCCGAATTGTTATGGCTGAAGAACTTGTTGATAGAAATGGGAGTGTAGATTGATACTCCAATGATATTATATTGTAACAATCAAGCAGCCATAAATATAGCCCACAATCCTGTTCAACATGATCGTACAAAGCATATAGAGGTTGATCGACATTTCATTAGAGAAAGAGTTGCCAGTGGAGAGATTTGTTTACCTTTTGTGAGGTCTAAAGATCAATTGGCCGATTGTCTTACTAAAGGTGTCTCTAAATCAAAGATTGACAACAATTTGAACAAGCTAGGCATGACAAATATCTATTCTCAACTTGAGGGGGAGTGTTGAGAGTGTAAGGGCATTTATGTCCTTTCATGCTTTTTATATTTGGGTGCCTATTCAAGGGCCCATTTGTAATTTTTTACAAATGTTAAGAAAAGGCATTCTTCAGGGTGAACAGTAACACACTTAAGTTTTCGACAAAACGCTTTCTTCTTAATTGTTCCTACTTTATACTTGTTGTTAGGCTATTGTTAGCAATGTTACTTTTGTTAGTTGTTTGCTTATGTAAGCAGTAGGGGCATTGATGTAATTGATGTCTTATATTTTGATGTTATTATAAATAGCTGAGTGGGGTAGCAACTAAAGCCAACACTTTTTTTATCAGCAAAAAAGACATTTATTAATAATAGAGAAAAATTGAATTACAATAGTTATAGGTTGCAGTAATGCATTAACCCAATCTACAAATACATACAAATAGTTACAGTTCTACCCAGTACAAGGTAGATCTATTTGCCCCTTGTTTTTCTAGGGTATCCACCAACCCATTTGCAGTCCTTTTGACCCAACCAAACTGAGAGTTGAACCTCCTTGCAAGTATGTCAATTTCTCTGTAGATAAATTTGAGCTTCCAAGGTGCTGATGTACTAAAGCCAACACTCTTTCTCTCATCTTTCTCTTCTCTCTTCTCTTCTCTCCTCTCTTCTTTCTTTCTTCTTCTTTTTTGGTATTTTTTCTCATTGAATTTGCATCAAGAATTGGGCTGATTACAGTCCTGATTTGTCAACTAAACCCATTGCTTGCTTCTTGAGCTTTTCTACTTCCAATTTAAACTGGGATTTCAGCTTTAGATGGGGTTTAAGGGATAGAGAATATGGGATTGTGATAAAACTGTTGAGCAGGAGAAGAAGAAAGGAAAGAAGGAAGAAGAAGAAGAAGAAGAAGAAAGAAGAGGCTACTGAGTTAAGGCCTCAAAAGAACTGCTTCAGTCGAGTGAAGCATTTGTATTTATACTATACTGGCCGTACAACACAAGAGGTCTACAAAATTACAAAAATACCCCTGTGGGCACTAAACCTGCGTACAGTACATATAATACACCTGTCAACACTCCCCCTCAAGTTGGGGCATAGATATCAATCATGCCTAACTTGTCACAGAGACCTTGGTGTCTGGAATGGTTTAGCCCTTTTGTAAAGATGTCTGCTAGTTGGTCTTCAGAGCTGATGTATGGAGTGCATACTTCGCCTGTGATGATTTTCTCTCTGATAAAGTGTTTGTCAACTTCAATGTGCTTTGTTCTATCATGTAGTACCGGGTTGGCAGCGATACTTATAGCTGCCTTGTTGTCACAGAGTAGAGTCATGGGTTTGTCAACTGGAAAACCCAACTCTCCCAATAGATTCTTTATCCACATACCTTCGGCTACTCCGTGTGCCATGGCACGGTACTCAGCTTCAGCACTGGATCTAGCTACCACGGTTTGCTTCTTACTCCTCCAAGTAACAAGGTTCCCTCCTACAAAGGTGCAGTAGCCACTAGTAGACCTTCTGTCACTTTGAGATCCAACCCAACCCGCATCTGTATAAATTTCAACTCTCAAATGTCCATGTTTCTGGAATAATAAGCCAGCACCCGGGAATTTCTTAAGATACTGCAATATTCTTACTCCTCCAAGTAACAAGGTTCCCTCCTACAAAGATGCAGTAGCCACTAGTAGACCTTCTGTCACTTTGAGATCCAACCCAACCCGCATCTGTATAAATTTCAACTCTCAAATGTCCATGTTTCTGGAATAATAAGCCAGCACCCGGGAATTTCTTAAGATACTGCAGTATTCTCTCCGCTGCTTCAAGATGAGTGGACCTAGGTGCATGCATGAACTGGCTGAGGACACCAACAGCATATGCTATGTCTGGACGAGTCATAGAGAGGTACAACAATCTCCCTACAAGCCTCTGAAATTGCTTCACATCCTTAAGAGATTCACCTTGGCTGTCACTTAACTTATGGTTGGGGTCAATGGGAGAGTCAGCTGGTTTAACCCCAATCTTTCCGGTGTCCTTAAGCAAATCTAGGACATATTTCCTTTGAGAGATGAAGATACCTTTTTTGATCGGGCAACCTCAATTCCAATGAAGTATTTGGCGGGTCCTAGATCTTTCACTTCGAACAGAGTGGCAAGGAAGCCCTTCAAACTTTGAATTTCATCCTTATATTCACCAGTAACAATTATGTCATCCACATATACTATTAGGGCAGCCATTTTACCTTCTACTCTTTTTACAAACAGTGTGTGATCTGACTGACATTGCTTGTATCCCCACTGCTGAACTGCAGTATGAAATCTGCTAAACCAAGCTCTTGGTGATTGCTTCAGCCCGTATAAAGACTTCTTTAACTTGCACACTTTTTGTTCACTTCCTTGAGCCAAAAAACCGGGGGGTTGAACCATGTTAGAGTTAGCCAAATAAGGGTAGATTAGTCAACTCACCTTGGTTAAGTTATGAGCTTATGTGGCAGTCTTATTAGAGGTTCTCTGTCCCATACTTAAGTAGGGGCAGTTTAGTCCTTGTACATTTAATTAGAGCCTAACCACTATTAAGAGGTCGATTGATAGGGCTTAGCTATCAGGTTCAACAGTTCTTTCATCTTCTTCTTCTTCTCCTCTTCTTCAACAGTCGATTGATAGGGCTTAGCTAACCACTATTAAAGGTCTTTTTGCAAAATCATTTTCAAACAAAAGACCTTGGGACATTGAAGTATTTCTTGGGTATAGAAGTTGTTAGATCAAGACAAGGTATAAACCTATGCCAAAGACAATATGTTCTCGATCTATTGGACGAAACAGGACTGTTAGGTGCAAAACCGGCTGAAACTCCTATGGAACCAAATGTTAAGTTGAGCAGTGATACAGGGGAAATATTTGATGATCCTGGAAGGTATAGACGACTAGTGGGGAAGCTGAACTATTTGACTATCACGAGACCAGACATCTCCTTTGTAGTCAGTGTGGTGAGCCAATTTATGCAGAACCCTCGTATATCTCACTGGAATGCATTTCTTAGAATTGTAAGATATCTAAAGGGAGCTCTGGGCCGTGGGCTATTGTATAAACCAGGAGGAAAACTTGAAGTAGTTGGGTACATGGATGCAAATTGGGCGGGCTCTGTGTCTGATAGAAGATCCACTACAGGTTACTGCACATTTCTTGGAGGAAATCTTGTGACGTGGAAGAGTAAAAAGCAAACGGTTGTGGCTAGAAGCAGTGCTGAAGCCGAGTACAGAGCCATGGCACACACTACATGTGAATTAGTGTGGTTGAGGAATCTCCTACAAGAAATCGGGTTTCACATGGATAAACCTATGAAGTTGTACTGTGACAATCAAGCTGCGCTCCATATCTCATCCAACCCTGTTTTTCATGAGAGAACAAAGCACATAGAGATTGATTGCCACTTTGTGAGGGAAAAGGTTCTTACTGGAGAGATAAGCACAGAACATGTAGGCTCAGGTGATCAGTGGGCAGATTTGTTTACAAAAACCTTAAGCTCAGGGAGAGTGAACTATATATGTAACAAGCTGGGATTATATGACATATATTCTCCAGCTTGAGGGGGAGTGTTAGAGTTAGCCGAATAAGGGTAGATTAGTCAACTCACCTTGGTTAAGTTATGAGCTTATGTGGCAGTCTTATTAGAGGTTCTATGTCCCATACTTAAGTAGGGGCACTTTAGTCCTTGTACATTTAATTAGAGCCTAATCACTATTAAGAGGTCGACTGATAGGGCTTAGCTATCAGGTTCGACAGTTCTTTCATCTTCTTCTCCTTCTCTTTCTTCTTCTCCTTACTGGTTCGGACTACTGTAGCAACAGTAGAAACAAACCATATAAACTTCCTCTTCAAGGTCACCATTCAAGAAAGCATTCTTGATGTCGAGCTGATGTAGATCCCAATTCAGATTGGCAGCAAGAGAGAAAAGGACTCTAATAGAGTTCATTTTGGCAACAGGGGCAAAGGTTTCTGCATAATCAACTCCATATGCTTGAGTAAAACCCTTTGCCACTAAACGGGCTTTATACCTCTCCACGATTCCATCAGCCCCATGCTTAACAGTGAACACCCATTTACATCCAACTAGATCCTTTCCCTTAGGGACATCAACAAGTTCCCACGTTCCATTCTTATGAAGGGCATCAATTTCTTCCTTCATGGCCATTGTCCATTCTGGTACTGAGAGAGCTTCTGCCACATTCTTGGGAATAGAGATACTGTCAATGGAGGTAAGAAAAGCACAAAATGAAGGTGAGATGTTCTCATAGGAAACAAAGTTGGAAATGGGGTGTTTAGTGGTGCACGACCTAACACCTTTCCTGTGGGCAATGGGAAGGTCAAGATCATTAGCAACAGGGAGGTTGGGAGTCAAGTTACCTGAGTGAGTATGATCTTCCCGCAAGGAATTTGATGGCACTTGAGGTATGGCTTCTGGATTCTCCACAACTCTTGAACCTGGTTGGCCTTTACGACGATGAGAAAAAACACGGAAAGGAGGAGGATCAGAATGAGAAGGGGGAGAAGGTGAAGGAGTAGGAAGAGGAGGAAGTTGAACTAGTTTCTCCTCATGCCTACACTCCCCCTGTGGAGAAACAGGAAAGAAGGGCTCATCTTCAAAGAAGGTAACATCCATGGAGACATAGAATTTCCGAGAAACAGGATCAAAGCAACGATACCCTTTATGAGAGAATGAATAGCCAAGAAATATGCACGAGATAGCACGAGAGTCCAATTTCCCCCGGGTGGGAGATAGGTTTTGGACAAAGCACCGACAACCAAAAACACGAGGAGGAATAGAAAGAAGAGGGGCCTTAGGAAAGAGAAGCTGATGTGGGGCTTTGTACTCTAACCAACGAGAGGGCATTCGGTTAATGAGGTATGTAGAACAAAGGATGGCCTCGAGCCAAAATCGTTTGGGAACATTCATGTGGAGTAGTAAACCCCGTGCCACTTCAAGGTGTCGGTTCTTCCGTTTAGCCACACCATTTTGTTGTGGCGTGCGGGCACAAGAGCTCCGGTGAAGTGAGCCATGTGAAGCAAAGAACTCCGTAAGGTCACTATGAAAAAACTCTTTTGCATTGTCTGATTGAAATATTTGAATTTCGGTCTGAAATTGGGTAAAGACCATCCGTTGAAAATCTTGGATAATTTTTGGTACTTCCTCACGGGTTCGCATTGGATATACCCAAGTGTATCTGGAATAATCGTCAATGAAGGTAATGAAGTACTTGTAGCCACTCTCAGAAGGTAAAGTAACAGGGCCCCACACATCAGAATGCACAATGTGAAAAGGAAACTCAGATTTACTATTTCTTTGAGGAAATTGAGTTCTACAATGCTTGCTTAACTAACACGTTTGACAAGAAAAATTAGAAACAGACACTGACTTACACAGTTCTGGGAAAACAACTTTCAAGGACTCAAAAGACAAATGACCCAGACGACAATGCCACAAATACATTTTACTCTTTCTGAACTGACTCATAGACTCCTTAACATGAAGGCCAGCCGTATTCTCCAGCATATAAAGTCCATCAACCATACATCCCCTACCAATCGTCCTCCTCGAGGCCAGATCCCGAATCACACAATAGGAAGGGAAAAAAGTCACATAACAGTTTAAGGAATTTGTAACACTTTTGACTGAAAACAAATTCATAGGGAATTATGGAACATGAAGAACATTAGAAAGAGTAAGGCCGAGGGGAAGAGAGAGAGTTCCTTGACCAGCTATGAGAGAGTATGATCCATCCGCTAGTCTCACTTTATCTCTTCTGGAAAGGGGGTGATAAGTTTGAAAGAAAGAGGACATACCAGTCATGTGCTTTGACGCTCCAGAATCAATGATCCATGGAGAGTCAAGGTCGTGAGAATCAACATGGAAAGCTGTGGTAGGATTACCTGATGTGGATGCAAAGGAGGTGATGGAAGGATCATCCATCTGGCGAATTGTTCTACCATAAAGCTCCAAATGGTCACAGAAGGAGTTGACAATATCCTCTCTTGGGTCGGATCCAGAGTAGTTATGTTGGCCATGTGGTGGTTGAGTCACAGTGGAGGTGGAGGGCCGATTCTCCCGAGTAACCATATTGGCCATGTGGTGTTTCTTGGTACCTTGCTGCCCAGGTCTTCTAATACCATTTGATCCTTGCTTCTTAGGTAAATCCTGAGCCCACTTTTGTTTCCCATGGAGATCCCAACAAGTATCTTTGGTGTGTTGGGGCTTCTGACAATTAGTGCACCACAATTTTTCCTTATCTTCTGCTTTCTTCTAGAGATCCCCTCTCTTGGAAGAAGATCCACCACTAGTAGAGGTACCCCCTTTTGCCGCCAACACAATTGCATCCCCTCTGGTGCTGTTCATCAAGTTTCTCTTGCTCTTTTCAGACTGGACAAGAGCATAGACCTCCTGAATTGAAGGAAGATCCTTAGAACTTAGAATTTATACTCTGATGGATTCATAGATAGGATTGAGACCATGTAAAAAGGCAAACACCCTTTGCTGTGAGACAAGTTTCTTATACAATTTTGCATCTTCATCACACTTCCAATCAATATTCATAGAGTATTTACCAATCCATTCTGGTAATGGTCCATCACACTATGTTGGCATAGTGTCGAAGTTCAGAATATGTGGATTTTGCCTGTTCCTAGATCTCATTTGCAGTTTCAGCCCACATGAAGTTCTTCCTTATTTGCGGTTGCATGGAGATCAAAAGCCATGACATAACCATACTGTTCTCCTGATCCCATCTATCATGTTCTGCATTTCCAGAAGGTGGTTCTTTGATTCTTCCATTTATGTAGCCTATTTTTCCCCTTGCAGTTATGTATAGCTTGATCCCCCTTGACCACTCTAGGTAGTTTAACCCATCAAGAGGAACAACAGCCATAAGGAAGGATAGGTCACTGCTCCCACTCATTCCATTCAGCATTGTAGAGATTCCGGATGTAGCTGAATCTTCACTATTCATACTTCTAGGTTCAGAACACTGCCTTACAGAGCTGCTACAATCCACAACTAGAAACTTGCTGATTTTCGGTTATAGAGAACCAAGCACAAACCTGCGTACAGTACATATAATACACCTATCAACACTCCCCCTCAAGTTGGGGCATAGATATCAATCATGCCTAACTTGTCACAGAGACCTTGGTGTCTGGAATGGTTTAGCCCTTTTGTAAAGATGTCTGCTAGTTGGTCTTCAGAGCTGATGGAAGCTCTATCAGATTAAAGTGTAAATTTGATGGAAGCTCTATCAGAAATCCAAGACTATCAGGAATCGGAGGCGTGTTCAGGGATGGTGCAGGAAAAGTGGTAACCTTGTTCTCAGCAGGTTTAAGAATCCCCTATTAGAGTAGGGGATTCTGTAAGAGCAGAAATAAGTCTTACATCAAGGTCTTAAATTTGCAAAGCAGCGGGGGTTTAAGAACCTGGAAATAGAAGGTGACTCCAAATTAGTAATTTCTTGGATGGATGAAAGCAGCCCAGGTGTGTGGAAGTTCAGACATCTAATAAGAGAAATCAAGAGTTTAGCAAAGGACCTTGAGGCAAGTTTCAACTAGGTTAAGAGAACAGCAAATGGATTGGTAGATACTTTGGCAAAACAAGGGGTGCATAGGGATCAATTTTTTGGGCAGATTTGGGTTAAATTTTACCTACAAATAAGTGGCTTTTCTTGTTTCTAAATTTGTTCTTAATTCTGTGTTGTAATTTCTTTCTTCGTACCTAATGAAATTTACTCTGTTTACTAATAAAAAAATACTGAGGAAACAGTGCATCATCTGATGATGCATTGCAATTTCTCTTTCTGTACCTGAATGCACTTTTCAAAGTTGTTTGGTTTAAGTACTATTTTTCCCAGTGGTTAGCAAATCGGACCGGCCAATCAGACCAGTTGAACTGGGACCCAGGACCTTAGCCAGTTCAGTCTTACCCCAATAACCGCTTTTGTTAAAAAAACCGATGAAAACTGGCTGACCAGCCAGTTTAACTAGAAAACCAAGGAACCAGTCCCAGTTTCATGAAACCGGCCAGGTCTTTAACCAATTGAAATTTTAAAATGTGTTTAACAAGATTTGAACCCATGACCTCTTTTTTTCATATATTGCTTAATTACCATTAGTCACTTCTTAACTTGTATTAATTAATGACTCTTTATTGTACATATTACTTTATTATGCATGTATGTTAAAGAAAATATAAATTAAGAGACTTGAGCCCTTATTATTTGTATTAAATAAGGAACTTGCCATCCGTACACCATATTTAAGTATATTAAAATTTATAAAATATATTATATAGTATTTATATGACCTATAATATATATATGTATATGCCACATCATCATTGTTCGACCTCGGTTGAACCTCTGACCCCCTTCTCCGGTTCTATGCCCGGCCCAATTCTCTGAACATTGATTTTTGCCCATAGATGTGGAATCTCTCATTTTAGCTTGGAGGTGCAAGGTCGTTAGTAAGAAAGGGGCTATCTTGTAGAACTTGGTGCCACTTGTCATCAAATGGTTGTTGTGGAAAGGGCGGAATGAAATAGTTTTGAATGCAAGGAACTCACAGATGGAGGCAGTAATAGGAAGAATGGAAAGAACCATATTCATGTGGGCAAGCACTCATAAGGCCTTTTCGGGGTTTAACTTTTTTTGTTTTGTCAACCCACTAGCATAAATGACTCTTTCGGTGTATATCAACTAAGTTGAGCTAGCAGGTTGTTTTATTTATTTGTACGATTAACCTCTTCTCGTTATGTATCTATGGCTTTGTACTATGTTTGCAGGAATGCCTTTCCTCTTTAATAAAATTTCCTATTTTCATTGAAAAAGAGAGAGGGTACTATTACTGTCTACTCCAACCTGATTGACTCAAAATATTCAATTAAAGCCAAGATCCCTGTCTTACTATGGGATTTGGGTTGATATTTTCCTTATGCTTCAAAAAGACTAAAGGTGAAGTTATGCTAAGAAACTAAGAAGTAGTTATATAAGGTGGTCTCTGAATACTTAACCATATTGTTAGGGAGACAAGGCCTCTGGCTTCAAGAGAGAATATCTAGTTATAATGGATCCTGAGATTAAAATTTTTTTGGAGAAAAAACTTGTATGTATTTATGTAAAAAGAGGTACATGAGATGATGTAAAAATCAAAAGACAGCTCTCCACAAAACTACCTAGGGCAGAGAGTTGTCACTATACATTTTTTTTAAGGTTAAAAAGAAAATTCATTAAAAAGAAAAAAGAAGTATAGCAGAAGGTGATAAGACATCACCATAAGCAAGAAAGTCATCACCAAAAAGCCAATACAATCACAACTTACAACCATAATCGATGCACATTCACCCAACATAAAAGGAAAACATAGACCCATAACAAAACCAAAGAAAAGGGCCTCTAGCCTGCCCCTAACCAGACACAAAGGACCCTATACTAAAGCCTGCATCAATCTTCATCAGTGAATTCATCTTCTTAGTTTGAGAAATCCTCATCCCATTCCCTTCTCCGTGCGACTGAGCTTTGTTTTTATCTTTCTCTTCCTTTTTTCTTCTTTCAAATTCCTCAAATGCTTTCCTAGCAAATCCTTCACCGCCCAAGAACAATAGTCCCAAGCTTTTCCTGATCGTAACTTCTCTGTCGACAAGATTCTGTAGCTTCACTGCTAAATTTTCAACAACTACGTCAGAATTCTTCATTATGTTGGTCACAGTAGAATCAGAGCCATCACCACTCCTCTTGACTTCTTGATGTTTCTCCAACATAAAGGTATCTGGACCGGATAATCCAGTGCCTGAACTGACGCAGTCACCCCCTATGGTCAATGTCAGAAGTTCCTTTGCCTCTCCATCTTTTTATTCTATATACCCATTTAAATTTTTTTGTAGGTCTTGTCCCTGCCAGGCCAATTTTTAGCCTTGAAAAGATCTTTGTCACATGAACAATGTCGTGAGATCTCGAATTGCACAGCTTCTTGTTGATTATCCCATTATTCTGCTCTTCCTCCTCTTCATGGTTAACCCTTCGACCCAAATCTACACCCATCCTTTCAACCTCAACCTCTTCATAATGCAACCTTCTCCATCCAAACCTTTTTCGACTTACCTTTCTACCTGTCCTCCAATGAACTCATCACCGCAAGAGATTTCCTTTCCCACAACCTCGCCCTCAGTTTCCATCTCAACACCGGAGCTTCCTATTATTTCCGGAGTCTTTTCCACTCCCTTCCATCCTCCCTAATTCAAAGGAAATCATGTTATCCAATTGTAGCAAAACAAGACTTCCCGAATCACCGCTACACTCAAGTAGTGTCTTGCTTAATCCCCTTAAATCTGGGGAAACACAACTCCCATCAGACTCCCTACAAACCATAGTACGTCTAACCATCATTGCCAGACCCAATAGATGTATCGTTTTCAAGCAACTTTTTGGAGCCACGTAAAATTCTCTTTTTTTCCACTTCTGCCAAACCTATCTATTAACCAAATCCACCTTTTTTCCTTTCCTTTTCTAGCCTCCACCGCAATCCTCTTTATTGCTATGTTTCTTTTCAGCATTGGCTTGATAGGCCCTAAGGACCGTCTCAAACCAACAATCCTATTCCTGAAGCGGTTTTCCTTCTTGCCCTTGCGTAAGGTAGCTTTGAAGATTTGATCATCTCCCGACCTGCCTAAAGAGTGAGAAGAGTCATTCAGGCATGGTCCCTGAACTACAGTCGAGAGAGTGCCGTTGAGCTCAATGCTTTTAAAATCCTTAACCTCTCGAGCATCCCCTTTATAAGCAAATTTGTTGGGAAAATCCGATGAGTTGCTAATCTCCCTCTGAGTTCCACCTAGTTCGGAGCCAATGCGCCTGATACCCAACCCGCTCTCGTCATCAACCTTATCTCCTAAGCCATTTGGATCTACTCTAACAATTGGATTCAAATTTTCTATGACCTTTCACATCTCGAGCATACTCTCCACCCCTCCAAGGCCAAATAAATTATTTGCTTTTTCCAAAAAGCAGTTAAAATCCCTTTTCATCCCTGACCTTTTTTCGTCCAAGATGGAAACTTCTGCCAACAAACCTTCTTCCAATTCTTTGCTTCCACGTGATCTCTGTCCAGCCACGTCAGCTTCATCTTCCAGTCCACCTCTCAACCTTCCCCCAATAGCGCCACTTCGTGTTCCGTCGCAACCCACACATTCGTCCAAATCCCATTCAAGAAAACTTCAAGTGCTCGAGGAACTTCCTCCAGCTTCACTCCAGCAACCATAACCGATGCAAAGCAGAGCTTTGAGATGTCACAAGCGATGAAGACACCTCCAATCGCCTTCGCAACCTTCTCCAATCTTGTCGTCTCCCAAAGATTGAAAGGAAGCCCAAACAACCTGATAATAAAGACCCCGTTGTGGAGCTTCTTGCCATTGCATGAAACAGACCACCTTTGCACCCAGATAACTCCCAACTCAGTCTCGAAGCTATCGAAATCTATTGTTTTTCCTTCGACTACCAGGATGGCATGTCTTCTGTCAAGGGGGAAGATTGTAAAACTCCTGAACTTACCAATAGTTTTTTCTTTAATCCACACAACATAATACCCCAATCTGAGACATCCCTTTCTGCTTTCAGAACCAATCTTCTCTCCCATCCCTCTCTGTTTCTTACATTATCAACTCTTGCTACTCATTATTCATGATCTCTATACCAGATGGATGTGAAGAAGGTTTTCCTAAATAGAGAATTTCAAGAGGATGTGTATATATGGATCTACCCCCCCAGGGTAAGTTTCCCTAACAGCGAGGGGAAGGTTTGCCATCTAAAAAGATCTCTTTATGGGCTTAAACAATCACCTAGATCTTGGTTTGATAAATCCAAGAAAGTTGTTCTTAGAATTAGGTTCACACAATCATAGGCATACCATACTTTGTTCACAAGAAGGGTTAATGGCCTAGTAACTTTATTGATAATGTATATTGATGATATTGTTATCACTGAGATAATCACTCTGGGATAAACCAACTAAACTCATTTCTTGATTTGAGATCAAAGATCTTTTTTTTTTTTTTAATCAGCAACACAAGAATTGATTCATTAGATTAAAAGGAACATATACAACAAGAAGTTGTGGGCAAAAACAAGAAGCCCAAGGAAAAACTATCCCACTATCTACAAAACAACCTAGAACATGGATTGTCTCGGAATTCCTTGATTAGCTAAACCATCAGCCATTTTGTTTGCATATCTCCTAATCCACTTTATTTGGATCATCATGTCTTTAGATATCTTCTTGAAGCGCCCAAGCTCATTCTTTAGCTTCCAAATTACTTCTTCCCCCCTTTTCAACCAACCCACAACTATTTTTGAATCCCCTTGAATAATCAGCCTATCGAATATCTTGGGAATCTCAGATACTTTCTTAGAATCAAAGTGGCAAGGCCAAAGGGAGGGATATTCATTTCATAGAGGAAGTATGTCCTTGATCTCTTTCATGAGGTTGGTAAACCAGGGTGCAAACCAATTGAAACTCCTATTGACCCCAATCATGAGTTAAGTGTTGATGATAGAAATATTCTTCTAGACAATGGTGTTTATCAGAGACTTGTTGATCGGCTTCTTTACCTACGCCTGACTTGACCTAATATATCCTATGTTGTAAGCATGGTGAGTCAATATATGCACAGTCCCAGAACTTTACATATGCAAGCTGTCAATAGGACTCTTGCCTACCTAAAGGGGTGTCCAGAAGGAATTTTGTACTCCAACCAAGGACATCTTAAGGTCAAGGCTTATACCAATGCTGATTGGGCAGGTTTTGTGATGATAGAAGATTCACCTTGTCGCCCGATCTAGTGCTGAAGCTGAATATGGAACCATAGCTCATGGTGTACCAGAATTGCTATGGTTGAAGAACTTGTTATTAGAGATTGGGATCCAAGCTAAAGCCCCAATGGGATTATACTGTGATAATCAAGCTGTTATAAACATTGCTCATAGCCCTGTTCAACATGATCATTGATCACACAAAGCATAATGAGGTTGACAAACACTTCATAAGAGAAAAGTCAGAAGACCAAATTGTTGATTTTATTTTACAGAAATCTAAGCAAGTTGGGTATGATAAATATCTACGCTTAGCTTGAGGGGGAATGTTGAGAATATGTATTTGGCTTAGGGGCATTGTTGTCATTTTATTTTATTTGTATTTTGGGTGCCCATATAGGAACATAAATGTAAATATTGTCAGTATAAAATGAAATGTTTTAGGTGTGAGCAGTAACACACCCTCTTCCCCCGTAACCTTTCTTCTTCTTCCTTCCTTCTTTTTTTCTCTTCCTCTCACACTTTTTCAACTTTGTCCTTCCCCCAAATTGCACCACCTATGCCTGCTTCACTATGTTACCTAAGGAGCTTCCATCAAAATTTTATCTCATCCCCATCTCTTCTCTCACTAGGAGAACCCAAGGGAAGACTAGGGTCTTTGGGGAAGAGGATAAAATCCCAAACAGGTTGCTTCAAAGATTTCTCAATGACAAGTAAAAAATCAGTAGAGGTTGAAACCCAAGAATTGCACATGTGAGTGATATGGGTAATCAGATCTTCATAGGATCTAGCCTTATTATCAAATATGTGTTTATTTCTCTCCTCCCACACACCCCACATGAACCACAGTATGCCAATAAGTTTTCCTTCTCCTGTCAAGGTGTCTTCCATGCCACTGCTAGATGAAGTCAATAATATGCTCAGGGGTCACCCAACTGAAACCAACTAGAATAAGAAAATGATGCCAAATCCTTCTTGTTTCTGGGCAATGAAGAATGAGGTGCTCAGCTCACTCTCCATCCCGGAGGCACAAGATACAGACATGATGAGAAATGTATAATCTGCCAATATTCCTCCTTTGGATGCAATAACATGTGTATATTTTCCCCAAGCTGGCCTCCCACATGCACACACACACAAAAAAAAAAAGACTCCTGGGGGAGTGGAGCACCAAATCATTTTATGAGGAAAGCTAATAGTGGGGAACTGGTGATGTTTTTTTTTTTTTATATGTTGTTTTATTTCTATTTTGGGTGATATCTCATCACCTATAGATTATGTTTTGTAATATTTCTCTTTTATGATGAATAAATTTTCATTTTTTTCTTTTATTATCAAAAAGAGATCCTGAGATTAGCATTCTTTGGGTGGTGAGTTTCATTCTTCTACCCACCTTTTTTTGGTGCTTTTATGATATTATTCATTCACCTCTTTTGATTCTATTTTGTACCCTTGCCTCCATCTAAAAGGTGTGTCTATTGTACCCCTTTAGTTTTTTTTATTAAAAAATGTTCCTCATTACTAATCAAAGAAAAGATACTTTAAAGTTGGGTGCACGCCTAGAGGAGAAAAGCATATGCTGTAGTAGAATAAGAAATAAGGTCAAAATGTTAATGGACAAATTGGACATAGTCCTCATATTTAATAAATACACATAATAAGTAGACATTATGTATCTATATGGCTTCATCAACACTTCATGTCTTTTTTTCTTTTTTGGATTCTAAGCCTTTCAGTTGTTTGAGCAATGAAAAATGTTACCTGTTTCTCAAGCAGTCTAGCTCTAGCCTCTGCTTCCTCATACCTTTCCATTGCAAGTCGGAGCTGCAAGTGGCATATTTTAATATCAAGTGTAATGCAACAACAGAAACATATGTTTTTTTTGGAAGAAATAGCAGAAACATAAGTTGCTCAACTGGAAAGCTATGATTTGCTATTAAACATGTTGGTACTACCTTATGTTAATTGAGATCTATAACCGGTAATAGATGGGATACCAAACTGGTTTGCTCTGCTCTTAAGCATTATATCATTTCTCAAATGACATATATGTGATACATGTGAAACAAAGTTTGGAATTTTTAAGTTAGCAAATGAAGAAAGATATGTGCTGGAGCTATACCTTTTCAAGTATACTCTCATTTTCTTCCTGTAGCATATCAATCTGCAATGTGAACATATAAGAATTATACCACAACAATAACAACCTATCTTCTAGAACTATAATTTATACTTTTAACACAAAACAAGTAGATGCAAAAGATAGCAAAGAATCTCAATTTATATCTTCTGTTGACCATTTTACAATAGGAAACAATTATAAATTTACGTTTTTTATGTCACCCTCAATATTGTCAAAATCTTAACAGTACAATTCACGATTTGAATCATAAATCCCAAGGGTTTCAACTTGAATCTTATGTTTGAATCCTTTTCTCTAAAAATCTCATGATTTGATTCATAAATCTTATGATTCAATCAATTAAGATCCATGTCTGTAGTAGAGGAAAATGGAGGTGCATCACTAGGAGCAAGAAGCAACCTAAGGAGGATGACCCTACCTATGAAAGGTGGATGCAGGAAAACTATACAATTGTAGGATGGTTAGTAAATTCCATGCAGCCTCATATCATCCAGCATTATCTATATTTGTGGATGGATACTACAAAGGAGGTGCGGGATATCATAGTGTCATAGAGACTTATTCCCAGAAGTTGAATGTTGCTAGGGCTTACAAGCTAAAAAATGATGTGAATAATCTAAAACAAGGAGAGAAGCCTCTAGTTGTTTACTTCTCTAAGCTGAAATCTCTCTAGCAAGAGATTAACCTAACGGAGACTGTTGTGTGGGGATGTACTAAGGATGTTGAGACTCGTAGGAAGTTAGTGGAGAAGAATCGATTTTTTGAGATTCTTAGTAGACTCAACCCTAAGTATGATATTGTCAAACAAAACATTCTAGCAAAGGATGAAGTGACCTTATCCCAAGCTTAAGCCACGGTTAGTAGTAAGGAAAGTAGGAGACGTGTACAGATTGTAGAAGTCTCAACTAATCACTTTGCCGATGTTGGAATAAAACCAAGGGCTACCACTGAGAAGAAAGATGTAGTGTATGAGTATTGCAAAAAACCTAAGCACATGAAGGATACCTGCTGGAAGCTACATCCAAAGCTTATACCTCCTAGATTCAAGAACAATAATAATGGTAAGAAGAATGGGAGTGGGAAAGGTGGCAAAGCCAATGTAGCCACCTCTTTTGAAGTTCGGAAAGATTCAATGATGAGAAATTAGTGGGGGAAACAGTTTGCAGCTCAAGAGCAGAGTATGAGAAGTATGGTTAACTCATCAATCACTTAGAATCTACTACTACTTCCTCATGAAATGGTTCATCTTCTGCTTATGCTCATTCAAGTATTTATGCCACTATGAATCATGCTTCTATCTTAAGTAATCGTAGGATCCCTTGGATAATTGATTTTGCTGCCTTTAACCATATAACTAGTGTGTCTCATTTATTTTCTACTTAGCAGCTTTTATTTAGCCGAAACAAGATCTCTCTTGCTCCTATCGTTGGCAAGGAAAACATCAAAGCCTCAAATACTCTCACCTTATCTTCAGTTCTTCATATTCCTAAGCTTAACACTAACTTGCTTTCAATTAGTAATTTGACAAAATCCTTGAACTGCGGTGTAACCTTTTTCCCTTCTTACTGTGTTTTTCAAGACATGAAATCTTGGAAGGTGATTGAGAGTGCCCATGAAGCGAATGAGATATACCTAACGGATATGCTTGAACAAAGTCAAGTATCACCTTAGAGATCAGCTTTTGGTTCAAATGTGTCAGAGTCAGTCAATCGTATTATGTTATGTCATTATTGTTTGTGTCATCTTTCTTTTTCTTCATTAAGTCTTTTGTTTCTAGCTTTGATTAAAGAGACTAAGTTGTCAAGTCTACATTATGAGTCATGTGAGTTGTCAAAGCATTGTAGTAATTCTTATCCTACAAGCAATAAAAGATCTACGGTTCATTTTCATATTGTTCACTCTGATGTGCAGGGGCTATACCATTTACCTTGCATGGGTGGTTATAAATACATTGTTTTGTTTATTGATGACTTTTCTTGTTATACCTAACTTTACCTTATGTTATCTCGTGCTGAAGTACCTACACTTGTGAAGAAATTCCATGAATTTGTGCTTCCTTAGGTCAATACCCGCATCAAAATGTTCCAATCAAACAACACTAGAGAATATTTTGAGAAGGACCTTAATTCATATTTTAGAGATTTGGGGTTGTGCATCATACTCCAGTACAAAATGGCGTGGCTGAGAAAAACCGCATGTCTTTGGGGTTCAAATCCCAAACAACTCTAGAGATTTAGTGTTGTTGTTTCAATCAAACAACATTAGAGATTTGGAGTTGTGCATCGTACTCCCGCATCAAAATGGAGCAGTATCCTTTTTGCCCCCCATGTTCCAATGAGATTTTGGGGTGACATAGTCATGACAGCTACTTATCTTATTAATTGCATATCTTCTCAAGTCTTGGGGTTCAAATCCCACTTTGTTGTTCGGTTCCCTAAGGGTGATGCATTTCCTATTCCTTTGTGTATTTTTGGTTGCACTTGTTATGTCTATATTCCCAGCTCTCAGAGACATAATTTGAACCCAAGGCTCGAAAGTGTATTTTCTTAGGTTATGCCTCCACACAATGACACAAAAGGGTTATTGTTGTTTTGATCCCACTACTAGCACACATTTTGTTTCTATAGATGTCACATTTGCTACGCCACTTCTTTTTATGGTCATTCTCCTAAGGGAGAGCATTCTATTGAGTTGTATGCTTCACCACTGCCTCTGCCATCTCCGGCCAACCAACATCTGCAGCTTCTTCTGTCCTATTGATAGAGTCTTCTTCATGTCCCAATCATCCCATTCCTGCTCCTTCTCCTCCTCCTCCTCCTCCTCCTTCTCCTCTTCCCCCTCCAATTTTCACTACTCATCCTATTGTTCGAAAGTGGTACCAAAGACAAAGGATAAGGCATGAACAAGTTGTTCCCTATCTATAGTTAAGCCTCAAGCACTCTCAACTCCTAAAGAGAGGATAAATCCTTTACCACCTGCTTTAACACCTTCCCTCCCAAACCTAGACTTACCTATCGCGCAAGAAAAGGCAAGAGAAAATGTACAGTACACCGTATCTCCAAACACCTTTCTCATAACTCGTCATCACCCTCATATTATTCCTTCCTAGCCTCTATTCCTTTCAGCCTATACCCAAGTCAGTTACAAAGGCATTCATATGATAAGCCCTTGATGTTGTACTATGAAGCCTGTGATAACCAGGCTGCAATTAGCATAGCTCACAACCCATTTGTGATTAGTGGGCCTTAGTCATGCTCCTTCTTTCTTTTATTCTTATTGTTTTTAGTGTTGGCCACCCTACTAAGGGAATTCATGTAATTGTATTTACATTACAATTAGAAATAATAAAAGATCATTATAGAGGACAGGAGAGAGGCTCGGTTGACTCTCTTCTTTCTTCCCTTATCTTCCTTTCTTGGCTTCTTCTTCTTCTCTCTTCATATTCATCCATCTTTCTTTATTTTTCTACTTTATTTTTGGACTTATACAGGTCAAATTTACAAACTATGATTATAATAAATTCAATTAAGAATTAGTTCTCTACTTCGTTAACTTTTATGCTTATATTTAGTTTTATGGGAGTCTTGTTTTAAAACCCTTACTAAAAAAATGATTTATTTATTTTATTTAAGACTAGGTGTGGATTCAAGTCGAGTCAAGCCGAATATTTGCTATTCGAGCTCGGCTCGCCAATAAACTATTAGGCTCAATCTCGAGCTCGATTCGAGCTAGAGACTTGAGCTTCAATTTGGCTCGAGTCAAAAACTCGTAAGTTTGAGCTCGAATCGAGCTTGACTGTGAGCCAAATGTTTTATAAAAAAAATATACATATAAAAAAATTATTTTGTATTTGACTTATAAAAATTAGTTATTATTATATATATAAAATAAAAATACTAGACAAATTCGGACTGTAATCAGTCCAATTCTTGATGTAGATTAAGAAGAAAAAAAATACTAGAGAAGAGAAGAGAAAGATGAGAGAAAGGAGTGATAAGCCTTTAGCTGTCGCCGCACTCATCTATTTATAATAACATAAAAAATAAGATGGCAATTACATTAAAGCCCATATTGCTTACATAAGCAAATAACTAATAAACTAACATTGCTACTAGCAGCCTAACAACATTACTAACAGTAGCCTAATGACAAATATAAAAAGAACTAACTAACCGCAGTAGTAGGGACCACAATAAATAAAATAACAGCACTAGCTATTGCTCTACATCTCTACACTCCCCCTCAAGATGGGAATAGATATTTATCATTCCCAGTTTGCATAAATCTGTTTCCAACTTAGCTTTTGTAACTACCTTGGTGAAGAGATCAGCAAGCTACATATCGGAGACAATATATGGAAGACACACTTCTTGAGAGGCAACTTTCTCTCTAATAAAGTGTTGATCCACCTCAATATGTTTATTTTTGTCATGTTGTAGTAGATTGTGGGCAATGTTAATAGCAGCCCGATTATCACAATATAGCATCAAGGGTTTCTCATAAGCAATTCCCAGTTCCTCAAACAAGGACCTCAATCATAATACTTCGGCCACACCATGTGCCATAGATCGGTATTCTACTTCAGCACCGGAACGTGCAACAACATTTTGTTTCTTACTCCTCCAAGAGACAAGGTTGCCTCCGACAAAGGCACAATACCCAGAAGTATACCTCATGTCATCAACACACCCGCCCAATCAGCATTTGTGTAGACTTCTATCTTCATGTGACCATTATTTTTGAAGAGTATGCCTCTGCCTGGACATCTCTTAAGGTAAGCAAGGATCTTCTCGACTACAATAAGATGAGTGGTTGTGGGAGAATGCATGTACTGGCTAACTGCATTGACTGCATAAGAAATGTCTAGTCGGGTGAGGCATAGATAAATCAATTTCCCTACCAACCTCTAAAACATAGCCTTGCCTTCAAGGGGCTCCCCACCTTCAAGTTGGTTTAACACCTAGCTTTCCAGTTTCCTCCTGAAGATCAAGAACATGCTTCCTTTGAGAGACAAAAATTCCATGTTTGGACCGAGCTACTTCAATACCCAAGAAATAACGTAGTTCTCCCAAGTCTTTGACTATAAATTCTTTGTGAAGCAGTTGTTTAAGAGAGTCAATCTCATGGGTATCACTCCTTGTCACCACAATATCGTCCACATAGACAACAAGTATAGTCAAGGAGGAGCCTGTCTTCTTAATGAAAAGAGTGTGATCTGATTGGGCTTGGGCATAGATGAATTTTCCAACAGCTAGTCTAAACCTATCAAACCATGCTCTTGGTGACTGTTTCAGTCCATATAAGGCTTTATTTAACTAGTAAATCTTCTTGCAGATCACCATTGAGGAAGGCATTTTTAACATCCATTTGTAACAATGGCCATGAGAAATTTGCTGCAATCGATAATAACACTCTGATAGTGTTCATCTTGGATATTGCTGCAAAAGTCTCCAAGTAGTCTATGCCATAAGTCTGTGTAAACCCTTTTGCAACTAATCTGGCTTTATACCTCTCAATAGAACCATCAACATTATGTTTTACTGCAAACACCCATCTACACCCAATCGATTTCTTCCCTTTTAGCTAATCAACCAATTACCATGTATTATTTTTGAGAAGAGCATCCATTTCTACCTTCATGGCATCCTTCCACTATGGTATTGACAAGGCTTCTTACACTGTTATAGGAATGGGAGTGGCAGACATAGATGCCAAAAAGGACTTATAGGATGGAGACAAATGGTCATAAGTCAGATACTGAGAAATACAATATGTTGTAGATGAAGTGCAACGGTGTTTCCCTTTCCGGATAGCAATTGGAAGATCCAGATCATCCAAAAGAGGTGAAGGCTCAGTAATGGGAGGCATCTCATTAGGATCAGTGATGAGAGGTATCTCATCTGTAGTGGGATGTGAGGGAGCTTTGGTACCTAGATCTGGAGCCGCAGAGGAAGCTAGAGCTGGCCTGGACTACTGAGGACTGAAATTAACCTGTCTCCATCGCCTATGAAACACCCTCAACTCACTACACTTTTGACAACCCTACTCATTACACTCCCCTTCAGTGATTGGGACAGGTAAAGGAATTTATGATGTGGGTAAACCCATCTTACTACTCTCCCCCTCAGAAGAAACTCTATGATAGTAGGGAACATTCTCAAAGAAAGTCGCATCCATAGAAACAAACCGTTTCCCAGAACTAGGTTTATAGTAGCAATATCCCTTTTGATTTTATGTATACCCAAGAAATATGCATTTGGAAGCTTTAAGGTCAAACGTAGAACAATGAGGTCCAATAATCTAAACAAAACAAGTACATGCAAAGGTTTTAAGGGGAATAGTGAACAAGTCTTTATCGGGATATAAGAGGCTGAATGGAATTTTCATGTCTAAGACCCGAGAAGGAACCCTATTGATGAGGTACACGGTTGTATGGATAGCATCCCCCCATAAACGTATAGGAACATTGGAGTTTGGCACAATGCTTCTAGCTACCTTCAATATATGCATATTCTTTCTCTCAGCAACTTCATTTTGCTAAGGTGTACGAGGACAAGTGCTCTAATGAATAACCCCATGGTTAAGGAAATATGAGATCAAGGGTTTTGCAAAATACTCTTGGGCATTATCTGATCAAAAAACCTTGATTTTGACTCCGAACTGGATTAAGACCATTTGATGGAAGTTTCGAGTCAGAGTAGGGACCTCATCTCGAGAGTGCACAAGATAAATCCATGAAAAACGAATGTAGTCATCAACAAACAATAGAAAGTATCAGTACCCCCCTAGTAGTGACATGATATGGTCCCCAAACATCAATATGCACAATTTCAAAAGGAATAGTACTTATTTTATTGCTCAAAGAATAGGTTGTTCTACAACGCTTTGCAAGTTCATAACTTTCACATTTTAAACTAGACATCTGGACTAACTCAAACAAACTAGGAAACAAACTCCTTAAAGACTTAAAAGACAAATAACCCAACCAATTATGCCAAAGCATAATCTAACTCACAAACTAAGAAACAAAAGACCATCCAACTTCTTTATCTTCCCTATGTAGACACCCTCTAATCAGTTAGATTCCATTCGTCTCGTGGCCAGTCCCAATCACCTTCATTGTCTCCAGATCCAGAAAAACACATCAATCAAAGAAAAAAGTCACTGAACAGTTTTGATTTTTAGTGATGCTACTTACTAACAATATGTTAGTACTAAGTTTAGGAATATGCAAAACTAAGGATAAGGAGATGGCATCCGATAATCTCATGTTTCCCTTCCCAGAGATGGGAACAAGAGATCCATCAATAATGGATACTCTCTCTGCCAGAGGATAAGAAAAAGTAGTAAACAAAGAAGGTAAGCCTGTTATGTGGTTAGATGCACCTGAATCTATGACCCAACAAGGTCCATTATTACTTGGGCCTGAAACATGATATGCTGATGCTCGTATACCTGAATGAGCAAATGCCGAAGTAGGAGTAGCAGAAGTAATCAGTGACTGAGATAACGGAGCTGAAGTACCAAGTTCACTTTCTAACTGAGTCAGAGCAGCCCAGGCAACAAATAAAGTGTCTAGGGATGTGGCTCTTATGCTGAAAAAGGAAGCACCATTAGTAGTAATAGCCACATTGGCATTTCCCCTTTTATTTCTGATCTTTGTCGGCATTAAATGAGGATATAATTTCCAATAAGTGTCCCTGGTGTGCTTCGGCTTCTTACAGTGGTCACAAACTAGGTCCTTCTTATCCTCCTTTGTGTCCCTTTCCTTGTCACCCCAAATTTCGGTTTTACGGTTGTCAGGGCTGATTCCATAGGCTAAAACTACAACATAACATTCCTCCGACTTTCCTCACCATGCACTAAAGAATAGGCCTCATATATGGTCACACTCTCCCTTGCGAGTAATTGTTGTTTCACAATATCATACTCTGAATTAAGACCAGCTAGGAATTCAAAAACCCTATTGGTCTCAACTTGTTTTTTATAGGTTTGTGCACCCTCCTGACTTTCCCACTCAATAGTTTATAGATGATCAATTTCATGCCATAAGGATTTCAAAGTGGGAAAGTAAACTGAACCGGCTTCTCCCCTTGTTTGAGATTATTTACTTCACATTTCAGTTCATAGGCCCTAGCAACATTGAGAGACTGATAGTAGGTTTCCTTCATCACTTCCCAAATTTTCTTAGCTATTTTTACCCACAAATAATTGCGGCTAATATGAGGTTGCATAGAGTTACACAGCCAAGTCATGACCAAATAGTTCTCTTGAACCCATTTGGCATATGAAGTGTCTACCTTGGCTGGTGTTTTTACATCTCCATTCACATAACCTAACCTCCCTCTGCCCCCAATCGCCACCATGGCTGACTGAGCCCATTCCAAGTAGTTAGGACCATCAAATTTAACAGTAGTGATCTAAAAATTGTTTTCTCTTACGTTTTCAGCCCCCAAAACCCCTTCCCCTTGAGTCTTAAACTCAGCTCCTGCCATTTCTGTAATAGGTTTATCAAGACAAACTAGTTCTCACCAAAGGGGTTCTTCAAAAAACAGGTTTGGAAGCTGAAACAAGTCTAGAATTCACTTAGAAAACAATCTATATATATATATATATATATGTAAAATCTCAATTGGTCTCCCGAGCTTTATTGGACTCGAGCTCGGCTCAATTAGCAAACAAGCCTATATATTAGGCTCGAGCTTGGCTCAAAGCTCAGTTTAGACCGAGCCAAATAAAGCTTTTCACAATCCGAGCTCAAATAGCTCGTGAAAATCTTGGCTCGTGGCCACTAGACCTGTTCATGGGCCGGGCCGGGCCGAGCTCAGGTCGAGCTTTTACTCTGTATTAACAAATTTTTCTAAGGCTCGAGTCCGAGCCCGGCCCGACCATCGGGCCTACAACTTGGGCCCAAGCCCAGCCCTCATAAAAAGCCCGAAGCCCGGGCCTGGGCCCGAGCCCAAAATTTAGCCCATATTGTTACTATTACTACTACTGAAGCGGCTGAATAGAGAGAGAGAGAAATTATAAAGAAAATAATAAAAAATATATATATATATATATTAAATTATAAATATATATTTTAATAAATATTATATTATTTATATACTTTATATAATATATAAAATACATATTATATATTTTATAAAATATATAGTGCTAAGTCGGGCCAGGCTTTTTTGACAAATCCCAAGCCTGGCCCGAAACACAGTCGGGCTTACTGTGTTAGGCCCGAGGTCAGGCCCGCGGACCTAATAACATGACCAAGCCCGACCGAGTGCGGGTCAGGCCGGGCCGGGCCATCGGGCTACCCGGCCCATGAACAGGTCTAGTGGCCACCCCTATTTAAGACAAAACATTGAGTTTATTTTACACCATATCTAGGTAAAGAGCCATTGTATGTAAATTATTTTACTTTCAAGTCAAGCTTGATTTTATCATCTTAGGCTTTTATTGTACAAGTGTTAAATTCTATTCTTTTAGGCACATATATGGTAGATATAGATCAAAAATATGGTAAAATCATATTCCTAAATATATTTAGCTTTTTAGTATATTATATTTAATTTCTTAATAAATTTGTAAAAAACATAAATAATCATTTTGAGAAAAAAAATATAAATAATTTTACCATTTACATACGATTCTTTATTCAATTCTATTCAGTTTTCTCTACAACTTACGATACAATTACAATTTTCAGAACATTGTGCCCCTAAGCATAAAGTTTACGTCTTTATATAAATACCTCATCTTGAAGAGCTGAAGTGGAACGATGAATTCCAGTTTCTCGTATGCTCATGTTCCCTGTATCTACTGACAATCTGCATATTACAAAAATAAGATCAGATAAAAAATGCCTTTTAAGAGGTTCAAAAACCCAAGTTGGAAATTTGATAACCTCTACCTGATTGTGAATTAAAATATCTAGCTCAGTATCCTAGTGTGTACTTATAAGAAGTCTCACACAATGAGTTGCTGGCTTTATGGCAACCATTTATGCACTCTATTCATAATGGCAACCTAACATATACTTTATAATATTTTCCGTATACTAATCATATATGGGTTACCAGTGATCAGATGGACCAAGCCTCTACTTACCATGGTGCAATTGTAAGCTGCGGTGCAAATTTATCGCCCTAGATTAGAGTGGAACTGAGCAGGATTTTTGTAACTGATCCCAAATGGTTGCGATAAGAATATGATTTGGGCTGCATTTAGCATTCCTTATTTTAACGACTTATCTCTTTTTGCAGTTAAAATACTATTATGAATACTGAGTTTTTAACTGCAAAAAGGAGATAAATCCTTATTTGATGTCAAATGCAGCATTAGACTATTAAAGGTGTTTCACGTGATTTGGTTTGTTAAAATATTCTGCTCGCACTATTACGGAATGAAATTTGCAGATATGCTTGAGAACCAAAAAAAGAACAAATATAATATAACATCCAAATGGTGGTTGAAAATAAACTTGCTGATTCTAGCCCAAAAAACAAATCATACAGAATTCATCAGAATGAAGTTCAAGCTTGAAACTAAGTGATACCTTTTATCCCTTCGGTTAGGAGTCTCTGATGGAGGCATGGAAGAAAGTGGCTTTAATGATATTGGAACACTAGAAGGTATCTTGCCAACCGTCTTGATTGCTAGAGATGGTCGTCCAGTTGGAGAAGAACGAGCAGATAGAGGCTGTTCTACAGAACTTAAAGGTAAAGGTGACCGGACAGATGAGGTAGAATGTGGAGATGGAGACTGTTCTACAGAATTGAATGGTAAAGACGACCGGCCAGCTGACGTAGAAAGTGCAGATGAAGGTTGTTCTACAGAGTTGAGTACTAAAGATGAACGACAAGCTGACGTAGAACGATCAGATGGAGGCTGTTCTGCGGGAGTGAAGGATAAAGATGGCCGAGCAGCTGACGAAGAACGTGCAAATGAAGGTTGTTCTACATGGTTGAGTGCCAGAGATGATCGACCAACTGATGTAGAACGAGGCTGTTCTGCGGGAGTGAACGGTAAAGATGGCCGAGCAGCTGATGACGAAGAACGTGCAAATGAAGGTTGTTCTACAGAGTTGAGTGCCAGAGATGATCGACCAGCTGATGTATAACGATCAAATGGAGGCTGTTCGGGAGCGTTACGACCTAACTAATAGAAAAAAAAAACACAAAAGTTTCCAGTAAGACTTATTTCTTAGCCACTTTTTTTTGGTAAAAAAAAAAATTCTTAGCCACTTCAAACAACAGAACAACTGCAGTTTCAACAATTTATAATCTTGAAATACCACAAAACAGAAATATCAATAAACAGCTAATGATTTCTTAATTCCGTTTCCTGGGTCGCAAGCTACAACCAACAGTAAGAAATGTGGCCACCGCTACCATATAAGTAATGCCCACCATTCTCATTTCTCACTGTAAGAAAATGAGGTTTCAATTGTAAATGCATTTCAACACTTCCATATTCACAGTTACAAATCCTTCAGAAGTGAGTCGATTTATGTTGTCAACATCAATTCTCAAGCAACAATGCCTGGTCTCCCATAGTGTGTTAATGCGTCTAGCATGTAATTCTAGTTGTTTAAGCTTCAATTTTATGTTCTGTTATTGTACTGTTTCAGGCGGCCATAGCCATGCTTCCTGAATAACACAGCAGTCCAATGAAATAGTCTAATAAGAAGAAAGAAACAGTGAGTGATATCATTGCTAAGCCAATTACCGCGGTAGAACGAGATCTCATTGGCCGTCCGGGTGCAAGACCAATGCCCCCTGTGGCACCCAAAGAATTATATTCAAGAGAGAGGTCGTCCTCCTCCTCCTTGTCTTTTGATTGATGTGCCATGACCTGCGCAAGCCTCTGAGCAGCGGCTTTGGCTGCATAGTTCTGCGTCCTCCTGGAGGTCGACAGGCTGGCCGCTCCCAATCGAGCATGGTGATGCAAGGGGGACAGCATGGGAGATGCCGGCCCCCCCGACGCGTTTGCGACGCTCCTCTGCCTATCATACACTGGACTCTTTGATCTCGCCCTATCCATCGCCGAATAAAAGCTAATAAACAAAATCCCTACTCGATCCTTTAAAAAGGAATGAACTGAATTCTGCCGAAACGCGACCTAATCTTGCTCTGTTGCATTGCAGATTAATGATAGAAGGTTGAAATGAAGGCTCTTCTAGCTTAAGCTTAAACAGAGCTCGATCTCTGCTGAATCAGAATCTGATTCGACGAAGACCAAACTGAAATGAGGCTCGCAAATCGCAATGCCTGTGATTTATAATCATAAATGCGGAGAGAAGTAATCAAATACATATTTATTTCACGAGATACGCGACCTAATCTTGCTCTGTTGCATTATAGATCGATAGAAAGTTGAAATGAAGGCTCTTCTAGCTTGAGCTCAAACAGCACTCGATCTCTGCTGAATCATCAGAATCTGGTTCGATGAAGACCAAACTGAAATGAGACCCGCAATGCCTGTGATTTATAATCATAAATGCGAAGAGAGATAATCAAATGCATATTCATTTCTTGATCTACAATGAATGAGAAATCGGATATTTTGTCCAAAATCAAATGCAAAGTTCGATTGAATTCCATTGAAGCTAAAAATGGAGGAGAAGAGCTACGAAACAGATCAGAAATCCTCGCTGATTCCTCTTCTGAATACTCGTTGTTGTGGGTTGGGTTGGTATTCCCTCCGCTAGTTTTGCCGGATTTTAATGCACAGTAGGAACAGAGAGCGAGGGAGTGGGTCATGACTCATGAAAATGGGAGGGAAGAAATTGAAACGAACCTACAAATATAATAATTGGGGATTTTAATTTAGGGGTTGACTAGTGGAGGGGGGCCGTGCTCAGCACGGGCCAATAAAACCTTAAAGATGCGGGGTTATATACTTATATTATGGGTAAAAGTATTCAAATTGTCTATTATATTTTTTAGGGTAAATTACAAATACCCCTGGGTCTGTGAGCTTTCCCTGTTGTGGTGAACATCCACCCACAACGTTCATTCCTGCTTCCCTGTTGTGGGACATGGCATATTCTCGGAGATACTGAACCATCCAACTCCTGCTTCAAAGCGAAATTCAAGTTCTCCAGAGAACAATGAAAATGGGGCATCGTCCAAACTAGGCAGCAGTTCATTCAACTTGAAGTCTACTTCCAATCGTGCGGTTGATGGAGCTGCAGTTTCAATAAAGCTTGATCATAGCAATTATTCGGGATTGGAAGATTTTCCAGCGAGGAGTCATGGTTTCTGGGATGGGAGCAGAATTCAGACTGGCTTTTCGTCGCAATCAGATTTTGCTATGCTATTGGCAAAATATCCAGCAACATTCGGTGATTATTCAGCACCATCCTGCAGGGTATGGAAGCAACCAGTGCCAGTTGTCAAGAGGAATGACCTGAACATGGGTTGTGTGTCAGTATTTCCAACGAAGGATTTAGATGGTATTGGGGGTTTGGCAGATTATCAGACATACAGAAGCTATGATGGAACGAAGTTACAGCCATATACGACGGTGGATGTGAAGGGACGTAGCATATTCTCGGAGCTGGAGAAGAGGAATGGATTTGAATTGACTAGTTTTCAACAACAGGAAAGAAGTGCAGTGGGGATGAACGTTGTGGGTAGAGGATTTAAATGGAAATCCGCTGCCGCTGCAATAGCTACTGTCGTTGTTGTTCGTGTATCGTGAGGTTGGGAAAATGAATAGTGATAATATGGGGATTAAAAAATATTATAAGGGCGGATTTTAACGTGAAAGGCTAATGGAAGGGGGTCTTTGTTTTACGGTCATAATATAGGAGGGTCTTTTTTGCAAAACAAAGTACAGGGGAGTCTTTGTCACAAACCCCATAGTATAGGGGGGTCTTTGTAATTTACCCTATTTTTTATAAGGGAAAATTTTCGATAGGTTCCCTGTACTTTACGCCGAGTGCCAATTTAGTATCCGAACTTTCAAAACGCAACAATCTAGTACTTACCGTTAATCAACCGTTAAGTGGCAAGTGAAAAGACACAAATGCCCTTCAAATGTCATCTAATTTTCTTTATCAACCAGATTGATCTTTAATTCATCCATCTAAAGTTTGTTAGGAACTGGATAAAGTAAATAATAAGAGAAAAAATAGAACAAGTTTATTTTTCTTTTATTTGGGTCTTGAGACTCTTGACATGACTCATATGAGTAGATTGAGAGGCAAGCCGAGGGATTCAAACTTGAAAACTGATGAAGGAAGATTTGGCCCGACCTCATAACCACTCAACACGTGGCAAAGGGCAACAACCCGAACTGGCCTGCCCCATGGCAGTTCGGGCCACACCTCCGTCCGAACTCAAGACTTCACCTCGCACACCACTCCAGCACTTCGCCTCCAGGACACCGTATCCAGGGGCGGCGCACCTGACTGACTTGGGATCTGGCGCTTGCCAACCGCACTCCAACAGCTACCTGCCACCGCCACCTGCCACCGCCATCTCCAGTTACAGAGACAGCTCCGACAAAGAGCAGTGGCAGTTCTGTCCCAGCAGAGGTGATGACACCCGAACTGGCAGAAGCATAGAAGTAATCATACCCGACCTGACAGAAGCCTAGGAGTGAGTGCACGAAGTGGTTATAAAAGGCTCTCTACTCCCCGAGGACGAGGTATGTGAACTTTGCGCCATCTGGTTTTATCTTGCCTTTGAGAGAATACTAACTTGAGCTTCAGAGTGATCTCACCGGGTTCCTCCCCGAAGATTCCCCACTTTCTTCTCCGTTTCAGACCCCCCTATTGCTCCAGTCAGAGGCAAGGTCGTTGACAGCTAGGACCGACCGGATTGTGCATCATCAATTGGCGCCATCTGTGGGAAACGCTTCTAAAAGCCTCCCTCTAAAACTCCCATTACCTCTTTTTTCCAAAAACCCCAACACTCATGGCTTCTTCCAGCAATGCCAGACATGGCACGGAGATGAACACCACTGAGAAACAACTTCAAGTCCCCGTGGTGTGCATCGGACAGTTCACCATCCCCCTTCCGGTGGATGGGAACCCCAATTTAAATGCGCCACAAACAGTGGTGCCCGCATACCTTCCTGCCATGAACGTCCCCTTTCCTCTCCCTGTCGAAACAACCTTTACTGAACCAACTGCTGTCCCCCTGGCGACTAGCCAGAACCAGTTGGACGACCTGATGCAATGCATGCGGGCAATGCAAGCCCAAATGCAACAATTTCAGTAACATCAGCTCTACCAACACCAAGTATTGCACCACATCTCTCAGTATCACTATCAGCAGCAGTTCCCCCAACTGCCTCTGAACCAACCACTGCTTCCACCTCGGCACCCTGCTCCAAAGCCGGTTAAGCCCTCCCCTCAGGGTGGACGCCGTCACCGAGGAGAGGCTTCCCAACCTCAGAACCCCCACAAGAGCCAGGCCTCATCCCCGGGCCGAGAGGAAAGAAAAATCACCCCCACCTCGCAGCTCGCCGGTGGGTCGAGCACCTCGCCCGCCAAGTCAGTATCTCGACATTCCAAGTCTGAGCTCCCACTGACAGAGAATCGATTCAGCGCCCTAGCGGCAGACTACCAACAGCCCGGGCCCATCGAGCTCAGCAACACAGAGGCCAGCAGCGCCAGCACCAGGCCCACACAGCAACGAAGGCGCCGACGAAGTTGCCGAACTGCCACCCGTGTCTTGCCCGAGCTCAGAGGTAAAGAAGAGACAAGCTCGGAAGAGGTAAAAGCTGCCCCGATTCTCTCAGTTCTTTCCCCCCTCGCATCGGAACTCCTGGCAGTCCCCATGCCCAGAGACTTCAAGCTCCCACCTTTGGACAAGTATGATGGGTCCTTTGACCCCAACGACCACATCGATGCTTTCCAGTCCCAAATGCACCTCGCTAGGGCCAGTGAATCGTGCATGTGCGTGGCCTTCACCACCACCTTCAGGGGGGTAGCCCGCACTTGGTACAGGAACCTGGCCCCCGGGTCGATAAGATGCTGGGCCCAGTTTGTGCAGGTCTTCACCGCACACTTTGTCACTAGCAACGGTGCCCCAGAACCGAGGAAAGCATCTTCGGAGTAGTCCAGAGGGAAGGAGAGTCCATCCGAGGCTACATCAAGCGGTTTAATGACGTGAGCTTGCAGATACCGCGATTAGACCCCGTGGTGTAGCTCGCGGTGGCCAACAGAGGAGTAACACACAAGGAGTTCAAATGGCACATGGTAGCTAACCAGCCCGCGACCGTGGCCGAATTCCTCAAGCTCGCGGATAAGTTCATGAGAACAGAGGAAGAAATCAACCAAAGGACCGAAAGCGGGATCGAGAAAAGGAAGAGGGAAGGCGAGCCCTCCAACCCAGTCGACAGATAAAACCCGGCCCGAGAGCCGAAGCCGAGCCAGCCGTTCCGAGCTCTTTTAGCAGCTCGGACGGATTACACACCGTTAAACACGAGGCGGACCAAGATCTTGATGACGATCAAAGACGCCCCATACGTAAAGTGGCCACCTCGCCTAAAGGGGAATCCAAACGAGAAAAATAAAAATTTGTACTGTAGTTTCCATAGAGATCACGGTCATAATACCGAACAGTGTAATAATCTCTGGGACGAGATAGAGGGACTCATCCGCCGCGGATACTTGAGAAATTTTGTACAGTATGATAACAATAATAAGAGTAAGGCAGGTCGGAAAGGGGAACACGGAAGGGATGCCCCCGAATCCAGTAGCAGACCAGCCGAACCGTTGCAACGACAACCTCCGAAAGAGAGGCCAGTTCGGGGAACCATCCATGTGATAGTGGGAGGTTCGGTGGTAGCAGGTTGTACTTCGGTAGCGGCCCGGACGTCAGTTCGCGAAGCAGCCCGAGAAGACCAGAACCCTCTAAAGAGGTCGAAGACAGAAGAACCGATCTTCTTCACGGAAGACGATGTGCAAGGGGTCCACTACCCCCACGATGACTTGTCATAAAACTAAGGATCAGCAACTTCGAGGTCAGGCGCGTACTTGTGGATTCGGGCAGCTCGGTAGACATCCTCTTCAAGTCAGCATTTGACCAGCTACAGTTGCAGAGAAGCGAACTAAAGCCCGCGAACACTCCTCTGGTGGGCTTCAGCGGAGAGGAAGTCAGGCCCCTCGGGAAAGTAACAGTACCTGTGGAAATCGACACATGGCCTTGTGCGGTCAGACTCAACCATGTTTTCCTGGTGGTCACGACCCCTCCCCATACAATGCCATAATAGGGCGGCCAATTACGCATATCCTGCGGGCAGTGGTCTCCACCTACTATTTGGTAATGAAGTTCCCTACAGACTTTGGTGTGGGGGTAGCGCGGGGTGACTAGCTCGAGTCTCGCAAGTGTTATGTTGCCGCCCTGAAGGGAAAAACCAAGGCGGCCGACGACCTTGAATTAGAGTGGCCCACAGAGCAAGGCGAGGAATGAGCTTTGCCCACAAAGGAAACAGTCGCAATTCCAACTTTGGCTACGGACCCAGCTCGCACGCTATACATCGGTGCTTCCGTCAAGGAACCTCTACGAACCGAACTGGTGAGTTTTTTACTTCAAAATTTAGATATTTTTGCCTGGTCCGCGGCCGACATGCCCGGTATTGACCCCAGCCTTATAACTTACAAACTTAATACTGACCCTGTAGTCAGACCCATTAGACAGAAGAAACGCAACTTAGCCCCAGAGCGCTGGAGGGCGGTCAACGAGGAGGTCGAAAAGCTCCTCGCAGCAGACTTCATAAGGGAAGTTCATTACCTGAGTTGGGTAGCCAACCCAGTGCTGGTGAAAAAGGCAAACGGCAAGTGGCGCATGTGCGTCGACTACACTGACCTGAATCGAGCTTGCCCGAAAGATTGCTTCCCCCTCCCCAGAATTGACCGCCTAGTGGACGCGACCTCAGGACATGAGCTGCTAAGCTTCTTGGACGCCTACTCGGGCTACAACCAAATCAAGATGGACCAGTCTGATGAGGAAAAAACCAGCTTCATAACCAAGTTCGGCCTATACTGCTACAAGGTCATGCCCTTCAGATTGAAAAATGTTGGGGCGACCTTCCAAAGACTTGTAAATAGGCTGTTTCGGCCCTTAATTGACACGAAAATAGAATGTTATGTAGACAACATGGTCGTCAAGACGCAGTTTTCACAGGAATTAATACAAGACTTAGATTCTGTCTTCCAAATTCAGCGTCGATTTAGCATGAAACTAAACCCAAACAAGTGTGTCTTCGGTGTCACCTCGGGTAAATTCCTAGCGTACATTGTCAACCGGCACGGTATTGAGGCCAACCCGGACAAGATAAAGGCCATCCTAGATATGAGACAACCCAGAAAAGTAAAAGAGGTTCAGAGGCTAAACGGCCGCATAGCCGCTCTGAGCCGCTTCATGTCCAAATCGGCAGACCGCTGCCTGCCTTTCTTTAAAGCAATCAAAGGCAAAGGGTTCGAATGGACCCAAGAATGCCAGCTCGCGTTCGACGAGCTAAAAAACTACCTTGCTAGTGTGCCGTTCTTAGCCCGGTCTGAGGAGGGCGAGGTCTTGGAACTGTACCTCTCGGCAAGCGACGATGTGGTCAGTTCGGTACTAATAAAAGAAGTAGATCGGGTCTGACGACCCATTTATTATGTTAGTAAAATTTTGTAGGGAGCAGAGACAAGGTACCCGCAGATAGAAAAGCTAGCATACACACTGGTAATAGCAGCTCGGAAACTCTGCCCGTATTTCCAGGCTCACACTGTCATCGTCTTGACTGACAAACCTCTGAGGCAAGTCTTACTCAAGCCCGAGGTTTCCGGTCGGCTGACGAAGTGAGCCATCGAACTTAGCGAGTACGACCTCCAGTATAAGCCACGAACTGCTATTAAGGCCCAAGCCTTGGTAGATTTTATCGTCGAGTGCACGTTCAGCCTCGAAGTCCCCAGGCCGGTCGAGTCCGAGATCCCCAGTTCGGGTGAGCACGGAGCTCCCAAGCCAATAGAGTCTGAACCCCGTGAAGTAGCAGGCAGTGTGGCATCTCTCCTGGTTAGAACAAACGCGAACTGGGATGAGGAGCCCTGGATCCTTCACGTAGATGGCTCCTCGAACCAACAGGGCAGTGGGGCTGGAATAGTACTACGCGGCCCAGGTAGCACGAAATTGGAATACGCACTATGCCTTGAGTTCGTGGCATCCAACAACGAGGCGTAGTATGAGGCACTGATAGCCAGCTTGTAGTCAACCAGCTTGTAGTCAACCAGGTTACGGGCGAATACGAAGCACGCGAGTTGACTATGATCACCTATTTGGCAAAAGTAAAGGAGGCTCTGCTCAACTTTCAGTCACACTTCATCAGGCAAATACCGAGGTCAGAGAACACTGAGGCCGACGCCCTGTCCCGGTTAGCCAGTACAAGTCACAACACCATGAGAACCGTATACATAGAGGACTTACCTCGGCCTAGCATTCTCGGGGGGGCAGAGGAGGTTGCTCCCGTCCTTGAAGCAGAGTAGAGCTAGATCGACCCACTCGCGAGCTTCTTGCTAGATGGAACCCTCCCTACGCACCCAATGCAGCCAAGAGGGTGCAACATTAGGCAGCCAAATACGTCATAATAGACGAACGGCTGTACCGACGGTCCTACACGCTGCCTTACATGCGCTGCTTGCGACCTACCGAAGCCGAGCTCGTACTCCGCGACACTCATGAAGGTCTGTGCGGCAAACACTTGGGAGGCAGAGCCCTCGCTCAAAAGGCACTTCGACAAGGGTACTACTGGCCAACAATGAAGGCATAGGCCATCGAGCTCGTCAGAAAATGCGACAAGTGTCAAAAGCATGCCAATATCCACCATCAACCTGCTGCCGACCTCAAGTACCTCACCAGTCCATGGCCCTTTGCGCAATGGGGCATCGACCTCCTGGGGCCATTCCCGCCAGCAACAGGTGGGAGGAAGTTCCTAGTGGTGGCTGTAGATTACTTCACAAAGTGGATAGAAGTTGAACCTCTGGCAACAGTTACAGCCCGAAACATACAGAACTTCTTTTGGAAGAACATAGTATGTCGCTTCGGGCTACCTCGGGTACTGATCTCCGACAACAGCAAGCAGTTTGAGGATATCAAGTTCAAAGAATGGTGCCAAGATATGGGAATTTGTCAAAACTTCACATCGGTCGCACACCCGCAGGCAAACGGTCAGATAGAAGTAATGAACAGAGCCATCCTCCGCGGACTGAAAGCACGACTAGACCGAGCTAAAGGGTTGTGGGCGGACGAGCTACCAAGTGTTCTATGGGCTCACCGAACTACGAAAAAAACCACCACGAGAGAGACCCCCTTTAACCTCACCTACGGCACTGAAGCGGTAATCCCGGCGGAGATCGAAATTCCTACACTGCGACTAGAAGCATATGACGATCAGACAAACGGAGATGAGTTACGTACCAACCTCGACCTACTGGACGAGGTAAGAGACCCCGCGCACATCTGGACAACAGCCTACCAGCAAAAAGTAGCTCGGTACTACAATGCCAGACTAAAGAAGCGGAGCTTCCGCGTCGGCGAGCTAGTTCTCCGTAAGATCATGGCACCCGAACCCGGCGTGGGCAAACTTGGACCAAATTGGGAAGGGCCCTATAGAGTAAAGAGAGCGCTCGGGGGGGCATACGAGCTTGAAACCTTAGAGGGCAAACAAAGTACCCCGAGCGTGGAACATCGTCAACTTAAGGCGATACTACCTATAGACCACCAAGCGAAGTGGACAAAGTCGCTACCAGAGCCTAAGTGCTAGGATGCCGAGCCAACGAAGAAACCTCGGCATAGGCAAGCAAAGGAAAAAAAGTGCCAACCAAAGGCTCAGGCAAAGTGTTGACAACGAACTGATAGGGACATCGGCATCTCAGAGACTAAGTATTAACACCAAAACAGGCCGCGCAAGTGTAGTGACCCGGGAAAAAAATAGATCGGACATATGGTCAGTTCGACAAATATGGTCAGTTCGGGAGAAAGAACAACCAACACTTAACCAAAAGAAAGTCATTCCATTTCAAAATAAGGGAGTGTACATTTCAAAAAAAAAATACATATCAAGCTCACAGGCCCGGAGGCACTTATTCTTCATCAGAAGGCACTTCAACAACACCCGAAGGTCCTGCCTCGCCCTCAGAATCCGGCTCACCATCAGCGGCGTCGGCCATCTCCTGAGTAATGCGCGAAGTGGATATCACACTAATATCAAGCTCGGGGTATGTATTATGGATCATCCACCGGCTTAGTTTAAAGCCCTTTCTGTACGAGTCCACCATCAGGTCATCAAAGCGTGGCGAGGCGATGTATTCATCGACGGCCTTCTTCTTGGCGTCCTCAATGCCTTGAGAAAAGATCTGTGTCCTCTCCCTGATATCCTCTTGAAGGTATTCAACCTGATGCTGCAAATCCAGCCTCAGGTCCGCCATATGCTTCACCACTACTCCCATGGCCTCGGCATCTCTCTGAGACCTCGCCTGCCTGGCCTGTGCAGCGCGAGCAGCCGCCTCAGCAACTCAGGAAGCCGCCTCAGCAGCACGAAAAGCCTCTTCGGCAGCTCGCACCTGCCTCGAGCTCCTTTCCACTTCGGCCACCAAGGCATGGATAGAAGAATTCACCTACCAAAAGGGAAGAGCAAAATGATCATAAGAATGACAACAAGAAGGATAAAAGCAAAGAGCCCGACAAGAAATCTGACTTACCACCATGGCATGAGTGGCAGCATGACAAGCTTCCTGGTTCAAAGGAAGCTCAGACCATGCCGCGACCTCCTCATGATAGATGGCCTCCCTACTCTTCTGAAGAGCGTGGTTCAGTGACAACACGCTCCTGAACTTGCCTTGGGCCCCCGAGCCTGAGGGCCCAGCTCGGGTGTAAGCGAACTCAGAGTAAGCGGGAGCCCCCGTGTAAGTAGCCTCGGCATAAGGGGCCCCTGCCACGTCATGAACTGGAGGGGCCATCTCGGGCTCCCTGGGCGGATCCGCGGACGGGTAATCTGGTACCTCGGGCTCCGCATCCCGGGACAGCTCGGCACGAGTTCATTTGGCGACCCGCTTCCTCATCTTCATGCCGTGAAACAGGTGCCCACCACGAGTCCTCTCTAAGTCCATCACACCTGCAAAATAAGCTCGGCATTAGGAAAAAACGAAAGAACAGAGCAAAACAAAAGACAAACCTGAGTAAGCAACCTACCCGAACTCAGACCGGCCTCAATGAGCTTGGCCTCCGATAGATAATGATGGCATTTTAGCCCAATCCGTGCCCATTGCCGGAGGCCCTTCACCGGAGTCAGGGACGGCCATCCCCCACCCGGTTTGAAACGGCCACCCCAATACACTTCGCACCCCGAAGTAGTCCCGCTTCCACGCCGGGACCTTGTTGGGAAGTTCATGTAAAAGATTAAAACCCGGGCGAGGAGACAGGTAATACGCCCATCTACGCCCGAGAAGGGGACCCGCTTGCTTCTTAAGGATTAAAATGGAAGAGAAGATCTCTAAGTCTAAAGTAAAGCCCTGTTCGCAAAATAGGGAGATTGTCCCCACCAAGTTACAAATGGAGTGCGGGTGAAGCTGGCCGACAGTAACGCCGAAGTGGTTTATGACCTCGACAAGGAGGGGGTGGGAAGGTAGGCGCAACCCCGCAGCGAGCTGCTCCCAGAATATCACGATCTCATCAGGATCGTGTTCCCAAGGGAAATTGCCCGAAGGTATGAAGTAGAAGTACTCCCCAGGCAAATTGAACTGGGTAATAAGGGATTGAAGACCCTCAGGCGTCATGGTCGAGGGTCCAAACTTGTCTAACATCCGACCTCGACAAGAGGTGGACGCCAAACTACCCGAGGCGACCCGGCCTACGGGTTCGAACTCTTCCTCGAGCTCTACCTCCGGTTCGATAGGACCATCGGGGGATGCAACTCGGTTCGTAGAACCTGCATCTGACCCCCTTGAAGACCTGTCTAAACTATCCGAGCTAGACATCGGGAGGAGAAGATGGATTCCAGGAAAGTACTCACCCGGAAAAAGGCTTGAACGGACTACGGGAACTTGAACACAAGCTAAAAGCTTGAATGCGAACTAAAGGCTTGGACGCGAGCTCAAGAAGCAAAACGCAGAGGTGACAAAGCGACTGGGGTCCCCCACTATTTATACCGACAATAACCAAGAATCAACGGCTCAGATCAAAGCCAATCCGACGACCCGCAGTCACGCTGACCGCACGTCTCCTAAGACCGAGACGTGATTGGCCACACGTCATCAAAACTGAAAGCGCACGTCTCCTCACATTAAAGGCGGCAACGGCGAGTTTTAAATTTGAAAAGACGCCCACTGTCATGTCTCCCAACGGCGCACTTTTTTGAATTTTGAAATAAGGCGCACGCTATCACGTCTATCAGCATTTGTAGGCAGATTGGTGCGTTCCCCTTTTTGGCACTCGAGAAACCCGAAAGAATCCTGACGACGCGCACCTCGCGCTACCAATCAACCAATTCAAAGTACGGGACAAATCCACACGCCACCTCGCGAACTCCCCACGCTAGGGCAAGACCCTTAGCACGAGGAGTGGGGGGCAATTGATGAAGAAAGATTTGGCCCGACCTCGTAACCACTCAACACGTGGCAAAGGGAAACAACCCGAACTGGCCTGCCCCATTGCAATTCAGGCCACACCTCTGTCCGAACTCAAGACTTCACCTCGCACACCACTCTAGCACTCCGCCTCCAGGACACCGAACTGAACGAACCTCACCATACCTGACACCAAAGGAGTCCGTATCCAGGGGCGGCGCACCTGACTGACTTGGGATCTGACGCTTGACAGCCGCACTCCAACGACCACCTGCCACCGCCATCACCAGTTACAGAGATGGCTCCAACAAAGAGCAGTGGCGGTTCTGTCCCAGCAGAGGTGATGACACCTGAACTGGCAGAAGCACAGAAGTAATCATACCCGACCTGACAGAAGCCTAGGAGTGAGTGCGCGAAGTGGTTATAAAAGGCTCTCTGCCCCCCGAGGATGAGGTATGTGAACTTTGCGCCATCTGGTTTTATCTTGCCTTTGAGAGAATACTAACTTGAGCTTCAGAGTGATCTCACCGGGTTCTCCCCGGAGATTCTCCACTTTCTTCTCCGTTTCAGGCCCCCCTGTTGCTCCAGTCAGAGGCAAGGTCATTGATA
Organism: Nelumbo nucifera; assembly: GCF_055504915.1. NCBI lineage: Eukaryota > Viridiplantae > Streptophyta > Magnoliopsida > Proteales > Nelumbonaceae > Nelumbo > Nelumbo nucifera. The sequence continues at coordinate 98,968,462 of NC_142651.1, forward strand.
GCTAGGACCGGCCGGATTGCGCACCATCAAAAACAAAGGTTCGAACGGAAGAAAGAGAACTGAGAATCTAAGATATATTGACAGCTGATGTAACCGTTTTTGGTCACGTACCATTTTTTGGGATGTGTAAAATTTTTTTTGGCTAAGTACCTCGTGTTTGACCTGGTGGTGACGTGCCTTGGTGATGAGCTACTTGGTGGCGAACTTCCCGGGGGAGAACTGCCTGGTGGCGAACTGCCTGGTGATGCTCCCTGGTGGCGAACTGCCTAGGGGCAAACTGCCTGGTGGCGAACTGCCAGGTGGCGAACTGCCTGGTGGCGAACTGCCCGGTGGCGAACTGCCTGGTGGCGAACTGCCTGATGGCGAACTGCCTGGGGGCGCTGCCTGATGGCGAACAGCCTGGTGACGAACTGCCTGGTGGTGAACTGCCCGGTAGTGCTCCCTGGTGGCGAACTGCATGATGACGAACTGCCTGATGGCGAACTGCCTGGTGGCGCTGCTTGATGGCGAACTTCCTGGTGACGAACTGCCTGATGGCGAACTGCCTGGTGGCGAACTGCCTGGTGGCGAACTGCCTGGTGGCGAACTACCTAGTAGTGCTCCCTGATGGCGAACTGCCAGGTGGCGAGCTACCTGGTGGCGAACTGCCTGGGGGAGAACTTTCTGGTGGCGAACTGCCTGACGGCGAACTGCCTGGTAGTGCTCCCTGGTGGCGAACTCGTCACTTGACTTGCTCCTAGGCAGTCTGCAACTCAGAGGATGGTGGAGCTCCCTGGTGCAGCGCTACCCGACTACCCCCCGCGTGACGTGATTTTCTCTCCTTTGTAGACGACGGGAGCTGAGGGACCTGCGGGAACTGAATCAGAGGACCCGGGGGTATTTTCCCGGCGGGGACTCTCCGATGCCTAAGTTAGCATTCTGATTACAGAGGGCTTGGAGAGAAATGGGAGAGCTAGAGAGCGGGGGTTACCATACTCTTTTCTTCTCCCCTTGGCTTTGGGGGTCGGAGTCCTTATATAGTGGTGCCCTCGCGGGTTAGGTGGGTGAAAAGCCTTCAAATGGTAAGACGTCATATCCCGTCAGAACCGGGGTACGGTGATGAACTCCTCGAGGTTGTCAGGCTGGCGCTTGTGCCAGGCGGCCAGGTCGGCGCCTGTCAGTCGACGGGTCGGTGTCCGGGCCAGGTTGTCAGGCCGGCGGGTCGGTGTCCGGCCAAGTTGCCAGGTCGGCGCCTGTGTTCGAGTCAGGTCATCAGGTCGGCGCCTGTGTTCGGGTCATGTTGTCAGGTCGGCGCCTGTGTCCGGGCCATGTTGTCAGGTTGGCGCCTGTGTCCGGGCCAGATTGCCAGGTCGGCGCCTGTGTCCGGGCCAGATTGCCAGGTCAGTGCCTGTGTCCGGGCCAGGTTGCCAGGTCGGCGCATGTGGGAGGCTGATCCGGCCAGGTCGCGCGCAGGCCGCGCCAGGCCGCGCGTAGCCACGCCAGGTCGCGCAGGTCGCACGCAAGCCGCGCCAGGTCGCGCGCAGGCCGCGCCAGGTCGCGCCAGGCCAGCCAGACCGGTGCCCGGGGGGGGACCAACTTGGTAATCTGTTGCCTGGGGGCTTGCCTAGTTGTCACGAGGTGCCACGTGTCGCAATTTCATTGGAGGGCCAAATCTGCCCTCATCAATTTCCCCCCACTCCCGAGCTGAGAGTAACTCAGCGAAGGGAGTAGATTTCTTTTGGCCCGTAAGTCGACGAGCTAGTAAGTTTTGATCCAATTCCTTAGGCTTTGGGAGCTGCCTGTATGTGGCAAGCTACCAGTAAGACGAGGGGGTCTCCGCCGGTTTCAGTAGTGTAGCCCTTAGGCTCTAGGGCAACTTATAGTTCACTTTTGCTGATTTTGTTCCTACTGAGAAAGCGATTGGATATTTAGCAATAGTGTGGCCCGCAGGCTTTGGGAGTGACTCATAGTCTACTCTTTTTGATTTTCGCCCGTGCCGGAGAGGCGACCGGGTCTTAAGCAGTAATGTGGCCCATAGGCTTTTGGGAGTGAGTCGTAGTCTACTCTTTTTTGACTTTTGCCCGTGCCGGAGGGGCGACCAGGTCTTAAGCAGTAATGTGGCCCGTAGGCTTTTGCGAGTGACTCGTGGTCTACTCTTTTTTGACTTTACCCGTGCCGGAGAGGCGACCAAGTCTTAAGCAGTAATGTGGAACGTAGGCTTTTGGGAGTGACCCGTGGTCTACTCTTTTTTGACTTTGCCCGTGCCGGAGAGGCGACCGGGTCTTAAGCAGTAATGTGGCCCGTAGGCTTTGCCTGTGAGGTGTCGAGCTATGATTGTGCTACATCAGCTTCGTAATGCCGGTCACCCACTCCTACAAGAAGCTACTAGGGGCTCGACCTTCGGGGGCAACACTACTGACTTTAGGTTGCCAGCTCACACGGGAGGCTTGGAAGGCTCGACCGGTAAGGGCGCCTATGTAGTCTGTTGGCCGTCAACTCCCGCGGAAACCACGAAGAGCTCATCTTTGTAGGGGGACCTTGCGGAGAGGACTGATGAGGCATCATCTGGATCGAAAGTAAGGTTGGTAGAGCTACTTAGTCTGTTAGCCCCTGCATAGTTTTTGAGTTCATAAAAAATGTAAACTATAAAGTGATATCTTCAAAAAAGTGAGGACTTAGCTTTGGTAGGATGAGAACTTAGCTTTTGTAGGATGAGAACTTAGCTTTTCGTAGCGTATTCCCACAGACGGCGCCAATTGATGTAACCGTTTTTGGTCACGTACCATTTTTTGGGATGTGTAAAATTTTTTTTGGCTAAGTACCTCGTGTTTGACCTGGTGGTGACGTGCCTTGGTGATGAGCTACTTGGTGGCAAACTTCCCGGGGGAGAACTGCCTGGTGGCAAACTGCCTGGTGATGCTCCCTGGTGGCGAACTGCCTAGGGGCGAACTGCCCGGTGGCGAACTGCCTGGTGGCGAACTGCCCGGTGGCGAACTGCCTGATGGCGAACTGCCTGGTGGCGAACTGCCTGGTGGCGCTGCCTGATGGCGAACTGCCTGGTGACGAACTGCCTGATGGCGAACTGCCTGGCAGTGCTCCCCGGTGGCGAACTGCCTGATGACGAACTGCCTGATGGCGAACTGCCTGGTGGCGCTGTCTGATGGCGAACTGTCTGGTGACGAACTGCTTGATGGCGAACTGCCTGGTGGCGAACTGCCCGGCAGTGCTCCCTGGTGAAGAACTGCCTGGTGGCGAACTACCTAGTAGTGCTCCCTGATGGCGAACTGCCAGGTGGCGAGCTACCTGGTGGCGAACTGCCTGGGGGCGAACTTCCTGGTGGCGAACTGCCTGACGGCGAACTGCCTGGTAGTGCTCCCTGGTGGCGAACTCGTCACTTGACTTGCTCCTAGGCAGTCTGCAACTCAGAGGATGGTGGAGCTCCCTGGTGCAGCGCTACCCGACTACCCCCCGCGTGACGTGATTTTCTCTCCTTTGTAGACGACGGGAGCTGAGGGACCTGCGGGAACTGAATCAGAGGACCCGGGGGTATTTTCCCGGCGGGGACTCTCCGATGCCTAAGTTAGCATTCTGATTACAGAGGGCTTGGAGAGAAATGGGAGAGCTAGAGAGCGGGGGTTACCATACTCTTTTCTTCTCCCCTTGGCTTTGGGGGTCGGAGTCCTTATATAGTGGTGCCCTCGCGGGTTAGGTGGGTGAAAAGCCTTCAAATGGTAAGACGTCATATCCCGTCAGAACCGGGGTACGGTGATGAACTCCTCGAGGTTGTCAGGCTGGCGCTTGTGCCAGGCGGCTAGGTCGGCACCTGGGCCAGGTTGTCAGGTCGGCGCCAGTCAGTCGACGGGTCGGTGTCCGGGCCAGGTTGCCAGGTCAGCGCCTGTGTCAGTCGACGGGTCGGTGTCCGGCCAGGTTGCTAGGTCAGCGCCTGTGTCCGGGTCAGGTCATCAGGTCGGCGCCTGTGTCCAGGTCATGTTGTCAAGTCGACGCCTGTGTCCGGGCCATGTTGTCAGGTTGGCGCCTATGTCCGGGCCAGATTGCCAGGTCGGCGCCTGTGTCCGAGCCAAATTGCCAGGCGGTGCCTGTGTCCGGGCCAGGTTGCCAGGTCGGCGCATGTGGCAGGCTGATCCGGCCAGGTCGCGCCAGGTTGCGCGCAGGTCGGGCGCACGCGCAGGTCGCGCAGGTCGCGCGCAGGCTGCGCTAGGTCGCGCCAGGTCGCGCGCAGGTCGCGCAGGCCGCGTCAGGTCGCGCCAGGCCAGCCAAACCGGTGCCCGGGGGGGGACCAACTTGGTAAGTTGTTACCTGGGGGCTTGCCTAGTTGTCACGAGGTGCCACGTGTCGCAATTTCACTGGAGGGCCAAATCTTCCCTCATCAAGAGCCATGACGAAGATTTGAGACTTTGGAAACTTTGCTAGAATATGAGCCTTGGCTTTAAAAAACAAGTGAAGAGAAAATGCGCAACCTCCGTCTTCGTGTCATCTCAGCTTTGAATGCAGGCAATAGGCTACTAGAAATCGAAGCCAAGTTCCTGATTTCACTCTTGGAGGAGTTCGAACCAGCATAGGCGCCAGTGACCTTGTTGCACTCTCCGTCTTCGTCAACATCATTGTGGCAGATTTTCAATGCTGGATCAGAGTAGCTGAAACATGAGAGAGAATATGTTAACCAAGACCTGCGCATCAGCCGATTTGAACATACTCCAAAACCGGAATATGTTAAAAATCAACCAAAACCATTTATTCAATCAATCTAACCAAAAAAATCGATGAATCAATCCCAACCTGAATTTTTTAAATGCAATTACAAACTTCCAAGAACATTGCACATAACTAAAGTTTAAAACATTAACAATTAGCTAGCAATCGATCAAAATCAAATAAACCATTTGATCTTTGGTGTTGTGCGGAAGTGGAGATAACGGGGGAGTTCCGAATGCAGTTTCGATACCAGCGTTCATTTCTTCTCTGACTATGATTACCTTCTTCATCTCAGGTGGTGTTAGAAGATGCATCAGCAGTGATCATTTTCTTCTCTTTTGATGGGGTTCAACCAGTAATGGTGTGAACTCTTCAAAAACCAAGTCGGTTCTGCTTCATCAGCTTATCAAGTTGGTTTCATCTCATGTCCTCTCGTTCATTCACTTATTGTTTTGTTCACTCATCTATGGAAATGGGGTCACCTGTGAACTGTGATAATAGTGGTGACGGAGCGGAGATTGGAATAAGCTCTGGTGACCTGTTCAGTCCTTGACTTAGAGTTGAAGCCGTTGGGGCCCACTAAACCGAGGAGGCATTTTACTGTAATATGAATCAAGGTAGGCAACACACTTGAGATGGATTGGCCTTGGCAAAGAGAAGGGTTGGCAATCAAGGTAGGCACGTCGGGAGGAGGTTAAGAAATCAGCTACGTCGGGAGACTAAAATGGTAGAGGAGTTTAGAGGACTGTCAATCATTTTATGCAAAAAGGGTTTTCTTGAGGAAGAAGATGATGAATAGTGTTTTTAAGGATAATTTTGACATTTTTAAAAGTCTTAAATCGCACATGAGATCATGTGATATACATGACTGACGGTCCATTAACGATAGGTACTAGATTGTCGCATTATGAAAGTTCAGGTACTAGATTGTCGCATTTTAAAGTACAGGTAGTAAATTGGCATTCACCCTAAAGTACAAGGTACCTATCGGGAATTTTCCTTTTTCATAATTTCATTTATTTTAAAATTGAAAAATTGTCTAAAACTCACATCACTTTTTAAGAATTCTCTTAAAGTCACCATAACTTCTCAAAACATCCAAAACTCTCCATGTCAATAAGTTTTTATTTTCTAAAACTCACCTTCTGTTATATTACCCTTAATATATTCATTGATAGAACTTGTCCACATCGGCGTTGATAATACCAAACTACCCCTAACGAGTTAGGGAAAAAGGGTCTTTTAGGGTTAGATTCTCTGAATGTCGATCTAATCTCTCTTTCTCAGATCTTCTGGTCGTCAAGTCTCTCTCTTTCTCTTCGCACATTGATCTTCAAAAAGTAGACGCCGCACCAACTATCTCCTCTCAAGTTACCCACCACTGGCGACCATAAGCAACATTAAAGAGGTGCATTTTTTTCATCTTTTTTGTGAGCCTCTACACTCTACCCGATAACAACTGGGTCCTGGCACTTTGGCTTCACACCTCTGTCTGTGGCCGCACCTCAACGGTGGCTTTGCTCAGAGAGCTGTTGGTCTTGGCCAGGGAAGTGAAAGAGGGACTGCTGAAGGGGAACAGGGAAAGAGAGGGGAGTTCAAAGTGGCCATTGAGGAGCTTGTACCCAAAGGAAAAGCAAACAAGACGTTGTGGGCTCATGGAATGGATATGCTTGCTTACTCCTTGAAGTCATTAAGATTTGCCAATATAAATTTTAAGGACTCGATTCCACATCGTCTGAGGTTGTGAGGTTGCAGATGAAGCCAGATGAGACACATTGATTTCTTGCTGTAAATAAATTCAATCAGTGGTGGTTTGGACCACAACATTTCATCCCTTCTTCTTCTTCTTCTCCTCTAATTCTTCATTTCCCACTTGGCTCTTAATTGAATCTGCTCGTGTGAGTTGAGCCCTATGTAAAAAGGTATTGAATATCTACCAGGGTATATGCTAGAGGTTGCAATTTATGCTCCTATATCTTCTCTCGCTAAAATGAACAGAATTTTTACACGATAAAACGAAAATGGAATCCAAAATCACAAGCCATAAGCTAAGCTGATTCCATCGGACCCAGTGAACATAAAGAAAGCGGAAAATTGGGAAGCCCAATACCACTCTACCAGTCTACCATCTTCTTCATTTGAGAAAAAGCAAATGACAAATAACCTTTTCCATTTTCAATCCCATCTGATGACAACCGCCAATTCACTGGACAATCGAAAAACTAGAGAGGTGGTTCCAAAAGGCTTTGACAGTCCATGAGCGTAACTACTGCGTACTTCTTACGTTGATGATTTTGAAGGGTTTTGGACAGGCATGCAGATATCAACACAGCAGATGCTAATGCCCAACATAGTTTAACCCTTCTTGCTTCACTCACTCCTGTATCTCATTTGAAGTTGTGAAGGAACGGAGATTATGATCAGAAGTTTTTGTAAATATGTATCGTAAATTTTTGCAACTTGAATATAGAATGTAAATCCCCAGCGAGGCTTTGCAAATTTATGCTTTTTTTTGTAATCTTTTATCTAATTCTCTGAAATATTTTTTGAAATTTTCTTGCAATATTAATTGGGTGCAATGGATAATTTTTGTTTGATTTTTTTGAAAACTTTTATCATTTTATTAGTTTTTTGAAAACTTTTATCATTTGAGATATTGTAAAATGGGTCAAACATAAGAAAGGGTAAAATAGTAAATTAGCAAGGTCGTTAATCAAGTTATTGTTATCTGACATGGGGTGTTTTGGATGTTTTGAAAAGTTATGGGAGTTTAAGAGAATTCTTAAAAAGTGATGATAAGTTTTACACAATTTCCTTAATAACTTAGATTTGGGCAGCAATACCATCTCATTTATGAGAATTCACATCAAAGCCCTACAACCCATCCCAACGGTGTATTGAGAATTCACATCAATACCATCTCCGATGCACGCTGAGATGTGCATGAGTGGTGTCAATCCGGCATGCAGAAGAAAAATCAAATATGGGGAGAATGACCAATCAGCCCAGATCAGAATTTTATAGCCTCAAAGTACGGGGGGAATGCATCCTGACTGTGAATTGATGCCAAATTCACGGGCAGGATGTGATTTATAGAAGGGGAGAAGACTAGTAGTAAAGGGGGCAGGAATTCAGAATTCTTTATCGTGTGTATCCTTCTCCTCAAATATGTATTATGTTACCCGTGCAAGAAGAAAGATGAAGGGGACAAGTGAATGGAGTGTGGAGAAAGGACTGGAAAATAAAAGTGTCACGTGCAGCGACGAGGCCTCTTATACCTTTATTTTTTTTTGGAGGGGTAAATTACAGATTTTTTTTTTGTAAAAGGGTAAATTACAGATTACCATACTTAGGCTCACTTTGGAGGGAGCATAAATGCAAATATGTAAAGTGCAAAACCTCGTATTTTATATTATTTTGTATGCACTGTACATATTTGTATTTATACTCAAACCAAAGTCTAAACAGAGCCTTAGCTTCATGAACTTTCATTTACAATAAATATCCTCTGAACTTTCGCATTCCAACACTTAAAGATTGCAACTTGAGCAAATTGGGTCAGATTTAGGGTCAATTCAGCCCTAAGATATAAAATCGGACTTGGGCCTGACCCAACCTGACTTTATCAACTCAAGCTAAACCTAAGCTTAACCTAACACAATTTGGGTTGGGCTCAGGTTCCAGCTAGGTTGAGCTGGGCCCGAACAGGTTGGCTGGGTTTAAAAGATTTTATAATTGTATTTTTATACAATTATCTCTTACTTGGATTTTAAATCCCAACTTAAAAGTAAAATGGATTAAAAATGTACATAAGTTTTATTCATAAATGCATATATACATATATATAACGGGAAATGATATTTTTATGCATATAAAAAATGCATATATGCATGTATTTTTTCAAGTGGGCCTGGGTTGAACTTGGTCAAGCTAGACACAAGCTACTTGATACCTCAACCCAAGTCTAACCAAAGTTTAGGTCAGATTTAAGTTTTTTGGCCCAGGCCCAACTCGAAGCCCAGAAGCTCAGTCCAGCCCATGCAAAATCTCGGGTGTTGGGTCAGATCTGACTTGGGTTGGGCCCACCCAAGTTCCACCCCTACCAATGCTTTGTCCTTTTAGTTAGTATTCCGTCCATCAACTTAAAAAAAAAAAAAAAATTCTCATTTGACAATTATGTGCTTGTTAAACAATTATAGATCCTTAAACTACTCTCTCCTTAATTTATGGGGCCATTTTGTCCTTTCTATATATTTGTATAAGCCAAGGTTCAAAATTTTACAGCATATCGGGTCGTACCGGCTGATATATATCATTCTGATAAGAGCCCGATACGCGAAATGTGTAAAAATTATTTGTTTCATTTCTTTTTGTACGAATCACACTGATACAGGCCCGCTGTTTCAGTTCTGTATCGGCCAATATGGGCCCAAAACAGTCTGATACAGCCTGATAAACTTGATTTTTTTCGGGTGCCCTTCATTCATTAATATTTTTAATTACTTCTATATTTAATTCTAACTTTTCTTTCATTAATTAGTCAATTATTCATACTTTAAATTTAAATTTGAATTTTAACGCCTAATTCGAATTCTCTTATTAATTCCACTAATTAATGATACTCTCTCTCATTAATTCTGCTAATTAATGATCCTATCTCATTAATTTCGTTTTGTTAGTATAAAAACTAGGGATGGAAACCGATCCGGGCACTCCTAGCTGGCTGCTGACTGACTCCTTGTTGGCAACGAGCGGCACTTGAGAAGATGAAAGGAAGGATTCCCGGGGATTTGCCTAGTGAGAATACTCCGATGCTTAAGTTAGTACTGTGTATGGGAAGTAAAGAGAGAAACGAAGGCTAATAGTGGAGGTCGCGCTTTATCACTATACTCGAGAGATTAGAGGTCTCAAGAAGAAGTTTCTCTGACCTGAGGGCTTTTATAGGAGCGCTCTTGCGAGATCGGGCATAACCGCCACTGGGTCCCTGCCACAGCCGTTACCTGCCAGGGCTGCGCAGGTGGCTGTCGGGGACGTACTCCTTACTCGGGCGAGTGACACGTCCTCAAAGTGACAGGCACGCCTCCTCCTACTAAGAGACGTGAGCGCAGACTGTCGAAAGGACAGAGACTGCGCCGTCAGTTAGGGATGTGGCCCAGCCTGACTGGTACGGCTTATTAAATAGAAGCTTCCTGAGGAATGTTCGTGCGGCCCATTCACGAGCTACTTTGCACCGAGCTTCGAATACTTCAAAAGTACCCTTAGTAGAATTGGTCCTCGGATGACTAGCCTTGTTCGGGAGCTCGGGCGAGCTGGTTTTCTTAGCTCGCAAGTTAAAGTTGCCTCGAAAAATCCCTTTAGAGGTAGCTCGCGGGACCCGGAGTTCGCGTTGTGGCGAGCCCCTCCTCTAGCCCGCTACCATGTAGCGAGCTGCTTTATGGGCCTATCACTTAGCCGTACTGGACCACAATGCTGAGTTGTCGCTTAGGCTGAGTCAGCGTCCACATGTCACCATTTCATAGGGCGGGTCAAATCATCCTTCATCAATTGCCCCCCACTCCTCGGGCTAAGAGTACCGCCTTAGCGCAGGGAGTTTATGAAGCGGGATGGACTGATTTGACCGAAATTCAAACTTGATTGACTATCCCCATTAAATGCATTTGCGGGAATCAAGATATCTTCTGACTTCTCTGACTTTTCGAATTCCGAAAACGTGCTGAGGTGGCCTTTAATTCCAAATGTCGTGCGGCTGCGACTACCTTAATCGTGGAAGATGTGCCGCCAATCGCCTTCGGTTTTCAGAAGACGTGCGGTCAGGGTGCCTGCGGACCGTTGGATCTGCTTTGATCCGGGCCGTCGGTTTGAAAGGGTGAGGGCTATAAATAGGGAGCCCCCCCGGCCCTATCTCCTTCCACGCTATCTTGCTTTGGACTCTGAGGTCGCGTACTTCGCCTAGTCTACTCGAGTTCCTCAGTCCGCTCCGTTCCGTCTACTCTGGTGAGTCCCATTCGCCGTCAGCCATGTCTGGGTACCTACGCCATACCTATCACAGGGGCAATAGCTAGGATGATGATGCTCCCCCGAGCTCAGGGGGAGCCTGGGAGCATATCCCAGAGGCTCGGGAGGCCTCTGGCGACATGACGTCCACTTCTAGGGGGAGGGAGCCTGATACCTTTGGCCCTTCCTTAATGACAGCGGAGAGACTCATGTCTCTGATCCGCTACTTTCGCCTTCCTGGGGACCTGGTTTACAGCCTCCCTACTGGCAACTTCCCCTGGGAGCATGGTCCCAATGACATAGTGATCTTTTAGGAACAGCTCGAGGCTGGCCTGCGTCTTCCCCTACACCCCTTGATAGTGGAGGTGCTGAATCACTTCAACATCACTATTGACCAGCTTCACCCCAACGCTGTTCGAAACATGGTTGGGACTATATCCCTGTGTCATGAGTACTGCGTCCCTTTGGACCTTGACATTTTCGCCTCTATCCTTTGTATAAAGAATGTTGCTCCTGGGTTCCTCCGGAAAGGTGCTTTTAGGTCGCGTAGTGTCTTGTGACTATTGTGTACACATGCATTTTGCTTCCTGTCGGACTAATATTTTGTGGTCTTTTGGCAGCCATCATGTCTAGTGCCGATTCGCGCCACCCTCTCTCGGGCAGCCAGAGACGCCAGGTGAAGAGGATGCGCCCCGACCGAACCCCTCCTTCGGGAAGCATTGAGTTCGGGTCTGCCGAGTCGGCCTTGCCCTCTCCTCCGCCCGAGGTTCCGATGCCCCCTTCTGAGGAGACTAGTGGGATCAACCCTGGGGGAAGCGAGCCCTCTCTGCCGGGGGAGGCCTCCTTTAACCCCCTTCAGCCCCGTCCTTACCCCCGATTCCCAGTGGGAAACTGGGAAGGGGTAAACAATTATCTGGTAGCTCGTCGGAGGAGTCGGAAGGCAATCAATAACGACGAGATCGCTTAGTGGGGAAACATGGAGCCCGGGGATCTCTCTACGTTCGCATCTACCCATTGCATGGTGGTAAGTGGCCTTTTTCCCTTTTTCCCTCTCGTTTTGCCCCTTTCCGTTGTCTTCTGATCTTCTTTTTCGTCGATAGGTAAATTCCGCCATCCATGCCATGGCTCTCCAGATGCGCATCCATCGCGTCAACGCCCTCGACCTGCGTGCTGCCAATCAGAAGCTCTGCGTCGAGCTCGACCGGATTCGGGAAAAGCTCCATCACACTTGCAAGGGGAGCGAGTCTCAAGAGCTACTCGTTCATGACCAGGAGGCTCAAATCGCTCGGCTTACTGAAAAGAGTGCACGCTATAGGGAGGAATCGTCGAGGATGACGGGGGAGAGGGAGCTCCTCAGGCAACAGGTGCGGGACCTGGAGTCCACTCTTCTGAATCTGACCCGAAACTTTGACCAGATGGTGGAGGCTGAGCGAGAGAAAGCAGTCTGGGATTTTAAAGACTCCCAGGAATTTCATGACCTCCAGGCGAAGTATGGCTCGGGTTCGTACCGCTCAGGGTTTAAGCTCTGCCGGTGGCTGGTTCGGAAGAAGTTCTCCGGGCTTAACCTCAACGCCATTACTATGAAGGGTCTATCCCCTGAGACAGCAGACCAAGCGGATGAAGATGAGCCTGACTCTCCGATGGATGAGGAGGCGGATCCTTGAGGTGGCATTTCTCTGGGCTTCTATGGCTTCCGGGTGCCGTAAACCCGGTCTTTCACAAGTTTTTTTCGGTTGGGCAGTTGTGCCTTGTGATGATCAAACCTTTCCCGAGTTGTTTAGCTCGGTTACTACACTTGTTATTTTCCTTTTCTGCACTTGTTTGTTTTCTTTTTTTTTTTGACAATGAAAGTCTCTTCCTTCTTCTGAGTTTGATGAACTCCCTTTATTTTTGCTAAAGAGATCTCATCATTTGGGTTATTGAAGTTACCTACCCAAAGTAGGGCTCTTCGGTAGGCGTTATCCCTATTTGTCACGTTTAAGGCCTCCGTGGTATACCGCGAAGTGATTACTACGTACGTCCGGACTAAGCATTGGTTGGTTATTCCTTAGTTCGACCGACGTATCAAGACGAGCTAGGCTTCGTAGGGTTTGAACCCGAGCTGCTTACGCCTTTAATATTTCATACTTTGCCTTCGCCATTGAAGTGGCTGTCTTTCTTCACGCCGAGGTCTTTGTTAGCTCGGAGTTTTGGCCCTTAGGCTTTGGGAGTGACTCGTGGCCCACTCTCGGAGTTTGCCCATGCCATAGAGGCGACTGGGTCCTCTTGTGGCCCTCAGGCTTAGGGAGGGACCCGTAGTCCGCTCCTGGATTTTCCTAGGCCGAAGTGGCGATTGGGGTCTTCTTGTGCCGAGGTCATGTTAGCTCGGCATTCTGGCCCTAGGCTTTGCGAGTAGCTCGTGGCCTACTCGCTTCTTACAGATAATATTGCCTCAAATTGACAATATTCCATGCTTGAGGTACTTGTTTCCCTTTGAGGATCTCGAGCTCGTATGTTCCTTCCCCGAGCACTTGTTTCACTCGGTAAGGACCTTCCCAGTTGGACCCAAGTTTGCCAGTGCCAAGCTCGGGTACCATAACTTTACGAAGGGCCAGGTCGCCAACGCGGAGGTTCCGCTTCTTGACCCTGGCGTTATAGTACCGAGCTACTCTCTGCTGGTAGGCTGCGATCCTAATGTACGCGAGGTCCCTTACTTCGTCGAGTAGGTTGAGGTTGGTGCTTAGCTCATCTTCGTTTGTTTGATCACTGTATGCTTCTAGGCGCAACGTAGGTATTTCGATCTCTGCGGGGATCACTGCTTCGGTGTCGTAGGTGAGATTGAAGGTTGTTTCTCCCGTGGCGGTTTTCTCCGTGGTCCGGTAGGCCCATAGGACACTGGGTAGTTCATCTGCCCACAATCCTTTAGCTCGGTCCAGCCGTGCCTTTAGTCCGCGAAGGATGACTCTGTTCGTGACTTCTGCCTGACCGTTTGCTTGAGGGTGCGCGATTGAAGAAAAGTTCTATTGGATCCCCATGTCTCGGCACCAGTCTTGAAATTTGATGTCCTCGAACTGTTTGTCGTTGTCGGAAAGCAATACCCGAGGTAATCTGAAGCGGCACGCGATGTTCTTCCAAAAGAAGTTTTGGACATTTCGGGTTGTTATCGTTACGAGGGGTTCGACTTCTACCCACTTGGTAAATAGTCCACTGCTACCACTAAGAACTTCCTTCCACCCGTTGCTGGCGGGAATGGCCCGAGAAGGTCAATGCCCCACTGTGCAAAGGGCCACGCACAGGTGAGGTATCTGAGGTCAGCAGCGGGTTGGTGGTGAACATTGGCATGTCTCTGGCATTTATCACATTTTCTAACGAGTTCAATGGCATCTGCCTTCATTGTTGGCCAACAATACCCTTGTCGAAGCGCTTTCTGGGCAAGGGACCTGCCCCCCAAGTGTCTGCCACACAGACCCTCATAAGTGTCGCGGAGTATGAGCTCGGCTTCGGTAGGTCACAAACAACGCAGGTAGGGGAGCGTGTAGGATCTTCTGTATAGCCGCTCGTCTATCATGTCGTATTTAGCTGCTTGGCATTGCACCCTTCTGGCTGTATTGTGCTCTGCAGGGAGGGTCCTGTGTAACAAAAAGCTCATGAGTGGGTCAATCCAGTTCGGCTCTGCTTGAACGACGGGAGCGACCTCCTCTGCCCCCCCGAGAATGCTAGGCCGAGACAGGTCCTCTATGTACACAGTTCTCATGGTGATGTCGCTATTGCTGGCTAACTTGGACAGGGCATCGGCCTCGGCGTTCTCCGACCTAGGGATCTGTCTGATGAAGTGTGACTGGAACTTGAGCAGGGCCTCTCTGACTTTGGCTAAATAGGCGACCATGGTCGACTCGCGAGCTTCATACTCGCCCGTGACCTGGTTGACCACGAGCTGGGAGTCGCTGCAGATAACGATGTGCTTGGCTTTTACATCTCTGGCTAAGGCTAGATCGGCTATCAACGCCTCGTATTCTGCTTCTTTGTTAGATGCCTCGAACTCGAAAAGTAGCGCGTATTCCAGTTTCATGCCGCTTGGGCCGTGCAAAACTATTCCGGCACCGCTGCCCTGTTGGTTCGAAGAGCCATCTACGTGAAGGATCCTGGGCTCCTCATCCCAGCTCGCGGTTAGCCGAGCTACTACTTCATGGGATTCAGACTCGACCGACCCGGGAGCTTCGGGCTCACCCGAGGTGGGAGCCTCACGCTCAACCGGCCTGCGAACTTCAGAGCTGAATGTGCATTCGGCTATGAAATCTGCTAAGGCTTGGGCTTTAATGCCAATTAGCGGCTTGTACTAGACGGCTCAGCGAGTACGACCGGAGACCTCGGGCTTAAGCAATACTTGCCTCAGAGGTTTGTCGGTAAGGACGATAACAGTATGAACTTGGAAGTGCGGGAGAAGCTTCTGAGCTGCAATTATCAATGCGTATGTTAGCTTTTCCATCTTCGGGTATCTCATTTCTGCTCCCTACAATACTTTACTAACATAATAGATGGGTTGTTGGACCCGATCTATTTCCTTTATTAGTACCGAACTGACCACCTCGTCGCTTGCCGAGAGGTAGAGTTCTAAAACATAGCCCTCATCGGGCCGGGTTAGGGTCGGCACGCTAGTAAGGTATTCCTTGAGCTCGTCGAACGCGAGCTGGCAATCTTGGGCCCATTCGAACCCTTTGCTCTTTATTGCCTTAAAGAACGGTAGACAACGGTCCGCTGATTTAGACATGAAACGGCTTAGGGCGGCTATGCGGCCATTCAACCTCTGAACCTCCTTCGGCTTCCGGGGTGGTTTCATGTCTAAGATGGCCTTAACCTTATTCGGGTTGGCTTCAATGCCGCGCCGGTTAACGATGTATCCTAGGAACATCGTTATTTACAAGCATTCTACTTTTCTGCCGATTAACGGCGCAAACAATTTATTTACAAGCCTTTGAAAGGTTGCCCCTGCGTTTTTCAACCCGAAGGGCATAACCTTGTAATAGTACAGGCCGAATTCAGTGATGAAGGCAGTCTTTTCTTCGTCCGCCGGGTCCATCTTGATCTGGTTATAGCCTGAATAGCCGTCCAAGAAACTTAGCAACTCATGCCCTGAAGTCGCATCCACTAAACGGTCGATTCTGGGGAGCGAGAAGCAGTCCTTCGAGCAAGCCCGGTTCAGGTCGGTGTAGTCGACGCACATGCGCCACTTGCCGTTGGCCTTCTTTACCAGGATGGGGTTGGCTACCCAGCTCGGGGAGAGGACTTCTCTTATGAATTCCGCCGTGAGGAGCATCTCGACTTCCTCATCGACCGCTTTCCACCGTTCCAGGGCTAGGTTGCGTTTTTTCTGTCTAACGGGCCTAACTACAGGATCAGTGTTCAGCTTGTGAGTTATGAGTTCGGGGTCTATACCGGGCATTTCTGTCGCGGACCAGGCAAAAATATCTAAATTTTGAAGTAAAAAACTTACCAGTTTGGATCGTAGGGGCTTCTAGACGGAAGCGCCGATTTGGAGCGTCCGAGCTGGATCTGCTGTTGAGGTCGGGACCGCGACTGTTTCTTCCGTGGGCGCGGCTCGTTCTTCGCCTTGCTCCATGGGTCGTTCCAGTTCAAGGTCATCGGCCACCTTGGTTTTCCCCTTTACGGCGGCAATGTAGCACTTGCGAGACTCGAGCTGGTCGCCCCGCGCTACTCCCACACCGAAGTCTGTTGGGAACTTCATAGCCAAATGGTAAGTGGAGACCACCGCCCGTAGGACATGGGTGATCGGTCGACCTACTATGGTGTTGTAGGGAGAGGGGGTTGCTACCACCAGAAAGTTGTGTTCGAATCTGACCACACAAGGCCACGTACCGATCTCCACAGGTACTGTTATTTTCCCAAGGGGCCGGACTTCTTCTCCGCTGAAGCCTACCAAAGGAGTGTTTGTGGGCTTCAGGTCGCTTCTCTGCAACTGGAGCTGGTCAAACGCAGTTTTGAAGAGTATGTCGGCCGAGCTGCCTGAGTCAACAAGTATGCACCTGACCTCGAAGTCGTTGATTCTCAGCTTTATTACGAGTGCGTCGTTGTGGGGGTAATGGACCCCTCGTGCATCGTCTTCTGTGAAGAAAATTGGCTCTTCCGTTCTCAGCCGCTTTGGGGGGTTCTGCTCCTCCCGGGTGACCTCGCGAACCGACGTCCGAGTTGCTGCTGAGGTGCAACCTGCAATGATCGAACCTCCCACTATCATGTGGATGGTCCCCCGAACTGGCCTCTCCTCTGGAGGCTGCCTCTGGGGTTGTTCGGCTGGCCTGCTACTGGACTCGGGAGCGTCTTTACCGTGCTCCCCTTGCCGACCTGTTCTATTACTATTATTATTGTTATTTTTATTTTGTACAAAGTTTCTCAAATATCCGCGACGGATGAGCTCCTCTATCTCGTCGCGGAGGTTTTTACAACTCTCGGTACTGTGACCGCGGTCTTTGTGAAAACTGCAATACAGACTCTTATTTCTTTCATTGGGATTCCCCTCATATGGGGTGGCCACTTCACGTACGGGGCGCCCTTGATTGCCATCAGGATTTCAGCCCGCTTTGCGTTCAGTGGGGTGTAGTCAGCTCGGTCTACTGCAGGAGCTCGGAACAACTGATCCGGCTTTGCACCCCGAACTGTTTTCTTTTTTCTTCGAGTGTCCTCTTGACTGGAAAGTTCTCCTTCTCTCTTTCTTTTTTCGGGTGCACCCTCACCCTTCTGGTTGATTTCTTCTTCAGTGGCTATGAACTTATCCGCAAGCTTTAGAAATTCGGTTATGGTCGCGGGTTGGTTAACAACCATGTGCCACTTAAACTCTTTGTGCTTCATGCCCTTCTTGGCTGTTGCAAGCGTACGGCGGGGTCCAGGCGTGGTATCTGCATACAAGTGTCGTTGAACCGCTTGATATAGCTTCGAATGGACTCTCCCTCTCTTTGTGCTACGCTGAAGATGCTTTCTCATGTCCGCGAGCACCGTTTGCTGGTGACAAAGTGGGACGTGAAGGCTTGTGTGAACTGCACCCAACTTCTTATCGACCCGGGTGCCAAGTTCCGGTACCACGTGCAGGCTGCTCCCCTAAAAGTAGTGGAGAAGGCCACGCACATGCATGACTCACTGGCTCGCGCCAGGTGCATCTGTGACTGAAAGACATCTACATGATCATTCGGGTCGAACGACCCGTCATACTTGTAAAGAGGGGCAAGCTTGAAATCCTTGGGCATCGGGACTGCCAGAGTTCGGAAGACAGGGGGATGGAACCGAGAGGAGGGGAGCCTTGGCTTCGGCCGAGCCTACCTCTTCTTTGCCCATGAGCTCGGGCAAGTCGCGGGTGACAGATCGGCGAGCTTGGCGGCGGTGTCTCTGCTTCTTGGTGGGCTCGGCGTTCATGCTGCTCACCTCCGCGCTGTCCATAATGGTTTGTGTCGGAGTAGCCCGGTCTGCTGGTGATGGCTGCGGACAGAAGGGGCCTGCTTGGAGTCTGTTGCCAGGATCTCGAACCGGTTTTCAAGGATCGGGGTTCTGAACTTTGACTGTTGAGGCGACATTGACCTGCCGAGCCGGGGTCCTCCCGACCTGTCCACCCGCGGTGAGATCGGGGTAGCCGGTCTCTCCCGTCTGCCGTGGGGGGAGGCCTGGTTTTTTGGGAGATTTTGGGGGGCCTCTCCTCGGCTGGAGTGCTCGCTCTGGCGGCGAAATTTGGCTTGCTGCAAGGCCAGGTGCTGAGGCTGTTGAAGCTGGGGTTGGGGCAGTTGGGGGAACTGCTATGATACTGGTATTGGGAGACCTGGTGTAGCACGTGTTGTTGATAGAGCTGAAGTTGTTGGAACTGTTGCATTTGGGCCTGCATGGCCTTCATGCACTACATCAGGTCCTCCAGCTGGTTCGGGCTGGACATTGGGGGCACGACCGAGGGTTCGGTGAACGTCGTTCCAACTGTAGCGGGGAGTGGGGCAATGACAGGTGCCATTGTGAGAGGCACGTTCAAGCTGGGGATTCCGTCCGCTGAGAGGGGGACGGTGAACTGTCCGATACAGACAGTAGGAAGCTGGGGTTGCTCCCTGGAGTTACCCATTTCCGTGCTTCATCCGACGTTGCTAGAGGAAGCCATGAGCATTGGATTGTTTTAAGGAAGAAGTAGGAACTGAAAGAATTTAGAGGGAAAGGCCTTTTGAAGCATTCCCACAGACGATGCCAAATGATGCAGCACGATCCGGGCACTCCTAGTTGGCTGCTGACTGGCTCCTTGTTGGCAACGAGCGGCACCTGAGAAGATGAAAGGAAAGATTCCCGGGGATTTGCCCGGTGGGAATACTCCGATGCTTAAGTTAGTACTGTGTATGGGAAGTAAAGAGAGAAACGAAGGCTAAGAGTGGAGGTCGCGCTTTATCACTATACTCGAGAGATTAGAGGTCTCATGAAGAAGTTTCTCCTCTGCCCTGAGGGCTTTTATAGGAGCGCTCTTGCGAGATCGGGCATAACCGCCACTAGGTCCCTGCCACAGCCGTTACCAGGGCTGCGCAGGTGGCCGTTGGGGACGTACTCCTTACTCGGGCGAGTGGCACATCCTCAAAGTGACAGGCACGCCTCCGCCTACTGAGAGACGTGGGCGCAGACTGTCGAAAGGACAGGGACTGCGCCGTCAGTTAGGGACGTGGCCCAGCCTGACTAGTACGGCTTATTAAATAGAAGCTTCCTAAGGAATGCTCGTGCGGCCCAACTTTGCAACGAGCTTTGAATACTTCAGAAGTACCCTTAGTAGAATTGGTCCTCGGATGACTTGCCTTGTTCAGGAGCTCGGGCGAGCTGGTTTTCTTAGCTCGCAAGTTAAAGTTGCCTCGGAATATCCCTTTAGAGGTAGCTCGGGGGACCCGGAGCTCGCGTTGTGGCGAGCCCCTCCTCTAGCCCGCTAACATGTAGCGAGCTGCTTTATGGGCCTATCACTTAGCCGTACTGGACCACAATGCTGAGTTGTCGCTTACGCTGAGTCAGCGTCCACGTGTCACCGTTTCATAGATCGGGTCAAATCACCCTTCATCAGAAACAGGGTGGGTTCGGGGAGGGTTTCGTAAATTCTAGACCCTACTCGCCTCCCTAAATCTCCTAACCCATACCCGCCCCAAAACTCGTAGCGGGTTGGATTTTGAGAATCCAAATCCTACCCGCACATGAAAAATGCAAAAACCTCCCCGCATTCAGGGGTAGGGGCGGGTTGGCTTTAGAACCCATATCTAATTTCCTATTATTACTTGTCATATATAAAAAATAAATAAGTAAAATAACACAAATAAACAACAAAATTTCCAATTATTTAATTAAGACATGTAGAAAATACATAAACTATCAATTATCCTTCACATAAAATTCAGAATATTATTAAATTCAACACTTGCAACAAAACGTTTTCATGCTTTCCAACAATAAGCAAGCTGGGAGGGTCAGATTTAGCTTAATACTGGACCTACCCGTACTCGTACGGGTTGTAAAATCCTAAAACCCATCCTTGCCCCAAAATCCATCATTCAAGCAAAAAAAAACCATCCCATCAGGGAGGGTTGAGGCGGGTACCCACCAGGTAGGGTAGAAATTGCCATCACTAATAAAAACTACAGACTTTAAACAATGACAAGGTTCAAATCTTAGTCACTAGGTTTTAACAACCGAAAGTCACCACTAAGCCACACCCATTTGTTTATTATGGTCATATGCATTATTATTTTTAAGTAAATTTTATCTTTTCTTAATGGATATTTATTAATAAATGCTAGAATTAATTACTAAAATTTATATACTAATAAATATTAATATAAAATTGATGTACACACATAACATTTATATTGGTTATTTGAAAATTGATGTATACACATTCATATTTTAGTTTTTTTTGTTTTCTCACATTTTATTTGTTCCATCATTTTCAATAGTTATTAATTGCAATTATTATAATTAAATGATTGTAAATATGGATTTTTACATTTAAATAACTTATTTACAATCATTTAAAACTTATAATTATTGTTAGTAATATATTTTTTAGGATATATTTGAATTTCCTAACATATTTATACATATCTTAGTATATGGTCTAGACCGTTAAAATCGCATCAAACTAAATCGAATTTGTCACTTTGGTTTAATCTAGTCTTAAAATAGTTTGGCTTGGTCTAAGAATTTCTCAAATCATAATTTTCTGGGTTGGTTTAGTTTTATAAATAAAAATACCAAATGTAAACAAAATTATTAATAATATATTTATTATTAGTGTATAAAATGCATACATACATATGTATGCATTCATTTAACATTATACATTGTTGTTTGTTTCAAATTTTAACTCATAATTTGATGTCCAAGGAATTCTCTATATTTGAGAAGGTGTGAATACAACTTATATACTAATAGTAGGTGGGTACTTGCTAATATTTCAAATTGATATTTGAATTATATTTGTTACTTATGTAGGCAATGCATGTTATTTGGGCTTTCTAATTGGGTTAAGCCAGATAGAATGGCCCAAACTATACTAGAAATTGGACCAAATCATAATAAATTATAAGAAAACTCCCAATTAGTACCTTGTACTTAGGCCTAGTGCCACTTTGGTCCCCGAACTTTAAAATGCGACAATTCAGTTCTCAAACTTTCATAATGTGCCAATCTAGTACCTATTGTTAACCAACCATTAAGTGGCATTTGAAAAAGACATAAATGCCCTTTGAGTGTCTTTTAATTTTTTTATCAACCATGTAAACCTTGACAAAAAATGAACAGTCCCAAATCATTGCCTCTTCTATTTAAGAAAGTTGGGGTCATATCTCATTGGGTATTCTGGTGACCCCAACTTTCTTGAATAGAAGATGCAAAGATTTGAGACCATTCATTTTTTGTCAATGTTTTAATGGTTGATAAAGAAAATTAGATTACACTCGAAGGGCATTTGTGTCTTTTTTCAAATACCACTTAAAGGCTGGTTAGCAATTGGTTAATGGCAAACGACCTGTTCATGGGCCAAGCCAAGTCAAGCTCGAGCCAGGTTTTGCCTCTTTATCAATAGAAAATGTGTAGGCCCGAGCCCGGCCTGACCATCGGGCCTAGATCTTGAGCCTGAGCCCGGCCCTTATATAAAACCCAAAGCCTGAGCTCGAGCTTGACGCCCGACTTATACACAAAAATGTCTTATTTTCAATGTACTTTTATAAACTAATATTATATTAATTTAGTAATCATTTAATAAATTAATAAACTAATTTGTATTTCCTAATAGCAAATTAATATTTATTAATAATTTAAGAAATAAATATTATATATATATATATTTATTATATATAACATAAATTCTTTTTTATTATATGTAATAGTATTGGGCCGAGCTCGGGCTCGGGCCCAGGTTGGGCTTATTTGAGAAAGCCTGAGCCGGAGTCCGCAGGCTTGAGGTTTTGTCCAAGCCCAAAAAATAACGGGTTGGGCTATCGGGCTACCCGACCCATGAACAAGTCTAAACGACAGGTGCTAGATTGACACATTTTAAAAATTAGGGTACTGAATTGTCGCATTTTAAAATTCGGGGACCAAAGTAACACTAGGCCCAAAGTACAAGATACTAATCAGGAATTTTCTCTAAAATTATTTGATCTAATTTGATTTCCATATTAAAATGATTTTGGTTGATCTAATAATTTTTCAAACCGTAATTTACTAGTTTGGTCTGAGATCTTCTTCAACCAAATCAAACTAGACTATGAAATACACCCACGGAAATGCGGAATAATGTTATAAAACTTAGTCGATCAGAAGGTTCAAACCGTTTTTCCCTCACCAGAAGAACGACACCTATTGATCCTCGAAACGTGCCCTGCATCATACTTGCATCCATCTCTGCCTAGATTATCAGAATCCCTGGATTGATTTTCAAAGCTTGGCTTTTTCTTTAGTTTGTTTTGAATGTTTTTGAGTTGTGATTGTCTTTAGAGCTCTGCAGCTTTTCCGAGATTAGATACCCTAATGAAGTTGCTAATGGAAGACGAAGATGGGAGAAACAAGATCGTTAGTAGCAGTAGTGGTGTTTGAAGACTGTGGGGGGAATCCAAGGCCTTGTTTGAATCTAGCAACACCTTCGCTTTTGCGTGTGAGGTTGTCATAATATTTAGTAATATAATGGCCTTTTCCAGTTTTCCTCTTCCATTGATGAGCTTGGAGGACTAAAAATTTGATTTGAATGAGCAGCATCTATAACCAATTCACAAGCACAATCAAATAGCCTCAAAACCAAGGGCTTTAATTTTAGGGGGCGTTATTTTTTTTGGATTTTGAAAGGAGGAAAGTTGGTCAAAAGGATTTTGATTCCCATTCATCAAAAAATCCATGTTCAATTTTTAGATTTATGTGGGGACTAGTAAAAGTTTATTTTCCTGGGTATCAGTTAGTCGAGTAAGTGATACCCATCTCCTAGGTGGGTAAATTAACTTTCCCATCTAGGGGAAAGTTGTCAATACTTGGATGGGACAAAAATGCCCTTTTAATAATGAAAATTTTATGACTAAGATGGCCATTGTCTTATTTACATGGAAAATAAAAAAATATGGGTAAATGCACTTACCAAGATAAGTCTTTCGTAGGAAACACTTACCCAGATAGATGCACTTACCTGGGTAAGTGACTTACCAAAAAACAAACGGGGCATTATAGCAAAATCTATTTCACAAATCACAATCAGGGTGGAACCTGGAAGAGGGAAGAACAAAAGAGAGAAACAATTAAAAAAGTCCAAAACTTGATATTGGGGACGATACCGAATCAGCCACCCACAAGACTGCCTCTCACAACGTCCCACACCACATCCCCGCCTTGTATTGGGAACATCTCCCAATGATAATATCTAGAATGCTGATGTCATCATCAGGAGATATTCCCAATACACGGTGGGAATGTGGTGTGGGATGTTGTGGGGAGCAGTCTTCTGGGGGGCTGATTTGAACTCATTGGGGACCCTGCCTTAGGTTTGTAAGGTAATAATTCTCCCAAATGCCAACAAACTTGTAGCGTTAGTTTGCTCCCTTCCAACCAAATGACAGTGTTGTAAATGGCTGATATAACCCGCTTAAATTTTGCATTTACGTGAACCAGACATATCTGCATTTGCACTCTTTTCAAAACGAAGAAGATTGTTTCACCCCATGTGTTGGGTAATTTTGAATTTTGACATTAATTTGGAACTTTGGATCCAAGCTAGGTTCATGATTAGAGTTGGCATTATCCTAATCAAATCCAGACAAGTACGGATACACACGATGCAGAATTCATCAAAGAATTCACCAAATAAAAGTAAAACTTCTAAATTAACTATCTTAGTGTCCTATCTTAAAATCTAATAAATCTTAATGTACAAACATGTCTCCTCATAAAAACCCTCTTATGTCTCAATTTTCTCTAATCCGATCCGATTATATATTATTTATTTTTTATAAAAAAACATGTATATATATGACGAAAATAATTGAAAAAAATACTTTATTTTTTATTTTTTGTTATTTAGACTATTATATTTCCTTTTTTAATAATTTATTAATTTTTTAAAATAAATTGGATCGGTTCAGATTCAGATATCCAACATCGTTATTTGATTCGAATCCAAATCAATTTTTGTGATATCCTATAATATCTCCCTTCTCCCCTTCCCCCATTGTACCCCTTATTCCCTATTAAATATCTTGAAACTCTTTTAGCCCTCACATATATTTTCTCTATTAAAATCTATCACTACTCTTTTGTAATAAAACAATTCTTTATTCTCCCCCCTATTCGAACCCAAATCACCTAACACAGGCATGCCACTGAATTTCTTTACAAACCTTCAAACTACTAAGCCATCTCATGTCTTATAAAATTTAATGAAATAAAATGATTTTTATTAACTTTTGCATCCATCCAAACAAATAATCAATATTTATATTTAACAACTCTAACTAAAATTTAAAATAAATAATATCTAAAATCAGCATTTTATAAACAAATCGGATAAATAATCCATCAATTCTATATTTATGTCAAAATATAATTTTAATCTCAAAAAATTTATATAGATAAAATATTAATAATAGAATAATTATCTTAGTATTTATTTATAAATTTGTGCATGATAGATATGTTGTAATTTTTATACATTTTATAATTATTAATTAATATTTTAATTTACATTAAATAACAATATATTTATTATTTACAAAAAATAAAAAAAAATTGTTTAAAAACTATTCAAAAATATTAAATCTATCAAATCCACTAATTTACATTTATATGAAAAAATATTTTTAATTTCAAAAAAACATAGAAATAAAAAATTTAATAATAAAATAACTATTTTAATAATTAAAATTCATGAATTTGAAAATGATATATATCTTAGAATTTTACTAGATTTGATATATTTTGTTTTAAAATTACATATTTTTAGAAACTATTAAATGATAAATTAATTTATATTTTAGAATTTAATATTTGGTTAACTTTTTTGTTAATGTTAAAAATTAAAAGTAATAAAATAGAAAATAATCGATATAATAATTAGGATAAATATAATAGGTCCATCTTGGACTCTTAATTAATGCATTGTATGATATCTATGCATTTCGCTATATTAATTATAATGTATTTTTTTATATACACCATTAAATATATATTTCTTATAGATTTATCCATTATTAATGGGTATTTGACCTTAAATTTAGTATTATTAATGTATTTATAAAATTTACGTGTGTTTCCCTAGCTAGTGTATCCAAAAGTTTTCATATTTTCCGTTCATATCCATACGTTTCCAAAGTGTATCCATATCTACATCCAATTTGTTCAATACGATACTCAACACTGGTAATTTAGTCCTTGGTGCTAAATAAATCACAAAAGATGAACCAAATAGGGATTTTACTCTCTCTCTCTCTCCATGAATTCTCGAATAGGCTTTGTACATGGGCCAATGGTGCAGTGGCCTACTAGGCTGGAAATTTTAGGCCTGAAAGCCCAAAACTGGCATGGGCCAGTGATATGCACGTAACCAGTATTTTAACAAGGCTGATGTTCAACCCACCCATATATGTGTCCATGGTCGGATCTGCTGACCATAAAACATTGGCTATATCCTAGCCATAAGACACTAAGCCGCACATCGGAGGGAATATCTCTCTATAAGTTACAACATTCTTAATGTGTGGCCGTAGAATTTTGTGGTTACCAGATTCGGACTCGGTCCATGGAATGTTCGATTTATCAAAGGGGTGAAGATAAACTCTGTTTATGAAGATTGAAGACTAACGTGTAACGCAGGAAGAACCCTGTAAACAGCATGGGGCTGTCAAACATGGAAATCCAAATTTTTCTCACTTGGACAAACTCAGCTATGTCAATATTAGAGTCTGTTTGATTTGTGGGAATAACGATGTAGAATTGGAATTAAAATGGTCCATTCCGATTTTAATGGCAAAATCGGAATCCCATTTTCATTCCTGATAGAATTGCATTTTTCCATTAAAAAGAATGGCCATTCCCTCCCTTTCCCTAAGAATAATAATCCGTTGCAACCAATTCTGATTCCAATTTTAATTTCAGTCTAAACCAAATAAGTAAGAAGAATAAATCATTCCAATTCCGATTTCAACCATAAACCGAACAGAGACCCTTAGACTGGTTTGTCCATATTAGACCCCGTGTTCTCACTTCTCACTTTTCACTCAGGGAGAATGTACCACACAAAAGGATAAAAGAATCTGCATATTCATCCTCAAAACCACATTACATAACGGTTCCAAAATAGATACACCAAGATTTTGTTCAATTAAAAGAATGGTTCCATCACATTGGATCAGAGATTCGGATTTAACATTTAAGCTTTTAAGTATCTCAAATATATATATATCGAACTAACTCATAATGCATTTATTTAATCAAATAGCCTCAAAACCAAAGGCTAGCTCTTTTGAAATGGCTCGTCAGGCACAAACTAATTGGTTATACCTGGACAACCCTATTCAATAACACATTTCATATATATTCTCCCAGCACAAACAGCACCACTGTCTTATTTTCTTTACTTAAGCATCAACAGAGTTGGTATTTATAAGAGGGATTTTATATCATTAGCTATATTTTGGGCGTCTATGGCAGCTCCATACAATCCTCTCCTTGCTAGTCCAGCACAATAGAGACCCTTTCTTCCTTTCCAATGGTTAGGAAAGCTTGGTTTCGGAAGCCCATCTTCGTTGAGGAGGTAATCGTCCTTAACAGTAAAACATAATGAGTTAAAAACAATATAATTTTGCTGATATGGTAATTGTTTTGTTTTTGAAAATAAAATCACACACATCGACAAACATTCCCTTAGCCATGGTGATTGAAGCATATGACTAAGGTAGTGTTTGGGATGGATGCTGATTCTTTAAAAATTGGCACCACATTAGCAATTCCAAAATTGCCGATTATTTTGCTGTTTTGTTGGTCGGTTTTTGAGAAATTGACAAATTAGTCAAAAATCAATTATTAAAATCAGGTTGAAAAGAGATAATGATGATTCCTCTTTTCAGGTGATTCAAATTATTCTTTGATATTGTGGCATCTGATATAAATAAGGGAAATGGTTTCATAAACACAAAATTCACTATAATCACTACTAAATAAATTCATAACCAATTTCTAAGAAATCAATTGACATAATGACAATGGTATCAAACAAGCAAATTCTCTGATTTCTGAGAAATCATTGATTTTTGAAAAATGTCATAAGAGGAATCAGTATCAATCCCAAACATCTCCGAAGAGCATTATGTTTTGATGTTTCTTCCAATACATCTACATGTCAGAGGCAAAATCTATCTAGCAAGATACGTTTGGACGCTAACATCAAATCACCCATATGATACTTAGCAAGAATCAAAATGGCAACACAACACTATATTGACAAACATCTTCCTAGTTAGATAGGCCTACGTGTCCTGCTAGGCGATACTTAGCAAAAATCAAAATGGGAACACTACTGGTAGACCAGGCAATTGGGTTGGTGGGTTGGGTTCGGGTTGAGTCAAGATACTTGGGTTGATTTCGGTCGGGTTATCAAATGCTAGACCCTAACCCTAAATGTATGGGTTAGGGTTGACCAATGTGTCAATTTGGGTCATTCCAAAAAATAACTGAATTTTAAAAAAAATAAAGAAAAACTACATTAAAAATACCAAAATTAAAGGAATTAATCTTAAAATTCCAAATCATTTAACAATTTAAAGAGTAAAGACCAAATAGAAAAAATTAAAGAGTGGAAACTTCTAACAATGCATAAATAGTCCCAATTAGACTTGATAATCAGGTCAGTGGGTTGACCCATGATCAAACCCATCCCAACCCAGTTTTTTTCAGATTGGGTCAGATCGGGTCATTCTTACATTCAGGTAGCTAAATATGAGACCCTAACCCTGTTTTCGGGTTGAATTGAGTTGGGTTTGCGGGTTGGGTCAACTTTTTGCCAAGTCTAAATTGTCTAACTACTGGTGCCAAACGTCTTCCTAATTAGATGGGTGTAGGCATCCTTCTACTATGTGATACTTAGGCTGTGTTTGGTCACAGTGTTAACATATTTGCACTAGTACAAATGCATGGGAATGCAAATTCTTGTTTAATTTTGGTTTGGATTTTACTTTATTCTGATTCATGACTTAATTTACTTCATTTGTATTGCAATCAAACAAAATAAACTAAAATTTGAAACAAAAATAGGTTAGAATCTACACTCAATTCATTTGCATTGCTATAGTTTTGCATCAATGCAAATTTATTTGCGTTGCAACCAAACACAGCCGTAGCAAGAATAAAGATGGGAATACAACAGTATGCTACCATACATATTAATTAGATGGGCCTGTGTTCTAGTAGACGATACTTAGCAAGAATCAAAATGGAACCCAGATTTCCTATTCACTTTTTCTACCTAACGTGAATTACAGCCACACATATCATACTTTAGGGCCCATTTGACATGTCTTTTTGAGAAGATTTTTTGATAGCTCTAACATGCAAAAGACACATTGAGCTTTTGCATGAAGATCTGAACAGCCCGAAGCACGTTTGGCAGATGCACGTTCTTCCACATCTTTTCGTGCAAGATTAAAATGCTAGAAGCTTCATTTAGAACTTCCTGAAATCAGCCCAAAATGAATTTTTCACGTCTTTTCAGTATTCTATCTTTTAGTGACTAGATCTTCCGTACATCAAATGGAAATAGACCGAAAATCAATCTTTACAGCTAATAAACAACCCAAAACCTGTGTGGAAAGATGCACTAAAAGAGCCCTAAAGATGGGTATAAGTTGCTGCAATTCATGCCAACTAGAATGTGAGAAGAGAATATTGGACAGAAAATCCGGTTTGATCGAAACAGGAACACGACACTACTGGTACCAAACATGTGGGTGTACACGTATTCTGCTACATGATACTTAGCCGGAACGAAAATGAAGAGTGGGAAGACAACACTCTATGCTACCAAACATCTTCTTAATTACATGGGCCTACGCGTCCTTCTACTGGGTGAAGCAGGAATCAAAATGGGAACACAACACCAAACTTCTTCTTAATTAAATGGGCCTACACGTACTCGAAGCCCAAAGAAATTAATAATAAAAAAAAAATGAACCCTCGGATCCTTTCCAGAAGGAGTGGGAATTCCTCCTTCCAGCAATAGCAATAAATGGCAAAAGCAGTACTTCTCTGTTTCAGATATTCTTATGACTTACTGTAGTAACATGGGTTATGGCCTTTTTGGGGCCTATTCTCTACCAGCCTGACTCCTAAGATCCTTCGAGGAAAGAGCGGAAGTTAAGGCAGAAGGATCCTTTCTGCTTTTTTGTTTTTCGTAAAAACAATATAATAATGCCACCGAGCACATGGTTAAGTAACTTTTTGGATTTGGATTTCTTCTTCACACCCACAGCATTTTACAATCGCACTCCCATACTATTCTCTTTCATTAAGACTTTTCCAATGCACAGCTGCAAGTGCGGAGTCTGTGAGATGGGTGTGAACAAGGTTCAAAATATTGATACTTTTAATACGTCAGTAGGGATATATTGGATGAATCAATACATTTTTTTTATTTTTTCTTTTAAACTGGTTTAGGGGGGCCGGTTTAGAGCTCCTCCATCCCCTGAATTGGTCAGACTCCCGATACATTCACTGTAGGGGTGTATCAGAGGGGTCCCAGAACGAAACACGTCGATATTTTGAACCTTAGGTGTGAAGACCATTATGTGAGGAGGAAATCTAGATTCTAACTATTTAATAGTTGGTCATGATATTATATGGGATAAGGTGGGTTCTATTTTGTGGAAAATAAAAGGATTTTATTTGGGAGAATGATCGATCAGCTCAGGGTCAGAATTTATAGACCTGAAGTACAGTTGAGGTGGATGCCAACTCGGAATTGATGTTAATTCACGAGTGAGCATTGATATATAAAATGGGAATTTGTGACCTCTAGTAAAAGTCAGAAATCTACATTGAGCCTGTCGGTATTTATTTTCTTCGACTAGATTAGAGTGTTTCACATGGCGCGCAAGAATGGGACTTTGGTACAGTTATTAATGGAGCTTCATCATGCAAAAGGACAGGGAATCTAGAATTTCACTCCATTTCTGCCACGGAATTCCAAAAATAAATGACATTGCCCATACAAGGCGAATATGGCCACTGTAAACCATGTGTGTTCACTAATGGCAAGCCAATCAGAAAACGTGTACCAAGCCAATCAGAGGCATGTGTTTAACTGTTATCTGAGTCTCGATCACCTGTCAATAAAATATGTTCCAGCGTCATTTGATACCATTCATCTCATGCATGACAGGTTATGGTGGCCGTGAGATGTCAGATCAAATTGGTAGGGTGTTGCATGCGTCTTATTGGTAGGAAATTCCAATTCCTCTTATCTATTGTGTTCGAATCAACTACCAACACATTCCAGAAGCATACCAACTAGTGATTTCAGTTTATATCGGGAACATCTCCCTATAAACGACAAGGGAAATGTTACCAAGGAGCAGTTGCAGGGGCTTTGTGGGAGTGTTTTATTGGTACCAGATCCCTATCAGTTATTTACCGCTGAGCCTATATGAGTACGGGTGTCGATGAAAAACAGAAAATTGAATTGGAAAATGCGATTAATTAAATCGATAAGTTTGGTTTTGGTTTGGTATTTTTGAAAAACTGAAAGATTGGTTCGTTTTTTAAACAGTTAATCGAACTGATCGATATTTATATTTACATGTATATTTTATATATATTATAAATATATGCCACATATTTTTTATATATTATATATATAAAATATATGCATATATTATATTTATAATAATTTATTTATACATATATATTTTTGTAATATTTATAATATATTATATATCATTTATTATTTATAATATAATATTATACATATATTGATATAATACATATTATGAATATAAAAAACCGAAAAACCGAAGAACTGAATCAGTCAAAAACCAAAACCGATGGATTGATTAACTGATGGTATCAATTTGGTTTCAGTTTAGAGAAATTAAAAAACCGATAGAACTAACTTAATTTGCAAAAAGGGTCCATGATTCGGTTAACCAAACTGTGGACACCCCTATCTATGACTATGAGGATTTGGAATTGAGGGTGGATTTGGACTTTCCAGATCCAGTTTCCTAGCAGAGTGAAATCGAAAATTAGTGGAATTATGTCTCCAATTCCATGTTTTTAGAGCCCAACCTGAAAGATCCCAGGCCGTTTCAAGTGTAAACGTACTAAAGAAGCTGTTGACTTTAGAATTGGAATTGGTATCTCAACCCCAAACCCATCTTCACATAGCTGCCTTTGGCATGGGTTTCCGGCTGCCTTCAGGAAATTTCAAATGAAACTTTTCTTTTCGCACTGAAAATAACCTCTTCAGTTGCCAGTAGATCAAGACCCTTGAAAAAAATCTTGGTCTTAAAAAACAAGACCTCAAAAGGTCAGTGCATGTATTAGACGGTTGAAAAATCTAGGGAGAATGACAGTTCAACCCAGGGTCAGAATTTTTAGGCCCAAAGTACAATTGGGGCAGGTATCAGCTCGGAATTGATGCTAATTCATGGACAAGCATTGATGTATAGAATGGGGGTATTTGACATTTTAAATGTTTATAGATCTGCAATGAAATTTAGAAATCTGTATTAGGCCTGTGTGTATTTTTCCGAAAAATATTTTTTATCCCGAAAGAGTTGCCAAACGCCACCATAATGATTACCACGTGTTTTTCGAAACATCATCGAAGGTGCTATAGTTTCAGGACATTGAGAATTTGAGACATTCCGACATGATAAGTAAGCATGAGATGTGGTCCAGTTACGTACCTTGAGCCATTTGTTTGTAGATCTTTTAAACCCTGTGGCGAACACTATGGCGTCGAACTGGTATGACCTTCCATTAATGAAGACCATCTCGTCACCCTTCATGCTTGCTATTGAAGGCAAAACCTGTTACATCATGAGATGGGAGGATGGAATTCAATCAGTCGGAAAAAGGAAAACGAAAGACACATATTGGGCCTCACTTTCCCCGGGCTTGGGCCACCCTCTAGTGGGCCCTATCTCCTACGTAAATAAATGGGCCCAAAATCAAACAAGTATATGCTGTTAGAGTGTTAGACTGTTAGTCTCTCCATCGGAGCAGTCAAATCCAATTCACAGGTCAATGGGCAAAGACGAAGGATGGCCAAAAGTCATGGCTTCAAATCCATCCTTTTTCTGCAGACCCATTGGGCTTTGGGTCTTCTGGGCCCCCAACTCCAAATCCATCCATTGAGTGAGCTTATATGAAAAAGTTGAAAAGCACGTAGCTTAGAATTGACTCTAATAAACACAAAAGTTGCCCTACCAAATGATAACGGAAGACACGGGAAGTGATTCAACAAAAAAACACATTTTGCTTTTGCAGCTGAAAACCCTCTGACTTGCACAAAAGAAGAAAGGGGAGAGAGAGAGAGAGAGAGAGAGAGAGAGCCATACAGAGACAGAGGGAACGACGATGAAAAGTGTGTGAGCTTCGAGGAATATTAAGACTCACAGACTGAATGGCTCAGCCTGGCTTTTTGTGGCCAGGTTCGATCAATCCTTGCAGCCTAAGGACAGAACTGGGCAGAGAGCTAGGCCAGATTATTAAAGTTTTCATCTGGAAGGAAAGAAATTCCGCTCCTGAGTCTGAGTCCTGACTCGATAGCTTTAACTTAAATCTACCGTCTAACTCGAGAGCTCTAAAGCATGTCGGTCGGCTGCTTCGCCTTGCCATGCAACAGACAGGCAAATAAAACAAAAAGACGTACGGATGGATGCTTGTTTATCCCGTCAAAAGGGAACCAAGTGTGAACAGTAGTACTCGAATTACCTGAATCTCGCCGGACTTGATCTTCTTGGCGGTTCCGACGTCGATGATTGGATACTTGCCGTACTTCACTTTCCGGGAGAACGGACCCTCCTCCGGCCTGGTGATCCCGTACTTGCTCAAATCACCGTACACCAATCTGCTCAGCATGACGACCAATGAATCCACGGCGAAGTAGGGGAGATACTTCAGCAAGATCAAGCCCAGGTACACCATACCCCTTGAGAGAATGTGAACCTAGTCAAGACAAATGGTAATCGGATTTGATCAAAAGAAGAATTCTGAATCCATCATTCATGGGGTGGTTGTAGATCAGGTGGTGATTATCTAGATCTCTGACGACTTACCGGGTTTCGAACGACAATGGAGGGGTTGGCACCAGAACTGGCTAGATCAAAAGCGATTTCCATGCCAGAGTTGCCGCACCCAACTACCAAAACACTCTTGCCTTTGTATTTCGCCCCAGATTTGTATTGGGTGGAGTGCAGAATCTCTCCTCTGAAGGTACCCAGGCCTTCAATCTCCGGCACATAGGCGTCGCTGGTCTCGCCAGTGGCGACGACTAGGAACCTAGCGACGTAATCCTCCACCTCGCCAGAGCCCGTGTTTCTCACTTTGACGTGCCATTTCTTGGTGAATTCGTCGAACGTGGCCGACTCGACGGATCGATGGTAAATTGGATTCACCTTGAAACGAGACGCGTAGTCGTCCAAGTATTGGATGAACTCCTTCTTGGACGGAAAGGTGGGCAAGGTGGTGGGGAATGGCATGTGTGGAAGCTCACAGTATTGCTTGGCCAAGTGAAGGTGGAGGCGATCGTAAGTCTTCTTCTTCCACAAGGAAGCAAAGCAGTCTTCCCTCTCCAACACAATGTTGGGGATCGAGAGGACGTTCAGACAGGCGGAGGTGGCCAGGCCCGACGGTCCGGCTCCTGCTACAATCACTGCGACGTCCTTCATTTCTGACTCTGATCACTTGGGCTCAGCCCCACCACCACCGCTGCCGTTATATTGAGAAGAAGAAGAAGAATGAGTAGGCTGATATAGCCACATTTGACAGCTTGTGTTTTTTCCCTTCGTTCTTTTTCTTTTTACACGGGGCAAGACCGAGTTATGAGATTTCTGGTTACTTGCCGTGCAATAACAGTAATTGTCCATTTATATGTAAAGGTCAACTTGGAGATATATGTGGTCTGCCAGGTCAGTCTGGTGGACGGTTTTGATCTTTTTAGAAGCTTTCTCTATATTCATCTTTTCATCTACACTACTAGAGTTACTTGCCGTGCAAGTTTATTATTTAATTATTAAAAATTAAATTAAAAAATTAATATGGGTTTAGCATCTTTGAAATTTATAATCTATTTCGATGTATTTTATTTGA
The DNA here is from genome assembly GCF_055504915.1 of Nelumbo nucifera. Taxonomy (NCBI): domain Eukaryota; kingdom Viridiplantae; phylum Streptophyta; class Magnoliopsida; order Proteales; family Nelumbonaceae; genus Nelumbo; species Nelumbo nucifera. The sequence continues at coordinate 99,002,968 of NC_142651.1, forward strand.
AATCTACTATTAATATATATTTTTTTAATTTGATTTAAGATATTAAATGAAATCTTATTGATAAACAATAACCCACTTTATTTAGCATTTACTATTTATCTAATAGATCTATTTTGATTTATTTATTTTTAAAAGTTAAATTAGGTTTATTCCTAAAAGCTAAATCAATTTCGTAATTAATAAAGTATTTTTTATTTGAAAAAAATCATTTAAAAACAAAGGTGTGCTTATGGTAATCTTTTAACTGGTCCCACTATTTGTATTTAATAGACTATGGATAAACATATGTTAAGCTGATAAATAATTGTTTGAGAATGTTTAGCGGTGAAACTACCCACTTTTTTAATCATATTTCTTGAATTAATAGAATGCCACATGTCTAAATGCTTGTAGTGGGTTGTGGGCTTTAGCATCAACTTCTCAGAAAATGCCACAAGCTTTCTAGAAAAATGAAAAGGCCACATATTTGAATGGTGGGGGGTTGTAGCCTTGTAGTGGGTTATGGGATTTAATAGGAATTTCTCAAAAATTGTCACATGTTTAGTTTTCCAGGAAATGAAAAGGCCACTTGTCTAAATGATGGGGGGCTATAGCCTAAAGACCTTCCTTTAATATATACTAGCAAATGACCCAATATTAAGTACGGGGAATCATAAGAGATTAAATCCAATGGGTTTCATTGGTCAATTACATAAAAAATTGCACCTGCACACTTGATTATGGTACAATGCAGACAGTTGATCACCATTGATGAGATCAATGGTCACGATTCGATCGGATGTGATCAAGAGGCACAATTCAAAGTTAACAAACATTAACTGTTAACTACTTTTTAAACAGTCACGATGTTTGAAATTGTGACTGTTCAAGATGCCTTCTCTGAACCAGCACCCACCTTTTCTTCATACCTCTTCATAAACTATTTAAGGAGCATGAATCAAACTTTAAAAACACACATTTTCAAAATCCACTTTCTCTCTCTCTCTCTCTCTCTCTCTCTCTCTCTCTCTCTGTCCGGTCTGCTACAGTCTCATAGAAGGTTTCTTCAGAGATTCTTCAACTTTGCTGGTTGTAGATTCTCGCCCAAGGCTCTGTTGTATCATGGGAACGGATTTGCCTGTAACCCAACAGTAAACTCAGTGAAACTGAGTGGGGGCAAATAACGTTCTAAAGACAATGTCTTCAGGCGCATCTCAAAGCTTCTCCTCCAAAGTTACAGTTACCCCATTTCCCAACAATTTATGACGTTATTCTACAATGGAGATGGAAGCAAGCATGACTTTGATCAAGATGATGAACCAAGATCTTGTTCGACTAGACCAGTTCAATGGAGCAAACTTGAACCGATGACAAGACAAGATGATCTTCTTTTTTACCACACTAAAACTATACTATCTGTTGGACCCGAATCTGCAATCACTTCCTGAACCCACTAACAAAGACTCAAAAAAACTAAAGAAGGAAAGAGCAAAACGAGAAGATGACTCACTTTTGTGTCGAGGACACATATTGAATGCCTTATCAGACCGGCTCTACAACTTCTACAAGGAACTTACATCTCCAAAAGAAATCTAGACGGCCTTGAAATTCAAATACAAGGTGCAAGAAACAGGTACGAATAAGTATCTTATTGCAAAATACTTTGACTTCACCATGAACGACCATAAACCCATAGTGGAGCAAGTTCATGAACTACAGGTGATAGTCAACAAATTTCGATCCCTTGACATCATCCTCCCTGAATCTTTCCAAGTGGGAACAATCATTGCCAAACTTCCACCCTCTTGGAAGGATTACAAGAAGAAGCTTCTGCACAAGGCTGAAGAACTTACATTGGAGCAAATTCAGCAACACCTTCGTATTGAAGAAGACTCTCGGATTAGAGACAGTAGGAATAAGACCCTGGCCGGTATGCTGAACTCTAAGGTCAATTTTGTGGAAAACGGATCGAACAAGACTAACCATGCATTACAAGTAAAGAAGAATGATCATGCTATGTTTGTGGAAAAAAGGGGCATTATGCCCAAGTTTGACAACATCGAAAAGGCGAAACCAAGTCTGCAAACATGGTAGAAGACAATCTAGTGGCCATGATTACTGAAGTCAACATGGCAGAATCGTCTTCTGGATGGTGGTTTGATTCAGGCGCCACAGTCCATGTTTGCAAAGACAAGTCCTTGTTCAAGACATATGAAGAAGTGACTGATGGCTAAGATGTATAGATGGAAAACCAAACATGTGCCAAAGTTGTTGGAAGAGACAACGTAAAGTTGAACTTTACCTCTGCGAAAACACTGACTCTCCTGAATGTTCTCCATGTCCCTGACATTAGAAAGAACTTGGTCTCAGTAATTCTTGTCTGTAAGAGGGGATTCAAAATTGTCTTTGAATATGGCAAACTAATCTTATCCAAGAATGGGATGTTTGTTGGAAAGGGATATTGTTGTAATGGTATGTTCAAATTAAGTATTAATGAAAGAAAAGTTTCTGCTTATATTGTTGATTATTTCTATTTATGGCATGATAGATTAGAACACTTGAATTTTAAATCCATAAAGAACATGAACAAACTTGGTATAATTGCTTACAGTAATGAATCAACTGAAAAATGTGAGATATGTGTAAAATCTAAAATGGCTAAAAAACATTTTCCTAATGTTGAGAGAAATTCTCAACTTCTAGAACCAATTCGTTCTGACATCTGTGAACTCAATGGTGTATTAACTAGAGGAGGTAAGAGATACTTCATAACATTTATAAATGACTTTTCTAGGTACACCTATGTCTACCTTATGACAATTAAGGATGAAGCCTTTGACATGTTAAAACTGTACAAGACTGAAGTTGAAAATCAACTAGAAAATAAAATTAAAATCCTTAGAGGTGATAAAGGTGTTGAATACTTTAAAAATGAGTTTAATTCTTTCTGTGAAGAATTTGAAATAATACATCAATGTCCTGCTCCCTATACCCCTCAACAAAATGGCCTGGCCGAAAGGAAAAATAGAACACTTCTAGAAATGATAAACTGCATGTTGTTAAAAACTAATGCACCCTTAAACCTGTAGGGGGAAGCACTCTTAACAGCCTTCCATTTACATAATAGAATTGTTTCTAGAGTTAATAACAAATGCCCATATGAATTATGGGCAAGAAAAAGCCTAATTTAGCATATCTAAAAGTGTAGAGGTGCTTAGCGTATTATAGAGTTCCAAATCCTAAAAGAACCAAGTTATGACTCAGAGCTAAGAGAAGTATGTTTGTTGGATATGCAGAATATAGCAAGGCTTATAGGCTTCTAAACTTAGAGGCACTCGCACTTCGCGCGCACCTGCGTGGCTCGCAAAGGGCGGCTTTGGTTTTGGTGCGATGCTGACCGTTGATCACCATTGATTAGATCAACGGTCACGATTCGATCGGGTGTGATCAAGAGGCACAATTCAAAGTTAACAGTCATTAACTGTTAACTACTTTTTAAACAATCACAATGTTTGAAATTGTGACTGTTCAAGGTGCCTTCCCTGAACCAACACCCACCTTTTCTTCATACCTCTTCATAAACTATTTAAGGAGCATGAATCAAACTTCAAAAACACACATTTCGAAATCCACTTTCTATCTCTCTCTCTCAATCTGGTCTGCTACAGTCTCACAGAAGGTTTCTTCGGAGATTCTTCAACTTTGCTGGTTGTAGATTCTCGCCCAAGGCTCTGTTGTATCTTGAGAATGGATTTGCCTGTAACCCAGCAACAAACTCAGTGAAACTGAGTGGGGGCAAATAACGTTCTAAAGACGGTGTCTCCAGACGCGCCTCAGAGCTTCTCCTCCAAAGTTACAGTGACCCCATTTCCCAACAATGGGGAATGGCATGTGTGGAGGCTCACAGTATTGCTTGGCTAGGTGGAGGTGGAGGCAATCTTAAGTCTTCTTCATCCACAAGGAAGAAAAGTAATCTTCACTCTCCAACACAATGTTGGGGATTGAGAGGACGTTCAGACAAGCGGAGGTGGCCAGTCCCGACGGTCCGACTCCTGCTACAATCACTGTGACCTCCTTCATTTCTGACTCTGATCACTTGGGCTCAGCTCCACCACCACCGCTGCCATTATATTGGGAAGAAGAAGAAGAATGAGTAGGCTGATATAGCCACATTTGACAGCTTGTGTTTTTCCCTTCGTTCTTTTTCTTTTTACACGGGACAAGACCGAGTTATGAGATTTTTGGTTACTTGTCATGTAATAACAGTAACGTTGTCCATTTATATGTAAAGGTCAACCTGGAGATATATGTGGTCTGCCAGGTCAGTTTGGTGGACGGTTTTGATCTTTTTAGAAGCTTTCTCTATATTCATCTTTTCATCTACACTAATAGAGAATGACCCCCGTATTTAATAAGGGGTAACTAAACATGTGTATAATTTAGTTTGAAGTTTACTATTTAATTATTAAAAATTAAATTAAAAAATTAATATGAGTTTAGCATCTTTGAAATTTATAATCTATTATGACGTATTTTATTTGAAGTCTATTATTAATTTATATATTTTTTAATTTGATTTAAGATATTAAATGAAATCTTATTGGTAAACAATAACCCACTTTATTTAGTATTTATTATTTATCTAATAGATATATTTTGAGTATTTATTTTTAAAAGTTAAATCAATTTTGAAAAAAAAATCATTTAAAAACAAAGGTGTGCTTATGGTAATCTTTTAACTGTTTGAGTATTTATTTTTAAAAGTTAAATCAATTTTGAAAAAAAAAATCATTTAAAAACAAAGGTGTGCTTATGGTAATCTTTTAACTGGTCCCACTATTTGTATTTAATAGATTATGGATAAACATGTGTTAAGCTGATAAATAATTGTCTATTGAGAATGTTTAGGGGTGAAACTACCCACTTTTTTAATCCTATTTCTTGAATTAATAAAATGCCACATGTCTAAATGCTTGTAGTGGGTTGTGGGCTTTAGCAGCAGCTTCTCAGAAAATGTCACAAGCTTTCTAGAAAAATGAGAAGGCCACATATCTGAATGGTGGGGGGTTGTAGCCTGCTAGTGGGTTATGGGCTTTAGTAGGAATTTCTCAGAAATTGCCACGTGTTTAGCTTTCTAGAAAATGAAAAGGCCACTTGTCTGAATGGTGGGGGGTTATAGCCTAAAGACCTTCCTTTAATATATACTAGTGAATGACCCAGTACTAAATACGGGGAATCATTGATGTTAAATTTACATTATGGAATCAATAATGTTAAATTTATATTTATTAATATTTTAAATAATTATTAAAATTTCAAGAAATATTTATTTCAAAAATAGTTTTCAATAATTACTAGAATATGGATTGAAAGTGGTTGTGGATAACCAGTTTTGCATTTTCTGCATTTTTCAGGAATTGATTGAAAATGGTGGCAGTGGGTTGTGGGCTTTAGCAACAACTTATTAGAAAATGTCACGTGTTTAGCTTTCCAGAAAAATGAGAAGGCCATGTGTTTGAATGGTGGGGGGGTTGTAGCGTGATAGTGGGTTGTGAGCATTAGTAGGAATTTCTCAGAAATTGGCACGTGTCCAACTTTCTAGAAAATGAGAAAACCACTTATCTTAATGGTGGTAGTGGGTTGTGGGTTTTAACAACAATTTCTCAAAAAAATGCCATGTTTTTAAATTTAAAAAAGCCACGTGTCTATTCGATGGGGGCTATAGCCTGAAAACCTTCCTATATATATATATATATATACAAATACATGCACATATAAAAAGTGGGAATGATATTGAAAATTCTCCGCTACAATTAATTAAAGACCTTACCAAGCAATCAATCAATTGGCATCAATTTTGTTGAAAATTCTATCCTACCACAAAGGCATGATATTGAAAGAGATCGTGTTAATCAAACAGCCCCCGATGAATTTGATAAATTAAATTATCACTATTTTCATGACTTCAATCCGCAATTTATGCTATCAACTTGGCACCTTGCTTCTCAACATTCATTAATTGTGACGAAAAATCTATGCTACCAAAATGACATGATATTGAAAGAGCTCTCGTTAATCAAACATCCTCCTCAAATGATAAATTAAATAACCACTCTATTTGTTATTATTTTCATGTTGTTGATTGGTTTTATCTATATAATAGTCACCATGAATTCCATATAGGTCATTAAGTCAAAATATCATATCGTTAATAATTTCGTAGCACATGTAATATTCACGTAATCTTTAAAACTAGTTTTTTTTTTTTTTACGGGGGTAGCTAACTAACTATTTCATCAATAAAAGAGACCACATGAGAATATATAAAAAAATTAAGGGGGTTTAATAAAAACAAAACAACCAAATCTCAGGGAAAAAATTGCACCGTACAAAACTACCCTCTAGCTCTTATACTAGTTGGTTTAAAGACTTATGACTTTTAAAATCAACTTAGAAACACAACCATTTATATCCTGGTAGCGGGTTACGGAGTTAGTGGTCCATAATTTTTTTTTATACAAGTGGTCCAGTACCATAAAAACCATTACTACTAAACTCTTTTTATGGCTACGCGCGCCCCATTCTTTCGGTCCTTTCAATTCTCTTGATTTGACATTTAAGTATAAGGCTGTGTTTGCTTTCATATATGATAAATTGGAGGAACAGTAAGTTCTCCGTTTCTTTCTCATTTTTCTAAAAAACAGTAGAACAGCGTGAACACACTTGCCTCGAACAAGTCGACTAGTCGAGACTCGATACGTCACCTCAAAGCAAGCAAATCATACATCTGTCCCTGAAAAAGAGCTCGGGTGCCCTACCCACTTACCCAGTAGCCCGTTTTGGGAGGGATTTTGCGTTGAGGTGAGTTGGTCATTGATCACCCGTGTTTTGGATAAGCAACTCACAAGTAAGTCATGTTTATTGCATTAGGAACATCAATACTGTTTTAATTTACAGATTTTTTTACCAAACAGGACTTTTATATATTTTATACTAAGCCCAATTCGAAACTTGAAAAATCCCATTCCAAAACCCCTTTCAAACGAATACTCAATTATAGGCACTTAAGGGTTGATTCGAGTTAAACCGAATTGAATATCTAGTTATTCGAATTCAGTTCGCCAATAAAGTATGAGGTTTGAGTTCAAACTTGATTTGGTTGTGAGTCAAATGTTTTATAAAAATAAAAAAATTATACATTTAAAAAATATTATTATTTAATATAAAAGATTACACAGCAGGGATAGCCCAGCCTCCAACTTAAGTACAAGCGGAATTTGATACCAAATCTTTGCTACGATACGTAAGAAACCTTATCAACTAACTGGTTGGCACCTTACAAGCCTATAAACAATTCATTTACAAAAAATTTACATCAAAATTGAGCCTTCTGTTTTCACATTGTCAATATAAATTTATCAGTGGATTTCCACCTAACCATTATTAATCAGAAAAGTTACAGGATTTTGAATAGATAAAACGAAACGTTGAGGAAACTATAATATTTATCTATGATCACTTTATTATCCAAAGCTTGGTAATGGATACTTAAGAGCAAGATAAGAGAGTATGCACGCTACAATTAATTATTCAACCTATGATCAGACTTCAGACGCATGAATTACGGACTCGATTGAAACCCTGTACCAACGGAGGCAAGCAAGTTGCAATTCAAAAATACCACAACCAATTGAAAAAAAATTAAAAAAATACCACTTATGCCTCCTTTGCATACACGCACGTATGACGTATGTGTCAAAGGCTGTATTTGGTTGCATTATTTGCATTGATGCAAAATCATGGTAGTTGATGAATAAAGGTTTGGCCCGACATCGTAATCACTCGACACGTGGCAAAGACAACAGCTCGGCACAATAGCACGCCCAAAGCGTGAGCACTGAAGGGAGGAACCAGTAGTCCGAACTCCCTACCAGCAGTTCGAACTCCCTACTAGGGGCCCGAACTCTCCCTTAGGCCCCGAGCCTCACACAAGGCAACAACCCAAACTGGCCCGTCCCATGGCAGTTCGGGAAACTCCCCTATCCGAACTCAAGACTTCACCTCGCTCACCACTCCAGCACTTTGCCTCTAGGATACCGAATTGAACAAACGTACCATACCTGACACCGAGGAGGTCCGTATCCAAGGGCGGCGCACCTGACTGACTTAGAATCTGATGCTTGACAGCCGCACTTCAACGGCCACCTGCCACCGTCATCGCCAGCCGCAGAGGCAGCTCCGACAAAGAGAACAGTGGCGGTTCTGTCCAACAGAGGGGATGACATCCGAACTGGCAGGGACTCAGAAATAATCATACCCGATCTGACAGAAGCTTAGAAATGAGTGCGCGAGGTGATTATAAAAGGCTCCCTACCCCCTAAGAACAAGGTATGTGAACTTTGCACCATCTGGTTTTATCTTGCCTTTGAGAGAATTCTAACTTGAGCTTCGGAGTAATCACACCGGGTTCCCCCCGGAGCTTCCTCATCTTCTCCATTTCAGGTTCCTTGTAGCTCCGTTCAGAGGCAAGGTTGACAGCTAGGACCGGCCGGATTGCGCACCATCAATAGTCAAATGATTTTGATGCAAATTATGTTAATTTTTTTTTAATTATCTTATTTTGCTTTATTAAAGTACAAATAAAATAAAATAAGACCTGAAACAAAATAAAGTAAAACCCAAAACAAAATTAAACCAGAAATTGCATTATTTTCATTAATTTGCTCTCCCATGCATTCGTATAAATGCAAATAAAATTGCACTGCAACCGAACACAGTCAAATGAATTCATCCATTAATGTGCCAATTAATGCAAGGAATTTAATAAATGAAGGAAAAATGAAAGTCGATTCTATCAACGGACAAGAATGATTCTAATCAAGAATGGGTGACTGTAGAAAATAAAAAAGAAAAAAGAAAAAGAATAGTGAATATCAATCTGAAAGTGGTCGAAGATCATCAAGACCCAATAAAGGGTTTTATCACCCTTGCTATTCTTCTTGAGAATAAAGCTTTTTTCTTTTTTAGAAAAAGAGAAAAATGAAAAGCTTTTGAATCGAAAAAAAATGGAAAAATAGCTTGGGTATGAATGAGGAACATGAGTTTGTTTTCTGTTTTTTCTTTTTGGTAATGAAAATAGAAATCTTGGCACAGTAGTTGAATTATCTTAGCATACAATTTTATTACAAGAGTTTATTGTTTATATAACACATCTCATTTTCAATTCCTGTTTTTAATTTGAAAGGAAGACAATCACGATATAGAGAGAGAAGAGGAAGAGAGTCAAAGCTCTCCATGCATGAAACAAAATGGAAATAGTGCAGAAGCAAAAAAGTAGTTATTGAATAAGGGATCCAACTCACCAATTCTCTAAGTGATTGACCTTATAACCCAAGCATGTCTATGTAGTACCATCGGAAATTTGTCTATTTGTTAGAGAATAAAAATCTACAAGGACCTCACCTAACAACTTAAGCTTTTAGGCTTAAAGTTTCTTATGTGGTATTAGATCTTGATTGACCCCTCATTAGTCATTACCCCCATTATAATTTTGTCCTGTGCTTATCCATTCATCAAGACTAATGGACTTTGGCATGAGGGGGCATGTTAGAGAATAAAAACTTATTCAGGAACCTCACCTTAACAGCTTACGCTATTTGATAAAGTGGTGATTTAGGTCCTCACCTCACCCATAATATATAATTAATTAAATTCTAGCACAAGCTATGGATGGGCCTATGCTTGTCCACGTATTAGAAAATAAAAACATATTTAAGGACCTCACCTAACAACTTAAGATTTTAGATTAACAATTCCTTGAGAGTCTTTTCGGTTATGTTTGGTTTGAAGGAAAATGTAGGGAAAGGAAGGGAAAGATAGGAAAACCTATATAAGGTTTGTAAAGGTTTACCTACTTTTCCCTTCCTTTCCCAGCATTTTCCTTCAAACCAAACATAACCTTCCTTAAAAGTTTATATAAGAAGTAAGTAAAAAATATCTCCTCTAGCTTTATGAAGAATGTACCTTGGTATGATAAAGGTTGGTGATGGGAAACTTTATATGTGGCCTTAAACATCACACATATTTGTAGTGAAAATAAATAAATAAAGGACATCCAGACGAAAGAAAGAAGTTTGGAAATTTTCCTAAGTATGTGTTTGGTTTCCATGATGAAGAAAGAGGGAAAGAAAAAACCACTTTCTAGTGTTGCCTTCAATAAATCTAAGGCCTACATGTAGTGCAAATTTTATTCGCCTCAGTGTAAAAGTATGAGAAGGAAAAATAGCCTCGATGCAAATTCTTATTGACTCTTGTCTTAGGTTTCATTTTATCTTATTTGTTTGTGAGAGTGAGACAGAGAGAAAATAATGTGACCCACACCTTTTGGGGAAAATGGTAAATACATGCTCACAGTACCATAGTAAGAAATACAACTGATGGTGGCTTCATTGGTAGGATCTCTGACTCGTAGTAAACCTGGGGTGAAATCCCGCTACCACCAGGGTTGGGTGGTTAAGGAGATGGGAGATGGACTACCCCTCCCCTTTGTTCTATAAAGCCATGAAGAAATTAAGCATAAACATATTGCAAGGTATTCAAAGGTGATAGAGGATAGAACTATATATGGGTCACTAGTTTGTGTTTGAGTTCAATATCAATCAAATTAAAATAGAAACAAAAATAAGTAAAAATTGGTGAAATCACCAAGAACTTAGGTACTTCTGAGTTCTGAGCTTCCAAGGCAATTACAAAATTATAATAGAAAGTTGAGTACTGATACTTAATCTTCAAATAGTATTGGATATAATTGGAGTCTTGGAATGAGAGAAAATGAAATCTAACAATGAAAAGCCCATAATAGAACCCAAGATTTTCAAATGAAGAAATAGTAACTTTATGCAATTGAATTTTTTTTACATCCAAAATCAAATGAAAAGGCAAATAAAAAAGGGAATTTTCAAATTGCTTTGATTATATAAATCATCAACTGATTGAAGAAACGTATTTCCATAAAAGCCTATGAGCATTGCGCATCTAGGAATTTTCTCTTTGGGAGCCAAGTTTTATAACTTTTCTTTGGCTTATGGCAATGAAAAAGTCATATTAAGTTAAAACCCTTAAAAATAATCACACAAACAATCTTGTAATATCTTAATTCATAATCTATTTAGATTATTAAAAGGACAAGAAATTTGATATAAACACATATACATAAGGAAGCAAAAGAACTGAACATCTCCTAAATGAGTTATTCGGTGGGGATGGAGAAAAGAAAAGGCCTACAGATGAGAAAAATGGTTAAGACATTAGTATGGTATTTGACAATGATAGAGGTGTTGGGGTTGTGCCTTATTTTTAAACCATTGGATTAGTTTTTAATATAATGGTTGGGTTGATAGGTTTATCCATAGGTTAAGGGGGGTTTTATCCTATAAGTGGTTGTGAGCCCAACAAGAGGCTAGAAGAAGAAATGGGTTACAGGTTTATGTTCGAGTTAAATGCCAATTGAATTAAAATAAAAACTGAAAAAAATGTAAAGTTCGGAGAAGTCACCAAGAAATTACAAAATTTGAAAGGAAAATTGAGTAATACTTAATCTACAAGCATTGATTGAACATAATTGGAGTCCTGGAATAAGAGGAATTAAAAATTGATCCTGCTGGTAGGGCGGGGTCGAGTTACAAGGATGAGGCCATGCCTTAAGACCTGCGATCAAGAGAGGAGATGTTAGAGGCCCGAACAGTTATCCCCGGGTAAGTACTCTGACGCTGAAGTAAGTAGGAGGTGGTAGATGGTCGGACCGAGCTATGAGGATGCTGGTCCGAGCTAAGTAGCAGTACGGGTGTCAAAAGTTGGATCCTTTACCTTGAGCATGCAGTATCTTTTTATAGTCGAAGATCCATGTCCTGGTTGGATTGGGCTTTCGGGGTTGTCGGAATGAGGTTAGCCACCGAGGTATTCGGGATGGAGTCCCAATCCCTAGCGAAATCGTCTTCCTTACTCCTCTTTATCTGTAATTGTGCCCATCTGTGTGACATGTAGCTGACGTGGCTAGAAGAATAAGATGGGGGGGGCATAATAATAGCTTAGCTTGGCAGAGCTATGCCGACGTGGCTGAGCTAGGCCGACATGGTCGGGCGATGATTGGGCGGCCACGTGTCTCTCAAGACCAACTTAGCCATGACCCGAACACCACTCCCCCAATTCTGAAGTCGATGAATGAAGTAGTCCCAATTCGTTCCTCGGCTAAGGAACTTCCAAGTTGAAGTCCGGTTGAGCGTCTAGTCCCTTTGGTGTTCCTCGGCACCTGCCGTAATTGTGGGATCCAAGCAATATGGAACATGGCCAAGGAATCATTCCATCGTCGGCTGCAGAACTCCAAGAACTTTGACTTCAGAATTCAAACACCACTCCCCCAGTTCTGGAGCCGAGGAGGGGGAATGCTCGGCCTGAAGTGTTGCACGGTCACGTAGCTCGACAGAGCACCGAGGTGTTGAACTGAGCTTCAAGGTCCATCTTTCTGGTGGGGCCGAGGAACGGCTCTTTGGTTCCTAGTGGAAGTCGAGCTCTGGTGTTGAGGTCACTGTGATGCTCAACCATGGGGTGTCTAGCTCCAGAGTTGGAGTCCAAGCTTCGAAGTTGAGGCCGCTGTGATGCTCGGCCATGATGTGTCGAGCTCTAAAATCGGGTCTTAGCTAGGCCGGGTGCCAAGGAAGGACTTTCTGCTACTAGTGGGAAGTCGAGCTTCAGAGTTGAGGTCGTTGTGATGCTCTGCCACAGTGCGTCGAGCTACGAAGTTGGGGACCTTTGAGGTGTCGATATACGGAGTTGAGGCAATTGTAATTCTCGGCCATGGTATGCCGAGCTTCGAAGTTGGGGGCCTCATAGGTGTCGAGCTATTGTTATGCTCAGCTATGGTATGCTGAGCTTTAAAGTTGGGGGCCTCGTAGGTGCCGAGCTTCGAAGTTGGGGTCTCTTCTCTTTGGCTGAGGAACTTGTACTTTAAATTTCGGAATCTGAACATCACTCCCCCAATTCCGAAGTTGAAGGGTTGGGTGCTCGGTTGGGGCACAGTGAGGCCTCCTTTGGTCGGTAATTGTTGTTGGGCGTCCCGAAGAATCCAGAGAAACTGGTTGACCTAATGGGCCTGGGCGAACCTCGAGCATCTGTGTTGTTGGTTGGACCGCTGCTACAAGGTGGATCGGGGCAATTAATGCCATGGCCGTTGCATGTCAAGGTCATCGCTTCGGTTCCTGAGGCCTTGCGCATGCAGTAACAATCGCGTCGATTGGTCTTCCTGAGCTTTGTCAGGGTGGTGCTTGATCCTCACCGTAGATTTGACATCAATTTGCATTCCTATGTCTTGACCCTCTAGGGTGGAAGCCGAGCTTCCCTTGCGGGCTGGTCATCGATTTGGGACCACACCCTAAGTCTTGACCCTCGAGGACATGGCTCAGATCTGACCTATGTACGACATCCCCGAGGAATTCTGAATGAGGTGCCCACAGAACGGTGAGATGGAAACCGATGCTCGGCCCGACGAGATTTTCATGTATGAGAACAATTTGGAAGTCGGGCTGAGGTTTCCTCTGAAAGAAGGGGTTGCTGAGGTACTTGCATGGTACCGAGTATTGCCGGTGCAGTTGATGCCGAACTCAGTTAGGTTATTGGTCAGTCTTCTGTCCTACTGCGTCGTTCGTGATATCGAGCTGGCCATGGGTTTGGTGAGCTTCCTTCTTCAACTCAAACATCACTAGCAGGGCTACTACTACTTCTCGACTAGGAAGAACATCAGAGCGCTGGTCGAGGCCCCCTCTTCTGTGAAGCACTGAAAGGAAAATTTCTTCTTTGTGTACTGTCCCAGGGAGCTCCCCTTCCCGGCTGCGCTACAAAAGCCGAGAACGAGAGTGCCCCAACCTCAATGGTCTGCTCTTACTTGGAAGGAGAGGTCGGCTCTGAGCATGATTCACGAGATAGACGTAGTTGCATATACATGCTCGGAGATGTTTATGCTCAGCAGGCTAATGCGTAGGGTGGCTGGTCCGTCCTTTCCATTGCTTTGTTTGCTCGTATATTCTTTTCTTCTTTGATCTTGTACTTACTGTCGTGCTTCCGCGGTACAGGTGTAGAAATGGGAAGTGAGGAGGAAATTGTACGTCAGATGAAGGAGAATCGCTAGAGGCAGAACTGGAATAGCACACTACCGCAGGTCCGTCCCAAGGTAGTTCCTCCTCCGAGGTCTTCTGAGAGGGCATCGCGTCACCAAAAAAGAGCTCGGTGGTCGGGGAATGACAATGAGGACGTTGTGGTCGTGGATCCTAGGGAAGCTCGCCAGGCTGCCTTCCCTTCGCGAGTTGAGGTGGGGAGCAAAGCTCTGATATTCATGTGCCGCACTGGACAGTCCATAGCCTGGACGGGCTAGAGATCCCCGGGGTTCCCGAGCAGCTTCTTCGTGGGATGATGATGGCCTACATCACCGAAGAGGATGGGAATACTAGGAGCAGCACCTTAGAGTGCATACTTATTCGGGCTGTGGCTCAGGTAAGTTCGTACATGCCATCATTGTTTTAAGCACATTTCCTCGTACTAACAATGCTTCTTGTATCCGTAGAACGCATGCTCAGCCATTGCCATGGTTGATCAACTTTGTGAGTTGCGGTGATGGTATGAGAAGGAGCATTCTGAGCACCTGTAGGTGAAGGCCCAACTAGACAAGCTTCAGGCGGCCGGGGAGCGATCCACTGCACTGGAGCACGAGATTACTGAACTGAAGGCGGAGAGGGAACGGCTGAAGCAAGAGGCCGCCGAGGAGGCATTGACGCAGTACAAGGGCTCGGTGGAGCTTCGGCAAGACATGGATGAATATGCTTCAGCTTCCTTCGAGGCGAGGTTCAACATCTTCTGACGAAGAGCATTGTGCCACTGTCCTAAGCTAGCCGGTGTTGCGTAGACTTGGGAGGCCTACGATGACGAAAGCCCCCGGCCTCAGATGAACTCATTGATGAGGAGGGAAGAGGCGGCGATGATGATGAAGATGGTGGTGACGAGGCTGCTAATCTCCCTTCCGTGGATTAAACTACTACAGGTTCCTTTCTCCTTTTGTTTTTGCTCTTGTAATGGCTTGGTATGCCGAGCTTTCTTCTGTTGTACTGGCTATTTAACTTAATGAAATTTTCTGGTTCTAAACTTGTGTGCAATCATTTTTTTTCTCTTTTTTTTTTGGTTCCTTGGCCTTGCCTTGACCGAGATCTTTAGCCTCCAACTGGAAAAGCGGGAGTGTATTTCGAGCTCTCATCTTTGGGATGCTCAGCCGTTGCTCAGCTAGCTCTGACCGATAGTTAGTCGATAGGTGTGTGGAGTTTAAAGGCCGTCCTCAAGCCTTGATGGGCGGGGGCATTCTTCTCTGCTTTAGGTTCAGGCCATGGGCAGCCGAGTCAAGTTGATCGGTAATACGCTGTTGAGCTATGCGTTGTGGGCTTGGGTCGTTCAGAGGTCAGCCGAGTTAGTGAGTTGTACTAAGCGACACAGAAGTTGTGTGGTCGTGTAGCTCGATCTTGTAGCACAATCGTGTAGCTCGATCATGTAGTGCAGTGCTCGTGCAGTGGTGTGTGTGTGTGTTGTGCATGCATGTAGTGTGTTGGGCAATCAACACTTTGCTTGAACAAGGTGTTCTTCATTACCATCGATTCATTGATAGTACATCCAAAGGTTTCTTGTGTTACATCTCCTCAATATTGGTCAGCCATCAAGGTCTTCGAGCCTGTAGGTGCACGAACCAAGAACCTCAATGACTCCATATGGCCCTTCCCAGTTTGGTCCGAGCTTACCTTCCCCGGGCGCGGGCACAATGACTTTGTGGTGGACGAGGTCACCTGTCTTGAACTTGCGTCTTCTGACTTTGGTGTTGTAGTATTTTGCCATCCTCTGTTGCTGTGCTACCATCTTGACATGTGCTCAGTCCCGAGCTTCCTCGATCAGGTTTAACTCTGCACAGAAATCCTCGTCATTCTGGTCCTCATCGAAGAGCTCGATCCAGAGGGTGGAGAGCCAATCTCTACAGGTACCATAGCTTCAGCTCCGTAGGTCAGCCTAAAGGGTGTCTCTCCGGTGGCTATCCGCGGAGTAGTCCTGTATGCCCAAATTATGCTCAACAGTTCTTCGACCCACCTCCCCTTGGCCTGGTCTAACCGAGTCTTTTGCAATAAGGTTCGGTTGGTTACCTCGGTTTGCCCATTGCTCTAGGTTCGGTGTACGTTGGAGGTCCGATGATCGATCTTCAGGTCGGAGCAGAGGGACTCGAACTTTCAATCGGTGAACTATGTCCCGTTGTATGTGATGAGGACGTGTGGAATACCGAATCGGTAGACAATACTTTGCCAGAAAAAAAAAATTCCAGGCATTGTGCACAGTAATGCGTGCCAGAGCTTCGGTTTCCACCCATTTGATGAAATAATCCACCGTCACTAGGAGGAACTTTTTCTAAGCAACCACAATGAGGAAGGGGTCAAGGATGTCCATCCCCCACTATGCGAACGACCTGGACCGGTGATCGGCTTCAGGGGGACTGCAGGCTGATGATGAAGATTGGAGTGTCGTTGACAACTGTCGCATTTCCGAACTAACTGGGATGCGTCTTGCTTCATCGTCAGCCAGAAATAACCTTGCCGGAGTGCCTTGTGTGCAAGGGTGTGTGCGCCTGGATGGTCTCCGCAGATACCTTCATGGATCTCCCTGAGGATGTAGTCTACCTTGGATGGGGAGAGGCATTTCAAGTAGGGGAGAGTGTGTGAGCAGAGGTAGAGCTAACCTTGGATAAGGCAGTACCGAGTTGATTTATGCTGGAGTCTCTTCGCTTCTGCCCGATCTTTTGGAAGTGTACCTTCTCGGAGATACTGTGCGATGGGGTCCATCCAAGATGGACCGTGTTGTATCGGAAGGATGAAGAGAGTTGTTGGTGCGCTGCTCAGTTGGGCCTGTGTATCCAACCGTGTTGTCTTGCCGAGGTCGGTTTTTGGAGAGCTAGCTAACTTAGATAGTGCATCAGCTCGTATGTTCTCGGCTTGAGGGATTTGTTGGATTTTGAAGTACTCAAGTCAGTGGATGAGCTCTTGCACCTTCTGTAGATAACTTGCCATTGTGGGCATTCGTGTCTCAAATTGTCCGTGGATCTGGTTGACTACCGGCTGAAGGCTTCTATTCTCCGAGCTCTTGGGTCTAGGGCGAGGCGCAGTCTGGCGATCAAGGCCTCATACTTAGCCTTGTTGTTGGATGCTTTAAACTCGAACCTGAGAGCATGCTCTAACATCGTGTTATCTGGGCCGAGGAGAATGAGGCCGGCTCCGCTACCGTGCTGATTTAATGAGCCATCCACATAAAGGGTCCATACTTGCGAAGGCAGGGCAGGATCCTCGGCGGCGAATGTGCATTCAGCAATGAAGTCGCCCAGGGACTGAATTTTGATGGTGGGCCAGGGCGTGTATTTGATGTTGAATTCACTTAGATCTACGCTCCATTTGATCAAGCGATCAGATGCTTCCGGCCTTTGGAGGACTTGCTTGAATGGCTGATCGGTGAGCACTCAAATACTATGGGCCTGAAAGTATGGCCTGAGCTTTTTGGTTGAGGTAACTAGAGCCATAGTCATTTTTTCCAAGTTGGAGTACCAAGTTTTCGCACCACTGAGGACTTTGCTGGTGTAGTAGATCGGCCTCTATACCTAGTTTTCCTCCTTAACCAGCACCGAGCTGATGACATCATCCCCGACGAGAGGTAGAGCAATAGCTCGTCCCATGGGCTCGGCTTGGTAAGGAGAGGTGGCGAGCTCAAGTACCGCTTCAGTTCTTGAAAGGACCGTTCGCATTCCTCTGTCCACTAGAAGTCCTTCGGTCGCTTAAGGGCTTTGAAGAAGGGCAGACACCGGTCTACGGATTTGAACACGAATCTGCTAAGGGCGACTACTCTACCGGTGAGCCGTTGCACATCTTTGTGAGTTCGAGGCGATTACATGTCAAGGATGGACTGGATTTTCTCTAGATTTGCCTCAATCCCCCTGTGTCACCATGAACCCCAGGAATTTACCTGAGCTGACCCCGAAAAATCATTTGGTTGGGTTCAGCTTCATCTTATACTTCTTAAGGGTACCGAAGACTTCTTTTAGGTTGGCAAGGTGGTGCTCGGCCTTTTTGCTCTTCACTAGCATGTTGTCGACGTATGCTTCCACGTTTCAGTCGAGCTGATCTTGAACACCTCATTCATCAACCATTGGTAAGTGGCGCTGGCATTCTTGAGGCTGAAGGGCATCACCTTGTAGCAATATAAGCCGCAGTCAGTGGCGAAAGCTGTTTTCTTCTGGTTATCGGGGTGCAATCAGATCTGGTTTTACCCCAAGAAGGCATCCATAAAGCTCAGGAGTTCATGGCCTGCCGTTGCGTCAATGAGTTGGTCGATCCTTGGTAGAGGAAAGCTATCTTTGGGGCAGGCTTTGTTTAGGTCAGTGAAGTCAATGCATACCCTCCACTTCCCATTGGCTTTCTTCACCATTACCACATTGGCCAGCCAGCCGGGGTATTTGACTTCCCGAATGAAGCCAGTGTCGATCAACTTTTGCACTTCGTCTGTGATCACTTGCCACCATTCTGCTACGAAGCTCCTTTTCTTCTGCTTGAAAGGTCAATAGCGGGGTCGGCATTCAGGTGGTGCATTGTGACTTTGGGGTCGACCTCCGACATATCCGCACAATCTCTTCCCGAGGCGGTCATCTAGGAGAGAGCTAACCAGGACTGTCTCAGGATCTTCTTCATTGAGCGGCACCTGGATGAGGTCTTCGATAGGTTGGCCATGTTGTGCTCTCACCTCATCCCTTAGATCATAAGCTTTTGCCATTAATGTTTCCGTGGCCGGGCTTGGTCCTCTGCAGGAGAGCAAGTAGCACTGCTGCACAGTTCTTTGGTCTCCACGTGCTACCCCTATGCCATATTCAATGGGGAACTTCATGGCAAGGTGGAATGAGGAGACCGTAGCCTGCAGAGCATTAAGGGGTCAGCCTACCGAGGATGGAGTTGTATGAAGAAGGGAAACGAACCACGATGAAGTCCATCATGGTCGTTGTAGTAATGTCACCGTCTCCGATCAGTAGGGGAAGGTTTATTCTCCCTGTGGGTAGGAGGGACTCCCCAAAGAAGCCCATCAAGGGAGTGTTGACATGGGTGAGGCACTCTTTGTCGATGTTGAGCTTCTCAGATGCGTCCTCAAAGAGTACATTGGCGGAGCTGCCTATATCAACCAGAATCCGCCGTATCTCGAAATTGGCATCCTCGGTTGTGATTACCAAGGCGTCGTCATGTGGGGTCTGAACCCCCTAGAGGTCATTGTCGATGAATATGATTGGTTGCGCTTTTTATTGTGCCCCTGGTTGTCAATCTCACACAGTCGTGCATATCTCTTCCACCCCGAGCTACACTCCCCTCTTACGGTGATTCCTCCTGATATGACGTGGATCACACCAGCAGGGGGCTCGAGGCGGTGGCCGAGCATTCTCTGCGTGTTGTTCCTCTTGTGTCGCTTTCTCGCTTTTGTCGATGAACCCGCCAAGGTATTCGCGCCTGATTAGGTCTTCGATGTGGTTGCACAGGTCGAAGTAGTTCTTTGTGTCGTGGCCATGATTTCTTTTGTTGCTTTGCGTTTTCATCTTCTCAAGCCAATGAACATAATTACGATCACGGATTTGCATCAGGACTTCAAACCGCGGCATGTTGAGCGGCGTGAAGTTCCGATAGGTCGGCGGGGGTGTCTGTGTCTATGATCAGGTCAATAGTCTTGCCTCTTATGGTCTAGGTCTAATCTTTCTGACTTCCGCTCCTCAGTATCTCTCCTCTTCTTGTTGGGCCTCTCTTTCTCGTCCCATAGCTGTGTTTGCGATTCTTCTACATTTATGTACTTTTACGCATGGCTCATCAGCGCAGTCAGGGTTTGCAAAGGGTTCTTGGAGATGAAGAAATTGAATGGGGATGGGCGGAGGCCGTGTTGAATAGCGGTGACAGCCACAGACTAGTTCAGGTTTCTGACCTATAGTGCCTCTTTGTTGAATCTCGCCAGGTAGTCCTTGAGAGAGTAGTTTTTCCTCTATCGTACCTGCATGAGGCTAGCCGAGGTCTTCCAATGCTTTTGACTGGCTATGAACTGTGCACGGAACTGAGTTTCCAACTGCTCCCACAACACTATTGAGCGTGGAGGTAGAGAGGAATACCAGGTTAGGGTTGGACCTGTAAGGGTGGCCACTAGGGCTTTGCACATCAGGCCCTTAGAAGATCCGTGCAACATTAACTGAGTCTTTAGTGCCTCGATGTGGTCGGCGGGATCAGTGTTTCCATCGTACTTGTCAAGATGAGGTGCCTGCCATCCGGTGGGAGGTACCTCATCCACAATCTCCTGGGTGATAGGTGGTTCCTTGGCAATGGGCACAGCTGGTTGCGCGAGCTGATCTACAACCGGCATCGTGCTTCTTTGGCCTTGGCTGCGCTCTAGCTCTTCCTAGCACTGCCGGAGTTCCCGAATCTCGTTATCCCTATGGTTTGGGACTGTAGTGTACGTTACCCTTTCCTTCTTGGGGCGCGCGGTGCAGTCTTTCACGGAGCTGGACTCGGCAACAGAGACCACGTGAGGTGGCGTTCGTCTACATGAGGTGGCGTTCGTCACCCGTCCTACTATGAGAGGGGGTGGAGGGCCGACCTTCTTGTTGTGTCTTGCTTTTCTTGGTTGGATCGCGCTACACCCTTGTTCGCACGATGCACTTTGGGGTCCTTGAGGCGAGGATCATCCTTTGTACACATCAAGGCATGAGGGGGGACGGTCTTGCTAGGCGATGCCACGGATCCTAAGTTCTGCATCATTTCAATGATCTTGTCGACCTTTTCTTGCATTGCTCGGAACTGCACAGGATCAACCGCGGCTGGAGGCTATGGAATTTCTTGGTGCGGAGGGCTGCGATGCTGAGACTCACGAGATGGGGATCGGCTTTTTGATCATTCGGGCTGGTTCTTGGGCATCTTGATTGCGCGGTGAGGAAGGAAGGATTTTCGGGAAAGGCTTTTTGTGTGTTTCTAACAGATGGCGCCAATCTGATGTTGCTTAACCCGAGGTGGTGCATGAACTAAGGAGAGCAACCAAATAGTCCTTGCTGGCAAGGTGGGGCCGAGATACAACGACGAGGCTGCACTTCAAGACCTGTGATCAAGAGAGGAGATGTCATAGGCCCGAGGAGTTATCCCCGAATAAGTACTCCGACGCTCAAGTTAGTAGGAGGTGGTAGATGGTCAGGCCGAGCTATGAGGATGTTGGTCCGAGCTAAGTAGTAGTATGGTTGTCAGAAGTTGGATCCCTTGCCTTGAGCATGGAGCACCTTTTTTATAGTCGAATATCCATGTCCTGGTCGGGTTGGGCTTCCGGGGTTGTCGGGTTGAAGTTAGCTATCGAGGTATTTGGGATGGAGTCTCATTCCCCAACGAAGTCGTCTTCCTTACTCTTCTTTATCTGTAGTTGTGCTCATCCATGTGACGTGTATCTGACGTAAGTGAAATGATAAGATAGGAGGGGGAAGGAAATAAAAGAAAGGAAACAAAGGGTGTAGCCATGGATGTGCATAGTTAAATGCCCAAGCTATCAAAGTGTATGTGTGTGAAGTTTTTGCATGCAAGAGATCCCATCATCCAAATAACGACTATTTGAATAATGAGTTTTGAGTCAAAAAGTATTGTTTTTGAAATAATACAATTCAGCTTCAAAGAATTAATTCTTTGAATGAGTTCTAAACCGAGAAGTTAGGTCCAACAAATTCCACAAATCCAAATGTAAATGATTCTTAAAATTATAAATATTTTTTTTTAAATTAGACCACTTTACCTTCCAATTTGAGATCAAAACAGCCCCCTATAACGTCCCACACCACATCTCTATTGTGTATCGGGAACATCTCCCGATGATAATATCGGAAATGATGATATCATCATCGGGAGATGTTCCTAATAGACGGCGATAGTGGGCCTTTGTGAGGGGGCAATCTTGTGGGGGGGTTGATTTGAATTCTTCCAATTTTCCAATTTTCAGGTCAGCAAATCAACTGTTTGGGTTGAACAAGTAAAATGGTTGAGTTTGTGAGATGGTGGGTATGCATTCAATGGTTAAGAAGTAAATTCATAGTTTGTGAGACTGTCCAATCTGTTCAAATTCCTATTAATTTAAATTGGTTTCAACTCAAATCTGGTCCATTGACACCTATGTTCTTATCTTCTATCAATGGACCAGATATTGGTTCAATCCAATATAAATTCATTATGGGTGGACCAGGTCCAATCCAATATTTCATATTGATCCATCCAGTTTATCCAAATTCAATAAGTCTTATTGGTCCATCCAAATGAATTTTGATTTGAACGGAGTTCAACCCAAAACCGGTCCATTAACACTCCTAATCACAAAGAATGCTTTACGAGGCAGGAATTCATGAACCTAGCATAAAGCGGACCTACCATCTTGTTGACCTCGTGAGAACTCGACTTCTCGACCTCGTAAGGGTGCTAGAGCTTGCAACCTCGCAAAGCTGAAACGAAATCAAACCCTAAAGAGCTTCTGAACATGTGCGACCCTATGAAACTTTATCGCTTAAGGGTTGCTTTGAGAATAACAGACACATTATTGTTGTTCTAAAGAAAATAAAATTAGAATAGAAAGTTGAGTAATACTTGGTCTGCAAGCAGTGATTGGACATAATAATTTGAGTCCTAGAATAGGAGAACAAAATCTAACAATGAAAAGCCTATAAAGAGAACACATGTTTTTCAAAGAAAGAAATAGAAACTTGATGCAACTGAAACTTTTTTCAAGTGAGAGAGAGATCCAAAATCAAATAAAAGAGCCAATAAAAAGAAGGAATTTTCAAATAACACTGATTATATAAATGATCAACTGGCTTAGGAAACTTATTTCCACAAAAGCCTACGAAAAAAAAAATAGAAATAGAGGGAGGGAGGGAGGGAGGGAGGGAGAAGAAAGTAAAAGAAAGGAAACAAAGGGTGGGACCTGCAAGAGAGGGGAAAATATTAAAAGAAAGAAGAAAGTTAGGTGGGCCAAAGACTCCCAAACTATAACTTGGCTCCGACCTTGAATGTGCACAAATAGATCATGCTTCAGTGTGTAGAGTTTTTGCTTGGAGGAGAACCTATTGTGCAAAATTAAATTCTTTACAATACAAAGCGCTTTTAAATGATACCACACTAATTTTCATAAATCCTAACTTAAGTGATTCTTAAAATCACAAACCGTTTTTCTTAACGCTGTATTTGGAGACAATGCAAATGGAGTGTAAATCCCGGTTCAGGATAAATTTGCAGTCTGGTTCACTTTTGCCTATGTTTGATAACATTACATTTATGCATTGGAAAATGACAGATCAATGCATATTTACATTGATAATAAAATGTAAAAGTACATCAATAAAAAAGAAGTAAATTTGCATTCAAGTGGGCTTTTGATAAAAAAAAAAAAAAAGCATATACTTTATTGAAATTCATGTTTGCATCCATTACAACTAAAATTCTGTTTGGTAAGAAGGTAAATTTGCCAGTACAAAACTAACCCAATTTTACAATTTATATGAACCGTTTTATACTCTACATATTTACATTCACACTTATTTGCATCATTCCCAAATGCAGCCTAAATTAATCCATAAACCAAACGGCTTTACCTTCTAATTTTTTGGTCAACAGTTCAACCATTTAGATTGAGCAAATGAAATGGTTGAGTTTGTGAGATAATGGATATACATTCAAGGATTAAGAAGTAAGTTCACAACTGAAAGTGCATAGGTGAGAATAGTTATAAAAGCGAGTCCAGGCTTCATAACAATATCAACAAAGCAGGACCTCACAAGACTAAAAGAATTCAAACTTTATCGAACCAAATATGGCCTCACAAGGTAAGGAGATATTAATACGTGCGATTTACAAAGAAGCTCTTGCAATAGGAATTCACAAACATAGCGCAAAGTGGATCTTCCATCTTATTGACGTCATGAGCATTAGACCTTGCAACCGAAAGGCTGAAACAAAATCAAAACCCAATGACTTTGCAAGGGTTAGAAACCCAAAGACCTCAACATGTTCAATCTTGCAAAATTTAAGCATTTAGGCTGTGTTTGGAAATGATGTAAATAAGTGTGAATGCAAATAGGTAGATTGTAAAACGGTTCATATAAATTATAAAATTGGATTAGTTTTGCACTGACAAATTTATCTTCTTACCAAACAGACTTTTAGTTGTAATGGATGCAAACATGAATTCCAATAAAGCATATGCTTTTTTTATCAAAAGTCTACTTGAATGCAAATTTACTTTCTTTTTATTGATATACTTTTAAATCTTATTATCAATGTAAATATGCATGGGTTTGTCATTTGTCAATGCATAAATGTAATGTTGCCAAACACCGACAAAAGTGAACCAGAGTACAAATTTACCCTAAACCAGGATTTACACTCCATTTGCATTGTTTCCAAATGGAGCCTTACGGATTTTTCTGAGAATGACAAATGTGTGACCATTGTTCCAAGAAAACCATGACTGGTTGTACATGGTAACCATACTAACACATGCCACTTTCCCAGAGTAGGGCCTCAAGAGTGTGCTCTAACAAACATGTGACCCTTAGGAAAAGTGTGGTTAGGAGAGAGAAATGTGGGATCTGCTTCTCCGCCAACAGTTGGGACTAAGAGTATCCCAACTCTTGGCTGCCATGGATGCAACTTGCCTCTTGGATTCTATAAATAATCAAGCAAGCAAGACATGGGGGATTCATTCAGACATCAATTCATTCATCCCCTATTATTTGCTCATTCTTCCAATCCCAAACTTAGTCATTTTTCAGACCTTCCATACTCTGTCAACCTAAGGCGTTTCTTGGCCCATTCTCATTGGTATGGATTTTGTTAAGGTTGTGTTTGGTTGCAGTGCAAATTTATTTCCACTAGTACAAATGCATGGGAGTGCAAATGTAAAAAAAATGCAAATTCTTGTTTAATTTTGTTTTGGATTTTACTTTATTCTGTTTCATGTCTTAATTTACTTCATTTGTACTATAATCAAACAAAATAAGCTAAAATTTGAAACAAAAATAGGTCAGAATTTTCACTCAGATCATTTGCACTGCCATGGTTTTGCATCAGTGCAAATTTATTTGCATTGCAACCAAACACAGCCTAAGTTGCAATTGCTTTGTTTATAGGGCATCACAAATCCTATGATATCTAATGTCAATGTTAATGGCACTCTCATTATTTGAGTAAAGAATATAATTTCCCTACTTCAACCCTAATTCTTGTAGGAGTCTCTTCATTCACATCAACTCTTTGCTTGCCTCTATAATAGCTATGAAATTTGCTTCATTGGTGGACAAAGCAACACACTTCTGAAGCTTAAATTGCCATGAAATTACTCCCCCTAAGAAGGTAGCCATCCAACACAAACTTTCCATTTTTAAAACTCAAACATGCTTTAGAGGTTCCTTTGAGCCTCTGAGGTATCTCTAGTGCCCTTTTCCATGATTTTAGAGAAATCTTCTTACAACTTCAATGGCATGAGTGAGGCCAAGCCTTGTGCATACCATTGCATACATCAAACTTCCCATGGTTGATGCATAAGGCATACATTTCATTTTTCCTTTTTCTTTATCAGTTGTAGGACATTACAAAGAGCTTAATCTAAAATGACATGCTAGTAGAATGCTAGCTCGCTTAGCTTTGCTCATGTAGAACTTTTTTGGTACCATTTCAATATACTTTTCCTAAGACAACCAAAACTTTCTATTTTTCCTATCTTGGAGAATCCTCATTCCTAGAATTTGTTTAGTTGATCCCAAATCCTTGATAACAAAATATTTGCTCAGCACCTTCTTTAGCTTTTCAATCTTTTTAGCATCTTGGCCAATGATCTACATATCATCGACATATAGAAGAATGATGATGAAATAACCATCAAAGAAGTATCTTTCCAACACATAGTGATCAAAAGAGATTTTTTGTATCTATGGTCTATCATGAAAGACTCAAATATCTTGTACCATTGCCTTGGAGCTTGCTCTTGCTTATTCCATAAATATTTTTTTCAACATGCATGACTTCTTCATATATATTTCCTTTCCAAATCACCATGAAAGAATGTTATTTTCACATCTAGTTGTTCAACTTCTTTATTCATGCTTGCAACCATAGTAAGAACCACACGAATGGAAGACATCTTTACAACTAGTGAAGAAGTCTCTTGGAAGTTAACCCTTTTCTTTTGGCTAAAGCCCTTTCCCACTAGTCGAGCCTTGTATCTGGGCTTTGCATCACTACCTTCAGCCTTCACTCTAAACCCCTACATGTTCTTGAGTGCTCTCTTGTCTTCAGGCAACTTAATGAATTCATATGTATGGTTTTTCTCATCTCACATTGCCTTTAACCATTCCACATTGTTCTCATGAGACATAGCATCTTCAAAACTTTCTAGCTCATCTTCATCAATGACTAGTAGGCATTCGTTAGGAGGGTACATTCTAGAATGTTGTCTTGGCCTTATGGATCTCCTCAGTTGTTGGTTACTAGCAAGTTCATATGATTACTGCCTTGGGGATTCGGCTTGCATTGAATTATCACTTCAGTTGTTTTGTTTGCGAGATTTCTTACTCCTGTTGTGCTTCTCCCCCATTTTCACAATACACCATTGGTAGAGGACTTGGAGTTCGACTCACATAATTTTCTTATACAGACCTAGGCTTCTTTGTCTTCTCAAGGTATTCAATAGTTTGTCCTTTAAAGAATACCATATCCTTTCTTCTGATGATTTTCTTATCTAAAGGATCCTGCAACCTGTGACCAAACTCTTCATACCCATATCTATGAAGATGCATTGTTTTGCTTTGCTATCAAGCTTGGACCTTTCATCCTTAGAGATGTGAAAAAAAATCCCTTTTGCTAAAGACTCATAGAAGAGTGTATGATACATCCTTCCCTTTCCAAACTTGCTCTAGAACATCACCTTTTAGTGGAACAAAGGGTGAAAGGTTGATTAAGTCCACTACAATCTTCATAGCTTCCCCAAGAGCTAGGAAATTTGGAATGAGAAAGCATGCACCTTATCCTTTCAACAATGTGTGATTCATCCTTTCTACTACTTTATTCTGCCAAGGTGTCTTTGAAATGGTCTTCTCTAGCTCAATGCCCTATTCTCTACAATAGGCATCAAGGGAGTCTTTGTACTCGCCACCATTGTTGGCTCTTACACACTTCAATTTCTTGCTAGTTTCCCTTTCAACAGTAGCATGAAAAGCTTAAAAATAGACGACACTTGGTCTTTGGCTTTTAGGGTGTAAACCCACACCTTATAGAACACACGTCAACAGGAACAAGGTCAAGAATATTTTAACTTCGATGCAAGGTAAACCTTTAGAAATAAACTTTATGTTGTTTTCCCACCAAACAGTCAAAATAGGATTTTAGATGCATATATTTGGCAATAGGAAAAACTTCATGCATCGCAAGGGTCTCAAGGCTCTTCTCACTCATGTGGTTAAGCCTCTTGTGCCATAGCTCAAGGGAGGAATCTTCCATAGCATTTACCTCCCTGTTGTAGCTCGTTGTTTATGTGATATAGAGGGTATTCACTTTCTCACGTTTGCATAGCACTAAATAACTTCTAGTGAGCTTCTTTCTCTTTCTTTCACCAAAGTAGCTAGGGTATCCATCATCTTCAAGTCAACCAACAACGCGCCCGATAAAGCGGAAACGGTTCTGCGAGAAGCTCAGGCCCATTACAAGAGGGCTTTGACCACTAGTGCCTATAAAAGGCACTCTTTTCTACCTGAAAATGTACACTTGATCACACACTCTCAATTTCCCAAAGAACTCTCAAACACTCTCTTATTTAAGCATCAGAGTGCCCTCCCTAGGTTAAGACAACCCGGGCACACTAGTTCTCCTTCTTAAAGAATATTTCAGCTCGGCCACCTTTCAGCTCGGCCCTGACCAGAAAATATCCAAATCAAAGTCCAAGTCATCAGACACAAGTGAGCTTCCTGATTGTGCGACATCATCATATAATATCAACATTTGCAAACATTGGTTGCCCATATCTTTTAATCTTAAATCCAATCTACAAGTTAACGCATTTAGAGAAATGCTATAAAAAAATTCTAAATCTAAACGTGTTTTCATCTATCTGCTTTTTTTTATTATACTAGTGGAATGGCTCGTGCAATGCACGGAGTATTTGATATTGATGTTGATATTTGACTATGCTTTTATATATTGGGTATAGATTTGTAATTTATGTTATTTTCTTCAATTTTTATGATTTTCTATTTTTTATAATTTTTCTATGTATTTCTTTGTTTTTTATAATTTATTTTATTTTCTTCATTTTATGTGTTTTTTCATAATTATTTTGCAATAACATATATAATGGGAAAAATAGAAAGTTGAGGGTAAAGTTGAAAAGTAAAATTAGAGTGTTTTGACCAAACCAATTGCACCATTCTCATTTTTCAGTGTGATATATAAGTTTCTATGATTTTCTATATTTTTTGTAAATTTTCAATGTATTTCTTTGTTTTTTTATAATTTATATTGTTTTCTTCATTTTATGTTTCTCATAATTATTTTGTGGTGACAATATATATAATGGAAAAAATAGAAAGTTGAGGATAAAGTTGGAAAGTAAAACTAGGGTGTTTTGACCAAACCAATTGCAACATTCTCATTTTTTAGTATACAAGATAAGATATACATGGTATAGAAATTTTAATGATTTTCTATTTTTTTGTAAATGCTTTTGTGTATTTCTTTGTTTTTTTTTTGTAATTTATATTGTTTTCTTTATTTTGAGGAGAAAGGTGCATAGGATAAAGAGACACCATTTCTATTTCCTCCTTCCTATTGTGAAGTAAGGGGAATGGATAACATATACACTATACAGAGAGGGGTTTAAAGGAGAGAACTGGGGTTTTAGAATTTATTTCTTCGCTTCATGTGTGAATGATAATATTTGGCCTTTTGCCTCATGTCATCCTGCTCATCAATGGTGAGACTGTTATTTGCATATCTAACGGTTAGCGCTTGGATATAGGTTGATCTTGATTTGTTTTTATTCGAATTTGAATTGAACATCCGTCCAATTTTTGTAGAAGAGTTTGGATCTCTTGCCAACAAAACACATTCCAAACCCCTACGACCCTACCAAGTACAAAATCCCTACGGTATTACGTTGGTAGGGTGTTAGATTATTGGACTGGCTTGATGATCATCGAGAAAAAACACCCTAAAACAAATCAATAAAATGAACCTAAAAGCATTTCCCGATCCAATACAACTTATTATGTTAACGTAGACAATCAAAATAGAGGGGAAATGGGAAAAAATACCTGGAAAAATAGGGAGAAAACCAAAAATGGCTTCATTTAATCATCTAATTGATTGTTCAATGATGAAAATAGAGAGGTAGAAAAAAATCCATTCCTCCCTTCAATTTGAATTCATGGGTTTTGGGCAAACCATCGGATACTTGACACATGTTGGCTCTAATCAATGAAGAGGTTCGTCAGGTAGGCCTGACGGGAGTAAGCTTGTCAATGATACATGAAAATCTGAGGCCCAATTCAACATCCAATCTGATTATCTTGGATTCAGATCACATATTTATGTAATCGGATCAAATTCGGATGTTACAATCTACATCCAATTAATAATCAAATTGGATTTGGATTTGACCCAATATGATTTGATTAAAATTTGAATATGATTATATTATAATATTTATTAATTTTAATATATAAATTCTATATAATTATATTAAAATTTATAAAAATATATTTTAAATATTATATTATAAATGAATTTATATACAATAAATTTAGTATGTTATATTTATATTAATTTACTATATATAAAAGTTGAAAAATAAATAATTTTAATTTTACTGGTATTTTAGAGAATTTAAAGTGGAGTCAGATTAAATTTGAATCCAAGTCTCTAAATCCAATCGAATTTTGGATCAAATTTGAATGTAGTTTCTTAATATTCGGATCGGATGCGGATTTTGCTACATCAATCAGAATCCGATCCGATTGCAGCCCTATTGAGGAGAAGATCAAATAAGGCCTAAGGGGAGAGAGAGGAGTAGGTTCCATAGCGGTTTTATTATTATTTTATTTGTTAAAAGCATGAACTATTAACTAAATAAAATTGGAAAAATAAAAAACTATTATTATTTTATTCATTTTATCCAATTACAAATGTTAACCGTTAATTAAATAAAATTAGATAGCTAAAAAGGGTAAAAATGGAAAGTGAAAATCAGGCTTTTTCATGAAACATTGTCGCCATCCTCATTTTTATAAATGGTACAGACAACATTCTCATTTTTTAGTATGGTATAGAAATTTTTATGATTTTCTATATTTTTGTAATTTTTTTTGCATATTTCTTTATTTCTTCTATAGTTTATATTGTTTTCTTCATTTTGAGGAAAAAGGTGCGTAGGATAAGAGAGATTCCATTTCTGCTTCCTTCTTACTACTATAAAGTAGGAGTGGATAAGATATACACTATGCAGAGAAGGGTTTAAAGGAGAGATTTGGGGTTTTTGGATTTATGTCTTCACTTCATCTGTGAATGATGACATTTGGCCTTTTGCCTCCTGTCATTCTGCTAATCAATGGTGGGGCTGTTATTTGCATATCTAATTCTTAGCATTAGGATATAGGTTAATCCTGATTCATTTATATTCATATTTGAATCGAACATCCATTCGATTTATATAGAAGAATCTGGATCTCCTACCAACAAAATGCATTCCAAACCCCTATGGCCCTACCAAGTACAATCCCTATGATATTAAGTTGGTAGGGTGTCAGATTACCGAATTGGTCCGATGATGATCGAGAAAAAACACCTAAAATGAATCAATATAGTAAATGTTTGAAATCGATGCTACAGTTGCAACACGATGCCTTTTTTTGTTTGGAATCATTGCTGCCAGGTAAGACATTTCCTTGAGCAACAACAACTTTTTCTGCTTGGTACAAATGCTCTAGGAAACGTTTTCTGCACTTCTACCCATTATCCACTACCACAACACTGCCCTGTTGGCAGCAACAAGCTGCAACTTTAGGAAACGCCAAATTTGGCATTGCTCCAAGCCATGCCTTCCCAATTTCCAAGGCGTGGCTTGGAGCACCATTTTCTATGGAAAAATGGTTCCAAACATATGGTTGTTTCCTGGAGCACCATTTTTCCTACATGGCGTTGATGTGGCGCCGCTTTCTAGAGCAACGGCAACGGTTCCAAACAGACGCATAATGAACCTAAGAGCATTTTCTGATCCAATACAACTTATTACGTTAAGAGAGACAATTGAAAAAAATAGGGAGAAAACAAAAAAAAAAAGCTTCATTTAATCATCTGATTGTTCCCTAAATAAAAGAGAGAGGTTGAAAAAATCTGTTCTTCCCTTCAATTCAAATTCGTGGTTTGGGCAAACTATCCGATACTTGACACGTGTTGGCTCTAATCAATGAAGAGGTTCATTAATTAAGTAGGTGCTTCGGGAGAAGATCAAATAAGGCGAGAAATAAGTTTCACAGTAGTCTTGTTGTTATTTTATTTGTTTTATCCAATTACAAGCGTTAACCGTTAATTAAATAAAATTGAAAAATAAAAACATAACAAAGGGTAAAAATGGAAAGTGAAAATCAAGCATTAAAATAAAAAACATGATAAAGGGTAAAAATGGAAAATGAAAATTAGGCTTTTTGACAAAACATTGTCACAATCTTCATTTTTATAAATGATGAGATACAGAGATCATCCAATTACAAGTGTTAACTATTAATTAAATAAAATTGGAAAAATAAAAAACATAATAAAGAGTAAAAATAGAAAGTAAAAAATCAGGCTTTTTGAGGGAACATTGACACCATCCTTATTTTTATAAATGGTACAGATACAGATATTATATATATATATAATTCAGGCATTTTAAGAGGGGTAGGATTGGAAATATGAAATCGAAAAAGGGGTAGAATTGGAAATATAAAATCAGCATTTTAAGATGAGATAAGATTGAAAATATATTGGAAATATGAAATCAGAAAGGGGTAGAATTGGAAATGTAAAATCAAGGTGTTGGACGATGTACGCTCATCCATTTCTGTTTTTATAAATGGGTAAGATATATGTCCTTTTTTATACTTTTGCATTTTTATTTTTACTTGCCTGGTTCTCTTCCACAATGCTCACATTGATAACAGCTGCAATGACAAGTATGGGAGAGCTGAGATGCACATGTGGGGACCCCACAGAACATGCCCGTGGGGTGCTCATGTGATCTAGAGATGGAGAGGCTGCAACTTGGGTTGGGTTAACCTGAACCGAGCCTGAAAAGCAGGGTTAGGTTGATTGGGTGGTTAGGTTGATTGGGTTAGAATTAGGTAAAGCATGAATCTGACTTAACTTTAGATTGGGTTAGGATTGAGGCTTTGACCAAGGCAATACAACTTAAGTTCATATTTGCATGTATTAATATTATATATACTGGAAGAGTTGAAAAGATCCTATGTTACATTTGGTTTCTTAACTGAATCGGTTGTAGGTGAACTTTCTTTTTTTTTTTTTTGCTCCAAAGGAAGGGGCTACACAATAAGGGATAGCCCATTCTAACCTAGGTGCAGGCAAGATTTGATCCAAGTCTCCGCTGTTATACCTTCGGTTGTAGGTGAACTAACTTAAATAGTAGCACATTTAAATTTATATATTTTAAAATTCATTGAAAACACAAAATTATGAAAGGATTGGAAAGCAATATGAGGAATCTGACGTGGACAACTGCATTTTGAAATATAATATAAATTCATGTGCATGAATGTGATGATAGTGGGGAGTACTTCTATGTGGAGTGGATTCTGTAACACAAACACACACATGAAGTCATAAAAAGACCATCAACACTTAGCTTGTTGGGAGACATCTTTATATGTTTTGAAGAAAACAATTGTTTTAATTTTTTCATATACTAGCGGAAGAGAACGTGTAAATCATGTGTATATATAATGTTATAAATATATGGGTATTATACTTATAAAATTTAAACAACATTATTTTCTTCATCAAAAGAAAACACGGAAAAAGATTCTCATTTTTAGGAAGTAGATTGATTATTAAACACTAAACCAATAATCGATCTCAATGTGATCAGGATTGTTTATAAACTTAGCCAATTGATTGCTTTCCGATGGCCATTACAACAATTATAAAGTTATAACTACAACCTAGGTTACAAAAGGATTGATCCCTTATATGTGGTTATATGATAAAATTGACCATCGCCCAATGATTTTTAGGGTGAGAATCTTATCAAATAGTAGGGTGGGTCTCAACCCCATCATATGCATCATGCATCAATATGACAAATGGTTTATAGCAGAAAGACCTTTATAAGATTCAAATTGCTGTGGCATGTGGATGGACATCCATATCCATATTAGAAAGAGGAAAGAGGGGAAGTGAGGAGTCCGCAAAGCTCCTACAAACCTCCTTCTCCCCTCATCTCTCACACATGTTGTTATTTAATTTTAAATTAAATATTATATATAATATATATTATAGGTGTTATTAGGGATAATAATCTTGACTCCAATCCATTTGACCCATCCAATTCACCCATATCCATCTAATCTATTGGCGGGTCAATATGGGTCAAGTAACCCATTAGGGTCAGGAGAAAAGGGTCAGGGTGGGTTGGGTCACATGGGTCTGGATGGATTGGGTCAAAGTCAATTCCATCTATACTCGCCAAATCTCAGAAAACAACAGTTGAAGTGACACAAACTCAGACCTCCTAACACGTCTATATATCATTAGAATTCCAAACCACCATGCCACATTTCATTTTGAGATTAAAAATGAAATAAAATAGATTTTGTTAACTTTCATATTCACATGCAATTTTATACAAAAGCACTTCTACTTAAACAATTTTATAAAGTAATTTTATGGAAAAGACTTTTACAAAAGCACTATAAAAGTACTTTTACACGAAAACACTTTATGAAAGTACTTTCATGAAAACACTTTTATGAAAGCATAAAAGCACTTTTATAAAAGTACTTTTATGAAATCACTTTTACAAAAGTACTTTTACACAAAAGCACTTTTATGAAAGTACTTTTACACAAAAGCACTTTTATGAAAGTACTTTTACAAAAATACTTTTATGAAAGCATAAAACCACTTTTACAAAAGTATTTTTATACAAAAGCACTTTTATAAAAAGTATTTTTATACAAAAGCACTTTTATATGAAAGCACTTTTACGAAAGTACTTTTATAGAAGTACTTTGCTACTTTCTGTATTTTTTTGGTATTCTCTGCATCTTTTGCAATTTTCTAGTATTTTTCTACATTTTCTGAAATTTTCCGGTATTTTTCTGTATTTTCTACAATTTTTGGTGCTTTAACGCATAATTTTTGCATTTTATGGTGTTTTTATGCATTTTTTGCAATTTTTAATATTTTTCATAATTTTCTGATTTTTTTGTATTGTTCTAAAATTTCTGCATTTTTTTAGTATTTTTTGCATTTTCTACAATTTTTTACTATTTTTGTATTTTCGTGTATACAAGTTGACCTGACTCGTTTTTGTCACGTGACAGTCTTAAGAGAGATTATTCTCTCAAAAGTTATTATTTTAGGTATACGGGTCGTCTCGACCCATTTTTGTATTTATAGGTGAGGGTAGGTGGGTTAGTATGGGTGAGGGTGGTTAAGGCTCAATATGGATGGGTCAAGTAGGTCAATATGGGTGGGTCAAGGTGGGTTAGGATTAGGGTGGGTTATGACCCTTTTACAATGATTAATGACAGATCATGGTGGGTTGGTGGGTCAATATGGGTGGATTGGTATTCAACCCTTACCCAATCCACCCATTTGCCACCCTTAGGTGTCACATTATAATATTTATATATAAAATATAACATAAAATAATATATATACGTAAATTATATATATTTTTTGGGCTGGGCTTGGGCGTATTGAGCCTAAGCCCTAATCCAAACTTCAACCCTAATCCTAAGCCTCAACCCTAAATCAACTTAAAGTTAATCCTAATCCAAACTTCAACCCAAACCCTAATTTGTCTGGCTGGGTTCAAGATAGCCCAGCTCAAATTGCAGCCCTAATCACAAATCTAGAACACAGGGGTGCAATTTGGGCGAGCCCAACCCGGAATTTTAAATGAGCTGGGCTTGGATTTTTTATCCTCAGACTGGTCTCGAATCCTAGAAGTTGAGCTTTTTTTATTTTTTGGACTGAGCTTGGGCCTAGCCTTAAGATAGCCCGAGGCCGCCCAACTGTATACATTTATACATACATATGTGTAATAAATATATGTATATTTATTTGTATAAATATATATATATATATATATATATATATAAATTTAGAGTAAATTCATTGACTAACCAGAATGCATCAAATTACAATACAAGTTAAATTCAAGTTAAAAAAATCAGACTTAACTTCAGGTTCGATCTAAATATGAACCTTAAACCTAAGTTTTAGGGTCGGACCTAGATTGATAATAAACCCGACCCAAATCGCCTGATTTGCACCCCTCCTACAACAAGCCCCTTTGTGAATCGGGTTTCTGGGGTCAGAGCCAATTATTACTGACAGGCTTTTAGTTCCAAATTTTTCTCTATCTTCTAAAATATATTATATCTCTTCCTTAGGGTCTTAATTTTTTATTTCTCTGTTATTTCCTACCAAACCAAACCAAACATATTTTATATATGAAACGTAACTATTACAGGCTAATCATGAAAAATATATATTAAACATTAGATACCTTTCTCATATGTAAGTAGCCACAGCGATACTGATAATCATACCTCAAGATGTAGGCCCCAGCCCAGTCTAATTGGGCCACACTGGTTTAGGTATGTCGGCTTGACCCAAACCATTGACAGAGTCAAATCTTAGCGTTTACTGCTATAATGGTGCACACTGAAAAAAAAAAATTTAAAAAATTGAATGCTCTACAGCGCCATTCAGACCAGAATCCATTAAAAAATCAGAAAAAGAAAAATCCAAAAAGCTTTGCAGTAAGACTGCTCAGAAGGAGAACATGCAGCCTCAGATTCTACCACCCATCGCGAACTAACACTGCCAAGAACGTAGTGAATGGGACCCACCATTTGATGGGCCCCTCCCAGCTCATAAGTGAACATGATCCAATGATCCATGTTGTGATTTAAGGAGTTCATTATAATTTACTGTTTCGAAGTGTGATGTGTAAAATGAATTCTCTTCTTCATGTCCATTAAAAGAAAAATAAAGAAGATGTCCACTCTTGATAGGATCATTTTTTCTCATTTCTCATCTCTTGCCCACAAATAGTTCCCAAATAACATTAGGGTGTGTTCTTTTCTCGGATTTTGAGAGAGGAGAAAGTTGGTTAATGGGATTTTGGTTTCTATTGATTAAGATTCCTATGCTCTTTTTTTTTAGATTTATGTAGAGATCAGGAAAAGTTTATTTTTCTAAATACTCATCTCCTAGGTGGGTAAATAACTTTCCCACATAGATGAAAAGTTGTGACAAAAATGTCATTTTTAATAATAAATTTTTATGACTAAAATGGTTATTATCTTATTTACATGAAAAATAAAATAACATAGATAAATGCATTTACCCAAATAAGTGTTTCTCAAGAAAAATTTACCCAGATAACTACATTTACCTGGATAAATAACTTACGGGGCCTTAAAGCATCTCCCCATGAATGACAAGAGAGATATTTCCAATATATAATCACAGTATCTCATGAACAAAGATGTGAGAACAGCTCATGAATAACAGATCAGAATCCCTTTTTTCCACGTATACAAAAGAAAACATTAAACACAGGAATAAGGATAAAAATATCATATCTAATGTATCGTATCTATATCGGTGCATACAGATATGCTTGGATATATTAATACTCAAAATTAAAAAAAAAATGAAATTTCAGAAAATATCAATCGTATCGATATAAATATTAATATTTTAATCCTTGCACAGAATTAATATATGCGTATCTGTCTAATTCATGACTTGTCATCACATCTTATGTGTCTCATGAACAGTAAATGTAGGGGGCCAAGGAGTTCCACGCCAAAAAATACAGTCTAGGGTAAAATTATTGAGATTTTTTGTCGTAGCTTTGTAGGGCAAAATAACTCACAGATCATTGATCTCAACTAAAGCATTAATTTTCTCTTTTTTCTTTTTTCCCCCGATAAAAATAAATCTTGAAGACTATTGATAATCATTACATGTCCCCTTTTGATGTAACCGAATTTTTAACTAAAAATATTACTTCACTAGAGCCAGGAGATGTGGGTCTCTCCGGACTCCGGAGTAGCTCCAAAGGAAAGGTTTCAGTGCTCGACTTATTTTTTCTCGGTGGGAATCGGAAAGACTGGTAGATGAGGCATAAAACCGAGAAAAGTGTTAAAAAAGTTGGATAAATAAGAGCAAGTAATATATTCCATGGTTTTTAAAACCGAATCGGTCAGGGTCCGGTTACTGGTTTGAATGGTCTGATCGTTCCATCCGAATGGTCGGTTCATTCTTAAAAAAGAAATAAAAATTTGAAAAATGGTCAAAATCATTTGAACGATTTGAATGATTAATGGCCGGTTCAGCATTTGCTGACCAAAATTAATGGTTTTAAGAAAAAAATGGTTAAAGAAAAACGGAGCCAATTAAGTGACCGATTCCCAATTTTTCTGGTCCGACCATCCGATCCAGGCCGATTTTAAAAACTATGATATATTCTATAGCCACCGGCCAATATATCAAGACATCGTGATGATGCCTTGTTGGTATTTTTACGCAATGCAAATAAGGTTGTCATCAGTATGTTATATATAGACTTCCATTATTTTGGATTCAGATGTCATGAACTCAGATTTTGGCAGTTAAATAATTAGGGCTTAAGCTGCTGTTCTTTTGGTTTGGTTAGATGTGTAAAGTCTGAAAAGTAGTTTGCTTTTAAGACCAGGCAATACAGTAGAATTATTATCGATACCCTCCTATGTCCAATCTATTTGACATGGGTCATTTATGTTGTCAAGATAAATTTATTGTTATATCTTTATACTAGCGGGTCATGTGGGATGCATGGAAAAAGGTGTTAAGGTTTATTGGGCTTAAAACTTATTATTCTATGGACTACATAATCCAAGAGTAAAGATGGCAATTTTCCCCATTCTCATCAATTACCTGACCTCCCCAACCAGGCGGGGATGTGGATGAAGACTATGTTGGCAAGGACAGTATGGAGATGGCTCGATGGGATTGATAGGAATACCTGATTGGGGACGGGGAGTGAAGTCCATACCCCACCCAACCCTAATTATATATATAAAATATGTGTACATATATATTCTATTAAATATATAGTATTATTTATGGTATTTATAAAATTATATATTATATAAATATATATCAAAATTTATTTAAAATGTTATTTGCATTTTAATTTTTCATTTATTTTAAATAAATACCATTCTGAAAGCAAACTTTTAATTAAAAAAAATAAAGGATTCATGTCTCCGATGGGGAACCCATCTTCATCAAAGATCAAGAATGTAGGCTAATTTTTCCCCAACAAGGATCGGGGTCAAGACGGTGACTAATTTAAAACCCAAGGTTGGGATGGGGAGTATGATCCCCACCCCGAACCCACCCATTGCATTCCTACCCGAGGGGTCATCCCCCAAACCCATAAGCATAGTTCCAATAATTGCTAAAAGATTATAGTAAATATCAAAATTACTAAAAATATAAATAAGAATTTTATATTTATTGAAATTAATTTTCCATTGAAAAAAATAATTATTATACGACAATATCATTAAATATTAATAAATTGACCAAAATTACTGAAAATATCAATAACTACTTATTATTGCTAAAAAATTACTAATAATATCAAGTGTTTTTTAGTAATTAAAGTTTCCAATTTTCCAAAATTAAGAAAAATTATAGTTAGGTGTTGGTATTTACTAAATACTATTTAATAATACTAGTAATTATTGGAAATATCAAAATATTTCATGAATTAATTAAACTACCCAAATTAATTTCTCTAATTAATTTAATTACGTATTTGATTTTAGATGGTGTGCTAGTGGGGACCCGTGCAACGTAGGGGATTTGTTAAACAATTGCTAAACAATAGAAATACATAAGAATGTGCAATTGTTTTGTATTTTTATCTTTTTAAATAATTAATAATTATATATATATATATATATATATTATATACTACTCTTAATATTTTTTTGTACAATACAAAAATAACAACAATTAATTTCAGCTAGGGTTGATCATCAGACTAATGAAACCGGCCAAATCGACCAACTCGACCCAAGTTGATCACTTTTTTAATATTTCTAGTCAGCTTTGGTTCAACAATTTCCCAACCCGACCATGTTGGATCAATTTCGCTTTGGCCAATTATAAATTGACCAAACCATAGATATATATTAATATTTACATTTTTAGCGATTTTTTTTTAATACAGGAAAGTGGGAAAATTCCCATATTTCTTAGTTTAAAATATTTTATATCATAAATTTAATTTTCTTAATTTTTTTTAATTTAATTTTAGTTTTTTTTAGTTTCAATCTTTTGAACAGACTGACCAAACCAAAAATTGACCCAAACCGATACAACCCAAGTTAGCTAATTTTCACTAATGAACAGTTGATTTCGGATAACCAACTCCCCAACTTGACCAGGTCGATTTGGTTGTTCAAATAGCCTATAATCGAGCCAAACCAACCCAAACACTCTTAATTTCAACTAAATCAATAGTCTAATCTCCAATAAATAACAATAGTTCAATCTCCAATAATTATTGAAAATTTATAGCAAAAATACATAATTATTGAAAATATATTGATAATGAAAATACAATAAATAACTAATAAAAATACAATAAAATACTAAAAATATATTTAATTAGTAAATAAATAATTTAATTTCTAATAAATTTTAACAAATATACAATAAATGCAATAAGTACAATAAATTAAATTTAAAAAGTTAAATAACAGTAATTTAAATACCAAAAATTATTGAATTTTTTATTAAATAACAAAACAAAAATAAATTTATAAACAATTATTAAAAATATATTTATCACACAAAATAATATATATTACTTAAAATAGTATAAATATTTATTTTAGTATAGATAAATATATAATAAATAAAGATTAATATTTTAAAATTATTATTAATAAATATTAATTTTCAAAGTTATTTTCTAGAACTATTGTTTGATATAAATTAAATTAGTTATTTAAAATATTATTTAGTTATTTAATTAAGATCATTATTTCAATTTTAAAACATTAATTATTTATTGAATTTAATCATCTGTAAAATTATAATTTATACTATTATTACATAATTTCATTATTAAATGTGTAAAATATTAAATTATTATTAACTTGAATACTATGTTATATTTATTTTTCTACTTTTAAGATTTTTTAATTTAATACATAATTTTTTTATTTTAACTATTTAAAATCTAATTATGTTAGAGGTATATATATATATATATGCGGATTATAAGGCTTAAAACTTATTACTCTATGAGGCTACACAATCTGGAGTAGGAATGACAATTTTCACCATCCCCACCAAGTACCCAGCTTCCCCGAACAAGTGATGATAGGGATGGAGATTGCCTAAGTTGCCTTAACGGGTATAGGGTGGGGATGGGATTAATAGAAATTCCCAATCGGGGGACCAGGAGTGAAATCTAAGTCCACGCCCCGTCCGACTCCAATTTTATATATATTAAAAGAACTTGAGGGAAAAGGAGTTAGGGATGCAACTTGAGTAGGCGTAATTTGATCCCGACCCAATTCAACCAAAGATTTTACATAGGTTGGGCTTGAGCTTTCAACTTGAAGCTCGGCTTAGGCCAAATAACTCAAGCCTAACATAAATTCACGTTGGGCTTGGGTTGAGGCATTGGGTAGCCTGAGCCCGATTTGACCAATTTGAGCTCACCCAACATTTTGTGATATACATATCTACACATTATCAACATATTCTACCTAGAAATTGGGCTACAAAGCTCAACACGTCTAATCCCAAGCCCAAGTCAAGATGTTGGGTTAAAGTTCAATAATTAATGACAATTTGCTAATATATAACAAAAAATAGAATGACAATAATTATTGATAATTTACTAACCTAGGTCCTAGTTTACCAACTTAGGCTCAACCCGAGATTAGCTTAACATCTTGGGCTAGACTTGGGCTTGGGCGTATTGAGCTTTATAGCACAATTTCCAGGTAGAAAATATTGATAAAATTGGGTTGGGTTAGTTTAAACTACCCAAACCCAACTTGAGTTTAGGTTAGCCTTAAGTTTTTTGGCCCAAAACCTAGCTCGAAGTTCAAAAACTCAAGCCCAACTTGTGCAAAAGCTTGGGTTGAATTGGGTCAAGCTCTAGTTAGGCCCACCCAACCCAACGTACACCCCTAGCTCCTTTTGCCTCAAATTCTTTTAACAAAGCTTGTGCATTGTAGGGTCACCCTAGTAATTAATAGCACTAATTTTAATTTATAGTTACTAATAGTAATATTAATTACTAAGAATAGTAATATTTTATGGTATTTTTAATTACTCACAAAAATAGTTAGTTTTAATTTTTACAATTAATATTTTAAAAAATATTAATAAATTTATAATTTTAGTTAATAATTTTCAATTATGAATTAATAAATTTTATAATTATTAATTTATAAAAATATTGCTAATAATATAGATAGACTACTATTATTAATGGTAATTTAATAATCAATTTAATTATTCATGAAACAATTATTAATTTTTTATTTTGATATTAATAAAGCACTTAATTATTATTGGTAATTAATTGATTTGTTGGTAAAATGTCACTAATTAATTAATCATGAATTATTAATATATAACTAATATTACTTACTAAAAACAATAATATATTTTGGTATTAAATTTTGGAAATTTTTAATAAATTTTGGAAATTATATGATTTTAAGTGAATTTTGGTATTTTTTAATTAATCCTGAAAATAATTAATTAATTTTGGTAAGCTATTAGTAAATTAATCTTCGACAATATTAGTAATTAATCCCAAAAATATTACTAAAATGAAAATTATTAATTATTAAAAATAGTAATATTGTTTGGGAATTTTAATTAATCGCAAAAATAATTAATTTATTTTGGTACGAGTTATAATAAAATAAAATAATTTTTTTAATTATAAACAATACGTAATATACCATTCAAAGTAAATGGGTTGTAACTATGTCGAATTAATGAAAACCAAACCATACCCGACCCAATAAACCACATCATATATACCCAACCCATTCAAAGTAAATGGGTTGTAACTATGTCTTAGTTACAAGTAAGGAAGTGGGGATTAGTTAAGAGTATAAGGAAAGTTGGTTATGGGCAATATTTTATGAATAAGGAGAGGTTTTTTAGGAATTAGGACTTTGGGAGAGTTAAAATTAATAGGGTAGGAATGCTCTTAGGGGGGGTAGGGGTGTTCACAGGTCGGGTTGGGTCGGTTTATTGGGGTTTTCCCAACCGACCCGACCTGGTTGGGTTACCTGAGGTGGAAATCGAAACCGACCCACTGATAGGCCAAACCGACCTGGTCGGTTTGAGTCAGGTTGGGTCGGTTTCGGTTTTGCTCCTATACAAAAGGACACCTAATTGAATTCTAATTGTAATTGCCTAATGGGTTGCCTATTTGGTGTAAAAGATTATACAAAGTTAGAAACTAGGATAGATTGCTTATTCTAATTGTAATTGTCTAATGGGCCTTCTAGTTCTAGTAGAAGACTAGTTATAATTAAGTAGGAAACTACTCAAACTAGGAACTACCGAACGGTTCGGGTTGGGTTGGTTTCGGTTTTCACACAAGAAAACCGAAAACCGACCTGATATATTGGTTTATATATTTGCCCAACCCAAAACCGACCAGTACTGATGAAAACCCGGCCAACTCGGGTTAGGTCGGTCCAAGTTGGTCGATTTGGTCGGGTTGGGCATTCTTATGAACAACCCTAGGGGGGGGGAGAGAGAGAGAGAGAGGAATTAGTTGAGTTGAGCTAATTGAGGAGAGTAGTTAATTGGGTAGAGAGAGTGAGAAAACGTGAGTTGTGGAGAGAGAGCTTTTAGGTAAAATATATTGACCTAGCTAATTAGGAAAAGAAGATGGTGCTAAGTTGGCTTAATATGAGTGGTGGGAAGGGAAGAGAAGAGAGAGTCAATGAGAATGCATGGTGGGGTAATTGAGCAAGGAGAGGCATGGTGACATAGACCGTCTTGCTATATATATATACTAGCAGGGACCCATGCCATGCAAAGACTTTGTTAAGGGAAAGTTAAATAAAATAAATATATAGGAGTATATAACTGTTTTATATTTTAATTTTTTTAATAACCAATCTGATCGAACTCGACCCGAGTTGGTCATTTTCTAGTATTTCTGATTGGCTTTGGTTTAACAATTTTCCAACTCGACCAAGTTAGGTCATTTTCAATTTGACCATTTGTAAACCGACCTGACCATAGATATATATTAATATTTTATATTTTAAATATATTTTTTTAATACGAGAAAGTGAGAAATTTCCCATATTGCTTAGTCTAAAATATTTTAGAACGTAAATTTATTTTTTTCAATTTTTTAGTAATACCACTGTAATTTATTAAATTTAAATATTCTAAACAAACAAACCAAAATGAAAATAGACCCAAACTAATACAACTCAAGTTGAAGGATTTTCACTAATGACCAATTATTTCGGATGACAAACTCCCGATCTAACTAGGTCAACATGGTTGGCGAAAGAGCCTACAACCGAACTGAACCAATCCTTGAACACTCCTAATTTTAGCTAAATTAATAGTCTAATATCTAATAAATAACAATAGTTTAATCTTCAAAAATTATTGAAAATTTATAGCAAGAATACACAATTATTGGAAATAATTTTATAATGAAAATACAATAGATATCTAGTAAAAATACAATAATTATAAAAATATAATAAATACTGAAAATATATTAAATTAATCAATAAATAGTGTAATATCAAATAATAGTTTAATCTCTAATAAATA
The DNA here is from genome assembly GCF_055504915.1 of Nelumbo nucifera. Taxonomy (NCBI): domain Eukaryota; kingdom Viridiplantae; phylum Streptophyta; class Magnoliopsida; order Proteales; family Nelumbonaceae; genus Nelumbo; species Nelumbo nucifera. Next base: position 99,047,229 of record NC_142651.1, read on the forward strand.
TTAATCAATAAATTATAAAAAATACATAATTACTAAAAATAAATTTATAACAAAAATATAATAAATACGATAAATTAAATTTCAAAAGTTAAATAATAGTTGTTCTCCAATAATTATTGACAATTTACTATTAAATAGAAAAACAATATTAGATTTATAAATAATTATTGAAAACATATTTATCAAAAAATACAATAAATGATTACTGAAATTAGTTATTTACAATATCATATATATAATGAATATAAACTATTGTTGTAAAATTATTACTAATAAATATTATTTTTTTTGAAAGTTATTTTCTACAATTATCAATTGATATAAGTGAACTTAGTTATTTACAAAATTATTTATTTATTTAAATAATATTTTTATTTAAAATTTTAAAATATTAATTATTTTTTGAATTTCATAATCCATAAAATTATAATTAGTATTATTATTACATAGCTCATCATTAATTTTGTAAAATATAAATTTTTATTAATATTAATATTATGAAATCTATTATAATTATTTTTCAACTTTTAAGTTTTTTTAATTTATTACATAATTTAGTTATTTTAACTATTTAAAATTTAGTCATGTTAAATATTAAATAATATGTAAAATATTTAAAATTTTTCATTATTTGAATTTTACTTGTTCTAATGTTATTGCCTAATACTAAATATTTTGTTATAAAATTATTTATCTATTTTTAATTTTTTGTTATTTAAGATATTTAGTTATTGAAATATTTAAATAATGTTTTATTTTTAATGTTAAATTTTTATTATTTGAAAACATTTAAATTGAATCATTCGTAAAACTATAATTTATATTGTTACTACATCATGATGAATTTTCTAAAATATAGAATTATTTATAATATTAATATTATTAAATTTATTATAATTAAATTTTATGATTTGAATAAATATTTTAAAAGTTAGTATATAATTTCGTTATAATATTTACATAATTCTGAAATTTTTTAATTGAAACTTTCTTTAGATGGATGGAGATAAAAAGTGGGGGAGAGGATAAATAGGGATTAGAGATAGATTATGAGGGAATCTCTACTAAATTGGAGATAATTTAATAGATAAATAGGAATTAGAGACAATTTAAGAGAAAGTGTGGGAAAGTGGTGCCACTTGGCTAAACATTAGATAAGCAAATCACTCTTTCTTTATGGTTGTTATAAATAGTTAAGCCTATGTTATTTCCTTATTGGTTTAATGGGTAATTATATGGAATTAAAAAAATTAAAAATTAAAAAAAAACAAGAAATTAGAAAGGGGGTTTGGAGGAAGGAGAGATATGGTGGCGTGGACTGTCTTGCTATATATATATAGAGAGAGAGATGGATAGATAGATAGATAATGGAATATTAATAACAAATTTTTAATATAATCAAATATTAAGAATAGAAAATATCAAAATAAAATGTGAAAATAATAATAAGATACTACTAAAATACTAATAAATATGGATTAATAATGAAATATTAATAACATATCACTAATAAAAATAATATCATTAATTAATATTAAAATAGTAAAAGATAATAAGTATTTAAATATTATTGAAATATTAATTACTAGTAATATATTAGTAGTAGTATTAATATTTACTGTTTTATTAAAATTTTATTATTAAATAAAACACTAAAATACTACTACTGCTACTATCATCTTATTATTTTAATTATAATTAACATTAAATGTCCCATAATAATAATTCAAATTATACCATAAAGGTGAAGATAGTAAAATGTTCACTTTTCAGGATTTAACATTCAGAATTAGAACAATGCACTATGCATTTAGAAAATCAAACAGAGCACCAGATTAAACATTACCAAATCGAAATGATAACAGCCTTTTTGGTTTTCAAGCATCAGATTTAAATGGTACAAAATGACACCTTAATTTGAAAAAGCTCTCACTTTTGATCGTTGGATTGTGAGAAACAAAATTTAGTAGAAAAAAACAATTAAATAAATAAATTGTTTTGATCACTTGGTGAGAGTTCAATGATGTAAAAACATAGCAATATATACAAGGCTAATTTACTTTTATGGTAAATTACAGATAGGTACCCTATACTTTGGGGTTGTGATAGATAGGTGCCTTGAACTTTCAATTGCAACACTTGAGTACCATGAAGTCTAAAAAATTAGACATTCGGGTCCATTCGTTAGTATTCCATCAATTAAACATTACATGATGTCAAAAATACCCTTCTCGTGTATTTTTTGAGATCATTATATGGAGTAGAATCATCACCAGAGAATGACGTCGTTGGAAAATTTGAATATGTTATTTGCTATCCATGTGAGAATGTCATCGTGGGGAGACATTCGGTTACTTGAGAATGACAAAAATACATGAGAAGGGTATTTGTGGTATTATGTAATGTTTAGTTGATGGAATACTAACCAATGGATCCCAATTGTCTAATTTTGATAGTTCAAGGCACTCAAGTGTTGCAATTAAAAGTTAATGGTACTTATCTATCGCTACCCCAAAGTATAGGGCACCTATCTGTAATTTATCCATACTTTTAAGATCAAACTTCAAAGTATAAAGCCTATGCACCCATTTGGGAGGGCATTTACACAATGGTTTTTTGCTTTATGAGATCGGATCCACTTAGATAGCCTATAAGCAGTAAGTAGTGCTTGGTGGAAAAAACACATAAACTAGTTGTATTCCACCCCGAGCAAGGGCATTCTCATAATGGTTGTTTAAAAATGCATTTGATTTGAAAGATAAAACGGTAGGGAAAGGTAGTTCTTCATCAGATTTGATTACCACAAGTGATAGTTCTTCATCTACGAATTGGGCGTCGTCCATTACCACAAGTGATAGCTCTTCATTTAGGCTACAGTTGGCATTCCCTATTTTAATAAGTTATCCCCTTTTTCGCAATTAAAATGCCCATACGAACACTAAGCTTTTAACTACAAAAAGGAGACAAGTCCTTCAAACAATGAATGCTGAATGTAGCCTTAGTATATGTTTGGTTTTGTAGGCATTTATCCTTGGGTGTTTATTGCTTTAAACATTTGTTTTAACAATTTTGCTTTAAATGTTTCTTGCTTTTATTGTGTGGTTGAGCATAAATTTAAACGTTTTTTACTTTTCAGCTCAAATTAACACCCAAAAAGTATACCACATAAGCATTCCATTTCAATAAATGCTTAGGCATTGGGAGAAACAATAATTTAACATTCCCCAAATGTCTCATGCACATACATCCAAACATTTATGCTTTTTAGTGTTTACTAGTAAGTATGCACGTGGGAGTTCTAGATGATGATAACGATAGTAATAATGTATCCAAAATTTTATATAAATTTTGTGTATTTTTTATTTTTTGGTTTTCATTATTAATCTGATGCAGATTGCAAAATCCGAATATGATTATGTAAGTACCTCATATTGAACTGCAAATTTGTTGGGTATCATTGACAACCTACCTAGTTGGTTGGATTTTTTCTTTTTGTAATGTTTTATCTTCTCAGTGTATTTTTTTGTTCATTTATTAAAAAATGCAATATTTAAAGAGAGGGAATTGAATGAGGTGAAAATTGTAATTCACACTATATTTTAAATCTCACAATTAAATATGGATTAAATTCAAAAAATGAGTATTTTAGTCAAAAGAAAGTTCAACGATCTTATTCATATTTCTAATAGTAGTGCAAATATGGAATTATAGTAGATGTGTTTAATTTTTTTTCTATAATTTTTCTATTTCTGTGTGTAAAAATAATTATGTTATGTAAACTTATTTTTTGTTTAATATGATAAATATATGATATTATACATGTGCCTAAATGTTTTTTTTTTGTAAAATTTATGTGTTTTTATATTTTATTAATTTTTATTATTTAATTATGAAATTAAAGGTTGACAAATTTGACCCAAAAATTTAACTATTGATCTCCGCTAAACAGGAAAATAATTTTATTTTTGGTTAGTTTAGATTATGTATTTCATTTTCATCACCGATAAATATAATTGTTATTTATTTCACTTATTTTTTTAAATTGATAAATAAAAATGTCATAAATGTGTCTATTTTTTATATATTTTTGTATATTTTTATATTTTAAAATTTTATTATCTAGCTATGACTTTATGAGTTAACCAATTTGATTTGGATGGTTAAATTGCTTAGTCATCACTTGGCAAAGAATGGTTTTATTTTTTGAGTAAGTTTTAAAATATATGGGTTTATATTGTTAAAAGTTTTGGACATAGATCTAGTTAGTAGCATTTATTAGTGAGAAAATAACTTAAATATAGAATTTAATAAGAAAGAATGTGAGTTAATACCTTAAATATAAGAGTTAATGAGAGGGGGATTAAATGAGAATAACATTAATTGAAATTACATTTTTCAAACTTCATAATTAGAGATAGACTAAATAACAATTGTGGGTATTTTTGGTTAAGAAAAGTTCCACACCCTCATTCATACTTTTTATAATAGTATAGATAGATATAGATTTGATATATAGTGAAACAAAAAAGTGGTTTCATGCTCAGTAAATGCAAACGCCCGTGTGGCGCTGATGTGGTAACGTTTTTTCAATAAATGCCCACAGAACCAAACATCCCCTTGTTTCATTGGCATATTCATCGTGTTATTGCATGTTATAGAAATCTATTTTTTTTGGGCGGCTTTGATCAAGGTGTTGATCCCCTTCATTCATCATATGGGTAATTTTGTGGCTCATACCATTTTATGAGCAGTGTGATTGCTATTTAGGCATCGTAGTTGTCTATGATACTTGATTTTTTATTACTTCTACTCATGAATGATTTTGTGCAATGATATTGAAAATCTGTGCTATACAAAGTGATACTTGCCTTGTTCATAGAAATTAAATCCAAATATCATATATATCATATCTAGTTAATACTTATTTGCACATGTGCTGTTACATTAGCCAATGGTAAAATAAAAAGTGTAAATTGCTGAAACCTCCCTTGAAGTTATAGATCATTGCTAAAATCTTCCCTGAAGTTTGGTAATTGCAATCACCTCCCCTGTACCTTTTGACATAGTTGCAAGTGGACCCTTTGTTAGAATCATCTAAAAAGAGGTATTAAAATGTCCAAAATGCCCATGCAGCTACTATTGGGACTGGTTTCTGTAGCAAAAAAAAAATACAGACTTCATTGAAAAAAAAGAAAATTTAAAATTGTGGCTTTACCTCTAAGCCTATGTTTGGTTTGAAGGAAAAAGTAGGGAAAGGAAGGGAAACTTGGGGAAACTTATACAAGGCTTGTAAAGGTTTCCATACATTTCTATTCCTTTCCTTACTTTTTCCTTCAAACCAAACACAGCCTAAGCAAATGGTTATTCCAGCTGATTTCTATTCCCTCCCCCTCCCTTGGAAATGAAATCCCATTCTAGTTAATTTCAATTTTTGTCGCAACCAAACAAATTATGGGAATAGATCATTCAGATTCAGATTCCAATAGATTTTGATTTGACTACGAACCAATAACCGCTCGGAACCAACCAATTGGTATTCATGCAAGCAAGAATGTCACTGGATCGGGTTAAGTGGCAAACCCACATTGCCCTGAACTCATCGAGATTGTGTTGGCCTGTTGGGCCAGTCGTCTTTGAGTATTCAGTTGGGCCGAGTTGAGGCTGATCTGTGTCAAACCCCAACGGAGGGATGTAAGTCGGGTATCTGATTTACGCGGCATTGGGCCTGGCCCATTAAAATTTTAACAGTTACAGTTCGAGCCCACCCAAGTTGGACCGGAAATTCACATGGGCCGAATTCATGTTAGATGGGCCGGATTCGAACTGAGCAAGGTCCGTACCAAACCCGACCCGTTAGAATCCCTTCATGCATATGGTAAGCGGTAACCAATAAACTGTAACTGGTATTCATAATTTCATACAAATTCACGTGGGGTTTGAATTTCTGATTGGTTAAAATTTTTCAGGTACCATACCTTTTCCGGCATCCGGCATCAAAGCAAAGGCAAAATCTATGATACGGAAAAAGATATGGTATAGAAAGAGATGAATTTTGGTAAATAACATGGCTACCACGTTTTTTATTCCACTTAATTGGTCAAATGTTTTTGGGTTTTCCATAGCCACGTGGCTGCGTTATCTACCGTGAAATGAAGCATATTTTTGTATTTTGTAAGTATCCACGTTTTACTTCGCCTATTATTATTATTTTTTCAGACGAGTTATTTGTGTTTCAATTTTTCCATTTTTCCCGCCTTTCCCAAAACCCCAATTCTCTCTCTCTCTCTCTCTCTCTCTCTCTCCACTACATTCATTCTTTCATTCTATCCGATCTGCTCTCAGTAATACACATTCATACACACAGACAGTTGCACAGCCCAGTAATCAAACCCTAAACGGAGATCCGGCACTGCAAATATGAATCAGTACCACATCTATGAAGCTATTGGCCGGGGCAAATACTCGGTAAGAAGTAAAAATGCAGTACATTTAGGGTTTACTTTTTTGCTTTTCATGGATTCAGTCGAACCAGCTAACAAATCGACTTCCCATTCTCAGTTTCTGTGTAACTTGTTTTTCTTTCTTATTGGTGCTTTTGATGTAGACCGTTTACAAAGGAAGGAAGAAGAAGACGATCGAGTATTTTGCTATCAAAAGCGTCGATAAGTCACAAAAGAGAAAGGTTCTTCAAGAAGTAAGTCGCATCCCTTTTCAAACATGGTTGGTCCTCTCAAACGCTAAATAATGGGTTTCAAGCATAACCAAACCTTCTCGCTTCATTCAATTATGTATTTTCTCCCGCTGTGTTGAGTTTTGGTGCAATTAACGAGGAACTAAAATGGATGCTGGAATTTGTAGTTCTGTTGTTAAACCTGGCTAATTTTAGGACAACATACAATGATAGATTTAAGGGCTTCCATCCATAGGTTATTACTGCCACTACTTTTTTTTGCAGGTTTTGGGGCTATTATAGATTCTTTACAATTTCCGGTTATGAATATTCTAGGAAGTTCTGTTGGATCTTCATCTCCTCCAGCGATCTGCTTAGCTTTTATTAAAAGATTGGATAATTTTGTCATCTTGATTGTGTTTTTTGTCATTTTTGGATAGGATGTGACTTGTTTAACAAGAATAAAAGACAAGAAGATATGCTAATTCTATGTATTGATTTGTTCCTACGGTAATTATGTTAATTGTTCATCATTGGGTATGAATTCTGATGCCCTTCTCTCATTGGATTGTACGAGCCTTTTGCTTTACGATTTCTGAACAACGAAGCACCAAGTGGGAACAAATGAAAGTACACATCTTATTTATTCACCATTCTCACTCTGTACTCAAGGACAAAACTCATACATTGAGAGAAAAATCCTCTTTACCATGAGTCGTGGTTACTGCTTTCTTTTTTATTTTATTATGATACTTCCTCAGTCTAATAATGAAATAAATCACCTCAGCATTTGAGTGGCTTCAGCCACAATATCGAAGGCATTTAACCATGGTACACTAAAACATATATATCGGTGGGCTATGTCTTCTTAGAAATATGAATCTATAAACTGTGACAGAGTAACCTGCAATACTGTAACATCACAAGTTATTGTTTCCTTTACATTTCAACCCTTGTTAAAGAGGGGAAACTCTAAATGTATGCCTCCTAGGCTATGATTGGGGAATCACATCCACTGATGTAACTATGTAACTATAGTTCATTTTTATTCCTTTTTGTCAAGTAATGAGAAAATATATGCATAGATGTAAAGTGGAAAGTTCCCAATATCAAAAGCCTGTACCAACATGATTAACACCTAAAGAAGTGGACTGTATATGTGTTTTGGGAGTCTCTTGCCAAAAATGTTGCAAACCAAGCAGCAGTGAAATCAGTGAGTTTGATGTAATTTGAACAATCTTCGAGCATGGTCAACTGATGGAATGTGTGCCTTGTCCCCAAACATCAAAAGTCCTAATTAATTGTATTTGATCATGCTAAAATATGATTCTAGGAATGATCCATGAAGATCCTACTAAATGGAGTAATATATACTTCCCAACTCTCGGCAAAAAAGTAGATGATTGACAGATACCACTTATTCCATAAAGAAAGGATTTAGTAGACATATATCTTACATGCTACCAACTTAAACCAACTTATAAATTAGAATACTTGGTTGGTTCTCCCATTTAAAATTGCCAAAACATGACAAAAGGGGTATACATCATTTTTCTTCCAAAAATCTCATCCAAAATAGTCTATAACTGCACTGCATACCTTTTTTGTTCAGTCCTTGTAGTTTATGGTAACTTATTTCCAATTTTAATACATACAGCTCATGACTAGTGAGACTTGTCTCTTTCTTCATTGTTGGTGCATAAACTGGACTCAAATGCAATCTCCCAGCTGTAAACGAGTGATCAATAGGATTGGGCCCAACTAGTGCCTCTTAGTTGCTAGACCAACCATAATTCCTACTTCTGTGGATGCTTACTTTCTAAATACTTCCTGCTTTGTTCTCTATACCTCCATTGGCCTTTTTCTCTTTCTAATGATCAAACATTTTATGTACTGCAAGATAGTTTAAAGAGTGTGCCTTACTTGAACCTAGATGATGCTCCTTTGAAAAGATGCATGACTAGTGCATCAAGGTGCATGTTTGGGTTGTCCTGTGCCTTGGCCTTGGTGCACATTTTTTGTAAGTTTATTTTTTAAAATATTATGTGTTTTACTTCTAAATTACGTTTATTGGTGATGGTCTTTTAACATTTTAGAGAAACAAAAAATAAAAAGAAAAAAGACCTTTTGAATGGTTGAATCCCTATTTGTTGCATGTAGGAGTTTAGATAGTAAAATTTCCGCTGGAGAAGCAAACACAATACACCCATTGTTTTAGTTGACAGTTAATGCTGTAAAACAGTGTCTAATCAAGAAAAAAAAAGGTAAAAAACAGATACGAAACAGTAAGGTAGAAGAAGAAGGGAGAAGAGAGAAGAGAGAAGAAGAAAGAAAGAAGGTTTTGGAAGAAGAGATTGTGGCTTTCTCCCAGCCACTTTCTATCTTTTATTCGACCTATCATAATTAAAAAGAAGATTACATAAATGCCCCTAGTAAGGTGGCTGTTAATAAGAATAAGAGAAACCAAGGAAATAAACATAACAAAAGGGGCCTGAGGCCCATTATAACTAAAGCCCATAATTATAAAAAATAAATAAATAATTGGACAAATAGGGAGCTGTCTGGCCCAATATCTCAACAGTTTTAAAAGCACAGGGGGCATTTTGCACCTGAGGTGTGTGCCTTTTTGAAGCAAGGGCGAAAAAAAATTCAAAAAAAAAGCCAAAGAATTCAAAAAACAATGCAAAAAATTAAAAATATTAAACATGAATTAATTAAAAATTTAAAATAAATGTTTTGAAAAAAACCTACTATGTCAAATTAAAATACATAAACATAACATGTAAAATATATTTAAAATGAAAATTTAAAAATAAAATCAAGCATAACATATAAAACATATTCAAGCATGTACAACTCTCAATTCCTTATTTTTTCCCCAATTGAATTACTTCAAATAGCTAATGTGATGTTAAACATTATGCATTGCTGATTTTACGAGCAGCCTTTGTACCAAGCCCCTTGAGGCAAATCCATATCAGGGTTTTAAATATTTAATCCCTATAAAAAGATTTTATAACTTTGTTTGTCTTTTAAAAACGTCTTTAATTAGGATGAATGATGAGCACCATTAGCAAATATGGGGTTTTCAAAGCTTTGGTGAGCGGAAATCTGGAAAAAAATATTTTTATAACTTTAATTGCCTTTTAAAAATATATTTTATTAGGATGAATGAATGAGCAACATTAGCAAATTAAAAGACACTTAAAGTTATAATTTTTTTATAGGGATAAAGAATTTAAGGCCTCAATATGGATTTGTTTGGGTTTGCAACAAATGCGCAAATTTTATAAAGGCATGTGCTAACCTAAAATGCGCCTTGCCTGCTTCTAAATCACCAAATACACCTGATCTTTGATTAACCCTAAAATAGAATGAATTCTAGGCATATTAGCACTCCTTTGTAAAGGTCCTGACTTCTTAACTGATCAAAAAAAGGGTGTAACCTCTTAGGATTAGGAATGCAAGATATCCAACATTACACTATCTACTTGAAGTAATGCAAACATTCAACTTTGAATTTGTTTTATATGTTATGTTATGAATTTTGATTTGAGCTAATAAGTTTTAGAAACATTTAATTCCTTTTAAGATTCAGGTTTCTGTATTTTTTATTTTTAATTTGCACCTTGTCTTGTGCCTTGTGCTTGGGTGTTAGAAGGCCCTTGTGCTTTTCTTGCGCCTCTCACTTTTAAAACACTCTATGAGAAAGAAAAGGGTCTTGAAAAAATTCAGATGTGCTCCTATTTCAACCACCCCATCTTTAGAATACCTAGTTTGGTGGTATAGTTTTTCAATTTGTTAAAATCCTATAGAACTTGTAACTAGATGCCTTCTAGGAGAGTAAATAGTACTCTTTTTTAAAATGGCATACATAATATGGTCCTATTATCTCTTCAGATGCCAATAGATCACTTTGAAAATGGATCCCATGCAAACATGGAAGCAAGGGAAGAAACTAAGGAAGAAGAAATCAAGAGATTTCATTTTTTTTTATTGGAAATGGTAATTTTATTAAAGAAAATTCAAAATACTACTGTCAATTGATTTCATATTTTTGAACCAATTTCATTTTGTTTCGTAATTTCTGGGTGATTTAGATTTTAATATTATTGAATTTTCAAGTTTATTTTCTTGTTTGATGGCCATCTGGGAATATAGTTAAGTTTCATCTTCATCATTAATCATTATCCCAACTATATGGGGTCAGCTACATGAATCCTGTTTCATCAATCCATTCTATTTAAAGCCATATAGTAAAGTTTCTATGCTTTAGAAATTTAGTGTTCTTAGTAAAAATGAAATTACCATTTTTAGTAATTTAGACATTATTTAGTATTCAACTATTTACAGTAATTCCCATAATTGATTTTTATAGTAAAATCATGACTTGCTATTTTTAGTAGTTTTTGGTTTTTCTACCAAGTTTGTTTTAGAGGAATTTGGGGCTTATAAATGTGGCCCAATTTGAAAAGGAAGTTGCTACGTTTTTAAAGTCTGAATACAAGGCGTTAGATCTAATATAAGCAGGAAGTTGTTATTGTTTTTTTTTTTTTTCATTTTTTTGGTTCTTATTGGTCTATATAAGAGTGTCAGCAGGTCTTGTAAATAGCCATTCATCATTTCATCTTACTGTTCTTGAGCAATAAAGCATTGCATGCTTTCTTATTCCCTCTATAATCAATTGCTATAGAGTAGCTTATTTATCTGTTTTTGCATATTCTTCTATTGCTTTTTAGTGAATTCTTCTTAATCTTGCTAGTTTGCTGTTTGGAAAAGTCTGGTTGCATCAGGATCTACACATCTATCAGATTTAATGAAATGATTAGTTACTTTTCTAGTTGAATCTACTATGCACCTTAAGTCAGTATATGTCTGTTCATGCAGGTTCGGATTCTTCATTCTTTAGATCACCCAAATGTACTAAGGTTCTATTCATGGTAAGCTACTTTTTGACAGTGGCCTATAATTTTGATTGCTTAAAATGCATAATCCATCCTTTTCAATCCAAGTGTCTCTGAACCAATTAAAATGTCCTAGTTAGATGAGCATTTTACATATGGTTAACTTGTTCATGAACTGTATTTGTATTAAATTTCAATTGAATTGTTCCTTACTAGTTTTTAAGTGTAACTATTAGGTATGAGACTTCTGCTCACCTATGGTTGGTCTTGGAATATTGTGTTGGTGGAGATCTCATGACTTTGTTACGCCAGGTATCTTTCTGTACATATCTAGATTATAGATAAATTTTTCATTGGTATTAAATATTATAAGCACACTATTGTTCTCCATTTTCCCAAGGGAACTTGGTATAAAGATAGACACAAAAGATAGGAAACATGCTACAAATTGGATAGAACTTAGATTTATGAAGCTTACAGGGTAATGACTCATAAGGAGAACGTTGCAATATCTTTGCGGGTTTTTCCTGAACCTTTTCTCTTTTTATTAATAATTTCTCCTTTAATCTAGCATGAAGGCAGTTTATAAATCTCTGCTATTTCAACATGAGAAAGATACCAGTCACTTGTGTATGGGTGCTGGGACACAGGTTTTTACAAAGCTTCTATTTAGCCTTTCTATTTATTTATATTATATAAATAGTTTTTGCTTGAATTGGAGTAAACCACAGAAAATGGGTTCCAGTTATATAAAGTAACTGTAGAGTTTAAACCATACACTTTTATAATTGGAAAGTGGAATTTGTTTTGGTTGCAGGATAGTCAACTTCCTGAGGATTCAATACATGAACTTGCTTGTGATCTTGTCAGGGCTTTACAGTAAGAAATGCTTATTGACATTCATATTCATGATTCACTTAAGAGTTTACCTCTTTTAAGTTGACATTTGGCAATTATCACCGCCGTTCAGGTTTTTGCATTCAAAAGGAATTATTTACTGTGACCTAAAACCATCAAACATCCTTTTGGACGAGAATGGGCGGACCAAGGTAGTTGGTTTCTCTTTCTTCATCCTTTAGCTGGTTACATTGTTGAAAATTGATAGTTTCCGTTATGCTTGCCTGTAAATTTATAGTTCTCGGTCATTCTGGTTATTGCAGCTCTGTGATTTTGGATTGGCAAGAAAATTGAGTGATATATCTAAAACTCCTTCTTCTCTGGTTGGTTCCTCTAACTACTATATACCTCACCTGACCCTTGTGCTAACTTATTTATCACAGCTATTCCTAGTTCTGAAATTACTGTAATTCCCTCACCCCTCTCTTTTTCTTCCTTTCTTCAGCTGCCACAGGCAAAACGTGGAACACCCTGTTATATGGCACCTGAGTTGTTTCAAGATGGAGCAGTTCATTCTTATGCTTCTGATTTGTGGGCCCTTGGTTGTGTGCTTTATGAGTGTTACTCAGGGAGGCCTCCCTTCGTGGCGAAGGAGTTTACACAGTTAGTAAAATCTATCCTCTCTGATCCGACTCCACCTCTTCCTAGTAACCCAAGCCACTCTTTTGTCAATCTGATAAACTGTCTTCTGGTAAAAGATCCTGCTGAAAGGATACAGTGGCCTGAGCTTTATGGCCATAGTTTTTGGAGAACAAAGTTCACTCCTGTGCCTCTACCTCCTCAGCCTGCTTTCACCAACATGATAGAACTTTCTGCTAGGAACTATCTTTCAGAGCGCAATGGTGATAAGCCCCTCCAACATAAGACACCCCCCAAATATCGTGAAAATGATTCAAAGGGAGTTCCTAAACAGGACGAGAACTCTATTTCAGGGGCAAGAGGTTTTGAGACACCAGTTAAGAATGTTCCTGCGGGCCGAAAAACTCAAACTAGGCCTTCTAGCAGAGTTACTGAGGAGAAGCAGAAAGATGCTTCAAGTGCCACAAGGGGTGTGAATCTTCTAAGGCTCTCAAGGATAGCAAAATCAAACCTGCAGAAAGAAAATGAGAAAGAAAATTATCGGAGGCCCTTGCCCAATAGTACCGAAAATGATGCTGAAGTTAAAATTGAGAACAATGACATGGAGCTTGATTTTAATGAGAACACTGAGGATGAAACACAGGACGAAACAGATGGATGTGAAAATTCTACTCCTACTCATGTTGAGAAACTTCCAAGTATAGATAAGGACAATGGCAAAGTGGAAGAGACTGATCATAGTACAGTCCACATGGATATCTCTCCAGAGATCAATGTGGCTGTCTCTGATGACCCAAAAACACTTGAGCAGGAATCTGGTTCAGAACACATTGAAGTAGTTGCTACTCCGCCTGGTGGTGGTCCCCAAAGAAAGGCTCAAAGGGTTAAAGCAGTGTCAGGGAATGCAACTGATTCTGATTCCTCAAGACCATCCAATAACCTTTCACAGGTGCTTTGGCATCCATCAGATCTCTCAGTGAGACCTGTAATGCCCAGCAGAAGAGGTGATAAAGCTTCAGAGGCAACTTTATCACTTCCCTTTGATGCACCAATAGCATCTGATTTTGTGAAATTGTCCAAAGAGCAACTTGATGTACTCAACACTCGTATAATATCCATTCTGAATGGCAACATCCCTGTTGGAGAGAAGCAGAACACAATTAGATATCTTGAAATGTTAAGTGGGAATGCTGATGCTGCAAATATCTTAACCAATGGGCCAATTATGATGGTCCTTGTCAAAATGCTACGACTATCAAAGGCTTCTACTCTGCGCGTTCAACTTGCTTCAGCTATTGGGTTGTTGATTCGACATTCAACCTTCATTGGAGATGATATAGCGAGTTCTGGTATTTTGGGGGCATTAACAGATGGACTTAGAGACAAACAGGAAAAAGTGAGGAGGTTTTCTATGGCTGCTTTGGGTGAGTTGTTGTTCTATATATCCACTCTAAATGATCAAGCCAAGGATAGTAATCCTCCAGAATCTCCATCAAAGGATAGCCGATCTGCATCTGGGTGGCAGGTTTGCTTCTCTCTCTCTCTCTCTCTCTCTCTCTCCCCCCCTCTTAATATTTCCAATTTTTCATCTTGGAAGTTCTATTTTACCCACTAAAAATCTTTGATTTTGTTAACCTTTGTTTTCTACCTATTTCTTGTTCTCAAAATTAAATCCATTATTCATACATATGTTTTCTTCCCCCTTTGTAGGTTCCAAGTCCAGTAATTTCACTGGTGTCATCCATTTTACGGAAAGGAGAGGATGATGTAACTCAGCTTTATGCTTTGAGAACAATTGAAAACATTTGCAGTCAAGGTGGGGATTGGGCAGCTCGGTTTACCAGCCAGGATGTGATTGGTAACCTCTGCTATATATTCAAGGCCCCTGGGAAACAGGAGAGTACAAGGCTAACTGCAGGATCTTGTTTGGTTCGGCTGGTTCTTTTCAACCCCCCTAGCATTCAATCAGTCATGGAGAAACTTTCATTTAAGGATGCTGCATCTGCTTTTGTCAAAGGCGGTCAACGGGAGCAGCAGATCAACTTGAACCTTCTAAACATGGCCATGATTGGAAGTCATATGTTCACAAACATTGGCCGGCACCTTCTGTCCTTAGTGGAAGAGAAGAATCTAGTGCCGAGTCTTTTATCACTAGTTGAGCAGGGAAGTGAAGTCCTTCGTGGGAAGGCACTTATTTTTGTGGCTCTCCTCTGTAAGAATGGACGGAGGTGGCTTCCTCATTTCTTCTGCAATGTGAAGTTTCTCTCTGCAATTGATAGGTTGGTGAAAGAGAAGGACAGCTATTTGCAGCAGTGCATGGGGGCCTTTGTGCATGTTGTGTCCTCTGTTGTGCCTGGTCTACTGGAGAGTATAACTGGAGATATTCAGCAAATGATGAGTGGGAGACGTCATGGGCAGGTTGCTGCTCTGAACAGTCGAGCCACTAAAATCAATGTTCATTTGTTTCCTGTGGTGCTCCACCTGCTTGGAAGTTCATGCTTTAAAAGCAAAATCATCAGCCATCAGGTGCTGGAGCAATTGGCGAACCTCATCAAGCTTATTGAGTCACCTTTTCAGGTTATGAGTTGAGCTTTCAATTTACGATTTCTCTCCCTCTGTGTTTGTTTTTCTCTCACAGGCCATATAATTCACTAATAAAATTTCCCCTTTGTTTCTAATTGTAGAATAATTGGCAATGTGTCTTAATATGCTGTCAGTATTTTTAGGAGTTTGAAATTGACTCATAACCTGAATAGGTAATGCTGGTAACTGAAAAATAGACTTGCTCAAATATTAACTTCAATGAAAAAAATTGAGGTAAAAAACCTTGTGAAGACTTGCCTGTATTAATAGATTTGCTTTTGTTGATTTGTTCTATCTTTAAATTTTTTATAGTAACTTCTAGAAGACTAGAACTACTTCCTATGAACCCGAACTCTAACCTGACGTCAGTTACATAAATCATCTTCTTTATGGATCCTCTGGATTACTGATACATTTATTATCTTGTCAAATTGCAGGGCAGAGACGATTTCCAAATAACACTTCTGCGAATTCTTGAGTCCATCACAGAGGAGCCCTCCATTGTTCTTGAAGACCCCAAAATTTTCACCACTCAAATTCTCCCTAGTCTGGCTGTGTTGTATAAAGGAAACAAAGATGGAGATGCCAGGTTCCTTTGCCTGAAGATATTCTTTGATGTGATGGTTATTGTCTTGAATGAACCATCAGAAAATGAGCAAAGAAGAGGGGACTTAAAGTCTATTTCTTCTGCCCATTTTATCCCATTGTACACTAGCTTTATGGAGGACGAAGATCCAATTCCCATGTATGCACAGAAGCTCCTTCTGATGCAAATTGAGTTTGATTACATAAAAATTCCGGACATCCTACATCTGAAAGCGGTCTCAAAGTGCTTTGAATTTCTTCTTGGTGATCTGTCCAATGCAAATGTTAATGATGTTAATCTCTGTTTGGCTCTCACGTCTGCCCCAGAAATGGAAACTAAGATACTCTCTCAACTAAGAGTTGTTAGGAGGATTGGCAACCTCCTGGAGCTTGTGAATGCAAAGGAAATGGAAGATTTTCTTGAACCTACTCTTGGTCTATGTA
Organism: Nelumbo nucifera; assembly: GCF_055504915.1. Lineage (NCBI taxonomy): Eukaryota > Viridiplantae > Streptophyta > Magnoliopsida > Proteales > Nelumbonaceae > Nelumbo > Nelumbo nucifera. The sequence goes on from NC_142651.1 coordinate 99,063,891, forward strand.
GGGCTTTCCTTATACGAGCTGTGTGCAGCAAAAAGGACTTCATATATTCAAAGGAACCAGCTCTATTAGGTGGTGATATTTCCCTTGATGTGAGCAGTGCAGTTGATTTGCAGCATTCCATAAATGATATCGCCGACTTTGGCAATAGTGTTGGTGTACTGCTGGAATTGAGTGGATCCCCTAATGCACAGATTGCAGATTTGGCATCTGAGTGTGTGATTTTATTGCTCAAGGCAGCTCCAAGGGAGGGGACTAATGGACTTTTGACAAACCTTCCCAAGGTTATTGGGATCCTGGAGTCTTGGAGACGTGTTTCATTTGGCTTACTCTTGCGTCGCATATTGCATGCTCTTGGTTACTCATGTAGGTTCTACATGGGCCATGCAATGATATTGTCAATAGCAACATCTGAGATTACAAAGATTAAAGCCATCGTTTCTGATATTAAAAACTCAACCATCCCCAGTGTTGCCAATGCTGCTTCAGTTGTTGTTCTGGAGTTGCAGCACCTTCCTCATTGCTTCTGAGGCAATAAAATGTTAGTTACTTTCCGAGGCTCAAAAAGCATGTACTCCTGTGCTTATTTAAAACATCATTATACTGAAATTTCAGAAATTTGCTGTTGTGCACAGGATTATAAATCGCCAATTTACTACATATAAGCTTGTTCAGTCCTTGTTTCCCAAGATCTCATCTGAGGTTATATTATCCTCATATTGAGGTGAGTTTGTCTTCTTATCTGTTGTACACATGGCCGCATTAACTGGGCCCGTCTCTTGTATAATCCATGTATCAACATAGCATTATTAAGGTGCTCAATTTGGCATTGTTTCTTGAGAATTTCTTGTGTATTGTTTATTCTCTATTTCTCTGTTATAATTGTGCATTGTCTCCATTGATGTTGCCTTACTACAGTCACAGGGATAAGAAATAGATGGATGCCTGAACATATTATGTGAGCAGTGAATTATTCTTACTGCAATGTACTCACAGTCTGCAAAGGGTGATCGGGGAAATTAATTGAATACATTGTCGGATCAACTTTCTGAATAATCTTGCCCCCATCAACCTATTATTTGTTTAGAGGTTCTATTTTCTGGTGTGGTGTGACTTTGACCTTGTCTGCATATGCTCCAGAGAATTGAGTTCATAAATCCTGCATCCAGCAGTCAATTCCAGAAACTTTCTTGTTAGCTAGCTAACTTCATATGTAGCTTGATGTCCCTATCTGATGCACTGTAGATCAAAGTGGAAGCCAGGCTGTTTTATACACAACCCAAAAGATGCCAAAATGTGCATTAGTAAAGCAACCTGATATTATTTTGGATGATAATAGTTCTTACTTCTAAGGACAAATATTTGTCTATAAATTGCACTGACACATGATTTTAAATACAGATAATAAGGATTAAAACATCATTGCCATTTATGGATCTGTTTTAGAAGCATCAGCTCGATTCAACTTGGCCTTAATCCCGACTATCCTTTGCTATTTGTGCTTTATGCCTTCATCAAGAACTGCCTACCTAAGAAACATCTCACCAAATAAACTATTTCTTGTTTTTCTAAATGTGAGGAGACTCAGACTGAATTTACACTGCAAATGGATCCTGATTCCTGAACCTTAAATTATATGAGAAAAGGGGTGAAAGAGAAAGACAAGGAAGGCAGCTTGATAGTGTAGAAACAATTGTCAAGTGACAGTTAATGACCAGCAGATTCTGTCTTTTCTTCAAAACCATGTGTATTGGAAAGAAGGGTGAATATGAATCTAGTTTGAAAGGCTTGATTTAGCTTGGTCTAAATATAAATTTTTTAATATGTATATATATATATATATATATTTTATTTGAGGCTTGACTTATTCTCAAGCTAAAGCCAAACCAAGCAGAGCTTAAACATGAGCCTGAGTCAAGCCAAATTTGAGCTGGAGACTGAATTCGGAGTTGAAATCAGCCCCTCACAAGATAGTTTTCCACAATGTCCCACAGCACATCCCTGCCGTGTATTGAGAATATCTCCCGATGTTGCCTCATTATTTCTCGTATTTATCATTGAGAGATGTTCCCAATACACAGCAGTGATGTGCTATAAGACGTGGGAAATGGGGGCTGATTTGAACTCCTGAATTCGAGCCTTTTTTTTCCAGGACTGAGGACAGCTATTTAACTTTGCTAGACTCGTGGTCTCGGATCCACCCCTAATTTGTTAATTTTGGCAGGACGGACAACCAACAGCGGTTTACATGCTCCAGGTACAGCAAGAACGGGGCCGGACTTCTCTGTAATTGTTGGTTCATGGCCAACATCATTCATGTGAGTTTTCATTTGCTTGCTAATGGCCAAACCTATGACCAATCAATAATCTGATTCTCCCATCGCATCCTTTGTGGACCCTCAGCATTAGACATTTTATGTTGACCATGATGAGTGCGGTGCTGCTTCCGTTAGTATTTTGATCGAAGGAAGAAGCAAGCATACCTTCCTCCGTGACTTGCGCAGGAGAGTTTTCCGCCGTTGGCTTCCAACTGGTCCACAACTGTCACTAATCAAGATCTTGAGTGAGTTCTTATCTTGCGCTTCTGTACCACCTTAAATGATTGAAACAGGATAGCTCCGTCCTCCGTTACTCTGATTATACGAGGTTCCGGATTCACTAATCAGTCGGTCGGGTTATCCTCTTTAGTGGGCCAGACTTTCATCAGGTGGACTCTCTTCTCCTGAAACCCAAGGCAGTATACTATTCTCTGGCATTTACCTTATTAACGGTTAGGGAAGTACCATAGTACCATACTACCAGACGTGGAAATGTGCTCTGGGCAGCCCGATAGGGCTCGTTAATCACCAAATGAGCAATTGATTGCCACGTGTCGCACCTGTGGGGTTATTCGAATTCTCTTTGCAAAATCATGCTTCGGATTCCATTTCCCTTAACGTAGCCTTGCCGGAATTCAAATGTATCGTTACTGTCTCTTTTTTCCAATTACTTTTATTTGCCGTCAAGACCTCCCTGAACTTTCAGATTTTACCATTAAGTTAGGGTGGTGAAGGACGAGTAGGTTGATTTACCAAAATACCTACTTTAAAAACTTGTATAAAATGGAAATTGCAACACAATTTATTTAGAAACCTAGAATTGCAACAAATACAACAAGAAATTAATATCAATTAAACCAATAACAAATGGAATTTGAAAAAAAATTGAATGAATATGTTGTTTAGAAAATAATTGGAAAAATGATAGTATGGGGATTTAGAGATGTTTAAACAATCACATGAGATTTTTTTTCAAAGTTAACTAATGTAGTTAGAGGTATAATTGGATCTGATTCAGCAAGATCCGAATATGATCCGATTATTGAAAATTTGCATTTGAATCTGATCCGAAATCAGATCGGATTTAAAGATATTGGATCCGAATTTGAATCCTAATGGGCTCAGATTGGATTTTGATTTAATCCGATTTTACTTTAATTTTTTAAAATACAAAAAAATTACTTTTCAACTTTTATATAATGAATTTTAATATAAATACATATACTGAAATAATTATATAAAATTTATATATTAAAATAAAATATGTTATAATATAATTAGATTAAAATTTTAATCAAATCCAATAGAATCAAATCTAAATTCAATCCGATTACATAAGCACATTATCCAAATCTAAGATAATAAGATCAAGTATTGAATTGGGCAACGGATTTTCAAATATATTGACAAGAATGTTAGAGATCTTTATTAAAATCTAAAAATTCAGGGTTCTTTTCGCAATTCAGGTAGATAATTAATTACCACTGCCCCTAAAATACATGGTAGTAGCACGTAATTAAAAAAAACCATGGTTACTCCTTTAGGTTGTAGTCTGCTTGAACCTTCCTGCCCAATAAATAAATCACGGACTGAGCGAGTTACAGGAAAATAAAATTTGAAAAGAAAAACAATAATTGTCAATCTTGTCCCGTAGCAAACATGCCAATCTGTATTTTCCATTGTTACCCAATAATCACTTTCCACGTGGCGCATCAGTGGACCCACACTCATTGATCAAACCTTTTAAGCTCTCTTCATCATAATACTCCACTCAGCTTTCTCGCCTTGGTCTCGCTCTCTCTCTCTCTCTCTTCTCCCCTCTCGAAGTTCTCAAAAACACATTTATTACAGTCTCTCACTCCTCCAAATCCAATAAAGTGTTTGATTTGATCATCATTTAATGGCTTCCTTTTCGCTACTCTTCGCGCTCATCGTCGCCTCCATGCTCCCACTCTCACTCACTCTAGCTTCGGAGCTAAAATTGGAGTCCTCAGCCATATCAGCGGCGCCTGCTTTCTTGCCAAACCCACCGCTCTCGGCTCCTTCGCCGGCATTATCCCCGGACATAGATCCGTTGTTTCCAACTCCAGGCGGGGCGAAGACTTCTCCAACTGTGTCGTCTCTGCCCACCATTCCTTCCAACCCAAGCCCTCCGAATCCGGACGAAATTGTTTCATTAGGGCCCGACTCGGGGCTTTCACCATCCCACTCTTTACCGGCCTCGTCTTCCAGCTCTCTCAGTTCAGTCGGGCCTCTAAATTGGGCAATGTTTCTGGGTCTGGTCGTGTTCTGGCAAACACAGCTTTTTGGCATGTGACTAGTGAGTGAGGTACTACTGCTGGTGCTGGACTGTTTGGGTGGGGGGAGCTGCAATTCAAGCATTCAATTATTGTCATTATTTGGTTCCACTTTTGGTTTCATGCCTGAAGATCTTCTAATTAATTTGTTCTTCTCTTTTCAAAACCTACTATAAAATGTTGTTAGTGCTCTAGGTTTTTCTTTCATCTTTCATGCTGTAAGATACCCTTTTTTGTATTTTAATTAATTTTGTAATTGGTTGTAATTTATTCTATTGAATTGAGAGTTAAAAGGTGGAAATTGGTTGGGAAGACTGGTGGTCAATTCCACCCTAGAGTTTGTGTTTCTTTTATTCACTTGTTCCTGCTGTTCTTTTTTTTTTTCAATTGAATCATTCATTTTATTAACATGGGTTGGGTCAGATTGGGTGGGGGCACATGGCTTTGGGGTAGGTATGGTAGCTCACATGGCTCTGTATAGACATCACAGTCAGTGAGACAGGGCATGTGAATGGGGGACTGTCTTCCATGACTAAAATCAAGCTATCTCAATTCTCAAAGATGACATTTAGTTCTAACGGTCATGAGACAGCAAAGCCCAACCCTGGCTGTGTCCTTGGCTAACTAACTGGCATTGTCATTTTGTCAAACACTAAGTTGGAAACACTAACTAGCATTGTCATTTTGTCAAACAGTGGCTGAATTGTTCTTTTTACTTGATAGGGCTTATTCTTCTTCTTGCATATGGCTTTAAAAGTAACTTATTACTTCCTCTTTCTTAAAAAGCAGTGAAGATGCTGAAAAAGTGTAAAGGTGCTCCTGGAAAACATCAAGGAAAGGGACTGTTGAGAATAAAATGGACAGTGATTGTACCTACACTTCTCCCAATTTCAATACTTGAAACAGAAGTACAGAACTATTAGTAGACACCTAAAAAGAATATATATACTATTAAATGAATGAGAATGGCAAAAGAAAATTACAATATCTTCATGACTATAAAAGCCTATTGTAAAGAGAAAACCCCAATAGCAAAAACCTAACTACCCAAATATAGATTTGTAAGCCCTATTTCTTCTACCTTATGACTACCAAAAAAATAAAAAATTTCTTCTACCTTATATAAATACATGAATCTATATGAGCCATCTTATATGGTTTACAATATCTTCATGAGCCATCTTTCTCTAGAGGGCTACAACGCTAGTTTGGGGATTCACAAACCCATTAAATAATTTCATTGAGAATGCTTCTTTCAGCTTGCTAAATTCGAAGGGACTTCTTTTCTTGGACGGTTCCTTGGCAAAATTCTTCTTCAGAGTCGCATTTTCCTCCTTCAGAACTTCTATAGCTAAGCTGAGTTGTCTTATTACTTCCCTCTTCTCTTCGTCCTTCTCCATTAATTTGTCTTTTTGGATCCTGTTTTCCACCTTGAGTCTCTCTATTTCTTCTCTAAGCCTCATCACTTCACTCTCACTAGCACTGATTTCACATGAAACTTCTTCCTCTTCCCTCTCTGCATCCACTTGAATTACTTCTTCCTCTTGTTCAGGGTCATCAACTTCAGACTCCCCAGATTCCTCGGAATCAAAATTCTCGGAGTAGCTATCATAAGACTTCTGCATGGGGCTTGTTATCTTCTGAGTTGAGTATTTGCTGTGATAAGGAGACCCTAATGGTGTGACCAGGCGGGCCCCAGATTCTGACTTAAGCTGATCAAATCGTTCGGCTAAGGAGCGGTGTGCCCGGTAGAAATCCTCAACCATGTTAACCAGCTCTGGCCGCTTCTTGTAGTACATCTCGGCACGCTGCGCAAAGGAATCCGCATCTTCTTCAATCAGTTTCAGCATTGCCTTTGTCTTCTCGTCAAGCTCTGTCACATAAGGAAAATTAGCCTCAGTTTAAGAAAATAAGCATAGTCACATGGACAGTGTCGTCGGTGGCAGAGGATGAATGCATCACTAGAATTTGATAATGATATTTGCTTATGTCTAGTCAAACTCCACTATGTCCAAATATCCAATATGTTTATTTTTAGATTGAATCAGATATGCCTACATCCGAATTTGATTTGTTCCTCAGATTCCACTTATGCTTTGAATTTAGATTGAATTCAGATCAAATTCGATAAATATTATCAGAAATAAAATTAAAATAATCTATAAGATAATCCAAAATAAGACTTGAACCCATGCCTCCTTTTGTAAACATACAACACTTAAACCAGCTTGCAAAAGAACTATACTGGATTGGATAGTGGTGGATCCATACTCGATCCGATCAAATATAAATAGATCAAATTTGGGTCACCCTTATGTTCTTTGTTGCAGCCAAATATACTTTATTATGCCGTCTATTAAAGAATGCTACAATAGAATCGGGTGGAACATGACTCCACAGCGAATACCATTGCAGCCCTATTTTTTAGGATTCCAAAAGGGTGGACGAAACCCCACTAGTCCCTAGGCCCAATCCATCATCTACATATTTTATTCAAAGGAAACTGGTAACACCGTGAACAACAGGATCTTGGCTCTTTGAAACTTAAAAAGTTAAAACCCCGAATGATTTTTTTTTTCTTTTTTGCCAGAAAAAAGGGTAACCCATTAGCTAGATCAAGTCATTACAACCTAAATTCAGGCTGCCCTCATTACATACCAAAACATTGTAATTGCAAGCATTATATACTAGAGTATGGGCAGTGAAATTCATTAGATCTACTAAATGATTTTTAGTTTCATAGACAGTAGGTGGCAAAAAATTAAGCTACTTCACCCCAGGTTTCCTAAAAACAGAACCAATAAGTGTGACAATCAGAGGACCTCGGTCACGATTCAGATTCTATGGTGGAGAGGAAAGGCAAGGCCCACCATGTGGTTTAGTCAGAAAACCAGGTTTCATTTGTCATAATTTGTTAAAATGATGAAGTTTGATAGACTAATCTTAGGGGTTGGTCCCCAGCACAGTAGTTTTCCTGAATTACTTTAATTTAGCACACTGTTAGTTGTTCTTCAATACAGTAACGTCTAACAAGAGAAAAATAACCAGAAATCAGAGCTACAAATACTAAAACTAGGGAGCCCCCAACAGTCGAGCTGTCCTGTAAATTAACAATGGACTGACTAGAGAGATAAGGAAGGGTGGGTACCCGTAAGCGTGGATTGGAGCCATGCGGAGCGCCTCGGGCTGTTGTGACTGTCGAACCACCACGAATAGGAAGGCTTCTTCATGCTCAGCATCATCATCTTCTCTTACCTTCACCAAAACCAAACACCACCCACCAACAAAATCAAGCCAAGTAACAGAAATGAAATAATATCAAGAGAAATTTAATTTGACTTAATAAAACTCCCACAATAGTTGGGACTCAACAAAATCCGGCTTATCTCAGAGCCTCCACAGCTCTTAATTTGAATTTTGAAGAACACTTGGAGGGCACACTTTGGGCTGTCTGTGTGTCGCTCCTCCCTCTCCGGGGTCGCAATTTGGAGACAATCCTCAGGGCAGTCCAGAACGAGCCACCAGATTTTGGAACTGGATATCTGATCGTGCTTATCTTTGGCGACAGCCAACTGGCTAAACGGTAGACGGGCCACCTATCCAGTGAACGGTCCTGATCGGCTGATCCCCTCAAATCGGAACACGTTCTGAGTAATGCAGCACTGCCCAAGTGCTAGGTGTCCCGTCACCGTGTCTGCACTGCAGACTGAATTCAAACAGGTATCGCTTTAATTTTGAAAGGGTATTTTTGTCAGAATGCCCTAAACATTGACGAAACGTGTCTTCAAAAACTAAGGATATTTTGGTCATTTCGGCTCAGAATTCAAATCGACTTCGAGGTACCAGACTCTAGACTCTAGTCTAGTCCAAAAATAAAAGCGGAGAAGTACTCCCTAGGGGTTTTTACAGTTCAGTCCATCTCTATGGTGGAGATAGGATCTAGGGGTGGCCTGAAACTCTGGAGTCCAAAAATAAAAAAAAATAACTAAAAAAACAGAGGAAAAGAAATGAAGAAAAACCCCAGCTTCCAGTGTTTAGCAACAACTCTATGAATGGCCAAAATAAGCGGAACCTATTCTAGCAAGATTCTGAACGCCGGATTCAGCTGCTGGAAACCGACGTCCCGGTTAAGAAGACGCGATCACCGGTCAGTAACTAAGTCAATGAGCTACGAAACATCAACACCAAATGCGAATCCAGTCGCCGAGATCTGACCCAACGAATTTCCTAACTTAACCAAATAAGAACTAAGCAGCAGGCCAACAAATGACACAAAACAAGCGTATTGCAAAGTAGGATATGGAGAAGAAGGAGACAGATTGAGAGAGAGAGAGAGAGAGAGAGAGAGAGAGAGAGAGAGAGAGAGAGAGAGAGAGAGAGAGAGAGAGAGAGAGGCGCACCTACCTTGAGTTCCCTCTCGTCGCTGGCTCCAGGGGAGGAGGAGGGAGACGTCCTTCTGTTCGCAAAACTCTGCTCCGACCGAGTAGACTTCAAACCACAGAAGAGGAGAGTGCTTTGTGTGATGTGTTTTAAAACATAGCCCGGTTTCGAGTTTGTCTCATTTTAGGACTGATACGAGCTATTCACCCTATTAGAACGTGACACGCGTCCCGAAGCTGATTTTTGAGCGTCGAGATAGGAATTAACGTACACATGCCTAAAATAATCTACCTTGAATTGTCTAAACTATCCCTACCCACTCCCGTTATTTGCCACCTAACTCTGCATAACGGCTTGGCTGAGACCGAATCAGCCCCCCCACAACATCCCCACCGTGTATCGGGATCATCTCTTGATGATGACATTCAATACATGGCGGCGATGTGCTGTGGGACGTTGTGGGGGCAGTCTTGTGTGGTGCTGTGCTTAGGGTTTTTGTTAGCTAAACCAACCCAGTAATTAAACGACTTCGGATTTGTTCCTTAGAACGCACCTCACACCAACCTCAGAGCACGTTGCCACCTCACACCAACCTCAGAACATGTTGCGGTCGTGCATTTGGAATATCTCTCCATGTGAATCTTACATCATGTCCCAGTTGGAACATCACTCATACTAAAGGGGCGTGTTTTTTTCGGATTTTGAGAGGGGGAAAGTTGGTCAATGGGATTTTGGTTTCCATTGACCAAGAATCTCATGTTCTTTTTTCAGATTTATGTGGGGATTAGGGAATGTTTATTTTCTTGGGTAAGTGATACCTATCTCTTAAGTGGGTAAATAACTTTCTCACTTAGGGGGAAAGTTGCTAACACTTGAATGGCACAAAAATGCCCTTTTCAATAATAGATTTATATGGCTAAAATGGTCATTGCCTTATTTACATGAGAAATAAAAGAAAATGGGTAAATGCACTTGCCCGGATAAGTGTTTCTTAGGAAAAACTTACCCAGATAATTGCATTTACCCGACTAAGTAACTTACAAAAAAGCGAGCGAGGCCTTAAATTATTATTCATGGGAAGTGTCCTCGATATATGATATATGGTGGGATGTGACTATCAAGCTAGTGTGAAACGTACTCTTGTGAGGAGAAATCTGAATTCCCATTAAAGGGATTTGTGACTGCATTGGCTTGTTGGGACAAATGTTTGGAGTGTTTGTTAGTAGCAGTTAGATCTATCAAAAAAGTAAAAATTTACGAGTAATCCAATCCGTCGTCAAAATTCAGGTTGGGTAGGGATGGGCCACTGGCCACAGGCTCACGAGTTCACATCAACGCCCCACAAGGGGGTGCCCCACAACGCCCCGCAACACATCCCGACCTTATATTGGGAATATCTCTCGATGACAAGTATGGGAGATGATGTGACATCATCAGGAGATATTCCCAATACAAGGTCAAGATGTGTTGTGGGGCGCTGATGTGAACTCCAGACTCACAAGTAACCTATTTTGAATCGAATGATTAAACTTGTGTTTTTGGTAAAAAAACCATTGATCCATCTGATCCATGGGTCAAATCCGATCCGATTGCTAGGGCTAGGTTATAAAACTAAACCATTCAATTTAGACTCTTTCTGGTTTGCAGGAATAGGGGTTTAGAATCAGAATCAAAATGAGCTATTCTGACTCCAATTGTTTAATTGAATGGAATCAGAATCCTATTCCCATTCCTATTGAAATGGCATTCCCCCATTTGAGGGAATAGTCATTCCCTACCCCTCTATTAGGAATGAAATCCCATTTTTATTGATTCCAATTCTCATTCTCATTTCTGTTTGAACCAAATAAACTTTGGGAATAAACCATTTCCATTCCAATTCTAATTCTAACCGCAAACTAAACGTATCCTTAGCTCTTTTTTTGTCCTTTTACTTTAGAGTGCTTCATAAAGTGGTTCACTCCTAATTGTGGTCCGACCTGTCGGTTTGAACCCACATTCATTCATTGATACGAGCTGGAACATGTGGAATCATTTTGAGCCACTAGTAAACCATTCCCACATCTCATATTTTAAGGGTTGGCCCTTATTTATAACGTTTCTTGTCATTTTGATTTTTTCCCTTCATTGAATGATCTTAGAAGAAAGTGTCAAATCCGACCCGAACCGGGAAAGCATCAATGGAGTGAGATGGCATTATGATTTTGATTGTGATATGGGCCTTTAAGCTTTTACCAAGAAAAAATAGATTGCAGATTTCGAATCGGCATAAATTTGAATAAATGGGCACAGCTTGGCAGTTTTCGAGTAAGACAAGGGTATTATAGGGATTTCATTTCACAGGGAATTAATTGACTGGGTGTTAGAGATGGAGCGTGCTGGACAAAGAAAGAAAGAGATTGCAACGGTCGAAAAATCGCTTTAGGTGTGGGCCATCGTGACTCGGTGAGTCGGTGGTCGTGGACGAAGAATCTCTGTGTGGCTTCGTCCTCAATGACGAGTTGGCAACTGTCACAAGGTTGTTGGGACTTGGGAATCAGCTGTGAAGCGCCTCGTGTTTGGATAATAGATGTTTGGTTGCAGGCATCGTGTTGTTGTAGGATGACTAAATAATCCATGCCGATCACAACCTGGGCTGAAGGCTGAAGCTATTTGAGCACCAAACAGGCTCATTGTCTGAGCAGCCTGAGATGGGTGGATAGACTTTAGGGGGGCGTTTTTTTTTTGGATTTGGAGAGGGGGGAAAGTTGGTAAATGTGATTTTGGTTTTCATTGACCAAGAATTTCATGTTTTTATTTTTCAACTTCATATGGGGAATAGGAAAAGTTTATTTTCATGGGTATCACTTTTCCAGGAAAATGTGATACTCATCAACTAAGTGGATACATAATTTTTCTATATATGGGAAAAGTTGTCAATATTTGAATGAGACAAAAATGCCCATTTTAATAATGGATTTCTAAGGTTAAAATGCCATTGTCTTATTTACCTGGGAAACAAAATAATATGGGTACATGCAATTTACCGAAAAGGGAATAGGCATCGTGTTGTTCAAACTTTAAACTTGGTGAATGGTGACCACAACATTTAAGGCTGCATTTGGTTGCAATGTAAACCTTGAACCAAGTATAAATTTTGCCTAAGTTTGGAAAGAGTATAAATACAAATGTATAGAATACAAAACCTTGTATTTTGTATTCTTTTGTATAGTCTGTTCTATACATATTTGTATTTGTGAGCCATATATGATTCAGTTGGTAAAAGTACAAATACGAATACATACAATAAAAATACAAGGTATAGAAATATAAAGTACAAAATTTGTACAGTATATATTTGTATTTATACTCTTACCAAACTGAGCCTATAATTCACACTCCTACGCGATACAAAATTTGTAATTTTTATCTTATTTGCTGTCACTAGTAGTCTAGTAGTTTAGTATAAAATTTGCATTTAAAAAACTAATGCAATCTAGTACCACCTTCCCATAACCTCAAAATTTTCTTATATAAAGTGGACCACATCATCACGCTTCCTACCTCATTCCCAAACAAATAACCTTATCACACTTTTATTTTTTATTTTATTTTTCACAAATAAAATACAACGCCCCAAATCTGAAGCAAAAGTAAATCAAAATTTACACTTAGCCTATTTTGTCTTCTATGCTTTTAAACCTATGCAAATGAAATGATAGGACAGATAGAGGGCTGTTGTGCCATACACGAAGAGTGGTGCATGAACATGAGAAACTGTGATTGTTGCATCATAAAACTTCGGATCCGGAGATACAACGCTTTATCGGTAAAGGCTCCATAATAATTGCAAGGTGCATGTACTAAAGTTTGAACTTCACACGTTGGGGTGGTGATTCATTATTTCATTAAGAGATGGACCACCAGTGGCGGTATTGGGATATGGGCTGTAGGAGGATTTAATTATTTATATAAATAAATAAATAAATATATATATGGGTGCTCTCTTCGTGCAAGAAATAGAATTTAATTATATAATTCTATTGTTAATAACTAGAATTAACAATATATATATATATATATATTTAATTATATAAATAATAATAGTTATTATAAATATTGTTAATAACTAGATACTGAACCGTTTGAATAGTTTTAGCTGTTTTTTATTTTTTATTTTTTTATCAGAATGGATTGATCGTTTGGTTTGAACGGTTGGACCATTTGACCAAGTAATCGGACCCTTGACTGGTTCGGTCACCGGGTTGGTTTTAAAATTATATAAATATTGTTAGATAATTAGATATATATAATTATCTAATTATATAAATATATAATAGTTATTATAAATAGTGTTAATAACTAGATATCGAACTGTTTGAACGGGTTTGACCGTTTTTTATTATTTTTTTTAATTTTTTATTTTTTTTCAGAATGGGCCGACCGTTTGGTTCGAATGGCTGGACCGTTCAACCCGATAACCGGACCCCTGACCGGTTCGGTCTCTGGGTCGATTTTAAAAACCATGATGTTATGTTATTCAAGCGTGTGACTCATACGACCCGAAAATGGAACCATTTTGGCCATTGATTTTTGGGTCGACAATTCAACCGTCTGGTTCGAATGGACATCCCGTTCTAACAACAAAAATTTAAAAAGGCCAAAAACCATTGAACGGGTCAACGGGTTAACGGTTCGACCACTCGGGTCAATAGGTTGTTGACCGATTCAACGGTTTTTGGCCAGGGACCGGGATTGGAGTAAAACGGAATTGGTTGCCTAGACGGTTCCCAATTAAAAATATAAAAAAACAAACGACCCGTTCTTAAAACAAAAATTACAAAAAAATTGTGTGTGAGGTCCATTAATCAGTATCATACGTGTTATGTCATTCGAGCATGTGACTCATACGACCTAAAAACGGAACCGTTTTGGCCACTGATTTTTGGGTCGACGGTTCGACTGTTCGGTTCGAATGGATGGCTGTTTTGACAATAAAATAAAAAAAAGAACAAAAACCATTGAACGGGTCAATGGTTCGACCGCCCGGGTCAATGGGTCGTTGACCGATTCAACGATTTTTGGTCAGGGGCTGAGATTAGAATAAAATGGAACTGATTGACTGGATTGTTCCCAATTAAAAATAAATAAAAAACAACAAAAAACCATTGAACAAGTCAAACGGGTCGATGGTTCAACTGCTCGGGTCAATGAATCGTTGACTGATTCAACGATTTTTGGCCAGGGACCGAATCAACGGGTCGATGGTTCCATTTCAGACCCTGCGAAGCAGGCCCCTCCGCTAGTTCATTATTAAGAGAAAAGACTGCTATTTTACTATGGGTCATAGTCATAATAACAAAGTCTTCAATAATAAGTCTATGCCCCCGCCCGTTATCATCCACGGATCTCATTTATGAAGACTTTCCCAAGTCTTGATAGTGATCCAGTATATTCCAATCAAGTGAATGAAATCAAAATTAACTTTAATGCTTTTTGCAGAAACAACCGGTGTTCTATTGCTTGTGTGGCCAAAAATCACTTTGGCCAGATTTTAGACTTTAAAGCATATGAAATTGGATGTACAAGTGTACAACTATTAATCTTGATGAAGCATGGACTGTTTGGGAAGCTAATCTTGCCCTCAACTTCAACGGGAAACCCATCACAATTGAAGGAGAGTCTAAGTTGGTTATTGATAGCTTGAAGAACCGAGTGAAACCCCCATAGAGACAAAGAATGATCATCGAAGGTTGCAGAACTTTGATTGAGAGGATTGATGGTAACACCTACTAGGAAGGTAATCAAGTGGCTGATTAGCTTGCAAATTTTGCTCACTCCAACGATGTATCCATTCCTTCTCTTCCCTTTTCTTTAAGCATTTTATCTTGTGCTAACATTTGGGGACGTGATAGGCCCCCAATTGAATTGAATTACATTGCTTTATCTTTTATGTTTGGCCCACTCTACCCCACACAATCACAGACCTTTGACCTCTCTATGTTGAATTGAATCAGCATTAGACAATTAATCTCACCCTTTTGTGTTAGTGTTAATAATACAGAGAAATGTAAGTGAAACAACGTTATTGTTGGGTTTATGGGTTTCATCAAGGGTATTTTAGGAAATCTTATAAATATAACTTGTGTTATGTCTTGTAATCTCAGCTATTGGAGATAACTAAGGTCCAAGGGCTAGTATCTATTAGGTTTGGGTCGAGATTAAGGAGCCAAGGGTTGAAAGGTGGAGATTAAAAGTGGCACTCTAGAGTGGATGGCTGAGATAGAAAATGGAATGGAGGGCTGACATCTAATGACTAGGGGCTGAATGGTGTTATGGGCACACCATCCAGGAACGCACTGCGGAGCAGTCATAGGCAGCAGCATGCATGGCAGGCCGCACAGCAGCAGGCACCGCTTGGCAGCGCCGCACAGCAGCACGCACCGATAGCGCGCAACGCGCACCGCCAGGCAGCAGTGCGCACCGCACGCACCGCGCACCCACCCGGCACCGCACGGCAGCGGCACCATGGCGCGTAGCACGCACCGCCAGGCAGCAGCCCGCACCGCACGCACTGCACGACAGCACGCACCGCGCACACTCCCGGCACCGCACGGCAGCGACACCTTGAGCTGCGCGCACGCACCGCGCGGCAGCGGCACCATGAGTCGCGCGCACGCACCCGGCAGCAGTAGCAGAGCGGGGCCCACACGACAGCTCATAGGGGTGGGCCCACCCTTATCCGGACACGTCAAGCCAGCTCGCCGCCAGCCTACCTTATCCTTATCTTATCCCTTATCCCTTATCTTTATCTAATCTTTTTATCTTTATCTTAAGTAAGAGTGAGTTACCATTAGGAGTAGGTAATTAGGAGTTTGAGTTCAAATTGGAGTTTGAGTTTAATTAGGAATTCCCTTCTGTAATCTCCTATTTAAGGAGCTACGAATTGAAATAAAGGTATTCAGTTTTCCAGTCAAGAAAATAGTGAGGAGAGTTCGGGTGGTCTTTTGGACAAATCACCCATTCAGTTCCACAATAGGGTCTACACGCAAGAGAAGGCGCAAGGGGAAGCAGGGCTTTCGCACCGTGGACCGGCCCGTGACGGGATCCTACACGCGGGACCATAACAAATTGGTATCAGAGCCAAACGTCATGGGCGATATGGAGCAACTATCTTCCAAAGTCCACGAACTGGAATACCAACTTGTAGAAACCAACATGGAGGTTCGTGAAGTCAGGGAAGACGTCGGGGAGATGCGACGCCTGCTGGAAGCATTCCTCTCCAACAAAGAAATGAGTTCGGAGGGAATCGCCAACACCAATAGATGCCGTCCGGACTGGGCAGAGGCATGCAGCGAACAACAGATCGCTGCCCCTACAGCTGCAGTTATTTTCAAGGATCAGCGCACGGAGGATGAAACTGTAAAGTCTCCTCCTTTGGCCGGGGACGATGTCACGAACATTATAGTAGAACCCGTAGAATGCGCTCCTTTGACGAAGACAGGTGGGTTTGGCGATGTTGCTGGGGCTTTACCGGAGGCCTTGGCTCGGCGTGGACATAAAGCTATGGTTGCGGCACCACAGTATGGTAACTATACAGAAATCCAAGAAACAGGAGTGTGCAAGAGATGTAAGTGGAGGGGCAGGATATAGAGGTAATTTTCTTCCAAGCTTATACTGATGGCATAGATTTTGTGTTCATGGACAGCCCTTCTTATAGAGAAGGGTGGGCACCCTTGGGTCCTTCTTATAGAGAAGGGTGGATACAATTGGGATTAGAGAGAAAGAGGGGGTGGCAGCTGGGTTTTAGCAAAGATATGGGCACCCTAGGGTTTCTAATGAAGGGTTAGAATGGTTCTAGGGTGATCCTAAGGCTGAGAAGAGAATGAGAGGGTGCCCAATATTATGTAGGGCTGAGATTTGGGCGCCTAGAAATGGAGGGTGGAGATTAAGGTGCCTAGGGTTGAAAGGTGGAGATTAAAATGAGTGGGTGGCGCCCTAGAGTGGATGGTTGAGATAGAAAATGGAATGAATGGCTGAGATCTAATGACTAGGGGCTGAATGGTGAGGATTAGAAGTTAGGTGGCGCCTTAGGGTTAAAAAGCTAAAAAGAGAGTGCCCTAAAATGAACGGTGGAGATTAGAAGGGATGGAAGGTGGAGATTAAGCAGCTAGGGGCGGTTAGGGTTTGCTAAGGATGAAAAGAATGAGCTAGAAGGTGCCCTAGGGTTTGCTAACGAGAGGGGAGCATGCTAATACAGTAGGAGGGGTGCCATTCTGGGTTTAGTAGATAAGAGGCTCCCTCCTGTTCATAGTTTTTCACAGAAACACCCCTCCTCCCAACTGGACTTCACACCAGCTTCCCAAAAACTGCATTTCAGCCATGTAACTTCCCCAGTTTTCCACAGAAGTTGCACAGAGACCCTCAGAGGTCACAACATTGAATTTAACTGGGAAAAGGGCACATTTTGACTATTCTAAGGCCGAAAGTACTCCTGAAATTATGCCCTTAAGGCATCAAAATACAGAGTTATCACACCCCCAACTTAACTATTGCTAGTCCCTTAGCAATGCAACCTTAAAATTACACTGAGTAAAGAGATCATTCCCATTGCAAGATCATCCCTCACAAAATTAGCCAAGTATCCTGATTCCAAAATTCTCAAACTTTGTATAGATCGGTATTGAGCTTAAGGGGTAAAACTGTCATAGTTTGAATATCGCAGAAACTTGGCTTAAAAATCTTATTTACCCTTCCATTTGTAGACTATCTTGATGAGCTGAGATTGATTTTTGAAATCAGGTGGGTATTCTTCTTATCATTTTTTATAGTGGATTTTTGCCCCTGAACTTGATATGCACACTTATTTTTATTGTTACCTTCCACTGTTTCACGCGAATCTCGACACTTGCCTTAGGTGAAGAGACCCAATTACTAAGTGTTAGGTAAGTGTCTTTGGCATTCCCTTTTCTGTTTGACGCGAATCTCGACACTTGACTTAGGTGAAGAGACCCGATTATTAAGTCTAGGGTGTCCATTGACCTTTTATTCTTTTCTTTTTGCAACATTGTTCAGGGCAGTCCACTGTTTCTAACAATTTGAAGAATTTTTGTCTAATTTCTCTATCTTTCTCTTCTTCTCTTAGCAGGGGCAAACTTGGGAGTATTTCCCAATTTCTAAATGGTTTCGAAAATATTCAAATAAGACCAATTTTTACTCCTATCACTTGCTACCAATTTCTACAAAATTCAATATTCTTTTATTAGTTTCCTCAACTTTTTTTGTTTGGAAATCTTTTTCAATGGAAAAAAAAAATTATTTTTCAATGAAATTTTAATTCTACATATTTAAAGGCTTAGCTTCCCAATGAAATTTTTTTCATTTTCTCTCTCTTTCTCTTTCTCTCTCTCTCTTTCCTTACCTCCCAACTTAAGCGCCATTGTCCCCAATGGCATGACTAGACTGATGCAAAAAGGACTTGGGCCAAAGGGAACAATCAAGAGGGTTTTCTTGAGGGGTTCAAGGTCTACCAATTGGTCTCGAATCAAGAAAAGAAACAACTCTAATCCTACAGACAACCGAAAACTACGTTGGGTTGCCTCCCAACCAGCGCTAAGTTTAACGTCTTCAGCCAGACACATTCACGCACTTCTTTCATCTACACTCTCAGACTCACTTTCTTCTTCACACAGACAGGGCTCAGATTGGGCCAACCAAGGGTCAGACAGGGCATCTAAAAGATCGTCCACTATATCTACCTTGAACTCATCTTCCCCTAGGTTTGGATACTTAGTGGCACTAAATACATTTAGCTAGACTTTCTGCTCCCCAAATGAAATGTCAATTTCTCCCGATTTACAGTTGATGTTTGCATTGGCCATTGCTAGAAACGGACGTCCTAAGATTATTGGGTTATGGTTCAACTCCTTGGCTTGGGTCAGGTCTAGGACAAAAAAATCTACTAGGAAGTAACAGTCCTCTATCCTAACAATGACGTCCTCAATAACACCTTGAGGAGTCTTGACTGACCGATCAGCGAGTTGCAGGATTACTGGGGTCGGTTTTAACTTGCCGATCCTAAACCTATCGTAAATACTAGAATGAAGCATATTCACGCTGGCCCCAAGATCCAATAGGGCCTGAACGAAAGTGATTCCAGAGATGACACAGCTTATGAGAGGAGCACCAGGGTCATTCATTTTCTGGGGAAGTTGGTTTAGGAGATCCACACTAACATCTACCAAGAGCATAACCTTTTGTGGGGCCAATCGTGGCTCCCTCTTTTGAGTACATACTCTTTCAAGAACTTGGCATAGGCCGGGACTTGTTGGATCGTGTCGAGGAGAGGGTTGTTAATATGGACTTGCTTGAATAACTCCCTGATCTCCTCGTTGCTAGTCTCTTTCTTCTTTCACACCGGCCCGGCTGTGAGTGCAATTGGATAGGGAACTACAGGTTGGTTCAGTATAGGCTCTTCCTCTAAATTTTCCTTTCCTTTTTCTTTCCCCCAACTTATGGTCTTATTGCTCATTTTCTTCTTCACCAATGTTTTCAACTTTCTTTTTCTCATACAGGTCCTCTAAAATCCTTCCACTCCTTAAGGTTGTAATAGCCTTGGTATTTTCAAAATGAGGGTTCTTAGGAGGTGGTTGAATCTGTTATAGAGGAAAACCCGATGGCTGATTTCTAGGATTCGCAACCGGTTGACTCGGTAGTTGCCCTACTTCTCTCCTTGCCTTTGCTTTAGCTAACTGTCATATTTGGTTTTCTAATTTGGCAATGGACTGCTGTTGATTTAGGATCAGCTGCTGAAACTGCATGAATATCTACTGTACGGGTTTGGGGAGGTTGTGGGTAAGCCTGATACGATTGAGCCAATTGATTCCTAGAGTACATCTACTAGAATTGACTCCACACTTGTGGCCTCTGAAATTGTTGGGCCATGGAGTTAGATGGATGATGATACTGTTGGGACTGTGTGTAGGTTTGGCATGGTTGAGCCGGTTGAGTCCTAGGGTAATCATTGTACTTCCAATGAATAAGGGCTTCAGACCACTGAGAGTGCACACCTGGTAGGGGGTTTCCCCACCTAGGGTTATATGGGCGAAAGAATGGGTTAGCATTGGGTTCGAAAAATTTGTTGGTTGCATGCACTTGGTCTGGAATGACTGGTTGACATGGGCCCACCGCAGGGCACTGGCTAACATGATGGGTCAGGCTTGCACAAATGGAACATGTTGGATATGATGACAAGGTTGGGCATGGGCCACTTTGTTAACGAAATGCAAGGATTTGATCGTCTTTGGGCCATCCCATTAATCTTATCCAGTTGTTGAGACATATGTTCTAATTTATCCGTGGCTCAGGTTGGAAGTAGTTTCTCATTCCACAAACTCCGGCCATTGAATTCATTTTATTTTGTTTTAACCCCCATTTTCTTCTTTTTTTTTGAAATTTGAAATTTGAAATTTTAATTTTAATTTCAAATTTAGATTTTGAAATTTAAATTCTGCAATTTAAACTCAAACTTGAATTTTAAAATTTTTTATTTTCTCCTTCTTTTATTTATTTTATTTTTTATTTGAAATTTAAATTTAGATTTTGAAACTTAAATTCCTGAAATTTAAATTCAAATTTTAAATTTATTTTTTTTTAAATGCAAGCAATTCAAACACACGACCTACGGGCTGACCTAAGGTTTCCTAAACTAGTGGTTCGACCAATGTGAATCCTCTTAGGTTCACTTGGAATTATACCACTTCCTTTGGATAGCCAAGTAAGAGGTGGGGATGTGGGAGGCTCCCCTTGCTCTCGCAAGGACCTAATTAAGTAACCACAAAACCCACTTAGGCTTAGCTGATTAACCTCTTTCCTTAGACACCAACCGTCGATTATGGGAAGTAATTACAAGCTTCCCTAAAATTCAGCACACTTTTGAACCAAATGTGAGGCTCCCTAAAAGATCTTGCTATCCAAATTTTAAATTAGGGTTTAGGGTGAACCGCACGTTAAGGGTGGTGATTTTTGGGCCAAGGAAGGGTGATGAAATCTCCACCTTATCTTATTTAAGTTGGATTGCCCTTAAATGGATTAACGAAAAAAAAACACAACAAATAGAATAAATGCAACTAATTACAATGTATGAACAATTATTTCTAATATGCAATTTAGCAATTTAACATAAAATAATAAAATAAAACTAATTCAGCAAAAGGAACAATTAAAATAATAAAAAAAGAAAGAAAACCTAACACATCCACAACTAACAAGATAATTTCAACAATTAAATAATCCTAAATGATGCATGCTCTAGAATATCAAACCCTAAATGTTGGAATGCAAATGAATTTTTTTTTAATTTTAATTTTAATTTTTTAAATTATTTTATTTTATTTTATTTTTGAAATTCGAAATTTAAAATTTTGAAATTCAAATTCAAATTCATATTTAGATTCGAATTTAAATTTAAATTTCAAATTTGAAATTTAAACTCAAATTCGAAAATTTGAACAATTTCCCATTTAACAATTAATTATTCAATTAAATAACTAATTAAAGGGCAACTAAATAAAGCAACAAATAATTATTGCAAACAGTAAATAAAAAATTAATTGTGATAAAAATAAATTAGCAACTATGAAAACAAATTCTAACAAGAAAAAAAAATTAGCTACTCGAAAGATGAAACCGAAGATAAAAAAAAAAGAAAGATTATTCAGCAATAAAAAATAAAATAAAAGAAACGAAAAAAAAATATCTGAGAATAAAAAACAAACAAACCTAATAAAACAGAAATTTGAACAAGAAATTAAAATAAAGAAAAAGTTAGATTTAGAAACAAAATGAAAGAAAAATAATACTAAAAAAATAAATTGGATCTAGAAAAAAAAATTAATTAAAAATTCAAAAATCACTATTCTACCAAAAAAAGAGAAAAAAATAAAAAATAAAATGGGACGATTACACCTGAAATGCAATCCAATTAATCTTCTCTTTTCTTCTCTCCTACAGTCCCACAATGCTCCGGTACCCTACCTTTCGCTATTTCATCCTACAAAATCAAAGAGAAGTAAGAATTAAAATGAGATAATGGATCAAGTAATAAAACAAAAATAAAAAATAATGAAACAAATCTGGATAAAGCAAATAATTTTTTTTTCCGTTGCTTCCCCGACAACAGCGCTAGTAAATGGTTAATGGTGAGACTTCGGAACACCAATTTTAATATTTATAAATTTTTTTTCGATTCTCAAACATTTACAAACGTAGTAAATGGTGAGAACAAGTCGTATCCATAGGGAAGCGAGGGAAAAATCGTTATTTACATAAATCCGGGAAAGATAACACAATTGAGAGTTGCATAAACATTGAATTTAATTAATTAAACTGAAATTCATTAAAATAAAATTTGAACAATGCTGGGAGTGAAAAGTGCAAAATAAATAAATAAATAACAGAAATAAATAAATAAGAGGAACGAAATAAAAAGTTTGTAATCCGATCAGAGGTAGCAATCTCCGGATCTCTCCTTTGAACCTCGAATTTCTCGAGCTAGGCTTTCCGTCTTACCTGGCCAAATTCCAGATCTGTAGAAAAGAAACCAAAAATCAAACTGAATGAAAGTAAATTGCATAAAGGATAAAACGAAACTGGAAATGAAAGAACATAAATTAAATTTAAGACTAATGGTTGGGATCTGAATCCAAAAGTGGTAGTAGTGGCTTAGGCGAACTGCAAGCAGGAACCCCTCCTCTTGCCTGGGCATCTTCCTCTTCCTCTACCCTTGAACTTCTTAAGATTAGCCTTTCGTCTTACCTGGGGGCAGAATCCAACCCCTTCTCAGGAGCCCTTGGGTCCTTCTTATTGAGAAAGGTGGATACAACTGGGATTAAAGAGAAAGAGGGGGTGACAGCTGAGTTTTAGCAAAGATATGGGCACCCTAGGGTTTCTAATGAAGGGCTAGAATGGTTCTGGGGTGATCCTAAGGCTGAGAAGAGAAGGAGAGGGCGCCCAATATTATGTAGGGCTGAGATTTGGGTGCCTAGAAATGGAGGGTGGAGATTAAGGAGCCTAGGGTTGAAAGGTGGAGATTAAAAGTGGCACTCTAGAGTGGATGGCTGAGATAGAAAATGGAATGGAGGGCTGACATCTAATGACTAGGGGCTGAATGGTGAGGATTAGAATCCAACCCCTCCTCTTGCTCGGGCTGAAAGGAGGGTGGAGATTAAGGAGCCTAGGGTTGAAAGGCGAAGTGCAAGCAAGAACCCCTCCTCTTGCTCGGGCGTCCTCCTCTTCCTCTACCCTTGAACTTCTCAAGATCACTTGGGTCCTTCTTATAGAGAAGGGTTGATACAATTGGGATTAGAGAGAAAGAGGGGGTGGCAGTTGGGTTTTAGCAAAGATATGGGCACCCTAGGGTTTCTAATGAAGGGTTAGAATGGTTCTAGGGTGATCCTAAGGCTGAGAAGAGAAGGAGAGGGTACCCAATATTATGTAGGGCTGAGATTTGGGCGCCTAGAAATGGAGGGTGGAGATTAAGGCGCCTAGGGTCGAAAGGTGGAGATTAAAATGAGTGGGTGGCGCCCTAGAGTGGATGGTTGAGATAGAAAATGAAATGAATGGCTGAGATCTAATGACTAGGGGCTGAATGGTGAGGATTAGAAGTTAGGTGGTGCCCTAGGGTTAAAAAGCTAAAAAGAGAGTGTCCTAAAATGAATGGTGGAGATTAGAAGGGATGGAAGGTGGAGACTGAGCATCTTGGGGCGGTTAGGGTTTGCTAAGGATGAAAAGAATGAGCTAGAAGGCACCCTAGGGTTTGCTAATGAGAGGGGAGCATGATAATATAGTAGGAGGGGCACCATTCTGGGTTTAGCAGATAGGAGGCACCCTCCTGTTCTCAAATTTTCACAAAAACACCCTCTCTCTCAGCTAGATTTCACACCAGCTTCCCAAAATTTCAGTTCAGCCATGTAACTTCCCCAATTTTCCACAAAAGTTGCACAAAGACCCTCAAAGGTCACAACATTGAATTTAACTGGGAAAATGACACACTTTGACTATTCTAAGGCAAAAAATACCCCTGAAATGATGCCCTTAAGGCATCAAAATACAAAGTTATCAACCCGCCCATTTACTTGGCGGATTGGAAATGGGTTGATCACCCATTGGGTCAATTTAAATGGGTTGGTTGTGGATAACCATTGGGTTAACCACTACAGATATAAGTATTAATTCTTTAGCCATTTTTTTTATTTTCTTCATTTGAATGAAATAATTTACATTAATGCATTAATTTTCTGTTAATTATTGACTAAATTTAGTTGTCTCGAATCAACACACTTCACCCAAATTGACATAAATCCAAATTAGCTTGACCCAAGTCTAGACCAGCTCAACTTGGTCTAAATATGAATAGACTTGATCACCTCAGTTCGATTTGTTTGGTTCAGTCAACCATTCCGAACTTAACCTGACCCAGGACATGCCAATCCGACTCAACCCGAATCATCTGGGATGAGTCCGAGTGGGATGGTTTGGTCTGGCTTGACCCAAAATCTGCCCCTCTTGCTTTGTGGACCTCCCGGGTCGACCTGTATCTGCACAACCCTGACCCAGATCCGAGTTGGTCCGACTTACTTCTCTTGACCCGCTTCGGGCAAGTCTATTCAGTTCCAAACCCATGTACGAACCTGATATGGGCCGGTCCAAGTCAATCCGCCATTGACTGAACCGATATGGTTTGGTCCGACCAGGCTGATCCAGATCTAAACGGTTCAACCACCCTTGATGTGATTAGCTTGAAGGTAATCCAATTAGATTGTTCAAGTTGGTCTGACCGGTTTGAACTAAGTGGTTTGGTCAAACCCGAAACTTGAACATAGTAAAATGGCTTCACCGCTTCAATAAAAATAATATGCATGGTGATTTGAACCTTCACCAATTGTATAGATAGAAACTACTATTATCACCAAGCTATGACCAACTTATTTGTTAAGAGAGAGTTAGTTTTTTGTTTTAAGTATATTTAACTATAAGATTAATGGGTTTGGGTGGATTGGATTGGGTTAAAGTGGGTTTGGATTGAACCCAACTCATTTAATTTTATATAACTGGGTCATTAATGGGTTGATGGTTAGATGGGTTGGGTTAAAACTCAACCCAAATCAAACCCAACCCAACCCACCCAATTGCCACCGCTAGTTTGCATCCATCAAATAGAAACAGTAATGCACTTTCCTCACGATATGATTATGTCAGGAAAAAAAAAACATTTTTCCCCTCTTAATCAATTCACTTTTGTATGGCAAATAAATGCTCACACACCTGAACCAGGGTACATAAATACCCTAGTTTGACGTTTGTATCGCAAACAAATGTAGCTTAGAGTGTAAATGTTGGTTTAGTGTAAATATGCACTCTGGTTCAGTTTTTCTAGTATTTGGCAAGAACGCATTTATGCATTGACAATGACAGAAAAAACAATTTTCAAGACATATTTACATCGAAAGTGAGATGTAATTTTACATCGGAAAAAAGAAACAAATTTGTATTCAAAGTGGTTTTCTTTCAAAAAGGTATATTACTTTGTCGAGATTCGTGCATGCATCCATTAGAACTAAAAGTTTGTTTAATAAGAAAGTAAATTTATCAATACAAAACTAACCAAACTTTGCATTTGTATACAATAACCCAAATGCACTCTGCATATTTGCATTTACACTCTATTTGACATTTGCATCGTTAACGCAACCCAAGGATTTGCAAAGCTTGGACCAAAACTAAAATATCGGAAACTGTTATAACCATGGTTTTCAAAACCAGACCAGATGGTCGGATTGGAAAAATCGAGAACCGGTTTCGATTTTCCCCAAAATCGTTGATTTTGGTCAGCAAACCAATGGCCCAGGCGGTTAATTGTTCGAACGGTTTTGACCATTTTTTATTTTTTAATTTTTCGTCAAAACAGGTCGACCATTCGGTTCAAGCAGTCAGACCGTTCAACCCGGTAACCAGACCCCTGACTGATTCGGTCTTCGGGTCGTTTTTAAAAACCATGGTTATATAGTTGATAGTCTAGCTGAAGCCGATCTAAAGGTATATCAGTATAAGCAGTGTACTGAGTACACCACAACCAATTGCCTGGAGACTGGAGAGAGACCCTATACCATAATCGGACAAGATTAAATGCCTTTTAACCATATTTTTTGAACATTATTTGCACTTATAAACATTTTCAACTTAATACCACTTTTCCATGATTTGCAAAGAAAATCAAATTTTAAACTCAATCCCAGCCAGCCAAGTTTGACATCCTCGCGAAAAAACAGAGAAGAGCAACGCTACGCATTCATCTACAGTTTTCAAAAATATCCTAAAGCGTCCATATCTCTCAGTCGAGGATTCTTCATTCTTGTTAAACCCCTATTTATAAGGTTATGTTTGATTTTGATAGAAATGACGAGAAATCTGGAACCCCTAACTTATAACTCTAAGGCTTGATGTGGGAGTGCCAATTTGAAAAATAAGTGTTTATTATATGAGCGTTTAGTGAAAAAACACTTATTTTAAACAGGGGTGGTATAGGTATTTTCAAAATGACGTAGGAGATGAACACTTCCAGACTGCCAAGCATCCAAGTAAATAAGATCAAACCACATATTTATGTTTATGTTTGACCAACGACTGACATTGACATTTCCAGTTACTAGTAATTACCACATTATTTTTAGATCCAGATTCCATGTATTACCAAAGAGAAGATGGGAAAGAGGCAAAATTCACTAATAAAAAGACTCACATTTTATCCATTTAGCTTGGATGAAACAACATGGAAATAAAAGCACGAGGGACCTACCCATGTTCATATCATTATAGTATCACAGAAATTCTACGAGTAGAAGGCTGGCTAATCATAAATAATTGGATAAATGCAACAGGAAATTCTCTTCTTCCTTGCATTTAAGCACCTCTCTTCTCAACAAGTTTGTCAATCAGTTCCGCAGCATCATTAACAGTTGTGATGCTTTGGGCATTCTCTTCTTCAACAGTAATCCCAAATTCCTCCTCGAGTCCCATCACAATCTCAACCTGAGGGTTGACATACCAACAGGGGAAGAATAATTACCAAAAGACAGGGAATGAAAGCGGAGAGAGAGAGAGATGCGACAGCATGAAAACAGAAATGCTTAGCTAATCCTGGGAACATCGTTTTATTTATGGAGGGTCCCCGTAGCATTACCGATTCAAACATGCCAAGGTAACCATTTTTTGAGGCATGCAAGAACCAAGCATGTTTTTGAGGGAGGCAAGAACACAAATTCTATCCTAATTCCATTCGCTTTCTCATCAAGATGGAATTCTTGTTTAGATGATAACAACAATAACAGCAACAAATATACAAAGCTGACTAGAGATCAATCTCAACTGCTTTATAATGTGCTACAGGTTTTATGCATTTTTTGTCTATGCAGCAACAAGTTTTAATGAAGTTAACTTCCAACAAGAAAACAATGACTCAAAACCAAAACAAACAAGGTGATTAAAAAGAGCAGATCAAGGAGAAAGGTCTTTTATTTGGATACAAAATAATCTATATTTATGAAGTGAAAACAGGTTATCAGTTTGCAAGGGTATGCTATGGCACTCTTATCAATGAATCATATATCCCAAATGGACAACCACAATGGCAATTATCAATAGCCCCATACCAGAATAATGGGGAAAAAAAGAATAAATAATAGGATTATCTAATGGAAAGATCACGTGAAGTTGTTGGTTACCGTGTCAAGAGAATCGGCACCAAGATCAGTGAATGTTGAATCACCAGTCACTGACGAGTCAGCTGGTAGTGCCAACTGCTTCTTCACTATTTCACACACTTTTTCCACAGTCTCTGTTTTTGCCTGCTCATGAAATAAGCAACTTAATCACAGATTACATCAATCAGAGCAAACATCACAAGGAAATAGCATATATGCATCGACAACTCATACACAACATAGTAGGTTCAGTGAGAATCAACTAAAATAGGGAACGCAAGACTATAATTTTGTAGAAGAGCACATGATATAAATAGGAATTCAATAATGGTAAAGAAGAATAGCATGGATGGTGTTATCTCACATCCAACACGTGGATACACCATTTTATCCCAATCAATATCCAAGCTAATCCAATTAGCAAGCATCATCTGGGAAGTAGCACGCATTTTCCTTGGTCATCTAAAGGAAAGAGACCAATTGGATGACAAGGTTATAAAGTTAATTCAATTTCTTAACAGTAAGCAGATGGTCAAGTCAGTAGTGTAAATACCCTGGCTTATATGATAACCACATGTTAAAAGTATGAGTTCTTTGTAGAACTTTGTAAAGCCCAAGTAACTATCAGTAGGACAATTGCAACAACAAGGGAAGAAAAATGTAAAACAAAAGAAAACAGTATCAGGATTAGAGCAGCTTACGGCACAGGAAACACAGAAGCGAAGAGGTGTTGCCTGCAACCCAAGAGATGGAAAGCTTTTCCTATGAATTGAAAGTGAAACAGATCTCATACCAGATGCCTGCAAAAATGAATCAGCCACATGAACAAAAAATCACTACCTGGGGTTGGAGGACAACTGATGAATAAGAACAAAAGCATGGAATGAATATTCGATATTACCATGTTGTTAACAGGGAAGTGCATGGCAAAACTAATGTTGCTTTACTTATTATTTATTTAATTTCTTATTAGTAAAACTAATCAAATTTTTCATAACTAAGGTCACAATAAAGAATGGATCTAGAGAAAGAATTGCTTGTCTGTAATCATATACACACCATAGTTATTTGTCAATAATCAATCACCAAAAATTATCCCAACTATCTGGAGTCAGGTATACAGTTCCTTTTCTCCCACTTACAGCTTAAATGCACTACTTTCATGGCGAAAACAAGCCAAACTACATATATTACAAACCTATACATATTAAAATAGAAATGAATTCAAAAATATTAGATGGAAAACAAGACATTCATTTCTAACTAATTAAAGGCAGATGAAAGCTAGTAAACAAGATTGTGAAACTCTTGGCTTTATTCACTCTACAAACCAGGTGGAGCCCATGAAAAGACATGTCCAACACTCCAACTATGTCTTGTCATGTACCTTTTATGGATCCCACCATGTCTGTTGGGCAATGTTTCTAAGAGTTGGATAAACGTGTTTGCTAGAATTCCTAACCAAAACCATAAATTCATCCTAGGAATCAAAATTCCATTTAGGACAATACAGTTCAATTCCTACAAACAGCATGCGCACTGCCTTCTTTTAACAGGTAAAAGTAATTCAATAAAGAAAAGTTAGCAAGTCATGAAGAACTTCAAAAAAAAAATGGAAGGGGAGCCCAAGAAGGAGGTGTCAAGCTCAGAAAAGTTCAAAGGGACTCCCAGTGATGTCATAATTAGAGAATGGCAAAGGGTGGACAACCATAGCCTTGACCAGATACTAAAATATTACCTTTTCTCTATTGACAGTGATGATCAAGTCTTTAAATCACAGAATACATGTCCCACTAAGAGAGTGCAAGGACAGCAACCAAAGAAGCCTACAAGAGGGGCAACTAACCCCATGTACTCATACAATACCATGGAAAAACCACAAAAACTTGCCAATACCATCCTCTAGAGGGAAGATTCTCAATATAACTCCACCCTACTCCTTCCCTACACAAAAATATTGGAATGGAATTAACCGAGTGTTGAATCCAATGGCTCACTCTTGAGGCTAAGAATCTAGCCACTTTGATCTTGCAACAACTAAAATCCCTTTTCATCCTCCTTTTCTCATCCTTTTCTCATCCTCTCTCATCTAGCCTATATTAGACTGGATATCACCATCCATCTCATCCTGGAACAAGCCTAAAGAAGTCCTCAGTCCAAGTCTTGAAGCAAAGCTATAACCCAGCTCTACTTGAGTCCCCTACACCAATAAGATTCAAGAAAACCAATAGGATCTTTCACCTTGCCACCTGAAATCACCTCCCACTCCTGATGGTCCCTGGCTTTCCGAATGAGCAGTCTTCTAATCATTTTGGGCTAGAGGAGAACACTGAACACTACCCATATTCTTGTCGTTTTTAGTTTGAAGAACTGCATGAACCCATGAGAGAAAGAGAGAGAGACTTTGACACAAAATTCAGAGTAAAATGTTCTATCATTTCAATCACATTGGTGCCACATAGGACAAATGAAGCCAGAAGACCTTCCAGATCCAGGAAATGTAATTTTTTTCCAATGCCCCTTTGTGAAACCCAATGCAAAATGTGATGTTCACCTTTGAGTCAAATATGTTCTACCAAATAAGTTTTTGAACGTTAAAGTTGCATCATCTATGTGATACTGATATGGTAGTGTTTCAACCTGAAATAGGAATGCTGCCAACAAGCTCAGACAGCAATGCATCACTTCCACCTATACTGGACTTTGGCCTTAGACTATTTGGAAAGACTTCAAGGCCAAGAGACATTACTTATGAGGCACTATGTTTTTAAATGGAACACTGTTTCTGTTTGTGCTTCAAGAAAAGCTTATCTACTTTTGAAGAATTTGATTTCCCTTGATGTTGGACCTGCAATCTTAACCCTAACCCAACTCAAAGATTTTGTGTTGCATCGGTCTCGGGTTGGCTTGACCTCTCTACTTCTTTTGCCAAATATTCTTATTTCCTAGACTTAAGGATTGAGGCTAATTCACTTTTAGCATTAGGGAAATTGTCTACAACTCACCACGAGTTTTCAACATTTCCCTTAAACTCACCACAACTTTTCAAAATGTCTAAAACTCACCATGTCAGTAAGTTTTTATTTTCCAAAACTCACATTCCGTTAGTGCACCGTTAATGCTTCTTAACAGAAGTGTCCATGTCAGCATAAATAATAATTTTCATGATCAAATTACCCTTGTTTTGTTATAATTTCCAATGTTTTTTATAATTTCGGTTTTTTTTTACATTTTCTATTTTCTACAATCTATAAAATTTCCTGTATTTTTTGTTATTTATTTGTAATTTCTGTGTTTTTCTATAATTTTTTGTGTTTTTTATACAATTTTTATTTTCTGATTTTGTTTTTCAATTTCTATAGTTTCCATAATTTTTTATTTTGTTTGCAATTTCTATAATTTTTATATTTTTTGTAATTTCTATGTTTTTATGTATTTTATATTTGAATATATTTTTTGAACTTTTTCTTTTTTTTTCATGTCTAAATATTAAAATGGTAATATATTAACACCGTTAATTTATTTTGTATATATTTTATATTTTTCTATGAAGGTTAAAATGGTAATATATTAACACCCGTTAGTATGTTTAACATCAAGTTAGTGACATGGTGAGTTTTAGACATTTTGAAAAGTTGTGGTGAGTTCAAGAGAAATGATGAAAACTCATGGTGAGTTTTAGATAGTTTCCCTTAGCATTATTATATGCAAAAGGGCATAGTTACATGCTTTAGAAAAAAATTGCCTTTTAAACTTGTTGACATACATGTAACATACATGCATAAATACATGCTTACAAAATTCAACCCAACCCAACCCAACCCGAGTTGCAGCCTTAATCATGGGATAGGGTATGCTAAATAACATAATATGAGCATATGATGTCCAACAGAGTTAGAATTCTAGGTCACTGAATCCTTTTTTTAGATTGGCTAGGTCTCCTGAGTATCCCACACATCTATGCATACATGCAGTGCCCTTCATTGGGACAAATCCATAAATGCAATGCAAATCTACAATTTCATCCCATTGAGAATGGCAAAGACGTAGTAACGTTGCAAGCAAAAAAAAAAAAAAAAATTGCATGCATAGAAGGTAGTACACTATGATCTGCGCGAACAAAGCGGATAACTTAATATCAAGATTTGAATTGAATTAAGAAAGAAGTAACTAATAGAGATGACGAGGCTACGAGAGTTTGAAACTCACGCTTTTTTTTTCTAATGCTTATAAAGAATTGCAAGGTACTGCAGCCCCACGAAGAAAATTGACCAATTATTTTTCAATCCTACCCAAGATGGGAGATTGGGCCCCGCCAGCTACTACAACAAGACGCAACAGAAGATGGGCCTTTCGCCACTAAGACAGGGTCGACATGCGTACCAGGATCAACCGGTACATGTAACTTGTTTGTTCCTCTAATATGAAAGCCTCTAAGGCCTTACAGAGGTTGTGCCATTAACTATTACCAAGGATTCCAACCCAAAAAACAAGCAAAAATAAATAATGACAATTTTCTCAGATCAATGAAAACATGAAATAAATCCTCTTCAGAGCTCAAACCCAACGAACAGTGCCACGGTGATTACCAAATAGTTATTAAAAACTTATAACAAGTAGTAATAAACTTCCGATAATAATGAAGGAATTATCAAGAAACAATCTACAGCATTAGTCACTTCGAAAACAAGTATAATCAAATAATATGTCCTCATGATCTATAATCAAGAAATGAAAAGCAGGAACACAAACCAAGATACCAGATTCTAAGACAGAAATCGAAAGCAAACAACATCGAACAGAAAGAATACCAAACAATGAGATGGTTATACCTGGTTCTGCTGTAACAAGCGCGAAGGAGCTGGAAGAGAGATCGACGTTCCTGTAATAGCCGCCATCGGTCGATCAAATCTAAGAACAGAGGTTTGGATTCTAACCTAAAACAAGAAAAGATGTACTAGAGAAGAGGGAATGGAGAAATTAAGGCTGAGGCAGGCGGAGAGCGCGAAGAGTGTGAGGTCGAGTGTGGAGATCTAAACAAAATGCATTTGCTCTTTCGTGCGCTTATAATGTTTATACGGTGGCTTTGGTTTTACCGAAGTCTTTAGGATGGGCGGAGAAACCGAGCTGAGTTGGAAACTGGAACCGGAATTGCCCCGTCTAAAATGCGCACGGGTGCTCTGGATACACTCGGATCTGCTACCCACATACTACCGGAAGGAAACATTTTACTGTAATGTCTCGTGGGTAGAGATGTAGAAACAGCTCGTGGGTAGTAAATCCGAACCCGATATCTATACATTGAAAAATTAAAAGAGTTGGGGGTATTTAGATATGTGGATTGACATGAATACAACACTATTAATTAATTGTATTAAATTTTAAACATGAATACGATCTATTTATTAATAATGTACAATTCATGTAATTTGAATTTACATAACTGACTTGTTTTATTCAATACTAAATAATTGTATTAAATTTTTAAACATGAATACGATCTATTTATTAATATGATACAACTCATGTAATTCGAATTTACATAATTGACTTATTTTATTCAATACTAAATAACACGTTAATTAAAATTAATACAAAGCAACACAATTAACTTATTTAAATTAAATAATAAAAAATAAGCATTCAATAATCTATTATCTAAATAAATTCATAAAAAAACATTGAATGAAACACTTACCTACTATAATAGTATTTCATTCATATAGAAATGCATGAATGGGTCATTTTCAATTAAATGGATCAACCTTAAATAGATACATTTATTAATCATGTTAAATGGGTGGACACAATTTTGACACGAACATGATTAAGATAAACTCGAACCCACTAACCCAGTATCATGTTTGAGTCGTGTTCATGCGTCGTATTAAATGGGTTCCACTATGATATGGAAAAAAATATGATATCTGAAAAACTTCTGACCAGTCAATAAGAATCATAAACTTGATAGCCAATCAGGTGTTATTTATCAAAATTTATGGATGGGTTTTGATTGGTCAAAACTCTTCTCATACCATGTCTTTCCCACATCATAGATTTTCCCACATGTTAAATATTACCAACTTTGGTTCACTCGTGATTGGTTACCAACAAGGGGAAGAACAACCTATACTGTTTTGAGCAATGTTTTCGAATCATTGTTGACCTAAATAGTCAGATTGTTTAGACCAAAAACCGTCCAGACAATCAGTTCTGTTTTACCTCAAACCCAATCCCCAACCAAAAACTATTGAATTAGTTAGCAACCTGTTGACCTTGAATGAGCCCCTCGAAAGGTTGATGCAAATAAATGAATTTTTGTTCTACGTCTCCGAGCTATATATGTATAAAATAACTAATTGATTTCTTTTCTTTCAGTCATTCTTTTCCCCTTTCCTGGTCTATTAATAACAAAACGGTTTCTTCCGATGTATAAAATAAAAATTCCAATAGCTTTTGCTACTATAACCTTCCCAATCACGAATTTTTATTTTTTTTCAGGCATTTCCCCTCAGAATAAGAAATTTTATTGATACTAAAAAAAATACTAAATAGATCTTTACCTCTTATTATAGTGTGTGCTTCCGGAGGAGCGCGCATGCAAGAAGGAAGTTTGAGCTTGATGCAAATGGCTAAAATATCTTCCGCTTCATATAATTATCAATCAAATAAAAAGTTATTCTATGTATCAATCTTTACATCTCCTACAACCGGTGGGGTGACAGCTAGTTTTGGTATGTTGGGAGATATCATTGTTGCCGAACCCAACGCCTACATTGCATTTGCGGGTAAATGAGTAGTTGAACAAACATTAAAGATTACTCAACCCATTCAACAGTTGTTTGTCATTTTTATTTTAATTATTATTTTTTTTTAATTTTAAAAATCATTACTTAAAATGTGCCATCTGTTCGAAATCGAATGGTTGAACTATAACTTAAAAACCAATGGCCAGAATAGTTCCAATTCCGAATCAATTTTTAAAACATTGGTTTTGAGGTTTGATGTGCATCAATGCGTGAAACTTTAGCATGGGTGTTGAGTCAAAGAGTAATTATAATACTCAAATAGCTCAAGTTGACAGGCTGTTTTATTTATTTATTTTTACCTAAACAGCCAATTTTTTTTATTGGTAACACAACCATCAAGTTTAACAAATCCCTATCCATCCCATCCGCATCTAATAATAACAGAACACTGGGCATATCACAATTTTTTTTATCAGCAAAAGTGGGCATATCACAATTTTGCAAGTATAAATTTGTTATTCACACATTATTCATAGAATGTGCAACCATACACCTAAACATCTCTCCATGAATGGCAACATACAAGTATAGATTATTCTAAATGTGTGGCTGTAGTGTTCTATACATAGCATGCGCACACAATGAATCAGAACTCCGATTTTGTGGGACATATATTTGAAACATGAAAAACATGCATTTATAAAAAGAAAAGGGGAGAATGACTGTTCAACCCACCTCAGAATTCTTAGCTCCACCATACAAGTGGGATGAATATTGACTACGAATTGATGCCAAATTTACGGGTAGGATGCGATTTATAGGAGAGGGGCTACTAGTGGGGGTGGCAATTTTTCGCCCAAACTGTTGAACCCACATAGAATCTAACCTACCCAACCTGCCCATTTCACTATAAGAAAAATCGGATTTAGCAACGGACAAAATCATTGCAAAAAGATGCCAAAAACCGTTGTTAAAGGCTATAGCAACAGTTTAGCCATGGTTTTTTGTCGGTGGCGGATATTGGCATGGCTAAAACCTATAGCCACAGATATTGTACATCATGACTACAAATATACATATAGCCACGGTTTTAACCGTTGCTAATAAGAAATTTTATTGCAACGGATTTATTTTGTACCATTAATACAAATTGCTATAACAACAATTTTAGCCGTGGCTATAGAATATGGACTATTGATGAATAAGTAGAAATAGCAATTGCTTTAAGTAAAACCGTCGCTAAAACTATTAACCATCCTTTTGTATTGCCATGGTTTTTTACAGTAACGGTTGTTATAAAATTCTTATAGCAACAGTTATGGTCAAAAACCAATGCTATAGCAATGGTCGTCACAAAATATAACCGTTTCTAAAACTGCTGTTGTATGGCACTTTTAGCAACGGTGTGAGAAAACCGTGGCTAAAGGTTTAATTCTCATTTGATTTTTGAATGAATGCCATTACAAAAAAAAAAAAAAAAAGTAAAATAATTTCACTTGTCCCTGTATGATAAAACTATACAAATTTACACAAAATTTTCATAGTTGTCTTTGTTCAATACACACTTTTAATAATTTTTTTTCCATCACAAAAAAAGACAAGAATTAACAAAATTATCCTCATTGCATCTGAACAGTTGATTATATACAAGTGCATCATACTCAAGACTTTCACTTTGGATCATAAACTTCGATCTGTCAATTTCAACAACAATGAATACATAGGGTAATGATACTAGAGGCAAACAAGTCATCTTCTTATTACCAAAAAGAAGCAGAAAAATGCAATTCGGGAGTGGAAGTGTGTGAAGAAGCAAGAGAGAA
This sequence comes from Nelumbo nucifera, assembly GCF_055504915.1. NCBI lineage: Eukaryota > Viridiplantae > Streptophyta > Magnoliopsida > Proteales > Nelumbonaceae > Nelumbo > Nelumbo nucifera. Next base: position 99,100,192 of record NC_142651.1, read on the forward strand.
GGCTGGCAATTATCCATAAAATGATTGTTCTTCCTCATGCAAAATTTACACTACATGACCATTGGAAAATTATCAAACTGATAAAGAAACATAGACATTTATATCCAGTTTCAATGGCAGTGCAACAGATTGGTTCATGATCTTTGCTGATTCAGAGAACAAGGTTTTTTTTAAACATCAATATCAAAACCATGAAAGAGCATTTTAATATTAACACAGAAGTATCAGAATTATATAGCATAGAATTTTGGGTTAGGTAAGGGGAAGGTGATTCTAAATCAGGCTGATAAATATCAAATCTGAACCCTTCTGCAAAGGATCCAAGAATTTTCATCTCTTTAACAGGTAAGGGGAAGGTTATTCTTTTCCATTCACTACTTTAACAGGTAAGCACACAGTATAGTGCAAGATCAACAGAGTTAAGCCAAAAGTTTGACTCATTTGGCCAATAGGGGTGTTATTGCTTGAGATTGTTTTGATTTTCAGAGGCAAGCATCTCCTGGTGTCCTTAGTTCAGGTGCAACCTGAACAATTGGGAGGTGGAGGCATGTTTGCAGCTGCTGAGACTCCTAAGTGAGGTTAATTTGTCCTAGTGCACTTAATTTTCTAGTAGTTGCATTTAAAGAGTAAGCTTAGGTCTGGCTTCTGCAAATATTTTGCAATAGGGTAATGTGAACAAGTGGTCTGAGACTCTAAGTCTTAACATCTTGTAGATAGGTTCACCTAACCAAGTGTGTTATCCTTGTCAATCAACTGCCAGGCCTTCTTTTGCATGTGTCAAGACCATCTACATCTGTGCGGGCTGACTTGGGGTAGACTAAGTGGATAACTGGGGTGGGTGTGCTCTCGTTCGTCATTGTTATGATGCCAATAGGTGACGCCAATTGACTAGTTAAGCTTAAATTTAGCTAATGTAACTACCATTGTCAACATCCTTCGAACTTTCTCCCAGCAGTTTTTAGCTTTATGTTTTTATTCTTTCATTGTCCACATCCTTGGTCGGTGGTGGTGACAAGTGACAAGTTGAGGGAGCATGGGGTTAGCATACCAACTTCATATTTGGAGAGGGAGAGTGATAGATGGTTTCAAAATGAAAGTAACTAGACTGGTGGATTCTGGAATGGGTGGGTCTATTTGGGCTTATCATTTCATGTCAGGAGCTTAATGAAGGAATAACCAAAGAGCTGAAATTCTATACTGATTTGGTTCTATGTTGTAATTTATCTGACCCATAATTCATGTATTGTTCTTTTACCATGCGAGGCAAAGACCAATGTCATTGCATACTGGGTTCAAGGAAATGCAGGTTAAAGTTAGATTACATGGTACTGGCTGGCTCCCAGCAAACTGACAGGCACTTTGGTTAACAAAAACCATGCTGTTTTGTCTGTTTCCCATGTTATTGGCCACAATTTCCTATCTGAAAGACTCCATGTCTGTTTCCCAGCAAACTGACAAGCTCCCAGCAAACTGACAGACTCCTCAGTTCAGATAGGCGGAGGCCTATTGAAAGCCACCACTTAGACAACAGTGCCACTTAACTGCTGCTACCAGAAAGATAGCTAAAACGGGTGCCACCTCTAGTTTCAATATGAAAACCATGAAATGTCCCATGCCTGATATTTTGTCATCATGAGATTTTACCATTATGCCAAGAAATGACCCCTATATGTAACAAGTAATAAGTTGTTAGTAGATTAAACACCATATACAACATACTACTATATTAAGAGACATGATTCTCCTACTTGCCCCTTGCAACCCAAATCATATATTCATATTTCAAAACTTCTTCCATTATTTAGCCTAACTATAAAGAAATTTAAAACTACAATTTCATGGTGGCTCTGTAAATCCAAAACCATATGAAGCTTAAGATTTTAGGGGGGACAGACTACTGCAGAGTGCAGATGTGTCAACTTAGTGAAGTGAATAATAGCAAACAGCTGCTATGCATGTGAATACCTGTAGTGAGCTTAAACCTTCTATGCAACAAGGAAAAATGCCAAAAAGAGTAACTAAGAAATGTAACAAATTAAAAAGAAATAACGAGGAGATAAATTGGAAATTCTTTAATAAAGCAAGTTTTACTAAATACAAACACAAACATAATAACATATGTTATCAAATAATGCAAGGGGATTTTCCATCTAACAGGTAGATGGACACGTCTCATAGAATTCTGACTTGGAGCTCCTGTAAACAAAGGACAAGCAGAAATATCTACTGTCTAGAACTTTAGTGGAATAACCAGAGATGTGCATCCATACAAAGCTTAACCTGCTTACAGGATTAGTACTGCAAATGGTATCCATTTATCTAAATTTAAATGTAAATATGATCCAACTAAGCTTGTGAAGAGTTTGAGAGGAAGAAGAGAGAAGAAAGCTCGAAAAAGGGGTTAACTGGAAGAGGGAAATGGAATGAATATGGCGACAATCAAAAGGAGTTAATAGAGAATATTAGATTATCTCTTCTGTTTGTACCTTTTTCTGGTTTTCAGTTTGTCCTTTTGTCTTGGGTCTAGGTGTTGGTACTGGAGGAGTTAACCTTCCTATGTATTTCTTTTTATTTTAATGAATTTTCTCTTTATTTTTCAAAAAAATAAAATTGGATCTAGGTATATCCTGTACAAGATCAAAGATAGCTAAAACAATGCAGCTGCAGTCTTTGTTGCATCATCAGAATTCAGCAAATGCTATACTGTGAGCTAGGAGAGCTGGTTCTAATTCAGGTAGGTTAATAGTCTACTTGATTGAGATATCTAAAATCCTTTCCAATATTCATGTTTGGATTCCTAAGACTAATGCTGTTACCAATAACTCAGCTAAGGCATGTGCAAGAAGAAACACTTTTGTTTAGTAACAGCTCTATACCCATCTAGGTTCTGTTTTGCAGGATGGGTCTGCTATTTTATCAAGAAGGTTGAGTTTTCAGACTTCAAAACTGAACAATGTTATGTTTTCCTAGCTGACAGGTGACAGTTTCGCAAGATCTGGTGTAACAAATCAAGGGTGTATTGGGGAAATGCCCGGTCCTGGGGCTCTGTTGTAATTTCCTATCATAATTTTTATGTTGTTTATTTTCTAAGCTTGTGCCTGAATTGTATTGGCCCTACTGTCTAGCATGAACAGTTTTTGGGTTTTCTCATGGAAATCAATAAAATACCTTGTTATTTATAAAAAATGAACAATTTCACGAGTTTTCAACCTGGGTGGGGCTCTCAATGGACTAGGCCTCAACTCTTTGTGGGCCACCTAATAGTCCATTATCCCCTGCCTATTTCCAAACCAAAATCCCTATTTCTTCGTATCAAAAGTTCCCAATGTTATCATGAGTACCATGAGCAGAAGCATACCTGAATGCATAAGTATGCCAATGAGACAGGTTCAGAATGGTTCTGTTTAACCCAAATTGGGTTTAACCATACCTGTCCTATTCCATGTAGAGCTGGTAGGGTCACTGTTGATACAAGATGGGGTGAGATGAAAGTTGAAAACCTTGAAGTGTATCTATAAACAACATAGGATGAAGGTAGACCTGAAAAAAGATTTAATTCAAATTGGTAATACATAAAAATTATCCATTACTATTTGGATTCAAATTGAATCTTATCTGTTTGATTCAAATACTTGGATCAAAATGGAAAAGTGTACACCATTAACTAATTAAAATAAAATGATCAAAATATTTTATATTATTAATAAATAAACTAGAAATGACTTTTGGCATCTTATATCATGAATAAATAAACTAGTAAATATACAAAACATCATTATATCAGATTGGATCGGAATGGGCCTCATGCTTTTTTCTAATTATATATGGGTCAAATTTGGATGGCCTTAAAGTTGTGTTTAGTTTGACAGAAAATAAGAGGAAAAAAAGTTGAGGGAAAGTTCTCAAGTAAATGACAAGACTAGATAATCTTGGAAGATTTCTAGGTTCCTTTCAGATTCTTCAGTAAATGACCTCACTAGCAAATCTGCTCCTTACAGTCTTATACACATGCACAGAGCACGTGTCCCTTATAGAGGTTCCCAAATTTAAATCAGTTGCTTCCTATTAGCTTTGCCAATTTCATTCTATCTATTATTGGTTTATCTTAGCTGCTTTTGTACCATATTTACTGATCAATTGAATGATATCCAAGCAGGATCAGAAAGATGGACTAATATAGAACTCAGTAACTCTTTCAAGATTGTATAATTTATGTAAAAAGGGAGTGCCTATTTATCACTGCTGAGGTTAGTAATGGTGTTGTGGTCAGGTGCCCTAAATTTAGAAGACATTTATTTGACTGGGAGTTGGAGTGTGTGGAGTTGCAGGTTAAGTGAAAAATTGCAGATTGGTCATTCCTTATGATTCTCAATGGAGTGAAAAATTATTAACAACTTCAATTCATCAATCTCTAGAAGTCATTCTAGAGGAATAAAGTGTCATCAATGATCTTTTGTTTGGTGAGGGATAAAAGGCATTGTAGAATATTTTCTAACAGTGTGTTAGAAAATATTTTAGCAGTATGTCTATGGATTGCTAATTTAATCAGTGTGTTAGATTGCTAATTTAATCAGTATGTCTGTGGATTATGTTGCTTTTGCCAAACTTCAACTTCCTAAACCACCCCTTCTATAGAATCACATTCCCATGTGCCACAATAGAAGACATTCTAAAAATAGGTTTTCCAATCAAGTATGATGGATTTCTCATATGATCCAGATCATTGAAAAGTTAGATTATTTGAGACTCCAGAAGTCTAAAGCTCTTCAATCATGTAAAAAAGGATAATAAGCTACAAATATGAACATTAAAAGTCAGAACATATTACCTATTGAAAAAAATGACTTAATTAAGTTAATGTATTCACATACTGGAGGAAGTCTGCAAGTTAGATGAGAAAAGAAAGAAAGAAACATAATCCCAAGGAATAGTATGATGGAGGAGTTTGAAACCTTAATCAGGAATGTCAAATCCTTAAACATGGTAAATGGAGACTAGAGAATAAATCTATAGTCTATACCCCTTACTTATTAGTGTTTATGGAAAAATGGCATTTAGTCATGGGTTCCTTGGCATCCAAGAGGTAAGTTCATAAAGAACCATTACCAAAAAACCAGCCATGATCAGCTATCATGATAGAATCTCAGCTGGATTGATTCCAATGTAGCTCAAGGTGCTTAAAATTCCATCATGAAGTCAACTCTGATTCAAAACTGGGATAAAAACAGAAGATAAATGTTCAAAACCACCAAAAAAAAGGAGCAATGGCCTTCTAAATCATATACCACACATCCACAATAGTTCAATACAATGCCATACTATGAATTCTCAGAAGCCATTTCAACAATGCAATACCCTTGTTTTCCCTCTGTGATATTTTTCAATTTTGTTTGTAATGTTGAGTATTGGAATTGTGATTTGTGCTGGGTAAAAAGTTTTTTTATTTTTTCTTTTGGGTGACTTCTCGTCACCTTTCTTCTATCTTCTCTTTTCTTTTAATAAATTTTATTTCATTACTAAAAAATAATCAGTGAGCTACAACCCCAACAAATAATATGAGAAGTTTTGGTTTATTAAGCAGGAAAGTTAGGATTACGAATCTTAATTTGAACAAAGAAAAGCACACCTCAAACGTATAGGCCAGAAGATTTAGTATGATACGATTTTATAAAACAATCCACCTAAAATTACTGCCCAAACAACGATTCATCGTTACTCATCTACAACAGTTCAATGCAATGTCATTCTATGAATTCTCATAAGTCGTTTCAGCAATGCTATACCCTTTTTCTCTCTATGATATTTTATCAAAACTGGGAAGAAAAAGGTTTCTTTTTTTTCCTTTCCCTTTCACGATATGCTTCACAGTACTTGAAATTATTCAAGTACAACCCCATGTATTCAACCAACAACTTTACAAATAAAGAGAATTATTTCCCATCTCTAGAGTCCGGTCTTGCTTCTCAAAACCAACAAAGAGTTGAAATAAAATTCTGGGTTTTGGTAAAAACAGTTAAAATGTAATCGAATCCCACGTCCTGAGGCAAATAATCATCTAATAAAAATACATCGAGTGGAGGACAGAAATGCTTCAAATGAGCTCCAAATGAAAAAAAAAAAAAATCACAGACAGGAAAATAAAAGGCGACAAAGAGGATGAAGGATTACCGTCCGGTAAGAAAAATCGTAGTGAAAGAAGGCCGCACCCCGCATGGATACAAAAAACCTTCAGAAGCTACCTTTTGTAGGGTTGCATTGCTGCTTTCCCGCAAATGGAGAGAGGCCTGGAACTTGGAAAAAGATGGACACAGTTGGAGAGAGAGAAGATGAGAGCTGAAGAGACGCGGGAACAAGAATGCGTGCAAGCCAAAAGTTTTAGAGCCCGCCCAAATTAAATTGCCACGGTTTAATTTTCTTAATAAAGAATGAAGGTGTATTGCAACGGTTAAATTAAAAACCGTCTGAATAAATTACATTTAAGCCAGTACAAAAGACGGGAATATTGCCACGGATGGTATATTCTATTGCTATATATAGTGCTTTTAGCCACGGTTGTTTGTTCGTTATTGGAAAAACCGTGGCTAAAAACGGTTTTTCTTCATTTGAATTAAATAATTTATAATTAATGAATTAATTTTCTATTAATTATTGACTAAATTTAGTTTTGTCTTGAATCAACATACTTCACCCAACAAAAATCCAAATCAACTTGACCCGAGTTCGGACTAATTCAACGCGGTCTAACCCGATCCAGTATATACCGACCTAGGTCAACCCGAATTCGGAATAGACCCCAGGTGGGATGGGTTAGTACCGCTTGCTCCGTCCAGTCCAACCAGTTTTCACACATCCCCAACCTGACACGACACAATAGATCAGGGTCGACCCGAATCCAAAACGGTTCGTGCAGGATGGTTCAATGCCCATGTGCTTTGCTCGAAACTTTAGGGGATGTTTTAGCATTTTACCCTTTAAAACATGGGTTTCATATTTTTAAAAAGCATTTTCATAAATATATAATTATTAGAATTATTAAATAAAAATACCTTAAATACAAGATTAGAGAATGTGAATAAGACTTAATTAGAGGGAATTAAATAAAGTGAAAATTGTAAATGATGTTACATTATTAGCCCTTAGAATTAAAGAGGGACTAAATTCAAAAATATGGGTAGTTTAGTAAAGTTCCACGCCCTCATTGGTACTTTTAATAGTATAAATAAATATACTATATGTATTCATGTATGTATAAAATAAAAGTAAATATACACAAAAAATTCCAACTTCATGTGGATTGCATGTAGAAATTTTAAATTACAATAAAAATTATTTTATTAAATTTTGTATTCCATTTCCATAATAAATAAATATTATAAATTTTATTTTGACAATTATTTTTATTTAATATGATGAATATTTAACATTAGAAATGTTCCCAAGTGTTTTAGACAAAATTCCATACTTTTTAACTTTTTTGTTTTATCTTTTTTAATTATTTATTATTCAATTATGATACCATGAGTTTATTTGAAAAGTTGGATCCTTGACCCACCATCTAGATGGAAAAATAACTTTGCTTTCAAATCAATTTTAAATTATATATTTCTTCTATATTATAATTTTTTTTAACTTATTACACTTAATTTTTGTTTGATACAATTAATATATTAGATGTGTACAATTTTTCTGTAATTGTTTACATTCTTTTGATTATTTGTACCTTTTTTTTTTTACTTTTTAAAGAATTATTATTAAACTATGACATCATCAGTTAGTCCATTTGACCCAAACCAATAACCCACGACCCAAAAGGAAAATAGTTTGGTTTTTAGATTGACTTTAAATTTTTTATTGCATTTACATCATTGAAAAAATTAATTCTTATGTGTAATACTTATTTTTTATCAATATAGTGAATGTATAATATTATAGATATACCCAATATTTAATCTTTAAAAATTTTATTATTTGACTATGATGTCATTTCATTTCTAAGCTGATTTTAGATTTGGCATTCCATTTTCATCATTAATAAAAACACTTCTTATGTTTTATACTTATTTTTGTTTATTATAATAATGAATATACAATATTAGATATATGCCCAATTATTTTTGTTTTTTTTCTAAATTTTATATTTTGTTTATTTTAGTTTTTTATTATTAAATTATAGCATTGTTGATTAACCCATTTAACCCCAAATGGTTGAATTGCTTATCCACCACTGGGAGGGAAGAAAATGGTTTTATTTTCAAATTACTTCCAAAATATTTATTTCTATAATATTAAAATTAATGTTGTGGGTTTAATTGACTGGGTGCCTGGGTTTCAAACTTTCTATGAAAGCTAAGGTCATTCTCAAGATCTAAATTCTAAACTCCATGGTTGGTCAGACTTGGGCTCGAGCTCAAACCTGAATGTATTTATTGATAGAAGGCAAAGCCCAGTCTGACCATGAACAAGTCTAGCTCGACCATGTACGAGCCACATATCGAGAACATCTCCCATACATGTATGTTATTATTCTTGGGAGATGTTGGGATGTGGTTGTGAGGTCGGTATGAGGAGCGCTCTATGAGGGACAGATCCCAATTCAGATGGAGAAAGGAGAAGATTGGATGATGTATTTAACATTATAACTGTGCATTAAAAATTACCTCATTGTCATGGGGAGATATTCCCAATACACGGTGATGATGCTCTAAGGATGTAGAAACAACTTGTGGATAGCAAATCCCGAGTGGTTTTTGCATAAATGCAATACCAACCACGTGTTTAGAACAAATGGTAAGTTATAATTGGATGATCAAATTTGCCTTTTTCAGGTGCATACGCGATATACTCATTATCCATTGAGTGATCCCATGATATCGAGGACCCACAATAATATTAGATGATGACTTTTTGGTCTTCCGAATTCATATGCTATTATACTCGAGGTTGTAACTTTTCTACGCTGCCCAAATTCACGAGGCAAAATGATCAGTTTGGATTCGGTGCGTTTGGACTTCAAGGGATTTTTTCTTTGATTTCACTAAAATTTTGATACATCATTTTCATCCTTAACTGGTCATAACTTACAATTGATAAAAGATTCCTCCCACCAGTAAAACAATAAGCCTTATCAATGGTATTCAAACTGCAACAAAACGATAACTGTAGATTTTAGCGACGACAGCAATGGTCTTAACGGAAAGTTTCAAACATCAAAGTATTTAAAGGTGAATGAAACCCCAAAATACAGAAGGCAGAGACTGAGAACAAAAAGGCTAATGAATCTGCTGGTTTGTGTCCAAGAATCCTTTGTAAGACTGAAGATCCTAACTCTAACTCATTTGGCAAGTTGTCAACACGACCAAGTTAATGAACTCACTGATTTCTGTTGAAAAATCCCTAATACTACTTTTTCGTATTAAAACCTAAAACCCAAGAATCATTTGAAAATAGAAATTTTTGAGAGCCTATCATGAAAGAAAATCCTGTGCGTGACAACCTGACTGCTTGAGTATATTTTTCTTGAAAAGATATCTTTGGAGAATTGGAGCTATTGTTTTTACTTTTAAAAGCTTAGTATGGAGGAAGAAAAAGATGTCTCGTGTCTTGCAAATCCAAAGCCAAAACCGGGTTTGTCTTCCCATTAATGATTGGAGGAGCAAGGTTTGAGTTGCGTTTGGATTGAGAATGTAAGGATTTGTCTTGCAAATTCAAAGCCACAACCGTGAGGAAGGTTTTGTCTTCCCTTGATGGTTGGGGGAAAAGGGTTTGAGTACGAAAACATGAGGGTTTTGAACTTTTTGTCAATATTTATTTAGATTTCTTTACAAAAATTTTATATTTATCAATTTTTATTTAAAAATATTTTTATCAATCATAACCAGCAGTAAAATTTCAGCCAGTCACCAGTGATGATCAATCTAATACCGAAAGACACATGTCAAAATTTTAGTGGATTCAAAGAAAAAATCCCTTCGAATCCAAACACACTGAATCCGAAATACAAAATGATACATATGCTTTCGGTAACTGGATTCAATCCGTACAAAGCCCATTCGAAGAGTCATCATAGCCTTGGAAATATCTCCCTGAAATAAAATAATATCGATGCAAAGCTATAAAGGCTGTTCGAAACGGTGTTTGAATGGGCCTTGCCACGGCAGGTAAAAAGCGGATAGAAAAGTGAATAAGAAATCTGAATTCAATTTTGGCTCATCCAGACCGAATGATCGATGGGCCATACTCATCTGGCGGTCCAGGCTCAATCATGGATCCTATGGCCTGTTGGGCCTAGAACCAATCATTATCCGGGCCACACCAATGACCCAATGACCCGGTGACTCAATTATAGTCTCTCTGGGTCAACTTTTAAGTTTTAACCCGCTATATATATTATGAAAAATTGTTGATTTGACCGTTAACTTAGACCGTTGAACCATTTCTTTGTTTGAGCTATTTAATTACCATTTTTTTATATTATTTTAAAACTTTTGATTTTTTTTAAAAATAGTGACGTCATGGATTGACCCACTCGACCATATTTGAAGTGCTGATCCTGTTTTGAATTTTATTAATTTAAAGCTCAAAATTACATTTATTACAATAAAAATAGGGGTTCAACTTGGCAGGCCCAGTTTGAGCTTGAATTGGCCCATTCGACCATATGTATATATATTTGCATAAATACATTTATATATGTATAATTTTAGAATGGGTTCATTGACCAACCTGAGCTCGGCTCAGGCCTGAGTCCAACTTGAGTGCATCAAATTATAGGGCGGGCTAGGCTTGGGTTGGAAAAATCGAGTTTAACCTTGGGCTCAGACCGAGTTCGGGCCTTAAGCCCAAATTTTAGGGCCGGGCCTAAATTGACCATAAACCCAGCCCAACCCGCCCTACTTGCACCCCTAGTAAAAAATGAGGTGTGAAGCGAGATTACATGGCATCCCACAGAGTGTGCCCCACGTGCACATTTTAGCATGCATTGAGAACATCTTCCATACTTATTATAGAGAGATGTTCCCAATAAATAGTTGGGATGGGTTGTAGGGACGCCCCATGTGCACATTTCAGCATGCATTGGGAACATCTCCTATACTTATCATAGAGAGATGTTTCCAATAAACAGCTGGGATGGGCTGTGGGGCACACTTTGTGGGGCGTGTGCAAATTAGTGTGAAGCTAACATGGTTTCCCATTGTATAAACAATCTGCTCCATTCCTCTCATTCCCATTTTATAATCAATCATGTGATTGGGGGCTCTGTTCATGCCTGTGCTTGAGTGTGAGGACATCTTTTTGGGTTTGGTTCCTTCACTGTGGTTCAAAAGTGCTTCTGTTTTTGCACTTCAAAATGCAATTTCTGTAAACACAACATTCATACTCCTCGCATCCTCCATTTTTCTCAACATTTCCATGAAACAACGTGATCACTCTGCCTTTACAACCAATTGTTTAGACTTGATTCAAATTGAAGGCTCAAGTTGGGGCTGCTGGTTTGGCTCAAAGATCTTGAATGATCTATTGTAGGTTTGAGAGGTGGAAAAAGACAAGTGATGGTGCACGATCTGTTGTTCCTAGCTATATGACAATTTGGGTGTCGGTCTGCTTTGAACCCGGGGTAGCTTACCTGGTGTGGGTGCTCCAATGCTTAAGTTAGCGTATGGAGTTTGCGAGTTGAAGAATTTGTAAACTAGAGAGCTAGTGAGCAAATAATCATGTGTACCCTGTGGCATTGGGGTTGAAGCCCTTATATAGGCGAGTTGCCGTAGGTCTTACGAAACACCTCAGAGATCCTTGGCCCGCGTTACCAGGAGTTCGTTCCATACCCGGAGATGGACTTCATGTGAGCTGATAAGGCTAATTGAGTCTGTCCGATCCGGGCGGGGTAAGGACAAGAATTGCAGACATGCGACATGATTCCGAAGAGGCCAAAAAAAGTTGACTAGCTTCTAAAAATTGGCTACATGTCACCTCGATAGGTCAAGCCATCACAAGTTGTTCGGACCTCAGTCTTGGCCGAGGTACCCAAGCTGACCTGGCCTTCTGAGGTGGCAGGAAATATTGATTTGACGTCCAATCATCAGGTCGAACCATATGTCCGCGTGCTAAAAGGTCCGGCCAAATTACTCCTCATCAACTAGCAATGAAGAAATTAAGGATTCTAAAAAAGCACTAACAAAGAGCAATGAAGAAATTAAGGATTCTAAAAAAGCACTAACAAAGAATAACTGTAGTGAAAGCAAAATTGGATTTTCATAAAATTAAGAGTCGCGTGATGTCACATGTAAAGAGAATGTAATGGGCTGTTATTAGAGGAATAGAATATGTCGTATTACATTACGCCATTCTGAAAGGGTACTTTAAGTAGGCTTCTAAATTTCAGAGATTTTTAAGTATTTTTCAAAAACTTTAAATAATTAATCCATTTTTTAATTCAAGGGTCACCCCCTGCTCTTTTTTTTTTCTTTTTAATGTAAAAGGTGGTGCAGTTGGCTTCCCTTCCAAAATTCTCACTCTCGTTTGGGTTAACGGTCCAAATGAAAAAGATACGGTTGTTGGAGAGATCAGAAAAAAATCTCGTTGGTCAACTAATTTTTGTTGGATTAGTTCATTCCTTTTTTGATTTTTACCCTGTTTTCGGCTAACTTTCTCTACCTTTTCTTTAAATCAAATACATCATAGTTATTGAGAACATGCATTGAAAACATCTTCCCATTCACAACTGCAAATATTGTGAGGGCAATTTTGTGAAGACGAAATCCTATATCTTTTCCGATCCAAAACCAATGGCCAGACGTATATCATTTGGTTCAGTAGTCGGTATACGAGAAAGGAACCTCAGTCAAAGCATTAATTTCAACGGTTAACTGCTTTGCAAGCTCAACTCCCAACTACTTTACCATCCACCGGTCACTATAATTTAAGTAGTCTAGTCAATATCTAGTTAGATTTTTTTTGGTAATAAATAATATACTATTAAAGGAATAATGCAAAAGCAACTGTGAGAATGTGAAATTTTTGTTTGATTAAAATATCTGGTTTTTCTGATTGGGAGGTCATTAAATGTAATTTGAATGAAAAAATTTTATGTCAATTAATTTCCTCTTATTAAGTTTGTATTTATTTTCACCAATAAAAAACATAATATCCAGTTTTTTGAAACCAATCCAAAAACAAAACTATCCTTCCATCCAGGTGCATTAGCCATTCAGTTCAAATGGGTCAATCCATTATGTCACATTTAAATACTAAAATTGATAAAATAAAAATAATTACAAAAATTACAAAAAAAATAAAAATTTGATAAAAAATGAGAACATCACTAATATTTTGCATTAATTATATTAAATAAAAATAAACAATATTTTAAAAATTGACCCAAAAATGAAACTGCTTTTACCTCTGGGTTTTGGGCCAATAGTTCAATTGTCCAAGTTGAACCTTTGGCATCATAAATAATATAATAAAATTATAAAAATATTATATTTACAAATACAATAATTTATGTAATAATAGCATATAAGGCAACTTTTGGGCCTTAGTATCAGTAAAAGTAATATTTAAAAAAAATAAAAAATAGGGTAACTTTTGAAAAATAATATCAATAAACGGCAGAATCAATGTTCATCTTCTTCCTCTTGCAGTCTATTCATCAGCGCCACCACCCGCTGCCGCCTCCGGCAATGCCTTCGCCTGTCTTCGCCCACCTTCGCCTCCGCTTCTGACAACATTGCCGGAGGTGGGCGGCGGCGGCGATGCTAATGGTTATTTCTCTACCCAATGTCGTCGTCACCTCTGTCTCCACCCACCTCCAGCAATATTGTCGGAGGCAGAGGCAGAGGTGGGTGGAGGTGGCAGCGTTGGGCAGAGAAATAACCACCAACGCCGCTGCCACCTCTGCCTCCGCCCACCTCCAGCAACGTTGCCGGAGGCAAAGGCAGAGGTGGGCGGAGATAGGCAGAGGCATTGCTAAAGGCAACGACGGATGACGACGTTGGTGAATAGACTGCAAGAGGAAGAAGATTAACAGTAATTCTACCCTTTATTGATATTATTTTTCAAAAGTTACGTTATTTTTGAAATTCTTTTAAAAATATCACTTTTACTGATATTAGAGCCCAAAAGTTGCCCTTATATGCTATTATCCCAATAGAAAATTGCAAAATCCATCAAACTCAGTTCCATCGTTCTAATTAGTTCAAAGAAGACAAAGCATTCAGAGAAACCATTATACTAAAATACTAGCGGAGGGCCCTTGTTTCGCAAGGACTGGAATTGCAACATTGCTATTTGCTATATTAAAAAAGACAATGTTTTTAAATAAAAAAAACTTTCAATTATAAGTACCCAAGTCTTGAAACTCATATAAAGACTTAGAAGATATCATCATGTGCTTATTTTTTAAATATTGTTTCAGCAAAGCATCTCGTATAAAAGAATGCGATCATACATTGATAGTTCTGAATTCTACTTCATAGCTGTCCTTTGTTTCACATTGAGAACTCCCAATTGACCCGGACAGTAGGATCGCTCGACCCGAGAACCGCCCAGGAAACCGGTTCCATTTTACCCCAAACCCAGTCCCTGGCAAAAAATCATTGAATCAGTCAACGACCCGTTGACTCGGGTGGTCGACCCGTTCAACGGTTTTGGCTATTTTTTATTTTTTAATTTTTTTTGTCAGAACGGACCATCCATTCAAACTAGATGGTCAAACCGTCAGCTTGGAAACAGGTGGCCAGAATGGTTCTTTTTCCGTGTGATTTTTTCTAGATGTCAATAATTAAATGAAATAACTTTGTAGTCATAGTCATGGGAAGGACGGGCATTGCAAGGGATTCCAAAACCTTGAAAGATAAATCCAAAGTGACCTTAAACACAGAGAAAAAAATGGCGGTAAATCCACCAAACTAGAAAAACCAAGGAAAATAAATTGGGAAATTGACTCCAAAGTTCTGCTTTGAGACAGAGCAAAACATACATGCAATAAAAAAACGAAACAAAGCATATTGTCTTGTAAGAAAAAAAAAACATTGCACAAGAAAACCCAAAGAAAAAACAAAAGGGAAGAAATAAAATTGTGGTAAACCCTAAACCATTTTGGAGGATCATGAAGAAGAAGACCAAACACAAAAAATAAAAAATAAATAAAAGTAGAAAATGAAAAAAAAAAGAAACATACCGCACATGCTAAAATAAAGCCAACAGTATAAGAAACCTTTGAATAGTGAAAATCCAAAAGCACTAAAAATCATGGTTTTCAAACCGCCATTGACCCGGATGGATGGACATTTCGGCCAAGGAACCGTCCAGGCAACCAGTTCCGTTTTACCCCAATTGTAGTCCTTGGCCAAAAACCATTGAATCGAACAATGACCCAATGACCCGGGCGGTCGAACTGTCAACCCATTGACCTGTTCAATGGTTTTTGACCATTTTTTTATTTTTTAATTGGGAACCATCCAGGCAACCGATTTTGTTTTATTCCAATCCCGGTCGCTAACCAAAAACCGTTGAATCGGTCAATGACTCATTGACCCAAGTGGTCGAACCGTCGACCTGTTCAATGGTTTTTGGCTTTTTTTATATTTTTTTTTTAATTTTTGTTGTCAGAATGGGCCTCCCGTATGAACCGAACGGTTGTATGAGTCACACATTCATACAACCGGTGGCCAGAATGGTTCCGTTTTCGGGTCATATGAGTCACACGCTCAAATGACATAACATGTATGATACTACTTAATGGACTTCACACACTTAATTTTTTGCCTATAATTTTTATTGTCAAAACGGGCCATCTGTTCGAACCAAACGATCAAACTGCCATTTTTTTTAATTGGGAACCGTCTAGGCAATCGGTTCCATTTTTCCCCAATCCCAGTCCCTGGCCAAAAACCGTTGAATTAGTCGACGACCCATTAGCCCAAGCAGTCGAATCGTCGACCTATTCAATGGTTTTTGGCTGTCCTTTTATTTTTATTTTTTTTTATTTTTGTTGTCAAAATGGGTCGTCCATCCGTTCGAACCAGATGGTCGATTTGTTGACCCAAAAATCGATGGACAGAATGGTTCCGTTTTCGGGTCGTATGAGTCACACACTCAAATGACATAACACGTATGACAGTGCTTAATGGACCTCACACACTCAATTTTTCCCTGTAATTTTTGTTGTCAAAACAGGTTGACTCGAAAACCAATGGTCATAATGGTTCCGTAATTTTTTGCTTGTAATTTTTGTTGTTAGAATGAATCATTCGTTCAAACTGGACGGTTGAATCATCGACCCAAAACCAATGGCATATATATATATATATATAAGATTAGCCGAGTATTTTCATTGCAAAAACCTTTGTTTCAAAGACAGAACACAGGAGTACCACTTGATTCCAATTGCCACTCAAGGGATTTAATGTTGCCACCTTGGCATTTTCCAATCGCCACTATAAGAGGGTGTCACTACTGTAGATAAAGCAATGTTCAAAGTATCGATACAGACCAATACTTTGTCGATGTTTTTTT
The DNA here is from genome assembly GCF_055504915.1 of Nelumbo nucifera. Lineage (NCBI taxonomy): Eukaryota > Viridiplantae > Streptophyta > Magnoliopsida > Proteales > Nelumbonaceae > Nelumbo > Nelumbo nucifera. The sequence continues at coordinate 99,116,707 of NC_142651.1, forward strand.
ATATTTTATTTATTTTATTTTTTAAAACTAATTTAGAGGGGTCAATTTAAGTCCCGGCTACCCTTTGAGCCATGGTTTTACCCAATACAACCCTTGTAGGGGCGTATCGGGAAGCTATCGACATGATACATATTAGCCGATACATATCGATACTTTGAACCTTGAGATAAAGTACAAAGAAAAGGGAGTACTACTTAAGCTGATTCAGCATCCATGGGATTTAATGTCGTTGCATTGTCATTTCCAATGGTTCTTGTAAGAAGGTATGATGTTGCAAGAGGCGGTCGGTTTAGGTGGTGTTTAGAACCAATGCCATTTCCTAAGATAGGTTTTCTCAGAAAACAGGTGCTGCATAAACATGATGTTTTTTCTAGAAAAACATTTCCTGAAATTTTTTGTTTGGTACCATTGTTGTTGCTGCCACATAGGTGTTTCTCGATGCCATGTTAACATACAGTTGCTAGCAACAGTAGAAAAGTAGAAAAAATGGGAAAACACCAAAAATGGTGTTTTCTTAGACCACACCTTTCCCGATTTCCAAGGCATGGTTTGAGAAAACTTTTTTTTTTTGAAAAAAAGTTTTTTTTCCCGATTTCCAAACAACAAACATTTTCCCAAAAATAAAATGGATTTATGATGTGGTGTTGATGTGGCACTGTTTTTGAGAAAACGGCATTGATATCAAACACCTACTTAGTTGTTGCCTCTATTGGTGACCAAATAGGTAAGTTCTACCTGGAACCAAATGGAACTGACCTCAAATCAGCATTGAACCGACCCTACCCAATCTGTTATAGGGTAGGGTCTAGTTCCAAATTCTTGGAACCAATCCCCACCCAAATCGGTTCCAGGGTAACCAATCCAATGAATCGGACTTGGTGGAATTAGCCTTAGAACCGAACTTGCCTTGAAATAAACCCCAAAATATTTTTAAGGATTGAACCCAATTACTCATGGTTACAAAAGATATGGTCTCACTTGACCATTGAGTTGCTTAGGGCCTGTTTGGCTCACGATCGCAATTGAAATCGGAATGGCCTATTTCGCTTGGTTGTTTGGTTCATTAAGAGGCTGGGATCAGAATCAGCCATGGTTTCCAATTTTGCCCCTAATAAAAATAAAAAAGCAAAAAATGCATGAAAATACCAAAAAATATAGAAATTGCAGAAATGTAAAAATTACAATAATTTTATAGAAAATTCAGAAAAATTCATGAAAATATTGTTTGGTTCATTAAGAGGCTGGGATCAGAATCAGCCATGGTTTCCAATTTTGCCCCTAATAAAAATAAAAAAGCAAAAAATGCATGAAAATACCAAAAAATATAGAAATTGCAGAAATGTAATATTTACAATAATTTTATAGAAAATTCAGAAAAAATCATGAAAATACTCAAAATTTGTAGAAATTGCAAAAAAATGTAAAAATTTTGCAGAAAAAATGCATAAAGAAATTTTATTAAGAGGTGTCTATTAAGTGGGGTCCATCTTTTCTCGTAGTAAGTACCACGTGGTAAGTATTTACTCCAAATGGAGAGGGGAATCGTTGGCTGTACAGGGTCCAATACCACCAGCTCTTTGCAACTACAAATACTTACCACGTGGAGTTAATACTTACCACGTACAGCCATGTGGGCGAATGTCATGTTTCATTGCAAGTGTGTATGACATTTTGGTAGCATTTAACACGACATGGGAATGGCACCCCCGGAATGGGAATGGCATTCCTTAGGGTGGGGTCGGGAATGTGCATTCCCCCATATGGGGGAAATCCCATTCTACCTAGAACCGTTTAACCAAACATCCAAAATGAAAATGAACCATTCCGATTCCTATTCCCTCGAACCAAACGGACCCTTAATTGATTTAATTATTTGTTTTTATTTTAATATTTGAACGTGTATAATAAATAATGTAAAAGGTAATATTTACAAAATATAAATTATAATGATAAATTTTGAACCATATATTAACATATTATGATAATCTACATATTAAATTACTCAATTTAATCAATCAAGATAATATAAGTTTCAATCTATATATTAAATTGAAAATCAAGTTTTTAAAGGATATGTTTTATTTTTTTTTTAAGGGGAGAGCAAAGAAAGAACAGGTTCCATAGGTATACCTTGGAACCGACCCCAGAACCCAATGCCAGATTTGATCCTAAAAACGATTGTCACAGGGTGGGTTCCGGTTCCAAAAACCTAAAATCGACCCCTATTGATTAGGTTTTAGGTTCTGCTATGGAACCAAACCGAACCAACTCATGCTCACTCCTAGTTTCTGATGCAAGAGATGGTCGTTTTGTTGTTGGATACAAAAGATGGTGGTGTTGCAAGAAAATAAGAGACATATTAATGAACTTTGGAGTTGTTGGTGCAAGAAAAAATAAAAAATGGAAGGAAATGTAGTGCTACAAGCCGAAGTGATAGGATATCATTGCAAAATGGCGGTCTTTGACACAAGATTGAGAGAGAAAATGGTGAGTGAAGAAAGGGAGTTGATGGTCTCCTTTAGAGTTGAGAGTTGATGATCGCCAACACAAGGTTCTAGTCTCTCTTCAAGTTAGAGAAAGAAAGACTCATAAACCCTAAAAACCATCTAATGAGGGTCGAGACTAAAATGTCCTTTTTAATTTTTATTTTTCTTTTGTAAAATAATTTTTAATGTAACCCACGAACCATAGACCAGGAATGGTTCAACGGTTTGACCATCCAAGTCTATAGTTTCTCAACTTTTCAATATTTTTTACAAGAAACGTGATTCAAGGCATAACTGGACCTAAGAACCATGGTTCTTAGGTCGAATGGCCTAACTATCTCAGTCAATGCTATTCTAAAACATTAAAAATAAGTTTGATAGATAAAAATTATTTTTATTGGTAATAAAAATAAAATACAAAATTTAAATTCAACTCAAAAATGAAATTCTTTTGCTAATTGGTGGTGACTGGTGAATCAACAATTCTACTTTTTTTTTGGGTCAAATCTTAATGTCATAATTAAAAACAATAGTTATTATTATAAAATAATTATAAGAAATATAGCAAATTTACATAAACCATTAACCATTTGGATGCATCTTTAATATGTATTATATCAAAAATATAATAGATGAGAATTACTATACAAAAATTAGACATTAAAGTTGCTATGTACAAAATACGAATACCAATAGTGTTTACCGGATAAGACTCAGGTTAATAAATGGGTCAAAATAAGAACCAACTTTTGTTGGTTGGAACATGAAACTTGGAAGTCGATTTGGATCTGCTCCTTACAGAGCGCATCTCATACCATCCTCACATCGTATCACAGGCGTGCATCAGAAACATCTTCCCATGAATGAATAAAGACCGGATCTTCTCCTCACATAGGGTGCTTCACATGTGCCTCACACACACATTCTACTATGCATTGGGAACATCTCTCATACTAATAAGTTATTATTCACGGGAGATGTTCCCAATGCACGGTGGATGTGCATCTGAGGCGCCCAAATGTGAGGAGCAGATCTTGTTCCAAATGACGGAGTGAATAATGATAATATCATGTGCAGACTACAGAAGATATTTTCAATGCATGCTTGAGATGTTCAGAGATGTCAGAGTGAGGCATGCTCTGTGAGGAACAAATCCGATTTCCTTGTGAGTACGCTTGGCTCTAGTAGAGTTCGACTTGGTTTAGTCATCAGTGTCAACCCATATTGATATAGTTCGAATAGCCTTTTGTATCCTTACATTCAGAATATTTCTTCATAAAGTAAAGCGAGTAAATACAAAAACATTCCCAATACAAGATTTTCAAACATACATTGCACTGATCAAAGTCCGATTTGAATTTGGATTAGCTGAACGCTTTAGCTGGTCAGTGGATTGTCGAAGAAATTTCACATCAGTATTTTTTTTTTCTTTGTAAAAGATTCATTGAAGGAAATTAAGGGAACATTTGGGTCCCTTTCTTACAAGACTCCAAAAAAAGGCGAGTTAAGTTTACCGAGCTGGCATTACTATTAACAAAAGAGTTTCTATGCCTAGCTCGTTTTGCCAGATCATGGGCTGGCATTACTAAGTTCTTATTTACATGCAGAATTGTAATATTTTCAAAAAAAGAGAATTCATATATATGATCATATAAGGCCTGCAGATCCCACGTAATATGCCTATCTATTCCTTTCAGCTTCATTAAAACCTCCTTGGCGTCCAAAAGCAAAAAACATGTTTTAATACCCATACAAAAAAAACTTTCGTAAACCTCTAATCATTGCCCAGAGCTCAGTTGCTGCTGGCGTTCTTGCCAAGCATGGTTATCCTTCTACAATGATAAGAGGAGACTTGTGAGAGAACATATAAATACCAATGGATGCAGTTTGTGTGGTGGCACTCCAAGAACCATCCACTAAGATGATCGGGAGGTCTGTGAGGAGAGCATGTTGCAAATTCCAATCTGATTGCAGATGTGGTGGATTCAAAATTTTGAGCTCAATTTCTTTATAGCTGCAATAACTTTCAACCTTTATCAGAATTTGGAGAGGGTCGGGGTTCACTTTGTTAAAAATTTGATCATTTATTGCATCCCATAAACTTCTGAAAGTGGTACATATCTTTGCAATATAGTTATACTTTAGAACTTTATTCTGCAAGTGAGAATTATATTGCCACCACCATTGGATCAGATCCTCTTGGCCAGAGTTCAAAAAAATCTCCGGAACAAGACCAACTTGGGCCTGCATCCAAATAGCCCTTGAGAGAGGGCATTTCAAGAAGAGGTGCTCTTGGGTCTCTTGAGATTCCTTACAGAATGTGCACCAAGTGTCTTCTCTTCTTCTGCAGATCCATATTTCTGTCTTTGTTCTAACAGCCTTATGGAGGAACTTCCACATGAAGATTTGACATCTGTGTTTGAGGTGGGGTTTCTAGGAGTGAGTGGTAAGCTGAATTCACAGTGAAATCGCATTGTTTGTGTTCTTCCAGAGGAGTATATCGGGCTGTTGTAGAGTCCTTAAGGGGATGCTTAGGATTGCTTCAACACTTCTTTCTTCAAACAGGTTGTTGAAAAGATCAACATTCTAGGTCTGATGATCTGTGATTAAATCACACACTTTTATGTGTAGAAGTTCTAGATTCTCAGTTCTTTTGGCGGGATGTTGCTCTCTAGTTGAGGCACCCATGGGTCCATAAATGCTGAGACAGATCTTCCATCTCCAAGCTTCTAGAAAAAATGAGCTTGTAGTTCATTTTTTAATTTAATAATACATTTCCACCAAGTGGGGTTTGTGGCTTTTGCTTTCAAATCAAGGAAACACTGCCCTTTGATGTATTTTGCTTCTAGTTGCTGGGTCCAAAGGCTGCTCCTGAGGTTTAGGAGCCTTCAGATTGATTTCAACATTAGGGCTTTGTTCATCAAAGAGAACCTCCTTATCCCCAGTCCCCCCAAGGGCTTTGGAGAGCAAATTGTAGTCCATTTCATGTAACAGTTTTTTGTTGTGTTGGAATGCCCTGCCCACCAAAAGTTTTTCTACAACCTATCTAGGCTTCTACATAGAACTGAAGGAAGCATGCTTGTTTGCATGGTATACACAGGGATGCTTTGGGTAACTACTTTAATGAGAGTGCTACGACCTGCTCATGAGAGAGTTTTTGCTTGCCAGTGCTCTACCCTCTAATGTTTTTTTGGTGTGATTCAATCCATTTTCTAGCCAGGTTCCAAGGTATTTGAAGTTGTAGTTTATTATCTTCATTTTGACTATTGTACTCAATAGCTTTTGGTGGGTTTTGTGCATATTTTTGCTGAACATGACACCAGATTTTGCAAAATTTATGTATTGGCCTAAAATTTGCTCAAAGAGTTTGAGGGTAGTTTTAATCTAATGGAAGGATTCAGGGTTGGCCTTGCAGAACAAAAAACGGTCATCTGCAACCAAAAGATGGGTGATGGGCTTTGAATTTCTAGCTAGCTTTATTCCTTAGAGTTTTGAGAGACTCTCTTCTCTATGAAGAAGTGATGAGAGAGTCTACATTCCAATAATGAAAAGGTATGGTGAGAGAGGGTCCCCTTGCCTTAAGCCTCTTTTGGTAGTAAACAAGTCCATGGATGACCCATTTAGCTTTATTGAGAAGGATGAAGTGGAGATACATTGCCATATCAAGTCACACCAATCTGATGGGAAGCCCATTTTTTTCATTGATTCTATAAGAAAATTCCAGCTCATTCTGTCAAAGGCCTTGGCCATGTTAATTTTTAAAGTTGTCCACTTCATTTTCCCTTTTTGAGTTTTGAGTTTGTGGATGATTTCTTTGGCCAGGATAACATTATCTATAATACTCCTTCCTTTGATAAAGGTTGCCTGGTTTGACTGGATTAGATTTGGGTGAAGAGGCTTGATTCTATTGGCTAGGACCTTTGCCAGGATTTTGTATGTCACATTGCTTAAGTTAATTGGCCTAAAGTGTTCTGCTTTCTCAACACCCCTCATCTTTGGGATGAAGACAAGATTGGTATGGTTCATTTGTTTTAATAGTCTTTTGGAGTGGAAGAAACTTTGTATCATTCCCGTGATTTCATCTCCCACTAAATACCAATAGTGTTGGAAGAAGAAGGCTGTGTAGCCATCTGGGCCGAGAGCTTTATGGGGATTCATCTAAAACAAGGCCAGCTTGACTTCTTCTTTTTGAGGGGGTAACATGAGCTTTTAGCTTTCTTCAGATGGTATTTAGTTGAATTTGAATGTTTCTAGGAGGGTAGGTTCAAAATTCTCTTCCTGTCCTGAGTTGTTCAAGAACTGATTTTTGAGGAGGTCTGCAATAGCTTTTGGACTAGTGGCCCATCTCTCTTGGTTGTCCTTCAGACTTTCTATAGTTCCCCATCTCCTTCTAAATTTTGTTTTCTAGTGAAAAAATTTTGTATTTTTGTCCCCTTCTGAGAGCCATAACTCTCTAGATTTCAGCCTCCAAAGTTGCTCCTCAGCAAGAAGCCATTTATTGTATTGAGCTTCCAATTCACCTAGTTTGCTACTATCATCTTGGCTGGACTAAGCTAGCATGACCTCTTGCTCCAGTTGTGTTAATTTCTTATGAATATCCCCAAATGTGTTTTTGTTCTAGACTTTGAGTTGATTCTTCAGGAGTTTGAGTCTAGTTGCAATTGAGTGAGCTTTGAATCCTAGAACTGATTGGTTCCAAATTTCTGTAACTATACTGTCACAGTCCTTGTGATTTACCCACATTGGAAGGAAATGGAATTGTTTCTTTCCTTCAGACTGGTCAGGTTTGGTATTGAGAAGAATTGGGGAATGGTATGAGTTTATGGCAAACAAAATTGATAGTTTGGTGTTAGGAAACCAGGTTAGCCACTCCACACTAGCCAAACCCTTGTCAAGTCTTTCTCTCACTCTTTTTTTTAATGTTGCTTGTTTGTCCAAGTGTAGTAGGGCCTTGAGAAGCCTAGGTCCGAGAGGGCAAAATGGTCAATTAGATGTCTAAGATGCTGATAAGGTCTTGTTCTACTACTTGGTCCCTTATAGTCCTCTGGGTGGACTATGTCATTCAAATCTCCCATTAAAAGCCAAGGGATTCCTCTTAGATATGGTTTTGAGGTTACAAAGTGTAGCCAGAAAGCAGCTCTGTCCCCCTAGTTAGGCATTCCATATAAAAGCACAAAGTTCCATGGTTCAAAGGAATCCGTGTAATTTCTAGTTAGTTTAATGTACCTCTGAGAGCTATCTATTATTGAGATATTTAAGTTATCCTTCAAAGCACTGAGAAGTCCCCCACTCAGACCAACTGAGCCTACAGTCTTGAAATTGAAATATCCCAGTGATTTTGAATATTTCATGGCTTCTTCTTTTAACATTTTTGTTTCTGATAGAAACAACATGTCTGGGTTATGTGATTTGCACCACCTCCTAATTGTTCTTTGAACTTCTTTACTCCCCCCCCCCTTACATTCCAAGTTAGTATTTTCATTGTATTTGCAAGACTTTGAAAAGAAAATGATAGATAGACTAATACTAGGTAATCCAAAGCAGAGAAATGCAAGTTTATTTGAACGAATATAATGTACAGTAGGGAATATAAATGGATAAATATCTAAAATACAAAAGTTGTTAATGAAGCAGCCCTCTGTTGTTGTTCTTTCCAAAGAATGTCCCAAGCTTCTATCCATGAAGAGTCTTCTAGGCCAATGAGATTTTCTAGGCTTCTATGAAAGTGATTAGGTCCTTGATTTTGCAGGATCATTGAATTTTGGCTTGCCGGTAGGGGATCTAGGATACTAGAGCCAGTGAGAGAGTTTGCCTCTGAATGGGGTTTTCTTGTGGTTCTCATTTCTTGGATCCACTTCCTCAGTGAAGCAACAGATTGTTGGCCAATAAGTTCTTCTAGAGATGGTCCAAGGTTGGCGGGGATGTCGGTCATGGCTTGGAAGTCCAAGTGATCTTTTAGAGAAGATTGGTATCTGAATGGCCTCCCTCTTCTCCTTGATCCGGTTGAAGCATTAATTATACCAAATCCTCTAGTTGCAGTCGAGTAAATTTTATACTGGCCTTCCTTGGGAATCATGCCCACATTAATCATTTCAGTTTTTTGCTCTTCCTCGGGAGTCAGGCCCATGCTAAATGAGTCTCGTTTTTGAAATTTTCGAGTGGAACTATTGCTGGACTCAGCTTGCTTCCGCTTTGAGGACTCACTTGACTCGTTCTTGTTGTTCAGTTCTTTGCTTTGCCATTTCCTCGCGTCGGTGGCTGGTGACCATCCGTTAACCTCTACCTCTTCTTGACTAACTCATCCTCCGAGTCTTCCTTTGAACTTTGGTCTCCTCGACAGATTTGTAGTTGTTTGCATGCTCCTGCATTTTTCTAACTTTTTTGCTGGATCGGGAAGTTCAATGGTTTCTTTGGTCTGTGCTCTGCCCGCAACCATTCCCCCGGCTCGTCCAGTTTTCTCTCTTCTAGCTCTAACATGATCTCATTGAGAGGAATGGATTTTGGTATGAGCTTGCATTTCTTCCAGTTATGGCCTACTAATCCGCAGTAGATTCAAAGTTTTGTGAGATTTTCATAGGCAAATCTAACCCATATTGGATTGTTGTTGTTTTTCAGAACAAAACCTCTTGATAATGGCTTCCACAAGTCGATTTCTATGTGGAATCTTACCATGCTTCCCCTTTGTGGGCTTTCCTGGTTCAATCTCAGGATTGTCTTCAAGAACTCTGCCTGCTACTGAAGCAAAAACCTTGCAGTTGTGGTTGGAAATGTAACTTTGTGGGATGTTGAACATCTGCCAGACTTTCTGGTGCCACAGTTTGATCTTCTCCCCTGATGTTCCATCTTGCCAGGATGCAACTAGCATCCAGCTCCCCTTGATGAACTAGGGTCATCCATTTAAAGCCTTCTGAAGTTCTTCTTCTTCTTCAAAGATGAAAACCCACCCACCATTATCATCGTGACTAGCATCAGCGTGGTGTGTAGGGTTCCATGCATGCTTAATAAATGCATGGACGTTCTCCATGGTCACTTTAATACATGGGAAGATTCTTCTCCTTAAAATTTTCTTAACCACCTCAGATGCTTATCGAACCGGCTCCACATTTATTTTTAAGTGGGGACCGACAATTTCAGAGTCATTGGTTTCTCCGGCCATCTTGAAAGGGACGTGTTTCTAAACTTTACAGCAGAAGAGGGCGTAAGGTTTAGTGGAGAAACATATGGGATTGTAAGGTTCAGCACTTGGGGTGCGGGAGGGATTTCAGAGATTTTAGAGAGTTACAGAAATTCAAAGGATTTCAGCACACAGGGTGCGATAATTTTTTGGATGATACGTGAGTTGGGATCTCCTTGACGTCAGTATTAAGGCCATGTATTTAATACTGGCGTAGAATTTTACAGCCAGCTGAACAGCTAAAGCGTTCAGCTAGCCTCCAACCCCAACGCATTCCATATTGGGTTGCATCGTCCATGCTCCACTGCCCACTATACAATTGAGTATTGACCATTTGTTCCCGCTTTCATTCTACGCGAGCTACGTTAGCATCCTGCATCCACCTTACGCTATGTTGTCGGCTGATGCAACAGTAGTAGGTCAGACTTCGAGAATCGTAAAAAAGTCCGAGCTCTGTATAAGAACCACGTGTCACCGCGGTGAAGCAAATGGGCCCACCAACAATCCCAATCCCAACCACCGAATATCAACACGTTGGACATGATCTCTGGTGTACAGTCGGCAGTGCTTGAGCCACGTGTCCTGTGGGCCCAGTCCCTAGACACGCTGTACCGTCTAAAAGCTAAAGTGCTTTACTGCTTTTCCTTAAAGCCGACCCAAGCCGAGTGGGAGCCGTTGAAAGCACGCACCTACTACAAAGGCTACAGCCACCTGACTCCATGGGCCCAACCGTCCAGACCGTCACACACAACTACCTCCATTAGCTGATAGCTCCACTCCATGATCTCCATACTCGGCTTTTACTTCCTCAATGTTTCAGACCACCTAACATCAAAGAAGACTACTCAGACGACTCGGACTCAGACTCTGTCTTTGTCTCTGGTCTCCCGATTTGTTCTCTCTTCTCTGTTACTGCATTTCAAGCTCTCGAAGTTTCACATCCTCTCGAAACAACCAACGCCTCATCGTTTTCGCGGGGAAATCGAAACCGAATTTAACACCGGAACGACAAGGGATCGCTAATTTATGGTAACTCATTTTCCTTAAAAAGTCGTCTCTCTCCTTGTATGTTGTATCTACTACTCTTGACAGTGACTCGCTACCTAGGGTTCATCACCAACTAGTAATCCCTTCTCTTCTTCTTATTCTTCGTTTGTTGCTTTGAATCCTTTGGTCCTTGGTTTTTATAAGATCATTTCGTGGTTATTCGACTTCGATCTTCTGATTGAACTAATTTTATTTTAGTTGTCGCGAGCGATCGCAGTATAGGAGGTTTGGAAATTAGTATCCTAATAGTTTCGGCATTGTCGCATGAGTTAGAGTGAATTTTAGTTGAATATGGTGTTAGATTTCATTATTAATGGAGTGGTTATTAAAATTTAATCTGTTTGTAATTTCGGTCTGCTAATTTTCGATTTACATAAAACTCAGTGGATTTACTAAATACTGGTTCTAATTCGCATCTATTACTGTAAGCGGGTTTTGTTCTGTTCTTCTTGTCTTTTTCCACGTTCACCCTGCCCTCTGGGTTGTTTTCGAAAATTTGTCTGGCGTAGCATCAGAATGGTTCTTGTATCAAAATCTCCTGTAGTAATCCTAGAATTTTATTCATCTTCTTCTGTTTGGATTTGCAGGTTTAGAAGATCCCGAGTTTGGTGAATGCGCTTGCCATCGGAGCTGAGACGTTTGGTTTTGGTTTCGGGAGAAGAGGAATCATGAATCCAGAGCTTTTGGATATTCGCCCCCGTGAACTCAAGTTCACATGTGAGTGCATTAGAACTGGGACTTCATGTATTCTTTCCCCCAATTGCCCTGTTAATTTATTAGGTGATGATTGTAATGGTGTCTCCTCTCTTCCGCAGTAGATGGCTTTTCTATTGCAAGAAAGAAGATAAAGAGCTATTACATGTATCGTTTTCACGGTTATCTTTTTAACAGATAATTGAGCGGATCACCGTTTGCCTTTAACAGAAAGAAGACTAAATCCCATGGTGTCACAACTCGCAACTAAATTAACTTGATCCTTTCTATTATGCTTTTTTGAATTTACCAACTGAAATTCTATGACGGATTTGTTCAACAGTTCAACTATGAGCTAGAATGTTCAAATATCAATTAATATTTAAATCTCTCACTTGACAACAAATACCGAAAATGCTTTTGCTAGAGTAAGGAACAGTAGTGTTTCTCTAATCACATTAAACTTTGTCAACTAGAAAAATCCTGAGATATTCATTAACACTATTTCCACCTTATCACTTCTTTCTAACCTACATGCGGTTGTTTGCAGAAATCAAGTTACATCGAACAGTCAGTACAACTTAGTGTACCTACTGGCAATCACATTTTTCTTCTCTGTTTTTTTTTTCTCTCATTTAGTCCATAGCTCAACTCAACTTAGTACTGTCCCAACCATATGGGGTTGGTCGTAGCTGATTATAAATAACTTAGTTGTCACATTTGGTAGCTGTTGGTCTCAATGATTCCTTCACTTTTAAATTATTTTGCATGATTTAGGCTTTTAGTTGGGACTGATGGTGTTTTGATCCCATGGAATTTTAGAGAGGTGCAACTCAGGCTAATTGAAACCTACTATAATATACATAACATATTGCACGCGATAATTTTTTTTATTTGTATATTACATGATATTGTTGCACAAAAAAAAAAAAAGAAGAAATCATTGCCATTTAAATCAAGGTCAGCAAGTGAATAAATTGGGTTGCTTGAGGTATCAACCCAAAACCAATTCAATTGCTTGGCATTTTTCAATCTTAACACTAACATTTGTTTATTGTTAACCCTAGTCCAACCTTCAATTCATCCAAATTTATCAAAAAGAAAAAAAAAAAAAACTTCAATTCATCCAATTCAACCTAGAAGTTTATTTGGTCATTCCACCTTCCACCTAAAATTGCGCTTTCTCATTTAGATGATATTTGTTTACAGAGTTTGAGTACTATTGATCACTTAGTATTGAGAACAATCATGATTGATTATTTGTGTTTGTGCAAAAAGTATTTGGAGTCTATAGTTCATCTTCATTGTCAATATGTAATGGATATTTGGCCACGTTATCAAATTATTTGGTCATTCCAAATGACACGCCCGTGTGGATTGGGCCTGGTATATGAAGAGTAACAAAAAAGAGGAATTATACCATGCTATCTTGTTCACTTATACCTCCGTTGGGGTATTTGAAAGGGAATGGTTTAAAAACAAACATTATCTAGATGGTCTCTTAATTGAAAGGATGGAAAGACAGTTTATATGGCTGGAGCTATGCTGTTTTACATCTCAACTCGAAACAGCCTTAATCCCAACTATTTGGGGTTGGCTATAGGGATCCTTTACTGCCATTGTACTCTATCAAGAGCCATGTTTCTATCAAATTATAAGCTCTTAAATCATTTTTTTACCACTTTAGATTACATTTTCTTTCATTTTACCCTTGCTCTTTTAAAGCTTTCTACTTGAACCAACTCAATTCTCATTAGTCCAATCATTTGTCCTCCATGCACATGATCGAACCATCTCAGTCCACTCTCTCACAACTTGTCATTATTGGAACTACTCCTAAGTCTTCTATAATATGTTTATTTCTGATTCTGTTGTTCTACTCTTTCCACCCATTATCTCAACATTTTCATCTCAGTTATACCCATTTTTCTTAAATATGTTATTTCTTGATCGCCCAACTCTTTGTCCCATATAGAAATGCTGCTTGTATAATTATCTTATGAAATTTTCTTTCTGAGTCTCATTGGTATAAAGTATAAACTAGTGACATAATACACTAGATGCACCTCCCCAATGCAACACCCAACTCCAATTTTATGGGCAATGTCCTCTAATTTCTCCCTCAGCATGGTTTATTGATCGAAGGGTACCAAAGTAGTTAGTTTGGGGCATCTCCTCAGCATCAATAATTGCAACAACATTGTTACTAATATGTTTACTAAAATTGCAATAGTAAGCAATACATGTATCCTTAGTTTGATAACTTTGACTTATCTTGACCATTTGATGCTAAAGCATCTCTCCATTGTTTTGACTTTGCATTCAACCCATCTTTAGGGTTATCAATCAATATTACCAATCAAAGTTCAATCCAATCGCACATTTGCACCATAGATCCATTAATATCAGAATGTCCACAATCTATATAGCATTTGTACATCGTACCTTTTGTAGCATAATGAAAATTTTATGAACATGATATTTCTTCTTCCTATTTGTTCCATGTTGGACAATGTTATTTATCCTTCTTACAACTTTTAGTCCATGGTTGTTTGTCATATTGTTCTGCAACAATGGTAGTAATCCCATCTAGATGTTTGCACAATATGCTTTTTTTTTTCATCTTTGTCCTTATTTCACCATTTCTTTCATTGAGTAAATTGCAAGATCAATGATCTCGAGATAGTAACCTTTTTTATCATTTCATTGCCAGTTGAGTTGAAGAAGCAAAGTTCATGCTCGGTACAACTCGTCAACAACTCAGATCAATGTGTAGCTTTCAAGGTGCAAACTTTTTTCATGGATATCATGCTCACATCACTTAGTGCTGCCATTTTCTCTTCCAAGTTTCTATACTAACGAGCACACTGTTTTGTTAGCCTAATTATCTGTTTAAAATTTAGTTTTCATCACTGGCTTAACTTTCTCCCATCTTTCTGTAGTTTCCTTTTCTTTTCATTGATAAGGAAGAATTTGTTGAAAATAACTTGTGACAGGGGTTGAGTTGCCTCCATATTTCTTTTGCATTTTCCTTGTTGGAACAAGCACAGTTTTAAAAATGCATATTTGAGATCTTTGATTTTGAAAGATCTCAATGTTTGTTCAGATCTTACTCCTATTATATATCTTTGACATTTCTGATACATAATGCTACCATTATATGCAATGGTTGTTCCTGAAGGGGATTGATGGCTTTGCAGGTAAAAACTACAGCTCCAAAGAAGTATTGTGTGCGGCCAAATACTGGCATTATTCAGCCGAAATCGACTAGTGACTTTACAGGTTTATCCCTTCTCATTTCTATAATTTAATATGGTCTAATAACTGAACTTAGGGGGTCACTTTGTGACTTTTGATTTGACAGGCTTATTTTGTCTTCGTGCTTTATTATGGCCCAAGAACTTAGAAAGTCAATTCAATGAGATGCATGTGCAACATAAATCCACTTTTGCATTGCACTGTAAAACTTATACCAATTGGTTCATTATTCCTTTAAGAATAAGACTCTAAGTGCAACTACATGTTTTTCTGCCCCAATTTCATCCATAAGTTGGGATGGAAAATAATTGGAAGGTGATAGGGGCAACTGGTTAAGGTATGAGAACAACAAGCGATGTATGAAAGCCTGAAAGGGAATGATATGCTTTGATATCACCATCCATAGCACATGATGTTTTTAGTGTGGTATTATGAACTGGAAGGTTTATTGCATGAGAAGGTGTACAACATTATGACTATTCAATCCAATCTTTTGAAGGAAAACTGCAAGGGCATCAAGCATTTGCCATGCAAAAAAAGCCATATTCAGCACCAATCTAGGTAGGCCATTTTGATCTTGCATTGATCATTGATGTCCTAAGGAGGATAAGTGCTCCCGGTATCACTTGATTTAGGATTGGAGTGACCAGGGATGTGTCTAGGAGGGTAATGATGGGTTATGAAAGGTCTTGGGGCTTAATTGGAGAATTTCATCTGTCCATGGTGAACAAACTTTGAAACAAGGAAAATTGGTCTAAGGAAACTTTCAAATATGTAGATTTTGAATGGATAGTTGTAGAGGGTGGCCAAATTTGGTAGGCTTAAAAGTACATATTGAATAGAAGGACATAAATGTTATACATTTAGGGTTCTTGATGGTTTTTTTGGATGAAATTTGGTAAAACGAAAGACTATGGAGATTATGTGGAGTGTCTAAACATGATGAGAATCAAAGAGGGTCTGGACATAAGGTGATGCAGGAGTTGAAGACTCAAAATTGGATTTTTTTTTTTGAAATTTTATGTATTTCTGTATTTTTGGACACCGGGGACAATTTTGCCATTTTACATTTTTTTGTAGGGTCCAATAATAGGGTTTGATTGTCTATTCATAGTTTGTTTATGTTTAAAATTTCAGAGTCATTGCATAAGTAGGATTAGAGTTATTGAGTCTTCTTTGAATTGAAATAGGATATGACAACTTAGTTTGAGTCCTATTAGAATATTCAGTTTAACAGTTTGACTCCTAGGACTATAATGAGTCTAGCAGTTTGACTCCTAGGGTTATTATGAGTTTAGAGTCTATAAATATGTATGGACGTTTTACACAAAGAGCAATGAAGTTTATTGAGTTTTCTTCAGCTTATGATAATTATGGTGAGTGGTTCCCATACCCTAGAGTGGTTCTAGGCACCCCGTGAGTGATTTCAGGTATCCTCTCTCTTCTTTCTCTCCCTATTTTCTTTCTTATTCCTTCAAGAAGCCATTACAGCCACCAACAGCCATAAAATTCTGATCAAAGAAGACCATTCAACATTCTCTAAGGACTAGAATTGAGCTGTCCTACATCATAAGGATGGAAAGTGTTGATCTAGGAAATTTTGAGTTTTGATGGGGGAAAAAAACCCTCATGTGGATCAGTTTCAGTCCTCTGGAAATGTTGAATTTACACCCTTTTATGAATAACTTACGACTATTGATGGTTGAATTAGCTACTTGCAAGATTAAAGAAAAGATGGAGAGAGAAAGGAGACAAAACCTAGAATCACTCAAAGTGCTGAGACCTTGGAAATTTTGGGGACTCAAAGTGCCAGAAACAAGTTTGCATCAGTGATCAGACATTGGTGGGGACAATGGCTCAGACCCTGCTGCCATTGAACGTGTACATACTTTGTGAACTTTCGTGGGTGTCTCTTTCCTGGGCAGTGAAGAAATTGCTCATGAGTTGTTGAAAAGACAAGGTATCAAGAGATCAAGAGGCCCACCTTAATGTCAATTCAGTTCAACTGAGCAAGGTGCTTGACTCTGAGTTTGACTGGTCTCTAGACAGCCTAGGCTACCTCCCAGGTAGTAGGAAGGAAGGTGAAAAGATTGTCGGAGTTCTACAATGTTGTGGTATCCAAGCCATGAAGTAAAGGTTGTGGCAGTACTCAGGGAAGGGGAAGAGGGGGTAGGGGTAGGAAAGTGTATTAAATCCCTTTCGGATTTAATTCAAAGTGAACTCAATAACTCCTAAGCTAGCATAAGCTATAAGAACTGAAATAAACTTAATTTATGCATCTGCAGGACGTATATTACATATTTATGGATTGAAAGCCAATAAAAATCCTAATAGAGCTCAAAAATCAAAATTGAAAATGACAGAATTGCCACTTCAAAGTCAACTCAATAAATGATTGAAACTTTAGGCACAAATAAACTATAACTAGACAAACTAAATTACTAGGCTGGACCCGCATGTTAAATGACCAAAATACCTTTCTATATAACATATGAAAATACATTAAAAATTTCAGAATATCCCATATATAATCACTCTGTCCCCTGTTTTATATCCATAGAAATGAACTAGTGATATCAAAGTTCTTTTTCTTTTTCTCTTTTTATATTTCTGAAAAATTATTCATTGTTATTGAATAGTTGGTCACTTTCCAATTGCATTCAGTTACTTATGGTTGGGCTTCAGAGGTGTTTAATGTGAAAGAACAGATTGTACTGTTTTAATTAAGAGAAAAGTGATGACTCATTAATGTGACAGGGGTTATAATGGAATCATGATTACTACATCACCACTGGGGTAGCACTCAGATAACATTCCTAAATAAATAAATGATGGAAAGCTTTAGATGATACAACCCATAGCACTACATTCATTGTTCTTATTTAAATCTGTTAGATATGCTGGAATTTGCTGTCTCAGTCTGCCAGTTGTGAACAAAATCTGTAAAGCCAAGTTAGAGGTTATACAACTTAGAAAACCAGAAAATAGTGGTTTTTATGTGTTGCCTCTATTCTATTATGTGCCATATCTACCTATTCAATATTTGATTTCTCACAATTATTTAATGTCATTGTAGTTACTATGCAAGCTCAACGTGAAGCACCACCTGATCTGCAGTGCAAAGATAAGTTCCTAATTCAAAGCACAACAGTTCCTCTTGGGACTACTGCAGAGGACATTGTACCTAACATGGTAAGTGTTGCCTGTGGTTTAAACTGACTTTAGGTTGTTTCTCAAGGTTACTAATTGGTTTCTTTGCAGTTCACAAAAGATAATGGAAAATACATTGAAGAGAACAAGTTGAAAGTTGTCCTGGTTAGCCCACCCTATTCTCCTGTTGCCTTGGTTAGCCCACCCCATTCTCCTGTGCTGCTACCAATAAATGGGACTTTGAAACAGGAGCCTGACCATGAACCTTCAACTTTAAAAGATGAAGTACTGAATGGAGATGAAAACATCCCCCCAGGTCGTATGGTATGTGAAATACTTACTTTTTTTTTTTAGTTTGGTTTATCATACCTTCTATTCTCCACCCTCATTCTCATGTACTACAATCAATTAATGTGGCTCTTAAGCAGGATCCTGACCGTGAAGCAACTTTAAAAGATCAAGTATCAAATGGAGTTGAAAATCTTTATCCACCTCATGTGGTAAATTAATCTCCCTCCCTCCCTCCCTGGTCGTAGTTTTTCTTCTTAATTTTATGGAAAGAGATCAGGGGGGCATAATTCATGGAAATGCAATAAAATTTTTGTGTTAAGTCCCACTTTCATTGTCATGGTTTACTTGATTTGTCCTGTGTTTATTCAGAACTATCCTTTTTTTGAAGGAAACATGTGGTATGAGTCAATATGCATTGCATTCTTATTTACAGAGTTTAAGATGATGACTGCAGACTTACACTGCAAAAACTCTCATACAACAGCTAACTTTTATTTTTTGTCATGTACTTTAGGCCATGGAGGAAGCTAAGCCTACAAAAGATGTAGATCAGAAACCAGCTAAGAATGTGGAAGAGATGAAACTTGTTGCAGAAATTAGGGATTTGGCTAGGGCTATTTTTGATTTGAACTCAAAGATAGAGGAAAAGGAATCAAAACTAAGGGAGGTTAGTTGGTTTTTCAACTTCCAATTTCCCAATTCTAACAGAATGCAGGGGGCTTTCTTCAATGTTCTGTTAAGTATGCGAGGAGCAAAAAACTCCATTTCTGTCCTGAGGTTGTTTTTTTTTTTTTTTGGTAAATGAGTTTAAATTTATTAAATCTGAAGGTATAAGAATTACAAGTGTCCCTTAGAGAGGCACAAGCTGCTACCTCTCTGTAAACAAAACAGAAAAAATTACAAGTAAGCCCAAAACAAAGACTGTCTATTTCATCCCTTGCTTGACCAAAGCATCCTCTAACCCATTAGCCAATCTCCTCACCCATTGTATCCTCAAGTTCATATTCTTAGTGATCCATAAATTTTTTTTATCTCACCCCTGTAGCACCATATTACAGATTCTGGATTCTTAAACCAACCCACCACCAATTTTGAGTCTCCTTCAATCACCAAATTGGTTAATATTCAATTCATTAGCAATTTGTGCTCCTTGTAGGGCCACAAGCAATTCTGCCTTGAGAGAGTCCCCAATCCCAACTGGACCAAAAAACAAGGCTATCAGTTTGCCCTCAAAGTCTCTCACAACCCCTCCTATTACCCGCAGGTCCTGGATTCCCTCTGCTACTCCCATCAAAATTCAATTTCACATAGTCTTCAGGTGGAGGTAGCCTGCCATACAGCATTTATTCTTTCCTTTCTTGAAGAACTTCTGGCAACTCCTTCCCAGTTTCTCCATATATCATCAGGAGAAATTGAGAAAACAGGTCCAAAGATTTGATCTAATGGATCACCCTACAAATCACACAATCCTTTATCTCTTCCTTGCTTCTTTCCTTCTCAGAGAAAATTCCCGCATTCCTCTCTTCCCAAATGGTCCAAGCCAAGGCTGCTCTAACACACCTCCACATTATCCTCCCTCTCTTTTTGGCCAAGTAAACATAGAAGGATCAAACAGCAGATTAGCCTCCGCTGATAAAGACCACCTGCAGGTCCTGCACCCAAACAAGGAGAAGAACCAATTCTAGATATCTGCAACAAAGGAGCAGGAAATCAGTAAGTGAGAGCAACTCTCATTTCTGAGCCTGTTATAAATGGAGATATGTTTTGTTGGAAGAATGGAACTTTGCTAAAATATTATGGACACAAGTAGCTAGCATTTCATTTCTCCCATTGACTTCCTACTCCTTTTTTTTTTTTTAAGAAAGATAATTTGTATTATAAACAAAAAGGAGGATGTACAACAAGAAAGCAAGAGACAGTAACAGTTAAGGCATTAAACTTGCACTAAAAAAATTCCCAATCCAGATTTTGCTAACCCATCAGCCACATGATTTAGGTTTCTTGCTATCCACCTAAGGCTACAGCTAAAAATAGATGAAATATCATGGATTTCATGCAAAAAGTGAGACAATCTCCAAGGCCCAGAGGCTTTCTCTGCATTTAAGTTTATGAACGTTGAGAAAAAAACAAGTGTCATGGTAGAGTCCCAAATCTGCATGGATGAACCCAAAATTCTTGCCTGTTCAAACTGCATTCTATGTTTTTGCTTTAGTTGGCAGAGAATGTGCTGGCGTTGTTTTATTTTATTACTTATTAGTAAAAATTAAGGATGGTATACCTACATTTAAAAGTCGTATGGTTAACAGTAATGAAGATGAAACTCGTTTGTAGGCCGAAATTACTATTGCAAAGCTAAAAGAAGAGAGGAGAAGGATCACTCGAGAGAAGGAAGCATTACAGCAAGAACTAGTGAGTGATTTTTTACAATTGGATCTTTTTTTTTAATTTACATATCTCTACTATTTTTCCAAGGTCATAACTTCAGTTGTAATACCTGTAACGCTTTATATTTACTGCTACTGTTTGGTCACACTCAGAAACAATTATGGTAAGTTGGGTAAACATGGATAGCCGCAAGAACCAGGAGTTAAAGGTCAAGACTTTGGAGAAAAATCCAAAACACTTGATTGTTAATATGCTTGGATTATTTTATTGATTTTGACCAGGATCAATGAACTGGTGGGTTCTATGTACTGTATGGGGTTCTTGAAGTGCTCTAGAGTTTCTTTAGTTATATTATTTCTTGTGTCAACCCCTAAATATTCCAGTTATACTTCCATTCAATCCACAAGTGGCTGCAATTGTTATTCTACC
This sequence comes from Nelumbo nucifera, assembly GCF_055504915.1. Lineage (NCBI taxonomy): Eukaryota > Viridiplantae > Streptophyta > Magnoliopsida > Proteales > Nelumbonaceae > Nelumbo > Nelumbo nucifera. Next base: position 99,137,620 of record NC_142651.1, read on the forward strand.
ACTTAATGTGATCTTTCTTTTGTTCTTTTGTTTTTGTAAATAGCTCATCATTTGTTGGATCTTGCCCCTAGTTCAGGGGATTCTAAAGAACTTTTCCAGTTATATTTCCTTGCTCTAAAGAGGTTTGGGGATTCTAAATGCTTCCTAATTAGGTTTCTGCTTGTGATGTCTGTTCTTCTTTCTTTGCAGGCAATAACAAAAAGGCAGAGTGGTGTTAGAAAAGTTCAGGTCGGATTCCCCTTTCTGTTTGTTGTTATGGTTGCGCTTCTTGGTGTAGCACTCGGATTATGGTTACGCTCTTAAAGACAAGGGAGACTCCGAAAGACATAACTAGGGATGATCTGCAGTCTGTAATTAGTTAGAGGTATAGAACAAACAGCCCTGTTCTCCTATAAGGTCAAATGCGGTTAGGAGGGGAGGAATGGGGACCTTATTACCTGTTTATTATGGCTGTCTACCACAAATAGTGTTGATATGGTGTGCTTGTAAAAGAGGGGAAAAGAAAAGAAAGATATTGCAGTTGAAGTAACCTACGTTTTTTGAATAAGAAGAAATGAAGTATGCTCTTTGGTGACAACCAGCCCACTACATTCCATCTTATTATGCCCCAAATATCCTGTTACAAATAGATGTTGCCCTCCAAAAAAGATCATTAACTTTTGACTTGGTTCTTTTGATGGTTTCTTGAATTCAAAATCTCTTCTATTATCCTGTTCAAGCGGACTTCAAGATAGCTGACTATTCCCTCCAAAATAGAAAAAAGAGATTGCCTGCCTAATAAACAAAGGATTCATCCATATGGAAGAGTTGTTTTGCAATTCCATGCTCGGGGATTACACCCAGAAATGACCTGTTTGAACAAGCTTATGTACAGTTGCTGCGCAGAGGACTCTCCTTTGATCATTTTGCCTTGTATCCTCGAGGTCTGCTCTGCTGTTTCTGTAAAAGTCTTGGATCCCAAATCCTGGACAGCCTGGTGAAGAACATCAGTGACTCCAATTATCTTTATGCTGAATTTAACTTTTGACTTGTACTTTTAAACTTCATCAGAACTGGGGTTCAAAATTTCGACACAATACGTATCGTATCGGCAAGTCACAGACACTGTAAATAAATACAAGGGGTTTGGGATTTTGAGCGTTTTCAGGGATAGGCAGGCATAAGACCAATCCACTGACCAATTTGAAAAAAAAAAGAAAAAAAAATGATGTTTTGTGGTATTAAAACACTAGATATGTCTGTTCGTGCGTATGGGTGTATTGATACTTTAATCTTGATTCAAAACTGACCCGTTGTGGGAGCAAAATTGACTAACCCAATTCCAGTTCTTTGAATATTTGGTCTCTTGAGTTTCTATCATCTAAACTGGGATAGTGCCCAATGCTACTATTTTGTAACCGTGCTAAATTGCATATATTTAGCAATGTTCCACGGCTTGAGCGCAGGTAATGCCGGAATGTTAGACGATACTTATAAAAGCATAATGAATAGTCCCCAGTTAAAAGAAAGAAAAAGCAGTAACAGCAGAACTTAACAGAAAGAACTCCTGAAACTAAATCTAATTTAGGGTCCGACTAAAAAGAAAAGCTTTTCCTCCTGCAAACCCACTACGGCTCCAACCAGATGGGGGTGTGCTGCAACCCAAACTCCTTACACTGATACAGTCTATCTTCCATTGGGCTGAGTACCCAGCAACAAGCACTTTGTTCTCTATCCCCTCCCACGAAACCGAGTCAAAAGAACCGAAGGGACCCAGAAACACAGTAGCCTCCCTCAACTCTTCCTCCGGCTTCTACTCCACGCTCAATCTTATGAAGCCCTAGAAGATAGCCAGACGGATCTTTCAGCCCGATGAGAATTTTTCCTTGAAACTCCACCAAGTAGGAATGCCTGAACCCGGGGTGTTTATACATGTAGATGGCACTCCATGAATCCTCCCTGACATTGTAGGCACCGAGTCTTCCGATTGCATCCATGCAGTATAAGAACCCAGACCCATAAATCGCTTGTGTGACTGTGTCGAACTTCTCAGTGTAGTAGGCGCCTTTGGTCCAGTCCACTTCTCAGTGGAAAAGTTTCTCGACGGCGAAAACCATGCAGTCGGCAGAGGTTGGAGGAGCAGAGAAGGCGGCAGCGTCGAAGGGACATCTGCGATAAGGAAGCCCGAATCTCGATCCTTAGCTGAGAGAAGGGATTGAAGAAGAAAAGTGAACATGTTTCCCTTGACAAATGACAAAAGCAGCAGCTAACCGTGACCTGAGGAGAGACACTGCACCGGGAAGTCCAGCTCCGGAGTCTCGATGTGCTCGAGCTTTTCTTTTACAGAGTCGAAGAAGGCGAGGCTGGTTTCTCCGGAGTCTCGATGGTCCATTCCTGCTGGGTTTGGTTTTCATGCCAGTTTTCTTTTGAGTCAGAGATTCATAAAGAAGACCCATGTCGCCTTGAGAATGGGAGAGAAACGATAAAGTCAGAAATAGAAGTCGGTTTAATGGGAGTTCGTTATTGACAAAAGAGAAGAGAATTTAATTAGAGTTACGGTTTTAGAAGTTTAAAGCTACGCCAACGGACGTAGCATATATTTCTCCAAAAATCATGGCCTCGTGGCTTCACCATGACGTCACTTCATCAAATTTTAGAGCTCGCATTCTGTAACAAGGATGAATTCGGTTGAACCCGACAAAAATTTTAACTATTTGGGAATTCATGAATCATTCGAACTCCCTCCCATTTTCTCCTGAGCAGACCACCGGCTATTTCACTGTACAAACGACGTCCGACGGCGTGGAGTCCACCGGCAGCAAGAAATCAACCGATGGTAAGCACCTTTCTTCGAATCCTCCTCTCATTCTTCACACTACAACGCTTGATCTAAACTATATCTCTTTGATTAAAACATAATTTTCTTCTGGTCGTTCAACAGAGATCCAATGTCAACGGACATTGACCTGTAGAAATCATAAATACAAGGGTGAATGAAATCAATCGGGGTTGTTGGGAAGTCAGGAAATACATATAGACAGGTTGCAGGGACACATGCCCATTACATCTCCTGCTCATTGGAGTAGGGGTGAATAAAGGCGGAATTCATCTGCCAAATCTTGAGTGAGGCAGTGACGCTGGCCCTGTAGCATTGTTGATCAACAAGAACACACTCGGGCTGCTTCATATATTGTCTCTGTTGGATAATCCTTTGATGTGATAACTGTCCTCCCACCTTGAGCAAAAAGCTCCGAATGATCAACCTGGGACGGTCACATATTTGAAATCAACTGTGATCATAAAATCAAGTATATAAATCCAGCAGCACATAACTTAAAATTAACGCAACAGCTCATTATAATTAAAGAAAACCTCATAGATCATCCAAGAGGGTTTCGAAGTTTGTTTATAAGTTCAGCATAAAGAACCTGTTATCTAGAAGCCTATAAATAAATGTTTACCGTTCTGTACTAAAAGCCAAGCATCAACTTACCATGAGTCTCTGTCAAGTACAGGAAGTAATTAAGATCCCGTAGACATGTTTTCTAACATAATTGGCCAAAGAAGACCTGCATCAAAGACAGTTGTTTTCTAGTTTAGTTCGTGCCTTATTGTAGGTGATATAAAATTAAACTAACTAATACTTCAATGTCACTCAAGTATGCACATTTAACTAATACTTCAATGTCACCCAAGCCATTCTTACCTGTGGTCGAGATGGAAAACCATTTTATTAGTGGAGCCGGTGCAAAGAACGACAATGGAGCTGTTGAGAAATGGCATCACAAACTTTGGAGGAAAAGCTCTGAGTCATATCTAAAAGAGTCCAGATCTGTGCCTCACATAAAGCGCCTCACACCAACCTCACAGTATGTTCTGGCTGTACATTGGAACCATCTTTCATACTTGAATTTATTATTCATGGAGAGCTCAATTACACTTGTCTTTAGAATGTAATTTGCCCCACTCAGTTTCACTCAATTTTTTGAACCATCGTTGACCCGAACGGTTGGACCGTTCAGCCCAAGATCCATCCAGGCAACCGGCTCTATTTTACCCGAAACTAGGTCTGGCCCTTGGCCAAAAACCGTTGAATTGGTCAATGGGTTCATTGACCAAGGTGGTCAAACCATCGACCCATTCAATGGTTTTTGAGCTTTTTTATTTTAATTATTTAATGGGCCATCTATTCGAACTGGATGGTTGAACTGTCAACCTGGAAACCAGTAGCCAGAACGGTTCAAATTCCGGATCGGTTTTTAAAACATTGATGCACACTACCTACCAAAGTCAGGCTTCAAAAGGCAATCCACAACTGATCACTGGTTTCTATTTTGGCTAAAAAGCCAAACTTGTCTGGTTTACCTCTGACTTGTATTTCAGACGTAATAGCCAGCTTCATCGATCAACCTTTAAATGGATTGCACATTGGCTAAACCATTCCCCACAGACTAGAGAATCCACTGCCATCACTGTCAAAATTTTCAGTATACTCTAGCATCTATGCACAGCACGGAATTCTCTTCCTTTTAACAAACAAAACTGGAGTCTTAATTACATTTTACAGTGATCATACCACTTTGCATACCAATACCTGAGAGGCATCTCTTTCTGATGACTTTCCTAATTCAATGCTTCAGTCCACTCCTCCTCCACCCCCTGTGGCATTGGGTAAGATCTCCACATGGCTTTCTGAAGATAAATTTTGATGGCGCCACATCTCTTACCAGATCTGAAACTGACTGTCTTATCAGTGATGAACGAGTGCTTTTGTCCATGCTTGTGCAGTTCCCCTCACTTCCAAACCTGCATTAATTAGTTACTGAAGCCATGACTCTCCTCGAGTCACTTCCATTTGCTCAATCTTTAGGCATTTCTGCAGCTATTTTAGAAGCGAACGCTCAGACGTTGATTAATCTCTTCTTGGAGGATTCCTTGACACCTCCATGGAGTATACAGATGCTTCTACAAAGTTGCAAGAGTATCTTATCTCACCTTCTAGACCTTTCAGTTTTTTTAGGCTCAGTTTGGAAGGAGTACTAATACAAATATGTAGAGTACAAAATCTTATATTTTGTATTATTTTTTATGTATTTGCACTGTACATATTTGTATTTGTACTCTTTGCAATGGAGCCTTATGTTCCGCCCACCTGTAATCATGCTGCTTATAGAGTGGCTAAATTTGCACTTTCATGTACTCTTATTCACACTTGGTCCACTGAATAGGAGTTTTTAGCTCCATCTATACTAACTGAAAGGGATTGTAGAATGGATTTGCCTTCGGGATTTTTCAAAAAGAAAAAAAAAAAAAGATCTTAAACTTTTAACAAAATCAAGGTCCAATGTATTGATAATTTGATATTGCACGAGCATTTGAAAGGAAAGAGACGTGTTGGGACAAGATGTTAAAAGGTAAAGGTATAGTTGAGACGTAATGGCCCCAAAAAGATTAGGTATAAGCCTTAGAATTTAAGAAAATAATTAAAGATTATAAATTAATAAAAATAATATATAATATACCGAATTAAAATGATAGAATGTACATATCCATAAAATAGAACTTTATATATAATATGTTTCGATGTTTAAGAATTAAATAAAATAATAATTAATCAACTAACAATTATAAACATTGTACATTTCATATTTCAAAATACAAAGTTCTCAAATTATTTCAATGACTAATTTAGAAGAAAGTAAACATATGAAGAATCATCCATATAATATGACATTAGATTTACAGTCATCGAATAGTTTAGAAGAAAGGAAAGAACTTGGTTGATTTGATCTATGCAAAAAAATAATAAAAAAAGACCCATTAGGAAAAATGAAAAAAAAATAACAAGCATTGGACATTAGAATTAAAATAATATGACAAATTTTCACTTGATTTATTGATAAAAACTAAGAACTTGATTGACCCTTTTGCATTAAACTTTTCTAAAACATTAAAATAAACTAATAACTTTTAATTTGCACTATTGGTTTTACTACTATATTTATTTGGCCCATAATTATTGAAGTGTTTCTTTCATATATTTTGAAATTTAAAAATGTTATATATGCCTCACACCTCAAGGCTTAAGCTTTTTTAAACGATGTGTTAAGATGCACTTGAAAATACATTAATACAGTGGACAAAATTAAAATAAGCATGAAACACAAACTCACATAAAACCTAAAAATGCATCAAAAGTGCAAAGAACTATAAGGTATAAACACATATTTTAACAGCTTTTGAGGTGTGCATTAGCAGGATACACTTGAGAAACATTTGGAAATGGTAGAAGAATTAAAAAGATCGTGTATGGGTGCCTTGAAAATTTAAACTTAAATCACATGTTATTAACAAGTTGGCCCATGATATTAGTGGGTAGACTTAGTGCCTTTCATGTGAGCAATCCAGAGATTCAATCTCTGGCAATAGCATATATATACAGACAGAACCATAAAAAGAAGAGAAGATTGCATAATACCAAAAAGGGTACAAATGATAGGGTACACCACTCATCTTGCAAATATATATATATATATATATATATATATATATATATATATATATATATATATAATGATAGATCAGATTGAAACGCAACTAGAATGTAGCAAGTGACCCTCTTATACACACACTCGGATCCATGATGCTACAAAAATGCATCATGATTTTGACAGTAGGTAAAAATCACAAGGCAGCAAATTTCCTTCTTTACATTCAGAAAAACCAAAAGCCCATTAATCATCTTATGCTGTACGTCGAAAGCACAAGCAATAAATTATATCCTTGGTTTTCTCTCAGTGTGGTTGATGAACACTCTGTTCAGTGGGTGAACCAGGAACAAAGGGTACAAATCCCCGGCCACCAAAAACAGGACGCATGAATGAATCATCAAATTTACGCCAGTAAGAGTGAACAGTATGAGTTGGAGATGTTAGCAGCATGCGCAGGCTGCTTGGGGGAGTGGCACCCTGGTGAACCATGTCAGCTTCTGAATCATGACCATTCTCAAGGAGTGGTAAGATGAAAGATTTCGGACTAGATGCGTCTGATGACACCATACTGCTCGAGTGTTTGGTTGCAGGCAGCAAAAGCCTTATAAGAGGTTTAGTCAACAATCCAAACACCTGGAGGAAAGAAAAAAGCTTTATTAACCAACAACAAAAAGGCAAGAAACTCAAGAATTCCTTCCCTCTTCATCCCCCCCCCCCCCACCCACCTCCCAATCTCTATTTTCTCTCACTCGCTACTCCAAATTTTTAATTGGGTCAACTTATATATCTAACTTTAATTCATTAACCAACCCAGTTGTGATAAGTGGCACCATGAAATATTGAAAAAATGATTTCACAAATATTTACAAAGGTTTAAATATTTAAATGGACCAAATGGGCAAGTGGTGGGATTAATTTGGGTTCATTATGCACGTTAGAAATATAGGTTGTTGACAGGTTGATCTTCAACAAGCATCCAACCCGACCCCAACCCATGCATCCATTTTGCCACCCCTTCTTGCATGATGTAGGATTCTTCTGGTTCTCTTTCTCCTTCCAAATTTAGGTTATATTTGTTTTGTTAGAAAAAAAAAGATGTGGGAAGTAAAAGAGTTCTGATTGGAAACTTTGCAACATAAAATATTGTGGTCTAACTATTTTTCTGCGGTTTGTTTACTGTACAACAGTTGGGAAAACACTTCCTGGTATTTATTTGATCCAAGAAATTTTATGTACTGCAGTTATTTTTTGTTCATCATCAAAGCAAACACGACAAAACCCAAGCAGAGCACCACAAGGTAGCTAACTCAGTAGACATGCTTCTAACAAACTAATATGCCTTCACTTTGCTCGTTATCCTTCATTTTGTAGCCCACCAAACAAGGGAAAACCTCATTCTGAAAGGAGGGTGTGTGTGTATGTGTGCGTGTGTGTGTTGTATGTGTGCAGTTTCAAGATTGAGAGATAGTGAGTTCTGTTGCTTGTGACCTCAGAAGAGATGCAAGGGTTTTATCTAAAGTGCAACTCTGCCATGAGCAAGAAGATTTGGACTTCTCTCAAGGGGAATGGTCAAAACCATGACATTGTTTTACCTTTGAAAATCATGATTTGCAACCTAGAAACAACAGAAGAATAATGGTTTTACCTCAAGAGGCTGTTTCTGCTTTTATGATGAAGCAAATGGACCACTATCAGAAAAAGGAAATAGATGATGGAAAGATGACCCAGTACTATAATACGTCTCCTCTCATCTCCCATCCATGATTATATAATTATAAGCATCTTATGTCAAATTATGAATTAAAAACTATCTTTTACACCACAAATATCTAATGATGATAGTAAGAAGAAACTTCTTATAATTTTGAGTTTTTTGAAAGTAGTTGTTTATCCCCTCAAGTTAGTTACAAACCTATTTAAATAATTAAATAGCCACTTTAGACTATTTCTACCATTATCTATAAGAAATTAGATGAATTGGGAAGACATGTAAATTGAAGATCATAGTACTATTGCAAATTCATATTAAAGGAAGGTCAAACATTAAATATTGCTCAAGAATAAATGCCCAAAGTCCACTCCATGTAGGATGTTGCTATAGAGGAATAAGGCATCTTACCACTGTACTGAAAAGAACAACAGTAATTGTACTGGTGATCATGATTGCATTCCCACGAAGTTGAGTATGTCCTGACCTTGTAAACTACATAGGGATGAAAACAACAAAAAATCATTAGATAAATACATCTATGTAGTTGATGCAAATAAGCTATCAAAAAATAAATTCATGTAGTTTTCTTTGCCCTACACCTACAAACAAGGCAGGATCCATAAAAGACATGTTCAACTTTTCTTTGTAATATCTTTTATGGGTCCCAACATGTTTATAGGGCAAAGAATACAGAAGGTTGTATAAACTTGTTACCAGCAATCACATCATTTATTCGCATATGCCTTGAATGCTATAAGAGCAAGAAAAAAGAGCATTTACTCCTAAGAAATTGCCTTGAGGCTACAATATGGACATAAAGGCCATGCATGATGTTTCCCTTGAGAGCATTAATGCCCTTGCATTAAAAGCTTAAACTATTAGGTCTCAAAGTTTTCTTAATTGAAATTCAATTAAGTTTTCTGTTATCCATATATATAAAAAAAAAAAAAAAAAAAAAAAAAACAGGATGGTCCATATCAGAATGTCTCTCCTTTGAGCGAAGCTATTTATTTATTTTCTCCATTTTTTGCATTTTCCCATTTTCTTTTGTTTTAAAATTATAAAAAAGTAATGATGGTCTATTTTGATTAGATCAATAAAGTTGTGCACTATTAGAGAGAGAGAGAGGCATAGTAATAAAACATAATAAAGTCAAATATTAATAAGACAAGTAATATAAATAAGTTGAGGTTAAACAATCAAACATAAAACAACAAAAATAAAAATATTATTTTAAAAATCCACTAACTTCCACTTAAAGCTAATAAATATTAACAAAACTTAGTAAAAATTAAAAACATTTCAGTTCCGCTTAAAAATCAAACTTAATAAACAATAATAAAAATAAGAAATTTAAATATAAAAATATTAATTGATAGTTTTAATAATATTATGATTTAAACATGGGTTTGATATATTGCAAATAGAACTCGTGTTCTAATGTTGTCTTTTATTTTGTTTCTTCTTTTTATTTTATGAGTTGAGACCTTTATTGTCCATAGTGCCCATACTACACAAGAGACTTATATAAAATAAAGGGCCACTTAAAAATGATATAAAAATAAAAAATTGATGCAATTTTAAAATGTAGAACCCATTTTCGAAATCGGTTTCAATTCGTCTAGAAACCCGTTTCTAATGTGTGATAATAATAATAATAATAGGAGAGTTAAAAGTTACGAAATTAATAAAAATTAGTACATAAATTAAAAAACTAAAATATAATTTAATTCTATTTAAATAATAATTAATATTAATAGGATAGTTAAAATTAATAATAAAAAGTAAAAAATATAAAAAATTATAAAATAAACCATTTGCATTCCACATAAAAATTATAAAAATTAATTAAAATAATGTCATAAGAACTCCTACTTAGGGATGACCATTTATAACTTGGCCCAACCTTGGGCTCAAGCAAATATTTCCTTCTAAGCTAGGTCTAGCTCAGATCTAAACCAAGCCAACACATAATGCAGGCAGTACAGGGTTATTAAATTAATAAAAAATTACTGAATTTAATAAAAAATATTAAATTTTAGCAGCTTTTATCTAGCAACTATTAAAAATTAAGAAATTAATAAAAATTAGTATTGATAGGATAATTAAAATTAATAATAAAAAGTAACAATTCGTTTATAACTTCGCCTAATCCAATTAGATATATAAATTTACATGCTCAAGCAACTATTTTCTTTTGAATTTGGTCTAGCTCAAATATGCACCAAGCCCACACATAATGTGGGTAGTAGGGCTATAAACGGATCAGATTCAAATCAAATCCAACTACATTCGTACCGGCATCTGATTATGAAATGTTTAGATCTTCATTCACATCTAGTCATTATTATGTTGGATTTTGAATTTTAAAGTATAAATGCATATATGTATAATTACACATAATATCTAATTGGATGGGGTTAAATCCACATCTAATCAAATTATTAACCAGATTCAAGTTCTAGCATCCAAATCTATTATAATCGGATTCAAAGTCTAATTGGGTATCAAACTTTCGGAGTCCAATTATGGCCCTAGTGGATAGGGCCCCAAGCTAAGCAACCCCTAATAAGCTCAACTTGGAAGTTATATGAATATATGGTAAATATACGGACAAGCCTGTAGGCCCAGACAAATATTATTACACTTAAGGAGTGGGCTAGACTAGGCTAGGCAACCTTAACAACTGCTAATACACTATCAAAATTTTCATTGGGCTACACAATGGGGGTAGTGGGTAGCCCATCCTTCATAGCTCCTTTGGCTTCAATATATTATCTAAAAATAGTTAAAAAAAACCAGAAATAATACATGCATGAGTTGCACTCGGTTTGGTTCAGTCCAATTACGAATGTTATGATGCGTGCAACTTGGGTGAGTTGGATTAGGATGAGGATCAATCCAAGCCTAATCCAAAGTCTTAAACCTTAAGTTTGGGCTTAGATTAATTTAATTATGACAAAAAAATTTAATTATAGATTAATTTAATTATGATTATGGCCTAGTTTTATATATTTACTGATCTTTAAGTATTTTAAATATTCAAGTGATATTTACAAAAAAAAATTAAGCATTTCATCATTTATAAAGTAAAATAAATAAAATATAACACTAACAAATAATATGGAAAAGTAATTATTTTATTAAGTAATTAGATATAATTTATTGTTTTTGTTAAAAATATTAATATAATTAATCCAAATTACTGAATTAGTAAAACACTTTTGTAACAATTTATTAAAATAAAATTTAATTATTTTAAACAACATTGCATTCTTTCCTTCGTTATAAGTTTTGGTTATTTCACTTTCCTTGATAAATCCCATGCATCGCACAGGTCCCTGCTAGTTGATCAAAAAAATTAGGTCTCAAAGTTTGCCATATATGAGAATGACAAACAAATTTTCTGTATGATGACAGCTTTAGCAATGGATTGGTCTTTAATATGTTCTCCTATCTCCAATTTCCCTAATGGTCTTCCCCATCTGAAAAAAGAAAATGACACAGGGAAACCAAGCAAGCCATTTACTCTGTAATCCCATTCCAACTTGGCATGTTCTGGACAGGCTGTCCAACTTGTCTTCAACAACCCCATCACCTGAACAAGCATATATGGATCATAACAAACATCTTGGTCCCTTGAAAGATCTGTTTCCCTACCTGATTATAAGCAAGTGCAATGGATACTGCACCTCGCATAAGACCAGCCCACCATATTGTAATCTGCATATCAAAACTGTTGTATTAGCATACCAATTAAGGACAAAAAACACAAAACCACAAGAATCCAAAACACTTACTTGCTGCTTTATGTGAATTTTTTCATTTGGATATTTCTTTGTTAAGTTTGATAGGAAAGATAGGGGGAAAACAAAAGCAGCCCTTCCGACCAAAATCAAGCTCAGAAGTATTGAACTCACCAAAATTGATTTTCCAGGGCTGCACAATAGTAGAAAAATAGTTCAGAGTGGGAGAAAATAAATGCAGTTTGAAACAAGCAGTACTAACATTCAATATAGAACTTTGCTTTCATTTTTATTATTGGATGGATTGTTCTTTTGCAAGAACCAATGATGAGTCTTAATATACCCGAATGATGTGTTAGATATATATAGCCCATACCTATTACTGACAAACCTCCATTTCTCAATATCCAAAGCATCCATACCAACATAAAGGAAGATAAATGTTTCAGTGACAAATGAAAAGGTTGCAAAAGCATGCCTACAAATATTGGTAAGCACATGCAAAACATTAGTTAGAAAACAACAGTGCTAAGCTTAGTAGCAAAACAAACAAATTTGGGAGGAAAAACCCTCAATGATATGAAATACATACTTAGTAGTGACTCTTGAACTCTCAGTCACATTATGCCAAGTGTAGTGGGACATCACAATCCCACAAAAGAACACAGTGAGAATACCACTCAAATAGAATAACTGCAGTCCATATAAGTTGGCCAAAATTAATACTAAAGCACTAATTCCTGAAATTAAATAAAGAACTTGATACAGAAAGAAAAATTCTTACTTCAGCCAGCATATAAGACAGGTAAGCCATGAGTATCATAAGTGCAACCTCACGATCAGTAGAGTGCCTGCAATTTTTGTATTACTGGCTATTAGAACTTTTGTCAGGAAAATAAAATTAAACTGGGTTCATATCAAACTTTTCTCTATCATAAACAATTCATGGTAAACACATGACCTTCGACATGAAGTAATATAGGGATAAAATTAACTACAAATAACTGCTACAATCTTGGAATTCACTGACCTGCCAAAATACAATTTTTTGATAATGAACGCACTAAGCAAACCAGTCTGGAGGAAAAAAGAAATAAATGTTAATATCACTTATGAACAATGAAGAGTCAATATAATCCCATAAGGCACAAATAGAAACATCAAGAGGGGGGAGGGAGAGAAAGACTTACAATCACTCCCAACATGGTGCTTGTTAAAAATAAATAAAAGAAGTTTCCAATAAAATGCAAGGCAATGGTGAAGTTGATGTTAGTAAGATCAAAACTCTGGATTGCATTAAACAGCACAACTGATGTAGCATCATTAACAACACCTTCCCCAAAGACAAGACTGTAAAGTAAAGGTGTTTCATCTTGATTGAGCACCTACACCATTAGGTAAAATAATTGTAGTTACATTCTGTTACATTCATAAACAACAGCACAGTTTCAAAAAGCTTCCCATACCTGCAAGGTGCAAACAGAATCTGTTGCAGAAAAAATTGCTCCAATTGCTGTAAATGTAAGATGAATAAAGATAAGAACACAAGAAAGAAGAGATATGGGAATGGAACACAGCATAAAGTAGGAAAGGGGAAAAGGGTATTATAGAAATTACCAAGATAATCTCCTATGTCAAGGGATCCCATATCCAACCTTTTAAAAAATTCTGTGGCACCTGAATTTAAGAATAAAAATGTTAACAACATGAATGGATGATAAAACCATAAGATAATTTAGTCGCAATGAATAAAAACATTGTGAACAACCAAATGCTAATATTCAATAGCATTTGTCAACTTGAAAACTCTAATCTAATACGTTTAATTCACAATCCCTTTTTCTTTTGTTTCCCTTTCTGCCACGTAATAAACATTATTGGGAAAAAAAAAAGAAAAAATTGAGCAAAAAAAGGTTATAAGAGCTCACTTTTACAGAGAACCATAAAATTTTATAAAAAGGCAAAATAGGTTATACTGACAGCCTTCAGATGTACGATAGTTTTCATCCATACTTGTAACATAAAAAGAAAAATAACAGTGATAATGCACCAATAGTCTGTGAACATATAATAAAATGATTTAAATTGTAATCTAGAGTCTGGAGTCATGCATAGCCCATTTTGGCTTATAAGACGTGCAGTTAACACTCACTGTCTACAAACACAAGCCATGTTTTCAGGTTCGATGAAATATGTTGCTTGTTATTTTTCAAATAAATAAAATGAGATGTCATATTTTATTATTTCTCAAATAAATAGAGCATAAGTGTATCTAAGGAATTTGACAGATTCCCATTTCAGAGTGTACCAGACCAACATTTCATGTGGATTTGGTGTGGGAATTTGAAGAAATTCTCAAACATTATTCACTCAATCAAAAGAATAAATTTTTATTAATTTGGGCAAGGCCCTCTCAGAGCATCGTTTAGATGGCACCCCTGATTACATCTCCGCAAAGAGCAGAAACAAAATTGTTTGATTACGATTTGGACAAATAAATATACAGAACAAACCAAAATAATTATAATTCTTTAAAGAAGAACTCCATTTGCATGTCTTTACATATCCAGATTTCATTGAAATAAGAAATACAAAATACAACCAATAAACTTTACAACATCATTTCCCTTTTTGTACGAATATAATGATTGGTATAAACACTTCCTGGATTAAAAGTTTCAATTTCATTTCTTTTCTTTGCAGTAAGCCATAGTTAGATTGAATAAATAGCATTGGTCTTCCAGATCTTTTGCACTTAGAAGACAACTGTAGCCTAAACAATCGGATTATAGTCAGTTTTATCCCTTTTCTTGTCTTCAGATCTGCATTATTAGGGAGCCAGCCATGTTCAGCCAAGTTAAAGACCAAGAATATACATTTATTTTAAACTCTCCTTAGTAGGGGGACCACAATCAACCAAGTAAAAGCACTAGATAGTAGATGGTTTTTTCCTCTAAGCCCACAATTTCTTCTTTTACAAATGAGGTTTAGAGATTTAATGAAAAGGAGAAGAAAGCAATAAGAATATTGTAATATGAGAGGGAAGACATATTCAAAGAGGATATTTGCAAAGAAATAGATATGTTGGGTGTGTTCTCTTTCTTCTTCCTTTTCTGTTTCTTATCTTCTCTATGAACCTTCTCTCTTTTTTATGTCTCTCTTTACTCTAAAGATTGAACTCCTTCAGACTCTCGAGTCTTGAAAGTGTTGGGATTACTTAAAAATCTTTCTCCAGGAAAAGGGGGTTGTAGTCCCCCTTCACCCATGTTTGAAGTGAATGGTACCTGGTCTCCCATTTAATGAGGGAGAGTCAGATGTTGGACACTCTTTTAGTGGCACAGATGGGCTTTAATGAGCCCATTAACCTTCTTTTATGGACATGGTCCCTATCCATTTAATTGGGTTTTAACAGGCTTTAGGTAATTGGATTGCATGGGCTTATAATTAAGCCCATTCCTTTTCTTAAAGTTAAGAGACGTCTACTTGTATCTTATTATTAATTTTGCTTTCATAAAACAAATGGTTTCAATATATACATATATATGGAGGTAGAAGATATTCTGATATTTGTTCCACTTTCTTTTTCCAAGGGAAAATAGTAATTCTAATACTCTGTTCTAGAGGGCTTAAGGACTGCCAACAGATTACATTTTAGCCCCTTAGCTGTTGAAGGTGATTCCAGAAACACCATCAAGTGGGCTAAAAGGCATGGAAGAAAAACCTTGGAGGATTGCTCACCTTTTTTCAGAGGTTCATGATCTTCCTCACTGAATTGTTCTTTTAGATGGATCTTAATCATGAAGCAGATGGTTTAACAAAGTTAGGTTTGGGAAGGAATATTTTGTATAGTACGGATTCAATGCTTACTTAATTGCCCAGGCCTTTTGTACATCTCTTATGCACATCCTTGATCCTTCCCGTTTTTTGAATACAAGTTACCTTTTCTCAAAAACGCGCCCCCTTCTTATGCTTATCAATAAAAGGACATGAATTTTTTCAGACACACCCATGGTGGGATGAGGGAGTTGAAACAAAGATAGGATTAATATTTTCCTCATATATTTTACCAAATCTATGATTGCATTCCATCTTTAACAATTTTTACAAGATTAACAATTTAACATAGTTAGCCAAGTGCTTGCATTACCAAACGGAGAAATAGCAAATGAGGGAATTTGGGGTCAACACTCAAGATCTGAGTGGTTGACAATGTATGTACTTAACTGCTACGATGCACACAGTGCACCACAATAAGTATGCATGACAGTTCACCAAAGATTTTCTTTCTCCATTCAATAACATTGGAGGAAAATATATGATTTAAAATAACTAAAAATACATATAATTGAAAATATTACCTGTTGCAATGATGCTAAAGGATATCAATGTACCAACAGCACCAAATAGTATGATGGTTGTGAAGTTGCGGAAAAATTGTTTCTTTTTCACTTGAAACCTGGTTTTCATTTGATAAAGAATCAAAATAATAAGCCTTTCAAGAAATTGCTAGGATCACCAAAACTAAAACAGGAAAAAATAAAGAAATAACCAAATATCAAGTAAGGAGAAATAGCAATAAAGATACATAATCAAGTGAAAACTGATCAAAGCAAAAAATAATAATAATAATCAAAACAGGAAGAAGAAAAGGAGTAAAAATGAAGAGTATGTGGCATCTGTCTTAGACAACTAATTCCTCCACATGAATAGAGCCAACCACGTTATAACTAGTGTTGGTAGTTTTAGAGAGAGAAAGAAGCAACAGGCACATAAAATTTTTGTGCCACGTATCAACATCACAAATGGGCTAATTTTGGAAATCCAAGATGGAATCCCAAACTTACTACTTACAAAAAGCTCAAGTTCAAATTAAGTGGGTCTTGACCAAGCCCAATTCTACAAAACAAAATTCAGATTCAATGGGCTAAGTGGGACCCACTAAAAGAGTCCCTAAACTTCCTGAGTTATCTAGATAAAAAGATAAGGTTAAGTGAATCCTATTCAAGGTGGGTACTCTAACCTTAACTCTAAGGATAAGGAGAAAATCTTATCTCCTAATCACATGAGCCCACAAGTTTAAAGTGATCGTCTGAAACTCTAATAAATAAGCTTTCACCAAGAAGGTTGAGACCAACTAAGACTCTTTCAACATACCTCCATAAAGAGGTTCTCATTCACAAAAAAAAATACCCTTTTTCCACTCACAGGAGATCTGTGGAAGAACTAGAAGAAAGTTCCAAAGTCCTCCATTCACAGAAAACCTCCAAAGTTCTTTTATCACCTTTTTTTCCAACTCATAAAAGGTCTCTAGGAGAACAAGAAGAAAGCTCTAGAGACCTCCATCTACAGAAGACCTCCAAAATTCTTCATCGGCAGAAGCCTCATAGTTCTTCAATAACTCAAGAAATCCTTTATGCCTTTCTACAAGAGATCTCTAAGGTACAACAACAACAAGATTTACAATCACCAGTTCAGGAAGAATCTTTACCAACTCTTGGATTATGTACATTTCTAGATTCATTGGAGAACAAGATTTTCAAGCCCTCAAATTGAATCTCTAAACATTTGTTTCCCATTTTATTAAATATCAAAGATTTGATATTTGTCATCATTTTTCTATGTTTGGATTTTTAGACAAGAAACTTGTATTGACAACCATATTATTCATCAAAAAAAAAAAAAACTCTATGATGTATTAGTCACCTTGAGCTTATGGCTATAAAATGAATGACATAAAAAGGTCATGAACTTAACATCCACAAGGATACCTAAGAAGCACTCAGTTCTAAATGTTATTCAATTTTCTCCATTGCAAAATGCAAAATAACCTCAGTTTTTTGAGAAGCCCATCTAGCTTTTATCATCCAACCATGCATTCAGTGAATCCAAAATTATCTTCAGCAGATTTGATTTGTCAAGTGTTTCTTTGAAATTTTAATTAAAGATCTCTGATTAAAAGTGTCTGTGTATGTATGAAGAATTTTATTGCATGGATGCTTAGAGTTTATTATTTTTAAGAATAGTCCATTGCTATAATCTTTTGACGGGAGGAATTTCTATTTCAACCCAAGATAGTAATTCCTGAAAATTGAGAGTTTTTACAAGTAAAGCAGCACTGCATTAGCAGTACCTAAATTGATAAGAATTATAAAATGTCCTCATCAGCTGCAATATGCTTCATGTATTGAGGTTTAAAACGCACCACCTGAAATTTCTTTGTAGTGTTAACAAAAAATGTTTCACCATCTAAGTGATATAATAATGTAAATAGTTACAGTCTTGTTGATTATTTCATCCATCTTTTTTTTTTCCTGTCTTTCTTTCATGTCTATGGCTGTAAACAGATCAGATCCAGCTGCATCCACATCCAATTATGAAACCTCAAGATCAGCATCCGCATCCGGCTATCATGTCGGATTTTGGGTCAGATTCGGATTTAATCCGCAACCATCTTATTGTATTTGAGATGTCCAAAAAAATTAAAAGAAGATATGTGTGTGTGTGTGTGTGATTTAAAAGGCAC
Source organism: Nelumbo nucifera (assembly GCF_055504915.1). Taxonomy (NCBI): domain Eukaryota; kingdom Viridiplantae; phylum Streptophyta; class Magnoliopsida; order Proteales; family Nelumbonaceae; genus Nelumbo; species Nelumbo nucifera. Next base: position 99,156,070 of record NC_142651.1, read on the forward strand.
GCCTAGGCACACAGGCGAGGCACATTTTAGGGTAGGCGCCTCGCCCAAGTCCTAGGTACAGCCCATTCAAAAGGTGCATGCCTAGTGCGCCTTGCACCTTAGCCCAGGCGTGAGCTTTTTGAAAATTTGCCGCTTTTTCCTTTTTTTGAGACCGAACCTTCGAGAACCTCCTATTTGGTAATGTTGTCCATTCATTCATCCTAATAAAACATCTTCTTAAAAGAAATTAAAACTATAAAATCATTATTTTTTGTGTGAAAACTAAGAAATTAAGACCCTAACATGGACTTGTTTGGGCTTGCCTCAAGGAGTGTGGCACAAAGGCGGCTCGTAGAATTAGGAATGTAATATGTCACATTAGCTAATTGATGCAATTGAGAAAAAAAGAGATTGTGGGTTTTATATGCTTGAAAATGTTTTATATGTTTGATTTCATTTTTAAATTCTCATTTTTGAATATGCTTTACATATTATGTTTATGTATTTTAATTTTAGATAATAGGTTTTTTAAAACATTTATTTTAAAACTTAAGTTTATATTTTTATTAATACTATGTTTTATAATTTTTTTTTTTTTGAATGTTTTGCATTTTATTGCATTTTTATGATTTTTTTTTAATTTTTTTGATTTTTTTAGCTTTCTTTTTAAATTGTGCGCATTGCCTCAAAAAGGCGCACGCCTCACCTTGCGCCTTTCACTTTTAATATATATATATATATTGATGAATGAAGATAATTTATTAAATCAGAAAAAAAGGCAATACAGGAAACCCAAGAAGAGGCACGAGCTGTTACCTCTTCAAAAAAGTATTACATCAAATTAAAAACAGAAATAGCCATAAGTAAAATTATATAGCAGCCCAAAATAAATGTTCCCTTGAAGCCCCCTACTTAGCTAACCCATCCGCTAAAGTATTTGCTGATCTCCCCACCCAAAGAGAGGTAACAGTCATGTTTCTTGTAAGCCAGTTGACTTGCCTCAATAAGTCTCTTTGTCGCCACATGGCTGAAGCTGGGTCTGTCAGCCATCCCAGAAGAATCTGAGAGTCTCCTTCAACTACCAAGTGCCAAACTCCTAATTGTTCTGCAATCTGAATACCTTGTACCGCCGCTAAAATCTCAGATCTATTAGAGTCTCCTATTCCCACGGGGCCTAAAAACAAGGCTAAGATGTTGCTCTCCGTATCTCTCAACACCCCTCCTATCCCCGATGGGCCTGGGTTTCCTTGGCTGCCACCATCAAAGTTCAGCTTTATCCATCCTTCGGGCAGAGGGATCCACACTGCAGATTCCCTATCCTTCCTTGTATGGCTATTAGCCACCGCTATCCAATTTCTCCAAATATCATCAAAGGAAAAAGTATGAAAGAAGTCCATAGTTCTCAACCAATGAATGGCCCTAGTCAAGATACAATTCTCAACAGCCTGAATGCTTCTTTCCTTTTCCTTGAATATCCTTGCGTTCCTTTCTTCCCAGATTGTCCACAATGCGGCTGCTCTAATACATCTCCACATCATTTTTCCTTTTTTTGTAGACCATACAAAAAAGGAAGGATCAAACAACTGACTTAAAATTATAAACTTTATAAAATATTATATCAATTATAAACTTTACATTATTATACATAATATATATACTATATACATAAAATAATAACTTTTTTATTAGACTCAAATTTTAATCAGATCAGATGGGGTTAAATCTGCATCCGATCCAATTATTAATCAGATGCAAGTTCTAACATCCGCATTCAGTATCATTGGATTTGGGGTCGAATTGGGTATCGAACTTTCAAAGTCCATCGATGGCCCTATTCATGTCAGAAATGTCTTGATAAGAATGTTGCTAGCACCACAGGCCTTCTCCACCACAAAGATGTCAAATCACATCACATCAGGACAAAAACATAAACGAGGACTTTCATGCAAATACAAGGGTTTAATGGGAGCTACATCTTGTCCACTTGTGATTTAAGAGGACCTTGAAGACCAGGACCATGACACTGGCATCTACTATCTTGAGGAAGATCATTTGAATCCTTGATATCAATCCTCCAAAAATTAGACATTTGGTAGATGAGTAGGCACCTCGTGGCTCTTAGAAAAGAACCCTCATTGCACATTGTTCTTCCTAGTTCCTAATAAGATTAGTGTGACAACATTTCATCAATAATTACAGTACCTATATTGCTGAAATAAATAATATGAATTCACAAATTACTCGTTGTAAAATGCATATCATAGAAACAGCAGCAAAGGTTGCATTAATAGTAAAGATAACACGATGAACATTCGATAATGGTAACATCAGTGAAAGAGATACGCTAAAATACTATATTATTCCTTCATTCAGGTCATTGACACAACCATCAGCACCAGAAGATCCAGAAAACTTCACCTCAATATGAATTAAAGTTTACAAAACATACAAAACACACGCACATAAAGCACACATGTGAATATTCATGTATTTATGAATTGATAAGAAGACCTGAAACTGATAAAAACATGAATACTTTTTCTGATAAATAATTTAATAAATATAAAATGAAATTAGTTTGTTTATGGATAATCTTCTCATATGATAACTAATGATTTAAATACGGAATATAAAAGATTAAAGAATAATGAAGAGAGGAACCAAACAAGAAATACTTCATATACCCTGCATTAAATATGATAGGTGGGAGAAGATAAATGAAGAAAAGATCTTCACTAAAGACTAAAATATGCGAGCTTTTTCCTCCAGTAGTTAGTAGAATAACAACTCCAGTACACAAACCCTGCCACCAAACAACATAAATCAAATACTATTTACAATAATCCATTACAAAGGCAAAAAGAACAATAAAGAAACGGAATCACCAACTCACAATCACTAGGGCCGTAATTGACTCATTCATCCATCGGCTCTCCTCCAATAGATGACCAATCACAATGCAAGCACAAAGGAGCGCCACAAACAAATTCATGGAAACCACGGAGGCATGATCAGATGTGGATAGCACCCCCGGCCTCATTAAACCAGAGCCTGACAAGAAAGCCATCCTCACCACCGCGATCAAATAACCAAACTAGAAGGCACAAAATAACCGAGTAAAGTCCGATATACGGCTCGGCTTCAAGTTTCCTTTATACCAAGCAATCTCATGTCTCTGGACTATCCATTCCAAGAGCTCCTCGAACTCAATCAAATGGAAATCTGGAACGAGAATTAAAAAAAAAAAAGTCAAATTTCATATCACCAGATTGATCAATACGATCCAGTGCAATTAATAAACAATAAATCAATTCTTCATGAGACTCTCACACGTCTAAAATTCCAGAAAGGCAGAAAGTTTATAATATTCTTACAATCAAACCTCGAAGCAAATGACCCATGAACAAGATCAAATTCCTGAATCGAAATCCGATTACGAATGGCGAAATCAAGAGCGAAACCAAAATGATGAATGAAACCAAAGAAACTAAGCGTTCGAATTAATCCACTATCCAGGTTCTTCTTCGCAAAGAAGAGAAATCCACGGTCGAGTCGAGCAGAGCAGTCGTTACAAGGACGAATACAGAAATGAGAGCGCCAGCTCCGAGAATTCTTGAAGAAAAACCAGCTGGGTCACGAACGAATGGTTGGGCGATTAGGGTTCCAGGAGCGCCGTACCTTGGATGGGATTTGGAAAGACCGATCCGAAAGCAGAGAGAGAGAGAGAGAGAGAGAGAGAGAGGGAAGAGGAAGGAAGCAGCGAGAGCAGTTAACAAAGAAACAAAGAGAGAATGGAGGCGGGAAAGAGAAGGGAAGGAACGCGTTAAAATGGAGGTGTGGGAGAAGGAAAGCAAACGATTGTCTGTGTTCAAATTCTTTGCTTCTTATGCACACGCCAACGCCACCAGCAAAACAGTTGGGGAAATCTCTAAAGCCTGTCTTGTCCCCAACCCCCGACCCTCGCTGCAGCTGGAAACTATGCCAGTTACAGTTTAAACCCGCCACGTCTCTTTTCTATTTTTCGAACTACTAAAAACGCCCTTCACTTTGAAATCGGGTGACGACTGACGGTTCTCTTTCTATTTGCCCAATTGCCAAAATTACCCCTCATTCCATGCTCTTAATACACAAAATATATTTACATATACCTTCCATTTTGGGAAAATCCTGTGATTTTATTTCTTGATTTCTACGGGTTTTACACATAGAGTGGATATTCAATAAGGCTATGTTTGGCTTAAAAAAATAAGGCCATGTTTGGTTTGATAAAAAAAACTAGAGAATGACCACCCAGTATTTAAGGCTATGTTTGGTTTGAAGGAAAAGGTAGGGAAAGGAAATGAAAGAAAAGGCTTCTTTTCCCTACCTTTTTCCTTCAAACCAAAAACAGCCCAAGAGTTCTAGTATTCTGATAAATTTTGTTTGGCATGCATTGTGAATTTAGGTTAGTTTTAATTGATATATATATAGAGAGAGAGAGAGAAAGAGAGAGATTTATTATTTAATTTAGGAGGCATTTGGCAAGTCTTATGGATGGGTTTTTATTTTTTTTCAATATATATTCGTTGCATGGAATGGATATTCAATAAGGCTATGTTTTGTTTGATAGAGATTGAGCACCCAGTATTAAGTGTGGGGTTAGTATTCTGATCAATTTTGTTTGATAGGCATTTAGTATTGTAAGTTTAGGTTATTTTTATTTTATGGTTTTTTATATATAGATTTGTTATTTGATTTAAGAGATTAAATCAGGTTTAAACAATAACCCACTTTATGGATTCTACATCATTTGACTCCATGGTTTTAATACAAAATAATACCTTCGATTTAGAAAAAAAAAAAAACTGTGATTTTATTTCTTGATTTCTATGGGTTTTTCTTTTTTTGGTATGGTCTTCACATGGAAGGGATATTCAATAAGGCTTTGTTTGATTTGATAGAAAATAAGAGGGGAATAGAAAATTAAGGGAAAGTTCTTAACAAATTTTTTTAGGCTCAGTTTGGAAGGAGTACAAATACAAATATGTACAGTATAAATATATACAAAATATAAAGTTTTGCACTCTACATATTCTCTTAAATTACTATTTATCTCTTATTTATTTTCTCTCAGGCCAAATACAGCTTAGCTAACAATTCATTCCATTTTAATGTGATTATCAAAATAAAACAAGGCTTCTCACCTGAACTCAATCCATTCATTCCATAAAATTCAAATTAAAGGTTAAATTTTATATTTTAACTAATTAACACTTTAATATGATTATATAACCTTTTTTAGCTTTTAAGAGCATCGCAATTATGCCTAGAAAGCACTCCTGTAACTAAATTGAAGTTTCTACTGATTATGAATCAATAAAAAAATAATTGGGTTATTTTTCCTTAGATTCATTAATGTTTTTTATAAGTTGTAAAAATCATATACCTATGATACCTAAATAATTGCATAAGATAGTTAATGAATACTTCAATATTTAGTGTAAATTCCATATCCAATACCTTGTCTAATTTGCAAGGTGCCAATTGACCAGTTGGTAAGCTAGTTGTAGTAGAGACTTGGGATCGATTCCACCCACACCAAGGTTGGGGGATGGGTCACTCGTCGAGTTGTGTAGTCCCATATATAAATTACATAAGTTGTGTTTGATACCATTGTAGTTTCTACTATAAATTTTTTAGGTTGATCAATACAAATTCATGAGATAGATATTTTTTTACTTGATATTTTTGGGTGGATCAATACAACTTGTTATTTCTACCTTATAAATGTCGATGTTCAAGAATTTGGGTTGTTTTTACCTTATAAAACGTTAATGTTTAGTACCACATGCATTTTTCTAGTTGGAATGAATCTCATAGGCAATCTAATAAATCATATTTCTTATAACCAATTTGCATTAATCAATTCAAAACAATCAGGTAGAAACAACAAGGGTTTTGGCTTGGCATTTCATCACCTGACTAGGAGTTTAGGTCTTATCAACTATTAGGCCCCATTCGTTTACAAATTTCTCACTTATATAGGTAAATGCATTTATCTAGGTAAATGTTTTCTGTGTAATACTTACCCGGGCAAGTCCATTTATCCATGTTCTTTTGATTCTCATATAAGTGGTATAATGACATTTTTACCCATAAAAAGCTAAAGTTAAAAAGGGGAAATTTGTCCCATCATGTGTTTATAAACTTTACCCCCAAGTGGAAAAGTTATTTACCCACTTGAGATAATGTAAGTTTTACCCAATTAAATGAAATTATCTTTACTATGGGGCCCAGAACTTAATGCAAAAAGAGAACTGTAAATTTGGTTAATGAAAAAAATATACCCATTGACCAATTTCCCCCCTCTTATTTAACAGTAAACGAACGAGGCCTCAATATCAACCCATTATCTTTAGGTTCTCAAGACTAGGGCTGGCTTCAAGCCGAACCAAATACTAGGCTATTTCGGTTCGGTTCACTGGAATTGTTTCAGGCTCGAGCTCAGCTCGGTTTAAAGCTCATAAGTTTGAGCTCAGCTCGGCTCGAGCTCAACTACAAGCCAAGTTTTTTCTAAAAAATAAAAATTATACATATAAGAATATTTTATTATTTTACATACAAAAAATTAAGAATTATAAAAAATTATTTGTTATTATACATATAAAAAATGTTTTTATTTTACATACAAGAAAATAAGAATTATAAAAATTATTTACTATTATACATAAAAAATAAAAAGATTATATATAAAATATTTTATTATATATATTTATGTGTATGTATATATATAACAAAAAATTATTTATTTATTGTACTAGGCTCATGAGCCTCACGAGTCAAGCTTCACTAGGCTTGAACTCAGCTCGATTAGCAAACAAGCCTATATATCTGGCTCGAGCTCAACTCAAAGCTCAGTTTAAACCAAGCCGAGCTAAACTTTTTACAAGCCGAACTCGGATAGCTCATGAGAAACTCGGCTCGTGGCCACCTCTACTCAAGACTTCTCTTTTTGTAAGTTACATTGCCTCCTAAAGCTCCATTTTGTGTTCCTTAAGTGATTGGTGGAGGCCAATATTGAAAATGTGTTTGGTTTCGTGGGCATTTATAGGTGGAGTGTTTGTCAAATAAATGTTTAATTGAAAAACATTACTTTACATATTTATTGTTTTTGTTGTTTGGTTGGGCGTTTCATGAATGTTTCAAGTAACACCCCATAAAGTTATCTTCCACCCCCAGCTTATAATGCTTCAGATAAACATTTCATTTCAATAAACATTGGGGCATTGGTAGGAACCAGAATTTAAAATTTCTCACAATGATTTATGCACATAAATCCATTTGTTTCTATTTTTAATATTTATTTAATAAACTTTAAAACCAAACATTGATTTCCTGCACAATAAACGATAATGCCTAAATAGTGCTAATGCGACATCGTTTTTCTCTAAACGCCCCCAGGACAGTGAATTTTCAAAGCAAAGGGGCGATTGATTTTGAAATCCCTTTGTTCATAGGAATTAATTCAGGCACAACTCATTTTTCATTTTTTAAAGCTCGATCCGAAATTCAAATTCCAACCCCTGCTGTCCAGCGTGCTCATGACTGAGGAATCTGTGTACAGAGCATTGCTTTTCTGAGATCCTGGTATTCCGCCATAATAATTATAATCACTAAGCTCTTTACACTGATTATGCTTATTTAATCCTGTCGCTATGGGGGTGTACAGTGCAGGCCAGAGGCCACTTTCTCCGAGTCATCATCGATTCATCCAGTGCTTTCTGGTCGGATTCTGCTCGTGCTGAAGTGGTACACGTGGCCCGGATATGCTGTATCCCTGCACACCATGAATGCAACAGAGCTTGGCTTAATCATGGGCGTTTCTAGTTGGTGTGATGATGATAACTAGTTAAAGATAGTGTCGGATTTTGGATTCTGGAACTCCGGTCAGATCAGGAAACTTACACATGCCTCCAACTAGGGGTGTCAATTGGACTGGATTTGGTCCAATTCGATGTAATCAATTGTGAGTTCATTATAAATGGACTAGGTCCAATTCAATTTAATAAATATTTTGGACCAATTTAGACTGATTCAATTCAATGTATGGGCCGTTCAATCTGTTCAAAAATTTATTTTGATTTAGATTGGTTTTAACTCAAACTCAGTCCATTGACACATATATTCTTATCTTATGTCAATAAACCAGATACTGACTTAATCCAACCCAATCCAATATAAAATTGTTACGATGAACCAGGTCCAATTCAATCTCATATATATTTTGGACCCCAATCCAATATGTCTTGTTGGTCCATCCAATCTGTCCAAATTGATTTTGGACTGGATGAGATCCAATCCAAAGTCGGTCCATTGACACCCTTACCTCCAACGATGCCTTGGAGCGTGGAAGTGGGGGTGAATTTGAGCCAAGCCGAGCTGAATATCCAGTTATTCTAGTTTGGCTCACCAATATTTTGATATTTATTATTTTTATATGTATAATATATTATATTATATCATATGATATATATATATATATAGTGAAGCTTTATTGGGATCGAACTTGGCTTGATTAGCAAATGAGCCTACATATTAGACTCAAATTTGGCTCGAAACTCAGTTTAAACCAAGCCAAATCAAGCTTTTCACGAGTCAAACTCAAATAGATTGTGAAAAGCTTGACTCATGGCCACCCCTACATGAAAATTGAATCTCTTAGATGCTTTTGCAGAGGACCCGAAGGCATGTACAGATTTGGAGAAGATCCACTACTTTTTTCAGAAAAGTAAGGTGAGGGTGGACCCATTGACAAATGAAAAGAGGGTCTTTTGTGTTGAAATGGGAAAGCAAACCAAGAAACCCCCTTCAGTGTAATTTGGATTTCCTCTATAAATTCATTATCCTCACAACATTTATAGCAGTGCATTGAAAATATCTTTTCATGAATGAAAACATACGTACAAGAGATATTTCTAACATGTATACGTACATCTTTTCATGAAATATAACCCTATATTGGTAACAAGAGATATTCCTAATTTGTGACTGGATGTTATGTGAGCAGAGTTTTTGCTTGCAACTTGAAAAGCCACCAATTCCCAGTTTTCACAACCCAACCGTCCAATCTGATCCGAGTCTTGCTACACTACTAAAACCATGTCTTAACTCTTAAAAAAGTGGATTGATACATAAATACTCTGGTCCAATACCACTTCAAGAAACATTCTTCATGGCTAAATGTCAATAATATAAGTTCCATCCAAACCATAGGTCATATCTATTCTCCCTTCTCATGATTTTTTTTTTTCACTTTGGAAGCCTTGTTGCATCGTTGGCTCATTACTTGGTGTAATAGTGAAAATTGGGGTAAGGGTGATCATTTTTACTTTTTCAGCCTGGTAGAGAAAGATTGACCGCTATTTACTTATAACACGCACACACGATGACAGATTTGATATATTATATAAATGCTTTATATTTATATAAATTATAACATATATTGTGCTTGTAATTTAACAATTGATATAGCATTAAATAAAATTAAATGGTGAAATAGAATTCGTGTAGCCAGCCCCTAGATATTTGAGATAAGATTTGGATGATGACGATTTTATGCATATATTATGTCATATAATATAAAACATTATATATTAAATCTAATGTATTTAATATGGAACTTTATCATAAGTGCCCAGCCTAGCCCAGTCCAGTCCATAATCGCCCCTAAATTAGGGATGTTAAGTGTGAAAACATGGTTTGGAGCACAAATTAAATATGAAACTTTAAGTTTTGCTTAGGCTACAAAAGTTAAATCCGTATATCATATATGGTTAATACTTATATGTACATGTATATGGATACGCAATGGCTGATACCAACATTGGGGTCCCACCAATCTAACCTGACCCAACTTGCACCCCTACATTTGAGGCTTACCACCTTCGAAGCCCCAGACCTCAAGGTCCCTGCCCACAGTTGTTATGGAGAAGACATGGGCAAGACATCACCACCCATTCAATAAAGATTAAAGAAGAAAAGGGAGAAGAAAAGGAAAAAGGGAGAGCTTATAAGGACAATTCAACGGTCTAAGAGGCTACTTCAAACCAAACAGATTTGACAGATCAATGGTTCCGAGTTGTAAAAGATGCACATAACACATGGCTGTCATTTTGAATTCTTTTTTTAAGTTACCACTAGTATTATCACCTTTGGACAGTCTTACTTTCTCAGTTTTTTTTATTGAAAAATGAATAAACGACCCACATGCTGATGAAATTTCTTTCTTCCATGCATCAGATTAAAAAGACAGACATGCTAGTTCAGGGGCATTCTACAATCTGAATTTCTTTTTTTTGTTGGTTTTAAAGACAAATTAAATCCATGTAGCTTGAAAACAAATTAATCGGGATAAAATTATGAAACCAAAAAATCGTTATATTTGGTTCGGGCTCATCGAATATACTCGACCCATTAACAACCCTACGTATATATTATTGTTAGTCCGGACACACACACATATTGGAGTGGGGTCCCAATCAATAATCGTTTTTACGGTTTGAACAAACTAACTATTAAAATAGTGGCCTATTAAAATAATTTTATTTTCATTTTGAAAAATAAAACAAAATCATACATCTTAGCAAACACCCCCTAAAATAGTTAAGAGTTTAAAGAAAGAAAAATGAGATGGAATAAAAAAATATATATCCAGTTTTTTGTAATTTGTTTCAGAAGTAAGGGCAATTCACTACTTATTTTGTTTCGTTTTGACTCTCGTCCACGATAATTTGGCTAATCTTGTTCAGTCACGGTGACCCGGTGACCTAGATCAATCACGGGCATAGACCTTCTTATGTCACATGAAAGACTGCTAAAAGTCTAAAAGCTTTCGCTACCTTTTCTACCTTTTTCCCGGTCCTATAAAATGTTTTGCACGGCACGGCTCGGCTGGTCATTAAGTCATAACTTTCACATGAGATGGAGCCACGTGGCTTCGCTTTGCCGCTCTTTGTCTATTTGTCATGTGGGTGGGGCCCGAGAACCCCACCACGGTAGTCCTGTAGCAGAAAATCAGAAAATCTTCTCCTTGGTGATATCATTGCGTTCGTCTGAATCATGGATTTTGTTTTGTTCGTGTAGAGAGAGAGAGAAAGAGCCATGGGACCCGCTAGCGTGGTGCTTGCGTATTAGACAATAGTAGGATCATTTATTTGATCAGTGCACTCTTCGCTCTTGGTCCATCGAGCGGTGGGTCCCAAGTCGGCTGATGGGAGTACAACGTAGTAGTGGAAGTAGAAATATTATACGTTACCGGAGCTTCAGTTAGTACAATGTTTCTGCAGTCTTGGAGGGATCTTGGTTGTCGCATAAGTGGAACTGGAGTGGGGACCAGGAGAAAAGAAAGGAGACAGCGTGGACCGGCTTCTTTCTCCTTGTGACGATCAAGGCATCAAGCGATGATTAATGGTTGGTGAATCCCCGACCAAGCTTTCGTTGATGAGTGTACAGTGATGGAGTGATGATCTGTGGTGGTCCCTCATTAGGCATGCGGTCGATGCAGGATACCACGAGGGCCCCGCATTTACGCAGATAGATTCTGTTCCACACGAGCACGGACGTTGTGCAAGCCAAGAACTCTCTGCTTTCGTTTTTCAATAAATGGGGGCGGGTAAAGTTGGTTAGCATTAATGTGTCCCACATTAATCGAAAAATCCCGATTATTATAGTTTGGGCCTAATACTAATTTGGTCTCCAAATTTTAGTGTTATCTAATTGTTAAATAGTTGTTAAATGGCATTTGAAAAAGATATAAATATCCTTCTAGTGCTATCTAATTTTCTTTATCAATTATTCAAATATTGATATAAAATTAATAATCTTAAATCTTTGTTTTTTCTATTCAATAAAGTTGTAGTCACATCTTAATGGACATTTTAGACCCCACATTTCTTGAATAAAAGAGGTAAGGATTTAGGATTTTTAATTTTTTGTAAACGTTTAGATGGTTCATAAAGAAAATTAGATGACACATGAAGGATATCTGTATCTTTTTCAAATGCTATTTAACAACTAGTTAACGATAGGTACTGGATTGACACGTTTTAAAAATTCAAATATTAAATTTTCGCATTTTAAAATCCGAGGACCAAAGTTGTCGCATTTTATACATCTCTAATGTTTCATTTTATACCCCTCACCTTTTCTTTTTCTTTTTGTTTTTTAAATTTTTATTTTTTTAATGGAAATTTAAAAAAGAAAAGAAAATGAAAAATATGGGTCGGGCTTGTGCTAGGCCCACCCCAACTTGCATGGGCCTTCCCACATTACACCTCTAGCCGAAACTCCTATCCTCTTCCATTTTGTATAATTCTTTTTCCCTTTGCTCAAAGTTCTCTCTTATCCCTCATACTTTCTCTCGCAAAACCGTCACTCCTCCTCAACTTTCTCAAATATCACAACTTTCCCTTATTCATGCCTACATTCTGCTGCTACCATGTATTATAATTTTATACAATCTAATGATATATAATATTTTCATGTTTATTTTTTATATAAACTAGCTTGAAAATATAATTCACTGATTATTTTTTTAATTTTTCTTTTGCTTTTAATATCTCACTTGGACAGGGTGGTCAAATTAGATGGTCATACCGTTCAACTTGTTACCTTAGGCTCAGTTTGTAAGGAGTGCCGACTGCAAAATCTTCTTTGTTGTATTATTTTGTACGTATTTGTATTGTATATATTTGTATTTATACTCTTTTCAAACTAAGCCTAAGGTCATGTTTGAAAGTGCTTAAAAATAAGTGTTTATTTGGGTCGGGACCACACCATTAAACAATTATTGGTTTTTGGGAAATAAATCCAAAATAAGTGCTTATTTTAAAAATAAGGGCTTATTTTTTAAGTCCAAATTTCCTTTTTTTTCAAGTGCTTATACAATAAACACTTATTCAATTTTTTCTTCCAAAATTATTTTTAGTTAAATTTTAAAATACCACTTATAAAATTATCCCTAGTTGAATTTTATAAAAGTGCTTTTATTAAAATGTTTTCATAAAAATACTTTCATAAAAGTACTTTTATAGAATCACTTTCATAAAAGTGCTTCTATAAAAGTGATTTCATAAAAATGCTTTCATAAAAGTACTTTTAAATTTTGCTTTTGTAAAATTTGAAAGAAAATGAAGGACAAAATAATCACAAATGCTTATTTAAGTGCTTATTTATGTAACATAAGCACTTGGCCTTAGTGATGAAATACAATTATACAATTTTGTGTATTGTGCGAGACTAACAACGGAGTGCAAAGGGGATTAGTCTCTCCCAAGTTGGAGTAGCTTGTGCTTGGACCCAGTATCACCAGCAAACTTTAGGCTTGGGCCTGGTTTTGAATTTCAAGCTTATTTATTAAATGGGCTGATCCATGTTGTTTGTTAAACCTGGCAGGCCATGATAAACTCAATTACTATCATTATCATTATCATCCAAACCTTATCCAGCTAAATGAATCTTATTTTTGCCATTCATTTAGGGTGTGTTTGGTTACAGTGCAAATAAATTTATATTGATTTATTTCTGTTTCAAAATTTACCTTATTTTTTTATTGCATCACAAATAAAGTAAAATAAGATATGAAGTATAACCCAAAACAAAATTAAACTAAAATTTATATTATTTTCATTTGTATTCCTATACATTTGTACTAATGCAAATAAAATTGCACTACAACCAAACACAGCCTTAAGGATTTTTTTCACTACTCTTTGCAAATGCATCATAAATCACACACACGGAAATTTTATCACTAGCAGAAAATTGCATACATGTGTATAAGCTACTAAATATTTTCATATAGTTCATGCTTAAGGATGTCAATGGGAGTAAACCCACCTTGACCAGACACTACATGATTGGATGATTGGATTTGGGTTTTGTATATTTGGCCCACTAAGCCATAATACCCCTACATATAGATAGAGTATTATAGCAATAGTGCGATTTTGTTATTTTTGTATGACTTCTAATCCCATAATATTAAAGTTTAGGATTTCTTTAATGCTTGTTTGGTTTTTTCTTCTTTCATTGTGGTTGAAGTGACACCTTGGAACTCATAGACTAAATCTCAACTTAAATTAATTACTATTTGAGTTTCAAAATATGTTATGACATATACAATTGAAAGATTGGGGTTGTTATTGGGTTGAACTAGGCCTGTCAATGATACCTGAAAATCTAAGGTCCAATTCGATTATTATCTCGGTTTTGAATGATGTATTTATGTAATTGGATCGGATTTGGATTTGACTTCATTTGATCCGATTAAAATATGAATCTGATTATATTATAATATTTATTGACTTTAATATATAAATTTTATATAATTGTGATTAAAATTATAATATATATTATATTATATGAAATTTTATGTATAACAATTCAGTATGTTATATTTATATTGATTTGTTATATATAAAGGTTGAAAAGTAATTAACTTATTATTATTTTTTTTTACATTTTAAAGATTAAAGCTTTGGATTAAATCCGATTCTGCTCAGATTTGAATTCGAATCTGAGGAATTCAAATCCTATCGGATTTGGATATATATTTCCATTAATTGGATTGGATTCGGATTTTGCTGAATCTGTTTCAAATCTGATCCATTACAGCCCTAGGTCGAACCCTGCAATTCTGCCATGTCAGGTCAAGCAGGAACAATGGCAAATTGGGTTGGGGTGGAGGAAAATCCATACCAAATCTGACCCGTTAATATCACTATTTCTGCAAGAAATGTACTGATTAAAGAAAACATGCTATAGTTGCTATATCATTATAGCGTATTGTAGTTTCCAAGTAAATAAAACAACAACAACAACAATGTGCACCCCTGCCACTTAGGCTGTGTTTGGTTTGAAAGAAAAAGTAAGGAAAAGGTAGGGAAATCTTAACAAAATTTATATAAGTTCTCCTACCTTTTCTTTTAGACCAAACACAGCCTTTGAAATTAGAATCCTATTTTTTGTGATTTTCATGTAGCAGTTGGAAATGGCTCGCATCAAATCAATTGGTTTGTAAGTCCTTTGCTGGCTATTTTACCTGCTAGATCTTGAGTCAATGGTTTTGCCCATACAAATTAAGGACGTCTAGCTATTTAAAACACAATTTATACTTTCAAGCCCAAAAATTTGTGGGCTGGGCCTGCACCGGGCCTAGAAATTTAGCCTTTCATAACACAATGTATATATCATGTATATAAGTTGGCCAACCTAACGTTTAACCAAGACCAAATCAGATACAAGTAGAGAAGCGCGGATAATACTAATATTTTTATCTTTCCACTTTAATTAATTATTTCTATATTTTTTAGCCCATAAAATCCTTTAGGCTCAGTTTGGAAGGAGTATAAATACAAATAAAATATGTAGAGTTCAAAACTTTGTATTTTGTATTATGTTTTTTTGTATTTACATTCTATAAATTTGTATTTGTACTCCTTCCAAATTTAGGCTTAGGCTCAGTTTAGAAGGAGTATAAATGCAAATATGTAGGGTGCAAAACCTTATATTTTGTCTCATTTTGTATATATTTGCATTGTACATATTTGTATTTATATTCTTTCCAAACCGAATTAGAAGGAGTACAAATACAAATTTATAGAGTGCAAAACCTTGTATTTTATATTATTTTGTATGTATTTACACAGTACATATTTATATTTGTACTCTTTCCAAACCAAGCCTTAGGCTATTTTGGGAAGAGTGCAAATACAAATGGAAAAAAAATGCAAATACAGATTTTTGCACTTGTGCTCATCCCAAACAAAGCCTCTCGCTCCCTTGCCTCACTTGGTTTCTGAATTAACCTTGCAAATGGATAAGATCAAGGGACCTTTTCATTCTTTTGCCTAACTTTTCTTTCAAACCAAACATAGCCTTAGGTCTATTTGGAAAGGGTATAAGTACAAACTTGTTGAGTACAAATAAAATAGAAAAATGCAAAATACAAATCTTTATACTAGAGCCTTTAGCTCCCTCGCCTGAATTGGTTTTTGAGTTTGCGTTCCAAAGTTGATTTATTTTTATTTGGATTCAAACTGAATCTTATCCGTTAGATTTATATTGGATCCAAATCAAATTTGGATTGTAATTGGATATGGCATAGCGTTAATAAATCAAACTCAATACAATCAAATTAAAATTTTCAGTTTATTAAAAGTAAAAATACAAATATATCGAATGCAGAGCTTTTGTATTTTATATGTATTTACACTATATATTGGCATTTGTACTTCCTAACTGAGCTTCAGGAAAAAAATTGAAATTAACTTTTTTGGTGATTGGAACCTATGACAAAAAACATTATCAAACCAATTATATTAATTAACCAGAATATAATTTTTTTTTTTGGTGAACAAGAAGTTACAACAGAACATACAGAAAGCAGAATATGAACACACGAAACAGAAAGAAGCTTATAACAGTACACAACGAAATCACCAGAATCTGCAATAATTTTTTAGCCCAGCTTGGGACTTCAGTCTCAAAATCTTCAGACGAGACCCGACCTCTAACAGCGAAACCATGGGCCACTTTGTTTGCGCTCCTAGGGATGAGGGAGACTCTCATATTTAGCCCCTTTAACCATACCTTTAAATTAAATCCTTGATTAGGAAAAGCACAGCAGGTGGACAACTATCCTCCCTACCCAGAATGCCATTCATCAAGTTCCTACAATCACTTTCAATCTCTCCCTTCAAAAAGGCGAGAGCCTCTGCTTGGATGGGCATGGTAGCTTTGAAGGTTCCACACGATCCTCCTATGAGTAGCGATGGCAATTCGGCAGGTTGAGTTGGGTTTTGTTTGGGTTGAGCTTCAATCCAACCTGTATAACTCGCCAACCCATTAATGGCCTAATTATATAAAATTAAATGGGTTGGGTTCAATCCAAACCTGCCTTGACTCAATCCAACCCACCCAAACCCATTAATCTTATATTTATGTACTTAACATTAAAAAGAAAAAACTAACTCCCATTTATCAAATAAGCTGGTCATAGCTTGGTGGTAATAGTAGTTGTTATTTACACAAGTGTTAATGTTCAAATCACATTACACAAGTGGCAAAGCCATTTAACTATGTTCGGGTTTCAAGTTTGACCAAATCACTTAGGTTTAAACCGGTTAGACCAACTTTAACTATCTAATTGGATTGTCTTCGAGCTAATAACATCAAGAGTGGTTGAACCATTCGGATTCGGATCATTCTAGTTGAACCAGACCGGACCAATTTAGTCAATGGCGGATTAACTTGGACCAGCCCATATCAGGTTGTGCACAGGTTTAGGACCAAAATGGCTGGTCCGGAGTGGGTCAATGTGAGTAAATCGGTCGATCCAAATCCAAGCAGGTTGTGTATACACGGGCCGGATCGGACTGGGTCTGAACCAACCATCCATTTTGGATTCAGTTTGGCCCATATCACCATGATCTAGATCGGGTTGGGTTCAGCTTGGGCTGATCAACCCAAACGAAGCGGACTGAGGTGATTGGGTCTATTCATATTTAGACTAAGTTGAACAGGTCCGAACTCGGGTCAGGTTGATTTGGATTTATGTCGATTTGGGTGAAGTGTGTTGAATTGAGGTAAAATTAATTTGAGTCCATAAATAATAGAAAATTAATACATTAATTATAAATTATTTCACCAAATGAAGAAAATTAAAAAGCGGCTAAGGAATTAATACGTGTATCTTTAGTAGTTAACCTAATGGTTATCCACAACCCAACCGGACCCAATCCATTTAAATTAACCCAATGGGTGATCAACCCATTTCCAACCCGCCAAGTAAATGGGCGGGTTAGGTTGGTTAGATACTGGGTGGTTTTAACAAGTTGGGTGAGAAATTGCCACCCCTAGCTATGATCCTTCCTTTGTAGTCTCTGATGACAACACTAAAAGAACCTTTGTCATTTTCAAAAAAAACTCCACCGATATTAACTTTTATAGCACCAACTTCTGGAGGAACCCAAAAAGATACTAGCTCTTCTCAATTGTTTACGTGTTTGGCTCTCCTAGGAGCTAGATTCACAGATGCTTTGCCTCTTCTGGAATTTCTTGTTTATGCCAATAATAGCATTCACCGGGTCTATATTAGTATTTTCAAAAATATAACCATTTTTGAGATTCCAAATGGACCACAGAGAAAAAGCAAGATAGCATAAGTTGGCCAGTTTTAAGGATCTATCCTTTGAGCACTTTACCACAACTTTCTCCATCTAGAGAGAAAAGTCAAAGTTATTTGAATAGGGCTCTGCTCTAAAGCCTAGGTTACCCCCAGAGCAAATACATCTAGCATTCTAGCTAGAGGACAGGAGCATAAGGCATGAAAAATTGCCTCCTCTTTTTCCTGACAGATTTGGCATAAGGGAGAGTCAACTATGTTCCTCTGAAATAACAAGCTTTTCATTGCCATAGCTTTGTTAACACATTTCCAGATGAATGATTTTATTTTATGAACTACTTGAAGTCCCCAAATAGTATATGCCAAAATTTCTTTATTGAGGGAGAGGGCCCCATAGGATTATGGAAGTTGCTTTTGAAAGCACAGTAGACAAATTTAGCAGTAAACCGCCCTTTGGAGTCTGGAGTCCTAATTAAAGAGTCTTGCCAACTAAAGTGAGAGAGATTCACCTATGCAATTTTCTGAGGGGAAAAGGGAGCTTATCAACAACATCTTCCAGGTTCTATTGGACTAGTTAATTAGCTCATAAACTATAGTGGGGCCTAAAGGTTATGGGTTCGGTCCCATGACCCTAAATCCTTCTAGATTGGGAATCCAAGGGTCCAACCAGATGTTGACTTTTTACCTGTCACTCACTGCCCAACAAGCTCCCCTAAGGATTACCTCTCTTCCTTCCATGAGACTTTTCCATCCCCAATACCCATTTTTCCTAAGCCTGTTATGAATAAAGTTAGAATTTGCAAAATAAACTATTTTCATTACCTTCACCCATAGGTAGTCCGAATGGTTACTAAGCCTCCATGCCAATTTTGCTAGGAGAACAAGGTTGAAAAGTTTTGGTTCCCTAAAACCCAATCCCAATGCCCTTATTCTCGCACATTTTTGTCCATCTCACCTTCTTCTCCTTTGTACTTCCCCACCAGAAGGCTCTATGGGCCTTCAAGAGGCCATTATGAATTTTTTTTGGAAGCAAGAAGCACGACACTGTGTAGCTCGGGATGATTGTGGATAAAACTTTTAGAAGGACCTCCTTACTTGCTGGGGAGAGGAATTGCTTGTTCCAAGAGGTGGTTTTTTTATGTACTCATTCTACTAGAAAGTTAAAGGCTTATTTTTTTTGATCTGCCAAAAGTGGGGGCAGACCTAAATAGATTGAGGGAGTAGACACTGCTTTTAGGTGCAGGATTTTTGCAATGATTTTCCTTAATTTTGGGTGGACATTTATGCTAAAAAATACTTTTGATTTTGAGAAATTCACCTATTGTCCTGACACCCTTCCACATTCTTTAATAGCTTCCAGCAGATTCCGTCATTCCTCCATATTTGCCTTTGTAAAGATGTAACTATCACCTGCAAAGAATAAGTGACTAATCTGAGGGCATCTTCTTGCCAATTTCACATCTAAAAATTTTCCAGTAGTTGTCAAATTATCAATTACCAGTGAGAAAACTTCTGCACATAAGATGAACAAATAAGGTGATAAAAGGAACACCCTGTCTTATTCCTCTAGAAGGCAAGATCCTTCTACTTGGTTTCTCATTAATGAGCAATTAGTATGAGACTGTGGTTGTACATTCCATTATCCAATTGATCCACATGTCTCCAAAACCCAGTTTTTCCAAAACTTTCTTGAGAAAACCTCATTCTACCCTATCATAGGCTTTATTCATGTCCAATTTAATTGTCATGTATGTTATTTTAGTTCTAGAAGTTCTCAGAAAGTGAATGACCTCATGAGCAACGAGAACATTATCCTTAATGGATCTGTCTACTAAGAATGCACTCTGACTTTGGCTAATAATTCCATTAATGTACCCCTTTAATCTGTTTACTAAGATATTGGCTATGATTTTGTAGATTGTATTGCGGAGACTTATGGGCTTGTACTGGTTAATTGATTTAGGATGGAGAGTTTTGGGAATCAATATGATGAAAGTAGTATTAAGCTCTCTTAGCATGTAACCCGGCCTAAATAAGCTTTTAACGACATTTAGAACATCTCCCTTACAGTCTCCTAGTAGCTTTGATAAAATAGGGCGAGTAAACCATTTGGGCCGGGGGCTTTCCTATGGTTTATCTAGTTCAAGGCCTGAACAATATCTTCATTTATAACTTCCCTCTCAAGAGCATCATTCATTTCTCTTAAGACTCTGTTTGGAATCAAATTCAATATTTCCTCCATATTAGATAGATTTGAAGTTCGAAACAACCCCTGATAGAGCTCAACAAAAGCTCTTTTTGATATCCTCTTGGCTTTATAACCAATTCCCTTCACCATTTTTTATTTTTAAAATTTTGTTCCTATTTCTTTTTGCTATGGTAGATATATGGAAGAATTATGTATTTTTATCTCCATGTTTGAGCCAATTGACCCTTGACTTTTGGGACCACATGATCTCCTCTTTTTTAAGTTATAGGTCCAGTTACTTTTCTACTTTTTTAATTTCATCTAGATCAAAGAACTCAGCCTTGGCACATTTTAGATGTTGAAGGGTTTGTTTTAGGTACAAGATTTTTTCATTGACCTTACCAAAGAATTATCTGTTCCATTTCACTAAGGCCTTTTTGAGATTTATGCCTTTCATGTTAACTTTGAATTGACTGGATCCTTCTACTTCCTCTCCCCAAGCCTCTTCTATTACATTCTTGCACTCACCATTTAGTATCCACATCTCCTCAAATCTAAAATGTTTCCTCCCTTTAACCACATTCATTTCAGTATTAATTAGGATTTGGACATGATTTGACCCTTGAATTGTTGATTTCTTAACCTCCGCATTCTCGAACATTAGCCTCCACTCCCAATTGCTCAAAGCATGATCTATGTTTTCCTTGATATGATCAAGACCTGACCTATTATTAGTCCAATAGAAGGCAATACCTTTAAAGTTCATCAGTTGGAGATTAGAATCATCTAAGAATTTGCAATTCTTTTTAAGGATGGAGTCTCGGACCCTATTTCATCATTCCTTGTCCTCTAACTTGAAGACTAAGTTTAGGTCACCCACACAAAGCCAAGGACCCCTAACTAGAGTATGAAGTTTCCTCCATTTTTCTAAGAATTCGTCTCTTATTGCTTTCTCTAGTTCTCCATACAAAGAGGAACAAAACCATTCAAATCCATCATCATTACAAATTATGGCGTGAATGGTGTTTGTATATAGAAGAACTGTTAGCTTCACATTTTGATACCAAAACAGAGCCAAGCCTCCTCCAATACCTCGGGAGTCAACTCCCCAACCATTCCATTCTTTTAAGGATCTTAATTTTTCTTGACAGTTTAGGAAAGAAAATTTCGTTTCACTAAGAAAAACTATATTAACCTTTTCTTCTAGCATGGTCCTCTTCAGGCTTCGAACTGTTAGGGGGGATTTGATACCCTAGAAGTTCCACCCAGTTAGCTTCATCGCCGGTTTGGTGACTGTTCCAAGATAGTAAACATAACCCACTTATTTATAGAGCAAAGTGCATTGTTCTTTCTCGAGGTCCACCAAATCATGGAGTTCAAGGCTTTAGTCCTACCGAGCTTTCCCTCTTTTAGGTTTGAATGTGGAAGCCTAATTTTTATCGGCCTAACTTCTATGTTTTTTTTTATTTGATCTAGAAGAAGATTCATAGTCTTGTAACTCGAGGATTTTTTAAGGGAGTAATGCTTCTTTTTTGTGACTCAGCTTGCCTTAACTTTCCTAGAATCAAGTTTACTTTTACCTCTTTTCTTTTTATATTTCCACAAAAAATACAAGCATTAACAAATTATTTTCATAAACAGATAAATCCTGTTGACCTAAAACAACTAAGCTTTCTGAATGTAAACAAAGATAATATAAATTAAAGCATATAATATGATGGGTAGTCATTACTTCCACTCTATCCTCCTTTTACCACATTTCCTCCTCTCAACCGATTCAATCTCGTATACTTGACTCCATGCCAAGTGGGAGCTCAGATTTGGTTGCAACATAGATGCCAACAACCATTGCAATCATGCATTGAGAACATATTCCTTATCCTTCATGGTGAGATGTCTTCAATGCATGGCTAAAATGGCCATTGGGACCAAATGATTGTCCTACAGTATTATCTTTCATGTGACCAGACCACTGGTACAAAGTTAATGTCGATGGCACTATTTCATGTCACTTGATTCCATGCCAAATGCATTCCTCAAGGATGGACATTTGAACAATGGTTGAATTGCTTCACTACAACATGAACAATTAGGGTTCAAATCTTGGAAACAACCTCTACATAGGGGTAAGTCTTTGTACATTTATTCCTCCTTAAACCCCGTATTGGCAAGAGCCTCATGCATTAGGATGCCCTGCCTTCTATATGCTCACTAAGTAAAACTGAAACATTTACTTTCAAACGGGGGTAACTTTTTGTTCATTAACTAAAGATCTAGATACCAAAAACTATACTAGAAGGTGAAGGTGATGAAGGGATTTTGGGCCGCAAGTTGGGTTACCTGCAACTACATCGGGCTCAAGTCTATTGTTAACAATTTCCCAACCCAACCCGACTCATTCATCACCACAAAAAGCTACATATATTTTTTCCGGTGGAAAAAATACCTATTAAATAGGACCAGGTAGAGCTGATAATCTTGACCTAACCGATCCACCTTGCAACCCACCCATACCCATCCATTCTATTGGCGGGTTAATATGGTTCGAGTGACCCTTTAGGGTTAGGTGAAAATGGTTAGGGTGGGTTGGGTCGAGGGTACCCATTAGGGCTAGGATGGGTTGGGGTCAGTTGGGTGAAGGAAGGGTTGGACCTTAAAACAGGGTTAGGAATCTCGATTGAAGTTTGGTTTTCTGCCATTGAGATGAAATCTTTTGCCATCACACTTTGAAGCCAACAATATGTTCTTAGTAGCCGACAATCACCAACTTTTTCTTCTTATTCTTCTTCTTCTCTTCCTCCTCCTCCTTCTTCCAAAGTTGTGTTCGCGTAGATCTCTCTATGCTCTTTTGGCCATGGCAAAAAGGTGGAAGGTTTTTCTGTTAGAGTGTGAATGGCATGCTCAATATTAGATTCACATTAGATTTGGTTCAAAACTAGATCTGTGTTCATCGTCTCCTTTATTGAAGATAGGGTAATGACAAATCTGGTTTTGAACAAGATTTGTGTTCATTGTGAAGAGAGGGCAATGGTAAGATTTGGTTTTGAACTAGATTTGTGTTCATCGTGAAGCTAGGGCGATGATAGATCTGGGTTCAAAACTAGATATGTGTTCATTGATTTTCTTATATTAAAAAATAAAAAAATCTATCAATTTTTGTAATTTCCATACGTTTTTTACATTTGCTTTTCTTGTACCTTTTGTCATTTATTTGCATTTTTTTGCTTGATTATAATTTTTTGTTGTTTTTCCTGCGAGTTTTTCCATTTTCTGTATTTTCTTCGCATTTTAGTGTTTTCTATAATTTGTAATGTTTGATAATTTATGTTGTCTTTTTTTTTTGCAATTTATATATTTCTTGTATTTTTTGTTATTTATTTGCGATTTTTGTGTTTGTTTTCTATAATTTTTACATTTTTTGATATTGATTTTTCAATTTTATATTTTTCTAAATTTCTGCATTTTCCTATTTTTTTGACATTTTCCTGTAATTTTGTATGTTTTATACAATTTTCTGTTTTTTTATGTGCAATGATACTTTCATTTAATTATTATTATTTATGTTCTACATGAAGTATATTTATCATTTTTAGTGTTTTGAGCATTTTTATTTTAATTTTAAAAATATTTTTTAATTTTTTTATGTTTTTATACATACACTAGGAGTGGTCAGGGTGAGTCAATGGGTTAGAGGGTCAGTATGGGTGGGTTAATACTCAACCCTCACCTAACCCAACCCAACCCACTCATTTGCCACTCCTGACCGGGTTCAACAGATCAACTTCGGATTCGAATAAATGGATACTTCTGAAAAGATCCAGGAGATTTTAATATTTGATACTATCCATGCAGTTTCTGACGCCTCCTAAAGCTTTAACACTAGGCCCAGAATCCAAATCTACATACCAATTAAATGGGTCTGGACAGGATCTCTGACTCCAGCTTCAGCCAATCAACCATTGAGCTTGTCTCATTCCATAACGCCACGCGGGCCGTTTCTATTCGACCTTTTCTTTATTTCATATGGGCTACGGCCTACGGGAACGAAACGACGGCCACGGCCAGAGCCCAGAGGCCGAACTGCCGAGCATGTACCATCAGTTACTACAAACAAATACTAGGCCAAAGCCAAACCATCTTCCCAGTTCCTTTTCGTGTCATGTCTTAGTTATTACTTGCTCTCCTTCTTTTCTCAGAGGAGACGAGAAAGAGAAGAGGACTGAGGTTTCTCTCTAGGGTTCCTGTTTTTCTCCATCTATTGATCTTTGACCCCTCTCTCTCTCTCTATCCAGACTCGCCTTCCAATCGAGAGATCCAATTACGTAAACATTCTAAGTTGCATCTGATTTTCTATTCTTCAGTCAATTCTCTCGTCAGTCAAGAGTATTTTCTCTTGGGAGAATTCCTACCCTGAATTGAGGTAACAGTCTTTATTGGATTCGCTTATTGCTTTTGATGTGCATTTGCTTATTCCGAATTTTTTGCTGTTTGGTTCTGTTTTTACGGATTTATGATTTAGTTTGTTTAGTGGGTGAATGCATTCCCAATTTACACGGTTTCATTTGAAAGTTTATTACGCAGTTATTTGGCTTCGGAAAATTTATTTGCCGTATCTTCCCTTATTTTCAGTGTGGAAACTAATTTTAGTTTTACTACTAATATCTTGCCTCTATTTTTTTTTCTTTTTAAATTTTATCCATATCCTAACCATGAATGGTGATTTTGGATATTGCAACATTGAATGGTTTGTAAACCTCTGCAGATTAAGCGTATATTTCTTTGTTTTAAGGAACAAAGGTGTCACCTGTCTAATTTGAGTTTTGGGGGAGAATTTAGACTAACTGTAAAAATTCCTACGCGAAATAGGTGGTGGGGATATAATTCAGTTTAGACAATAAAACCATTTTTTTTTTGTTGACAAATAAATGAACCTTTTATTAATTTGGAAATATTAGCACATATAAGCAGTCCTTGGAGAGGCGTGAGCTGCGATCTCTCCACTGCAGAACAAAACAAAAGCAATAAGTTACAGTTGTGCCCAATACAAAACTTCCCTATCGTTTGCCGATCTCCCCACCCATTGTATTCTTAGGTCCATGTTTCTTGTCAGCATCTTAAACTTTTTAATTTCATTCCTAAAGCACCAAACTACTGACTCTGGGTCCTGCAACCAGCTTATTACAACCTTTGAGTCACCTTCAACTATTAGTTGTTCCACCCATAATTGAGCTGCAAACTGTACACCTTGCAGGGCAGCAAACATTTCTACTCTAGTAGAGTCTCCCACTCCTAAAAGACCTGAGAAGATAAGTATCACATTCCCGACTTCATTCCTCAATACCCCGCCTAACCCAGAAGGGCCTGGGTTTCCTAGACTGCTTTCATCAAAATTCAACTTCAAGAAACCTGCAGGAGGTGATGACCAGCTTGTTCTCACTTTAGTCTTGGAAGTGGAACAAATTGCCACTGCTGCCCAATTCCTCCAAACGTCATTAAAGAATTGGTGGAACAAGTCCATAGATTTCAGCCATTGAATCACCCTAGCCAAGACACAGTCCTTAATCTCTTGAAGGTTCCTTTCCTTCTCCGAAAAAGTTATAGCATTCCTTTCTTCCCAAATTGTCCATATCAATGCAACTCTTGCACACCTCCACATGATTTTACCCCTTTCCTGATATGACAATAAAACTATTAATAAAATTAAATCTTATACATCCAAGAAATCATAAAGGGTAGATTGAGGAGGATACAGCTATTGTTGTCAAAATCTTATGATTTACAATATGATTCACGATTTGAATCATGAATCCCAAGGCTTTTGATTCAAATCTTATGTTTGAATCCTTTCCAGCAAAAATCTTACGATTTTTGTTTGAATCCTATGTTTTGATTCATATCTTATATTTATACAATTCATGTGATTCATTGTGATTCAAGTCAATTCAATTAAGAATTAGTTCTCTACTTTGTCATTTTGTTTTGTTTATATTAAGTCTTGTCAGGGGCAACTTGTTTTTATGAACTTACTGGAAATTGATTTATTTATGTTATTTAAGACCATCTATTGAGTTTATTTCCATCTTATGTAGGATATAAAGCCATTGTATGTGGATTATTTGACTTTCAAGTCAAACTTGATTATGTCATTTTAGACTTCTATTGTATAAGTTGTAAATTCTATTGTTTTAAGTACATACATGGTGGATATGGATTAAAAAAGTAATAGAATCAATTTTCTATTTATATTTTTCCTTTTAGCATATCTATATTTAATTTGTTGACAACTTTTTAAAAATAGAATTAATCTTATGATTCACGATTCGATTTGATTCAACTTTTTTTAATGACTTATGATACGATTATGATTTTCAAAACATTCCACAGCTCGTAGTCAAGGTTTAAAGCACCAATATTTATACATGGTATCATGCATATCATATTGTTATCAAAGGTTATTGATATTTGAAATACTGAGAGTTAGGGGATCTTAACAGTTTCAATTGTTAATATTCATCCTAATAAACTCATCTATAAATATCAAAATGAAAAAAAGGAAAAAAGTATTGATTGCTTGAAACACATGATACAAGGGGCGTCCCCAAAATGCCCTAATGGGTATGCCAAAGGCGCTGACATCTCTGAGGCATACGCCTCATACACTTTTTTCATGAGGCGTGCTAGAGGCATACACCTCATGTGCCTTAGACCCCCCAACCCCCCCTTTTCACTACTTTGCTCACTTGCCTCTGCTTCGACAAGACCCCCCCTTTCAACTAGTGTTATGCATCTTCATTCTTTTTAATATAAAATAGTTATATTAAAAATAAAGAAAAATGAATCCCCCTTCCTGTTCTTCCTCCTCCCCTTCCTCCTCTTCCTTCCTCCTCATCCCCCTCCTCTTAAGGAGGTTTACGACACCTTGTGTTGGGGAGGCTTACGCCTCTTACGTTTTGAACTACGCCTCATGCCTCTAGGTAGTGGAATGACTCACACCACACCTTCACATTTTAAAACATCGATACACATTTTTTTGGTATCATGTGTGTCGATGTTTTAAACCTTGGTCACAAAATTGGAGCAAGATGGGCAAAATAGAGGGGTGCATCTAGACTGTTATGTGATGGGCGAATACCACTTTGGCTAAAAGGAAATATCTATAAAATAGTCGTAAGGCCAGCTATGTTGTATAGACTATAGAGAAGAGTATTGGGTAGTTAAGAAACATGTCCAAAAAATGAATGTGGTAGAAATATGTATGCTTAGATGGGTGAGTGGTAAAACTAGAAAGGATTGGGTCACAAATGAAGTCATATGGAAGAACACCTAGGGGTAGCTACCCCTAGGTGATAAAATGAAAGAAACTATGGTGGTTTGGTCATGTCATGTGCATTTTTTTATCAGAAACGGTAACTTTCATGTCATGTCATGTGCATGTAAGTCCATCTAAACATCTGTTTGAAGAAGTGATTTGTTACAAGTTGAAGGGGTTAGAGCTAGGGGTGGGCTGAAAATGACATGGATGGAAGTAGTAAGAAATGATTTAAGTGCCCATAATTTGACAATATATGTGGCACTGAACAGAATGGAATGGTGAAACAGGATTTTTTTTTTTTGATAGTAAAAATAAAGTTTCATTAGAAGGAAAAAATGATACAACCTAGCTAGGTGTTAAGGCAACACCTCCACATAAACACAGAAATTAAAGTATTATGATTCACCCATAGACAATTCGATATAAATTATTCAAATTACAATTTAGAGCCCCAAACTTCCCTAAGGTTGTCCCTAACGATTCTCTTGATTATTTATCAAGCATTGCCTATTCAACGAGGAGAATCTACAACAAATTCGACATCCTTCATCTTTCTTCTCTCAAATCCTCTGATATACCATGATTCCATCTCCGTCTTAATTTTCATCTTTCTTCACCACTAGCCCAAGACAAATACTAACCCCACATCTTAACATATGTTACAATAGGAAAATTACAAAAACACATCTTAACATTATCAACTCTAGGAAATATGGGATCAAAGGTTTCTTTCTTACTTAGACAGGAGACACCAAGTTGGGCAAAGAGATAAGTCTGCAAGAAGACTTTTAACAAAAGACAAAAATACAAGCCAATCCTGTAATTGTTCTTTTCTAAATTTAATGAATTTCAGTTATTGATAAAAAAGACAAAAATACAAAAAAGGTACAACCAAAGAAAGGACAAAAAGACTACTAATAATGAGAAAAGCTACTTTACAGTAAAAAAAGAAAAAGCAAAACAAATAAATTTGTTAAATATTTGAATTCAATGAAATTTAATTAAAACACTCGAGTTTCTTAAGAATCTTAACTGTAGGTAGAAGGGATTTGATTCATCTTACTAATTACCTTACTGAAATGCAGGTTGGTTTGTGGATCTGTTCCCTTTATCTTGTATTAAGCCAAACTATGTGAATATGTAGTCCTGAACTCAATCTTATCCTGAGAAGGATGGTGGCTTTTTCTTGTGGTCTTTAGAGGTAGCATTTATGACTCCTCTTGTTTCTTGTGTAACCCCTCCCCCAAATAAGGGGAAAAAGTTTATTGAGTTTGATCAATGTTAATCACTGTATTGTCTACTGAAAATGTCAGAGTGGTTGTAATGGAATGTGGCTGCAGAAATTGGAATGTACCACACCATTTCTAGATTTTACAACAAGAACCAAAGGTATGCAGCTAACCTACGTATTTAATGTTTTTTTTGATTGCTACTTGTACAACTAGTTCAGTTTTGAGTACCTTGTTTGTTTTACTCTTAAGGTGAATACTGCTTTTCTTCATTGCCACATGAGTAAAGCTGCAACTAATGTGGTTCATTTGGGTTGGATGCCAATTCACATCCAAGCTCGAGGACCATGCAGTCAGCCACTCAGGTTGTAACATTGCCTGATGTTAGGTCCTAAGCCTGACTCTGCTCAGGGTCTTGATTGTAGATCACAAGTCACAAGTCACTCTATTTTGTGTCACATGGACTTGGACTTATTGGGGCCAGGTTGAGTTCAACTTTGTTTACAATGTATATTAACCAGAAATAATATCTTCTGTACTAGGGCCCATCTGGTTAACTGAAAACTTAATACTGAAAAATAATTTTAAGTTCTTAAAATTGAATAGTAAAAAATGATTGAAAATAATCCATAATTCCTAAATCATGAGCATTTTTTAGTATTTTTACAAGCCCCTGTTTGGTAAATATATATTTACAAATGTCTGAAAACTGTGCACTATTAATGGTTGTATTAGCTACTTGCTGAATTATAGAGAAGATAAAGAGAGAAAGAAGAGAGGGAAATTTGGGGGGGGGGTCTCTAGAATCACTCTAAGGCATTTGGATAACTCACCACTTCTAGCATAAGATAAAACAAGTGCAATTTTTTTTTGATCAGCAACACAGAAAGGATTTTATTAACAAAAGCAAAAGAAGAAAGAGGTTACAACAAGAAGTTGTGTAGGCAAAAATCCTTTACATCAGCAAAACTCCACCGTCCTATTTCAATTGAGCCCAATATATTTGCTTTATATGAACTCCTTGCTTAGATAAACCATCTGCCAAGCCATTAGCAGACCTTACCCAACTTACTAGAATGTTCGCTTTTCTTGACAACCATTTGAAGTGCCTGAATTCATTTCTCTATTGCCAAATCACCTCTTTTTCTTTCTAATCCACTCAATTACTATATTTGAATCTCCTTCAATAACTAACCTTGTAAACCCCACCTCTTTAGCTTTTTGTACCCCAAAGACTGCAGCCAAAAGTTCTGCCCTTACTTAGTCACCTTGTTCAATTGAACCCGAATACAACATATATATATATATATATATATATATTGATCAATAATCAGATTTTTCATTAAAAGTGAGCAAGATACAAGAGAACATCCAGGAGAGAGATAAACTCTCTTAACTCTCTCCAAGATGATAATAGAGGACAGCAATTACGGAACAGCCCAGAAAAGTTGATCCCTTCCCACTCCTTGCTTTGCCAAGACATCGGCAAAAGCATTTGCACTCCTTTTAACCCACTGCAACTTGATCTCTATATCCTGAGTTAAACTTAAACTTCCTCTTTTCATTAGCAAATTTCTACCAACCAGTTTCGTCTTTCTGCAGCCAGCTAACAACCAGCTTTGGATCCCCTTCTATGATCAACTTTCTTATATTCAGCTCCTTTGCTTTTTCGGATCCCTTCCACCACAACCAGGATTTCTGCCCTCAAGGAGTCTCCTGCACCTATTGGTCCCGAGTAAGGGCAATAACACCTCCCTCCTCATTCCGAAAAACACCTCCAATACCTGAAGGGCCCGGATTCCCCTCATTGCTACCATCTAAATTCAGTTTAAAAAACCCACTAGGAGGTGGGACCCCAAACCAGCCTAATAACAGCTCTTGGAAGAGAAGAATCAGCCACCTCCTTCCACTTTCTAAGCAAGTCATTTGTGGGAATGTCATCAAAGCTTCTCAAGGATTTAACCCAATGGATAACTCTGATAGTGATGGCTTCAATGATAGCTTCTCTGCTCCTTTCCTTGTCAGAGGAAATTCTTGGATTCTTTTCTTCCCATATTGTCCAGCATATTGCCGCTCTTGTACACCTCCAAAGGGTTCTTCCCCTCCTCTTTCTCAAGTTAACGAAGGAAGAAGCAAACAAGCCTTGAACATTTGGCAAGGGGTTCCACCTGCACCCAAACAAAGAAAGAAACCATTCCCAAATATAAAGAGCAAAAGGGCATGGAATTAATAAGTGGTAACTAGTCTCACCGTTAGCCTTGCAAAGGATGCACCAATTTGGGGAGAGGCACCAATTTTGTCTCTTTTTTTGGAGAAGATCACAAGTATTAATTCTACCCAAGAAGACTTCCCAACAAAAATCACTTATCCTAGGAGGAATAGGCTTATTCCAGACCTCCTTCACCAGAAAGGTCACCATAGAATCATTAGAAGAAGGTTGGATCAAAGCTGAAAAGAAGGAAGCACATGAAAAGCAACTAGAAGGATCAATACACTAAATCCTGCCATCTGACTCTAAAGGGTTAAAGAATACCCCATCCAAGTGGTTAAGTAAAACTGAAACACTACTCAATTCAGCCTCCTTAAGACTCCTTCTAAACCCCAAATTCCATGCAAAGACTGAAGCTGAGCTAGAAGGTAACAAAAAGGAAGATACAAGTTCATTCTTAAAAGTAGAAAGTCTAAAAAGGGAGGGAAATTGTTCTTTCAACAGGAGGTCACCCAATCACACATGTTCCAAGAATTTGACAAGATTACCCGAGCAAAGGTTGTATCTGACAAAGGGAAGGAAGATCGGAAGGATACCATAGATTGATTTCCATGGAGAAGCTCTTGTTGCCCTGTTCCACAATCCAACATCCCATCCATTAGCTGCAAGCCCATGAATGCTAATAATCATCTTTGCCCATAATTTGTCCTTTTCAGCTAGCCATCTCCATAACCATTTCCCTAAAAGAAAAATGTTCCTTTTCCGAATGTTTCCAACACCAAGACCTCCAAGTTTTTTGCTCCTACTCACCACCTCCCACCTAACCCTGTGATCTTTCTTCTCCTCACCAGGCTTCCACAAAAAGTCCCTCATTAATTTTTTCAATTTTCCACTCACACCTTTAGGAATTTTGAACATTGAAAGATAGCACACAGGCAGATTAGCTATGCCAACCTTTTAGTGAATCTCTCAACACAGGGTTCTAGAAACTAGCACATCTTGGATTATCACCCAAAGGAAGCCCCAGATAAACCAAAGGCCACTGAGCCACCCCACAACCTAAGATTTCAACAATATCAGATATCTCCCTCTGATCCATGTTAATCCCTGTAGTGCAACTTTTCTCAAGGTTCACCTTCAAGTTTGACAATCTCTCAAATAATTGAACCACCAACTTTAGATTTTGTGTCCACCTCCAGTCACCCTCGTCATAGAAATGGTTGATTGGCACACTCTCTCTACCCACTCTCCAACCCTTCACCAAGCTTCTAGAATCCGCCCTAGAGATTAGTCTTCCAAGAACATCAGCAATCAAGGTGAAGAGGAATGGAGAAAGAGGGTCCCCTTGTCTAATTCCCCTGAGAGTCTGGAAGTGATCAACAACTCCCCCATTCACCAAAATAGAATAGTGACAAGTCCTTGTCTAATTTACACCATCTGTCTCCAAACCCAAAACTCGTCATGACCTCTAAGAGGCTGTCCCAATCTAGGCCTTCTCAAGACCTAGTTTACAAACAAAGCCTTTTTTCCCCACATTTTTCATTTCTTCTACACTTTCATTGGCTATAAGAGTATGATCAATTATTTGTTTGTCTTTCACAAAAGCCCCTTGATTTGGGGAAACAATGGAAGGGAGAACATGCCTTATTCTACGAGAAAGCACTTTTGCAATAATTTTGTAGAGGCTATTCACCAAGCTGATGGGTCTAAAGTCCTTGGGGTGAACAACATCATCCTTTGGAATTAGGGCAATGAAAGTGGAGTTTAAGCTAGGATTAATCACATCCCTCCTGAAAAATTCATTGAAGACTTCTTGGATATCATTTTTTAGGATCTCTCTGTAGTCCTGATAAAAAGCCATTGTGAAACCATCCGACCCAAGAGCTTTAGATCTATCCACGGAGAAAATTGCTTCTCTGATCTCTTCCAAATCAAAACTCCTCTCCACCCACATCTTAAGATCTTCCGAGAGTCTTGGCTACTCTAATCCGTCCAGCCACACCCTCTCCCTTAAAGGCCTTCTAAAGATGCATTTAAAGTGATCCACACAAGTCTTTTCAATATCACTTTGTTGGGTAATGGTGGTTTCATTCACCTCCAATTTAGAAATGAAATTCTTTCTTTTCCAACCATTTGCCAAAGCATGAAAAAATTTAGTATTGTTGTCTCCTTCCTTAATCCACTTATGCCTAGATTTTTCTCTCCAACTGATCCCCTCCTTAAACAAAACATCCTCCAACTTCTTCCTAAGGGACCACCTCAAATATTTATCTTCCACTCCAAAGGACTACCCTTGTTCCCTTAATACAGCCCCAGTTCTTGAAGGACCAAGATTGCCCAAGCTACTGCCGTCAAAATTCAGTTTTATTCAATCACCAATTGGGGGTGACCAAACGGATTTTTTGTTTCCTAGAGAAAAAAAGCCAGCTATTGACCCCCAATTCCTAAAGAAATCCTCTACTATGAAGTCTGAAAACAGATATAATGTCTTCACCCAATGCGTCACTCTTGAGGTTACTAACTCAATAACCGTCTCCTTATTCTTTTCTTTGTCCCCAAAACTTCTTATATTCCTCTCCTCTCAAACTGTCCAAATCACTGCTGCCTTTATACACCTTGGTTCTCCTCAGAAAGGGTGGGCTAAACAGCCTATCCAAACTAGCAAGGGGGCTCCACCAACAACCAAACAGAAAGCAAAGCCATTTCCAAATACAGCAAACAAAGGGATAGGAGATTTGTTTTTTGATCAGCAAAATGAGAATTTTATTCAATTAAGAGAATTAGATACATAATTACAGAGAGTAGAACACAGACAGCCCAGAAGAGCTGCTGCCTATGAACTCCCTGTTTGGCCATCCCATTTACAGTTCTCCTGATCCATGTGAATGAGGCATTGAGTTCCCTTGCTAGGCTTACCATCTCCCTTAGTGGATGTCTATAAACACAAGGAGCATTACTGCTTGAATTGGTCCATGATGTCACTATTTTTGACTCACTTCTATCCCCAAGTTCTTAAGATCTGCTTGCTTGGCAAGTTTTAACCCTTGTAGCAGAGCTAATAGTTCAGCCTTTAAAGAATCGCCTTCCCCTAAAGGTCTTGAGTATATAGCCAATACTTTGTTTGAGAATCTCTAATCACACCACCAATGCCTGCCATACCCGGGTTTCCTATAGATCTCCCATCAAAATTCAGCTTAACTTTTTTGGGACCTGGGGGCTTCCACTCCACCTTTCTTTCTTCTCAATATTGTGTGTCACTTCATTCCGCAATCTTATTATATTAGTAATTGAGAAATTGAAAAGAGCCGAAGTGATTCCACCCAGGTTGCAACTTTTATCTTTATGGCCTCCACTAGATCTTCTTTTGACCTATACTTCTTGTTGAACATTCTTGCATTCCTTTCCGCCCATATAGTCCACACCACCATTGCCCTAACTGATTTCCACATAACCCATCCGCTTTTTGTTGGCTGCCTTAGAAAGTTTGGGTTGAAAAGGCTTTCTACATCTTGGGGAGTACTCCACTTGCAACCAAAGAGAGAACAAAAAGATTCCAAAACAATGAACACAAAAGGGCAATGGATCAGTAATTGGGGTAGGGATTCACCATCTGGAGAGCAAAGAATGCACATATGAGGGGAGAGGCATTTATTTGACCTCCTTATTTGAAGCATGTCACAGGTGTTCCCCTTCCCAAGAAAACCTCCCAACAAAGAGCTTGAATTTTTGGTAGAATGGGCTTACTCCAAACCTCTTTCATCGGGAAATTCTCACCCCCAGCAGGAGTTTGCATGAGAGTATAAAAAAAGAAGCATAGGTAAAGGTGCCATAAGATGAAGCAGACCAAACTCTAGTGTCCTCCAAAGATTGAACCAAAAAAGCTGACTTCAGTTTATCAAGCAAACAAATAAGTGACTCACACTCATTATCCTTCAAACCCCTTTTGAAACCAAAATCCCAACTCAGTCCAGAATGAGAAAAAGTGACGAAATTTGATATAGGTTGTAACTTGTAGTTAGAAATTGAGTAAAGTTCAGTGAATAGAGAACACAGAGGAGTATCACCGAGCCAAAGATCTTCCCAAAAAAGCACCTTAGAACCACAACCCACATCAGATTTGATGAAATTAAAAAAGATTGGATATACCTCTTGTATTGCTTTCCAGAGAGAGCATGAGGAAGTTGTGGGGGCAATCTTTGCATCTAACTATTGTTCATCAATCCATGAATGTTTTCTATCACTTTGTGCCATAGCCTGTCTCTTTCAAATGGAAACATTTAAAGCCACTTTCCTAACAAAGAAGTATTCCTGTGAACTAAATTCCCCAATCCTAAACCTCCCTTTTCCTTTGTTTTGCTGACTTGTTCATACTTTAGTAGGTGATCCCTCTTTTCATCCCCAGGTTCCCACTTTACTAAATTCCCCAGTCTATTTCTCACTTTACTAGGACATAGACTGGTAGGTTTGCTAGAGTTGCTCTTATTAGGGTTATTGTCCCACCTATGGATAAATAATTCCTATTCCATAGTGCGAACTTCCTTGTAAACCTCTCCACCATTGTCTTCCAAAAGACTTCTGTTAGTGTCGATTGTATAGGGGTATTTAGTCTTTATATTTATGTTTAAAGCTGATGTGTAATGTTATGTTAAGTGATGTGTCCCATACTTAAGTAGGGACATAGTAGTCTTTTGTTAATTGGATAGAAACATATAAATATAATCTGGCCGACTAGAGACAGAGATTATTCTCTCTAGTTCAAACCAGAATTCTCTTCTTCTCTATTCTCTTCTCTTCTTCTTCTCCTTCTTCTTCTCCTTCTTCTAGTCTCTCTAATACTTCTTCAACTCTAAGACTAACAGAATTCTAGTGCAGATCAGATTTATAACATGGTATCAGAGCCACTGTGATAAAATCGAATCTGCCCAGAATTCTGCTTTTCTCGCCATTCGGCCTAGGGTTTTTTATTTGTTCTTCATCATCTGTTGAAGATAGGGAAAAGGGGCTGAAAAGGAGTGATCGCCCTTTCCCCTTGGAGGTTTTTATGCCTCCAGTCAGTAGGTTTGTGGGTGTTTGCAGTGATTTGTAGGAAGCCCCCCCTAATTGATGATGAGAAGTGGGCTGTTTCAGGTGATGCAGTGGACAGTTGAGTGCAGGTCGGTTGTTTGGTGATGAGATAGGTGGTTTTGTAGGGATTTCAGTTTGGATCAAATGGTTGGTGAGTTGCAAGCAGTGTGGTGAGTATTCAGGTAGTCGTATAGTAGGGTTGTGGTGTGGAGAGTGAAGAATTCAGTGATGGGTGGTGCTGAGTGCAGCGTGGTGAGAAGTGAATTAAAGATTTTTTTTCCCCAGATATGGGAGATAACAGCGAAAACAAAACTAGTGTGATGGTTCCCACCAACTACCTGAATGTTTAGATGACTTCTATCAAATTGAATGGGGAGAACTATGTGCCTAGGGCAAAATCTGTAGAGGTCTTTCTTAAAGCTAAGAAGAAAGTGAAGCATATTAGGGAAGAAAAACCCTCTACTGAGTCTCACGAGTATGGTGATTGGGAACAGGAGGATGCATAGATTATGACCTAGTTATGGAATAGTATGGAACCCAAGATTAATGTGAATTTCATGTTCCTCGATACAACCAAGGAGGTTTGGGACCGTGCCAAGAAGCTGTATTTGGGACAAGACAACACAACTAGAGTGTATCAGCTTTATCAGGAATACTTTAATCTGCAACAGGGTAATCAAAGTCTTGAGGAGTACTATGCTAGCATGAGAAACCTTTGTAATGTGTTGAATGTGTACTTCATCCTTGGCCAGAATATTCTGCCTCGTAATATCAAATTCAGGGTTAAGTCCTGTAAGAAACTCAGGCACCATGTTTCTTTCCACAAATTTCTTGAATGTCTTTGCATCCTTGGTGCTTTCCCATACAACTACGTCCATAACATCAATGGAGAAGAAGGGAGAAACTATTTGGTCATTTTATAAGATCCCAACACTCTTGATAAAAAGCCAAGGTGAAACCATCCGGTCTAGGGCTTTAGACCTTTCCATTGAAAATACCACTTCACTGGTTTCTTCTAGAGAACACTCAACCTCTAAGGCTGCATCCATAGTTTCAGGCATTCCATTCCATTAAACATATGGGGAGAAAGGGCTCCTCTCCCCTTGACTCTGGTAGATGCTCTTAAAATGATCTACAAAAATCTTGATGATCTCCTCCTCCTTGGTTACCTCCTCATGTCCATCCACTTTTAGCCTAGCAATTTGATTCTTTCTTCTTCCATTGGCTAAAGAGTGAAAAAAACTTTGTATTGCCATCTCTGTCCCACAACCACTTTGTCTAGATTTTTGCCTCCAAGAAATCCCCTTCTTCTTGAGGACCTCTTCTAACTCCCATTTTAATATTCACATTCCCTCCCATTCCTCACTGCTCATAGTTATAACAACTTCTTTCTTATCTAACTCCTCAATCCTTGAATTATTATTATTTTTTTTTGAGCTCCTCCACTTTACCAAAAATATCCTTGTTCTATGCCTTTATTTTTCTCTTTTAAACTCTCAAGTCTCCTCAAGAAATTAACCCCTTTTTTCGCGCTTCTATTCCCTACCTCTCGCCACCAACATTTAATCTTTTCTACAAAGGTAGGATCTTCCTGCCACATGTTTTCAAGCCTAAACAGTGAGGGGCTACCAATCGAAGTTGCTCGTGCTAGGCAAATAGGGCAACGATCTAAAGTCATTCTCACCAAAGCCCGTGAAATTAAATCCTCCCACAAACTCGTTGAACTTCTTCATACTTGTGGTGATTCTCTGGCTTAATTGTCTCTGTTCAAAACTAGATTTTATTGAAATCACCACCCAAACACCATGGTCCCTCCCACAAACCTCTAATTGCTCTCAACTCTTCCCAGAAATGGACCCTATCTTTATAGGAGTTTGGACCATAAACACCATGGTCCCTCCCACTAAGCCTCCAATTCTTCATTCTTCCAAATGGTGATAGTGCCACCAGAGGCTCTCCATGAAGGTGCAAAAACCAGCTTAAACCCCTTACACCCTAGATAGGGGTGAGCATAGTTCGGTTGAAACTGAATAACCGAACCGAAATGTCAGTTTCGGTTTGATCGGATCGGTTAATTCGGTTTAAATAGTTTGGTTTTTAATTACAGTTTTAATATTATCGGGTTTCGGTTTCGGTTCTGATATTTAGAGGTTCGGTTAACCGAAATAACTAAACTTTTAAGGGTAAATTAGTATTTTTATAGGCCAAAACACAGCGTCAAAACCCAAGAGCTCAACATGTGATGTCTCATGTGGCTCTGCCCTCTGCGCCTCTCTCTGCCCACTGCTTAGTCTGCTCTTAGTCATCAGTGACAATCATCCCTTTCTTCTTTTCTCTTTGTCTTCTACTCTTCACTTCTTCAAAGTTCAGTCTTTCTCTCTTCTCTTCATTTCTGAGTTTCTCTTTGTCTTCTCTTAATCTCTTCGGTCTAGCACCAGCTGCACTACTCAGTCACTCACCAGCGGCAACGGCAAGTGATACTTCGACAAGGTGGCGACGGTGACCAGTTCAGAGCGTGAAGACAAGGTTAGGGAACTTCTCAGCTTTTATTCTTCATTAAGAAAATAAACACTAAGCAGTTAGAACCCTTGAGGCTATTTCATCTTCTCACCTTATTGGGACCCAATTTCTTCCATTTTTTCTTGCTATAAATCCCTTCAATTGGCCATGGTTATTTCATCGTTAGAACTTAGAAGAGTATGGGTTGCCTTAAAGCTTTCTATTCGAGTTGACCATTTTCCAGACTTGACTGTTTGTGATTCAGTAGAGTACAAATGTACAATCTAGGAAGAAATAATCAAATAATGGCAAAAATTCGGTTCTAACCGAGTCAACCGAAATAACCGAAAAAAAATTCGGTTCGGTTTGATCGGTTTAGGTGAAGTTCGGTTTC
The DNA here is from genome assembly GCF_055504915.1 of Nelumbo nucifera. Taxonomy (NCBI): domain Eukaryota; kingdom Viridiplantae; phylum Streptophyta; class Magnoliopsida; order Proteales; family Nelumbonaceae; genus Nelumbo; species Nelumbo nucifera. The sequence goes on from NC_142651.1 coordinate 99,195,107, forward strand.
GGTTCAGTTTTGGAATATAGTATATCAGTTTTATAAAATTCGGTTTGTTCGGTTCAGTTTTTAACCGAGCAAACTGAATGCACAGCCCTAACCCCAAATGCTCTTGATCCATCTCCTATCTATCTCTTGAAGTTTTGTTTCTTGCAGTAACACCACATCCAGTTTTTCCTTCCCAAGGGCTTCTCTAATTAGTCATCTCTTCTTTGCACTCCCTAAACCCCTCACATTCCAGCTTATAAAATCTTCATATCTGCATCAACAATGAACCCACACTTTAGAGTCATAACTAACAACCTTCCCCTCTTCTACCCTTCCTTTTGCTCTTTTCCCTATCATAGTCTATCTCACTAAATAAAATTTTCACTTCACTCTTCTTCCTTTTGCTGCCTTTTTCCTTCCTTGTGTACACCTTCACACCGAAGGGCTTCGGTAATGTCTCTCTTCTTTTTCCTCTTAGGCATATCCCTTATTTTCTTCGATATCTTTCTAACTTCCCTTTTTCCCTCTTCAAAACTAGAGTAAGAAGTCTTGTTTTCTTGCTGTCCTATCTCTTCCCCTTCCTTTTCTTTTTCTTTTGGCTCCACTGAAGTCAAATTCTCTGTATCCAACTTCAGAACTTTCTCTTTCACCCCTATCTCCGCCATTTCCTTTGATTCCAAATCACCTCCAAGCTTTGTGGCAGAGATTTTCAGCATCCACTGGCTTCTGACTGAACCTGGTTCTGCAAACACTACCTTCTCTTTTTCTCTTGGCTCTAGTAAAGTCAGCTTCTTTGTACCCAACACTGTAACTTTCTCTCTCACCCCTATCTCCCTCGTTTCCTTTGATTCCATTGTACTTCTAGGCTGTGGCAAAGATATTTTCAGCATCCACTGGCTTTTGATTTGTGGTTGGTTCTGTAAAAACAGGGGAGGACGCACAAACTTGAGTATTTTTTTTTGAAGCCACAAACTTCAGTATTAGCAAAGGGTTTCAAGGGACCAAAAGGAGCAAAACTTGGTATGGTCAGAGTTCTGTGAGGATGAAGGCTGCGCAGCTTCTTGGGGAAGGGGGTGCTGTCTCCTGTGCTCTGTGTCAGGTTACAACCTAGCCCTTTAATGATATAATCTGCCCTTTGCTTTGATGTAAGATTACCTAAACCCTCTCCCTTGGCCACCGGCAAAGTCACTCTGCAATTAGTAGGAGACTTACCCGACCCAGACCCCTTTGTTAAAAGCTGTTATTTCTCTAAGTATAGTACTGCAGAGGTACTATTGTAATTCTCCTCTTTTATTTTTTAGTTACTGTCGCCCTAGAATATATACTAAAAAGCTGGCGCCGCCAGAAATCTTTTTGCTCTCAAATCTTTCTTCTTTCTTCTCTCTCTTCTTCTCTCCTGCATAACATGATATCAGAGTGGGACTATCAGATCTGAAAAGGAGAGATCGAGTGAACTGTTCCCTTCGCACCAGACTTCCAGATCTGTCGCCATCATCTACTGTTCGAGTGATTGAAGATCAAGTCTTCTCCTCATGCCTAAAGTAATCTCTCTCCTTCCCTCTTTTTTTCTGGTCGTGCACCAAGGCAGAACCTGTACTAGGTCTGCTGGTTGGATGTGAGGTGACCAGCATCTATGTCTTTCCTTATTTGTGGGGTCGACTGATCCCTGTAAAATCTGTAGGTCGGTGAAGACCTTTTGTGTGCTGCAATAGCAGCTTTTATGCTGAACCTGAAGGTTAGAGTGATCTGTACTTGCTATAACATCTATGTTTGATGTGTAGGCTAAGAAATGACCTGTACGCCCTGTAACAGCACCTGTGTTTATCAAAAAAGGGCCTGTTAGTGCTGTTACAGCACATGTGTTTATCAAAAAAGGGGTGACAGCACCTGGTGGTATCAAAAGGGGTTGTGTTTCTGAAGAAAAAAGAGGGCTTCCTTTCTCCCTTGGTGTTAGCCTTTTTTTTAAAAGGTTTTTGTGCCCACTTTAACAGTTTTTTGAATCTCTAACCATAAGCGGTGAAGATTCTGCTACGTCCGGTGTTTCTTCAATGCAGAATGGAATGAATGGGGGTGTGGACCTATCTTTTCCCATGGCTGTTATTCCTCTTGACGGTTTAAATTATTTAGAATGGTCAAGAGGGATCAAATTGTACATTACTGCAAGGGGAAAGATAGGTTGTATAAATGGGAGAATCAAAGAACCCAATTCTGAGAGTGCTGAATATGACACATGGAACCAGGAAAACAGCATGGTCATGTCCTGGCTTTTAGTGTCTATGCAACCTCAAATAAGAAGGAATTTTATGTGGACTGAAATGGCAAATGAAATCGGTGAACAAGCAAAATCAACCTATGCTGAGTTGCATCACTATGCAAAAATTTATCAGTTACAGGTAGAATCGTCCACTTGTAAACAGGGGGAGAGGTGCCTTTCTGTGTATTATTCAGACTTGACCTCTGTCTGGAAGGAGTTAGATCATTATCAGAGTGTGGACTGGAAGTGTGATGAAGATGCAAAATTATACAAGAAACTTGTTTCTCAGCAAAGAGTGTTTACTTTCCTACATGGCTTGAATCCTGCATATGAATCTATTAAAGTTTAGATCCTAGGTAGCAAGGATCTTCCCTCCGTCTAGGAAGTTTATGCTCTTGAACAATCAGAAGAAAGTATAAGGAATTTGATGAACAATTCTGGAGGGGATGCAATTGGGTTGGCAGCGAAAGGGAGTGTGATTACATGGGGAAATACCTTTAAGAGGGGGGGGACTCAGAAAAAGGCAGATGACAAAGACAAACTGTGGTGTACTCATTACCAGAAACCCCGACACACCCGAGATACATGCTAGGGATCTTCATGAGAAACCGAAATGGGCTCAAGATTTGAATAAGAAGCAAGGTTCAGATCTGAATAAAAAGTCAGGACAACAAAGTACAAGAAAGAACACTATGGAAAACATGGCTTCTTAGGAGAATCAGCTCCCATTACTACTGTGACTCAGACTCATGCCTCTGGATCTGACCCAAGGGAAGATATTATTAATTCCTTTCGTGACCATTTAGAGCTCTATGGTAGAGCAATTCGTCAGATGGATGCTCCTCCCTCAACTTCATTTGTGTTTACATCTGGTAACTCTGCCACAACTTTCCATGTAGCATCTCATACCCCTAACACTCTTTGGATCATTGATTCTAGAACGTCTAAACACATGACTGGTACGCCTTCTTACTTTCAAACCTATAACCTCTTTTCTGGAAGAGACAATGTGAGACTAGCTGATGGATCATACACTACCATAGTTGGTCAATGAACCATTTCTCTTCCTTTTGGCCTTACCCTGTTTGATGTTTTACCTGTCCTGAAATTTCCCATTAATTTGTTCTCTACTAGTAGTATTACTAATTCCTTAAACTGCTCAATGACCTTTTTCCCTTCTTACTGTGTGATCCAGAATCTGGTCTTGGGGAAGACGATTGGTAGAGGATGTATGGTGGATGGGCATTTACATGCTAGAGAGGCTGGTCTTTAAGTCATAGAGTTTAAGAGTCAGTCTTGTAAGAGTCAAGTTTCTTTATGGCATTGTCGTCTTGGTCATTAATCTTTTGATCTTTAAAAGTGGTGTTTCTAGAGTTATTTAAGTCGGTGTCAGTTTCAGAATTTTCTTGTCAAACTTGTCAATTGAGTAAGCAGTGTAGACCTCATTTTTCTTCAAAGAATAATAAATCTGAATTTCCTTTCCACATTGTTTATTCTGATATTTGGGGCCCTGTTACTTTACCATCTAAGAGTGGTTACAAGTATTTTATTACCATTATCGATGATTACTCCAGATATACATGGGTATATACCATGCGGACCAGGGAAAGTACCAAAAATTATCCACGATTTTTAGCGGATGATCTTCACCCAATTTCAAACTGAAATCCAAATCTTTCAATTAGATAATGTCAAAGAATACTTTCATAGTGATCTCACGAAATTTTTTGCTTCACGTGGTTCACTTTACCATAGCTCTTGTGCCCAAACACCACAACAAAATGGTGTTGCTGAAAGAAAGAAAAGACACCTTCTTGAAGTGGCCCAGAGTTTACTAGTTCAATTGAATGTCCCGAAATGTTTTTGGCTTGAGGCTGTCCTTTGTGCTACCTTCTCATCAACCGTATGCCCTCTCGTTGGTTAGAGTGCAAAGCCCCACATCAGCTTCTTTTTCCTAAGGCTTTCCTTCTTTCTATTCCTCCTCATGTGTTTGGTTGTTGTTGTTTTGTTCAAAATTTGTCACCCACTCATGGAAAATTAGACCCTCGTGCTATTCCTTGCATCTTCTTGGGGTATTCTTTCACTCAGAAGGGATATCGTTGTTTTGATCATATTTCTCGGAAGTTTTATGTTTCCATGGATGCCTCTTTCTTTGAGAGTGAGCCTTTTTTCCTTGTTTCTTTTCGGGGGGAGTGTAGGAATGAGGAGAAATTGGTTCAACTCCCTCCTCTTCTTAATCCTCCTCCCTTTCGTGTCTTCTTTCGTCGTCACAAAGGCCAACCATGTTCAAGAGTTGTGAAGAACCTAGAAGCTGTACCACCAATGCCATCAAACTCTCTGGGGGCGGATCATACCCATTTAGGTAACTTGGTTCCTATCGATGTTCTTGACCCCATTGCTATTGATACTTCTGTTGCTAATGACCTTGACCTTCCTATTGCTCACCGGAAAGGTGTTAGATCTTTGCACCACTAAACACCCCATTTCCCACTTTGTTTCCTATGAAAATATTTCACCATCTTTTCGGGCCTCTCACTTCCATTGACAGTGTTCATATCCCTAAGAATATGGCAGAAGCTCTTTCGGTGCTTGAATGGATAGATGCTATGAATGAAGAAATTAATTCTCTACATAAAAATGGCACATGGGAACTAGTAAATCTTCCTAAGGGAAAGGATCTAGTTGGATGTAAATGGGTTTTCACAGTTAAACATAGGGCTGATGGCACGGTGGAGTGGTATAAAGCTCGTTTTGTGGCAAAGGGGTTTACACAAGTGTATGGAGTTGATTATGTAGAAACTTTTGCACCCGTTTCCAAGATGAACTCCATTAGAGTCATTTTCTCCCTTGCTGCTAATCTTGATTGGGATTTGCATAAACTCGACATCAAGAATGCCTTCCTGAATGGTGACTTTGAAGAGGAAGTATACATGGTACAACCCACTAGTTTTCGGGCTCAAGGTAATGAACAAAAAGTGCGAAGGTTAAAGAAATCATTTTTTTGATAAATGATTTCTTCAAAATCTTGTAGCATAGTTATTTATCAAAAAAAAAGAAATCATTATATGGGCTGAAACAATTGTTGAGATCCTGGTTTAGTTGGTTCCATGCAGAGCGGTTCAGCAGAAAGGATACAAGCAATGCCAATTTGATCACACATTATTTGTGAAAAGAGGGGAAGGAAAAATTGCAGCACTGATAGTTTATGTTGATGATATAATTATCACTGGCGATTGGAAGGATGGAATTCAAAAGTTGAAGATTTTTCTTGCTACCCAGTTTGAAGTAAAGGATCTAGGTCCTCTAAGGTACTTCCTTGGAATTGAAGTGGCCCGCTCACAAAAGGGTATCTTCATTTTCCAAAGAAAGTATGTCCTAGATCTACTCTAGGATATAGGAAAATTGGGAGTGAAGCCAGTTGATTCCCCTATTGATCCTAGCCACAAATTAGGTGACTGCCAAGGTGAATCTATCAAGGATGTGAAACGGTTTCAGAGACTTGTAGGAAGATTGTTATATCTTTCTATGACTCGTCCCGACATTGCTTATGTAGTGGGTATTCCTAGCCAGTTCATGCATGCTCCTAAGACCACTCATCTTGAAGCAACAGAAAGAGTTCTCAGATATCTTAGGAAGTTCCCAGGTGCAGGCTTGTTGTTTTAAAAGCACAGGCATTTGAAAGTTGAAGCAAAATGTGGGGAAGAAACCTAGTTACCTGGGGAAGCAAAAACCTAGTTACCTAGTTACCTGGGGAAGCAAAAAGCAAAATGTGGTACTAGATCTAGTGCTGAAGTTGAATATCGGGTTGAGTGAGTTAGGTTTTCCAGTGGACATGATAGAACTAAACACATCAAAGTCGACAAACACTTTATTGGAGAAAAGGTCGTCACAGGGGAAGTGTGTACTCCTTATGTTATCTTTGAAGCATAGTTGTCAAGGCATCACCTAGGCGACTAGGTGCCCTTGGCTGGGTGACTCACCCAAACACCTTGACTTTTAGCAACTAGGCGCCTTTCTAGGCAACTAAGTGCCCGCCTAGGCGACAAAAATGACAAGGCAGGCGCCTTTTATAATATCATTTATATTGCTGTATCTTATTAATGTATCTGTTAATACAGTTTATTATATGCTATATATATCAATTATATTTTATTTTAATGTTTTACTTGAAATTTAAAAGATCAAAGGATTTTGAGAAGAGAAAAAGAAAGAAAGAAAAGAAAAGAAAGGGGAAAGAAACAATAGAATAATAAAGTTCTTTTTTTTATATTCTCTCTCTAATTAAATAAAACAGAAACTCCATCCTTGTTTTTTTTTTTCTATTTTACTTTCCATATTAAATATTTATCATATAAAGTTAATAACCTTCTTTTGCTGCTAATTAATATGAATTTGCTCTATTAAATACTTATTATAATAGTATTATTTTTGAAAATAATGAAATTAATATATGCAAAAGATTTTTATCTAGATGTGATGATTTGCCACATTTTTAGGGGAAATTTAATGTTCTTAATATAGAGAATTGCTATTTTTCAATTAACATACATGCTGAATGGTATATAAAACTAGGAAACTAGCCAAAAGTCAATTTTTCATATTATAAAATTTTTATTGCCTAGGCACCCCAGTGTTGCCCAAAATCGCCTAGACACCTTGAAAACTATGATTTGAAGATCAACTTGCAGACATCTTTACAAAAGGGCTACACCACTCACGACATCATGATTTATGTGACAAGTTGGGCATGATTGACATTTATGTCCCAACTTGAGGGGGAGTGTTAAAAGCTGTTATTTTTCTAAGTATAGTACCGCAGGGGTACTATTGTAATTCTCCTCTTTTACTGTTTAGTTGCTGTCGCCCTAGTATATATACTAAAAAGCTAGCGCCACCAGCAATCTTTTTGCTCTCAAATCTTTCTTCCCTCGTCTTCTCTCTCTCTTCTTTCTTCCTCTCTTCTCTCCTGCATAACACCATTCAACAGGATCGCTTTGTTTGAAGAACCTTCAGCGAACAATATTTCCATGCCTAACTCGTCATTCCCCATCTTCCTGCAATTCTTAGTCAAATCTTGACTCCCTATACTCGATGGTTGGTTGACTTCTTCACCCCTTTAAACTGCAAATCATCCTAGTTGCTGTTTGCATCTGACTCTTCTTTGTCTTCTCTGTTAAATTTTGGATTTGGCCGATCTGGCTTTGTAGAAAGTTCCTTTCTAATTGGTCTCCAAGCTAGGGTTGTAGCCGTTTGTTCAGCTGAACCCTTTGAGACCCCCATTGACCTCTGAAACTTCTCCACCACTGCTGTGGAGATTAAGAGATGTAAGCAATCTCACTGTTCAACTTACACAAAAAGCACCAGTTAGGGGACAAGAAACAATTTGGTCTTTTCCTTTGAAACAAATCACAAATATTGGTGCAGCCATGGTAAACTTCCCAACAAAAAGCATTGACTTTTGGGGGGATAGGAACACGCCATACTTCTTTCACAAAAAAAGGAAGGGCAGTTCAGCCCGACTTTTGGTAAACTTCCCAACAGAAAGTACCAACAGTTCATGGAATTGTTGCACAAGTTTAGGCAGTTCAGCCCAAGAGCACATAAAGTAAATCCAAGTATATCGTGAAAAATCATCAATAAACATGATGAAATATTTATAACCACCCATAACGGTAAATGGTAAGGCCCCCACACATCAGAGTGAACAATTTTAAAAGGAATAGTTGATCTTTTATTACTTGAAGGATAAGTGCTCTTACATTGCTTTGAGAACTCACAATGGAGACTCGATAGATTAATTCCTTTAAATAACTTTGGAAACAACTAGCTCAATGAAGAAAAGGACAAATGACCCAAACGACTATGACATAACATAATACAACTAGTGGACTTTGAAACAAATGCAGTTCTCTTAGGTTCTACTTGGCTCTGCTCAGGCATGTCTAACATATATATCCCATTTACCTCATGGCCACTCCTAATCACCTTCTGAGATTCCATGTCCTAAAAAACACAGTATGAAGGAAAAAAGGTCACACTACAATTCGGGTATTTAGTCAAATTACTAACTGAAAGCAAATTGGTATTAAGTTTAGATACATGAAGAACAAATGATAAAGTCAGGGCATTAGAGGTCTTAATGTCTCCCTTTCCCGTTATAGGGGCTAGGGAGCCATCAACAAGGGATATCTTATCCTGGCCAAAAAGAAGTTGGTAAGAGATGAATAACTGTGAAACACTGATCATATGGTCAGAAGCACTGTAATCAATTTTCCAAGGGGTTTTATGAGTACTTGAGACAGAAGCATGATGTGTAGTGGCTCGAATACCTAAGTGAGCATATGTAGAGGAAGGAACAATCTTTGAAGGAGCTATAGCAGTGGACTCCAAGTGACTGATGATTCAGCCATACTTCTCATATTTAGCTCTGGCGGCCGCAAGCTGTTCTCCCACTGACTTCTCTTCACTCTATCATTGTTCACCTTGTGAAGAGGTGGCTACATTTGCATTTTCACCTTTTCTAGTTTCAACTCTTTTCCCACCATTTTCTTTCTTGAATCTGGTAGGAACGAGTTCTGGATGCAGCTTCCAAGTGCTAACCTTTGGCTTGCAGTATTCACAATAATATCTTTCTTTCCAGTGCTAACCTTTGGCTTCATCCTCGCATTAGCATAGTGATCAACCTGCGGCTCAACAAACTGAACCTGTCTTCTGCTCCTCACTGCTCACCATAGCATATGCCTGAGACAAAGTCACCTCATCCTTTGCTAAAACATTCTGCCTCACAATATCATAATCTGAGTTGAGTCTGGTGAAGAACTCAAGGACCCAATTTCTCTCCACCAACCTCCTATATATTTCTACATCCTTTGTGCAACCCCAAACAACAGTCTCCATCAGATCAATTTCTTGCCAAAGAAATTTCAGCATAGAGAAGTAGACTGCTAAGGGCTTGGCCCCCTGTCTAAGATTATTCACATCGTGCTTCAATTTGTATGCGCAAGCAACATTAAGCTTTTGGGAATAGGTCTCTGTGACACTATCCCACATTTCTTTTGCTGTTTCCATCCACAGGTAATGCTGACTAATGTGTAGTTGCATAAAATTCACTAATCAACCCACTATTGTGTAGTTTTCCTGCATCCACCATTCATAGGTAGGATCATCCTACTCCGGTTTCTTCTTGCTCCCGGTAATATAACCCCATTTTCCTTTACATACATGATGTATCTTAATAGATTGAGACCAAGCTAAAAAATTGGACCCATCTAGCTTCATAGTAGTCACAACCCCAAAAATATTCTCTATTGACCCTTCATGTCCAAACCTGGAAATGTGGAATATTTGGTCTCTCCTCCAATTTGCTCTATTGAGTAAACTGATGCAAACAAAAATAAAATTAGGGCTTTACTAAGCTAGATTTACTGTTTTAAGCAAAGAACAACCTCTCAACTCCCCAAAATTAGGGTTTCACAAGGTCCTGTAGGATGGGAAGAAAGAGAGAAACTTCAACCGCCCCTTCCAGAGGTTCCAGAATTCAATCCAACCAAAACTGCCCCTAATAGAAATGAAAAGACTTACATCTGATCCCCAAGTGCTTGGTTCAAACTATCTCTATGACCCGTGACAAGGTTTCTCTAGTAATCTAGGGTTTTTGGGAAAAATCTCCTAGAACCTGCCCTGGTTTTCAACTAAGGATGAAAAACCTCCACAAAACTCTTCAAAAACCTTCCTAACTGGGCTGCATAAGTAACTGATTGATCAACCGATTAGTTCTCCATACACATTATGTATATGCAAAGAAAGGAGAAAAAAGTTGAAAGTGAGAACCCGCTCTGATACCAAGTTGAAAATTACACCTACAGTAATTCAGATAATGCAAGAAAAGAAGAAAAGAGAGAAAGAGAAAGAAGAAGAAAAGAAGTTTCAGCAATAGGTTGTGGAAGAAAAAAAGAAGGGAAGAGAGAAAGGAACTCGAACCTCTCTCTCTAGCCCCCTTTCATTACTTTTATTAATAATTCTAAGTTTAAGTACAACTACTTGGATGCCCTTAATGGGGTGGCCAGCACTAAAGAAATAAAAGAAGGCTCATAAGGTCCATAACTAAGAAACATAACTTTTAAACTCTACTTAAAAGAAATAAAGAACACTAGGGCTCATTCTCACTACACAAAGTAATTCTCATGCGGCACGCCTAGTGAAATATAGTTCTTTTCCACACAGTTTTTTCTCTATTCTATCCACCACTGGATTCCAAAAGATAACAGATCTAAGGTTGTTACTTAAAGGTAACCCTATGTATCTTAAGGGCCACTCCCCTTTCTCACACCCCAAAACCTCTGCCATAGGCCTCAAATCCTTTTCTTCAACATTAATTCTAGCCATTACGCTCTTATTCGAATTGACTGTTAAGATAAAATAAGTGCAATTCATTTATTTCTTCATGTTTTTTTTGCACTTGTAACATGTATAAACACTACAGGGGTTGTTAATCCTACTAAAACTAAGAAAAACAAAATTTATAGAATTGCTGCTATCATACTTCGACTATAAGAAAACAGAGTAACTCTGAAACTACTTATGCAATGACTATGAAATTCTAATTGCAGCTAAAAAATGATTTGACAAATCAAACTCCTAGGCTGGACCCAATAAAATCCAAAGTACCCCTTCTGTTTGAAAATGCAAAGTTACATAAAAAGTTTAAAAAATTCTATATCTGACAACTTTGCTTCTGCATCAAAGAGCAGGTTGACCTAGAAGCTTATCCATCATCAGTCATCACCATCCACATGAAGAATGAAACTGTGGATGGGCTTTGGCATTATTTATGAACCTTTGGTTTTGGTGCAGGCAGAAAAATAAGTAAAAAAAGAGTTTTTCAGTTTTAAGCTTCTGGCATTATGTCAACATCATGATGCATTTTGCAGCATTAAGGAACTAATTGTGAATGAGAGGGTTGTTTGTTACATTATCATTGAATTTCATCCTAGTTTTCTGTCATTTTTGTATGATCATCTTGCCATTTGTATCTTTCTGCTAATTCTGTTTTCTTTCCTTATTTTTCTTTTTTATGAACTTTTTTGATAAATGGCTCGTTTATTATTATCTTGATAATTGAAAGAATTTTATTAATCACAAAGGATAAGAAAGTACAAGCTTCCTAGGGAGAGGCACGAGATGCGACCTCTCCATACTAGTCAAATACAGATTTCCTATACTCTAGAACAAGTTACAGGGTAGCACAAAAAAGATCTTCCCTGGAAACCCCAAGTTTGGCCAAAGAATCAGCCATAGTATTTGCCGACCTGCTCACCCATTTAACATCCACTCTCGTATTATTGGTTAGCCACTTCACTTTTTTGAGGAGGTCTCTGTATTCCCAAATGAAAGCATCAGGGTTAGAGAGTCAGCCTATTACCACCTGAGAATCCCCCTCTACCAGCAGATGTTCCACCCCAAGCTGGTTGGCAATTTGGATCCCTTGTACAGCAGCTAGTACTTCTGCCCTTGTAGAATCTCCCACTCCCACTGGTCCTAAGAAGAAGGAAATAATGTTTCTGTCCTTATTCCTCAGCGCACCCCCAGGCCCTCTATACCTGAGGGCTCAGGGTTACCTTGGCTGCTCCCATCAAAGAGATTAAAACCAGTACAAGCAACCCTTGGAGAGGCCGGAGTTGTGATCTCTCTCATTACATAGGTCAATACAAACTAAAAAAGACTCAGATTACAATTGAGTCCAGTACAGCATAATCTCTATTTGTCCCTTGTTTGGCTAAAAAATCATCCATAGCATTTGCTGATCTCCCAACCCATTGTAATCTTCAGTTCATATTTAGTTGTCTGAAACCAAGAAGGTTCAGACCTGTCTAGTAAGAAAAATAAACCAGAAAATGAAGAGGAGAAAGGGGAAAGAAGAGAAGAGGATGAGAAGAGAGAGGAAGAGAAGAAGAGGAAGAGAGAACAGAAAAGAATGTCAGGGTTCGGCTTGCTTAGTCTGCCACCCCAAATGATGTTTAAAATATAAGGTTTTCAACATCAAGTGTACAATGATAGGAATGCCTGTCACTAGAAATAACAAAAAAAAAAAAGATTCTAACAGTCTTCTAACAGCACTATAGACAAGAAAAACATATGAGCAGGTGGGGACCACAAGCTGGTGAACCATTTTCTCTACATATTTCTTGTATACCATTTGAATTTCTTAATTTCATTCCTAAAGCACCATATGATAGAGTCCGGATCTTGCAGCCGTCCTGCCACCGCCTTACAATCTCCTTCAATTATTATGTTTTCCAACCCAAGCTGATTTGCAATTTAGATTCCTTGTAGTGGAGCAAGCAATTAAACCCTATTAGAATCTCCTTCCCCTACTGGTCCATAGAAAAGTGCTACAATGTTTCCATCCTTGTCTCTCACTACCCCTCCTTCCTGAAGGGGCATGGGTTGCCTTGACTACTTCCATCAAAATGCAGCTTCAAGTAATCTTCCGGAAGTGATGTCCAAAAAAGATTAACCCTATCCTTCTTGGAGCTGCTATTGGCCACCTCAACCCAGTTTCTCCAGATATCATCAATGGAAAATTGATGAAAACAGAGTTTTTAACCAATGTATTACCTGAGTCAACCCACATTCCTTTAGTTCTTACATATTTCCCTCTTCTTGAAAAATTCTTGCATTTCTCTCTTCCCAAATGGACCAAATCAGTGCTGTTCTTGTACACCTCCACATTATCCTTTCTCTCCTTTTAGCCCACACAAAGGTGGACAGGTCAAATAACAAACGTATCTTTGAAGGTTGATTCCACTTGCACCTGAACAAAGAGAGCCAATCCCATAATTCTGTAGCAATAGGAGTGATAACGATCCTCCCCATTAGATTTGCAAAGAATACACCAGTATGGGGATAAACATAGAAAGGGTCTTTTATTTTGGAAATTCTCCAAGGTGTTTACATTCCAATAGAACACTTCCCAGCAAAATGCATTAACTTTCAGGGGAGGGACAGACCTACACCAAACTTCCCTGAAAGGGAACACTTGAGGATTAGGGGACTGACAAAGAGACTTGAAGAAGCAAACACACGAAAAGGAGCCCTTTGGATGAGGAAACAAACCTGTCGATTTAGAGAAAGGGGATCCAAACAGACATTACCAAGAGAATTCAAAAGCCTAGTCAGCAGTAAACTCCTCCTCTCTTAACACTTTACGAAAACTGAAGTTCCAATTCCCTAGTAACATGAGGAGAGAGGAACTTCGAGACCACCTCTTATTTATACAAGGAAATAGAATACAAAGAGGGGAAGAGATCCTTAAGAGTAGAATTGCCAACCCACACATCCTCCCAAAAACAAACAGAGTTCTCAGAACACACATCATACCTGACAAACTTGAGAAATTGAGGAAGCAAGCCATGGCTTGCCTTCAAAGGAGTTGCTAAAGTGGCCCGAGGAGAACCACTAGCATCCTAACCATTCTCCAAATGGCCATGAATACTTGCCACCACCTCATGCCACAATCTCTCCCTTTGTAACGGCCATCTCCACAACCACTTACCTAACAAAGCTGCATTCTTTTGAACCACATTCCCTGACCACCCTTATCCTTAGTCTTACACACTATTTCCCTATTAAATGGTCTTTATTACGTCCCTCCGGCTCACACAGAAAATCCCTCATTGCTTTCTCTAGCTTATTTGCTTCCCTAGGAGGGATTCTAAAAATGGATAGGAAGTAGACTAGCAAGAGTGGCTCAAATCAGAGTAATTTTGCCTCCCAAAGAGATATAATTCTTTTTCCCTGCAACCAATCTTTTTATATTCTTCTCCAAAATTGGATACCAAAATGTTCTCTCCTTAGGATCAGCACCTAGGGGAAAACCTAAGTAGGTCAAAGGCCAATAAGTAGTAGAGCACCCTAGACAAGTAGCTAAAGACCCTAAAACCCTCTCCTCCAGATGTTGTGAATTGGCTGTTTGTTCTTCTTTTTTGTTTTGCATAGTAGCAAGTGTGGGAACACGGGTTTGAGTCTGAGGGCTGCCACTTTGTTTGAAAAAAATGCCAAAGGTTAGGATTGTACCCAGTCCACCCCTTCCAAGACCCCAAATAGCTGGGACCAACATTGGGTAATGGCTTTTACATTAGATTTCATAACAAGGGGCAATCAGAAATCAGTTGAACTGGATAATGGTTCTCCATGATGGGGCTTTGTAAATATAGAGGGGTGGTTAGCTAGGGCTATCTGTTCACAGCAGTGCTAGACACATTATTATATGCATACTATTCTTTTATCAGATTTTAATAAAATTCTCTGGTCTTTACTGATAAAAAACATTTGGTTGTTTTTTAACTGGATAATCTGATTTAAATTCCCAGTGATCTTATTATTTGGAAATCATGTAGTTATTGCTTCTGTTCTCCAATCATAGATATGGTTTTTGAGCTTGTTAGTTTGTATGATCAGCAGTGTTCTTTATTGTGGGCTTTAATATGTTTTGTTTTACACTTAGTGTATAGGCTGTCTTGGACTCAATGGTATGTACATTTGGAAGGGGGAGAATGGCGGCCATGGTGAGGCTTTTGGAAACTGGAAAATTTTCAGAAATTACAGCAGGTACCGTAAAAAGTTTTGGATAAATGTTTCTAGGACTATGGCTTATGACCTTGTACTGTAGAACATGGAAATGACTATGCACCTATTTGATGGGTGGATAGGTTCAAAGAGAAAAGTATGTGAAAAAACATAGGAGTTACAAATCAAATATAAGAGAATTAAAAAGACTGTAAAAAGGTGAAGTGTCTTTCAATACTGATAATGTTATGGGCCCGAGCGTAGGATCGTGTCACGGGTCGTTCCACGGCAGGAACCCCTGATCTTCCCTTGCCTTTGGTCTTACGCACTGACCCTATTTTGCCTATCTAGTGGGTGATTTGTCCAAGAGACCACCCGAACTCTCCCTTGGGGTGATTTGTCCAAGAGACCACCCAAACTCTCCTCACTCTTTTCTTGGCTGGAAAACTGAATGTTTTATTTCAATTCGTAGCTCCTTAAATAGGAGATTACAGAAGGAATTTCCTAATTAAACTCAAACTCCAATTTGAACTCAAACTCCTAATTACCTACTCCTAATGGTAACTCACTCTTACTTAAGATAAGATAAGGATAAGATTAGATAAAGATAAGGGATAAGGTAAGGTGGTGGCGAGTTGGCATATTCAGATAAGGATGGGCCCACCCCTATGAGCTGTCGCGTGGGCCCCGCCCTGCTGCTGCTACCGGGTGCATGCGCGCGGCTCATGGTGCCCTGCCGCGTGTGCGGGCGCGCAGTGCTGCTGCAGCGCAGTGCGTGCGCGCGACTCATGATATCGCTGCCTTGCAGCGCCGGCGTGTGCGCGGTGCGTGCTGCCGTGCAGTGCGCACTGCTGCCTGGCGGTGCGTGTCGCGCGCCATGGTGCCGCTGCCGTGTGGTGTCGGCGTGTACGTGCAGCGCCCTGTCGGGCGGTATGTGCCGCGTGCTGCCAGCCTGCTATGCGGCGCTGCCGGGCGGTGCGTGCCGCTAGGCGGCCCGCTGTGTGTGCTGCTGCCTATGGCTGTGCCGCCGTGCGTTGCCGGGTGGTGTGTTCATAACAGATAAGGGTATAAAAGAGATTGAATTCTAGGGTTAGGGCTATTAGAGAGCGCCAAAGAAGAAAGAGGAATATATCTTTTTCCTGTTATAGCCAAGTATTCCAATGGTAAGGATTCATCACAAATCATGTTAGCCACTTGATCTTAAGTTGTATGGGTTTAATTGCATGTTAGGGCTTGGGATTCTCATGAAACCTTTTAATAATAGACTTCAAAACATCTCGAAGTAATGTTGTAAATCTTCTTGCTATATTTAAAAATTGGAAGAAATATGTATAAAATAATTGCAAATCTTGCAGTAACCCTATGATTACCTAGAGTTGACTTGAAAACTCATACTTTACCTTGCTATTTTTAATGAAAGTTACTGTTTCCAATAAAAAAACTCATATTTTACCTTCTATAAAGTTATGTATATGATTTACTTCTATTGACAATTTTTTTTTGCTTCATTGTCTTACATTTTACAGAGGAGGCTAGCCATGATAAATTAGCTGCTCAATCTATTCATAGAGAGTTATGTGAGGCAGATGAGGCAAACTTGCTTGAAGAAGAAGGTACAGTAATTATTCTTCTTTAGATGGTAGATAGGACTTTTTGGGGCATGCTTGTTTCTGTACCATGTTTTTGGAAAATGGTGCGTGTGTTGTATTTTATCATGCATATTGGGTGTTGGGCATATACCTCCCCAAATCCATAAATATGGTCATAAATATTATAAACAATATACTGGATATTATAAGTAAGAATTGTATGGTTCATCTTCTAAGATTCAAATAGTCCTGTCAAGAAACTGAAATAATAACATATTGGGGCAGTGCGGCCTACTTAATAAATGATCTAATGCACAGTTATGGTTTTATAAGTTATCAACTAGCAAAAGAAGAATAAGAATATTTAAAATGGTATTATTCTAGTTCCAAAACCAATGTAGAAGAATAATAACTTTTTTTTTATCTGCAAAATGAGAATTTCATTCACTTAAAAGGATTAAAACAGAATTACAGCAGAAAGAAACAGACATTGCATCAGAAAAAAGTTACATATTTTTATAAACCTAATCTGCACTAGAATTCTGTTAGAATTAGGGTTGAAGAAATATTAGAGAGACTAGAAGAAGAAGAAGAGAGGAGAATAGAGAAGAAGAAAATTCTGGTTCGAACTAGAGAATTCAGATCACTCTCTAGTCAGTCAGCCAGATTGAATTTATATGTTTCTATCCATAATAACAAAAGACTACTTTGTCCCCACTTAAGTATGACACATCATCTAACAGAAACATTACACATCAGCAGCTTTAAACTTAAAAATAAAGACTAAAATACTCCTACACAGTCGACATTAACACTCCCCCTCAAACTGGTGAGTTATATCATATAGTCCCAGCTTGTTACGTATGTAGTCCACTCTCTCCTGACTCAACCCTTTGGTGAACAGGTCTGCCCATTGATTTCTTGTGTTAACATGTGTAGTATCTATCACTCCACTCAGTACCTTCTTTCTCACAAAGTGACAGTCAACTTTTATATGCTTTGTTCTCTCATGAAACACCGGATTAGAAGAGATGTGGACTGCAGCTTGGTTGTCACAATAAAACACCATTGGAGTGTCAATCGAATATCCCATACTAATTCACAAGTGGTATGTGCCATAGCTCTATATTCAGCTTCTGCACTACTTGCCACAACTGTCAGTTTCTTACTTTTCCATGTCACCAGATTACCCCCAAGGAAAGTACAATAACCTGTAGTGGATCTTCTGTCAGATATAGAGCCAGCCCAATCAGCATTAGTATATCCCTCTATTTCGAGGTTTCCTCCACTCTTATATATCAAGACATGACTAGGAGCACCCTTCAAATACCTTACAATCCTTAGAACTACATCCCAATGTGGAACCCGAGGTTTCTGCATGAACTGGCTCACCACACTAACTGCAAATGAAATATCTGGCCGGGTAATGGTTAGGTTGTTTAGTTTACCCACCAACCGCCTGTACCTTCCAGGATCTTCAAACTCTTCACTCATATCATTGCTCAACTTGGTATTTGATTCCATAGGTGTTTCAACTGGTTTGGCACCTAATAATCTTGTTTCTTCTAACAAATCAAGAACATATTTCCTCTGACATAAATTAATGCCATGTTTAGACCTTGCTAATTCTATCCCCAAGAAGTATTTTAGTTTATCAAGGTCCTTTGTTTGAAAGTGTTCCTACAGAAAGATCTTCAACCTATCAATTCCCAATCTACCACTCCCGGTAATGACAATATCATGTACATATACCACCACTAAGATCTTTCCATGCGAATCATGACTGAAGACTGAGTGGTCAACCTGACATTGTTTCATACTGAACTTTTTTACCACTTCATTGAACCTACCAAACCACACACGAGGAGACTGTTTAAGTTCATAAATGGTTTTCTTTAGTTTGCACACCTTACCATCCTCCCCCTGAGCAACAAACCCCGGTGGTTGCTCCATATAGACTTCCTCAAGTAGATCACTATGTAAGAAAGCATTCTTGATGTCAAGTTGAAAGATAGGCCAATCATACATAGCAGCTAGAGGCATCACAACATGAATTGAACCAATTTTAGCAACAGGAGAGAAGGTCTCTATGTAGTCAATATCATAGGTTTGAGAATACCCTTTGAATTCTGGTTTTCTTGCATTCAGCCTAGTGTTTTTTTTTTTTATTTTTTTCTTCATCATCGGTTGAAGATAGGGGAAGGGGCTGAAAAGGAGTGGCCGTCCTCTTCCCTTGGAGGTTTCTATGCCTCCGGTCAGCAGGTTTGTGGGTGTTTGCAATGATTCGTAGGAAGCCCCCCCCTAATCGATGGTGAGAAGAGGGCTGGTTCGAGTGATGCAGTGGAGTGTCAAGTTCAGGTTGATTGTTTGGTGATTAGATAGGTGGGTTTTGTGCAGATTTCATTGTGGATCGAATGGTTAGTGAGTTCCAAGTAGTGTGGTGAGAATTCAGGTAGTCGTGTAGTAGGGTTTTGGTGTGGAGAGTGAAGAATTCATTGACAAGTGGTGCTGAGTGCAGTGTGATATAGTGTGCGGTGTGGTGAGAGGTGATGGTAGTTCTAGACAGGAGGGTCATCCAGTTGATCAGATGCCCTCTATATCTATAGATGTTCCCGGGAAGGAGATTATGAGTGTTCCACGTGATGTGTATGAGAGGTTTGTTCAGGCCACATCTCAACAGAATACAACTACTCTTGCACACTCAGGTATGGCTTGTCTGGCATCCAATCCCAACCCCTGGATTATTGACTCTGGAGCCTCTGATCACATGACTATAACTCCAGGTGTGTTTTCCTCCCTTTCTCAGTGCCCAACATCACACTCTGGTACCCTTGCTAATGGTTCCACATCTTCCATTTGTAGTGTTGGTAATGTTAACATAGACCCTTTATCTTTATCCTCAGTTTTTTATGTTCCCAAGTTTCCTTTTAACCTTATGTCTGTTAGTAAGTTGACCAAGTCCCTTAATTTCTCTGATACCATATTATAAACCTAACCTGCATTAGAGTTCTGTTAGAATTAGGGTTGAAGAAATATTAGAGAGACTAGAAGAAGAAGTAGAAGAAGAAGAGAGGAGAATAGAGAAGAAGAAAATTCTGGTTTGAACTAGAGAACTCAGATCACTCTCTAGTCGGCCAGATTGTATTTATATGTTTCTATCCATAATAACAAAAGACTAGTTTGTCCCCACTTAAGTATGGGACACATAATGTAACAGAAACATTACACATCAGCCGCTTTAAACATAAATATAAAGCCCCAAAAAACTGTTGCCTTTGAACTCCTTGTTTAGCTAGAGAGTCAGCCATTCCATTTGCAGGTCTCCTGATCCATGTAAACAAGGCACGAAGTTCCCTTGCTATGCTTACTATCTCCCTTAGCGGATGTCTGTAGATCCAAGGGACATTATTGCTTGAATTGGTCCAAGATATCACTGTTTTTGAGGCCCCTTCTATCTCCAAGTTCTTATGATATGCTTGCTTGGCAATTTTCAACCCTTGTAGCAGAGCTAATAGTTCAGCTTTTAAGGAATCGCCTTCCCCTAAAGGTCCTGAGTATGTAGCTAACACTTTGCTTGAGGAATCTCTGATTACTCCACCAATACCTGCCATACCCGGGTTTCCTATAGAGCTCTCATCAAAGTTCAGCTTAATCTTGTTGGGACCTGGGGGCTTCCACTCCATCACTATTCTTTCCTTCTTCTCAGCAGTGCATGTCACTTCATTCCATTCTCTTACTATATCAGTAATTGAGAGATTTTGAAAGAGCTGGAGTGATTTTACCCAGTGTGCAACTTCTATCTTTACGGCCTCAACAATAAGAACTTTTAGTCACACAGCTTAAACTTTACATCTAACTTGGAAGCAATAAAACATAGAGATATCCCTTGTGTCTGATTTATGTTGATAAAAGTTCTCATCCATTGAGGAGGGTCAGATCAATGTTTTGAGAACCATAACAGACACCAGAGAAAGGGGTTGGTTCCAGTTTTTCCTGGCTTAACAGGGTGGTTTGACCTCAAAACTTCCAAAACTGGTCAATTTTCAATGAACTGGATTGGGGCTTGGTTCCTGGTCAACTGACTTTCTGATAGTTTCCAAGAATTGGCTGAAGTTTTTGTTGCGAGTATTCGAATAAAAACTAAGGTGGGATTTTGGAAAATTTTATTGATATTCAGCTTAACTTTATCAATGCATAATAGAAGCCATTCAAGAACATTTTGTCAATTTTTCCTCTTCATGTGTTTTTGTGCTTGCTTGTTTATGGAAATCCATGTGGGTGTTTTTCTTTTGTGTAAATTCATGCTTTTGCATTGGTTGTTGAGCTCTGTAGGATGGATATCTAGTATTTTACCTTAATTTTCAATCATTTTATAATTATTTAATTTTCCTTTC
Source organism: Nelumbo nucifera (assembly GCF_055504915.1). Taxonomy (NCBI): domain Eukaryota; kingdom Viridiplantae; phylum Streptophyta; class Magnoliopsida; order Proteales; family Nelumbonaceae; genus Nelumbo; species Nelumbo nucifera. The sequence goes on from NC_142651.1 coordinate 99,215,890, forward strand.
TGTTTTTTTACCTGGCAGATATGCATGTATTTGATTGCAAGCCGATGGCAGATCCCTTGCACTTGGTAATAATGCTTGAGGACTGGTATTTTGGTTGTATTTTGTACTAACCCTTTACCACCCTTCTGTGCATTGTGCCATATGCTCATTATGTTATTTTCTCCATGAAGAAATTCTATACAAAACAAAAAAGGATTAGAAGAGCTGAGAGACTTTACTACATCAAAACAGAAAAAACAAAGAGAATATAAGGAAATTACCTTCCAATACAAAACCCAAAGACGTCCAGAAATCAAGTCCTAATTAAGATCGCTCAGCATCCTTATTCAGGATGAAAAACAAATAACTCCGTCAGTAAAGAGCAAATATCAGCAACAAGCCTTCTAAGATTCCTTGCTTTTCCACCAAATATCCTTCTTTTCTGATTAATAATGGCCTGTTGGATTTTATTAGTATTTTCTTTAAAGAATGTAATACAACAAATGTGCCTGCCCAGCACCCTTTTTGGGATATCCTTATAACTGCTAGACATGCTAGCCCTATCTGTACATACTTACAAATACCCTTTTCGGGATATCCGTTCCCAAAATAATTGATTTCTTGTTACAACCGTTTTAGCCAGCCCATCATTCAAGCAATTGGATGATCTTGGAATCCATCTCTAAGTCACTCACAAGTTACAAGTCTTCTACCATTTTACTAATGCTCCTCATCATATGCCTATATTTCTATGAACCTGCATGATTCCTCCTAAGCCACCCAATATTAAATTTAGAGTCTCCCTCCATAAGATTTCTATAATTGAGAGTTTCTGCTAGTCTAAGTCCTTGACTAACTGATAGGAGTTCTATCCTAGTTGGGTCTTTTTTGAAGATAAATAAAAAAGAAATTTTATTGCTAAAAGGAAAAACAGTACATCATCACTAGGTGACAAGATGTCACCCCCACCATATTACAGTAATGTAAAACCACAAAAAAGCAAAAAAACAACATTTTAGTATCAACACAGATCTTAGCATTCCTATTAAGAATCCAGAGAAGTCCAAAAATCAGCTCCAAGTCTTTTTTCTGCAGTCATTGAAACTCTGGAAGCAAAAGTGCCCAACCAATAACTGTCGAACTAATAATAGCTACCAACTCTTCCATACTTTTCTTTTTCTCCTCGAAGATCGTTCTATTTCTTTCCTGCCATATTTCCCAGCGAACAGCAAAGGGAATACATGTACAAAGGATCTTAACTTTTACTCCACCTTGGATTCTTGGCAAACAACTGAAAATTTCAGCCGGATCAGCCAAATGGCTCCTGTCCACCTTGAATAACTTGAAGAAATAGGACCAAATTGGATATGAAAACCTGCAACACAGCACACATCTACTTGGAAACTGCAGACCTCTTAAGTTTTAGCCTTGGCATCTCTGAATACCCTCCAATCCAAGATGGAGCAATTAGTGTCTTGTTGTAGATGAGACAGCCTCTATGTGCCAAGAAATACTTGAAAGCCTTTGATGATTCCACCAAATATCCTTTTCCACTCCTTCCAATATTCCTATCATTTGCAAACGGGACCATGCTCCAGAAAATTCATTAAAAGGAAGGTTGGAAGAATTACAACAGGTGTGATAAGAAATCGCCGCTAAAAAGCAAAATCAAACACCCCCGGTATACAACCTTACAACGAAAAAACCCTCAACCTCCAAAATACAGAAGAAAAACTTGACAATGAGATTAAAATCAAGAAGAGCAAACAGCCCCTCCTGTAGATGCCTCTTTTTTCTTCCAAATTTGACTGCCATTTTCTTCAACTTCTTTGAAAACCTTTCTAGTAAATTCCTTGCCCCTGATAAAATAAATCCCTAATAATTAACTCACCTCCAACACCATGTTAACCACCTCTTTTAAATCTCACTCTGCACAACATGAGTTTCATTCATGATCACTGCCTTATTTAAAGGATTCAGTCGAGACATCGTCACCTCTTCTTTCTACTTCATCTATAGGCTTTGTTCTGTATTTTGTGATTCTCATTGCCTGACTTAAAAGATCTTTTGAACACCCTCCAGCGTTAAATCCTTCTTTCACCGGCTCCTCACTTTGGGAGGAGCTTGAGAAGGCACATGTGTCAGGGACTGCTCCTTGGCTGATTGGTGGGGGGGGGATGGAAGATGGTCAGGGGCATCTAGGTAGTTTGGGCATTTCATCCGAAGGAACAAGTTGGAGGAGCCGGGGTTGATGGGATCCATTTTCACTTGGTCAAATGACCAAGATGCCCCAATCCTGAGGAGGTTGGACAGATTCTTGGTCAATCAGGAGTGGGAGATATTGTTCGAAAATTTGATTCAGGAGACTCTTGCTTTCTCTATCTCAGACCATAAACCAATTTTATTAAGGGAGTTTGTGAGGCTGAAGGGGCCTAAGCCTTTCAGATTTGAAAGTATGTGGATGGGACATCCAAATTTCTTGGCGTTTGTGGAGAAAAGTTGGAATTCATATGGGGTGGAAGGTTCAGCTGGTTTCAGATTTATGAAGAAGTTAAAATTTTTGAAGGAAGATTTAAAAAGATGGAGTGTCCAAATTTTTGGGAATGTTGAGAGGAGAAAAAAAGAGGTTTTGGAAAGGATGGCTAGGCTAGATAGGTTGGAGGAGGAGGAGGATAACTTTCTTCAAGTGGGGAGGTCAGAAAGAGAGAGGCTGAGAGAGTAACTGTAAAGGTAATCCATTTTGAGGAAATTTCTTGGAGGCAAAAGGCGGGGATTCAATGGCTTAAAGAAGGAGACAGAAACACAGCTTTCTTCCAAGCATGGTAAGGGGAAGAAGGAAAAGGAATACAATTTTCAGGTTGATGGAGAGGGAAAGAATTATTGATGATCAAAAGGATATTGCAGATGAGATTAGAGGCTACTATGAGAGGTTATACAAAGCTTTGCCTCTCCGGAAATGTCATCTCTGGGAGATGGAGTTTGGGAAAGTGGAGGAAGGAGTTAGGGATTGGTTGGAGAGAGGTTTTGAGGAGGAGGAGATATGGGAGGCTGTCAAAAAGATGAAAGGAGACAAAGCTCCGGGCCCAGATGGTTTTAATATTGGTTTTTACAAAACATGCTAGGATATAATCAAAAAAAGACTTGCTGGTTTTGTTTAAAGAACTTTGGGAAGTTAAACATGTGGAAAGATTGGTCAATGCAACTTTCATGTCCCTTATCCCAAAGGTGGATGGGGCTGTGAGAGTGAGAGGTTTCAGGCCAATCAGTTTAGTTTGCAGTCCATATAAGATTTTAGCTAAGGTGTTGGCGGGAAGGCTAAAGCAAGTGTTACATTCGGTGGTGAGTTCAACTCAGATGGCTTTTGTCCAAGGAAGACAAATTTTGGATGGGATGTTGATTGCAAGTGAGTGTATGGATTCAATAATTAGAGGTGGGGGATAAGGGGTGATATGCAAAATTGATTTAGAAAAAGCTTATGATCATGTGGAGTGAGGACTTTTGGAGGAAGTGATGAGGAGAATGGGCTTTGGGGAGAAATGGTTAATAGAAGAGCTGGATTTTCACATGCATTCATCAGTGTCCTTTTCTGTGCTGGACCTCTGGTTAATGGGGTTTCAACTGAACTTTTCGAATCTTCTAGGGGACTAAGTCAGGGGATCCCCTTTCCCCTTTGCTGTTTGTGTTGGTAGTGGAAGTGATGAGCAAGCTGATTGATAAAGGGAGGGAGATAGGACTGATTTCAGGTTTCAGGGTTGGGAAGGAAGGGCTTGTTATTTCTCATTTGCAATATGTTGATGATACTTTAATTTTCTTGGGGGCATCTGCTAAGCAAGCTATGGTACTAAGAAGTATCCTTAAGATCTTTCAGTTGCTCTCAGGTCTTAAGGTTAATTTAAGAGTATAATGATAGGGGGTAAGGAGTTTCCATTTTTCTATTTTGGACTTCAATTGGTGCTAGAGCTTCCTCAGTCTCCACTTCGCAACCTGTTTTCGACAGAATTGAGAAGAGGCTTGCAGGGTGGAAAGGGAAGTTTCTATCATTTGCAGGGAATTTGACATTGATAAAAAGTGTCCTTTCAAATTTGGCGGTTTACTATTTACCCTTACTAAAAGCTCCTGCTGCTGTGGTGGGGGAGATCGAAAGGTTGGAGAGAGAATTTCTGTGGAATGCTAGGGCTGAGAGAAAGAAGGTTCATCTGGTCAAGTGGGAGCTGGTGTGTAGATCCAAAAAAGATGGGGGTTGAGGGGTGAAGAGGGTGGGTATTTTCAATAAAGCATTATTGGGGAAGTGGGTGTGGAGGTTTGGAAAGGAAAGGGAGGCTCTTTGGAGAAGAGTGGTGGCATGCAAGTATGGGGTGATGAACTTTGGGTGGGACTCAAAGGAGGTGAGACAGGCATATGGAGTCTGTATGGAAAGGTATCATGAGTTTTAACTCTTTGTTGGTTCCTTTCTATATGTAGAGAAGATGGGCCGAATGGCCCATAGGCTGTTTATCCTTCTTTATCTTTTATGTTCTTTGCTGTAATGGGCCTTATTCTGGGCCTATTCTTTATATGTTATGTTCTTTTAATTTCTTGCCCAACTAAGGGCCTCTTTGTAAATTATCAAAGTTTAACTTAATAAAATTGTGTTAGGGGTGTAAGAGTAGAGATTAAGGTTCGAAACTCTCTTACTCTGAACCCTTATTGCCGCCATCTTATTCTTCATCTTCTCTTCCTTAGAAGAATGATTTCTGTTGTTTTATTTTGATTTCTGCATCTGTTCTAAACAATCCTTTATTCTCGAAAGACTGTTTTTCTTCTTGGTATCAGAGCAAGCTCGTTTTTCCCTCTTTTTCACCTTTTTTTCCCATACACAGTGTGTATGGAGAACTGAACCGTACGGACTGTTAAAGAGACTCGATTCTGCCCAGTTGTTAGTGGTTTCTGGAGAGAAAAGGACTGACTGTGTCGCCTCCTTGGCTGATTCCAGTGTACTGCCCGAAACCCTAGTTTCTGGAGAAATCTGTTTGTGAGCTCCGCAGGGTATTTGGACTGGGTGCTCAGTGTTTGGAGGTTTTCTGATTTTCTTTCTTGAAGACTGAACCAAGTTGGTTGGTGTTTCGTGTAGTCTACAAGGTGCGGCTTCTGTTTCTGTTTCTCCCAGCTTCCGGGTGTGATTCAGATTTGTGGTACTGCTGCATTGAGGTAGGCTTAACACAGTTCTTGTTCCATCTTCATTTGGTGTCTTTTGAAGTTGGTTGAAATCTTTTTGAAGTGTTTAAAGAGGTGAACACCTCAGAGATTGAAAACAAGAATGTTGCCGAATCCGGGCAGGTTCCGGGAGCCTCTGTTGACTCTTTACTGACTGTGACCACAATCAAGCTGGATGGAACTAATTATCTGACATGGTCACAATCGGTAAAGATTCATATCTGTAGTAGAGGAAAGTGGGGTTTTATCTCCGGGAGTAAAAAGGCTCCCTCAGAAGATGATCCATCTTATGAGAAGTGGATGCAAGAAAATTATACTGTTCTTGGGTGGCTTGTGAATTCAATGCAGCCATAGATTAGTCAACACTATTTGTGGATGAATTCAGCAAAGGAAATCTGGGATAGTGTTGCTGAAACCTATTCCCAAAAATTAAATGTGGCTAGAGCTTACAAGTTGAGAAGTGATGTGAAGAATTTAAGACAGGGGGAGAAACCTTTAGCTGTATACTTCTCAACACTGAAGTCTTTGTGGCAAGAAATAGATTTGATTAGAAGCTGTAACCTGGGACACCACTAATGATGCAGAGACCTATAGAAAACTGGTCGAGAGAAACAAGGTGTTTGAGTTCTTAACTGAACTAAACCCAGAGTATGATATTACAAAACAAAATATTTTATCTAAGGATAGTGTCTCACTGTCACAAGCATATGCCTTGGTAAGTAGTGAAGAGAGTAGAAGGATTGTCCAGGTTCAAGGGGTTGGTCTCAATGATCACTTTGCTAATATGGGAGTGAAACCCAAAGGGGTTGCAGGGACTCCAAGTGGCTTAGGGAAGAAAGAGGTTGTCTGTGAGTATTGTAAAAGGCCAAAACACACTAAAGACAAGTGTTGGAAATTACATCCTGAGCTTCTACCTCTTCGGTTTCAGAAGAAGCATGATAATAAAAGGGTAGGGAGTGCTAATGTTGCTGCTGGTCCAGATAGTGACAAGTACCAAACTGAAGAGATGACAGCTAGTGCGCAGTTAGCAGCCATGAAACCAGAACATGAGAAATTTGGGAGGATGATTAGTCACCTAGAGGGTGTGACTTCTTCTTCCAACCCTTTAGAAAATTCAACCTCTTCTACATTTTCTCATTCAGTTATACGGGCTTCTACCAATCATGCAACCATTTCAGGTAATCGTAGGATCCCTTGGATTATTGATTCGAGTGCTTCTGATCATATGACCAACCTTTCTACCTTGTTTGTTTCATATGATTTACTTCCTGGACGTGACAAAATCACCCTGGCCGATGGTTCTCTTGCCTCTATCTCTGGCAAGGGAACTATCAAGGCTACCGATTCCTTGATCCTTCCTTCTGCTCTTCATGTACCTAGACTAAATACAAACTTGTTATCTATAAGTAGTCTAACTAAGTCATTAAATTGTTGTGTAACCTTCTTCTCTTCCTAATGTGTTTTTCAGGATCTGGAGTCTCAGAAGGTGATTGGGAGTGGCCGTGAGGCGAATGGAATATACCTGCTTGATACTCCGGGACAGTGCCCTGAACAACCTGGAAAAGCTGCTTTTGGGTCTATATCTATAGGGTCTATCAGTCGAGTCATGTTATGTCATTTTCGTTTGGGTCATCTTTCTTTTTCTGCATTGAGTCATTTATTCACTAAACTGTTTAAGGAAATTAGTTTGTCCAGTCTTCATTGTGAGTCTTGTGAGCTGTCAAAGCATTGTAGAAACAGTTATCCCTTGAGTAATAAAAGATCTTCTTCTCCTTTTAATATTGTGCACTCTGATGTGTGGGGGCCTTACCACTTACCCTCTATGGGTGGCTACAAATATTTTATCTTGTTCATTGATGACTTTTCTCGGTTTACTTGGATATTCCTGATGAAATCCCGTGATGAAGTTCCCAAACTTGTGAGGCAATTCCATGAATTTGTCCTAACCCAGTTTGATACCAGGATTAAAATTTTCAGATCTGATAATGCAAAAGAATATTTTGAGAAGAACTTGTCTTGCTATCTCACTGACTTAGGGGTTATTCATCAAAGCTCCTGTGTTAGGACCCCAGAACAGAATGGAATTGCTGAAAGAAAAAATAGACATATTGTTGAAATTGCAAGAAGTATCCTGTTTGCCTCACATGTTCCTACAAAGTTTTGGGGTGATGTTGTTCTCACTACTACCTACCCCATAAACCGTATGCCATCCAGGGTTTTGGGGTTTAAGTCTCCTTTTAGTCTCCTTCATCTAGACAAGGAGCTTTTTTCTATTCCTCTTCGTGTCTTTGGCTACACCTGTTATGTACATATCCCTAGTGTCCAAAGACATAAATTTGAGCCAAAAGCCCACAAGTGTATCTTGATTATTCCCCCACACAGAAGGGTTACTGTTGCTTTGATCCAAAGACTGGTACTCGATATGTTACAATGGATGCCACCTTTGATGAGCTTTCTTCCTTTTATAGTTCCTCTATGGAGGGACATTGTCCAAAGGGGGTGGATTTGTCACAGGCCTTTGCTCTTCCTCTTCCTATCCTAGTTGAGTCTTTTATTGAGTCCCTTCCTCCTTCAAATGAATCAAGGGAGGATCAATCATTCCACTCTTCCTGCCCCAGTGTTCCTCCCCCTTTACCTCATCGTCCTCTTTTTAATCCTAGGATGTATCAAAGGCAAATATCCAGAAATGAGCAGGTTGTTTCCCCTACAACACATGAACCTCATGCACTTCCAGTTACAGATGAGACAACAGGTACTGTTTCAGCCCCTTTGGAGCCATCCTTCCCAGACCTTGATATCCCCATTGCTATTAGTAAAGGAAAAAGGAAGTGTATTGCACATTGCATTTCCAAACACTTTTCTTTTAGTCTGCTTTCTCCTTCATATTTTGCCTACCTTTCTTCTGTTGCCTCTAACCCGATTCCCAAGTCTGTGTCAGAAGCTCTTAATATTCTAGAATGGAGGGATGCTATGAGATCCGAAATTGATGCCCTGCTCAAGAATAACACTTGGGAAGTGGTTGATTTGCCTGAAGGGAAGGATCCAGTTGGCTGTAATTGGGTCTTTACTATCAAATATCATGCTGATGGCACCATTGACATGTACAAGGCTAGGCTGGTTGCAAAAGGTTATACACAGACATATGGGATTGATTATCTGGAGACCTTTGCCCCTGTTGCCAAGATGACTTCTGTGAGAGTTCTTCTATCTTTGGTTGCCCACTCAGACTGACCACTTTATCAACTGGAAGTACAGAATGCATTTCTGAATGGAGAATTACATGAGGAGGTTTATATGTCTCTTCCTCCAGGGATGTATGAAACAAATATGAAAGGAAAGGTATGCAAGCTGAAGAGATCTCTTTATGGACTAAAACAGTCCCCTAGAGCATGGTTTGAGAGGTTTAGGGCTGCCCTTGTTAACTTTGGCTATGTACAGACACAGTCTGATCATACTATCTTTGTGAAGAGGAGAGGATTTCTTGCAGTTTACTCGATTGTGTATGTTGATGATATTGTTGTGACTGGTAATGATGTTTCAGGAATTAATGATCTCAAATCTTTTCTTCATACAAAGTTTGAGATAAAAAATCTGGGGGAATTGAGATACTTTCTTGGCATAGAAGTTGCTAGATCCAAGGATGGGATTCTTATCTCTCAAAGGAAGTATGTTCTTGATTTGCTCTCTGAAACAGGGAAGATGGGTGCTAGACCAGTTGATACGAGTCATAAATTCTTTGCTTCAGATGGAATATTGTTAGAAGACAAAGGAGTCTTCCAGAGACTCCTTGGAAAACTTCTTTATCTATGCATGACTCCCATGCTGTCAGTTGCATCAACCAATTCATGCATGCTCCCCGGGATACTCATTTGGCAGCAACAGAGCGAATTCTATGTTATTTGAAGGGCTCCCCTGGAAAGGGAATTCTGTTTGCCAAGCATGGCCATATGGAACTTGAAGCCTATACAGATGCTGGCTGGGCTAGAAACATTGATGACAGAAGATCTACTTCTGGGTACTGCAACTTGGTGGCAGGTAATATTGTCTCTTGGAGAAGAAAGAAACAATCTGTTGTTGCTCGATCTTCAGCAAAAGCAGAATACAGAGCCATGGCACATGGAGTTTCTGAACTATTGTGGTTAAAATCATTGATGGAGGAACTGGGGATTGAGCATGATAAGCCAATGATGTTATATTGTGATAATCAGGCCGCCATCAACATTGCTCACAACCCAATACTGAAAGGGATGGTAGAATCCATCGTATGGACGCCAAAACTGATGCGGAATGGGTGGGTGAATTTCAAAAATTTTCTACCTACCTTTCAACTGGGAATCGCATTCCCTGATTTTAGAATCAAGATTCAAGGATCCTGCTTGAACCAGAACCGAACCAGATCTGATTCAAAAGAGAAGGGAGTGATTATACCTGATCCAGAGAAATAATATCTCCCAAATTTGGTGTTCACGCCCAAAGAAGACACCAAGATCTGCTCCTGCTGAAGATGACACAACAACTGTGGAACACAACCAGTAGAGTGCGTGCTACACACTGAATCCTTCTCAAGAATCCTTTGGAAGACAATGAGCACCAAATTGAATCACCCTTTCAGCAAAGACTGATATCAAAAACTCTTTCTTGATCTTTCTCTGACAGAGAAATCGAACTGCAGTAGATGGTGGCGGCTGCAAAAGGAGAAATCTAGAGAAGAAGATGGCGAACTGCTTTTTTCTTCTCTAGGGTTTCTGAGATCCCTATCTCAAAACTGCCGGGTGTTGTTTGTTAATCCCTAGGGTTCGAATTCTTGTAATTCGAATTGGGTTTCCTCCAGTTGCTTAATGATCAAGAATGATCTCCTGACCATATCAGGAGTTGCCCTTATCCAAATCTGTATTTGGATTATGACTCTTCTTAATCTTATCTGCAAATTAGATAAGCTTTTGGGCTCATCCTAATCTCAGATCCGCCCCCTTTGTCGCCTTTGTCCGACAAAGGGGCTGATCCCGTCACTATGATCACCCACTCAGATGAATTCTCAGACTGTCCCAACATACCCAGGTTTTGACCCCCGCTAAGGATCTCACTGATTGGCATATCAAAGACAGCCCAATCTGACACCTAGTGCAGTACCATAATTGGGTCTAGGGGTCAGGTGTAACTTTTCAGTTTTGCCCATCAATCTCCAAGGTTCAGGGCAATACTGGAAATTTGGTCCGGTTCAAGGGTTCAAGTAATCCTACACTGCATGTGCCTTGGGTCTCACCTTGGCGGCTGAGACAAGCCACCCCAACAGTTGGTAGCACACCAGTGTCAGCCTTGGCAGGATAAATCTCCCCAGACTTATCCAACGACTGTGAACATTTAAAACCAACACAAGCCTCATTAAGTGTCCGGTTTTAGGGTTTTACACAGAAGTATACCACACAACATGAATCAAACATGTACTTCGTTTATTTACATTGAATATCAAAAGTACATCAGAATTGATTGAAGCTAAGGGCATACAAAAACTGTCCAACAAGTACAACATGACAGAACTAAGCATATTGAAGTTGACAGACACTTCATTCGAGAAAGAGTGCCTTCTGGTGAAGTATGTCTACCTTTCATCACCTCTGAAGGACAGTTAGCAGATTTCCTCACCAAGGGCATTCCCAAGGCTAAACTTCAGCATGATACTGGCAAGCTTGGCATGATTGACATCTACGCTCAGCTTGAGGGGGAGTGTAGAGAAGATGGGCCGAATGGCCCATAGGCTGTTTATCCTTCTTTATCTTTTATGTTCTTTGCTGTAATGGGCCTTATTCTGGGCCTATTCTTTCTATGTTATGTTCTTTTAATTTCTTGCCCAACTAAAGGCCTCTTTGTAAATTATCAAAGTTTAACTTAATAAAATTGTGTTAGGGGTGTAAGAGTAGAGATTAAGGTTCGAAACTCTCTTACTCTGAACCCTTATTGCCACCATCTTCTTCTTCATCTTCTCTTCCTTAGAAGAATGATTTTTGTTGTTTTATTTTGATTTTTGCATTTGTTCTAAACAGTCCTTTATTCTCAAAAGACTGTTTTTGGGAAGATGATTGGTTGGGGGTGGGGAAATTTGCTGATTTATGTCAAAGGTTATATAATCTGGCAAGAAAGAAGTGCCAATTTCAGATTGCTATGAAGTAGTTAATGGTTCTGTGGTTTGGAAACCAAATTTTAGAGGACCTCTATTTGATTAGGAGCTAGAGGAGTGTGTGGAGTTGCTTTCAAAACTTCAGACCTTAGAGATCAATCCTTCAGTTACAGATGTTAGATTATGGAAAGAGTGTAAGGATGAGAAGTTCTTTGTCAAGTCCTTGTACTCGACACTGGTCAGAAATCAGATGGTGGCTGATCCAGTTAAAGGTTTTTTGGGGAAACCTGTACCTCCAAGCATTGAAGCTTTTGCTTGGTTGATTGTAAGAGGATGCATTCTTACACAGGACATCTTGAAACTCAGAGGGCTTCAGTTTCCAAGTAGATGTGTGTTATGTTGTGCTGCTAAGGAAGATGCGTCTCATATTTTGCTCCATTGTAACTTTTCATACCCAATCTGGTCCTATTTTTTCAAGTTATTCAAGATGGTCAGGAGTACTTTGGCTAATCCGACTGAGATTTTCAGCAGCTGGCCAAGAATTCAAGGTGGAATCGAAGTTACGATCCTATGGACATGTATTCCTTTTGCTGTATACTGGGAAATATGGAAGGAAAGAAACAGAAGGTGCTTTGAAGGGAAAGAAAAAAGAATGGAACATTTGGTAACTATTATTAGTTCAACAGTTACTAGCTGGGTGCTACTGCTTCCAGAGTTTCAAGGACTGCGGAAAAGGGACTTTGGAGCTGAATTTTGGTCTAATCTGAAATCTTGAGAGTTGTACTGAGTTGTGTACTATTTCTACGAGTTTGTTTTTTGTTTTGTGGCTTTATTGATGTACTCCAGAGGGGGTAACATCTTGTCACCTAGTTATGTTGTATTGTTTTTTCCTTTTAGCAATAAAATTTCTTTTTTATTTATCTTCAAAAAAAATGAGAAGTAGAAACTACTTGACCCTCATCGACAAGCTTAAACTCTTTCGACCCACCTCCTTGACCATGCTTGACATCACTTAATTTGTCTTTCACGAACTCCTTTTAGATGAGAAAAGATCTTTGTAACATGAACTAATTGACCATTTTTTGGGTCCTTCATTTTTTTTGGACAAATCGAAGCTTTAAAATTTTCTTTACCCCCTTTTGAATCCTCAAACTTACAGCAATGAAAAGAAGAGAATTAGATTTCTGACAAGAGATATGGGAAGTATCTTTTAATTGGATTAGCATTGTACTAACTCCTTAGTAGGGGTGGATTCGAGCTGAGCTGAGCCGAATAGTACCGGGCTTGAGCTTAGCTCGAGACTATTCTATAAGGCTCGTGCTCGGTTCGAGCCAGAACCTTGAGCTCGAGCTCGGCTCGTTTTATATTTTATAAAAATAAAAATTATATATGATTTTTTTATTTTATATTTAAAAAATTAAGAATCATAATAATTAGTAATTATAATATTTTTATTATATATATATATATATATATATATATATATTTTCGAGCCGGCTCACGAGCCTCATGAGTCAAGCTCTAGTAGGCTCGAGCTTGGCTCGTTTAATAATCGAGCCACTGAATTGGGCTCGAGCTCGGCTGAAATCGAGCCGAGCTCGAGCAGCTCATGAAAAGCTCGGCTCGTTGCCACCCGTACTCCTTAGTTGATGCAGAGATTTTATCTCTTACTGTCTTACTTTGTACTCTTGTATTTCTTAGTGATTTAAAAGGCGTGCCTAGGCGCATAGGCGAGGCGCATTTCAAGGTAGGCGCCTCGTCCAGGTCCTAGGCGCAACCCTTTCAAAAGGTGTGCGCCTTGCACCTCAGCCCAGGCGTGCGGCTTTTGAAACTTTGATGCTTTTTTGTGTCTAGCGGCTGGGTTGGGGGCTCCGCCCCTAGACCCTCGTGCCACGTCCCTCAGGGTTCGCTCGCTTTGCTCACTCACCGAAGCTGAGAACCCCCTATTTGGTAATGTTGTTCATTCATTCATCCTAATAAAATATCTTTTAAAAAAGCAATGAAAACTATAAAATCATTATTTTTGTGTGAGAACAAAGAATTTAAGACCTACCGTGGACTTGTTTGGGCTTGACTCGAGGGGCATGGCACAAAGGTGGCTCGTAGAATCAGGAATATAATATGTTTTACATCGCATTAGCTACTTGAAGTAATATAATTGAGAAAAAAGAGATTGTGGGTTTTATATGCTTGAAAATGTTTTATATATTTGATTTTTTTTTTAAATTCCCATTTGAATATGCTTTACATGTTATATTTATGTATTTTAATATTAGTTAATAGGTTTTTAAAACATTTATTTTAAAATTTAAGTTTATATTTTTATTAATATTATGTTTAATAATTTTTTGTTTTTTGGATTTTTTTGGCATTTTTTGATTTTTTACATTTTTATTTTTATTTTTTGCGCCTTGCTTAAAAAGGCGTGCGCCTTGCCTTGTGCCTTAGGAACAAATTGACCCTTGCGCATTTTTGTGCCTTGTGCTTTTAAGACACTGGTATTTCTATACCATGTACACTCCTTAATTAATCATTAATAAGTCTATGCAGTTATTGATTGAAAAAAAAAAGACCCTCAACCTTGCCACCCTTCATCCTTCTTCTTTCCAATTCATAGCCCAACCTTCCAACAAATGTTTCATAAAACTCTCGTGATTCCCCCAATTCTGAATCTAAAACCTCAACCTCAGTCTGAAGACTCCACCATGCAAGGTTCAAAATTTCGATATGTATCAGGCCATATCAGCCGATACGTATCGTATTGGGGGCTTCTCGATACCCCCCTACAGTGGGTGTTTTGGGTCAGACCATGGTTCAGGGGGTTGATGGGGACCTTAAACTGACCCCTCTGAACCAGATTGAAAAAAAAAAACTAAATAAATGGAAAAGCGAACCTCGATACAGGCCGATACGCGCTGATACGCCCTGGCGTATCGGCCTGTATCGATATTTTGAACCTTGCCACCATGTTCTCACCACTAACTGGTTTCACCCTTCTGACACTTCATATGAGAAAATCTGAAAAACCCCCATCTCAACTGACAAACTGGATGAACGTTTCCTTGCCCCTTCTCCATCCCAACTCCTACCTTTTGGGAATCACCAATTCCACCCTTAGCACTTAAACTCACCAAACTCTCTGCCACCAGGCTCCTAGATTCTGGAGGAGCTGGAACCACAGCTGAGCCCAACACAACTGCCATCACCCCACTTAGGTCAAACGAAGTGTTACCTCCCCCATCGCTGAGAAAGAGATGTTATTCACAAAAACTTCAGGAAGCCCACCATTAGTCATGGGTCTTGAGCTTACCTCGTCCGACATCAAGACTGTTGACAAATTGACACATTTGGCTTCCACGACAAGAAGCCCCAACAAAATCATTACCACAACCTTGCTCCTTTGCATCCATCTGAAGACCCTGTCGTTCACCTCTCCCCATCACCAGAGGAATTTCAACCTTGCCAACCACAAATGACAATCCAGTGCCACCATTGAAACCCAACAAATGATCTCTGACATACCTGCTCAAACCCGACAAAAATTCTTGCCTTTTTTTGATCAGTAACAATCAGAAATTTCATTAATTATGTGTAAAAACAATGATATACTGACAACAATGTGCCACAACACCCCACAATAATCGGTTAACCCTAGATTAGCATCCCTTTGTTTCTTTTTTACAATATCTCATCTTAGGAAATCAATTCCTAGTACAAATGATCTCTCTCTCTCTCTCCCCCTTCCTTTCTCTCTCTCCCTCCCTTGCTCTGTCTCTCTCTCCCCAATGATCACCTTGGGAATTCATTGTGGCTTATGTCTAATAAAAGCTTTATTACCAATCAAGACATAAAAGATATCCTTTGAAAGTGCTTTATTTTGATTTATTGAGCTTTTCATTGCATTCTGTTTTGAAGTTGGGTAATTTCATCACTATATTCCTTTTTACATCATGTGCACTTATAATTCTTAGTTTTGATATTAACTATGAAGGTTTGTTGCAATGCTTGTAAGAAACCAGTCAAGGCCAGTCAATATGCAGCTCATGCAGGTTGGGGTTTTAGTATCTTTATCAGAATTCTTCGTTTTTTTTTCTTTTATTTGTCAAGGTCTGCCAATAGGCACATTGGAGGGTTGTGTAGCGATGTCATTGTTTGCATATTGTTTTTTTATGAATTGTTTTCTTAATTGCTCTGACAAAATCAGTTACTGAACACTTTGTAGGTGTTAATATTCCTCCAGTTTATCTTTTGTATTTACCTAGAAGATCTGGAGCATACTTCCTGTGGATATGGGCATGACTGTTGCTGGTTGACTTGGACATGGATGTTGGAAATGAAATCCTTAGGCTGTTTGGTAATGGCTGAAGTGACTAAGTGAACGACTTATTGCTTTGTCTTTTAGTGGATAAAATAATTAAATAATGGAATATTCTAAGGTATAGTAATCAATCCCACTTGAGTTTCAGCCATTAAGGAGCTCACAATCTTATTAGTAACTTATCCACTAGAAGATAAATCGATAAATCTCAGTTCAGCCACCTCAGTTGTTATCAAACAACTCCTTAGTATTTTGTTAGTGTATTTTAATTTAGTCACTACATTTGTAACTTATGTATTTAGGGATGTGCTGTTTATGTACTTACATTTGTTATTTTTATTGTCACTATTTCTTCCCATTTATAGGAACAATGGTGATATATAAATACATAACATCAGAAAACAAATTTGGATCCATGCTTGGGGGCAACTATGAAAGCAATCTTTTTACTGATGAGATTAATAAAGAAGTTTAGGGAACAGAGGAAAAATCTCTCCACTCCATGTTTATTGGTTTAGAAAAAAAATCATGATAGGGTTCCTAGAGAAGTCATTTGGTGGCTTTTGGGAAAGAATGAGGCTTTAAGTGGGTATGTTGATATTATTAGGGATATACATGAAGGCACAGTAATTGGTGTGAGAACTAAGGAAGGGGAGATGATAGATTTTCCAATCGCTATGGGTTTACACCAACTATCAACTACTATCAACACTTGGTCTTATATTTTTACATTAGTTATGGATGTACTAACTAGACATTTGCAGGAGCTTCAATGGTGTATGTTGTTTTTTGTTGATATAGTATTGATATATTATAGATGGGTTGAATTTGAACTTTAGCATATCATCATTATTGTTGAGTGGTCCGATTTGTTTTTATTTAGTTAGGAAGTTGTTGGGCCTTAGGCCCATTAGTTTATGTTTTTTTAAGTTGTGACTATTCAGCTTTTAGTAGCCACCCTACTAAGGGCATCCTTGTAATATCTCATCTTTAAGTTAAATATAAATATAATGAGAGGTAGGCGGCTAGGGTTAATTTTCACAATCCTGGTTGACCTCCTACTCTTTTCTTCTTCTCCTTCCTTCTCTACTGCTGAAATCTTCATCTTCCCCCTCTTTCCTTTCACAAGAAACTTGACTGAATCAGCAAATAGTGATTTCTACTATTATCTTTATTATTTTTATGCTTTCAATTGGGATCTAATCCATTCTTCTCCTTGGTATGCTAATAGCTTATGCCAGTATTGCTTCTATAGACATATTGACAATAATGTCAAATTTGAATTAGACATTACATTTGAGAACACATTTAGCCTAACCAAAATATGATAATGCATGTATGCTTGTGGTGGCTGGATGGAGTGCATGCATATCTGGATAACAATTATTACTACTTAGTACTAAATAAACTTGGTAACAGCCTCCGTTGCAACCTGGGTGACCAGGGTTCAAATCTTGGAAACAGCCTCTCTGTATGTGCAGGGGTAAGGCTGTCTACATCGGTCCCTCCCCAGACCCCACATTGGTGGGAGCCTCACGCACTGGGCTGCCCTTTTAGTAGTAATAAACTTGTTTAGTAATGATATGGACATATTTGGATTCATAACTCAAATATAATGAATTTTATCAATGCATACATAATTTACATATCTACATAGTTACATACATGAATACATGCAGAATATATAAGAAGACATACACATTTCTTTAATAGTATAGTACACTGCAACATAGATATAAGTTTAGATGCATTTCATATTTAAATCATAGACGAATGCGACCTACAATGTGGACAGATTAGAGAAATCTAGTGTTTCTGTTGATGAAATTGTTTCAGTCTTGAGGCTTTCCTCTCATGTTTTTGTCCTTCAATTAGATTTTCATTGTGGTGCCAAATAAACTTAAACTTTTGTATCTGATATGGTGCTTTACTGAAAGTGTTCTATTTTCTATTTTTATTTTTCAGAACTCTGTAGATCATTCAGTTCTACAGAAGAAAATGGTTTGGAGCTTGATGGTGATACTGGGCATAAAAAACCTCCACGGAAGGGGAGGAAAAAGTTACAAACATCTCAGGATAGTATGCTCTATTTCTCATCTTCTGTATGCTCTTATTAATTTCTTCTTTTTTTGTAAAGTAATTTTAGTGGGTTATACTTTTTAGCTAGTCTGAGACCTTGCAATAGAGCCAACAGTTCAGCCTTCAAAGAGTTTCCCCTCCCAATTGTCCCTGAAAACATTGCCATAATCCTCCTTTCTTAGTTAAGCTTATTTCCTTGTTTTGCTAGGTTAAATAAAGAAATGTTTGAATAGTAATATATTCGTTGTTTTTGATATCTCTCTTCAAGTAGTTATCTTCATGTTGTTGAGATTTTTTTACCTTCTTAATGGGTGATTGAGTCAGGTTGCCCATTCATTATGAAACTTTCATGGGATTATTTGCAAAATTACTAAAGGTGCCTTGTCATCTCCTAGACCAAGCTACAACAGTAGGGGAGCAAGAAAGGTCTGAGTCTGTAGATGCCGATGAAAATGCTGCATCTGAATCCAATATGGATGACCAAACTGGAATAACCTACTCCTCCAAGGAGGCAAAAAGTAATTATTTCTGCTTCTCTATCTCTTTTCCCACATGATCCTACTCAGTTCATATTACTTCAATATGTGAACCTTTTCATTCACAGGGTGCTTATTAAGATTTTGGTTGTTGTAAGGTTATTTATTATGTGGAATTGTGGATCTTGATAGCTGATGTTATATGGATCTTGATATTTGCTTAGATGAGGATGGTGTTTGGAATTTGACACATTCTGCTAGCAAAATGTGCTTGTGATATTTATTGACACATTTCCTAACATTTTGGTATACTAAAGGTAATAATTTGACACTTGTGTCAATGGAACTCTCATATTTTAATGATTGAGTTGATGAAAATAATATTTTAATGATGGAGTCTTATTATTTGCAGTTTTCTGGTTAACAACAGACATTTGTTGTCGCTGTTCTTCTTAATAGAAATTTTCATAGTATATTGCCCATGGTTTCATGTCTTGTTCTAGACTCATCCAAGAGAATAAACGAATACAATAGAATAATTGCATAAAATAATCCATACTTAAAAACTAGCTTTTGTATTAAATGAAAAGAGGAGTGCTATTACTACATGCATTAGGTTGGTATAGTGGTTGTGTTAATCCATTAGAGTTATGACATTCTTGTGTTAATCCATTACTACATGCATTAGGTTGGTATAGGGCCCTTAGTCATCCTGATCGAGAAGAAAAAAAGGTAAGTTCAATGAGTGGGAAGAACACTAGGATGGCCCATTGGCCCCTGGTGTTAAGGTGGAAGCTTTAATGTGATTGGGTTTATTAATGAGATAAATAAGCACATTGAGGTAGATAGACGCTTTATACAGGAGAGAGTGGCTTCAGGAGAGGTGTGTCTACCTTTCATTGCACCAGAAGAGCAGCTAGCAGATTTTCTAACTAAGGTCCCAAAGGCAAAGCTTCAACATTATGTAAGCAAGCTGGGCATGATTGACATCTATGCTCAGCTTGAGGGGGAGTGTAGTGAGAATGGGCCAAATGAGCCTTGGTGTTCTTTGTTTCTTTTAAGTACTATTTAAAAGTTATCTTTCTTAGTTATGGGCCTTCTTTTATTTTCTTTAATTATTTCATTAGTGCTGGCCGCCCCATTAAGGGCATCCAAGTAATTGTACTCAGACTTAGAATTATTAATAAAAGTGATGAAAGGAAGCTAGAGAGAGAGGTTTGAATTCTTCTTTTCTCTCTTCCCTTCTTTTTTTCTTCCACAACCTGTTGCTGAAACTTCTTTCTTCTTCTTTCTCTTTCTCTCTTTTCTTCTGTTCTTGCATTATCTGAATTTCTGTATGTGTAATTTTCAACTGATATATTAATCAATGGTGTTTTAAAATCCATGTTGGATCATACTTTGGGCAAGCTGAGTACCTGCTTTGAAGAATTTACACAGCATCAGGCCTGGGCACTTGGGATGGGTCCATTCAAATTTTAACGAATCCTCAACCTGAGCCTGCCCAAGTTGCACCCCTAGGCATGATCAATACCTATAATCAGCCTGAGGAGTGTTGATATTATATCAATATTTGTATGAGGATACACAGCCAGGTGTATTCTGTTTTTTTTTTTCTTTTTTTTTTTGTATTGTTGAGATAATATAAATAGAAGAAAGAGGCTGCATTCCTCATACTTTTATTTTTTTTAATTTTTCCCAATTGATCTCTTTTTTCTCGATTTCTTCTTGTCTTCTCTCTTCTCCCTTATCCAATCACTATTTTTTGCTGATAACCAAACAAGTAACTGTATCAAGTATTAAGCCTGTTTTTTGTTTCAAAATCATTCTATTTCTTCTGCCCTAATGATGTTAACAAGTAACAAAACATCAATTTAAATTGTACTCAAATCAACTCAGCCTTAACCCCAGCTGTGTTTAGGTTATATGGTTTTTCATCTAGATAGAAATCTTTCACTGAAATGATATGCATATTTCTGATATTTTGAGTTGACATGGTTCATCCATTTCCTCTTACCTTCAGGAACTTCTATGGATGGGGGCCCTGTAATGGATGGCTCAGGGGTTAGTCCCAGAAGTGCAAACTGCTCAGCAGGTGTAATGTCTCCTTCAAAAAAACATACTAAGTTGTATGTCGCTTCACCTTTGTCATAGTAGAGCTGGTATCTTGGTTCATGGCTTCTGTACTTCAGTGTCTCAGACATGCAACCTTTTAGTTACTTCTTTTTCAAGTTTTGTGGCTAGTCATTTTATCTCATGGAAGTGTTTGTACATAGATATTCTAGTTTTGGAGCTTAGAATATTATGGATGCTGTTTGTTCCAAATTTAATTCATTTTTTATGGGTAATTCATCTTTTCTTTTCTGCTTTTCGCTTGTAGGATGGCAGCTGAGGGCCTTCTACTTTCAGATGATATAGGAAAAGCATGTGGTGTAACTGGAAATATGGGGATAAACTACCATAAAGCACTAACCTGTAAGGCTAATTTTAAATGCCTTTGAGGCTATAACTTTTCCCTTAGACATGGTTAATACAATCCTCTTAATAAACATTTAGGGTATTGAATACTAGTGAAATATTAATTGGAGCAAGAGGAAAAAGTAGGTACTATGATGAAGGCCACCTAATGAATGGAATGACAGGACAAAAAAAAAATTGTTGGTCATAATAAGGCCAACCAGATGGTACAGATGATATAAGAGAAACAATAGATAATTGTAAAAGCCTAGCTTGACAAGGTCAGTCCCCATACAGTTGACTCTTCTCCTGGCCAAACTATCAGCCTATGAATTAGCTGATATCTGAGTCAGACCAAAAAGCATATGGGTCGAAGTGGTAAGATATGATGTTAATGGATGAAACTGAACAGAATGGAATGTCAAAACAGGATTCATTTAGTCAAGTCAATCCAATATAGTCAGGACAAGGCTTGGATGATGATGATGAATCCATTAAAGAGAGATTTTTTACTTTGGATGCAAGAGATACGCTGGACTCTATGTTGTGATGATATCTGAATGCATTAGATGTACCCTTTCGGTTTAAACTAATCAGATGAATACTTAGTAACTTTTATTCCAATCTCATTGTATTTCTCTCTAGTTTATTGGTTCCAATGCATTTGATCTCTGTTGATGTGGTGGAAATAATACCAGATGCTCCAGTTCCACTTGCAACCAAAACTTACCATTCACAAAGAAATAATCGTCTACGGTCAGCACTCGGCCACTTTTACTATGAGGCATCAAGAAATTGGAATGATCCTTTGAGCCCAAAACTAGTACAGGGAAATGGTATGCTACCGCTACAGGATTCTTCACCAAATCACTTACTACATGAGCAAACAGATGGCATGCTCCAAAAGGTCTGCATTTTAGCTCATACATATGACATGGACCTCGTTGCTTCTCTTACTGAGTCTACATTAACTCACCTAAGATAATAAATAGAATAATTTATTTTGTCCACAAAATGATTCCAAGAGACGAAGATGCATGACATTTTTGTTTTCTGCATACCTTGAAAAACGTCCTTACTCCTTATCATATCAATATGTATATATAAATCCAATATACATCAATTGAAATCTTAATAATTTTGACCTTCCTTTCTATTAATAATGAAATAAACTTGTTAGCGTATATTTATCAAAAAAAGGTGTTAGCATATGTATAAAGGTGTACAAGTAGAATGGATAGAATATCTTTGACCAACAGAATATGGCAAAATATACAGAAGTACATAGTCAATGCTTCAGATTCTTGTATTCTTCCTATCAAAATCTTTTCGCTTCATGTCTTTAAGTCCTACAAGACCAAAGGTCAGTCCATGATGCATGAATATATGTCTCCTTGCTTATTTTTCACAGTTTCCATCATTTTGCATGAAAGATTGAAGCATGAGTGCATAATCACAGTTGTCATTACCAGAGGCAGAGTGAGCTAAATGACTTAATGAAATTCCATCATTTATAGATTATTGAATTTTGTTGAAGATTAATTAGTTTTATGATGTTTTTCTGAGTAGATGTTTTATGTTAGTTGTTAGATAGGAGGTGGGGACCACAGTAGTTATGTGAGTCCAAATTTTATTATGTTTTTGAGTGTTATATATGTTGTTTTATGTTTTGCTGCCCTATAAGGGCATAGTTGTCTTTGTACTGTTCTATTATTTTAGTATAAATAATAAGTGAAGGGGGCGGCCAGATCATTGCTCTCTTTTCTTTTCAACTTCTCTTCTTCTCCTTCTCTCTTCCTTCTCTCTTCAAGAAACTACTTACTTTCATATTTTTTAATTCAGCAGATTCCTACTTGGTATCAGAGCATCGGCTAGGGTTTCTTGAAGCATTCTCATGCAGCCCTAGATCAGTCGACTGCATGAAGTAGTAAGGGGCTGATCGATCTACTCTATTGCCCAGTTCTTGGAGTTTTTGGTGGGATCTAGACATCAAGAAGGTGATCTACTGTTCGACATCAAAATCAGGAAGAACTGGAGTATGGGGAAGAGTCCCAGAAAAGTTGGACTCTTTGTTTTTGATCTGATCTTGGGCGCCCAAGTATTGTTAGTTTTCTTTTGATTTTCTGAAGAGGGTAGTTTGGTTTCTGAAATTTTCTAGGCCTCCCGGAGTGATCGATTCACTTTTCTCTCTGTTGGGAGGCGTGGGAAGGAGAGAGATTTCCCTCTAGCTAGGGTTTTCTTCTTCCGGAAGTGATGCGGCGCGATCTGGTCACTCCTAGCTGGCACTCACGTGTATCGTAGCGGACTGCTTCGTGGGCCCGTCACTTGGTCGCGCCGGGCTTCGACGCTGGGCTGTCGCTCTCGCCAAGTCAGCGTTTAGGTGTCACCGTTTCATAGGTTGGGTCAAATCATCCTTCATCAATTGCCCCCCACTCCTCGAGCTAAGAGTACTGCCTTAGCGCGGGGAGTTTATGAAGCGCGATGGACTGATTTGACCGAAATTCAAACTTGATTGACTGTCCTCCTTAAATGCATTTGCGGGAATCAAGAGATTTTCTGACCTTCCTGACTTTTCGGATTCCGAAAATGTGCTGAGGTGGCTTTTAACTCCGAACGTCGTGCGGCTGCGACTACCTTAATTATGGAAGATGTGCCGCCACTCGCCTTCGGTTTTCAGAAAGCGTGCGGTCGGGGCGCATGCGGGCCGTTGGATCTGCTTTGATCTGGGCCGTCAGTTTGAAAGGGTGGAGACTATAAATAGGG
The DNA here is from genome assembly GCF_055504915.1 of Nelumbo nucifera. Classification (NCBI taxonomy): domain Eukaryota; kingdom Viridiplantae; phylum Streptophyta; class Magnoliopsida; order Proteales; family Nelumbonaceae; genus Nelumbo; species Nelumbo nucifera. Next base: position 99,239,267 of record NC_142651.1, read on the forward strand.
GGCCCCCTCGGGCCTCATTTTCTCCCACGCCATCTTGCTGTCTTTGGATTCTGAGGTCGGGCACTTCACCTAGTCTACCCGAATTCCTCAGCTTGCTTCGTTCCATCTCCTCTGGTGAGTCCTAATCGCTGTCAGCCATATCTGGGTACCCATATCGCACCTACCACAGGGGTGATAATCAGGACAATGATGCTCCCTCGAGCTCGGGGCGAGCCTGGGAGCAGATCCCGGAGGCCTCTGGCGATGTAGCGTCTACTTCTAGTGGGAGGGAGCTCGACACTTTCGGCCCTTCCTCCATGACAGCGGAGAGACTCAGGTCTCTAATCCGCTACTTTCGCCTCCCTGGGGACCTGGTCTACAGCCTCCCTACTGGCAACTTCCCTTGGGAGCATGGTCCCAATGACATAGTAATCTTTCAGGAACAGCTCGAGGCTGGCTTGCGTCTCCCCCTGCACCCCTTGATAGTGGAGGTGCTAAATCATTTTAACGTCACCATTGACCAGCTTCATCCCAACGCCATTCGAAATATGGTTGGGACTATATCTTTGTGTTACGAGTACTGTCTTCCTTTGGACCTTGATATTTTTGCCTCTATCCTCTGTATAAAAAATGTTTCTCCTGGGGTTCCTCTGGAGAGGCGCTTTTACTATCTCTCTCTCCGTCCCGGCTATAAGCTCTTGTACGAGCTGCCGAACAAGATTCCCGCCTGGAAGCGGGATTATTTTGTGGTTCGCAACCCTGAGGGGTGGCCCTTCCCAACCGCTTGGAGGGGCGCCATCTAGGACCCCGAAGCCGAGCTGGACCTTGAAACTCGGAAAACGATGCTGTCCTGGGCATCGGTAGGCTTCCTCTGCTCGGACTACTTGACCGAGGAGAAGCTCGTGCAGGCCGGTTTGAGCCCGGGTAGGTTGTCTTTTTAGGTCGTGTGGTTTCTGTAACGATGTCGTACTCACATTCGCATGCATATATTTCATTCTTGCTGAACTAATATTGATGCTCTTCTTGGCAGCCATCATGTCTAGTGCTGATTCGCGCTGCCTTCTCTCGAGCAGCCAAAGGCGCCATGCGAAGAGGATGCGCCCCGACCGGACTCCTCCCTCAGGAGGTGCTGAGTTCGGGTCTGCTGAGCTGGTTTTTTCCTCCCCTCCGCCCGAGATTCCGGCACCCCCTCCCGAGGGAACTAGCGGGGTTGACTTCGGAGGGGATGAGCTCCCTCATCAGGGGGAGGCTCCCTGTAACCCCCTCCAGCCACGCCCTTACCTCCGGTTCCCAGTAGGGAAATGGAATGGGGTGAACGATTACCTCGTGGCTCACCGGAGGAGCCGGAAGGCGATTACTAATGATGAGGTCGCTCAGTGGGGGAATATGGAGCCCGGGGACCTCTCCGCATTTGCCTCTGCCCATTGCATGGTGGTAAGTGACCTTTTTCCCTTTTTCTCTCTTGTTTTGCTCCTCTCCGTTGTCCTCTGATCTTCTCTTCCGTCGGCAGGTGAATTCCGCCATCCATGCCATGGCTCTCTAGACGCACATCCATCGCGTCGACGCCCTCGACCAGCGGGCTGCTAACAAGAAGCTCCAAGGCGAGCTCGACCGGATCCGGGGCGAGCTCCATCACACCCGCAAGGGGAGCGAGTCTCAGGAGCTGCTCGTCCACGACCAAGAGGCTCAAATCGCCCAGCTTTCTGAAGAGAGCACGCGTTACAGGGAGGAATCGTCGAGGACTGCGGTGGAGAGGGAGCTCCTCAGGCAGCAGGTGCGGGACTTGGAGTCCACTCTTCTAAATCGGACTCAAAACTTTGATCAGATGGTGGAGGCTGAGCGAGAGAAAGCGGTCTGGGATTTTAAAGACTCCCAGGAATTTCAGGACCTCCAGGCAGAGTATGGTTCGGGTTCGTACCGCTCTGGGTTTAAGCTTTGTCGGTGGCTGGTTCGGAAGTTCTCCGGACTCAACCTCGACGGCATTACCATGAAGGGTCTGTCTCCTGAGACGGCGGACCAAGCGGAGGAAGAGGAGCCTGACTCTCCAGAGGATGAGGAGGCGGATCCCTGAGGCGGTGTTTCTCTGGACTTCTGGTGGCTTCCGGGTGCCGTAAACCCGGTCTTTCACAAGTCTTTGGTTGGGCGGTTGTGCCCTGTGATAGTCAGACTTTCCCGAGCTGTTTAGCTCAGTTACCGCATTTGTTATTTTTCTTCTCTCTTTTTTTTTTTTGAAGTGACAATGAAAGTTCTCCCTTTTTTCTTCCAAGTATGATGTGCTCTCTTTATCTTTGCTAAGGCGATCTCAACACCCAAGCTATTAGAGCTACGTACCCAAAGTAGAACTCCTCGATAATTGTTTCCTTGAACTGTTCCTTAAACCATTTTAGGCATCTTTATGGTGCACGATAAAGTGATTACCACGTGTGCCCGAACTATATGCTAGTTGGTTTTTCTCTAGTTCGATCATCGTACTAGAACAAGCTATTCTTGGTGGGGTTTGAGCCTGAGCTGCTTACACTCCTCACTTGAAGTTCGCCCATGTCTTTAAGACAACTGGGTCTGATTGCGTCGAGATCGTGTTAGCCCGGCATTTTGGCCCTTAGGCTCTGGGAGTGATTTATAGTTCACTTTTAAAGTTCGTCCGTGCCTCAAAGGTTACCGAGTCTTATTGCGCCGAGATCGTGTTAGCTCGGCATTTTGGCCCTTAGGCCTTGGGAGTGGCTCGTGGCCTGCTCGGTTGTTACAGATAGTATTGTCTTAAGTTGACAATATTCCATGCCCGAGGTACTTGTCTCCCTTCGAGGGTCTCGAGCTCATACGTTCCTTCCCTGAGTACTCGTTTCACTCGGTAAGGTCCTTCCCAGTTAGGCCCAAGCTTGCCAGCGCCGGGCTCAAGTACCATAACCTTTCGAAGAACCAGGTCGCCGACGCAGAGGTTCCGCTTCTTGACCCTGGTGTTATAGTACCGAGCTACTCTCTGCTGGTAGGCTGCAGTCCTGATATACACGAGGTCCCTTCGTCGAGTAGATCGAGGTTGGTACGGAGCTCGTTTTCATTCGTCTAATCATTGTATGCTTCTAGTTGTAGCGTAGGCACCTCGATCTCTACAGGGATCACTGCTTCGGTGCCGTAGGTGAGATCGAAGGGTGTTTCTTCCGTGGCGTTCTTCTCCGTCGTCCGGTAAGCCCATAGGACGCTAGGTAACTCATCTGCCCACAACCCTTTAGCCCGGTCCAGTCGTGCTTTCAGTCTGCGGAGGATGGCTCTGTTCGTGACTTCTGCCTGACCGTTTGCTTGAGGGTGTGCGACCGAAGTAAAATTCTGTCGGATTCCCATGTCTTGGCACTAGTCTTGGAATTTGATGTCTTTGAACTGCTTGTCGTTGTTAGAAATCAATACCCGAGGTAATCTGAAGCGGCACACGATGTTTTTCCAAAAGAAGTTTTGGGCATTCCGGGCTGTGATTGTTACAAGGGGTTCAGGTTCCACCCACTTGGTGAAGTAGTCCACTGCTACTACTAAGAACTTCCTCCTGTCTGTTGCTGGCGAGAATGGCCCGAGTAGATCGGCGGCAGGTTGGTGGTGAATATTGGCGTGCTTCTGGCATTTGTTGCTTTTTTAACAAGCTCAATAGCGTCTGCCTTCATTGTTGGCCAATAGTACCCTTGTTGAAGTGCCTTCTGGGCGAGGGCCTTGCCCCCCAGGTGTCTGCCGCACAATCCCTCATGAGTGTCGCGGAGTACATGCTCGGTTTCGGTAGGTCGCAAACAATGCAGATAGGGGAGCGTGTAAGATCTCCAGTATAGCCGTTCGCCTATCATGACATATTTGGCTGCCTGGCGCTGCACCCTTCTGGTTGCATTGCGATCTATGGGGAGGGTCCCGTGTAGCAAGAAGCTCGCGAGTGGGTCAATCCAGCTCGGCTCTGCTTAAACGACGGGAGCAACCTCCTTTCCCCCCCCCCAAGAGAATGCTAGGCCGAGGCAAGTCCTCTATGTACACGGTTCCCATGGTGATGTCGCTGGCGTTGGCTAATCTGGACAGGGCATCGGCCTTAGTGTTCTCCGACCTTGGGATTTGCCTAACAAGGTGTGACTAGAAGTTGAGCAGGGCCTCTCTTACTTTGGCTAAGTAAGCTATCATGGTTGGCTCGCGAGCTTCGTACTCGCCGGTGACCTGGTTGACCACGAGTTGGGAGTCGCTGCAGATAACGATGTGCTTTGCTTTTACTTCTCTGGCTAGGGCCAGTCTAGCTATCAACGCCTCGTACTCCGCTTCATTGTTAGATGCCGCGAACTCGAAGCGTAGCGCATACTCCAGTTTCGTGTCACTTGGGCCGTGCAGAACTATTCCGGCTCCGCTGCCCTGTTGGTTCGAGGAGCCATCTACGTGAATGATCCAGGGCTCCTCATCCCAGCTCACGGTTGGCCAAACTAGGAGAGACGCCGCACTGGCTGCTACCTCACGAGGTTCGGACTCGACCGGCCTGGGAGCTTCGGGCTCACCCAAGCTGGGAGCCTTGTGCTCAACTGGCCTGGGGGCTTCGGAGCTGAATGTGCATTCAGCTATGAAATCTGCTAAGGCTTGGGCCTTGATGGCAGTTCGCGGCTTGTACTGGAGGTCGTACTCGCTGAGCTCAACGGCCCACTTCGTCAACCGACCAGAGACCTCGGGCTTAAGTAAGATTTGCCTCAGAGGCTTGTCGGTGAGAACGATAACAGTGTGAGCCTGGAAGTACGGGCGGAGCTTCGGGCTGCAATTACCAGTGCGTAAGCCAGCTTTTCTATCTCTGGGTATCTCGTCTCTGCTCCCTGCAATACTTTACTAACATAATAGATGGGTCGCTGAACCCGATCTACCTCTTTTATTAGTACCGAACTGACCACTTCGTTGCTTACCGAGAGGTACAATTCTAAAATATCACCCTCCTCGGGCCGGGTTAAGAGTGGCACACTAGCGAGGTATTTCTTGAGCTCGTCGAACGCGAGTTGGCAGTCTTGGGTCCATTCGAACCCTTTTCTCTTAATTGCCTTAAAGAACGGCAGACAGCAGTTCGCCGATTTAGACATGAAGCGGCTTAGGGCGGCTATGCGGCCATTCAACCTCTGAACCTCCTTCAACTTCCGGGGTGGTCTCATATCTAAAATGGCTTTAATCTTATCCGGGTTGGCCTCAATGCCGTGCCGGTTAATGATGTATCCTAGGAACTTGCCCGAGGTCACACCGAATACACACTTGTTTGGGTTCAGTCTCATATTAAACTTACGCAAAATTTCAAAAACAGAATGCAAGTCTTGTATTAACTCATGTGAGAATTGGGTTTTGACGACCATGTCGTCTGCATAGCATTCTACTTTTCTGCCGATTAACGGCACAAACAACTTATTTACAAGTCTTTGAAAGGTTGCCCCTGCGTTTTTCAACCCGAAGGGCATAACCTTGTAACAGTACAGACCGAACTCCGTGATGAAGGCAGTCTTTTCTTCGTCCGCTGGGTCCATCTTGATTTGGTTATAGCCCGAATAGGCGTCCAAGAAACTTAGCAACTCGTGCCCTGAGGTCGCATCCACCAAGCGGTCAATTCTGGGGAGTGGAAATGAGTCTTTTGGGCAAGCCCGGTTTAGGTCGGTGTAGTCGACGCACATGCTCCACTTGTCGTTGGCCTTCTTTACCAAGACAGGGTTGGCCACCCAGCTAGGGTAGTGGACTTCTCTTATGAAGTCAGCTGCGAGGAGCTTCTCGACCTCCTCGTTGACCGCTTTCCACCGCTTCAGGGCTAGGTTGCGTTTCTTCTGTCTAACGAGCCTAACTACAGGATCAGTATTCAGGTTATGAGTTATAAGGTCGGGGTCTATACCGGGCATCTCTGCCGCGGAGATGCACCAATTTGAAGCTTACCAATTCGGATCATAGAGGTTCCCGGACGGAAGCACCAATCTGAAGCGTCCTAGTCGGATCGGCTGCTAAGGTCGGGACTGCGACTGTTTCTTCCATGGGCGCGGCTTGTTCTTCGCTTTGCTCCGTAGGCCGCTCCAGTTCGAGGCTGTTGGCCACCTTGGTCTTTCCCTTCAGGGCGGCGACGTAGCACTTGCGGGACTCGAGCTGGTCGCCCCGCGCTACCCCCACACCGAAGTCTGTTGGGAACTTCATAGCCAAATGGTAAGTGGAGACCACCGCCCGTAGGACATGGGTGATCAGCCGACCTATTATGGCGTTGTAGGGGGAGAGGGTCGCGACCACTAGGAAGTCGTGTTTGAATCTGACCACGCAAGGCCACGTGCCGACTTCCACAGGTACTGTTATCTTTCCAAGGGGCCGGACTTCTTCTCCGCTGAAGCCCACCAAAGGGGTGTCCGCAGGCCTCAAGTCACTTTTCTGCAACTGAAGCTGATCGAACGCGGCTTTGAAGAAGATATCTGCCGAGCTGCCTGAGTCAACGAGTACGCGCCTGACCTCGAAGTCGTTGATCCTCAACTTTATAACAAGTGCGTCATCATGGGGGTAGTGTACTCCTCGCGCGTCATCTTCTGTGAAGAAAATTGGCTCTCCTGTCCTCGACCGCTTTGGAGGGTTCTGCTATTCTCGGGCGGCCTCACGAACTGACGTCCGAGCCGCTGCTGAAGTACAACCCGCAACGATCAAGCCTCCCACTATCATGTGGATGGTCCCTCGCACCGGCCTCTCTTCTGGAGGCTGCCTCTGTGGTTGTTCGGCCGGCCTGCTGCTGGACTCGGGAGCATACTTACCGTGCTCCCCTTGCCGACCTGCTTTATTATTACTATTACTATTATTATGCACAAATTTTCTTAAATACCCGCGACGGATGAGCTCTTCAATCTCGTCGCGGAGGGTTTTACAATTTTCGGTACTATGACCGTGATCTCTATGAAAACTACAGTATAGATTCTTGTTTCTTTCATTGGGATTCCCCTTCAAACGAGGTGGCCACTTCACATACGGGGCGTCCTTGATTGCCATCAGGATTTCGGCCCGCTTCGCGTTCAGTGGGGTGTAATCAGTTCGGTCCGCCACAGGAGCTCGGAACGACTGATTTGGCTTTGCCCCTCGACCTGCGTCCTTTTTCCTTCGGCTGTCCCCTTGACTGGAAGGCTCTCCTTCCCTCTTCCTCGGTGGCTATAAACCTGTCTGCGAGCTTAAGGAATTCGGTTATGGTCTTTGGTTGGTTGACGACCATGTGCCACTTGAACTCCTTATGTGCCACAAGCGTCGTTGAACCGCTTGATGTAGCCCTGGATGGACTCTCCCTCTCTTTGCACTATGCTGAGGAGACTCTCTTCAGTTTGCGGACACCGCTTGCTGGTAACGAAGTGGGACGTGAAGGCTTGTGCGAACTATGCCCAACTTCTTATCGACCCAGGTGCTAGGTTCTGGTACCACGTACGGGCCGCTCCCCTAAAAGTGGTGGGGAAGGCCACGCACATGCACGGCTCGCTGGCTCTTGCCAGGTGCATCTGCGATTGGAAGGCATCTACGTGATCATTTGGGTCGAACGACCCGTCGTACTTGTCAAGAGGGGGGAGCTTAAAGTCTTTAGGCATTGGGACTGCCAGGAGCTCGGGAGACAGGGGGGATTGAACTGAAAGGATGGGGGCCTTGGCTTCACCCGAGCTTACTTCTTCTTTGCCTCCGAGCTCGGACAGGTCGTGGGTGGCAGACCGGCGAGCTCGGCGGCGACGTCTCTGCTTCTTGGCGGGCTCGACATTCGTGCTGCTCACTTCTGTACTGTTAGGAACGGTGTGTGCAAGAAGCAGCTCAGGCCGCTGGTGATGGCTACGGACAGAGGGCTCCTGCTTGGAGCCTGCAGCTAGGATCTCGAACCGGTTCTCTAAGAACGGGGCACCGGGCTTGGAGGGCTGGGATCCTTCTGACTTGACCTCCCGTGGCGAAGCCGGAGTGGTCGGCCTTTCCTGCCTGCTGCGGGAGGAGGCCTGGCTCCTTGGAGGGTTCCGGGGGGCCTTTCTTTGGCGGGAAAGGTGCTTCTGTTGACGATGGGACCTAGCCTGCTGCGAGGCTGGGTGTCGAGGAGGGAGTTGCGATTGCTGAAGCTGAGGTTGCGGTAGCAGGGGAAACTGCTGCTGATACTGGTACTGAGAGACCTGGTGCAGCACGTGCTGTTGATAGATCTGAAACTACTGCATTTGAACCTGCATGGCTCGCATGCACTGCACCAAATCTTCCAGCTGGTTCAGGCTGGCCGTTGGGGGCACAACCGAGGGTTCAGTGAAGGTCGTTCCGACTGTGGTAGGGAGTGGAGCAACGATGGGTGCCCCTGCAAGAGGCACGTTCAAACTAGGGATCCCGTCCACTGAGAGGGGGACGGTGAACTGTCCGATATAGACAGTAGGGAGCTGGGGCTGTTCCGTGGAGTTATTCATCTCCGTGCTTCGTCCGATGTTGCTAGAGAAAGCCATGAGCGTTGAGTTTTTCGGAGAGTAAGAAGATGCGAAAGTTTAGAGGAAGGCTTTTTGAAGCGATTCCCACAGACGGCGCCAATGATGCGGCGCGATCCGGTCACTCCTAGCTGGCACCTACGTGGCTCCTGGAAGGTACCTGAGATGAGGAAGAAGTGTCCCTGGGGGGTTTACCCGATGGGGATACTCCGATGCTTAAGTTAGTACTATGAAGGAGAGGCAAGAAGGAGACGAAGGCTAAGAGTGCAGATAGCGCGTTCTCACTATACTTGAGAGATTAGAGGTCTCTAGAAGAAGTTTCTCTTCTGCCCTGAGGGCTTTTATAGGGACACTCACACTAGGTCGGGCATAACCGCCACTGGGCTCCTACCACAGCCATTACTTGCCAGGGCTGCGCGGGTGGCCGTTGTGGCGTACACCTCGCCCGGGTTTGTGACACGTTTCCGAAGTGGCAGGCACGCCTTTACCTACTGAGAGATGTGACGCAGACTGTCGAAAGGACTGGGACTGCGCCATCAGTAGAGGATATGGCGCAGTCTGACTAGTATGGTCTGTCAGTCGGAAGCTTCCTGAAGAGCGCTAGTGCGGCTTGTCCGCGAGCTATTTTGCGGCAAGCTTGGAGCACTCTAGTATTACCCTTAGTGGAATTGGTCCTTGTAATAACTTGTCTGCTAGGGAACTCGGGCGAGTTAATAACTTTAGCTTGTGAGCTACAGTTGCCTCGGAGTATCTCTTCAAAGATAGCCCGGGGAGCCCGGAGTTCGCTTCGCAGCGGACTGCTTCGTGGGCCCGTCACTTGGTCGCGCCGGGCTTCGATGCTGGGCTGTCGCTCTTGCCAAGTCAGTGCCTACGTGTCATCGTTTCATAGGTTGGGTCAAATCATCCTTCATCAGGGAGGGTTGGTTTCTGTGTGTGATATTAAATTATTTTTTGAAGGTCTCCAATCTATTTTTTTCTTACTGTTGAACTGTTTGAAGTAAAATGGAGAGTTGGAATACCGAGATGAAATCTACTAGTACTGTGGGATTGGGTGTTGGAGGTAATAGTGATATTTTTGGGTCTGGAATCATTACTACAGTAAAACTTGATGGTACAAATTATTTGGAGTGGGCACAATCAACTAAGATGGCTATTGGTGCTCGTGGAAAATTCGGGTATCTCACTTGGGAGGAGAAGAAACCTGATACAGACTCTTCCCGATGGGTGCAAGAGAATTACATGGTAATGTCTTGGCTATGTAATTCTATGTTACCTCATATTGCAAAAGTTTCCTATGGGATAATACTGCTAAGGAGATTTGGGATGAAGTGATTGAAACCTACTCTCAAAAGCAAAATGAAGCCAGAGCCTATCAGTTAAGAAATCAGGTGATAAGTATGAAATAGGGAGAAAAACCCCTTGTTGTGTATTTCTCCATGCTGAAAACCCTATGGCAGGAAATGGATCACTTAGAAACTGTGGTATGGGAAAGTGTAAATGATGTAGCAACTTATCACAGATTGGTAGAGAGGAATAGGGTTTTTGAGTTCTTGGCGGAGTTGAACCCTGAATTTGACATTGCTAGGTAGCATATTCTTTCTAGGGAGGGTGTAACACTCTCTCAGGCCTATGCTTGTCTCTGGAGAGGAGAGTAGGAGGAATGTAATGCTGAGACAGCCTGGGATTGACCAGTCGGCTATTATTGGTACAACAAAACCTAAGCCGAATGGAGACAAGGGGAGTAGTGAGACTAGAAGGGAAGATAAGAAGGACTTGGTGTGTGATTATTGCAAGAAGCCTAAGCATACCAGAGACACTTGTTGGAAGCTTCATCCAAATCTTATGCCTGCTCGGATAAGAAACAAGAAGGGAAATGCAAATGTAGCCACTACAGGAGACTCTTCAGCCCCTCTCTCCCAAACTGATTGGGAATCCATTACAGTAGCAGCAGTGAGAGAAGACTTGGAGAGGTTTGGACAGCTTATGAGTAAGAAAGATTCACCCAGCTCTAGCCTTCTAGATGGATAGCAGAATGCAGGAGCCAACTACACTACTTCCTTTGCACATGCAAGTAGTTCATATGCAACTGCAAATCTTGCATCCACTTTAGGTAAGGAGGGACCTCCCTGGATTATAGACTCAGAAGTATCTGAGCATATGGCTAATGCCCCTACCATTTTTAGTTCCTATTAGTTGTGCTTTCGCAAAGACAGAGTCTCTACAGTAGATGGTTCACATATGCCCATTGCTGGGAAGGGGACAGTTAGAGTGACCAATGATATAAATCTGTCTTCTGTTTTACATGTACCTACACTTCATACCAACCTACTGTTTGTTAGTTCTTTGACAAAAAATTTGAATTGTTCTATGACCTTTCTTCCTGGTAATTGTGTTTTGCAGGATTTGGAGTCAAAGTAGATGATTGGGAGTGGTCGTGAGGTGAATGGAGTCTACCTTCTGGATGAGATTCCGAGACATCAGGGTCATCATGTTAGAAGTAGCAGTAGTAGTGGGTCAGAGTCAGTGAACCAGATTATGCTTTGGCACAATCGCTTGGGACCTCTTTCTTTTAGTTCTTTGAAATGTCTTTTCCCAAAGTTGTTTGAGTCTGTTCAATTATCTACTCTGGAGTGAGAGTTGTTAGTTAGGAAAACATTGTAGACAGTCTTTTAAACGAAGTAATAAAAGAAGTACTTCTGCTTTTAATATTGTTTGCACTGATGTATGGGGGCCATTATCAAATCCCTTCCATGGGAGGATTCCGTTACTTTCTCTTGTTTGTGGATGATTATACACGATATTCTTGGATATATTTGATGAGATCACGTGACGAGGTTCCTAACTTAGTACGACAATTCCACCAGATGGTTCTCACACAATTTGGAGTGAGAACTAAGGCTTTTAGATCAGATAATGCCAGAGAGTACTTTGAGAAGGACCTAACCACGTATCTCTTAGAACATGGTGTAATTCATCAGAGCAGTTATGCACATACACCGCAATAGAATGGAGTTGCTGAGAGAAAAAACAGACACATTGTGGAGGTGGCAAGGAGTCTTATGGTGTATGCTTCAGTTCCTGTGCAGTTCTGGGGAGATGCAGTTTTTACATCCATACATTTGATTAACCGTGTTCCTTCATGGACTTTGGGGTTTAAGGTGCCATTTAGCCTTCTTTTTCTAGATGGAGAGATATTTCATATACCTCTAAGGGTTTTTGGTTGTGTTTCTTTTGTTCACATTCTTGGCCCTCATCGCAAGAAATTGGATCCTAAGGCCAAGAAATGTGTTTTTCTTGGGTATGCTCAGAACCAAAAGGGTTATTGCTGTTATGACCCAATGTCGAAGAGCAGATTTGTCACTATGGTTGTTACCTTTTTTGAATCCACATTTCTTCTCGAGTGGTTCTCCTCAGGGGGAGAGTTTTGGGGAGAAGAACTCACAATCTGTTCCTCTTCTTGTTTCTGTGGTGCCTCCATCAGTTGAGTCAGCATCTACTTTAGTTCAGCCAGCACCTGCACCTCCAATTTCATTACCTAAGCCACTACGGGCAGCCTCACAGCAATATCAGCGCCGGTAGATGATGGTTGACTCTACACATCCTCAACCCACACCACTCTCTGTCAGTCCTTCTGAAACTTCGGATTCTGCAGATACAGTTCCAGGTATTCCCTCTTGAGCCTGAGCCTGTTATGTTTTATGATGATAATGTTTCTGTCCCTAACACCATTGTTGCAGCTGATCCCACTGGCATTGATCTTCCCATTACACTTCGTAAGGCGAAGAGAAAGTGTACAGCCCACTTCACTTCACACCATCTTTCCTACAGTGCCTTATCACCCTCCTATCGTGCTTTTCTTTCTACCCTGGATTCTGTGTTTATACCCAGGAATGTTACTGAGGCTCTCTCCAAACCTGAGTGGAAAACAGCCATGCAAGATGAGATTGATGCTTTGGTCAAAAACCAAACTTGGGAAATAGTTGATCTCCCCCCAAACAAGGAGACGGTCGGATGTCGATGGGTATTCATAGTGAAGTATAAGGCCGATGGCAAGATAGAGAGGTACAAGGCAAGGTTGGTAGCAAAAGGGTATACTCAGACCTATGGTGTTGATTATCTGGAAACCTTTGCACCAGTAGCTAAGATGAGTTCAGTTCATATCTTTTTATCTCTAGCAACCACCTATTCATTGCCCTTGTTCCAACTTGATGTCAAAAATGCTTTTCTCAATGGTGACTTACAGGAGGAGGTATATATGGACATTCCAGCAGGCTTTTAAGAAAATGTTGGTAAAGGAAAGGTGAATAGACTCAAAAAATCTCTGTATGGACTGAAACAGTCACATAGGGCTTGGTTTGACAGGTTCAGAAGGGCACTTATCCGTTTTGGATATACACAGACGAAGTCTGATCACACCCTCTTTGTGAAGAGGAGAGATGCGTTGGTGTCAATTCTGATTGTGTATGTGGATGATATAGTGGTGACAGGAAATGATTTGGAGGAGATTGATGATCTCGAAAAATCATTGCAGCAAGAATTTGAGACCAAAGATCTTGGTGAGCTCAAATACTTCTTAGGGATTGAAGTTGCAAGATCCAAGCATGGGATCTTCATTTCACAAAGAAAGTATGTACTTGACCTTTTGCGAGAGACTGGGAAGCTGGGGACCAAACCAACAGACGCTCCTATTGATCCAAATCACAGAATTAATGGTGTGGATGGTGAATTGGTAAAGGATGTGGGGAGATATCAAAGAATGGTGGGCTGACTACTGTATTTGTGTATGGCACAACTAGATATTTCTTATGCTGTCAGTGTTGTGAGTCAGTACATGCATGTTCCATGGGTTCAGCACTGGGAAGCTATTGAGAGAATACTTGCATATCTGAAAAAGCACCCTGGCAGAGGCACTTTTCTCAAATCATGAGAATCTAAAGCTAGAATCCTATACAGATGCATACTAGGCAGGATGCTTAGATGACAGGAGGTCTACATCAGGAGTGTGTACCTTTGTAGGTGGAAACTTGATCTCTTGGAAGAGTAAGAAGAAAGCGGTTGTGGCAAGGTCAAGTGCAGAGGCTGAGTATAGATCCATGGTTCATGGTGTCTCAGAACTTCTTTGGGTTAGATCTTTTTTGAGTGAAATTGGGGTGAAAGCAGAGGAACCTATGATGTTATACTGTGACAATCAGGCTGCAATCAATATTGCCCACAGTCCAATTCAGCATGATAGGACAAAACACATTAAAGTTGATAGACACTTTATAAGAGAAAGGGTAACAACCGGAGATGTTTGTTTGCCTTATGTCTCTTCAGAGTTGCAGTTGGCTGATGTTCTCACTAAAGGGGTGGCAAAGAACAAGCTTGAACATGATCTACGCAAGTTGGGAATGTGTGACATTTACTCCCAACTTGAGGGGGAGTGTTGAAGATTAATTAGTTTTATGATGTTTTATGTTATGTGAGTCCAAATTTTATTATGTTTTTGAGTGTTATATATGCTGTTTTATGTTTTTCCGCCCTATAAGGGCATAGTTGTCTTTGTACTGTTCTATTATTTTAGTATAAATAATAAGTGAAGGGAGCGGCCAGATCATGGCTCTCTTTTCTTTTCAACTTCTCTTCTTCTCCTTTTCTCTTCAAGAAACTACTTTCTTTCATATTTTTTAATTCAGCAGATTCCTACTAATTTAGATATGGTTGTTAACCTGAAATTTGGAAACAGCTTATCAGTATGTGCCCGGGGTAAGGCTGCATACATCTGCCTCTCCCCAGACCCCACATTGGCATGAGCCTTGTGCATTGGGCTGCCCTTATGTTAACTTGAAATGAAATTTTTTTTCTATGCAGTCTCTTTTCTTTTGGTGGCACAACCATAGGTACCAAAAGAAGGTAAACAGTAACGTAGCCAGCCATCCATTACATGGAATGAGGGAAGATCTCCTCTGTCTGTTACATCCATTTATAGCTAGAGAATGAAGGTTTATAGGGTCGAAGAAATAGAAAAAAGAAAAAATCTAATAAAAAGGATGCTTTCTCTCATATTCTATTGTTTTAGAAAATTTTTGGGCTTAAAGTCAATCTAGGGAAGAGTTATTTACTGGGATTAACTTAGAGGCTCAAGAAGTGTGTGAGTATTCCAGTGTGTTGGGTTTTAAGTTGTTATCTTGGCCCACCTTTAGAGGAAACCCAAGGGCATTAGATTTTTGGAACTTTGTACCAGATTGCCTTGCTAAAAAACTGCCAACTTGGAAGAAAAATTACATCTCTAGGTGGTCTAATTACACTTATGTCTTGTCCATGTTACCTTTCAAACTTCCCAGTCTTACAGGGTGTCTAGGAGATACCATCAATCGACCCACATGTAACTACTATTTCTCTCTACAGGCTTGTCAGAGATGAAGGCATGGTCAGTGTCCTGACTACCTTTCCTGCATTGTAAGGTTAAGTCATTTTTAAGATTACTTTGTCATGCAAAGTTGATGCATGTATTTCGTAGACATTAGAAAATGTTGTCATTTTGTGAATCTCATATTCATTAACCATCATTATACCAGATTATGATCTCAACTTACTGGTGATACAGCTGATTTCTACATGTGATCCATCATCTATATGATGATGTCATAGTTTGTAAAATGACTATATTATTTAGGCTTCTCCAACTTAATGCAAATTTTTTGTAATACATAGTTATATCTGCTGCCATTTTTTAACTGTAACATTTTAAATAATGAACAACTAACAACTTCTCTTGTGAAAAAAAGAAAGATTTGCATGCAGTGTCTGCTGTGCGGAAACCTGATCAAATTCTGGCACAAAGTTCAGAACTATGTTTGGGGGCCTCAGGAGGATATCCATCAGTCATGAATTTTTCAAACCAATTCCGTGACAATAACTTTGCCAGATCTGCACTCCCTGTTGATACTAATCAAATGGGGATGGTGAGAAGCAACTATGTTTCGACACCTTATTTTTCAGGGAATTCTGGTAAACTGACAATTCTATTTGATTATACTTTTTTTATTGATTCTCCTACAGCCCTGTGTCTTTTCTGTTTGAGGATGTAACTGGAGAGTGTGTTTTCTAGGAATGACATTCTAATTACCACCAAACTAGGAACTTGCCATTGAAATGTTAGTTTATGGTCACTCGTGTTAATTAATATATTGGAACTCAACCTCCTAATTCTCTTCCATGGTAACAGGGAATAATAATTTATCATTGAAGTTATTCCTAGAAGCATGATGAGAATGAGTTTCTCATTTTGCAGGTAGACCTCTGGGGACTATGCAGAAGCCTAAAGGAAGTGTTTCTGTCATATAAGTTGGAATTTTTGGAAATTGCCATTTTCTTTGTAAGGGTGAAAGGTGATTTAACATTCCCAGTTTGTTAGGGGCTTGCTTTTGTCATTTTGGCATTTCATCTTTTCTAACCTTTTAAGCCATATTCTTGTCACATTGAAATTGTGAAACAGGATTTTTCTAGCTGGACTACTCATTTATTTGATGAAAATAAGTCGAGCTTCTTTAGTAATGGTAAGCCTTGGAGTATTTCGATTCATCCTTGGAACAAATGGCGGGAAAACCATATGCATTGATGTAGGAATTATGGTAAAGTTCAGAAAGAAGAAAACTATTTGTCCTCAATTAGGTTGGAGCTTCAGTAAAGCCAAGTAGTTCCTAAAAATTTGATGATTCGCCATCTCTTCTAAGTTCTACCTGCTCCTTTTTCTTTGATTATCGGTTCACTTGTTTCTTCAAGCTTCCTTCTTTGGCATGAAGAAATATACGATCTCAACCAAATATAATCAGAGGTTAGTATTTTCTGAATGATCAATTGAATATTTAAAAAAAAAAAAAAAAAAAAACAAAAATCCCAACTGTTAACTGTATGTAGATCTATTTTCCTGTCGAAACTAACCATTGTACTTAACAATCACGATTTTCTGCTTCCACTCTTAGAGGGCGCGGCTAACTTGTATGGAGTCCTTACATTTAGGTGGCATTTGGTTAGCCTTACCTTGCACATACAGAGTCTGTGTGTGTATGTACTTTTTACTGGGTGTAATTTACTTGATTTCAGCCACCCACTGGGGTGCGCCATGTGGGCAGCTGATCCCCTCTCATAAAAAGGTTAATTTTTCTGTGTTCGAACCAAACACCCCCCTCTCATAAGGGGCTTGGATCTCCTGCAATGTCTTTTTTTGTTTTTCTTATTTTTACTCCTTGTCTCCTAAGCTTTTCTTCTGGCACTTCCATTCCGTCTGAAAAGTGCTGAGATACGTGGTGTTCATATGAACATACATCATGGAACACCTGTAGAAGATGAATTGCAGTCTTGAATTTTTTTGTAATACATTCAGGTTCTAAGCCCTACCCCACCTGTAGAAGCTGAATTGCAATCGGACTGGGTTCGGACAACCTTAGGGCTGGGCTCAAGATTTTGGGCCCAAGCCCCCCAGTCGAGGATTAAAAATCCAAGCCCAACCTTGTATAAAATTACGGGCTGGGTTGATGTAGGCTCAGGTTATGACTGCCCAAATTACACCCCTACAGGCTACAATTGAGGGATGATAAATTTGAGGGTCCACAGTCCAAACTAATCAACCATTGAAAAATAAAACTAAAAGATATATGAGTGTAAAACTCCCAATGAAAATAAACAGAAAAAAAAAAGCATACGAGTATTCAATTTATGAGTGATACTTAAAATTATATATAGAGTAAATGGACGTAAACAATTTCACAACTTAAATATAAAGTGTATAAATTGCATAGTTTTACGAAAGAAAAAAAAAATCAAGATCATATATAAAACATATGCATGGATTTGAAATAATAAATGAAATAAACTGTTATTTAAGTTAGTAAATTACCTTTTCCATACCTTATTTATATCAAAGTAAAACGTATGGTGCATCCACTGCACGGTGCAGCAAAAGAAAGACATGATTGGTTGAATCGATGCTAAGTACACATTGTTAAATGTAAAAGTACATTTTATGAAATATAAATCAATAAAAAATAAGTATACTTCAATGCTATTATTTGAGTTAGGTTTAACACGCAACCAATATTAATGAATGCACTGTAGTTGAACTCAAGTATCAATTTATAGTTGAACTCTTAAATCAATTTGGGCATAGAATTATTGATGTGTTTATAGGGCTTGTGTGAGTTTTCCTAGTGTAATGTTCTCTCGTTTCTTTATTATTGTTATTATTATTTTGTTCTGGGAAGGAGTAGAGTTTGCTTTAGCTTGACAATCTTGGGATGAAAGAAGAAGATAAAGGAAAAGGGAAGAGATGCTACCTGCCTAACAAAACACCAAACATGAGGCCCACTGATTGAAAATGTAGAGATGGGTTATTGAAGTTGAGGTTATAGCTTTTTCTTAATGCGAAAGTAGTAGACGTCACTGCCTCTTAACTCTCTACACATGAAGAAGGAAAAACAATAAAATAAATGCATAAAGAAAAAGGAGAAAGAGAAAGCTGAGAGATCCATGGAGAAAGCCTCTTCTTCCGCTGCTTTCTCTTTTGTGTTTTCTCCAATCATATTTTTCTGTGTCATGGGTTGCAAAAAGAGAGAGGAGAAATCAGCTTTAAGTTGGGCCTAATTTCACATGCCTCTGTAACTCAAAAAAAATTCAATGTGAGTCAGTGATTCTGATTGAATTGCAGCCATTCAATCTCTCTCCCTTTTTTTATCTTTCTCTGTGCGTGAGGGATCATGTCGCTTTCCGTGGCCCTGTTATTGGGTCTCAGATTAGAGAAAAGAATATAAACTTTGGTCTATTTGGGAAAACATGAACTAGCCACATGCAGCTTCCTTGCCTGCAAATGGGATGAGGTTTTCTCATTGCAAGGAAGCTGCCATTGTTCCTGTCCCCCCCACTGCTTTGTACCCTTTTAATTAAAAAGGGCAAGGGGATTGGAAAAGCTTGGACTGTTTGATATTTTTTGTCATTAACATATTTGGGAGAGTGGAGAGAGAGATCCAATTATGTTGATTTAGACAGAGTGGACCCCCAACGGACTCATCCCTTGCTTTTAATCTTTTTCATGCTTTTAGGGGGACTGAAGCAATAAAAGTTTGAAGGGATAAAAATATTAGTGGTAGTAGTTATGAGTTATGACTTATGAGCACTCGCACATCTGATTTCCCTGGGTTTCACAAACCATGATTGATTGGGTCTGCTTCAGTTTCTTGCCACTTCATCCCTCCTCAATCATCAATCACTTTCCTTTCATGATTCCTTCCCCATCCTATTATTTTCTGATGAAATGAAAAGAAATGAAAAGGAGCCTCAGTAGTTTGTCTTTGGAGCAAAGAAAAATACCTGCTGTTTCTTTACTCTCTCTCTTTTGTGTTGGTCTTGTACTCTCTGCTCTGCTCTGCTAACTTTAAAAGAAAAAAAGAAAGGAAGATTAAAATGAGAAAAGGGGTTTTCATCAGAACTCATGAGGGGTTGTGATTGGTAAAGCCTTTCTGATACCATGTCTTTCCGGTATCATAGATTTTACCTTGTTGAATAGAGTTTAATAGCAGGACTAGTTTCAGTGAATTGGATTGGAATATTGGATTGACCCAAACCATTTATTATCATGGAGAATTCACATACCCCAAACTGATTTACTTGATACCAATCAAGTGGTGACTCAGTTGGTACATAATTGGGCAAGTCCCAGACGAGATGCGGTTTTGAGCCCCGCTACTAATGACTCCAAATTCACCTTAGAGAAGAATATTATATTGCAAAAAAAAAAAAAAACTGGTTTACTTAATTGACCATCCATCACTAGTGGAGTGAGGATGCCATTGTGACAATGTGAAAGAGCATACATCTATATTTTTATTTCAAAAATGCCCTTAACAGTTCTCATATATCACATGCACCCCAGACCCCATGATTTCTCTAGACGAAGCTATAACGTGGGGCGGGGTGGGGGATCTCAATTGTTGATATGAAGGGTATTTTTGAAATAAAGAAATCTTGAACCTAATGGAAGGGCAATTAATTAAATAAATTGTAAATTATAAGGGATAATTTAGTAATATACAAATTAGAGGGTAAGTTTTAGTAAATACACGAATCAATAGAGGTGTTCAAGCAAATAACCCTAAAATGATTTACATGGGCGGTGTTTGGATCAATGTCGTTTCTTGATAAGCATTTTCTTAGAAAATGGTTCTGCATAAGCATGTTGTTTGCTAAAAACATTTTCTGGTTTTCTATTTGGTATCATTGTTGTTGCTACCACATAGGCGTTTTTAAATGCCACATCAACACACCATTGATAACAAGAGTAGAAAAACGGGAAAACACCAAAAAGGGCATTTTTTGCAGACCACACCTTTTCCAATTTTCAAGGCATGGTCTAAGAAAACGTTTTTTGGAAAAAACTACTAACCGAATAGTAGTAAACAGTTTTCTGATGTGGAACCATTTTTTGAGGAAACGCATCGATCCCAAACACCTACACAGTTTGACCCAAGGTTTTCAAATTATCGTTGACATAGACGGTTAGACTGGTCTGCCCAAAAGTCTATAAAGGTACCAATTCCATTTCACCCCAAATTACTATTTTTAACCAAAAACTATGAAGTGTATGTTTGGCATGGCTTCCATTTATTAAATAAACATTTGTATTTGATTTATCTTCAAAACTGAGAAACAATACTTGATAAACATTTTGCCATAATTTGTTGACAACTAGGCGCCATTAGGCGCTACCTCAATGAAACAGCAAATAAACGCTTGACCATTGGGGGAAGCTTCAAAACCAAAAATTATCCATAATTATGCGTATGAAACCCTATGATTGGACAAATGCTGATTTGGCGATGATATGGCACCATTTATTTGATAAACGGAAGCCATACCAAACACCGC
The DNA here is from genome assembly GCF_055504915.1 of Nelumbo nucifera. Classification (NCBI taxonomy): domain Eukaryota; kingdom Viridiplantae; phylum Streptophyta; class Magnoliopsida; order Proteales; family Nelumbonaceae; genus Nelumbo; species Nelumbo nucifera. The sequence continues at coordinate 99,259,555 of NC_142651.1, forward strand.
CTAAATTTACCTAAGCAACTATTTTTTGGTCCAACATGTATTATTTATTATTTTATTTTTAAAATGTTATAGGCTGATCCATTCAAAATGAATGGTCAAACCATGGTTTTGAAACCCTGGACCGGACAGTCGGACCGAAAACCTGAGAATCTGTTAGGTAATCGATTTCGTTTCACCCTAAAATCGCTTTTGGCCAAAAACTATTGATTTGATCAGCAATTTGCTGACTTGGGCAGTCAAACCATCAACCCGGATAATAGTTTTGCCATTTTTTTATTTTTTTCAAATCAGAACAGATCATGTATTCGAACTGGACGGTCAGACCATTTGACCCAAGAATCGGTCTCAAAAATAAGAATGGTTCTATGTCCGTTCTCGATTTTAAAAACATTGGGTCAAACCACTGACCCGAAAACCGGTGGCCATGTCGGTTTTTAAAAGATTGGTTTGGCGAGAGAGAGAGAGAGAAATGACATGATCAACTCGCTTCACGTGAGAAAGCGGAAAGGGAGGACCGTATGAATGAGCCGACGAGGGTATTAGGTTCCTTTGGCTTTCTTCTCGTTCACACAGGTCTCTCTGGGCCTTGCCAAATTACTAAAATATCCTCCTGTGTCAGGTTATTTATTAAAATACTTTATAGTTGGTGAGCATGTGATTCTAATGTGACTCGCTCTGGACTCTGGCTGGAGTCTGGAGTGTGGAGTGTGGACTGTGGACCTACCTCCTTTATTCACACGTGGGCTTCTGACCCATCAATCCATCATTGCCTTTATTTCTGAATGGGCTGTGGACCAGTGGCCCGATAACCCGACTGACCCAACACTTAAGTGGATCGGTTCCAGCGTTTGATGATTGGACCGGTTCTGGTTCTAGTATCAGTGGATCGGTTCCAATTTTTGACAATGGACTCATTTTAGTAGGGGTCTCTTCTATCTGTCTCTCACCGTCTCTCTCTCCATACTCCATGACCAAATCATCATCTGCAGTTGAAGCCTCTACTCATCTAGTTCGTTTTTTTCTCTCTCACCATCTTCTCATTTCACCATACTCCAAGGCTCTCAATCTCATACCAGATGCCTTCAATCCAACAATTTTTTTTGTTCTAATACCTTTTTTCAAAATCAAACTATAAGTAGGGGTGTCAATGATATTCATAGAAATGACAATTTCACCTGTTCCCATGGGACCCCGCCCTGCCCTTCCCCGATTGGGGTGGGTTCAGGGAAAATCCAAAACTTTGGGGTGGGGACGGTATATATATATATATATATATATATATTTTGCCCTTCTTATCTTTTGGCCCCTCTCAATAAAAAATCTTAGTTCCGCCCCTGCTTCTTATCAAACAGATTATTAGCTATAATGGATGCAAAAATGAGTTCCAATAAAGCATATATATTTTTTTTAATGAAAAGTCCACTTGAATGCAAATTTACTTCTTTCTATTGATGTATTTTTGCATCTTATTATCAATGTAAATATATATTGATTTGTCATTTGTCAGTCAGTACATAAATATAATGTTGTCAAATACAGGCAAAAGTGAACCACAATGCAAATTTACTATGAATCAAGATTTACACTCCATTTACATCGTTTCCAAACACAGCCTAAAATAATGCTCAATTTTTGCTATAACTTTTCTTGTTGAAAATTTGATCTAATGTTCTGTGATGTGAATGCTATTGTTGCTTACCTGTTTATGGTAATGTGAATACTATATTTTTTCAATAATACTCAATTTTTACCATAATTTTTCTTCTTAAAAATTTGCTATAATATTAAGTAATATGAACGCTTATACTATAATGTTCAGCACTAGTGTAATATTTTGAGCAGGTTGATTATGATATGATCCATTAAACTAGATCCAATTGTTCTAATTATCGATTAATTTGATTTTGGGTCGAGGATGAGATGTTCTCTATACGTGGTTGAGATGTTGTGTAGGTCATGTTTTCAAAATTGGACCGGACCGGACAGTCGGACCGAAAGAATCGGGATTGGTCACCAGTTCCGTTTTTCTTCAAAACCGTTTTTTTTTTAACTATTAATTTTGGTCAATAAACCGCTGAATCGGCCAATTAACCGTTTGGATGGTTTTGACCGTTTTTTATTTTTTTATTAGAACGGGCTGACTGTTCGGATCAGACCATTTGACCCGGTAACCGGACCCCTGACCGGTTCGATTTTAAAAGACATGGTGTAGGTAGACGTAGACGGAATTTGTATGGGCAGTAGACCTGTTCATGGGTCGGGTGGCCTGACCCCCAGACGGACTTGAACATGCTTATAGGCCCGCGGGCTTAAATTCGGGCCAAAAAGCCCAGCCCGCAATAAATTCGAGTCGGGCTCGGGTTTTGTCAAATTAGCTTGGCCCGAGCCCGGCCCGACCCGACCTAATATTAAACTTAAAATTAGTTATGTGATTATGTCCATTTGAATAATTTTTTTGATTTAAGAATGTAAAATTGTGTTTTAAAATATAAAAGAAAGGGAAAAATACCGTCTTGTAGGCCCATTGTTCATTTAAATAGAAAAAAAAATACTATCTGAATTTTTAATTCTAATTTGAATAGGGAAAAATGTTTTTTTTTTTCAATTAAGTCGAGCTTCGGGCTTGGGCTCGGGTTTCTGGCTTTTTACCAGGGTTGGGCTCGGGCTCGGGCCTAGTATATTTTCATTTGTAACAAGTAAAAGCCCGACCCGGCCCATGAACAGGTCTAAATGGGCAGGAGATCCGGAATCCTTTATTTCAAATTCAACCTCGACCCAACCCGTTGGCATTCTTCTGCCCGAGTGACGAGTCATCAATCCACATCGTTCAATTACTCCCTCTCCAAGAGACCCGGTTGATTCGTCTTTACTTCTCACACCAGTCACTACCTTTATGGCTTTATCGTTATCATGTCATGGCTGTCAGCTTTTCGGATGATTCTTTTTCTTTTTACGGACTCCGTTTGTTTTTTCATTTGCTCTAGATGCGACGAAATACACCCACTTTTTTATTGGACTGTGGCCCACCTTAATGCCGCTATAGCGATGTTGGGACCCACTTCTAAGCCAAGGATGAGCTGATGCGGGGCCCACGTCCCCCAATCACAACAACCTCTGCCTCTCTCATCCAAACAATGCCTAGTCCGAGGAATACCTGCTTTCCCTTTTCACCTGGTTTTGAATTTTGATACATGATAGAGAGATGGTTGAGATGGTATTTGTTTAATTGATTTTTGGAGTAGACCTGCTCTGAAACACCCACACAAGACCCTTGCGACCAAGAAAACATTAGTAGGGGTGAGCAAGAAAAACCAAATTGAACTGATGCAATCGGACCAAAAATTTTAGTTAATCGAATTGGTCATTTTGGTTTCAATTAATCAATATAGAAAACCAACAGTTAATTGAATGTCTGAATCGATCAGTATATATATATATATATATATATACTAGTAAAGTATGTGGAAATTCTAGATGATAATAATGATAGTAATACTTATGTATTTTTTATTTTTTATATTTATAATTTTTTGTTTTTTATTATTAATTGGATGTGGATTGAAAATCAAAATCTGATTATATAAACACCTCATCCAAATATGTGAGAATCGGATCGAGTTGTGAAGTTTAAAATATCATTGATATGCCTATTTGCTTGGTTAGATTCTTCTTTATGTAATATTTCATCTTTTTTGTTCATTTATAAAAAAAATGAAAGATTTAAATAGAGAGTATTGAATGGGGTGAAAAGTAGTATTTCAATTTACAATTTTAAACTCATGATTGAATAGGGACTGTTATGGACACACCGCCTGGCAGCGCACTATGGCGCAGTCATAGGCAGCAACACGCACAGCGGGCTGCACAACAGCACACACCGCCCGACAGCGCGCAGCACGCACCGCACGGCAGCAACACTAGACAGCAGCAGCACTGCGAGACGCGCGCACCGCCCGGCAGCAGTAGTAGGGCGGGGCCCACATGACAGCTCATCAAGGTGAGTCCACACTTATCTTACCACATCAGCTCTGCTCACCAACTTGCCGCCAGCTACACCATTCCTTATCCCTTATCCCTTATCCTTATATTATCTTATCTTATCTTCTTAAGTAAGAGTTGTATTACCATTAGGAGTAGGTAATTAGGAGTTTGAGTTTGAGTTTGAGTTGGATTACCCTAGCCTAGCCGAATCCAACAAGGAATTTCTTATGTAATCTCCTATTTAAGGAGTTACGATTTGAAGTAAAGACATTCAGTTTTCCAGTCAAGAGAAGAGTGAGGAGAGTTCGGGTGGTCTCTTGGACAAATCACCCATTCGGTTTTCCACAATAGGGTCTGTCCACCCGAATAGCGGCAGTGGCGACCCACTGGGATGGTTGTACTGCTGTGAGCAATTCTTCCGTAATCAACGCACGGAGGCGAAGGACAAGGTCAGCCTGGCCGCGTTCCACCTGACCGAAGAAGCGCAGCTTTGGTTCTACCGAATGAAGCAGGAGGAACCAAGTCTTAGTTGGGATCAGTTCAAGTCGTATTGCCTCCTTCGGTTCGGACCCCCATTAACAAGCAACCCCTTGGGGGAACTCATTAATCTCAAGCAGACCGGGACCGTAGCAGAGTATCAGCGGCAGTTCCAGACTCTTCTCGCCAGGGCCTCTTCAGTACGCCCAAACCAGCAGGTGGATATGTTCACAGCTGGTCTAGCCGAACCCCTGAGAGTTGATGTAGAGATGTAGAGCCCGCCTAACCTGGTCACGACAATGAATTTAGCCCGAGCCTTTGAGCACAAGCTGCAGATTAACCGAGGGTCGTCCAGCATGGGATGCCCAGCAGTGGCTTGGACAAACCCGAAGCCTACTGAAGGAGGGCCTTCGCTGGCAGCCAACAGGGAACCCCTCAGAATGGCTCCATATCCAGCAGCCAGCCCAGAACGGAAGCTAGAGATGAGCACCAATTCCAGATCAGCATCCAGTGTGGGGAGCAGCATCGGTACACCCCCTATTAAGCACTTGTCCAGGGTTGAGGTGGCAGAACGCAGGGCGAGGGGGCAATGTTTTAATTGCGATGAACTCTACTCAGCAGGGCACAAGTGCAAGAGACTTTTCTGCCTCCTGGTGAAACAAGAGGAAGATGAGGATGAACCCCCTCCATGGGAACCCGATCCAGGAGGGCAAAACCATTCCACCTATCCAGGATTCCTTTGACGGTGTTTTCGACACCCAATTCGAGCTTGAGGACAAGCTCGTAGTCCAGAAGGGGTGTGATGTTATGGACACACCGTCCGGCAGCGCATTGCGGCGCAGTCATAGGCAGCAGCACGCACAGCAACACGCACCGCCCGACAGCGCACTGCACGCACCGCCTGGCAGAGCGCAATACGCACCGCCCGGTAGCTCGCAGCATGCACCGCCCGGTCGCGCGCAGCACGCACCGCCTGGTAGCGCGCAGCACGCACCGCACGGCAGCAGCACTAGACAACAACACTTACCGCACGACAACAGCATTGCGAGACGCGCGCACCGCCCAGCAGCAGCAGTAGGGCGGGGCCCACACGACAGCTCATCAGGGTGGGTCCACACTTATCTTACCACATCAGCTCTACTCACCAACTTGCCGCCAGCTACACCATTCCTTATCCCTTATCCCTTATCCTTATCTTATCTTCTTAAGTAAGAGTTGTGTTACTATTAGGAGTAGGTAATTAGGAGTTTGAGTTTGAGTTGGATTACCCTAGCCTAGCCGAATCCAACAAGGAATTTCCTTATGTAATCTCCTATTTAAGGAGCTACGAGTTGAAGTAAAGACATTCAGTTTTCCAGTCAAGAGAAGAGTGAGGAAAGTTCGGGTGGTCTCTTGGACAAATCACCCATTCAGAGAGTTCGGGTGGTCTCTTGGACAAATCACCCATTCGGTTTTCCACAATAGGGTCTGCACGCAAGGGAAGGCATAAGGGAAAGCAGGGCTTTCTCCCCGTGGACCGACCCGTGACGAGATCCTACGCGCGGGCCCATAACAGGGACTAAATTCATAAATGAGTATTTTAGTCAAAAGAAAGTTCCACAAATTCATATTTTTAATAATAGTGTAAATGTAGAATTATAGATGTGTTCAATTTTTTCTATAACTTTTTTTGTATTTTTGTGTGTAAAAATAATTCTAATATGTCACACTTATATTTTGTTTAATATGATAAATATATGACACATGTGTCTAAATGTATAAAAATAATTCTAATATGTTACACTTACCTAACTATGACTTTGTAGGTTGATCAATTTGATTTGGATAGTTGAATTACTTAGGCACCACTTGAATTAAAAATAGTTTTTTTTAGCCAATTTTAAAACATATGGGCTTATATTGTTAAAAATATTGACACAAATCTAATTTAATAAGAGAAAATGGGAGTTAATAATTTAAGTATAATATTTAATGAGAGGGGATTAAATGAGGTGGGAAGTAATAATTGAAGTTACATTTTCAACCTTGCCATTAGAGATGGACTAAATACACAATTATGAGCATTTTAGTAGCCATTAAAGCTAGCATTAAAGCTGTAATAAAATGACTTTTATACTTTTTTCTCAAACAAATAAGTGGAGGGTAATTTTAGTCCAAAAAAATTTTCACATTGCATTCACACTTTTATATATAGTATAGGTCAGTTGTGTTATCATAATAATTATAGTAACTATGCATGTGGCAGTTCTAGACAATAATAGTTATAGTAATAACGTATTCAAAATTTTCTTTAAACTTTATGTATTTTTTATTTTTTATTATTAATCAGATGCAAATTGCAAAATCCAAATCCAATTACATAAACACCGCATCCAAATATATGATAATTAGATCGAATTATGATGTTTTAAGTATCATTGATAGGCCTACCTGCTTGGCTAGACTCTTCTTTTTGTATTGTTGTATCTTTTTAATGTATTTTTTTCTTTTGTTCATTTATCAAAAAAATGTAAGATTTAAATAAAGAGAATTGAATGAGGTGAAAAATAGTAGTTCAATTTACAATTTAAACCTTACAATTAAATATGAACTAAATTAAAAAATGAGTATTTTAATCACTGTTTTAAAAAATCGGACTAGACCAGACGATCGAACCGTTTATCTTGGGAACCGGTTAGGTCATCGATTCCACTGGCCATGAACCGCTATTTTACAAAAAACCATTAAAATGGTCAGAGAACTATTGACCTAAACATTTTAACTGTTAAAATGTTCCACTCGGTTAATAGATCTCGGGTTACTTTAAAACTTCTAATTTTTTTTATTTATTTTAAAATAGAAATTAGAAAATAAAAAATTTGATAAAAGAAACTTTCATATCTCATAATCTTGTTCAGTTATTCCCAATGGTCAAAATTAGTAAGGGTTTTTAGTTTTTTCATTATGATTTTGAGTTTTCTAATTTATATGATTTCTTTTAAGTTGTAATAGCAAAACAATTGCAACTCTCATGAAGAAATCGAAAAATGGATGCAAGAAATGAAAGATTAAACATTGATCTCATATGAGAAATCAGAGATATACTAATGAAGCAAATGATCTAGGATTTGGGATCTAAGAAGAGGTCAAATGGTGTTGTAGAGGTGGTGATGATAAACATGGAGATAGCCACCAGTGGCGGTTCCTTTTTCTTCTTCTTCTTCTTCTTCTTCTTAGGGAAAACAGTTCTGCAACAATGAACGATGAACATGGTGACAACCACCTCCGGTGGCGCTTCCTGCTCTTCTTCTTCTTCTTCTTCTTCTTCTTTTTATTATTATTCTTATTATTGTTATTATTGTTATTATTCTTATTATTCTTATTATTATTATTATTATTATTATTATTATTATTCTTTTTTTTCACTTCTTAGCTTTAATCATCTATCTCCTTCTCAAAGTCTCACACTCCCCTCTCATAATAATGTATATATATGGTGGAGTTTAACCCAATTCTAATCTAACAATCAAAATAAAAAGTTACATTATATTTACATCTTACTAGTTTGACCCACTCAAATTGGGTGATTGAATCGTTGATACGAAAACTGAAAGCAAAGTGTTACACAATTTTATTCAATAGTAGTGTAAATATAGAATTATAGATGCATTCAATTTTTTCAATTTTTTTTTGTATTTTTGTATGCAAAAATAATTTTGATATGCCACACTTACTTTTTGTTTAACATGATGGATATATGATATTATACATGTGCCTAAATGTTTTTTTTGCAAAATTTATGTATTTTTATATTTTATTAATTATTTATGACATGAAATGTTAACACATTTAACCCAAAAGTTAAACTATTTATTATTTTTTTTATATTTTATTTTTGATTAGTTGTAAACTATGTATTTCATTTTCATTGTCGATAAAAAATAATTATTGTTTATTACACTTATTTTTTAAAATTTGGTTAATAAAAATATCATAAAGATGTCTAATTTTTCTACATTTTTTTTGTAATTTCCTATATTTATTTATATTTTAAAAATTTAATTACCTAACTTTGACTTCATAGGTTGATCAATTTGATTCGGATGGTTGAATTGCTTAGCCACCACTTGAATAAAAAATGATTTTGTTTTTGAGTTAGTTTTAAAATATGTAGGTTTATATTGTTAAAAATATTGACATAGATCTAATTAGTAGCATTTATTAGTGAAAAATAACTTAAAATATATGATTTAATAAGAGAAAAAAAGGGATTTAATACCTTAAATATAAGACTTAATGAGAGGGGATTAAATGAGGTGTAAAGTAATAATTGAATGACATTTTCAGCCCTTGCAATTAAAGATAGATTAAATACACAAATATAGGCATTTTAGTAGCCATTAAAGTTGGAATTAAAGTTATAATAAAATGACTTTTATACCATTTCTCAAACAAAGAAATAGAGGGCAATTTTAGTCCAAAAAAGTTTCATATTGCATTCACACTTTTATATATACTATAGATTATATTTTCTATATATTATAATTTAATAAATATGCATTATATATAAATATATATTTATAATATATAACATATTATTTATTATTTAAAATGTAATATTATATATATTTTCTATTTTTATTATATTTATAATATATATTATAAATATAAAAAACCAAAAAAAATGATGAATTGAATCGACAGTTAATCAAACCGGTTAACCAATCGACTTCGATTCGGTTTCAGTTATTGATTTTCCAAAAACTAGTAATACCGGTTTGGTTAGCTTCACCCCTATTTATGATGGGTTTAGGGAGTACAATATTGTCAAATATGATCTATATCAGATTAATGAGATAAATAGTTCTTCACCTTTTAGTGGTGTGTTTGGCCACACATTTAACGATCTAATTGATTCATTTATATGATTTTAATTTCCAGATAAAAATTAAATGGGTATTTGTCTAGGCTTTTAAAACGAATTTGGATTAGTTGAACGCAATGACTGTTCGGATGGCTGTGGAACCAATGATGAAGTTCTACGCCATTAATAAATTCATGGCTCCACTGTAAAAGGTGCAGGCCCCATGTATTTTATTATTGGCGTAGAACTTCATCATTGGTTTCACAGCTTGCTGAATAGTCATCACGTTCAGCCAAACCTTACTCTTTTAAAACTTGTTTTCAATTACAAAAGTGCCCCTCATTAGTCAATAACTCAATACCCATATTCACCCACCACTGCCTTTAACAACTCTAATCAAGACAGTTTGATCAGATTTCATACATATAGACTGTTCAAACATAAAAATAAGCTCTCGTCTAATTAGACCTTAATTGAATTAGATTTCAGACTTCCAAATGATACCCTAATTAGTTTGGTTTCTTGTAATTTCTTTTCTATACTCGCCCATCGATGTTTGCTCATTCGATTTTATTTGTATGAATAGAAAAAATGCCTTGACGAGAATATTGTCATCAATGTCATATGTGATATGCCTAATTTTACCCTATTAACATGAATCTTATCACTCTCTTTCATGCATTCCATCTCTATTAGAAAGTAAGCTATCACATTACTTCATTGTTTTAACCTAAGTTCTTTTTTTGTCTCTCTCTCTTGGAACCTTTAATTTGTACTTCATTGTCATCACCTCATGTTTTCTCCACTTAAATTCTTTTTATAAACATATTATTTTAGACTGTCCAGCATTCCATTAAGCATATTATAGTTAGATAGCTTTAATGCCAAGAATAACTTCCCATGTGCTGCTTAAAAGAGCACTAAATTTTGTCAAAGAATTCATCAGAAGGATCAAGATCCACCATTAAAATGGTTGGAAAGGCTGAATTGAAAGATTTATTGTTTTATGTTATAGTGAATAAGTTATTAAGGAGGTTGAGAGACCCATAATTGCTAAAACTGAAATTTAAAACTAAGTAATAAGTCATTAAGTTCAGCCATTATCAAATGGCCCCTATGTGTCCAATGTACTAAAGCCCAAGAGATTCTCTTTATAGATAATATATTTCTAGATAAATGAACACATAAGAATTGAGAAGCAATTATTTGCTTAATAAATTTGAATATTACTTTGAAAACCCTAAAAGCCTGAATGATTGTGGGTTTGGAACCTAAATCCCAAATACCTTAATTAAGGATATAAGATCATCATGAAATTAATTTCTAAAAATTCAAGAATAAGAAAAAAAAGTAAAACACAAATTCTGATAAGGTAGTCATAGAAGGGATAATGCCATGAGAAGAAGAGTCACTCCTATACAAAGTTCAAATGCTTAAACCCATATTCAAATAGAGTTATTGAATCCCATGAGCTGTTTGTTGGGCTAGGGGGTGGAGGTAATCAACCATGGTATAACTGTAGAGGAGCCCTACTAAACTTCTACATGAAAATTCTATTACTAAGGGCTGATCATGGATTGGATATGGACATGACCTTTAAGCAACAGGTTTTTGCATTTAGGCTTTCCTTTTTTTGCTTTGGTCCCCATAGGGGAGAGGTGCTATATGTTAGACCTGTAGTTAGTAGATTGGTGGGGTTAGGCTATTTGGTCCCCATAAGAACCTACTTTACACGGGTTGAACCCATGTCTACTCAATGGGAGGGATGCCAACTAACCACCTAGATTACATTGTTGTTGGCGGTCCAACCGAGTTCACATCTCTGCCCCACAGCATATCCCCGTCGTGTATTGAGAGTATTTCCCGATGATGACATCAACGGTTCTGGTACCATCATCTGGAGATGTTCTGAATACATGGCGGGATGTGCTGTGGGGCATTGTGGGACAGGACGTTGTAGGGTGGAGATGTGGTCTTAGTCCAACCCCTCGTCTGTACAATGGAGGGGTGCCAACTGGCCACCTAGATTACCCGATCGTCGTCAGCTTGTTCTCACAGTTAACCAAATAACCTTTTCACTGCCTTGAATGGGTTGAAACATTGAATGGCACCCTTGCAGCAGGGATGTTGACTCGTACCAGAGAGCATTGTTAAAGCAAAAGAAGGTAGGTTTGGTCTGTAATTCTGTTTGCACATGGAAATGCTGTGAAATAAATAGAAAGGTCTCAGAAACCTACAAAGATCTATTGCTTTGCATGAAAGTTATCTGGGAGGGTGGGGGGAGACAATTGGCCTAGATGGAGACCAATCTAGTGAAATAATTCAATCAAGGTATACCATAGAGAGAACTATGCATCACTAGTGTGCATTGAAAATATCTCTCCATAAATTAGAACATACAAGTACAAAGATATTCTCAATACACGCAATTGGCTATGAATACGGTCTTGTGAGGATTGAATCTGATCTCGGTTCTAGTGCATTGAAAAACATTCCCATCTCAAAAGGATTAAAGGTTTGGAACCAAGAAAAGAACTTGCTAATCCACCAACAATTAGCAAAAGCATGATTTGCAGAGCAACTTAAAGCTAAGTGGGGAGTCTGTATTGTCAGCATCCACAACTAAAAGGGATGCCCTGAAAGACAGGGTGGGCCGACCGGCCGACCCATGAGAGGACATCCACATTTCTGTTAATCACATGGGTTGAGGATGTTGTCAATAAGAAAACCAATCTCTATGGGTTTTGATTGATAAGCAACACTTTGGGATTGGCCATTTGTACAGTGTCTTAGTTGTTGTTGGCCCTATACACACCCCATTATCAATCTATCATCCTCCAACAACCCATATTTTGGTGGACCCATCACACCAAGTAGACCCTCTCTCTCTCTCTCCAATTGTGAATTGACTCACAAATGAACTCGTTAGAACCCTAGTTAAAATTACAATGTAATGAATCCAAAAGACATGAAATGAAGTAGGGTTCAACATGTTAAATGGATTACCATTATTGGGTTGGTCTGGTTTTGCTTCAATGAATCTAAAAGCGATGAAATGAAGCAGGGTCTATGATGTTAAATGGGTTGGTCTGATTTTGCTTCAATGAATCCAAAAGAGATGAAATGAAGCAGGGTCTATGATGTTAAATGGGTTATCATTATTGGGTTGGTCTGATTTTGCTCTCTCTCCAATTGTGAACTGACTCATCAATTGAGCTTGTTAGAAGCCTATAGTAGTTAAAATTACAAGGCAATCAATTCAAAGAGAAGAAATGAAGCAAGGTCCAACGTGTTAAATGGACTACCATTATTGGGTTGGTCTGATTTTTTCCATAAATTCAATTCAATCCTCCAAACTACCATCCACTATCAACCTGCTAAGCATGATGATGACTTTCAACATCTGATTGTACTCTCCAGTGAGATATCTCAGAGACCAATCCCTAAAATTTGCCACGTGGACAAGATTTTCCATCAAAGTGAGTGGAGAAGCTTTAATGTCTGTGGAGTGTCAATTGTCTTATTATCCATGATTCCATGTTACTTGTATGCTTATGCCCAAATTACCAATTCTGCCCACTGAGGCATAAGAATTTAGATCAGATTTTCATTGATTTGTTTGGATTACTTATGACCTAAATAAAGCCCTCGGCGAGTCAGCGGTCAGCGCTCTCTCTCTCTCTCGCTCGCTCACTCTCGTCAGTCTCTCTTTCTCTCTCTTGGACTCCGTAAAAAGTAAAATACCAGAAGGGTATTTCTGACATTCAGCATAACATATCAGTTTCGCTTTGGAAATTATTAATTGCTAAATATAGTAAATAAACAAATAATTAATAAAGCAGATCAATTTTATATTAGGATAAGGCCATAGAGATCCATCTGCATCACGATATTATCCGTCGCGGCCGATCCAAAGGGAACAGACAGGTCGATTTGCAGAAGCAAACCCTAATCTCTCTCTCTCTCTCTCTCGCGCGCGCGCGCGCGCTACTTTTTGCAATCTAGCCGTGAACATAAACACTTCTGACTGTTACGGAAAATTTTCCACAAAAGAGAGCTGGGTTTCCCTCCTTTTTTTTCTGTTTCTTTTGTGTTATTTGGTGGAGAAATCTGCAGCTGGGAGTGCAGATTTGATGCTTTTGAGCTCGAGGAAGGTGAAGAATATTTGGGGTTAATTTATCTTTTACATTTTGGGATTTCGTTTGATGCTTTGAATTTACGGATCCGTGTAAATAACCTTAAATCTGTTGCTTTTTCAACCTAAGTTGAAGCTTCCAAGGAACGGATCTCGGAGGTAATTCGGTGATCCTTTGGGAAGAAGATTTAAGCGGCTGAGTCCACGGCCAGCGCTTCCTCTTCCTGTTGTGGCTATTTGCTTTATCAGCTCTTTGATAGGCTGTTCTGCAATTAGCGCGTGTGATTTCGTCATTTTGTAGAAGAGCTTATGATTATAGTCTGTTATTTCCATTGAAGGTAGTGTTGTTTTAAGGATTTTGACGCTTCTAATCGTCGGAGATTCGCTCTTATCTGTTTCTGTGTAATTAGTAAGTTTCTCGTTTGTAAGCTCTGAAGGGTACTTTTTGTTTTTTTTTCTGGATAATGCTTGGGGGATTGAAAACAACCTGAGTCGATAAGGATTTGGAGGGATTGGAATTCCGTAGATGTCTTGTTAATGTTGTTTTGACTTGTGAAGAAGTGGGAAGCAAGTGATGTCTCTCAAGAGTATTATTCAGGACATGAAGGGGGAGATCGGTAGCATTTCAAGGAAGGGTTTTGAAGTTAAGCTGGGTTATGGGTTGAGATCGAGGTCACATCGAGTGGTTCAGGATTCTTCGGTTCTTATCGACGCCATGAAGCAGAGTTGTTGGGCTAACATGCCGCAGGAGCTACTGAGGGACGTGCTGATGAGGATAGAAGAGTCAGAAGGTGCCTGGCCCCTTCGGAAACACGTTGTTGCTTGTGCTGGGGTTTGCAGGAGTTGGAGGGAAATCACAAAAGAGATCGTGAAGACTCCTGAAGTTTCCGCCAAGCTGACATTTCCGATCTCCCTGAAGCAGGTTTGTGATGTTGCCGTTTATACTTCACATTCGAATTCTACTCTTCTTATGTTGGTTTTAGTACCTGGTTTTCCCTTGCATTTGGGGCTTATTCGTGTTTTGATTTCTCTGGTATTATTAGCACCTTGACGTTGAGTGTTTTGCAGCTGGATTGTCTGATCGAGTTAATTCGGTCTGTTAGAATCTGAAAGGAATTTCTATTTTTTCTTCTTGGAGTTTTATGTTTTACCTCTATTAGAGAGGAATCTCAAGGGGATCGGCTATCCCTTCGAGCCATTCGTGGACTTCTATTGAGTACCCCCCCCCCTAATGTATAGCTTAAACGAAAACCTGTTAGGAGTTCTCTGTTTCCTTCTGTTGTTTGCTTAGTTCTGTTAAGGTATGCTGAGCTTGGGTTTTCTTTATTGTTCATTTCAGATTGTCCTCCCAGTTACTGTTGAAACCTTGGTTGTGGTGTTGTACCGATGATTTCACCTTGCTTGCAATGAATTAATTGGTTACAAGAGTCTAACAATTCTAGAAGAGAAGTTATTATTCTTTTTTATTGGTAGGAGAAGAGAAAAGTAGTATTCTTAACATTTTCTTCTGTGTTTCCCGAGCATTTTGTGCATTTTTTTAACCAAAACTTTCTACATCCATTCACAAATATCCTAATCTTTATTACAAATTTGCAGCCTGGCCCTAGAGACTCCGTCCTCCAATGTTTTATAAAACGGAATCGCACCACCCAAACATATCATCTCTACCTTGGCCTATCTCAAGGTGAGCACTTCATCTCTGCTTTAGGTTCATCATATTTACTCTTTAAGATGGAATTGGTTCGACTTTTTTTTCCTGAAAGTTGTATTAATGCTCTTACCAAAAAGAACTATTTTATGGCTATGGTTACTTAGACTAGTAAAAAAAAGTTAAGCTTTTTTGTTGTAGAATATGACATTTGGAGGAATTAAGGTCTCTTTCATAGTTTTGTCTGGTTTCCTTTTATTCAGTAGTGATTTTCTTTCTGTTGTTACTTGTTATCCTTGCAGCACTAACTGATAATGGCAAGTTCCTTCTTGCTGCACGCAAATGTCGACGTCCAACATGCACAGACTACATCATCTCCTTATATGCTGATGATATGTCAAAGGGGAGTGGGACCTACATTGGGAAGTTGAGGTATGTTCCGGCTGACATATTTGATGTTAAATGATTCTTGGCTTTCATGTGAGCGTGAGATTCACCATCTTGTTCTTCTTAATAGGTCCAACTTTTTGGGGACCAAATTTACCATATACGATGCACAGCCTCCTCATGCTGGGGCTAGAGTTACAAAAAGCCGCTCCACTCGGTTAGTGGGTTTGAAACAGGTCTCTCCAAGAATCCCTGCTGGCAACTATCCCGTAGCACACATTTCTTATGAGCTGAATGTTTTGGGTTCTAGGTAAGATAACAAGTTTATGTCACTAGTTGTAATTTTCTTCCTGAAAAGGGTGATGATTATCAGTTTTTTATCTGCACAACATGTTCTGTTCTTGAGTCTGCATAGTAACCGATTACTTGTGGAGTTATATCTTTATCAGTTTTTAGTGTTTTTTCCCTGTTTCTATGCTTTTCAGAAAACAACCACACTAATTATATGTTATGGGACCTCCAGGGGTCCAAGGAGAATGCAGGTTATAATGGATTCCATTCCAGCTTCTGCAATTGAACCAGGAGGTGTGGCCCCGACACAGACTGAATTCCCACTTAGCAACATTGATTCCTTCCCATCACTTCCATTCTTCAGATCAAAATCAGCCCGCACAGAGAATTTCCAATCAGGACCTTTGGCTACCCCAAAGGAAGGATCATTGGTTTTAAAAAACAAGGCTCCTAGGTGGCATGAGCAGCTCCAATGCTGGTGTCTTAACTTCCGTGGGCGTGTGACAGTTGCTTCTGTGAAGAATTTTCAACTGGTAGCTTCTCCTGAGAATGGACCAGCAGGACAAGAGCACGAGAAGGTCCTCCTCCAGTTTGGTAAAGTGGGAAAGGATTTATTCACCATGGATTACCGGTATCCCATTTCTGCTTTCCAGGCATTTGCTATCTGTCTCAGCAGCTTTGACACCAAGATTGCTTGTGAATGACAAACAGGTGTGTGAAACTGTCTTTGCATGCATTGAACTTTCAATTGAAAATATGGAAAAGTTCAACGTAGTTAACATTAGGCATCAACAATTTGTCAAGGTGTATTTTGCCTGTTGGGTGAGCGTCGGGGGGGATACACTGAACTACTGATGTGAATTATTTCGTAGGTCATATAGAACTTGTATACATTCAATGGGCATTTCACAAATGTCTGGATCAATGAGAATAAACATAGAGTGGGTATGTTTGGTATTGGCATATAAGTTGATTTTCTATGATACTGTTACCTGTTGAAGTTGTATGGGTGATCAATTCAGGCCATCCATGCTAAAGTGGTGGGTGAACCCCATCACTGTAATTAACCAGCAATTTACAGTATGCTAGTTAAATGATTTGAAGCAAGAGATTTAGTTAGTTTATTTATTTGACATCTAGCCTTTATATGGGGTGAATTAGTGGAGTGGATGATTAATGTACAGCAAGTGAACCTTGATCATGCTGTGTCTGACCTATTCAATTCAATATAGGTTCAATTTTTCTTGGCAGCTGTTAAGGCAGCAAGGGATACTGCTCTTTGAATTAGTGGTCCAGATCATTTTTTAAATTTTGCTTTTACATACAACCATCATTGTGTGCCCTTTACTAAATCCATTTTGTCCCTTTGGTCTTGGAGCAGTGGAGTGTTTGAACATCTATTATGGGCTTGAGCATTATAACAGAGTTCACTGGGTATGTACCAGTAGTGTGGATGTTGCTGGAGAAAGTTTAATACAAAGCTACTGGTTGGCGGAACTGGTCTCCAATTGCCAATTTGCGTTTTGTATGTTGTATAGTTTTTGTTTTTATTGTTTGTGTACATAACAGCCATTCTGAAGATGAGGTATACATGTCCTGGCATTTGGTTACTGCAAATCATTTTCAAATCCTGTGAAACTGAAACATGAACGCCTGAGTTCCAATTTATAGTCCGAGGTGTACTGGACAAAATCAAAATGGCGGTGTTGAGCCATGGTTTTGTACTCCCTGTAGGTATTCCGAGTTAACTTACTGGATTGGAAAGAACGTCTGACTATAATCCAGAAGTTAATATTATGTCTCGTTTCTATCTTCTGGTCTTATCTGTCTCGAATCTGGATTTTTTACGAGATGTTCCGTGAATTTGAAGTTTCATGGAAGAAGTCCGATGTCATGTACTCTTATTGAAGAAGATTCCAAGTAATGGAACCGAATTCAGATGATTTTAATATAATAATAATATGTCTATTTCGGATATAAAAGCTTATATTGTTTAGTTCATTGGGTTGAATTTTTTTTTTTATACAGGGATTGAATTCGGTTATGATGTGATTCGATCAAATGGATGCTTTTTATTCTCTCAATTAGATCTTAGTACTTGAGTTTCATTTAACGTCATTGGTTGAAATTTTGATTTAAACTATTCTATAGCAAATATTGGGAAATGCATCCAATAGGAGCACTTTTCATTTATTGCAAAAAGTCTAGGTTCCAAGTTGTTTAGGAATAGTGGCGTTGACTTTGGAAGCAGTATAAATGCAAATATGTACAGTGTAAATACATACTAAATAATACAAAATATAAAGTTTTTGCACTCTATATAGCATTTGTAGTCCTTTCAAACTCAGCCTAAGGCTTGCCTTAGAGCTTAGAATTTGTCAATTTTATTTTGAGGAAATGAGGGATATATGTCATTGGTGATTAAGTGTCATATTGATGTTATGGAAGTCATGGGTTTGAGCCTGATTATCTCTAAGGCCTTGTTCGCTTTTCGATAAATTATTTATTCGAGTAAACACAATTATTTGGGTAAGTTTTTTCTAGGAAATACTTAACCAGGTAAGTGCATTTATCCATGTTCTTTTATTCATCAGGTAAATAAGGTAATGACCATTTTAATCATAAAAATATATTATTAAAAGGGCATTTTTGTTCCATTCAAGTGTTGGCAACTTTTCTCCTAGCTGGGAAAGGTATTTACCCACCTAGGAGATGGGTGTCTAGGAAATTAAACTTTCTCTAGTCCTCGCATTAATCTGAAAAATGAACATGAGATTCTTGGTTAATGTGAACAAAAATCCCATTGACCAACTTTCTTCCCTTTCAAAATCCGAAAAAAGAATGCTCCCTAAATCCAATGTGAGGCTCAGTTTGCAAGGAGTACAAATATGAATATGTAGGTCTAAAATCTTATATTTTATATTATTTTGCATGTATTTATATTGTATATATTTGCATTCTTTTCAAATTGAGTCTGAGTTTTTCTATTTTGACTTGGTTTCTGCATAAATCAGAATTATGGAATTAATGTGAGGGGGTAGGGATGGCTATATTTTTTAGAGAAATACTCCAGGTAAATATGAAGTACATCCAATGCATCTTAGTTGCATTCTTCAATTAATTGATTGAATATAAGTTTTTGAATGTCTATAGTATATAAAGAGGATATTTTACTTAGTTTTGATTTAGGCCATAGAATTTAGATTTGATTATATAATGTTAACTTTTTATTTGTACACATACATAACACATGCTCTAACACTATTTCAATCTAATATCATTTGTTTTTTAAAGATCCATTGGATATCATATTGAATTAAAGTCTTTGGTTTTTTAATCGGTTTGGAGTGTGTATATGATCTGATTTGAATTTTCTCCGTTTACACCTCTGAGTGTAATCTTCTTTATACTGGGCGACAAATCCTAAAAATCTGCGACTTAGAAATCTAAGTCATGTTTGATTCACTACTTTGGGCCTCATTCTTTTAATTCTTGCTCATTGTAGACAAGAATGAACAACATTAGTGTTTGGTTACAAAATTTTTGTCATGGATCATATTCTTTTTAGAATGAAAAATCAGCCCGTAGCACAAAAATTGAGGTAGCTTGCAGCATGAAAAATAATAATGCCCCATCTTGTTCATTTTCATCCTTTGAGGAAAACTCTGCCTACAAAACTGCAACTATAGATATTTACTAGCAAACTATCGTGGAAGTATTTTTACGAAGACACTAATAAAATCACTTTTACACGAAAGCACTTTTACAAAAATACTTTTATGAAAGTATTTATATAAAAGCATTTTTATGGAAGTACTTTTATAAAAGCACTTCTACGGAAGTATTTTTATAAAAGCACTTCTACGGAAGTATTTTTATAAAAGCACTTTTACGGAAGTATTTTTATAAAATCATTTTTACATAAATATTTTTATAAAAGCACTTTTATGAAAGTACTTATATCAAAGTATTTTTACGAAAGCACTTTTATAAAAGTACTTTTACATAGGACGTTTGTCAGTCTGAAAAGAATTCATTTTTAGGAAAAAAGCGTTAGGTTCATGGTAATATTTTATCATCCTGCTTAATTTACCACTCTTGTCCATTTTAAAATTTCGCCTTGGGTAAGAACGAGAAAGAATGAATTGAATCAAACATGGCCTAATTGCTATTTTGAGTTTTGATTAGTCTGTAGTTTATTTTAAATATCATTTCTAAACCTATTTACAGGTTGGGTTTTACCACTTATTAACAGAAAATGCCTAGGTTCAGGTTCAATTATTAGGTTTATTTTTGAACTTGAGTTCAGCCCATGCCAGGTGTACGTTATACGACATCTTAGTTCTATTCTATCTTCGAATTCCAATTTTTTTTAACTTGTTCCTATCCAATCACACATTTTGTACATAAAAAATATTGCTACTCAAGATACAATTAAAAAAAAATCACATCTTTTGAAAGATTTCTTGATTCCTTTCTTTTTAGCTGCTTCAAGGCCTTTTATTATAGCACGTAGTTCAGTATCTTTGCTTCCTACTGTTGTAGACCTGCTACAATGATGAGATGGCTTTCTTAGGCTGCGTTTGGAAACGATGTAAATGGAGTGTAAATCTCGATTCAGGGTAAATTTGCACTCTAATTCATTTTTGCCTGTGTTTGGCAATATTACATTTATGCATTGACAAATGACAGAACAATGCATATTTACCTTGATAAAAAAATGTAAAAGTAAGTAAATAAAAAAAAGTACATTTGCATTCAAGTGGGCTTTTGATAAAAAAAGTATATGCTTTATTGGAATCCATGTTTGTATCCATTACAGCTAAAAGTCTGTTTAGTAAGAAGGTAAATTTTTCAGTGCAAAATTAATCCAATTTTGCAATTTATATGAACCTTTTTACACTCTACATATTTGTATTCACACTTATTTGCATTGTTTCCAAACACAACCTTAAAGACCAAAGCAAAAGCAACACTAGCAAGCATATTAGGTCTGAATGATCCATCAACATACAATATAATAAAAGCATAATTATTATTTCTTCTAAGATTTAGTGTTTATTGATCATGGAGATCCCCAGAGCCTTCATTTGTGTATCTGGTTAAGTTTTTCAGTTACTTGCATGGGAGATGAAGTTGATAAAGGGGAATGAAATGTCATCGGTATGGCATATTGATGCCACCATTTTTCCAAACCCTAACTTGGGTTTGATGAAGGAAATGGGTGATGAAACACAAGTGGACTTTCTCTTGCCATGTTCCTTAAGCTTTGGTTTTAGGGTTTTGAAATGAAAATCAAGAAGTGGTTGGATGGAGCATGGTAGGAGTGATGTAAAGCCCCTAAGATGTTTGCTCTCTTTTGAGCCTTCTCTTTTCTCTAAGGACATGAGGTCCTGAACCTGAACTATCTCTTAAGGAACCGTTCAACCTAAAAGCTTAAATTATTAGGTGAGGTCTATTCTCTAACACACTCACTCATGTAAAAGCCCATTGGGCTTGAAGCATAGACAAGTACAAACCCATTTATACCTTTTGTTAAAATTTAATTAATTATAATAGGGGCAACAAGCATCAAATACTAGACCATTTGGCCAAACAAGCTATGATACTATTTCAAAAACTGTTCAACCTAAAAGCTTAAGCCCTTAGGTGAGGTTTTCATTCTCTAACACTATCACCATATTTGGGTTTCTTGTGTTCAAATAGTCCCTGTGGACTGAATGAGTCTATACTCCAGTAAAAAGAAAAAAGAGTCAGTTATAAGGGTTTAAGTAGAGTAAAGAAAATGAGTCTATACTCCATGTAATAAGCTTTCTATAAAAAAGGAGTTATTAATTGGCAAATATTTCTTAGGGTATTTGTATTGAGATCTCTTGGTTTGCACAGGCAAGATATGAAACTTAGAACAGCAGTCTTTTACTTTTTTAAACTCCCATTCAAGAATATGATGTCATTCTCAAATCTTAAATATATGTTCCCACCTGAGTCCTAACATATCTACAGTTTTTTTTTTTTTTAAAAGTTAAAGCAAGGCTCAGTTTGGGAAGAGCAAAAATACTGTAGAGTGCCTAACCTTGTGCTTTGTATTATTTTGTATGTATTTGTACTATGCATATCTGTAGTTGTATTTGTTTTTCTAATCCGAGCCTAAGCATCAATTTGGGTATTTTATATGTATTTGTACACCGGGCTTGAGGGACAGGCTATCCTCATTGTATAGCCCTTTGGATCGGAAAAAAAAAATACATGTACAATGCAATTACAAGGTTTAGAAATACCATATAAAGGGTTTTGCACTAAACATATTTGCATTTACATTCTTCTCAAATGGAACTTGAGGTTCAGTTTGAAAAAAATACAAATACAAATATGTAGGATGCAAATACATACAAAATACAAGGTTTTACACTCTAAGTATTTATATTTGTACTCTATCAAAATTGAGATTTAGCCGCTTTACTTTTACTTGATTGAGTTTAAACTTGACATTCCATTATTTAGAACTTGCAAAATTAAAAAAAAAAAAAAAAAAAAAAAATTGGGATATGTTGCTTTGCATGTTTGGCTTCTGCCAAATTCTAAGCTTGATGCCGCCAAACGAGCGGGGATTATGGAATGCAATAATATTATAATTATATTACGTTACATAACGTATCACCGAAGCTGTCTTAACTCAGCCGTTTGAGCGCGTGGCTTTTAACCACGTGGTCGTGGGTTCGATTCCACAGACGGCGTTTTTCAAAGTTTTTAATTATTTTTTGGTTTTTTTCTGTCCGTGGGTATTTTGAGCTGTCATAGTCGAAGAACTTTCAATATAGCGATTGGTCAGTCGGTAGATGTCGATGTTATTTCTGTTTTTTTCCCAATTATTATTCCTGCCCCTTCACCCTTGATTCTCTCCGGTATCTCCCCTTCACCCTCCGCTTTGTGATAACTTCACAACGTGGCCATGGAGATTACCAGTTTGCAGGGAATTACTAATAACACATATATCTCGTTATTTTTGTTTACTGAAACTCATAAACAATAAAACCTCTTCTCATACACTCATACTATTAGTATTCTATCTATAATCTTTATTTCTCCCTTTTATTCTATCATTTACAGATATCGTCGTCGTATATAACTTATCTACGATAATCCGATTCTTCTTCTTCCTAGGCGACTTGCGCCTCGAGCTTCTTCTCCGATTCTGATACCCTGCATAAAGTTACAGTAGTAACACCCTCCCCTTCCTCCGTCATGGCCGTCTGGTCGTCGGAATGTAACCCGGGTTGGTTGAGACTCCTGACGAACTCCGTAAAACAAGGAAAATGCTCCGGCGAGAAGAAATATGCTCCCATCCTCTGATAAGTGAACCCATCCATCACCGCCGCATTCTCTCCACACAGATTCTTCTTAATCTGTTCAAAACCCTCCGGAGCCAAAGACAGGGATGAATTCTCCCCGGAGACTCTTACCCCATGCTTTCTGCAGGCCCCCATGATCTGCGAACGTAGCGACTCAGGGCTAGCGAGTGATTGCTGTGGCTGGTGGGCGTCGGAGAGGTCCATGCCGGGCACTATCATCCTGCACGAGTTCCTAGCAAAGAGTTCGGCTATGGCGTCATAACCGACTCTGTTGGCGGTGTTGTAGAAACCGGCTGTCAACTCGGAGGGGTGGGAGCGAGTCTTGTACCATGAGTGCAGGAGTGGGAGTCTGCCGGATAGAGTTACAGGGGCGTCGGAGAATGAGGTCGAGGCGAGGGAAAGCAGGCGGTCGGCGTGGGACATGAGCTGGGTTGAGTACCAGGTGAGGAAGAAGTCGCCGTATGGGGTCTCCCATGAGCCTCCGTTCTCCTTGAAGAAGGTGTTGGCGAAGGGCGACTGGTCGTGGTTGGGGGCGTCATGGGGACCTGAGAGGCCCCAGAAGGGGTTTCCGGTCGCCTGGGCGTGTTCCTGCAGATGCTTTAGCATGTTTTTGTCGTAGCTCTGGAATTCTCCTGCTCCTGTAATCTTGCCACCTCTCGCCGACGGCCGAGAAGGGTAGCGGAGCTCTCCATCCGGTCCCAGGCTCACTGAAACATCCTGAGGAGATCACAGAAAAAGCGGCCATTGATAAGAACCGGTTCTAACAAATAAATAAATGTGATGGGTTGAGACATGAGAATGAAGATTTGAAGCTTACCACAATTGTAGAGCCCATGAGGTTTGAGAATGAAGATTTGAAGCTATCCAGGAATTCCTGGTAAACCTGAACCGGAGTCTTCCCGTCGAGGACGGGCAAATCGTCCACCGCCAGCGACAGACACTCTTTGTAGCGCCGTCCCGACCTGTCGGTGAAGAAGATGTCTGGTTGTGCTTCACCAATCTTTGACACCCAACCAGGGAGTTCAATTTTGGCTTGTTTGGCGGCATGGAAGCAGACAGACACGCGAAGCTTGAGACCCGCGTCTCGGACCATCTCTGCAAGCTCAAGATATCCCGACCAGTCGTACTTTCCTCTGGCTTCCTTCTCGGCTATCCCCCACCAGATGGGAAATTCGACCCCTTCTACCCCCAAAAGTTTCAGAGCTTTCAGCCCTGCCCCGATTGCTTTTACATGGTTCAGTGTGTTGCTGTGGGAAACAGCATCCAGAGGAAGCCCAACAAATAAGCTTAATTCATCCTCCTGCATCAAAAATAGTAATTAATTTCAATAGATATACACAGATTTCTCCGATGAATTAAGGTCGAGACCCTAATTTCTGCAATTCAAAACGAACAGAAGGAAAGAAAAAATAACACTTACTAGCTTCGATCCTTTCGGCATCGCTCTCTCTCCGGCAATTTTCTCCAATCCGGAAACCTCCGGTTGTGTTGCCTTGAGAGAGACTTGAATTTCAGCTGTTGTCCATCTTCTAGCAAGATTAAAACAAACCTTATTTTTTCTGGTGAAAATCTGCTTGGAACTAAAAAACCCAAGCTTCCAATAAGGTGAATCGGTAGTTCCGATCTTCACCTGAGAACATCCAATTACTGAAACCTCCATCTCAATTCACAAAGTAAGGAAAAGGAAGGAAAAAAAAAATGAAAACAGTATGGTTGATAAGATACGAGACTGAAAGGAAATAGAAGAAATCAGAGTCTTCGTTCGTTTCAGTATTCAGGTGGGCTGCTCTGCTCATGGTCGCCAGAGTGTGAAGCGAACCATCTGTTATATAGGAGGAGCAAGGAAGAAAAGAGGCATTTTTTCAGGCGATGTTAGGATTTTGGAATCATCCAATCAGAAATGCCACGTGTCATCGTAATAGTGGTTGCTATCCTGCTGCTTAGGATGGAGTTGGGAAAACAATGAATCCCGTTGCCCCCACGGCCCCACCGAGTTCACTTTTGCTAAGACCGGGTGTATTGCTAAAGGATTAGGGTTGTCAACGGGTCGGTTTGATTCGATGGATTCGAACCAATTGGACCGGTTCTGGTTTTAGGATTTGTATTTGTGGATTGATTTGGGTTTTAATTTATTGTCTCAATTATTGAAGGTGTTTGGGTTTGTTTACGTTTATTAAGTAAGCGTTTTATACTTGTGTGGTTATAAAATCGAGAAAAACAATTAATGAAGGCGTTTACGATACATAGGCATCATTAGACACCACATCAGTAAAGTGCCACTAAATGCTTATCCGTTTCAAGAAAGCTTCTAGAAATGGTACAGATGTAATTAATGAGGCCTTTGCTCACAGGTGCCTATGTGACAGCGTTCACCCAATAAACTTAATTATTGAGTTTAGATCGGACTAAAGCAAATATATAATTAATATATATTTATAGATAAATAGATAGATAGATAGATATGTTTAGCAGGTTTATTATAATTCTATCCATCAAGTCAGACCTGCTTTTGGTCTTTGGGTCAAAAACTACATAACCCAAAGACCAAAAGCGAATCAATCGGTTAAATTGACCCAACAATTTCTAGGACCTTGATATTTCTTGTTGGGTCAATTTCAATTTTATAATCCTGATTCAAATTCGATCGGTTAACAACACTATATGGAACACGTGATGTACACATAAATTGATTTTTAAATTGAGCTTTTATGTTCAATAAAATTCGGTTGATAAAGTTCTTAAATCTAATTGAGTTTATGTTATGTATAATATTTTTATGTTTGTATATAAACTTTTATATGTAAAATGTTTTATTTTATTTGTAATATCAAGCCAAAATTAAATATATAAAATTTTGAACTGATATTTTTATGCCTTTATCCACCCAAATTACATCCACATCATTAATTTTGTCATTTTGTGGTTTTTGCGCTTCCCTAAAACTTCGTCGTAGCAAATTTTGTGACCCCACTTGCGCTTTTACGGCAACTACAGTTCTTTTTTGGATTATTAATAGTACAATCCAAGGAAAACAAATTACAACCATTCGATTGGAACCTCTAGCTTCAGACCAGCCTTTTCGGCTGAGCATAGGCCAAACTGCCAAAGCGTGTTTCCTACTTCCTACAGTTATGGACCTTAGTAGATAACTTAGATCCCGACAGAAAAGATACCCATCCAACGATTCACGCTGGCTGACCGGTGTACTGGATTAGACACTTGAGGGAACCGAGGGCAATATAGTAATTAGAGGCCTCAAAGTGGGAGAGGGAATATTTTATCGTAATTTATGGAGCAATAGTCCGGCTTTGGTCGGGGCAAAGCCCGCTCCAAGCCTCCAACAACCTCTACAGCCTTACGTTGGGATATTCCCAATGCAAGGGATATTTTTGTGGATATGGACTGATGGGATGACGTGGCAACGAGGCCGACGTGGAAAGTACAACCGGTTCAGATGATTTGTGGCAGGGAATTTTTCCAGGGAAAAGCGCGTGGATCAGGAGAGACATGAATGCCACGTGTCAAATTTCATGTGGTTCTTGTCACATGGGTCCTGGTGGTGGTTGGCCACATGCGGAGTGGGATCGTTCTGACTCATGTCCTATACTCTATACGATACTGGGGCCTCGCTCGACTCTCTGATTTCCTTGCCGTTGATCGCCCACAGGCCACATCTTTTTATCGCCGGTTCTATGTTGTCTCGTAGCGTGAATGAAACGTAATTCGGATAAGCGTGAATCTACCACAATCGCGACGCAAGTTGGAGATGCGACGTGATGTGTTTTGTTTAGATGAGCACAGTGTAAACCGTTTGATTGGAATCGGTCGTCACGGGAGCTGACCAGATTAATCATAATTTGTCAAAAGTCTTTGCTGTGCTCTTACCGACTTCTCAAAGCTCGGAAAATTAGGGCTGTTCACGGATCGGGTTGGGTCGGTTTATTCATGTTTTTCCAATTAATTCGACATGGTTAGGTTACCTGAAATTGAAACCAAAATCGATCCTGTGTTAAGCAAAACCGACATGATCGATTTGAGTCGGTTTGTGTCAGTTTGGGTTAGTTTCAGCTCTACTTAGTGGTGACTTAGTTACTGTACAACCTAACTTAACTAGGATAGAGACAACTTAGTTAAGTAGGAACTAAGTAGGTTGCAACTACTAACTAGGAACTAACTACTAAGTCGGTTCGGTTTGGGTCAATTTCGGTTTTTACACATGAAAATCGAAACCGAATTGAATCATCGGTTTAAGATTTTTTATAACCTGAAACCGACTGGTGCTGAAGAAAACCCGTCTGACTCGGGTTGAATCGGTTTGGTCGGGTTGGGTCTTCTTATGAACAACCCTACAGAATACAAAATTGAGGCCTCGTTTGATTCGCAGGAATAGGGGTTTGAAATCAAAATCGGAATGGGTTATTCTAATTCCTACTAGAATGACATTCTCTGCCCCTTACTTGAGAATGAAATCTTACCAAAAAGACTTGCATCCCAGAATGTTCATAAAAGCTTGAAACGGCCAAAAATCAAAAGCTTATTGTCTTTCCATGCATAAAATATTTTGTTTAGTCCAATAGACGACCAGTGCATTAGGGTTATCAATGGGCCGGGTTGGACCCATTGAACCCAAACCCGATTGGATTGGTTATGGTTACAAAAATCGGAATGGATCGGTTCTAGTACTTGATAGTTTCAATTCTTATCGATTTGCAATCTATACCATTCGATCCCAAACCAATTTACACCCAGGGCCTATTCATTTGTTCTAAAGTCTGAGATCTAAAGGTGCAAAAATTACATTAAGAGGTATATTGGTATTGGTGAACTTTTCTTTCCTCTGAACTCTGAATGCAAAGAATATTATTATGAATTTTGAATTCTAAAAATGATCAAATATCCATTTTGACCCCATATATGAGAGGTTTTTTTTTTTTCTTTTTGGGGGTATCATTGTAAAACAAAAAATTATATAATTGCACTTTAAGAGATAAGAAATAAGAGGAAATGAACAGTCCCCAATTTGAACTATATATATAACCGATCGGTTCAATTCTAGGTCTACAATTACAAACCTTATTGGATCCAATTCAATTCTAGGTCCTTAATATTTATTGTTGGGTTGATTCCGGTTCTACCTAGACCCAACTCGAACTCAACATATTGACATCCTAGAATGGGATCTGCTCCTCACACGGGGGCACCTCACATGCACATCCACTATGCATTGGAAACATTTCCTGTGAATAATAACTTATAAGTTTGCAAGATGTTCCCAATGCATGGTATGATTTGCGTGTGAGGCACGGGTGAGGTGCCCTATGTGAGGAGCAGATCCGGTCTCTTGACATCCCTACACTGCATGTCAGGATTTTTTTTTTCAGTAATAAAGGGACCACTGTATATGAGGATACTTACCAAACAGTCTTGATATCTTTTTGGCCAGGCTATCAAATTGTTGAAAGATATTTTTTAAAAATACTTGCCAAATGACAAATCTTTACTGCCATGACTAGAGAAGCATTGGAATCTTTATATTTCAAAACACATGATATCTGATTCTAGTACAAAAAAAAAAATCTCAAATAATCCATATCAATCCCATCCCAATCTAATGGATTCTCTACACGGTGTCCTGTTCAAAATACCAGGTGCCCGTTTGAGGACGGGACTTATTTCATTCCAAACTAAGCCCCTTGTAAATCTTGTTTGGTGAAAATCTGGAAAGTCAATATTTTTATTTTGATTATAAAATGAAACTACGCCAAATAATTTGTCTGTAACACAGCTATTCAACAATCGTGGCTCAATCAACATAACCCACCAAACAGGCTACAATGTATATCTAGGTCCTATAGAGAGTCAAACACACTAGCTAAGCCCCGTCTGATTTGATTCATGAGAATTAGGGGTCTGGACTTGGAATGGGTTATTCCTTGATTGGGTAGAATTGGAATTCTATTCCCATTCATGGTGGAATGGTATTCTCCCATTTGAGGGAACAGTCATTCCTTCCCCTTTTTTGAGAATGAAATCCTATTCCTGTTAATTTCAATTCTCATTCTTATTCTTATCTGAACCAATTTGGTTTTGATTCAGACTATAAACCAAAGGGGCCCTATATTAACTGTCAAATAACAGTCTCCGGAGAGAATAATTGATGGACCCTTCTCGGACTAAGAACCAAACGGGTCTATCACATTTCTCACTCAATGTCCAAGAAGAGATGATAATAATGAGATAAATAGAAGGATGCGTGCAATCTTAATTCATGTAAGTAGTCATTACTTCTAATAAACAAAATGATAGAGGTTACAGAAGCTGATCATAATATCACATTCTAGACTCAATCCTTGTAGTTCAAAAGACGTAATTGAACGACAATTATTAGGATGTATTTGGATGCAGGAATACAGGTGGTCAGGTGGATTAAGATAGATCTTAGGTCATGTTTGGGAGTGCTTCAAAATAAGTGTTTATTTGGGATATTAATTACTTATTGTTATTTGGAAAATAAGCTCGAAACAAGTGCTTATTTTAAAAATAATGGCTAATTTTTAAGCCCAAATTTCCAGCTTTTTTTAAGAAACACATTCATTTTTTTTCTTCTAAAATTATCCTAGTTGAATTTTAAAATACCACATATAAAATTCTCTCTAGTTAAATTTTATAAAAGTACTTTTATGAAAGCACTCTTATGAAAGAACTTTTATAAAAGTACTTTTACGAAAGCATTTTTAAGAAAGTACTTTTATGAAAGCACTTTTATAAAAGTACTTTTATGAGAGTACTTTTACAAAAGCACTTTTACGAAAGTTTTTTTATGAAAGCACTTTTATGAAAACACTTACGAAAGTACTTTTATGTTTATAAAGTACTTTCGCAAAAGTGCTTTTGTAAAAGTACTATTATAAAAGCACTTCTGTAAAAATGCTTTCATAAAAGTGTTTTCACAAAATTATTTAATAAAAGTGCTTTTATAAAAATGCTTTCATAAAAGTACTTTCCTAAAAGTGCTTTCAAAGAGTATATTTTGAAAATTTAAAAGAAAATGAAGGACAAAATAATCACAAATGCTTATTTAAGTGCTTATTAGAGAAAAAGACCACCTAACACCCAATATAAAATAAGTGCTTATTTGAAAAAGTTGGGTGCCAGATGCAAATAAAATAAGCACTTATTTGATAACCACTTATTTTTAACTTAAGCACTCCTAAACATGGCCTTAGTCTAACTCAGTTTTGTCAATTCAGATTTTTGTTCGACCAATAAGAATTTTAGTGTTCAAATTCAATAGACATTTAAAATTTACAAAACCCATTAACAAAAGGCTAAATTTCAGATTAGTATTCTGTAATTTTGCTTGTCTCATTTTGATACTCGAATTTTAAAACATATCAATTTAGTACTTGAACTCCCCAAAACTGTCAATTATATATACCTGGTGCTCCCAAGAGGGGTTTGACCGCCATACTTTAGAGAGAGAGAGGTGCGATAAGTCTAAAATACAAGAGAAACTAAAAGAGGGAGAGGGTTTATGTACTAATGTCTATTTTGGGTCCTTTTTGATCTAGGAATATTTATGTTTTAATTACTTTTGACTGACTTGTTGTTGTTTGGTGACCCAAGTTGTTCATTGGACCAGGCTGATTTAGAGTGTGTTTGGTTCTGTTTATGTTTATTGAAAAAACGCTGCCACCTCAACACCATATCAGCATTTGGGTTGTTAAACGATTATAAACGTTTTCTTATTGATTTTCGTGGAAGAAGTCATTGAGGGAAACGTCAAATTTTCGCTTCCCACAACGGCTAGACATTTCACGAAATGCATATATGATGTGGCGCTGATGTGTAATCCGATGTGGCACAAATGGTTTCTGATCCGGTGCATTGTGGATCTACCATTCCACACAAAAACATGTCCAAACCCTAACCAAGAATTAGGGTATCGAACTGAGGGTAGCCACAGCCGATCGGTCTTGTAGAGAGTTGCTTCTTTTTACGCATTGACGTTGACTAGAGGTAGTGGGCGCCAGTAAGTTTGCCGTCGACACCCTGTTAATCCCCCGTCTTATTGCCGGCAAGGTGTTTCTTTTGACGAATCGCCATTTTCTCTTTGCTTTTGCAGCTCGGTAACCCATCGGCAAGGTGCGTCATACACCGTTAACCCTTTGCAAAACGATATATCCGCCGTTCCCATCCTCTGAACGTTTCCTTTTTACTGTAAATGTTTCAATAACACATTGGTGGAGTGAAGCTTTCCCTTGTCAATCTGATGTTTCCTTTTTACTATGAATGATGAATGTTTTTGATTTACAATTGTTTTCTCATGTTTTTTTTATTTACACGGTTGTTGTTGAAGTGTTTTGGACGGATGGAGTGAACACGGGCTTCCAGCTTTTTATTCTCACACATTGCTCGCAATTTCTGAACCAATCACTTGAAAAACATCCAACCCATCCACTTACAACCTACCCAAACCCATCCATTTTAGATGTAAGTGGAATACAGGTTGAGGAGTCTGTGATTCTGTGGTGGTAGTCGGATAATTTGGGTTGAAGCCCATAGAAATTTGGGTTACTAGTGGATGTAAGTGGTTGGTGGATGGGCTGTCTATCACCCTTCATGCAACCAATCCATCCGTTCGACACTCCTTTGGCATCTTCAGATCTATCATGGTCCCAAGAGATGTACTTTGGCATCATAGATGTGGTTTGCATCATAGATTCATCATTGGATCTGAAAATTGGTCGTCATTAAATGCAACTATGAGTAATTTGGACCATTGGATTGATTAATGGCACCTATACATTCAAGTGAAGGTGTCACACTGAAACACACATATAGTTGTTTATTCAAACGCGCCACCAAACAGAAAATATGCGAAAATATTTATTCTACTGAGTTGTAAAATAAGATTTACGGGGCGTTTCTTGAAATGCCCAAAATAAGCCTAACCAAACAACCAAATGAAAAACGTTTAAAGTGAGTGTTTATCATATAAATGTTTACATAATAAACGCTCCTCCAATAAACACAAACAGACCCAAACACATACTTAATTCTTGTTTGGGCTCTGGATATTTTAAAGTTTATGCTCTTAACACTTACAAAATTAGGAAAATCTATGATACTAGAAAGATATGGGACAGGATGACCACTCAAAGTACCCTCATGAATTTGGATGTCAACCACCTGGTTGGTCACCTCTTTTATGATGTAGGTGTTTGGCATCGATTTCGTTGCTTCAAAGATGTTTTCTGAGAAAACGGTGATGTATGGATCAGGGTTTGTTGCACCGTTTTCTAAAAAAAAATGGTTCCTTTTTTTATTTGGCATCAATGCTGCCACATAGGATGCTTTCTGGGAAAACAACACTGGTTTTGTTTGGTACCAGTGTTGTATAACTGTTTTCAGCATTGATCTACATTATCTAATGCCCAAGATGATGCCACATTGATATCATGTCATTGTACTGTTGGCAGCAACGGGCCGGAACTTGAGAAAACTTTGAATTCGACGTTTTCTCCTATTACACTTTCCCAATTTCAATGACATGGTTTAAGACAATGTTTTTTTATGAAAAAATGAAACCAAACATGAAACTGTTTCCTCGTTTTTTGAGGCAACAGCACGATGCCAAACACCGCCTATACTAGTTGTTTGGCTCTAAGCATTTCCAGTATCATGTTTTTTCTGTATCATATTTGAACCCATACCAAGTTAGAAATAAAGCAAAATCGAGAAGGTAGCTTTATATAAAACATCCTAGCTTTATTGACAATATCTGAAACTTCCCCTCACTTTTAAATATCTCTAAGAACCTCGAGGCACAATTTTTAAATGACAAAGATGACCTGTATAGGATCATGACCATCCAGAAAACATTGATATGCCCTTGTGTTCATATAATTTGTTGCTTCAAATGAGTCCCTCAAGTCATCTCTATTCCATAAGCTGGTGGCATGTTGTTCATTCGTAAAGAAAAAACCAATATTCAAGGGTATTTTAGGTATATATCTAAAGAGTACATTAAGATTGATAGGTCAAGTAGTAAGTTTGTCTTGTTTTTTTTTTCTTTACATCTACAGGAACCCTAAATATAAGTGCCATTATATGTAGAGAAAACAGTGTTTTCAAAACCGGATTGGAAAAATCGGGACTGGTTCTATTTCACCCCAAAACTGTTGATTTGGTCAATGAACTGTTGACTTGGGCGATTAAACCGTTGAATCATCGACGGTTTTTGGCTGTTTTTTATTTTTTTTTATTTTTATTTTTGTTAGACTGAGCCATCCATTTGGACCAGACAGTTAGACTGTTCGACTCGAGAACCTGACCAAGAATGGTTCCCTATCCAATCCAGTTTTAAAAACCTTGAGAAAAAATGTATATAACACGTGACAAGTATGATTGTCATGTGGCTAAATTTTGACATGTGTCATTTTAAAATGCCACGTGTCTTGAGTCATGCCACATCATCGAAAAACGTGTCAACAGTAACCATGTGAAGAAAAGGTATAGAACATATGCCAATTAAAGTTGCCATGTGGCAAAATTTCTGGCATGTGTCATTTCTAAATAGCCACGTTTATCTTGAATCATGCCACTTCATCATATAAACATGTTGCACTTTTCATGTAAATGGACCAACAGTAAGGCTAATGGTAAATTGTCATAAATTTTCTCACAAAACAAATATAGGGTAGCTAGCAAAGGAAATAAGTTTTCTTTTCATCATCCCATCCTTTCTCAACCCCTGGTAGATGCCGCCTAGGGTTGATTTGGATGCACAATTTGAAAAACCAAGATAAAATAGGGCATTAAAATCCTAGAAAAATCAAGAAAAGATAGAAAGGAATTGGAGAAATAATGAAAACAAAATATTGGGCACAGTCTTGTCCAAAAATAAAAAAGAAATTATAAAAAAAAACCAACTCTGACCTATTTTTTAAGTGTTTATTTTCAAAACAAACACTTATTCTGAGTTTCTTTGGCCAAATACGAATAAATATACATTTTCTATTTATTGTGTGGTCCTAACACTTAAAATAAATACTTATTTTACGTTTTACCAAACAGGGCTTAAAAGAAAAAAGTAAATTTTGGACATTATAAAAAAAAAAATCAAGGAATGTTTCGTATATGATTTTCTAATAGTAATTAAGGAGAACTTAATTAGTTAATTCCCAAAGTCTTGCTGAGGAAAAAGGTTGTGACGTATGTTAAATTCCTATATCCTCTCATAAGCTTGCATCAGCAATTATCATATCATTAAATTCCTATCTCATGAGTCCAACTATAATACAAAAAAGTATGGTTTTCAAAACCGGATCGGATTGCATGGTTGGACCGGAACAACTGGGAACCAATTACCTGATCGGTTCTGTTTTTCTTCAAAACCGTTAATTTTGGTTAGTGAACCGTTGAACCGGGTGGTTAATTGTTTGAACGGTTTTGACCATTTTTTATTTTTTTAATTTTTTTTTAAATTTTTCTATCAGAATGGGCCAAACGTTCAGTTCGAACAATCAGACCATTTGACCCGGTAACCAGACTCTTGACCAGTTCCGTCACTGGATCAGTTTTAAAAACCATGCCAAAAAAGGCATAATACCTAAAAAAAATAGATATCATTTTTAACTAGGGAAAAAGGGAAAATGGACCATGAACATACTGCATTCGATGTTTTTGTTTTTATTTACTTAAGGTTCAGTTTAGAAAGAGTACAAATACAAATAACAAATATGTATAGTATAAATACATACAAAACAATACAAAATGCAAGGTTTTGCATTCTATATATTTGAATTTGTACTCCTTCCAAACTGAGCTTAAAGAATGGAGATTTATTGCATTTGTAGTGTATTTTTATTTAGGTTGTGTTTGATTGTAATGCAAATAAATTTACAATGATGCAAAACCATGGCAGTGCAAATTATTTGAGTGTAAATTCTAACCTCATTTTGTTTCAAATTTTAGCTTGTTTTATTTGATTGTACTACAAATGAATGAAATTAAGACATGAAGTAGAATAAAATAAAATCCAAAACAAAATTAAATAAGAATTTGCATTTTTTACATTTGCACTCTTATACATTTGTACTAATACAAATAAATTTGCACTTCAACCAAATACAGCCTTACTTATTTTTTGAAGTGAAAAAGTATTTTCATTCATAATGCTTGCAATACAATTCAAGCCATTACAGACAACAGGAAAAATAAAAAAACAGATATAACAAAACACACAGACCCAACTGCTGCAACAAAAGTAGGGTGAGAAAATTGGTAGATTCTGCCAACGAATCCAAATCGACCCATGCATTCGAACCCATATACAAAATGGGAATAAACTGACCACCAGGAAGGTGACTCAAGATGCCTCCAAACAAGTGTGGTAGAATATTTTTATGTACACGTTTGTGAAATATCCATGCATATGAGACTACATATATAATGTAATAGAATACTTTGTGAGAGATTGAAGCCCTCTGTTCGTTTGCCTGTATTTTAACATTGGGTAAGTTGGTTAATCGGTAAATTGACCCAAGTGTTTAAAGACTAGATTGGATATGGAATTGTTTTGGGGACCAGTTCTTGAGTTGAATGGTCTGACTGTTTGGCTCGAATGGATGATTTGTTCTGATTTAAAAAAAAAATAATAATTAAAATAAAGAATGACAAAAAAATGTTGTCCAGGTCGATGGGTCAATAGTTCGACCACCTGGGTCAGTGGGTCACTGACCAAATCAATAATTTTTGGCCTATGAACGACTTTGGGGTGAAACTTAACCAACTGCCTCACAAGTTTTCAGGTCAATTGGTCTGACCATTTGGTCCGGATTTCAAAACCATGAGTTAACCAGAAACCTCATATTTCTTTGCCTCTATATTGGGTTCTATGGTATAATCAATACCCTCCTGCAAGGTGGATAAATAACTTACCCACGCCAATAGTGCTCTCTCCCTCCCACCGCTCTCTTTTTATGGGTAACTTGTAACATACAAGAATGATAGAACCTTACTTATTTGGGCAATTTTTACTGGAAAAACACTTACCCAGATAAATATAGTTACCCAAATAAGTAAAAAAGAACGAGGCCTGAATGGAAAGTATATGACAAATGCAATGCAAACAATTATAGCATATTAGGGCTTCAAAACAAGACTTTTAGTGCCATTTTCATTCATAACTCCCATGTGTTTGAGAAAAAGCAGGTTTTTATTGTCATTTTCTGCTTGGTTTGGGATCAAAATAGAGCCTGATGCATTTTAGTGCTTTTTTATTTGCCTTTTTAAGCTCTATTTTAGATTTCCCTAGCTTTTCCTTCTTTTTCTTTCTAACCAAACATAGCATGGATACTTATTTAAAATTGGAAGATAATTCATTTTTAAGAATTGAGAAAGTTTCAAATTGATTCCAGAAATTATATTTTAAAAATGGGCTTTTGGTGATTTTGAACCATTCTGATCTTTAAAACCAATGTTCCATCACTTT
Source organism: Nelumbo nucifera (assembly GCF_055504915.1). Taxonomy (NCBI): domain Eukaryota; kingdom Viridiplantae; phylum Streptophyta; class Magnoliopsida; order Proteales; family Nelumbonaceae; genus Nelumbo; species Nelumbo nucifera. Next base: position 99,296,164 of record NC_142651.1, read on the forward strand.
AGTTTATTTAATGCCATGTCCATTGTTAAATCTTTTTTTTTTTTTTCATTATTTCAATCCATGTCCTTTCTGGCTTTTCTTATTTCTTGACCCTTTTAACTTGCAATGGATTACTTATTCAATTATTCATCTCATCTCAGAAATCATTGAAATTGAAATTGTTCATGCTGGATGACACCGGCTGTTTCTCACACTTCAACGAAAGGAAATAGATGTGCAGACTTTCTTGCAAATAGCCAAATAGAGGAGTTGTGGGAGACTTTCTCTGTTGGAGGCTGACGCCATCCTTTCACGATTTTTCTCTCCTGGTGCTCAATAATTTATATCCCCTTTCTCAAGTACAAATCGAGCTTGAATCTCAGGGTAAGCTCAATTAGTTATTTGAATTTGAGTTTGAACAACAAAAAGTTTGATTTTAAAAGCCCGTGAGCTTAATTTGATTCAAACTCAAACCTATTTGTAGTATTTTAGTTAAGCCAAGTCAAGACATGTCAAAGTTTGACTCGATTGCTCCCCTACTCCCTTGTATTGATTTACCTCTTTTTTCATAATGGTTAATAAAATTTAACGTGGCCACCCATCCACCTTAAGTAAGGTTAGGTAAGAGTGTCAATGGACCGGTTTTGGATTGGACCCCATCCAGTCCAAAATATTTATTAGATTGGATTGGACCTAGTCCATCCGTAACAAATTTATATTGGATTGGATTGGATTGGATCAAGCCAATATCTGGTCCATTGACATAAGATAAGAATATATGTGTCAATGGACCGGGTTTGGGTTGAAACCAATCTAAATCAAAATAATTCCAAACAGATTGGATGGTTCAGACATTGAATTGGACTGGTCCAAATTATTCCAAATCATTCATTGGATTGGATTGGATCGGATCTGGTCCATTTATAATGGACTCACATTGGACTGGATCGGATCGGACCAAATCCAGTCCAATTGACACCCCATTGTTAGGGATCTTAAAAAAATGGTCATTATGGGGCTGACATGGACAGTTACAATATTACAAGACCAATCCAAAGAATCCCCGTCTAATGGAATAATGAATGGCAAAAACATTCAACTCATGAATGGAGAAACTAAGGCCATTTTCGGATTAGGGTGGATTTAGATTTAAAGATGACATTCAAAGACAAAAATTCTCTCTTAGGTTGAGTAGTAACACTACGGTTTATAACCAATGAGAACAACCTATGGGTTCGAAATTCAAATCCATTTCCAATCCTCCAAGCCAAACACTGCCTATGGGGTAACAGAAATGAGCTTTTGCCCTGTTAAAAGTACTTATTTGAATGCAGTTCTCCTCTATATTGAAACGATACTCCATTGGTTAAAAGTACTTATTTGATTCTCACTCCTGCATTAGAAGTTCATTTGTGAATTATATAGCGCTCAAAACTACGACTCATGGGGTCCACAAGCCAGGCCTAGGCCCATTCTGCTCAACAAATGAACGTCAAAAATATTTCTAAGCCCAACCCATGCGCTTGAGGGTGAAGTGGAGGCGTCCGGATGAACTGGAGACAAGATTGTACACATCGGGCTGGGCTACCTATTACGAGTGAACGCCTCAGTGTTTAGGCAATGGTTAATACAATTGGGACTTAGAGGGGATGTGGAATTGAGCTGTCCTGATCTGATTTAGATATAGGGTTAATGCAAGGTTCAAAATATCGATACATCCCGGTACATCAAAAGGGCATATCGGTACATTCAACCCTGTGATTTGATTTTTTTTTTTAATTTGAGAGGAAGGGCATTTTTGTGTTATTTAATTATTAAAAAATATTTTCTTAAAATGTCTTAAAATAGGCATTTCTATCAGTAAAAGATAAGAGCAGTTGACCTGAGAACCAATCAGGTAACCAGTTCTATTTCACCCTAAAACCGCTCCGGGGGCAAAAACCACTGACTTGGTTAGCAACTTGCTGACCTGGGTGGTCAAACCGCTAACCCATCAACATGGACAACAGTGTTTGGCTATTTTTTATTTTAATTATTTTTAATCAGAACGGGCCATCCATTCAAACTGGATGGTCGAACCGTTCGACTTGGGAACCGGTTTTTAAAACCTTGGTATTATTGCAACTACAGAGAAGTTTGCACATAAAGCAAAATACCAATGATGAACGATCTCACATTGATCAAAATCTTAATGAAAATGGGAAAATTCCCGATTAGTACCTGTACTTTTGACCTAGTGCCATTTTGGTCCCCAAACTTTAAAATACGACAATGCAATACCCGAACTTTCAAAACATATCAATCCAGTACTTACTGTTAACTGACCGTTAAATACCTTTTAAAATGACACAAATGCCCCTCAAGTGTGATCTAATTTTCATCATCAACCATCCAAACATTGACAAAAAATTAACAGTCCTATATCCTTGCATCTTTTATTCAAGAAAGTTGGGGTCTAGAATGTCCACTGAGACCTGACCCAACTTTCTTGAATAGAAGAAGTAAGGATTTTGGATTGTTAATTTTTTGTCAACGTTTGGATGGTTGATAAAGAAAATTAAATGACACCCGAAGGACATTCGTGTCTTTTTCAAATGCCACTTAATGGCTGGTTAACGGGTGATTAACGATAGACACTGAATTGATATGTTTTGAAAGTTCGGGTATTGAATTATCACATTTTAAAATTCAAAGACCAAAGTGGCACTAGGACCAAATTACAGGGTATCAATCCGAAATTTTTTAGAAAAATGTATCTTAAAGCTAAAAGCTGTCATCCACTTGCACACACAATAATAGATTAGTAGTATAATACATTTTACTTAGTTGACAGGAAAAAGAATAATTTTGCAACCTCCCAAACAAAATAAGAAACAAAAGAAAGATACATACAACACTTCGTCACCTACTGGGTGAAACTAGAAACACCACTAGTTTTCATTTTATTCTGTGATTACAATGCTTTATACACATGGTACCTGGGAACGAAGGAGTGGCCGAGCCAAAGGTGATGATGATCTGTGGCTAGGGTGGTCCAGGTGGGCCAGGTGGGCCATGTGGACCAGGTGGGCCATGTCCACAGCAGCAGCACAGGAAGTCCACACTATCAAGTACCATAGCACAAATTGGCAAGGATTAAGCTTTAATCCTAAATTGCAATCAGTAAGAAAATAACAAGAAAACTGGCCAGTGCGAAAATGGAGAGGAAGCAATAGAATAAAAAAAAAAAAAAACTTCGGTTTGTTTTTAATATACTGCAAATGGAACAATTATGGAGGTGTTTGGCATAGTGGTGTTGCCTTGCTATTGTTTTTTTGGATTTGATCAAAACAAATTTATGAGAGATTTTTTTTTTTATTTGAAATATTTTAAAATACATTTTGAGTTGACCAATACAAATTGTTATTTCTACTGGAATGTCCAATTTGATGTTTTCTACACACATATATTTTTCTAATTGAAACCACCGATCATATATGATGTGGTAATACATATTTCCCACGAATTTGTATTAATCAACCCAAAATACAACTATACCAAACACCCCCATATGAGCAGATTGGTGTAGCCAGTTGAAGAATTAGGTAAACATTTTGACATTTCTTTGGTGCCCCTTTCGGAGGGCTTTCACATAGGCCTGTTCACTTTTTAGGATGTTATTTATCCTGAGACAAGTGTTTCTCGGGAAATACTTACCTAAGTAAGTGCATTTATTCATTTTCTTTTATTTATCGAGTAAATTGTTCAATGAACCCCATATAGATATGAAAAAAGAACATGTATATCTTGATCAATCTCATTGGCCAACTTTTCCCCTCTCAGAAAAAAAAAACAAACAAATAGGCCCATAATGACTTTTGGCATTCCAAGAACTGAAAAATCTAAAGGGTGTGGTAGAAAATTCATTGATGTAAAACTCAAACGGTGAATTTAAAATTTTAATGGGCCGTTAGAACTTTTTTTATGTGATAATTGACATAAATAATACATCGATTTTTTTATCAATGTATATTTACATTGATTTTCAATGGAAAAAGTCAACCGATGGAAAGGTTTTTGATGTAAACCTTATATTTGAAAACAAAGATGTGAAAATACAGACTGGATGTAGAATTATCACATATAAATGCAAACTAATGATGAAGCTTTTCATCGATTTACATTTACATTGAAAAATATCATCCAATTTTTTCGGTAAAACCCAAAATCCAAAATCCAAAACATGAACCGAAAAAACCCAAAATCCAAAAAACCGTTTTTGTTAAAAATCCGAAAAACTGGAATTACATTTACATAAGCCGCAAAATCCACTTCCCGGTAAAATTATGTCACATAACTTGTCCGAAGCAGCTCAAACAATACAGAAACCCTCCCAAACGGGCTCTTCAATATCTGACAAATGGTAATTAAGTAGAGACGAAATAATAACTCACCATGAATACAAGAGTCCGCATAACCCACCACAGAGAAAACCAAAACATCCACATGGAGGAGGAGGAGGACCAGGTGGTGGAGGTGGTCCGGGATGCATCTCTCTTGCTCGCCCACGCTCTGTTTGTTTGTTTGTTTCTGTGTAAAAGAGCTAGAAAAGAAGGCTTAATTGGCTTGCACGCAGATCGGAGATTGGGGAACCAAGCCTCCAACTTTCAACTTTTATAGCCAAATCAAAAGGATACATACACATATGGCTGGCTTCCAGAACCCAGAAGACGAGTAGTCAAAATCATTGTTCGTATCTTGCGGCCTAGTGGCAAATAACAAATTGTGTAAGAATACAGCACAGGAATGTGAAAAACCAGAGGTGTTTCTTGGGCTTGTTGTAAGTCGTAATTTGTAAGGATCATCGTCTGGAATTATCCATTTGTTTGGCTTCCGTGACGGAATAAATTAAAGAGAGTTTTACACGAGAACGGAAACAAACACGAGACGAACGGAATGCGTTCCTTGTTTTTGACTAAATGCCCCTGCCAGGCTGCTCTCTTATTTAAAGACTACTTTTAGGTGGGGCACCACTGCTTTCTTTTTGTTCGTGTCCGAAGCCAAATGATACGAAGGGATTGTGAACTCAGGCGTTGATCATTCATTGGATGATGAGATGAAGTCGAGAAGTTAATCACTCAATCTATTGTGAGTAGAGGGAGGAACCAAAACCAAAACCAAAAGTTCCCTACCAAACCCACATCAGAGTTGAGATCAGATCGATTCAGAAGCCAATGGAGGGTAACAAGTTGGCATTGCTTTCGGGTTTCGGCATAAATAAATTGCGATGAGACGTGATGGGATTCATCCGTGGTGGTCACGATTCTAATCCCGCTCCTAACTCCTAACTCCTAATCCTGCCTGCCTACTACACGCTGACTTCTGAGTTCTGCATCATCTGTTTCTATTCTAGACCCGTTTAGTTTGTGGAAATAGAGGTTGGAATTGGAATTAGGATGTTCATTCTGACTCACTTTAGGGTTTGTTTGGTTCACGGGAATAGGGTTTGAAATTGGAATCGTATTCGGAATGAGTCATTCTGATTCTATCTGCTTAGTTGGGCGGAATCAATCTCATTCCACCAGAGTATTCTCCCATTTTGAAAGAATGATCATTTCTTATTCCTTTCAGAGAACAAAATCTCATTCCAACTGATTCCAATTTCCATTCTGATTCTTTTCTGAGCCAAACAGATTATACCCAAAAAAATAAAAAATAATCAATACTGTTCACCAGGCGAACAAGATGACGATTCAATAGCCCAGGTCAACAGGTCATTGACTAAGTTAACATTTTTTGGCCAAGGACCGGACTTGGGGTGAAAGGGAACTGGTTGTCTGAATGGTTTTTGGACCAAATGATCCAATAATTCAGATCAACCACGATTTAAAAACACTACATGAGAATAAACCATTCTAATTCTGATTCCAATTCCGACTATAAACCAAACAGAGAGAGATGTTAAAATATCAGAGACGAATGATGGAACATTAGTATGTTGTCCTTTGAGATGGCAATTTAGCCAAAGGGAGACCTTCTGTATGCTAGGATGGATCGACTCGTGGATCCCACACATACAGTGCTTGAGCATCGACCGCATGTTTCTGGATAGAGTAAAATGGTGGACGTAATAGAAGTAAGATGCCTGCAATTTTAACTTGTTTAAGTCTCCTTTCTTTCTGCTGGGTGCAGGGGGCACCTCCAGGCTCCAACTGTTTTTTAACAAACACGGCTCTCGATGACTTTCGAAATACAAGGAGCTGTTGCAGGAGTGGATCGGTGCTGCCTTTTAATCAGTATTCGAATATCTGGTTATTCAAGCTCTATAGACTTGGGACTTGAGCTCTATTCGATCGAGCTAACAATATGAATTTGAATTTGGCTTGTAAATTTTATTAGACAGACTTCATTCGATTCGAAATTCGGTTTAAATTGAATTAAATCAAGATTTTCACAAATTGAGCTTGAATAACTCATGAAAAGTTTGGTTTATGTTCATCCCTCCGCTTTTGCTGACTCTTGCTCTTGCAGTGATCTCTTAAAGATTGACTCATTTTTAGGTCTAACCCGAACAAGAACAAAATGGTAAGTATCTGGTATATGTTCTCTTGGGCAGGGGAACTAAATCACGTGGCTCTGTGTTAAATTTTTCAGCCTGATCCACCTTGTTGAAAACTAAAGTTACTGGTCAATTTTGATTAATAAATGAATTTATAAATTGGGCTCGAACTCGGTTCAAAACTCGATTGAAACTAAATTGAATCGAGTTTGAATAGTTTGTGAAAAATTCGACTCGTGGCCATCCTACCTAAAACATAAGAAAATTGGGATCTGGGCAGGGTTAGGTTAGCGAGCCGTGAGTCGTCGTATGACTTGAACCTAAATCAATTGCCTGAAACCTCATATGCCATTGGGCCCAGTGCATTTGTCTTCATTGCATAATAATGTTGACTTGCCAAGGACTAGAGGACACAAAACAAGGTTCTATCAGGCAATCAAACAAACATGAAGTGGGCCGGGGAGGGCGATTTTCCAGAATTTAAAATAAAAAGTTGAGCATTACTACTAAGAGACACTTTGCATCATCAAGGATCATGACCTCCCTCCATTTCCAACATCTGTTCGCTTCTCATAGGATAAGAAACCTAATTTACTGGCTGAAAATCCGACCTTTTGAAATATCAATTCAACTACTTCTCTTTAAATTTTATAACAATTCAAAGTTCAATGACTCCAAAACATATTACATCATTAAATAATAAACAAAATGATAATATATATATATATTAGACCTGTTTATGGGCCGGGTAGCCCGACGGCCTGGCTTGCACCCCGGTCGGGCTTGGTCATGTAATTAGGCCCGCGGACCTGACCTCGGGCCTAACACAATAAGCCCGACTGTGTTTCGGGCCGGGCTCGGGATTTGTCAAAAAAGCCCAGCCCGACTCAGCATTATATATTTTATAAAATATATAATATGTATTTTATTAAAATACATAAATAATACAATATTTATTAAAATATATATTTATAATTTAATATATACATTTTTTATTCTTTTCTTTATAATTTCTCTCTCTCTCTCTCTATTTAGCCGCTTCAGTAGTAGTAATAGTATGGGCTAAATTTCGGGCTCGGGCCCAAGTTGTAGGTCCGATGGTTGGACCGGACTCGGACTCGAGCCTTAAAAAAATCTGTTAATACAAAGTGAAAGCCCAGCCCGAAACCAACCTGACCCGGCCCATGAACCGGGAGGGCCTGGTGGTCCGCCCCGGGGGTCCAGGAGGACCAGGCGGTCCTCCGAACCATGGTCCGCAGCAGTCCTGTAGAATGCAGCAACAACACAGGAAATAAAAGCTGCCAAATAACCATGATACAATTCATAAGTTTATACACTTCAAATAATATAAGGAGGTGGATTTAAAACAATATAAAGGAATAGAATAAGTATGTTAAAACGAAAATGAAAATTTCAGCTTATACATTTAAATTTTAAACCTATGAACAATGGTTCAAAGTATCAATACAATATGTATAATAAGGGGTATATCATATCGTATCTTTTGGTCTTGATACACTTATTTACAAGTATTCTGTGACCTCTATTTATTTTAATAAAAATACTTAAAAAATATCTCTAAAAATCAAACTTTGAAAAAAACACATTGAATGCTTGAATTTTAGTACGGATACACCCCTGCCGGTACAGAAGGGCGCGTGTCGGTACTTTGAACCTTCTGTACATAGAAACCCAACCCACAGGCTGTGTTTGGTTGCAATGTGAACGCTGGAATGGTGCTTTAATGCACTCAGGTTTAGGTTTGCACTCATTTGGTTAGATTGTGAAATTCCATTACTTTGATTGTCGAAGGAAATGTTTATTTCGATAAACACTAGAGAATGACTCCCATGCTAAGTATGGGACCAATATTCTGATATTTTTTATTTATGTTATAAATTTTTATGTTGTAAATTTAAACTATTATTTTACTTGATTTTTTATTTATAGAATTGTTGTTTAATTTAAGAAATTAAATTCTGTTTTATTTCTAAATAATACCTCACTTTATAGATCTTACATTATTTGAAAATGAGCTTTTGTTTTCTTCTTTTTTTTTTTAGTGGAGTTAATTACCACTAACATTTTTTAGAGTGGAGGTAACTATCATTTGAGTAATTAGACATATGTTTGAGGAATGATGCTTTTATTTGAGAACTAGTGAATGGCGTTGTACTAAGCACGAGAAATCAGTAATGTTAAATTTACATTATGGAATCAATAATGTTAAATTTATATTTATTAATATTTTAAATAATTATTAAAATTTTAAGAAATATTTATTTCAAAAAATAATTTTTCAATAATTATTAGAATATTGATAGTTTTATTTTGTTATGATAAGTAGAGAGTTAATGATTAATTGAGATTGATAGAACGTAGACAAGAGTGGTTGTGGATAACCACTTTTGCATTTTCTGCATTTTTTATGAATGAATTGAAAATGATAGTAGTGGGCTGTGGGATTTAGCAGCAACTTCTCAGAAAACACCATATGTCTACCTTTCTAGAAAAATGAGGTCATGTGTTTGAATGGTGGGGGGCTATAGCCTGATAGTGGACTGTGAGTTTTAATAGCAATTTCTCAGAAAATGCCATTTGTCTAAACTTGAAAAGCCACATATCTGAATAGTGGGGGCTATATATATATATGGGAACAAATACTTTTGAATTTTTTTTCTTGAAGGCATTGAACAAGATGAACGATAAGGCTACTTGAAAAAGGGCATCATCATCATTTACGATGAGAGCAACAGCAACCAAGAAGGATTTAATCCTCTATGTTGCAGGAGTTGCTCTCTCACAATTTGGGGAACCCTTCTCTTCTCTTCGTCAACAATCTCCCCATTTCTCTCTTTTTCTTTCTCTTCTTCTTCTTCTCCTTCAACACCACTGTCATTTTTGAATGAAACCAAAACCCCCTGTCTTCTAGAGGTAGGCAGTCCACTTGTTGTTTTGCATCCTTCCAACCAAACAACAACAGCAATACAATTTGCCACCTAAACCAGCTATTTTGCATTCACAAGAACCGATTTATTTTGCATCTGTGCCTAATTTGTGTTTGCATGGCAACCAAATGTAGCGATAGGAAAAGCAATCTGTTACAAGCTGAATGAGCTAAAAGGGCCAGGGCAAATAAAAAACAACATGGATTGAAGTAGTAAGAAATCATTTAAACTCTCATAATTTAATAATGTATGCGACAAAAAGCAGAACAGAACAGCAAAATAGGTTTCATGTAGCCAACCCCATATAGTTGCCAATTTGGGATAAGACGGTTTAAAGTAAGAAATGATCGATGACCGAGTACAACTGAAGAAATAAGTATTCACTAAAAACTGAAAAAAAAAGAAGAAAAAACTGAATAAATAACTCACCAAGAAGATACAAATCGGCATATACCATCGCAAAAGAAACCACAGCACCCACAAGGAGGTAGAGGTCCTCCTGGGCCTGGACCTCCAGGTCCCCATCCCGGAGGCATTTCTCTCACACACACACATAGACACACTAGGCTCAAGCAGCAGAAATGAACTGTCTTTAAACCAGAATGGAACCCGTGAAGCAGGCATCCACATTCATCTGTTTTAGGCTTGAGAGAGAATGAAATGTTTTGCAATGGAAGGTTAGACTAGTAAGTGAGGGTCGTGAAGATTGTAGATTAGATGGAGGAAGAAGAATAGAGTGTGAGAGCTGATCGTCTTCAACCTACCTTTCAAAACTTCGGTTAATCATGATCTTCTAATGGCCTCTATTAAGCGTGATCATGGGCCACTGGACTCATTTACAGGTCCGAGGTCCCATTTAATTAGGTGTGCAACTTGGGTTTTAAACGGGTCCAAATTATTACCCAAACCCATGTAGTTGGTTTACCCAATTTGATGAATTTTAAGATCAGGTTCTATTCAAGCTTTTATAAATCTAACAACTTTCTAACCAAACCCGACCCAAGTTGCACCCCTCCCAGTTCAACTTATGTACAGACCTGTTCACAGGCAGGGTCAGGCCAGGTTCGATTTGGGTTTTGTCTCTTTATTTATACACAATGAAGTTTGAGCCTAAGCCTAACCTGATCATCGGGCCTACATCTTGAACCCAGCCCAGCACTCATATAAAGCCCAAAATTTGTGATAAATGCGTGTAAACCATATAGAGTATGTATTGTCATTTGGCATATAGAGTATGTATTGTCATTTGGCATATAGTTCAAGGGCATAACTGGAAATCTATTATCAAGACTTAATTTTTCTTAATGGAAATATCTTGCTATCTTATTCCAATTCCAATTTGTTGTCTAGCCATGAGATATTTATGAGGGATGGGCAGAAGGGTAATTTTATTTCATCGATAATCAAGGGCAGAAAGGTAGTTAGTCCATCTACCAGACAAAACAGATTTCAGTGGTCGGTTAGCAATGTCTTCAAACCGCAATTAACTGGATGGTGGGACAATCTTTCCAGTTCATTAGGTAGTTTTAAGTATATTGAGTATCAATATGATTTATGTATCATTTCACTCAGATTTGCATGAATACATCCATAGATTTTTTAAAATCTATATATCATATAAGAGTTCAGATCTGTACTCCACAAAGGGCCGTCCCACAATGTCTCACAGCACATCTTTGCTGTGTATTGGAAATATCTCCCGATGATAGTATCAAAACTGATGATGTCATCAGTGGGAGATATTCTCAATATATGGAGGGAGTGTACTGTGGGGCGTTGTGGGCCACTCCCTTGTGGGGTGCAGATGTGAACTCATCATATAAAGCCAATATTTACTTTGGATTCTATATTGATCATAAAAATTAAATCTAAATAACATGTGATATATAGTTGAAATGCTTACTTGTACACATGTATAACACGTACTTTTATACTAGTATTTAAAACTTTAAAATGATGAGTGAGACTCTAATACATATAAAATTAAAAAAGTAAAAAATAAAAAACAAGGGGTATGGGTCATTGATATATACTGATACCCATTGGAAGGTATCTGATGTATTGATATTTTGATCCTTGATATTGAAGTCTTTTTCAGAGTTCGGCTGGAATAGAAATTATCATCATCTAAGCCTTACCCCAACTGTATAAGCATGCTGTTATGGCATTTTAATTTAATGCCATCTACATTATTAAATTATAAGCATTTAAATCATTTCTTACTACTTCAACCCATGTCTTTTTTAATAGAATAGAAGTTATTATTATTGATCCGATGGATAAATTACTATGAACTATTTTATTGAAAAGTTGGTATCAATTACCGGAGAAATTCTATCTTCAAAACTTTTACTTTTATTAGAACTTCTTGGATCTCAAGTCAGGGTTTTTATATTCTATAGTTACACAGATAGCTGCCATGGATGCATTGGAAATAGTTGTAATATGAAGTTCATAAGAGTTTTAATTTTCCAAATTTTTACTTATGAATTCAAGAGGCCCTCGAATAAATTCAAGGTTTTGGCATAAGGCTATGTTTGGTTTGAAGGAAAAGGTAGGGGAAGGAAGGGAAAGATAGGGAAATCAAAACAAGATTGATAAAGATCTCCCTACCTTTCCTTTCCCTACATTTTCTTTCAAACCAAACATAGCATAAGTAAAACTCAACAAGATAGAGTGAGAGCGATGAGACTATTTATGATCTCTGATCCCTGCCATAGAACTTTTCTTTTCACATCTTCAAAACTTTTACTTTTATTAGAACTTCTTAGATTTCAAGGCTATTTGTGATCAGAGATCATCTATGAGCTTACCTTGTACTTCATTAAGCCTTTGGGAAATTCTATCTTCGCTAACTTAAGTATCAGAGTGCCCACCCTGGATAAAGCACTCCGGGAACTCTGATCGTCCTCCCATATTCGAGACTATTTATGATCTCTGATCCCTGCCTAATAGATGTGAAAGAAGTGATAAAACTTCCCAACACTACTTAACAGTTTAAAATAAAATTCCTGCCCCTTGTCAATGCTTGAAGATGAAAGGGCGGTCTGCAATCGTTAATGGTGTTTGCGCAGTTCTGAGGTTCGGTCTGCGAAAGAGTTCCTTGCCTTGTTCACTCCTAATTCTCGAATTGTTTTTTTTTTCTAATTTTTATATTTTATTAATTTATTATTATTGTTAGTATAAAAATATAATGGGCCGTTTAAATTTCCCATACAGGTGAGTTGGAGGGTCATACAAAGCATGACGTGTTAGGATTTCATTGGGAGTGCACCACGGCATATACCAAACGAGTGCAGGAAATCCGACCTCATAAAAATAGATCATTCCGATTCCGATTCTTTTGATTCTGATTCTAATTCAATTGCTAACTGTAAATCAAACAAACTCTTAAGTTCTGTTTGATTCACGATAATAGGAATCTAGAATCAGAATCTCCGACCGTTTGGTCGGGTGGAATTGGAATGGTGGAATGGCATTCCCCCAATTTCTGATCCAAAAGATTTTAATTCCGATTTCAATTTCTACTAAATGCTGTGACTGATATTTGCCCCACGTATCACCGATCGTAGACACCACCTTGTGGGCCTGGTGGACCGACATAGGAGATGTTCTACTTCTAATATCAGAGACAAATGATCGATCGAACAGTATTCATTGAATATAGACCACATATATCTGGATAGAATAAAATCGCGGACCCTATTAATGGATTGGATCAAGGTTTAAAATATCGATACATATCGTTTCAAGATTCCTCCGATACACCTTTATAGTAGGTGTATCGGGGGTTTGACCGGTCAAGGGGTAGAGGAGCCTTAAACCGAAACCCTGAACTGATTTTAGAAAAAAATATATATATATATAAATAATATCAATTCACCTGATACGCCCCTATCAGCATATCGGATGTATCAATATTTTGAACCTTGGATTGGATCTTACTCAGCCATGGTGGAGCCTGCCACTACACTTTTTCTCAATGTCACTCTAAGGCCGAGTGAGTGGACGAAATAGAAGATGGCTGCAATTTTAACTTATTTAAGTACCCTCTCTTTCTGCTGGCTGCAGGGGCACCTCCAACTCCAAGTCCAACTGTTTTACAACAACACAGCTCTTGACTATTTTCGAAATGCAAAGCTGTTGCAAGAGTGGATTGGTGCTGCCTTTTAACCACTACCCGTTTAGGAATGGGTTTGAGTTTTGTTTGATGTCAGCAAAAAAGTATAAAGTTTGTTTGAAGGCTCGATCTCTATTCACTAAAAACATGAATTTAATTTTTTTTCAAGTTAAAACGTTCATATTTTCAAGCTAGAGTTTGATAATGAGTCAATCTTCATATTTTCAAAGTTGGTTAGCTTTATGAATTTCTCAAAGCAAATCTTATTGGACTCGAAACTTTGATTTAGGCCTTATTCGTTTGTAACAATGTAGCTTACACTTGCTCCGGTAAATATTATCCAGGAAACATTTACCTAGCTAAGTATCCTTATTCATGTTCTTTTAATTTTCAGGATTTTGTAGATAAATAATAAAATGACATTTTTACCTACAAAAAGTAACTATTAAAATGGGTAAAGTAGTTCGTCATTCTTTGTAAAAATTTCTCCCAATTGAGAAAGTTATTTATCCACCTGGGAGAGTAGGGTAATTTTACTCTGGAGCCCATTGTTTAATAAAAAAAGAACATAGGAAAGTTGATCAATGGGAAAAAGTTACCCATTGACCAACTTTCCCATACATATTTACCTACAAGCGAACAAGCCTTAAAGTGAGTTAAATTGAGGTTTTCACAAGCTGAACTTGAATAAGTCATGAAAAGGTCGATTTATATCCACCCCTTAACTTTTGATGGCTCTTGCTCATACAGCAATCTCTTGGGTCTTGAGGATTGATTCACTTCCCGAGCCAAGAACAAAATGGCAAGCATATGATGTATGTTCTATTGGGCAGGTAGCACTTCCCGAGCCAAATTGACCAATTTAGTTAACCGATTTTTTGGTCTGGTTTCGATCGATTCAGTTTTACGGTTTTTTTACTCACCCCTAAGTTTTATAGCCATGGAACATTCCAAACACTAACCAAATGATTAGGGAGAACCTTACAGTGCAAAAAAGGAAAAAATAAATTCAAGCATTTAAACAAAGTTCTCCAATTCTTAGTAGAATCAGTTTTTAACTTATAAGGAAAGAGATGATTTTGAGCTAAATATTTAGATTTCAATAGTTTAATTAACCCAAAGCCTATAATCATGATTAAGAAATATCCAACCCAACTTAACTTGATAGACCAAATTCACCTCACACAAGCCTTTCTAAGACTAAGACCACCCTGAGATTTAGAGGAACAAAGTTGATCCCAGTTGGCCCAAACAAAACCCTTACCAGTCTTACCAAAATTCCGCCAAAACTTTCTTTGGGTTTAACCAATCTTATCATTCAGGCTTTTAGGAAGCTGAACTAATGACATAACATGATTAGGAATTAGGAATGGCCTAAAAGAGTAGACTTTAGTAAAACCAACTTTCCTGCATGAGATAAATTCATAGCTTTCCAACCACTTAATTTACATTGAAATTTATCTTACAAAGAAGATACCAAAGACGCAACATGATTTGAAAAAGATTAAGAGCATCCAGAAAATTAGTAGTCTCACCCCCTACAAACCCTAAAAAAACGCAAAAACATTATTTAGCAAAAAGTAAATGGGAGATAGACGGGGCAGGTCTAGCAATCTTAATCCCATGAATCCAATCAGTAGATTTCTCCTTTTCAATGGAACCGGTATTGTAAATTCTAGACCCTACCCCCCAATTTCTCAACTCCTACCCATTCCAAAATCATAGTGGGCTGGATTTTGAGAATCCAAATCCTCCCTGACCCTACCCTTATTACATTCAAGGGGTAGGGGTCGGTTCCGTTTAGAACCCACATATAAATCCCTATTATTTCTTCCTCTATATAAGTAATAAATAAGTAAAATAACACAAACAAATAACAAAAATTTTCAATTATTTGATTAAGATATGTAAAAAACACATAAACTATCAATTATCCTTCGCATAGAATTCAAAATATTATTAAATTCAAAACCTAATACATAGTTTGTATGCTTTCCAATAATATGCAAGTCAAGGAGGTTGTGTTTAGCCTAATACTGCCCTACTTGTACCCATACGAGTTGTAAAATCCCAAAACTTATCCTTGAAGCAAAAAAAAGTGCCCCATTGAGATGAATACCCACCAAATAGGATAGAAATTGCCATCCCTAAATATGAATCGATAGATTGTAACCTGTTCACAGGTCAGGCTTCGGGGCAAAAACCAAGCCCGAGCCTGGCCTGTGAACAAGTCGATATTTGCATTTTGACAAACAACCTATAATAGAAGAAAATCTATGAAGTGGAAAAGATATGCTATAGAAAAAAAATTTGACCAATCAAAAGCCACCCATAAATTTTGATAAATTATACCTTATTCGCTACCACAATACAATGTTTATAATTCCTATTTATTAATCAATTATTTTTTGGATATCATATCTTTTCCATATCATAATCGAACCCTATTATATATTAGTGTTTAAAACTTAAATACCTTATAAATGTTAACATTAAGTGCATTAGCGGCCCTGCAAACCGATATTATACGATCATAATGATGGAAAAACTTTGGCTGTTGAGATTTTTTTTTTTTTTTAATATGAGAAATTTGTGATGCCAAATACATTATCATATGCGCGGGGTAAAAGAGTAATTGCACTGAAAACAAAATAGAAAAGAAGGGGATTGAATGGGTATACGTGTCATGCCCATTGCCAGATGCAGTGGTAGACCAGTGCACAAACAAACAAATGCAGCGACGAATCAATGTCCGACCTTTTTAACTTTACACGTGGCATAAAAAAGAAGATACTAATTCATGCATCAACATCAGCAAAGGGGTACGCTTTATTGTCATGTGTATTGACGTACAAACACACGCATCCCTTGCATTCGCATAAGCACGCTGGGCCGTCCATGACGATCCTATGGACTATGGTCGGATCGGCTTAGGTTAGGTTGAGGCCAACCCTACCCCAACCTTAGCTTCTAAACCCCAACTCTAACTCAATCCAACCTTCAACCCGACCAACCTAACCTTAACTCTAATCCTAACTAAATTCCTTCAACCCTAATCCAATCCAATCTAACTTGAAGTGGGTTGGGTTCGGTTGAGCCCAATCTAACCTTCTTCCCATCCCTTAAAATCTCATATAATTTCTCGGTTTTAAATCTTAACTCTCACTACATATATTAGTCTTATGTTTCATTGGTATTTGTTTGTTGATGTTTTCTTTTTTTTTTTTTTTTTGCTCTTTTGGTACAAAATTCAGAAAAACAAGTGGCAGAAATGACTATAGTTTATTATGAAGTATGACTTACGGTAGATCTTTCTTAGGCGGCAAACAACATAGAGGAGATGAAGAATACAATTTTCAAAAAATATAAAATAATGTTATTAAGGTTTTAGACTTTCTTATTAGAATTAAATGATTATCTTAAAAGAAATACATAATACTATATGGTAGGGTCTATACAAATATCATACATCTAAATAAATCGATTAATGTTATATGTTACATATAACATATATTTATATATGACATGTACTAGAAAGTCGGGTTCGGATTGGGTCGGGTTGGCTAAGGGATCAACCCTAACCCTAACCCTAACTCTAACCCGAACATTAACCTAACCCAACTTTTTCGGGTTGGGTTCGGGCCAACCCGGCCCAAGTTGCAGCCTTACTATGATAGATAGAATAGCGGTTAGAAGGGCCCTGGCCCACTTGGCCCATGTAAGCCAAATGTTCCTGGAGGTCGATGTGACCCGAAAGGCCCCGGAAAGGCCACTAATCAGACGACAAATAGAAATTGCAAAACTAAAAATGAAGTGATTAGAATACAAAAACAATAATTCAAAATATAAAGTTTTGCACTCTATATATTTGTATTTATATTCCTTTCAAGCTCAATTTGTAAAGAGTATAAATATAAATTTGTACAGTGCAAATACATATAGAATAATACAAAAGACAAGGCTTTACACTACATATTTATCTTTGTGGGCTCAGTTTGCAAGGAGTGCAAATACAAATACGGACTAGCCCAAAGCAGAAAATATAAGGGAGGACTAACCCCAAAATTTACTCCAGTGGAGGGATGTCCACCTTGAAATTTTATTAACCATTATCAAAAACAGTATAGAAAAATATAAGGGAGGACTAGCCCGCCTTGCCCCAAAACCCAAGAACAATATATTATATGCCCTCCCTGAACCACTCAGCTCCAAAACAATACGCATGTATACATCCAAATATGTGTCTATATGTACATATATATATATGTATATAATCTGATCGGCCTCGAATTGGGATAAAACCACGACAGGCTTAGATTGGATTCCAGCTATCTAACGGTTAGTCCCAAGCCCAATCCAAAAAAATTAAAAAGCCCTAATTTTTCACCCAAACCTAACCCAAATATCGAAAATTCAACCTCAACCCATATAAAATTGTGGATCGGTCTGGGCTCGAGTTGGGCTCCCTCAAATTGTACCCCTGATGGTGGAAAAGGATGAGAAAGAGTAAGACAGAAAATCATATAAAACTCTAATGGGAGAAAATAGAATTTCTGCTTTGGGCTTACACGGAAATCAAGAAACAAAAAAGATTTTGAGTGGCTCCACCATAAAACCCACCTAATGGTGAAGGAGATTGGTCATCGCCCGAGACAATATACAGAACTTGCAAACCCATGTCATGACTCATTACAGTAGGATATCGAGCAAGGCATTATGACAAATACTCGGTGACCATTCTGGGTCAAAGGAATTTATGGGAAAGGGTTTCCACTTTGCAGGTGCATAATAGCTGGAATCACAAAATGAATTGGGCTCTGGATCACCATATCTCAATGGCTTTGTAACGTGGCCCATATAAAAATGGCCCCTCCCATTTTATTGCCCTTTCCGAATTAGGCAAAATAAAATAAAATTAAATTAAAATAAGAAAAATTCCTGATTAGTACATGTACTTTGCGTCTAGTGATACTTTAGTCCCCTGAACTTTAAAATGCGACAAGCCAATAATTTATTATCCGAGTTTTTAAAACGTGTCAATTCAGTATCTATTGTTAATCAATCATTTCAGTTTTAAAAAACAAAAAAATAAATAAAAAAAAAACACATACACACACAACCAAGAACACATTTTTAATGTTTTACTTTAAGAAACAATCTGTTTTCTAATGAAACAATGGTTTCGATTTATTTTTAGAACAAACAATAAGAAAAACAATTCACATTGTAGAACGCCCCCTAAAAGTTACACTTAGCCGGTAAATGAAAATTTTCCACAAGGTTATACATTGTTTACAAATTAATTGGGGCTTTGGATTTAGACAAACCTATTTTTTTCTATTTACAATATATTTTTTGTTGTATATTTAATTTTATAGATTTATATTAGTTTTATACAGATTTAGGCTTTAAATGGTATGAAACTCAAATCAAATTAAATACATACATACATACATATATATATATATATATATACATTAAGAATATTATCAATTTCTTCTTCTCAATACATATGGTATGCTTTCAATAAAATTCGATCTTTCTTTACATTATTTTAATTTTAATTGAAGTGTCATCCATCTATATTATGAACAATAGTAATGTCCTGGATGGATAATGAAGAAGGATGAGATAATCAAAAGCCTGGTCAGGCCCCATGTATCATCATTGAACTAAGACTATCCAAAAGGATCCAAATGCATGTGGGTACTTCACATTGAAATCAAACTACAAAAATAGTGGTTCCTAGTGGCCACAGGCCCAACATCGCTTTGCTTCTTCCTGGAAACTCCTACACACAAGTCATTATCTCACTATCCCCCAAAGGCCCATTGGGCTGCTAACACTTTAGGCTAACCTAATCCGTTACATCTTTTAGGCTGTATTTGGTACTATTATTGGCTGAGTGATAATATTTGTACTTTAATATTAGAAACAATGAAAGTGGTTAAGTTTTGTACATAACGGCATACACATATGCATACTTTGAGTGTCACATGAGACATTAGAAGCAAAGTTTTTAAAACCGAACCAGATAGGGAGTTGTTCTGGGGATCAGTTCACAGGTTGTATGGTTCGACTGTCTGGTCTGAATGGATAGTTCGTTCTAATAAAAAATACAAAAAAAAACAGTAAAAAATTGTTGTCGGGTTAATGGTTTGACTGCCCAGGTTAGTGGTTCATTGACCAAATCAATGATTTTTGGCAAAAAAACAGTTTTGGGGTGAAATGGACTGGTTCTCGATTTTTCCGGTCCAGTCTGGTTTTGAAAACACAAATTAGAAGTGAAGATGTCCTCGGAGGAATGGGGATTTGTTCCTCACAAAGTGAAGCACATCCCACCTTGTATCGGAACATCTCCCATGAAAACACATAAGTGCGGGAGATGTTCCCGATGTGAGGCTGGGATGTGTTGTGGGGTTGGTGTGAGGAGCAAATCTGGACTCCCCTTAGAGCAATGAAAGTCAAAATTTTTTCTTTACCAAAAGTCAATTTCACGTAACCCAAGATGAAAATAAGATAGAATGTTATACTAGAATAAATCTAGCCAAACAAGATTTTGCAACCTAGACAATTAAGATTTTGGCTAGACAAAATCTAAAGGTCTAAGTGGTGTTGATGTGGCAGTGTTTCTTCAAGAAACAACCATGGCACCAAACATATACTTAGTGCACCAAACATATACTTAGTGCCTGTTTGATTTCACTTCAAACAAGTACTTTTTTTTATAAGTACTTAATAAAAGTGTTGGGACCATACATTAAGTGGAAAATAAACACTTGTGGGTGTTTGGTAAAAAAGTACAAAAAAAATACTTATTTGATAAAGAAGTACTTATTAAAAAAGCCACTTGAGAGTTGCTTTTTTAAGTATTTGTTAATAAGTGGAGTTGTGAAAATTTTGAGACTAAAAAGTCCTTGTTTATTTTTTTAAATACCTAGAATACCCCATTTTTTTCTCACTCGAACAAGGTCGAGCATACCAGCGGCAGCACCTTCCTTGGGAGCGACCGACGACTGTCAAACAAGCTACAAACTCATCAACGACCAGGTCGGTTTCACATTTGGACTTGTTTTCTACATATATTCTTGAATATTTTGGGTTTTCTTTGAGATTTTAAATGCCTAAAACCCTCTTTAGCATATTTGGTTTTTTAGGGCAATTTCAGGCATTCTCACTGTGCTCTCACCGGTGACACTTAGGTTAGCCATCCTCCTTCCTCGTCTTTGTTTAAAACTACTTTTAGTGCAATATTTTGATTAAAACCAATTTTTTTAGAGGGCTAAAATTGTCATTTGTGTCAATATAAGCACTTATGGGGAATGTAGCTTACCAAACATCCCCACCCCAATAAGTGCTTAAAAACATAATAAGTGATTTGGCAAGTGGGTCACCAAATATCCTTAAGTGGTTATTAAAACAAGTACTTGTGCAACAAATACTTCTTTCAACAACCACTTACATGGTGTTTGGAAGTGTGAGTGCTTTTTGGGACCGATTTTCAAGAAAAAATGCCCATGCTTGATGCTTTCAAGACCCGTTTTTCACAAAAAAAAAGCTTTTGCCACGTAGGCAGTAAGCAACACTATGCTGTTTGGTAAGGTGATTTTCATCACCGTTTTTCATGTATGTGCTGACAGGTAAGCACCACATAGGATACACATCAGTCAACCATTGGGGGAAACAGTTCACCGATGCAAATTTGGTGTTTCATGCATCAATGGAGTCCCGATTTTCGAGGCATGCCCGATTTTTCAATAATCGGTTGAACCAAACAATGAGATACATGGGTGTTTGTTGAAACGCCTATGTGGATCCGACGTGACACCATTTTTTTGAAAAACGGTCACAGTTCCAAACATCCCCTTAATCATCAAACAGGGCCTTAATTGCTCATCCCTTCAGCAAATCTGTTTCCTACTTTTTTTTTAATGTGAGATGGCATTTGCTAGGTGTTTCTTGCTTTTTTTTTTCCGTGTTTACATGTTACCATTTATGAAGAGATGTTCTCATGTTCTGTGGGTAGGTATGAATAGGATTCTTGTGGGTAGGAGATCCCTATTCGAATCTTGGGGGTCCAACTTGAGTTGGCTGGAGTTGGCGTTTAGCCGTTTACGCTGAAACCACCAAGTTGCACCCCTAGTGATTCTTGGGTGAAATGGAACACCAAGTTGGCGGGCATATAAATATAACTCACCGTACAGAGCAGAAAATCTTGATATCTAGAGTTAAGGTCCAAGCATAGATAAACTGGATCCTGAAGCAGTGGAAACAAGAACCATGTCTATCTCAGCTTCTCTGGGAGGAAAACAACCCAAAGGGGAAAAAGAGAAGGAACCCAAAAACAAAGCTCATCAAAGAAGGAGTGATTCATGTAAATGGAAACACATTTCCTTTTAACAGAACTTGGCAAAGACAAGGGAGAAACAGAGGAAAGCTACAATGGAGTCATAAATGGTAATGAGTGCTGAAGACAGATCAAGAGCAGGATTGGTCTCTTTCTGGGTCACCATCGGAGAGAGGAAACAGGACTCACCAGGACTGAGGACTGAGGACCCTCTGTGAATCGATACCAATCATTTCAGCTTGGAGTTCACTTAATACTGAGTGAACCACAGCTTTTGCAGGGCTATGTGTGATTGACATGGACAACCCTATCTTACATTAAGGATGCTCCAAATGATGCATGATTACTGGCCACTGAGCACTGAACCAGTCAAGTTGGATGTTGGGTATTAATGGGTGAGGCCCAGATTAGGTTGGTGAAGGGTCATGGAGGAGCTGCCTCTGCCTGCAGCCGTACCCAGTTCCGTGTTGCTTTGGTGGTTTGTGGTTCCAGTGCCCAATCCTCTGCCGCGTTCATTATCCAGTTTATGGGACCAACCATCTTTGGTTGGTATTAGGCTATTAGCTTCTTCTCATACATCCCACCTTCCAACACTCACAGTTGTTTGACTAATTAATATCTTACGGACCTCTGGAGAGCAGCCAATTAGGGTTTGTAAGGATTTCAAACGCCCCAATTACTTTTTCTTAAATATCATGGGGCCTTCCTTGACAGCTTGATGCGAGTGTCAATCACTTCCTTTGCCCTAAAAGCTCTACACGGTTAACTATTAGAGTTCAATTATGATGCATTCATTAATATTGTATGTATATTATCTTATATTATATTTTTGTTTGGAAAGATATGTTTTTGCGTTGTTTAATAAGATTTATTTATCATAACATTCAATCAATCATGTATTTTGTTGCACGATGAATGTATTATGCCTAATTATGTATAAGATGCTCCGTGCATATTATAACATAAATGCTTCAGAGTTGAGGGATTTTAATAATCTTTTAAAAAAAAAAAAGCATCCTAAGAATCGACACTTTGAACCTTGTTTTGAAGATACTTTTACCATTTAGTTGGGGAATTAAGGATAAATTTTCCATTTTGAGAGTTTATTCTTAAGTTGCAGAGTGCCAATTTTAAAGGCAAAACATACTTTTCATAGTCAGAAATCATCTTTTAAGGTATATATATTCTTAGCATATGAATCCATGATACCACTTCAAATGAGTTTTTTTTTCCCTCTTTTTTGTTGAAAATCAACAGATGTACTCTCTATGCTTAGAAACTGGAATCTATTTTAAGTGGGGATGCTATTAAGGCTGCGTTTGGGAGTGTTTCTCCAATGGGTTTTTTGTGTTGTTTTACATTCGAGAAGCCAAAAATCAATAAAAAATTGCATTTTGGTTAAAAAGCTCAAAACGTTTGAAAAGGCACAAACAATGACTTACCAAACGCTAAAAAAGTTCTTTTTCAAAGAGGCCATTTTAAAAAGTGGGTTTTTCATAACACCGTTTAGGGCAGGAAAAAAAACACTTCCAAACATGGCCTAAAAGCTCTTGGACTCAAATTCAATTAATGACCAGGATGAAAACCCTCTCCTTATTTATTGATTTTCATCTAAGGGGAGGATTCTCATTTCTAAAAGGCTTTAGAGGGTAAGATATCTTAAAAACTTTGGCTTTTCCTTCCGATCAATGTGAAAAATATATGTTTGTTTAATCAATCGGTTAGAAGGATAAAATTATTACCTCTTCCAATTTACTTTTGGTTTTAAGAAAAACAGCAATTAATAATGTTGGAATATTAAAATGTAAGGAAAATTCCCGATTATTACCTTGTACTTTAGGCCTAGTGCCACTTTTGTCCTTAAACTTTAAAATGAGATAATTCAATATCTAAACTTTCAAAACGTGCCAATCCATATCTACCGTTGATCAGTCGTTAAGTGGCATTTGAAAAGACACAAATGCAGTTTGAGTGTCATCTAATTTTCTTTATCAGCCATCCAAATGTTGACAAAAAATGAAAAATCCCAAATCCTTGCCTCTCCTATTTAAGAAAGTTGGGATCACCAGAATGCCCACTGAGACGTGACTCCAACTTTCTTGAATAGAAATAAGGATTTGGGACTGTTCATTTTTTTCAACGTTTGGATGGTTAATAAAGAAAGTTAGATGACACATGAAGGACATTTGTGTTTTTTCAAATTCCACTTAACGACAGGTATGGATTGGCACGATTTGAAAGTTCAGGTACTAAATTGTCGCATTTTAAAGTTTAAGGATACAAAGTGGCATTAGGCCCAAAGTACAGGATACTAATCGGGAATTTTCCCTAAAATGTAATTAACAATAAAAATAGGATTTAGCTAAAAACTATATAAGAAAACAGCCATTAAGATTTCAATAATAATTATATTGATATGGGAGAAAACGAAAATATCATAGAAACATAAAAAAACAAATCATGAAAGCCCCATCCCAACCATATGGAATTTGACTAAATATCATGTGTGTGTAACCGACCCCATATAGTTAGAACAAGACTTAGATGATGATGATGATGATGATGATGATGATGATGATGATGATGATGATGATGATAATGATATGCATGTGGGGTGCTATATGCTAGGCCCATTTAGTAGGTTTGGTGGGTTAGTGATAGTAGAGATGCACAAGCAGGTCCATTGGCATTCACAATGTGGAGAGCCCTTTGTGTCCTCGAATGGAGGGATGCCAAGTGACAAACCAAACTATTGGACCCTTGGCAGCAAAAGCTAAAGTAATATCTAAAGCAAATGGACAAACAAAAATACGGAGATGACTTTTTGTTTCTAAAGAGGTCATTTAGACCCTATTTGCCAACGTTCTGTGAGAGTGTTTATACTACTTCCTAGCGTTCCTGCAGAATAGAAACACATTTAACAAAAAAAAAAATGAAGGAAATAAGACATTCCCGTATGAGAACAACACCCAAATAATGTATTATTTGGGAGTGATAAATCGACATTCTCAAAGAACACATTCTCTAGGAATGCATAGATCTCACAACATCTATGTATATTAAACACGTGGGTAGCATTCCCACATGAGAAAAGGGTCATTTTTGGTATTTTGCTTGAAATGATAAACAAGCTCTAGACAGCACTTAAGGTTATTTTTGCGAAGATGGCATTTTCGCTTAGTTTGATAAGAGTGCAAATACAAATATGTACAGTGTAAAACATTAATACAGTATTTGTGAACCTTGTATTTGCACTGTAGGCTCCATTTGAAAGGAGTACAAAACTATAAATACAAATATGTAGAGTGCAAAACCTTGTATTTTGTATTATTTTGAATGTATTTGCACTTTACATATTTGTATTTCTACTCGTTCCAAATTGAGCTGTAGGCTCAATTGAGAAATAGTGCAAAATACGAATACGTTCGATGCAAAGCCTTGTATATGGTATTTCTAAGCCTTGTATTTGTACTGTATATATTTGTATTCATACTCTTACCAAGCCGAACCTTAATTTCGATTATGTGGGAGGGTGATATGGCCAATAAAGACTGCCTACCAGATTGAAGGTCTTGGATTGGCCCTGTCATTATCATGCCAATTCACATCACCTCTATACCCCACCATATATCAACTAGACCTTCTGCAACTGATACCAGCTCTTTTGAAATGCAAGAGTGTTCAACAAAATAAATGGAAGGAGGGTTTTGAATGTAATGTTCATCCAAGTACTTAATAGCTTTAATTAGGTCTCAACCAAAGATTTTTTATTAATTGAAGATTCTCAGTTTGTCTATATCTTCCCTCATAATTGAGAAACATAGTAAACCCCTACACATAACAAAGTGGACAAATATAAAGAAGGAATCCTAATTGACCCATTTGGGCTACCTCATGTTAAATCCTTTATCTTTATATCCATTTGCATAATAATATATCCTGATTTTGTTCTTATGGCTGTGTTTGGTTGCAGTGCAAGTTTATTTGCACTAGCACAAATACATGGAAGTGCAAAATAAAAAAAAAAATGCAAATTCTTATTTAATCTTGTTTTGGATTTTACTCTATTCTACTTTATGTCTCAACTTACTTCATTTATAATTCAGTCAAACAAAATAAACTAAAATTTAAAACAAAAATAGGTCAATATTTTACACTCAAATCATTTTCACTGCTACAGTTTTGCATCAGTTCTTATGGCTATGTAGAAAATGCATTCTTAACCAAAATTTTCCTCCTTGTTCACATTCCCTTATTTTATTATCAAATTCCTTTTCCAAGTTTTAACCAATTTTACCCAAATGAATCATGGAGCCATGTTTACAGTATTGCCAATACAAGGTGTGAACTGAAGACTAGACTTAATTACTTGGTATTACCCTGCCAACTGCCCCTATTGACCATCCAATAGTTTCTAAACACTATATTTTCTCTCATTTCAGGTTGGACCCACTAGACTGCTACTAGGAACTAGGAAAGTAGGAACCTTCTCAAAGGTAATCAACCCATGAGAAAATGTGAACCAAATTGGACAGCTAGCTCTAGCAGAGTCTAAAAGAGTCTTGTTTATGGGCCATGGCCCTTATCTCTGTGGATTAATTCATAATCCATCACTGGGGTACCAACCTTTTTTATGACCCTTTGGACTTGACCCATTGTTATTCATCATTAGTTTAATCCAGATACAATAAAACCATACTATTTCTCCTTGGAAGAAGATAGAAATGTTCATCTTCTGTCGGTGGTATCAAATAAATACCAGCCTTTGTCAAAAGAATCAACTTAGAAAAAAAAAATTAAGGAATCTCTAACTTGGTAACAATTCTTAGGAAGCACATTCAAACTAAACATCTCTCTCACTTTTAATTTATATTCTTCCCATTTCATGGCCGTGGGCCTTTCAGAGCTAATCTCCCATCAGTCCCATGCAACTTAGCTCTTTTTCTTCTTTTAATATTTGTGGGTAGGTGTAGCTAAGGTTGGGCTGCCTAACCTCACTTGTCTAAAGAAGAAACTCACAATCAAAAAAAAAAAAAAAAAAAAATCTAAGGATGAGTGACCCAATTGTCTAAAGGTTACCCAAGAAGCAAAACACTTTAGGGCTGCCTGATTTTCTGATGATTCCTTCTTCTACATGAACCATATCCAAAAAATGTGCCCAAACCTGATTGGATAGTAGCCTAGTCTTCTTAGAGACATCTTGGACTTCTTCTGCCTGTCATCTTCCTCAGTTTAATAAATTATTATCTTAACATTGGAATTGAATTTGGGGTGGCAATTCTTGACTCCACATTTGGATTCACATCTTCCATACCCTGATCAATTCGGGTTTGGACAGGGCAACCCATCACCATGGATTAATGTGCAACCCGGGTTTCTTTGGTTCAGATTGGATGAATCTACACTGTTGAACTTGAAAGCATATATACAAAACAAAAAAGGAGTTGGAGTTTGGAGTTAGAGTTGGAGTTGGAATTGGAATTGCATACATCTATCTATCTTTCTATGTTATTTATCAAGAGTCCAACCATGGTGTACTATAAAGATTTGATACACGTTAAATCAAAATATTAATTAATTACATTAAAGATATCACATGGTCTATTTACTTTCTGTTCATATTTCATAGGGCGTATTTATCCCTTACTCTAATTTTTACTTTATTATTGATTCAAGTTTTTTACTTTGCCATGTGTCTAAGAGTCAAACAATGACTCACATACTTTTCCACTTTATTTTTTATCTCCCTTTTAAATTTTTCCTTATCTAAGATAGATAGAATCATAGAGGGGGTGTTTCTACAAGGGAGAAATATAAATTTAGAGAATTAGAGCCCATAAGACCTGTCCACTTACGACAAAAGCAAGATAAGAAATGCACTCAATTTGTTCATGTCTTCTTCATTCAATAAAATCCAAGGAAACGAAATTCCTCCCTCCCCACCACCATTGGCACTTGAGAGAAGAGACTGCAGTGAAAACAAAAGAAAAAGAAAAGCAACAGAGAAAAGGGAGAAGAGACAACCCAACGACTAATGAATGCAAAAGTGATCGTATCATACAGTGGGACCTATATCGATTTAAAGAAATCTCAGCCCTTGGATCGTCACCGAGTGAACCAGGATCCAACGGCGTGGATCCTCCCACTCGTCACCATCCGACCGCGTGGGTTTGCATGTTAGCCCATGTACGTATGTATTTATCTCTCTATCTTGTCAAAGCACCAGAACCTACAAAACTCTCCTTCGAAGAACTCGCCCTCTCTCTCCTCAGTCTTCTCTATCCTCTTTCTCTCTCATAAATCACATGTCCACGTGAGTATTTACTTTTTATCTTCACATTCTCAGGAGGATTTGAATAGAAAAAAGAGGAAAAGCAGCGAGACACGCTTTCTCAGGCAAGCAATCCGCCCAAAACAAAAGCACTCTCTTTCTGCTTTCTCTCTCTTTCTTTCTTTAGTGGTTTTTTGTTTTCTGCTTTTCTCATTTCTTCTGCTGGCCTTTGGCTTTAACCTATCAATGACAATGGTGAACGGCCGTGCACAAATCCCTATACCACAAACTTCTCTCCTACACCTGACAACTTGTTTTGTCCTTTCCGATTCACGATTTTGAGTGGAAACATGCAACCAATTAATAAACAACACGTGTACTGATTATTATATTCTATGTAGGAGCCTTGATTTAATACATTCCGCCCGTGTTGACCAAAATGCCCTTGTCATTTTGTTACATTAATAAAAAAAACAAAAAAAAAAAATTCTCCCGGGCCAACCAACCCCCTGAATTGGCATAATATCATTGGCCAATAGAGGATCCTCTCATGGTGAATATGGGTACGTTGGATATAATGGTGTTGCTTTGCCGTTACATTTTAGATTAATTGATTACAATTTGTGTGTTAGATTTGTCTGCTGAAAAGTTTTGAAAATATTTTGAGTTGATCGATACAAGTTTCGGTTTATCATGTTCGAATCAAATATCTAGCTATTTGAGTCAAATACCTAGTTATTCGAGCTCGACTCACTCACAAATTATCAGGTTTAAGTTCAGGCTTGACTCGAATCAAAAGCTCAAAAGTTTGAACTTAGCTAACTTTGATTGTAGGTCTTTCTTAGTTATTGAAGTGTTGAGTTTAGGTCTCCCTAACAACTGAGGTTTTCCCTTAGTTGTCGAGGTGTTAAGTCGAGATTTTCCTCAATTGTTGAAGTGTCAAGCCAAGATTTTCCTAACAGCTGATGTGCCAAATCAAGGTTTCCCTTAAGTTGCCAAGGTGACTCACCCTATGCACATATATACTCGATTAGGCTCACGAGCCTCATTAGCCAAGTTTTATTAAACTCGAGCTCGGCTTGATTAGCAAACAAGGCTATACAGTAGGCTTGAGTTCGATTTAAAGCCCGTTTGTGACCAACCCTAATGCCACCATACCAAACACCTCCTATGAGATACATTTGTTTTTGTTCTAAAACTTTATTTTGGCTCAATTTGGAAGGAGTACAAATACAAATATGTAGAATGCAAAACTTTGCATTTTTATACATATTTATATTGTACTCCTTCCAAACTGAGCCTAAATAATGCCTCCCCAATGGAGCAAATAAATGAGAGCATGGGACGAGATCTTTTGAAAGCAAAAACTTTATGAAGAGACATTCCTAATGTGTGGTTAGATGCTCATAAATAAAAAGATTAGTGGCTAAATCATAACACCATCCCGAGCAATGTGAATAAAGGAGTTGGATACGATGCTCGGGATAACATAGGTAACGAGTGCTGCTATTTGGATATAAGTGACGGTCACTTCCCTATAACTTTAACATACATACATGTATAGGAGATATTAATAATGTATAACTGGATTACGTGTTTTTAGAGCTTTTGTTTTCAAAGAGATCGAAGTTCCTATGATTGTTAGGTCTTAATAAAGTAAACAAATCAAAATAAAGTTTTTTCAAATAGAAAAAATAAAGGGGATCTATTTGTCTTTGTTTCTTCCCCACCAAGAGGAGGTGATGCATAAATGCACTTCAATAAACAACTAGGCAATAAATGATAGGGTTTGATGTGCTCTTTTAGCTTAGGAGGTGTTTGGTACAGCAGTATTATATTGCCATTGCATTTTGGTTGATCAATACAAATTTGTGTAAAAGAGATTTTTTTTTTCTGCTTGAAATGTTTAGAACTGATCAATGCAAATTGTCATTTTCACCTAAAAGGTCAAATTTAATGTTCGTCATAAACATGCATTCTCTAATTTAAATAACATTGTTTTCTCTGAAAAAAAAATTGTCCAAACACCTCCTAACCCTAAATGAAAGTAAGTCAAGCTTATCCTTTTTAAGCCATTTAGTTCAGCTACTTCAGCTAGTGTCGGATATAGGTTTCACCTCCATTAGTCTTGAATAGACCTGTTAATGGTTCGGGTTCAGGTTGGGCTTTGTCTTTGTTTTAATAAAATATACTCAAGCCTGAGCTCGACCCTTATATGAAGCCCAAAGTCCGGGCTCAAGTCCAGCTAGAAATTTGGAAAAAGTTTTTTTTTTTCTTTTTTTATTCAATAAAAAACTGTTTCATTTATACTAAAAGATGTTAAAACCTAAAAAATAATGAATGACCTCACTATTACTTGGAAAAAGAGGAAGAATAATAAAGAAACAAATATTATATATAAGTATTTTTATTTATATAATACATTATCAAGTTGAATTCAGGTTCTGATTGGGTTTTTTTGAGAAAGCCTAAACTCGGCCCAAAAAAAGGTCAAGCCCAATGTTTTAGGCCTAAGCCCAAACCCATTGGCCTGAAATCTAGGGGCGGAGCTAGGGGGGACCCAGGGGAGCCATGGGCCCCCCTATGGTCCAGAAATTTATACACTCAATGCAGTTTTTCTATGTAAGTTTGTTCCCTCTCCTCACTTTTCATCCAATGGTTGGTCCCCTTTATGGTCCATCGATAAGTTTTGGCCCCCCTCATAAAAAATTCTTGACTCCGCCCCTTCAGAAACCCTATCCAAACCCGACTTAGATCAAACCAGGCCGAATCCGCCATGAACAAATCTAATCTTGAATCATGAACTCGGGATTGATCCGATTCAGACGTTCGAGCCGAGCTGGGTTGTATGATAAGAGATGATACAAGTAATATAGGAATGACACATGTACACAAAAGGTCCCCCTCATTTCCGCTTGTCTAGAAAAGTGGAAACCCTATTTGGCATGACTCGTGACGCATGTTGCGAAAATGAATTATACGAAAAAAAAAATGGCTAGTAGTAGTAAAAAAGAAAGTATGCGTTGATTGATATTTTGATATGACAAGGCGGCCAACATTAACACGACTTTCAAGCATCCAAACCTCGTTGCTTCTCCTTCTCTCTCTCCATCTCTCCTCTTCACCTCACCAATAATCCACCCACTCTCTCTCTCTAAGGGGCAAGGACTAGACAGTCAAGTTAACCAAGGGCTCAAAACAAGCAAAGGTCACCACAAGTGTATAAGCAATATCTCAACTATGCGTCTCTACCTTTAGCTTGTAGTGCCCCTTTTTATAGTAGGAATCGCCCGAGTGGAGAATAATGCATGATATGTAATCGTTCCTAGTCACGTAGGGGGATTTAGAAAGGCGTCAACCCACCACAAGCCCATGTTAGTGGCTCAAGAGTAAATGCACCCACATCAATTGTTCCACAATCACTAAGGGAAACAATTACCCAAATGCCCTTAGGAAACTGTCATTGTCATAATCGATGCCACGTGTCAGGATTTGATGGATTGACCAAAATATATTTACATCAATATACATACATGAATGATAAATACATATCAACATGAATGATAATTAC
This sequence comes from Nelumbo nucifera, assembly GCF_055504915.1. Lineage (NCBI taxonomy): Eukaryota > Viridiplantae > Streptophyta > Magnoliopsida > Proteales > Nelumbonaceae > Nelumbo > Nelumbo nucifera. Next base: position 99,327,938 of record NC_142651.1, read on the forward strand.
ATGCATAAATACATATTTATATAATATTTATAGAAATATAAATTTAAATTGATATGTTGGATTGGATTGGTCTAACCCAATCCCAAGTTAAAAATCAGGTTCATACTTTACAACCTTTACCTTAAGCTAAACTTCAAACCAACCTTACCCTAGTTTTTCAGGGTAGCCACACTTTCTCTCTCTCTGCTATTTACTGATTAATTGTGAATTATAGTATATCTTAATAATTAAATATATTATAATATTCTGGTAATTTAGTGGGGTTATCGTGTAATGACGAAAAGACCCATAAACTGGACCTTCTAAGAAATTTGAATCAAACACCGTTTCCCTTTTTAGCGTACAAACAACGAAATGTACTCACGCAACGGCAACGCACTTCTGTCCTCCAAATCTTTACTCCCAACAAGCAACAACAGGCAAAATCGGCCATTCAGCCCGAGACCGAATCTGCTCCTCACAAAGCGCGTTTCACATCGATCTAATAGCATGTTTTGGTCGTATATCAGGAACATCTCCCTTATTTATATTTATTATTTATAAGAGATATTTTCGATACACGATGGAATGTGATTGTGAGATCGGTGTAACCCTGTAAGGCGTCCTTTGTGAAGGGCAGATTTCAATTTCACTCAACCCACCAACCACGACAAAATTATCTTTTCTTTCTTTCCTTTTTCTCCCTGCCATCCTAGATCTCATAAATGACCTGTCAAATCTATCGTCATTTGAAATTCTTCTCCTCCGAAGCAACCAAAAATAGTACTTAATTAGAGGAAAAAGAACTTTTCATAATGTCATTTGATTGATGAACACATCCTCATTCCTCACTAATCCACAAGCAACCACCGACTACTGATTTTTGATGTGAGACTCGCTTCGATTTAACCCTTCCTTAATCAACAAACAACTCCTTGATTTCCTTTCATTTTTTTTTTATTTAGGGTCATTTACTATTATACTTTCTATAATTTAAAGTTTTATGTATTTACTCAAATCTACCTTATAAATTTTATTTTATTAAAACACCTTTATAAATTTGTAACCTATCTACTTAATCAACATTTAACTAAGAATTAGTTTTACCCAAGGTTATTTATTCTAAAAATACCCCATAACACTTCTTTGTTCAAAAGATAAAATTTACCATATAGAACCAAATAGCAATGTTTTTAATCCATTGTTGACTTGGTTGATTCAATCATTTGAACTGTCACTTGGCTAAGATTTTGGATCCGGTTCAATCAAGACCCATCAAACGGTCAAAAACCATTAACTTAGTCAAGAACTATTTGACCCGACCGATTCAGCCGTTTACTTGTTTGACCTAGTGACCGGATCGTGGGTTGCACACTCAATGCATACAAAACTTTTGGAGGCCATAACTTTGCACTCCGATGTTTGATTGGGGTGATTTTTTTTTTTTGTAACTTTTCGAGATCTATGTGTCCCACGGCGCCATAGGCACCTTGCCCCACTATTTTTGCAAAAAGCTCCTTTTTAGGTATCAAATTGCAAATTTTAATATTTTTATAAATAAATAATAAAAAATTGAATTAAAAAAATATATATTAAATATAAAATAATACATATAATTATCTGAAACATATTTATACATTATTTATTGCTAAAATATATATTTATACACATATATACATATATATGTATACTTAACATATATAGGTGATGATATGGCATGGTCTGAACTATCTGACCTGGCCGGTCGAACCGGTGACCTATGACCTAGAGGCAAAAACAGTTCGACCTCCAAGTTGGTTTTTAAAACATTAGTTGCTTGTATCTTATTAGGGTAGGGGCAAAATTGATATTTTCATTTATATTTATTTTTTATTAAATTTATTTAAATAAATGTTAATGACAAAATTGTTTCCACTATAATCTAATGAAAGGTTGATTAAGTAAAATTTGCAAACTATAAGAATGCTTTAGTAAAACACAAACTATAAACAGGTTTTAGAAAATAAACTATGAGTAGTGCTTGTGCTTCAATAAATGACCCTTTTATCTATTTATTAGTCATTTAGTCAAATGACTCAGAACTCAAAACCCCTTTTTTAATTAATTAATTAACAAAAAATAAATTAATAAAAAAAGAAAAAAAATATCCCCTTTGAATGGGCTTGAGTTCTTCCTACTGACGGCAGTGGCTGAGTGGGCCGTGGGTGGTGGAATTTTGCTAGGAGTAGAATGTATACAGCCAAGTACAAAACCTTCTTCCCCCTTCGAGACGATGAGACTTGAGAGAATCCCGGAAACCCATGCGTGGGGGTATTATTATTTAATTATTTCCCCCTATGTCCTTCCCACCTGTTTTTCCCTAATTATTTTCTTATTCTGGATTTCAGGCATTTATGTGCTTCCCAGCTCATCTCTTTTTTTAATTCCCTACATCATAATTCTCATAAATTAGTTTATTATTATTTAAAAAAATCGGAAACTGGGGTTTCCATTTTCTAAACCGGTGACAGGTCACCTACATCTCCTGGGGTTAATCCCTGTCTTCTTTCGCCCACGTGAATCGGACAACATCCCCCCAATCCGCACCGTTGGTTGACAGGCGCGTGTCAGTGTACTCGGTCCTGCACTTTGCCTTTTAAAAATGGTTTCTCCACCTTGGATTGGAACCTTCCGAAAGATCCGATCCGTTCATTCTTTATTGCCTGTAATTCCAATCCCACGGCCTAGATAAACTGATAAAGTGTCTTTGCAGTTTGCACATTCGTGTGAGAGTGGAGAAGAGATATCTTATGCTTTTCCTCGGTTGTTATCGATAAAGACGTATAACAGAAGGCGAGGTGCCGATCAAACGGTCTAGGTGTTTTCTTAGCCATCCCTTGATCCTGGCCGTGCGTTTAATATAAAAACGACATCTCCATACTGCCCATACATGCTATTGTCCTTTTGCTAAATGACTATGCTATCCCGCTATTCCATCCTCATCGACATGGCTGATTTGGTCACTTCGCTCACCAGACATCAATAATTCGGTCAATCAGACTGGTAACGCCATTAGTGAATAACTGAATATCATACCTGTACTTGCCCAAACACACCTTTTCTACCATTTATAGATTATTATTTCCGTATATACACCGTATTATTGTACACCATACGACGGTACTGTACCGACTACCTACCGTCGTATTCGTACAGTTGTCTCTTTTGGCGGATCTGGGGGGCACTCCCCTTATCTCATCTCATCCACTGATGCCTAACTTCGCATATATCGTTTTCGCATCAGATCGTTCCTCCGGTTTTCACAGGTGGACCCACCATTGAAATCCACGATGGGGAGATTCGAACCATTTTGGGCCCCACAGGTGACTTTCCGACACGATATTCGACAAATCAATTTATCGCGATACGTTATGTATACGATGTAACGGTTTCGTTTCGTAGACATTCCGTATGTTTCCGGTTTTTAGCGGCTGCGCTTCGACCCAAACGGATAACTGATAAGAACGTCCGTAAGTTAATCTAACGGCTAGGATAGACCTTTTGGAATGAGTCTGGTTCTGGGCCGTCGATTAACTTCACCACCACTTAACTCAAGATTTGCGCAACCATGGTTACGATTTAACCCCACCGTGCCCAAAATAAAACCTTATCCCCTTAACGCCTCTCACTGTTCTCTCTCTCTCTCTCTCTCTCTCTCTGCAACTCATTCAGTTGTTTGATCTGAAGCTTGTTAATGGCGTCTTTGTTGTCCTCGTATTTTTCTTTTTGACAGCCGGATACACAAATCTATGCTTTGAGCTAACTAGTTTTAGTCTCCATTACTGAAGCAATTAAAGCTCGGTGAGTCGAAGCCTCAATGGCGTATTCGTTTCCAGAAGAGGTCTTGGAGCATGTTTTCTCGTTCATTCACTCCGATAAGGACAGGAACGCCGTTTCCCTGGTGTGCAAGTCTTGGTACGAGATTGAAAGGTGGTGCCGGCGCCGGATCTTCGTTGGGAACTGCTACGCAGTGAGCCCTAGGATTGTGATCAGGCGGTTTCCGGAGGTCCGATCTGTGTCGCTCAAGGGGAAACCGCATTTTGCTGATTTCAATCTCGTGCCGGAGGGGTGGGGAGGGTATGTGTACCCCTGGATCTCGGCCATGGCCGAAGCTTACCCGTGGTTAGAGGAGCTGAGATTGAAGCGTATGGTGGTGACCGACGAGGCGTTGGAACTGATCTCGCGTTCGTTTAAGAATTTCAGTGCTTTGGTCCTCTCGTCTTGTGAGGGTTTCACTACCGATGGACTCGCTGCCATTGCTGCCAATTGCAGGTTCTTTTACCTACACTACTCATTTCTGTTGCTTTGTGCTGGCCGGCAGTTTGAAACCGATTTTTAGTAGGTTTAGCTAAAACCCCAAGTTCTCATGAAGTATGATAGTTTAGTTGCTGATTGACGGTCAATGCATGAAAAGATTTGAACATTTCCCCCTTTCTTCGTTTCAAAATTTTGTCGTTTGGTGGTGAGTGGCGCAGTTTTCTTCAGACCAGGAGTATTTTTCGTTGCTCTTCAGCCATTTTCGGCTTAATAACGTTTCTTCTTTCTGTTGAGGTCCTGAACTAACCCTAACTTCTGATGGTAATCATTTGTGTTTCTTTCGGTTAATCTGTGAAATCCTTTTTTTCTTCCCTTTTTGTTTTCAAGAGGTCTAGGGTGGAATTGGGTTCTGAAATGACCAATGTGGAAAACCTAGTGGCGGTCATTTGGTTCATTATTTTCCGCTCATTGTGTTTTGTTATGGACCGATATTATATGGGTCTGTTTCGGATTCCTGGATTCCTCTCCCTTTTCTTCTGTTTGTTTACATTTTAATATGAAGAATGGTTTTCTTTACCTGGGTCCTTTTAGGGTTTTGTTGCATTGCACTTTTTGGGATTCAGGATCCTGCTTATTTGAACTTTTAGTAGAGGGGAAAGAAAAGTTCTTTCAATAAAAGCATGGGTTATGTGGCTGGCTGGCTGCAGTTGGTTGCAGAATTGTATTTCTCTATTTTTTTTTCTTTTTTGCTGCTCTGATTTAGATTTTTTTTGGCTCTATGATTTGATGTAGGAATCTGAAAGAACTTGACTTGCGGGAATGCGATGTGGATGATCGGAGCGGCAATTGGCTCAGCCATTTCCCTGAGTCATGTACATCACTGGTCTCTCTCAGCTTTTCATGTCTGGAAGGGGAGGTGAGCTTCTCTGCCCTGGAGCGCTTGGTGAGCAGGTGCACCAACCTGAGGGCCCTCCGGCTCAACCATTCTGTGCCCCTTGACAAGCTTCCTAACCTCCTTCGCCGGGCCCCTCAGCTTGTCGATCTGGGCATGGGTGCTTACACGGCAGAGCTCCGCCCTGAGCTCTACTCCAGGCTTGGAAATGCCTTTGCAGGTTGCAAGGGTCTCAAAAGCCTATCTGGGTTCTGGGACGTGGTTCCCTCATACCTTCCAGCTACCTACTCTGTATGTGCTGGAATTACATTTTTGAACTTGAGTTATGCCACCATTCAAAGCCCTGATCTTATCAAACTCATCAGACAGTGCCGGAATCTTCAACGGTTGTGGGTAGGTCTCTTCTAATTGTGTACTCTGTGGTGGCCAACTGGCCACTATTCTTTTTATTTGCATAGTCCGCAGAAATCTAAGGCAAAGTAACTGCAACAGGTACTGGATTACATTGAAGACAGTGGACTCAATGCCCTTGCGGCATCTTGCAAGGATCTTGAGGAACTGAGGGTGTTCCCATCAGACCCATTTGGCCAGGAAGCTAATGTGTCCTTGACGGAGCAGGGTCTTGTCTCTGTTTCTGAGGGCTGCCCCAAGCTTCAATCAGTTCTTTATTTCTGCCGACAGATGACAAATGCTGCTCTTTTTACCATTGCAAGGAACCGTCCCAACATGACCCGCTTCCGTCTCTGCATCATTGAGCCCCGGACACCGGATTACCTTACACTGCAACCACTAGATGCTGGTTTTGGTGCCATTGTCGAGCACTGCAAGGATCTCCGGCGCCTTTCGCTCTCTGGTCTCCTCACAGACCTCGTGTTCGAGTACATTGGGACCCATGCACAAAAGCTGGAGATGCTATCAGTGGCCTTTGCTGGGGAGAGTGACTTGGGCCTTCATCACGTGTTGTCTGGGTGCAAGAGCCTTCGGAAGTTGGAGATCCGAGACTGCCCGTTTGGTGACAAAGCCCTCTTTGTAAATGCATCAAAGCTGGAGACAATGCGATCCCTTTGGATGTCTTCATGCTCAGTGAGTTTTGGAGCATGTAAGCTTCTTGGTCAGAAGATGCCTAGGCTCAACGTTGAGGTTATTGATGAAAGGGCCCCCCCAGACTTGAGGCCAGAAAGTGAGCCCATAGAGAGGCTTTATGTTTACAGGACAATCGCAGGGCCTAGACTCGACATGCCTGGCTTTGTTTGGACTATGGGTGATGAGAAATCTGCAACCGAATTTTCCTAAACTCCACCTGGGGTCAAAGCTTTGTAATGTAAGCCTTTAAGTTAACGCTTCTGTGTGGAAGGTTGCAGGTATTGACTCTGTTTTACTTGTCATGGTGTCATAGTTTGATCTTATAAGGCCTAAGATAACTGCAGTGATGCCAGGCTTATATGAAGAGACCTCGGAGCTCAATGGCCAATTTGTTTTATTGCTTGGCTGAGCAGAAGAGATTGAGGAAGCATAGACAATGAGGGGATAATAAGTTATGGTAGTTGGGTTTGTTATAAAATCTTATGCAGCAGCATAATCTTGTATACGTGCGAACATTCACAAAGTGATGATGATGCATTTGTATCAGTTGTTCTGTGGAGAGGAGATTTTCAATTATGATGTTTATTTGACTCAAGAACTTTGTCTTTGGAGATCAAAAAGCACGAATTGCAGTTTTCATTTTTTTAATTCTTTTCATACCAGAGCAAACCCACTTCAATAACGTTCAAACTGATTGACTATGTATAGTGATCGCCTTGTCCGATGCTGAGAATGGTATCGCCAGGTGTTTGTGGATTCGTCCGAAAGGAAAAAATGGATAAATTGTTTGCCATTGTATTTCCCTTTGACTGAGTAAACCTGTTGGGTGAGAATTATTGAGGGTGGTGGGTCCGTTCCCTCTGATGCACGACGTGTCGGTAATTGTGGTTGAATTTTTATTGTCTAGGGTACCTTGTTTGAAACTCTGTCGCTTGGAGGTGCTTATTAGGGATTCTGGGTGATGATCTCTCACACAATCTAGTGTCGGAATCTAGTGGATGTGCTGCTGCCGGAATCTAGTGGACTCTTGTCTCTTTGACTGTGAATAGTGGCCTTTAAAGCTTCATAGACTTCTATCAGTCAAATGGAAAAGACATTTTCCTGATCTCTTCTATCAGTCAAATTGAATGGTCGAACATGAGGAGGAATCCAGACTCAGACAGACGTTCCTTGTTTTTCTTTTACGCGACGAGAAGAACAAATACATGGTCTATGAACAGTAGTTTCTGTGGTTATAAAAAATCTAATAAATCTTGCTTGGGCGATGCCATGGGGAGGATGTCACAAGTGATTTCTGTGTTGTGTGTACAGATGGCTGTGATGATATTAGGAATGATTTGGACCGAACCGTTCTGACATTCAGGGTGGTTGTTCAATGTTCAAGGGAATTGGATTTAATAATTATGGAGTTAAAACACTTTGATCTTTCATATGCTTTATCACCATTTTAATATCATGGGAGATGGGGGGATAGAAGTAGAATCAATCATTAGGGTTAGAGTTGCTTGTTTCTGAGGAGCAACTGAAAAAAAAAATTATAAAAAAAGGTACAAAAACAAAGTAAGAAACCTGCTATGCTGCCGTATCCTCCCCGTGTGATGAGTAATGTGACCGGGCAATCTGATACATGAATCATCCTTACTACTCAATTAACTTCCCCACCGAGAGAGAGAGAGAGATTCCAACTTGCAGGGATGAGATCAGCAGGTTTGATATTATAATCTAAGCAGCTTTCAACAATTTTGAAGGTGATAGATGAGATCATTATTCATTGGAGTTGTGTTTTGCTCTCTTTCTCTCTCCCTCTTCTTTGTTGGGGTGGGGGGTGGGAGTGGGCATCAGAGAGATCTTGAAATGGGTCTGGAACTTATCATTTGCTGAGGAGAAAGCCCCCACATCTCAGACTCTGAATGTCAGAAGCCACGTATCAAGGTGTATGAAGTATTAAAACTCAAAAACCCTTCATTCACAAAAATCTTACACCAATGTACTCCTCAGTCTTCAGTCCTCAGTAGTCAGACTCTCATTACTAGCAAATATTTGTTTATGGTTGTTTCAACTTTCAACTTGGAAGCCCTAACCTCACCTGACCTTTACCTTGAATATAATAATGTAAGGCGGCCTTGGTAATAAATGAAGGCTTGGGCCTCCATGAAAAAGAAAAAACCCTGAAAAGAAGAAAGAAAAGGAACCCTGGAACAGTGAAATGGAAAAGAAAGAAAAGGTAACTTGTGTGAATAACTTTTACAGTGTGGGAGAGACTGGAGAGAAAGAGAGGTGCTGAGTTGCTGACTGCTCAGCCTCGACTGTTGTTCCACGTGATATATTCCTGGGAAATTCATGGCCTCCACAACTTTTGCTACAGGGAACCCTTTTTTCTTTCTCTCTTTATCCCACCTGAGAGAGAACTCACAGACTTCTGAGTATTATTGATTATTGAATACCAAACAGACAAAAACAGAGAAGGATACATAGATACATTGATAGAGAGGTAAGAGAGAGTAATTAGACTAGTGAAAGTAATAGAACAGAGAACCCACAGACAGTGAACTGTACAATACGTAAATAACCAACCAAGATCCAACTCTTTTTTATTCAAAATGCCCGCCATGTTTGGACGTGGAGTTAATGCTAACCTCACAGCAATAAACATATACGACGGACCATGAGGAGATATCAGTCTCTCTGTGTGATGGAATTGAACTGAGCATGTGATGAGAGACGTGGCGAGTAATGGGGGGAGTAGACCCATCAATGATTGCTTTGGGCCCACCGAGTTGTCAATTTTGATCTGGCCCCACAGGCCCTAGAGAGAGGGTCCCCACTGAGCCGTTAGATCTCATCCTCAGAACATGAGAATTGAGAAAGGTGTTGGGTCGGTCATGGATTCCCCAACCCCCCTCATTCCTCAACCAGTAATGGAGGAATTAATAAGGCCCAATTCTGCTTTCCCTGTGTTTTTTTCCCAACCTTCTTCACTAATTAGGACGTTTCATGAGGCAGGACCATTCCCAATTGGTGAGACACTATGACTGTAAGCAAGTGGTGAAGTGAGCAGAGCAGAAAATCATGCATAGCCATACAATCATCCTGAACCATATAACTTGGGTTAGATGACGAGAGGAAAAGGCCAATGTACCAGCTGAAGAACCCAGAACCGTGAGAGAGAGGGAGAGAGAGATGATCAAGTCCAGTAGCAATCAGCAATCAGTAGGACCAAGACCACCCATATGCAGGTGAAGTAGAGACAAGAAAACACAATTTGTCAGTGCTCATGTCACGCACCGTTTCCTTCAATATTGACTTTCCTCTGTGCTTCATCTCAGTGTTGCAGAAGTTAGGACTCAGGATTGGCCTCTAGTCTAAACAGAGGAATCCAACAGTTTTAGGAACAAAAATTGCCTTGCTTCATTTCAAAGTTTAAGAGATTTTCTGTCTCTAAATTTAGATATGAATTGGGTTTTGGGTGGTCAGAATCCAGGGATTAAAACTTTAATATGGGTGGAGGAGACTGCAGAGATGAGAAGATGATGATGATGGGGTATTCCTTTTTCTGGGTACTACTACTTTTGTTTTGTCAATTCAACCAGCACATGCCAAGTCTCTATCCAACTCACGTCACCACCTCTATATGTGGAGCTGTCCGGAGTGTTGTTGAGTTAACGCTGCAGATTTTTTCTTTTTCCCTCTTCGGCTTTTGAATTGTAAATCACCATCTTTTTTGAGAGGAGAGACTCATCGCTCATGCATGCAGTTGCAGGGCTTCTCGTTCCAAGGATCCAAAACCCAGGACTGTTGGTGCTTTTTAAATGAAATTTTCAACCCAGGAATTAAAAAAAAAAAAAAACCTAGAAATAAAGGCACCATCATCATGCTCTTCTCGGTAACAAAGTCAAGGTACGGTACGGTAACACTGATCCAGTTTTCAACTTTTCATCCAATTTTGATTTTCCGCCAACCAAGCACTCGGTCAAAATTCAAGAAGATTGACAGTGAGGGAAGGCCAAAATTTCCACCTCTGGGTAATTGCACTGCTGAATTGGAAATTCTCTGAGCAGAAAGAATCTGGCTTTTTATAATAATTATATAAATATTGACAAAGAATAAGGAACTTTTTTATTGAATTATGAATATATATATATATATATATATATATATATATATATATATATAAATGCAGACATTTGTATTCTGTTAATTTGGTTTTGGATTTTCTACCCAATGCCAATGTTCTTTTTCTTTAATAAAAACTTCCTTTACTTTGATTACCTATTTTTGGAACATTAGTTATATGCCCTCGAGGAATAATATACAAAACATGACCAGAATTTGATGTTGACGCTTTTTGGTAGAGATCAAGGTTTACAGCCATACAAGTAGGGAGGAAGAAGGATAAAACTTTAGGACCTTTTGTTTCCCTGATGTATTGTTGTTTTCAGAAATGCATATTTAGTAGAAGGCCCCATGAGTGGGGTTGAATTTCCTTGGCATTCTCCCAAGATGCATGTACAGAAAGAAATATAACTAAAGGTTCGTATTGAGTAGCTTATTAGTTATTAACTTATTACTTGTTAGCTGTAAGACCCCATCTATTTTTGCTATGACCATGAGGGATTCTATAGCTGATCCAAAGCAGACTGGATAAGCCGCATGTAGGATTGCTCACGGTTTGGTTAATCGAACCATGAGCTTATTTTTGAAACCGACCCAACGCCTTCAGCTTCTTATATTTGTGAACCAAAACCAAATTAAATCAACCGGTTAATTGAATGACATGTTTGTTTCTTTTGGTTTTTTATATTTATAAAATATTATAAAAAACATAGATAAAGATGTAGGTTAACCACAGATGTTTTGGCTCGGCCAATCCATTCATACTTTTTAGTTTAAATTTTAACATAGGAGTTATTTACAAAAAGTGGCAATTTTCAACTCAGTAATGGGCCACGCAACAGGGGGTAACCCCCCCCCCCCCCCCACCCCCCCAACCCTGGTGGTGGGACTCGATCCCAGGTAATGAATTTGTCAACATGATTCTGAACAAAACACTAATGGAAAGATATTGTCCCAAAGATAATAGAGGCTTTTTAAACTGTCAAGAGGCGAACCAATATCAAAACCAAATAATGTATTTATGATGTTTATGTTGCAACCTTGGGAGATAACTAAAATAAAATACTCAACTCAAGAAAGCCTTGATCCCAAATACTTGGGGAGGTGGTTACACATTCAATCTCACCATTAATATCAACTATATTATTAAAGAAATGTTAATTAAAAAAGAGAAAAAAAATGTACAAAAACAGCAATCAACCCTTTGACAAACCTGATCTTCCTACGAAGAGGACAAAGCATGCTCTGTACAGATAGTCCAACTTCTAATTGAGACAGCCTCAAGATATGAAATAATGTACAACATGGGGGACTACTGGAGGAAGGACCAAAAAGAAGCCATGTTTTCCTCATTAAATTAAATTCCATTTCTGTACACTCACCATGAAAACATGAATATCTGAAACTCCTTATGTAATTGCTGCCAATCCCACGACATCACCTTCTTCAGTGTTGATTTCAGGAGCCATGCCTGAACTGCGAGTCCTTGCTGAAAGTAAAAGTGAGGAAACAGGCTTACAATCCGACCATACTGACTGGGATCCATAAATTACATGCATCTAATTATCAAATATGCAAGCACTGGCCTTCATGGGCTATTTCTCTTACATTGATCAATCAACACATGCAACAACATTTCATAAAATACTCGCCAGTCCTAAGGAAGATGTAGGAATCTCACCGTCAGAGAAAAAATAGGTAACTAAAATATTGTACATAGAAAAACAATAGTGCAACCCTGGTTTGCACAACAAAATTAACAATTACCAAGCAACCAAGAATATTCTTGCATGTGGACCAGAAGCTAATCTTGTTGAGTTGGAGATACTGATCTCCACATGAAACCACTGTAGATAAAAAGGCATGTGGACATCAAAGAAGCCCTGTGGGTATGGCACCTGAGGTTACAAAGTCCATCAGTTATCCATCATATATCCAGTAGAGATGCAACCCAAGATGCAGCTTTTTTGGTACTCGTGTTCACAGGGGCTACAAGGCCCAAGAGGCAGCTTTAGGCCCTGAAATTGTTGATCCAGGCACCCACAGAAAATATATCATTGACAAAGTATGAAGATTATGACACAAAGGCTGGGCATCAATTCTATGATGTTCCTATACCACAACTATTAGGTTGTAGGTTTCATCCCAATTTACCCAACCTAAGAATAACAAGATAGGTAAAGATGGTCTTCATCTGATATAGCTATATTTGTGTTAATATAGTTGACCATGACTTACAGGAAAAAGAAATGCCGATCTCTGATTCCAGGAAAGTTTATAAACTGTCCATCTTGGGTCCAAGTGCATTACAAGAGTCACCAGAATGATAATGAGAAAATTGAAAATAAATAAAAGATTCAACTATGTGAACTAGAGTCTACAGAAAATACATTACACACGAGAAAAAGAAATATACTGGCAATTTGGAGAGAAAATAGGGATTTTTTCCTTTATTGACAACATGTGGATATTCTACTGACGTTGGCAGATTAATAGATCAGTTGTTTAAAACTTAATACAGCTACCCATCAGTTTTCATCCTATTTATACATTCCTTTTTCTGTTACAAAAGAAAGATTAAAAGCCAAGAACTGTCAGACAGGCTACCATGAGCTATTCTTTCCCTTGTCCACTCTGAAGCAAGGTTCAAAGTATCAATATGTATTGTGTGTTGTTGAGATATTCAGCAGTTTTTTGTTTCATTTTGTTTAGCATTATTAGTTAGTGTTATTGGGCCCAAGGCCCATTAGTTTATGTTTACTTTTAAAAACTGTTTTTATGTTATCAGCAGCAGCAGCAGCCCTATTAAGGGCATATTAGTCATTGTAATCTCTTTTATTGTGAGTATATAAGATAATGAGTGGGGCGGTCAGGTTATTATCAGCTTCTCCCATATCTTCTCTCCAAGAAACTCCTTTCTTTCTTTCTTCTTTCTTTCATTGTTATCAAATCATGTTGCAGATCTGAGTTTTCTACTTGGTATCAGAACCACATTACAAGATTTTTGAGTTTTCCACCATGCAGCCCTAGATCAGCCAACTGCATGTTGAGTTAGAGAGCTGATGAAAGATTTCAAAAGGGCCCAGTTCTTGGATTTTTTTCGTGGATCTAGAACCCTTGATTGCAGTAGGACCCTTTATTTTTGACCTAGGAAGGGGTGCTCAGGATTTTTTAGGATCCTTGGTGTTTTCTGAAAGAGGCAGTTCAAATTCTGGTGTTTTCTGAGGTCTCTGGAGGGAGCAGCAGCCTTCCTCCTGTTTCTACCAGCACCTTGGAAGTTGGGAATCTCTCCAAGTAAAGGTTTTTAGGTGTTAGAACGTTGGTTAAGGCTTCCAAAGGGGATCTATCTATTCTTTCAGGTCTACAATTGATTTTTAAACTATTCTAAGAACTATGGAGGGCAGTAGAGTGGAACACAAGCCTACCAATGAAATGGGACTAGGTGTAGGGGGGGCTGGTGATCCTTTTGGGGTAGGGACCGTCACTACAGTTAAGTTGGATGGTACAAAGTGGTCACAATCAACCAAAATGGCAATTGGTGCTCGTGAAAAATTGGGGTATGTAACTGGTGAAGAGAAGAAATCTGATCAACTCCGTTCAGCGGGTGTAGGAGAACTACATGGTGATGACTTGGCTGTGCAATTCCATGTTACCCCATATAAACAAGAACTTTCTATGGGCTAACACAACCAAGGAAATTTAGGATGGAGTTTCAGCCCTAAAAACCTTGTGGTAGGAGATGGACAATTTGGAGAGTGTGGTTTGGAAGAGTAGTAAAGATGCAACTACTTACTAGATGCTAGTACAGAAGAACAGTGTTTGAGTTTCTAATAGGACTCAATCCAGAATATGATTTTGCACGACAGCATGTTCTTTCTCATGACAGTGTAACTATCTCTCAGGCATATGCCTTTGTATCTAGAAAATAGAGGAGGAATGTTATGATGAGGAACTAGGAACCTAAGCATTAAGCAGTCTACTATGCTGAGCACAGTAAAACTTAAGCCTGATGAGGATAAGGGTGGTGCTGATAATAGAAAGGAAGACAAGAAGGACTTGATTTGTGATTACTGCAAGAAGGCCTAAGCACACCACAGATACCTTTTGGAAGCTTCATCCGCACCTTATACCAATTCAGCTTAGAGATAAAAAGGAGAATGCTACTATGGTAATGACTAGTGACTTACCTAGATTACCTACAACACCTTTGGAATCAATTGTAGCAACTACATTTAGGGTTGAGTTGGAGAGATATGGGCAATTTCTAAGTCAAAGAGATACAACTAGTTCCAGTTCCTCACCAGGTGGACAACAAGGTGCAAGTGGCCCAAGAGCTAAGTCACACTACTTCATTTGCTCATATGGGTATATGCCATTGCAAGTTATGCTTCCACTACAGGTAAAGGGGGACCTCATTGGATTATAGATTCAGGAGCTTAGAACATATGACCAACACTCCCACCATCCTCTCTTCATACTACCTCTGCTCCGGTAGAAATAGAATCTCCATAGCTTATGGCTCCATGTTCCAATTGCTTGGAAGGGGTCCATAAAAATAATTAATACCATTACCTTGCCTTCTGTATTGCATGTGCCTAGACTGAATACTAATATTTTATCTGTGAGTAGTTTGACAAAAAAAATTGAATTGATCAGTATTTTTTTCTCTTGGTCATTGTGTTTTGCAGGATCTGGAGTCAAAGATGATAAGTGGGAGTGGTCATGAGTTGAATGATGTCTACCTTCTCGATGTTCTTCTTAGTCATCAAGGTCATCATGTCAATAAAAAGAGTAATTAGTCAAAGTCAGTGTCAGATTATGCTTTCACATAAAGCATAATCAGTTAGGGCATCTTTCTTTTGGTTCTTTGTGTTTTTTGTTTCCAAAGCTATTTGAGTCTGTTAAGTTATCCCGTTTGGAGTATGAAGGTTGTCAACTTGGAAAACATTGTAGACATTCTTTTAAGTCAAGCAATTAAAGATGTTCTTCAATTTTTGATATTGTTCATACTGATGTTTGTGGACCATATCATGTTCCTTCTATGGGTGGCTATTGCTAATTTCTCCTATTTATGAATGATTATTCGCAATATTCATAGACATACTTGATGAGATTTCACAATGAGGTACCTGCCTTGGTACAATAGTTTCATCAAATGGTTTTGACGTAGTTTGGAGTGCGGTTCAAGGTGTTCAAATCAGATAATGCTATGGAATATTTATAAAAACTCGTCACCCTATTTATTAGATCATGGAGTAATTCATCAAAGCATATGTTCATATACTCCACAACAAAATAGTGTAACAAAAAGGAAGAAGAGACACATTATAGAAGTGGCAAGAAGTATTATGGTGAGCTCCACAATTCCACTTCAATTTTGGGGTGATGCAATTCTCACAGTAGTTTTCTTGGATATGTTGTTCCTTATAGCCTTCTTTATCCTAAGGGGGAAGTTGAAAGGTTTGGACAACCTATTTTGATATAAAAACTGTAAAAGAAAGAAGAAAAGAAAGAGGAGAAAAGGTTTCAGCTAAGAAAGAGAGAGATGAGAGATAGAAGAGAATGGGAGAAGCTCAGAATTAGGTCTGGCCACCCCTTTTATTAGATTATATACTCATAAATAAAAGAGAATACAAAGACAAATATGCCCTTAGTAAGTTGGCTACTTGTGAGAACTTAAAAAACACTCTTAACTTAAAACATAAACTAATGGGCCTAAAGCCCAATAACTTCCTAACTGTGCTATGTAAATAAAAAGCATGTTATATCAGCCCAAATCTCAACACTCCCCCTCAAGTTGGGAATAAATGTCACACATTCCCAACTTGCATAGATCATGTTCCAGTTTGTTTCTTGCAACTCCTTTTGTAAAAACATCAGCAAGCTGCAAGTCAAATGCAACATATGGCAAGCAAACTTCTCTGGGTGTCACCCTTTCCCTTATAAAGTGTCTATCAACTTCTATATGTTTCGTCCTATCATGCTGAACTGGGTTGTTGGTAATGTTAATTGTTGCCTAATTGTCACAATATAGCATTACAGGTTCTTCGACCTCAATTCCAATCTCCCCTAACAAGGAACAAATCCAAAGGAGCTCTAAAACACCATGTGTCATGGCTCTGTATTCAGCTTATGCACTTGACCTTGCCACAACTGTCTATTTCTTACTCTTCCATGAAACTAAATTACCTCCAACAAGAGTACAAACTCCTGGTGTAGATCTCCTATCATCTAGGCACCCTGCCCAATCAGCATCTATGTAAACCTCTAACTTCAATTGTCCATGGTCAGCAAACATTATGCCTTTACCTAGGTGTCCCTTCAAATAGGAAAGTATCCTATCAATAACCTCCTAATGCTGAACTCGTGGGGCATGCATGTATTAACTCACCACACTCACTGCACAAGAGATGTCTAGTCGTGTCATACACAAGTATAGCAACCGCCCCACTAACCTCTGATATCTTCCAACATCCTTCACTAGTTCACTCTCAGAAGCATTTATCCCGTGGTTTTGATCAATAGGTTTGTCAGCTACCTTTGCCCCAAGCTTTCCTCTGTGAGATGAAGATCCCATGCTTGGACCTTGTCACTTGAATGCTCAGAAAATACTTCAGCTCCCCAAGATCCTTAATCTCAAATGCTTTATGCAGATTCTTCTTCAGGGTATCAATCTCACTCAAATCATTTCTTGTAACTACAATGTCATCCACATACACTATCAAAACTGACACCAGTGAACCCCTCTTCACAAAAAGAGTATGATCAGATTGAGTTTGAGTATAGCCAAATACAACTAATGCACTTCTAAACCTGTCAAACCAAGCTCTGGGTGATTGTTTTAAACCATATATAGGGACTTCTTCAACCTGCATACCTTTTATTTTTCCACATTATTGTAGAAGCCAACTGGAAAGTCCACATACACCTCCTCCTGACACCAGTGAACCCCTCTTCACAAAAAGAGTATGATCAGATTGAGTTTGAGTATAGCCAAATACAACTAATGCACTTCTAAACCTGTCAAACCAAGCTCTGGGTGATTGTTTTAAACCATATATAGGGACTTCTTCAACCTGCATACCTTTTATTTTTCCACATTATTGTAGAAGCCAACTGGAAAGTCCACATACACCTCCTCCTGCAAGTCCCCATTGAGAAAGGCATTCTTCAAATCAAGTTGGAAGAGTGGCCAAGAGCATGTAGCTGCTAGTGATAAAAGAATTCGGACTGAACTCATCTTTGCCACTGGTGCAAAAGTTTCCAAGTAGTCTATGCCATATGTCTGAGTATACCCTTTTGCAACTAGCCTCGCCTTGTACTTCACTGTATAAACCCATTTGCATCCAACAATCTCCTTGTCATCAGACAAATCCACAATCTCCCATGTCTGATTATTAATCAAAGCTTTCATTTCCTCCTGCATAGTTGTCTTCCACTCAGGTTTGGAGAGAGCCTCACTAACACTCCAAGGTATAGACAAAGTCAAGGGAGGAAAGGAAGGCCCAATAGGAAGGGGATAATCCACTGTATGAAAGATAGTGTGAGATGCAATGAGCAGTACACTTCCTCTTCCCTTTTCTGAGGGCAATAGGGAAATCAAGGTCATTTGCAATTACGTTAGGAGTAGGGGTAGTAGTATCAATAGGAACTAAAACATCAGGGGGAACAAGAGGCATACTTGGGTCTGTGTCAGTCAAACTTAGAATCTTCGATGAACTGATAGGGAGTGATGTGGGTTCCTCTACTATGAAATCAACCTCCCTGTGTTGTCGTAGGTGCTGTCGTGTAAAACATTGAGAGACAGGACGCAATGAAGGTAGCAAAGTGGGTGAAATAGGTAGGTCAGACATTGGAATAAACAAAGGAGCTGGAACAGGAAGTGGTATAGACTGTTCACTTCTCCAAAACACTCCCCCTGAGAAGAACCCCCAAAGAAAAATAAGTATGGACTCAAAAAAGGTGACATCCATAGTAACATACCGACTCCTGGAGATTGGACCATAACAATACCCCTTCTGATTTCCTGCATACCCAAGGAAGACACACTTCTTCACCTTAGAATCCAGTTTTGAGCGGTGAAAACCAAGAACATGGACAAAGCACACACATCCAAACAACCTTAAAAGAATATGGAATGTCTCCCCCTCAAGAAAAAGAAGGTTGAAGGAGTGCTATATCCAAGAACACGAGAACTGCATCACCTCAAAAACGAACTGGAACTGTAGAGCTCAAAATCATGCTTCTTGCTACTTCCACAATATGTTTGTTCTTCCTTTCTGCTACACCATTCTGTTGTGGAGTGTATGTACAACCGCTCTGATGGATAACTCCATGCTCCAAAAGGTATGATGACGGGTTTTTTTCAAAGTATTCCCTAACATTGTCTGATCTAAACACTTTCACCCGTGCCCCAAACTGTGTCAGCATCATCTGATGGAATTGTTGAACCAAAGATGGTACCTCATCACAGGATCCCATCAAATATATCCATGAGTACCGAGAATAATCATCCACAAACAAAAGAAAATGTCGATAGCCGCCCATAGAGGAAACATGGTATAGCCCCCACACATCAGTATGAACAATATCAAAAACAAAAGAACATCTTCTATTACTTGCTTTAAAGGAATGTCTAAGATGCTTTCCAAATTGACAACCCTCACACTCTAAACTGGACAAGCTAATAGACTCAAACAATTTGGGAAACAAAAAACACAAAGAAGCAAAAGACAAATGTCCGAACCAATTATGCCAAAGCATAACCTGACCCACCGACTCTGACTCAATACTTCTACTGACATGATGAATCTGATGACTAGAAAGCACATCATGAAGATAGATTCCATTCACCTCACGACCACTCCCAATCGTCCTCTTTGATTCTAGATCCTACAAAACACAATGACCAAGAGAAAAAATCACATAACAGTTCAAATTCTTTGTCTAGTTACTAACAGATAAAAGATTAGTGCTCGGTCTAGGAACATGAAGGACAAAGGTAGGGTAATGGTATCAGTTATCCTGACAGACCCTTTCCCATCAATGTGAACATGTGACCCATCAACTGTGGAAACTCTATCTCTACCAGAGCAGAGGTGGTATGAGGTGAAAATGGTGGTCATATGTTCTAAGGCTCCCGAGTCTATAATTCAGGGAGGTCCCCCCTTACCTATAGTGGATACATAATTTGTAGTGGCATGTGAACTACCTGTGTGTGCAAACGAGGTAGAATGACTACCTCCTGATCCACCTGCACCTTGTTGTCCACTTGATACCGAGTTGGAACTAGTTGTATCCTTCTGATTTAGGAACTATCCATATCTCTCCAATTCGGCTCACTGCAGTTGTTGCAAAAGATTCTAGAGAGGTTGTAGTAGGTGGCCCTGATAAATCACCAGTCACTTGCCATATTCACATTTCCCTTCTTATTTCTAAGTCGTCTCGGTACAAGATGTGGTTAAAGCTTCCAACAGGTATCTCTGGAATGTTTGGGTTTCTTACAGTAGTCACAGATCAGATCCCTTTTGTCCTTCCTCGGTTCATTTCCACCCTTATCCCCACAAGACTTAGGCTTCACTGTGCTAACCATAGCTGATTGTCTCGGGAAAGAATATGTTGTTGTGCAATATCATACTCAGGGTTAAGTCCAGCTAAAAACTCAAAAACCCTATTCTTTTCTACCAACTTCTAATAAGTTGTTGCATCTTTGATACTTTCCCAAACCACAATCTCCAAATGATCTATCTCTTGCCATAAGGTTTTTAGGGCTGAAAAATAAATAGCAACAGACTTATCTCCCTGCCTAGTAGCAATCACCTGGTTTCTCAATTGATAGGCTCTAGCAACATTTTCATTTTGTGATTAGGTTTTTGCTACTCCATCACAAATCTCCTTAGCTGTGTTAGCCCATAAAAAGTTCTTACTTATATGGGGCAACATGGAATTACACAGTCAAGTCATTACCATGTAGTTCTCCTGTACTTATCGGGAATGGTTAGTTTCAGTTTTCTCTTCCTCACCGGTGACATACCCCAATTTCCCACGAGCACCAATGGCCATCTTTGCAGATTGTGACCATTCTAAGTAGTTTGTACCATCCAACTTGACTGTAGTGATGGTTCCGACCCCGAAGAGGTCTCTAGTACCTCCTCCCCCGGATCCCATTTCTCCTAAAAATTTGTTTTCAACTATACAACCCTCCATAACTCTCAGAATAGGTTAGGGAATCAATTTGAGATGAAAAGGAAGGTATTTATCTCCTTTAGAAACCTCAAACACCCTCTTGGAGCCCTAGAAGCCCCTTCATCCAAAGATTCCCTTTTCTATGGGAGCGAGAGAAGAGAGAAAAGAGGTTGCCGCTCCCTATAGAGACCTCCAAAAAGGCTAGGACTTGAGCCGCCCCTTCAAAAAATCTCAAGGAACCCTAGAAAACTAGAGTGCCACTTCCTAGGTCAAAATTGAAGAAAACTAGAGTGCCACCTCAAGGAACCCTAAAAAACTAAAGTGCCCCTCCCTCCAAAGATTCCCTTCTCCAGTTCTTCCTGATTTTGGTGTAAAACCCTAGACCAGCTACAAGGGATTGCAATTCCACCAAAAAATCCAAAAACTGGGATTACTTGAAGTCTTCGATCAGCCCTTTACCTTATCATGCAGTCGGCCGATCTAGGGCTGCATGATCCGACTACATGATAGAGTAGCTCAAGAAATGTTTAAACTTCCTCTGATACCAAGTAGAAAGGTTTGGACAACCGGTTTTGATATTAAAACTGTAAAAGAAAGAAGAAAAGAAAGAGGAGAAAAAGGTTTCAGCTAAGAAAGAGAGAGATGAGAGATAGAAGAGAATGGGAGAAGCTCAGAATTAGGTTTGGTCGCCCCTTTCATTAGATTATATACTCATAAATAAAAGAGAGTACAAAGACAAGTATGCCCTTAGTAAGTTGGTTACTTGTGAGAACTTAAAAAACACTCTTAACTTAAAAAATAAACTAATGGGCCTAAGGCCCAATAACTCCCTAACTATGCTATGTAAATAAAAAACATGTTATATCAGCCCAAATCTCAACAGGGGAGATGTTTCATATTCCTTTGAGGATGTTTGGATGTGTATGCTTTGTCCATACCTTGGTAATCACCGCTCAAAGCTGGACCCTAAAGCAAAAGGGGTATTGTTGTTATAATCCAATTTTGAGAAATTGGTATGTCACCATGGATGTCACTTTCTTTGAGTCCATACCTTTCTTTTCAAGTAGTCCTCTTAAGAGGGAGTGTTTTGGGGAGGAAATGAGCAACACACACCATTTTTTATTCTAACTCCTTTACCTACTCCAATGTCTAACCTAGTTGTTTCACCTACTTTGCCTGCTCCATTATGTCCTACTCAGTTTTTACACATCAACGCCTATGACAACACAGGGAGGTTGATTCCACAAAGAGGAACCCACATCACTTCCTATCGACTCATCTAAGATTCCAAGTTTGATTGGCATAGACCCATGTATGCCTTTTGCTTCCTCTGATGTTTCAGTTCCTGTTGATACTACTCCTGTACCTAACACTATTACAGATCACCTAGAACTTCCTATTGCACTCTGAAAGGGGAAGAGAAAGTGCACAACCCATTGTATCTCACATCATCTTTGCTATAGTGGGCTATCTCCCTCCTACCGGTAGGGGTGTCCATAAAAAACCAAAAAACCGAAAAACCAGTCCAAACTGTAGAAACCAATCCGAAAAATCCGATTAACCGAAACCGCCCCAAAACCGCCCCGTTGTCATCCCTAGCAGGAGGTGTACATGGATCTTCCAGCTAGTTTTTATGGTGATGTGGGCAAATGAAAGGTATGCAAATTAAAAAAGCCCTTAAATGGATTGAAATAACCACCTAGTGCTTGGCTTGACCGGTTTAAGAGTGCATTGATTGGTTTTGGATAGATATATTCAAACCCAGTTTGATCATACCTTGTTTGTGAAAAGAAGGGGATCACTAGTGCCAATGCTGATAGTGTATGTGGATGACATTGTTGTCATAGGGAATGACCTGAGTGAGATTGATGCCTTGAGAGGAACCTACAGTCCTACATAGAGAGTTCGAGATTAAGGAACTTGGGAAGCTAAAGTATTTTCTAGGCATTAAAGTGGCAAGGTCCAAACATGGGATCTTCATTTCCCAAAGGAAGTATGTGTTGGACCTACTACAAGAGACAAGAAAATATGGGGCTAAACCAGCTAATACACTCATTGACTAAAATCACAGAAGTAATGCATCAGATGGTGATAATAAAGGATGTCGAGAGGTATCAGAGATTAGTGGGCCAGCTATTATACTCGTGTATGACACGAGCAGATATCTCCTACGTAGTGTGGTGAGTTGATCGATACATACATGCCCCACGAGTTCAGCACTAGGAAGCCATAAATAGGATACTTGCCTATTTGAAAGGACACCTACGCAGAAGGATATTGTTTGTTGACCATGGACATTTGAAGCTAGAAGCTTACACAAATGTTGATTAGGCAAGGTACCTAGATGACAAGAGACCAACATTAGGAGTCTACACTCTTGTTGGGGGTAATCTGATTTCATAAAAGAGTAAAAAGCAACTAGTTGTATCCAAGTCAAGTGCAAAAACTTAATATAGAGCTATGACACATGGTGTTTCAGAGCTTCTCTAGGTTCGATCCCTACTAGGAGAGTTTGGAGTTGATGCAGAGGAACCTATGATGTTGTACTATGATAATCAATCCAGGGTTCAAAATTTTACAACATATTGGGCTGTATCAACTGATATGTATCGTTCTGACAAAAGCCCAATACATGGAACATGTAAAAATCATCTATTGTGTTTCTTTTTGTATGTATTGGCTGATACAAGCCCATATCGGGCAGTTTCAGATCCGTATCGATCAATACGGGCCCAAAACAGTTCAATACAGCCTGGTACACTTAATTCATTTCGCATGTCCCTTCTTTCTCATTAATTATTTTAATCTATATTTAATTCCAAATTCTCTCTCACTAATTTCGTTAATTACTCCTATATTTAAGTCTAATTTTTCTCTCTTATTAATTAGTTAATTACTCAAATTTGAATTCTAGCACCTAATTCGAATCCTCTCTCATTAATTAATGATCCTTTCTCTCATTAACTTATTTTGTTACTCATTAATTCCATTAGCCATCGACTTTAGTTCTTATAATTGTAAGTATAAAAATTACAAACTTCAATGATAACAAGATTCAAACCTTGGTGGTTAGGTTTTAATGACCACAAGTTCACCACTAAGCCACACTCATTTGTTTGTTATGGTCATATGCATTTTTATTTTTAAGTAAATTTTCTCTTAGTGGATGTTTGTCAATAAATGCTATAAGTAATTATTAAAACCTATTTATTAATAAATATTAAGAGAAAGTATATAGATTATTTAAAAATTAGTGTACAAACATATTTTAATTATTCCATCATTTTTCAATGGTTACTAATTGTGTCACAATATCTCACACTTTATAAAAACCATTAAATTATGGTTTTTTACATTTAAATAACTTATTTACAGCCATATAAAACTTGTAATTATTGTTATTAATATATATTTTAGGATTTATTTGAGCTTCCTAGCATATCTATGTGTATCTTGATTTTTCGTCAGTATCCATGCATATCTAAAGTGTATCCCGATATGTCTCTTAAAACTGTCTTCCTGATACACCTTACGTTTCCAATACTTTGAACCTTGAATCAAGCAACAATTAGCATTTCCCATAATCCAGTTCAACATGATAGCACAAAGCAAATAGAAGTGGGCATGCATTTCATAATAGAAAGGGTGACAACTGGAGAAGTATGTCTACCATATGTTTCATCTGACTTACAACTTGCTAATGTACTCACCAAGGGAGTTGCAAGAAATAAGCTTCAACATGATTTACGCAAGTGGGAATGTGTGACATCTACTCCCAACTTGAAGAGGAGTGTTGAGATATTCAACAATTTTTTGTTTCTTTTTATTTAGCATTACTAGTTAGCGTTATTAGGCCCATTAGTTTACATTTACTTTTAAAGACTGTTTTTATGTTATTAGCAGTAGCCACCCTGGCATAGTCATTGTAATCTCTTTTATTTTGTGAGTATATAAGATAATCAGTGGGACAGCCAGATCATTATTGGCTTCTCCAATCTCTTTTTCTCTTTCTGCTCTCCAAGAAACTCCTATCATTCTTTCTTCCTATAACTGTAATCAAATCAGGTTGCAGATCTGAGTTTTCTACTCTATTGAAGGTCACCAAACAATAGATAATGAGAGCTAGGAGGGTTTTAACAGTTTCAGAGGTTAATAGACATCCTAACATATTTGTGAAATATCCTAACATATCGTGAGTACTGATATTTTAAACCTTGCTCTTAAGCCATACTATTTTCTAGAAACTATTTTCTCCTACCACTAATTCCAACCCTCTATTGGATCAATTGGGACTTCTCTAAAAGAGTACACTCCATAGATTGTCTTGAAGCATAGTTGTCATGGCGACGCGCTGACGCCTAGGCAATAAGGCGCCCTTGGAGGCTTGCCTCACCTAATCGCCAAGCAGTTTTCCATAGCGTGTTATAAAAAACTTTTATATTCTTAATTTTTTAGGTTATAATTATAAAATAGACATTTTTAAACTAAAATATTCATTTTGTGTGTTTATATACTAATTTCTTTTTATAATTTTCTTATTTGTTAGGGTTTAATCAACACGAACATTACTAAATGCTGTATTGAACCCTCAAAGACTTCAAAATCTGAACCAATAAGGAAGAACATAAAATGTTTTTTTTTTTTTTTTTTTTTTTTTTTTTTATGAATGGAAGAACAAAAAATGTTGCCCAATCAACACATCTTCTTCTTCTTCTTCTTCTTCTTTTCCTATAACAGAAATAGGGGTTCAGCCCCTATATTTTTTGAATTTTCTTTTCTTTCTTCTTTTTCTTCTCATGAATATGTTGGAATATGTTGATTTTCTATACTTAAACATTTAGTTTATACTTTTCTTATGAAAATTATGGATATTTATTAAGGAAATATGATTATGGAACCTAGGGAACTACCCTAGGATAGATGTTTTTACTTAAAAAAATCCATCGCCTAAGCGGCGACAAGGCGCCCCCCTGTCGCCTAGCCTCACCTTGGCGCCTTGAAAACTATGTCTCGAAGCACCAAGGTTTTCATGCGGTGCTCATTTCGTGACAGATACCCTATGAAAACTGACTACGCCTGGAATAAGTCATCATTGTATTGTGCAGGACACTGGAAGCAGTCTTTCAATTACCTCGGATGTAATGGGTGAGGAATTTCTTTTTTAGTTTAGTTTCCTCCAAGTATAAATGCCCTTTCTTGTTTTCTAATAGAATTCTCTTTCCATTGCTGACCAACAAAAGGAGGGCTGAGGGGACAAATCTTAGCAAAAACAAAGGGGTCATCTGATATATTTTTTTTATCAATAACAACAGATTTCATTAAATAGGATTAAGCTTACAAAGAAAAGGAGCTAAAGAATCTTAACTCCCCAGAAGTTGGGTAGCCACCCAAACTGAAATAAAAACAATTACAACTGAGCCCAGAAACCAGAAACCCTATTCACCCCATGCCTAGCTAATCCATCAGAAAAGGAGTTTGCATTTCTCTTTATCAGCCATTTGAATTTTCTCCTTTCATTGCTGTAGCTCCAAAGCTTAGAAGTGTCTTCTTTTAGCCAGTTCACTACAACCACAGAATCTCCCTCTATAATCAGTATCTTAACATTTAGGTCTTTAGCCCTTTGTACCCCTTCCAAAGCTGCTAACACCTCAGCCCTCAAAGAGTCTCCCACTCCAATTGGGACAGAAAACATAGCTATTACATTCCCCTTCTCAACTCTTAGCACCACCCCAATACCTGAGGGTCCTGGATTCCCCATGCTACTGCCATCAAAATTTAGTTTGATAAAACCAGGAGGTGGAGGGTTCCATGTGGGATTCGAGGTCTTCTTAATTGAGACTGAACTTGCAATTTCTTTCCATTTTCTTAACATATCATCCATTGAAAAATCTGTGAACTTGTCCATTGTTTTCAACCAGTGTATTACCCTTATATGGATCACTTCTAGCATAGTTTCCAACCCTCTCTCCTTTTCTGAAAAAACCCTTTAATTTCTTTCATCTGATAATGGCTAAAGTGGCTGAGCTGAGTGACTTATTACTTTGTTTTTTAGTGGATAAACTAATAAAATAATAGAAATGCTTGTGTACAGTAACCAACACAACTTCAGTTTCAGCAATTAACTACCGTGCAACCTTCTTGTAACTTATTCACTATAAGTTACAAAGCAATAAGCCATTCAGTTCAGCCATTTCAGCTGTTATCAAACAGCTCCTAACTGAATCTGCTAGAGTGCAAAATTTGGGGATACATCTATTAAATAAATTTTAAGTTGCATTTGAGTTTCAGTTTAACAATGTATTAACAGTTCCACAAATTCACTATTTTCTTAGATATAACCGCTTTGTCAATGCAATATATGGATCAAGCATGGATGTTATTCAATCATAGGTACTAACAACTGCAATATTAGAAAACAATTCCCTTGATCTCACTCTAAACGCTGCAATATTAGAATATTTAATTGTTTCCAAAACCTTCCCATTTTTGTAATAATGGTATACGAGAACCCTTGATGATTAATTTCATGTTTTTTCCAGGTCTAAAAGGTAAGGTGTTCTTCACTAAAACTAGTGACTTGGAAAAAGAATCAGAAGAAAAATTCACCTTGCAAGACAAGATATTAATCAGGCAAAGATGGGGGAAAAGATAAAATTTTTCACAGAACTCAGGATCTTCAAGAAGGAAAAAAAATGTGGTAATGTGCTTACTTGAAACATTTGTGATTACGTTTGTGCTTTTTTGAGCAGTAAGTGCTTTCAACTTATTTCCCGTAGCTAATAAAAGCAAGCTCTTCATATGCTGCTTTTGCTCCTTAGGGCTAGCTGTCTTTGTCAAAGCTTCTTCAAAAGCAAGCAAGTCATTGGATGTAATACAAGGAAGACAAAGCAGAACCTGTAGTCCACAAATAGGAACCAACCTTATCATCCAAAACCTTGACTAAGATTCTGATTCATTGATTGAATCTCACAATCCTCAATTTAAAATTTTAACTGTATCAACCAATAACTAAATGACCGACTGCAAAAGACATGTCAAGAGCGATAGAATCCCATATCTCACAAGCATTCACCCAAGACTAAAAAAATCAAGATATATCAACAAACCTGTCTAGGAGAGGGGTCCCTATCAGAGAGATATATGAAAATTTCCCGACAGAGGCCAACAAGGTCTGCACTGATAATGGCATTTGATTCAAGGCTCAAACCTTGGATAATTGCATAGAACAAGTCCTTGGCAACAAATTCTCGAAGTTCAATATTATTTGTCGAAATAGCTAGAAGAATCATAGCTCCACAGAAAGAAGAAATTTTTGTGACAGCTTCACCATCTGTCCATGTAAAAGCTTCTATACTTATTTGCAGTGCTGGAAGAGCTGTACCCTTGTGTTTCAAGAGAAAGCTGCAAGTGGACAACTATTTTAAGAAAAATGATGCTACTTGAAAAAAAAAACAATCACTAAGAACAAAAGTAGGACTTCGGTAATTAAACTATACCCAACCAAGGAGTTCGTGGAAAAAGCATCCAAGTCTTTGAGGGAGGATGCCTCTACCCGATTAACATGTCCAAACTGTTCCAAGGAAGGGAGTCCATTGTTTAGCCCAGGTGAAGCTAAAACTGAGAGTAGATAACATATTTCACGAGTTAAATCCCGAAGCAACTTTTCCTCCATCACTTCTATCTTTAAGTCTGATCCAGTGAGGATGCCATGCATATCTGGAACCTTTGCTCTACCTTCCCTTAGAAGGCTGGACCATGAACAACTAAGAGCTTGCTGACAGTGGAGAAATAATGGATGCAGGAGCTTCTCTAGCCACTCCGCCCATAAATCTGAAGGGCAGAACTTGACTAATGGAATCAGAACTAAGTGAACAAGCTGCCTTATATGCCTGAATTCCATTGATTGTATATTCTCCATAAGAGCTAAAGCAACAGAGTGACTTTCCATGGATTTGAAAAAGGAATCCCCAAGAGTTGTTGATAGGCCCAAAACGTTGTACCTAAAATATGGAAGATGCGTTAGACTTCCAACAATTACTATTTATATTTGGGCTGCTTAGTAGGCACCTAAGGGTATCATTGTAGTTTTACTATTTAATATAAAAGCTAATGATAGAGGGACATGAGAAAATGGATATGAAGTTGTATTAAACAGGAATAACCCATATTAAGAAAAGCAAATAAAAGGTTCCTACAATTGATCATGGGGAAAACCTTTACATAAGCATCTTATTCTCCTAGCTTATTAGAAAATTCAAAGAGTCTTATTCCTTCTGTGCTGATCGAAACTCTAACTAATTTCAAGGTGCCAACCAGCTGGTTGCTAAGGTCTCATGCTGGTCGTGGCAGAGACGGGATCGAATCCTGCCTGCACCTGGGTTGGGGGATGGGCTACCCCCTGTTGTGTAGCCCTTCAAAAGATATCAAAAAATATTCCATGAGAGTAGCCATGCTGTTAATGTGTAAGCCAAGTAAAAACCTCGGAAAAAGTCCACCTTCAGAAAACAAAGTAGAAAAGTTATCATCTTTAAATACATTATGAACAGCCAACCAGTCACTTGATGGAGGAATATCCCTCCTTGATCTTGATAGCAGAAAACAGGAATGAAAAGGTAGCTGGGCTGTTTGACTGGGTTGGAGGTGTTGGAAGTTGGAGTCTAACCTTTAGGCATCAGTTAAATGATTGGGAAATTTCAGATCTGTTGAGTTTGTTGCAACTGCTTGAAAATCACAAACCTGCCCAAGAGCTTCAAGATGAAAGAATATGGAGATGGATCAGAGATGGCAAATTTTCTGTGAAATCCCTTTACCTGAATACAGAGCCCCTCTGTAGAGGGAAGGGGTAATTTCGTCATTATACTTCTCTTTTGTACCATATTATTAGTACAGTGTCTATAGTAGACATCTCTGTACCTTAGTGTACTTTATTTTCTTATGTAAGGGCAGTGTTGTACTTTTGCCCCTTTTAATATAAAGCGATGTTTCCTGGTTGGGTCGAGACATTAGAACCAACCAAACAGTCTTGGTGTTTTCTGCTCTTTCTCCCTTCTTTGTCTCAGTTTCTAGGTTAATACCCTCTCCCTCAGGACTTTCCCTGGAGGGATATTTGTCTTCCTCAAGTCCCAACTGAACCAAGGTAAGCTTTTTCATGTGGTCAGCTGTAAAGGGCAAATGCCAGCTGAAAGAACAGTTAGACAGGAGAAGCTTGGTGCTGGATTCTATGAACTGCAGTTTATGTGGCCAGGAAACAGAGTCAATCGGCCATCTCCTTGCACTGTAAAGTAGCTTTGGCTCCTTATATAACTATTTTCACAGGAGGTTGAACCTGTGTTGGTGTCAGCCTAGAAGCCTAGCTGAGTTGGTGAAATCCTAGAAGATTCTAGGTTTAAATAAGAAAGGGAAATTTCTTTGGAGCACAATACCTTCGGCAATATGCTGGGTACTATGGAAGGAGAGGAACAGGAGAATTTTTTAAGGAAGGAGCAGGGGATTGGATGAGTTCTGTCAGCAGGCAAGGACTCCTCTGCATTCCTGGAAAGCAGCCAAAGAGCAGCTCAACAAGATCCCACATGATCATTTTTTTTTACTATTCTTAATCCCTTACTTACCACAAAAGTTGGGCTGACATTGTTTTTTAGTTTGGGTGAATTTTTTGAAAATACACTCAGATCTGATGTATAATTTCTGGCTGTACATTTGCACATATGCAATACAGTTGTAATCTGAGTATTAAAGAACACATTAATACAACTGTACTTTACCTTCTCTCAAACAAAAATTAGGGTAAATTACAGATAGGTACCCTGTACTTTAGCGGCAGTGACACTTAAGTTTTAATAGAGTTGGAGAAGTGTATATTTTTAAAAGTTTAGGGAACAAAAATGTCTCATTTGAAAGTTCAGGCCCTTAAGTGTCACTACCCCTAAAGTACATTGTACTTGCATGTAATTATAGTAAAGGAAATCAACCAAAATGAATTTGGTTCAAACAAAACGAACAATTTGCAGGGTAAAATCTGTATTTTGGTTATTAACTCGCTTGAAACAACTTTGATTAAACACAACTAATCCATTAATACAATCCAGAAAAAAGTAGTTCATGAAAATTAAATTTCTTTTGGAATCTACAGTTCGTTCTTCTCTTAAAGAACATAGGTTAAAAAAATATATTATTTCCATAGACTGCATTTGACAAGTGCGAGAACATGGGTTCAAATCTGAGAGTGGCCACTTCATGCAAGAAAATACCAAAGGTTAAATCCATATTCTTCCACTCCTTGCAAGACCCCAGATAGCCAGAATCAACACTGGGTAACGACTTTTTTTACAAATTTTCTTCTTACAGATCATAATGTTCAATTGGGAAATGTTGTCTCAAGGGTAATATATACACATATGTGTCTGAGTATCATGTCTAAGCATAGACTAGACATGATGATCAGTTACCTGGGGAACCCGACAGAACATTTGATGCATTAAAAGTACACTAAAATATTTATGAAGGCATAATCTCATTCTGACAAAGTGAAATAATAATAGGTAAACTCCAGCCACTAAATTCTTCACACGTTATATTTACAATGCTTCCGTGATGCTTGCAGACTAATAAGATGGAATAGAAAATTTACCAATTGTAGACATAACCCATAATGTCAAAAGAGCAGCTATTATCAAGTTCAAATATAAACTCCCAAGTTCCAAAGATCCTAAATGTAACCTCAAAAATTTTCATACTTACCCACTGTCTCTGATACCTTTCAACCAATTTCTTATGTCATTTTCGTTGGGCTCCACAAATCCTTCCTTGTTCATGTCAATCTGAGATCCATCTGTGAAAGTTAATGCACCCTTTGATGGTTTAGAGTTCCCTTCCCCAAGAAGACTAGCCCGTTCAATGTCACTCATGCTCATTGCAGCCTTGAACTCTCCTGGTAAGGTTTGAGCTACTGAGGGAGACCAGAGAGAATGTATAGCACGAAGCAGCTGCAGGTCAACAAGGACAAGCTGGAGATATCACTATGCTATATATTTGTCACAAGAATTACATATGTTGTATTATATCAAAAATTATACACCCTTCCCTCCCTCACCAAGCCCCAGTTCTAAACTACACTAATTGTAGTTAATAATAACATAGAGAAGGAAATACAACATTATCCTCTTTATGAAGGAATAAGGATATACTTACTCTTAAGAGAGGAGGGAGCATCCACAACAAATGAGAAGCCATAGGATGTGAAGGAATAGAACTCGATACTGATGCATTTTGCAAATTTAAATTGCTTTTTCTAACTCCACTCCTTTTAAGAGCCTTCTCAAAGAATGTTACAGTATGGAAAATTGACCACATAAATGATGTCTCAGAGCACAAGTGGACCAGTCCTGCTGGCTCAGACAAATAAACACATTGCCATTCTACCTGCATCCACTGTTTACTCAAAGGTTCAAGTAACCAAGCCAAAACTTCTTGCTGTTGCTGAATCCTGCACCAGTATTTGGAGGCTTCAGAAATTATTCTTCCAATAAAATGCTGGAATATGTATGAGTGTCATGGGAAAACAAGAAACTACCCAGCAGCAGAAGCCATAACAAGAAATGCTTCACCTAGAAGATTATGTTCCCCACGAAGTAAACGCCCTTCCCTTTGCAGATAGCCCATGGTGTCAGCAATTACCTACAAATCATACTGAACAGAGTAAACAAACACAAGAATATTTCCCTTGATTTAACATCTACACTTAAGCAGGCAAATATTGGACTTACATTATCTTTCTTATTAATTTCATCTTGCTGAATCCATGAAGAATCATAGTCATCAAATATATTAAATTAGGGTGCATTTGTAGTAAACCACTACATGTTTCACTATCTCAGACGTCATTATATCAATATTTGCCCAAATTTTTAACAAGCTTCTGGAGAAATGCCCAGAGATCATTGTTTCATCTTTCATCTTCTTGCTCTTTTCCAAATGATAGCTAAATGTTAACCATGCTAAACAAGTGGTGCCTCATGGTCCTGTATCATGCTTTTGCCCTAGAAATAATGCAAGTGAAGAAGAAAGGTCTTCTTGTGATTTTCCTGCATTTAGAGTCCAATTGCCCTAAGTGATCTCTAGAGGAGGTTCTGACTAAGAGATCCATAGCCCTTGGGTGAAAATAGAATCAGTTGTGGAGAGTTTTGATGTATTGTACTACTATATCCCTGTTGTACATTGCATATTTTTTACTTCTCTTTTTTTATCCCTGTAAGGACTTTCTTGTAGTTGTGCATATCATTAATATATATAGGACTCTTTGGGGGTGGAGGTTATTTTACTCTATTGACATCCCTGAAACTGTGTGTTCTCATTGTTCAAATCACCAAGTCAGCATGGTACAAAACGGGTGTTTCAAGAGGCTTTTATTCTATCTTCAATTGCTGGTTTGAGAGTTCTATGAAGGCTGTTTCGATCAGCACAAAAAGCTGCTGTTTTTCCTGTAAAAGGCACCTAGCAGGCAGGTATTTTGTTGATTCCTCTTAATCACCTGATTCAATCAGCCTAGGTTCTTAAATCTGGTGACACCTTAGGGTTCTCTCTATCATCTCTCTTGATTGGCTCGAATTTTTTACCTGTTTTGAAGGGTTTTGGATCCCTCCTTTGGATTGGCAATCCTTTAACTTTCCTTTTTAGACTATCATCTCTAGAAACTTGCTGTTAAGGATTTCTTCTTGAATAATCCTATTCCTTTCAGTGGTTGGTGATCCCCCCAAGTGTTTAGACTGGACTTTGATCAGTTTTGATTGGTAGGTTGCTTGTTTCTCTCACTTTTAGTATAGATTTCAGTGCTGTTTTCTCCCCAGATTGTGTTTATTTCTTGAAGATAGCTGAAAAAGTTGATGTCATTCCTTTGAAGTTTGATGGAACTAATTACAGCATGAGGAAGTTCAATTTCAATTTCTTTGTTGAAGGCCTAGAGGGTTACTTGAATGGAACGGTTGCCAAAGCTCTTCAGCAATGGAAAGTTGATAATGAAAAACTAGTCTCTTGGAATAGTGCTCATATTGTTGTACCTATAAGAAGAATGAGCCAGCTTATGAAATGTATGCTTATCTGAAGAAGGTTTATCATCTGAATCGAATATGAAATTTTTGCTTACTGTCTTCCTTGACTTGTGGGCTGAATATGAATTAATTCACATTGATCCATCAGACTCTTCAGAGTGTGTTAAGTATCTTCAGAAACATTTTAAGAAGAAAAAGGTAAACCAATTTCTTATGAAGCTTCAACCTGAATATGAGATAATATTATAATAAGGTCTAACATTTTGAATAGGGGTACACTTCCAAATTTGGATTCAGTAATTGGAGAACTGCTTACGGAGGAGTCTAGACTTGTGATTGTTACAAGTATTAATGGGAAATGATAGATTTTGGGGCTGACACTACTTTTTAGCCAGCCACCCACATAACTAGCATTCCTTTTTCCAAGTTCACTTGCAGCAACAATACAGCCTAGGATGCATCAGGGCACAAATAAAACATGGCCACATTGCTCATATTTAAAAGATCTTACAAAGAGTACCCAAATCAAAAAATGAACTATAAGGGACCCCCCTAAAGCACCTATTCATAGTTGTCAAGGTGACACCTAGGCAACAAGGCACCCATGGAGGGTAACTCCTGCATTAGCAAGCCAATTACATCAAGTCCCTTGTGAAAGATCTACTGCATTAGTGATCCCATGAATAGGCCAAGCCCTAATGCATTAGCAATCCCATGAACAGGCCAAGCCCAACAATTTATTTCAAGTTTCCAACCACCTAGATGCAGCCTGCAATATAAGGCTGTCATGCCTATTGACTGTAATTGTTGCTACTGTTTAATGGGATATACAAATATGAAATATCTAGTAGTTTCCATTTTCCACTAAAAGGAATAATATCTATTGAAATATAATAAAAATTTTTAAGGTACTCTTTATGATACTGGTTCAGAGAGCATGAAATAACCTTCATATGAGGAAGGAGGACCTTATCAGCAGCTTTAGCAATCCGAATAAATGAAGAACAAATTTGCAACCTTGCATGGCGAGCACTATTGAGTGAAGGATCCTGTCAATCGCATAGATGGTTTATAATGATCAAGCTGAAAAATTACAATGACTGAATGACATGTCACAGAAACTCCATAAAGAAAGTGATATTGAAACAACCTTAATTGCAAAAGGAAGTGAGGTCAGCAGTTCAAAAAGTTTATTGATGACACCACCAACTGCATCTGGAAAATATTTCAGGAAAGGCCCTAATGCATCTAAATAGCGCCCAAGTACTTCCACTAGTGCTGGCTCAGTCCATTTCAATGAAAGAAATTGCTGAAGTAGACCTTCATTAAAAGAAAAGACAATTATTTTGCAAGCCCTGGAATGAGGAAAATTAGAAGCTCGCATAATGTATGAAGAACTCACTGGACAACCTTCAAATATTCTACATAGTGTGATCTGAACTTCAGAACTACCCCCACCAAATTCAGTTGATCCATCAAAAATTACACTCACAACAGTCTCCAGTGCCAGTTGCAAGCTGTCCATTATAGCTAACTCCTGAAATTTTTCATAATAAAAAAATTGTAAATGTGTGACAACAAAGAATAAACAAAGTACAACCACAAAGAAATCCAAGATAGCAAATTCAATAACTTTAGACTTCAAAACCAAATTCATCTATGATGTTTTTATAACCAAACCTGAGCAGGCTTTGGTGCATGCAAAAGGCTCTTAATAACTGTATCAATTCTCTCAGAAACCCTGGATGCAGCTACAAAAGGTTTGTGGGAAGAAACAAATCGGATCAACTCCAACTGCAACAAGAGCCCATGCATCAGACTTAACAATAGAGTCATTGAATTAAGCAACCAATGTACAATGGCAAAAAGGGCAATAAACAAATATCAACTGAATTATTAAGTGGGCTGTGCTGTATAAGGAGTTCTCTGGCTTGAGATTTTCTGTTTGTAGTTCCCACTTCCCAGTGCAGAGGGTTATTTGGGATGATCAATTGTAGTCTGAAATCTTTTTTTTTTATTTTTGTTTGCATTCCTGTGGGGAACATCTCCTTCCTTTTGCTTTATTAATGAAATCTTATTCAACCTTTCAAAAAAAATATATATATATATATATCAACTGAATTAGGTTTTCTCTGAAAGCACTACATACAAATAAATTAACTATAAAGAGAAATTTCTGTTTGGGCCATGTGCATAGAAGGCCAACTACTGTACCGATAAGAAAAAGTGAAAAGTGATTTGATGCTTGAGGGTCTAGAAGGGCCAAGAGGTGGCCAAAAATAACATGAGTTGACATAGTAAAAAATGATCTGAGGGCTTCTAATGTAACCATGGATATGGCCCTAGACAGAGAGTAATGGCAAACAGAATTTATGTATAAAGAGGAAAATCCATGCCCACCAAACTGTAAAAAATTTACCAGATTGACCAGAGAAGGAGTAAAAAGAAGTACAAAGAAAATAAAAGGCACTTACAGAAATCCCTGAACCTAAATATGGATTTAGGGGAGAAAAGGGGAAAAGTACAACATGGTGCAGAAATATAATATACTACATGAAGTTCAGTTATAACTTACAAGGACATCATAATATGTTAAACAAATATGAATAAGGAACACAGACAAACACAGCGGTGGGAGGGGGACCAATTATTAACCTAAACTAGCAGACAAACAAAGAGTTCATCCTAAGTCCATAGAGAGAAAAGGCTTGTATAGATATTCAACAAGGATAACTAAATGTTCAGTATGAATACATACAAGCCTAGAACGATATTGGCTAAATTCTCCCTTGCCATCAAATTCGTCACTCCACAACTCCAGTGCCCCTAGAGACAGAGCTGTTCCAGGTGGAACTTTTTCTCTCTTTAGCATACGCTGAAAAGATACATCCAGAATAGCACTACAGATATCGTCATTAACGAAATTCAAAATTCCTTTCTTTTCCTTATCAGCTTGTCCAGAAGCAGAACTCAGATTGGAAACAGCAGAACCATCCCCAGTTGCTTGCGCAGCAGCCTTTGGCTTGGCCAACAAGTCCCTCATTAGTGCCTATCAGGAAAAAGAAAGAAAAGAAGCACAAAAAATCGTTAAATGGATTAATGGAGAATCACATACTCTAGCCTTGATTTTAATGATCACAATACCACACCAGTGAAAAAACCAGCAAGAGAGCTCCACATACCAGCCAAAAAAGCAAAGATTGAAAATGAAGAGCAAGCTTTATATGTTGAAAATATCCCAGCATCTGAGAAGGCAAAAAGGTGTAAGACTCATAAACTGTGAGCACATGGTTCAAATCAAAACTAAAGGTGGTTTACATGCAAATGAAATAACTCATAGTCTAGTTTTTTTTTTCTTTTTTTTTTTTTTTGAGAAGTAAAGATTAGTCTAGTATAAATGTATATTTTTTTTTTTATCAATAACAAGTTATCATTTATCAATATGAAATATTTCATAGCATTTACTCAACAAATATTCTCCGTTAAATATTAAAATCTTATTTACCCATGAGTAGTTAGGGATTAGTTAAGATTTGTGTACTGTAACATTTCTAAAACATTAACTTTCTCCAAAAAACAATATGCGAAATAAAATAGTAAAAATCCTGACAACCACAAATGATGATTTTCTAATAAATTGCCTAGCTAAAAGAAATGGTACACAATATACATGCAGAAGGGAAAATCGTTGAGAAAAAGTTAAAAGGCCACTAAATCCCCCCTCCCCCCCCCCCCCCCAAGAAAAGGCTTTAGCCTTAGATATGCTTGGATTAGGAGAGGGTCTACCACCTGTTTTACTCATGCAAGACATCAATAGCAGGAAAGCAAACCATTTGGGAGCCCAGGGTTTGGGGGGGACATAGTAGGGATCCCACTACTGCACTACATGCGTGGGAATTGCTCGGGAACTGCAGTAACACCCACAAATTCAAGTCTAGGAAGATTTATTAATGGGACTGGAGGTAGTAGTTGATGTAAGAAAGTCAGGGAAATTGGAGGAGAGATTGAACATTCTTCAAGCATGCTTGGTCGGTAGATTAGTAGGGAGAGAAGTGGAAATAAAGGACTTCAAGAGTTGGGTGAAGCTAGAATGGGGAAGAGAAAAAGGTTTTGGGAGTACGGAAACTGCACGCAGAGATATTACTGGTAATGTTTCACAGTAGACAATTTGCTGAACATATTTTAGAGGAAGAGAAAAAAAAAAGGTAAGAGATTTCAATTTGAGGCTGGATAGATAGTTGTCGGCAGCTGGAAGTGGTAGAAGGCAAGTGGAAGGGGGCAGTATGGATAGACATCATAGGGATCCCACTACATATGTGGTGTATCAATACATCCGAGGAATTAGCTGCCTCATGCAGAAGATTCATTAGAATGGACAACAGAAATAGGACTTGGGAGAAAATGGACATGGCAAGGATACTGGTTGAAGTCAAAAACACTTCTAACATTCCAAAGAGGTTGTGCTTGGGTTTCGCAGGTGAATGGCACGATCTGAGATTGTTTGTAGAAGGAGTAGATGGCACTTACAATAGAGCTGAGAGGTATCAAGGTGCAGAGACGAATCAGGACAAGGGGAGGAGAGAGGAAGAAGATCAAGCAGAGGAGGAAGGAGAGAGGAAGAAGATCAAGCAGAGGAGGAAGGAGAGAGGAAGAGATAGGGAACAGGGGAGGAGCTGAAGAGGTAAAGGAGACAAATAGACGAAGGGGAGAGGAAGAAGATGATGCACTGGCAGAATCATTAAGAAGAAGGAGGCGCGTGGAAGGCAAGGGTGAGGTGGAAGTTCAGCATAAGGTAAACTTGAAAGTTAGTGGGCCCGAGTTAGTAGGAGGAGAAAGTAGTAAAGAGGGGGGCGATTCGAAGGGGAAAGAAATCGTCACCAACCGATGTTAAGGAGGTAGGTGCTAAAAAAAGGTTACCGCTTCAATAGCTTAGCAGTAAACTTTAAAAGATGGACCAAAAAGAAAGGACGGGAGAACAAGAGGGTAAAAACGGAAGAACAAGCCTATGTTCAAAGAAAACCAGTTTTGAATGCTCGAGGTCCAAGAAACAAGAAAGCGCTGAGCACAAGGAAGAAGAAAGCAAAGGTTGGATCTGGGTGGTCACCAAGTATGAGAACATACGAAAGTTTAAGATTTTGGGCAGCGAGGTAGATAAATGAAGAGCGACAAGCTCAGCGGCAGGAGAGTTGCATAGAACAGATACAAAAGAGAAGTTTGTGGAGTCAGAAGGAAGTAAAGAGCCAAAAATCCAGGACGTCGAAAAAGATTCACCCAATAGGCTGAAAGAAGGGGTTTCCAATTCCAACTGCAAGACAGAGAGCTATAAGAAAGAGAAATCTCAAGGAGAAGAGGAAGAAGAGTCAGTGACATTGGGGAAGCTGCACATTCAGGAAGGGGAGTGCCTCCCGATCAACCAGGATTCGAGTCCTATAGAGAATACAGAAAAGGAATTAGAAGGAAAGAAAGAGAGTATGGGAGTGTCGATTCAAGTATCCTGATATCATCGCTCAGAGTTGAAGGGGTAAGTCAGTCGGGCAAGCCGAACATTCTGGTGTTGGAAACTCCAAACAGAGAGGGGAAAAAGGAAAAGAAACAGAAGGAGGGACAGGGGAAAAAACTTCAGTTAAGAGATCTCTGAGAGAGAAGAAAGGGGGTGGAAGACGAAACAGGGTATACAATAGAAAAAGAAGACCTAAAGACTCTTCTAAAAGATTAGTAAGTAGGGGAACAAGGGGGGGAAGGTGAAGGGTCGGTGATTGGGTAAAGGAATGGAGAGAAAGATAAAGAAGAACACACAAAAAGATCACGAAGTTGAGGAAATAATACAAAATGGGAAGGTAAATATTAACAAACTGGTGGAGAGGGAGGTGGAGGTTGGAAAGTCTCTCAAGCTAGTCTTCTGGGGAGGGGAATGAAGGGATGAGAGATCCATCACATGGACACCCAAAGATTGCGGAATAAGGGGCGAATTTCAAAAAAAAAATTATCTCCCTTCAACTGGGAATCACATTCCCTATTTAGAAAATCATATTTTCAATGATCATTCTTGAACCTTAAACTGAATCAGATCTGAACCAAAAGGAGTAGGGGAGGATTATACCTGATACGGAGAAGTAGTATCTCCCAACAGAGGTGTTCATGCCCAAGGAAGGATGCAAAATCTACTCCCACTAAAGATGGCGCAATGCAGGATAAAGCAGAATCAGCAGTGTTCTCCAAGAACTTTGTCCTTCGCAAGAATCAGCAGGATGGTACGTGAGCACAACTTCCTTTCAATCCTTTCTCAAAGAACTGATGTCAAGATCCAATCTTGACTTCTCCCACAACTGGAGATCGAACTGGCAAACAGGGCGGCAAGAACAGGGAGGCGGCAAGAGAGTATTCGCAGGGTGCAGAATTCTCTCTTCTTGATTTCAGCACTAAAGAAAATCTGATGATCTCACTTAAGCTGCCGCCCCCTTCTTTTGTTAACCTAAAAAATCAGCTCCTAATCCAAATAGGAGCAGCTTATCCAAATCATATTTGGATAAAACTTCTCTTTAGGTGATAGGGATAAACCCTTATCTTATCTGCATATTAGATTAGCTTTCTCCTAATCTCATTAGGAGGTTTCTAGATCTGAATCATATTCAGATCTGGACTCTCTGAGTGGATAGGATTAAGACCATATCCTATCTGCTAATCCATCTCAGAATTCGCCCCTTTAATTAACTAAATGAATAGCCCAGTTCGAAATGGGCTTTAGGCCCATTAAGCTTATGTGCTCACTTAACCTTCCTAACTGCTGCCCAGTTGGGCTTCCTTGTATGGCGTGGGACCCAAGCATTGATCTACACACCAGCCACATGGGTTCGGCCCAGCCTTTGTTACAAGGCCTGGTCGAATACACTGTTAAAGACAGTGCACCCCCTGAAACCCATCGAATGGGCTCTATGGGCCCAACATTTACCCTAAGTGGTCCCTGGGCCAAGCCACCTTGTAACACCCAGGGACTGTGGGCAGATGCAAGATTAGCCCATCAAGTATTATCCTCAATGGTCTTACACTTAACCTCTCAGCCCATAATGATCATACACTGGCCGACAAGAGAGGACCTCTCCCTCGGCTGCAAGGAACAGTGTTGCACTCTCTACTTATATGGATCCCGGGAATTAAAACCTTCTTGCAAACATTTTAGAAACCATAATATATATACTTTTATATCTCATATAAAATATACTTTGCAAAACAAATCTCAACGGTTGAAATCGGCTGCCGGCAGTCTTGGTTTCCATCAGTGAGAGTGCATCCCCGATCATTACCTTTGTCCGACAAAGGGGCTGATCCTGTCACTATGATCACCCACTCAGATGAATTCTCAGACTGTCCCAACATACCCAGGTTTTGACCCCCGCTAAGGATCTCACTGAATGGTACATCAAAGACAGCCCAATCCGACACTGAGTGCAGTATCATAATCGAGTCTAGGGGTCGGGTGTAACTTTCCAGTTTTGCCCATCAATCTCCAAGGTCCAGGGCAATACTGGAAATCTGGTCCAGTTCAAAGATTCAATTAATCCTACACTGTATGTGCCTAGGGTCTCACCCTGGCAGCTGAGACAGGTCACCCCAACCGACTTGGTGGCACTACAGTGTCAACCTTGTCAGGATAGGTCTCCCCAGACCGATCCACTGGCTGTGAACATTCTAAACTAACACGAGTCTCATTAAGTGTCCAGTTTAAGGGTATTACACAGAAACATACCAAGGAAACATGAATCAAATATGCACTTTTATTCATTTACAATAAACTCATAAAGTACATCATTCTGATTGAAGCTAAGGGCATACAAAACTGTCTAATAGGGAAGGCTTTGCAAAAATAGCATTTGAGAAGTTTGAAAAGAAGAAAAGAGAGGAGAAAAAGAGGGAAGAATATTTAGAAAAAATAAAGGGGTGGGTCGAGGAGGGAAGAGAAGAGGAAGGGTTGGACAAGCTCAAGTAATTTGGGGGGAGGAGGAGGAAGATGAGGATTCTTAGCTGGAATGTAAGAGGGTTGAGAGATGGAAGGAGGAGGGGGATAGTAAGGAACTTGCTTCGAAGCTTTAAACCAGAGGTGGTTTTACTCCAAGAAGCAAAATTGGAAAACTTTGATATGAAATTGAAAAATGAAATATGGAGGGAAGAGAGAGGAGAGTGGGTAGAGCTTAAAGCTTCGGGCTTGTCAGGGGGAGCTGTAATCATATGGAATTCAGGGGTC
The DNA here is from genome assembly GCF_055504915.1 of Nelumbo nucifera. NCBI lineage: Eukaryota > Viridiplantae > Streptophyta > Magnoliopsida > Proteales > Nelumbonaceae > Nelumbo > Nelumbo nucifera. The sequence continues at coordinate 99,369,768 of NC_142651.1, forward strand.
TTTAAAAAGGTTGGGGAGGATGTTGGAGTGTTCTCAGTCTCAGTATGCTTACAAGAAGTAAATGGGGACTGGAGATGGGGTTTAACAAATGTGTGGGCCAAATGAGGAGGGGGAGAGAAAAGAGGGATGGGCCCTGGTGTGTGGTGGGGACTTCAACATAGTAAGGAGAAGGAATGAAATGAAGGGGGGGAAGGGAAAGAAGAACTTCTATAGGTATGAGGAGGTTTGAAGAATTTATAACCAATAATGAGCTGATTGATCCACTATTGGTCGGAGGGAAGTTTACATGGTTGAATGACCAAATTCCAGCCATTCTCAGAAGCTGGACATAATCTTATTCTCTGAAGATTGGACGGGCAGGTTATGTAGGAGAAGCGGTTCAGGAACCATTAACCATTCAATTATCAGATCATACACCAATCCTGTTGAGAAAATTTGTGGCTGTTACAGAATTCAAACCTTTCAGGTTGAACAATGGATGGCTTCTTCAATCAAACTTTGTAGAATGGGTAGAAAACAAGTGCATGGGTCAGCAGATATAAAAGTTTTTTAAAAACTGCAAGTAATTAAGCAAGAATTAAGGGAGAGGAGGAAGGAAGCATTTAGAGGGGAGCATGACAGGAAAAAAAAGAGATCTTGGAAAAGCTGGCCAGATTAAAAGGCATGAGAGGAAGGAGATCTTAGAAGAGAGTCAGAGACTCAAAATGATATGGCTGTATTGGAATCCAATCTAGAGAATTTAATGTTGGAGGAAGTTAGGTGGAGACAAAAATCTAGGGTCATATGGTTGAAAGAGGGAGATAAGAATTCTTCTTTCTTCCATGCTTTTGCAAATGGGAGAAGGAGAAATTTGCTTACGAGGATCCAAGTGGAGAAGGAGGTGTTCGACACATGGGGAGACATCCAAGATAAAGCGGTTTCATATTATAAGAACTTGTACACAGGGAGAGGGTGGAGTTGGGTATCCTTGGGAGAATTGGAACCAAAGGGACTAAGAAGTAGTGCGACAGGTTGGCTATAAAGGGATCTTGAAGTTGGAGATTTGGAGGCTCTAAAAAAAATCAATGGAGACAGCACCAGGGCCAGATGGCTTAAATTTTAACTTCATTAAAAGCTGCTGGTATTTTTTACAAGAGGATTTTATGCAGATGTTCAAGGGGTTCTGGAAATCCAAAAATCTAGATAGGAGGGTGAATGCGACTTTCGTTTCTTTAATACAGAACAAAAGCGATGCAGTGAACATAACAGAATTCAGGCCAATTAGTTTGCTAAGTAGGCCTTACAAACTATTGGCAAAAGTACTGGCAGGAAGGCTGAGAAAAGTGATTCAAGAGGTGATAAGGGAGACTCAGATGGCCATTGTAGAAGGTAGACAGATTCTGGACTGGGTGTTGGTTGCTAGTGAATGTATAAATTCAAGGTTAAGAAGTGGAATAGCAGATTTGGTTTGTATGCTAGACATAGAAAAGGCTTATGACCATGTTGAATGGGGATTCTTGGAGGAAATGTAAAGGTTGATGGGGTTTGGGGAGGTTTGGAGGGGTTGGATATATGGGTGCATTTCTTCAGCCTCCTTCTCACTGCTAATTAATGATGTGTCATCAGAATTTTTTCAAGCCTCTAGAGGATTGAGGCAAGGGGTTCCACTCTCCCCTTTCCCGTTTGTCATAGTCATGGAGGCACTAACTTGATCATGAAGAAAGGAGTGCAAGGGGATGGTTAGAAGGATTCAAGGTTGGAAATGAAGGCCTGAGTATCACTCACCTACAATATGCTGATGATACCCTAACATTCCTAGACGCTTCAGCAAACCAAGTCCTGAACCTAAGAGTTATTTTAGCCAATTTTGAGATGTTGACTGGCCTAAAGGTGAACTTTTTTTTGATAAATGAGTGATATTTTATTCAAAGGAAACAATATGATGTTACAATACAGACTGCCCGAGGAGAGGCACGAGCTGGTACCTCTCCTCAACAACAACAATGTACTACATCAGACTAGGAAATGAAAGTTTACAGAGCTGCCCAGAATATCCGCTATGGTATTAGCTGTTCTACCCACCCACTGAGAATTAACAGTCATGTTCCTTGAAAACCAATTAACTTTCCTCATAATGTCCCTGTAGCACCAAATAACTGAATGGATTTTTTAACCAACCCACAACAACTTTGGAATCTCCTTCAATAAGCAAATTCTGAACTCCTAACTGATCTGCAATCTGAATACCTTGTACCGCCACTAGAATCTCAGCTCTAATAGAGTCTCCTATACCCACGGAGCCTGAGAATAAAGCTAAGATATTGCTGTCTTTATCTCACAGCACCCCTCCTATCCCAGAAGGACCTGGGTTTCCTTGGCTGCTACCATCAAAATTCAGCTTTGTCCAGCCTTCAAAAGGAGGCACCCACACAGCTGGTACCATGTTCTTCCTGGTACTGCTACTAACCACAACTATCCAATTCCTCCAAATGTCATCAAAGGAGTATATTTTAAAGGAATCCAATGATCTCTGCCAATGGATTGCCCTGGTCAAAATACAATCCTTTACAGTCTGAATATTTCTCTCCTTCTCTTGGAAAATCCTCGCATTTCTTTCTTCCCAAATTGTCCACAAAGCAGCAGCTCTAATGCACCTCCACATTGTTTTACCATTTTTTGTGGGCCACACACAGAAGGAAGGGTCAAAGAGCTGATCTACAGTTGTAGTCAAATTCCACTTGCACCCAAAAACAAGGCAAAGATCCAACCCCAAATAGCATCAGAAAAGGAACAGGTTAAAAGTAAGTGAGAGCAATCCTCATCATTAGCCCAGCAAAGTACACACCAGTTAGGAGACAAACACATGGAAGGCCTTCTCTTCTGCAATAAATCTGAAGTGTTGATTTTCCTATAGAACACCTCCCTGCAGAAAATAATAATTTTAGGAGGTACAGGTCTAGACCAGATCTCCTTAGCTGGAAAACCCAACTGTCCCGAGGAAGAGCAAAGGGACTTAAAGAAGGAGGCACACGTGAAGTAACCTTTTGGATTAGGGGACCAAAGTCTCACATCAGATCTGAGAGGGTACAAAAAAACGCTTTCAAGTAGTGACAAAAGGTCTGAAACACAAGAAAGTTCATGATCCCTCAGGCCCCTACGAAACCCAAAGTCCCAATTCAGAGAGGAAGGAGAAACAGATGTTGGAAGAAAGTGCGAACTTAGAGAAGAGCTTTTTGATAGGAGTTGGGGGCATAAGAGTTGAGGTAGTGAGACAGTATACAGAGGTGTTGGAATATAAGGTAGGGGAGCTGCCTTTCATTTATCTTGGGTTACCAATGGGAGCAAGGGCATCATCAAGTAGTATATGGAAACCTTTATTAGAAAGGGTAGAGAGGAGGCTAGACAGATGGAAAGCCAAGTACCTTTCTATGGGTGGGAGAATCACACTCATCAAGAGTGTTCTCTCAAGCCTACCAACATATTACTTTTCCCTCTTGAAAGTTCCCAAAGAAGTGGCTGCAAAGGTGGAAAAAATTCAGCAGGATTTTCTACAGGAAAGGGTGGGGGGACAAAAAATTCCACCTAGTTAAGTGGGAGAAGGTTTGTAGAGCAAAGGAGGGGGGAGGCTTAGGGCTGAGAAGGGTAAAGTTATTTAATAAAGCTCTGTTAGGGAAACGGCTGTGGAGGTTTGGGCAAGAGGGAGAAAGGGAGGCATTATGGAGAAGGGTGGTGGTAGGGTAATATGGAGTGGTAAGGTTCGGGTGGGAATCCAGGGAGGTAAGAAGTTCCTATGGGGTGAGTGTGTGGAAGGGAATCATGAGCTTCAATCAAAATTTCAGAAGTTTAGTTAAGTTTAAAGTGGGGGAAGGCTTTAGGTTAAGGTTTTGGGAAGATGAGTGGTTGGAGGTGGGAAGATTATGTGAGGTATGTCCTAGACTTTATAAATTGACAGATCAGCAAGTGCCTATTGAGCAGTGTTACGAGTGGAGGGGGGAGCAAGTGGTCTGGAATCCAAAGTTTAGAAGACCTTTATTGGACCAAGAAGTGGAAGAATGCATTCAGCTATTGGATAAATTGGAAGAGGCTAGCATTTCCAGAGATACAACAGATGGTTTATGGTGGAAAGATTGCATAGAAGGACGACTTTCAGTTAAATCCTTTTACAAGGCTCTTCTCAGAGATGGTAGGGATTCAAATCAGATAAAAGGTGTGTGGGGCAATCCTGTACCCCCAAGGGTAGAGGCTTTCGCCTGGCTGGTGGCACATGATAGTATCTTAACTTGTGATCATCTGAAATCCAAAAGCTTGCAGCATGCAAATTGTTGCTATATGTGCAGCCAAGCGGAGGAAACAGTTCTCCACTGATTCTTCTCATGCAATGTGGCAAACTTTATGTGGAAGTTTTTCTCTCATCTGTTTGGAGTGGCTGCTTTTCATCCCGCGACATCAGCAGAGCCTTTTTCCTCATGGCCTAAAATCAGAGGAAGCAAGAAAGCCAAAATCTTGTGGAAATGTATCCCATTTGCAGTATGCTGGGCCATTTGGAAAGAAAGGAACAGAAGGGTATTTGAGGACAAGTCAAAAAATAAAAATCTGATAGCAGGAGTGGGCAATATGACTTCAGCCTGGGTGCACAAGGCAGATCTGTTAGAGAACTTCTGGAACACTTTGGAATTGAATCCATTTAACTTTGATTCCTTTCAGTGTAATTCTGTTAAGGATATGGTTTGTCATCTAGACAACCAGCATTTTGAGACGTACTGCATTTTTTTCAATTTAATGAATTTCCTTTTTATTCTTCAAAAAAAAAGGCTATTGACCAATGTTGATCCCAGTTATCGGGGGTAGGGGTAGATTGGATACAAACCTAACTGTTGCTTTTTTTTGGCACAGAGTGGCAACTCTTAGACTAGAACCCACATTCTCATGCTTGTCAGCCCAAGGTTTTAACTTTTAATAAATTGCTTAATTAATAATAGACCTCGAAAATTCCTTCTTCAAGCATGAGACTGACACAGCTCATGCAACTTTATAAAACATCTTAAAGTCCTCAGTAAATACAGAGAAAAACAAGGATTATCCTAAAATTATTATGATTGCATAACCCTGGACCACCTTGATGACTGTGATTTCATCAAAATTAGCTTATCATCATAATTTGGGTCACAGAACCTGTGCACTAAATAGTGCAGATTTCTTGAGATACCAATGTTAATTTGATAGGAAAGTACTCTTGAAGACAAAGATAGTGCAGATTTCTAGAGATAACAATGTTAATTTGATAAGAAAGTACCTCTTGAAGATATAGAGGAAGAATGGTGCTATCTGAGGCAATGCATTGCAAGTTTGAAGAACCCAAAGAGACCATACTCTCACATATATATTCAGCAAATTCAAATTCACTGTCATCCATGCCACCAGCACTTGAATTACTTCTGCATAAGAAGTCTCTAGATATATTCATCAAGATCTGAAAGATATTACTCATTGCAGAATCAAATTCAGAAGCAGAAGCATCAACAGGCCTCTTCCTGCAAGTCACATCAGCACAAGCCAAAAAGGAACAGTGAGAGAATTCTTCACACAACCAGTTCGATAACCATTTGCATTAGAAAGAACAAAGAAGTTTCCACAAGATGTCACATTAAATACCTTGGGGAGACAAGTTTGAAGAATTCACAAGCATGGAGACGGAAATCAGGAGAAGAAAGTAAGTACCCACATCTGTTTAAGAAAAAACAAGGAAACCCATTCCATGGAAAAAAAAAAAAAAAATCAAGACCAAACTTGGTGTTTAAAATATTTGCAGAAAGAAGACAAAAATCATATCGAACCACTAAAAAAGACAAAAATAATACCCATGAACTAGGCCATATTTTGCAAGATCAGGTAAAGGGGCCCACTCAGCATATGCATTAATAGCATTCAAAATAGCTGTTACTGTGGCTGCATGCTGTTTTGCAAGGTCCAATTGTTGTCTGTCTGCCTCACTCAAAGCAGCCCCAAAGTGCCTCTCAAGCAACTGTATTACAAATTAGGACATCTTCATGATGCTGGAACATATTAATGGGCTGGAAAATAACAAATTAAAGAATACCACTTACAGTGTACAATAAAGGCAAGATGTCAGGCAACGATTGAGTAAGCCCACGTAATAATAGCCTGCGTCGATCACCTGTATAATACATATAGTAGTAGTTTAAAGGTCACAGTTCAACAGACAAGGAAAAGACTTATCATAATGACAAAGTGACATGCACCATGTCCTGTTATATACCTTCTAAATCTTCATTATGAACTGTAATATCTTCAGGAAGCCACCTCAGCATCATGGAAACCAACTCAGCCTACAAAAAAGGAAAATTGTGTTAACTACCTCACAAAAATTTTATGGTCATAATGTAACAAAACAAGCCAACAATAGCAAACAGAATAAGATGAAATTTACTTGTATAGGACCATTGTTCGATAGAGAAACTAGAGATGGAAGGAGTTCTTTCCACAGGCTTAGCCCTTCTCTCCTAACTATCTGTCATAGAGACAAAAGAAATGAGTGCAACAATAGGAAGAGTTCTTTCTTCTTTTTTTGGGGCCAGGAGGGTGTTGTCCATCGAAAGTTGAAGAAAACCCAAATCTGGCAAGGTAAAAAAGACAAACCTCGGCCACAAGCGCAGCTGTTTGACTTTTCAAAGCCCATTCTTCACAAGGATTTGCCATCTCAGAAATCAAATCTACAGCAACATTGGCAAAGTTTCTTCTTTCCATGGAATTCAATTCTTCCCATCTTAACCGAACCAAATGCTGCAAAAAAAAATAATAAAAATAAATAAAAATGATGGTCAGGCCATACAAATACCACTGACTTCAGATAAGTGTATCATATGCAATCCACCCTGCCCGAGAACCCAGATAGCTGCGATCACTGTTGTTTTATGACCTTTTCATCAATTTTTAGCAGAAAATGCTTGTTAGAGAAACAAGCAATGAATTTTGAGCAGAAAGTACTTGTTAACATGGTTTTCGAAACGTCGTTGACCCGGACGGTCGGACTGTTCGGCCCGGGAACCACCCAGGCAACCGGTTCCATTTTACCCCAAACCTCGTCTTTGGCCAAAAACCGTTGAAAAAGTCAACAAGCCATTGACCCAGGCGGTCGAACCGTCAACCCGTTCAACGGTTTTGGCCATTTTATATTTTTAATTTTTTGTCAGAACGGGCCGTCCATTCGAACCGGACAATCGGACCGTCAACCCAGAAACCGGTGGCCAAAAAGGTTCCGTTTCCAGGTTGTTTTTTAAAACCATGCTTGTTAGGGAACTATTAAATGAGTAATACTCTGTCGGACTAAAGGAAGATTCTTCAGTTGCATATGTTTATTCAAGTTGATACATGGTTTGGCACAGTAGGTCGGGATATACTGAAGCTAGATATTTTCCTGATGATTAGAGATTCTTTAGAGTTTAGATAGAAACAAGCATATATATGAATTACTCAACACAGACAGCATGGAAAAAGGAAAAAAAATCAATACAACCATGTCAAAACATTGAATGATTCCATCCAGAAGAGATGTATCACATTTATCACTTGACACTAATATGTCCTCTTTGCAGTTTACCAAACTGAACTAGTACATAATACTTTCAAATAGGATCTAGCATTGGTATATGGACATGAACCTGCAACATTTTGAAAGCATGCAACCGAATCTCAGAAGACCAATCCTTCCTAACCAAAAGGAATGATATGTTTGCCAAAATACGAAGATCTCCTACCTTTATCTGCAAAAGTAAAAGAAAGACAGGTAACTGCCAGTAACAGTTTGAATTGAAAAGTAACATAGAAAGTTGTTTATTTATTGTTTTGGCAACTAATTAAAATTAGCAAAGGTCATATAAGATGATAGTCTTTATGTCATACTTTCATAATGATAAAAGTTGATCAAAGATATGGAGACACAACAGAAGTCCTTGAGAAACTATTAGAAAGTCTTACCATTTAAAGAGGTTTCTAAGAGAAGAAAGTAAGAAAAATAAAAGAAAATATCAGTAATAAGGCTCAACAAATGTCTCACCAAACCATAAAGTCTCTCTTTTATACAAGCTTTCACAGAAATTAAGAAAAGAAATATTCAATTTCTCTTAAGAAATCCATACACACAACTCTTTAGAGAGATTTTCTTGATGAAGTCTGTACAACATTACAAATTTCATAATTTTAAAGTGTTCAGTATCAATGGCATGATATGAGCTTTTATATAACTACAAAAAGACTTTTTTATCAGCGAAGTAACTCCAAAAAGATTTCACGATGAGCATATCCTATAGAAGAAACAAATCATGAGTGCAGGGAAAAAAACTCTTAATTTAACCTTAGGATGCCACAGATGCAGCATTTTACAATAAGAGACTATATGCCAATATCAAAGATCTCACATATGTAAACTCATACCTAATTAAGCAATAAAGATAACATCTTACATGTCTATTTTATAACCCAAATGTAACTAAATAACAAAATAAAAGTCACTGGAAAACCATTGAAACACAATATGTTATCATGTAATATGTAAACACTCCTAAAAAGTATACGAGCCCTTCAGTCCCCAGAAATATTGATGCTAAATAGGACTCAACAGGGTAAAATTTGCAAAATATGAAATACTCAGAAAGAATTATTATTCAAATAAATTGACAGAAATTACACTCAACTCTGCAAAATATGAACTTCAACAGCTTGCATTAGATGGAGTAGAGGCATTAGTCAAGGTTCATTTATTTGCTCACTTTGTGAGTGCAAGTGGATTCTAAGGGAATAAAGTCAATGGCATATGACTTAACATAAGGAAGAGCATAAACTAATATACTAACTTAATGCCTCCACAATAAGGCAATAAGATATCACAATGAGCTACAGAACAAGTCCAACAAGAACCAAGAGCTACACAATCCAAAACTCCAAATCCAGATACACCAATAGCTAAACTAACAGTAAAGAAACTGTTAGTGGTGTTAGTGAAGGGGTATTTCAGTCTTTGTACTTGTTGAGAATGCTGATGTGTACTGTTATATTAGTTCGAGTGCCTCTTACTTAAAGAAGGGCACTCAAGTCTTTTCCAATAAGTTAATAATATAATAACAGGTCTGGCCGAATCAAGGGATTAACTTTTTTCCCTAATTCGAACCAGCCTTTCTCTCTTCTCTCTCTTCTCTCTTTTCTTCTTTCCTCTCCTACTTCTTGCTGTCTACTTTACTCTACAGTCAACGAACAAGACAGAATTCTATGGCAGGTCAAACTTCAACATGGTATCAGAGCTAGGTTCACCAAATCAGACTTGCTAGAATTCTGCCTTCTGCGCATTTGAATTAGGGTTTCACTTGGGGTTCTCAGTTGTGAGTTGGAGACTGGGAAAAGGGCTGAAAAGGAGTGATCGCCCTCTTCCCTAGGAGGTCTCTATGCCTCCGATTGTGTCGTTGGTGATTGGTTGCTGTGGTTTCTAAGCCCTAGTTAGGGCTGGTACGTGTGGTGCAGTGGTGTCTCAGCCTTTCGTATGGTTGGCCTTCAGGCGATGAGGTAAAGTTTTTTTTATATATTTTTTTTTTTTGGAATACATGAGAGGTGTAGTACAGTTCGCATGATGGGTTTTCAGATTGCAGTATGCTAGGGTTTATTCTGGTTTGTGTGTGATTCGAATGGCAATAGTGTCTACTGAATGGTGAAGCTTCCTATAGTTGTGGATTAATGTTGGTGGTGTTACAAGTGTGGTTTTCAGCTTTTGATATCGCTGAAATCAGTGTGTAGACCTCGGTGAGTAGGGGTTGTGGTGTTGTAGTTTTCAGCATTTAATACTGCCGAAATCAATGTACAGATTTCGGTGAGTAGGGTTTGTGGTGTTGCAGTTCTCAGCTGTTGAAATCAGTGTGCAGATTTCGGTGAAGTGTCTGTGTGTAGTGTGCAGTGTGTAGTGCTCCTAATTCAGTGCTCAGAATTAAGGGAGTTCGGCAATGGCAGATAACAGTGATAGTAAACCTAGTGTCATGATATCTACTGACTACCTGAATGTCCAAATGACCTCCATTAAACTGAATGGATTATGTCCCTTGGGCCAAGTCTGTAGAGGTTTTTCTGAAGGCGAAGAAGAAAGTGAAGCATATAAGAGAGGAGAAACCCCCCGCTAATTCTCAGGAGTATGAAGACTGGGAACAGGAAGATGCACAGATCATTACATGGTTGTGGAACAGTATGGAACCCAAAATCAGTGTGAACTTCATGTTTCTTGACACAGCCAAAGAGGTGTGGGATCATGCTAAGAAACTGTATTCAGGTCAGGATAATACCACTAGGGTATATCAACTGTATCAGGAATACTTCAATCTGCAACAGGGAAATCAGAGCCTTGAGGAGTACTATGCCAATGTGAGGAATATCCGTAATGAGTTAAATGTCTATCATCCTCTCACTTCAGATGTCAAAGTTCAACAGCAACAGCGAGAGCAGCTTGATGTGACACGGTTTCTGGTGGGGCTGAAGTCTGAGTATGAACCTGTACGAGCCCAGATACTAGGGGGATCTGCTCTTCCATCTTTAGAGGAGGTGTTTGCTCGTCTTCGGAGGGCTTCCATTGGATCTATGGACTCTAATGTCTCCGATAAATCAGCATTTGCAGTGTCAAGAGGCCGAGGTGGCAGAAGTGGGACTCGAGGAACCCAGCCTGGCAGGAGTGGTAGTGGTGGATCTACACATATCCGTGGTGGTGGTCGTACTGGAGGCAGAGATTCAGGGGGAGCTCGTGGTAGAGGACGTGGCTCGGGTCCACGGAAGTGTACTCACTGTGGTTTGGATGGACATACCATTAACTACTGCTATGACTTGCATGGTCCTCCCTCGACGTGGGCCAACCATGCCATGACTAGTGACACCAGTTTCAGCTCTACATAGGAGAAACGGTCAGCTGACCCGATGCCTTCTACTCCCTCAGATGATCCAGGCAAGGAGATAGTGAGTGTTCCTCGTGATGAGTATGAGAGGTTTGTTCAATCCAAGTCGCAGCAGAACACAGCTTCCTTTGCACACTCAGGTATGGCTTGTTTGGCATCCACACCCAACCCTTGGATTATTGACTCTGGAGCCTCCGATCACATGACGGGAACTCCAGGTGTGTTTTCATCTCTCACTCATTGCTCAACATCACAATCTGTTACCCTTGCTAATGGCTCCACGTCATCTATCTGTGGTGTTGGTAATGTTGACCTAGACCCTGTATCCCTATCCTCTGTTTTATATGTACCTAAGCTTCCATTTAATCTTATGTCTGTTAGTAAGCTGACCAAGTCCCTTAAGTGCTCCATCACTTCTTACCCTTCTATGTGTGTTTTTCAGGATCTCAAGACGGGGATGAAGATTGGTGGAGGGCATGAAGCCGGTGGACTATATTATCTTGATGGTGGTGTCAACGGCTCTTCAGTCATCCATTTCTCCTCTCCAGTGGCACTGTAGATTTGGTCATCCTTCGCTGAAAGTGTTGCAGTCCTTAGTCCCTTCATTGAGTCAACTTTCTGTTTTAGATTGTGAGTCTTGTCAATTTGGGAAACACCATCGTGTTCCCTTTCGTTCTAGGGTCGATAACCGTGTGTCGAGTCTTTTTTCTTTAATTCATTCAGATGTTTGGGGTCCTTATAAAGTGATGTCATATAATGGATACCGATATTTTGTTATTTTTGTTGATGACTGTTCAAGAATGACGTGGCTCTATTTAATGAAAGAAAGAAGTGAATTATTTTCCATCTTCTAGAAATTTCATGCTGAGATCCGCAATCAATTTGGTGTTCACATCAAAATTTTCCGTTCTGATAATGGTCGTGAATACTTGTCTTCATCTTTTCGAGAATACTTGGATCAACATGGCATTATACACCAAACTTCATGTACCTATACTCCGCAACAAAATGGGGTTGCTGAGAGAAAGAACCGCCATCTTGTAGAAACGGCACGCTCCCTCATGCACCACATGAATGTTCCCAAAACTTTTTGGAGCGATGCAATGCTCACCTCTTGTTTCTTAATTAATCGGATGCCCACGTCTATCCTTGATGGTCGTTCTCCTTTTAGTGTCTTATTCCCCAACATGTCTCCGTTTCCGCTTTCTCCTCAGGTATTTGGGTGTGTCTACTTCGTTCATAATCTGAGTCCCGGGACTGACAAGTTAGATGCACGTTCCGTGAAGTGTATCTTCCTTGGTTATTCCCAAACTCAGAAAGGGTACAAGTGTTATCATCCTAGTTCTCGTCGTTCCTTGGTATGTGCTGATGTTACATTCTTCGAGTCTACTCCGTTCTTCGTGGGGTCCGGTGCTGCTGCTTCCCCCACATCACCACCTCCTCTTCCTCTTCCTGTGGCTGATCCACCTCCTCTGGTTCCAGTCATGCCTACGTCCTTGCCTCCGGTGCCACCATTGGTTGACCGTCCACCCATCCGTCACGTGTATACACATCTCCCACGTGTACCGGCTGCAGCTCCTCCAGCTTCATCACCGTCGACAGATCCAGCTCCAGCTCCAGCTCCGACACCAGCCTCCGACCTAGATCTTCCTGTTGCCTTACGGAAAGGTAAGCATACTTGCACCCTTCACCCTATTTCCAATTTTGTTTCACTTACCCATCTCTCCGCTTCCCATCGCCAGTTCATATCTTTGTTATCCTCCGTGGTTGTTCCTAAGGATGTCCAAGAAGCCCTTACCTCTCCAGAGTGGTGTCGTGCTATGGAAGAAGAGCTCTCTGCTTTGCATCATAATCACACTTGGGATCTCACCGCTCTTCCTCCTAGGAAGCAGGCTGTCGGTTGTAAGTGGGTGTATAGTGTTAAGTACATGCCAGATGGTCGTGTTGAGCGCCTGAAGGCGCGGCTGGTTGCCAAAGGGTACTCCCAAACCTATGGCACTGACTACACGGAGACGTTCTCCCCGGTTGCTAAGATAGGGTCAGTTCGTGTCGTCATCTCTCTTGCAGCTATGTCTGGTTAGCCTCTCCATCAGCTCGATATCAAAAATGCCTTTTTGCATGGGGATTTGCTCGAGGAGGTCTACATGGAGCAACCACCCGGGTTTGTTGCTCAGGGGGAGGATGGTAAGGTATGCAGACTTAAGAAGGCTATTTATGGACTTAAACAGTCCCCTCGAGCATGGTTTGGTAGGTTCAGTGAGGTGGTCAAGAAGTTTGGTATGAAACAGTGCCAAGTTGATCACTCTGTCTTCAGTCTTGACTCTTCGGCAGGTAAAATAATATTGGTGGTGTATGTGGATGATATCGTTGTGACTGGGAATGATAAAATGGGCATTGACAGATTGAAGGCATTCCTACAGGAACACTTTCAGACAAAGGACCTTGGCAAGTTGAAATACTTTTTGGGCATAGAGGTAGCAAGATCTAAGCATGGCATTAATTTGTGCCAGAGGAAATATGTGCTTGATTTACTGGAAGAAACAGGATTGTTGGGTACTAAACCGGCTGAGACACCTATGGAAACAAATACGAGGCTGAGCAGTGATATAGGTGAAGTGTTTGAAGAGCCTGGTAGATACCGACGACTTGTAGGCAAACTAAACTATCTAACCATTACTCGGCTAGATATTTCATTTGCGGTTAGTGTGGTGAGTCAGTTCATGCAGAAACCTTTGGTCCCACATTGGAATGCAGTGCTAAGGATTGTGAGGTATCTGAAAGGAGCTCCTGGTCGTGGTTTGCTATACAGAAGTGGTGGAAAACTGGTAGTAGAAGGATACACCGATGCTGATTGGGCAGGTTCTATGTCTGATAGACGATCTACCACAGGCTATTGCACCTTTCTGGGGGGTAACCTGGTAACATGGAAAAGTAAGAAGCAAACAGTTGTGGCAAGAAGCAGTGCAGAAGCAGAATATAGGGCCATGGCACATACTGCTTGTGAACTAGTGTGGCTGAGGAACCTTCTACAGGAGATAGGATATGACATCAGTACTCCAATGAAGCTCTATTGTGACAATCAGGCAGCGGTTCATATCTCTTCCAATCCAGTGTTTTATGAAAGAACCAAGCACATCGAAGTTGACTGTCATTTTGTGAGAGAGAAGGTGCTGAATGGGGTGATAGAAACTACATATGTTAGTACGGGAAACCAGTGGGCAGACTTGTTTACAAAAGGCTTGAGTCGGGGGAGAGTGGACTACATATGTAACAAGCTGGGATTATATGATATATACTCACCAGCTTGAGGGGGAGTGTTAGTGGTGTTAGTGAAGGGGTATTTCAGTCTTTGTACTTGTTGAGAATGCTGATGTGTACTGTTATATTAGTTCGAGTGCCTCTTACTTAAAGAAGGGCACTCAAGTCTTTTCCAATAAGTTAATAATATAATAACAGGTCTGGCCGAATCAAGGGATTAACTTTTTTCCCTAATTCGAACCAGCCTTTCTCTCTTCTCTCTCTTCTCTCTTTTCTTCTTTCCTCTCCTACTTCTTGCTGTCTACTTTACTCTACAGTCAACGAACAAGACAGAATTCTATGGCAGGTCAAACTTCAACAGAAACATAATAACCATGATCCACATGCCATCTTGAGAGTTGTCAGAGGTGTCAAGATTTGAGAGTCTATCACAGGCGGTGGAGGCAGGTTGATTTCGGTCATCAGCAGTCCAGGCCAGTCCCAGTTCCTTCTGCGGATCCAGATCCAGGTACCACAGTCCCTTTATCAGATTCAGGTCCCACTAAGATACCTTCCACTATTGCTACTTTACCTCCTTTGGATGACCTTGACCTCCCCATTGCAGTCCATAAAGGCAAACAACGTTGCACCACATCCACAACTCATTGCATTTCCCAGTTCCTGTCCTATGATCGCCTGTCCCCCTCTTACAAGTCCTTTCTCACATCCATTGTTGATATTCCTATTCCCAGAACAGTGCAGGAAGCCTTGTCAGTTCCTGAGTGGAAAGATGCAATGAAGGTTGAAATGGATGCTCTTCTGAGGAATAATACTTGGGAGCTAGTTGACCAGCCTAAAGGAAAGAAACCGGTTGGATGTAAATGGGTATTTATTGTGAAACATAATGCTGATGGTTCCATTGAAAGGTATAAAGCCTAGTTAGTTGCAAAGGAATTTACTCAGACTTATGGTATAGACTACTTGGAGACTTTTGCTCCTGTAGCAAAGATGACCACTATTAGAGTTTGTAATCCCTTGCAGCCAGTTACTCTTGACCCTTGTTCCAAATGGATGTTAAAAATGCCTTCCTCAATGGAGACTTACAGGAAGAAGTCTACATGCAGTTACCTCCTGGATTTTATGATGCAGAGAGAGGAAAGAAGGTTTGCCTGTTGAATAAAGCCTTGTATGAACTAAAGCAGTCCCCCAGAGCTTGGTTTGATAGATTCAGACAAGCCCTTGAAAAATTCGGTTATGTACAGGCCCAATCAGACCATACATTGTTCATTAAAAGAGTGGACTCTTCCTTGACTTTGCTTGTTGTATATGTGGATGATATTGTAGTGATAGGGAATGATAACAGTGAGATTGAGTCTCTTAAACAACTCCTTCATCAAGAGTTTGAGGTGAAAGATCTAGGAGAGCTACGATACTTCTTGGGTATTGAAGTAGCTAGATCTAAACATGGGATTTTTATTTCTCAAAGGAAGTATGTTCTAGATCTATTGGAAGAAATTGGAAAGTTGGGTGTTAAGCCTGCAGATATCAGTGCAGAAGGTGGAGAGCCACTTGAAGACAAAGCTATGTTCCAACGGTTAGTTGGAAAACTCCTATATCTTTGTCTCACACGACCGGACATCAGTTATGCAGTCAGCGTTGTCAGTCAATATGTGCACTCTCCTAGAACTACTCACCTCCTTGCAGTTGAGAGGATATTAGCATACTTGAAGAGATGTCCAGGTAGAGGTATATTATTCAAGAATATTGATCACATGAAGATAGAGGTTTATACAGATGTTGATTGGGCTGGGAGTGTTGATGATAGAGTGTTGTTTCTCATTCTAGTGTTGATGATACAGATAGAGGTCTACCTCTGGATCTTGTGCCTTTGTAGGAGGTAACCTTGTCTCTTGGAGGAGTAAGAAACAAAGTGTTGTTTCTCATTCTAGTGCAGAAGCTGAATATAGATCTATGGCTAATGGTGTGGCTGAAATCCTATGGCTGAAGTCATTATTTGAGGAGTTGGGTATTGCTTATGAGAAGCCCTTAATGTTGTATTGTGATAATCAGCCTGCTATTAATATAGCTCATAATCCGGTACAGCATGACAGAACTAAGCATATTGAAATCGATCGACATTTTGTCAGAGAAAGGGTTTCGTCTCAAGAAGTGTGTCTCCCGTATATCACCTCCAGCATGCAGCTCGCAGATCTTCTCACCAAGGCTGTTCCAAGGAAGAAGTTAGAGGCAGACCTATGCAAGTTGGGAATGACAAATATCTATTCCCAACTTGAGGGGGAGTGTAGAGAACACTGATGTGGACCCCACTACTGTGGTCCCCACTGTGTTCGTATGGCAGCATATTTTTGTTAGTTTATTTTTTGTTAGTTATGTTAGTGTTAGTTGGTAGTTATTTCAGTTTGTTATTACAGCTTGTTATTTCAGCTTTGTTATTAGTTTATTTGCCATGTAAGCAATAAGGGCAATTCAGCCCTTTTACAATTAGTCAACATATATAAATATTAAGAGTGGGTTGGCAGATCAACTGATCAACCCTCTCTCTCTTTTCAAAATCTCTTCGTGTGCTTCTTCTCTTTTCTCCCTCTCTTCTCCTTCTCTTCTGAAATTTCCTCTTTCTTTTCTTTTGAATTCAAGACTGATTGTAGTCTTGATCGACTACTAAAATCAGCCAGACACGGTACCAGAACCCATCGGATAACACTTCAACTGATCTGGGCAGAAGTTCTGGTTTCACCCCTGCAATCTTAATCTCGGCAGCGTGTAAGTCTTGAAGATTAATCTCCTCCAGAGCCCCTCCCAACAGCCTCACTATGTTCTCCAGGTTCAACTCGTTCCAGAGATGAAAAGGAAGTCCTATCAACTTGAGCATGAAGCTTCCAGAGGTGTGTTCCATTTCATTACATAGCAGCTTCCAATTTTGAAGCTGGATCAAGCCCTCTACAGAATCGAACGTTGTGAAACCGCACTCTCCATCCCCAACATCAAGGACTGCTTTCCTGTCTGAGAACAGCTTTAATGCTACAGCGGATTCCGTTTTCTAAGTTACACACCACTGTGTCCAGCAACTTTCTCCAATCCTTCACTTCTTTGTTGACTGTTATCACCATTCTCCTCTCCCAGATACTTTTCTCAGCCTCAAGCAATAACCTTTTTACACCCGTCGAACTAACAGTGGCTTCTCCACAAAGGGAGGAGCTTTGTTTTGTAGCTTCCTGCTCCTCATCATTTGTGTCAACTACCAACTGGTTCGGATGATTTTGCTCACTAGGCTCCTTTATGTTTGTGTCTTGTACCTTGTTTGAAACGCTGTCAACATGTAAAAGGTATTGTTGTAATTTATCTGCAAAGACCGGCCATCCCTGTACCTCCTTCCCTTCCAGAAGACATACCATCTGCCTCCTGCTGTCAAAATATTCTGTGATAGCAATGAACCATCCTCTCTCATTCCTTCTCAGCTCAGCTTCAAATCTCTTCCTTTGCACTTCTACGGAATTTCACCAACCTACTGTCCTAATAGAGTAGGTTACTCCATCAATAAAACCTTTCAACCACAACACAGCTTCGTCAGGCAGGAGGATCGTCACCCTCCTTTCTTCTCTGATTTTCAACAGGTTCCTAACTCCAGCCCTTCCAAAATCGAACATGATTCTCTTTGTCTCAACCCTTAGTTCAGCTTTCCACAATGTTTCCATCATTCTGAGACCCTCAGTTCAACCTTGGGTGCATGAGATAAGAGAGGCTAGATCTTTAGCATCCGGCTTGAAGCCTTGAACACCTCATTTACACAGGCAGCAAGATCTGCAAACTCCATAGCAGATTCTAGATCTTTGCCAGTTCAAGTCCAGTATCATGGAGACTTTGAGTTATCATTTTTCAATTTTAATTTTTTTTAGTGACCCCTGGTTCCCAAAAGAAGTCCCTCATGATCTTCTCTAACCGGCTTGCCACTTTCACTAGAATTTTGAAGGTAGAAAGGAAGTACACTAGTAAATTGGCTAGTATTGACTTCATAAGAGTTATCCTACCTCCCAATGAAATGTAATTTCTCTCCCAATCCACCAGTCATTTGGCAAATTTCTCAATCACTGGATACCAAAAGCTATTTGAGTTTGGATTCCCTCCCAAAGGTAGCCCCAAATACTATAATGGCCAATCACCCACTTCACACCCCAAAAGCCTAACTAAAATATTCACCTCTTCACTCTCTAGGTTCACTCTTGCCACATAGCTCTTGCCCCAATTCACTTTAAGGTTGGAGATTCTCTCAAATTTATTCACAGGCCTCCTTAGGTTCACAAGCTCTTCTGTTTTTCCTTCACAAAGTAAAATAATGTCATATGCAAACCGTAGGTGTGTGACCACCACATCCTCCCCCCCCCCCCCCAACTCTCCAACCTCTAACCAAATCACTCAAGACATCAGCCACCAGAGTAAATAGAAAGGAGGATAGGGGATCTCTTTGTCTAAGGCCCCTCTTAGCAGGAAAAAAAATCCCTGGCTACTCCATTCACCAGAATTGAAGCACATCAACAAGATAGATCATAAGATTCATGAATCAAGCCATAACATTTAAACAATAATTGTTGTATTCTTTCAAAAAATGATTTAACAGTAATACTCAAATTAGAACCCTTGTATATCAGAGTTCAAATAATCAATTGTATCTCAAATCATAAGATTTTAAAAAGTCCGTTCATTGATAAATTAACAATATATGTGTACAAAATTGTGAAGCTTTTCAGACTGTGTGCTTTGCTTTAATGGTCCAATTTTGCTCAACACCATGATCTAATTACTAAGATCTGAACCATTTCAAATGGCTTGCACTTGCTTTCTATTCAATCCCACCCCCTAATTTAGAGCTCCATTTCTCCCAAAACCTGCTATTTGGAGTTGGAACCCAACAGCACTAACCATAACTTTGTGTTTCGTAATGAACAACCAAACCCATTGGGTAGGGCATTAGTTCGCTTATAACATACTTCATGCCACAAATCCATCCACTAACAAAGACAGCATGGTAAGATTAATTACATATATATTGGTGAAACCTCACAAAAGAAAAATTTCGGATTCTAATACATTTTTTCATATAATGATTTAGGGCCCATTACTTGACAATGGATATGGCACTGAACACATCAAAATGGTAGAAGAGGATTCATGTAGCTTATCCCATATAGTTGGGACAAGACTTTGTTAACTTGAGTTGTGTTGAGTTGCTACCAAGTTTCCAGTTCCTGTTCTGGACTAGTACTAGTAAAATGCCAATCTTGCAGATTGCAACAGAGATAGACTTTTATGTTATTATTATTAGTTCAAGGTGATGTGACATAACAAAGCCTTGGAAGCTCATACATCACATTAGGGAGGTGAGAGCATGGAAACCACAGTGAACATATCATTCAGACCAAATCAGCTAATTCTTTAGTTGATAGTCTTTCCAAAGGAGTACGAGGAGGACCACTATTAGGATATTGATATGCCAGCTTAAATGATATTTTGCATACATAGCCTTCTTTTCTTTTTTTAAAGCCTCTCTAAGATTTAGATTCAGGTCTCCTTTTACAAGACCTGGTCTTTGCTTATATCTTTTGTTATCATTTTAATTATCAACTAATCTCTTTCATCATTGAGAGATGGGGTTGTGTTTTGAAAAACATTGAACAAATGTCTATGATTAAATTTTTCTAACCACTTCACATTGTCTCCTTAATTAAATCCTATTTCCCAAACATCTCAATGTGACAATGTATGAGAATATTCGCAGCTGTAATATGCAATGACCAAATAACCCTACATTTGCAGTATCAGTATCGACTATCAAGTATATTAGTTTCAAGCACGGACTTTCAAAGCTGGAACTGCGAATCCTTTCTTTTACTAACTGTAAGCCCAGAAGTAACAAAACCTAGCAAGGCTCCGTTTATTGCAACGTAAACCGGGCGGTAATTTTTTCACTTTAAAACATTGTGGTTATATTTCTGCCCCTCTTGCAGACAAAGCTTTGCTTCCCCCCCCCCCCTCTAAACCCAAACAAACGCAGCATGAAAATCATTACTACAAAGTCTCAAAAATCATGCATGTTCATTATCTGCCCTAAATTCTACAATCTTAATTAGTTCAAACCTATCGCTAGGGTATCAATTCCATTTTTGAAGATTAACAAAATAGAATCGCGCATAAAAAAAAATAAAAAACAACCTACTTATAATAACTCAAACATACATCTAGAGAAGTCGGGTTCCATATGCATAGTAAGAGATGGTGAGATAAAGAGATTGAAGAGCAGCTGAAGAACTCACAGACTCCAAGTAGGAGACAGCAGCTTTTCTTGCTTCAGGTGAAGAGCTCCAATCTAGGGCTGCAACTATGGCTCGAGCAACATTGCTCGCTATGCTGCTCTCGTCCATTTCTGTTCAAGTGTCGAACAAGGTCTGATTAGAGTGCTGTTGCAGGGGAAAGTGATTAAGTGACCTCTCTAGTCTCTGTGGGATTCTCTGCGGCCAAATAGAATAGAGCCCAAAAAAGAAAATGAAGAGCGATGAGGAGATAACATGCAGGGGTTCGAGCATCTACATATTACAGATTGCTAGCACATCCAAACGGAGAGGTTTTGTAAAACACAGGAGCGTTTTTCACCATGGAGAGGGAACAAGGGAAGACATGATTATAATGCTGCAGTTCGCCACTGATCTCTCTGTAACGAGGGTGGTATACACGGCAACCCGGGTTGGTCGGACCGGCCTGAAATGCCTGTCCGAATTTTTTTTTTCACCTTTTTTGATGGGTGGTCCGTCGGGTTATTTTTTGGATAGGTTGGACAACAATGCCTCGCGTATTCCTATGTTCTTTTTGCATTAACAATGGGCCCCACAGTAAAATTACTCTTACTTTCTTGGATAAAACTTATTCATCTCCCAGGTGCCTAACTAACTTTCATAGCTTTAAGAAATTTTTACAAAATCTGATTGAACCATTTTACCCATTTTAATAATTATTTTTTGTAGATAGAAATGTTATTTTATTATTTACCTGTGAATCATAAAAATCAAAAGAACATGAATAAGTGCAGTTACCCAAATAAACTGCACCATTATAAACGAATGGGGCCTCCATACAAGCCTGGTTGGAATGGTTTCCACGTTGGAGGCGAGTTGCATTGATTGACCCATGGTGAGTGATCAGGGCTATCAATGGGTCGAGTCTAGGTAATAACCAATTTTGAATTGATTATTAATTGGAACAAAATCACACATTCATAATCGATTATATTGAAAATTATCTTTGTTTAATTAAATTATAACTTAAATTTTAAATTTTGATAATATAACCATAATAAAAATGATATAGAAATATTAAATTATTTATATATTAATAAATTAAACATTTTTAACTAATATTATATCTTGTTTATTGTTTATCAAATATACTATTCTAAACATAATATATGACAAAAGTTATAAAATATTATATATTTAATAAAATAATTGTTTTCATGTTTGAATTGTTTCTGGACAAACAAGAACCATAACCGGCCCACCCAATTATTAACCAGGACAAAATACTAGAACCAGACCTGTTATAATCGATTTGGTCAATTCAGGTCCATTGGGTAGACCCAGCCCATTGACAACCATAGTGAGCACGATGTTTCGGTGAAGCTACTTGGAGTAGCTTTGCATTTTAGTTGCATTTCTCACGTCCAAAATATGATGGTTGGCTTTCCGGATTTTCACCAAACACACCTTATGGCATTTCCACGTGAGGCCCAAATGAGGAGTCAAGATTTTTCTTGAGGGGCGCCAAAAAGTAATAAACATTGATTGGGAGCCAAAAGTAAATACACAAGGATAGATGGGCTGAAATATAAGTGAGATGTAAGTAAAAATGTGGGGGTTTTAAAGCCATAGGGGGGCATGGCCCCCTCTACGACCCCTAGTTCCACCCTTGCTTACTAATGTTGTTTTATTCCTTAGGTAAAGTTGTACAATGAATATTTTATTCGAAAACATGACATTATTGAGGGGACAATATGGACTCATCATGTATTAGCAATTTTTAGTGCATATGGGTAATTGATTTTATCTAAGGCTATGTTTGGTTTGAAGGAAAATGTAGGAAAATGAAGGGAAAGATAGGAAAACTCATACAAGATTTGTAAAAGTTTTCCTAACTTTCCTTTCCCTTTCCTACTTTTTCCTTCAAACCAAACACAATGTAAGGATCTATTTGTTCCCTCTTAATTCTTATATCTTAAGAGGAATCTTTTAACTTTAAGAGAAAAATAGGTGTTCGTTTTCATTCATCTCTTATTTCTTGAAGTGCAATCATACAACTTTTTTGTAAGACAAACAAAAACTCTCATATATAAGGTCAAAATGAATATTTGATAAATTTCATAATTCAGAATTCATAACAACATTTTATGCATTCAAAATTCAAAGTAAAGAAAAGTTCACCGATACTAATACACCTCTTAATGTAATTATTGCACTTTCAGATGTCAAACTTCAGATCAATCGAGCAAGCCCTAAGTCTGAGGAGGGTTTTACTTGTCCAAGTAAATGAGTCGCTTATGAATCTTTGTTTTCCATAGAACCATCTCATACTAAAATAAAAACACGGGTTCGTATCTTTTCCATGGGACTCACCAACTTACCCGTCCCACTTCCCAAAAAACAAATGAGGCCATGGTGAAAGAAGAAAAACCAAAACAAAAATCAACTTAGAAATCATATACCAAATTACAAGAATACCCATTGTATATGCAAGGGTACCAATGAAGCCGATTACTTGGGTTAATCAAAACTGAGAACCCTAACCTCAAATAAACATGACCCACCCAACTCTATAGAATAAGATCAAATTAGATTTGCCATTTAATTTGAACCAATAGCAACCCTACTTCTCTTAATAGAAACTAGTATAACCCAAATTCGGATTAACTGAACACATTAGTTGTGTAGCAAGTTATGGAATTAATGATAACACCCCACACCAGAGATAAATTACATAGGGCTCACAGTGAAAAGATTGAATGGTTACGGTCCCATGTATTTTATAACTGGTGTGGAGCATTATTATTAGTTAGACAGTTACTAAACAACTATTGCATTCGGCTAAGCATATCCTGTATAACTTGCATTGATTTTCATTAATTTTTAAGTGGCATTATATATATATTGATTGGTAATTTGGTATGTGTGGAAAGAAATTAATAAACTTTATTTATTATTAATTTTTTTCCATAAATACTTTCTCCGGTGTCAATGATAAATGAAATAAAAACACACATAGGCTCTTACTTGAGGAACCAGCAAAAAGGGATGGTGGAAAATTACTTGGATGTCAATGGCCAAGATAGAAGGTGTTTGCTCTTGTTGTTGGCATTGTGGGTGGTGGGATTATCATCTCTCTCTCTCTCTCTCGGTTTATGGCCAAGCTTTCTCAAGGTATAAGAATTTCCAAAGGGACCCCAAATGAAGTCTAATTCTTGTATGCTTTCTTTACTTCTTTGGCTGCTGTGCTCACACAAAAATACCTAGAAAGAGCCAAAAGGAACGAGGGAGGAATATTTACTGTAAATCTCTTTTTTTGCCATCTCTTCTTTGTTTGTTAAATTGCATCTCTTCAACTTAACTTTAGTAGAGTTTGTGTAGATTATAGCAGAGTTGGATTTTTTTTGGTACAAATCAACAAGTTAAATGGCAACATAAGTTGTAAGAAGAATATGTGAATAGATTAGTACGAAGCAAAACAAAATTCCAAGCACCGTAGTTCGGGAAATGTCACTATCTGTTTTCAATTGAGGGAACCATATCATACCAACAAGAAAGTGATATGAAAGCTATCTTAAGTGAATTTAACAGGAATTCAAGCTCCACATTTGACAAAAGGATATACCTCCACTAAGATGAAATCCAATAAAGGAAAAGGAAATTTACAAAATTCCACTAGGGGAAATCCAAGAACTCATCCAATTTTTTCCCAACTTATATCTCCCTAAAAAATGAGCTAAAATTATATTGGATATCTAGTATCTTTATCCACCAAATGAGAGCAATTGTGACTAGAGAGAAGGAACTTCTTTTGTTTTCAGTTTTGCAGTTTAAAGATAGGAGCTCTCCAATTCAGTTTTGGGTAGAGAAGAGAATGAGAGAAAACCAAAGAGGTGATTTCAACGCTCTCATACGTCAAAATAGAGCCATGGACAACTTAGTTTGGTTCTTCTTCTTCTTCTTTAAAAGGGTAAAATAAGGTTTAAAAAATTCTAAATGAGTTCATTTGTAACATTTCATTGATGGAGGATACGTTTAAGTCTAATGGGTCAACCCGCAAGGTATATTTAAGTCTATTTGAAAAACTCAATGTACATTTAAATCAATTTACGAAAACTCAAGTTATGTTTAAGTCCCAATTGAGTGGTGGCTCAATTGGTGCATTAATGGGGTAATCCCAGGGGTGACGTGGATTTGAGTCTCACTATTACCACCTTTGTTGAGAGTTATTAGTGTGTTGTATTAAATACCAGAAATAAGGTATGTTGAAGTTTTTTACCCTTTTTTTTGCTCTCATGGGGTTACATAGTGTAAGGGTAACACATCCCCCATCCCATTTAAGCCCCAACCCTTGTGGCAATGGGATTTGATCCTAGGTCTTTGCTACAACAAGTCAAAGATGATACCAATTGGTAATTTAGGTAAGTTAAATAATAGGGGAAAGAGCAACACAATACCTAATGCGAGTGATGATTCAATTAGTGCTCCTGATAATTGAAGTTCTCTGTACTTCTAGATGCACGACTAGGTTTCCTTCCCAGAAGAGGCTGAAAACGTACACTATTTAAAAAAATGCTGATAAGTCTTCAATCAATGAAAAAAGATATAAAAAATAAAACAAAAACAAAGTTCCATACTTTCCACTAGACCCCTTGAAAATTAACATGTTATCTCATTTATTTAATTAATTATTATTATTATTATTATTATTATTATTATTATTATTATTATTATTGTTTCAAGAGCTACGCAATGGGGGTAGACCACCCCCCAATCCAAGTGCAGGAACGATTCGATCCCAACTGTTACAACCAACAAGAGACATTTCCCTAATTTAATTTGGTTCCCATGTTTTTCTTTTAAATTTTCATGGACATGCAAACACCCCATTTATCAAGATATGGGGTTTTCTTTAATGAACATCTATAAGATATGATGGTTCTAAATCTCATTTTTTTCAAGCCACAAAAGGTAGTGTAATCACCATGGACTTTGATAGGTCAAGCCTCCGAAGGTCCAGAGAGAATGATAGGGAAGAGAGGGGAAAAGATGGCAAGATCCCCTAAGAAACCCTAGGATTAGGGTTATATGGTTGTGTCTACATCGAGGGGGGGGAGAGTTGCTCTCATTTTTATAGATGGGATACTAAGG
Organism: Nelumbo nucifera; assembly: GCF_055504915.1. Taxonomy (NCBI): domain Eukaryota; kingdom Viridiplantae; phylum Streptophyta; class Magnoliopsida; order Proteales; family Nelumbonaceae; genus Nelumbo; species Nelumbo nucifera. Next base: position 99,395,374 of record NC_142651.1, read on the forward strand.
CTATTAGGAGAAGATCCCAAGAGATAAACCTTTCCCTATTAAGAAGGGGGATATTTATCCTTACATCAGCTATTAAGCGAACTCCACTTAGGTTTTGCCACGTGTCTAAGCATAGCGTGAGTTACTATTTTATGTTCATTGCAAGATGTTGGTAGTGTACTAAGTTTGTCATAGAGTTGCGATATCATTTTATACCCATCATTGGTCTCAGATAGCACATTGTGCTCATCGCAAGTCTTAGAAGGGATTTCATGCTCATCGCAAGTGTAGGTGGCTTATATACTTAGATAGCACATTGTCTCAGTTGCTTTGGCACTTCAGGCATTTCTCATCGCCTTGTTTACTCTAATTGCTCTATCTTTTTCGACTGAGATTTCTTTATGTAGTCTTTGCTTAAGGCTTTCATTACAGTTTCGATGATGACGAATTATATGTACTTACAGGCAGATTTCATTAAAAATGCTCATTCTAAGAATATAAGATTACGAGAATCTAATTTGGTCTTCACGGGGAAATCAGATTTAGTCCTCACAAAATCATTGTCACAACGTGCTCCCAACCACATGTAGTTGTGCATTAGGAATAGGGTATTCTTAAACTACCCTTATGGTTTAGATAATTGACTAAGTATACCCTTATAGTTTGAACATTGACTAACGCTACCCCTACTATTTCTGACAATTGACTAATGCTTCCCTTACTATTAGCGTCTGTTAACAGAAAGACCATGGTTCACCATGATGATCCTCTACAACAAGTCTTCGTTCCTATAGAAGGTGAGCTAGCTAGCATTTAATTCATTGAAAAATATAGGTAGTGCATAGTGGAGTGCAGAGATTAACATGTCAGTGTCGTTTTAATCTGTTACTTTGGTCAATAAAGTGGATGATACATTCGGGGTATTCCACACGCACGTGGTCGTTCTCTCTTCACCAGCTCATCTTACTGGTGAAGAACTCGAGGGGTGCATTCTACAGTGAGGAAGGAGGGGTATAGTTACCGAAGCAATTGGTTGCGGCAATGTTCGTCATCGGATGGCTTGTGGCCGCACATATGTTGGTATTTAGAATGACCAAAGCCGCGGGATTCGCTGTGCAAGGGGTGCCAGTAAAGATAGAGAAATCTTTGCTAGATTTGGCGGAGATTGGAGGAAGAAAACTAGGTTTTTGGGAGGACGAAAAACACAAGCAACGATGAACAGAATAGAAGCACCCTGGTTGCTGAACTGTACAGATTCAGTCTATCAATAGGGTTTCATCAGTGGTAATTCTCTGTTCACTGCCAAGAAGACAATGAATAGAGATGAAGATGAAGATGAAGGAAGGAGAACAAGATGAAGAAGGAGAAAGAGAAGAAGAGGGGGGAAGAGAGAGAGAGAAGAAGAGGGGGGAAGAGAGAGACCGGGGAAGGGACCTGGTCAAAGGTGGAAGGTGGAGAGGGTCAATGCCAATTTGCCGCCGCTGTATCGAGAATTGGAAGAGACGATGAATAGTATTTTTTTTTGTTCTCTCGAAAATGAATTCAGGATGAAAGAAGGATAATTTTGGGTTTTAAAAAAAATTTAAACACCACGTGGTCTCACATGTACATGGGTTTTGACAGAATAATAACAGATGCTAACGGTAAAGGAAATATTAGTCAATTGTCAGAAACAATATGGATAGCATCAATCAATTTTCAAACAATAAGGGTAATACTTAGTCAATTAGCTAAACCAGAAGAATAGTTTAAGAAATACACTCTTAGGAATATCTCCCCATGTATAAAAACATACAAATATGGTAATCTTCCCGATGCATGACTACAAAAAGCTGTGAGCACAGTGTAAAAACGATATTGTGAGGACTGAATCCGATACTCCCGCACAAGAATGTCCTTTGCAGCTGTGCATTGGGAACATATTTGATGAGATATTTCCAATGCACAAATGCAAAGGACTGAGAGGACGGTCCATTTCAGATATTATAATCAGCCAGAATATATATATAAAAAAAAAAGATAAAAGCCCAACTATAGACCAAACTGCTGATGAAAAAGATTCAGATCCTGAGCACGGGAGAAAGCTCAGTTGCAATGATATAGCAATGATTAATTGACGATGAATTATCTAAGCTACAACAACAAGCCATACATAGAAAAGCATAGAGAAAACCCAAGCCTTACACTGTGTTAGATCATCTCACTTATACCGTATTTGGTTTGATAGAAAATAAGAGAGAATCAGGAGAAAAATCGTATTACAGAACTTTCATATTGAACATTTGCAACAAAATGCACTAATGTCCAGTGCGGCCAACGTCAACACTCCACAGAAGAGAAGAGCTGTGTGATAATAAGTTTGTCCTATTTAGGTTTTATATTTGTTTCTGTTTTTTATAATTATATTAATTATTCATTTTTCTCTTAAGCTGTGTTTGATTGCAGTGCAATTTTATTTACACTGATAAAATAAAACTATAGTAGTGCAAATGATTTTGATACAAATTTTGATTTATTTTTGTTTCAAATTTTACCTCATTTTGTTTGATTGGAGTACAAATAAAGTAAAATAAGACTTGGAGTGATGTTTGGAGCATCTTTTGGAGTGTTTTTCAATCTGCAGGAAGCTCAAAAGACCAAAAAATGGTCTTTTTCCATTTGGTATTGTACAGACTGAAAGAGTAGAAGATGAGCATACAAAAAAGACCAAAAAATCTGAAAATCGAGAAACTTTAAATGAAGCTTTTGGTCTTTCCACGCTGAAAATAGCCTTCCCAACTGTTTTAACAGCCCAGTAGACCACAATGCAAACCAGAGAGTATTGGTCTTTAAAAACAAAACCCCAAATGCTCAATGCATCTTATTGTCTTCTGAGCTGTTGAAAGATCTATTTAGAAAAACATGCCAAACAGCCCCAAAATTAAACCAGAATTTTTATTATTTTCATTTGCACCCCATGCATTTCTACTAATGCAAATAAAATTGCTCTGGAACCAAACACAGCCTTGAAGAATATCAGTGTATACAGTAATACAGGTGAAAGCAACGCAATTGTAGGATTAAGAGTTAACAATATATTGCAGAAAACACATTAACAAATAACAATACTACATAAATATATTCTGTTTTGATTGGATGTGTGCTGAAAAGTTTAATGAGATGTTACCATCCTTGAAATTATGAGTCTCAGTCCCGTAGATACAAAATCTTAGCTTTCACCATAACAGACGCAAGGAAAATAGTCTCTCGTTACAGTATTAATGGGTGTATGTTCGCAACCATAGAACACTTGTCTTCTATGATCGACAGACAAGAGAGACTCTGATCAGAATCAAACAAAATAAACAGCTGCCTAAAAAGTCGGTGTGTTCGGTTGAAGATTCGGTCTAAAGGCAGAAAGACTGACAATATTCATATACCTTAAGGTTTGAACAGACTTTGGATTTCAGGAGAATGAAATTGAAAGAATGATGTTAGTAATAAAAGAGGAATCAGACGATATGATAAAAGTGTTAATGATCATCAGAACCATGGTGGATCAGATAGGAATGGAGAATACCGAGTAGTGCTTTAGAGTTTTTGGTGTGAAAGGAATGCCAAGATCTGCAAAAATAAAAAGTAACAGGACAACTCATTATGATGAGACTAGCACATCGGATCTAACAAGGAGGAACTTAAGGGGATCACAATGGACTCTATTTTGAGAGGACTGCTCTTCCAAGCAGGATTTGACCCTAGAAAGAAGCAGGTTATTCAAGCTTGGACAGCATAAGAGATTGAAGGGATAAAAATACACTTTGATGGGTGATGCCTTGCTTTTGTTTGGTGATTACTCGTCACCTCTTCTTGATTGTACCTTCTTTCTTAAAGATTAATGCTCAAGAGTGCGAATACAAATATGTTCAGTGCAAAACATTGTATAACCTCATTGCATTTTTTTAAAGAAAGTAACAAATTCCATTTAAAGAGAAAAGAAACAAGGTACATGAGAAGATGTACAACTGCAAACAAGGACTCTCCTAAGAGACTACAAGGGCAGAGAAAAATCACTAAACAAAGGATCTCTATGGACCCTGCCAAAGAATTAAGTTTCCTAGGGATCCATTTACAGTCATCTAGGCCATAATGTCACTTACCTTGTCCAGATAGTTTACCAGTCTCCAAGGGCCATTGTCCTTCTCCCCTAACCATTTTATAATGTCTCTACCCAAACTGAGCCTAAGTTTGGAAAGTACAAATGCAAATATGTACAGTGCAAATACATATAAAATAATACAAAATATAAGGTTTTGCACTCTACATATTTGCATTTGTACTCCTTCCAAACTGAGCCTAATGAATTTATGAATTTTCCTTTTACTTATCTTTAAAAAAAAGGGGTTCTTGCCGATAACGGCAACTTTTGGCCCCTAATATCAATAAAAATAAAATTTTTAATATAATTTCTAGAATAGGTTACTTTTTTTGAAAAAATATCAAATGAGGGCAAAAATTCTATTCACCTCCTTCCTCCTTCGAACGATTCACGCGAGCAGGACCTTAGAGATCTCATCGCACGGGTCCTGACACACTACCAACAGCACTTGGAGGAGAAATCCAGAGCGGCTCACAGGGACGTGTACCTCGTACTGCCGCCCCCGGGTTCAGCTCCTTAGAGCGGGCCTTGTTCTGGATTGGCGGATTCAGACCCGGACTGGTGTTCCGGCTCGTTGCCAATTCCATTGGGGACCTGTCACAGGACCAAGTGCAGAGGATGGAAACGCTGAGGGCTGAGACAAGTGTGGAGGAGGCAACCGGAGGAGGAACTGGCGAGGCTACAGGAGAGCATGGTGGCGCCACCCCTGTCTGAACTTCTGAGGCGGGGAGGAAGGGCGGTGAACGGGGAGGAGGGGACTGACTTCAAGATTTTGCTGGGGAGTCCAGACATGCTACGAGCAAACACTGCAACCAAAATGATTCAGTTACTAAGACCTGTTCAGACTGTGAGCTTCTTAGCAGCCGCAGTGCAGCTTCAGCTCAGGATTCGAAGGTTGGGTTTTCAAAGAGACGCCGAGCAAGAGGGTAAGTAGAAACCACTAATACCCTCTCTCTCTCTCTCTTCTTCACATCTGAGTTGTTCCAAACTCAGAGCAGAATGGTGAGATGAGAGGGAAACTATGCTCTGCTCTAAGTTTGGAAGAACTCAGATGCAGAGAAGAAGAAGGAGAGAGGTGGGGGAGATCGGAGGTGGGGAAGGTTTGCCACCGCTTTTCAAAAAAGTTGCCCTTATCGGCAAGAAACCCTTAAAAAAATAAAACACAACCCCCTTACTTTAAGGGGTAGGTGGAAATTTCAAAAGATCATACAGAAACATCATGCTTAGCTACTCGAGTCCAGCAGCTAAAGCTATATCTTTGAGAGCATAGTTTTCAAGGCGCCAAGGCGAGGCCTTTTTGAATGTGAAAAACTGAAAATATAAAACTGTGATGTATTTGTTGCCTTTTTGAATGTCAACCATGAATTGATTACACTGGTTCCCTTCATTCTAGACACTTGGATGAGTGAAAAACTGAAAATATAAAACTGTGATGTATTTGTTGCCTTTTTGAATGTCAACCATGAATTGATTGCACTGGTTCCCTTCATTCTAGACACTTGGACTATAGATCCTACGCTTCATTAATAAGCTTTTGATTGCTATTGCTGAGAAAAAAAATAAAAAAAGCAAGACAAAGGAACTGGACAGGAATTCAAGACAATAAGCAGTAGGGGATTCATTAACAAAAACAGTGCATTAAAATGGAGATTGTCATGAACCAAAAAAGGACATGTGTCTGGATATTACCATGATCAATTATGGGAATTTCTATCTGGCAATAATGAACATCTGACCCACAGGCAGCAAACAGAAGGCTACTAACCAATGGATCCCATTGAAAAGATTTTAGGCCAAAATTAAACGCCTCAGGTGATTATACCCCATCTGACCACTTGAATTGATCCTTCTTACTTTGTTCAAAAGAAAACAAAGAAATTGATTGGATGGTTAGGACTTGGGATCATCCAACTACAACTGAGCATTAACCAAGATCTCAACCAGTAATGGGGTTCAGTACACCTATGACTGATAATGGGCTAGTGGACAGGTTGGCAAAACAGGGGACGGCAAGGAACTCAATGTGTTGCCGTGTTGGGAAGTAATTGAACAAGAAGGGACTTGGTAATTGATGTCACAATCATCATGTATGGTTATGAGGCTGACCATCCAGCCATTCATATGTACATTAGCTCACTTTTAATCAATAAAACAAAATCATTTACTGTTACTGATAAAAGCACAGTACATAGATTCTTCTCTCACGCATGCACACGAACTCCAAACAGGCAATAGAATATCCATGCATGTCGTCCATCCTTTATAATTGCTGAAATATATGTCAGAAGTTCTCAAAAAAATAAAAAATAAAAACACGGATAACCACTAAAAAAGTAACCCAGATATGCACCTTAAGAGATAGTATGCATTGAATGAAATACCACCCAAATGTTAGGACCGTAACCCCTTCCAGGGCCCAGATAACTGGGAGCCTGGGACCAAAACCTTATTCTTATTGTACAACATACCTATTAATGGAAATTCAGAAAAGAGGGTAGAAGAAACCTTGGGGGAGAGAAGACCAGATTTGGAGGAAACTTGGTTGGTGGGGCCCAAACAGCAATTGTTTCTTTAGGGCACCACAATAGTACCCTAAGACCTAGTTATCTCAACTGGATGTCTGAAATTTTAGAGAGCAAATCTTTCAATTTAAAACAGCAGGGGGTTTTTTGTAAATTTCTTTTTTGGGTATAGTTAAACAAATAGTTGTCAAGCCATTGTCTAGGTGACTAGGTAGCCTTGGCTGGGCAGACCAAGCAATAAGGCACCTGCTTAAGCAACAAGTGGGCACACTGCCTTATTATAATATCATTCATATTGCTACATTTTACTAATGTGTATGTCTATATATAAAAATAAATAAATATATATATATATATATTATTTTGTTGTTAAGTTTTACTACTCTCTCTCTCTCACACACACACACATACAAAACAAAATAGAAGCTAATTATTCTTTTTTCTCTTTTACCTTCCATCTTGAATTTTTACCATGTAAAGGTAATTATTTTTGAAAATACTGAAATACTTTATTTAAAATGTTTTCTATCTTTTAGTTTAGATATGATGATTGGGCATATTTTTAGAGGAAATTTAATGTTCTAAATAAAGAAATTTAATTCTTTTCAATTAATATACAACCTGAATGGTATATAAAACTAGTGAACTAACCAAAGGTTAGTTTTTTATTTTGTAAAATTCTCACCATCTGTCATTGCCTAGGGCAAAGAGATTGGGCACCCCCAGTGTCACCCAGAATCACCTAGATTCTTTGACAACTATGGTTAATCAAGTTAGTTTGGCCTGAGCTATTATTGTATAGTTTGTATAAAAACTGGGTTTAGCATTAGTTATACTATTTGATTTTTTGCAATGAAAAAAAGAATATCTAAAGAGATAACAACAAACATTTTTTAAGTCCATTAATTACTTGATCATAAAGTGTCAAGTCTGAGCCCCTGTCACAAACTTACCACAAAGAACTCCATAGAAGGTAATTTGCTACCTGGTTTCACTTGATTGCTTTTAAAACAGAACCGATAGCAAGGTGCCATGATGGGCTGACAAATTTCGTAAAGAAGGATGTCACATGAATGAGTTTTGGAACCATATTTAGAAGCACAATAACCTTTGCTTTTCTATTTGGTAAATGACAAAAATAAATTGCATTGAAATATATGCACCCATCTAGAATTAATCAAATAAATGACTTGCACACATATTTCTAAACTACTTCAAGTGAATATATGAATTGAGAAGTCAAATTGTTCACCTATTCTGATGTGCCAACAACAAAGTTAATTAAAAGATAATTACAACAGATCAATTCACATTCCTCCAAGTTTGTGGGGCTACTTCTCTATTATTTGCACATCTCTTAAAGTGGTTTCATTGTAGTATTCATCAATAAAAAAGATTGAAATACCACAACCAATGCTTCTGATTGTAACAAGTAGTCCCCACATGTGACAGTCAACAAATGCCAAAGATCCTTCACCTATCAATGCCATAGTAAGCACCTAAAACCGAAGTTATAGATGAAAAATCCCAGAACAACATGGTTCAAACTTCTGGCTGAATTATCCATCACATCCAAATATTCAGACCTCTTGCTTCATATAAAAATGTCAACCAAGAATTCAAAGTTCAGCTTCCAAGAATGTCATGATGCAAGAACAAGAATACTGAAGCTGCTTTCAGCTGCCTTCCTCTCAAACAAATCACAATCCTCTGAACCCATGAGGAACAATCTGAGATAACCCTAAGCCCTGGACCGCCTGAACTCAAACCAAATCTCATAATGGTTGAAGAGCAGACTATCATGGAAGTGTTTACCCATATACTCGAGTCCTAGACTTGTTAACCGCTTTGTACATTCCTCTCCACCCAACCGTGAACAGAATTTTATATTATGAGAGACAAAAATCCGTCCATCAAAAGGTTTCAACCTGGTAGCTAACCTCTCTAGTCCTACCCAAACCAGCTTGTCGGGCATATGAAGAAAAACAGCACTAGCATATATAAGATCATACTGAATACCAGATCCAAACCTACTGAAATCCATGTCCTCGCCTCTCACAATTAAAGGACGCTTATGCAATAAACCCTGAGATGGAAGCTCGTACCTGTATGCAGACATCAAAGAAAGCTCATCCCTTTCTAGACAATGGTAATGCTCCGGAATCAGGTATCGAATAAAATGCAATCCAACACGAAGAGTGCCACATCCAATCTCAAGCACCCGGGCATCAAGCCTGAGCTTAATGGACTCTGCGAGGAACTCAAACACATCGCGACCTCCAGCCCAGGGTTCCCCATAGTTGCTGTGGTGTTCCTCTACGAGCAATTCCCCGGGGCAAGGCAGGGTAGTGTGGTTGTTAGCTTCCTCTCCCTCATAGTGGGATATGCCCTTGTATCTGAACAATGGCAAAGTTAACCCCAGGTCTCAACAACTACAGGGGGAGAAACAAATAAACGAAAGAAAAACTTAAATTAACTAAAGCTCTTGATTTTCAGTATCTGGAAAATTAATTAAGCATAAACCTCAAGCAAACCGTTGAAAAAAAAGTACTAAACTAATAAGAGCGTCTCCTAAAATAACGAAAAAATTGGTACTACATAAAACTTCCTTAAATTCGAAAACTGAATATATAATTCCTAGATCTCAATCAAGAATTGCGAAAAACCAAATTTCAATGCAATTTAGAAAAGGATTATAAGTTTAAGATCTTATGCACAAATTGAGAAAATACCCTCATTTTGTTTACTCCGTTTGGGGGTCGAGATGATAGTTCAATTTAAACGTCAATTTATTACTACAACCTTGAGGTCAGGTCACAGATTCGTTTCCGATTTGTTCTTCACTAAGAAATGTAAAATAATTAATTTGAAATATAAGCAGCTAGAGAGAGAGAGAGAGAGTACTGAATTAAATCTTGGAGCTGTTGGGCACGAGTGCGAGGGTTGATGCCCTTGCGGAGAACATTTGGTTGCATTGCAAGTTTGTTCTGTTGGATCTGATCTTTCACCCAAGCAATGTCTTCTTTTGTTGCAGAGATTTGATAGTTAGATCGGTCGAAGGCTTGACGGCTGTCAGCGGTGGAAGTGATTGTGGTGGTGGTGGTGGAGGGAGTGGTGGAGGGAGTGGCGGAGATCGTGGAAGGAGCGGCGGGGCAGGAGGAGAGGAAAGGAATGAGGAAGAAGAGGAGAATGGCTGTTGCTGCAACTGATAGTGCTAGAACTGGAACTGTAACAACCACACCCTTCGACGGAGCCATTGCTGATTTGCTGTTTTCTTTTCCTGAAATTTGAGTTCTCTTTTGATCCCAAACGGAGCACGGGTTTGGAAATTGGCAGCTTGGCACTCAGAAGTCAGAACTCAGAAGGAGGATTGATGAGGAAATTTTGGTCATTTTGAAGAAGAGTGTGGCCCCAGATCAGAGCCGCACCTCATTCCACCTCACAGGCACATCCAACCATCTATCGGAAACATCTCTCGTAATTCTATCTTATTATTGATGGGAGATGTTCGCAATACACGGTAAGATGTGCTTGTGATGTTGGTGTGAAATACGGTATGTGAGGAACAGATTCCAATTCTTTAGATCAATCTCTACATTTTGGCTTCACCTCAAATTGATATCTACTCCTCACCTACATCTTATCATTTATTGGGAACATCTCCTCATAAATAATATATACAAGTTAAAGATGCTCCCTCAACGAGTTTGAATCACTTGTCAATAATATGCATTCCACCAATCTATCAACATCATCTGATGCCGTATATCTCATACATGGCGGGTTTCATTTTTATGATGGGTCCCAATCTCATGGTGAGATGTGCAGTGTTAAATAAAGTTGGTATAGATTGGAACGTGTTTTGTTGGCAGGTAATCCGGACTCGGTGACAACACTCTCACTTCCAATGATGTCACCGTATTGGGCCAAGCTCCTTTTCCGATCAAATCAGCCCAAACCCAGTTCAATATCCAGACTTGTCTACTTTCTAGACCATGGTTTTCAAAACTGGACTGAACCAGACTGTCGGACCAGAAAAACCAATAACCGTTCAGCCCCCTAGGTCCGGTTATACTATAAATCGTTTAATCTTTAAAACCCGTTGAAAAAGTCAGAAAAGTGCTAACCTGGGCGATCGAACCGCTAAACCGTTTGACTCAGGCAGCGGTTCGCGGGTTATAATTTTTATTTTCACGGATTTAAATAAAAAAAAACAAAAAACAAAATGACACCCATATCCCCAATCCCATCTCTTACGTTTAGGGTTAGAACGACCCCATTTTCATTCTAACCCTTCCCTCCTCTCAGCTGCCACACCCAACCGATCACCTGCAGCGGCCACAACCTACAGCGTCCGATGGCAATATACAACGACCGACGGCGATTCACGGTAACCAGCGACAGCGGTGAGCTTCATCTACAGCGGCCAACGTTGATTTTACAGCAGATCCAGCCGTAACAATTGTGGGTTGTGGTAGTAGCAGGTCCGGTGACCGACTTGCAGCGGCGGTGGATGATTTTGCAGCGGCAATTTTGCAACCTTACTGATGAAGCACGATCTGACTGCTCCCTGTTGGAGGTGACCTGGCTTCCAATAACGGTGGACTAGGTCGATCTACAAAAGAAGAATCAGAGAACTCAGGGTTGTTTGCCTGGCTAGAGAGCAGAGAAATCACACATACCGTGGGCCTCCGGGGGTAGAGCCGTTATATAGTGGAGTCCTCGCTGGTTTCGCGGAGCAGTTCCGGGATCCTCGTCACGATGAGATCCGTTTTTGCGTTAATGGGGGATAACTGATAGGGCTTATCAATTCTGATCGAAACGGGCAGAGAGGAGATAAGGCTTACCGTTACGAGGCGTGATCCCGCGAGGCTCGGAATTTGACGGCGAGATCTTTGGGGTTGCCATGTAGTGGTCTGTCAGTATTACACGAGCTAGTGCTCTTTAGATCCGACTCGGGTGAACACCGAAGTGCCTTGGGACCGAGGTGGTCCTGATGCGACCTTACACTAAGGTGAACTCATCCACTTACACCAAGGTGAACTCGTTCCGAGGTGGTTTGACTATCCAAACTCGATCTGTTGCGGACTTGGCATGTCGGGCTGAGCTGTCATCTTACTAGTTAGGTTGTGTCCACGTGTCCCCCTATTACTAGGTCGGGCCAAATCACCCTTCATCAATTGCCCCCCACTCCCCAAGCCGGGGGTCCCAACCCGGTGCGGGGAGTTCACGACGGGTCCAAGTGGATTTGGCACGAGGCCTAGGCGGTTTGTCGAGCGGATCAGTCGATTGGACCTGTTTGAACTTCCGGTTTAACCAGCAATAGCCCAGGTTGCGTCAGGTGTACGCGTGGACGTCACGCTATTTATGGACTCCACGGATGTCAAAAATGGGCTCAATCGATTTCATCCTCGGTCGTCGTGCAATCGGTTTTCACGTGAACCGTTATATCAAGTAGGTCACAGCCGTTGATCGCCTCGCGGAGAGCTATAAATAGGGGGTCGAGGGGCCCTTCTTCCTCGCCAAAAGTTGTAATTGAGCTCTCTCTGAGGTCGCGTTGGAGTCTTTCAGCTCGCTACTTCCTTCTTTGTATTCCGAGGTCGTCCTTCTCTTGGTGAGTTCGTGTTTTCCTTAGTTTGTTCTCCTTTGTTTTTTAATCATGTCTAGCTCTAGTCTAGATAGGCTCTTAGGTGACTCTAGTGAGGTCGAGGGTGCCGAGGTGCAGTCCGCGGCCCTTGCTAGGGAGGTCAGCTCGTCGCTGGGCGACTTCCCTCTATGGTCTTTAGAGGAAACTTCTGTTCCTGAAGTTGGGCCATCTCGGCCTGGGGACCCGAGGCTTGGGAGGAAGGACCGACCTCTAGAGCGGAGGTCCCATCTTCTTCCCGGGGTCGGGATCCGGACAACTTCGGTCCTTCTACCTTGACCTCGGATAGGTTAATGTATTTAGTAGCTCGCTATTGTCTTCCCGATAGCTTAGTCTTTAGTGTTCCTCTAGGTCAGTATCCTTGGGCTCACGATCCTAATGAGCTCGCGGTTTTTTAGGAGTAGCTCGCTGTCGGGCTGCGCTTCCCGCTCCACCCCTTCATTATAGAGATAGTCAAGTTTTTTAATATCACCATCGACCAACTACACCCGAACTCTATCCGGAACATAGTAGGTACTATCTCCTTGTTCCATGAGTACAACCGACCTCTGTCCCTAGACGTCTTCAGTTCGATCTGTTCGATAAAAAAGAATTCCACTTGTCTGCACGGGGACGTCAGACAAAGTTACTACATCTCTCCTCGGCCCGGGTTTAAAATCCCGTTCGGCAGCCCGAACAAGGTTCCGGCCTGGAAGAGGAGGTACTTCCTTGTCCGGAATCTTGAGGGATGGTCTTTTCCAACTCACTGGAGGGTGGCTATCAAGGATCCCGGGGTGACCTTAGATGCGGAGACTATGGCAGTTATCAACTCTTGGAGGGACCTCGGCCTGGAGATGAAAAATTTCTTGGCCAAGGAGAAGCTTGTGCGAGCTGGACTGAGCCCTCCTGGTAGGTCTCCACCTCGGTTTTTATTTTAACGTTTTCTTTAGTTCGCGGCTAACCTTTTCTCTTACTCTTGTAGTTACCATGCCGGAGGTCAATGGTAAGGACCTTCTCAAGAGCTTTCAGAGAGGGAAGAAGAGGAAGGCTTCGAAGAAGTCTCGTTGGGAGGCAGGTCCTTCTGCCCTTGCCCCATCCGAAGTCCATGCTCCAGAGCCAATTTCTGCCGAGCTCCCTGAGGAGGAGGTCCGCCCTCAACCCCCCATAGTGGACCTGGACGAAGACCAAGAGGAAGGCGTCCAGCCTCATGAGCCGGAAAGCACTTCCGCACCCAAGCCTGAGTCCCCCAAAGAAAGCATAATGACCCCTCGGCTTGGACTACTTAAGAGCAAGGATGCCATTTTTCCTGCCGAGGTTGCGGAATGGGCTAACATGCCCACAAGCCAGCTCGGAGGCCGGGTTGCCAGCTACTGCATGGTGGTAAGTATCTTACTTTACATTTTATTTCCTTGTCAACCTTTCAAACGTACATACCTTGGTTTTCTTTACTAGGTGAACTCCGTCATTCATTCGTTGATCTACCAGTCTGAGGTCTGCCTGAAGAAAGCTCGGGAAGCTGAGGAGAAGGTGCGGAAACTTTACCGCGAGCTATACATAGCTCGGGGCGAGGTTCTTCGGGCCAAGAAGGGAGCTCGAAGCCAACAGAAGCTGATCTTGGCCATGACCGAGGAGAAGCCGAAGCAACAAGAGCTGATCTTAGCAATGACCGAGGAGAAGCCGAAGCTTCAACGAGAGATCGAGAATCTCGAAGAAATGATCCGAGAGCAAACTGAGATCTTCGAGACTGCCATCCAATAGGCGCGAGCTGAAGAAAGAAGCCACGCCATCGACCACTTCAAGGAATCCTCGGAGTTCTACGATCTCCAGGTCGAATATGGACCGAGCTCCTACCGTTCTGGCTTCAAGCTGTGCAAGTATCTAATGCAGCAGAAATTCCCCGATCTTGACCTCAGAGTCGTCTCTATGTCTGACCTTACTCTCGAGGTGGCAGAGGCGATGAACGGAGAGCCCGACTCTTCTAAAGAAGAAAGTGATGACGAAGTGCTAGAGGACGCGAAGGAGCATATGGAGACCGACCTGCCTGGCAGTCCGCATGCATGATCCCTGCTTTTTCTTCTTTTTACTGTTTGGATGTACACCTTGAGGCCACCTAGTTCGGGTTATAATGAGATCTTTGTACTTAAAATCTTTTCATCAATGAAATAGAAACTTTTTTGACTAATCCTTGTGCAAAAATATTCTAAGTGTAAATGACTCCCAATCTGGCGAATTGAACCAGACAGTGGTAGGAGTAGGTGTATAGGTTACCCCGAATTGTCGAGCTACCGAGCTGGACAACAAGTAAGGATAACCAAAAATAAAATTTTTCTAAGTGGAGGTCACCCCGAACTGTCTACCCGGACTACTAGTAAGTGTAACTTAACGTAATGTATGCCAAGGTGAGCGACATTGCAGGGAATATACCCGACCTGTCCCGCACGGGCTACTCATTTAGATGCCAGTTGTCCCTAACAGGCCCAACCTATTGTTATATGCCGAAGTGGGCTAGACATCATAGGGCTTATACCCGAGCTGTCTATGCCTTAGGCATTAGAGGTACTTTAACTATGCCGAAGAAAAGACTAGGAGTTATCTGCCCATGTCGAGGAGGTGACTGGGATTTGTTCGCCCATGCCGAAGAGGTGACTGGGACTTGTTCGCCCATGCCGAAGAGGGAACTGAGACTTGTTCGCCCATGCCGAAGAGGTGAATGGATCTTATGTGGTTCCGAGGTCTTTTATCAGCTCGGAGCTTTAGTCCTTGGACTTCTAGGAGTGACTCGTAGTCCGCTCTCTAGTTCGGCGATCACAGGTAGTATTGCCTTAAGTTGCTGATGTTCCATGCTCGAGGTACCTGTTTTCCTTCTAAGGTTTCGAGCTCGTACGTACCTTCCCCGAGTACACGCCTTACTCGGTACGGACCTTCCCAGTTCGGTCTGAGCTTACCAACATCGGGCTCGGTACGAAGCTCGTCGTCGTTTACTTTTTCGTTGTATGCCTCCAGGCGTAGTATAGGCACCTCGATCTTGGCTGGGATCACCGCTTCCGTGCCATAGGTGAGGTTGAAGGGGGTTTCACCCGTGGTGGTCTTAACGGTAGTTCGGTAGGCCCATAATACACTAGGCAGCTTGTCTACCCATAGTCTCTTAGCTCGGGCTAAGCGGGCCTTTAGTCCACGGAGTATGGCTCTATTCGTGACTTCTGCTTGCCCGTTTGCCTAAGGGTGTGCCACCGAAGTGAAGTTCTGCTGTATCCCCATCTCGGTGCACCAATTCTGGAACTTGATGTCCTTGAACAGCTTTTCGTTGTCGGGGATAAGTACCCGAAGACATACTATATTCTTCCAAAAGAAATTTTGTATGTTGCGGGCTGTGATCGTTGTTAGGGGTTCCGTCTCCACCCACTTCGTGAAATAATCAACTGCTACTAGCAGGAATCTCCTATGTCCTGTCGCTAGCGGGAATGGGCCAAGAATATCGATCCCCCACTGTGCGAAGGGCCATGGGCTGGTGAGATATTTGAGGTCGGCAGCAGGTCGGTGGTGGATGTTGGCGTGCCTTTGACACTTGTTGCACTTCTTGACGAGTTCGACTGCGTTTGCCTTCTTCGTGGGCCATTAGTACCCCTGTTGCAGCGCTTTCTAGGCAAGAGCTCTACCCCCCAAGTGACTGCTACACAAGCCTTCATGAGTGTCGCGGAGAACGAGCTCAGCCTCTGAGGGTCGCAAGCAACGCAAGTAGGGGAGCGTGAAAGATCTTCGGTACAGCTGTCCGTCTATGATAACGTACTTTGCTGACTAACACTCTACCCTTGGGCCGCATTACGATCTACAGGAAGGGTCTTGTGAAGCAGATAGCTCGTGAGTGGGTCAAATCAACTCGGCTCTGCTTGTACTACAGGAGCGACCTCTTTTGCCCCCTCGAGAATGCTAGGTCGAGGCAGGTCCTCTATGTACACGGTCCTCATTGTGTTACTACTTGTGCTGGCTAACCGGGATAAGGCGTCGGCCTCAGCACTCTCGGACCTTGGGATATGCCTGACGAAGTAGGATAAGAAGCCGTGCTGAACTTCTCTAACCTTGGATAAATAGGCAGCCATGGTGGGGTCGCGAGCTTCATACTCGCCGTTGATCTAGTTGACCACGAGCTGGGAGTCGCTGCAGATGATGAGGTGTTTAGATTTTACTTCTTTGGCTAAGGTGAGCCCGGCTTTCAACGCCTCGTACTCTGCTTCGTTGTTGAAAGTTGTAAATCCGAACCGGAGCACGTATTCCAGTTTCACCCCGCTTGGTCCGTACAGAATTATGCCCGCTCCTCTTCCTTGTTGGTTAGACGAGCCGTCAACATGGAGGATCTAGGGCTCTGATGTGGCTCATTGTGACACTAGCAAGTGATCTAGTCGTTCAAGTAGTAAAGTAGTGAATAAAGTATCGTTCCCAGGAGGATTTAGGAAACAATTACCAATACTAAAATGGACACTTCTTATCTGATCAACAACAAATCAAAACTTTATTCAAAAGCTACAAATCCTAAACTAAAATCTATATAAATTATTGGCCCAATTGCCTTCAATTCAGGTTAGAAGAGTAAGCAGTTAATGTCAATCTCAAAATTCAGCAATCAATCAAATTGAACCATTCGAATAGATCATGATTGAGCCTTGGTTTGGTGACACCCCAAGGTCATGAACAATCTCTCTCAAGTGCATGTTCATCCTATGCAAGAGTGACTGTTCTTCTATCTCTAACAAGAATCTAATCCCCATGCATGCATTTCTTCAAACACTTCTAAGGCATCAATTCAAATCTGAATTGATCACCAACTGAATTGTGCAAGTTATCTCTAACCTTGCATCCAAGTTATCTCTAAGAATTCCAAGCTTAAATCTATTCGGCCAATCTGAAAAGTTGCAGATTTGAATTATCTTTCAAGCAATTCAGATCTTGTAATCTCAGATCTGAGAATTCAGATATGAGTTTTGAAAGTTTAATTGGCTGAATTGATCTACAATTAACCCCTAATCAAGAAACTTCAAGAACAATTCACACGCATTCGAATGAATAAAAAAGAAATTGATTGCTGAACTGAAATTTTACAAACTTAATTACATCAAGAAAGAATGAAAGAGGGAGAAAGAAAATAAAATTACAACAAGGAAGCTGAATTCAAATCAAAGGAAAATGAAACTAAAATGTAATTATTTCAATAGATCTCTGAATAAAAAACCCCCAATTTCGAACTCACCTTCTATTTTTGCTAGTTTGACTTGAACTCCTTCAACCCTTCTTCTTCTCCTCCTTGCGCCTAGCCCTTCTTCTCTTCTCTTCAAGGTATTCGAACCTCTAGGAGTGGGAGAGCCTTTCTCTCAAGCAATTGAACACCTTCCCCCTTCTAGAGGCCTCCTTATATAGATTTTCAAGGGGGCTCTTGCCCCTTTTTGAAGCCTCTAGAATGGGGTGTATTACACCCATTTCTTGAACTTTCTAGAGTTCTCTTGAAAGACTTCTAAGAGCTGCCGCTCCTAGCTCTTTGGGCTGCTATTTGGGCTACACTTAGGCTCCCTCTTAGCACATGATAGCTACACTCTAGGCTGCCCTTTTGGGCTGAGAATGGGCCTTCTCTGTTGGGTCAAATTTTACTCTTTGCTAGGCTTTCTTTTTTTGGGTTTTTTCAAGGAATCAACTTGTACTTTTTGGGCCGAAGTGTGCTCTCTTGCTTCCATAATCGGGCTGGGCTGAAATTGGTCTTTTTGGACATTTTTTTCTTACCTTTTGCCTTTTTTTCTTGGATTAATTACCCCCGAAATCTTTTCTTAGCATTAAGCTAAATTAGGGAAAAATTAAATAAAACCGACATAATAATCCATGCAAAGTCCTCATAAATTAAAGATAAATTGTATGTTTATCAAATACCCCCACACTTAAACTTTTGCTTGTCCTCAAGCAAAGACATCAGCCATAAACTGAACATTCCCCCCTTCTATTCTCACCTTTTATCTATTCTCACCATTTACCCGGTGAATGTTTAGGATAGAAATGCATTGAGTAGTCGGGGAACTTTTGTAAGTGTTCAGCTCTTATTCCTGTAAATTACCATTTAACACATGTATAAGATCCTAGGAATAGAGAATATGAAGTTCTTCAAAGTCCAGCCTTCACTCCCAATCAATATATAAATCAACTCCTTAATTGTCAAAGTTAATAATCTAATTGCACTAAGTTTCACATATGTAACTATATCTTAATGAGAGTTCAACTTTAGTATGCCCCTTTGAACCTCAGCTATCACCATAATTACTTATTTCTAGGGGTGAGTGCATTTTATGCTCCGTCTCACCATTTTCTTCTTCTTTTAGTGTGAGTGCATTTTATGCTCCGTCTCACACTCTTCTTATTTTTTTTTGGTGTGAGTGCATTTTATGCTCCATCTCACACTGGTCACATGCTTGACGTAGATAACATGACTCATGTTCTGAGCTGCTAATTTTACTATTCAGCTCAAAATAGCGAAGTCAATTTGGGCTCAATTATTGAACCTCATGTATCAGAAGTTCAGATGCGCACTAGCTTTCTTGATCATTAACAATGAAATCAAGTGCTTTCATACACATGAAGGTAGTTAAGGCTAGTTATGCTAAAAGACATATTCAGCTCCCCCTTTTTCTCATGCATATACTAAGTTAGGTCGTTTACAAGAATAAGAACTTAACAAATACATTGGTCTCCCTCAACTCGTTGTATTCCTTATTAAAAATCACATGATAAATAGCAATGAACTTGAGGGGACCCAGTCTACTTGGATATGTCATTGCATGCATATGTGTGTTGGGGTGAATGAGGTGCATGGTTTCAGCCCCCACACCCTAGCCTCAGGCTCACTCCCCCACACTTAAGACGAACATTGTCCTCAATGTTCCTAGTGTTAGGGAGTAATAATAAAACTAGCAAGAGCATCATCAATTAATAGGAGGTGATGGAGGTAGATTTGACCCGACCCCTTGGTTGTTCAACACGTGGAAGAAACCGGGGTGGCCTGGCAGGAACGTCAGCTCGGCACGGGGACATAGCACGGCCATCCCAAGAAGAGGCCCGAGCTCCCGAATTCCCCAAGAAGAGGCCCGAGCTCCCCAAAAGGAACCCACACTTCCTGGGAGGTGAAACTCGAGCTCTCCCTAAGAAACCCGAGGTTAACAGAGAAGCCCGCAAGGGGCAAAGCCCAGACTAACCCACCTCGGGTCGGTCTGGACTATATGCCGGCACCTCGGGACAATAGGACCCATTCGAACTCAAGACTTCACCTCACGAACCACTCCGACACCTCGGCTCCAGGTCGCGCAATTGTGAAACCGTACCTGACAAGTCCGTACTCTGAGGAAGAACGCCTGACTGGTCTGGATTTGACAGATGGCAACCACGCCGTAACGGCCACCTACTACCGCCATCTCAGTTGTGGAAGAGACGGCTCTGACAGAGAGGACAGTGGCGGTTATGTCTGCCCCCCCCACAGAGGCGGTTATACCTGACTTGGCAGAAACTTGGGAGTGAATGCACCAGGTGGTTATAAAAGACCTTCTTCCCCAGAGAAAGAGGTATGTGATATTTGCGCTTTCTGGTCTTGAAATCTATTATTTTCCCTTGCCTTCTCAAGAGTATTAACTTGAGCTTCGGAGTATTCCTACCGGGTTCCTCCCTGGAAATCTCCAATTTCTTCCTTGTTTTAGGCATCTTCGACTCCGTCAGAGGCAAGGTTACTGGCAGCTAAGACCGACTGGATTGTGCACCATCATTTGGTGCCGTCAGTGGGAAAAACTTCAAAAAGCCTCCCCTAACCTTTAACTCTCTTCAAAAGAAAACTTTAGCATTCATGGCTTCCTCCGGCAGTGGCAGACATAACGTCGACTTGAATGCTGTAGGAGAACACCCCCAGCCCGCCACTGTGTGCATCGAACAGTTCACCGTCCCCCTCTCGGCGGACGGAATCCCTAGCCTCAATGCGCCACGAACAGTGGTGCCTGTGAATGTTCCCCTTCCCCCCTCTATTGAGACAACCTTCGCCGAACCGACCGTTGTCCCTCTGGCGACCAGCCAGAACCAGCTTGATGACTTGATGCAATGCATGCGGGCCATGCAAGCCCAAATGCACCAGTTTCAACAACACCAACTCCATCAGCAGCAAGTACTGCACCACATTTCTCAGCACCAGTACCAACAGCAGTTCCCCTAACTACCTCAGAACTTGCCACAGCTCCCACCTCGGCACCCTGCTGCCTGGTAAGTCAAGCCCTCTCCTCAGGGCGGGCGCCTTCACCGAGGGGAGGCTTCTCAAGCTCTAAACCCCGCCAGAAGCCAGACCTCATCCCCTGGCAGGAGGGGAAGACTAACTTCCCCCACTTCGCAGCTCGCGAGTGGATTGGGAACCTCCCAGCCAATCAAGTCGGCACCACCTCGGCGCTCTAAGTTCGGGCTCCCGCTCGTGGAGAACTAGTTCGACGCCCTGGCCGCAGACTACCCCCAGCAGTCCGAGCCCGTTGAGCTCGGCAACACCGAGGCAAGCAGTGCCAATTCCGGACCATCCAAGCAGTAGCGGAGGCGCCGACGGAGCCGCCGAACTACCACCCATGTCCTGCCTGAGTTCCAAGGTAAAGAAGAAGCAAGCTCGGACGAGGTAAAGGTTGATCCTATTCTTTTAGTCCCTTCCCCCCTGTCATCAGAACTCCTCGCCGTTCCCATGCCCAAGGATTTCAAATTCCCCCCACTAGACAAATATGATGGGTCCTTTGACCCCAGTGATCATGTTGATGCTTTCCAGTCCCAGATGCACCTGGCGAGGGCCAGCAAGTCCTGCATGTGCGTGGCCTTCACTACCACCTTCATGGGAGTGGCCCGCACCTAGTATAGGAACCTGGCCCCCGGGTCGATAAGGAGCTGGACCCAGTTTGTGCAATTCTTCACCGTGCACTTTGTTACCAGCAAGCGGTGTCCCTGAACCGAGGAGAGCCTCCTCGGGATAGTCCAGAGGGAAGGAGAATCCATCCGAGGCTTTATCAAACGGTTCAACGACGCATGCTTGCAGATACCGCGCCTAGACCCCGTAGTACAGCTCGCGGGCTGAGATCCTGATGACGATCAAGGATGCCCCGTACGTGAAGTGGCCACCTCGTCTGAAAGGGAACCCTAATGAGAGGAACAAAAATTTGTATTGTAGCTTTCATAGAGACCACGGTCATAGCACCGAGCATTGTAAGAATCTCCACGACGAGATAGAGGAACTTATCCGTTGCGGGTACCTAAGAAATTTTGTACAACATAATAATAAAAACAATAATAAGATAGGTCGGTAGGGGGAACACAGCAGAGATGCCCCCGAGTCCAGCGGTCGTCCAGCAGAACAGTCACAAAAGCAGCCCCTGGAGGAAAGGCCGGTTCGGGGAATGATTCATGTGATCGTTGGAGGATCGATTGTAGCAGGATGCACCTCGGCAGCAGCTCGGGCATCAACCCGTGAGGCCGCCAGAGAATAACAAAATCCCCCAAAGCGACCAAGGACGGAAGACCCCATATACTTCACCGAGGACGATGCGCGCGGGGTTCACTACCCCCACGATGACGCCCTCGTCATAAAGGTAAAGATCAATGACTTCGAGGTCAGACGCGTACTTGTTGACTCGGGCAGCTCGGCAGATATTCTCTTCAAAGCCGCGTTCGACCAGCTTCAGTTGCAGGGAAGTGACTTGAAGCCCGCGAACACTCCTTTGGTGGGCTTCAGTGGAGAAGAAGTCAGGCCCCTTGGGAAAGTGACAGTACCTGTGGAAGTCTGCACATGGCCCTGCGTAGTCAGACTCAACAACGACTTCCTGGTGGTCGCGACCCCCTCCACATACAATGCCATAATAGGTCGGCCGATCACCCATATCCTACGAGCAGTGGTCTCCACTTATCATTTGGCAATGAAGTTCCCTACAGACTTTGGTGTGGGGGTAGCGCGGGGCGACCAGCTCGAGTCTCGCAAGTGCTATGTTGTTGCCCTACAGGAAAAAACCAAGATGGTCGGCGACCTCGAACTGGAGCGGCCTACAGAGTAAGGTGAAGAACGAGCTGCGCCCATGGAAGAAACAGTCGATGTTCCGACCTCATCCGTAGACCCAGCTCGGACGCTTCAGATCGGTGTTTCCATCCAGGAACCCCTACGAACCGAACTGGTAAGTTTCTTACTTCAAAATTTAGATATTTTTGCATGGTCCGCGGTAGATATGCCCGGTATAAACCCCGACCTTATAACTTACAAGCTGAATACTGACCCTGTAGTTAGGCCCATTAGACACAAGAAACGCAACCTAGCCCCAAAACGCTGGAGGGCGGTCGATGAGGAGGTCGAGAAGCTCCTCGCAGCAGACTTCATAAGGGAAGTTCATTACCCGAGTTGGGTGGCCAACCCTGTTCTGGTAAAGAAGGCAAACGGCAAGTGGCGCATGTGCGTCGACTACATCGACCTGAACCGAGCTTGCCCAAAAGATTGCTTCCCCCTCCCCAGGATCAACCGCCTACTGGATGCGACGTCAGACACGAGTTGCTAAGCTTCCTGGATGCCTACTCAGGCTACAACCAAATCAGGATGGATCCGACCGACGAGGAAAAAACCGCCTTCAAAACCGAGTTCAGTCTATACTGCTACAAGGTTATGCCCTTCGGGCTGAAAAATGCCGGGGCAACCGTTCAAAGGCTTGTGAACAAGTTGTTTCAACCCTTAATTGGCACAAAGATAGAATGTTATGTAGACGACATGGTTGTCAAAACACAGTTTTCGCATGAATTAATACAAGATTTGCATTATGTCTTTCAAATCCTGCGTCAATTTAGCATGAAAGTAAACCCAAACAAGTGTGTCTTCGGAGTCACCTCGGGTAAGCTCCTAGGGTACATCGTCAACCGGCGCGTTATTGAGGCCAACCCGGACAAAATAAAGGTCATCCTAGATATGAGACCACCCTGAAAAATGAAAGAGGTTTAGAGGTTAAATGGCAGAATAGCCGCTCTGAGTCGTTTCATGTCCAAATCGGCAGACCGCTGCCTGCCCTTCTTCAAAGCAATGAAAAGGAAGGGGTTCGAGTGGAACCCAGGATACCAGCTCGCGTTTGACGAGCTCAAAAGATACCTCGCAAGTATCCCAGTTTTGACCCGGCTCGAAGAAGGTGATGTTTTAGAACTGTACCTCTCGGCAAGCGACGAAGTGGTCAGTTCGGTACTGATAAAGGAAGTAGATCGGGTCCAACGACCCATCTATTATGTTAGTAAAGTATTGCATGGAGCAGAGACGAGATATCCAGAGATAGAAAAGCTAGCCTATGCGCTGGTCATTGCGGCCTGGAAACTCCATCCATACTTCCAAGCCCATACCATTATTGTCCTCACCAACAAACCCTTGAGGCAAGTGTTGCTCAGGCCCGGGGTCTCCGGTCGATTGACGAAGTGGGTCATCGAAATCAGTGAGTATGACCTCTAGTACAAGCCATGAACTGCTATCAAAGCCCAAGCCTTGGCGGATTTTGTAGCAGAATGCACATTCAGCTCCGAGGTCCTTAGTCCGGTTGAGCACGAGGCTCCAAGTTCGGGGGAGCTCAATGCTCCCAGGCCGGTTGAGTCCGAGCACCGTGAGGTCGCATCCAGTTCGGTATCTCTCCTGGTTAGGCCAAGCACGAATTGATATGAAGAGCCATGGATCCTTCACATAGATGGCTCCTCAAATCAGCAGGGCAGCGGAGCCAGTGTAGTTCTCTGCGGCCCGAGTGACACGAAACTGGAGTACGCACTACGCTTTGAGTTCACGGCATCCAATAATGAGGTGGAATACGAGGCGTTGATAGCTGGGCTAACCCTGGTACAAGAGGTAATAGCGAAACACATAGTTATTTGCAGCGATTCCCAGCTTATGGTTAACCAAGTTACAGGCGAATACGAGGCCCGCGAACCAACAATGATCACCTACTTAGCAAAAGTAAAAGAGGCTCTGCTTAACTTCCAGTCACACTTCATCTGGCAAATCTTGAGGTCAGAGAATGCTGAGGCCGACGCCCTGTCCTGGTTAGCCAGCACCAGTGACAACACCATGAGAACCGTGTACATAGAGAACGTACCTCGGCCTAGCATTCTCAGGGGGGCAGAGGAGTTCGCTCTTGTCGCCCAAGCAGAGCCGAGCTGGATCGATCCACTCACGAGCTTCCTGGTACATGGAACCCTCCCTGTAGACCGCAATGCCGCTAGGAGGGTAGAGCGCCAGGTAGCCAAATATGTCAGAATAGACGGACGGTTGTACCGAAGATCCTCCACGCTCCCCTACCTACGCTGCTTGCGGCCTCCTGAAGTCGTGCTCATACTCCACGACATTCTTGAAGGCCTGTGTGGCAGACACCTGGGGGGCAGGGCCCTCGCTCAAAAAGGATTACGACAGGGGTACTATTGGCCAACAATGAAAGCAGACGCCGTTGAGCTAGTCAGGAAGCATGTCAATATTCACCACCAGCCCGTCGCCGACCTCAAGTATCTCACCAGCCCATGGCCTTTCACACAGTGGGGCATCGACCTACTCGGGCCATTCCCGCCAGCAACGGGTGGGAGGAAGTTCCTAGTAGTGGCGGTAGATTACTTCACAAAGTGGGTTGAAGCTAAAACTCTCGTAACAATCACAACTCGAAATGTCCATAACTTCTTTTGGAAAAACATAGTGTGCTGCTTTGGGTACCCCGGATACTAATCTCCAACAAGGGCAAGCAGTTCAAAGACATAAGATTCCAAGAGTGGTGCCAAGACATGGGGATCCAGCAAAACTTCACGTCGGTCGCGCACCCACAAGCAAACGGTCAGGCAGAAGTCACGAACAGAGCTATTCTCCTCGGACTAAAGGCCAGGCTAGACCGAGCTAAAGGGTTATGGGCGGACGAGCTATCCAGCATTTTTTGGGCATACCGAACTACAGAGAAAACTGCCACCAGAGAAACCCCCTTCAACTTCACATATGGTACGGAGGCAGTCATCCCAGCCGAAATCGAAATCCCTTCACTTCGGTTGGAAGCATACAACGACAATACCAATAACGACGAGCTACATACCAACCTCGACCTGCTCGATGAGGTGAGGGACCTTGCATACATCAGGACCGCAGCGTATCAGCAAAGGGTAGCTCGGTACTACAACGCCAGAGTCAAGAAGCGGAACTTCTGCGTCGGCGACCTGGTTCTCCGCAAGGTCGTGGTACCTGAGCTCGGCGTTGGCAAGCTCGGGCCGAACTGGGAAGGACTCTACCGAGTAAAGAGAGCACTCGGAGGAGCGTACGAGCTCGAGACCCTGGAGGGTAGGCAAATACCTCGAGCTTCGAACATCGTCAATCTAAGGCGATATTACCTATAAGCTACCGAATTGGGCGGACTGTGAGCCGCTCCCAGAGCCTAAGGGCCAGAATGCCGAGGTAACAAAGACCTCGACGCTACAAGACCCGGTCGCCTCTCCGGCATGGGCAAAAAACCTAGGAAAATATCCTAAGGGCTAAAGCGTCGAGCTGAGGATGACCTCGGGACCTCATCAACGCAAGCTAAGCACCAAGAAGAGCAAGCAGCACGGGTATGAAACCCAGGGTGTATAGTTCGCTCCAAGCCAGGCCTACTAAACTGATGTTTACTCAGGCGGAGTACAAATCGGGCATATAGCCTTACTATGTTGACCCGCCTCAAGCCTTGTTTTGGGGACCTAATTCTATATAGCTCGGCAATATAATCACCTCGGCAAAAGAAGAATAGTTGCACAACACAAGCAGAAAAAGTACTTCATTACTAATGTTTGCTTTACAGTGTTAAAAAAAAGATGATGAGCTCGCATGCTCGATACATATCACTTCGGGCTCACAGGCCCGGTACACCACTTCGGGATATCCCCGTTGCCCTCAGAAGGGACTTCGGCAACACTCGGATGGTTAACCTCGTCATCAGAGTTGGGATCTTCATCGGCCGCAGCCATCTCCGGAGTGATACGCGAGGTGGTGATAGCACGAATGTCAAGTTCGGGGTAGGAATGCCTTATCATCCACCGGCTCAGTTGGAAGCCCCTCCGGTATGAGCCCACCATCAGGTTGTCGAAGCGCTCCGACGCTATGTAGTCATTGACGGCCTTCACCTTGGTGTCCTCAAGGGCCTAGAAGAAGATCTCGGACTTCTCCTTGATGTCGGCCTTGAGGTATTCCACCTCGTGCTCCAGGCTCCCTTTTGAGGTCGCGAGGTGTTTCACGACAAGCCTCAGGGCACCTTTCTCCCTTCGGTATCTCTCCAACTCACTCCTCTGAGCTGAAGTCTCGCCCTCAAGACGCTAGACCCGCTCACGAGCTAATCCCAAAGCCTCTTCGGCAGTTTGCGCCCGCTCCCGAGCTGATTCCAAGGCCTCCTCGGCAGCCTGTGCCCGCTTCAGTCTGCATTCTGCTTGGATAATTAGGGCATGGATGGAGGAGTTCGCCTGCCAAGCAAGGAGTCAGTTCGGAAAGAAAGTAAAGAATGAAGGAAAAATCACAAAGGGAAAACCGCGTCAACTTACCACCATGACATGAGACGCAGCACGAGCGCCGATGTGACTTGGAGGTAGCTTGGACCATGCCGCGACCTCGCCTGGGTAAACAGCCTTCTTACTCTTCCGAAGAGCACAGCTCGGAGTCAGCACACTGCCAACCCCCTCCTGGCTCCCCGAGCTGGAAAACATTGTCGGAGTTTCTGTGGTTTCGGCTTCTCGAGCCTCCGTGACGACGGGCTCCGCTGCCACTTCGGGGATGGGCCCCGCCGCCTTAGGTTCCCTGGGAGAATCTTGGTTGATGACCAGAGGGTGGCTCGGGGCTTCGGATTCCACTGCCCGAGGAGACTCCACGCGAGCACGCTTGGTGACTCGTTTCCTCCTCTTCAGACCGTCAAGTAGGTTGGCACCGCGGGTCTTCTCCGCCTCCATGATACCTGCGAAAAAGGGCTCGACATCAGTACAAAAAAATAAAAGAGAAGGAAACTAAGTAAAGAAGCCTACCCGGACTCAGACCGACCTGAATAAGTTTAGCTTCCGAGAGGTATTCTTCGCACTCAAGCTCGACCTGGGCCCAGGACTGAAATGTCTCCGCCATGTCTTTATCCAACATGACGCCGGGGTCAGGGACAACCACCCTCCATTGAGTAGGAAACAACCACCCCGTAGCGCTTCGGACCACGAAGTAGTCCCGCCTCCACGCCGGGACCTTGTTCGGGAGTTTGTGAAGAAGCTTGAATCCTGGGTGGGGAGACAGGTAGTAAGCCCGCCTGTGCTTGGGAAGGAAGCTCGCTTGTTTTTTGAAAATAAGAAGAGCAGAGAAAATTTCTAAGTCCAAAGGTATGACATATTCGTAGTAGAGGGATATGGTCCCGATGACGTTGCGAATAAAGTTCAGGTGAAGCTGACCGACTGAGACACCGAAGTGGTTCAAGACTTCGACGATTAGAGGGTGAAGAGGAAGGCGCAACCCGGCAATGAGATGCTCCCAGAAGACCACGATCTCATCTGGACCATGCTCCCAAGGGAAGTTGCCCGAAGGTATGCTATATACATACTCCCCGGGCAGGTTGAACTGACGAATAAGGGACCGAAGTCTCCTAGACATCATGGTGGAGGGTCCGAACGTGTCCGGCATCCGAACCCGACGAGAAGTGGACTCTAGACTACCCGGGGTAACCCGGGCTGAAGGCCCTACCTCGTGCTCATCCAGAAGGTTGTCAAAAGAGTCAGCCCGACCTGAGGCCTCTGCCTCAGGCCCGTCCAAGAGGTTATCTAAGCTACCCGAACTACTTGAACTAGACATCGCAAAAGGAAAGGAAAGGAAATCGAGAAAGGCTAAGGGAACTCACCAAGGAAACGACCCCGAATTAGGGAAAGTGACGCGAGCTGAGGACCCTGAACGCAAGCTCAAGGAACGATCGCTGAATATTGGCGAAGGAAAAGTGACCAGGGACCCCACTATTTATAGCCGCTGTACTCGCGCATCAACGGTCGAGATCAAAGCCATCCAATGGCTCTCAGGAAAATCGGTTGCACGACCCCCTTGGTGAAATCAGTTTAGCGCGAACTTTTGACGTCTGATAGTTGATAAATCGTTTGACGTCCGCGCGTGAGCTGTACGCGACCCGGGCTGACTCTGGTGAAGTCGCGCTAATCCTAGCCGAACCAGGGGCATCGACAGGTCAGATCGGGAAATCTCCGAGCTGGACTAAGCACACCACGGAGCAAATCCACCCGTCAGTCCGTGAACTCCCCGCGCCGGGTCAAGACCCTAGACACGAGGAGTGGGGGCCAATTGATGGAGGTAGATTTAACCGAACCCCTTGGCTGTGCGACACGTGGAAGAAACCGGGGTGGCCTGGCAAGAACGTCAGCTTGGCACGACAAAAGAGGTATGTGATATTTGGGCTTTCTGGTCTTGAAATCTATTATTTTCTCTTGCCTTTTCAAGAATATTAACTTGATCTTCGGAGTATTCCTATCGGGTTCCTCCCCGGAAATCTCCAATTTCTTCCTTGTTTCAGGCATCTTCGACTCCGTTAGAGGCAAGGTTACCGGCAGCTAAGACCGACCAGATTGTGCACCGTCAGGAGGTGTTTAGAGGACTTCCCTGAAGATCATTCTTAAATTCTACAATATGCTATCGATGGGAAGCTTCTTATGCTAGAAATCACTTTCAAACTAGAAGAGGAGATCAATAGCTTTATTCAATTAAATTCTAAGAAAAACTTACTAAACTTAAATGTTATGAATGCAAAAGAAAGACAGAAAGCAAGTAAGGCAGTTTTATGACTAAGCATCTGAATTGGGAATTCTCCCAACAGCCTCTTGTTCCCTTGGGTTTACCACGGTGTTGCTTGGTAAGGTACCCGAAACCCTTTCTGAAATCATCTGTGCCAACTGCCCAACCTGAGCTTCCAAGTTCCTTATCGATGTTTCGTTATTCTGAAATCTAGTTTCCACACTAGTTATGAACTTGGTCATCAGCTCCTCTAAGTTAGATTTCGGTTCTGGCTGATGGAAGTTTTGGTGAAAAGGCTTCGATGCATGCTGATTCTGCCATGGCTGATTCAGATGGTCTCTCCATCCGGGGTTATGGGCATGATGGTATTGATTTCCTGGCTGCCTTGCAAAGTTGCCAACAAAGTCTACCCTTTCCGTGGACTGAAAAGACTGATTGCCAACTTGGCATTCAGTGCTATTATGGCTTCCCCCACACTTATCATAAGGCAGGGACTGTACATGCATGGCTGCTATCTGCATTTCATCTAACTTTTTGCTATGTGTTCCAAGTTGACCAAATAGAGCCGTATAAGTATCAACATTATGCAGGCCATGCTGCTTCCTAGCTTGGGTTCTTTCAGAATGCCATTGATAATTGTTGGCTGCCATTTCTTCAATGAGTGCATGGGCAACCTCAGGAGTCTTATTGTTTATGGACCCTCCAGCTGCAGCATCTAGTATGGTCTTATTTGACTCGGTAAGACAATTATATAAGGTCTGCACTTGCAGCCATATGGGAAGAGCATGGTGGGGAACTCTCCTCAGCAGCTCCTTGTATCGTTCCCATAACTCGTATAAAGGTTCCCCCTTTTGTTGGAAAAATGTAGTGATATCATTCCTCATTTTAGCAATTTTAGAAGGGGGAAAATACTTAGAGAGGAAACGGCTAGCCATTTCATCCAACGTAGCTATTGATCCCGATGGTAATGAATTCATCCATGCTTTGGCTTTATCCTTCAAAGAGAATGGGAATAACCTCAGCCTAATGGCATCATCACTTACCCCATTTTGTTTGAAGGTGTCACATATTTCTAAAAAGTTAGCAATATGTGCGTTGGGATCTTCGTGGGCCATTCCATAAAATTGCACAGTGTTTTAAATCATTTGTATAATGGCAGGTTTAATCTCAGAGTTGTTAACAACAATAGTAGGCCTGATAATGCTGGAAGCAGCTCCAATGAGTGAGGGTTTGGCATAATCCATCATGGTTCTCTGTTCAGCCATTTCTTGAGCTTCTTGAGCTTCTTGTTGGACTTGTCTAGCTGCTCTTAGACGGACACGGAGAGTTCTTTCAATCTCCGGGTCGTAGAGGATCTCCTCCAGCTCGACTCTGATTGTCATAAACTGTGAAAGTCAAGGCAATAAAAAAGCCAATACAACAGAATATAAATGTAAACTTATCATAACTGAGATATGTACAATGATTTACTAATCATAAATAATTTTGATTATTAAGAGGGATCCGAACCAGCAATCTTATTATGAGGATTTTGCAAGAGAGATCATGAGCTTTGTTCTAACTAAAAATAATTTAAACCAAGTAATAAAAATAATTTAAACCAAGAGAGATCAAAAGAATGTAAGTAATCCTAATCTAGCATCCATTTACAAGTTAAAGATTACTGTACAAGAGAAATTTACAAAACCAAGAAGTCTAACTTCTATCCAACAAGAGAAACTTCAAAAATAAGATAAAAGTCAAGCAATAAACTGATAGAATGGAAAACTACCAAAGTTATTTGTGCTCAGATCTGCAATTTGATTTCAGCAATGTAATAGAGTGTATGCATATCTTATCCACAAATTTTGCAGACTAGAAAAATAGAGCTCCATTACTGAAACTTAGACCAGCATTCAAGTGTGAAATAGATCATAAGTGGAAAAGAGAGCTAGCTAAATTATCAATGGAGTTTATTACACACTATGAAAAGAAGTAACAATCTAAAATCTATTGTAATCAGATCTAAAATCATTGCTGAAATTAGGATCTTTAGGCTGTTCTTCAGGCTCTTATAGAATTAGACCCGAAGTCTTAGCTTTTGAGAACAGTCTTGCAAAAAAAACCTAATATCAATACGTCTGAAATATGATGCAATTAGGTCTGAAATAAGTCTGAACTCAAGAGCTTAAGATTTCTCATTTCAAGACCCAACTTATATGTCTTGTAAGCCTCAATTATAGACTTGAAATCAGATCAGTAAACTTACCTATGGAGAATAGCAACCTTTGGATCTAAATTCATATCTAAAATTGCAGTAGTCATTTATACTGAAATCAGTAGTTATTAGCATTCAAATAACCACTTGATTTTAGATCATAAATGATTTTGATTATTAAAAGGGGCTCTGAACCAACAATTTTATTTACATCCCTTAATTGCAGCATCTGAATTCAGATACAATTCAACTGAGTTCAGACCTGCAATTCTTTTGGATTGTTGGTGCAGAAAAATTAACAAACAAATAATAATTGGAGTCTGAATTGAATATACACTTATTGGAACTATTGCACACTATTGCATATATCCATTCACATCTACTAGACTGAGGGCTGCTTATCAGAGCTGAATTGCCAAGGTGCCTTCAGAGGACCTAAATTGAGCTATAACCAGACCTGAGCCAGGTTTGGGTTCAGGTTTGTAAGCTATGCAAGTGTATGGCTCATAATCTTGAAGAACTTCTTTGACCTGAAATCAAGTATGATGTGCTTATACCCTGTATATGCTGCTGCAATTCGGACTAATGACAGCAGTTCAGTTCACAGTTGATTCAGCCCATGTTTTGCTTGAAATTTCTTACAGGTCCATACAAGTGTAAATCAACCCATAGCTTTCTAGTTTATGTATATCAAGCTATTCGGTCCACACAACTTTTGCAGAAACCTGAAATCAAGTCTGCATTACATTGCTGCAAATTAGCAGGTCTGAGTTCCAGTTCAGATCAGACCTCATATCCATTCTCAATAGACATCAGAGCTGGCCATCATAGAAAGAAAAAAAAATTGAAATTAAGGAATATCCAAGAGTGTGTGCGGGTGGTTGAAAGCACAAACCTGACCTGAAATCAGGTCTTCTAACTGTTGTACTGTAGCAGCCCTGCTACAGATCTGAATGCTAATAGAATGCACTGCTGCTTTTTATTGAATATTTTGAGGCATCACAATTATTCAATCCAAACACACATCTTTAGCTAATTTAGATTGGGTACAAGTGGATAAAGCCAAGAATTAAGTCCACCCAAAATTCAAAATGTGCTCTGTATCAGTTCAGTCCTCAACTGCAATTCGGATCTGTACCAGTTCAGATCTGAATTTCCTCATTCCTTGCTACCCAATCACCCTTGAAGCAGGTTAGATGTGTCATAGGGTGAATTGGGGTAGTGATGGCACCCCAAGTCACCTGAAATTTGCATCAATTCAGATCTGTGTTCAGAGGGCGTCGTGCGAGTTCGTCTAAGTTCAAATGAACTCAGATCTGAACTGAGCAGTTCTGCAACAACAGAATTCAGATCTAAACTCAAGTCTGAGTTTGGATCAGAATTCTCAATTGCCTTTCCTTCAGTTATTGCAACCAAATGGCTTTGGGGGAATAGCAGAAGTGTCCTAGGGTGAATTGGGGTGATGATGGCACCCAATTCACCTCAAATTTGCATCAATTCAGATCTGTGTTCAGAGGGCGTCGTGCGATCGATTTTCACGTGAACCGTTAGATCGCACGTGAACCATCATGCGATCTATTTAAGAACCAATATTTTTTGGTTCCAAAAACATGTATTACTTTTTTTAAATAAAACCAACTTGTTTTTCACTTCGAAAACAAAAATAGAGTTCAATAATATGTTTTTTTTTTTGCTAATGTGGTGATTCAGCAAAAGCATTTGTTACAACCAAATCTGGATTCGAGGGCAAGAAGATTATTTTCAGCATCCGAGGCCAACATGTCCAACCTGGGAGAAGAAGTATGTCAAAAGCCCCGAGAGTTATCCCGAGGCGAAGTCTCTGACGGTCAAGTTAGCCAAGAGCTGTGAGAGGTCCAACCAAGCAAGAAAGGAAACTTAGAGCTTAAGTTCTGGTGTCCCCTTACCTCAATGTGGGAGCCCCTTTTTTATAGTTGGAGTTTCCTGAGAGGAGGAGTAGTTGGGAGCAGGTGACGGCAATTGGCAGTGGTTGGTGAAGGATGGTTAGGATACGTCTAGCTGACACCGCGAGTCAAGATCTGCGTGTTGACCAAATTCTCCTACATCACTTTCCCCCCACTCTTGAGGTCGTAGCAATCGAGGTTGTTTGGCATGTTGCGTTGAGGCCTCAGCTTTGGCCGAAGAGAGTATAGTGTACTTGCGTGGAGGCATTAGCCTTGGTTGTAGAGATCTTCTCAGCATCAAAAGGCAACTGCTCCTCCGTTCACCCTTTACGTCAGTAAAGGACCATCTCGGGTTAAGGGATCACGACCGTGGTCTGTGTGACTGTAGGTTGTTCGCGCCCATTTCCCATGCCTCACACAGGCGTTGATGTCTCCAGTCATATGTTCGTACGCAGGACGAGCATCGTGGTCGACTGAATGAAGTCGTGCTCAAGACTATGCAGGGGGGTCCGATTCGAAGTATCCTTGAGGTAGAGTTGATGGACAAACTGGCCCCGTCTCTTGGCATCGTTTTGTCTCCCTAAGTTGGTGCCACGTGGAGCCCGTCGGTTTGGGGTTCCGGGTCGAAAGGTTTATGGTCGTTGGATCAATTAGATTTGAGCCATACATTTTTTCTTTAAATAGGGAGGCTGGTTGAGCACCACTCCACCATTTGTTCAAAACCTTCTACATGGGAGCTACTCAGAACACCTTGTCTATCAATAAGCAATTCCCTTAAACTTTCTTTAACAAACATTTTGGTAAAGGATTCCTCTCCTCAACATGTTGACCTCGGATTCAGGTTGTGAGGGATATAACCTTTCTGACTGGACTACTCCTAACAGCACTCCTAGTAGTGACGGGAGTGATAGTAGTAACTCCTAGAGCTCCTCTTGGACGTCTAACGCCCAAGTGTTGAGGAAGAGAGTCATGTCTTGTAGGGCCGAGCGCAATCAACAGAGTGTGGGCTCTGTCAATGAGGGCACCGGTTCCATGCGGCAAGGGCCGACACCCTAAGGAGTGTTCTTGGGCACCTTGAGGTGGTGGATGTGGAAGAGGCTCAAGAACCCAATGGGCCGAGGCGTGGTGTGGCATTGGGGCATTACCCCCACTCTGACTTAGACAACACTCTAGGCAAGGTGCAGGTTAGCACACTGGCTGAGAGGAACTACATTCCCGGGGACTATAGGGTTAGAGTCCCCAGCGTGGGTGATATGTCGTGGCTTGCTCCTGAAGAGGAGGTGTTCATCTATGAGCATTACCTTTACTTCGGGCAGCGGTTTCCCTTGCACCCCTCATCCTCGAGATCCAGAACCATTACAACCTCACTCTTAGCCAACTCACCCCCAATGCCATTAGGACAATAGTGGTTGTATTGGTCATGGCCCACTGTGATGCTGAATATATTTCGGTGTCTATTCGCACCGACAGGAGGGCCCGTTTTACTTCCAAGGCCGATGGGGAAGGGTGGTGAACAACCTATCGTATATTCACAACTGGAAGAAGAAATTCTTTTTCGTTTGTTGCCTCGAGGGATGGTCCTTTCGATTTGGTTGGGGGAGACCAGTTACGTTGCCCGAGAGGATTAAGCCATGCAACAACGATGAGGAGAAAGCTGTGATGACTTGGCTAGTTGGCTTCGATTGGGTGGGACGATTCACGCTGAACCCTTAGTGAAGGAGGATGAGGCCTTGGTGATGTTCGGCCTTAGTCCTCCCCCCCCCCCATATGGACACTCTTATTGTCTACCAATTGTAAAGTTTCTTGAGTTTTGTTGGCGTTCTTCTAATTCGTTTGCTTCTCTTGTTCGCAAAAAATGGAGGTCAACAGGAAGGCAAAATTGCTGGTTACGACATCTAAGAGAGCCATTGGGAACGAAACAGACAAGAGCATGCCTCAGTGTCAACTGGAGGAGGGGGACGCAAGACAATGGGCCGAGGTCGAGGCAGCCTGCAAAAAGACAGGCGCAGGAGCTCCCTACCGAAACGGCCCAAGATCCTCAAGCCAAAAGGCTTCAACTGCGCGAGCAGCGTCTACCCGAGGTCGCATCAGGCGGAACCTCGGTCGTATGATCCCTAGGACAATGAGTTGTTCACTACTCATTGGACCTTCTGGCCAACATGGAGTGTTCGAGAGGTGGACTCTTTGCCGATTCCTGGACATAGTATTCGGTGGACTCAGTCCAAGACGCACTGTTAGACAAGGCCGCTAAGGTATGCATGCACATCTTTTAGATTGTGGCATCACTGAGTTCTTCTTAGCGGTATGTGATTGATGTTTTTCATTTCTTATGTGCATATGGTCTCCTGCTCAATCGGCCTTTGTGATAAGGTCAAGGTGATGATTAAGCAACTTCGGCAGGTGCAAGAGGAAATCGAGTGCCTAAAGTAGCAAATGGCTAAGGCACAATCCGGTCAGGAGGAAGCCAAGGGCTGGGCGCGTGACGGGCATGAGCATCGCAAGAAGTTCGAGGCCAAGGAGGCTAATAACAAAGATCTCGTTAAGGAGTTGAAGTCCTCCTTGGCATCAATGGAACAGCAGCTAAAGGAGTCAACTATAAATGCGGCTGAAAAATATAAGACTACGGACCAACATGAGACGGACTTGACCTCCTTCGCCTCCTAGGCTTACTTGGAGGGCTTCGAGGATTGCAAGGCCTAGGTGACGAAGATCCTTTTGAGCTTCGACATTAGCCAACTAGATCCGTTTGCCGCTAAAACTCAACAAAATGTAGATATACCCATTCGCCGTCACAGTAGCCAATGACACTGCCCAGGCCACCGCTTAGAGCGGAGGGGGCCAATAAACTTTCTTCCTTTTTCTTTTGTTTGGGCATGCGGTCCTTGATACATAGGTACTTTTCTTCTTCTCTTTTGTTTATAAGGGGCCGGCGCCTCCCCCATAAGAGGCCCTTTTTTTTGTAAAGACACTTGAGTGAATGCAATCTGAGATTCTTGCCAAAGATGTTCTTCTTTTCTTCTTTTTGTTTTGCACTAGGGGCCAACGCCTCACTGCGAAGAGGCATCTTTGCAAAGAAACTTGGCTTGAAAGTAATCCTTTTACCTCGAAAGTGTTCTTTTCTTAGTCTTTTGTGAGGATGTTTCGTATCTGAGTCCTTTAGGCCAATGTTGACACCATGAGTCGTTATTTACTTAGTCTTGGAAC
The DNA here is from genome assembly GCF_055504915.1 of Nelumbo nucifera. Classification (NCBI taxonomy): domain Eukaryota; kingdom Viridiplantae; phylum Streptophyta; class Magnoliopsida; order Proteales; family Nelumbonaceae; genus Nelumbo; species Nelumbo nucifera. The sequence goes on from NC_142651.1 coordinate 99,431,739, forward strand.
ACTTTGCCTTAGTGAAAAAGAAGAAAGATGGTCATGGTTGAGTCCGACATCATGCTTAGTGCGTCATCTCACAGGGGCTTGGTGGTCAAGGTCATTAGTGGTTGCTTGCCTTAGTGGAGAAGTGTCGTTTACTTAGTGTGTCGTTTGTTGCATTTTTTATTAAGTCATTGGCCGACATTGGCTTGTTGGCCTCCAAAGACTCGCTTCTTTAAGTGTCTTTGAGGCTGAGGCCGGGGTCGTGACCTAACTTATCGACAGTTGCCGAGGTCTCGGAAGTTCTTGCCTTAGTAACAGAAAGTAAAAAGGCAGATAGGCCTATGACTTGCAAAGTGTTGTATGCCTTGGTGGCTAAAATCTAGTTCGAGCAAATAACCATAAGGAAGGTTGTATGCCTTATGGTCGATGTCCATTCCGAGTGTATAACCTTAAGGAAGGATGTATGCTGTGGTCAACCAATCGAGGAGTCATAGTAGTTGGAGGGAACGAGAACATTTACACAAAGAGAGATCCAAGGTGAGAGGAACTTTGCACTTTTCATTCATAATTTTTAACTAAGGTATTTACAACTTTATTGATAGTACACTCGGAGATTCTTAGAGTTCCAGTGCGAGACACCAGTCTTCCACTCAGGTATTCCCGTGGGAAGGTATCAAGTCCTATTGCTTGCTTGATTATATAGGGCTCTTCCCAGTTTCAAACAAGCTTTCCGACACCAGGTTTAGGGATCATGACTTTTCTGAGGACGAGGCCACCTTCCTTGAAGTGACACTCCCTAACGGAAGTTGTAGTATCTTGCAACTCTTTGTTGGTATCCCGTGACCCTGATTTAGGCTTGTTCTCGGACACCTTCCAATAGGTTGAGGTTCTTCCTTAACTCTTCATTGTTCTCGGCTTCCTGGTAGGCCTCAGTTCGAAGGAAAGGTTGGCCAATCTTTGTTGGGTTAACAACCGTTCTCCCATATGTCAGTTTAAAGGGGGTTTCATCTGTGGCAGTTTGTGGTGTCGCTCGGTATTCCAGAGAATGTTGTATAATTCGTTTGCCCAAAGCCCTTTGGCTCTGTCTAGTCTTGCCTTTGGTCCGTCTAGGATTGTCCTATTGGTGACCTCGGCTAGCCCGTTAGTTTTAGGATTGCCAACAGACGTGTATTGCTGCATTATCCCTAGGCTTCCGCACCATTCTCTAAACTTGGTGTCGTCGAACTGTCGACCGTTGTCGGTGATGAGCATGTATAGGATGCCAAACCGGAAAATGATATTCATCAAAAAGAAGCTTTGAATCGCCCTAACCGTAATGGTTGCCATGGGTTCGGCTTCGACCCACGTGGTGAAGTAGTCCACTACCATGACAAGGTACCTCCTGTTCCCCGTGGCCGGGGGGAAGGATGCAAGGAGGTCCATACCCCACTTTGCAAAGGGCCATGGGCTGCTAAGAGCCGAGAGGGTCGCTGCAGATCGATGGAGGATGTTGGAATACCTTTGGCATCGATCGTACTTCTATACCAATTCAACAACATCCTTTTGGATGGTTGGCCAAACGTATCCTTGTTTGATTGCCTTCTATGCTAGGGCCCTACCCCTAAATGATTGCCACATATGCCTTTATGGATTTCTCTCAACACATACTCGCCCTCATCTCGGTGAAAGCATCTGAGATAGGGAATGGTGAAGGATCTTCTATACATATTCCCTCGAGTTCACAACCAACTATGTGTCATTGAATACTTCAATGCACTTGCTTCGAGGTCTTTTGAGAGTTGGAGGTGGCTAGCATGGCCTCGTACTCGGCTTCATTTTTGGATGTCGGGAAACCAAATCACATTGGATATTCCAACTCGTTGTTATTTGAGGTGAGAAGTATGAGGCCGGCTCCGCTTCCCTTAGCATTGGATGATCCATCTATGAACAAGGTCCAAGTCGGCAATTACCCTTCCTCGATTGCCCATTTGGTTAGCCAACCCAAGGTCTCAAGTTTTGAGAGTACCGACTTGAGGGGCCAGTCAGTTAACGTCAAGATGTTGTGTGCTTGAAAGTAAGGCCTCAGCTTCCTGGCCGAGATCACTAGCACAAAAGGCTACTTTTTCTACTTCTTGGCATTTAGTCTTGGCCTCGTGGAGCACCTTGCGGATGTAATACATTGTCCTTTGAACTCCCTTGTCTTCCCTAACCAACACTGAGCTGATGACCTCGTCCTCATTCAAGTGGTACAAGAACAAAGTCTCTCCCGGAAGGGGCCTCGTGAGCAAAGGTGGTGATGCGAGGTAGGACTTTAACTCATTGAAGGATTTCTTGCACTCTTTTGTCCATTGGAAATCCTTCAACTTCTTGATGGCTCGGAAAAAGGGTATGTACTGGTCGGCCAATTTGGACATGAATCGGCTGAGGGACGCGACTCGATCAGTGAGTCTTTGGGTTTTTTTATTGATCGTGGGGGCTCCTTGTTCAGTATGGCTTGTATCTTTTCAGGGTTGGCCTCTATGCCTTGTTGGGTGACTACAAAACCTAAGAATTTTCTCGAGGTGACCCCAAAGGCACACTTGGTGGGGTTCAGCTTCATGTTATATGTTCTTAGTACTCCAAATGTCTCATCGAGGTCCAAGGTGTGCTGGCTAGCCCTAAGACCCTTCACAACCATGTCATCGACATAGGCTTTGACATTACTCCCCATATGCTCTTTGAAGATCTTGTTCACCAACCTCTAGTAGGTGACCCTAGTGTTCTTTAGTCCAAAAGGCATCACCTTGTAATAGTAGGTGTTGTGCTCTATGATGAATGAGGTATTGTCCTCGTCAATTGGGTGCATCTTTATCTGGTTGTAGCCGGAGAAGGCGTCCATTAAACTCAATAGCTCATACCCTGTGATGGCATCGACGAGGTGATCAATCCTCGGCAAAGGAAAGTTGTCTTTGGGCCAAGCCTTATTGAGATATGTGAAGTCAATAAATATACGCCATTTCCCATTAGCCTTCTAAACCATGACCATGTTAGAAGTAGTGTATCTCTCTTATGAATCTGACACCGAATAAATTGTCCACCTCCTCTTTGATGGCTTTCCAACACTCCAATGCAAAGTTTCTCTTCTTTTGTCGAACTGGCCTACAGCCCGGGTCCATGCTCAGCCTATGAGTAATGACCGAGGGGTCACTTCTTGACATATCAGTAGTGGAACAAGCAAACACGTGGGTCTTGGCTTTGAGGAAGCTTACAAATTTAGAAAATGTCTCCTGAGGGAGGCGAGACCCAACTCCTACCATTTTCTTAGACTCAACCTCATTTAGGGGAACCGAGATGAGGTCCTCATCTGGCTGGCCTCAACTTGATGGTTTGTCCCTGAGGTCAATCTCCTCCAGTGGTAGGGCTTCCTTGTTCTTGCCTTTTAGCGTTGCCATGTAGCACTATCTGGCGGCTTTCTGGTTATCCCTAACCTCTCCTACACCAAGCTTCGTGGGGAACTTCATGGCAATGTGGTAAGATGAGATGACCGCCTTGAGGGCGTGAAGGGGCGACCTCCCTATGATGGCATTATAGAACGAGCTTATCTTCACGACCAAGAAATTAGTCATCCAACTGACGTTACGATGTTTAGTCCATATGGCGACCGGTAGGATTTTTTTCCTTTGAGCATGATAGCTGCCCCAGAGAAGCCAGTGAGTGGCACGTCAATGGGCTGTAGTTGGTCCGGTGTATGGTTTTTAAAACCGACCCGAGACCAAACCGGTCAGGGGTCTGGTTACCGGGTCGACCCGAACAGTCGACTCGTTTTGACAAAAAAAATGAAAATCGGTCAAAACCGTTCGAACGGTTAACCGCCTGGGTCAGCGGTTTGCTGACCAAAACCAACGGTTTTTATGGAAAACCCGGTTTTGGGGAAAATCAGAACTGGTCACCTGATCGGTTCCTGATTTCTGATCCGACTGTCCGGTCCGGTCCGGTTTTCAAAACCATGGTCCGGTGTCAATTGCATCTTCTCGAACGTCTCATAGAACAAGATGTTGGCTGAGGAATTGTTGTCTATGAGGATCCTTTTCACCATGTAGTTGGCAATGGTCATTAGCACCACCAACGTGTCATCGTGGGGCCTCGCCTTATGAGGCGAGGCGGATGCTCCCCCCCAGGTTGAGCCTCTAGCTATGACTTTATGACTTTGGCGAGGGGATGGTGATTGCGGGGCTCAGCTTGTGGCTGCTAGGAGGACGACGCTGGGGCATCACCTTCAACAAAGTCCTTTAAGTGTTCGCAACGGATGAAGGACTCGATCTTGTTCTTGAGCTTGTAGCAGTCCTCGATGTCGTGGTTGGTGCCACAATGGTACTTGTAGTACTTCTTGGGGTTCCCTTTTCTTGGGTTTCTCTTCAACTTAGTTGGTCACTTCATGAATTCCTCATTCCGTAATTACATCAGTATGTGCATTCTGGAGGAGTTTTATGGTGTGTACTTATTGAAGGAAGGGGCCAAAAAATTATTTTCTCCACCTTTATTGGTGGGGCTGTCATCGCCGCCATCTCTTTCCTTCATCTTCTTGTCATTGGGCCCTCAATTGGCCTCGGTTTCTAGTTCTTGAGGCACTTGTTGGCTTCAGGCTCTTTGGTGGCGATGTACTTCTGAACCTTCTTCAAGAACTCGGCTTTGGTCTTGGGCAAAGTCTTGGAGATGGACCGGCTGAGGGGTCCAAGCCGGAGGCCACTAATGGTCGCATGCATTGAGACCGAGGGGTCTAGGTCCTTGACCTTGAGTTCTTCCTGGCTGAACCTCTTCATATATGCCCGAAGTCTCTCTATGCGCTTCTACTTGACGAACATAAGGGAGATGACAGTTTTCTGACACTGTTGCCTACTCATGAAGTGGCCCAGGAAGAGGTTCACGAACTGTTCCCAGGAGCTGATGGAGTGTGGATGCAGTGTGGAGAACTATCGTCGTGCTTTGGGTGGCCCAACACATGAGGGCGTTTGAGTACCTGTGCCTTAGAGGTGGTCCTCAGGGTCTGTGTTCTTGTCGTAGGTCTCCAATGTCGGGACCTTGAAATTTGGCATGAGGGGCTTGGAGAGAATGGAATCTATGAACGCCTCCATTCACCTAGATGAGGCAGGGCAACTGGTGGAGACGTCACCTCGGCCCTCCTTTACCTGTCAAAGCTGGTCTTGAAGGAAACCAATTTGTGCTTGAATGTCTTCGAAGCACTTGTCAATGTAGGGCATTGTTGCTTTGGAGTGATCCTGGTTCTCTCGTACATGGGATGGGTCGGCCTTGTTCCCAGAGTGCTCGGACGTTGGTACGTCCTAGGCCTTGTGGGTGCGGCGATTATTAAGGAGGTCGCGGAGGTTAGAGACTGGCGAAGGAGAGGCGTGGGGTTGGACTCTTGCCCCCGAAGGAGGATTGTGGTGGCTTGAGCGCTCGTCATCGTCTTGGTTGTTTGCAGCATGACGATGCTGATGGTCTTGATTCTTGTGACCGACATGGGATCCTACGGGGCCGCCCCCTTGGTTGGGGAGCTGAGGGGTTTTAGAATGGGGCCTGCTAGCCCACTGGTTGCTGTTGTCAGAATCTGAGGGTCGGCCCCTTCTGGGCCCCCAAGCATTAGCTTAGTGGGGTGTGGACGGATCGCCCTTTGCGTTGTCCGTAGCTTCTGGCGAGGCGGCCACCTTGTGGGTGGCTTCCTTCTAGATGCCCTATATTATCTAATTGTTGGGCCAGGTTGTTCAGCCTGCTTAGGACCAGCTCGAACTGGTCTATTGTGACTAAGCTCCGGACATCAAGGACATGGTCTTACTTGTCAACCATTTCAGGGACGCTAGTTGATCAAATTAGGTTAGTTTTTTCTTAAGGAAAAGTTTCAAAGACGTGTTCCCACTGGCAGTGCCAATTGTTGTTACCAAATGTGGAGTCGAGGGCAACAAAGTAATTTCTAGCATTCGAGGTCGACAAGTCCAACCTGAAAGAAGAAGTATGTCAAAGCCCCTGGGAGTTATCATAGGAGCGAAGACTCTGACGATCAAGTTAGCCTAGAGCTGTGAGGGGTCGGACCAAACAAGAGAGGAAACTTAGTGCTTAAGTTCCAGTGTCCCCTTACCTCAATGTGGGTGCCCCTTTTTATAGTCGGAATGGCCTAAAAAAAGTATAGTTGGAAATAGGTGGTGGCAGTTGGTAATGGGTGGTCAGGATACATCCGGCCAATACCACATGTCAAAATCTGCAGGATGGCCGGGATGCATGTGATCAATACCACGTATCAAGACCAACGAGTCGGCCAAATACTCCTACTTCAGCATTCATATTGTAGAACACTCCTTAAGCTAAAAGGGCAAAATGGTTCCATACAAATAATATAATGATACTTCGTGTTTTAGAAATGTTTAAAGGAATAAAATTAAATGACATGATGTTGTTGAAGTAAGGATGGGTCAAACTGTGAAAGTGCTACAATCTAAAAGTTTCGGAGATTTAAAAAAAAAAAAAATCTCCGGATTGTCTATAATTCACACAAGAAAAAAGCGTGACGATTGGATTAAAGATATGAATTGAAAATCTGGTATAGAGTGGGGTCCACTTGGGTTAACAGCGGTGCTTGGGGCCACCCTTATCCGATATATTATGTAATGTATGATATATGAATTGATTTATGGTCCATTTGATTTGCAGTCTAAAATCGGAATATTTGTAGTCAGTTTGGTTCAGACATAGGAATTAGAATTAATTGGAATCGGAATGTTCGTAGTCTGTTTGGTTCAGACATAGCAATTAGAATTAATTGTCGGTTCCAAAAATAAATTAAAATCACCTGATTTTATATTATTTCTCAAAAAAAAAATAAATAACACACACACAAATCAGAATGTTCTTGGTTGTGTATATGTTTTATTTTTTGTTTTCAAAACTGCAACCAAAAAACATGTTCTTGAATACTTTGTTTCGAAAAACATGTTTTAATCTCGTTATATCACATTTCATAAATCATATAATTTCTATACCACAAAATTTATTTTTGTTTTATAAACCGTTAATCTCACATTTATTCTTTTTTCTTTTCAATTGCTGAAACAACCTATGTCACTGCTGCATAAGGTTCAAATCATTGATACACCCCCATACCATACAGTGCAAGGGGTGTATCAGTACTTTGCAACATGCACCCAATTTATTTTTTTTTAGTTTTATTTTTCAAAAACATGTTAGGGGTAGGTTTTAGGCATGATTTTTAAAACCGACCTGGTGACCGAACCGATTAGGGGTCCGGTTACCGGTTGGAACGGTTAACCAACCGATTCAGTGGTTTGTTAATCAAAATCAACGATTTTGAGGAAAAATGAAACCAGACCTAACCGGTTCCCGATTTTTTCCGGTCCAACCGTCCGGTCTAATCCGATTTTAAAAACCATGGTTTTAGGCATATCTACCTCCTGGAATAGGTCCAATGTCCGAAACAACTATATTTTGTGTATTAGTGACCCACCAATATGATACATATTGACCCATGTGGGCTGATATGTGACGAAATTTTGAAGCCTGACTGCACATATTCTACTATTATTTTCAATAATCCAATCAAAAGGACAATAATTATTGCTGTATTTGGCTTGAAAGAAAAGGTAGGGAAAGAATATTCGAATGCTACTAATGATATTTAATGGAAACAAACACTAATTTCCCTACCTTTTCTTTTTTACCAAACACTGCCTATATGATATTTAAATCCAAACAATATTTTGATGTTACTAATGGATTATGGCCATTTATATTGGAAATGATGGCAGTTATTTTTTTAGTAAGATTAAAATCTAACTGGCCTTAGGCTTTTCAAAGTAAACTAGTTTTATGTTTTTACACCTGGGAATGGCATTGCCTATTTGGTAGGGCTTTCAGGAAAGTCATGCTTAGTAAGCAACCGGAAAGTCGAAAATAGACTTCCATAGACCGTTAAATTGACTTTCCGATGAAGCCATCTCAGTTAACTTCTCCAAGCAGCTAAGGGTCCATTTGGGAAGGCTTCAGCTTTCAATGAGTTACTGCTTTGGTTGAGTTGTTCGTACCAGTTCTGGGTAAGTCATTCTAAGGCCTCGTTCATTTACAAATTTCTCATTTACATATCCATGTAAATGTTTTTTTAGGTAACACTTACCCAAGTAAGTTATTGCCCATATTCTTTTGATTCCCAATTAATGTAATGACATTTTTATCCATAAAAAGATAATGTTAAAAAGGATAAATTTGTTCCATTATGTTTTATAATATTTTTTCCTCAAGTAGGAAAAAATATTGTAAAATTGGTCAATATGAAAGAAATACCCATTGACCCAACTTTCCCCATTTGGAACCCAATTGTACTAAACACTAGCATGTCCAATCGTGATAGGTAATTCAGCCGGGTGTGTATGTTTTTGTCTCCAGCTAATCCACCCCCGTTTCATATTAACTCAACAATTTATTGGCTTTCTGGATTTTCACCAAATATAACTTCTGGGTCTTCCATGTGCAGCCTACCTTTGAATGCCAGAAGCTGCTGCCCGAAAGCCCTCCCAAACGGGTACTCAATCAATGCAGGTCAATCAACGCAGAAGCCTCCCAAATCCCAAATGGGCTCACAAGGCAGACATATTTACAGAGGAAAACGACACCCAACTCCAAATAGTAAAGATAGATCATAAATTTTCTTTCTCTAGATTGATGCCATTAGTGCTTCTCTCCCTTCTGCCTCATGAATTACCAGATTAAAAATAGAGTAAAAATTATAATACACTCCACCTCAATGAATAAATGGGTTTTAATGACTGGAGTGCTGCATGAAGCATATGTTGCAAACCGTATTCCATGTACTTAACAATTACATATTGCCTTCTTCAATTTAAAAATTGTTCGTTCCTTATTGTGAAACCTCAAATCTTTCTCAGGCTAGACTGGACAAATCATTGTTCATTTATTAATTGTGAAGTCAAATGCACTAACTTGTTTTACTATTATTAACAGAACATTGAGGACTAGGTTGTCTCTAAAACTTAATTCATGGTGTCTTCAGTCCAATTTAGATGACGTAAGTATCAACCTACAACTCTATACTATCAGTCTCATGTTCAAGCAGTACAAATACAATGCACTAAACTTTGATCCAAGTCCCACAAGCACATGAACACACAGCAAAAATAGTTAAAAGAACTGTGAAGATTTGTTGTCAAACCTTGCACATGGCCCTCTGATTTTGAACCCACCACATCTATCCCAGCCTTTGATGCCCTTAAACATTAAATATTTCTTGGTGTAACCTAGTTTTGAATCTTTTGAAATAGAATGCCGAGAAGAAAAAATCAGCTGAATTTAAAGCTGTGCAAACTGCAAATCAGAATTAAATAAGGCCTTACCATCATTTACCCAGAAAAGTGACAAATGACATACATATGATTCTTACTTCACAGTTTCATACTTCTAGGTTTCATCAGACAAAATTCCCAACCTGAAATCTTCAATGGTTGGATTCATTTAATCAAAATGGTCATGACTCATGAAAGCAAAAACATGGATGAAGGGAAATTGCATATATATGACTATAGAACCATTTTCAGTTGATTTGAAAATTGATTTATTCCCTTGAACTATCTTATTGATTTAAGATTACAGGAATACCACAAGGCTTCAAAAATTAAACATAAGGCACCACAAATTAAGAATAAAATCTCAAGTGAAAGGCATTGATAATTCAGATATAGTGCAAAGAACAGGTAACCTATAATATTGATCCAAGTCTATGGAACCTAACCTAAGAAAAGAATAATAGGAAAAATCACATTAAACAAAAGGACAAAATGTTAAGCATGCACCCAACAACAACCAAGAAAGTATACTTTTTAATTGTAAGTTGAGAATGGAATTAGGTACTGAGGCAATAAAAGGGCCAAAAATGAAAAATAATGCTCCTCTGGCCAGCCTGCCCATCAACCCCTGTCCTTGGAGGTAGGGCAGCTTCAGGGGCTTTGCAAGTTGAATTGTTTTCAAACCAAAACAACCAATCTTTTTTTCCAGTTCAGATTTTCAGTGACTAGGAGCTCTACTTCACTGTCATCATCATCATCATCCATGCTTTATCCCAACTATATGAGACCGGCTATATGAATTTTGTTTCATCAATCGGTTCTATTTAAAGCCATATTCACTATTAAATTATTAGTGTTTAAATCATTTCTTACTATTTTTACCCATATTCTTTTTGACTACCCGAGTTATTTTACTTGTGGGAAAAAAAAAACACTGTTTTCATGTTTCATACTCCCAATGGGTTCTGAAGTGTGGCAGTAACTACTATCTTCCTAATCAACAAGTAGAACAAATTACTTCTTTTAACTCCAAATCTGAAATCATGGGAGAAAAAGTAGGTCAATGAGCACATCAATCTATTGGCTAATGGGTCACATCCTAAAAGCAGTACTAAAATTAGACCAATGATTTAGTTATGTGGGTTATAAAAAGTCACAATGATGCATTCCAAGAAAATCATTAATAAATTAAGGGGGTATTTGACAACGTGGTTGATTTTGTTTTTGAAAACACATCAGCAAAATTATAGCTAAACCACCCTTATTGTCAATCACCCCCTAAATGGTCATTATCATTCAATTGGTGGCCCATGCTTTCAAAAACCATGAAGGCCTCAGGGCCATCCAGCATCTACAAGCTGCCCTTAAGGAATATATATAATACAACTGAAACATCTGAACTTGATCGAATTGAATAGCTGGATCCTGATGGGAAGTCATAGCATAGAAACAGTTTGAAACCCACCAAAATCTAGAATTCAAAATAGTGTTTGATTTCATTGCCGTTTACTGAAGAATGGCACAAGCTCAGCACTACATAGGCATTTCTCCAATGGAATTTGAAATGTTGTTTGATTAAATCATTTATCAAATAAATATTTTTTTCAGATTGTGTGAAAATCTATCTATTTATGTTTCCTCCAATGCCTTGGCATATTTTTTCACTATTCAACCTGTCAAAAAATGTTATTCAACAGTTTTTCTCATTTTTTCAAGGAAAATGTAGTACAAAACGTTTATTAAATAAACATCAATGGGACTAAACAGCCCCCAATTTGGTCAGATGATTCAAAATGCCCCAATAAGTGGGCCTTATTCTGAGTTTCCTTTTTTTTTTCTTTCTTGAGATCTTAGGATCTTTTATATCCAAAAGAATGTTATAGATTAGACGGCCATGATTGTGGGACCAATTAAATCACAGGTCTCCATCTCCCATGTGCTCATATAGGAACATAGGTAATGGAGAACGAGACTACAAAGAGCAAATCTAAATCCATAGTATAGAAGATTAGAAAAACTTGGATATAGAATCCCCAACATAAAATCTCTTCACCCAACCTATGGGTCCACCAACCAGGCAAGTGCCCAGAGCACTTCAGATATGATATTATGATCGCCATTGTCATCACTGTAAAAAGTGAGAAAAGGTAGCTTATCCGGAAGGGTCTCCTCTTCCATAATCCAATTAATTCAAAATCAGGATGGTTCACGATAAAAGGCTCCACTCCTAAGGGGGAATTTCTTCAGAGGTCTGGTTCAAGAACCCAGTCACCCACAAGGCCACAACAAGACAGACAAGTAGAGCCCAGACTTGAGAAAGTGAGAAGTAAATTTATAGTTATCTTATCATGCAGGTGGCAGAGCAAGCATTTTACCATCACATGGTTGGCCTCAGATGAGTAAACAAATAAAATCATATATACTGAACTAAAGCCCGTGAATACTGAAGACACAGCATACATATTAATGTCTCTCTTTGCCGTATTGGTGGAATACTGTGGAGCTTTGTTTCTATGATTTACATAGTAGAATATTACGATATGGTGATCAAAATACCTCCACGCATTTGAACCAGGATGTGGGAAGAGGGAATTCAGGTGAATACAAGTAAGACGTCCTCAAGTGGTCTGAAGCAAGCAAGCATCTAAAAATTTCCAAAGGAGACTGCAAAACCCACAGCTTCATCAGTCATTGCCCCTTCAACAATCAGCTCCAACGATTTTTTTTAGCAACCACCGAAAAGCAATTGATCAGAAGATCATTCACAGTTTTGGTTAAATGTTGGCACCAAACAGAACGGAGTGGTAAAACAGGATTCATGTAGCCAACCCCATATAATATTTATATGATGATGACAATGATGATGACGATGATGATGATGATTGTACACAGCAGAAATGATTGAACCAAGTGAGCACATAAACAGTTTACACAATTATTTGGTTGTAGAACAGTGTAGGGAAATTTCAAAGATACAAAATTCAAGCCTCAGATGTTTCCAAAATAATCTTTGAATACAGTAAAGATCTAGTTCCAGGTGGTCAGATGAGATCACTAGACAAATATTTAACAGATCGCATAAAAGCCTGAACAAACTGCCAGTATACAATGGAAAATAAAACAAGACCTCAGCACTTTATAACCTTTAACCGAAACATGAAAACAAAACACATTTTACAGAATGTTAAAAAGCTATGGTAAAGAATTTTATTCCCTCAGATCAGATCTGACATCCTTCTTCTGTGGTGACCCACTGTGACTCTCAAATTAGAATAAGAGGTAGTGACCCTCTTGTTTCGTGGTATGGAAGATGCCATCGAGGCCGACAGATTGCAATTTGGGCTCTCTGCAAGTAGAGTATTTTGTTCTCCATGCCGGGGTTTCTTATGTCTGTTTCGAAGGATCATCTTAAAATGAGGATCTGTGTAACTGAGTGACTGAGATGCTGAAAATAATATTGTACTTCTAGTCCCAGATCTTGAAGTTCTCACTCTTCTATTAATTTCCCCTTCCATGGAGTTTTGCCTTTGGCGACTGGCAACTGTTGAAGTCATGAACCGAGGCATAGAATGGAAAACATTTCTTCTAGTAAATTTATCATCTGTAAGAGGAGTTCCTCTGACTTCTCTATGATCTTTGGTGGGGGTTAGGAGAGCCTCTTTCTGGTCTTCTTCAAGAAGTCCATAAGTGGTTGAGAAAAGCTTCTTGTTTTCATGTAAGAGAAGTTCAGCTCTCTGTAGTTGGTTCCTTACTTTATGACACTCTTCTTCAGCATCTCTCATCTCTTCACCAAGCTCAGCAATCCTCTTTGCCCGCTGCTTCTTCAAGTCCTAAAAACAAAAAGAATGCCTGATTGAAAAAAAAAAAACAAAAAAGAAAGAAAACGATAGCATGTAGAATCACTATTATCAGTTGCAAAGTGATATACCTCTGGAAGTTCCCTATTGGACTCTACCCCTCTCACCCTCTTCGCAAAATTCAAAGAACATATTGTTTCAGCAACATCTTCTTCACATGGGCTTATATGCACAAGCATCAATGCCTTTGAGCCATCACCTGAATCAACAAAGGTGTAGCTTAGCAATTAGCACTTAGGAGGTTGGTACAATCTATACAGTTAAAGGAACAAACATCAAATTGCAGAGCTTTACCAAGGCAATCTCTGAGAATTTGAGTCAGCTTGCTATTTCTGTGTATAAGGAAAAATTAACCAAGTTAAAACAGATTGCCTTTTCAGAATAAATGGAGCTGGAGTGAGGTATTTATGGTCCATTGTGACTATGGAAGCAATGGGACAAAATGTCACATGTGTAAAGCCGTGGTCCTGAAAACAACCCAATTGAGAAATGAGAACTTGCCTGTAAGGAATGTGATTGCGCTTTCTTTTCAAAGCTGCAATAACGTCCCCTAGAGCTGAGAGAGACAGGTTTATGGATTTTCCCTCATCAAGAGTCTGCCCAATTGCTCCTGTTTTCAATAGCCGCTCACTTCCTCCAAGGTCCACCATCCACAATTTGCTCACTTCTGTGTTGCCTTCCGCCGTAGCCCCAGATCGCCCAATAGTAATTCTAGTTAAGCTAGATATATAGAACTAAAGAGACAATATAATTACCAATCCAAATTAATCCATGAAATCAAGAAACTCAGAAGAGGCATCAGAACCCACCAATGTGATCTGCTAGACATTTCATTCACATTTGTCCATGATGTGGATCGAGCCCGCCTCCCCTTTGTGTACCACCTACTAGCTTGTGCAAAATCAGAGACACCGACATCTGTGAGATTTTCAATTTCCACCGACCCATTTTGATCCGTCTGAATGTTGAGATTACTGTTAAACCAGATAAAGCAAAAAAAATTAACCCAACAAATAGTCTGCAAGTTCACAACTCTAGTCTTCTGGGTGGGTGTTGATCTGATTACCATTTACAAACAGAGTCATACACTCGACCAGATGGCTTTGGGGCAAGTAGATCTCTGAGACTGCCCATGTAAACCTCCAGCATGCTCATTGAGAAAGTAAAAGAAGCCGAACTATCACGAGAAGCTTGACAAAAGAGCTCTTCAAGAGCCCGTGGAACAATTCCGAGCTGATCATTGGTCCCCTCCTAAAAATCACCGGTGTTGACAATGATGAGCAAGCAAAATTCAACTGATCACAGGCCGGAAAGATCCAATTCACATCACAGTTACTAACCATGGTAAATGTCTTGCCAGTGCTAGTTTGACCATATGCCAAAATACAGACGTTGTGCCCATCAAGTGCAGATCTGAGTATCGGTTCAACCTCGACGAAAACATCTTCTACCAAGTTTTCAGTAAGGGATAGAGCCTCCGTCCTCAGTCTCTTAGACTGTAAATCAGAAAGCATCAACTTGTAAAAGAATCAAAGAATTGGGTACTCACCTTGGTTTGACTCTTGAGTGAAAACTTTATCTAGCGCGTATTCCTTCCTACCTCCAGCCGACCGAACCACGATCCTCTCTGATCCAGAAGAAATGGGTTCTTGAAGTCTTCTCCTGTCGGTGGATAGGAAAGGCCGAACTCGACAGAATACTCTAATGCTGCCTGTAAAATGAAATCCATGACTGGGTAAAGCTCAGTTTGAAGGGAAGACACTCGTGGTTAACCAAATGAGACCCACTACCTTTCAGGTCTAGTATCTTGTTCAGCGCCTCCCTCCGCTTATTGTCCAGAGACCTCTGCTTCGATTTCAATCCCATGATTTCTCCTAGAGAATCAAATCAGAATCAAAACTTGACCAGGAAAAAAAGCCAGTTAAGATTCACAAGAAGATCAACTACCTTCAAGATTCAGGATGGTCTGTTCGAGCGTTTTCTTTTCATGTTCAGGAACAACATTAACATCCGTATAAGCTGCCAACGCCGGCGGCGAATCTGGCGACTCAGAAACCGGTGGGAGCCCATCGAAGGAATCCTGGTTAGACCCAGGAGGTGATTCCATTTCCATTGACTCTCTTACCTTCTCCGAAGGCAAGGAGATCTGCTCTTCTTCAGTCGAAATGAACATGTCTCTCGACGAACAAGAAGAGAATAAAACAAACTCCACTAATGTGGATCAAGAGCAACTCCGAATAAATAGAAAAATGACTAAACGAAAATGAATAATTCTAAAATGAGAACAAATCTAGCTCCAGAGAAGAGCAAACGCGAAGAATTATTTCATGTTGGGGCCTAAACTGTATCCTCCATGTTTCCGAGCAAGAAACATTAAGAGCTAAGAGCCGAGTAGTAGCGGGTACGACCACTGCGGCTACAATGACACCACTGTAGCTGAACAGTACAGAATCAAAAAAAGAACCCTAGAAACCATTAAGAGCCGAACCCAGACCAAAATAAAATTTGGGTACTTTTTTACTCTCGATGATTGATTAATCTCTACTCTAAACACACCCTTATTAAGACAAAGTTAAGAGCTTCTGCAAATTAGGTCTGTTAGGTCACAACAGCAATAAATAAAACAAGGGAATCTCTTATCTCTAGCTCTAGTTGCTTCTGAATTCTGATCTAAAATTGAACTGCCAAAAGGTGATTTTCAGGCAGGAGCGTGAGGAGCGGAGGGCAGAATTGGAATTAAAGAAAAGGTAGTGAATTCCCTTTTTTTAATTCTAAATTTTGCGGTGGTTGAGAGTCTTGAGACAGTTCGTTTGACTGTAACGTGCCTTTTTTCTCCTGGGTAACGGAATTATAGAGAGGAGACTTGGCGTTAACGGCAAAAAAAAACTGTAATAATGGCGGCAAGGATTGATATCCGGGGTGTTAAAAGTTTAAATTTCAAAATTTAATGTAATCGTACTCATTGGTTGCTGTGAGTGGATCTCTGCTCGGTGGAAGTTTCCAAAGACTACCGCGCTGATATTCTGAGCTCCGGCCACCGGAATGTGGGAAAAGGTTGAGATGCAAGGGACAGAAACAACCTTGGATTCTCTGGGGAGACTGAAAGGACGGTGCCACTGTGGCCTTTGCTGGAAAGGTGTGAGTTCTAAAAAGTGTGTGAGAGGAGAGAGAGAGAGTACTAGACTCTGCGGCCTCTGTCTTGGAAGTTGGGTTGGTTTCTCGTTTCAGGAGTATGTACTTTGAGTCTTGACGAGTATCCACCAACTTTTTTTATACCCGCACTTGTGATGCGCGTATGATGTGGTGGGACCAGGGCTATGATCCGTCGGATTAATTTGCACCAAAAAGAGATTTTCTCTATCCCTATCGTGCGGTCGTGTCATGGGGCTAGTCGTTATGGCCCGTGCGACACTCGAATGCGACGAATAACTAACAAGCAACAATACAAGAAAATGCAAAAGATGGACAAAATACAACTTCTATTGCATTAATGGATGACAAGCATAATCATACAATTCAATTCAGTGTCGAGGGGATCTCATGCTTAAACTTTACATGCTCTTGACTCACTCAACTACCTACCTCCCATCAAATAGTACATTAACCTTTTGGGGGAGTGGCAATAGAAAACATAAAAAATGTAAAAAATCATACTATAGAATTATAAAAATGTCATTGACAATCTCCCTGTACAAAATCATGCAATGCCCCACCCAAGACATACACTTGGACACTTGGACACTCGGATGGCAGGCTGTGGGCGTGTTGAAGGCACTTGATGGTATGAAAATTTTGTCACTTGTGATAGTCTCCCCCACTCAATTCGATCTTCGTCCTCAAAGACCAACTTCTGCTTGTGGCATGAGACTACTGTTGGTGAATGATTCTTCAGTGGCTCCACGGGCTTCTTCTCTTCCAAGGCCTGGGCAAGTGCTGAGGTGATGGGATTGAATGTTCATGAGGCGTTGGGGAGATCTAAGGCTATATGTTAGATTAAGTCCTTGGCTAGCGACTTGAAGGTATGTCAAATGAGGCCTAGGTTGACTTGCACTACTAGCTAAGGGAAGGATTGGTGCAAAAGGTGAGTTTGGATTAAGAGCGGGTTGGATGTAGAGGGGTGTTTCCCAAGGTTCTCTCCTCACAGGGTTACTATATGGGTTAGATGAAAGCCGAGTGTTGGAATGGTCCCTAACGAGTTGGGGTGGCACTCTCTTCCCATTATGGTAGGTAAACTGGGTGTTGGAGTTGGCCTTGGGTCTTCCCTTGGGCCCATCAATTGCAGGCACTTGCGGCTTCTGCTACAAAGTTGGATTCTGCTGATGTTGAAGCTGATGTTGATGCTGATGTTGGTGCTGGCGCTAGAAACGGAACGGTTTTGGGGGAGATTTCTTCCTGGTGATGACTTCCCAACCAGTTCCAGTGTTGATGTGCGATGATTGACAGGGGGTCTTCCTTGTTGGCACGGCGCAGGCTTCATGGTTGCTTGTTTCTTGGTACAACTGTAAGGCTGAAAGTTGCTTCCCATGTATCTGCAGGGCTGATGATACGAGAACCATGCAAGGGGAGTGCTCATCCAATATAAGTAAACTGCAAATGTGTGGCAGAAGTGTTGCTTCCACCTGCGTGAGGAACTCCACTCCAAGAACAACCTGAAAATCATCCAAAGGTACCACAGATAGATTGATGGGTCCTTTCCATGGCCCAACTTGGAGTTCTACTCCACGAGCCATGCCCACTACTACTTTGGCCCCTGAGTTGACAGCCTTGACCCACCCTGTTTGTTTGGTGGTGGCCAAGCCGAATCGCTTTGGCTCCGCAAACGAAATGAAGTTGTGGGTGGCCCCAGTGTCCACCAAGGCTTAGGTCCTCCTGCCGAGGGTGATGTCCACATAGTTCAGCCCCTTGTGGGCTTTGGTGGGCCGTTTGGATGTGGCCTCTTTCTTAACCATGGCGTTTATAAGTTGAAGGGTGTCGACTCTTGGCGCCACTATGGTTTTCTCCTCATCACTCTCTTCATCATCACTGAGTTTGGCAATGAGGGCATTGATTTTCTTCTGCACAGGACAATCGCTAGTCTAGTGCTTTCCATTGCAAATGTAACAAGGTGCGGGAGGAGTAGTTGGTCTCCTGGTGTACCGGTGGCCCTGATGGCTTTGTGCTGCTTGTGGCGTCTTCCCTTGTTGGTGATTGATGGGCTTGTCGGTGTGCACTGGCTTCTTCTTTGTAGAGGTTGATTGTTGATCTCCCCCACTCAAACTCATGGTACGTGGGCTGGATGGCTTTTGCTCTTTTTCCTTAGGTGCCCTCAAATTAACAAGTTTCTTAGCTACGGCCATGGCGGTGGCGAGGTCCTTAACCCCGCGTTGTTGAAGTTCAAGCTCAGCCTATGACTTAAGACCATCAATGAAATTGAATAGGAGATCCTTGTCTAACATGTCGAAAATCTCCAGCGTCAAAGCCGAAAATTCCTTCACATAGTCATGTAGTGATTCTTGATGTCTGAGATTCTTCATTCTTTGGTGCACCATGTACTCCACATATTCAAGGTAGAATCGACGCTTGATCTCATGCTTGAATGCAACCCAGGTGTCGTTGGTGGGGGTTCCACGTCCAATGTCTTGGCAACACCTACACCACCATAACATTGTGATAACAGTCAAATACATAGTGGTTGTACGTACCTGAGTTTGGTTGTCAATGATGCCAGTGGCAGAGAAATATTGCTCCAATTGCCACAATAAGTTGTCAAGCTCCCTAGCATCCCGAGCACCCGACTAAGGTGTTGGCTCACGAATCTTGATGTGCATGGAAGCTAGGGTGGAGGGAGTGCTAGATGAGTTGGCCACCGTCCTCTTTAGGAGAGTCATCTCGTCCAATTGCACTTGAAATCTGTCTAGCAAGCCCTGTATGCTACTTTGGGAAGGCCCTGCTCCCGAATTTTGTATGGTAGTGTGCATGTCTCTGAAGGCGCCATTGAAACGTCCTTCTAATTCCACCACTGCATTCTCAACAGTCTCTAGTTTGAGGTGGAGTTCATCAACCCAACCTCGGGTTTCTCCCACTGTCGCCTCGCAACGTAGGATACGCATGTCCATGCTAGCTAGTTGGTCGACAGATTTGTCACGCTTGCTAACTTTAGTTGTGCGGCCCTTTGGGACTTGCATCTTGGTAGGATCGTCGAGTGGAGCCTCATTGGTGTCGTGGGCTTGATGCAGCCCATGTAGTATGTCATCGGCAATGTCACGATTGCTCTTCATTGTGCTGAAGTAGGGGGGAAGACAGGGTCCAATGTGTGTGTAGGAGCTCCTGCTCTAATACCAACTGTCACGGGGCTAGTCATTGGGGCCCCGTGCGGCATTCGAATGCGATGAATAAGCCTATGTAACAAGCAACAACACAAGAAAATACAACAAAGATGTCAAACAAATTAAACAAAAGGCAACTTATATTGCATTAATGAATGACAAGCATAAGCACACAATTCAGTGTCGAGGGGATCTCATGCTTAAACTTTACATGCTCTCGACTCACTCGACTACCTACCTCCTCTCAAAGAGTACGTTAAGCTTTTTGAGGAGTGACAATAAGAAACATAAAAAAGGTGAAAAATCATACTATAGAATTACAGAAATGCCATTAACAATCCCCCCATACAAATCATGCAATGTCCCACCCAAGACACACACTTGGACACTCGGATGGCAGGCTCTGGGCATATTGAAGGCACTTGATGGCACGATAAATTAGTCACTTGTGACAATCGTGCGGTACCAACTCCGGAAAGGAGAAAAAGGAGAAAAGAAACCTAAAATGCCCGAGTTCACATCTACGCCTCATAATGTCCCACCGCACATCCGCGCCATATGTTGTGAACATCTCCCAATGATTGTATTAGTCTCGATGATGTCATTGGGAGATATTCCTAATATACGGCAGGAATGTGTTGTGAGACGTTGTAAGGTGCAGATATAAACTCGAAACCCCCAACCAGGATTTGGCTCCGGATGATAAACAGAGTTCAGATATGCTCCCAACATTGTCGAAACAACGGACTCATCGTAAAGAGATATTCCCAATATGCGGTTGCAGTCGTATGCTGAGACAACGTTGGAAGCGTTTCGTTCGTACTAGATCCCTACCGTTAAAAGCCGAGACAATATGAGATTGATTACGCCACATGTGTTTTTTTATCTTCATTTATCGGGACTTGGGAGTGCTCTACGGACATCATTAAAATGGAATCTTCGTGTAACAATAGCCCGGATCTCATTTGACGAATATTCATTTATATCTTCATTTCATACATTATTAACACAATCTTTCACCAATAATATCAACAAGCTGTTCAGGGCCCGGGTCGGACGGGGTCAGAAAACGATAAGCTTGACCTTGACTCCAAATCTTGTCCTTAAATATAAGCGAAATTGTCTAAAATTCATAATGACTTTTCACCATTTCTATTAAATTCATCATAATTTTTCATGACGTTCATGGAGCACCGTTAGTATTCGTTAAAGAAAATTGTGATACAATTTTCATTACCAAATTACCCCTAAATGGCGAATTGGCCTTATTAAACCCTAAGATGAACCAGGTTGGTATGCCGGAGATTCCCAATCAAATCTATGTATTGTTCGAACTCTTTCTGATGGAGGGTGATTTCACAAACTTCCAGACTAGGAGACATGTGGACATGACTCAATATAAGTGACAGCTCAACATGATAGCCTGGCTACAACTCGGCGTAACAAGCTCGCTAAAACCCAGGCTAACAGCTCGCTACGAGGCAGCTCCCTGCCAAGCAGCTCACTATTGAGAAATCTGAGGGTTTCGAGAAGCTTCTTATCTGACAAGACCATACCCGTCAGACTGCTCCCACGTCCCTTGTCCGACGGCGCAGCACCTGCCAATCTAGAGGATTGCGCCCACGTCTCTCATCAGGCGGCGTCGTGCCTACCAGCTCCGAAAAAAATGTCTCTCGACTGACAGGGCCGTACCCTGTGACGGTTACTTGCACCCACCTACTCAGCCCAGGCAAATAACAGTTGCGGCAGAGATTCAAAGGCAGTTACACCCAATTTGGCAGGGCATTAATATATAAGGGGACCAACCCCCAAGGAAAAAGGTAATCGAAAATTGCGCATCTTCACTCTTAGCCTTTATTTCTTCGCAACTCTCTCAGTTTTCCGCCGAGTTCTAACTTAAGCATCAGAGTGTTCCCGCTGGGCGAGCTCCCCGGGAACCCTTCACCTTCTTCTTTGCAGATACCTTGTCCAACGCCAGATTGGAGCATAGCCCCAGCCAGCTAGAAGTGACCAGATCGCGCACCATCATTTGGCTTCGTCTGTGGGAAACGCTTTGAAAAGCCTTTTTCCACCAAGTTTTGTAATCTCAGTATCCATGGCTTCCTCCAGCAATGCTAGACGCAACTCAGGCGCGAACACTTCCCCTGAACCTCAACTCCCTACAGTGTGCGTCGGACAATTCACCCTTCCGCTCTCTGCGGATGGGGTCCCGATGTTGAATGTGCCTCAGATCGTGGCACCAGTGAGCGCTCTGCTCCCCTCCGCAGTAGGCACCACTTTCACTGAGCCTTCTCTTCCCCAACTAGCTGGACCAAACCAGCTCGAAGATCTGATGCATTGCATGCGAGCCATACAAGCTCAAGTGCAGCAAGTCCAACAACTTCAGCTCTACCAGCAGCAAGCTCTACCCCATGTATACCAGCAACAATATCAGCTGCAGTTCCCCCTGTTGCCTCTGAACCAGTCGTCGATTCCACCACGGCACCCGACCCCACAGCAGACTAAGCCTCGCTGTCAGAATGAATGCCCCTCTCATCGGGGAGAGACCTCCCAGGCCCAGAATCCTCCTAGGAGCCAAGTCTCATCCTGTGGCAGGAGGGAGAATCCACACACCCAGCTCTCCGCGATGGGTCAGGTCGGGGAACTCCCAACCTCCTAGACCCGCGTCACTTCAGCTCTCCGAGTTTGTGGCCCCGCTCCTTGAGATCTGATTCGAAGTCCTGGCCGTGGACTCTAGGCAAGGACCAATCCATAGTCGTCATCAGCAGTCCGAGCCATTCCCTGCAAGAACCGTTCCTGACAACATAGAAGCGAGCAGCACCAATGCAGAGCCCGCGAAGAAGCAGAGGAGACGTCGCCGAGCCCGCCGAACTGCGACACACAACTTGCTTGAACTCAAAGAGAAAGAAGCGATAAGCTCGGACGAAGTGAAAACCACTCCGCTCCTTTCTGTACCATCCACTCTGTCTCCTGAACTCTTGGCCGTCCCAATGCCCAAGGACTTCAAATTACCTCCCCTGGACAAGTATGACGGATCGTTTGACCCAAATGATCACGTGGATGCCTTCTAGTCGCAGGTGCACCTGGCAAGGGCAAGCGAGTCTTTCATGTTCGTGGCCTTCTCTACCGCTTTCAAAGGAGTAGCCTGCACGTGGTACAGGAATCTCGCGCCCTGGACAATAAAAAGTTGGGCGTAGTTCGTGCAGGTCTTCACCTCCCACTTCGTCACCAGCAAAGCGGGCCGAGATTCTCATGGCGATCAAGGACGCCCCGTACGTGAAGTGGCCACCTCGGCTGAGAGGGGACCCGAGTGTTAGAAATAAAAATTTGTATTGTAATTTTCATAAAGGTTATGGTCATAGTACCGAAAGTTGTAAGAACCTCCGCGATGAGATAGAAGAGCTCATCCGTCGCAGATATTTAAGAAATTTTGTACAGAATGATAATAAAGTATGTCGGTAGGGAGAGCAAGGCAAGGACGCCCGAATCTAGTAGTAGGAAAGGCGAGCAGCCGCAGAGGCCACCTCCCAAAGAGAGGTCAGTTCGGGGGACCATACATATGATCACTAGAGGATCAATTGTTGCGGGCTGCACTTCGGCCACAGCTCGGACCTTAGCTCGTGAGATCGGAAGGGAAGAGTAGAACCCCCTGAAGCGTCCAAGGACAAAGGAGCCGATCTTCTTCACCGAGGACGATGCACGCGGAGTCCACCACCCTCACGATGACACGCTTGTCGTGAAGATAAGGATCAATGATTTCGAGGTGAGGCGCGTCCTCGTCGACTACGGCAGCTCGACAGGCATCCACTTCAAAGCCGCGTTCGACAAGCTTCAGCTCCAAGAGAGCGACCTCAAGCCCGCAAGTACTCCCCTGGTGGGCTTCAGCGGAGAGGAAGTCAGGCCCTTGGGGAGAATCATTGTACCTGTGGAGGTCGGCACCTGGCCTAGCATAGTGAGACTCAATCACGAATTTTTTGGTGGTCACGCCATAATAGGTTGGCCCATCACCCCATGCTCTATGTGCGGTGGTCTCCACCTATTATTTGGCGATAAAGTTCCCCACGGACTTCGGAGTTGGGGTAGCACGAGGCGACCAGCCCGAGTCTCACAAGTGCTACGTCGCCGTTCTCAAAGGAAAAGCTAAGGCAGCTGACGACCTCGAGCAGGAGCGACCTGCGGGGCATTGCAAAGAGCGAGCTGCACCTACGGAAGAGATTGTTTCTGTGCCAACTTCAACGGAGGGCCCAGCTCGAACACTTCAGATCGGTGCTTCAGTCGAGGAGCCTCTGCGATCTCAACTGGTAAATTTTTTACTTACAAATTTAGATGTTTTTGCATGGTCCACGACAGAGATGCCCGGTATAGACCCTAGCATCATCACTCACAAACTAAACACTGATCATGTAGTTAGGCCCGTTAGTTAGAAGAAACGCAACCTAGCCCCGGAGTGTTGTAGAGCAGTTAACGAGGAGGTCGGGAAGCTCCTTGCAGTTGATTTTATCAGGAAAGTTCATTACCCGAGCTGGGTGGCCAACCCCGTTCTAGTAAAAAAGGCTAACGGTAAATGGCGCATGTGCGTTGATTACACCGACCTGAATCGGGCCTGCCCGAAGGACTGCTTCCCACTCCCCAGGATCGACCGTTTGGTGGACGCGACCTTAGGGCATGAGTTGCTGAGGTTCTTAGACGCCTATTCGGGCTACAACTAGATCAAAATGGACCCTACTGATGAATAAAAAATAGCCTTCATAACTGAGCTCGGCATGTACTGCTACAAGGTCATGCCCTTGGGAGTAAAAAACGACGGGGCAACATTCCAAAGACTTGTAAACAAATTGTTTGAGCCGTTGATCGACAAGAAAGTAGAATGCTATGTAGACGACATGCTCGTCAAAACTCAGTTTTCAAGTGATTTAATAAAGGACTTACATTCTATCTTTGAAATCTTGCGTAAAATTAAACCCAAACAAGTACGTTTTCAGTGTCACATCGGGTAAATTCCTAGGTTACATCGTCAACCAACGTGGCATTGAGGCTAACCCTGAAAAAATTAGGGCAATCTTAGATACGAGACCACCCCGAAAATTGAAGGAGGTTCAGAGGTTAAACGGCCGCATAGCTGCTCTAAGCCGCTTCATGTCCAGATCGGCAGATCGCTGCCTGCCTTTCTTCAAGGCAATTAAAAGCAAAGGCTTCGAATGGATCGAAGATTGCCAGCTCACTTTCGACGAGCTCAAAAAGTACCTCGCCCACATCCCAACCTTGACCCAAATCGAGGTCGGAGATACTTTGGAGCTATACCTCTTCGCGAGTGACGAGGTAGTCAGCTCGGTACTAATAAAAGAGGTAGATCGGGTCCAACAGCCTATCTACTATATTAGCAAAGTGTTGTAGGGGGCAGAAATGAGGTACCCAAAGATCGAAAAGTTGGCGTATGCTCTAGTTGTTGCAGCTTGGAAGCTTTGTCCGTACTTCCAAGCTCATAATATTGTTGTTCTCACCAATATGCCTCTAAGGAAAGTCTTGGTCAAGCCCGAGGTGTCTGGTAGGTTGACGAAGTGGGCCATCGAGCTCAGCGAATATGATATCCAGTACAAGTCGCGAACTGCTATCAAGGCCCAAGCCTTAGCTGACTTTGTCGTAGAATGTAGTTTCAGCACCGAAGTTCCCAAGCCGGACGAGCCTGAGCACCGCGAGGGAGCAACCAGCGCGGCTTCTCTCCTAGTTAGATTAAACCCGAACTGGTATGAGGTGCCCTGGATCCTTCATGTGGATGGCTCATCAAATCAGCAGGGCAGCGGAGCTGGAATAGTTATGTACGGGCCAAGCGGTGCGAATCTGGAGTACGCGCTACGCTTTGAGTTCGCTGCGTCCAACAATGAAGCGGAGTACGAGGCACTAATAGTCAGGCTGGCTCTAGCAAATGGTATGAAAGCCAAGCACATCGTCATCTGCAGTGACTCCCTGCTCGTGGTCAACCAAGTAACGGGTGAATATAAAGCTCGCGAGCCAACCATGGTCGCTTACTTAGCCAAAGTAAGAGAGGCTCTGCTCAACTTCCAGTCCCACTTCGTTAAGCAAATCCTGAGATCTGAGAACGCTGAGGCCGACGCCTTGTCCCGGTTAGCCAGCACGAGTGATAATACCTTGAGAACCGTGTACATAGAGAATTTGCCTCAGCCTAGCATTCTCGGGGCGGCAGAGGAGGTCGGTCCTGTTGTACAAGCAGAGCTGAGCTGGATTGATCCACTCGCGAGCTTCCTGCTGCATGGGACCCTCTTGCAGGTCATAATGCGGCCAGAAGGGTAGAGCGTCAGGCAGCCAAATACGTCATAATAGACGAACGGCTGTATCGAAGATCATACACACTCCCTTACCTACGCTGCTTGCGACCTTCCGAGGCCGAGCTCGTGCTCCGCGACCCTCATGAGCGTCTGTGCGGTGGACACTTGGGGGGCAGGGCTCTCGCCCAGAAAGCGCTACAACAGGGATACTACCAGCCAACGATGAAGGCAGATGCGATCGAGTTCGTCAGAAAGTGCGACAAATGTTAGAAGCACGCCAACATTCATCACCAGCCCGTTGTCGACCTAAAATACCTCACCAGCCCGTGGCCTTTCGCACAATGGGGGATCGATATACTCGAACCATTTCCACTAGCAACAGGACATAGGAGGTTCTTAGTGGTAGCAGTTGATTATTTCACTAAGTGGGTAGAGGCCGAACCCCTCGCAACGATCACAACGCAGAATGTGCAGAACTTCTTCTACAAGAATATAATTTTCCGTTTTGGACTACCCCGAGTACTCATCTCTGACAATGGCAAGCAGTTCGAGGACATTAAATTCCATAACTGGTGCAAAGATATGAAAATACAACAAAATTTTACCTCGGTGGCGCACCCTCAAAAGAACGGCCAAGCGGAGATCACAAACAGAGCCATTCTCCGCGGAGTGAAGGCACGTCTAGATCAAGCTAAGGGATTCTGGAAGGACGAGCTACCCAACGTACTATGGGCTTATCGAACCATGGTGAAGACCGCAACAGGAGAGACCCCCTTCAACCTCACGTATGGCACCAAAGCAGTCATCCCAGTTGAGATCGAGGTTCCCACGCTACATCTGGAAGTGTACAATGACGAAACAAATGAAGATGAGCTATGCACCAATCTCGATCTACTGGACGAGGTACAAGACCTCTTATACATTAGGATCACGGCCTACCAGCAGAGAGTAGCTCGGTATTATAACGCTAGTTCTTCGTGAAGTTATAATACCTGAGCCCAATGTTGGCAAGCTCGGGCCAAATTGGGAAGGACCCTACCGAGTAAGGCGGGTACTCGGGGAAGGAACGTATGAGCTCGAAACCCTAGAAGGGAAGCAGGTGCCTCGGGAACATTGTCAACTTAAGACAATATTATCTGTAATTACCGAACTCTAGAGTGGACTACAAGTCACTCCCCCAGCCTAAGGGCCAAAAATCCGAGCTAAGGACCTCGACACTCGGTCGCCTCTTCAGCATGGGCGAACTCCGGGAGAATGGAATATAAGTCGCTCCCCCAGCCTAAGGGCCAAAAAGCCGAGCTAAGGACCTCGGCACCTGGTTGCCTCTTCAGCATGGACGAACTCCAGGAGAATGGACTATAAGTCACTCCCCCAGCCTAAGGGCTAAAACGCCGAGCTAGCGAAAGACCTCGGTGCTCTAAGTAGCTTGCGTAATTCGAGACGATTCTTCAGTCACCTTGCTTTTTACCAGCTGGGGTAACCTATCTACGTGACTTAGATAAAAAAAGGAGTCATTTTAAGAGAGAGAAAAAAGAAGAGAAAACCGGGCTCAGCCACCCGGGAATATGCACTCCAAAGTCCAGAAGAAAAGAGAACAACCCAAGCCTCAAGGGTCCACCGCCTCCACATCCTCTACAGCAGCATCAAAAGGTCAAGTCCGTTCATGGAGCGTGGCCTCCAAACTTTGAACCTACTAACGAAGCCGCTCCCTTTCCTCAGCCACCCTCGAGGACTCCTCCCTATAACGGGCGCTCTCCTCGGTCAACCGGGAGATCCGGGCTTCCTGGTCCTGGACAAGTAGCCTTTGGGCCCCGCTTCCCTTCTGTGCCTGGAGGACCTCACCCCAGGCCCGATCGAGCTCGCTTTGGTGCCTCCGCACTTCCTTCCTCAGGTGGTGGGCATCCTCGGGGTGAACGGTCATCTGACAGGCCATGGCGTGGAGGGCAGAGTTCACCTGCCAATAGAAAATCGAGGAAAGTAAAAAAAAAAAAAAAAAAAACAACAACAACAACAAAAGGAGAAGGGGAAAAAGCAAACACTTACCACCATATAGTGGGACGAGGCCAGCCCCAAGAGCCGCCTAGGGTAAATCTTGGACCATGTCGCGATCTCCTCATGGAAGGTCGACTCCCGGCTCATCCGCGAGGCCAGCAGGAAGTTGGTGATGCTCTCATCCCGCCCCTCAGTAGGGAACACTAGAAAGACGGAGGGGTCGGACGGCGCGGCCGGAGGGTACTACCCCGAAGGTGGGACCTCTTCTTATTCACCGCCTTCCATGGCTACCCCTCATATGACGTGGGTGGGACCTCCGACGGCGGAACAAAAGACTGGTCCGCAGCCTCGAACTCAACGGCCCTAGAAGAAGATGCCCGGTCCAGGCGGGACCTCTTTGCCCTGCGCTTCTGGGAGCTCAACAAGAGACAACGCGCATCCACACCTGACATTTTGGCTGCAAGATCTAAAGGTGACCTACTAGGGCTCAGGCCGGCCTGCACGAGCTTGTCCTCAGCCAAGTAATCCGAACAGAGGAAGCCAACCTCTGCCTAGGACTGCAGCGTTTGCCAAACCTTCGGGTCCAAGTTAACGCCTAGATCCTCAATGGCGGCCCTCTAGTGGGTCGAAAAGGCCACCCCTCGGGGTTGCGAACTATAAAATAACCCCGCTTCCAGGCCGGAATCCTGTTAGGCAACTCATGGAGAAGCTTGAAGCCAGGATGGGGGTAAAAGTAATAAGAGCGCCTATCTAGAGGGGCTCCGGGGGAGGCATTCTTGATTGACAAAATGGAAGCAAAAGTGTCGAGGGATAGAGGAAGACATTACTCAAAAAACAAAGAGATAGTCCACACCAAGTTCCGAATAGAGTTCGAGTGCAATTGGTCTATGGTGACGTTGAAGTGGGTGAGGACCTCCACTATTAAAGGATGCAGAGGGAGTCGAAGACCAACCACTAGCTGCTCTTCAAAGATCACGATCTCGCCATGATCGTGCTCCTAGGGATAGTTGCCAGTTGGGAGGTAGTAAGTGAGCTCCCTGGGGAGATCGTACTGGAAGACCAGGGCCCGAAGTCTCTCCATTGACATGGAGGAAGGGCCGAAGCTATCTGGCTCCTGACTCCGGGAAGTGGAAGTCAAGTTACCAGAGGCTTTCGGAACCTCTGGAGCCTGCACCTCGGGGAACCCCCAAGCTCCCCCCGAGCTCGAGGGGGCTTCGTCCTGATTACCATCCCGAGAAAAAGCACCGTCGTACGGATACCCAGACATTGTTTGGCAAGGTAGAGGACTCATCGAAAAGAGTAAATTGAAAGAAGCGACGGGAGAGCTCAAGCAATCAAGGCGAAGGCGCGACCTTAAAATCGAAAGCAAGGCAAGTTGGCGTAAAAACAAACGAGGCCTGGGGCCCTCCTATTTATAGCCACAGTGCCTGGAAACCAACGGTCTCGATTAAGGCGAATCTAATGGCTCATAATAAAACCGGTTGCACGTCCTCCGAGACTGAAGGTAGTTTAGCGTATTTTTTTGGCGCCCGCAGAATCTATAAGTCGCTTGACATCCGCGCATATACCTCACGCGGTCAGTCAAGGTAGTTTGAATTACGGGTCAAATCCACCCGCCGCTTCGTAAACTCCCTGCGCTAGAGCAAGACCCTTAGCCCGAGGAGTGGGGGGCAATTGATGGAGGGTGATTTGACCCGACCTCCTGAGTAGGCAACACGTGGACATGACTCAACGTAAGTGACAACTCAGCATGATAGCCTGGCTACAACTCGGCATAACGAGCTCCCTAAAACCCAGTCTAACAGCTCGCTACAAGGCATCTTGTTACGAGGCAGCTCACTACCAGGCAGTTCGCTACAAGGCAACTCGCTACGAGGCAGCTCCCTGCCAAGCAGCTTGCTATTGAGCAATCCGAGGGTTTCGGGAAGCTTCCTATCTGACAAGACCGTGCCCGTCAGATTGCTCCCACGTCCCTTGTTTGACGGCACAGCACCTGCCAATCCAGAGGACTGCGCCCACGTCTCTCATCAGGTGGCGTTGTGCCTGCTAGCTCCTAAAAAAACTTCTCTCGATTGATAGGGCCATACCCTGTGACGGTTACCTGCGCCCACCTGCTCAGCCCTGGAAAATAATGGTTGCGGCAGAGATTCAGAGGCGGTTACGCCCGATTTGACAAGGCATTAATATATAAGGGCTCCAACCCCCAAGGAAAAAGGTAATCGAAAATTGCGCATCTTCACTCTTAGCTTTTATTTCTTCGCAACTCTCTCAGTTTTCCTTTGACTTCTAACTTAAGCATCGAAATGTTCCCGTCGGGCGAGCTCTTCGGGAACCCTTCACCTTTTTTTTGCAGATACCTCGTCCAGCGCCAGGTAGGAGCATAGCCCCTGCCAAATAGGAGTGACCAGATCGCGCACCATCACTTTCTTTTCACATCCTTGAGCCACTCCGCCGCCACCATCCCAAAGCTTTCTTTTTGTAGCATCTTCAGTTGTCGTTATCAGAGGTTAGAGTTCTAGAAAATCTTCAATTCGTGAAAGCATGGTTGGTCATGATTTTCTTCCCAAGGGATTTGAAATCGTAACGAGGTGGGCTTTGGTCTTGTAGCTACACGAGACGAAGGAGGGGCAGGTGGAGTACATTGAAATTAAGGACAAGGAAATTAAGGACGTAATGATCAAATAACTGGGAAGACAAAACAAATTTCTCCTGTCTTTGATAAGTGTCAACCATTATTGTCAAGAATTCTTGTTTTGGATTTGAACATGGTTGAATTTGTGGTTGAAGTTTGTGATTTGGTGTTTCAGAGAGTATACTTTGAAGATGAGGAGCGTTGGCGTGACAAAATGTTGGTCGTTCGGTGGAGATGGGAAGGAAGAAGAAGAAAGAAGAGATTGAGAAGTTTTTTCCGTCGTTAATGTGTCTAAAATATCGGTGGTGGAAGGACAAGCTCGAGTTGGTGAGATCTAAGGCAGCATCAGCGATGGCCGTCATTCCATCGTTGTTTCCCTCACCGTGGATGGAGAACCTGTAAATGAACAGACTGGTAACGGGCTCACACTACAGAGCCTAGCGTTTTCCGCAACACTTCTCAATCGAGCTCCTTAGCATTTCAATCCAAACAAAATCCAAATGGGTAGCGGTGACATCGCTAAAACCAAGTTTCAGTTACTGGATTTCGATTTGATAAACCAAAAGGGAAAGGTGGATTTTCCGGTGAGCATCCAACGGTAGAAGCTTGAGCAAAATGGATTTTCCAGTGAAAATCCAATGGGAGAGGCTTGGGCAAAGTGGATATTTTTTTATGAGGATCCAGTGGCAGGAATCCAACGACAACGACATTGAGTTGTTCTTTCTTTGGTCTAAAGAAGCAGGAGAAAACCGATGATCGGCGTTACTCTTGGCTATGACACCTGTGCTGATCGGAGAAGAAGTGATGGAGAGATGGATGCGAAGAGGTGGAGACAGAGAAGGTTGGAGACGCAGAGGTGGAGGGAAAGGGTTATGTTTGATTGTAATAAGGGTAAAATGATAATTTACTAACACCCATTTTTATGTTTGACGTTGAGTTACTGACATGGGTTCGTTGGACGTTTTGAAAAGTTATGGTAAATTTAAGAGAAATGTTGAAATGTCATGGTGAATTTTAAATAATTTCCCTAAATATAAAGCTTAAATCTTCTTAAACAATAATAATAACCGGATATGGATCAGGTTCACGTATGAAAATCTCACCAAGCTATGCGTTTCCTGTGGATTGGTGGGCAACTCTTAGAAAAAATGTAGGCAACTCCCAATTGGTGCCTCCCATGAGTAAATCCTTAAAGAGCTAGAGAACCAGAAGTTGGATACACCGGTGACTGGTTAAGGGTGTCAACACATGGCACAACTCGGAAAAAAGAAGAATAAGACATATCTAGCTTCGAGGGATTAAGGGTGTCAACGATATTCGAAAATCCAATTTTGAATTCGATATCTGACATAATCGAATCGAATTCGGATAATTCGAATATTTAATCGATCGAATTCGAATATCCTATTCTTATTGAATAGTTAATTAGATTTGAATTTGGATATGACCTTATTCGATTTGATAAATATCCGAATTCTTATATGTAAAATATTTTATACAATTTATATACTTTATATCAATAAAATATTTATTTTATATATTTATTAATTATCTAAAATAATTAACTAATCGAATTTGAATTGAATTGAATCAAATATTTGAATATTAAATAGAATTCAGATTCAGATATTAATTTTCAATATGCGTTGGATATCGAATCAAATTCGGATATTGAGTTTTCTAACCGGACTC
The DNA here is from genome assembly GCF_055504915.1 of Nelumbo nucifera. Lineage (NCBI taxonomy): Eukaryota > Viridiplantae > Streptophyta > Magnoliopsida > Proteales > Nelumbonaceae > Nelumbo > Nelumbo nucifera. Next base: position 99,463,794 of record NC_142651.1, read on the forward strand.
AATTTCGGATTTACCTGATGTTATTAGAATTCGATTCATTTACACCCCTACAAGAGATGTATAAAAACAGGACACGTGTTCAGCACAAATCAAGGGGAAAAAGACCGAGATCCTTTCGATTGACACAAATGATTGTAGTAAATAATTAATACTCCCATGGGTGAAAACTAAGGGGTAGAACACCCTACTATAAGGTCTCAACAATGGGCGTTTTGAAATGAAATGATTTACTGAGAATGCCATGACAACAAGAAAGGAAGAAGAGAATTTGAGTAATAATGACATCTCGAGCGGATCATATATAAAGAGTTGGATCTCAACTCTCAAAATAAAGACTCACACTCTCCAATGTCAGCTAACAAATCCAAAGATAGTGAACCGGACAAGAATATGAATCAACAAGGAGATATCATTGGTTGAAGTCAGAATCTGACTCTATTGATCTTGAGCCCATTGAACACCTTGAGGATGCCGTGCGGATAGAAAAGTGGGATGAAGCGTCCAACAAACAACAGCAGCAAGCATCAGTCATAGCAACTATTCTGATCAAGGTACTAAATAACTTTTATGCACCATTATTATCCACTTTAATTTTAATAAAGATCTAGTATTTACGTATGTTTTATTTTAGTTCTCACTATTCTATTATAAAACTCAACACACGGATCCTATCTTTGGAATATACGGGGGAAAGGAAGGGAATCCCATAGAACTTTAAGGAATTGGTGTAAATCATTGAATTCGGATATTATTTTTCTATCTTAGACCAAAATGAGTGCAGAAGATGTAAAGAGGAAGGAAGTAATAAAAATAGTGTTAGATTTCGAATTATAAAAACAATGCAACATGGTTGTGGGTTTTACATCACCTCTTATTAGGACATTGAGATTTATAAATTATGAGTTTAGGCTTTCAATGGGGGTATACGTATCATGCTATGCTGAAGGCAAAGGAATCATTGAAAATTTATTTTAATTATAAGAAAGTTGAATATGGCCCAATCATGCAAATTATTGATAAAAGATGGAATAGACAACTGGGTCAAACGCTTCATCTTGTAGGGTATTATTTTAACTCGGCCTTCCAATATGATCCGAAATCAAAAGTTAAATCCCCGGCCCGTTTATGTCAGCCGTTTTTTATGACATTGAAAAGCATGCAATCAAATCAGATGATGTGAAGTTGAACAAAGAGCTAATTATTTTTGAAAGTTGTGGAAATTTTGGAAAACCTTTCTCAATTAAGACATTTTAGACAATGCCTCCAGGTAATAAATTTTTTTTTTCTTATAACATGTTTATTATTTTAATTTTTTTATAGATTAAATCAACTCCATTTCATTGCATATAGGTGAATGGTGGTCGATATTTGGTTGTGACACTTTAAATTTGAAAATAATTGTTGTGCGAATCTTTAGCCAGATGTGTAGCTCATCTGGATGTGAATGTAATTTGAGTGTTTTTGAACATATACACACAAAGAGAATGAATAGATTGGAGCACTAAAGGCTCAATGACCTAATATATGCTCATTGCAACCTACATGTGATGGACGGTTAAGTGTTTTATGTTTCATAATTATCTATTTTTGTTATGCTTTCATTGCATATAATTTATCACTTATTGCTTTGTAGGAGAAAAATTGAAAGTCTTGACCCAATTGGGCATGAACATGTTGATGTTGTGGAAGATTGGTTAATGCAGGATAACGGGGATCCTCCATTACTTAATGGTTATAAGAAGGGTGATATGTTTAAAGATAATGAGACAACATTTCTAGTAATGGAATCACCATCAAGAAAAAGAGATATGATTGATGTTAACTATTATTGATATTATCTCATATGGCATTTTCATGTTTGATTATTTTGGCTATTTTTTGAGTTCTAATTTTCTTTTTTCATTTTTTATATGGTGATGATGATTTTTTCATTGGCAATGGGGAATCATGGATGCAACCAACACCCAACTTGGAGGTGCAAATGAAACACAACATCTTGAAGATGAAAATGAAGATGAAGATGATGGTAAAATACCACCTAGCTTTGGTTGGTAATTGTTACCATTGAGAAATGAAGCCAACATATCTTGAGAATTTGGATGATTGCATTAATACAATTTATATATTGAACTTGAAGTTTTGATTTGTGTTTAATACTTGTTGAACTTGGTTTGTGATATTTTTATGACTTGTGATTGTGATCTTTTTATTTTTGAATACATAAGTATTGTGCTTGATGAATTATGAATGCATGATATTATGATAATATCTATGGAATCTTTTGCAAACTTTATTCTCCTGTCCTCTTAGTGTTTTTTAGTAGGAAGTCCAGAGGAAACTCTGAGAGACTTGACCATCTAAAGGGGTTACTTTCCATTTGTATAGGTAAGGTTCATTAAGTTGCAATTTCTGATGTACAATTGGTTGCATTTGCCATGAATGAAAGCAACTTGCTTAGAGTACAGAAGTTTAATATTCAAAAGGGTCAAAGGTACTTCGAGTTTTTCCCTCCTTTTCTAAAGTATGACAGATTATAATAGCATAAATGTTTAGGAAAACATTGTTTGAAGTTTAGTCAACTCTATGTTTATATGAAGTAGATAAGCAAATTGTTTGAACTTTAGGAAAACATTGTAAGTTTAGTGAAATCTATGTTTATATGAACTAGATAAGCAAATTGTTTGAAATTTAGAAAAACATTGTAAGTTTAGTGAACTCTTTGTTTATATGAACTCAATTTTTTTGTGTTTTTTTTCTGTATTTTTCTTTTTCTTTTGTAATTTTCTGTGTTTTTTTTGTAGTTTTACATTTTTTTGTATTTTCTACAAACATATGATTGAACACATATCACTAAAACATCATACTTTATTTTTTTTGTATTTATTCAGTATTTTCTGTGTTTTTTCTATTTTTTACAATTTTCTGTGTTTTATTCTATAGTTTTTTGGATTTTTTGCACATGCATGAGTATGACTAAACACATCTTAATTTATGTTTATTTGTTCTATATTTTTCCTAATTTTTTGTGTTCTTTCTGTATTTTTTAAAATGTTTCTATACTTTTTTTGTATTTTCGATGTTTTATGCACTTTATTATTTTTGTATTTAGATAGTTTTATTTATTTTTGTATATTTTCTGTATTTTTATTTTTTTGTATTTTTATAATGTTTCTATACTTTTTTTTTGTATTTTCTATGTGTTATGTACTTTGTTATTTTTGTATTTATATATTTTTATTTTTTGTGTTTTTTATAATTCTTTTGTATTTTCTATGGGTTCTAAATTTTATTTTTTTGTATTTAAATAATTTATTTTTTGCATTTTTTCGTATTTATTTAATTTGATGCTATTTTTTATTATTTATAAATATATTTTCTATTTCTAATTGATTTATGATGTCATAGGTCAAACCGCCGATCCGAAAAACGGTCCCCTAACCAGTTCTGTTTCCATGGCATTTTTTAAAACCTTGGCCTAAACAATGTGTTTTACAAAATTATTGCCAAAGTGTTGACCAACAGAATAAAACTCATCCTAAAAAACATAGTCCAAGTGAATCTGGTAGCTTTCATTGAGGGGAGAAGTATAGTGGACAATATCGTATTAGCAAGAGAGTTATTCATAAACTAAAAATCCAAAAGAAGGCAAGAACAAATTGACAGCTCTAAAAATTGATATGCCGAAGGCCTTCGATCGTATGGGATGGAATTTCTTATTCAAGTTATGAGAAAAATGGGTTTCCCTAATGAATGGTGTAAAATGATCAAGCAATGTATTTCCACTACCTCATTCTCCTTTATATTAAATGGTTCACAGCAAAGAGATAACTCCAACCAGGAGATCCCCTTTCACCATATTTGTTCATTATAGGAACGTAGGTGCTCTCAACTTTATTGAACAATGAAGAACGGAGTGGCAAGGTCCATGGAGTAAATATTGCAAAGAACACTCAACCAATCACTCACTTGTTGTTTACATACTGTCTCATTCTTTGTAGAGCGGATCGAGAAACCCTAAAGAAAACCCTTAATACTTTTGAAAGGCTCTTAGGGCAGCTCATCAACTATGGTAAGTCAGGCATATTATTCAGCAACAACACTCATAGGGTCCATAAAATATTGCTTAGCAGATTAATGGGTATGAAAATAATGAGCTTCCACTCAAGATACTTGGGTGCCTGGCTAATAGAAGAGAAGAGTAAAATAGCTATTCATTGAGAAATCCTTTATATAATAGAAACGAGACTTGCCATGTGGCAAGCTAGACTCTTATCAGGAGCTCTAAATAAAGCCCTCTTCTATAAGTAGATTTGGAAGTTCTTGAGAGGAAATGATGAGCTCTAGATACAACAAATACTTAGAAACAAATAGTATATTCGAGTGCAAGAAGAAATCATTAGACTCCTGGTGGTGGAAGTGCTTCTTGAATGTGCTTGCATAAATCAAACCTTCTTTATGTTGGAAAGTGGGAATGGGAGATCAAATTAAGGCCACAATAGACCCACAAATCCTTGGATTGCCAAACAACATACCCAAACTAAGAGGAGTCACCCTCTAAGATCACATAAAATTAGTGACTTTATTACAGATGGTGGAAACTGGAATATTGAGTCTTTACAGGAGTTATTTGAGGAAGAAACAGTGGAAGCTATAACGAGCATACCAATCAGTGGCTCTGTAACAGATGACCAAATGCTATGGAAGGCAATGAACAATGGAGAGTTCACTGTTGAATTGTCATACATGATATTCACACAAGGTCATGAACAATCTTTATCATCAGGCATCAAATGGATGAGGCTCTGGTTGGTTAACGCTTCATTTCGATGTCAACTCTTTATGTGGAAAACTTTACACATTGCTATAAAAACCAAACCGAATACATTGAGTTGCGTTCAAATTAATGATATTCAGTGTTCTCTTTGTGGAGAAGCGACTCAAACACAAACTCAACTTTTTCTGGAATGTCCTTTTACTAGAGCTGTGTGGATACAAGCCCATGTGGGTTTTTGTCCAAAAGCTTTTTTAGAGGTAAACACTTGTGACATTCTGGACTGGTGGTATTGCTATAGTAGGAACATATAAGGAGAGAGCACAAGAATAACTATATGGCACCTATACTAGCAATATGGGATATCAACAAAGAAGTCGTATATAGACAAGGAAAACCCGATCCTTTAGATGTCATTAATTTGGCAAACTTATACTACAAATTATAGGGATTGAACTCTCAAAGTCAACAAGTTTCAGATTAGGAGACTCCCATGGATCTCACTGCATTGGACACTATGCAAGACTCAATAGTGACAGTGGATGGACCATGGGATCCAACTACAAATTATGCTTCAATAGACTTATTCCTTGTATCTCATACTCTTAATCACTCTTTTGCAGAAGGATAACCCTACATGGCCTCTTCCTCAATAGTAGCAGAATTATGGAGGATTGCAAGAGGACTGAGGCGGCTGATATCCTTAGGCCTCACTAAAGCTTCTTTACTATCCGATGCGGAAGCAACTCTTCTAAAAGAAACCGAGAGAAACATTAATTGGGATGTTCAAGCTCTCTACAAGCACATTAAACAACTTCTTTCATATTTTGTTAGTATAAAACTTATATATGTTGGAATTGCAGGAGTTGCTAAAGCCCACAAAATGGCTAGACAAGCTAGATTGCATAGATCTTTTGGTTTAGCATCTTACCCCCTTATAGCTCTTAACTCACTTTTTGTTTCATGTAACTGGGGGCTAATCAAGTATCCTTAATGTTTTTAATGGTTCCTTTTATCAGAAAAATAAAAAGTAAAATTGGATGGTCAATGTCAACATGTCTCTCTTTCGAGATAAGTTATTTATCTATTTTCTCATTTTTTTGCATTTTTCCTAATTACTTTTGTTTTGAAAATATAAAAAAATAATCATTGTCTATTTTGATTAGATTAATAAAGCTGCACACTATTAGAGAGAGACCTTTGGGTTTTCCAATGCCTTAGAGAGAGAAAGAAGAGGGGGAGGGAGTAGTAATACAACATAATAAAGTAAAATATTAATAAGTCAACTAATTAATTTAATTTTCATCCACTAAACTTCCACTTAAAACTAATAAATATCAACAAAACTTAGTAAAAATTAAAAGACACTAATAAAAATCAAACTTAATAATAAGAAATTTAAATATAAAAAATATTAATTGATAGTTTTAATAATATTATGATTTAAAAATGGGCTTAATATATTGCAAATAGAACATGTGTTCTAATGTTATATTTTGTTTTGTTTATTCTTTTTTATTTTACTAGATATTTTGTATTGATATATTTTTAATTAATTAAACAATACTGTTAAAATTAATAATTTTATGAGTTGAGACCTTTATTGCACATAGTGCCCATATTACACAAGAGACTTATATAAAATATAAGACCCATTAAAAATGATATAAAATAAAAAAAAATGAAAATTTAAAATGTAGAACCCATTTTATCACTTATGCGAAGAAGACAAGCTAAATGGGTTTATCTAAAAACTTGTAACGTGTGATACACGACATATAATAATAATAATAATAATAATAATAATAATAATAATAATAATAATAATAATAATAATAATAATAATAACAACCAAACAATGAAATGAGTGTATGATCGTGCTTTCTCTTTGCAAGAAATGGTATCCCACATACGAAGACCATAAAACATGTGAAAGTTTTTGCTGAATAAACACCGGTTAGTGGTTTCTCCACCATTTCTCTCCTTTTCATGTATGGAACCAATCTTTTAATTGGAAAGATACCCGAAAAACTCTTTGTGTCCACTGTGTAATACCTAAAAGCCTCCTCTCGTCAGCTTTTAGGGGGTTATTCTTGTAATCTTTTCCATTTCTTTTTTACAACTTGATGGCATCAATGATGGGGTACTTTCTCCCTGTTTTGTGTTTGTTCTCCACACGATGGTGATGCTTAAGGGTGGTGGATGGTGGTGGTTACCAACGTTGGTGGTGAATGGTGCCCCTATGTTTAGAGAACGGAATCTAATATGCTCTCAACATTCGCTAAAAGGAATTTCAGCGTGTGTGTTATGTGTGCATCATTCAAAAACGTTTACGACTTCACTCTCTGCCTCCCTGTTCTCTCGTTTCAACCCTCTCATACCCTTATCTTTCTCTATATCACTATCTTCATCTCTATTGTTCGAGAATCTGCATTGTTCTCTCTCTCTCTCTTTCTCTACTTCTCCTAGCTTTATTTTTCATTTTTCTCACTTATTTTTTTTTGTTTGGTTTTAGGCACTATTTCTATTTGGTTGGCAAAGAAATTGATCGAAGAGATTACCTTTTTATGGTGGTTTCTATCGGCGTTTGATGGTGGTTTATGTTTTTTGTTTTGTTTTTTACTTATATTTTTGTCTCTCTCTCTCTCTCTCTTTCAACACTGTCTTTTTTCTTTCTTACTCATGTTTGATACTATTTCCGTTCTCTTGTTGTGTTTTTTTATTGTTTTGTTTTCCTTGCTTATATTTTTTGCTTTATTTTCTTCCTATCGATTCCTGATTCTAGGGTTTGCTTCTTGGTTGGATTTCTTTGATTATCTATTCTAATATGTTTTTTATTCTTTCTTGGATTTTTTTTGTACGGTTATGATTTTCCACTATTACTAGATGGTTTTTCCTTTTTCGTAAGTTTTATTTATTTATTTATTGGGGTTTGCTCATGGAAGTTTGGGTTGTGTGGGGTTTATTGGGGGCGGCGAAGGAGGTGGTAGTTTGGATTGTTTTGTGGTGAAGAAAGGTTGTGTTTGGTTCAGTGAGCATCCATTGAAAAACGCCGCCACATCAGTGCCACATAGGCATTGGCATTTATTGCAGATGAAGCAAAATGAAACAACTATTTGGTTTTACTGTTTAGCATATAAATGGTAGAAAACTGAAATCCTTTGATTTTTGTGCATGGGGAATTTGGAGAAACGTCAAATTCTTGTTTCCCCCTAATGCCCCAGCATTTCTTCATGCCAAATGCTGATGTGGCACACTTTAATGGGTATTAATGTGAGGTGGAGAGTAAAAAGCGTTCAAGTGAAGCCCAACCAAACAACAAAAACAAGAAACATTTAAAGTGAAAAAAATATAAATAAACGTTTAAAGTGAAAATGTACAAATAAACAACCTATCTATAAATGCCCACAAAACTAAACACATGCAAAGTTTATCATTTGTTTTTCTTGTTTTATTTTGACCATTTTCCTATGATTGTGTTTATTCACAATCCGGGCTTCACTACAAGCATCGGACATGAGTAAAAGCAATTTGATGGTATGAGGTATGTATGTTGCGGAGATGAGAGCAAAATATATGTGCGAAAAGACAACCTGAGTGGTTCATTTTTAATTAGGATTCGACATAAACGAATTGGGCATGTGATAATAAAAGTGATTTTTTTAATATCTAAAATTTTGTATATTGGTCTATTTTTAATATCTATATTCTTTATTTTTTTTAGTCTCAAATGCCAACCATTACCTTAATATCTTAAAGAATCGCAAAATGAGGTGTCAAACAATCAAGTACCCTGCTAGCCTCCTCTATGTGAGGTTGCCATCTAAGTGTTGGCTCAGTTAGTACGATAGTTGAATCAGGTCCCGCTACTAGCACCAACTTTTTTTTAAGGCAAAACATTGTATTTCATTCAACTATGGAACTTGTGTGAATACAGAGTAGTGGTAAGAGTACTAAACAAGAAAATATAGAAACATTGTATGAAAACAGAGACGTGGTAACAATACCAAGCAAGAATACAAGTTTCTAGAAATAACAAAATATTAACATTGGATAAAGGAGAAAATGAAGAAACTTCTGCAACAAACAAAAGGTGAGGCAAGATCACCAATTGAAGAGATAAATGAGCACATCTCCAACCACGGAAAGAGAGGGATAAATACAGTAGCGATTCGCCATAACTTTAACCATCCGGGACCATAACCGTCGGAACGTTAATGAACTGAAGCTAATTAAAACTTTAAAAGTCTAGAACCATAACTATCAGAACTGTTATCTTTGAAACTTGAACCAACTAGAAGTTTAACCACCCAGAAAAAGTAACCGTCGAAACTGTTATCACTAGAAGTGGAACCAACTAGAATTTTAATCACCCGGAAATGAGACTGTCCTAACTATTATCGCCAGAAGTAGAATCAACAAGAACTTTAACCACCCAAAACTGAAATTGTCGAAACTGTTGTTGCCAGAACTGGTATCAACTGGAACGTTAACCACTCGAAATTGTAATCGCCAGACTTGTTATCATCGGAAATGAATCCATCTAGAACTGTAAGTGTCGATGAAGGAAAATAAGGAAACAATCACTAGTGGTGAATCAAAGTAGAGATTAAGGCCACCACCCAACATTCCGCCTCCTGTACTAAAATCCCTACAAAAAAATAGTAACAAAAAGGAAAAACAAAGAAAAAGAAGAAATGAGAAGAAACGAAAGAGAGTGGGTGATTGGACTGAGTTAACCAAGAAGAAGAGAGAGGGGTGAGGGAAAGGGAGAAGGGAAGAAGAAAACTGATAAGAAAGGGAGGGAGTGCGAAGAAAAGGAACGATTGAAATTGAAAGAATAGAAAAACTCGAGGACAGCCCCAAGATGGAGACTCTCTCTCAAAGAAAAGAGAGTCCCCTTTGTGACAGGGGAGAGAGAGAGAGAGAGAGAGAGAGAAATGAAGACTCTATGACCACATGTGTTGCATAAAATACCAAAAAGAAAGAACTTTAAAAATATCTTATTATTTTGTTTTTCTTTTTATTTTCTATGCATTAATCCACAACAAAACTGATCCAACGGGCCTCATCTCAATGTAAGAAACCCACCTGTTCGGTCTCATGACAACTAATTGATTTAATGATTATTTAATTAGGGTTTTCAATGGATCGGGTTTGGCTCTAGATAGCTTAGACTAGTCTTGGCCCAATAATAAATGGAATTTTATTTATTTATTTTAGTGTTGTCAACGGTTGGGTTTGGCTCTAGATAGCTTGGACAAGTCTTGGTCAAATAATAAATGAAATTTTATTTATCTATTCTAGTGTTGTCAATGGAACAGTTTTTATTTATTTAATTTACAATGATCCCAATATTTAGGATTGTCAACGGATTAGGTTTGGTTCTACATAGCTTGGATGAGTCTGGTTTTGTTCTATATAGATTGGACCAGTCTTGTCCCAATAATAAAAGAACACGTTAGGTTTGGTTTGGGGCTATCGACGAGTTAGGTCTGCATTGGGATAGCCCGTACTTATTTCATGCCAATATAAATGGAATTTTATTTATTCATTTTAGTTATACATTATTACCCATATTTTTTTATTTATTGAATTTATCAAATTATTAAATTAATCAATCTTTTATTTTATATGCTACTTATACATTATTCCAACTTATTACTAACTCTACAAAAATATATCCATAGGCTCATCGTTACTTGAATCACCATCACTAAATTTGTATTTGAAGAAGGTGAACATGATAGCCAGAAATCTTTAATATATGAAATCGATCAAGGTTTCCAAATGAAATGGATTATTACATGTGTTGACAACAAACTTTATCCTATGGCATCAATGCATTTGAAAGCCTAGATAACAAGAGATAAATAAAATAAAATAAAATAAAATAAAATAAAATTATTGGCACTTTTTAAAAATATAATATATTATAATAATCATTGTTATTAACAAAGCTGAATATCATTAATATTTAAAGTTATACATTATTACTAAGAGAAGGGGTGATGTAAAGACATTTGGGTATTTTAGGCCCCTTAAAGATCAACGAATTCATGATGCAAAATCCCCCAAAACCCTAATATTGATAAAGTAATAAAATATTATTAAAATAATAATAGAAAACAAATATATTAATTATTAAATATAATAATAATGTATACATAAAATATTAATATAATATATTTTGGGTAGGAGAAATAATTTTAGTTATAATATTATTGCTACTAACTAAGTGTGATGGTGCGCGATCTAGAAGCTCCTAACTGGAAAATTACATGGACACTAGTCACGTAGCGAGCTAGACCAAGCTCCAAGACAAAGGATCAGAGAACCCGGGGTGGCTAACCCGGCGAGGTCACTATGATGCTAAAGTTAGTATCGTACTCTGATAGCAAACTAAAAGCTTTAATGCAAGTAAGCTAGTGAGTAAATAATTGTGTGTACCCGAGTCTTGGGGGCTGATGCCTTTATATAGCTGTGTTGCCATGGGTTTCGCGAAACGCTCCCGAAATCCTCGGCCTGCGACGTAGGGATTCGTTCTGCTTTGGAAAGAGGGTAACATATCAATTAATAAGGCTTACCGTTTCTCTCCGATTTGGGCGGGGTGAGGATAAGGCCTACAGTTACGCGGCGTGATCCCGAGAAGTTCGGAAACAACTAGCAAGCTTCTAGGTTCGGTTATGTGGCACCTCAGCGTACATGGGTACCGAGGTGCTCCGGCTCCAAAGTGGCTGAGCACCCGAGGTCCTCCGATCTACTGATGTGGCACCACATGCCGATTTGTCGTCTGGCTGGCAGGCCGCATCCACGTGTCCTTTACTTATTATGCAGGGCAAAATCACCCCCCACTCCTCGCACGTGGGTCGCAACCCGGTGCGAGGAGTTCACGTCGAGCTGAGGTGGATTTGGCTTTATTCGGTCTGGCGATTTGATCTTAGCGATCACTCTGGTTCGACCAGGAAACTAGATCGCATGCCTGGAATGCATGGACACCACGTGGATTATTAACACTGCGGACTTCAAAACAGGCGCTCAATTGATTTTGACCTCGATAGGAGTGCGGCTAGTTCTCACGAGAGTCATCGGGTCACATCGATCTTGTCCGTCCAAAACTACTCACAGTAGCAATTAATAGGGGCCATGGGGTCCCCATTTTCTTCGTCATGAATTGTGCATACGTGTTTTGAGCTTGCATGCCTGCTTCGAGGTCGGTGTCACCTGTTCTCGTTCTTCGAAGTCATATCCTATTCTCTCCGGATAAGGTAAGCCTTCTTCGTTCCGGCTTGTTTCCTTTTGATTGCGATGTCGAGTGTTAGCACTGGTAGCCTGTTGGATGCTAGTGGCAAGTCAATTGGTGCCAAGGTGGACTCCTCAGTAGACCTGTTCATGGGCCGGGTCGGGCCAGGCTTTCACTTGTCACTAATGAAAATATACTAGGCCCGAGCCCGAGCCCGAGCCCGAAGCCCGACCAAATTGAAAAAAAAAAACAATTTTCCCTATTCAAATTAGAATTAAAATTTCAGATAAGTATTTTTTTTCTATTTAAATGAACAATGGACCTACAAGATGGTATTTTTCCCTTTATTTTATATTTTAAAACACAATTTTACATTCTTAAATAAAAAAAAATTATTCAAATGGACATAATCACATAAATAATTTTAAGTTTAATATTAGGTTGGGTCGGGCCGGTCTATTTTGACAAAACCCGAGCCCGGCTCGAATTTATTGCGGGCCGGGCTTTTTGGCCCGAATTTAAGCCCGCGGGCCTATAAAAATGTCCAAGCCCGTCCGGGGGTCGGGCCGGGCCGGGCCGGGCCGGCCCGTCGGGCCACCCGGCCCATGAACAGGTCTACTCCTCAGGCCAGATAGTAGAGTCCGGTCCTGCCGAGGTGGGTACTTTGACACATAGTGCAAAACTTAACCTGTTCGAAGAGGACTCCCCATCAAAAGAGCGAGAGGTCTCTGGGAAGGAGGCGTCGACCTCCCACGGTTCTCGGAAGCCGAGATCGGATTGCTTCGGTCCTTCGGTGATGATTGCGGAGAGGCTTCGAACCCTAACTCGACACTACAAATTTCCTGATGACCACGTTTGGAGTATTCTGATGGAAAAGTACCCTAGGATCATGACCCTAGCGAACTTCTCGTATTCGAGGAGTAGCTTACTGTCGGACTGCATTTCTCCCATCACCCATTCATTGTAGAAATCCTTAAGATCTTTAACATCGCCATAGGTCAACTCCACCCGAACTCAGTTCACTCCATAATAGGCACAATTTCCTTGTTTCATCACTTCGGTAGACCCTTGTTCATGGACACTTTTAGTTCAATCTACTCTGTTAAGAAAAATCCAGCTGGTCTTCCTTCTTCTGAGCCCCGAAGTTACTACCTGACTCCCCGCTTGGATACAAAATCTTGCACGATTTTCCCAGTAAGGTCCTGAAATGGAAGAGGCATTATTTCGTTATTACTGTAGCTGGGGGATGGCCGTTTCCTACACACTGGAGAATGGCCATTGGTGACCTCGATATCAAGCTAGAAAAAGACATGAAGAAGCAAATTTGTGATAGGGTGAAGCTCAACTTCGAGCTGGTGACCTTCTTAGCTGAGGAGAAATTAATTAGTGCAGGGCTGAGTTCGGGTAGGTCTTCGCTTCGGTTCCACACACTTAGACTTGTTTCTTTTTCATCGATTTTTTGCTAAGTCTGTATCTGTGTTGCAGGTACCATGGCGGATATCCCCGTCTCCAAGCTTTTTACTGACATGAAGAAGAGGAAGGTGTCGCGAACTGAACCCCAAGCTGTCGAGCCCGTCGCCAGTCGTGTCGCACCTGCAGCCCCGAGGAGGAATGAAGACGCGCCCGTCATCGACCTGGTTGAGGATGACCAGGGAACCAGGTTGCCAACTCGCGAGCCCGAGGTGGCCCAGAAGTCAGAGCCCCATCCTGTCCAACCCAAGGTCATCGTTTCCGGCGCAACCTCCCAGAAGGGCCAAACACTTTTGATGCCAAGGTTGCCACCTACAAGAGCAAGGAAGCTGTCTTTCCTGCCGAGGTGTCGAAGTATGCAGGGATTCCACACTCCAAGCTCATTGCCACTACTTGGGGTCATCTGATGGTGGTATGCTTCCTACTACACTTCTCTGTCCTTTGTGCTTTTCTCGCTTTTACTGATCAATATGACTCTCTTGCAAACGAACTCGAGGATTCACTCGTTGGTGGAGCAGTTTGACTATCAGATGGAGCTACTGCAAGTTTTGGAGTCAAAGGTGAAGGTTTTGGAGGCCAAGGTGTTGGCTACTGAGTTGAAAGCGGCAGAGTGCTAGTCCAGGTGATTGAAGGCTGTGGAGCTAGCGGCAAAGCGGGAGGCAGAAGTGAAGTGGAAGGAAGAGTGCAATCGCGAGCTGAAAAAGGAAGTTGAGGAGATGAAGGCTCTCCTTTCTGTGTGTAAGGCTATCTTCTCCCAAGAGCTGAAGGAAGCTAGTGCTCGCGTTGTTCAAGTTTACAAGGCTTCTCTGGAGTTCAATAACTTTGTGAGCGAGATAGCTACCTCGGCCTTCCGTAAGGGTTTCAAGGTCTGTTGCTGGCTGGCAAGGCGTGCATTTCCCCAGCTCGACATTCGACCGCTCACAATGATCAGGCTCTCGATCGAGATAGTTATTCAGGCGGCGGGCGAGAACCCAAATTCTGAGGAGGAGGAGGATGATGACGAAGTGGATCTAGAAGCTGGAGACAAGTCAGGGAACTCCGACGCAATGGCCGATGAGGTTGCCGTTGTGAACACATCCATGGAGGTAGACCCGAACAAGGATATCGAGAACGCTGAAGGAGGGGGCGGGGAGCCCCATCAAGACTAAATCGTGCCTCTTTTCTTGGACCTCCTGTATATATATGATGTCCCGAACCTCCAAGAGGCTGAGTAGATGTAACCCCTTTTTTTTCCATGACCTTTGAACTCCTTTTCGTTAATACAATGCAGTAGTTTCGAAAATCTTTGTTGTGCAAAACTTTTCTAAGTATGGATTATTCCTAAAGTGTCGAGCTGATGAGCTAGGCCTGAGTAGGAATAACCCGATCTCCATGTACGCCGAAGTGAACAAACACTGTAGGGTATATGCCCGACCTGCCTACGCACGAGCTGCTACTTTTTTATTTGCCCATGCTGAAGCTGGGTTCTTGGTTGCCTATGCCGAAGCCGAATAGGCGACTGGGACTTATATTGTGTCAAGGTCTTTTGTCAGCTCGGCACCATAACTCTTAGGCTCTGGGAGTGACTTACTGTCCTCTCACCAACTTGATGTCCTTTTGACGGCTCGGTGTTCTTGTGGACTTAGTAAATTTTTTAGTTGTATTGAAGTCGCGTGCTCATAGATAATACCTCCTCAGATTGTCAACGTTCTAAGCTCGAGGTACTTGTTTCCCCTCCATAGTCTCGAGCTCATATGTGCCCTCTCCAAAAACTCGTCTCACTCGGTACGAACCTTCCCAGTTCAGTGTAACCTTACCTACATCGGGTTCAGGTACGATTACCTTGCGGAGCATCAGGTCACTAACTCGAAACTGTCATCTTTTGACCCGGGCGTTATAGTACCAAGCTACTCGTTGTCGGTAGGCCACAATCCAGATATAGTTCAGGTTGCGTACTTCTTCAATTGGGTCCAAGTTGGTCCGAAGCTCTTCGTCGTATGCTTCGAGCCGCAACATTGGTATTTTTATCTCTGCTAGAATCACGGCCTCCATTCCATACATCTGGTTGAAGGGCATTTCACCGGTTTCAGTCTTGATGGTCGTCCTATAGGCCCAAAGGACACTAGGCAGCTCGCCCATCCACAACCCTTTAGCTTGCGCTAAGCGAGCTTTCAGTCTGCAGAGGATAGCCATGTTCATCACTTCGTCCTGTCCATTCGCCTGCGGGTGTGCCACCGAAGTGAAGTTTTGCCGAATTTCCATCTCGGCACACCAGTTCTAGAACTTGATGACTTTGAATTGCTTCCCGTTGTCCAAGATCAGCACTTTGGGTAGTCCAAAATGACACACAATGTTCTTCCGAAAGAAATTATGCACGTTCTGAGTTGTAATATTCACCAACGGCTTAGCCTCCACCCACTTCGTGAAGTAGTCTACCACTACGACCAAGAATTTCCTCTGCCTGATTGCTGATGGAAATGGTCTGAGGATGTCAATCCCCCACTACGCGAAGGGCCACGGGCTGGTCAAGTACTTCAGATAGGCAACATGTTGATGGTGTTGGTGTGCCTTTGACATTTGTCGCATTTTTTGACGAGCTTGAGTGCATTTGCCTTCATAGTGGTCCAGTAGTAGCTCTGTCTTAGTGCTTCTTGGACAAGTGCTCTACCCCCCAAGTGTCCTCCGCATAGTCCTTCATGGGTGTACTAATTTGGCTTCTGAAGGTCCCAAGCAACATAGGTAGGGGAGCATAAAGGACCTCCTGTACAACCGTCCGTCGATAAGGACGTACCAAGTTGACTGTCGCTCTACCCTGCAAGGTGCAATGCGTTCTGCTAGTAGGGTCCATAGAGCAGATAATCAATGGGCGGGTCAATCTAGCTTGGTTTTGCTTGCAACACAGGAGCGACCTCTTCTGCCCCCCCCCCCCCCCCCCCCCCCCCCCCCCCCCCCGAAAATGCTGGGCCGCGACAAGTCTTCTATGTATGCAGTCCGCATCGTGTTGTCGATAGTGCATGCTAATCGTGATAGGGCATCGACTTCAGCGTTCTCGGAACTCGGTATATGCCTAATAAACCATGAATGGAAGCACGGTAGGATTTCCCTGACTTTGGCAAGGTAAGCTGCCATGGTTGAATCACGAGCTTCATAGTCACCATTGACTTGGCTTACTACTAGCTGAGAGTCACTACACACGACGAGGTGTTTCACACCCATTTCCTTCGCTATACTTAGCCCGACAATCAGTGCCTTGTACTCCGCTTCATTGTTCCGAAAAGCATATTCCAACTTCACCTCGCTCGGGCCATACAATATCAGGCCAGCACCACTTCCTCGCTGGTTAGACAAGCCATCTACATGGAGGATCTAGGGCTCCTCGTCCCAAGTCGGTCCTACCCTAGCCGGGACTGGTGTCGCGCTGGTTGATGCATCTGACACGTTAGTGGGCTCAATCAGCCCAAGGGCAGGCATGCTGAACAAACATTCTGTTATGAAGTCCGCCAAGACTTGGGCTTTAATCACTGGACGTGGCTCGAACCGGATCTCGTATTCGCTCAGCTTGGACCACTTCGTCAACCTACCCAACACCTCAGGCTTAAGCAAAATGTGCCTTAGAGGTATGTTGGTGAGGACGACAATTGTGTGGGCTTGGAAATATGGACGTAGTTTCCGAGCTGCCACCATTAGCGCATATGCTAACTTCTCGATGTTGGGAAACCTGGTCTCCGCATCCTGCAAAACTTTACTTATGTAGTAGACAGGTCGTTAGACCTAATCTACTTCTCTGATTAGTACCAAGCTGACCACTTTATCACTCGCGGAGAGGTACAGCTTCATCTCATTCCTCAAGTCAGGTCAAAACCGGTGTGGTACTTAAGTACATTTTTAGCTCATCAAACGCAGGCTGGCACTCTTCGGTCCATACAAAATCTTCATTTCTTTTTATTGTTTTAAAGAAGGGTAGGCCCGACTCACCGATTTGGACATAAACCGGTTTAGGGCAGCCGACCTGTTAGTCTTTGGACCTCCTTTATCTTCTGGGGCGATCTCATATCTAATATGGATTTGAGTTTATCAAGGTTAGCTTCAATGCCACGTTGGTTCACTATATAACCAATGAATTTGCCCGACGTGACCCCGAAGACACACTTGTTCAAGTTGAGCTTCATGTTGAGTTTTCTCAGAATTTGGAAAACAGAATTTAAATCATTAACTAGAGAGTCCGAAAACTAGGTCTTCACGACCATGTCATCAACATAACATTCAATCTTATTACCGATCAACGGTTCAAAAATTTTGTTTACAAGTCGTTGGAAAGTTGCTCCAGCGTTTTTTAAACCAAAGGGCATGACTTTGTAACATTACAACCCTAGCTCAGCTACAAAAGCGATCTTGTCCTGGTCATCTAGGTCCATCCTAATCTTGTTGTAGCCAGAGTAAGCGTTCATAAAGCTTAGCAACTCGTGCCCCATGTTCGCGTCTACTAGGTGGTCGGTGTATTCGACGCACATGCGCCACTTTCCGTTGGCCTTCTTCACCAGCATGAGGTTGGCTACACAGCTCGCGTAATGGACCTCCCTGATGAAGTCTGCGGCAAGGAGTTTCCCAACCTCCTCATCGACTACCCTCCATCGCTATGTCGTGAGGTTGCGTTTTCTTTGTCTAACTGGCTTAACTAAAGGGTCCACATTTAACTTGTGAGTAATCACACTAGGATCATTGTCAGGCATTTCGATCGCGGACCAGGCAAAAACATATAAATTATTAAGTAAAAAACTTAGTAGTTGTGTTCGAAGCAGTTCATTTATCAAAGCACCGATTCGGAGGGTCTTGGTCGGCTCGATTTTGGAAACCGGTATATGGACTATCTCCTCCATTGGGCCAGCTCGCTGGTCGGTGTAGTCTGCTGGTTGCTCTAGCTTGACATCATCCACCAACTTCGCCTTACCTTTCAGTGCAGCCATGTAGCACTTGCAAGACTCGAGTTGATCGCCTCATACAACCCCTACTCCGTAATCTGTCGGGAACTTCATCGCCAAGTAGTATGTTGATACTATCACACGTAAGACGTGTTGGACAGGCCGTTCTATGTTTGGCCACATCCCTGCCTCTATTGGTACTGTGATCTGACCAAGGGGTTTCACTTCTTCGCCACTGAACCCCTCCAATGGTGTATCTGTTGGTTTCAAGTCGCTCTACATCAGATGTCTGCCAAACTGCCTAAGTCCACCAAGATCCGCTTCACTTTAAAATCATTTATGACAAGCTTCACAACGAGAGCATTGTCGTGAGGATACTGTATCCCACGCACATCGTCTTCGGTGAAACAAATGGGCTCTTCCACCCGAGGTCGCTTTGGTGGGTTTTCTGCTTCATGCTCCAGTTCTTTGACCGAGGCCTTCCCCACTGCTGTGGTGCACCACACTACAATGGATCCGCTGGGGATCATGTTGATTACCCTGTGGATTGATCTCTCTTCAGGTAGTTGCCGAGGTAGCTTCTCGTTCTGTCTACTTGACTCTGGAGCATCTCTCCTCTAGTCTCCTTGTTGATCTTCCTGTTCTTTTTCCTCATGCAAAATGTACTTCTCCAGGTAACCGCGACGAATGAGCTCTTCGATCTCGTCGCGAAGATTCTGGCATCTTTCTGTATTGTGATCGTGGTCCCGATGAAAATGACAGTAGACATTCGGGTTCCTAGTTGTTGGGTCTCCCCGTAGCTTGGGTGGCCACTTAATGATGGAGGAGTCCTTTATTGGCATCAGGATTTCTCCTCGCTTCATGTTGAGGGGGGTATAGGTTGTTCTCTCTACAAGAGGGGTCCTAGATCGCCGACTTGACCTGTAACTCCGAGTGGGGGACTTACTTCTTGAGCGATGTGACTTGCTTCTTCTCGGTGATTTGCACTTATTTCTTTTGTGCTTGTCGTTGCTTGTTCCTTCTTCTTCTCTTTTCCTCTTTTTGCCCTATTGGCTTTGTGGTTTTTGGCCTTGCTCTTTTTTCGTGCTTTTGAACCTCTCTGCCAATGCTAGGAACTCTGTGATGTTTTTCAGGCGATTTACTCTGACGTACCATTTGAACTCCTTGTGTGTAACTCCCTTCCGTGCTACGGTGAGGCGTACTGCTGGATCGAGATCCGATATCTACAGGCACGTTTCATTGAAACGCTTGATGTTGCTCCGAATTGACTCATTTTCCCTCTACACCACGTTTAGAAGGCTCTCTTGTGACTTCAGGCACTTGTTACTAGTGATGAAGTGGGTCGTGAACATATCCACGAACTGTGCCCAACTTTTGATCGAGCCCGGTGCAATGTTCCTATACCAAATCTGAGCTAGTCCTTTGAAATTGGTGGAGAAAGCCACACACATGCACGCTTCGTCTACTTCGGCGAGATGCATTTAAGACTAGAAGGCATCTACGTGGTCGTTAGGATCGAAAGTTCCGTCGTACCTTTCTAATGGGGGCACCTTGAAGTCCTCTACATCGGGACTACTAGTAGCTTGGGTGACAGGGGGGAGGGTCGGCTCAACAATGTTAGAGCTGATCATGTAGCCACCGAGCTCTCTTCCTCCCTTTCCTTGCTTTGCTCCTGCAGTTGGCAATTTTTTGTCAATGGACTGTTTCTGGTGGAGGAACGGTGAGTCTTGTGATGCCGCCGCTGCTGTTTCTTCACTGGCTTTGCATTGGTCCTGCTGGCTTCAATATGATTGGGTACTTCGATTCTGATCTGCTCTCGCTCTTGAACACTGTTGCGAGGTGGATTAGGGTTCCTTCCTCATGCTTCTTCTTGGTCGTGAGACCGGTGTTGGCTGTTGCGGGGTGCCGAGGGGTCTCGTCTCGAACCCGCACCTTGGGCCCCAAGCTGGCGATTGTTGAGCCAAGACTCGCGATTCTCAGGTCGTGAGTATTGTTGCTGACTATGTCCTTTCATGCTGGCTAACCTCTGGCCTATCTTTCGGGTTCCCCCTTTGAGAAACTGGGGGGGTGTTGGCCGTCGGTCCTACCCCGAGGTGGGGTCCAGCCCCTAGGAGGGACTAGAACTTGTGAGTTTCCCTCACCCCGATGGGGAGATATGCGAACACTTTGATGAGGCTGCTAGTGGTGCGGGTGCTGGTTCTGGATCTGATTCTAGTACTGACCTAGTTGCTGGTTCAACTACTACTGTAAGAAATAGTATTGTTGAAGCTGTTAGAATTGATGCATCTGAATTTGCATGGTTCTGACACTCTGAACTAGATCATCGAATTGGTGACGCCCGACCCCAAGAGGAATCACCGAGGGTTTCAAGAAAGTGGTGCTTACCTGGGGCAGTGGGACATTTATATGTTGAATCGTTTGCTGCATTAACACAATTGAGACCACTGAGGTGGTGAGGGGGATGGTGAACTGCCCAATAGTCACTAAAGCGCCTTGAGGGAGTGATTCTGGGTGGTCCTGCCCCCCAGTGACGCTCGTGTTGATGCCCTTGCTAGTGTTGCTTGAAGATGCCATTAAGAAAAAGTAAGGTGATGAATGAGGTGTAAGGTTGACCTTTTGATCGGTTTCCATAGACGACGCCAATTGATGGTGCGCGATCTGGAAGCTCCTGGCTGGAAGATTACTTGGACACTAGTCACGTAGTGAGTTGGACCAAGACACAAGACAAAGGATTAGAGAATTCGAGGTGGCTAACCTAGCGAGGTCGTTCCGATGCTTAAGTTAGTATCATACTCTAATTGCGAACTAAAATCTTGAATGCATGTAAGCTAGTGAGTAAGTAATCGCGCGTTCCTGAGTCTTGGGGGTTGATGCCTTTATATAGTTGGGCTGTCGTGGGTCTCGCGAAACGCTCCCGGAATCCATGGCCCGCGACATAGGGATCCATTCCGCTTTGGAAGGAGGGTAACGTATCAGTTAATAAGGCTTACCGTTTCCCTCCGATTCGGGCGGGGTGAGGATAAGGCCTACAGTTACGCGGTGTGATCCCGAGAAGTTCAGAGACAACTGGCAAGCTTCTAGGTTCGGTTATTTGGCACCTCGACATACGTGGGTACTGAGGTGCTCCGGCTCCGAAGTGACCAAGCATCCGAGGTCCCCCGATCTACTAACGTGGCACCACATGCTGATTTGTCGTCTGGCTGGTAGGCCGCATCCACGTGTCTTTTACTTATTAGGTCATGCCAAATCACCCCTCATCACTAAGTAATAAATAATTAATAAAATAAAAGTATTAATATTAATATTTAAAAATAAAATATTAATATAAAATATTCATTATAAATACTAAGATACGAATTATTAAGAACTAATAAAATAATAAAAAAATTACTAATAAAATATTAATAAAATTGTTAGTTGATTCTAATCCCAACTCCAAATGAACCAAACAACAACAATCAGAATCCAATAATTATGTATACATATATATTATGTATAACTATATGAAGTTTATAATTGATAAATTTAATATTTTTATATTTATATACATTTATTATACATATGTGCTTTGAAAATAAATGATTTTTTAAAACTTTTTTTTGTCATTTTAAACATAATAAAATTATTGCAAATTAAATGTGAAGGTGATCCAAAACCCAACATAATAATCAGAAGCGAATGTGGATCCAGATTTCATAATCGAATGCAAATACGGATATAGTTGGTTCTCATTTGAATCCAAACCATTTACAATCTCATTGTCTAAGTTATGTGGGGTTGATGTAGATCTATGCTAGACCTAACTCAAAAGAAAATAGTTGTTTGTACCCAAAAATTTGTTGGTTTAGCTAGATTTAGGCTAAGTTATAAATGATCATCCCTAAGTAGGAGCCTTAAGACATTTATAATTAGGTCATCATTAATTTTAATGTTTTAATTAAATATAGTTTTTATATGGGATGCAAGTGGTTTATTTTATTATTTTTAATATATTTATTATTTATTATTATTATTATATGAACTATTGACTTTTTATTAATTTCTTAATTTTTAATAGTTGATAGATAAAATTTGCTAAAATTCAATTTTATTTATTAGGTTTTGAATTATTGTTTTCTATCAATTTACCAATTAATAGTATTCGAATATGAATAGGAATGGCAATGTTCCCCATCCCATCGAATACTCAACTTCCCCAACTCGATGGATATTACGTTGGTAGGGATGGGGATTGATAATGATACCCAACTGAGAATGGGGATTGGGATTGATAATGGATTATTTTAGAAACAATCCATTGTTTAACAAATATTAAATAATTTAATAATCTACCAAAAATTAATAAACAATTCATTATTTAATAATTTTTGGTTATTAATAAATGTTCAAAATTTCAACATTTAGCATAATTTACACCAACCATTGTAATCTAATAAAATTTCATTAATTTTTTATAATAATAATTTATTGATAAATGACATTACTAATTAACATAATTTACTATATTCTATAAAATTAATAATTATGGTTAACAATTATCAAATAATTTAGGGAAACTCTTTAACTAATAATCCATAGTTATTTTTTAAATAAGTAATAAATTAATATATGAAAAATATTATCCAAAACTATTTAAAGAATAATAATAATCCATTATTATAATTATTAAATAATTTAGGAAAATTTATCTACTAGAAATTGTTTCGTAATTGTCTAAATAACAATATGTTATTATTATTTCAGTAAATAAATATTAAATAATTTGGAAATATTATTAAGTCTATCCACATCGATCTAGACAACTTGGTTAACTTCGATCATACCAGGTTATACATTAATTAACAACAAATGTTTTGCTTTTATTTAAAAATAAAATAATTACTATAGTTACATTTATTTTGATTAAATAGTAAATAATTTAGGCTTGAAAAGTAAATAATTTAGATTAATTTATTGTTATTGTAAATAATTAATTTACTATACAATACTACTAATCAATAGCAATTTCAATATTTTTTTTGAAAATTATCATAAAATATTATAATTCATGTGAGGATAGGGAAAATATTTTCTACATATTCTTATAATCATAAGATTCTATAATTTCATTTATAAAATACCCCCAATTTGTCATAATCCAATTCCTAAAATACCTTAAAATTCACATAATCTTATTTATAAAACTTCCATAAATTAGTTTTTTATAATTTCATGTATTTTTCTATAATTTCTGATTTTTTTGGCTGAAATATATTTGTGAATTTTATTTTTTGTACTTGTTTTCTGCAATGTTTTGCTATTTTAGTTGAAATACATATTTTTATTTATTTTTATCATTTTATGCATTTTTTATTTTTGGCTGAAAATATATTTGTGATTTTTGTGCAATTTTTAATGTTTTTTACAGTTTTTCTTTTATATTTATATTTAATTATTTTATTATTTCGCAAATGTTTTATATTAAGAGGGCGTTCTTTTTTCGGATTTTGAGAGGGGAAAGTTGGCCAATGGGATTTTGGTTATTCATTGACCAAGAATCTCGTGTTCTGTTTTTAGATTTATGTGGGGATTAGGAAAGTTTATTTTCGTGGGTGATAATTATCTTCTAGGTGGGTAAATAACTTTCCTACCTAGTGGGAAATTGTCAACACTTGAATAGACACAAATACCCCTTTTAATAATGAATTTTTATGGATAAAATGGTCATTGCTTTATATGAATGAGAAATAAACAAACATGGATAAATGCACTTAGGGTAATTGTTTACTAGGAAAAACTTACCTAGGAAAATGCATTTACCTGAATAAATAATTTATGAACAAGGCCTAAATGTACAAGGAAGTCAGACACATAATAGGCATTTTAGTCCTAAAAATATGTTTAATAAGGCTGAATCCTCATTCAGGGGTAGTTTGATTATAAAAATTATATTTACGCTGGACAACTTATGTCAATGATGTCAATGAATACTAACTGTTCTCTAAAGATTATGAGTTTTAGAAAATAAAATTTCATGGGGTTTTTGGACGTTTTGAAAAGTTACGGTGAGTTTTAAGAGAAATGAGTTTAAGACAATTTTACTTTTTGTTTTTTGTTTTTTAAGTGCAGGTAATTATTTCATTTTTTCTACCAAAACTATCCCCAACAAATGTTTATAATACCGTTAATGCCCTTCGAATCTAAAAGCCTAGGGTTTGGCCATCGACACAATCTCCTTCCATAGCTCTCTGTAACCTGGCTTCTTCTCCTGGCGAACACTGAGGTAAGATTTCATTAATGGCGGACTGTTCCCCGTTCATTCACTGATTCCTATCATTTTCCTTCATCTTCTCACTGCGATTTCTAATATTCTCCTTCATCCTCTTACTGAACCAGCGGCGGGAATCGAACCAGCGGCGGCGATCTATTACCAGCGGTGGAAATCGCAGCAGGTTGGTGTTTTAGATCAATCAGTATTTTCGTTTCTGGACTCCCAGATGTTTTGCTTGTGAATCAGAAAAAGTGACGAATAGCATGTTTTGACTCCCAGATTTTTGTTTTAGATCGATTGGTATTTTGTCGTGTGTTCACTGTTAATGTTCAGGATGATTTCTGTTCAGATTCATTGGGCATATGTGCCTTGTGCAGACATAACTATAATCAATGTTAAATGCAAAATCGTTGAGTGTGAGAATGTTGAGGTCCAAAACGAATAACTTAATTAATGGCTTAGTTGAAAGCAAAGTATTCATGACAATCTTACAAATAGATAAAATATCATGCAATACTACACTACTACAGTAGAAGTGTAGAACATATGAAGTTAAGCTAAAACATCAGTAAATCTCAAGGAAAATATTGTAGAGAAACCTAATTTTGGGTGAAAAACTCCAACATATTTAATTGTGAATAGGTTCAATGATTG
The DNA here is from genome assembly GCF_055504915.1 of Nelumbo nucifera. Classification (NCBI taxonomy): domain Eukaryota; kingdom Viridiplantae; phylum Streptophyta; class Magnoliopsida; order Proteales; family Nelumbonaceae; genus Nelumbo; species Nelumbo nucifera. The sequence goes on from NC_142651.1 coordinate 99,489,080, forward strand.
ACCAGTTTACAACAAAAAATCAATTTACAACTAAATCCATCCGTTTAAAATAACCAATTAAATTTTTAACAAAGCAACAATTAATGCATGGTTTCATTGGTTGATTGAGTGGAAGGAAGTGGCTATATAGGCGTGAGAAAGCTACTTTAATTTACAATTAATACTGTGTTTGGCAGGCTTTCAGAGAATTAGTTTTGGTGAATTTTATGATAACCATTTTTAGGTTTGGATTTATGAAAATTGTTGCAATTAATTCTTTTTTTTGAACTCGAAGCTCATTTTATAAGATCTGAATCTTTGAAGCTGCTAAGTTAATTTTGAAAAAAAGAAATATTTTTGGCTCAAAATTCATTCTTCAAATAACGAATTTTGGAGCAAAACTTCAACCAAATACAGGCTTATGTTGCTTGGGATTATTTCAACTACTACTATTTTTTTTTTTGTTTATGTGGATGACTGGTACAATAGAAAACGGCAACAACAATTTGGGATAGCCAGATAGGATCAAACTGAGAAGGATGGCTAGCTAGGGCCCCAGTGAGTTGGCTTGTTTGAATTGGGCTGAAACTTGTCAATCCAAATCAACTCACCAGTCACCCCCCTTCTATCCATCTTTTCCAAATCATGATGAATTCACTCTATTCTGGTAGGTTACTTGGGTTATTTGACCAATGCTCATGGTCATGGTATACATTTCTAGACCTGAATTTCTATGAAAAAGTACAAAGGAAGAAAGAACGAAATAAATCAAATTGGGGCTTGTAACATTGGCTGTTTGTTTCAAGAATCAGCACCTTTGGTCATCCACTACTAAGCAGCTCAAGTTGAGGGGGTACATTATGGACCCAGGTAGAGATGGCAATAGCCAAGACCACCATCAACCCATTGGAGCAGCTTTGGTATGTCTGTTAGTGATTAGATTATATTCAACCCAAGTGAAATGAATTCCCAATCGAAATCATAATAGACTAGATCTGCACCACTCTGCAAGTTCCCAATTACTTCCCATCTGCTAATGAATATATATTGTGGAATCAGATCTTAAATTTAATGAGATTGGGCAGATCCAAACTTTGACCAATTATAAGAATATCTAAGATTCTAAGTATGATGTAATGATGAAAACATGCAAACATTAAGAAAATACATACAGAAGCTTTGTTTTTTTTTGATAAATGATAGCATTTTATTAATAAAGAGGGATTACATCAATACTTAGAATACAAACTATCCCAATGGGGACGCGAGGTGTGACCCCATTCTACAATGACCCAAATTACAACTGAGCAAAGAACAGTTCAGACTTAAACACCCCCATCTTCGCAAAATGATCAGCCATTCCATTTGCAGACTGCCTTTCCCATTTCACAAGAACTGTCATGTCTCAAACTAGCCATTTGAACTTTTTAATAGATTCGTTGTACTTCCAACTCACTGTTTCTGGTTCCTTCAGCCACCCTATTATCAATTTAGAGTCACCTTCAATGAGCAGTCTTATCAAAATTTAGCTGTCTCGCAATCTTTACCCCTTGCAAGACTGCTTGGAACTCTGCAAAAACTAAGTCCCCTATTCCAACCGGGCCTGAGAATACAGCAACAATGAGTCCTTCATTATTCCTAAAGACCCATCCTACACCAGTTGGACCTGGGTCCCTAGGCTGCTGCCGTCAAAGTTCAACTTAATAAAGCCTTCATCGGGGGGTTCCCAGGCTACCACTGTCCTGTTCCTTGCTGTAGAACTTCTAGCTACAGCTCCCCAGTTTCTCCCCAGGTCATCAACAGAGAAATCTGAGAACAAGTTTGAGGCTTTAACCCAATGTATAGCTCTATTAAAAATACACTTCCAAACTGCCTCCATACTCCTTTCTCTGTCATTGAAGACTCTACCATTTCACTCCTCCCACACCGTCTATATCACAGCAGCCCTAAGGCATCTCCACATGACTTTACCTCTTTTTTTTGGCCAACTGAAGGTCGTGGAATCAAAGAGATTTCCAATCTGCAGAGGCACAATCCACCTATGACCAAAAAGATCAAAAACCTTTTCCCAGAGGCCTACAACAAAAGGACAAGAAATTAGGAGGTGGTAACGACTTTCACCACAAGCTTTGAAAAGGATACACCAGTTTGGAGAAAGGCACAAGGTAGGTCTTCTTTTTTGTAAGGTGTCTAATGTGTTTATTTTTCCAAGAAAAACCTCCCAACAGAAAGCCTCAACCTTGGGAGGAACAGGTTTGGACCAGAATTCTTTAAACGGACAAGAGGAGTGAATTGGGGCTGAACACAAGCAAGAGAAAAAAGAAGCACAGGAAAACAAACCCCTAGGGTGTGTAGAGTCCAAATACGGCCATCAGGTTTTGAAAGATCTAGAAAAGCATGATCAAGGACTTGCAAGAGCGAAGTTGCCTGTTCAAGCTCACTGTCTCTCAAGTTTCTTCTTAGTCCCAGGTCCCAGCTTACCCCAGACAACTGAGAATAGGACACAAAATGATGTACAAGTTCTTTTTTAAGCAATAAAAGGGAATAAAGAGAAGATAGAGGTCTTTAAGTGTTGAGTCACCAATCCAGAGATCCTCCAAAATTAAACCTTTTCTCCAGAGCAAACATTATACCTGATAAGGCTAAGGAACTGAGGGAGCACTCCGCAAATGGATTTCCATGAAGAAGCCAAAAGTAGCCCTCGAAGAAACCCCAACATCCCAACCATTGCCTGCACCACCGTGAATATTGCCTATCACTTCTTGCCACAACTGTCCCCTCTTCAACGGCCATCTCCATAACTACTTACCTAGCATAGAAGTATTTTTCTTATCTAGATTTCCTAACCCTAGACCTCCCTGTTCTTTACTATGACACACTACCTCCCACCTGACCAAGTGATCCTTCCTACCTTCCCCAGGCTCCCAAAGGAAATCCCTCATCAGCTTTTCTAATTTTTGCACTTCCCTTCTAGGCATCCTAAAAATTGATAAGTAGTAGATTGGAAAATTCGCTAGAGTGGACTTTATCAAAGTAATTCTGCGTTCTGCCTCCCAATGAAATATAATTTCTCTTCCAAGCTGCTAGTCTCTTGGTACACCTCTCCACAACTAGGTTCCAAAACCTAGATTCTCTTGGATTATCCCCTAAAGGCAAGCCAAGATACTTCAAAGGCTAGCTTTCAATAGCATAACCTAGGGACTGCTACTGCAATCACTTCTTCCTGCTTCAAATTTACCCCTACCACACAACTCTTCTCAAAATTGATCTTTAGCTTGGAGATATGTTCAAACAACTTAATCACCTCCTTCAAGTGCCTTGCTTTTCTAGGATCTCCACCCTCACAGAAAATGATTGTATCATCCGCAAATTGTAAGTGAGTCACTACCGTATCACTCCTACCCACTCTCTAACCTCTAAAAACACTCAACTTGTCAGCCCTTTGGAGAATTTTTCTAACGACATCCGTTATGAGGGTAAAAAGAAAAGGGGAAAGGGGGTCCCTTTGTAGGTGGAAAAAACTCCCTTACCACACCATTCACTAGCACCGAATAATGACAAGTTTCATGCACCCTACAATCTTACTGCACTATCTTTCCCCATAACCATAACACTTCAAGACTTCCAAAGGAATACCTAGTCCACCATATCATAAGCCTTCTCTAGATCTAACGTACACACAAAGCCTCCTTTCCCCCTTCTCTTAAAATCCTCCACACCATTCATTTGCTATCAGTATTTGGTTTGTAATTTGTCACCCATGAATGAAAGTTCCTTGAGATTGAGAGATCATATTTGGGAGGGCCACTTTTAATCTCAGTGAGAGGACTTTAGCCAAGATTTTATACATACTAGTCACCAAGCTTATGGGTTAGAAGTCTTTCGGCCTTAGGGCATCTGCCTTCTTGGGTATCAAAGCCAGAAAAGTCGAATTAATTCCAGGGCTAATAAAATGTTCCTCTGCAAACTCCTCAAACACTGCCAACAAATCATATTTGATACCTCCCAACAATCCTGATAAAAAGCCATTGTGAACTTGTCCGACCCTGGTGCTTTTGATCTATCCATCAAGAAAATGGCCCTCCTAATTTCTTCCAGTTCAAAGTCTCTTTCCAATTGATTTGCCATTCTTGGATCCAACCTAGGCCAATCCAACCCTTCCACCATGACTCCTCCCTCACCCACCTTTTTATAGACTTCCTTAAAGTGATCAACAAAACATGTTGCAATTTTCTCTTGGTCCCTTGAAATTTCACTATTCACTTCCAATTTATTTATACAATTTTTCCTTCTCCTACTATTAGCTATTGCATGAAAGAATTTTGTATTACCATCCCCCTCCTTGATCCACTTATGTCTCGACTTTTGCTTCCAACAAATCTCTTCTCTTAGCAAAATCTCCTCTAGCTCCTTTCTTGATGTCCATCTTACTCTTCTATCCTCATTTGTCATGAACCCCTGACTTTCCTTCATGTCCAACTGTTGTATTTTAGTAGTCACTCATCTTTTTTTCCTCAGTTCTTCCAAAATGTTCTCTATTCCATTCCTTTAATTTGCCTTTTATATGTTGTATTTTCTTATGAAACCTCACTCCCTTCCACTCAACATCCCTCACCTCCTCACCTCCTCATTCCACCATTCTTCCACTCTATTAAGAAAATCCGGGTGGGCGAGCCACATATTTTCAAACCTAAAGGGAGTGGGACCATTCAAAAACTCCTCCCAACCCATTTTAATTGGGCAATGATCTGAGGTAACTCTAGGCATGTCCCTAGCCATCAAACTTCCCCAATGGTATTCCCACGTAGAATTGAAAACAAACCTATCCAATTTTGAACAAATAGGGGAAGCTTGTAAATTGGACCAAGTGAAGATGGTCTGTTGGAAAGGAATCTCTTTTAACTCACAAGCCTTGATAAACTCATTAAACCTCCTCATACTTGTGAACACCACTTGATTGGGATTGTTTGTCTCACTTGTGAATCTTATCACATTAAAATCCCCTCCTAGACACCAAGGTCCGTCCCACAATTCTTTAATATCATAAAGCTCCTCCCAGAAATGACTTCTTTCTCTATACCTATTAGGCTTGTAGACGTTTGAAAGCACCCAAGTAAAGTCATCCCCCAAGTTCTTAAATTTAATAGATATTGAGTACTGGTCAACCAATTCCTCTAGTGGATTTAGAATCTCATTCCTCCACATTGTTATTAATCCCCCTGAGGCTCCCCATGATGGCATTGCCACCCAACGGAATCATATTTAGTGAAATGGTAATCACTCAATAGAAATGTCATATTTAGTGAAATGGTAATCACTCAACAGAAATGTCATATTTAGTGAAATGGTAATCACTCAACAGAAATGGTAATCACAATTACAAGTTAGTCAAATATTAATTAATAACATTGAGTCTGAATTATGCTAAAATTAACAAGGCATTTGATACTAACTTGTAATTGTGAAATTAGAAATTAGGTGTAAGCTTAGTAGTGATAGAAATGGAATGGAATGTGTGTTATGATAGAAATGGAATGATTGAGACAGGGAGCTGGGTGTAGTTGTTAATTGGACTAGGAGGTCAGCAAATGCTTTAGCTGACTTACTAGCAAAGCAAGGGGTGAATAGAGAGTCTTTGTTTTGGGCTGTACTGTAACTTGGTTTTTGTTCAGGGGTCGCCTTTTCCTTCTGTAAGTGACAGTTTGTAATTCTGTTTTTCTAATTAATGAAAGTTACCGTTTCCTATAAAAAAGCTATTGCTTATGTACAACACGTGCATCTAATCCTTTGGAAATGATGAATACACAGCATCATGCTAGTTGTTATAACACTAGTAGAAATTTAAATCATTAAATCCACCAAAATAGACAACCAAACATAGATCAATAGCTCCACTTTTCCAATCTAGATAAGCTTTGTGAACCTCTTGCCATTAAAGATCCAAAGTTCTTTTCCTTTCAGAGGCTTCAAAACATATTGAAGGGTTCCAGGTTCTTGCAGCCCTTTGGCTATATTGTTTTTAAGTTTCTTACTTTCAGTGATTTTTTACCAATAACAAAATATTTCTATGAATGAGAAGTAAAGACTACCAAGGTAATGAAGTAAGGAAAGCAAAAGAAAAGGGCGAAAAATACAGGCAGAGAAACCCAAAAGGAGCAGGCATACCAAACGATACTTTTTAGTAATGGACTATCTGGAACAAACACCACATAAAAAGGCAAAAACTACCGCTTCAATCAACCTTCATCAGGATATAATATTAATTGATGAAATTAGAGAGGGACTAAATGGAATTAGAGAGGGACTAAATGGAACATTGAGCTTATGGACAAATGCCTTAGAAACAATAGGTTTTAAATAAGTAGGACTAAAACAGAATATATGCAATGCAAATATTTTGTTACTCTAGTTCAATAATTCATAACAAGGGAAATCAGAGCACGCTTAACCTTGGAGGTGGTGTGAGAGACATGGATGGCAAACTGTTAGCCTTGTTTTCTAGCCCAGTAGGGATTGGGGACTCTCTCAAGGCAGAATTGGTTGCTGCCTTACAAGGAGCACAAATTGCTAATGAACTGAACACAACCAATTTGGTGATTGAAGGGGACTCAAAATTGGTGGTGGGTTGGTTAAATGATTCAGATTCTGTAATATGGTGTTACAAGGATGAGATAAAAAAGTTTTTATGGATCACCAAGGATATGAATTTGAGGATAGAATGGGTGAGGAGATCGGCTAATGGTTTGCTGATTCTCTAGCCAAACAAGGGGTTGATAGACAATCTTTGTTTTGGGCTCACCTGTAATATTCTTGTAATATTTTATATTCTGTTTTTGTTTATAGAGAGGTAGCATCTTGTGCCTTTCTAAGGGATGCTTGTAATGCTTATACCTTCAGAATTAATAAAATCTATTCTCATTTATAAAAAAAAAGGATCTAATCAATAATTTGTTTTCTTGGTATAAATGCTCCTTGGTTTGGGGAATCGGGGATGGTAGCACCTTTTTGATTCTCTCTGGTAAAACCTTTGAGATTACCTTATACATACTACCAATTAGGCTTATGGGCCTAAAATCCTTTGGCTGACTTGCATTTGCCATTTTAGGAATCAAAGCTATAAATGTAGCATTGGTTCCTAAATTGATCTTACCTCTCTCAAAGAACTCAGCGAAAACCTCCAATAAGTCACCACCTATAATGTCCCAACAGCCTTGGTAGAAGGCCATTGTGAAACCATTTGTGCTTGGGGCATTAGATCTTTCCATTGAGAAAACAACATTTTTTCTTGGATCTCAAAATTCTTTCCTAGTGCAGCCATTAGATCTCTGTTACCCGGTTGCCCATCAAAGTTAGGAAGTTCTCTCTCTTTTTGGGCCGTCATAAATGGATTTGAAGTGTTCCACAAAGGCTCTTGCTATTTCCTTCTCTCTTGTAATCACTTCTCCATTGTCCATTCCAATCCAGTCTTTCCATAGTATATTCTTTTTCTTCTTCCATTAGCCAGGGTATGAAAATATTTTGTACTCCCATCTCCCTCCTTCATCCATTTATATATAGCTTTTTGTCTCCAACTTACCTCCTTTTTCCTAATGATTTCCTCCAATTCCTATTTCAACTTTTAACGATCTTCCCTCTCTTGTACTGTCAACCTTCTCTCTGCCTCACAGCTCACCTACATCAATTTCTCGAGTCCTGTTGGCAATCCTATCATTTCTTTCTTCCACTCTTCCAAATTCCTCATTCTAGGCTTTGTTTTAGCTTTCAGAGCCTGTAGTCTTTTTATAAAGCATATATCCTTTCCACCTGAAGTCCATTTGGTCTTCTTCCCACCACAGTTGTACCTTTTTTATAAATCAGGATGAAGCAACCACTTGTTCCCAAACCGGAAAGGACAATGTCCCCCTCCTAAGTTTTCTTGGGATAACCTAACTGGACAATGATTGATTTGAGGTAGGTCTAGGGAGAGCCCTTACTACCAATCCTCTCCAAGTAGATCCCCAATCTGAAGAGAATAATAATCTATCTAGCTTACAGCACAAGGGTTCTTCTTGGAAATTGGACCACGCGTAGTTTGCCTACAATATGGGTAGCTCTCTCAACTCAAAAGAGTCCACAAAAAGGTTGAAATTTCTCATGCTAGAGGTAATCCTATGGTTTGGAATGGTGGTTTCATTTAGATACTAATGACATTAAAATCACCCCCAAGCACCACAGGCCATCCCAAAGGCCCCTGATGGCTGCTAACTCCTCCCGAAACTCACCCCTTTCCTTATACGAATTAGGTCCATAAACATTGGTTAAGGCCCATTCAAATCCATCCACTTTCCTTCTTAACTTAATTGTAACTGTAAAGTTTCCAATCAGTTCTTTAGTACACTCCAGCTCCTCATTCTTCCAAATTGTAATGATGCCTCCTGATGCTCTCCAAGATTGTGCAAATGCCCAACTTAATCCTCTAGTTGACCATATATTCCTTGTCCATTTTCTATCCACATTTTGCAATTTTGATTCTTGGATTAACACAATGGTTGGCTTTTCTTTCCTAAGGACTTCCCTAATTACACTCCTTTTTCTTGAGCTCCCTAGACCCCTTACATTCCAGTTGAGTATCTTCATGGAACAATAGAACTGGTAAAAACCCAAAGATTCACCTTATTTTAACCCAACTTTCTTTCCTTCCTCCCTATACTTCCTCTTTCATAATCTACTTCACATCTTAATCTCTCCACTTTGCTCAGTTTCTTTTTTCTTCTTCTAGATGCCTCTCCCTCCACCTTGTTTGGAGTTTTTGTCTGAGCTACTTCTTGTTCTTTTTTTTTTAAATTCTTTTTTCTAGTTTTTCTTTTTGCCTTTTTTAGCTCCAGCATCACTTTTACTAATCTCCTTTCCCTTTTCCAAATTAGTTCCTTCTTTCGATCCTATCCTGGAATGTAATTCCACCTCTACCAACTGCTCAAAAAGAATCACTATTATCTCCCATATTCTCTCCCCTTCCTCCCTAGAAGTCTCTACATCCTCAAGATCCCCTCAAGAACCCCTACATAAGCAATAGCTTTCATAGTTTATAATATTTGTATAAGGGGATCAGCCCCCCAAAATAGTAATAGAAATAAATTATTTATTTTTGATCACTAACAGAAAGATTTCATTAGTTTGAATAATGCATGATTGCAATCCAGGCAATTATTAATTGTATTGAACAATTGATTGCTCTAGAAATTAAAAAAGAAGAGAAATAAATAAGTATCACTACCTCTTTTATCTATCATTTTTCATGACGTTTTTTGTGTAAGTTTCTTAATTGTTGATTTTTCTCTTCCCACTTTGGTTTGGAGCACCATCCAGCATGTTATAGCAACTGACTTTAGTGTTAGGCTTGACTTTATAGTTTTGAGGTTTTCAGATAATACTGTAAAATGTTATAGAAAGTGATTTATCTCTCTCTTCTTGTTTATGTAGTTACTTCCTTTCATTTATTATATTATTTTGCTGTTATCTATTTTTGCATTTATTTCTTCTGTCAATTATGCACAATGGTATAGGAAATGATTTATGCCCCTTTTAATTTTTTCGCACCTACTTTAATTTTAAGTTTTTAGCTATGTCTGTGTGTTATTCTTTTAGAAATGGCTCCAAAAAACCCTCATAGTAGGGCTTATTTTTCTCTTCATATGCAACTTATCTGTTAAATGAACCACATTACCCAATCAAACCCTATAGAAGATGGATAGGTCTACCATAAAAAAAATCTTCATTTTACCATGTTTCTGGGCCAAGGGTTACCCATTCTGTTTATCGGATGGTTCAATAATTTACCAGATAAACCTGCACAGTGTGATTTCTGTTGTTTGGCAAATATAGAACCACAAAGCTCTTAGTCCATTCCTGTTTCAAGAGTTTAACCAAACTTGATGAGCAGCTATGATATTTATAGTTGGTATCTTATTCATTCCAGGGATTTTTGCGATGCACCGTGTGGGCAGTGCTGGGAACACATCCAATTCAACTCGTCCTCGCAAGGAGAAGAGGTTAACATATGTGATCAGTGATGCTGATGACACTAAGGTGTAGTCAAATTTTCTATTTGCTAATTGCTGTTATATCTCGGATCTCTTTTTGGAGCCTTGGAAGTTGTAGAGAGTTCCTTCACTGTTTTTTTTGGTGGTCAAGAAAGGAGGATGTTTTTTGAAATTTGTCTACCTTTATGCATTAAGGATCATTACTGAGTGTTGGCCCCCATTATCTGCAATCATGGGAGTGGTGGACTGGATATGGACATAAACTAGGGAATTTTCTACACAAAATGGTTACTGTCAGATTTGAACTCATTCTCATGCATATCTGCCTGAGACTTTACCTTGCACCAATCAATGGCCCCTATCTACCATAATAAGTATATACTTGATCGTTCTCTGTTATTCAGTTGGACATGATTCTTCTATCATTTTCTCTATGACCATATGGTGTTAATTGCCCTCTGTTGGGAAGAAGTTTTTCTTACTTCCGCACATAATGAATTTCTTCCCCAGACTTAAAAATAGAGACAGCATGCTATTGCAATTATGTTTCTATGGTATACTCTGTAGTAGACATAAGCATGTTTTCTTGCTAAATGTGTTACCGTTCTTTGGAATGTGTCTATTTGCAGCACTGTGCAGGCATAAATTGCTTGGCTATATTGAAGTCATCAGTACCTGATGGCTGTGACTATCTATATACTGGAAGCCGAGATGGGACTTTGAAGAGGTGGGCACTGGCTGAAGATGCTGCAACCTGCTCTGCCACATTTGAGTCTCATGTTGATTGGGTACTTCTCTTTCCCAGCCTTCATTTTCTCCATTGTTCTGTACATATTCTCCTGAAATATTGCAAGCTTCCATCCTGCCTGGATGGCTATTTTGAAATTTAAAGATTCAATTATTTTAGAATTTGTTTGAAGAGCTTTCTTTTTCTTTAATTTGAATATGAAATGGATCTTAAATATTAAAAAAAGGGAAATGGATCTTTTATTTTGGAGTCGGAGGCTTTCAGCCAGGGACTCCAGTGGATCTTCTCTACTTGGTCAAAGTTCAGAGGCAGTAAAAAGGCCAGATTGATATTTAGTTGCATCCCATTGGTAGTATGTTGGGGGTCTTTGGAAGGAGAGGAACGAAAGACTGTTTGAGGACAAGGTTTGCAACATAGAGAGAGTGGTGGCATATTGCACAATTCTGTTTCTGGATGTATCTATGAGCAGTGTTTTAAAAAGCGTGGGAGGCATACGCCTGGAGGAGGCGCCCCCAAAATGCCTTGAGGCATATTCCAGAAATGTTGATGCCTCTGAGGCGCAAGTCACATATGCCTTGTGTTTATAGTATTTTATTATAAAAATTATAATAAACAAGTTTGATGGGTTTTTCTCCTTTGTATCACGTTAATATGTAACGGAAAACATGATGAAACAGTTGACACTTTTATTTATAACTAGTAAATGTCGACGTGCGTTGCACATGGTAATTTCAAATACTACTACTGATAATAATAATAATTTTAATGATTCATAAAAAAATAATAATAATTTTAATGTTTTTGTCAAAATCTATTACCTATGTAACAAATACAAGTAATTGAAGCATGGTGTAATAATGGATTTGTTGCTTTTAATCTAATGACCAATCTTTATATCTTTCTTTTTGTAGTTCATGTAACTGTTTGTAACTTGCAACTAAACCAAACAATTCAATTGATAACCCATTTCACAGGCAAATTTATAAGTGTATTTTAACCTAGACCATTGATTTGGTCAATAACCAGATGACCTTATTGGTTGAACTACTAATCTATTTGGTCAGGTCAATGAGGCATGAACAAGATATTAATTTTCTTGTTCCTTTTTTTGTATTTTAGCCATTTCCGTCATTAATAACAACAATTTTACTTTCCATGCATATTTTTGTTAAATATGATGAATATTTGTTAAAGAAAAGAGGGAAGATTATGTGGAAAACTACAAAGGCAGCTATTTGTTGCGTAATATGAGAAGAAAGGAATAACAAAATATTTTTGGATAAGAGTAGAACAAGGAAGGAGGTAATCGACACAATTAAAGTTAAAGTAGCTCATTGGATAAGATCCTTACATATCTTTCAAGAGTTCTCAGTCACAGACATTATAAGATCTTGGACAGAAGTAGCGCAATGCCACAATCTTCAAGAGTAAAAGAGAGAGTAATGATGGAATGGAAACCTCCAAATGGTAACAGGATTAAACTGAATTTTGATGGAAGCTCCTTTGGAAATCCAGGAATTCAGGTATTGGGGGAGTAATCAGAAATTCTGTAAGGAGAATAGTAGCATTGTTCTCTGGACCTATCGGCATGGGCAACTCTCTAAAAGCTGAGTTAATGGCATTGTTACAAGGATTGAAGATAGCTAAGTAACTAGGAATGAGGCATGTTGAGGTTGAAGGGGACTCCAAGGTGATCTCTTGGGCTAAAAACAATAGAACTACTCCGTGGACTTTCAAACAAGTGATAAGGGAAGTGGAAAAGATCGCAAGGGAGGTAGAGGCTGAATTTAAATGGGTTAGAAGGAGTGCAAATGGGCTAGCTGATTATCTTGCTAAACAGGGGGCTTTGAGGCACCAACTGTTTTGGGCTGCAATGTAAAGAGGGACGGAAAGGGGCTTTGAGGCACCAACTGTTTTGGGTTGCAATGTAAAGAGGGACAGAAATATGTAATAGTGTGGGAGCTCTAACCCCATACACAAAGTTGTAACACTTTTTAACTCTAATTTCAAATAAAATTCTTCTTTGCTGATAAAAAAATGTTAAAGGCATGCTTAAATTTTCTATAAGTTTTATTACAACATTTTCTATATTTTTTATTTTTATTATTTAATTTATAATATCACAATAAGTTGACTTGCTAAATTAGGAGGCAAATGTGGTTCTAGTTGATTTTTAAAACATTAGTTTTTTATCAATATTTTGGCATCTTCATTCCCTCTATTATTTTTATCAATGTTTTTTCCTTGCATTTCTATTATTTTGTCAGATTGGGATTTGTTAAAATGATTGAATTAGTGACCTTTCTACATCTAGTTTATTTATTTATTTATTTTTGGACCTTTATGTTAAGTTTCAAGTTTTTGATGCAAAAATTTCATATTTGCACAATTTCTACTCAAAACCATTTCAAACACAATTGTTAATGCTAAACACATCCAATATGTCTTTCCTTCACACAGTTTTATAGTTTATAATTTCCTTTCAAAATTTTAGAAGTAAAAATCATAAACTATCAAAAGGAAGAAGGGAAATTCAAGTGTGGACTTAAATGTATGGTGGGACTCTCTCATAGGTTAGAATCTACTTTCATCCCAAGAAGGATGTTAGTGGGTTGGGTGGTGAACCTGCATAGACCCAAGCGGCCAAGACTACATTTGTAAAGTTAAGCACATCTCAACATTGGAACAATTAGTTAAAAAGCTGCCGGTTCATAAAAGAAAATAAGCAATGAATTGGGTCATTGTAATGTATCCTATATAAAAAGAAAATTGATCATGTGAACCATTAACTAAATATGCTACAAAGCTACAAGTATGTCATTTCCCAATTAATTTGGCACGACTGTTTTTATCTTTTTGGCCCTTTGGGGAGGTGGAAGACCAATCAAACCATAATTAAAATGTTATCATTAGACATTATGGACATTGATCAATACTTTAGCACTACCCATTTAATAAAAAAATTATTAGTTCAACACAAGAGCCAATTGAGAACACATGGGCCTGATGATAATTCAAGAGAATAATACATGAAATAAAAATATGCAACGACCAAACACAAAAGAGGAGTGAACAATTAAATATACTTTGGGAATGATTACCATTAAATACGTGTTGCGCAATTATTCATGGGAGATTTCTTGTGGGAGTCGGGAGAAGAGAAGAGGGATCATAGAGTTAGCTGGGAAATAGTGTGCAGGAGTAAGTCGTGTGGTGGTTTGGGGCTTGGGAGTATTAGGAGAAGGAATATGACTCTGCTGGGGAAGTGGTTGTGGAGGTTTCCTTTGGAGAAGGAGAAGCTATGGGCTAGAATAGTGGCAAGTATTCATGGGCTGGAGCACAACGGATGGGACGCTGGAATCAGAGCTAGGATCACAAGCAATTCTCCTTGGAAAGCCATTCATGATCTGCTACCTTTTTTCATTCCTAATATCAGGTATGACTTGAATTTCGGTAATTCCATAAAATTTTGGGAACAACCTGGGTGGGGAGCGCCCCTCTAAAGGATCAGTTTCCGTCTTTGTACGCTCTTTCTGATTTGAAAAATGAGCCAATCTCGTCTTTCACCACCCCGTCCTTTTCCACTTCTGGGATTGGGTGGAACTTGGGTCTAAGAAGGGATTTGAGGGATTCAGACTTTGACTGTATTTCGAGCCTTCTTGCAATTCTTGATAACGTTGTCTTAGACCCCACTAGGGCGGATTCTAGAATTTGGACACCTAACCCCAATGGCATTTTCTCTTGTGCTTCTTTCTTCAAAGTCTTAAGTCAGTCCACCAGTCCTACCCTGTCCCCTTTTCCTGTTGGTGAGGTTTGGTGCAGAGCTATACCTCCTAGGGTTGGTAGTTTTTGTTGGGAAGCCTATCTGGAAAGAATCAACACTGGTGATCTACTCCAAAAGAAGAGACCCAATACTTGCTTGTCACCTCAGTGGTGTGTTCTGTGCCAAGCAGACGGGGAGACCGGTTTTCACCTAATGGCGTCGTGCCACTTCGCGAGGTCGTTGTGGGTTTGGGCTTTCTCCTTGTTTGGATGCAGCTGGAATCCCCCATCAGACATGCAAGGTCTTTTTGCCCCCTCCTTCAGGTGGCGGTTAAAAAGGGGAAGGACAATGTGGAGAGGACTAAGGGCTGCAGTATGTTGGACATTGTGGGAAGAAAGGAACTCCAGGATATTCTCAGAAACTCAGAGAGGGACAGCAGATTTGAGGACTATCATACAGTTTAGGGCGGTACAATGGCTGAAATCTCTGGAAATATTCACAGATTACACTGTGGATGACATGTTGAGGAAGTGGGGTGAAATTGCAAGTTGCACGCAGACCAAGTCAGTAATGAGTGTGGCTTGGACCCCCCCACCTAGTGGATTCTTGAAATTAAACTTTGATGGATGCAGTAGGGGAAACCCGGGACAATCAGGGATCGGGGGTGTTTTTAGAGATGAAAATGGGGTCATCTCTGCTTTGTTCTCAGGCCCAATTAGAGTGGGTGACTCCCTTAGAGCTAAGATATGTGCAGTTATGGAAGGAGCCCGGAAAGCTAAGGAATTGAACATCAAGAAACTTATAATTGAAGGGGATTCAGAGGTGGTGATAGGGTGGCTGACCAAAGAACAAAATGATCTTTGGAAGTATAACAATGAGAAGAGGAAATTCAAATGACTGGTGCGGGAGATAGAAGTTAAGACATGTTGGATTAAGAGATCAGCTAATTCCCTAGCTGACGGTTTAGCAAAACAAGGGGCAGAAAGGGATTCCTTGTTTTGGGCTAAGTTGTAATGTTAGTGTCCTTGTATCTTTGTATTTTCTTCTTTCTTTTCTTGAAGTTCTTTGTGACTCTTGGAAGATAAGTGTGTTTGTCTTCCACTTGTAAATTTTCTACTGATGAATTAATGAAAGTGTTATTGATCAAAAAAAAAAAAAACGTGTTGTGCAATTACAGTCATTAATTTCAGTCTTTAAAATAGGTTTTAACAGTTGTGGAATACCTGTTTTATCCTTATTTAGACCATAGAAAATGTCAAATAAGTGGATATTTTTTGTCCAACCAAAATTCAGATATTCTATGAGAACATTCGTACATTTTATAGTAGTATAGATATTCAATATGAAAAATCGGCCTAAAATTTGGGTCAGAACCCACTTGCTTCACTTGCTTGTCTCCGCTTTGACAAGACCCCCCTTTCAGCTAGTGTTATGTATCTTCATTCTTCTTAATATAGTACATCTTTCATTAAAAAAAGATGAGATCCTCCTTCTTTTTCCTCCTCATCCCCCTCCTCTTAAGGAGGGTTATGCCTCCTTGTGTTCGGGAGGCTTATGCCTCTTACATTCCGAACTATGCCTCATGCCTTCGGGTAGTGGAATGCCTTGTGTCATGACTCTTAAGTTTTTTTTTAATGAAGTTCCTTTTCTTTTACTATAAAAAAGGGATTGCTTACCACAATTCCATCATCCATGTAAGAGTAAGATAAGGGATTGCTTATCTTATTGTCAAAATTGGAAAATGTCTTTTTTGACTCTAACTCTCCAAATGGAAGAATTTGGTTCCCCTTGCTTGATGGCCTTTTCTCTTGTGCTTCCTTTTTTAACCTTCTTGTCATGTCAAACCCTTGGGAGAAAATTTTCGAGTAAAAGAAACATGGTACATACCTATCCCTCATGAATTACAAGCTTTGTGTTGGGAAGTGCTTCTTGGGAGGATCAACACCTATGACTTGCTACAGAAAAGAAGGCCAAATAAGTGCCTCTCTCTTCATGTGTGCATCCTTTGCAAAGAGAGTGGTGAGACCCTTCCTCATCTACTTTTAGCCTTTCCCTTTGTTCTTGTGTTTGCAAAGTATCTTCCGAACCCGTTTATTCCCTTGTCTTTAAACTGGGACTTTGGTTTTCGTAGGGGATTAAGGGATGGTGAGTTGACTTGTGTCATTGAGCTGCTTCATTTACTTGAGTCAGTTTGTTTGGACCCCACAACTTCTGATCAAAGAGTTTTGGACTCCTCTTCCAAAACGTACCTTTACTTGTGCTTCTTTTATAAAATCCCTTAGTTCCAACCCTAGTCCTTGGGTGTTCCTTGTTAAAGAAGTTTGGGTGAGACCTATTCCTCCAAAAATTGCTGTGTTTTGCTAGGAAGTTTACTATGGGAAAATTAATGCTTTGGAAAACTTGTAGAAAAAGAGACCTCTTCTTTGTCTTTCCCCGAACTGGTGTTCCTTGTGTAAGGTCTAGAATGAGGACTGTTTCCATTTGCTGATTTCTTGTTCCTTTGCTACAGCCTTATGGAGTTGGAGCCTTAGTTTATTTTGAGGTTGGTGGTCTCCGCCATTTGATGTGAGTTTGTTATTTAACTCATCTACTGTTGTGTGGCACACAAGAAGAGGTAAGTTCATGTGGAAATGTATTAGGGCAGCTACCTTATAGACTCTCCGGGAGGAAAGGAATGCAAGAGTCTTCTTAGAGAAGGAAAGTGTCAACACTCTTGGCCAAATAGAGAAAAGAACAAGAATAATCTTAGAGGTGTCAAGAATGAATGATCCCCACCTCAAAGAGTCTCTTATATATTAAAAGATATGTACAATTACAAGAATGCCCATACAGGGCTGAAAGAGAAAAGAAGAATAAGATGTAAAAGTAATATACAACAGGGACTATACTAATAAGGTACATCAAGTTATAGAGTCTCCACACTCCCCCTCAAATTGATGCCTTGACATAAGCATCGGTTTTGTCTATAAGAAAGAGATGTCAAACTCTAGTCATAGCTTTGGTGAAGATATCAGCAATCTGCATATCCAAGGCTACATGAGGAAGCGATATAGACCCAATAGTGAAGAGATCTCGGATAAAGTGGCAATTCACCTCGATGTGTTTGGTCATCTCATGGAAGACAGGGTTAGATGCAATCTTGATAGCACTCGTGTTGTCTGCATAGAGAGGAATAGGAGTAGGAACCTGAATGCCAAGATCCATAAAGAGAGATTGTAACCAAACAATCTCACTGCAAACCGAAGACATGGCCCTATACTCTGCTTCAGTGGAAGACTTGGAGACTGTTTGTTGTTTCTTACACTTCCAAGAGATGAGTGAATCACCCATAAAAACACACCACCTAGAAGTGGACCTACGAGTGTTTGGACAACCAACCCAATCCGCATCAGCATATGCTCTCAACTAAATAGGAGAGGAGGAGAAGAACAGTCCCTGGGAAGTTGTGCTTCTAACATATCGAATGATGCGATGAACAACAGTCATATGTGGCTGATGAGGAGCAGAAACAAATTGACTAACAACCTGGACAACATGAAAAATATCATGTCAAGTCATAGTGAGATAAATGAAGGACCCCACAAGCTGGCGATATAAGGCA
This sequence comes from Nelumbo nucifera, assembly GCF_055504915.1. Taxonomy (NCBI): domain Eukaryota; kingdom Viridiplantae; phylum Streptophyta; class Magnoliopsida; order Proteales; family Nelumbonaceae; genus Nelumbo; species Nelumbo nucifera. The sequence continues at coordinate 99,507,190 of NC_142651.1, forward strand.
TCATCAGGAAGTAATGGACCTTCAGATTTAGATAGCTTAAGATTTAGCTCCATAGGTGTATCAACATGCTTTTCATCATTAAGACCAGCAAGTTTAACAAAGTCAGAGGCGTACTTCTGCTGACAAACAAAATACCCTCGATCACTGCGATGTACTTCCAGTCCCAGGAAATATGTGAGAGGGCCCAAGTCCTTCATGTGAAAGGAATTATGAAGTAATAGTTTCAATTCATGAATGCCTTCAGCATCATTCCCAACCAACAAAATGTCATCAACATATAGTAGTAGAATGGTAATACCCTGAGGTCGTCGCTTAACAAATAAAGAGTGATCAGAAGAATTCTGGTTATATCCAACAACAACTACAACATCGTGAAAGCATTCAAACCATGCTCGGGGAGCTTGTTTTAGACCATATAGAGATGTTTTGAGGTGACATACTAAAGAAGGATTGCTATAGTATCCAGGAGGAGGCTTCATGTAGACCGTCTACTTCAATTGACCATGAAGAAAGGCATTTTTCACATCAAGTTGGCATATGGTCCAAGACTGAGCAGTAGACACTGCTAAAAGAACACGAACTGTGGTGATCTTCGCAACAGGAGCAAAGGTTTCTTCATAGTCAATACCATACTCCTGGCTATATCCTTGGGCAACTAAACGTGCCTTGTATCGATCAAGAGATCCATCAGACTTTAGTTTAATGTTGTAAACCCAACAACTCCCAACAATGGATGCATCTGGAGGAGCAGGCACAAGATCCCAAGTGTCATTCTCATATAAAGCATGAAGATCTATGCATCCATGGCTTCCTTCCAATGAGGGCTACTATTAGCTTTCTGGTAGGAGCGAGGAACATCTGTGGAGGATAGGACAACAGACAAAGAGCTATGGTTTGAAGGAAAACCATAGCGGTTAGGAGGTCTGGATATACGAGTAGAATGGCGAAGAGGAACATAAGTATGAACAGTGCCTGAAGTGGAGGTATCACTTATAGGAGCAGTGGTAGGATGATGATCTGAACCAGGAGGAAGGAGAGTCGCAGGCGCAAGGGCGGGGGCACATAACCGTTTGCAAGATAAGACGAGAAAGTCCTTAGCAAAAGGAGGTGGAGCATCCTGTGAATCAAAGTTTGGCAAAATAGAAACAAACGATGCAAACAGTCTAGCAATTCCAACAAAAAATGAAATGTGCTCAAGAAAAACAACATTACGTGATATACGAGTGCAACGAATAGAGGGATCATAACAAAGAAATCCTTTGTGGTCAGGACTATAACCCACAAAGGCACACATGATAGATTGTGCAGACAATTTAGAACGTTCCCGAGAGGGAAGATGAACAAAGCACACACATCCAAAGACATGAAGCATAGATAAATAAGGAGAACGACCAAATAACTTCTGAAAGGGAGACATATTACCAAGAACTGAGGAAGAAATATAGTTGATAAAAAACACAACTGTACTGGCTGCCTCTACCCAAAAGGAAGGTGGAGTATGGGACTCCTGCAATAATGTCCTTACAACACTAAGGATATGTCCATTCTTGCGCTCGGCCACACCATTTTGCTGAGGAGTATCTGGACAACTTCGTTGCACTTGTATTCCATGATCCTTCAAATAGGATAAAAAATCTCCATCAGTGTATTCTCCTCCTGAATCCGAACGGAGAATACACACTTGTGATTTAAACTGAAGCCGCACCATAGCATGAAACAACTTAAATGTTGGGAACACCTCAGATTTGTGGCGAAGAAAGTATATCCATGTGTACCTGGTACAATCATCAATGAACGACAAAATATTTGTATCCAAGCCGGAAAGAGATAGAAGCAGTCTAGACATTACTATGTATAAGCTTGAAGGGAGAGGTAGCATGCTCAGATATGTGAGGAAATGGTAAGGTACGACTCTTACTTAAGCAACAAGAAACACAAGATGTATCAAAGGTGTGCAAGGAAGGAACTTTATTCTATGATTCAAAAAGGAACTAGAAGTGGAGGAACTGAAATAAATTGATGATGCTGCTGTTTGAGGCTTCTCGAACTTCAATGCAAACAGACGGCCCAACCTGCGCCCCTTCCCTTTCACCTTCCTAGTGTTCTGGTCTTGAATTAAACATCCATTTTGAGAGAAAATGAGAATGTTACCTTCGTCAATTAATTGGCCAACATAAATCAAGTTTGTAGTGAGATTAGGAACAGGAAGGGTCTTGGTAAGTGGGAAAGATGCAGTGGGTGAAAGCTTAAGAGACAGATCACTATTACCAATGATGTTTAACTTTTCACCATTGGCAGTAACAATATGTTTGTGATGGGTTTTAGTAAGGTTACTTGGTTGGTTAGGGTAGGCTCCTGTCATGTGGTTGGTAGCTCCAGAGTCAATGATCCAAATATGAGAAGGAGAAGCACAATAACCGGAAAACTCACCAGGTAAGCCAATAGCAGAAAGAGTAGAAGGAATAGCGGATGTTACTAGTTGTCAAATGTTTTGTTCAACCATAAATGCTAGAGAATCACCTTTAACAAAAGAATCGCCACTATCGGAGGTCATTTCAGCAAGAAAACAACAGTCCAGGCACAAGGATATCAGAGACAACCAAATTCAGCAATCAAGAACTCAAGATGACAGTCTAAAAAAGGCAAGTTTTTAAGACTGTCGAGTCTAAGGCCTTTCAAATATGAATCTGAAGTCTGAATCAAATAAATGAGATGCAAGAAAACCCTAGGACAACACCAGATCTAGGGTTATTGGTTGATCGAGTCAGTCGATTGAGAGAAATCTGTGATTTACCAACACATGAGACGTCTTCTTCACGATCAAGGAGGTATCTTCTCCTGATTGAGGCAGTCCTTAAAAACTACAAAACAGAAACTGAGTGTAGGGTTAAGGAGAGCTTGAGAGAACCCTTCGATTTGGAGAGAAAACTTAAATCGCTGGCTAAAAAAAGGTTGCAATCCAAAAATGGAAACTGTACAGTGCTGCCGCCCCAAGAAGATGATTAGTATTCCTTTGAAAACTTCACCAGATCAGATGCTGTTTGTAAGTGAAATAGATTAGGTCTAGGCGAAACCAGATCTGAAGTCCAAAGCTGTTGCAGTCCTAAAAAGGAAACTGTGCAGTGTTGTCGCCCCAAGAAGAAGATCAGAACTCCTTCGAAAACTTTACCAAATCAGATGTTGTTTGTAGGTGGAATAGATCAGGTCTAGGCGACACCAGATCTGAAGTCCAAAGCTGTAGCAGTCCAAAAAAGGAAGCTGTACAGTGTTACCGCCCCAAGAAAAAGATCAGAACTCCTTCGAAAACTTCAACAAATCAGATGCTGTTTGTAGGGAGAATAGATCAGGTCTAGGCGACACCAGATCTGAAGTTTGGCCTCAAACCAATGTCTCCCAAGAGAGATCTAAGGAAATCTCTCATGCTGGTTGTGCAAAGAAGAAAGAACAGAAAAGGGTTGATCAAGACAGCCCTAATACGACAGGTTTTTCTGCTTCTAGTAAGGTTCAAGAGAGCGAGAAAATAGATCAGAGAGCAACCTGCTCTGATACCATGTCAACACTCTTGGCCGAATAGAGAAAAAACAAGAATAATCTTAGAGATGTCAAGAATGAATGACCCCCACCTCAAAGAGTCTCTTATATATTAAAAGATATGTACAATTACAAGAATACCTATACAGGGCTGAAAGAGAAAAGAAGAATAAGATGTAAAAGTAATATACAACAGGGACTATACTAATAAGGTACATCAAGTTATAGAGTCTCCACTGAAAGAAGCTTGGATGAAGTGAAGGACTGTATTAGGGCAGCTACTAAGAAGAATAGAAGTTTGTTAGAATGGAGTCTGCCTCCAGAAGGTTTCATCAAGTTAAATTTTGATGGGAGCAGCCAAGGCAACCCTGGGCCTTCGGGTATAGGGGGTGTTTTGAGGACCAAGGATGGCAACATTATTTCCTTATTCTCAGGACACTACAAGGGCAGAAATACTAGCTGCTGTACAAGGGATTTAGATTGCCAACTAGCTTGGGGTGGAACATCTCCCAATTGAAGGGGATTCTCAGGTGGTAATAGGGTGGCCTCTAAACCCGGGTGCTGCCATTTGGGGCTACAAAGACTTCTTCAAAAAATTAAAGTGGTTAACTAGTAATATGAGAATTGAGGTTAAATGGGTAAGCAGGTCGGCTAATACTATGGCTGATTCTTTGGCCAAACAGGGGGTTTCTAGGGAAACTCTTTTTTGTGCTATCTTGTAAATTGTTCTTGTAAATTGGAAAGCTGTACTTAATTAGCTTGGAGAGGTTGCATCTCGTGCCTCTCCTTGGGGACCCTGTACTATTTATCTTTGCTGCTTAATAAATTTCACTCAATTATAAAAAAAAAGTCTATTCTCTCTTTGGTTGCAGATGGGAACCCCCATAGGATGTGGTAGGCTTATTCAACTTCAATTTCTTAAAGACAACAGAAGAGGAGAGGAAGATTTATGTGGAGGACAGCAATAACAACGTTGGTTTGGATTGTATGGGAAGAAAGAAACCAAAGAATCTTTAATGAGAAGAGCAAACCAAAGGAGTAACTGATTGAAGCCATAACAGTAAGAATAACACATTGGGTAAAAACTTTGGACTTTTTTCGAGAATTCTCAATAAATGACATAATAAGATCCTGAACCGAAGTGGCACAAACAGTTAGACCTGCCAAAAGTGTAAGAATGGTATGGAAACCTCCATCTATTGACAAGCTAAAGTTGAACTTTGATGGTAGCTGGTTGGGTAATCCAGGAAGGGTAGGAATAGAGGTTTTTAGAAACCACCAAGGAGTGGTGTTGGCCCTGTTTTTTAGGATCAATCGGTTTTGGAGATTTAGTCTAGGCTGAAACAGTGATTTAAAAGGCGCGCCTAGGCGCATAGGCAAGGCACATTTTAGGGTATACGCCTTGCCTAGGTCCTAGGCGCAACCTTTTCAAAAGGCACACGTCGATGCACCTAGGTGTGCACCTGATGCGCCTCACCTTTTGAAAATTTGACGCTTTTTTGCTTTTTTTGAAGATAGCGGCTGGGCTGGGGGCTCCGCCCCTAGACCTCCGTGCCACGCCCCTCAAGGCAAGCCCAAACAAGTCCATGTTAGGTGTTAAATTCTTAGTTTTCACACAAAAAATAATGAATTTATAATTTTAATTGCTTTTTAAGAAAACATTTTATTAGGATGAATGAATGAATAACATTAGAAAATAGGGGCGTGAAAGAATTTAACACCTAACGTGGACTTGTTTGGGCTTGCCTCGAGGGGCATGGCACAAAGGCGGCTCGTAGAATCAAGAATGTAATATGTTTTACATTACATTAGCTACTTGAAGTAATGCGATTGAGTGAAAAAAGAGATTAGAGGTTTTACATGCTTGAAAATGTTTTATATGTTTGATTTTATTTTTAAATTCTCATTTGAATATGCTTTACATCTTATGTTTATGTATTTTAATTTTAGATAATAGGTTTTTTAAAATATTTATTTTAAAATTTAAGTTTATATTTTTTTATTAATATTATGTTTAGTATTTTTTGTTTTTTTTTTGATTTTTTTGGCATTTTTTGAATTTTCTGACATTTTTTATTTTTAGCTCTTTTTTTTTGTATTTTTGCGCCTTGTGCCTCAGGCGCAAATTGACTGCTGCGCCTTTTTTGCTCCTTGTGCTTTTAAAACACTGGGCTGAAATTATGGCTTTCTTAAATAGATTGAGGCTTTCAGTACAACTCAGAGTAAGGGAATCGGAAGTTGAAGGAGATTCACAATTAGTCATCTATTGGTCCAAGGATTTCAGCTTGGTTCCTTGGAAACACAGACATGCTTTCAGGGAAATTGATACCCTAGCAAAGAGATTCAATGCTACTTTTGGCTGGATAAGGATTGCAAATTGATTGGCAGATGTTCTGGCAAAGCAAGGAGTTGACAGTCCTAGTTTGTTTTGGGCAAAGTTGTAACCTGATGTACTTTGGGCTGTTGGGAACCTGCTAGTTTTTTGCACTTCCTTGTAACTGTGGCTTGAAAGTTTTTGGGGATGACATCCCTGTCTTCGAATTGTATTAACTACAGCTTTAATCATCTCTCTTCTTCAAATTGTATTAACTACAGCTTTAATAATCTCTAATAAAACAAGTTATCTTCTGCTGATCAAAAAAGAAAGAAAGAAAGAAAGAAAGAAAGAAAGAAAGAAAGAAAGGAAGGAAGAAAGAAAGGAAGAAAGAAAGAAAGAAAGAAAGAAAAGGATCTATGCTTTCAAATTCAGGATGGTTCATGAACCCATAAGATAGGAACTTGTAGGTCTGTTCAATTGCATTGTCAAACTGTCAGGATGGTTCTCAACTGTTAAAAAGGAACTTCATTGTAGGTCAACAGTTCAACTGCATTTTCAAACTATTGACTTGTGAACTTGTGGTTTCATAATAAACTCCATTAAAAGCAATACTTTAGAGTCCTTGCAGATTTGTTAAACCTACAAGCTATACATATGAAACATTAGCATAACCAAGTTTTATTGACCACATGGACTAGATTCTTGACAGGGTTGCAGGGGTTGTTAGACTGATGATATGGTTCTTTGATGGATATATCTGAAAAATTTGTTTTAATAATTGCTTTTGTTTATATTTTTTCGAAGAAGTTATTGTATAAAAGTATAAAATCAAAAGTATACAAGTATGGTCCTCTGTACAAAGTGTTTCTGTACATTTTACACAACCATTGATGACCCCTAGAAAAGTCTATTTTGCAAAAAAGGGGAAGAAAGATCATCTCCACTAAAAACATCTAGTGAGTAGATAACCAGCTTCTTATCATGTGAACTGTATAATTAATAACCACCTCCTCCGGATTAGTCTTATGCTCAAAAGTCCTGCTATTTCTTTCCATCCAGATTGCCAACTGCTAAGGCACAACTGCCAGTATACTCTGCCTGGCTTAGACATCCCCTGAGGCCTGAACTTGCCAGCCAGCTAGCAAAGTCTTCAATGAGGCAGGAAAACATCCATAAACAGGACCAGATTTGCTCGAGCTTTGTTTTATATTGGACAACTGTGACAATGCAATGCATCAATCCACACTCAAACAAAAGGTCTGCTGAGAAACATGAACAAATTCTGATGGATCAAAATCAAAATGAAAACTTTGATCTGTTTTTGAAAGCATATGTCGTTAAAAATTTAAATCCTAACATACTGATCAAAAAAGCCCTAACAGAAGAAGAAGATTACTTTGGCTATATTTTCACCTGTTTAAATGATTTATGTTGGGCTTTTTTGATCATTTAGAAGGAACAAAATATGCGAATTATCCAAGATAAACATCAGTCCAGAGAATCAATAATTAGCTTGATTGGAATTAGAGTCATTTATTCAGTGTTGCATGGACATGGACACAAGAATCTGAATCTGATACATGTCAAGGAGTCTGACTTGGTGAACACAAAAATGTAGGATTCATGGACATGTACCACATGTTAAATATTTTATTATATATATTTGATGTTATAGTTTTTTAATATCATTCTTAAAATTCACAGAACTATTAAGCACAACAATTTAAATGCTTTAATTAGAATTTACAATTGAGAAGTTAAATTCACAGCTTTTGCCTATTTGCTTCATGGCCACACTAGTTGTTTTTCATTGTTTTCCTAATTTCAATATTGAGTAAGATCCAATAGAATGGGCCATAAATTGTGTTAATTTGGGAAAATACCAAAACTAGATTTCCCTAATTAGTCAGTTTAAATGGTTGGATAACTGTTACGTAGAGGCATTTAAAGTGAAGATTCATAAATTTGGAGAGTTGACGGGGCAGGAGTTTTGGTAAATCCGCATTATGCTCTAGCTCAGTCTGACACATGTCTCAACTTTTGAGTCCCTTCCAAAGGTGGGGTGTTTGCATTCATTGGCTTAAGGCAAGAGAAGAGTTCTCCTGCTTTACTACAGATGAAATCCTCAGAGGATGGTCTATAGTGGTTTCATCATCTATCTGCAATAGATCCAATATAACATGGGCCCCTCCCCCACTGGCAGAGTTAAAGTATTGGAGATCCTAGGGGGTTCAGGCATGTTTTCAGGGAAAGAGAATGTCTTTGAAGGGAGTTAAACACATTCTACAATTGGGTTAGAAGAACTGCAAATGGGATGGTGGATTCGTTAGCAAAACAAAACAAGGGGTTAATAGGCATCAGTTGTTTTGAGCTTTAGTATGAATCTTTTATATTTCGGGCTGTTGGAATATCCCGAGATGTTGTACTAAACTTTTCATATAATTAATAAAATCTTCCTTGATTAAAAAAGACCCTAGGGGTTCAGACCAAGGATCAAAATGTTGACCATATTGATGACCATGGCAATGCATGGATACACTGATATACACAAAATTTTAAAACTTTGGGATGTTAGATTACATCTCTACAAAGCTGATAAGATAAAATAATTAAAAATAAGGGAAAAATATGGTATTGGTCATATTGATGGTATGATACCCACTGATGGGTATTGGATGTATTGATATTTTGATCCTTGGTTCCGGCATTGGTGGTGTATTTGGAAACCATGAAGGTGTAGGAGATGCTAGCTTTCTCAGGGCCAATTGGTGTTGGAAATTCCATGAGAGGTGAGCTACACACTGCATTTGAAGGGCTGAGATTGGCCAAATCGTCTGGCCTTTTGGGACTGTTTGTAGAGGAGACTCAAAATCAACCATTAGCTGGCTAGAAGGGAGAAATGGATAGACCTTTGAACCTCAGACATCAAATTAAGGAAGCAAGACATCTCTGCCTCAGGTTACAACACGGAATTTTTTGGTTCCTTAGTCTGACTCAGTGGCTGATTCTCTAGTCTCAGAGGAAACTAGTTTTCCTTTCTTTTTCTGATATGCGCCAATATCTACTGGCCTAGCCACAGGTCTGTGTAAGACTAAGGGAGCTCTCATTGATGTGGGCGAATTGCTGGAAACTAATTTTCCTTGTTGTTGTTTTTTTTTTTTTTTTTTTCTTGTGGATCTTTTGAGTTAGCTAATTGAAGCTCTTCCTGTTATGCTCCTTACTACCATTTCTTGTGGATCTTTGTGGGAGCATATTGTATCATAATATTTGTTTTCTTGAGTTTTTTGAACTTGGTTTTATATGATTCTGGGTAATGACCGCCCTGTACAGGGAAACTATTGCTATGTATTTTGTTTGGGATCCACTATTCACTTGGTCAGTGTTTGGAACTGATGCCATTTTCTTGAAAAATGGTGCCACATCAGTGCCACGTCTGAAACCTGTTTTTTTTCTGAAAAACGTTTACTCAAACCACACCTTGGAAATTGGGAAAGGTGTGGTCTGAGAAACATCCTTTTTGGTGTTTTCTTGTATTTTTATTGTTGCTAGCAACAGTATGCTGATATGGTGTTGAAAAACGCCTATGTGGCAGCAACGTTTTTACTGTTGCTAACCAGAAAAAAACAGCATACCAATGCAGCACCGTTTTCTCCAAAAGCACCTCTCAGGAAACGCATTGGACTGGTGTTCTATGGTTTCTTAATAAACATAACACTGAGTTGGTTGTGGGTAATTTTCAGAGAGAGAGAGAGAGAGAGAGAGCCCCATGTTTGATGATTTTGTTTTTAAAAAATTTTAAAAAGCCACACAATTTGAGGGGGCTGGGAAGAAAGAGGGAAGAGGAGAGAGAAAAACATGACGTGGGCAAAGCCCATTTCATTTTATATGTATAATAGATTAGATATCATGTTATGATACATAATATATGATATGAATGTGCATAACTTAATCATTGTAGGATATTCAGAATTATTTACCAATTGGCTCCTAATCAGTAATTTATGGATGTACAAAAATGAACTGAAAAAGTTTAAATGGATGACTAGGGGTATGGTTGTAAAAGTTCAATGGGTGCATTGGTCGGCCAATAGCATGGCTGATTACTTAGCATAAACAAAGGGTTGGGAGGAATCAAATGTTTTGGGCTATCTTGCAAATTAGAGTTGTGGCGATTTGGACATAAGAGGTTTTATCTCTGATTGCTATTTGTAACTTGTACTTTCTATAGTTTAATATTTTAATTAATCTTCTGTTGCTGATCAAAAAAAAAAAAAAATCATGTTTGGTAACCCAAGCTCCTGTTTTGCTATGCCCTTACGTATTAACTGATTATAACAGAGTTCTTTGGTTGTGCAGGTTAATGATGTTGTCCTTGTAGGTGATAATACCCTTGTTTCATGCTCCTCAGACACAACTCTCAAGGTTCATACACTCTAGAAATTGGTATTGTTAAGTTGTTTCCTTTCATAATAAAAAGAGTTTATTTTTTATAATTAACTTTTCTCTGTTGAAATATGCCAGACATGGAATTGCTTGTCTGATGGAATTTGTAGCAGAACTCTCCGTCAGCACTCTGACTATGTTACTTGTCTTGCTTCGGCAGAGAAAAATGTAACTTCTTACTCGATTTTAAAATGTTGTTGCAAGCTTCCTTCATTGTTCTTATAATTCCTTTTTTAGTATTTCCTTATGTTAGATTTGACAATGCTGTTTATGCTTGGCAGCATTGCTTTGATTTGGTCACTACAAGTTTCTGATCCTTTTGTAGTGTCATGCATTTTAGAGCAATATTGTTGCCTCTGGTGGGCTTGGAGGGGAGGTTTTCATATGGGATCTTGAAGCTGCACTTGTTCCAGTCTCAAAGTCAGTTGATACAATGGAGGATGATTGTCAAAATGGTGTAATTAGTTCTGGCAACTCTGGGATGCCAATTACAAGCCTTCGTTCAATTAGTTCATCCACCACCGTTTCTCTCCATATGACCCACTCACATGGTTATGGTCCTATTGCTGCCAAAGGCCATAAAGAGTCAGTATATGCATTGGCAATGAATGAAAATGGAAGTCTACTTGTTTCTGGGGGAACTGAAAAGGTAAACGGATGGTTAGAGCTATGTTCCTCTGGATTTTGTGTCTGTTTTGTGTTATCCTCCACCACCATTATCTTTAATCGTGTTGGTATTTGGTTGATTGTTTTTTGTCCCCCAATAACTTGTACCACTTTCCTCATGGCCTTGGTTCTCCATGTAGGTAGTGCGTGTTTGGGATTCAAGAACTGGTTCAAAGACTATGAAACTAAGAGGCCATACAGATAATATTAGGGCTCTGCTTTTGGATCCTTCTGGCAGGTTCATTTGATATTAGTTTTGTTACTCAGCAAAAACTTTTCTCCATTGACTGATTTTCATCTTCCACCTAGAAGTGAGCATTGCTTTTGCTCACTGGTTCTGCTTTTACATTTTTAATTCACTTGAAAATACAAAATGGCGTGCATGCTTATGGGAGAAAGAACCATGATTGTGAAAGCAAGGGGATTGAAGGCATATGATTGGTAGCATAAAATTTTATAGGATATATGTTGATCAATGTTTTGTACCTTGTGTGCTTACTGCATTTATGTTTTTGACCTTTTCTTCTCATGCTATTATATCATGTATCATACTCAGGTTTCTCACAATTATGTTTCAGGTTTTGCTTATCAGGATCCTCTGATTCCATGATCAGGTAAATACTTGACAACATTTATCTAACACCATGTTTCTTATATGTGGATAGTGGATACTTGTTAGGTGTGAATGGATTTAGCAATAGTTAATTGGGAATTTTATCTTTTTTTCCTGTCATTTTTTGATAGAACAGACAAAAATGTACTTTTCTATATTTAGGAAAAACCCTATTAGTGGTTCTGCTCATTTCAAAAGATGGATTCTAGTCATAGGTTTGGTCGTACTTTACCTTAAAAAAAAGTGTTATCTTATGCATTCTTTCGTACTTTGTATATGGTGCACCAGATCCATGGTGTTAACTGAATATGACACGGACCTTATGGTTTGACCCAAAATGTAAAGCTAGTATCATTCTTTAATGTAAAAAATTGGGGAGTGAAGGGAATAAAAAAATCTATGCCCAGGCCAAGTTGAAAATTATGTAATCTAATATTTGTGAATCTATTTACTTTGGGTTTGGATTAGGGTGCTTTAGGATTTGAAGGCAAAATTGGATCTGTCAATTCTTTGGGCCTCTGGACTGTATTGATTTTAATTTATGGTGTCAATTGTATTTGACCTGTGGTTTCTGCAATTTAGTGGAATTGAAAATAACCAGTTGAGGCTTAGCCATTTCATTTCCCTGTAGAAATGGGAATGAGATTCAAACCCAAGAATTATTTTGAAAGATTTGTCTGTCGCTTCCTTGCACAATCTCAAACGGGCAATACTGGTAGTGTAGACAATAGGAATTTCCCTTTGGTACTAAACTCCTTGGATGACCATGTCATGATAAACTCACCAAGTCATCAATGCATAACTGGGTTCCTAAGATTTGCATAAAAACATCCTGTAAGGCAGCAACGAACTTGCATTGTTCGAAGAGATGGTCCACCTTACATGCTTTAGTTTGACATTTATTTTTGATAGGCAGCACTAGTCTGACATCTGAAGCACCTATTGTCATTACCTTCGTTCATTTTGTCCAAGCTAGTGGTTTGAAAGAAGAAAAACAACTTGGTTTTGGGTTAACGCCATCAAAATTTTAATTGATCATTTGCTTTTCCTAATTAGGATATCAAATCTCGAAAGTAGGCTTTGTTTCTGAGTTTCTAGCTATCAAGAAAAGTATGTTTTTTTATTGAACTGTAATGAAACAGGAATTTTAATAATAAGAAAGGTACGAACAATTATATTGGTTGCTAGCCACTATACCAATGCAACAACTGAAAGCACCCCTTACAACAGCACACACCAGTAACATTTTTTCTCTTGTTTCCCCCCTTCTGCCAATCCATTAGCTATGCTATTTGTCACTCTTGGAACCCAATTGATGTTACTACTCATCTGCCTCAAGATGCTTCTGATTTCCCTTACAACGTGTCTATAGGACCAAGAGCCCTCCTGGTTACTCTTCAACTAGTTTGTGACTACCTTTGAATCCCCTTCAAGGATAACATTTCTATAGTTAAACATTTTTATCTTTCTTAAGCTAGTTAGCACTGCTATAAGTTCTGCTGTGGAGTCACAAATGGCTATTGGTCCTGAGAAAAGGCCGATTTGTTCTCCTGCATTTTTTTATAACTCCCCCAACTCCTTACAACCCTGGGTTGCTCAGGCTGCTACCATCGGAATTCAGCTTATAATGAGATAGTGGTGGAGACTTCCAGACAGCAACAGGTTTCTTATTTCCAGTAGAAGAATCAGCCACTAATTGCCACCTTTTACAAATGTCATCAATGTTGGAAGAGGCAAATAGATCTAACGTTTTGAACCAGTGAGCCACCTTGATCAAAACACTATCTATGACCTCTAGAACTCCTCTTTCCTTCTTAAATAGCTTTGAGTTTCTTTCCTCGCATACACACTACAAAACTGCCGCCCTTGTACATGTCCAAAGAAACTTTCCCCTCTTTTGTGCAGGAGAGTAAAATCCCAAATAGCAGTCACATAATTACAGAAGATTAGCAGGTGGGAAGTGCTTTCAACTTTAGTTGGGCAATTGGTAGTTTTGACTTGCTATTTCACCTGGAGTTTTTAGTAAATTTTGTTATGATTGTGGGAAGCATAATCTCTGATTCTCTTACATGGGGTTGGTGTAAATGTTGTACGTGAGATGAGTGCCTGTAATTGTACCTTTGCATGGAAATATCTCCTATTTTTACCTTTTGTCTGTAATATGGATTACATTACATCTCCAAAAAAGGTAAATGTACAACATATCATTGTGAATGGTGGGAAGATTGCAAAGTAGAGGGTTGGGCAGGCTTTAGGCTCCGAAAGAAATTAAGAGCTCTAAAGAGAAACCGGAAACTTTGGGGGAGAGAGGTATTCAAAACTGTTGAAGAAGAAAAGAAAAGAGTTCTTACAGAGATCAAGGAGCTGGATAGCAGAGAACAAAATGGGACCCTTGATGCTCTGAACAGAAGTAGAAGAGCAGATTTGAAAAAGGAATGGGAACAATTAATCAGAAGAGAAGAAATTTACTGGAGACAGAGATCAAGAGTGAAATGGCTGAAAGAAGGAGACAATAACTCCAGATTTTTTCACACTTATGCCTCGGGAAGGAGCAGGCTCCAAGCTGAAAGTGAACCAGAGGGAAGAGGAAAATCTCGAGAAAATTAAGGAAGCCTTCCTCTCCTTTTTCAACAACCTCTACTCCAAGGATAGCAGATATCAATTCACATTTAGTAGATGGGAAGGCACAACTTTATCAGCCGAAAAAAGGGATTGGTTGGAAAGAAGTTTTGAAGAGGAAACAGTAAAGTCAGATATTATGGATTTTTTCAGGGAATTCCACTCTTTGGTCATTGTTAACAAAGGCCTTAACTCAACCTTTCTCTGTCTAATCCCAAAGAAAGGGGGAGTCTTGGAAGCAAAAGACTTTAGGTCAATAAGTTTGATAGGGAGCATTTATAAAATTTTGGCTAAAGTCTTGGCCAATAGACTTAAAAGCAGTCCTTGAAGATCTTATTTCCCCAATCAATTTGCCTTTGTGAATGGGAGGCAGATCATGGACAGCATTCTAATCGCAAATGAGTGTGTGGAAGACAGAAAATCCACTGGGAATCCAGGGGTCCTAGTGAAATTAGATCTAGAGAAGGCGTATGATAAAGTGAATTGGGACTGTATCCTTGATTGCCTGAAGATGAGAGGTTTTGGTAACAGATGGATCAAGTGGATTAAGGGTTCCATTGGTTCCTCTTGGTTTTTGGTGTTGATATATGGCGAAGCGAAAGGCTACTTCAAGGCTAGTAGGGGTCTCAGACAAGGTTGCTCGCTCTCTCCCTTTCTGTTCACTTTAGTAATGGATATCTTTAACTACCTTTTCAATAAGGCAACACTCCTCAACTTGGTGAAAGGTTTTGAAGTGGGAAGGAACAAGGTTCATATCTCACATTTACAGTTTGCTGATGACATAATCTTGTTCTTGGATGCCTCCTTGAACAACATCACAAACACTAAAAGGATAATTGAATGTGGTGAAACGGTCACAGGTTTGAGGGTCAACTTCTGCAAAAGTTCTATGGTTGCTCTGAATTCAGTGGAAGTGGAACTCTTGGAGAGCTTCAAATCTTTATTGGGGTGTAAAGAGGAGAGTCTTCCTATCTCATACCTTGGGATGCCTCTTGGAGGGAATCCAAAGTCTCTCAATTTCTGGAAACCAGTGGTGGAAAAATGTGAGAAGAAACTTTCAGCTTGGAAGAAATGCTATCTCTCAAAAATGTGAGAAGAAACTTTCAGCTTCAAAGGAACTTTCTTTGGGAAGGAGGTGGGGAAAAGAGGAGTCATTTAGTCAGTTGGAAACAAGCTTGTAAGCCTAAAGAGGAAGGAGGCCTGGAAATTGGACACTTAAAAGAGAAAAATTCTTCTCTTTTAGGTAAATGGCTGTGGAGGTTCCCTAAAGAACCTAATGCTCTTTGGACTGCTGTCATATCAAGTAAATACGGATCAAATGCAAACGGGTGGGATAGCAATCTTCATTTGAACAGGATAAAATCCACAAATCCATGGAAAGGTATCATCGCCACCTATTCTTCTTTCTTTCCTTTCATAAGATATAAAGTAGGAAATGGCTCAAAAATAAAATTCTGGAAAGACCTTTGGTGGGGGGATTCTACCCTTGCTGCCTCCTTCCCTAGACTCTTTATCCTTACCCTTGACCAAGAAGCCTCCATTTCTGCCTGCCTTCCAGACCAAACTGTTGTGAACACCCTAAACCTTTGACTCAGAAGACCCCTAAGGGATTCAGAAATTTCTGAATTAATATCTTTAATTGAGTTCAGACCCTTAAAGAAGCTTACATCTCCCCCTCCAAGTCTGACACCCAAATCTGGACCCTTCACCCCACTGGCGATTTCTCTTCTAAATCTATGTTCAAGGCTTTGATTACTGATAGTCATCATCCTCCCTTTCCTTTTAAAAAGATGTGGTGCAGCCACAACCCCTCAAGAGTTTGCTTCTTTGTCTGGGAAGCTTGCCTCCAGAAAATTAACACTTGGGATCTCTTGCAAAAAAAGTTTTTGGGAAGACTGTTTATTTCCCCTCATGTTTGTATTTTATGCCTCAGTGAAGGAGAATCAGCAGATCACATCTTCCTTCATTGCAATTTCACCCAAAAGATTTGGTTCCATTTTCTGAAAATGGCAGGCTACAGTTGGACTATACCAAAGGATGTTAAGGACCTTCTACATCAGTGGCAGGGAACAGGGTTAAGTAAGAGGGGTATAACTTACTGGCAATCAGTGTTACATGCAGTGTTGTGGGGTGTTTGGGACGAAAGAAACAAAAGGGTTTTTGACAACAAACTAAGGTCCCTGGAGGAGTTAATTTTAGACATTTCTTACTTGTGCAATCTATGGACGGTGAATTCAGATCTGTTCAATGTAGTCTCAGTCAATGACCTCAATAGAGATCTTTTCCCCTTTCTATTTCTTCCTCACCTCCATCAACCACCCTTGAGATTTCCTGATCCCATCAGTGAAGGGGTGTTAAACTTTGATGGCAGTGCTCTAGGTAATCCCGGATTAGCTGGTAGTGGAGGAACATTAAGGGATGAAATGGGAAACATCTATTGGTCTTTCAGTGACCCAATTGGCATGGCAGATTCCACTAAGGCTGAAGTTTTGGCTGCCCTCACAGGAATCAGAATAATAAAAAATTTGGGAATTCAAAATGTAATCATTGCAGGTGATTCAGCCAACACTCTAAAATGGTTAAGAGACAAAGAGGGAGGGCCTTGGAGATTAAGTCACTATCTTGAAGAGGCCAGGGACTATTTGGATTGCCTAAATGTAAAGTTAGTTTGGATTCCAAGGGAATACAATCATACAGCAGATGGCTTAGCTAAATGCGGAGTGTTCTTAGAGCAACTTTATAGCGACAAGCTTCCTCCTTTGTAATTTACAGGGGTTCTTCCCCTGCTTTGTACATCTCCCCATGTACCTCTTTTTTTATTAATGGATCTTGGTTATCTTTTCTCAAAAAAAAAAAAAAAGTGCACTGCATCATGGAATTCCATTTCCATTATCCATAGGGCAGAGCCAAGTTATTGGCTTGTAATGAAACATATTGTCGTTTCTTTGAAGGATAGACATTATCAGAATGAAAACATTGTAATGCTGGGGTAAAAGTGAAGGAATAACTACCACACCTTTGTTATTATGATATAACTTGCTTACTATAAGATAGAGATGAGAAATACAATAAAAGCATCATCCTTCTGTAAAATTTGAGATGTATTTATGACCAAGGATTAAAACTTTGATGCTCTTTCTGCTTTCAAGGGCAACCAGAATTAAATACACGAGGAATTTGAGATACCTATAATTTTGTTATGATATAGTTATTAAATAGCATGAGATATAGATAAGTATAAGAATTTAACTAGATAGGATTTTAAAAGAAGAAAAAATAGACAGAATGAGAAAAAAGTAAGGAGAGGTAAATCTTAAAAGCATATACTTCTTATTTATCATTATTACAAAAATTCTTGAAAATTTGATGAGACCTTTACATTCCAGCAAAAGTTTGATGAAAATTTTGGTTGTGAATGAAATTGAAACCTGGTGTGAATTTTTAATGTAAATCCTTGTTTATGCCTTAGGATGAATTTTGTGGTCTTGTTCTTTTCCCCATTTTTCTTTGAGCTGGAATTTTTTACATCATACCCAAAATGTTTTGGTGGTAAAAGCATCTTTTGGGGTGTTTGACAGTATGACCTGTTTTCCATGTTGCCAGTTTCAGAAAACTAGGCTACACTGCTTTTCTCAGCCCAAACCATGAAACTAGTTTGTTTAGGTTATTGAAAATTCTAAAATTGTTACTGTAAGCTATACTTTAATTGATTTTAACTATGGGGGACATATGATGTCATGTGATATTTGGGTTCCCCATGTGTTGTTTAGTCCCTTTTTTCCTTCAATGTACCAAAGAAAAAAATCCCAAAGTTAGGCTCCACAGTGCTACATAAGCTTCTCTAATTGAAAACAGCTTTTGTAAACCTAGTTTTTTTCCCACCAAAGCAGCTTCTTTTCGTTGAATCTGCAATTGATCATTCTTCCATTGCAAAATACATTTATCAAAAAAAGAGCCACTGCAAAATGCCCCCTTTGATACCAGCAGAAGTTCTACCATGTATATGAAATGCCATACAACATTTATTTTCACTTGACAATATGGTTTGATGGAATAAGCTGTGCATACCACATATTACAAAATAAGTTCTTTGCTGATTGATTTTGTTAACTAATTTCATAGACTGTGGGACCTCGGTCAGCAGCGATGTGTGCATTCTTATGCTGTACATACAGATTCTGTTTGGGCGCTTGCAAGCAGTCCAACATTCAGTCATGCTTATAGTGGTGGGAGGGACCTTTCTGTAAGTAACATTTCTTTAAAAGTCTATGGATCTTTCTGATTTGGTTTAGTATGAAAAATAATAGATAAAAAGCAGTAAAAGAAGGATGAAAGTGTAGAAGAGAAGGAGAAAGAAAAGAACCACAATTTGAGGAGAAAAGCAAGCTATGCATCCTGTCTTTCTTCCTCTATTTATATTATAAACTACATAGGGACAAAAGGGCTAAAATACCCTTGGTTGCAATGACCTATAATATTTAACACTCCTCAAGAGGTGCATAAAGGTTGATCATTTCCTTTGTTTGCCAAGATTATGTTCTTAGAGCTGGCCACCGCTTTGATGAATGCATCTGCTAATTGCATCTCTGACATGATGAAAGGTAAATAAACCTTCCCAAACAACTCTTTCTTGAATAAAATTTCAATGAAGCTCAATATGTTTAGTCTGATCATGCTGGAAAGGGTTGTGAGCTATATTGATGGCTGCTTGATTGTCACAATAGAACATCAATACCAACCTCTTTGAAAAGTACACAATCACAATATCTTAGTGGCATCATGTGCCATAGTTCTATACTCAGCCTCTACATATCCACTTATTTTCAAATATTATTTTGTACATTTTATTTATAAGTATAGGTTGTAAATATATCTTGTACATTCTGTACATTTTATTTATAAGTAGATGTTGTAATTATATTTTTGTATATTTTATTTTCAAATGTCACTTACGAGTCACCTACCAAGAAAAGTGGCTTAAGAGCCAACCTATTGCTTTTCCCTTGGGGTGCTCATCAAAAACCGAAAAACCAAACTGAACCGAAATATCTGGTTAACCGAACTGGTCGATTCGGTTTTGGTTAACCAATATGAAAAACCGGTGGTTAACCGAAGTTATCGAACCAACCTGTATATACTATATTACTATATATATTTATATATTATATAAATATATATATTTAATGTATAATATATAATATATTATATATTATTTATAATCTAATATATTATATATTTATATATTTATATATGATATATATTATAAATATAAAAAACCGAAGAACCAAACCAATTGCTCCCTACTAACTCTGTCATTATGAAGATCCACTTATGCCAAACTGGATCCTTGTCTTTAGGTAAATATAAAACTTTCTAAGTTTGATTCTTTAAGAGAGCATCTATCTCAAGGTCCACAACCTCCTATTAGGGATAAGACATAATCTCAGTCACACTCTTTGATATAGATGTTTGAGAAATGGAGGCAAGGAAATTGATATGGAGACAAACACCTGTAATATAAATGCTGTTAAATGGAATGAGCAATAGATTCATACTTACCCCTGCTTAGAGTGGTAGAAAGATGGAGATCACAGGGAACATTAAAGGTCAAAGAATCAGTATTAAAGAGGTTTTGAGGTGAGTGGCTGGCCTCTGGTCTATCTAGGTCAAAGAATCAGTATCAAAGAATCGTTGATCTGCTTTGTTGTTCTGTTGTTGGGGTGTTATCTTAACACCCGGTTATTGCTTGTATTCTGTTCCTTTTTTCCTTTTAATGAATTTTATTTTTTACCTTTCAAAAAAATGATTCAACCATGGGAAACGATAGACAACAAGAAGTAGAAAAAGGGTGAAAGAGTAGAAAATGAAGAAGACAGGAGAGAAATGACAAACTATATAGTCTTTGTTCCTCTATTTATAAAAAATTTATATTATAAACTATATAGAAAGAAAATAACAAAAAAATATCCCTGGTAGTAACATTCAACAAGTATCAATTATGCTTGGTCTTCCTTGTCAAATTCTTCTCTTTTGCATGACTTTTTAATATTTAAGAAAGATAAATCATGTACATCATACCTCGCTTTTCTTTTACATGACTATTGTGTTGCTTTGCTTGCTGTTTGGTGCACATTCTGGATGTGGTTTCAGGTATACGTGACAGATTTGGCAACAAGAGAGAGTGTTTTGCTTTGCACAAAAGAACACCCTATTTTGCAACTTGCTTTGCATGATGACAGCATATGGGTTGCAACAACAGATTCTTCTGTACATAGGTGGCCAGCTGATGGACGTAACCCTCATAAGGTTTTCCAAAGAGGTGGTTCATTCTTGGCTGGCAACTTGTCCTTTAGCAGGGCAAGAGCTTGCTTGGAAGGGTCTACTGCTGTAAGTCTGCCTTTCCCTGTTTGTGCAATTATTCTATTAGCAATATTTTTTTTGATTAGCAACAGTAATCTGAAATTTTGTTTAGTAGGTAAAGTATCAATACTCAATATAATTGGAATGAACAGAGAATAATATAAAACAAACAAAGGGCTAAGTGGCTAGCATCTGAGTGCCAATTAGATCGACATTATAAAGTTCAGATGAGGTGTTCGTATGATTCCAGATCAGAAGGAGAAGAAGAAGGAGGAGGAGAGAAAGAATAGTCTCAGCCGAACTAGAGAGAAAAGACACACCTTCTCTAGTCAGCCACTCTTTTATTTATACTTTTCTAAAATACACAAGAATTACTATTGTGCCCTCACTTAAGTGAGAGCCACATCAGCTAAACAACTAATATATAACTTAACATAAAATGTCTATACTACCCTTCTACAGCCGACTCTAACAGTTTAAAATTTCATCCCTGGGCTTGATGCCCTATTCGATCAGAACATGCAGAACATGACTTTTCAGTCATCATTCTGTTGTATACTGATGCTTTTGGTGTATGTGACAGTATTTTTAATTTGGTATACAAAGGTGGTTTTTTTTTTTAATGGTTTTGAAGAGTGAAGACTTCCCCCGGATTTATTCTCCACTACCAGCTAGGTCTATTCTCTCTCAGATATAATGTTGATCTTTGGGCATGCAAATTTTCTCAGTAATCTATTTCATAGTTGCTCAGTCTAAAAAACATCTTCTTTTATTATAGCTGTGGTCTTGTGGGCCATTTTTGAGATTTCATATGGTTGTGTATTTTAGTTAATGAAACTGCTTCCCCCTTTTTGTCTTCCTTCATTATCTTTTAATTTGATGTCAAAAACTCTTGAAGTTTACTATTGAACTTGGTTTTCTATTCCTTTGTATGCAATGTGATTTACTTTGGCAAATGGTTTTGTCCTCTATAATTAAGTTGTTTTTTACAGTTCAGTGGTATTTTTGATTATTTGACCTCCATGAACACAAAGCTGCAATGATGTCATGACCTCCCTAGTGGCTTGGTTTTCTCATTACATAGATCGGCATCCTTTAGGCAATAGCAGGGACCATGTATATTTCTTTAATAGAAGTCGAACATTGAAGCTGCTTGGTCATTGGTTGAAATACACGTTTAAAGAAAATTAAATAAAAAATTCTAATTTCGATCCTGTTTTTGGTTGATTTAAACCACTTAAGGACACTTGGAACTGAAATAGAAAAAAGCTAAAGAGCCAAAACAATATATATTTGAGTTTATGAGACTCATTGAATGTCCCTCACAATGTTAAATTATGTAGGAAACAATTCAAGGACTAATATAAAATCCTTTAGGTTTTGAATGAAAACTACTGTACCCAGAGAATAGGTCACCAAGAAGTGCATACGAGAAGTGTTGTGTCTCTAAATCCTCAGAGACTTAATTTATACCACAGTGAGCTCCTAAAGAATAGTGGTAGGTATGTTTCAATATGGACTTTTAGAAGACAATTTCAAGGATGGGGAAGGTGGTCATTGTGACCTTAGTGAATGTTTGGTTCATTTAACCCTTCTCTGTACTTCATGTAATTATATTGTTCTGATTTTGGATTTCTTGATGATTTATACTGGTAGCATTCTAATAAGCTATTATGGGCAGTCTGACATTACATTGCAACTTTTCTATTAGTTTCTAGAAGTTGCCCTTTTTCCTTTTTTGGTTTTGTTTGATTTCTTGCAAATGCTAGTCTTTTGGCCTTGAGAAGTATTTATTATTTGTCCTTTCCAGGTCCCTGTTTACAAAGAACCATCATTTACTATACCTGGAACTCCAGGAATTGTGCAGCATGAAATTTTAAATAATAGAAGACATGTCTTGACTAAGGTGATTATGATTCTTCCCCTCGATATCATGTTACAAGTAGTGCTATTTATAGATACTAAGTGACAGACATGATTTCAAATGTGGTCGTTTTGGTTACTATATTTATAACCTAATCTTCTTTTACCTTTTTTTCTCATAGGATACTGCTGGATCAGTGAAGCTATGGGAGATCACCAGGGGCATTGTGGTTGAGGACTATGGCAAGGTTGTGTGATGAACTTATTCCTTGTGTTTCATTGTTGGTTGAATTGACATTATTGTTATTTCTCTGGATACAAGGCAAAAAATACTGAAATCATAAATTGAGCCTTTTTCTTTCAGGATTTAGTCTTGTTAGCAAGTATTGATGATTGTAATGGTTAATTTGCAGGTTTCGTTTGAGGAGAAGAAGGAAGAGCTGTTTGAGATGGTTTGTACAATAAATTTTTGGGCTTAATGCTGTGCAGAATTTTGTCTTGCAATTTTAGGTCATCAGATGATCATTCTGTTTTGATTGCCTTTTGGGTTCTCCAGGTAAGTATTCCTGCGTGGTTTACTACAGATACCAGGCTTGGAAGCTTGTCCATCCATTTGGATACGCCACAATGCTTTTCTGCAGAGATGTACTCTGCTGATCTGAACATAGCTGGGAAACCTGAAGATGATAAGGTGAAGATTTTTAGTTATCTTGTTTATGTACTTTGCTTATTTGTTCTTATTTGCTGAAGGCCCAAAATTTTGAAAGCTAATCTCAGGCAGTAAATGTATATAAGTATATTTAATATAGATAATCTCTGCAGTGATGTACTTTGCTTATTTCTCTGTTATCTTTTACCTCTTATAGTTGATGCATCATATGATATCGTGTTAGAAACTTGCTTTCTAAAGATCCATGACATCATGGAGTTATTCTGCAAACTAATAGGTCACTATTGTCCGATTGCCCTAACTCCTTGCTACCTCTTAGTATCAATCAGTGATTTAAAAGGCACGCCTAGGCGCACAGGCGAGGCACATTTTGGGGTATGCACCTCGCCCAGGTCCTAGGCGCACGCTTGGTGTGCTTTGCGCCTCAGCCCAGGTGTGCGCCTTCTTAAAATTTTGCGCTTTTTGCTTTTTTTTTTCAAGAACCCCATAGTTTCTAATGTTGTTCATTCATTCATTGCAATAAAATATCTTTTTAAAAAGCAATGAAAGTTATAAATTCATTATTTTTTATGTGAGAAATAAGAATTTCAGACCCTAAGATAGACTTGTTCGGGCTTGCCTTGAGGGGCGTGGTACAAAGGCGACTCATAGAATCAAGAATGCAATATGTTTTGCATCACATTAGCTACTTGAAGCAATGCAATTAAGGAAAAAAAGAGATTGTGGGTTTACATGCTTGAAAATGCTTTATATGTTTGCTTTTATTTTTAAATTTTCATTTGAATACGCTTTACATGTTATGCTTATGTATTTTAATTTTAGATAATAGGTTTTTTAAAACATTTATTTTATAATTTAAGTTTATATTTTTTATTTACATTATGTTTAATATTTTTTGAATTTTTTGCATTTAAAAAAAAAATTTTGGCTTCTTTTTTAATTTTCTGACCTTTTTTTTTGATTTTTTTAGATTTTTTTTTTTGTAATTTTGCGCCTTGCTTAAAAAGGCGCACGCCTTGCCTTGCACCTCAGGCGCAAATTGGCCCTTGCGCTTTTTTTGCGCCTTGTGCTTTTAAAACACTGGTATCAAATTATAAATGGCTAATTTCACTCTGAGAGAGCAATCTCAGTTTCATTTTCTGACTCATCAAAGGCTACCGTGTTCTTACAGATGCTAAATGCCAATATACAGTTTTTTTGGATCAGTAAATGCCAATATACAGTTATTGATAAAAAATGCCAATATACAGTTGCTGTTACTGTTTTAATCAAGTTTGGATTCTGTGATTCTATGGAGTGAAAGGTCATTGATCTTGTTGGTATGTGGTGGAAATGCATTAATTGCTTGATTAATTATTCGGTCTTAATTTGTTGGAATTGTTGTGTTTAATATTGTTGACTTTCCTACAGTGCTAAGGAAGGTTATAAAAAAGGCCAAATGGTAATGCGATGAACATTTTGGGAAAAATGTAATTGTTGAAACTTATCACTGTTGGCTATTGTTTGGTTGATTTTAAAGACATTCCATCTATGATCTATCACCGTTATTACCACTGGGTCGTTTTTGCTTCTGCCCCGCCCCCTAGTCCTTCATATGCAACAAAAGTTTGCATAAGGTTTTGATTTCAAGAATAAAAAATATGATAAATTTGGTAAAATGTACATGGAATGATGAAAAGATAGGGCTGAAGATGAATATATTTCTAATATGTTCTTTTAAAAATGCAGAATGAAAAACATGACATATTTTGTGTATAATCTATTAAATATATGCATTTGTATTAATGAAATCAAATTTATATGTTGAAAAAACTATATGAGAAAATGTTAATTCTTCTACCAAGCTCTATATATGTTAAACTGCTGTTTCTGTTATTGTCATGACTTTAAATTTCTTGTTCAATTCTAGGAGTAAGTCTTAATTCTAAATCCATTTGCAGGAGCTTAATTTATGAAACATATATTTTTAGAGTTCAACTACAGTGCATTCACTAATATTGGCTGCGCA
Organism: Nelumbo nucifera; assembly: GCF_055504915.1. Lineage (NCBI taxonomy): Eukaryota > Viridiplantae > Streptophyta > Magnoliopsida > Proteales > Nelumbonaceae > Nelumbo > Nelumbo nucifera. The sequence goes on from NC_142651.1 coordinate 99,532,280, forward strand.
TTAAATTCAGATCTCAACCAATCACATTAAAGTCTGCTTACTTTTCATCAGTTCATGTTTCACAAACTGTATTTTCATTTTTAACAATATGCACTTACCATCATGTTCAACGAATCACGTCTGTTGCTGCATGGTGCAATGGATGCACCATAGGATTTGCCATATTTTTATTAGTTATATTAGGTTGTATTATATTGCTGCAGAAATATAAGAAGGGGCCAGGCACTATTGTATTTTCTCATGTACAATGTGTACATGGGTGATGGAATTTCCAATTATTACAATTCAGATCTATAAACCCCACCAAAATGGGAAAAAAAAAAGGTAAAAGAGATCCTAGCTCCACCTTATCTATATCTTCCAATTTGGGGCATCTCTTGGATTCAAACATATAATTATCTGTTGCTGTCAAATTCTCCCCAGTATTGTAAAGAGAGTTATGTTCCAATGGATATGAAACATTAATATTTCTTATCTAGGTTTATTCAAACAAATGGTTCTTTATTAATTTCATGAAATCTACAGGTCAATCTAGCACGTGAGACCCTTAAGGGTTTATTGGTTCATTGGTTGGCCAAAAGAAGGCAAAGGTCTGGACAACAAGCTTCAGCAAATGGTGATCCATCAGCAAGGGATATGGCTGTTAGAAGCCATACTCACTCAAGAGTTGAGATTGATGGTAACATGGAGAATGACTTTATGGTCTATCCTCCATTTGAGTTTTCGACAGTTTCCCCACCTTCTATAATTACTGAAGGCTCTCATGGAGGTCCATGGAGAAAGAAAATAACTGAGTTGGATGGCAGTGAAGATGAGAAGGACTTTCCATGGTGGTGTCTGGATTGTGTTTTGAATAATCGGTTACCACCCAAAGAAAATACCAAGTAATGTTCTGACTTTAATTCACCTCTCTTTTTTCAAAGACCTTGCATCAAAGGGCTTATATTACAAAGGTGGTTTTTCTAATGTTGAATCTTTGACAAAAGTAGACAAATTTTGAATGAAAAATTCTTACAGTGTTCTAGAATACACTGAATAGCTCATAGCTCAAACATCTGTACTCTTATATATAATTAAGAATCTTGGATATCCTAAATGAGACCTAACAAAGGAAGTTCTTTCTTGACATAGTGTTGTTTTCTGCAGGTGCAGCTTTTACTTACATCCATGTGAAGGTTCAACAGCCCAAGTTCTTACACAAGGGAAACTGAGTGCACCTCGGATACTGCGGATACATAAAGTAAGGTCATTTAGATCATTTGCCTTGTACTTAATTTATTTTTAGATCAGATGATATTTGAAATGGCTCTCCAGAAAATTTATTTATGAGTATCCTACCTGTAGATTATTTAGTGGATTTCCTGAGACTAGATGATTTTTGTATGATTGGGCCTGGAGGGCAAATGGTTTTGGATATCTGTATCACTGGATATGCCTGCCACTGATAATTTCATCATACATGTATCAATCAACAAGATGCGAAATGCATAATGATTGATAAAGAGAGAATGAGCTAAATTGTTTTTTTTTTAATCTTTTATGATGTTTAACATATAAAGAAACCATGCACAAAACTAGACTGTTAACAATTGAGGCATGGATAAAGGTGAAGTGTGAAAGCAAAATCAGGTATAAGTTTTTCTTGTTGGGAAAAATGCTAGTAGGCAACAGCTTTGTTGCAGTACACCCAGTTGGAAGAAAAGAGAGTCCATCCAGAAGTGGCTATTAACCACTGAAAGTTTATTTTTTGAAAGCATCTAATGTTATTCTTTTTACAAGTGGGTCCCTGTTCTCATTTTCTCTCTTCTTTCCAAATAATAAAAATAGGATCTCCATTTCCACTTCTTCCCTTTGTTTTATTTACATTGAACCACTTATCTCGTTGGGCAATTCTACCAGTGATCACATCTTCATTCTTCCTTTTTAGAAGGCTTGACCTGTTCCAAACAATGCTCTATATTGTGTGAACATTGGGAGAAGGATTATACATACATATATATTTTACAGATGTTCTTTGTCTTATATGGACTTGTTTAAGGAATTTATTTTTGTTTCTACAGGTTATTAACTATGTCGTAGAAAAGATGGTTCTTGACAAGCCATTGGATGGTGGAAATTCTGATGGAACATTTGCTCCAGGTTTGCCTGGAGGACAATCACAACTCGCAACACTTGGAGGGGATGGCTCCTTCCGCCCTGGCTTGAAGCCCTGGCAAAAGCTAAAACCTTCCATAGAGATTTTGTGCAATAACCAGGCAAGTGAATATTGGCTGATATTTAAGAAAATACTTAATAGCTTGTTAGCAAGTTAATTGGTGAGTTGGGAGGTTTTGACTATATTGGAACAAGGAACCAAAAATACCTCTTGAATCAACATGGTTATAAACCCATTAAAAAAATTCATGGTTCTAATGTTACGGGTTTTGGAATCCATGTCCTTCGAAATCCAAGATTTTCATCTCATCAACTTAACTGTCGTAAATATTGTTGGTTACCCGTTCTTGTTGACTTGTATTTCAGTGTTCTCTCTGCTGAATATTTATCTTGTTGTCATATGGTACCCATTTCCCCTCATGTTGTTAATCTTTAAGTTTGGTTATCCTCAAAGTGAAACAGAGAAAAATTTCAAGATTCACCAGGAAAATCTTAAAACAAGCATTTGATTGGTAGAAAGTTGGTGGGGGTCTTAATAAGTATATTCTTGATAAGAAAAATTATCTTGTTAGTGGCAGTTATTTCCTTATTGAGGGTGAAGTGGATAATTGGTTTTTTGGCCCTACTTGACTATTGCATTTTCTTACCAGATTCAACTCAACTCAACTAATCCTTGTCCTGACTATATGGTGTTGGCTACATGAATCCTGTTCTACCATTTGCTCTGATCAGTTCCATGTCCATTATTAAATTATGAGCTTAACTTACTTCTTACTACTTCAACCCATGTCCTTGTGGTTTGCCCTTACCTCTTCTAGATCCTCCAACTTGTAAGTTGTAACAGATCACTAACTGGTGCTGTAGCTAGTCTTTTCTGTACGTGATCACACCATCTTAGTCTACTTTACATCATCTTCTTACCTATTGGAGCTACTACATGTTTCCTTCAAATATGTTTATTTTTAATCCTGTCCTTTCTAGTTTTCCCACTCATCCATCTCAACCTTCTCATTTTTGTTAACTTAGTTTTGGGCATGCCATTTTTTGATTGCCCAACACTCAGATCCATACAACATTTCTGGCCTTGAAACTATTTCATAAAATTGTTTTCAAGCATGTAAAACCCACAATTTCTTTTTTTCTTCAATTGCATTACTTGAAATGTAAAACATCTTGCATTCTTGATTCTACGAGCTCCCTTTTTACCAAGTCCCTTGAGGCAAACCCAAATACATCGATGCTTGGGTCTTAAATTCTTATTCCTTACAAAAAATGATTTTATAATTTTAATTGTCCTTTAAGAAGATTTTTTTTTTTGAGAAAATTTAACCAGAATTTATTAAGAAGAAAGAGGGGGGGGGGGGATCAAGGGAAGATATACAAAGCAGGGGGGAACCCCTACAAGTTACAAAGGAGGAAGCTTGTCGCTATACAAATGCTCCAAATACACACCAAATTTAGCTAGGCCATCTGCAGTATGATTGTGTTCCCTGGGAATCCGAACTAAATTAACATTCAAACCATCCAAAGAATCCTAAGCTTCAGTCAGATAGTGATACAGTCTCCAAGGGCCCCCCTCTTTGTCTCTTAACCATTTTATCATATTTTCTGAATCACCTGCAATGATCAAATTCTGAATTCCCAGATTCTTTATTATCCTGATTCTGGTGAGAGCAGCCATCACTTCAGCCTTTGTGGAGTCAGCCCAGCCGATTGGACCACTAAAAGTCCAGCAAAAATTGCCCCTTTCGTCCCTTATTGTACCACCAATACCTGCAAGTCCTGGATTGCCTAAGGCACAACCGTCAAAATTAAGGGTTATCACACCTTCACTGATGGAGACAGGATGCCTCAAGGATGTTTGCTGGGGATGAGGGAGAAACAGAAAGGGGTGAATATCTCTGATAAGATCATTGACTGAAAGTCCTTTGAACAGAGCTGAATTCACTGTCCAAAGGATGCAAAGATAGGTAGTATCTGAGATTAACTCCTCCAAGGTTCTGCTTTTATTGTCGAAGATGCGGTTGTTTCTTTCATCCCAAACACCCCACATCACTGCATGTAGCACTGATTGCCAAAAGACTTTACCCCTTTTGCTAAGCCCTGTTCCTTGCCATTGATTCAAGATGTCCATAATGTGTTTTGGAAAAGCCCAGCTGTAACCTGCCATATTCAAGAAGTGGGACCATATCCTTTGAGTGAACCTACAGTTAAGAAGATATTTTACTAGGATGATGAATGAGCAACATTAGTAAATGGGGGGTTGTTGAAGCTTTGGTGAGTGGGGCTTGATTGGGGGTCCAAGAGCGGAGCCCCCAGCCCAGCCACTAGGTTCAAAAAAGAACAAAAAGTACAAAAAATAAAAAAGGTGCATGCCCGGGCTGAAGTGCAAGGCAGGTGTACACCTTAAAATGCTTTTGAAAGTCCTGCGCCTGGGGTCTAGGCAAGGCGCATACCTTAAAATGCACCTCACCTTAAGCGCCTAGGCATGTCTTTTAAATCACTGGGTGCATGCAATACATGAGATTTTGAAGTTTTTGTTTTAATAATCCTTATTGTTAATTTATATTGAAGTCTTTTATATTTTGTATTTACTTATAGATGTCCTTGTGTTGTCACTTCGGGAGGTCAATATTGGCAGATGCCCTTGGGCAAATACTTTACCCCCATGCCACATTCACATAAAAGTCAACAATGTTTAGGAGTTGGACACACCAAGACAGTTAAATGCCAGATTTGTTAAATGTTAACTAGAGAGTTGAACAACTGCCCCAATTGCAACCACCCCCTGTTTTTCAAAATATTGTATTTAGTAAATGAGGCCATTGTAGATTTTATTTTGGCACTTTTTCAGGTCTTATCTCCTGACATGAGCTTAGCAACAGTTCGAGCATATATATGGAAAAAGAGTGATGACCTAGTCCTCAATTACAGAGTAATACAAGGTCGATGATTCCTTAATGAGGTGAGTACTTGACTTATTTAGGATATTCTCTGTTCAATATTCTTTTTTCTCCTAGTTCAAGATATAAAAAATCAGTTGACTTGATGAATTTTGGCTTTGACCAAATTTTCTCAATAGGTTTCTTTCTACAGAATTTAATAATTTTTTACTTCATAGGATGTAATTGATTTTTAATGTTCCGAGTCATTGAAAGTCCCCAGGGTTTATGAACCAAACCTTTCATGTCAAATTTAACCTTGTCATTAGCACAATTAAGTTGATTTACAATCACATTTAAAACTTAGAATATACAATCCTTACTAAACAGGTTCAACTCAGCACAACTCTAAATCCGAGTTCGTAAATATTTGCACTTTAATATTCTGATGTATCCCCTGTTTTTTGCTGTTTTGTTATAGATGTTTGTGGAGTTGGATTTTCTCGCCTGTTGCGATGGAACCACCATTTGCTAGGCATGTAAATTACGGGACTGTAACTGAATTCTCCAGGGCTGCTGGTTGTGATCAGAACTGGTTTTCCTGTAAATTTGGAAAGCTGATCAGTTGATGAAGTGTCATTGAAATTTGCAGATTTTCCATGGAGAAAATTCCTAGCTCGATGCTTGATATTTCAATACATTATTTGTGATACGAGCATGCAGGTGGGTGGTTATTGGTGAGGATGTATGCATTTTCAGCACAGTTAGCTAGGTCCGAGAGGTTGCGCGATTGTGAAGGAGAAAAACAGGATGTGGAGAATGTGAAAGAGCACGGGTTTACCCCCACTAAAGGAGCATTTAGGTTAGAGATAAAGATGATAACGAAAGCTATGTACTGATCAAAAAAGTAAAAAAAAAAAAAGAAAAAGATGTCGAAAGCTGTGTAGATGTGGCGGTGCCTAACAGAACTCTCTCTTTGAGGAAGTAATTAGATCTGTTGGATATAAAATAATCTCTGTTTTTGTCAAACAGGTTATTCAATATATATTTATTTATTCATTTTCATGCCCCTTTCCCTTCTACTATTATTTTGGCTTCAGAATCATTGAAGTTTATGAAATATCACGTAAGGTTTTCTTTAAATTGCTATCTGGTTTGATGTTCTTTTCAATTGTGGCAAGTACTGTAGATTCCGATGAGATTTGAAAGGATGCATTCGAAACAAACAGGAAGAAAACTGAGTGTTTGATTAATGACAAAAGTCCACAGTAATCCCCTTTTCTTTTCTTTTCTATTCTTTTCGTCTTCTTTTTTTTTTGGGGGTGGGTGGGTGGGTTGGGGGTTGGGGAAGGGTGCAAGGGGGGGGGGGGGGGGGGGGGGTTGCACAACAAAATGGTTATACGTCGGTAGAGTAGTGGTAGTTTTTTTTTTTTTTTTTTATCAATTCTAGTTCAGAGGGGCCGATATAAGGTCTGTCCACCCCTTAAACCGGTCAAAACCCCGATGCACCCTCTGTAGGGGTGTATTGGGAAGCTCTTGATGCGATACATATTAGCCGACGCTCATATCCAATCCAACCCTTCGAAGACCCGGTGAGAGTAAAATTTCTTTCAGTATCTTAACTCATTGAGTGGATTTGATGGGATTATAGATAAAAATAACTCACTGATTGGATTTAAAAATTAATATTTAATTATATTACCTTATATATGATAGGGCAAATTTTTTAAAGTACCTCTAAATTTTAGGAAATTGAATCAATTTCTTACTTTAAAATTACTTACCCCTAGTGTTTAGGAATTGTCTTAAAGTGCCCCTAATTTTTCTAACAATTGATTAAATCCTTCGATTGTTGGTTCCATTAATGGAAATATGAAAAAGAGGACTATGTCACCCATCATTCTTCTTTAAAATTTTAAAATGAAACATTTAAACAAGAAACTTCCAAAACCAGTTACGAGCAAGAAACTTCTAATATCTTCAAACAAATTAATTCACAGTCAATACTCCAAATCCAGTTATGAACAAGATCAAATAAAAACAAAACCAATGGAGGATTAGCTCTAAGAAGGGTAAAAAATTAATAAAATGTAAAATCTTTGTAAACAACAACTAACTAAATAATGAGAAAAAACTCCAAACCCTGGCATTCTCAGACTCAAACCCTTCTCCCCCAACCATTAACGGCAACAAGCCTTCATTAACGGTGTTCAAATGGCAACCGTGGATTTTAAAGGGGATGATGTTAACGGCAAGTTTCAAACATCAAGAGTGTTCAAAGGGTGAGCTGCTATATGTGTCTAGACTCTAAGAGTTTTTGGTCTTTCCTTTTTTAAATGCTGGTGAAGTGAAAGATCTTTAATATAGATGTGATTTTTAATTATTGATTTTAAAAAATAGTACTCTGCGATAAATGACCTACCTCTTTTACAAAATCAAATAATTCTGCTTGCCAACGTTTTGCAATGCCCATCAACATCTTTGGTGATGAGATCAAATTAATAAACTCTGACCAACGTTTTAGGAGTTCTTCTTCTAAGCGTTGTGCATTTTCATTTCTTGGGAGAAACCTGTTTCAATCCCAGAAGGAATCCAAACTATCTTATTTCTAAGAGAATGCATTGCTGGTTTAGTTAATCCCATAACCTGCATGAACTGGAGTATAAGGATTTCAATGACTATCAAAAGAAATAAATAATATCATTAACTTAACTTAGGATTTTGGAATGCAACCAATGAGGGTAGCCTTCCCCAAACCCCTATTTCCATATTCCGACTGCGAAAAAGAAGAAGCCAAGTTCCATGGTGAAGCATTGAAATTTCTAAGATTTTATGGAAAAAAATTTCATGGAGATAACTACTGGATTATTAGAGACTTTGAAAATTTGAAGAATAATAGAGGGGCAAAATCGACCACCAAGGTAATATTGGGTTTTAAAAAATTATGTATATCACGCGGTTATGTAAACGGATTGTGATGGAACACTAATAGACACTAATCCTAGGGGAGGAGTTAGTCAATTGTCAGAAAACTTGGGGATACTTTAAATCAATTCCTATACGGTAGGGGTGAGTAAATCAATTTCCTAAAATTTAGGGGTACTTTAAGAATATGCCCTATATGATGTGTTGCTATTAAAGTATTTTGGTTAACCAAAGGCAAATATTGGCATTAAATAGTATATGTAGATCAAGGTTCAAAGTATTGACATAGGCTGATACGCCATTGGTACTTTTTTTTTTTAAGTTTTGTTTATTTATTTATTTTTCACAACCGGTTCAGAGGGATCGATTTAAGGCCCGACTACCCTTTGAACCATGGTCTGACCCGATACAACCCCTAGAGGGACGTATTGGAAAGCCATTGGCACGATATGTATCGGCCGATACGGGCCAATATGTATCCATACTTTGAACCTTGACGTAGATCACTAAAGCAGTAGATTGGGGGGGGGGAGGAGTAGAAGATAAAAATTTTGAGAGTTCAATCATAGTGCATTTATTAATGTTGGGTGCATGTTAAATGCACATCTCAACTAATTTTGTTCCAGCTTGTTTAATTTTTCATTGGTTCAAGTTTCACAAAATGTATTTTCAGGTTTAACAAAATACATTATAGATTTTGCCAACTTTGATTACTCCCTCTTTTTCTAAAAGAAGCTAAATTCAAGTCGATTAGTCTTGTTCAAATTCAGTGATAAGTTAATCTGTCCCTCCTTTCACGTTTCTAATTTTCTTTATTAGATTTTTTTTGGTTAAAAATAATTTAAATCCATTCAACACCAATATAGATAATTTCTAGTTCTATTTCTTTGATTTAGACAGTTAAACTTGCCAAAAAGTTCAGTTACACAATTACTAAACAATAATAGTCAGTGTCTAGGTGGTAAACCTGGGCCCAATCTTAAGATTCTGGGTTTAAGGCCCAAGCCCAAGATCAAGTTTGATCTATTCAATTCGAGTCCAATTCGTACAATAATTTGATGTATTTAGGTTGGGTTCGGGCTTGAGCTGGGTTCGGATTAATCAATGAATTCATTTTAAAATTATACATGTATGTATATATGTATATATATATATATATATATTTGTATGAATGCATGTACTGAAATTGGGCTCTGACTGGGTTTGGACTACCTAAAAATTTTGGGCTGGATTGGGCCTACTAAAATTGCACCCCAAATCTTGTGATAGTTGTGATTTTCAGTTTCAGCTTAATTCATTTTAAGGCCCAAGAGTGAGAGGGATTGAGGGAGGACTGGAGGTAGCTAATAGCTGCCTCCATCCATGTGAGCGATCTGACCTAGCGTTTGATTGACACGTAATACAGGAAAGCGTGACAAGTGGGCATGCTCTGCTCTCGTTTCTGACTCTCTAGAACTAGAAGGCAGAGTAGATAACTTTGGCAGTTGCAGTCTACATAAGCATATAAAGCCATCCATCTGATTTCCACTACTTGCTGCAAGTTGCAAGGTAGCAGCGATCCAATCTAACTGCGAAAAGTTTGCTTCTTTCCATTGGAGTTGGTGGCTTTATTCTTCACTTCTCGTTGTCTCATCCAATCCAACAGCGAAAGGTCTACACCCCTACTTCGTCTGTTTTCTCATCATCTTATCTCCACTCTCAAACCTCTCAGGCTCTCACTAATAAAAATCCACAGAACCCGCCAAAACTCACATCTTCCCATCTTTTGCTCAAAAAAGAAGCAAGCCCACCTTTCTCCTTACGAGAAACAGTCTCTCTCTCTCCTCCTCCATCCTTCCTTTTCTTGATTTCTTCCTTCCTTTCTTCTGAAAATGGTTAATTTTAGAGGGGACCCTGGACGTCGCGAACAACAACAGCCGAGATATGTGGTAGAAGAAGCAGCTGAACAAGATGAGCAACTACAACAGCAGCAGCACTTGGCTGCAAAAGTAACGCTGCATGGTCTCTGTGATTTCTGTGGAGAATCCAGAGCTCCCTTATACTGCCGGGCCGACACAGCTAAGCTTTGTTTCTCCTGCGACCGTGAAGTCCACTCGGGGAACCCACTCTTCGGTAAGCACTCTCGCTCGCAGCTTTGCGATGCTTGTGCTTCTAAGCCGGCTTCAATCTTCTGTTCCACGGACAATCTCGTTCTTTGCCAGAACTGCGATTGGGATGCTCATGGTGGTTGCTCTTCCTCATCCTCATCCTCTCTTCACGACAGGAGGCCTCTCGAGGGGTTCTCTGGTTGTCCTTCGGCGGTTGACTTGTCTTCCATTCTTGGGTTTGAAGACGTGGGGAACAAGTCTCTGTTACTGATGGGGGACGCCATGGATGATTGCTTGGTGGTCTCTGGTCCCTATGGATCGATGGGGATGGCTGATAGTTTCACGGATGAGTTAGTACGGGACACTCCTGTTGTTAGTTTTGACGATCTTATTGTTTCGAGTGATTCCACTCATAACTTCCTACCTATGGTGGTTCCTCCTCTTCCCAAGGTAAAAAAGGCTCAGAAAGCTCCCTTTTTCTGTTCAGTTTGTGTTCGTCTTCTAATTTCTTTGAGTATCAAATTCACTTTATTATGTGAATTTGCGCTTGATCTCACTCTAAGTCTCAAACTGTAGTAGTCTGATTTCCTTTACTTTTGGACAGAGGCTCTTGTTAGTCTATGCTTTATAACTATAACTATTTATTAACAGCCTTTTGGATATCGTCTTTGCATCAGAACAGGAAATCAGCTTGTGGGAAACACAAAGAAGAGATATTACGTCAGCTCTGCAAACTGGCAAAGTTGGAGAGAAGCTTGAGTTCAGAAAATGGGGTGGTCGAATCATTTCTTGGACTCCAACCCTCAGTACAGGAACGAAGCTTCCAGACTGGATATGTAGATACAGGAATAGAACATGGGACAGGGCCAACCTTAGCACCTGGTTTCGATGTGAGGTTCCTTTCCCCCTTGGATTAGATTGAATCAGTTTCTTACTTATTGTCACTTCCTTCTTAGCTATTTCTAATCTTGTCATATGAGTGCTTTTGTTTGATTCCAGTTTTGTTTTCAGAAATTTCCTGTATTTTCAGCTTTGTTGTTTCTTGATCAGTTACATGGGAAGTGGTGGTGAAGAACTGAAGGATAGTAGTTGAGGTTGCAGTTCTTGAAGGGTTAATATTCCTTAATTAAATGGTCGCAGTCCTTGGGGCTGGTAAACCTACTTGAGGGTTAGCTTGGGATTCAGGATCCCCCCCCTCTTCCTCTGATGAGAGGAAGGAGGTCTACAAGAATGGTTGTTTCTTTGTTTGTAGTCTGTTTTGGGACTGTTCTATAGGTGGGAATTGACCTCTTCTATAGATCTTTTTGGTATGGGATTATGATGCTTGAGTTGATAACTGATATAGTAGTCCTTGGTATTTGGCCTTGCCACTTTGAGGTCCAAGGTTCTATTGGTGGTGGCTACCTCTTGGGAATTTATAAAGAAAGGAAAAGCCTCACCCAGTGAACTGTTGTGCCCATACACTATAGATCAGACTTGTTATATGGTGGAATTAGGTTGTGATGACCATATGACAGCCAAAGAGCCATTTAGATATACTAGATTTTATCTTGTCTTTTATTCATCCTTTCACATTGTAGAGGATAGACATGGGCATGGATTTGTATTCTTTTTGAGAATTAAATTTTGATGGTTGATTGTGTTGCCAATGTTACTTGATTGACCTTCTAGTGGCTTAAGGATTCTGGTGAAGAAAAGGTTAAAATAAAGCTTTCATTTTAATCCACTATTCCAAACTCCTAATAGTGTATGTTTCTATGACACAGTTACATAATATTGTGCATTTAAATTTTCTTTGGTATAAAGGAATTCTTTATACTCTTTTATGGGGTAATGATGTAGATGGTCCATTTGTAGGGGTTTAATCTGTTGTTTGATTTCTACTTCAGCCTTTGGTTTGGTTTGACTATTTGGATGTTTATGGTTGCTCTGAGGCATTCTGAGGTTATGGTTGACTTGATGTAATGTTCTCGTCTTTTCAATTTAGAAATAGAAGTGATATTTGCCTAGTGAAGCCAAGTATTTGACTTATCTTTATGACAGGTAAATGCATTTCAATGGCATGGTGACTATAGTGAGGCAGCAGATCAGGTTCCCATTTTGATTACCTTTCCAGATAACCGTTCAGAGGAAAATTTTCTAGTTCTTGGTGAACCTGGGGAAGATGGTAGCAGTGGAAGTCATACTAATGTTGGTTGCAAAGAGCAGTCACAGCATCTCATCATCAGAGAGAGCTTGCAAGGCTTGCAAAAAGTTGGTCAGCATGAACCAACCAGAATTGACAGGGACTTGGCGATCTCACGGTACAAAGAAAAGAAGAAAGCAAGAAGGTAATCACACCATTTCCCCTCTTTCAAATTTAAAAGCCTTAACAGTATGAATACAGGGAGGTTCACTCATGAATGTTGGGGCCCATAATCTCAAGAAATTTTGATGTCAAGTAACTTTTAAACAGAACACTGGTTTTAGGTAGCATTTTTCTAATCGCAAGTTTTAGTTATTAACCTAATCAAAATTGGGCTAGGTCCATGTCAGTCTGGAATTTTTTCATCTTTGTTGTCCTGAATCTCAGTACATTCCATCTTTGTTGTTATTAAATTTATATTTAACGAGCTGACTCTTATAATTGGGAAAAAACAGATACAACAAACACATCTGGTATGAATCCCGGAATGTTCGTGCGGAAGGCAGGACAAGGATCAAGGGGCGTTTTGCTAAGGCTAATGACTGAAGTACTAGCTAACATGTGAATAGGAACTCTACACCTGGTTTTTCTAGATCTATTTTGGTGCACTCTATACTCTTCTTTGGTTTTATGTTGTATATTAGCATCTGAAGTCAAGTAGTGGCAGTAGTTGCAGTTTGTAAGAAACAGACCATGATCATTCATGGTCATGGTAATGCATATTTGGGTAAAGAGTTCAAGATTTATACCTATGCGTGGTAAGATTGCAACATAGATGGGATGAGTTTGAGACCTTCTTTGGGTTTGTAGTGAGAATGAAACAGATCTTGTTTTGTGGCAGATATTACTGGTAATCAGCATGGTACAGCCATTGCTAGATGAGTTCTTTAGAGAACAGATCTACACAAACAGGTAATCAGTATATTCATTTTTATGTATTTCTTTACTAAGAGAATGCCCTTTAAAATTTCATGAAGACATGAACTGCTAATCAAATAACAGCATCACATAGGCGTTTCGTTTATTATGCATGAAACCACTGTTAGGTTTTAATGCTTATCAAATAAACACTAAAAAATAGAAATGCTTGGATTTGTGTGCATGAGGCGTCCCCCAACGCCCCAGCGTTTGTTGAAATGAAATGCTCGTGTGACGTACTTTAAGCTGAGGTGGAAAGTAAATTTTTGGGGTGTTACCTGAAACGCCCAACAAAACAATAAACACTCCATCTATAAATGCCCACAGAACTAACCACATATTGATTACTGGCCATCCTTGTTAGAATTGAGAACTAATTCTCTGTGCTGCATATTCTACTTGTGGGAACGAGCTTGGATTGATTGGTAAGGTTAGAGATGACATTTTCCACCTCCTTACAACTATGGGTATGGGTAAGATACAGCATTAGACTGAATCTGACCCTCCTTGACTCATTTATTAAATTGACTAAAATATCCTTAGTGTTTATAATTGAAATACCAATATATTAGGGGATATACATAACCCTAGTGGCTAGTGATGGTGTTTTATGTGTTGAAATTAATAATGCTTTGAATCTCATGTGAAATATAATTGATAGATTGTGCATTTTATACATGTTTCAATCAAATAAATAAAAATTTTGTTGTTTGTTCATATTATTTTATTTGTTTATTGCTTAAAATTAGAGGATTTCGATTCTGAAAATCCAATCTGTTACAGGTTTTGGGGAAGATAAGGGTTGGTAGGTTTGGAGAAGATTATCCATTTTTGTTTGTGAAAAGTTCTCTGCAGCTCTATCCTTACAGTCGGAAATCGTGGTTCAAAAACAGAGTAGGATAAATAATAACGGAATGCAGGTGTACTACTACTACTACTACAAAGAACCCAGAGAAACCAATTTATAATAAGAAATTTCAAGTGATTTTTTCATGTTTAAACAGAAGCTACATATAGGAGAGTTTGGTGGGTTAAAGTATTTCTTCTTCTTTTTGTTTTTCTTCTTTCTGTACAGGTTTAGATACCTGGGGGAATCAAGAGTAAGAGAATGAGGTCTGTCTTGATTGTGTCTGCAACAAAGTTGGCTGCTGCTCCATTAATGGTGTCATTGTCAACCAGAGCGGTGACCGTTAACCTCAGCTCCTGCTCATGCACAGCAACACTGGCACCCAATACCTCCGCCCCGTGCCTATTGAATACCGTGAAAATATCATTCACCAGACCCCGTCGAACAACCTTCGAGCGTACCCCGAAGAACCACACCTTGCCGGAAACCGTAACGTCCACCGACGATGATGCATTCCGATGGGTGGGCAGGCATACTGCAGCCGCTTCTACCACTGCCTTTCGTTGCTTTAGCCCTTCTAAGCATTCCTCGAGCTCTTTTATGTAAGCAATTGTCTCGTCCACTATCTTCAGATTCTTCACCTTTGTGTCCTGCATTTGGTCGTCAGACCCACAAATTGATTTGATAACATTAGGTCCTCATTCACCATTCTGACACAAATTGCAGAATAGATGTAAAGAAGCAGAAGGGGGAGATCCCAGTACTAACCTTATGGAAGAGATTGGGAACCATGGATTGAAGGGTTGCAAAGAGTCTGTTCATGTGGACTCGTCGGCTGCTTTCTTGCTGATGAGGTGGCCTTGAACTTGAAGCAGCTCTTCTGTTGAAGTCGGTTCCCCTGGACGGAGAAAACTCAGATAATGGGGCAATTACAGAGTCGCTATATCCCTCCATGAGCTTTAGAAACAGCTTAGAGACGTCCTTGTCTTCTTGGGTTCCTTCCATTTCTGAGAGAGAGTCATGCACACAGAAAGGGGGCATACGAGGCATTATTTATTGAGCTACAAGTTAGAAATGGAGCATGGTCGAGCGATGGCGATGGCGGGTGCTGGGTTCCGATTAAGGAAGCAAATGGAATATTTTCCTGAGAGAGAAAGAGAATGAGTAGTGTACGAGGAAACCAATGATAACGTTTCGATTCTGTTTGTTGATGAGTGAGAACAGAGTGGCAGTTACATCTCAATTCTTCACTTGCTCCAATTTCAGACTTAACAGTGTACCTTTCACGTCGACTGAAGAATTCTGATCTTGTTGATGTGCTCGCCATTACCCCTCCCTGTGCCTTCATCTCCTTCACTCAATGTTCAAAATTTCATAGGCCGATACTTGTCGTATTGGGGTGTTTCAGGGTT
Source organism: Nelumbo nucifera (assembly GCF_055504915.1). Lineage (NCBI taxonomy): Eukaryota > Viridiplantae > Streptophyta > Magnoliopsida > Proteales > Nelumbonaceae > Nelumbo > Nelumbo nucifera. The sequence goes on from NC_142651.1 coordinate 99,547,690, forward strand.
TGACCTGGTTCAGGGTAGTCAGGCCAAACTGATCCCTCTGAATCAGTTTGAAAAAAAAAATAATAATAAAAACAAGCAAAGACAGACTGATACGCCCCAACAGGTGTATCAGCTTGTATCGATATTTTGAACATTGCCTTGAGTATCTCTTATACTGTTTAGAAAATAAAAACCTCTCACTTGACAGCTTAAGTTTTTTAGGTTTAAAGGTATCTTAATATGGTATCAGAGCTTGTTTAACGAAGTGGTCTAGGGTTTGATCCTTATCCTCTGTGTTTGTTCACATTTAAAGCCTGACATGAAAGCATTGTTTCGGGAAACCTATTGAAAATGATGAAGAAATTCAGAAAGAAAACCAAGAATTGACTGAACTTAATTAGGGAAGATATTGGGAACCATGGTTTGAACTTAGGAAGTACTTGATCCAAACATCCATTGTTGAAGCTGTTGCTTTCTTCTCTCTAATGCTAACGAGGTTTCATAGCTTCTGGCTCATTAGAAAATCATGACAAGGGAAGAATAATGGAATCGATGCAATTCCCCATAAGATGTAGAAATAATTCAGCCGATGGCGTTCTTTTCCTCCATTTCTGGGTTGAGAGAGACTGAGAGGTCAGAGGAGCAGACTCCGATTCTCAAACCATAAAGCAAACTGTAAACAATGTGTTTGACATGGTCTTCTAGAAATGATGGTGGTCCATACTCTAGTCACAGTCAAGGAAACAAAGCTTGTGCTCCCTGCTCTTATTCTTGCTTTCTGAACTTGGGCCACTTGGCTCGAGAGAGAAAGATGGGGGGATTCTAGTTCAGATCTCCTACCCGCAGGATACTAAAAGTCACGGCAACATCTCCTATTCGAAATTGCATCGGCGCCCCGGACAATGCGTCGCAGAGCACATCTCAACCGTGTATTGTGAATATCGAACCCAAACCTATCAAGGTTCAAAATATCAATATGCCGGTAGAGGCGTATCGGTAGTTTTCTTTTGTGTTTTCCTTCAAATCTGGTTTAATGGGGGCTGGTTTAAGATGGTCCGTCCACTCCCTGAACCAGTTAAAACCCCGATACACTCTCTGTATCGGAAAGCGCCCGGTACGATACATATCGACCGATACGGGCTGATATTTATCAATATTTTGAACCTTGAAACCTAGTAGTATTTGAGTTGACCGAACCAAGACATGCCAAAGTTCATCTCAGCTCGACTCGATCCCACACCTATCAAAAAAGAGGACAAATTATCTTATTCTTAATCCTACTTGATTAATAAACAATTGTTGGAGGCCTAACAACAAATTATCTATCAAAGCCTCAAAGGTGCCATTTGGTCCAATTGGTAAGAAATCTCCTTGTTGATGTGCTTAATAAACATGATGTTTCTCTTAGAATTGGTAATAATATGTTGGATCCATAGAACTCTTTCCAAAGGAATTTGCTCTTATCGAAATTAAGATGTGCTTAAATCAGTGTGAGGAAAAAAAGTTTAAGCGCTAAAACAACATTTTCCGTCCAAACATGATGTTGGGTTCGGTGCCTACATATGCACTAATTGAATGCAAGGTTTCCAAAATGACACCGAAATTTAAAGTGAAAACTGAAACATCCCTGGGTCAAATTTGAGATTGAATTGATTTGTAATTAATTTAGAGAAAAAAAAAAACCATCATCATCAATAGGGGTGTCAATGGACTAGTTTTGGGTTGGACCCCGTTCAAACCATAATCAATTTGGACGGATTGGACGGACCAACAAGACCTTGAATTGGACCGGTCCAGACTTAATGGTCCAAAATATTGGACCTACTCCATCCATAAGGGATTTATGTTGAACTGGGTTGGATTGAGCCAATATCTGGTCTATTGATAGGAGATAAGAATATAGGTGTCAATGGACCAGGTTTGGATTGGAACCAATCTAAATTAAGACGAATTTGAACAAATTGGATGGTCTAGACATTGAATTGGACCAATTCAAAATGATCCAAAATATTCATTGGATTGAATTGGACCTGGTCCATTTCTAATGGATTCACATTGGTCTGGATCGGATTGGACCAAATCCAATCCAATTGACACCCCTTCATCAACCTTGGGACAGTCAAAACTTGACCGACCACCTGTTAATATCATCCTTGTATTTCTACTGAATATTTGCACTCATCCTTTGGCCAAAATGACCAAATGAACAAATAATAGAACTTTAATTCTCTCTCTTAAGCAACTGTATATTACAGAAATATTATCATTCGGAAAAAAAAAGAAAAAATAAAATCCATAGCAACTTTGTGCCACATGAGTGGAGACCCGTCATTGCTGGTTAGGTCTAAACTCTAAACCCATCAATTGGATAATCCCAATGATTTGATCTAATTCCCTCCCAACCTCAAGCATTGGAAACTCTTGCACTGTAGAGATTTGTCAAAGCCACAAATGACCATCAACTAACCTTCTTCCTGTTTAATAAAATAAATCTTTAGTATAAAATTTTAATCAAACACCATTTTCGATTCTCCACGCTTTGTTTTTTGATAAGAGACGTTCATTAGAAGATGCCTCATGTTTAATCCAGAATTCATGGATATGATATAGATCTGTAAATGGCTTTTGGCTTGGTAGTTTCTAAGCCCATATACCTTCATCAGTTCCCTATTTTGCTTAGGCATTGCAATTAACAACACATGATGAATCAAACATTCAATACATCAGTTGTTTACATAGATTTGGGTTGTGTTTGGTATTGTTGTCATTTCTATTTGTAATGTTTTAGGTTGATCAATACAAATTTTAGAGAAATTATCTTATCATATCACATCAGATAACCGCTTCCACTAAAAAAAATATAAGCATCAGATTGGGTATTGACATTTATGGTAAAAATACCAAATTTGATGTTTCTTCGATAAACAAAAATGGTACCAAATGTATTGATAACTCAAAGCATTTGTGATAACAAAAATATTCTCATAAAATTTGTATTGGCCGACCTAAAATGTTACAGGTGGCTATGGTACCAAACACAACCTTGGTTTGTGTTTCTTATCATTTGATGAAATCATCACTTGCAGTGGTGGGTTGGATGCCAATGACCAGAATCTGTTCAAGGTTGCTTTTTTTCTCGATTAGGGAAGGTTTTTCAAAATTGGAATTTTCAAAAAACTCAAACGGCATATGATATCATGTGCTAACAGACGTGAATCGAGAGTTAACAAATGGGAGGTTTTTAGGGGAGGTAAGTCTGATGATTTGAAAAATGAGGGGAATTTTCATTATTTAGGTGAAATATCAGGGGAGATTTAAGTCTTCTACCCTAAATCATTCAATCCATACTCACATACCATGGTAATGAAAATGGACCATTAATCAAACATCTTCTTTGGCATTGTGTGGTTCCAAAGATCAATTATTTGGATTCGATTCAATATCCAAATAGAAAAATTGATTGAATGTTCCAACATTTGAGTTCAATCAATTTTATTTGAATATCCGAATCTAAATAAGATCTAATTGAATTGTTTTAGGGAAAATCTATAATATGAAAAAGATATGGTATGGAAAGAGTTTTGACCAATCAGTTATCAAACCCACTCATGAATTTTGATAAATAACATCTGATTCATTATCAAGTATATGATTCCAGTTGATTGGTCAGGTGTTTTTCCCATATCATATCTTTTCTATATCATAAATGAACCCTTTATAAAATAAAGAAATTACTTGTATAATTTTATTAGAGAGAAATAAAGGGTCTTTGGTGTGTGTGGGTTGGGCTGGGTTTTGCTTTTTTATTAATAGAATACATTCATGCCCGAACCCAAGCCTGACCTAGACCTTGAGCTGGAGCCCATTTTTTGCATAAAACCCAAAACCTGACCTAGAAATTGGGTAAGAAGATTTTTTTTTTTTCACTCAACAACAGAACCAATATATATACTAAATCAATGTTTGCCACGTCAGATGGCTTCTTTGTGCTCCATTACCCCAAAGGAGCAATTCTAGAAGAATGCAAGATTCCCTCTAAAAGCCCATAAAATTGCCAGTTGACCTAGACCTTCTAACGTTCCCTTCTCTAATTGTATCATCCTAAGAAATCGAGACATTTCCAAACATACAATATTTATGAGGACTCTTTCTATCGTTTCAGAGTTTCCATAATTTCAGAGTCTTCTCACTATCAAAGAGCATAAGCGTCTAATGCATTGAACAGGTAAGAGTGTTGCCAACTTTGTATACCCGTATAAGTTTTTTCTGTGTTTTTATCTTACATCATTTTTTTTGAACTGTAGACACTTTTATGGCTTTCTTTCATTTGAATCAGGGGTTTCATCTCACTCAGGTTCATCTTCTTTTATTATAATTTTATCTTACATCTCACTCAGGTTCATCTTCTTTTATTATAACTTTTGGATTCATAACATGGTTTTTAAAAACAACCCAGAGGTTGAACTGGTCAGGGGTCCGGTTACCGGGTTAGACGGTCTGACCGTTTGAAACAAACGGTCAACCCATTCTGACAAAAAAAAAGAAAAAACGGTCAAAATCGTTTAAATGATTAACCGCCCGGGTCAGCGATTTGCTGACCAAAATCAACGGTTTTGGACAAATTTCCAATTTTGGGAAAAACCGAAACTGATCACCTGACCAATTCCTAGTTTTTCTGGTCCAACCGTTCGGTCCGATTTTAAAAACCATGATTCATAATATTGTTTTCATACTAAAGAATGGGGTCCTATTGGGCCAAAAATGTTGTAAATCACTACTAAGTCGCAATCTGTCATAATATTCTTTTATAGAATAGAGATCATTTTTATCTAATATGCTATTTTTTGCTGGTTTAATGTTGGAATTTGGCTTTCGAGACAACTTCTAACATCCAAACGATGGTACACAACATCCAACAATCCAAATCACTAGATAGTTGAATAATTCAATAGTTATTTTATTCATTAACTTCATATTGAGTAATTCAATAATAATTACTGAAATATTTATTATCTTTATATAATTAATAGTAATTACTAAACAATTATTATCGTTAATAGTTATCAATAGTAATTGCTGATAATTATTGTCATTAAATAATTACTGAAATTATTTAAATTAATTAATGCGTGAAATTATTGAAATTACTGAAATTCATGAAATTGTTAAACTTATTGAAATAATTAATCAAATTAATGAAATTAGTGAGGTGATGAGGGCGGATTTGGCCCTCTAGTGAAATTGTTACACCTGTCACCTCATGCAAACCAAGTGCAGCATCTTGACATCTGGGCAGCTCGGCAGAGCTTGCCACAACTTGCCACTTATAGACAGCTCGGCATGGCTCGCCACAGGCAGCTCGGCAGAGCTCGCCACAAGCAGCTCGGCAGAGCTCGCCACAAGCAGCTCGACATAGCTCGGGGAGCTCGGTATAGCTAGGGGCAGCTCAACATAGGCAGCTCGACATAGGCAGCCGGCCACTCCGCAGGCAGCCTGGCGTCTTACGAAGAGCTCGCCACTTAGGGGCAGCTCGGCACTTACAGGCAACTCGGCATAGGCAGCTCGCCACAGGCAGTTGACCACTCTGCAGGCAGCCTGGCGTCTTACGAAGAGCTCGCCACTTAGGGGCAGCTCGACACTTAGGGGCAGCTCGGCGTATCGCAGGAAGATCTCCTGCCTGACAACCGTACCTGACAGATTCGGAGGTCTGTGCCCACGTCTCTCGCTAGGCGGCGTCGTGCCTGCCAGTCCTGAGAGTTGTCCTTTGACTGGCAGCGCCGTACTCTGCAGCAGCCGCCTGCACCCGCCACCTCAGCTCTGGCAGTAATGGCTGCAACAGAGAGACAGAGGCAGCTACGCCTGACTTGACAGAGGCTGTTATGCCTGGTTTGACAGGACACCATTATATAAGGACTCCGACCCCCAAACAAAAGGGGGAGATAATGAAAAAATGGAGGTAATCCTTGCTCTCTAGCTCTCTCATTTCTCTCCAAGCTCCCTACAATCAGAATGCTAACTTAGGCATCAGAGAGTCCCCGCCGGGAAAATACCCCCGAGTCCTCTGATTCAATTCTCGCAGGTCCCTCAGCTCTCGCCGCCTGCAAAGGAGAGGAGATCACCTCATGCAGAGGGCAGTCGGGTTGCGCTACACCAGGGAGCTCGTCACCAAGTAGCTCACCACTAGGGAGCTCGTCACTAGGTAGCTCTCCACCAGGGAGTTCATCACCAAGTAGCTCACCACCAGGGAGCTCGCCACCAAGTAGCTCTCCACCAGGGAGCTCGTCACCAAGTAGCTCTCCACCAGGGAGCTCGTCACCAGGTAGCTCACCACTAGGGAGCTCGTCACCAGGTAGCTCTCCACCAGGGAGCTCGTCACCAGGTAGCTCTCTACTAGGGAGCTTGTCACCAAGTAGCTCACCACTAGGGAGCTCGTCACCAAGTAGCTCACCACCAGGGAGCTCGTCACCAAGTAGCTCATCACCAAGGAGCTCGTCACCAGGTAGCTCTCCACCAGGGAGCTCATCACCAGGTAGCTCACCACCAGGGAGTTCGCCACCAGGTAGCTCATCACCAGGCAGTTCGCCACTAGGGAGCTCCATCATCCTCTGAGTCATAGGCCACCTGGGGGTAGGTCAAATGATGAGGTACTTAGCCAAAAAATTGGTACATCACAAAAAAATTGGTACGTAACCAGAAACGATTACATCATGAGGTATTTCAATAATTAATGAAATTCAGTAAATAATTAAAATTATTCCAATTATATAGTAAACAGTAATTGATTAATATTGATTATATTAATTACTACAATAATTGCCTACGTTATCTAGATTCAAATCCGATCCATTACACTTTTTTTTTTGATACTCAACAGTTTGCTAACATTATCTAGAGTTAGGTCAATAACTATGTTATTTTTGATTGTTACTAGTGCTTTTTTAATAGTAATTAATGTTAAATTCATGACCAAAATACAACAGTGAAGAAATTTTCTCCTTTTTTGAATTTTTTATTTTTTTATTTCATCTCATTTTTAAACAACCAATGATATGCTCTCCTTCCCCATAAAAATTACATAAAATCTCTTTCTCTCTTGCTCCCGGGTTCCCAATAACCTAAATAATATCATCTCCTAAAATTTCTCCTAAACTACCTCCCCTACTATCCTTCACTTTCTCCTAAATTATCTCCAATTTAATAGGGGTTTATCTCCTAAATTATCTCTAATACTATTTATCCTCTCCCCCACTTTTTATTTAAGTTTGAATTAAAAAATTTAAAATTTATTTAATATTCTCACGAAATCTAATATATATATTAAAGGAAGGTCTTTAAGCTATAGCTCCCTACCATTTAGACATGTGGCTTTCTCATTTTTCTGGATATCTAGACACGTGGCATTTTCTAAGAAGTTGTTGTTAAAGCCCACAACCCACTACTACCATTCACACAAGTGACCTTCCTCATTTTTTGGAAAGCTAGACACGTGTCATTTTATTGAGAAATTTCTGTTAAAGCCCACAATCCACTACCATGCTACAGTCCTCCACTATTCAAACATGTGGCCTTCTCATTTTTTCTGGAAAATTAGACACATGGCATTTTCTAAGAAGTTGCTGCTAAAGCCCACAATCCACTACCACTATTTAGACACGTGGCATCCTATTAATTCAAGAAATAGGGTTCAAAAAGTGGGTAATTTCACTCATAAACATTCTCAATAGACAATTATTTATTTGCTTAACACATGTTTATCTAGTATATTAAATACAAATGGTGAAACCCATTAAAAGATTACCATCAACCCACATTTGTTTTTAAATGATTTTTTTTTCAAAAAGAAAATACTTTATTAATTACAAACTTGATTTAACTTTTAGGAAGCAACCTAATTTAACTTTTAAAAATAAATAACTCAAAATAGATTTATTAGATATATAGTAAATACCAAATAAAGTGGGCTATTGTTTACTAATAAGATCTCGTTTTATATCTTAAATCAAATTAAAAAATATAAATTAGTGGGTTTCAAATAAAATAGGTCAGAATAGATTGTCAACTACAAAGATGCAAGACCTATATTAGTTTTTTTTTTTAATTTAATTTTTGATAACTAAATAGTAAACTTCAAACTAAATTATACATGCATTTAGTTACCCTGTACTTAGTACGGGGTCATTCTCTAGTTATATAATAACTTTAAAATATTTAATGAAAACACAAAAAAATAGTTATACTCTCTCTTTCTGTTCCCCACACATTCCTAATAACCTAAAATAATATCCTCTCCTAAACTACCTCCCCCACTATCCCTCACTTTCTCCTAAATTATCTCTAATTTAATAGAGATTTCTCTCCTAAATTATCTCTAGTCCAATTTATCCTCTCCCCCACTTTTTATCTATATTTATCTAAAGAATGTTTGGATTAAAAAATTTAAAAATTATTTAATATTCTCACAAAGTTATATAATAACTTTAAAATATTTATTAAAAACACAAAAAATAGTTATAATAGATTTAATATTATTCATATTATTAATAACTTTATATTTTTATAAAATTATTGTTTTCCAGATTAATAAATTTAAATGTAATTCAAATAAGTTATGTACTAAAAATATAAATTGTTGTTTTCTGGATTATTTGATTTAAATGTTATTCAAATAAATAAATATTTAACATTAAAAAGTAAAATATTGCTTAAATATTTCAATAACTAAATATCTAAAATAAAAAATATTAAAAATAGCTAAATAATTATATAACAAAATATTTAATATTATGTAATAATTTAAAATAAATAAAAGTCAAATAATTAAAATTTTCAAATATTTTATATATTATTTAAATTTTTAAATGAGTAGATATTTTAACTAGTGAAATATTTAACATAACTAGATATTAAATGGTTAAAATAATGAAACTATGTAATAAATTTAAAAAAAAATTCTTAAAACTAGAAAAATCATTATAACATAATATTTAAATTAAAAATAATTTAATAGTTTCTAAAATTAATAACGAAATTATGTAATAATAGTATAAATTATAATTTTTTGGAATATTAAGTTCAGTAAATAGTTAATATTTTAAAATTTAAATAATGATATTATTCAAAAAACTAAATAATATTGTAAATAACTAATTTCACTTATATTAATTAATAATTATAGAAAATAACTTTTAAAAAAATTAAAGTTTATTAATAATAATTTTAAAATCTTAATCTATATTTATTATATATTTATATATACTAAAATCAATATTTGTTATATTTCAAGTAATTATTTATTGTTTTTTGTGATAAATGTACTTTCAATAAATGTATAAATCTTTTTTTTTGTTATTTAACATAAAATTTTCAATAATTATTAGAAATTAAAAAAGTTTCTTAAAACTAGAAAAATCATTATAACATAATATTCAAATTAATAATAATTTAATATTTTACAAAATTAATAATGAAATTATGTAATAATAGTGTAAATTATAATTTTGTAGATTATTAAATTCAATAAATATTTAATATTTTAAAATTTAGATAATGATATTTTCTAAATAACTAATTTCACTTATATAAATTAATAATTCTAGACAATAACTTTCAGAAAAAGTTAAAGTTTATTAATAATAGTTTTAAAATCTTAATCTATATTTATTATATACTAAAATCAATATTTGTTGTATTTCAAGTAATTATTTATTGTTTTTTGTGATAAATATTTTTTCAATAGTTATGTATAAATCTATTTTTGTTTTTGTTATTTAACAGAAAATTTTCAATAATTATTAGAGATTAAACTACAGTTATTTAACTTTTCAAGTTTAATTTATTATACTTACTATATTTATTGTATTTTTGTTATAATTTATTGATTAATATTTATTAGAGATTAAACTATTGTTTGAGATTATACTATTTATTGACTAATTTAATATATTTTTTAGTTTTATTTTATTTTTTTAATTATTGTATTTTTATTGTTATTTATTGTATTTTTATTACCAAATATTTTCAATAATTGTGTATGTTTGCTATAAATTTTCAATAGTCATTGAAGAACTATTTTTATTTATTAGAGATTAGATTATGGATTTAGCTAAAATTAGGAGAGTTCACGGGTTGGTTAGTTGTTTGGTCAACCAAATCAACCTGGTTAGGTTGGAGAGTTGGTCACTCGAAACTAGGAATGCAAACAGATCAGATCATATTCGAATTAGGGCATATCCAAATTCGACCCGATACTGTTAATTGCAGATCTCGGATATTATACACATGAATCTAATTTGATTTTAAAAAATTAATAAATTATTAAAATGAAAATAAAATATAACAATTTAAATAAATAAAAACTTCCATCATGTCATAGAGGGTCCCACCTCTGGTCTCTGGCAAGCAAACCACAAACAGTTCATAACACCCAATTACCAACCCAAACACCCCGTAAGATAAGAATCCATCTTTCCTCTCGGTGGCCACCAACACTGGATTGAACACCCCACCGAACACCAGTGCTTGCCTAACCATTGACAATGCTGAGTTCCTCACACACGTTGGGAACAACTCCAGCGTGTATATCAGCAACGCGTTGAATGCCGTGCACGTGCTAAACAAAAACTACAAGTATCTTTTCAACTTTTTTCATCATATATATACATATTTTTTATAAAAAAATAAATAATATAACAAATTTACAAAATGTAATATAAATAATATATTTATAAATGAATAAATAAGTAACATATCTATAGGTGTTATATATATATTTATATATATAAATAAATAACATATATATCGGATCGAATCTTATCGAACCAGATAGGGGTCGAGTGATTTAAATTTGACCTAGTTTCTAATCGGATCCGAAGATTCAAAAATGGGGCTATCTGAATCCAAGAATATAGGATCGGACTTCGGATTGGATCATGATCTGATCCATTTGCACCCCTACCCGAAACCAACTAACCATTAGTGAATCCGCCCAACTCGGGTTGTATCAGTTTGAGTTGAATCCTATTGGCTACCATGTTTATGATACCAATTGATTGGTCAAAGTTTTTTCAGATATCATATATTTTCTATATCATTGTCGAACTCAAAATATAAATAATCATTAAATATTATTTAAAAAATAAAAAAATATAAAATAATTGTATACTCTTATGTATTTCTATCATTTAACTTTTGCTTAACAAATCCCGCTATTTTATTTATATTAAACTACACCATAGCCCAATTCTCCCACCAACCCATTACCATACACAAATACATGATTTCAAGTCTGAACACTTGATTAACAGATCGATAAACATCAATAAACAGACTAAGCTATTTAAATTTCTTATGGAGTTTCAAAACGGCCAGCACCACCAGCAAGATGAGCACAAAGGATCCAAGCAGAGACACCACGATGGAAGCTGCAGCCTGGTGACAGTATTTCCCAAATACGCTACAAACCTCGTTCCATTTCAAGTGTGAGTTGCCTTTGTAGGCAACGACGCCGATGGCAGAGGCGGCTCCACTACCGGAGAGAAGCAGTCCCACCATTATCACGTCGAGGATCACAACTGCCGGCGAGAAGCCATTTGTTCCGACTCGCTTGGGGATTATTGACAGCAGCAGAGAGAACGCTGTGTGAGTGCATGCTATGGCGTTTGCCACCACGAAGTATCTTAACAAGTAAATTAAGTCAGTTAATATATTATTGATCAACAGAGGACAAATTAATACACAAGGGTAAATTAGAAAGACCCTTCTCAACTTTCACTCTCTTAGGTTATGTTTGGTTTGTATAGATTTCCCTGTCTTTTCCTTCCTTTCCCTACTTTTTCCTTCAAACCAAATATAGCCTTGGAGTTTCATCAGTTAACTTCAAAAAAAAAAATATTCTTATTTAGTTGTTTAAAGTTTTTCAAATCTCCGAATTACCCTTTTATTATTTATTTGAATGATTTATGATTCCATTCGTTTTCTAAACATAACATTGATGCCTTCTCATGCGGTTGCTCGAATGGATTCTTGCAGATTTATTTCTGATGGATATAAATTTATGTGGTTTTAATTTGTTTGTTTTTTCTTGATTTATTGGAGAAAGGAGTGGATAATTTTTATATTTTAAGATGAAGAGAGGCATTTATGTGAGTGAAATGAATCAAGAATTTAAAAAAGATTTTTTTTTTACATGTCAATGAAAAATACTTGTTATTTTAGCTGGTTTCGTTTGTTTGCAGAAAACAAAGGTATTTTTGTTCTTTTAGCATTTAGGCTGTATTTGATTTGAGGGAAAAAGTAGGGAATGGAATGAAAACCTTTACAAACCTTGTATAGGTTTCCCCACCTTTCCCTATCTTTTCCTTCAAACCAAACATAGCCTTCAGAGAAAAAGGACAAGAAAAAGAAAATAAGGAAAGTTTAGGTGGACATTTTGATAATTTTAACACATTCTGTCATCTGACTTAATGGTAATGGACTATTTGTTGCAAAGTGAAAGTTCAGGGGTCGTCGAGTATTTGTCATTACAAGGGGAGTCTTTGTAATTTACCCAATAAAAGGAAAAGGTAATTAATTAGAGAGCTTACATGGAAGTGGAGATCAGGCCAGATTTGGCAGTAACAGCAACTTCCAAGGGAGGAAGGTCAGGGATAGGGACGATCTTAGTTTCCTTGTTAACTCCCATGACGATGGCGGCAACCAGGGTTGTGACGAAGGCCAGCAGTCGAAGCAAGAACTCCGGCAACCTTATGACAGTTGTTGGGTTCTCCGCCTTAACCACCTTCCCTCCGCTCTCCGCCACCTCCATTCCAGCCATCGGTCTTGCATCCTATTGCTGTCTTATGACAGTTGAAGGGTCCTTATATAGAGTGAAAGAGAGTAGAGGGGAGGTGTTCGGATCTCCTACCCATAAGAAACCTACCCATACCTATCCACATGACACTACAGTTGTACATTGAGAACATTTGAGAGGAGAGCTGAAGAGTACTAGATTGTTTATTCACTTTCTAAAAGGTAATAAATTCAGCAAACCAAACCTCGCGTCAATTCTTTCCTGAGCTGATATATGCTAAGGATGTAACCCAAATTCTTTTCAATATGCTTGGCTCAAAATTAATGGTAATGGTCATTTAATTAGAGACAAGAACATTTACTGGCCGTCTGATATTTTAGATCACTGATTTAATTTCGAAATAGGTTATATATGAGTTTATCTGGTAGTAGTGATTATCAGCACTGACTTTTGTTTTTAGACCCTATCCATGTCAGATGTTATATCATTGGTCTAAAAAGAGGAATCGTTATTTTTGGTGATTCATCTTTTCAGCTCAATTTTACTAACATTAATAGCCAACCAAACAACAAAATAACCGAGTGCTGATGTGGCACTCGGCATCGATCCCCAAGTACCACCTTAGTTAAACTTCTGTTCCAAAAGCATTTTTGCCAAACACCTACAAAACTGAAGGCTGAACATGAGCGTTGGCTTAATTTTAATTTGTGGATATGCTTCCTTAGATTGCTTTGGGAAACCTACTCCCATCACTGAGTAAATCAATGGGAATTTCTTTGAAATAATTAAATGTATATGGTGGTCATGAAAGCAGACAAGCTGAACATATTGTTTTTTTAGATGAAATATTTAAATCAAACTTATTATATTTAAATTAATAGATGAAATATTTAAATAAATGTTTTTTTTTTTTTTAGAGTTCAGTCCCTTTGAAAATTGTTTGATTGATTTTCCAAATGTATTTATGCCCACACCCTATAAAAACCATCCCCATAAAATAAATTAAATTAGGGGTACCAAAGAAATTATATTAAATGAACATATTATCACAAAAACTATAAATTCCAAATCGGTGCATGGATGGATCAATATAGACCTCCTTGTAGCAAATTGGAGCAGACCACAATGAAGAAATTGGTGCATTGGCTGCCTCTTGAAAGATAACACTTAAAGTGAACTTAATGGGTTGTGGGAATTAAATAGGACGGTGTCTAATTGTAACGGGAGAAGAAGTAATTATGATTTTTAATATTTTATCTTTACTTTTTGAGTCCACACGTGCATTGTATAAAAATTGAGAGGAGTCCGTGGGAGGCCTTTGGTGAGACGTCCTTATCTCTTCTCTTTCCTCTTTATATTCAGTTCAGATCTGCGCCCCACAACGTCTTGTATTGGAAATATCTCCCAATGATGTTTCGGAACATTGTGGGGCGCAGATGTGAATTCCTTTATATATATATATATATATATACTTGTCATGGGGAAACATTAATTCTTGATTGCGAGGTGCCAATTCACTAGTTGGTAAGGTCTCCCCACTGGTGTGTTGTAGGGAAGGCTTGGTATCAAATACCGCTCACACCAGGGTTGGGGGATTATGTGGGTTTGGAGGATGGGCTACCCCCACTTTGTAGGAATTCGTATCAATGTTTTCAAAATTGGACTGGATCGGGCAGTTCGACCAGAAAAAACCAGGAACCAGTCACCAGTCACCTTACTGGTTCCGTTTAACCCCAAAACCTCTTTTGGTAAAAAACTGTTGATTTGGTTAGTGAACTGCTGACCCGGGCAATCAGACCATCGAACTGTTCGGTTTGGAAACGGTTTTCAACCGCTTTTTTTTTTTGTCAGAGTGGTTGTCCATTCGGACCAGATAGTTGGATCGTTCGACCTAGAAACTGAACCCAAAAAGATTCTCCATCCGGTCTGATTTTAAAAACCTTAATTTATATCATCAGCCAACAAAATATGTTCCAACCCCTATTAACATGATCCTACACCGCACATCTCATGATCCCAACTCGTTGTGTAGCCCCATGGATGAAAAAAAAAAAAAAAAAAAGAAAAAGTCCCCATGGATAAAAAAAGAAAAAGAAAAAGTTGAATTATTGGGCTTAGGTTAGAATTTAGTCCATTCAAATTTCACAATTTCCCAAACCGACTTAGCCCAAGTTGCACGTCTAATTAAATGTAATGAGTCATGATTAATGGAAAGTGCGGTAGGAGCTTTTGCATTAGGTTTACTTTTTGCACCACTAGGGAAAGTTTATGGCAGGACAAGATCATTTGTATCTTCATGAACATCCAAAACATTGATTTAAGATTTTGATTTTAATTATCCTTCTACCCTTCTACTTCATTCTCTCCCATTTAAAACGGGGCCATGTCTATTTTTATATGCCCCAACAGGGCATGTCATTACTCCACAATCCAACTGGCCCCCTCTCTAAAAAAGATAAATTTTAGTCACGTGTAAAATCTAGTTCACTTTTTCTTTTCTTTTCTTTTCTTTTTCTTGGGGGTAATTGACTTCAGTCCATCTCAGAATTCTTAATGCAATAGTACAACTTGGGTTAGTGTTAAGGGAAGATTCCCAATTCACGGGGATGGTGTTTATGGGGGGCTGGGATAAATACATTTAGACTGTGTTTGGAAACAATGCAAATGAAGTGTAAATCTCCGTTCAGGATAAATTTGCACTTGGTTCACTTTTGCCTGTATTTGGCAACATTACATTTATGCATTGACAAATGACAGATCAATGCATATTTACATTGATAATAAGATGTAAAAGTACGTGAATAAAAAAAAGAAGTAAATTTGCATTCAAGTGGGCTTTTGATAAAAAAGAAAGCATATACTTTATTGGAATTCATATTTGCATCCATTACAGTTAAATGTCTGTTTTGGTAAGAAGGTAAATTTTTTAGTGCAAAACTAATCCACTTTTACAATTTATATGAACCGTTTTACGTTTTACATATTTGCATTCACACTTATTTGCATTGTTTCCGAATGCAGCTTTAGGGATTTAATAAAACAATTATGAGGGGGAATGGACTATAAAAAGGCCTTTTCTTCTTCTTCTTCTTTTTTTTTTCATGTTTGACCTTGTTTTGTTTTCCTTCTTGATGGAGCAACATGGGAACTAGAATGATGTGGACCTGTTCAAGTGCAGGGGTAGCCTGACGAAGTGGCCTTGCCTGGCTTGGCCCGCTATTTATGGGGCGTGGACAAAATTTTAGGCCCGTGAAAAAGCCCAAGCCTGGCCCGATAATATTATAATGATAAAAATGATATATTAATAATTAATAATATATATTAATTTATTAAATTGTTACCAAATGTTAACTTATAATTCAGGAAATAGGAATTAATTTATTAGTTTATTAAATTACATTGTAAATAGGACTTTTTATGTATAGACCGGGTTTTGGGCTTGGATTGGGCTTTAGACTTTATATAAGGGCTGAACTCAGGCTCGGACCTGAATATTTTCTGTTCATAAATAGATAAAGCCCAGCCCGAACTTGGCCTGGCCCATGAACAAGTCCCTGTTTGAAGGTGAAAGATATGCTCTCTCAATTTGGAAGGAGTAAACAGGAAGTAAAATAATGCATTCCTTGTTTTACATGAGAGAGAATTAAGGTAGAAGGAAGGTGATGCAGAATTTGCATCAGTTTTTAGAATGCAAAATCTGCTTTGCCACAACAAGTGCAAATCATGGTTACAAATAGAGTATGCAAATCTAAAAATGTTTTACCATGTAAATGAAGCATTTTCTGTTTGGCTTCCAATCCTGTTCAACACACTAGAAACCATACACATGAAGTTGGATTTTCATTTTGTGCTTGACAAAGTTCAATGTTGTCTTTTGGAAGTTAGGTTTGTCTCCTTGGCTAAGGTTTAAAGTATCGACACAATATGCCCCATATGAAATGTGTATATCATATCGTATCGGCAAGGTTTTGAATATGCCTTTTGTTAAGAATAATCCCCAAATCCTCTATTTTATATGTTAATCCATGTCTAAATCTATTTCTTAGCCTTATTTTGCTTTTTTTTTTGAAAAAATAAAAATAAAAAGGGAAGCATGTGATGTATTAACATTCTCACTAATTAGGGTGTATCGATACTCTGGATTGGCCTGGCATGACGGTTCGTGGGCTGTGCCAGGCTCGACATGATGGCCTGGGCCGTGTTGGGCCTAAGATTCTAGGTCCATGTGCTGGCACGACACAGCCCGTCATAGGCCGGCACAGCACGACCCGTGGGCCCATAGCGAGCCTTCAGCTTTTGGAGGGTTTACAAAAATACACCCCAATAGCTATGAACAACTAGACAGGGGGTATTTATGTATTTTGGTTTGTGGGGGGGAGGAGAAAGAATGACTCAAATGCCCCCTAATAGCTATATAACTGCTAGAATGGGGGGCATTTTGGGTAAAGTGATAAATAACTTTACAATCATCTGAAGCAAATGATCAAAGTCAAGAACAATAAGAGAAAATGATGAATTCAATATTTTCTGTATACTTAATTGTATAGCATTTTTTCAAATTATTATAAATTTTGTTTTAATTTTCTTTAATTTATTTGATATTTTTTAATAACGTAATTTTTTTTTTTATTTTCAATTTGTAATTATATTATATTATTTTATATTTTATTAATTTATTCCATTTTCTAATTTTCATATTTTATTCATCCAACCATTGTATGCTTTGTATCATTCAAATTTAAATGAAATAAAATTCCTATTTTCTTCCACTTTGTCTTTTTGACTTCTTATTTGGTTAAGTGTTTTTTTTTTCATTTCTTTGTTAGATTTCTTATTTTTTTCAAATAGTTCTCAAAGGAAAGTTAAATATTTTAGTTTTACTTAGCAAAGAAATAAAAAAAATAAAAAGTCAAAAAGAAAAAACAAAAACCAGTATGACTTGGTTTGGCCCACGCCCAAGGCCCTGCATGGCTTGCAGCCTACCTGGCCTAAGCTTGCGACACAACACGACATGGCATGGGCACACACGGGCTTAGGCTGTGGGCTGTGCCGGGCCAACCCCCCAAATTATCCTTAGGAAGGGTGGCATGGCCCAAAATGACCCACGGGCCAACACGACACGGCCTGCACTTTGCACACGCCGTTTTACACCTCTACACTAAACCATTGCATGTCACTCGCTTCTACACATGATAAGCTCATAGTTAGCTCCCTTGATTAACTTAAGGGTGGTGTGTTATAGATAAGGTGAGAATGATCACCATGAAGTGTGTTTTGGTTCACTTATGTTTTCTACTCCATCCTTAATTTTTAAGTTGTAACATGGTTTTCAAAACCGGATTAGACTGGACGGTTAGACTGGAAAGACTGGGAATTGGTCAGGTCTGTTTTTTCTCAAAACCGGATTTTGGTCAGTAAACCACTTACCCAGGCGGTTAACTGTTCAAACCATTAAAACCATTTTGATTGTTTTTTAATTTTTTTATCAGAGCGGGCCGATCGTTCGGTTTGAATGGTTGGACCGTTTGACCTGAAAACTGGACCCCTGATTGGTTTGTTCTCCGGGTCGGTTTTAAAAACCTTGAGTTGTAACTTATGCAATCTGCTGGCAAATAACCACGTTATTCCTGTGGTTTATTCAATGATGTTTTGAATCATTTTCTTCTTAGGTTGTTTTAAATTATCATCATGGTTTGAAAAACTGGACCAGACTTGATGGTTGGACCGATTGGCCCAAAAATATAATAAGTCTAGCAACTGGTTTTGTTTCACCCTAAAACCGCTCCTTGACCAAAACCGTTGATTTGGTTAGCGAGCTACTTATTCAGGTGGTTGAACTGTTGATCCATTGATCCAAACAATAATTTTTGGCTTTTCATTTTAATTATTATTTTTTAATCAGAATGGGTTGTGAACGGTCCCCAAAACGGTTGCGTGTCCGATCCGGTTTTTAAAACCTAAATTATCACACCACAAACCAAAAACAGTTGCCTAATGGTCTTTTGCTGGTTTAATTTTCAAATCAAGCATTTCAAGTTGACAGATATATCATACGTCACAACCTCAATGCTATCAATCAATTTACAAATAATATACATTTCAAGCAGTATGTCCACAAATTCGATTCGCTGCACAGACAACATGAATGACTTCCATGGCATTCAGTTAAATATTCTAAAAAAGGGGGTGGTGTGAGCATTGATTATATGGTTCTGTTATAGTCCCACGCGTAGGATCCCGTCACGGGTCGGTCCATGGTACGAAGCCCTGCTTCCCCTTGCGCCTTCCCTTGTATGCAGATCCTATTGTGGAAACTGAATGGGTGATTTGTCCAAGAGGCCACCCGAACTCTCCCTTGGGGTGATTTGTCCAAGAGACCACCCGAACTCTCATCACTCTTTTCTTGGCTGGAAAACTGCACGCAAGGGAAGGCGCAAGGGGAAGCAGGGCTTCGTACCGTGGACCGACCCGTGACGGGATCCTACGCGCGGGACCATAACAATTGGTATCAGAGCCAAACGTCATGGGCGATATGGAGAAGTTGTCTTCCAAGGTCCACGAACTGGAACACCAACTTGCAGAAACCAGCATGGAGGTTCGTGAAGTCAGGGAAGACGTCTGGGAGATGCGACGCCTGCTGGAAGCATTCCTCTCCAATAAAGAAATGAGTCCGGAGGGAATCGCCAACACAAATAGACGTCGTTCGGACTGGGCAGAGGCATGCAGCGAACAACAGATCGCTGCCCCTACAGCCGTAGTTAATTCCAAGGATCAGCGCACGGAGGATGAAACTGTAAAGTCTCCTCTTTTGGCCAGGGACGATGACACGAACATTATAGTAGAACCTGCTGAATGCGCTCCTTTGACGAAGGCAGGTGGGCTTGGCAATGTTGCTGGGGCTTTATCGAAGGCCTTGGCTCAGCGTGGACATAAAGTTATGGTTGCGGCACCAACATATGGTAACTATACAGAAATCCAAGAAACAGGAGTGCGCAAGAGATGTAAGGTGGAGGGGCAGGATATAGAGGTAATTTTTTTCCAAGCTTATATTGATGACATAGATTTTGTGTTCATGGATAGCCCTATGTTTTGTAATATTGAGGAAAAAATATATGGGGAAGGCCGAGAGGATATTTTAAAACGCATGGTCCTCTTCGGTAAGGACACTCTTGAGGTCCTCTACTGTAAGCATACCCTGTACAACATTCTTATGATCCACAATAGGGTCTGCACGCAAGGGAAGGCGCAAGGGGAAGCAGGGCTTCGTACCGTGGACCGACCCGTGACGGGATCCTACGCGCGGGACCATAACAATTGGTATCAGAGCCAAACGTCATGGGCGATATGGAGAAGTTGTCTTCCAAGGTCCACGAACTGGAACACCAACTTGCAGAAACCAGCATGGAGGGTCGTGAAGTCAGGGAAGACGTCTGGGAGATGCGACGCCTGCTGGAAGCATTCCTCTCCAATAAAGAAATGAGTCCGGAGGGAATCGCCAACACAAATAGACGCCGTTCGGACTGGGCAGAGGCATGCAGCGAACAACAGATCGCTGCCCCTACAGCCGTAGTTAATTCCAAGGATCAGCGCACGGAGGATGAAACTGTAAAGTCTCCTCTTTTGGCCAGGGACGATGACACGAACATTATAGTAGAACCTGCTGAATGCGCTCCTTTGACGAAGGCAGGTGGGCTTGGCAATGTTGCTGGGGCTTTACCGAAGGCCTTGGCTCAGCGTGGACATAAAGTTATGGTTGCGGCACCAACGTATGGTAACTATACAGAAATCCAAGAAACAAGAGTGCGCAAGAGATGTAAGGTGGAGGGGCAGGATATAGAGGTAATTTTTTTCCAAGCTTATATTGATGACATAGATTTTGTGTTCATGGATAGCCCTATGTTTTGTAATATTGAGGAAAAAATATATGGGGAAGGCCGAGAGGATATTTTAAAACGCATGGTCCTCTTCGGTAAGGACACTCTTGAGGTCCTCTACTGTAAGCATACCCTGTACAACATTCTTATGATCCACAATAGGGTCTGCACGCAAGGGAAGGCGCAAGGGGAAGCAGGGCTTCGTACCGTGGACCGACCCGTGACGGGATCCTACGCGTGGGACCATAACAATTGGTATCAGAGCCAAACGTCATGGGCGATATGGAGAAGTTGTCTTCCAAGGTCCACGAACTGGAACACCAACTTGCAGAAACCAGCATGGAGGTTCGTGAAGTCAGGGAAGACGTCTGGGAGATGCGACGCCTGCTGGAAGCATTCCTCTCCAATAAAGAAATGAGTCCGGAGGGAATCGCCAACACAAATAGACGCCGTTCGGACTGGGCAGAGGCATGCAGCGAACAACAGATCGCTGCCCCTACAGCCGTAGTTAATTCCAAGGATCAGCGCACGGAGGATGAAACTGTAAAGTCTCCTCTTTTGGCCAGGGACGATGACACGAACATTATAGTAGAACCTGCTGAATGCGCTCCTTTGACGAAGGCAGGTGGGCTTGGCAATGTTGCTGGGGCTTTATCGAAGGCCTTGGCTCAGCGTGGACATAAAGTTATGGTTGCGGCACCAACATATGGTAACTATACAGAAATCCAAGAAACAGGAGTGCGCAAGAGATGTAAGGTGGAGGGGCAGGATATAGAGGTAATTTTTTTCCAAGCTTATATTGATGACATAGATTTTGTGTTCATGGATAGCCCTATGTTTTGTAATATTGAGGAAAAAATATATGGGGAAGGCCGAGAGGATATTTTAAAACGCATGGTCCTCTTCGGTAAGGACACTCTTGAGGTCCTCTACTGTAAGCATACCCTGTACAACATTCTTATGATCCACAATAGGGTCTGCACGCAAGGGAAGGCGCAAGGGGAAGCAGGGCTTCGTACCGTGGACCGACCCGTGACGGGATCCTACGCGTGGGACCATAACAATTGGTATCAGAGCCAAACGTCATGGGCGATATGGAGAAGTTGTCTTCCAAGGTCCACAAACTGGAACACCAACTTGCAGAAACCAGCATGGAGGTTCGTGAAGTCAGGGAAGACGTCTGGGAGATGCGACGCCTGCTGGAAGCATTCCTCTCCAATAAAGAAATGAGTCCGGAGGGAATCGCCAACACAAATAGACGCCGTTCGGACTGGGCAGAGGCATGCAGCGAACAACAGATCGCTGCCCCTACAGCCGTAGTTAATTCCAAGGATCAGCGCACGGAGGATGAAACTGTAAAGTCTCCTCTTTTGGCCAGGGACGATGACACGAACATTATAGTAGAACCTGCTGAATGCGCTCCTTTGACGAAGGCAGGTGGGCTTGGCAATGTTGCTGGGGCTTTATCGAAGGCCTTGGCTCAGCGTGGACATAAAGTTATGGTTGCGGCACCAACATATGGTAACTATACAGAAATCCAAGAAACAGGAGTGCGCAAGAGATGTAAGGTGGAGGGGCAGGATATAGAGGTAATTTTTTTCCAAGCTTATATTGATGACATAGATTTTGTGTTCATGGATAGCCCTATGTTTTGTAATATTGAGGAAAAAATATATGGGGAAGGCCGAGAGGATATTTTAAAACGCATGGTCCTCTTCGGTAAGGACACTCTTGAGGTCCTCTACTGTAAGCATACCCTGTACAACATTCTTATGATCCACAATAGGGTCTGCACGCAAGGGAAGGCGCAAGGGGAAGCAGGGCTTCGTACCGTGGACCGACCCGTGACGGGATCCTACGCGCGGGACCATAACAGGTTCATGCATGTGTACATAAACATTCACTATTGACTTTTGCTCGACCCCTAAACCATCATATGTAGTGGCATTATCATGGGTTTCATATTGGAGATTACATCTCCGCCCCACAGTACATCTCCGTCGTGTATTGAGAACATCTCTCGATGATGACACCATTGGGACTGATATTATCATTGGGAGATGTTGTACTGTGGGGCGGAGATGTAAACTCTTAATATTGGTATGTGTCACACCATATAACTATGATGTCATGCTTACACCATTAAAAAATTGTTCTCAATTAAAAAAATAGTTATCTCGCTGGTCGTGTTTGTGAATCACATGAAAATAATCATGAACCAAACACCCCTTCCTAGTTTTGATTTCATTGATTTTTCACCAATTTAGAAAATGACACTTTATATATACACTTAATTTATCACACTAAAAGATATTTTTTAATCCCCTAAAAAAATAAAATAAAAGTTAACTTGTGCAGGCCAATGTCACTTTGTGAGATTATTATTGAATACCCTCTTCACCTAATCACTTGTCCGTTATTGAGTTTAAATAAAGGAAAAATCTATGATACTGGAAAGATATGATATCGGAAAGGCTTTGACCAATCACAATCCTCCGTAAATTGTGATGAAAACCACCTGATTGATTCCATTAGATATAGTATTGGTCGCCATCTCATCTCTGTTGCCATTAAAATTAAATATGTGGAGAGATGAAACTAGGAAGGGAAAGACGATAGAGACATGAAAGAAGGAGAACGGAAAGAGAGCTCAATGTTATGCATTAATACTGGAAACAATTAAGAGGGCTAAGAAGAAAAAGGGAGAATGGCAACTCTATCTTCCCAAAAGTCTACTTCAACACCATTGGGGGATGGAGACTTCATCTTCTTCACTTTTGAGTGCTTTAACCTTTCTTAGGACCAGTGAGATTTTGACATTTTGTTTGCTTTTGGGTGTATGTTTTACTAATGCTGTAAAGTGTAGAAATTAATTAAGGTCATGCTAGGTTTATTGTTATGGGTTTCATTCTTTTAATTCTTGTTCATTCTAGGCAGGAATGAATAACATGAGACACTACAGGAAAAAGTGACTTTACTAAAGGTCCTTAAAACTACCGCTAGAAGATTTACCGGCAGTCAGCAACATGCCGCTAAAAGAAGTGTCGCTAGAAGTTGTAGGCAGTTTTTGCCACTGCTGGTAAAATACAAAGGGCAAATTTCTTAAAGTATCCCATAAGTTTTAGGAAATTGAGCAATTCTACCATGTTATTTACATATAGTCTTAAAGTGCCCCCAAGTTTTTTGACAATTGACTTAATCCTCCTTGCCATTAAAGTCCATTAACAAAAAGATGATAAAGACTATTTTGCCCATTATTCTTCTTTAAATTTTCAAAATGAAACATTTGTGTACAATTCGAATACAGCTTAACTCGGCCACCACCGCATTGGCATCTGATCGGTCATTTTTATTGGCAACAATACATCGAAACACCACCTTTTGCCACCACCAATATCAAAATTGGGTCCACCACCAGATGTTTTGCATCCACTTGAATCTTAGGCACCAGAACCACCAGACCCGCCGGCGCCACCTCCCTCTTATTATCCCTTTGTGTTCCACTGCCTTTATCCAAATATGCCACATTGCCACTGAAGAAATACCACTCCTCTCCAAAAGTACCATTCCTTCTCTCTCTTGTACTCATTTTCACTGCTTCTTCTTATTTGCTTATTTGTTCTCTCTCTCACTTTCTATAATTCAAGCTTTTAATTCGCAATAATTCCCCAAATTAGTATTTTATTGTCTGTACCCAAAGCATCTGATGTCAGCTACAGAGTATGAGAGTATTTAAACCCAAACGGGTTAATTGGATCGGGTAAGTGTTGATCGAATAAATTTGAGCTTGGCTGCTACTGCTGCTGGAATTGTCAGTTCGCTGTAATATCAGCCCACTCTCAATTTCTTCATCTGACTTGTATGGAACTCCCTCCAAATTTCTCCGATGGAGAATCCACTTGGAGAAGTGAAGGCATGGTTGGGACGTATACCTCTGTTTCCATTCTTTGTGTTGGATTATTGGGAACGAGTTGGGGCAAAGAACCCATCATCCCTGAACTCATGCAATCAAATTTTCATGTGCCAATGCTTTGAACATTGCTTTTATAATGGAATGTGGAATTCAAATCAGCCCCCCACAACGTCCACAGCACATGTAGATGTAGCCAACTGATGAGTGTCACGTGCAGTGTTAGAGAGACCAAGTGAGAGGGAGAGTTAGTTGTCATCCCTTAGAGCTGTAGTGTGGTCCCAGATGAGTGAGGTTGTGTCTGAGTTGCAGTAACAGGAACTGTGATAGAGAGACATCTGCATATGGGAAGTGATTCTCATCAAACTAAACATGTCGCCAGGCAATGATCCTACTTGTAGAGGGTAAGTAGCAGTGATATCCTTTATGCATAGCACTGTAACCAAGGAACACAAGCCGATGTGCCTGGCACCGACTTTTCAACATTAAAATGTTTCTTGTAGATCCAACACAGAATCCAGAAGTTGGTGGCTTATTTCTTACCCGAGAGCTTCTATTCTTCCTTTGATGAGGCTCTGAAAGTGCAAGGGATTTGGGTGGTTTGGCTCTAAACTTGAGGATTTTGGGAGGTCCGGAGGAGCTTTACTGAGCATTGTTCATGTTTGTAGTGAGTTTCGGTGACTTCAATGTCGGTAAGTGTGGGGCTGATGAACTTGGTGGGGTGCCGGTTTAGGGCCAGGCCACGCTACCATGGCGTTGGAGGAATCGTGGGGCAGTATATGTTTGGGGGAGTAGGGGAAAGTGATGCACTAGGGATTTTATGAAAAGGGGGTATTTTAGAAATTTTCATAAAAATATATTAATCACGTGATGTCACATGTGACAGAGTCCAATGGAAAGTTAAAGACAATTGTCAAAAAATTTAAGGGTACTTTAAGACAATATATAAATAATAAGGATAGAGTTAGTCAATTTCCAAAACCATGGGGGTACTTTAAGAAATTTATCCTTTGATTGTCGCTGAAACTACTTTTATTAAAGGATGAACAACTGTTACTATAAGTTTGACGTGATTTTTTTAGTGGCAGTCGTGATTGCCACTAAATCTTTATTTGTTTTCATATAACCTATTTTTTTTTTAAATTATTCCTGATTTGCTTCAAATAACATGTTTTCCCTACATTCATCTAAATTGGAATGAAATACAAAAATCAAAATATCAATTACAAATGCAATTTTGAAAGTCTATTCTTCATTCAAAATTTTTTTCTACAAAAAAAAAAAATCAAAACATTTGATCACAAATTAATGCATCTTTGCTTTAAGTCGATAGACTCTTTAATACAAATTTCATCATCCATTCTCAAAATTCAAAACACTTGATTTACAAAAATTCACCCAAAATCCAAAAAATATGCACGAAAGGATGAAAACAATCATAAACAAACTCGGGGTAAGAATGAAATCACATTTTTTCATTTTTTCTAAATGTTTGTTTACAAAAATTTCACCATATACCTCATTCATTTTAGATTGAAAAAATGAGTTTTAGCATAAAAATTGAGCCAACTTGCAACATAAAAAATAATAATGTCTCATATTGCTCATTTTCATTCTTTAAACAAATTCTATGTTAGCGGTCATAGAATTTTTACCCACCAATATATGCAATTTTTTATCAATGGATGCCCAGCAGTCTATCGTGGAAACTTGTGGTGACGGACATTGTCTATTGGCCATCTGTCGGTGGTTTTTAAGCAATATGATGCTCTATTTTATGATGTTTTACTATGTTTTATGACATATTTAATATATTATCTTTATTTAATATACTATTTGATGAAATTGTTAGACAATTTTTACTTTTTCATGTTATTAATTTTTTTTTAATTTTAAAAAATTTAAATTCCATTTCTATTTTGAAGCTCCAAGCTCTTTTCTTCTTTTGTACAATTGCCTAATCAATTCAACAAAATAATTTCCTTTTAATTAGTTTTAAATAGGTGTGAATTGCTTCTTCTAAATTTTCTCTATGTAACCAAATGCAAAAGCTTTTCTAGTTTCTTGTCCTTTTTCTTTTCTGTAGCTTGTAGGGCCCACATGGTTGATCGGTGTTTTGTTTGCATGTTTTCATTATATATTTGCTAATGAGTGTTGTATGTATACCTATATTACTATTTTGGTTGATTAAAACATTATTGGAAATGAAATTTGAAGCCAAATGGGTTCAAAATCTATTCTCTATCTTGTCACAAAAAGAATTCATTTTTTGAAAAAAAAAAAAAATGTTTGGTTCATAGTAGCATTTTCTCATTTTACTCATTTCTATCCATTCTTATCCATTCTAGATTTTTTTTTTATTGGAATGAATAAAAATGAGAGTTGAACCAAATATGGCCCAATTCGCCACCACACCAAACCATGGAATTAAGCAAGAGACCATTGGCTCTGTGTTTTTGATTTATTTATCAAAACTTAGGCTACAATATTTGGTTGCAGCATAAATGAAATTTGCACTAGTGAAAATGCATGGGTGTGCAGGAGGGTTGTAAATTCTAGTTTACTTTTGATTTAGATTTGACTTTGCCTTATTGGTTTGTGAGAAGTAAAATAGCGCAGTAAAAATATGAGAAGACATTTCCAGCATGCAAGCCCCAATGGAGACCGGATCTGCTCCTCACACAGGGCGTCTCACTCGTGCCTTACACGCACATCGTACCATGCATTGGGAACATCTCACGTACTTATAAGTTATTATTCACGGGAGACGTTCCCAATGCGCAGTGGATGTGCATGTGAGGCGCCCCTGTGTGAGGAGCAGATCTCATTCTGCCCTAATGTAACCAACACACTTGAAATAAAAGTTTAGTTGATGTGATGCCTTAAATTATTGCAAACGCTGTATTTACATTTTATTGAGGGGTCTCAGAATTGTTGTACAACCGCAGGAAATGCGAGATGTCATCCCCATTTTATACGAGAAAGAATTGAGGCAAGAGGAAGGTGGTGCAAATTTTGCATCAATTTTTGGAATGCAAAATTTTCACTGCAGTACAAAGGCTTTGTTTGGATGCAGTACTGCAATTTTATTTGCATTAGTATAAATGCATGGAGTGCAAATATAAAAATGTAATTTCTTGTTTAATTTTATTTTGGATTTTACTTTATTTTGTTTCATGTCATAATTTACTTCATTTGTACTGCAATCAAATAAAATAAGCTAAAATTTGAAATAACAAATAGGTCAGAATTTACACTCAAATCATTTGCACTGCCATAGTTTTGTATCAGTACAAATTTATTTGCATTGCAATCAAACATAGGCAAAATATACAAATTTTATATCATATAGAAACACAAATAATAATCACAAACAAACAAAATCCAAACTGAACTGGGTGCTAATTTTGCACCCACTGCAACCAAACCCATCCTTAAGAAGGAAGGGACAAGCTGGGATCGAGTTTCATCGCCCAAACAACAATTTGATCATTTTGTTTTAATTTGTAAGTCTCAACATATAATTCTTGTGGTACTGGACCTACTGGTACATGAATTTGATGATCAAATTTGAAAAATTAACATTCAAATTAGGGCACTGATGGAATGTCAAGCCGAAAGGGTTGCACCCTTTTGTTCTTAGGGTCCATTTGGTTCGTTGTTAGAATCAGAATCAAAATCGAATCAAAATCTCTTGAAATTAAAATTGGAGTGATTTCATTCTCTCAAATGAAAAATGCCATTCTAGCAACCAAACAATTGGAATATTCCAAATGGGTCATTCATCCGATTCCTATTCTAGACCTAACCAAACAAGCTCTTAAGTGGCTGTTTGGCATCGTTGCCATTTCTTGGAGCAACGGTGCCACATCAGCGCCACATCGGAAAAAAATGGTGTTTCAATAAATAGACATTTGTTTGGAACCGTTTTTCCATAAAAAAAATTGTGCTCCAAGTCATGCCTCGAAAATCAGGAAGCCACGACTTGGACCAACGCTAAATTTGGCATTTCCAATAAGGCAGTGATGTGGCACTGGATAATGGGTACCAGTGCTGAAAACGTTTCCTGGAGTAATGGTACCAAACAGAAAAAATTGCTGTTGCTCCATAAACATCCCACGGGATAACAATAATTTTAAACAAAAATAAAGACCATTTTCTGAGAAAATGATGCTCCAAGCGACAGACATCCGTGCTGCAACTGCAGCATCGATGCCAAACATATACCAAGTTTCCTCGTGTTTGAATTGATGGGCCCTCTGCAACCAAAGTTGTAAGAGGGGCTTCTCACGATGAGTCAATCAATTTCAGGGGTAAGTTAAATACAGTGATGGTGGGGAGATGGGACCTTTCTCACCCTCCTGTCTATTACGTTGTTCATTTATCTCCCGAACAGAAATGAAAACCAATGAATTCTGGACCGGTAAGATTCTCAGATGATCAGGTCAATCAAATGAGTGCTTACCATTGATTGACTGGTACGTAGACAGACCGCCGTAGCCATGAAGCAACATTGAATGCACAATTAATGAATTACGTGGTCTCAAACCTATCAGAAATCCGATCAGTCAACATCCAAGTACAGCACGTTTACGGTAGTACACAAGCCCATAACCATATAGCTCAAACGGCGCCATGGCAAACACAGAAGAGCCAATAGATTCATAATACTAAGCTGCTGTAATCTAATAAGATCGCCGGCGGAGGTTCAAAACGCCGAGCACCACCAACAAGAGAAACAGGAGGGACCCGATGAGAGACACGACGATGGAGGCCGTGACCTGGCGACAGTAGGTCCCGAACACGTCGCAAACCTTCTGCCAGTTGGCGTGCGAGTTGCCTTCGTAGCCGACGACGCCGATGGCCGCAGCGGCCCCATTGCCGGAGAAGAGCAGCCCCACCATCATCACGTCGAGGACGATGATGGCCAATGAAAAGGCGTCGGTTCCGGCTTGTTTCGCAAGTGATAGCAGCAGAGACAACGCTGCATAAGCACAGGCTATGGCGTTCGACACCAGGAAGTATCTTGACAAAAGTGAAAAATCAATAAAACCCAGTTAATTTAGTGATCTCAACCAATGGATAACAAGTTATCAACTAAAGGGTAGTACTTTTAGGAGGTCTATTTACATGAATGATGTTGTGTTGTTGTTGGTGGTGATGTGGTCTAGTGTTCGATCCTCTCCTCCTTACCTCCATTATAATTAATTAAGTTTCAAATCAAGATTTGGGTGGGCTGTGCTTTTCACAGTTCAAGCCCAATGGGCCCTCGTGTGAGGAGCCGTGTATAATATGTGCTGCACTAACCAGTGATCACTAGGTGCAGAAGTGCTCCCTCCTCCCAACAGAGACCACTGTGCCAGGGCAGCAGGGAACAAAGCACACCAGGTGCTGTGATGGCCATGGAAGTTTAGAACACTACTCCCTAATCAAGGGTGTTTTCTGGGTAAAAAAACACTCCCCAAACCATGCTTTATATTGTTGTCATTTTGTTGTACACTTGACACCAGAAATTACTCTAAAACAGTTCTACTGCAACTCATTAAAGCTCAACAACCAAACATCAGTTAATTATGAGGTGAATTGGTGAATCAAGCTAAGGTGGTCAAGGGTTGCAGTAACAAGCTTAGCTGCAAAATTTATCCAGACAAGCAAAGAATTCCACTACATATAAAGATAAATATATATATATATATAGTTATATCAAAGCATCTTCTGTTTGTTCTTTTTGCCACTGGGTTCATATATAGACATTAAGTTTCATGTCCAAGCTGCCCAACCAAGAGAGGGGGATAAATCTTCAAGCCCAAAAGCTATAAATACCAAATCTGCTATGTTTTCAGCAAAGCTGAGATGAATGCCTAAATAAATGAGATTTGAGTAAACGGGAAAGGGAAGAAGATAAGGTATCTGAGTTCAAACCAAAAATAACAAAAGAAGAGGGAGAATAATGAGAAGGATGCTTACACCAAAGCAGAGGAGTAGCGAGACTTAGCAGTAACAGAAATTTTGTAGGGTGAAAGGTTAGGGAGGAGGGGGAAAGAGACAACCTTAGTCTCCCTAGCAACACCCATCACGGTGGCCGCCACCAGGGTTGTGGCCAAAGCCAGTAGTCGAAGTAGGAAGTCCGACGACCTCACACCTCTTGGGTTAGCCACTTCAGTCCCCTTCCCTCCGCTCTCAATCCCCCCTTTTCCTTCCACAGTATTGGCAGCCTTATATTGGGTCTGGCTGCTCTCCATTTCCTACGCTCTTGCAAGAATTTTCTTCTGCAACTCCTTTGCTGACAAAGTGGCTTCACTGCTTGTAAAGTAGTATATATATATCAGAGAGAAATAGAGGAATATATAGAGTTATATGGAGAGGAGCTGGATGGTAGTTGTGATAAATAATTAATTTATTAGGCCATTGCTTATTTGGGTTTGTATTAAAACATTTTTCCCTGATATTCCTCAAGTTATAAATTTTAACCATTGACTTAGACTCCATGGAAGTACCATCGAGATTCACATCAATTGACTAAGCTTACCTTCTCACAAGGGAGGAAGTTATAATCTAAATGGGTAAATCCACTTTGAATTACTGAGCTAGAACTAGACTGACTGACTTTAGACCTTAGACTTTTCTCATTTCAACCATGTGGAGGGTTGATTTGGTTAATTTTGACCACCCATCATTTAATGAATGGGAGAATGAATTGAACTACATATATATAATTCATTGCAAGATTGATCATTTAGGTTAGTAATAAACACCAACAAACAAAACCCCAACTGGGTCCTTTCTTGAGATCTGTAAAGATCTTTCCACCTCGTCTGCTCCTCTGTATCTCATTCGTTGACTTTAACAAGATATGATTAGTGTTTGTGAAATGACCACGCAACCTTTCTTGTATATATTTTAGTCATCTACCAGTTTTATTTTATTCTATGGGGAAGGCTCCCTAAAGATGTCAGCTGATGAGTGATGAACTAGATTGCTGCATGTACTGCCATTTTATCTATTATTACAGTCTCCTGGGTGGAATATAATACTGATGTGGCTCTTTCAGACCATCTATCATACGCTGGGCTTGCATTAGATATGATCAAAAGATGTTAATTCTAGTTCCATTCAACCCTATCATCTCCTACTGTAAAGCAATGGTTGCTGTTGATTTCTCAAATCTTGAGTGATTTGAGAGACACCCATAAGCAATAATAAGATTATAGGAGATGATAATTAAGTGGTTTGTTGGGCTGAAACTTCCACATTTGGATGAGAGCTATTTGAGCAAGAATCCGTTTAGTCTATCATGCTGAAATCCTGGGGCTGAGACTCATATATTCAAGAGACTTGCCTTGTTAAAATATCCCTTGTATATGATGACAAATGTAGTCTACCTAGTATGGAAATAGTTCAGTCTATGGGTTAGCCAATAGCCATTACTACTATACTACTTTTAGGGTTTGGCTTTTCAAAGAGATTACATCTTCATCCAACTAGTAATGATGATAAAAAGAACCTTTCATAAAGAAGAAGAAGAAGAAGAAGAAAGCAATCGCATGACTACAACTATATTTTGGAGTGAAGGAGAGATAAACACAATAATCAATCCACCCATTTGCATGTTAGTTGTCTCAAATAAATGTTCAACCCATCCATACCTTATGTTAAAATCGAATTAATTATAATGGGGTAATTAATTAACAAGGATAGAACACTGGACCACTTAATCAAACGTTGTTAATACTATCTTAAAGAACCATTCAACCTAAAAGCTTAAGTTGAAAGAGCTTTTACATTCATTGAACTGCTATAAGAACCGACAATGGTTGAGCGTGAGTGTTCCAGATGAGCTATACCTAGGGTAACTTCACTCAAAAATCATAAAAATGGCATTAGGCCGGAATGCTCATGTCTGCATTCCGAATTTTTACCAAGCATAACTTCTACATTTTTCATGTGAGGCCCATCTTGAAATGCGAGAAGCTGCTATGCGAAAGCCTTCCCAAACAGGCACTTATTCTCTACATAGAGCACTTCTTTTATTGGGTCGAGCATGATGACATTAACCTCCAATTTTATTAGGGTTGCAAATGAATCAGATTAGTTAATCTGATTTTAATTTTGAATTTGATTTATTCAAGTCAGATTAAAATATCCATTTAGTACTAGATCAAATGGGATCTGAAAACATGACCCATTTACTAATTGAATTGAATTTGGATCATGCTAAACCATCCGCTAGGACTAATTTGATCTTATAAGATTATATTATAAACATAGTCATATTGAATTTTATATTTAGATAAATTTATTTTTACTATTAAATTTATAAATTTATGTTAACTTTACATAAATTTACTGTCATTTTACCCCCTATATCCGAAGAGGGAATTAGTGCTTAATAAGGTGAAATTCCTATGGCTGAGAAGAGATCTATTCTAATTAGCTGATGGGTCTCACCCCAGAAAAGATCCAACAAAGAAATTCCACTTGATGGGTCCCACGTGAGAAAATATCTAAGCACAAAGAAACAGCCTAATCAGTCAATCCTATAGGCATGTTCCAGTTTAATTTGGCGCTTTTGAAGAATTTTTAACAAAAGTACAAAACCATTTTCTTTTTTCGTACTTGTGCTTTTTTGTTTTTTGGTATGATAATTGGAGACCACAAATGGCAATGGAAATTTTCTTCTAGTTAAAAGTGGGAAATTGTGTATATCTCCTCCCAAAATGGCAAGGATATTGTTATAATTAAGGGAGGATGGCAACAGGGCGAGTTTGATGAGGATTTTATAAATTTAGATTTTATTTTTCCTAAATTTCTCAATCTATATCTGTCCAAGAACTATAGTTTTGGATTTTGAAAACCTACATTCAAGGGTAGGGTGGATTGGGTTTAAACCCGTATCTAATTTCTTATTATTTTGTGTTATAAGTAAAATATCATAAATAAGTATCAAAATTTTAATTATTTGATTAAGATATGTAAAAAAAAAAATATAAACTATCAATTGTCCTTTACATAAAATTTAAAATATTATTAAATCAACACCTAATAAATAAACTATGCTCTCCAACAATATTTGGATTAGGGAAAGTTGGGTTTAGTCTAATACCGTACCCTATTAGTACCCATATAGGTTATATAATCCCATCCTTATAAAACAACTAATTGGAGATTATAATGAGAATTAGTGGAAAGCAACCTCCCGGTATGGTTTGGTTTGGAGGAGCTTAGTGAAGATGACTGCTGACGAGTATGAAACTTGTAAATTTTTATGTAGATAAAGTAGTTTAGGCTAGGAAAAGGTGCTAAGAGAGTAAGAGTACAAAAGGCATAGATAGAGAGGTAGAGGAAGTAGGGAGAGGAATTTGGTTTGATTGCTGATCTTTAGGCAGTGTTTGGTTGCAGCATTAGTATAAAAACATGGGAGTGCAGATGAAAAAAAAAATGCAAATTCTCATTCAACTTTGTTTTGGGTTTTAGTTTATTCTGCTTCCTGTCTTAATTTACGTTATTTGTACTGCAATCAAACAAAATAAGCTAAAATTTAAAACAAAAATAAGTCATAATTTACACTCAAATCATTTACACTGTCATAATTTTGCATCAGTGCGGATATATTTGCATTGCAACCAAATACAGCCTTAAATTCCTTCTTTGTTTGGGTTAGGGTGTCTTAGAGATGTTTTTTGTACATTTTTTGTTTTAATTGGTTTTATCCTGAGCCAATTTCTTTCTGTCCTGTTGGCTTTCTTCTTTCATGGGTAGGGGGTGCTTGGGCTACGACGAATCAGTCCTCAACCGATTATTAATCAGATCTGTAAGTTAGACCCTGATCAAATTGAACCAGTCCTCAACCCAATTAATTGGGCTGACCCGGCATCTATAATTAGTTATGATAATATCAATTTAGAACTTTATTTTTAACAATATAATCTTAATAAAAATAATAATTAGTGTATGCATATACGATCAGTTTGGGTTTTAATCAGTTCAGAATGACAATAGGAATTTATCCTGATTCATTAATTATTAATCGGGATACAAATCACAGGACCAAAACCGATGTAACCGGTTTGGTATATTTGGTTTTATTGGTTAGACCCATCCCATTGATAGCCCTATTTATACAGTATAGACCTAGCAATCGGGTTGGGTGGGTCGGGTTCGGGTTGGGTCAAGATATTTCGGGTTGATTTTGGGTCGGATTGAATTTCGGGTTGGGTTGTCAAGTGCTCGACCCTAATCCTAAATGTTTGGGTTAGGGTTGACCCATGGGTCAATTCGGGTCATCCCAAAAAATAATTGAAATTTAAAAAAATTATATGAAAAATGTCAAAATTAAAAGAATTAACCTTAAAATTTCAAATATAAAATAAAGACTTGAACATTTAACAATTTAAAGAGTAAACAATAAAAAGTAAAGACTAACTAGAAAAGAATTAAAGAGTGAAAACTTCTAACAATACATAAATAGTTCCAATTAGACTTGACAATCGGGTCAACGGGTTGATCCATGACCCAACCCAACCCAGTTTTTTGGGTCGGGTCGGGTCGTTTTCGCATTCGGGTTGCTAAATATGAGACCCTGACCCTATTTTTTTGGGTTGGGTTTACGGGTTGGGTCAACTTTTTGCCAGGTCTACAGTTGAATGTTAAGAGTTGGTTTAATTTTAAGGCTGTGTTTAGTTTGAAGAAAAAAATAGGGAAAGGAAAAGAAAGATAAGAAAATCTTTACAAACCATGTATAGGTTTTCTCTATCTTTCACTTCAAACCAAACATTAGTGAAAAGCAAGGAATTTGATATGGCTTTAATCGGAAGAAGATACCAATGTTCATGTTGATAGTAGTCCATGCTGTCTTGCCTGCATAGATAGACAGCTAAAGTTTTCTTGGCATCAATTAACAAGAATCAAAATATCGATACACCCAATACCTAAAAATGGGTATCAGTGCATATCAATATCATCGATACTCGTCTTTTTTTTTATTTTAAATGCCAGAAAGAGCTAGGGATATATAACTTTTATTAATCCCAAACTTTCAAAACCCCCAACCCTATTTGCATCGATGCATCTATACGGTTCGGGGTCCATTGGTATAGATGCAATGCGCAGAATATGTATTGATACTTTAATCCTTGCCTACAATTTCCTTTATAAAAAATTTGCATAATTGCATGTTGGAACACAAGTTACATTCGGTCAAGATGTCGATAATAGCATGTACATAATGTTTAGAAGTTTCCAAGAATAAAACACGAAAGCAAGATGTGGTCGATCGCAAGATGATGTGACAATAGGATTTTCTACAAGCAAAAACTCTATACACACTCTCAAAGCTTGAAAATCTAATATCATATAGGGAATACACAAATATCTCTCCATAAATTTAACATACATGCATGTATGAGAGATATTCCCAATGTATGGCTAGATGCTATATTGATAGAATTTTTGCTTGGTGGAGATCGGAGCTCCAAAATGACCTCACCTCATGAGTAGGAATGACAACGGGGCGGGGCAAGGCCATGTTTTGCCTATCCCGTACCCAACCCCAAATTCAAATTCCTCGCCGCCCTGAACCCCGATGGGGCTAAAAATCCTAACCCCATCCCCACCCTGCACGGAACAGGGATCCCCAACTTTGCCCTACCCTACCCTACCCTACCCTGGTGATTCTTACTTGTATACTTATGATTTTTTTTTTTTTGCTTTTTTTGAAACCTACCTAAAACTATTTTATGTTATATAATATAATATGGTATAGTATATTATATAATACTATACTATACTATAATATAATATATATTACCAATTATTAATAATTATATATGTTATTTCTATAATATAGTCAGAATAGGATGGACAAATACCACCCCCACCCCATCCCCAACCCCAAAGTTTCGGGTTTTCCCCAAACCCTGATGAATGGTCAAAAAACCTACTCCGATCAAAGTGGGGCCCATGGGTGCGGGTCAAATTGCCATCTCTACTCATGAGAAAAAACAAGTGAACTTAAAAGATAACATGATGGCGAGTCATACACTTATATGGTAATGGTGGATATGCATGCATATATGTGTCAATAGTACTTGATCCACACGAGCCAACATATAAGCTAGGTCACGTAACCATCGATCCTTGGTCAGTGGTCCAGCTGCCAGCTTTGCAATGGAATAACCTACTACTTAAGTGGAAACTCTAGGATCATATAATCCACTACTGCTCACTTGCCTTCTTTTCAGGCCATGGATGGACCTCTTTGTATTTAATATTGCT
Organism: Nelumbo nucifera; assembly: GCF_055504915.1. Taxonomy (NCBI): domain Eukaryota; kingdom Viridiplantae; phylum Streptophyta; class Magnoliopsida; order Proteales; family Nelumbonaceae; genus Nelumbo; species Nelumbo nucifera. Next base: position 99,584,513 of record NC_142651.1, read on the forward strand.
AGATCTCTGAGCATCAAATAGATTTAATGCAATGGTAGAATAGGGTTCATGTAGCCGACCCCATTAATTTTCCACAGAGAGAGGAGCCCCCTTGAATATATATTTGATAGCTAGGGGTGCAACTTGGGTTAGCATATTTGGCCCAAGTTGGCATTTTACACCAGATCGAGTTCATATTTTCAAGTCTGGCCCATTCAAGTTTTGACATAAGCCTAAATTGAGTTTGCCCAAGTTGCACCCCTAGTATTTGATAATTTATGATAGATAAAGATAAAGGTGGTGTTTGGCATGTCTTTTTGGAGTATCTTTTAATATGCAGGAACATGGTTTTTAAAACCGACCTGGTGACCGAATCGGTCAGGGGTTCGGTTACCAGGTCGAATGGTCCGACCATTTGAACCGAATGCTCAGCCCGTTCTAACAACAAAATAAAAAATGGTCAAAACCATTCGAACAGTTAACTGCCCAGTTCAACGGTTCGCTGACCAAAATCAACGGTTTTGGGGGGAAATCCGATTTTTGGGAAAAACGGTTTGGCCTGAACCCAACCCTAACCTAACCTGAAAAAGTTGGACTAGGTTGGGCGGGTTGATGTTCGGGTTAGGCTTAGGGTTAAAATTCATGAACCCGACTTTACTTCGGGTTGGTTAGGGTTGACCCCTTAGCCAACTCCACCCAACCCGAACCCGACTCTATAGTACATTTCAAATATAAATATATGTTATATGTAATATATAGCATACATTGATTTGTTTAGATGCATGATATTTGTATAGCCCCCACCACATAGTATCATGTATTTCTTTTAAGATAATCACTTCACTTAATCCTAATCAGAAAGACTAAAACCTTAATAACATTATTTTATGTTTTTTGAAAAATTTATTATTCATCTCCTTTATGTTGTTTACCGCCCAAGAAAGATCTATCGTAAGTCATAACTCATAATAAACTATAGTTATTTCTAACACTTGTTTTTCTGAATTTTGTACCAAAAGAACAAAAAAACATCAACAAACAAATACTAATGAAACATAGGACTAATATGGGTAGTGAAAGTTGAGTTAAGATAAAAAATCGAAAAATCCTATGAGGTTTTGAGGGATGAGAATAAGGTTGGGTTGGGCCCAACCCAACCCAAAATTGGCTTCGGGTTGGATTAGGGTTGAAGGGATTTAGTTAGTGTTAGGGTTAGGGTTGGGGTTTAGAACTTAGGGTTGGGCTAGGGTTGGCCTCAACCCGTCCTAACCCGGCCCGACTTGCAGCCCTAGAAAATGAAACTGGTCACCTGACTGGCTCCTGGTTTTTCGGTCTGACCATCCGGTCCGGTCCGATTTTGAAAACCATGTGCAGGAAGTTCAAAAGATTGAAAAAATGGTCTTTTCCGTTTGGTATCACATGGACCGAAATACGCAAAGATGAGCATATGGAAAGATCAATCCAAAAACCAGGAAGCTTTAAATGAAGCTTTTCGTCTTTCTATGTTGAAAATAGCCTTCTCAACTGTTGTTAATAGCCCATTAGACCATGATGCAAAACCAAACAGTGATCTTTAAAGACAAGACCCCAAAAGCTTAGTGCGTCTCTTGTCTACTAGAATGTTGAAAGATCTACCTTAAAGACTTGCTAAATAGCTCCAAAACAATGGGGCTATACCACAGTAAATGTACCACTGACAAAATTAAACTCTAAACATATCTACAAATATGCAATAATGCAATCCATGGACGATAATCAAATTCAATTTTGAAGTAATTAATTAATTCAAAATTTTCAAGTGTATTTTGGATTAGGGAAAATTCCTGATTAGTACCTTGTACTTTGGGTCCAGTGCCACTTTGGTCCCCGAACTTTAAAATGTGACAATTCAGTATCCGATCTTTCAAAACATGTCAATCCAGTACCTACCATTAACCAGCTGTTAACCAGCCGTTAAGTGGCATTTTAAAAAGACACAAATGCCCTTTGAGTGTCATCTAATTTTCTTTATCAACCATCCAAAAGTTGACAAAAAATTAACAATCCCAAATCATTGCTTCCTCTGTTCAAGAAAGTTGGGCACACGTCTCAATGGGCATTTTGGACCCCAAATTTCTTGAATAAAAGAAGTAAGGATTTAGGACTATTAATTTTTTGTTAATGTTTGGATGGGTGATAAAGAAAATTAGATGACACTCGAAGGGCATTTGTGTCTTTTGAAAGTTCGGGTATTGAATTGTCGCATTTTAAAGTTCAGGGACCAAAGTGGCACTAGGCCCAAAGTACAAGGTACTAATCGGGAATTTTCCCTTTGGATTACTTAGATATCTCTTTAGTTTGACTTGGTGTCAAAACAAAAGGTCCTTTGAGAAAATTAAAGAAAAATAAGGAAGTGATAATATACTGAACTTGGAAGTGTCTCATTTAGGAAGTTCTATAAATGCTGCACACTCCATGGGCGTGTTTGGAAAAATATGAATTCAATTAATTATAGAATTATATATAGGCAGAATCTATGGTGCATATCCGATACACTATGTAACAAAAAACGTGATTGGGTTGAATGCGATAGTAACTACATCTTGTTAAACATGAAAATATACTCTATGAAACATGAATCAATGAAAAGTAACGAGACTTTAATGTGATTGGTTGAGATCTAGATTTAGCACATAGCGAATATTAGTGAATGCATCGTAGTTGAACTCATATATATAATAAGGCTTGATTAAGAATATTCATAAATATAGCTTTCTTATGCACATCGTTACCTAATTCCACTCCTGTTGCTGCTGATGCATTATAGCAAATGATATATCATCTGTAATGCTAATCCAGTCCCAAGGGACCATCATTTTTTTCTGATCCATAGCATTGACCACATGCTTTGGGATTCATATACATCACTCTTTGGGAATGTTTGAAGAGTTCGGATCTCTTACACTTAGGCTGTTGTGTTGTACAAACCTATACAAGGTTTGTAAAGGTTTTCCTACCTTTTCCTTCCTTTCCCTATTTTTTCCTTTAAACCAAACATAGCATTAATGTCTTGTACTAAGATGTACATTAACCAATGAAAATTCATCAAAATTTATGGGCGATTTGATCGATATGTCAAATTCTTAAAAATTAGCATCTTCCACTATCAAAACCACCTACATTCATTATTCCCTACCTTTCCGAAAGAGGTGGTAAATTAAACCTTGCCACATTAAAGCATCTTCTGGAGGAGGGGTTCCAAAGTCCATCTGGCAATGGAACAGTGTAATGTCTGTGCATTAAAGGCCACTGACAAAGGGCTTCTCTTCCATGAATATAATAAGCCTTGAATTGCTGATGTGTTGTATAGGAGTTGAGATCTTCTGCAAACTAAACACCTTCCAACCCTCCACCAACCTGATCTAACACCACATATCTTACTATAAGAATGGTGATGGAGCGCAATCTGACCGGTCCTAGCTGTCAATGGTCTTGCCTCTGGTTGGAGCAAAAAGTGCCTGAAACGGAGAAGAAAGCGAGTAATCTCCGGGGAGGAACTTGGTGAGAGTGCTTCGAAGCTCAAGTTAATATTTCCTCAAAGGCAAGATAAAAAATCAGATAGCGCAAAGTTATCACATACCTCCTTCTTGGGGAGGAAGAGAGCCTTTTATAACCACTTCGCGCACTCACTCGCAAGCTCCTGTCAAGTCGGGTATCATTACCTCAGCACTTCTGCCAGTTTGGGTGTCATCACCTCTGTTGGGGCAGACAACCGCCACTACTCTCTTTGTCGGAGCCGTCTCTGTGACCGGAGGTGGCGGTGGCAGGTGGCCGTTGAAGTGCGGTTATCAAGTGTCAGATCCTAAATCAGTCAGGTGCGCCGCCTCAGGATACGGACTCCTTTGGTGTCAGGTCAGGTACGGTCGTTCAGTTCGACGTCTTGGAGACGAAGTGCTGGAGTGGTGTGCGAGGTGAAGTCTTGAGTTCGGATAGAGGTGTGGCCCGAACTGCCCTGGGGCGGGCCAGTTCGGGTTGTTGCCCTTTGCGCTCCTCGTAAGGCTCGGGGTCAAAGGGAGAGTTCGGACTCCTTTTAGGAAGCTCGAACCACTGGTTCCTCCTTTCAGAGCTCACGCCTTGAACGTACTGCCGTGCCGAGCTGTTGCCTCTGCCACGTATTGAGTGGTTAAGAGGTCGGGCCAAATCTTCCTTCATCAAATGGGATTCACATAAAGTGGAACCCACCATGTATGAAATGTGCGGTGTGAGATTATGTTCATAAAGGGTTGGAGAAAGTTACCAAATTAAAAGAGGATAACAAGGGAAAGAGTGATGATGATCCAGGCCTAGGGGGACAGCCTTGATGCCATGAGGTGGGCTCTAAGCTATAAAATGGGCCTAATTTAGGGCCCATTATTTCATTCCCGTGTTCCAAAAAGATTGTCTTATATCTAAAAGTCTCTTGGCCCATTCAGAAGAACTGTCCATTTTCTGATATAAAAACAAAAAAAAATAATAAATAATTTGAGCAATACCAGGCGGCTCATGCTCTAATCCAGTATCCTCTCACTATCCCATGAGCACTGTTTAGGGATAAGGTTGAGCCACCCAGCTGGCTATTTTGTTTTTCTTCCCAAATCCCAACCCTTGGAGAATGACATGAGCCTACAAAATGAAGATTTTTTTTTGGAGTTCTAACTTTTGTGCATTATCCAATTTTGGGTTGGAATCATTTAAATCAAAATTAATTTGGATAGATTGGATGGATCAATAAAATATATTGAATTGGACTAGTCCAAATTTAATGGTCTAAAGTGTATTGAATTGGATTGGACCTCGTCCATCCGTTGGGTGAGATTGAACCAACATCCTGTCCATTGATAGAAGAAAAGAATACAAGTGTCAGTGGATTAGCTTTGGGTTGAAAGTGAAACCTATCTAAATTAAAACCAATTTGAACAGATTAGACGATTTAAACATTGAATTGGACTGATCCAAAATGGTCCAGAGTCATCAGGTTGGATTGGACCTGCTCCATCTCTAATGGACTCATATCTAATTGACACCCTACACTTGGTAAAATGTTATTGTCCAATTAAGTAATGTTCAGTATTTAGCCACTCTAATTACAAGTTATAGATGGGAGCTAGTGTATCTATTATACCAATAAGATCTGCTACCCACAAGACACTACCAACACAGTTTCCAACATGATCCACAACCGCACATCTTAAACATGTTTCATATTTGGATGTTGTCATTGATGGAGTGTACTTGAGATGTGCAGCTATAGATCATGTTGGAAGTTCTGTAGGTAGCTTCTTGTGCATAGCAAATCTAGGCAATATTTTGGTACACGCTTCTTTACTAGTGACCCAACTATCAGAGCCAGAGCCCAGATCTGCTGATCACAAAACTTTGTATGTACACATCTACAGCCACACATTAGAAACATCTCTTGTACTATTTATAGTCATTCAGCGGGAGATATTTCCAGTGTACAGCTGTACTGTCAGGTGCACACGGATGCAACCAGCATTTTGTGATCAGTGAATCCAGAGCAGGGATGGCAATTTTCCCATCCCCACTGGGTATCCGGCCTCCCCAACCTGATGGGGTCAGGGATGGGGAGTGAAAGAGTTCGGCTTCAGTCAAGGCAAGGTCCATTCGGGCAGCTTTTTCTGCGTTGCATTGAGAATATATCCCTACTTATGTGTTTTATTTTATGGGAAGATATTCTCAATGCAAGGTTGAAAAAGGCTGTTAAAACGGTGTGGGCACAGATTTGCCCTGATGGAAGCCAATCTTGAGTGAAATCCCAGACCTGACCCATCCCTGATTATATATATATATATATATATATATATATATATATATATATATATATATATTAAATATAATAATATATTATTTATACTCTCTCTCTCTCTCTCTCTATATATATATATACTTTTAATTAAAAAAAAAATCGAAGATTTGAGCCTGCATGCAGAACCCATCTTGAAGGATTGGGGATGGAGAATAACTTTTATCCTCGGTGGGGGTTGAGGTCGGTGACAGGAATTTATTTCAAAATCGGAATCAGGAAAAATATGCCTCATCCCAAACCCGCCCTGTTGTCAATCCTAAACAAGAAAAAAGAAAAGAGGAATTTTCTGTACTTGGCCTAATATACTTCAAAAATGCTAACTTTACACGCACATGGAGTGTGCAGCATTTACAGAACTTCCTAAATGAGACACTTCCAACCAAAGGCACAGGCGTCTGATTTAGTCCATGTTTGGTTTGACAGAAAACAAGAGATATTAAGAGAAAAAAACTGAAAGCCGAAGGAAAGTTTGCCAAACTAAACACAGCCTTATGGGGTGTAAGATTAGTATTGTATTATCATATCAAAATCACATAAAAAAGCAACACAGATAGAATTTTAGCTCAAATCGGATATTACTCCCTTTTTCTGCCACCCTTAGCTAACTAACTTCGATATAGGTCACTTCAGATTTTGATTATGACTTTATAGCCAAGAGATGGGGAAAAAGATAAAACCAAGAGGATAGATAGAAGGAGCCAGAGAGGACAGAGAAGGGTGGGGGAAGAAAGATGAATAAGATATAATTGAAGAAAAAGCATGAGCATGTCATATCATCAATTATATCAGAAGGAAGAGAAGAGAAGAAGAGAAAGAAGAAAGAAGAACAGAACATTTTGGTGTTTGGAATTTAAAACAATTGTGGGCCCGGCTTTGTTTTATTATGGAGTCCAGATCATCTGTCAATAAAGCACGTTTAGTTTGCAAAGGTGGTCAAAGACTCACGACAGATGTGATTGCAATAAAAACAATTTAGAAAACTCTGTTGACATTTATTTTTAAATGTTAACATAATATGAAAATCAAGCATGTTCATCAACTTCTATTTCTATGCACATCAGACTTCTAATATTAATTGCTTTTTATTTTTTTTATTTTTGCATTTTTTAAAATTTTTTAAACAAAAATTAAATATGGGGATATTTAAGTTCACCAGCGATCACAATTAAGAAACCGAATGTGATGTGGGAATCTATTTAACATCTAACGGGTCTTTTACTAGATTCAAGGGGTTTTTATAGATGAATCCACCCTTAGAATGGAGTTAAGATTTTTAGGGATGGACTGAATCCGGTCCGTGGATTGATGTCAAATTCATGGGCAGGATGCGATTTATAGGGGGGCTATTAGTAGAGTAGGAGGGGGCTGCAATTCAGATTTCTGAGGTGAATTGCAGTCCACTTATCCTTAGATTAAAAGGGACTGGTCCTGAACCCTATTCAATCTAAATTTGAGTTTTATCCTAAAAAGTGTTGGTAAATTTACTAACAAAAAATTCAAGGAAAAAAAAAAAGATTTTGTCTTATTTATATTTTAGGTAGTGGATCTGCTATACAAATCATGATTTTTAAAACCAAATCGGTCAAGGGTCCAGTTACCAATTCGAACGGCTGGCCCGTTCTAACAAAAAAATAAAAAAAAATTAAAACATTGAAAAACGGTCAAAACCATTCGAACAATTTAAATGGTTCAAACGGTTAACCGGCTGGTTCAGCAGTTTGTTGACCAAAATCAAAAGTTTTGTGGAAAAAAGAGGGTTTGGGAAAAAAGCGAGTTCAGCGATTCCCGATTTTTCTGGTCCAGCCGTCCAATTCGATCCGATTTTGAAAACCATGATACAAATAGGAATATAGGATGGGGCCCATGGAAGACCTCTCATAATTTGAGACTAAAGGCGATGTCTTCTATCAGGGGTGTATTCATACTTTGCACCACACGCTTTTTTTTTGTTCCCCCAATTATGAAATTAACTCCATCCACAATCCTCGCTGGACATAAAATTTGTTCTCTATTCCCGATCCTTGATAAGGATGGGTTCACCGTGGGACCCGAATCTTTAAAATTTTTTAGATAATAGTATTTTTTATGAAAATAAATTTACTTAAAATAAATAAAAAAAATAAATTATAATAACATTTTAAATATGTTTTGATATATACAATATACATTTAATATAAATAACATTTAAATAAATAAATATATATATATATATTTATATATAAATATATAATCAGGCTCGGGGTGGGGTGGGGACCTCAATCCCCATCCCCAACCCCGACCAGGGATTCTTATTAATTTCCGTTTTCATCCCCGCCCCACCAAAGCAATCCCTATCTCCGAGCCAATGGAGTCTGAGAACTCGGGTCCCCATCGGGGATGGAGAAATTGCCATTCCTAACCTTGATTAACATATAAAAGAAAAAGGTTCCGGTATTGTCCTTAAAAAGGTGTATTGGCAAGGTATCAATATAATACAATGTGCCCAATATAAGATGTATCATATCAATACTTTAAACCTTTGATTAGAAAACTCATTTCATCACCGGGAGTTCTCTAACTATATTTTAATTTAAAAAACCCATCCTTGAGCTCGTAAGAAATGGTATTTCTAATTACCACATGCATGATACATCAACTCTTCCATTTCCAAATTTCTTCACATATGACAAAGAAACAAAGTGAAATTTTGTAGGATTTATTATGTGTTAAATCATTGTGGGAAGAACCGTAAGATTGTAACACGTGGCAATTAAAGCAATTATAATCAATACCAGACCATTATGCAGAGTAGGTAAAAGGTTTGATAGTTAAGGAGGTGGCATTCTGATGAAATGCACATGCTAAATAGGAAGCAGATATGTAGGGCAGTAGGGCATTAAATAACCAAATTGACAATAGATGGGGAGATATTGCACAGCTGCAAGGGTCTGTGAGGACCATTTTGTTGAAGTGGTGTGGTTTGCCACTCATATAGTTGATGGGCTTATTGTTGGGTCTATTTTTTGGCCAGCTCTTTGTTATGGGTCTTCAATTTTGTGTGTTTGGGCTTACGCCTTATATCTTCTTTTTCTTCTTTTTTCTTAATAAATTTTTATTTAGTGTAAAAAATAAGGGAAAATTCCTGATCAGTACTTTATATTTTTGCTCGAGTAACAATTTGATCCCCAAAGTTTAAAATGCGATAATTCAGTACCCAAAGTTTTAAAATGCAATAATTCAGTACCCAAACTTTCAAATACAATAATTCAGTACCCAAACTTTCAAAATGTGACAATCCAGTATCTATCGTTAACCTGTCCATTAATTAGCCGTTAAGTGACATTTGAAAAGTAAAAAATGCTATAAGAGTGCCATCTAATTCTCTTTATCAACCACCCAAACATTGACAATAAAATGAACATCCCCAAATTCTAGATTCTTCTAAGATTTGGGACTGTTCAGTTTTTTGTCAATGTTTGGATGGTTGATAAAGAGAATTAGATGGCACTCAAAGGGCATTTTTGACTTTTCAAATGTCACTTAATGGCTGATTAACGGACTGGTTAACGACAAGTACTGGATTGTCACATTTTGGAAGTTGGGGTATTAGATTGTCACATTTTGAAAGTTTGGGTACTGGATTGTCACATTTTAAAGTTCGGGGACCAAATTGTCATTTGAACCAAAGTACAAGGTATTGATCGGGAATTTTCCCAAAAGTAATGTTGTTTGTATATATACTAGCATAATATATAGTTCAATGAGGTCTTAATTATATATACTAGTGTAAAAGCATATCCATGCAAGTAAGTTTTAGCCATACATGATATATGATATTTGGATTTAACTTTAATGAATTTATGGAACCCAAGTCAAGTATCCACCTCGCATCACGGGTTATGACCAGACAATTATACCAAATTCTCTATGCTTGGAAGTCATGTCTACAATTTAGATCAATATTGTTTTAAAAAATAACCAGGAATTGAAACTGCTTTTTCTCTAGGTGGTAAATCAGTGATTTAACCGCTCAAGTCAAATGGGTCAATCTATAAAATCATAAATCATATGATAATAAAAATACAAAATTTGTACCATTTATAAAAATGAGAATGGTTGTCAGAAGACCTGATTTTTCTATTTCCACTATTGTCCCTTAGTTATCATACATGGGTTATCTGATTATCTATTTCCATTATTACCCCTATTATTGTCCCTTAGTTATTATACCTGGGTAATCCGATTATCTATTTCCATTATTACCCCTCTTTAGTTATTATTATTCCAATTACATATCTATTTCTATTATTTTCCCTCCTTAGCCATTGTATCCTAATTTCTCTATAACCATTATATATTTCTATAATCTATAATAAAAATGAGGATGGTAACAATGTTTCGTCAAAAAGCCTGATTACACTTTCCCTTTTTATAGGGATGCAATAGATCGAATTGGATTCAAATCAAGGTATATCCAAATCCAATCTGATAAATTATAGGTCAAATCCAATCCGATCAGATCTCACAAATATTGATTTAGATTCGAATTCGATAAGGACATTGGATATTCGAATTTGATCCAATCAGATTTATTTTTTTAAAATCATAAATTATTAAAAAATTAAATATAACAATTTAAATAAAGAAAAACAATAAAATGAATGTCTTTTTCAACTATTTTCATCATATATACATGTTTTTATAAAAAAATAAATAACTATAAAAATTACAAAAATATGATATAAATAATATATTGGATCCTTTTGAATCGGATAGGGGTGATCCGAATCTGATTCAGTTTTTAATCCGATCCAAAAATCCATAATGAAGATATCCAAATCCTATAAAATAGGATTAGACTTTGGATCGGATCGAATCATGATCCCTTTTTACCCTTTATGCTTTTTGTTATTCCAATATTTATTTGACCTATCATTAAATGGGATGTACACTATGAAACAAAGTTTTTTCCAATAAAAATGAATACTAACCGTTAACATACTGAATATCAACCAAAGTTGCATCCTCTAATTTTTACCTTTATCATTTTTTTGCTATTCCAATCTTTGATCTTTCATAAATGTGAAACTATAAAGTGGGCTATACCCAACACAGGCCAATCAATGTAGCAATTGGACTAGCCCATACCCCCGAGTTGTGTTGGGCTTGGGTTTTGAGGCTCGTGCATCAGCATGATATAGAACAAAAAAGTGGACCATGCTGGTATAGGCCCACAGCCCATCACAGAACAGGCTTTTATATATATATATATATATATATATATATATATATATATATATATATATATATATTCAATTTTACTGTACTATTTTGTTCAAATTATATTGTAATTTTTTTAATTTCATATATAAACAATTGTATACATCAAAATTTATATAGAATAAAATTTTAATATTTTTTCAATTTCTTTTTTATTTAGTTAATTTATTTAACTTTTCATTATTTATTTAATTTTTTAATAAAAAATCATGCCTCTCACACCCCAGCCTATGGCTAAGCCCACCTGGACTTGTGTTGTAGGCCAAACCTTGGAAGAGTTTCAGCCTTTCAAGCCAGGTAGGGCATGACCCACCCAGGACCATGTGTCGACATGGCACGGCCTGTTAAAGCATAGACAACCCGCAAAATCTTGTCATGTCGGCATGACACAACCCATTTTATATTTTCTGATGAATTAATGAAAAGTGCAAATTAGAGACAATACAAAAAAGGGCACGGAAAATAGTAAATAACACACATACAAACAAATGAGAAAATAATAGCAAAGAAATAATCATAAATTGTCAAACATCAATCAAACCACTTTCTAATGGCCTAAATCCAAGTTCTTTCCAACTTATTGTCAAATTGATATCTTCATCCCAAATTGTATTTTCTTTATCATACTTGATTTGTATTAATGAGTTTAGTTATAGTTTTAACTATTATTTTTTTCATTCATTTTCACCCGTGCATCGGCTTCTCTACTAGTAAGTATAAAAATTAGTTAAACATGCAAAATACAACTAAATATGCATGTATCTGATATTATAAATTCATTGTATTAACCAATTAATTATGGCTCGGTTGGTAAGTTTTTCTGGCTGTTTAAAGCGAAGACCTGGGATTAAATCCTGCTGCCACCAGGGTTGGAGGGTTATGGATTTGAGGAGATAGGCTACCCTGTTATGTTAACAAGCAAAAAAATATATATAAAAAGAAAAAAAAATCATTGTATTAAACAAAATAAGTGTAAAAAACAAAAATTATTATAATAAATAATGAAAATGACTAAAAAAATGCAGAAAAAAAAGAGATATTTAATGTCTAAGCCATGGATCAAATGGCTCGACAGTTCCACACATTTTTCTCTCTAAGCAGATGGCGATTCAAGGGTTCGACTGGTCCAAATTGGCAAGGTCAATGATAGGTTCTTTCTCTGGGTACCTTTTTCCTCCTCATTTTCTATAGATGTTTTTTTTTATTTTTTTTTTACTCCTAGTACTATTTTCTGATATTTTAGAAATCATTAGGTTAAGTGAGATCCCAATTGGAAGGAATGGCTTGTCTTTATGTTATACACAGACCTTCATTTGTGTTTAAAGCTCAATTTGAGTCAACTATTGACCCTAGGTGGAGCTCTCTTCTCCATGGTGTTTGGAAGCGTGGGTGTTTTTTGAGACCGATTTTCAAGAAAAAATGCCCATGCTTCCAAAACCTGTTTTTCACAAAAAAAAATGTTTCTGCCACATAGGCAGTGAGCAATACTATGCTGTTTGATAAGGTGATTTTCATCACTGTTTTTCATGTATGTACTGACAAGTAAACACCACATAACATACACATCAGTCAACCGTTGGGGGAAACAGTTTACCAATGCATGAAACGCCAAATTTGACATTTCATGCATCGGTGGAGTCCCAATTTTTGAGGCATGCCCAATTTTTTAATAATTGGTTGAACCAAACAATGAAATACATAGGCGTTTATTATGTAGATCCAACGTGGCACCGTTTTTTTGAAAAACGGCCATGGTTCCAAACCCCCTCATTAGTCCCTCACTAAAATAGAGATTTAATTAGAGAATACAGACCAAGACTGTTCATTGCCTGACATGTTTGATTGCATTCTTTCCTAAGCTCTCTCTCTCTCTCTCTCTCATTAAACAGGAATGAATAACTAATTGTTTCTAAACTATTTTTTATTGGTTTTTTAGTTTTCTTTACCAACTCTTCGACCTATGATTCACTATCCCTCTCTCTTGAATTTTGAAAGAATCTCCCACTTGTCACTGTTCCAACTGTACAGATGAATAAAAACTTCTGAAGGGGAGGAATATATAAAAACTCTGAAGTGTTGGTAATATACTACAATATTTCATATAAGAAATTTGGTGTAAAACATAGGATCGGTTTGGTTTGCAGGAATAAGGGTTTGGGTTCAGAATAGAAATGTCTCATTTCTAATGGAAAGGCATTCCCCCATTTGAAGGAATGATCATTCCCTCCTCCCTTAGAAATGAGAATCCATTCCAATTGATTCTAATTCCCATTTGAACCAAATAAGCAGAGAAATAGGCTGCATTCCAATTTCAATTCCTGACTATAAATCAAACGGACCTGTAGTGCAATGTGTTTGAGTCTTTGTTTGAATTATTCTCTCTATATATATTTATGAGAGAGAAACTCTTCAAACTATATTAGCTGCCATTATTATTAAAGAAGACTTTGCGAGTTAACTGTTGAGATAAGGAGCCAAAAAAGAACCAAGAATCGTACAAATGGAAGCAAGATACGGGGTCCAACAAAATAGCTTCACTTCTATTCATGGTAAGTTTTCATCCCAAAAAGCCTCTCCCAGTCCCACAGACCATGCATGATCAATGCTTTCAACCCGCTGTTGACCTGCCAATTGAATTGTTTGAACTGTCACCCGGTCAGGATTTTGGGTTCAGTTCAGTCAAGACCTGTCAGATGGTCAAATACCGTTGCCTTGGTCAAGAACCGTTTGGCCCGGATGGTTCGACCACTAACACGTGCGACCTAGTGCCTGGGATGCGGGTTGCATACACAATGAGTACAAACTTTTGGAGGCCATAACTTTGCACTCCGATGCCTGATTGGGGTGATTCTTTTTATTTTTTATTTTGGGTAACTTTTCGAGATCTATGTCCCATAGAGGCATAGGCGCCTTGCCCCGCTATTTTCATAAAAAATAATCATTTTTGGCCTCAAATTACAATTTATAATATTTTTTATAAATAAAAATAAAAAATATAAATCAAATATAAAATAATACATATAATATATCTATAACATATTTATACATTGTTTATTGCTAAGACGATTCGGCCTCCAATAAGGCTTAAAAGCTTCTGCCTTCTCGTCCACACTTAAACAGCCTGGATTATCACATGTTTTGTCATTAATGACTCACAACCCAGAGGCAAAGACGATTCGGCCTACAATAAGGCTTAAAAGCTTCTGCCTTCTCGTCCACACTTAAACAGCCTGGATTATCACATGTTTTGTCATTAATTTGGAATTCTGTACACATCTACACCAGGCTGGCAAGGGGTTATTGAAGCGGTCAACAAGGAACCAAACTCTAGTCAGGCCATTATCCAACGACATCAAATCAACCTCCCACAACGTCTCACAGCACATTCCCACTGTGTATTAGAAACATCTCTTAATGATAATATCAGAAATGATGATATCATCATTTGAAGATATTTCCAATACATTAGCCCGGATGTTTTGGAGAACAATCTTATGGGAGGTCTGGTTTGAACTCTTATCCAGCCATATCCCTACAGTCAGGTGGAGAGAGAGAGAGAGGAGGGAGGCATGTGCTTTTCACATGAAAGCAATAGGTTAGTCTAAACATTGAACAATTAACTCCTCAACCAAATGGTAGGTTGTCTTATAGGTATGGAATAATAGATAATGTGTCTGAATCAAGTCATTATAGCTTAGGTCTCTTTCTATCTCTATTTAATATTGGTTGTTGTTTTTTTTAATTTCCTTCGTATAATGGAGATGAATATCTTGATGTTGCCTTTCTTTCATTTCTATCCTCACTTTGTTATCACTATATCCATATACAATTCCTACAGCTAATAAGCTAGAAGAGCTGAGGTGTCCCAACGATTTGCACACATCCTTCCGTGTATTGGGTTAGGGAGATGTTCCCGATACTCGGTGGGATGTGCCTATGAGGTCGGTGTGAGGTGGGGTCTAGATGCCAAGTGGGTGTCAATCTCTTTTATTAGGCATTTTAGCGAGTTCACATCAGTGCCCCACAATGCCCCAATCACACCTCGACCTTGTATTGGGAGCATCTCCCGGTGACAAGTACGGGATGTGTTGTGAGGCATCTAGAGGTGTAAAGTGGGTCATGCCGTGTGCGGCCTGTGCAAAGTGTGGGTCGTGCTGTGTCGTCCTCCCCGGTGAAAATTTTGGGGGTTGGTTCGGCATGGCCCACAGCCCAGGCATGTGCAGACCCGTGCCATGCCATGGGCCAAGCCCTGGACCAGGTTGGGCCGTGCATCGGGCCAAAGCTATTTATTTAAAAAATTGACAAAAAACTTAAAATTTCAATTTTATATGAATTTTGTGTATAAAATTGCTTATACATAATTAAATAAATTAGTATAATAAAATTAAAAAAATATATTTATTTTATTAATATATTATATATTATATAATTATAATTTATATAATATTATATAAATATATAATATATATAAATAATATATATGGGTTGTATTGGGCTAGGCTGCGGGCTAGGTCATTTCAGCCTGTGGACCTAAAACCCCAGGCCCAGCACAGCCCATATGATCATGTTGGGCCTGGCATGGCCTGCAGACCGTCATGCCAGACTGGTCCAAGTTTGTGTCCGGCCATGCCGGGCCGCGGGCGGCACGACCCGATTTACACCTCTAGGGGCATTATGGGATGCCCTTCCCCTCAAGTTTGTTGGCCCGAGCAATGTTTTAAAAACTGATCTAGAATCAAAACCATTATAGCCATCGGTTTCCGAGTCAATTATTCGATCGTCCAGTTCAAATAGATGGCCCGTTCTAACAAAAAATTAAAATTTAAAAAAAAATAATTAAAATAAAAAATGACCAGAAATTGTTGAATGGATCAACAGTTCAACCACCCAGGTCAATAGGTCGTTAACCAATTCAATGATTTTTGGCCGGGAGCCAAGTTTGGAGTAAAATAGAACTGATTACTTGGATGATTTCCGATCCAAATGGTCCAACCATCCAGGTCAATGGCAATTCGAAAACATTGGGCCCGAGATTTTAACATTATTCCAAGTAATGGACCGTTAGGAATTTCTCATAATCAATCAGTTGAAAGTTTCAGCATCTTGTTCATGGGGCTACACAATAACAACAATAACGGGTAACCCATCTCCCAAATCCCAAACCCACAACCTCGGTGAAGGCAGGTCTTCCCTACCAAACACGTTACTAACTGAATTAGTCGGCACCTTCCCATCAATTTATATTTTGATGGAATATGTATCTACCTAAATGTGATCTAATATGATCCAATCTAAATCAATAATGTTTAGCCATTTGCATTTATAAGCATAAAATTAATACATATCTA
The DNA here is from genome assembly GCF_055504915.1 of Nelumbo nucifera. Taxonomy (NCBI): domain Eukaryota; kingdom Viridiplantae; phylum Streptophyta; class Magnoliopsida; order Proteales; family Nelumbonaceae; genus Nelumbo; species Nelumbo nucifera. Next base: position 99,600,944 of record NC_142651.1, read on the forward strand.
TTAATAAAGTTGTTTTGAATATGTATGTTTACTTAAAAAGTCACAGGTCCCACGTCTCATAGAAATTATTTTCAAATAAATTCATTTTTAGTTAATTTTGTTAATAGCACAGAATATTTTAATTATTTTTAATTTAGATTATGTTTGCGAGTGTTTAAAAATAAGTGCTTATTTGGGATGGACCACACCATTAAGTACTTATTAGTGTTTTGGAAATAAGCCTGAAAAAAAATGCTTATTTTTTAAACCCAAATTTTCAGCTTTCTTTAAGTGCTCATACAATAGTACTTATTCACTTTTTTCTCCCATAATTGTCCCCAGTGAATTTTTAGAATACCAATTATAACCCTTTTACGAAAGCACTTTTATAAAAGTACTTTTACAAAAGTATTTTTATGGAAGCACTTGTACAAAAGTACTTTATAAAAGCAATTCTATAAAAGTACTTTTATCAAAGCACTTTTATAAAGTATTTTTACGAAAGCACTTTTACGAACAAAAGAACTTTTATAAAAGCACTTTTACGAAAGCACTTTTATAAAAGTACTTTTGTAAAAGCACTTCTATCAAAATACTTTTGTTCATTCACTTTGGATTGGATATTTTGAAAATTTGAAAGAAAATGAAAGACAAAAGAGTCACAATTACTTATTATTGGAAAAAAAAATACCACCAAACACTCAATATAAAATAAGTGCTTATTTTTAAAATAAGCACTTAAAAAAATTAGGTGTCAAATGCAAATAAGTACTTATTTTAAGCATTTATTCAATAAGCATTTATTTTTAACATAAACACTCTCAAACATGACCTTAATTTATTAATGGCATTGAATAACCGAATCCAATTAAGCCCTATTTAAATCAAAATGGATAGGAACATACGCCATTATTTAGTACTTCAATGTTAACTTGCCCAAAAACAGGGCCTTTATTCTGGCTACGAACAGGCGTTTTGGGGGGCTTAAATTTGGCCCAATTCCGGCTCCAAATCAACTTTCCACATATAAGATATTGCCTGGTTTTTACCCCAAATAAAAAAAAAAAAAAAGAAAAGAAAAGATATTGCCTGATTGGTTGACCTTCTTGGCCAAATAATCTGACAAATAGATCGCTCTCATGGACTCTAGTTGGTTTCTAAGGTTCAAAATTTCAATATGATACGCTCTATATCGGGATTATTATACTGTCCTAAACCCAAATTAGAGGTGTTTCGGTTTTTTACTATTTTTAGGGGGTACGCATGCTTAAAACTGACCCCTGATACAATTTTGAAAAATAAAACATTAGGGCTCGCTTGGTTCTTGGGAATAGGGGTCTAGAATCGGAATCGGAATGGGTCACTCCAATTCTAAATGTTTGGTCGGGCGGAATAAGAATCTCATTCCCATTTCTGGTGGAATGGCCATTGCCTCCCCCTCCCTTGAAAATGAAATCACATTCCAGCTTATTCCAAATCCAAATGTTTGGTTAGGTAGAATAAGAATCCCATTCCCATACCTATTGGAATGGCAAATCACATTCCAGCTTACTCCAAATCCAAATGTTTGGTTGGGCAGAATAAGAATCCCATTCCAATTCCTATTGGAATGGCCATTCCCTCCCCCTTCCAACTTGTTCCAATTCCTGTTTGAACAAACCAAATTATGGGAAAGATCACTCTGATTCTGATTGTGACTATGAACCAAATGAACCCTTCGATTAACAAAATAATAAAGTAGTGAAACATCCGATAAGCCTTTTGTGCATATTGGATGCTTCGATACTTTAAATCAGGCCATCATAGTTCTTGCAAATGAAAGAGTACAACAAATATGTAAAGTACAAATGCATACAAAATGCATGGTTTTGCAATCTACATATATATTTGTATTTGTACTTCTTCCAAACCGAGCCAAAAGGGAGGGAAGTGGGAGGCTGTGCTTTCCCATCGAGGCTTCATCCTCCCCTTGTGCTCTAATGTTTTAGGGCTATTTATATCCTATTTGGCTCACTGCTTGGTCACCTGGCTTATTCATCAGACTGGGCTGACTCGGTTCAAATCAGCCCCCCACAACGTCCCACAGCACATCCCCGCCGTGTATTGAGAACATCTCCCAATAATGACATAATCATTTTTGGTATATTATCGGTAGATGTTTCCAATACACGGGTGTGCAGTGAGACGTTGTGGGGGGCTGATTTGATCTCAGATTTTGAAATCTATACTCTTACACAGTTACACTTGTAACATACTTGGGTCAGTGAATGACAGATAAGGGTGCCAATGGACCGGTTTTGAATTGGACCCATCCAGTTCAAAATCAATTTGGATGAATTGGAAGGACCAACAAGACATATTGGGTTGGACCAATTCAGTCCAAAAGTTTATTAGAATAGATTGGACCTGATCCGTCCGTAATAAATTTATATTGGATTGGGTTGGATTAAACCAAATCTGGTCCATTGATATAAGATAAGAATATATGTGTCAATGGACCGGGTTTGGGTTGAAATCAATCTAAATCAAAATGAATTTGAACAGATTGGACGGTCCAGACATTGAATTGGACCATCCAAATTGGTTCAAAACATTCATTGGATTGGACCTGGTCCATGGACTCACATTGAGCTGGATCGAATTGGACCAAATCCAGTCCAATTGAACCTGGTCCTTGGGACATCCATTGTATGTCTCTGTCTCCAGTCTGTAGTCTGTGCTGTGTAGATAAACTCCCACATCTTATAGAGAAATCCTTTTTGCTTCTGCAAGAATATTTTATAGGATTCTTTTTTGTTCCAATAATCCAACTTTTGCTTTCTTTAACATGCACGTCCCTACTTGCTTTTCTTTTTTTAATTGATGAAACCACTTGTCCATGGATTCTCTGATTTTTGAATGCTTTTGAGCATGGATTCAGAGGGGAGATAGCTTGGTCAATAACAGATTAGCTACCTAACTTCTCCTATCTACAAACCTATCCCAGCCATTCTATTCTCTACTCATGGTTTATGATTATGAACAGAGAGAGAGGTGGGAATGTGGGATTCATGAATCAAGATTTTTTAAACTGGATCGGACATAGAACCATTGTAGCTAGGGACTGGTTTTTGGGTCGAATAATGATCTGACCATCTAATTCAAATGGAAGGCCTATTTTGACTTTAAAATTAAAAAAAACGGCTAAAATTGTTGTCCAGATTGGTGGGTTGACAGTTCGACTATCCGAGCTAATGGGTTACTGATCAAATGAATGGATTTGGCAAAAAAAAAAAAAAAAAACGGTTTTAGGATGAAACGAAACCGGCTCCCGAGTTTTCCGGTCCGATTTTCAAAACCATGCCATGAATCATAAATGGAAGGAATACCCACCATTAGAGATAAGACAAATAAAGTCGATCGGTAAGGTCTTTTCGTGGGTCCCACTTCTGTCATGAAGGGAGATGAATCCAGGGAATTGCAGCCTGGCGTTGTCTCTGCAAATTTGGTTTATTTAAGAAAGAAGAAAAATGGATGATCCAAGAAACCCTTTTTCATACTGTACGTACATGTGAAACCCAAAGAGTTGTGAGTTTGGAATATAATTGAGGATACATCCTTCCACCCATTTGTCATTTCTTTAATTTTCAATTGGTATTATGTAAGAGGCGTATCGAACCGTCCAAGCAACGCAACACTCAGCAGTCAGCTCAGCCTTCTATATAAGAAATCTCCATTTCTTATCATCTCTAGTCTGCAGATATCCAGCATTAATTCATCTTGGGTTTCAAGCTTAACGTCGTACGAACCCATGGAAGCAACTACCGAGAAGCAGGCGACCTTGTCGTCTGAATCTCAAGCATCCAAAGAGATGGCGTCGTCCTCACCCGCCACTAAATATTTGTCGCTGGACTTGTCGCTTAGAGTCCTACTGTTCGCGTCGACGCTCGTGGCCGTGGTGGTCATGGTCACCAGCAAGCAGACCGAGCTCGTGCCCGTCCGGTTACTGCCGATGCCCGCCTTTGGCTACAAAGCAGCCAAGTTCAATCACTCTCCGGCAACCATGTAAGTTGATCTTAACTGAATTGCTTGAACTACTACATGTCTGGACTGGTAGATAGGTAGACTGGTAGAGCTGATGATCTTTTTGCGTCACGTACTTAGGTAGCTGATCTTTTGGGGTTGGCCCCAAGACTGATATGATCCTCTATCAGCTTCATCACTCTCAGTCCCGGGCCGGTGATCTTTCGGTGCTTGGTACAGTATATGCACCGGCCGGCCACCGGGAGAAGAACACAAAATGACCCAGCTTTTAATTTTGAGCTTATCCATTAAGAGTCAACAAAGTTTGCATCAATTTGTCAAAGTGGGACCAGAATCGATATCAAAAGTGGAGCCCATGACTTATCATGGGTTTAGCGCTTTGGCTAGAGTCTAGAGTTTCATTCTGGACCCGGCTTGCCAGGTGGAAATTCTGATTGACATGTAGCCTCACTCATTCATTCTGGGTCTGGCTGATCACTTGAGTCGTCTGTTGCTATTTTCTATGTAATTTTGATCAACGCTATATATACCTTGTGTAGATACTTTGTGGCTGCACTTTCAGTGGCTTGTTTATACAGTATTATCACCACGCTCACATCCTTGGGAGCCATCTGGAAGCCATGCCCCTCGAAGAAGTTCTTCCTTCTCCTGGTTTTCATGGATCTGGTAATTAATTAATTAATTAATTAGCTGCTAACAGATATATAATCTCCTTGATTCCCTCTCTTTAACATTAATGTTGCTGGGTACAAAGAGGAGATATACTTACTCAGAGCTTATCTCTGTATCTGGTGCTGCAGATAATGCTGGGGTTGGTGGCCTCAGCCACTGGCACGGCGGGTGGTGTGGCTTACATCGGGCTGAAGGGCAATTCTCACGTAGGATGGACTAAGATCTGCTCTGTCTACGACAAGTTTTGCCACCACGTCGCTAGCTCAATTGCAATCTCTTTGTTTGCTTCTATTCTCCTTGTCTCGCTGGTTATGGTCTCCACATACGCGCTCTACCGCCGCTGCTAATCAGAATCCAGAGCTAATCAATGAAGCTTAATTTGGTTGTGGGTCTGTCTGCATTAAGAAGTGTGTGTGTGTGTTTGATCAAGTGCTGATCGAATCCATGTCTGTATCATATCATAGAACCAAACTAGCTCTTCATCATCATACTGTTGTTATTTATAATTAGCCAACAATGTACAACTGCTTTAACTTACTGCTTGTCTTTATTAAGCTACATTTAGTTTACTGCTGTAAGTCCATTTGTTGAGACCCAGAAACTCGTTTCGACATTTTGACAAACAACCAGAGATCACACCAGTGACAGTGGGCGGGATTGATTTTGCAGAAAATAGAACACAACTGACAACCCCAATGAAAAAACCAGTCAACTTCTTCCATCTCTTCTTTCACTTGGCTTGTTCCGACTCTTAAGAGAGACTCAATGGCCTCATGTTCTGGGGATTCCCATAAATCTGGTTATGATCAATAATTAGTAAAAATAGAGCACATTTCACGCACTTAACCAACCGTGCTTATTATATGGCTTACTTGTTAAATAATCAAGTAACTATGCTGTTTTCTAAAGTTTCCCACATTCTGCTCTCTATTCTACGCTCCGTTAGACACCTTTTTTTTAATTAAAAATCCATTTTTTAAGCGTAGAAGAATCATTCTCTCTCTCTCTCTCTTTGCTCTTTCGAGAGAACCTTGACCCATGTTGCCAAACTCAACAACCAATTACGATGTGTATGGTGTAAGAGCAATTCATAACATGGGCTATGCTTGTTACTGTGGCGGTTTGTTAACATTGAAGAAAGGTTTTGTACGGGATTTATTTTGAAAAACAAGAAAAGTAATTATTGAATGAAGCTTATCTCAATTGTTGCTCTCATACAAACTAAGACAAACATTTATTGAGGGGATATTTGGTATGGCTTCCATTTATTTAAAAAACGTTTTTATTTGATTTATCTTCAAAATCAAGGAAAAGTCAGAGATAATAAAGTTTATTGGATAAACAGGTTTACCAAATAACATTTTGGTACAAACGCTTACATGGCAATGAGCTAGCACCGTTTACCAAAACACAAAAGCCATACCAAACATCATCTTAATAAACGTTTTTCAAAAGAAAAAACTGTCAGCGTTGCCAATTCATTGCCAATAGATGTTTATTCTAAACTGCTATTCAATAAAACTTTTATTAAATAAACATTTGTCTCGATTTGTGTTATTATGTGAAAGCCAACCACTGGGAGAAGTTTCATTTTAGATGATGTTTGATATAATTTTCATTTATTTTAAAAAAAAAAAGTTTGTACTTAATTTATCATCAAAATCTGCCATTAGGCACTATATAAGCAAAACAGTAGACAAGCACCTTAGCGTTGGGGGAAATGTTAAAATGAAGCTCCCCCCAACGGTTGGCTTATATATAAATGGAGACAAAACATTTATTTGATAAACATGCTTAACAAATAGCATTTTTGGGACAAACACATGGCAATGAAATGACATCGTTCTCCAAATAAACGAAAATCATACCAAACACCATCTTAATGTTTCTCTCAACACCAAAGCATTTATTTACTATTTAGCTTATGTGGCGTCTAGTGGTGTCTAATTGTCAAAAAACATCAATAAACTTAAACATTTATCAATTATTTTTTCAAAATGATAAAAATACAAAAAGTTTATTTCATAACGGCAACAGAACCAAACATCCCCTAAAATCATCAACAACAAGCTAATACTAGATGGGGACTTGAGGTTGAACTTGGCTTACTAGCACTTTTCTGTTTTGTGGTATATTCTCAAAGTTATTTATCTTTTATCTTTTTTTTTTATTTTAGGGAAATTGACTAAAATTCACCAAGTCAGTAAGTTTTTATTTTCCAAAACTCACCTTTTGTTAGTGCACCGTTAATGCTTCTTAACAGAGGTGTCCATGTCAGCATAAATAACAATTTTCATGGCCAAATTACTCTTGAATGGCGAGTTAGAGGAAAAATGGTCTTTTTCAGTTTTCAATTTTCATGTTTTTTTTTTTTTGCATTTTTAGTGTTTTGTTATAATTTCCGTTTTTTACATTTTCTATTTTCTACAATCTATAATTTTCCTATATTTTTTGTTATCTATTTGTAATTTCTGTGTTTTTCTATAATTTTTTGTGCTTTTCTACAATTTTTATTTTCTGATTTTCTTTTCAATTTCTATAGTTTCTATAATTTGAAAATATTTTTTTATTTTGTTTGCAATTTCTATAATTTTTTATATTTTTTGTAATTTCTATATTTTTATGTATTTTATATTTGAAAATATTTTTTGAACTTTTTTCCTTTTTTTCATGTCTAAATATTAAAATGGTAATATATTAACACCCATTAATTTATTTTGTATATATTTTATATTTTTCTATGAAGGTTAAAATGGTAATGTATTGACACCCGTTAATCTGTTTAACGTTGAGTTAGCAACATGGTGAGTTTTAGACATTTTGAAAAATTGTGGTGAGTTTAAGAGAAATGCTGAAAACTCATGATGAGTTTTAGACAATTTCCCTTTATTTTATAATTTTAAAGTTGAACAAAACAATTTAAATGGTCAATCACCTTAAGACTTTTAACACTCCTCATTAATATATCATTAACTCTCTCTCTCTCTCTCTCTCTCTCCTCCATTAGCTGTTTTAATAATATCTCTTCATTAATTATGCTATTAACTCTCTCCTTCAATAACTCATGCCACTAATATTCAATGACATATTATAATTATTAGTAAAGATTAATTGTATTGAAATTGATATATTCAATGGTATATTATTATGCTAAATAATTTACTTTCGTTCAAAATTATAATCCATTCATATTCCATTTGAAAATAATAAAAGTTAATCAACCATAATAAAAATAATTTAGTAAGTTACTTGAATAAAATAAAAACAATTATTAATTATCGTTATTAATGAAAATATTTTTTATTAATATAATAAAAAGAACTTAATTAATAAAAGGAATAAGATAAATAAAAACTAATATCAATTTAAAATGAATATAAAACTAATACAAAATTACCAAACAATTATAAGTTTTATAATTAAGTTTTATTAATTTAAAACCAACTTAAGTTCCACTAAAAATAAAAATTTATATAAATTTCATAAGGAATTTAAATTTAATAAAAACTTAATATACTTAAATAAATTCCATTTTTACTAATTTTAAAAGTTAATAAAAATATCAATTTTAAATATAGTTTAATTATTTTAAAATCTATTTAAATTTCATTTAAAAATAAGGGAAATTATAAAAACCTCTTTGGGTTTTCTAGCAATTGTATGAAGCTCCCCAGTTTTTTGACCTTAACGAAACCTCCCCTATTATTTTGAAAAAAAAAAGCAAATTCCTTCCTTTTATTAGCATTTCAAATAAATAATGTTAATGTAATGCATTAATTCTACTTCACTTCAGCCTTTTTACCTTATTTTGTCCAAGGTAATGCATAAATAATGTTAATGTAATGCATAAATAATGTTAATGTAATGCATTATTCTTTGAAAGTTATCTGGAAAAATAAATTAGTAAAGGGTAACATTGAAACTTTAAATTATGTATGATAATGCATTAACAATGATATAAGACTTCAATGTCTTTGTTATCAAAAAGCCAAGGGAAAATAGGTATTTGCACTTTTTTCTCAAAACTATAGGAAAGGCCTTTGGTAGGGTCAAAACACAAGGGTGGTTTATAGAATTGTTTAAAGCAGATGTTTTTTTTTATAATTTTACCTAGAAATAATACAAAAATAAAAATATATATTTTTCAAATTTATCTAGAGAATAGGAAATTGGCCACTCTCACTAAAATGCAACTTAAATGTGATTGGATAAACTAGACATAACTCCAAAAAATAATACTTGAATTGACTTACATGAACACCACTTAATTGGAAATATTATACAGCTCCATCTTCAATTTTATTTATAAATAAAGCCTGTACATCACACGTGTCCTGACTAATACCTTTTTTATGTACGATGGGGTCCTCTCATGAGATCAGATAAGAAAGAAAATCGAAAAGATAAAAGAATAGAGAGTTGCGTGAAAGAGAATTATTATCACATGCTCATTGACATCTGGTAAAATTTTATTTGGTTAGTAGAATAGAGAGTTGGGTGAAGTTAGTAGGAATCCGGACTGCACGTTTGTTTACATGGATAATATTAAAATGGGTTGGCCTATTTGGATTATCTAAACTTGGGCCAACCCATTAAGTCTCGAATTTGGGTTTTTGTTTGGCCCAAAATTTCATTAATTAGGCAGGACAGAGGCAGACTTACCATGTGTACAAACTACTAACAAATATTGGTGGATTCACCACTTGATGGGCTGTATATTATACCCTGAGCTTTTAGAACTCTAGGGTATGTTTTTTTTTTATTTTAACTCTTAATAATTTTTTTTTAGTTTATAAATTGATATGTATTTTTCAATTTTATTCTTATTTTAATATTTTTTTGATTTTTTATAATTTACTCATATTTTTCAATATTATTTTGAATTTAATAAATTATTTTTATGAAATGTTGCAAATTGAACTCAAAATTACCAAATAGTCTATTTTAGGGGTAAAATAGTAAAATCAATGAATTTCAGATGCTGAAACACAAACAACATTCTTTATTTAGAGCATCTAAAAAGTCGAAAAACAACTATGTCTCTTTTCAGATTTTAGACACTTTTAAAATCATTTTTAACTTTTCTGATTTTAGATTTCAGATTTATCAAACGCCACCTTAAATTAATTGGCTACTTGAGTTATTTTGTTTCATTTTAAAAATAGAAATAAAAATAACACAAATTAAAATAGATAAATGGTAGGGGAGAAAAGAGAGCCAATATTAACATGGCATGGCATGTCTTGTTTTATTATATACTAGTGAGGACAACACAAGATTTGTCAAGGGAAAGTGAAACGATAGCAGCTGATAACTATTATAATGAAGGAATGCAATGCTGTTTAAAATAATTGATCTTTAATTTAGTAATTTGTAACAATTTGAATTAATTATATTAATATTTTTTAACAAAAGTAATAAAATACCGGTAATTACTTACTAAAATAATTATTTTTCTATATTATATGTTAGTGTTCTATATTAATTATTTTAATTTATTAATGATTAAATGTTACAAATTTTTAGTAAATATTAGTAAATATATGAAATTAGGTTCTAGTCATAATAAAATTATGGGTTAAAGATTTAAACATACCTTGAGTTTTCAGAAATTGACTTACACATACCCTAATGTTGTGTTTGTTTTGAAGGAAAAAGTAAGGAAAGAAAGAGAAAGACAGAGAAACCTATACAAGGTTTATACATGTTTCCCTTCCTTTGCTTTTATTTCCATACTTTTTCCTTCAAACCAAACATGGCCTAAAGTTTTAAAATGGACTTAAGCATACCTTGTGTACCAACCCCACATACCCTTCATCAATGAAATGTCACATCTGAATTCATTTAAAGTTTTTGAAAGCGTATCTTACCCTTATATCCCTTCAATAGATGAGACTTTCCCTCTCTACAATAATTCCTCTTACTTCTCTCTAGTATTAACACTCCAGAGCTTTTTCTTTTCGAGAAAGCTTATGATCTTAGTGTGATCCTATACTTGCCCTTTACCTTAATCAATTTACCACTTGTTGTCAAAAACTCCAACTTCTCTGACAATAGCCACTTGAAGTTTTGGCAGTGCCCAGCACTGGTCCTCAATATACAAAGCAATATGACCCCGTTCGCTTCTCAGCAAGTTACTTATTTGGGTAAATGCAGTTAGCTGGGCAAGTTTTTCCTAGGGAACACTTACCCGGATAGGTGCATCCCATGTTCTTTTATTTCTCATGTAAATAAGACAATGATGTTCTTCCATTTGTCTTGTTCTTCAGATTCACATTTGAACACAAAGACAATACACTACTTATTCTAGGTCTTTTAGTATTGTGATCCATTCTTGCTCCATGTTTCTTAACCCCAAACTTAAGGGCAGTTCCTTCTTCTAAGGTCCACTTGTCCGGAATCCTTTGGAGCACCCATTAGGAGAAGTCCCAAAATCTTTTTAGGTCCACCCACTAACATATTGAACAATCAATAAAAGTATCTTCTTTTTTGTTCCTTTTGACAATTTGAAATCAAATGAAGGGTAAAAGAGTCGCAAGGCATTTTTAAGTCCATTTTAAAACTCTAGGGTATGTTTAAGTTAATTTCTAAAAGCTCAAGGTGTGCTTCATATAAATTTATTATACATACATACTTTAAAAATAATTGTTTTTTAACTTTTTGAATTATTTGATCATTTCAAACACAATAAGATGGTATGTGAATTAAATCTGAATCCAATCCAAAATCCACCATAATAATTGGATGTAGATGTGGATCTAGATATTTCATGATCAAATGTGGATGCACCTGGACCTGATCTGAATTTGATCCATTTATAGCTCTATTGCCCGTATTGTGTGTGGACTTAGTGCAAATCTGAGCTAGGCCTAGCGTATAAGAAAACAGTTGCTTGAGCTCAGGAATTTGTAGGTCTATCCAAATTGGGTGAGCTAAGTTATAAATGATCATCCATAAGTAGAATGAGTTTTATGACATTTCTAATTAGGCCATTATTAGTTTTATTATATAGAATGCAAATGGTTTATTTTATTACTCTTAAAAGTTTTTTTACCTTTTTCTTGTTAATTTAATTATCCTATTAATATTAGTTGTTTTTAAATAGAAGTCAAATGTTTTTCAATTTTTAATTTAGGCCCTTTGGAAGGAGTACAAATACAAATATGTAGAGTGTGAAACCTTGTATTTTGTATTACTTTGTATGTATTATACTATACATATTTGTATTTGTACTTTTTCTAAATTGAGCCTTAGGAACTATTACATTTTGTTATGTTCTTAATTTTTAATAGTTGATAGATAAAAACTTGCTAAAATTTAATTTTTTTTGTAAACTTTGGTATTTTTATTAATTTTAGTTATTAAGTTTCAAATTATAATTTTATGACAATTAACCGATTAAATAGAATTTGAATATGAAACAAATAAATGGAATTTGGATTAGAGTAAAATTCTCTCTCTCTCTCTCTCTCTCCCTCTCTCTCTCTCTGGAATACAATAGTTTAATAATGGAAGGGGCCTGTAAAAATATGCTAAAATAGGTTAATGATAGAAGGGGTGGGACCTGATGAGGGCAGATTTGGCCCTCTAGTGAAGTTGCGACACGTGGCACCTCGCGACAACTAGGCAAGCCCCCAAGCAACAACTTACCAAGTTGGTCCCCCCCCCCGGGCACCGGTCTGGCTGGCCTGGTGCGACCTGGCGCGGCCTGCGCGCGATCTTGAACGGCCTGCGCGCGACCTGCGCGGCCTGGCGCGGCCTGCGCGCGAACTGCGCGCGACCTGCGCGAACTGCGCACGGCCTGCGCGAATTGCGCGCGACCTGCGCGACCTGGCCGGATGAGCCTGCCACATGTGCCGACTTGGCAACCTGGCCGGACGCCGATCCGCCGACTAACACAGGCGCCGACCTGGCAACCTAGCCCGGACACCGACCCGCCGACTGACATAGGCGCCGACCTAGCGATCTGGCCCGGACACAGGGGCCGACCTGACAACATGACCCGGACATAGGCGCCGACCTGATGACCTAACCCTGACACAGGCGCCGGCCTGGCAACCTGGCCCGGACACCGACCCGTCGACTGACAGGCGCTGACCTGACAACCTCGAGGAGTTCATCACCGTACCTCGGTTCTGACGGGATATGACGTCTTACCATTTGAAGGCTTTTTACCCACCTAACCCGCGAGGGCACCGCTATATAAGGACTCCGACCCCAAAGCCAAGGGAGGAGAAAAAAGAGTATGGTAACCCCCGCTCTCTAGCTCTCTCATTTCTCTCCAAGCCCTCTGTAATTAGAATGCTAACTTAGGCATCGGAGAGTCCCCGCCGGGAAAATACCCCCGGGTCCTCTAATTCAGTTCCCGCAGGTCCCTCAGTTCCCGCCATCTACAATGGAGAGAAAATCACCTCACGCAGGGGGTAGTCGGGTAGCGCTGCACCAGGGAGCTCCACCATCCTCTGAGTTGCAGACCGCCTAGGAGCAAGTCAAGTGATGAGTTCGCCATCAGGGAACACTACCAGGCAGTTCGCCACCAGGTAGCACTGCCGGGCAGTTTGCCACCAGGCAGTTCGCCATCAAGCAGTTCGTCACCAGGCAGTTCGCCATCAGGCAGTTCGCCACCAAGCAGTTCGCCATCAGGCAGTTCGCCATCAGGCAGTTTGCCATCAGGCAGTTCGCCACCGGGCAGTTCGGCACCGGGCAGTTCACCACCAGGCAGTTCTCCATTTGGCAGTTCGCCACCAGGAAGCATCACCAGGCAGTTCTCCCCCGGGAAGTTCGCCACCAAGTAGCTCATCACCAAGGCACGTCACTACCAGGTCAAACACGAGGTACTTAGCCAAAAAATTTTACCAAAAACGGTTACATCAATTGGCGCCGTCTGTGGGAATACGCTACGAAAAGCTAAGTTCTCATCCTACAAAAGCTAAGTTCTCATCCTACCAAAGCTAAGTCCTCACTTTTTTGAAGATATCACTTTATAGTTTACATTTTTTATGAACTCAAAAACTATGCAGGGGGCTAACAGACTAAGTAGCTCTACCAACCTTACTTTCGATTCAGATGATGCCTCATCAGTCCTCTCCGCAAGGTCCCCCTACAAAGATGAGCTCTTCGTGGCTTCCGCGGGAGTTGACGGCCAACAGACTACATAGGCGCCCTTACCGGTCGAGCCTTCCAAGGCTCCCGTGTGAGCTGGCAACCTAAAGTTAGTAGTGCTACCCCCGAAGGTCGAGCCCCTAGCAGCTTCTTGTAGGAGTGGGTGACCGGCATTACGAAGCTGATGCAGCACAATCATAGCTCGACACCTCACAGGCAAAGCCTACGGGCCACATTACTGCTTAAGACCCGGTCGCCTCTCCGGCACGGGCAAAGTCAAAAAAGAGTAGACCACGAGTCACTCCCAAAAGCCTACGGGCCACATTACTGCTTAAGACCCGGTCGCCCCTCCGGCACGGGCAAAAGTCAAAAAAGAGTAGACTACGAGTCACTCCCAAAAGCCTACGGGCCACATTACTGCTTAAGACCCGGTCGCCTCTCCGGCACGGGCAAAGTAAAAAAAGAGTAGACCACGAGTCACTCCCAAAAGCCTACGGGCCACATTACTGCTTAAGACCCAGTCGCCCCTCCGGCACGGGCAAAGGTCAAAAAAGAGTAGACTACGAGTCACTCCCAAAAGCCTACGGGCCACATTACTGCTTAAGACCCGGTCGCCTCTCCGGCACGGGCAAAGTCAAAAAAGAGTAGACCACGAGCCACTCCCAAAAGCCTATGGGCCACATTACTGCTTCAGACCCGGTCGCCCCTCCGGCACGGGCAAAAGTCAAAAAAGAGTAGACTACGAGTCACTCCCAAAAGCCTACGGGCCATATTACTGCTTAAGACCCGGCCGCCCCTCCGGCACGGGCAAAAGTCAAAAAGGAGTAGACTACGAGTCACTCCCAAAAGCCTACGGGCCACATTACTGCTTAAGACCCGGTCGCCTCTCCGGCACGGGCGAAAATAAAAAAGAGTAGACTATGAGTCACTCCCAAAGCCTGCGGGCCACACTGTTGCTAAATATCCAATCGCTTTCTCAGTAGGAACAAAATCAACAAAAGTGAACTATAAGTTACCCCAGAGCCTAAGGGCTACACTACTGAAACCGGCGGAGACCCCCTCGTCTTACTGGCAGCTCGCCACATACAGGCAGCTCCCAAAGCCTAAGGAATTGGATCAAAACTTACTAACTCGTCGACTTACGGGCCAAAAGAAATCTACTCCCTTCGCTGAGTTACTCTCAGCTCAGGAGTGGGGGGCAATTGATGAGGGCAGATTTGGCCCTCCAGTGAAGTTGCGACACGTGGCACCTCGTGACAAGTAGGCAAGCCCCCAGGCAACAACTTACCAAGTTGATCCCCCCCCGGGCACCGGTCTGGCTGGCCTGGCGTGACCTGGCACGGCCTGCGTGGCCTGGCGCGGCCTGCGCGCGAACTGCGCGCGACCTGGCGCGACCTGCGCGACCTGGCCGGATGAGCCTACCACATGCGCCGACCTGACAACCTGGCCGGACGCCGACCGGCCGACTGACACAGGCGCCGACCTGGCAACCTGGCCCGGACACCGACCCGCCGACTGACACAGGCGCCGACCTGGCGATTTGGCCCGGACACAGGCACCAACCTGACAACATGACCCGGACACAGACGCCGACCTGATGACCTGACCCTGACACAGGCGCCGGCCTGGCAACCTGGCCCGGACACCGACCCGTCGACTGACAGGCGCCGACCTGACAACCTCGAGGAGTTCATCACCGTACCCCGGTTCTGACGGGATATGACGTCTTACCATTTGAAGGCTTTTTACCCACCTAACCCGCGAGGGCACCACTATATAAGGACTCCGACCCCCAAAGCCAAGGGAGGAGAAAAAAGAGTATGGTAACCCCCGCTCTCTAGCTCTCTCATTTCTCTCCAAGCCCTCTGTAGTCAGAATGCTAACTTAGGCATCGGAGAGTCCCCGCCGGGAAAATACCCCCGGGTCCTCTGATTCAGTTTCCGCAGGTCCCTCAGCTCCCGCCATCTACAAAGGAGAGAAAATCACCTCACGCAGGGGGTAGTCGGGTAGCGCTGCACCAGGGAGCTCCACCATCCTCTGAGTTGCAGACTGCCTAGGAGCAAGTCAAGTGACGAGTTCGCCATCAGGGAACACTACCGGGTAGTTCGCCACCAGGTAGTTCGCCATCAGGCAGTTCGCCACCAGGTAGCACTGCCGGGCAGTTCGCCACCAGGCAGTTCGCCATCAGGCAGTTCGTCACCAGGCAGTTCGCCACCAGGGAGCACTGCCGGGCAGTTCGCCACCAGGCAGTTCGCCATCAGGCAGTTCGTCACCAGCAGTTCGCCATCAAGCAGTTCGCCATCAAGCAGTTCGCCATCAGGCAGTTCGCCACCGGGCAGTTCGCCACCAGGCAGTTCACCACCAGGAAGCATCACCAGGCAGTTCGCCACCAGGCAGTTCTCCCCCGGGAAGTTCGCCACCAAGTAGCTCATCACCAAGGCATGTCACCACCAGGTCAAACACGAGGTACTTAGCCAGAAAATTTTACACATCCCAAAAAATGGTATGTGACCAAAAACGGTTACATCAGGACCTATGTATAGGGCTGCAACTTGGGCGTACCCAACCCAAATAAATGGTATTTTTATTAATTTTAGTTATTAAGTTTCAAATTATAATTTTATGACAATTAACCGATTAAATAGAATTTGAATATGAAACAAATAAATGGAATTTGGATTTGAGTAAAATTCTCTCTCTCTCTCTGGAATACAATAGTTTAATAATGGAAGAGGCCTGTAAAAATTTGCTAAAATAGGTTAATGATAGAAGGGGTGGGACCTATATCTAGGGGTGCAACTTGGGCGTGCCCAACCCAAAATTTTACACATACTGGGCTTGGATTTTTGGTCCTTAGGCTGGGCACGGACCCAAGAAGTTGAGCTTTTTTATTATTCGGCCTAGGCCCGGGCCTAGCCCTTAGGTAGCCTGAACTTGGCCTAAGCCCGACCCAAATATAGATATTCATACATACATATGTATGAATGTAAATTTTGCATACATATTTACATATATATACAAACATATTTGTGTGTGTGTGTATATACACATTTGTATACATATTTACATATATACATAAATATATGTATAATTTTAGAGTGGGTTCATTAACCAACCTAAGCCCGAACCCAACTTGAGTGCATCAAATTATAGTGCGGGCTGGGCTTGGGTTGGGAAGATCTGGCTTGACCTCAGGCTCGGGCCTTAAGCCCAAATTTTAGGGTCAGGCTCGAGTTGACCATAAACCTAGCCCAACCCACCCAACTTACATCCCTACCTATGTCTTAAAGACTTAAGTTAATTAACTCCTTTGAGTTGTTCAATTTTAAAAATAAAAATTTAAAAACTACAAAAAAATAAATAGTAGGGAAAAATGAGAGACATACTAATGCGACAGGCCCAAACTTCAATCATGGTTTTAAAAACTGACTCAGAAATGGAATCATTTTAACCATCGATTCTTAGGTCAAATGATCTAAATGTCTGATTAGAAGCATGGTCAAGCTATTTTTGGGTCCAAAATCGGACCTAGAGACATGACCAGTTGGTTTCCATGTCAAATAGTTTTGATTGTCCAATCCACTCTAGTTTTTAAAATCATAATTTTAATATGTAGATAGATATATAGAAACCAATGAAATTCACAAAATTGAGTTTTAAAACAAATCCAATTAGTAGGGGTGCTCATAAAAAAATGAAAAACTGAAAAGTTAAACCATGTCAGAAAAATCCGATTAACTGAACCAATTGATTTGGTATTTTTGAAAGACTGAAGGTTTCAATTTAGATTAAACTATATGAAAAACCATCAATTTCTCATATATTACATATTATATTCATAATTAGCTATTTACAATACATCATATATTATATTACATAATATACATAATATATATTTATAGTATTTATATCATATGTATTTATTTATTTATTATATATATTATAAATAAATAAAAATAAAAAATCTGAACAATCAAAAAATCAAATAAACAAAGTGATCAACCAGTTAATCAATGGACAAATATCTTAAACTACCCCCTAATGTTTAACTGTGACCAATAATTTTTGAAAATTCCCAAAATACTCTTTTGAATCTCTCTCTCCTCACGGCTTTTCGTGCATATTGGATTGTAAACCAAGGCATCACCGCCGTTGCAACCTTATCTAAGTAGAAAGAATGGCCGTAAGGAGTATAAATGCAAATATGTAGAGTGTATAACCTTATATTTTATATTATTTTGTATGTATTTACGCTGTACATATTTGCATTTGTCCTGCTTCCAAACTGAGAGTAACGGTTCTAGAAGCAATCAAGCAAATAGAGTTCATCTTCGACTGTTCTAACAGAGATTACCAGAAGAATCTTAGATTCAGTACACTCCATGCTGAAAGACTCGTTCCATGCTCCTACGGTGGCTGTCAAATCCAGTCCAAATCTCCATGCTGTCTCCCTCATCGGATCTCAGATTTGAGTATCCCTCACCAGAATCGATTCCTCCCTCGGTCAGATACAGTCCATATCTCAGACTCATGCCGCTCCGAAGGTCGAACTGTTGTCACACGCCAGAGGTCTAAGTCTGAGATCTGAGATCTGAGATCTGGACTGCACATTGCAACTCAAACTCAGAACTTAGTTGGCCTGTATCTGACTGGAAATCTCAGTCCTCTGGGGCGGCATGCCTGTTGAGGTCTCCGGCGTTTTATCACACATCACCATGTTTGACGCACCCATGGGAACAGAATGTCAGCCGATGAACAACCACGGGAACTGCTCCACCGATTGCCCTTGAACTGAGAAACTGCTCCACCGGGTTTCCTTTGATCCAAATACTAAAGATTGAATCCTAATCCCCTAGTCGCGAACTCAATTGGGGCTATATGCGTAGGATTTGCATCCTGTAACTTCCGAGTAAAAAGAGGGTACAATTCAATGAGGAAGGAGGAGACATCTTTGCTACTCTTCACCATCGTTGTTAGCCATGGTAACTTGAGCGAGATGTTGGTTCTCTCACAATTTCACGAATGATGTGATCTGCAGAGTAGCTTTTGGGAGAAAGTACATCGCAGATGAGGGTGGGAAGAGGTTTAAGAAGTTGCTTATGGAATTTGGGTCATTGTTGGGTACTTTTTTGTGTGAAGGACTTCATTCCATCACTTAGGTGGGTGGATTATCTGAGTGGTTTGGACGCTCGAGTGGAGAAGAACTTCAAAGAGTTAGACTGTTTTCTTGATCAAGTAATCAATTACAACAACCTCTTCTTACCCTAAAATTCTAAATTCCATTACTCCCAAAAACAAAAGAAGAAGCTGCACTTGCATTTTTCTTTTTTCTATTCTAACAAATTGATTCATTTGTTAGAAAAGGTCACAGTAGGTTCAACAACCCAAAATCAGCACCCTGCTCTCCCCCTCTTCTCTCCTTCCTCTCTCCGTCATCTCTGCTCTACACTCTGTTTCTAGCACGGTCCATGCTTCTCTTGAACCAGAGCTCTCACTCATTGAGAAGTCATTCCATGATGTCATCTCAACCCAATCGTTAAACGCCGGAGTGATAAAACCCTGGCTAGATTCCCCTATTGCTGCACATCGCAACTGATACAATCCAGATCTTAGACCTCCGCTCCGGAGACCCAACTCATGTTAGCACATTACCGGAGATCTCAGACTCAGAGGTTAGTCGGTTGATCTGCACATCACAACTCAAACTCATTTGTGCGAGAAGAACTGACCTCTGGGCGGTTCAATATTAAATGTTCAACTTCAAAACAAGGGAGGTTTAAGGGCAAAAAGGATATTTCATCCTTTTCTGTTACGATTTAACGTGTAATTGTCAGGAATAATAAGGGTAGTTTAAGGAAATACTTAAATAAATTAAACAATTAGCTAAACAGTTGGATAATTTAATGAATTTACCTTCAATCAATTGATTGATTCGGTTCAGAACAATGTAAAAATCGAATGAACCGAACCGGCTCGGTTTAAAAATGCCCAATCGAACCGTGGGCACCCCGGCAGTTAATTCTCCTAATCTTTCATCTTCTTCCTCTATAAAGACTACAACCGAACAGAGTCCAGAGGCCTTTATCAACCGAGCCAATTGGCACCGTCTATCCGCCTAACTCGGATGGCAGGAGCATCCGCGTTTTTCTGATTCACAGGTGGCCATGCCAAACCAGAGAGGAATCGTTTTTTGCTGGTCTGTCTTCCCAAATTCTTAAAAGGAAAAAGCACGTCCTGCACAAGAACAGTCTTTTGTTTTGTCATTGTTATGGACACATGGCTCCTCATAGGTCAGTCGGTCGTCTGTCCCCTCGGGAACTCTGGCACACCACATGTTCGATGATAAGCCACCCACTAATTCACTGAACATAGTCGCGTTATCACATTACTCTCTCGTCTTCAACGAGGACTTGTTGTCTGTATTCTTCGACTTTACGACCTCTACTTCAGTAGGTCCCACTTTGAGCTGATTTAGTGGGATTGATTGATGGTTTGATATACACTCCAAGGGGGGCATTCTCTCGTTCTGGGACGTCGTGGTCTGGGCTTTGGGGTGTGGCGCGGGCATGGCCTTTTAATGGCGTGAGTTGTGGCCAAGGGAGAACCAGAAAAGGCATCGACAGTTCTAGTTGTGGCGGGTGAGAAGCTGAGAACAAAACATGGACGCAACCCAGAAGCTCAGCGTCTTCTGCCAAAATGTCCTCCGCCACTCAACCGTACAGGTGAAAGAAAACAAGATGACTCATTCTAGAAAAGTAAGAAAAAACGAGTTAATATTGACCATGACTCTCTCTTTCTCTCTCTCTTCTCCTGCTTCAAATATTTTTTTTGATAATGATAAAAGAAATATATTTTTTGGTAATAGCTTTATAATTGAGCGTTATTATTTTTTTTTTGTTTTTTAGTTTATACTAGGCTACTAGCATAACCATAAACGCTTTCAGTATCTCCGTTTAGTTTCTTATAAATCTCTCTATGCCATAGTCTTCTTTCCAGCTTCAACAAATAGCTGAAAGTCACTTCAAACCCCAATTTCTTATGCAGCTATTATTTAGATAGGCAATGGCTTCGACTGTAGCATGTTCGTCTGCTAATACTCGTATTCTGGGCTTGCCTTCTCTTACTGTAGCTTCTGTGTCCAAATGCGGTCGAGTTCGGTTTCGTGCTTTGGCTGGTGGGAATCCGGGGGTTTTGTCTTCTGCACTTGTTGAAGCCAATGAGACTGCTTTTATCAGAGACCAGGAAGAAATTGGGTCTAGAATTGATGGAAGGAATGGACGAGTTGGTTTGAAAACTAAGGAAGTGAAGGAGAATGAAATGGGTTTGGAAGGGCTGGAGGTGTTGTGGGATGATAGGTTTGGGACTGGTAGTGTGAAGGATTACCTTGATATGGCAAGGGACATGATTAAGCCTGATGGTGGTCCTCCTCGCTGGTTTTGCCCAGTTGATTGTGGGCGTCCATTAAAAGATTCACCTGTGCTGCTCTTCTTGCCCGGTAATATATGCCTGACTGTGGATGGCTCCGTGTTTGCTAATTGTTGGAAGCCGATATATGAACGTAGACAATTGAAGTTTTCATTTATTTTAAACTTTATAATACTTATTTAGTTGCTTTCTATTTTCTTTCGGGCATTCCCTGTTTCAGTGTTCTGGAGCTTTTCTGTAGCTTTGATATCCTTTTTTTTTTATGAATAATATAGATTTGATATCAAAGTACTGATTGCTTTATCAATTGATGAATGCAGGAACAGATGGTACTGGGCTGGGACTCCTCTTGCATCAAAAACCACTTGGCAAGTGAGTCAAGTATCCTTATTTACCAAAACTAAAGTATCGTTGGTTTTATGTAAATGGAGAGACATTACATATTTTCACATGAACAGAAACAAATAGTGCCTTACAAACATGATTCATCATCATCTAAGCCTCGTCCCAACTATATGGGGCCTGCTACATGAATCCCATTTTGCCATTCCGTTCTGGATATGGAACTTTGTTACAACTTGCACCCAAAGGTTGCACTAACCATTCTGGCTTAGGATGGTGACTTTTTTTTCCTGGTTGAATTGGCCTCTAAGAAGAAAAAGGTCTCAAAAGCAAAACAAAAAATACAAAATTGCAATGCTAATATGCTACCATATTCAATAGAGATATACTCTGAAAGAGTAGCATCTAGGAAATTCGTTCCCTAGGAAGGTGACATTTTTGCCATGTACTATTTTTTTTAAAGCAGAGGTATGGAATATATGACAATAAAATGGGTGCATTCTATGTTTTTTTATTCCTGCTATATTTCTCTTTTTTTACTTTTTTTTTTGCTTTGTACATAGCTTTGTTTAAAGTTCTATATATGTTAGTTTTGTTTGTCATATGCATGACATTCATTCTTGTATCCTTTTGGCAACTAATTTGTATTTCTCCACCTATTCATCATGTGTGCAGCTTATGCAACAATTTCAAAACATCATCATCATCATCATCATCATCATCATCATCATCATCATCATCATCATCATCATCATCATCATCATCATCCATGCATTATCCCAACCATATGGGGTCAGATACATGGATCATGTTTTGCCAATCCGTTCTATTTAAAGCCATATCCATTGTTAAATCATTAGTGCTTAAATCATTTCTTACTACTTTTACCCATGTCCTGTTTTGGTCTACCCCTAGCCCTTCTAGCCCTTTCAACTTGTAACAAAACACTTCTAATTGGTGTTGTTGGTGATCTTCTCCACAAGTGGCCAAACCATCTTAGTCTACTTTCTCTCATTTTATCACCTATCGGGGCTACTCCTAGGTTTTTACGGATGACTTCATTCATGATCCTATTATTTCTAGTTTTTCCGCTCATCTATCTTAGCGTTCGCATTTCTGCCGCACTCATTTTTGGAGATATTGTTTCTCGATTGCCCAACACTCTTGCTCCATTACAACTAGGGGTGTTCACGGGTCGGGTTGGGTCAGTTTGAGTCAATTTCTTCAACTGACCCGACCTAGTCAGTTTACTTATTGACTAAACCAAAACCGATTGACCTTGAAGCAAAATCGAATCAAACATGAAGGGTTGGTTTATCGGTTTAGTCGGTTTATATAACAATTAAAATAGTTAGTTTTAAACAGTCCAATGTGAACACCCTTAGTCGGTTTGGCTCCAAGACTCCAACAGGCAACATGCAACAGTTGAAGACTCCAACTCCAAGTATCCAACAGTCACTTACCAGTATTTATTTAACCTCTCTTATTTTTCTCTTTCCAAAACTAAAGAGTGAAGACTCCAACAATCCCAACTCCCAACCTGTCTGTCCATTCCAAGACTCCTTGACAGCAATGGTTGCTTGTTTCCAAAAAAAAGGAAAGATAGCAATGGTTGCTAAACTCAAAAAGGTAATAAATAAACTAATAAAGGTAATAAATAACTTAAAATTTAAGTTAACTATGATAGGGAGTAGGGGAGGACTAAGGACTACCGAGTAGGGACTAATTAGTAATTACATAAACATACAGGGTTGGGTCAGTTAGGTTTCGAACCGAGTTGTCAGTTTATTTTCTCACACAAACCGAAACCGACAGTGGTTTTAAAAAACTGACCAACTCGGATTGGGTCGGGCCGCCGGTTTGGTCGGTTTGACATTTAATGTGGACACCCCTAATTACAATGGTTTTATATAATTTTCTCTTTAGTCTAAGTGGTATTCACCTATCACATAAAAGTCCAGATGCACCCCTCCATTTTGCCCATTATGCTCTAATTCTTTGGGTGACATCCTCCTAAAATTCTTCCTTGTTATGAATTATTGAACTAAGGTATTGGAAATTGTCACATTGAGTTATCTCTTGGTCTCCAATCCTAAGGGTATGTTGAATTACACTCATATTAGTACTAAACTTACATGTCATATACTCTATTTTAGTCATACTTATTTTTAAACCCCTTGCTTCTAAGGCATTTGTCCATAAGCTTAATTTTGCATGTAATCCTTTATTAGTTTCATCAATTAAACCAATATCATCCTCAAACAATATGCACCATGGAGCTTCCTCCTGAATGTGTTTAGTCAATTCATCTATGATCAGTGCAAATAAATTAGGGCTAAGTGTTGGACCTTGGTGGAGTTGTGGAGATCCATCATAACTATAAAATTGGAAGTCTCTCCCACTAGTGTTCTAGCATTGGTTGTTGCCCCCTCATACATATCCTTAATTAGGTCTATATGCCTATTTTGAATTCCTTTTTTTTCCAATACCCACCATATTATCTCTCTAGGAATTCTATCATATGCCTTCTCTAGATCAATAAACACCATATGGAGTTCTTTCTTCTTCTCTCTAGACTTTTTTTATCAATCGTCTCAAAAGAAATGTGGCTTCCATGGTTGATCTCCTTGGCATAAGCCAAATTGGTTCTTTGATACACTTGTTTCAAGTCATAATCTTTATTCAAGTATTCTCTCCCAAAGTTCCATAGTGTGACTCATGAATTTAATCCCCCAATAATTATTACAACTTTGTATATCACCTTTGTTCTTAAGTATAGGCACACTATGCTGTTGTTTTTCCAATCGTCAAGCATCTCCTTTTCTTTCACTATAAATAACTTATTTAACCATAATGAGCCTATCTCTCCCATACCTTTCCATACTTTTATTGGAATCCTATTGGCTCCTAATGCCTTTCCCTAACATGGTTTAAATATTTGCCTTTCCTTTCTCTCAGCTTTGCTATTTATACATTATCTTTATCCCTCTATAGTGCCTAATTTATGGTAAAGCTCATCATAAGTCTTATATTTAGCTTCATTCACTTTCTTTTTTAATTTCCTTTCTTATGGTTATATTTTTCCCAATTTTGTGCATTTCTAGTTTTCGACATTCTTTATGACATGCTTGTTTTAATCTGATTATGTTTTGAACCTCTTCATTCCACCACCAAGTTTCTTTAGTACTTTTTTTGATAAATAACAGGGTAAAAATTTATTCGTTCAACATCAAACTGCACACAAATGTATGCAGCAAAAGAAGGGTACAACAATGAGCTTCCCAAGAGAAGCCTTACTACAAGTAACAACAGAAACAAAAACAAGTGACAGCAAACTGATTACATATTACACGTTATCAGCTGGTCCTGGGCATCCCCAATCTAAACAAACTTTTCCAACCCCAGCCTTAGCTAGAGAATCAACCATCATGTTAGCACTCTTAGTCTCCTAGGCACCCACTTAAATGAGGCATTCAAGGCAGCACCTAAATATCGAACCAGTCTGACTAGAGGTCTGAATTTCCATGAGATTTGACTTTGACCTGTCATCCAACATAATACCATTTGACAGTCACCCTCTACTTCCACATTCCTTAAATCCTGCCCGGCCAACTTCAAACCTTGAATCAAGGCTAGAAGTTCAGCCCTTAAAGAATTCCTTTGGCCCACCGGACTTGAAAATCTTAGAATGATACTGCCCCCTTGATCTCTAACAACTCTCCCCATTCCCAAGGGCCCCAGATTTCCAAGGCTGCAGCTGTTGAAGTAGAGTTTGAGAACTTCTACATCAGGAGGGGACCAATGACCACCCATTGTTGTCTTGTAACCTGAAACTCCATCACCACCTGCCACTCCCTAAGCAAATCATTAATAGAAACACCTTGAAATGCCCCGCAAATCACAGCCTAATGAGCTACCTTACTTTTGTGAGCTCAAACACTTCCTCCACTTGTTTGCACCTTTCTTCAAACATCCTCACGTTTCTTTCACACCATAATCCCCAAAGCACCGCCCCACATAGACATTGCCAAGCAATCTTTTGCCTTTGTGTAGGTCCTCCAAAAACGTATGTTTTAAATAGGTCTACTAGTGTAGTTGGTACAACCCATGTTTTTCCAAACAATGAGAAGAAAAGCTACCAAAAACTAGAAGCATAGGAACAATGTAATAAACGATGATTAATATTTTCCTCACTCTTCAAGCAAAGAACACACACATGAGGAGAGAGATCCCAGTGTTTCCATTGCCTTGGAGGGTTTCAGGAGTGCTGATGATTTGGTTGACAACCTCCCAACAAAAAATCTTTACTTTGGGGGGAATTGGGTTACAACATACCTCTTTAACCAGGAAAGGTTGAGACTCTGTAAGGGGAGATAAGGATTTAAAAAGGGAGGCACAAGTAAAATAGCCATTGGTATTAGGAATCCAAATTCTCTCATCATTCCTCGATGAGGACAAATTAAAGTTTTCAAGTAGGGCTACAGGAGAAACTTCCTCATTTGTTTCATGACCACAACATATCTTATGTTTTGCAAGAAGGTAGGCAATATGGTGAAAATTGATCTCCATGGGCTTTTCAAAGTTGCACCCTTGGTAGCCCTTGAGTCCCATCCATTTGGTTGCAACCCATGGATGCTCTTGATCACCAAATGCCATAAAGCCTCTCTTTCTTTTGGCTCTACAACCATCTGCCTAGTAAAGCCTATTTTTTTTTCTTGAATCCTTCCTATTTCTAATCCTCCTTCCCAGCTCTTTAGATTTGCATACTGATGTAACCGAATCTGGTCACTTACCATTTTTTCTTCGCTAGGTACCTCGTCACCTCGTCTGCTCCCAAGTGGCCGATGACTCGGAGGCTGAAGTGGAGCTCCCTAGCGTAGCGCAGCCCAGCTACTCCCTGCAGGAACTGACCTGGCTACCAGCAACGACGGGAACTGAACCGGCTACTCCCTGTTGGAGATGATCTGCTCATCTTTGTAGGCGGCGGGAGTTGAGGGACCTACGAGAACTGAATCAGAGAACCCGAGGGTGTATACCCGGCGAGGTCACTCCGATGGCTAAGTCAGCACTTTGTAGTGAGCTGAGAATCATATTGGAGAATGAGAGAGCTAGAGAGCAGGGGTTACCACCCTTTTTCCTCTTCATCCTCCTCTTTTCCTCATGCCTTTGCCCCTAGGGGGTGAGGCCTTTATATACTGGAGTCCGCACGGGTTTGGTGGAGTGGTTCTTGGATTCCTGCTGTGATGGGACCTGCTTTCATGTTAGGTGGGCATAAAGCCACCAACCGGTAAGGTTGCCCATTTCTGCCTAAATCGGGGAGTGGGTGAGCTAATATAGCCGTTACAAGTCACAATCCCGTAAAACGCGGGGTATGGTGGTGAGCTCCTCGGGGTTGTCATGCGGTGGCCGGGCTGACCAGGTGCCGAGCTGCCTGTGAGGTGCCGAGCTACCTGTGAGGTGCTGGGCTGACCAGGTGCCGAGCTGCCTGTGAGGTGCTGAGCTGCCTGTGAGGTGTCGGGCTGGCCAGGTGCCGAGCTGCCTGTGAGGTGCCGGGCTGGCCAGGTGCCGAGCTGCCTGTGAGGTGCCGGGCTGACCAGGTGTCGAGTTGCCTGTGAGGTGTTGGGCTGACCAGGTGTCGAGCTGCCTGTGAGGTGTTGGGCTGACCAGGTGTCGGGCTGCCTGTGGCGAGCTGTCTAGTTGTCATGAGGCTGCACTTAGTTGTCATGAGGTGCCAGGTGTCATAGGGTCATTGGAGGGCCAAATCTGCCCTCATCACATACCTCTTCCCACTTCCTTAGACGACTACTCTTACTATCCCCTGGATCCCACAAGAAGTCCATTATGATTTTCTCTAATCTTCTCACCACCTTAATTGGAGCCTTAAAAACATACAAGAAATAAATTAGGAGATTGGACAACATAGATTTAATCAAAGTAACTCTCCCCCCTTTGGAAATGTAGTTCCTTTTCCAAGAAGCCAACCTTTTACCGAGTCTTTCAATAATACTCTCATAGAAAGTCTCATCTCTTGGGTTGCCTCCCAAGGGTAATCTTAGGTATTTAATTGGTCACTCCTTTACTTCACAACCCAACACTCCTCCAATTCCACCCTTTCCATCCCAAAGCGCACCAAACTGCATTTTCCTAAATTGATTTTCAACCCTAAAACTCTCTTCACTAATTCCAAGATCCTTTTTAGAGCCCTAACATCTTGAACCCCCCCTGAACTCACGTAAAATAAAATTATCATCTATAAACTGAAATGAGATACAACTTGGCTTTCCCTCCCTATTCTAAAACCTCTAGAGATATTTCTTTCATCCGCTCTCTTTAAAAGTTTATTGGAAACCTCTGCCACTAACATAAACAACATTGGTGATAATGGGTCTCCCTATCTTAAACCCCTCGAATCCTTAAAGAAATCTTCTGGGGAGCCATAGGTCAAGATCGAAAAATGAATTATCCTCAAACACCCCATCATCCACCTGATCCACCTATGTGCCAAAACCCATTTGGGCCATCACCTACTATAGGAAATTCCAATCCACGTGATAATAGGCCTTTTGAAATCTAATTTGAACACAAACCTTTCTTTCCTGATTTTTGAAAATCCTCCATTGCCCCATTAGCTATTAGGGTCTGGTCCAAAATCTACCTATTCCTAATGAAAGCTATTTTGTACAGGCTTGTAGTGAGGCTAATATTGTAGAGGCAGCTTCCACACATTTCAGAATCATGACGCAAAGGTTGCATTCATTCCTTACTTTTCCCCCTTAAATAGAGCTCACCAATCACTTTTTCCAGATCCTTATAATCCCAATACTCATGATAAAAGGCCATAGTGGAACCGTCCAGACTAGGGGCCTTATCACTACTCATACCCCTT
Organism: Nelumbo nucifera; assembly: GCF_055504915.1. Taxonomy (NCBI): domain Eukaryota; kingdom Viridiplantae; phylum Streptophyta; class Magnoliopsida; order Proteales; family Nelumbonaceae; genus Nelumbo; species Nelumbo nucifera. Next base: position 99,629,373 of record NC_142651.1, read on the forward strand.
TTTTTTATGAGTAAAGAAAAAAGATTCATTAATAGAGAATTAATGCAATTACAAGCTTCCCATGGAGAGGCACGAGCTGCGTCCTCTCCTAATAGCAGGAAGAAAGACAAAGGAAAACAGATAACAGAAAACAGAAAACAGGAAGCAGATTCAATCTACAATTGAGCCCAATATAATCTTTCCCTGTTTACCCCTTGCTTTGCAAGGCCATCAGCCATAGAGTTTGCAGATCTCCCCACCCATTGTATTCTCACTTAAAACACCACACTATAGAGTCCGGGTTTTGTAGCCATCCATCCCACTACCACCTTGAAGTCCCCTTCTATTATCAGATGTTCCACACCTATCTGCACAGCTAGCTGTACTCCTTGGATAGCAGCAGCAAGTTCCGCCCTAATGGAGTTTCCAGCTCCTATTGGCTCTGAGTAGATAAGAACCACATTCCCAGCCTCATTCCTCAGTATCCCTCCCACCCTTGACGGACCTGGATTTCCAAGACTACTTCCATCGAAGTTCAGCTTCAAAAAATTCTCAGGAGGGGGTTCCCAAGTCAGACTCACTTTAGTCTTTCTAGATGAACAATTAGCCACTGCTAACCAATTCCTCCAAATATCACTAAATGAGAAAAGATGAAATAAGTCCATTGATTTTAGCCATAAGATTACCCTATTTAGAATGCAGTCCTTCATCTCTTCTAAGTTTCTCTCCTTCTCTTGGAAAGTTCTGGTATTCCTTTCTTCCCACACGGACCAAAGCAGCGCTGCTCTTGCACACCTCCACATAATTCTTCCTCTTCTGTGCTGCCAAGGGAGGAAAGCAGGATCAAAAATCAAGCTTGCATCTGCTGGCCTAACCAACCTGCGCCCAAACAATGAGAAGAGCCACTCCCATAACTATGCAGTAAATGAACAGGAAATTAGTAGATGGTTACAGTCCTCACCACGTGACTTGCAAAGGATACACCAAGAAGGTGAAAGACAAAGATAAGGTCTTCTCTTTTATAGAATGTCTTAAGGTGTTTATTTTCCCATAATGCACTTCCCAACAAAAAGCCATAACCTTAGGGGGAACAGGCCTACACCAGTTTTCCTTAAAAGGGAAAAGTCGAGTGGGGTTAGATTGAGTAATGGATTTAAAGAAAGAAGCGCAACAGAAGGATCCGTTTGGCTTGGGTGTCCAGATCCGTTTGTCGGGTTCAAAAGGGTCCAATCACACTGTATCAAGTAGGCTTAGAAGATTTGTTAGGGACACAATTTCCTCTTCCCTTAGGTCTCTATGAAACCCAAAATTCCAATTCGATGTTAATGGATTATTCATAAAGTAGCAAAACTTTGAGACAACCTCCTTTTTGTGTCCTCCCAAAAAGAACAGAGTTACCATTACAAACATCATACCTGACAAAACTGAAAAACTGAGGAAGGATGCCATGAATAGCTTTCCAAGGAGTTGCCAAGGTTGCCTGCCGTGATACTCTAGCATCCCACCCATTATCAGAGCGACCATGAATACTACCCACCACCTCATGCCAGAGCCTCTCTCCCTCCACTGGCCACCTCCACAGCCACTTCCCTAGTAGTGCTTTATTCTTTTTAATCAAATTCCCTAACCTCAATCCCCCCTCCTCTTTATTCCGGCATACAATCTCCCTTTTTATCAAGTGATCCTTCTTACCTTCTCCTGACTTCCAGAGGAAATCTCTAATCACCTTCTCTATCTTCCTAGCTTCCCTAGGTGGTATCCTAAACACAGATAGGAAATAGGTTGGTAGGTTAGCTAATGTGGCTCTTATCAACGTGATTCTTCCCCCCAAAGAAATATAGTTTTTCCTCTAAGAAGTCAATTTCTTTTGAAACCTCTCCACCACTGGACATCAAAAACTACTTTCCCTAGGGTTTGCCCCTGACGGAAGCCCCAAGTAGGTCATAGGCCATGACGAAATAGAACACCCTAAGCTTCTTGCTATAGCCTCCACCTGACTGTCCTCCAAGTTAACCCCAGCTACACAACTCTTCCCAAAGTTGACACTCATATTTGACACCCTCTCAAAATTCCTAACCAGATCCTTGAGATTTCTCACCTTCTCAATATCGTCCCCTTCACAGAAAATCAAAATATCATCTGCAAATTGGAGATGGGTGACCGAAATACCATCCCTACCTATCCTCCACCCTTTAATCATTTCTTCCCTATCAGCCTTTGAGATCATTCTACTAAGCACCTCTGCTATTAAAGTATAGAGGAAGGGTGATAGCGGGTCCCCTTGTCTGATACCTCTACAAGTTGGGAAAAAGTCCTTCACCACTCCATTAACTAGGACAGAGTAATGGCATGAACTCACACATCCAAAAATCCAACTGCACCATTTATTCCCGAAGCCACAATTTCTCATTACTTGTACCAAGAAGTGCCAATCCACTAAGTCATAGGCCTTCTCTAGATCCAACTTACAAACAAAGCCTCTTCTTTTGGATCTCCTCATATCCTCCACACATTCACTAGCAACTAGGATCTGATCTATTATTTGGCTTCCTTGAACAAATGCCCCTTGGGCTTGGCTTATTAGGGATGGAAGAGCTACTTTCAGCCTCAAAGACAACACCTTAGCCAATATTTTGTTAGTGCTAATTACCAAACTAATTGGCCTGTAATCCTTAAGGGTGGATAGCATCTGATTTCTTGGGGACTAAGGCCAAAAAAGTGGCGTTGACTCCCGGGCTTACTATATGAGTCTCTACGAATTCCTTAACAGCGTCACATAAATCCTCTTTCAAAATGTCCCAACAATCATGGTAGAAAGCCATAGTAAAACCATCCGAACCTGGTGCCTTAGATCTATCCATCATGAACACTGCCCTCCTGATCTCCTCTTCTTCAATTTTCCTTTCTAACCACCTTGCTTTCTCTCCATCTTACCTCGGCCATTCCAATCCTTCTATAGGCACCCTCTCATTCAATGTCCTTCTAAAGATAGCTTTAAAATGGTCTAAAAAGGTTCCAGCTATCTCCTCCTGATTGGTAATTACCTGCCCTTCTACCTCTAATCTATCCACTAAGTTCTTCCTCCTTCTATCATTTGCCAACTCATGAAAGAATCTAGTATTCCCATCTCCCTCCTTAATCCACTTATGCCTTGACTTCTGCCTCCAGCAGATCTCTTCTCTGAGTAGAACCTCTTCTAGGTCCTTATTTAATTGCCTTCTTGATTCTCTATCCTTCTCACTCAACAATCCTTGGGCTTCTCTCTCATCCAGCTCTTCAATTTGTATGAATAAGTTCAGCTTTTGTTCCTCTACCCTACCAAATTGATCTTTATTCCACTCCTTCAACTTGACTCTCAGTCTCTTCAACTTCTGATGGAATTTGACTCCTTTCCACTTTATTCCCCTTAACTCCTCATTCTAGCAATCCTTCACTATGTTTCCAAATTCCGGATGAGTTAACTACATATTCTCAAATCTAAATGGTTTTGGTCCACTAATTAGGGATTCCACCCCAATCTTGATGGGGTAGTGGTCTGATGTAACCCTAGGCAAGGCTCTAGAAACCAGATTTCCCCAATAGTTTTCCCATTCTAGATTGAATAGAAACCTATCCAGCTTTGAATAGATAGGATTATCTTGAAAATTGGACCAGGTGAGTCTAGCTTGCATTAACGGAATTTCTTTTAGCTCACAATCTTCTATAAATCCGTTAAATTTCCTCATGCTTGTTGTGATTGATTGTACAAGATTACTAGATTCCTTTGAATATCTTGTGACATTAAAATCCCCTCCAAAATACCAAGGCCCATCCCATAAACCTCGAATTGCGTACAATTCCTCCCAAAATTCATTCCTTTCTCTGTAGGTATTAGGGCCATACACATTAGTAAGCACCCAACAAAATCCATCCTCCACATTCTTGAATTTAATGGAGACAGAGTATCTACCTACTAACTCCTCCACCGCTTCCATTGCCTCATTCTTCCAGATGGTGACAATTCCTCCAGATGCTCCCCAAGAGGGAGCCAAGGACCAACTAACACCCCTAGTCCTCCAACAGCTTCTTATCCACCTTCCGTCTAGCTCAGAGAGCTTCGTCTCTTGCACCATAACAATATCAGGCTTCTCTCTTGTTAATAAATCCTTTATTACCCTCCTTTTTCTCGCACTTCCCAATCCTCTCACATTCCAGCTGATAATTCTCATGGATAAACTTGCAAAATAGTCCCTCCTGAATTCGACTCCTTACCTAGAGTTCTTCCTCCTCTCTCCCCTTCCGCTAAACTCAAGGTCAGCCTCGATGTCAGATATTAGCCTTTGCACCTCAGTTCTTTTCTTCTTCTTATACTCCTTTTTCTTCTCTTTTCCTTCCTCAGGTTTCCTATGGTAAGTTTTAATTTTGTCATTCCCCACCTCTAGGTCAACCTCTTGATAACTTCTTCCTGTTTTAGGGTTCAATTCTGTCCTCTCAACATCATCTATTTCACCACTCTCTCCTTCCTCACTAGGCAAACCCTTTTTCTGATGATTCTCTTCCAAGTAACCTTCCTTCATTCTAATTGCCTCAGCTTCCGTACAAATCAGCATCCAAATTCTCTCCACCTCTTCTCCCACACCCTCACAAGGAACTGACTCTTCCTTCTCCTTAAGTTCATGATTTCCACCAGCACCTTCACCACTTCCTTTAGATACCAAATCTGGTCCTTCCGGGTGGGATATTAGAGTCTCTGCAACAGGCCGAACACACGGATCAGTAGCAAAAACCGAATGGACACCCATACCTGATTGCTGAGGAGGATATATAGGAGCAAACAAGGCTTGTGTCTGCGAAATTACTGGTAGTGCCCCGTCCACTCCCTTTAGTTAGCAGTTGCAGTGAAGTGGTTAAGGTTAATATTTCACCTTTGTTCAATCTTACCATCGGAGAAGCCTGTTCCTTCTCCTTCCTTCCTAGCCTATCTTCACAGATCATTGGTGAGTCTTGTGACTTTGTACTAATTCCGTTTATGGTCTGAGAGGTTGGAGTTGCTCCCTCATGGAAAGGGGGGTTGATAAGCCTGGCTTCCGAAGCTGAATTTCCAGTCCTCCTCACCTCTGCATCTTCCCCTTGAGAGCTTCCTTCTAGAAAAAGATTCTGTGTTAAAACTTCCTTCCTGGAGCATGTCTAAGTTTCCTTGCAGATCAAGACTTCTCAAACTCTCTGTTTCAGTCGAGTCTTCAGCACCACTATCTTCTTCATCTAAGTAATCACTGTCTTCAATAAAGTCTAGATCCCTCCGTTTTATGCTTCTGGGGTTCCGCCTATCTGGGGATAACTGGTTTACCTTCTTGGTTGGAATCCATTGCAGTGACGAAGTGGCCGAACCTGCAACTGGCGCGCGGATATGAGAGGAGGAGCTCGAAGGAGAAGAAAATAGATGGTTTTTACCATCTATTGGAGCCTCCCCCTTCCCAAACACGTGTAACTTAAGTGAGTCACGTGCCCTCTTTAAGTGAGGCTTGATTTGGGCCGACTTAAGTTGAGGGCACGGCCCACCCTTGGTTTCTTTAACAGGCCCAACAATTTTTAGAGGCCCACGTGTGCTTTCTTGCATTGGCACGTGAGGCTTTACCACTTAACACTCAGTGCCTGGGACACCCGGCTCAAGTTCACCCTTTTTTGGTTCAACCTGGTCTGAAACCTTTAATCTTCCTTCGTAACTTGAATTTAAAACGTCCTTCTTGCCGCCTTTAACCATCTGAGCATAAGATTTACTACCCTCCCTTCTGATAGCTTGCACTCCATGTAGTTGACCACCCATCTGCCCCTTCTCTTAAAGTTTCCAGTTTTTGCTTACCCAAATAGGTGAAAGACTGATCGACCTTTGATATTACCAATCTCCTTGTTCCACATAGGGCCTCTTCTTCTACCTTCTCCTCCCCTTCCTTGCGAGCCTCCCTCCACAGTGTAGCTTCTATGGAGGAGGCCAGCCAAACTGAGTAGAAGCAACCTTCCACATTTATCTCCACTTTTCTGGGTATGTCTTCTGGTTTCACTCCGTTCAATAGAAGAGCTGCTGATCAAAGGTCCCCCCAAAAGGCTCTGACAAGATTACCACCACATAACAGTGCAATGGATGCGGCCACTTCCTGTTTCCACAAATGAAAGGGCAGACCAAGAACTCATACCACCACCCCGTCCTCAGTGAAGAACTCTTTAGAGTTCGATGAAGGGTTCCACTTAGAGATTGAAAACTGATAGCTGAGAGCTCTAACTTATCTTCAGTCAGATCAAGCACCGCTTTACTGTTCTCAAAAGGTGTTAGAATAAACGTCCCTTTTAACTTCAGCTGTAATACGAGCAGGTCTGCAACTCTCCTCCAGTTGCTAACCTGATTTTTAACTTGAACCACATATTTATCTTCCCATTCTTCTCTCCTGGAATAGCCAACCAGCCTGTTCTGTTCAAAGGCTAGTAGCTCTTGGATCTGGTCTTCGTCTTCAGTTGAAAGTTTGTTGGTTTTACCATTTTCCTTTAGTAGGTCCAGACGCAAGGTTTTCAGGTGTTGGATAAACTCTTCCAGTATTCCATTGATTTTCTTCCATCCAAGTCCCTGTCTACTTTCAAGAAAGCAGACTAGTTGCCTCCTTCCTTTCCCGAAATATTCAGAAAGAGCTAAATAACCCCCTTTACTGTTTCTTCTGCATTCTACAACATACCTCTTCCCTTCTTGAGTTCTCAATTCCTTCCAGTTTGTTTGTTTACCTTTGAGGCATGCTTCATTCACATACTCCTTGAACCATTTAATCACTTCCATACCTTGCAACATCACTGTGGCCTTCTTCCCTTCCCTATTCTTCAAGCTTGTCCCTCCTTTGTTTTTCAGCTCTTCAAGCAGAAACTCATTGGCTTCAACCTTCAGCATTCTCCTCCACCATCCTGCAGCCACAAGCCCATCGCCCTTTCTTCCCGTCGTTCTTCCTTTCACCTCACCTTTGTTCCTTAGTCAGTATGAAAAAAAATGCATATCACTACTCATACCCATTATAGACCTCTTTATTTCCTTTAATGAGAAAGGTTCCTCAAGCCTCGCAGCTACCTCCGAGGGAACCTTTCTATTTATCAAGTTGTTTTCAAATTAAGTTAGTTTTTCTCCTTTTAGGTTTTCCCACCTAATTCTGGGACAGCTATTTTCTTCTCTATTTTTCTTTCATTTCCTAATGCGCACATCTACCACCATTAATCTATGTTGAGCTTTTTCCTGGGATAATTTTGCAATCTTTAGACACCATTCACTCTGTTCTTCTAGTAAGGAAAAACATCTATTTGGTTTATATTTGGTTCACTTTTAAATGTTATTAAGTGTTCATCATTCTTTTGGAAAAAGGTGTTTAAAATTGCCACATGATAAGTTACTGCAAAATCTAATATTGTACCTCCTGGTTCATTCCTCTCCCCAAACCTAAATCCTCTATACACCATTATCATATTTTACACTTCTTTTCCCTACATGCCCATTTAAGTTTCCTCTTATAAAAATCTTCTCTTCATTTGGAATTTCTTGGATCAATCCTTTTAAGTTTTCCCAAAATTGTCTTTTAATGTTTTCTTCTAAACCCGCTTGAGATGCATAAGCATTAATTATGTTAATGATTTCCTCGCCTAAAACAAGTCTAATTAAAATTATTCTATCCCCAACTTCTTAATATTCACAATTTCATTTTTCAAATCCTTATCTACTATTATCACTACACCATTTCTATTATTTACCTCTCCCATATACCATGATTTGTAACCATCAATTTCTTTAGCTTTTTTACCCTTGCAGTTAATTTCTTGTAGGCATGCAATATTAATCCTTCTCTTCTTCATAGTATCTACTAATTCCATAGTTTTTTATGTTAATGTTCCTACATTCCAAGTGGCTAAACAAATTTGTGGTTCTTGGACAAACTTCTTTACCTGCCCCCGATCAGAAGGAAGTAGGAACCTTTGCCTATTTGACACCACAACTCTGTGTTTCCATGGTGAGTCACTTACAGGAACCATCCTAGCATACCCTTGCCCACAACTGGGTGTTTCCATGGTGAGTCACTTATAGGGACCATCCTAGCATACCCTTGCCCACTTAACACTGCACTTGGGTTAGGGTTCAACACGGCATTTTTGGAGAACACCTTAGCATGAGCACGAAAAGACAAATCAGGATCCATGTTCATAAGGGTTTGGAAAAAGTTTTAGTGCCGGCTTCAAATTTGACATAACCTTCCTCCTTTTTTCCGGGCTTGGGATTGGCGGTGTAAGACATGCTCACACTAGCGGAGTTAACAATTTCAAAACATGAAACCATTAATATGGAATATCAGGAAATTTTCAATAATGATACCAATAAAAAAATTAACAGTGATGTTTTCAGGGATAACTATGTATTTGGACTAACATATACCACTAAGTTTAGGTCACTTTTAAAGGTACACTCTTCATGAACATTCCTAACCTATAATTTCTTTGACTGCAGGGTTTTTGAAGTTAGATGCTTGCATATCCCTGTTTATGACCGCACATCTTTTGAAGGTCTTGATCTCTGAACTCCCTATATTCATGAAAGATCTCTTGGGATATATCTCCCATGGTTTTTTTCCTTGATCTTGCTGAGGGCTGATATTATGTTAGATGTTGATGGATCAAACTGGCATCCATTAATCCAAATTCTAGTGCTAGTTAAGAAACCTATTTTGAACTGCTTAAAACTGCAGGTTCATAAATGTCAAATTGAAATAATGAATTCCCCCACATCACATTTGGTACTTTATAATCCGCATTTATGAGTTTCCTGATCAGTTAGTGTTAAGAATGTACCATTTATGTTAAGTGGTTTTTTGGATTTATTGACAGAAAAAGTAGTTGTTTTTCTGTTCAGGACTCGTGAAATTTGTTGAAGATGCTGTGAGGCTTGAGAGTGCTTTATCTCCAAATAAGCCAATTTATTTAGTTGGGGATTCATTGGGAGGATGCCTAGCACTTGCAGTTGCTGCTCGTAACCCAACTATTGACTTAGTACTGGTATTAGTCAATCCAGGTAAGTGTATAATGCGATTAAACATTTTACTGCAAAACCTAAGTCTTTTCCCTCTTCTTGACCTCGTGTGATTGGTCTTCCAAGTTGGTGATACTTTTTGTCTTCCCATTTAGCGACGTCATTTGGCAAATCACAACTTCAACCATTGCTCCCAGTTTTGGAGGCTTTACCAGACGTACTTCATATAACTGTCCCTTACCTTCTAAGCTTCATCATGGGTAAGTGATATTGTCTCTTTGAAATCTTAAGTATGATTCTCAGTTTGTAGAGGATGGAGTTAGGATCTTAGCATTGTGGTATTACTTTATTACTATGATTGCAATCTTTTAATCACGGTTGTGAAATCTTTTGCTTGATGGCATATGGTGGATTTTTTTTTGATTGAAGACTGCTGTTGCATTCTTTCCATATCAACCAGCAGATTACCATAGGCACCATGTCCCATAACCATTTCCCCCAGGCACCAAGGGCTTTAGTTTGGCCACATGGAAATTAGAAATTTAGGACATTTATGCTACCTGGTGCAGCCCATTACATCTTAAACAGCTTCAGGAAATGGTCTCACACTTCAGTTGAGAAAGAGCAATGAATCAGGAGATGATCAACTGATTCCAGTGAGGTGGCAAATACTGTTGTTGATCCACATTCCTGTTGACAAAAGGTTATCTACAGTGAGTATTCTGTCAAGAAGGGCAATCCACATAAAGAAAACAACCTTTGAGGGACAGCATGATTTCCAAATCCTTTTCCAGTTGACACGTTCACCACCTGCACACTCAATTGCTCTGTAGAATGATTGATTTCACCGAGAAGAACCTCAACTTTCCATCCTCCACCAACTTCTGTCTCTCTCCATAGGGGATGGGAGGGCTTGACTGCTTGACCTAACTCCATGAGCATTTGCAGTACCCCTTCAGCTTCCAAGTCATATAGACTTCTTCTCAGCCTAGGGGACAATACAATCTGGTATTGTATTAATATGTTTAGAATTTTTATAAACAAGCAGGTAAACTTGATAGAAAACTAAAATTTAAAGAGCCCAAAACATCACCCCTGGCTCAGAATTCGATTTCTGTTCAAAGATTATGCTGTTCCTCTCATGCCAGAAAGCCCATATAATTGCTGCTGGGACAGTTGTTCAATAAACCTTCCCTTTCCTGGACATACCTGAGACAAGCCATTCTTCTAACTTCTAACAACTCTTTCACTTATCTAGGACAATACCACTGCAGGTTTAAAGCTCTGAAATAATGATTCCACACAAAAATTGTACATTAAAACTGCAGAGAAGATTGCTTCTATTGAGTAGAAGATGAAGAGGGAGATGGCAGCAAAGAGGGTTAGAGTATGAGAGGTTCGAACTTCACTCTCCCTCTAACACCCTAACACTATTTCATTAAGTTAGTTTTGAATAATTACAAGGGGGGGCCCTTGGTTGGGCAAGAAATTACAAGAACATAACAGAGAAGAGGATGGGCCCAGAATAAGGTCCATTACATAAAGGAACATAAACAGTAAGAAATAATAACAGCCTATGGGCCATTGGGCCCATCTTCTCTACACTCCCCCTCAAGCTGAGCATAGATGTCAATCATGCCAAGCTTGCCAGTGTCATGCTGAATCTTTGCCTTGGGAATGCCCTTGGTGAGAAATTCTGCTAACTGTCCTTTAGATGTGATGAAAGGAAGACACACTTCACCCGAAGAGACCCTTTCTCGAATAAAGTGTCTATCAACTTCAATATGCTTAGTTCTATCATGTTGCACTGGGTTGTGGGCAATGTTGATGGTGGTCTGATTATCACAGTACAATATCATTGGCTTGTCATGCTCAACCCCAAGTTCCTCCATCAATGATTTTAGCCATAACAGTTCAGAAACTCCATGTGCCATGGCCTTGTATTCTACTTCTGTTGAAGATCGAGCAACAATCGATTGTTTCTTGCTTCTCCAAGAAACAACATTACCAGCCACCAAGCTGCAATACCCAGAAGTAGATCTTCTGTCATCAATGTTTCCAGCCCATTTAGCATCAGTATAGGCTTCAAGTTTCACATGACCATGCTTGGCAAACAGAATTCCCTTTCCTGGAGAGCCCTTCAAATAACACAGAATTCGCTCTGTTGCTGCCATATGAGTGTCTCAAGGAGCATGCATGAATTGGCTAATACAACTGACAACATATGCAATATCTGGCTGAGTCGTGCATAGGTATAGGAGTTTCCCAAGAAGTCTCTGGAAGACCCCTTTGTCTTCTAACAATGTTCCATCTGAAGCAGAAAGTTTATGACTCATATCAATAGGAGTAGCAACTGGTCTAGCACCCATCTTCCCAGTTTTAGAGAGCAAGTCAAGAATATACTTCCTTTGGGAGATAAGAATCCCATCCTTGGATCTAGCAACTTCTATTACAAGGAAGTATCTCAATTCCCCAGGTCTTTAATCTCAAACTCTGTGTGGAGGAAAGATTTGAGAGCATGAATTCCTGAAACATCATTACCAGTCACAACAATATCATCTACATACACAATGAGGTATACTGCCAGAGGTCCACTCCTCTTCACAAAAAGAGTATGATCAGACTATGTCTGAACATAGCCAAAGTTAACAAGTGCTGTTCTAAATCTCTCAAACCATGCTCTAGGGGACTGTTTGAGGCCATAAAGGGATTTCTTCAGTTTGCATACCTTTCTTTGCATATCTCTTCCATACATCCCTGGAGGAAGAGACATATAAACCTCCTCATGTAATTCACCATTCAGAAATGCATTCTTTACATCCAATTGATAAAGGGGCCAGTCAAAGTGAGCAGCTAGAGATAGAAGAACCCTCACAGATGTCATCTTAGCAACAGGTGCAAAGGTCTCCAGATAATCAATCCCATACGTATGTGTATAGCCTTTTGCAACTAGCCTGGCCTTGTACCTCTCAATGGTCCCATCAGCCCGATATTTAATAGTAAAGACCCACTTGCAACCAACTGGATACTTCCCTTCAGGCAAATCAACCACTTCCCAAGTGTCATTCTTGTGTAGGGCATCAATTTCAGATCTCATTTCATCCCTCCATTCTGGAATATTAAGAGCTTCTGACACAGACCTGGGAATAGGGTTAGAGGCAACTGAAGAGAGATAAGAAAAATATGAAGGGGTAAGTAAACTATAAGAAACGTATTTGGAAATGCAGTGTGCAGTGCACTTCCGTTTTCCTTTCCTAACAACAATGGGAATATCAAGGTCAGGGAAAGATGGCTCCAAAGGGGTTGAAACAGTAGCTGTTGTCTCATCTGTGACTGGAAGTGCATGAGGCTCATGTGTTGTAGGGGAAACAACCTGCTCATTCCTAGATCTTTGCCTTTGATACACCTTGGGGTTGAGGATAGGACGAGGAGGTAAAGAGGGAAGAACACTGGGACAGGGAGAATGGAATGACTGACCCTCCCTTGATTCATTTGAAGGAGACACAGACTCAATTAAAGATTCAACTGGGACAGGGAGAGGAAGAACAAACACTTGTGATAAACCCTCCCTCTGTGGACAATGTCCTTCCAGAGAGGAACCATAAAAGGGAGAAAACTCATCAAAGGTGACATCCATTGAGACATATCGAGTGCTACTCTTTGGATCAAAACAACAGTAACCCTTCTGTGTGGGGGAATAGCCAAGGAAGATACACTTGTGGGCTTTTGGTTCAAATTTATGTCTTTGGACACTTGGAACATGTACATAACAGGTGCAACCAAAGACACGAAGAGGAATAGGAAAAAGGTCATTGTCCGGATGAAGAAGATTGAAGGGAGACTTAAACCCTAAAACCCTGGATGGCATACGGTTTATGAGGTAGGTAGCAGTGAGGACAACATCACCCCAAAATCTTGTAATGTGGGGCAAACAAAATACTTCTTGCAACTTCAACAATATGCCTATTTTGTCTTTCAGCAACTCCGTTCTGTTATGGGGTCCTAACACAAGAACTTTGATGAATAACCCTCATGTTAGAGAGATAGCGGGATAAGCTCTTCTCAAAATATTCTTTTGCATTGTCAGATCTGAAAATTTTAATCCTGGTATCAAACTGGGCTAGAACAAATTCATGGAATTGTCTTACAAGTCTTGGAACTTCATCACGAGATTTCATCAGGAATATCCAAGTGAACCGAAAAAAGTCATCAATAAACAAGATAAAATATTTGTAGCCCCCCATAGAGGGTAAGTGATAAGGCCCCCACACATCAGAATGCACAATATTAAAAGGAAAAGAAGTTCTTTTATTGCTCAAAGGATAATTGTTTCTACAATGCTTTGATAACTCACAAGATTCACAATGAAGACTAGACACACTAATTCCCTTGAATAGTTCAGGGAATAAATGACTTAAAGCAGAAAAAGACAGATGGCCCAAACGACGATGATACAACATAATTCGACTAGTAGACTCTAAAGAAACAAACCCAAAAGCAACATTCCCAGGCTGATCAGAGCATTGTCCCGGAGTATCAAGCAAGTATATTCCGTTCGCCTCATGGCCACTCCTAATCACCTTCTGAGACTCCAGATCCTGAAAAACATAGTAGGAAGGAAAAAAGGTTACACAACAATTTAATGACTTGGTTAAACTACTTACAGATAACAAATTTGTATTTTAGTCTAGGTACATGAAGGGCAGAAGATAGGAGCAAGGAATTTGTAGCCTTGACGGTTCCCTTGCCAGAAATAGAGGCAAGAGAACCATCGGCTAAGGTGATTTAATCACGTCCAGGAAGCAAATCATACGAAACAAACAAAGTAGAAAGGTTGGTCATATGATCAGATGCCCGTGAGTCGATAATCCAAGGGATCTTAAGATTACCTGAAGTGGTTGCATGATTAGCAAAAACCCTTATACCTGAATGAGCAAATGCAGAAGGAGCTGAATTTCCTGAAGGGTTGGAAGAAGAAGTTACACCCTCGAGATGACTGATCATCTTCCCAAACTTTTCATACTCTGCTTTCATGGCTGCCAACTGTGCACAAGCAGACTCAACTTCAGTATCTGGACCAACAGCCACATTTGCACTCCCTGCCCTTCTACTATCATGTTTTTTCTAAAACCGAATAGGAACAAGATCGAGATGTAATTTCCAACACTTGTCTTTGGTGTGCTTTGGCTTCTTGCAGTATTCACATACCTCTTTCTTTCCAGAGCCACTAGGAGCCCCCACAACTCCTTTGGGTTTAACCCCCATATTCGCAAAGTGATCATTAATACTAACCCCTTGAACCTAGACCATCCTTCTGCTTTCTTCCCTGCTCACCAAAGCATACGCTTGTGACAATGAGACACTTTCCTTGGATAAAATATTATGTTTTGTGATGTCATATTCTGGGTTTAGTCCGGTTAAAAACTCAAACACCCTGTTTCTTTCAACTAGTTTCTTGTAGGTCTCTGCATCATTGGTGGTGTCCCAAGTTACAGCTTCTATTAGATCAATTTCTTGCCACAGAAACTTCAGGGTTTAGTCCGGTTAAGAACTCAATTTATAGGCTCTAACCACATTTAGTTTCTGGTAATAGGTTTCTGCAACACTATCCCAGATTTCCTTTGCTGAATTCATCCATAGATAGTGTTGGCTAATCTGTTGCTGCATTGAGTTCACAAGCCACCCAATAACAGTGTAATTCTCTTGCATCCACTTCTCATAGGGATGGATCATCCTTTGGGGAAGCCTTATTGCTCCTGGAGATAAACCCCCATTTTCCTCTACTACATATATAAATCTTTACCGATTGTGACCATGCCAGATAGTTGGTTCCATCTAGCTTAACTGTGGTCACAGTCAATAAAGAATCAACTGGAGTTCCCTGAACTTGTCCAAATTCAGCAACATTCTTACTCTCAATCTCTGAGGAGTCCATCATGTAAACACTTCAAATAGGGTTTCAGTCAACTTCTACTAGTGTACTGAATGAGGATGAGCTAGGACTGTGTTAAATCAGCCTCAAACACAGCAATACACAAGGCCAAACCAGACCCGGAAGCAGTGAGAACCAAATCTGGCAGCAGCACCTTGTTGTCTACACGAGACACTAAATGGCTTGGTTCAGTCTTCAAGAAGTAATCAATAGACCTCCAAGCACTGTGCACCCAATTGAAGTACCTTTTCTAATCAGGGATTCTAGGTACTCACCAACAAGTGCCCTAAAAAGAGCAAAAAACAGTTCGTAGTGATTAAGGGGCCTTTTTACGAACACTGTGTGGGCAGCAGAGAAGACCCCACTGTCAACAAGTGAGAAACACCTCAGGAGCAGTCCGTACAGGTCCAAAAACCAACCAAACAGAAGCAAGAACTTGCACCACTGAATCCAAAGAGGTTTCAGCAGCTTAACAGTCCAAAAAAGGGAGAAAACCAACCCAGAAATCTCTAGGTTAAACCAGATTAACCACAGCCGAACAGCTGTACAGTTTCAAGGGAACTTCGAACACTTCAACAACCCCCAAAACAGAAATATAACTCAGGAATAACTGAGTGCAACTTACAATCTCATCAATCTCCGATTTGAGCTCCAACTCCAAATTAGGAACCGAACAGTCCTTTTCTCTGATTCTTCCTGGTCATCGAACCACTCTCCAAGAGATTAGAGTCTTGGGCACCCTCCAATGACCTCCAAGAACACTCTCATGCAGTCGGTTGGACTACACCCACATGAGAGCCAAGCCAAGTTCAGGCCTGCTCTGATACCAAGAAGAAAAATAGTCCTTGAGAGTGTGGGACTGTTTAGGATAGATGTAGAAATCAAAAGGAATCAAAAACTATAGAGAAGAGTGCTTCTATTGAGTAGAAGATGAAGAGGGAGATGGCAACAAAGAGGGTTAAGAGTATGAGAGGTTCGAACTTCACTCTCCCTCTAACACCCTAACACTATTTCATTAAGTTAGTTTTGAATAATTACAAGGGGGGGCCCTTGGTTGGGCAAGAAATTACAAGAACATAACATAGAAGAGGATGGGCCCAGAATAAGGCCCATTACAGAAAGGAACATAAACAGTAAGAAATAATAACCTATGAGCCATTCGGCCCATCTTCTCTACACTCTTTGTGTGCCATTCAAAGATAGACGAACTAAACAACATGCTAGTATCAGATGGTAGGTTCCACCTACACTCAAACAACATAAAACTCCAAGTCCATAAAGCTGTAAGTGGTGACAGTCCTCATTCTGAGATTTACAAATAACACACCAATTAGGGGATAGACACCATTTTGGTCTTCTCTTTTGCAGGTTTTCAAAGGTATTAATCTTACCATAATAAACTTCCCAACAAAAAACAACAATCTTTGGAGGAATGGGACTAGTCCAGAATTCTTTGACTGGGAAGTTTTTGTTGGACAGTTTTGTATGCCCTTAGCTTCAATCAGATTGATGTACTTTATGAGTTTATTGTAAATGAATAAAAGTGCATATTTGATTCATGTTCCCTTGGTATGTTTCTGTGTAATACCCTTAAACTGGACACTTAATGAGACTCGTGTTAGTTTAGATTGTTCACAGCCAGTGGGTCAGTCTGGGGAGACTTATCCTGATAAGGCTGACACTGTGGTGCCACCAAGTCGGTTGGGGTGGCCTGTCTCAGCTGCCAGGGTGAGACCCTAGGCACACACAGTGTAGGATTAATTGAATCTTTGAACTGGACCAGATTTCCAGTATTGCTCTGGACCTTGGAGATTAATGGGCAAAACTGGAAAGTTACACCCGACCCCTAGACTCGATTATGATATTGCACTAGGTGTCGGATTGGGCTGTCTTTGATGTACCAATCAGTGAGATCCTTAGCGGGGGTCAAAACTTGGGTATGTTGGGACAGTCTGAGAATTCATCTGAGTGGGTGATCATAGTGACAGGATCAGCCCCTTTGTCGGACAAAGGTAATGATCGGGGATGCATTCTCACTGATGGAAACCAAGACTGCCGGCAGCCGATTTCAATCGTTGAGATTTGTTTTGCAAAGTATATTTTATATGAGATATAAAAGTATATATATTATGGTTTCTAAAATGTTTGCAAAAGGTTTTAATTCCCAGGATCCATACAAGTAGAGAGTGCAACACTGTTCTTTGCAGTCGAGGGAGAGGTCCTCTCTTGTCGGGCAGTGTTTGATCATTATGGGCTGAGAGGTTAAGTGTAAGACCATTGAGGATAATACCTGATGGGCTAATCTTGCATCTGCCCATAGTCCCTGGGTGTTACAAGGTGGCTTGGCCCAGGGACCACTTAGGGTAAGTGTTGGGCCCATAGAGCCCATTTGATGGGTTTGAGGGGGTGCACTGTCCATAACAGTGTATTCGGCCAGGCCTTGTAACAAAGACTGGGCCGAACCCATGTGGCTGATGTGTAGATCAATGCTTGGGTTCCACGCCATACAAGGAAGCCCAATTGGGCAGCAGTTAGGAAAGTTAAGTGAGCACATAAGCTTAATGGGCCTAAAGCCCATTTTGAGCTGGATTTATTTAATAAGTTAAATATGGGTGAATTCTGAGATGGATCAGCTGATAGGATAGGGTCTTAACCCTATCCACTCAGAGAGTCCAAATCTGAATATGATTCAGATCTAGAAGCCTCCTAATGAGATTAGGAGAGGGCTAATCTAATCTGCAGATAAGATAAGGGTTTATCCTTATCATCTAAAAGGATGTCTGATCCAAATATGATTTGGATCAGCAGCTCCTAATTGGATTAGGAGCTGATCTTTTAGGGTTACTAAAGAAGGAGGGGGCGGCAGCCTTTAGAAGAATCACATATTCAGATCCTCTTCAGAGCTGAAATCACAGAAGAAAGATTTTTGCAATCCCTACAAAGATCTTTCTTGCCGCCTCCTTGCAGCCGCCAGACATCCAGTTCGATCTCCAGTTGTGGGAGAAGTCAAGATTCAATCTTGACATCAGTTCTTTGAGAAAGAATTGATAAGAAGCTGTGCTCACGTGCCATCCTGTTGTTTCTTGTGAATGACAGAATTCTTGGAGAAGAATACTGTTGATTCTGCTCCATCCTGCAATGCGCCATCTTCAGTGGGAGCAGTCTTTGGATCCTTCCTTGGGCGTAAACACCTTCGTTGGGAGATACTTTTTCTCCGTATCAGGTATAATCCTCTCCTACTCCTTTTGGTTCAGATTTGGTTCAATTTATGGTTCAAGATTGATCCTTGAAAATATGATTTTCTAAATAGGGAATGCGATTCCCAGTTGAAAGGGAGAGAAAAAATTTTTGAAATTCACCCCTTTATTCCGCAAGATTTGGGCGTCCATACGATGGATCTCTCATCCCTTCAGTTTTGGGGTGTAGAAGTGGAGCAAAGGGACTTGAAGAAAGAGGAGCAAGTGAAAAAGCCTTTTGGGTTAGGGGTCCAAATTCTTTTGTCAGGTTTTAGGGGATCTAAACAAATAGACTCAAGTGAAGACAACAGTTTTGAAACACAAGCATTTTCATCATCACGTAACCCTTTACGGAAACTAAAATCCCAATTTAGGATCACAGAAGAAGCTGAGGAAATAAAACTAGAAACCGGCTCTTCCCTATAAAGGGAAAGAGAGTAAAGAGAGGGAAAAAGGTCTTTAAGAGGTTGGTGTCCTACCCAAATGTCTTCCCAAAAGAGAACTTTGTTTCCAGAATTAACATCATACCTGAACAAACTGAGAAAATGGGGAAGGATTCTGTGTATAGCCTTCCAGGGTGTTGCAAGAGTCGCCCGTCAAGATACCCCAACATCCCAACCGTTTTGCGAACAACCATGAATACTATTCACCACCTTGTGCCATAACCTCCCTCTCTCTAACGGTCATCTCCAATGCCACTTCCCTAGTAGAGCTTCATTCTTAAGAACTAGGTTTCCCAATCCTAATCCCCCTTCTTCCTTACTCCTGCTGACTATCTCCCACCTAATCAAATGATCCTTCTTCTCTTCCCCTGGCTCCCACAAGAAATCCCTCATCACCTTTTCTAGCTTCTTGACTTCCGTTGAGGGTATCTTGAATACTGAAAGAAAATAAACCGGAAGACTAGCAAGTGTCGCCCTAATCAAGGTCACTCTACCCCCTATCGAAATGTAACTTTTTTTTCCAAGAAGCCAACCTCTTTTCAAACTTTTCCACAATTGGATACCAGAACCAACTTTCTTTTGGGTTAGCTCCTAACGGAAGATCCAAGTAGGTTAAAGGCCAATCAGACACGGAACACTCTAGACAACCTGCTATAGCCTCTACCTCCCAAACTTCCAAATTGATTCCCGCCACACAACTTTTGTCAAAGTTAATTGTTAGGTTTGAAGCAAACTCAAAGGATTTAATAAGATCTTTTAGGTTCCTCACTATCCTTAAGTCTCCCCCTTCACAAAAAATGATGATATCATCAGCGAACTGAAGATGAGTCACCGAGACATTATTCCTACCTATCCTCCAACCACTTATTAGCCCTTCCCTATCTGCTTTAGAAATCATTCTATTGAGCACATCTATCACAAGTGTGAACAAAAAGGGTGAAAGAGGATCTCCTTGCCTGAGCCCTCTATATCTAGGAAGAAATCTTTGACCCCTCCATTAGCTAGAACTGAAAACTGGCAAGATGTTATGCATCCACTCACCCACCTGCACCATCTATCACCAAATCCACATTTTCTTGGTACTTCTAATAGAAAATCCTAATCCACTGAGTCATAGGCCTTCTTAATGTCCAGCTCCTTCTCTCTGTTTGATTTGGTTGTTGGGGGTAAATTTGGTTCAATCAAAACCTTTTCAATCCCTACATCCAAAGGAGGCTTTGGTGCATTTTCCTTTCTGGGTGTTTTCTTGTAAACCTTCAAAGAAGAATCCTGCCCCTCCAAACTGAAACTCTTTACCTGCATGTTTTCTGGAAAGGATTTGTTTGCAAGAATAGATGTACCCTGATCATCCTTTAAAGCTGCTGCTAAGTTCCCATCATCCTTGTGTGGCACATCAGTTGTTGAAGTCTTTAACTTGTCAGCCTTGTCTTCCACCTTATTTTGCTTCTCCCCTTTTCCACATCCTTCCGGAACACATTTCCTCCTCTGGGAATAGAATAGCAGTGTTTAAACTTTTGTTCTCCCACAAGTCTTTTGAATCTTGCAGATTTACACTTTCTATATCGATTGTGTTGTCTGTGTCTGAACCAGAATCACTTTCAGCTTCAGATGATAACTCTGCTTCAAGGTTTTCAAGGTCGTTCCGTCGAACTGACCTTGGATTGCAACAATCTTTGGAAAGTCGTGACAGATTTTTCGAAGGAACCCATTGTAGAGAACCTTTTCTCTGGTTTGACTTCTTCGAAGCCTTAGAAGAGCTCAATGAGGATGATTAAACTTGTCTAGCATGAATCCTTCCTCAGTCACGTGTGCTTTTAAAAACTCATATGATAACTTAAGACATGGGCCAGCTACAGTTGGTCCCATTTGAGAAGGTCCAAATGAAAGGTTAAGCCCAGCCTCACTTAACTGTTCAATCACGTGACTTTTTAAAGAGCCACCCCTTTCGGCTTGACCCGATGGCTCAACCCTCTTAATAACCGGCTCAAAATCCTTGGCCAGACTGGTTTTTCCTCTTGGAAATGAATGGTGCAGCTTGTTTGAATTTTTGGCTCCAGAAACTAACACCTGAGCAAAGGATCATTTTGCTGTCTGTCCCCTGCCTTGTAGCTCACGTATTTGACCTTCCTCACTGCCCATATCTTTTGGATGTTGAAGTTTTGCTTGCCTATTTTAATGAAACTTTCCATCTTCTTCTGAATCTCCAATCCTAGGCATCTGTGCGGGGCCTGTTCTTCCACTCAACGGAGGAAGCTAACCAGACCTGTAAAGACAGTCCTTCAACCTGAAGAGTAATCTTCCTGGGTATCTCCTCTGGTTTGACTCCATCTTCCTAGGTATCTCCTCTGCTACTCATGTTTCCACAGGTGGAAAGGCAACGCAATCACCCTGACTATCATTCCATCTTCAATGGCAAAAGGTTTCGAATTGGATGAAGGGGACCATCTATACAAAGTAAAGGTCTCCTTGTCCTCTTGAATGCTTAGAGACTCAACTTCCATCATGTTTTGAAGAGGATCAAGCACTGCCTTCGTACTGTCAAAAGGGGTTAAAATAAATGTCTTACTCAGTTCCAACTTACTAATCAACAAGTCTGCAATCTTCCTCCAATCCTTAATCTGATTTTTAGCTTGAACCACTAGCATATTGTTCCAGTGATTTTTGCTGAAATTTACATTCAGTATTGGATTGCTGTTGCAGTTTGCCATGGCTAGAAAGTCCTGGTTAAGAGTCACTCCCTCCGTCAATGGTGAGTTTCCAACAAATACTCCCTCAACTACTTCTGCAGCTTCCACCATCTTCTTCGTTTCTGGGTTCCTTCAATCTAAAAAGCCAGTCAAGATCTCAGTCACTCCTCGCCATCCTTGACTATTTTTTCCAGTAGGGAAGCAGACCATTTGTTTCCTTTTGTTACAGACTGTATAATTAAAATAGGAAGATGTTACAGACTGTATAATTAAAATAGGAAGTAAATACTAGGGAGATATGATGTTACAGACTGTATAACTAAAATAGGAAGTAAATGCTAGGGAGATATGATTTACCTTGATTGTAGGACAGATTTGTAGGAATTTGATTAGTCTTCTTTCCTAATATATTCTTTCCTAACATAGAATTTGTAACTTGTATATATACATACGAGATTGATGAATAATACAACAAATTCTTCTTCTTCTTCCTCTGTTTACTCTTATTTTACATGGTATCAGAGCATCTAGTCTCTGCTTGCCCTTTTGTTTTAAGTAAATAGTAGGTAGAGGAAAATTTCTGGGTGTTTTGGGTCACCTCCTTGGAGCAGTCAGAGCATCTAGTCTCTGCAAAGTCCGGCAGTCAGCAGCCCTGTGCGTGTGTCTCACGCACCGCCTGAAGATTCTGCCACAGTCACACGCGCCGGCACGTGGAGGCACATTTGTCGCCGGAATTTTTTTTTTCGATCGTTGTCTTTTGGCTCGCCTCGTCCTGTATAGCACATATTTGTACTTTGTTACGTGCATATCCATTCCGGTGTTTTCAACAGGTGTGTTCTGTTGATTTTCGGTGTTCAAAATATTCTGTTTATTTGAATTTTGAGATTATGGCAGACAAGAAATCAGTAGTTATGTCGGATGTTATTCCAGTGATATCAAAAATAATTGAGCATAAGCTTAATGGCTCTAATTATCTGGATTGGAGTAAAACTGTTCAACTATATTTGTTGAGTATTGCTATGGATAACCATTTGACTGATGACCCTCCTAATGATGACTCGAGAAAGTCTTGGTTGAGGGAGGATGCCCGTTTGTTCTTGCAGATACACAACTCCATTGAAAGTGAGGTGGTTGGTTTAGTCACTCACTATGGATTTGTTAAGGAATTAATGAACTATCTAGAGTTCTTGTACTCCGGAAAGGGGAATATTTCCCGCATTTATGATGTGTGCAAAGATTTTTACAGGGCAGACAAAAGCGAAAGATCTCTTACAAGATATTTCAAGGATTTCAAGAAAACATATGAAGAACTTAATATGTTGCTTCCGTTTAGTACTGATGTGATTGTTCAACAAGCTCAGCGAGAAAAGATGGCTGTTATGAGTTTTTTAGCTGGCCTACCTTAATGCTTTTGAGACTGCTAAATCTCATATTCTTTCCAGTTTAGAGATCTCTTCTCTACAAGATGCTTTCAGTAGGGTCCTTCGTACAGAATGTTCTCCACCTGTTCAGCCTAGTAGTGCCCTTGTCAGCCGCAATAATACATCTGAATCAGGGAGACAACAATACAGGAGTGGTAGTGGTAGGTCAAGTAACTATGACAGGAATACTAATACTCGTGGACAGGAGTTAGGAGAGATAGTGTGTCATTACTGTCATAAGCCAGGACATATGAAGTGGGATTGCAGGAAGTTGTAGAATAAGAAAACTCAGTCAGCCCATATTGCATCCACCACGGATACTTCTGAGAAGTCTGTTATGATATCTGCAGATGAATATGCCAAATTTGCTCAGTACCAAGAATCATTGAAACCTCAATCTACTCCTGTTACTGCCATCGTCGAGTCAGGTAAACCCAATACATGTCTTGTTTCCTCCTCTTCAAAATGGGTCATTGATTCTGGAGCTACAGATCATATGACAAGTAATTGAAGTCTGTTTTCTACCTTTTAGTCACATAAATCTACCTCTCTTGTTACTTTAGTAGATGGGTCAATATCTTGTGTTATTGGGTCTGGCACAATTAGTCCAACACCATCACTTCCTTTGTCATATGTTCTTAGTTTACCTCAGTTATCATTTAATTTAATTTCTGTTAGCAAACTCACTCGTACCCTTAATTGTTGTGTCTCATTTTTTCCTGATTATTGTTTATTTCAGGATCTTACGACGAAGAAGATTATTGGTAAGGGACATGAGTCTGGAGGTCTCTACATCCTTGATACACAAGTTCCAAGATCCATAGCCTGTTCTGGAGTTGTAACCCCTTTTGAAACACATTGTCGGTTGGGCCACCCCTCTCTCCATGTGTTAAAGCAAATTTGTCCTCAATTTCAGAGTTTGTCGTCATTAAATTGTGAATCTTGTCAGTTTGCTAAACACCATCGTCTTAGTTCGAGTCCTAGAGTCAATAAACGAGCTAATGCTCCTTTTGAATTAGTCCATTCAGATGTTTGGGGTCCGTGTCCAATTGAGTCCAAAACTGGGTTTAAGTATTTTGTTACTTTTGTTGATGATTACTCTCGTATGACATGGTTATATTTAATGAAAAATCGTTCTGAGGTGTTTTCTCATTTTTCTGCTTTCTGTGTTGAAGTTAAAACTCAATTTAATGTTTCTGTACAAATATTGAGAAGTGATAATGCTAAGGAGTACTTGTCAGAATCCTTTCAAACTTACATGCTTCAGCATGGCATTCTTCATCAAACTTCTTGTGTAGATACACCATCTCAAAATGGGGTTGCTGAACGGAAAAATAGACACCTTAAAATTGCAAGAGCTTTTTTATTTCAAATGAAGGTTCCTAAACCTTTCTGGGTTGATGCAGTTTCCACAGCATGTTTTTTGATTAACCGTATGTCTTCATCTGTCCTTCAGGGTAAGACTCCTTATCATGTTCTGTTTCCAAATAAAACATTGTTTCCTATTGAGCCTAGGGTATTTGGGTATACATGCTTTGTTCGGGATGTTCGTCCTCAGGTTACCAAACTAGATCCAAAATCTTTGAAGTGTGTTTTTCTTGGGTATTTTCGTGTTCAAAAAGGGTATAGATGTTATTGTCCTACTCTTCACAGATATCTTGTGTCAGGTGATGTTAATTTCCTAAAAGATACACCTTTCTTTCCATCTACTCCTCATTCAAGTCAGGGGGAGGATGATGATTTGTTAATCTATATTGTCACATCATTTGGTTCACATCCTATTGAATCTGCTCCTTCCAGGCCTAAGCCACCTACAGTACAGGTTTATTCTCGGTGACCAACCCCTCTAGATCCATGTTCTGCACCAGCTCCTTCGTCGGCAGATCCAGTCTCAACTGATCCTGTTCCTTCGTCATCAGAACCAGTCTCTAATGATGATCTTCCTATTGCTCTTCGTAAAGGTAAGCGTAAGTGTACTTATCCAGTATCTTCATTTGTGTTGTTATAATCATTTGTCGTCCTCTTCTTGTTCTTTTATTGCATCTCTTGATTCTATCTCTGTTCCTAAGACTGTTAAAGAAGCCCTTTCTCACCTTGAATGGCGTAATGCTATGATTGAGGAGATGAATGCTTTAGAGGACAATGGTACTTGGACCTTGGTAAATTTACCTGCAAATAAGAAGGCTATTGGGTGTAAATGGGTGTTTACAGTTAAAGTCAATCCTGATGGGTCCATTACCCGATTGAAAGCCTGTCTTGTTGCTAAAGGATATGCTCAGACTTATGGAGTGGATTATTCTGATACCTTTTCTCCTGTTACTAAACTTACTTCTGTCAGGTTGTTTATTTCTATGGCAGCTACTTATAATTGGCCCCTTCATCAGTTAGACATCAAGAATGCTTTTCTTCATGGGGATCTTCAAGAAGAAGTTTATATGGAGCAACCGCCTGGCTTTGTTGCTCAGGGGGAGTATGGGAAAGTTTGCTATCTTCATAAGTCTCTATACGGGTTGAAGCAGAGTCCTCGCGCTTGGTTTGGAAAGTTTAGTCAGGTAGTCGAGAATTTTGGTATGAAGAAAAGTAAGTCTGATCATTCTGTTTTCTTCAAGCGCTCTGTTGCTGGCATCATTTTGTTAGTTGTGTATGTGGATGATATTGTCATTACAGGGAGTGATACTACAGGGATTTCATCCCTTAAATCCTTTCTCCACACTCAGTTTCATACCAAA
This sequence comes from Nelumbo nucifera, assembly GCF_055504915.1. NCBI lineage: Eukaryota > Viridiplantae > Streptophyta > Magnoliopsida > Proteales > Nelumbonaceae > Nelumbo > Nelumbo nucifera. The sequence goes on from NC_142651.1 coordinate 99,654,819, forward strand.
GATTTGGGAATGTTGAAATACTTCTTGGGCGTTGAGGTAACAAGAAGCAAGAAGGGAATATTCTTATCTCAAAGGAAATATGTACTTGACTTGTTGTATGAGACGAGAAAGTTGGGAGCTAAGCCATGTAGCACTCCAATGATTCCTAACTTGCAGCTCACAAAAGATGGTGAATTATTTGAAGATCCCGAGAGATATAGAAGATTGGTTGGAAAGTTGAATTATCTTACTGTAACTTGTCCAGATATTGCATATTCAGTTAGTGTGGTGAGTCAGTACATGTCCTCTCCAACAGTTAATCACTGGACATCTGTAGAATAAATTTTGTGCTACTTAAAAGGAGCACCTGGGCGAGGAATTTTGTATGGCAATCATGGTCATACTAGAATTGAATGTTTTTCAGATGCTAACTGGGCAGGATCCAAGGAAGATCGAAGGTCTACTTCAGGCTATTGTGTATTTGTTGGAGGGAATCTAGTTTCATGGAAAAGCAAGAAGCAGAATGTTGTCTCACGTTCGAGTGCAGAATCGGAATATAGAGCTATGGCCAAGTCTGTGTGTGAAATAATGTGGATATATCAGCTTCTGACTGAAGTAGGTCTTAAAACTTCAGTACCAGCCAAGTTGTGGTGTGATAACCAAGCTGCTCTTCACATTGCATCTAATCCTGTTTTTCATGAACGAACTAAGCATATCGAGATTGATTGCCATTTTGTTCGTGAAAATATTCAGCAAGGTTTGATTTCCACAGGTTATGTGAAAACAGGAGAACAACTGGGAGATATCTTCACGAAGGCTCTTAATGGGGTTAGGTTTGATTATCTTTGTAACAAGCTGGGCATGATTAATATCTATGCTCCAGCTTGAGGGGGAGTGTTACAAACTGTATAATTAAAATAGGAAGATGTTACAGACTGTATAATTAAAATAGGAAGTAAATGCTAGGGAGATATGATGTTACAGACTGTATAACTAAAATAGGAAGTAAATACTAGGGAGATATGATTTACCTTGATTGTAGGACAGATTTGTAGGAATTTGATTAGTCTTCTTTCCTAATATATTCTTTCCTAACATAGAATTTGTAACTTGTATATATACATACGAGATTGATGAATAATAACAAATTCTTCTTCTTCCTCTGTTTACTCTTATTTTACACCTTCCTTTGTCAAAGAACTTTGAAAGAGATATGGATAAACCTTTTGCGTTCTGTTTACTTTCCACCACATATCTCCTGCCAGACTGTGTTATTTTCCTTCCAGCATGTCTATTTTCCTTTTATTGCTGCTTTTTGCAAAAAAATCCTTCAGCCATTCGATTATCTCCAAGCCTTCCACCAGAACTGTAGCTTTCTTCAACTCCCTTATTTTCAAGCTATGACACCCTTTGATTCTTATTTCTTCAAATGTAAAGCCTTTAGCCTCCACTTTCAGAGCTTTCCTCCACCTTGTCACCTCCACAAAGCCCTGTGAGCTTTCCATTTTCCAAAGATATTAGTTCAATTATTGTACAATATTGGATTTAATTGATCATCTAGGATTCTTTATAGCTACAGAACCTTCAGCAGAAACTGCATAGTCACACACCAACCCTTTCCTTCTCAAATCGACTCCAGTCCTTCCAACTATTACTTCTACTGGACAATCATTAAGCCTTCTTTGAATAACAATGTTGTCCTCCACGTCATGACAACCAGTCCTTTAACTACAAACTGAATCCTTCCTAACATGCTTCAACGATGTCTTTGAAGAAGCCAAATGATATTCAAGACACAAAATATCTGGCTCCAATGTCCAAAAGTAGAAAAGTCTGTACTCGATCTCGTGTTGGAACGTGCATCTCCCGGATCTTGCCACTCAGAACCACCTGGATTGACATGTTCCTTGACATCCATTTAAATCTTCGGAAATCATTCAACTGCCATGTCACCCCTTCCCCTCTCTGCAACCATTTTATCACAGTTTTTGAGTCTCCCTCGATTATCAGTCTATTAATACCCAACTCTTTAGCCTTCTCAACCCCATATGCTGCAGCTAGAAACTCAATGCTTGAAGGGCCTGGGTTACCCACACAACTCCTATCAAAGTTCAGCTTCTTCCAACCATCTGTTGAAGGGGACCAAGTCTCAAAAAACTGTCATCCCATAGATGATGATGTGACAATAAGTCCCCAAACCCTGAAAAAGTCTTCGACCTTAAAAGCTGAAAACAGCTTCAAGCTTTTTACCCAATGTGCCACCCTCAATGTTATTGTTTCAACTAAAGCTTCCTTGCATTTTTCTTTACTTTCGAATATTCTATCATTTCTTTCCTCCCAAATGGTCCAAAGTATTGCTGCTCTAGTACACCTCCAAAGAATCCTATCCCTCCTTGTCTTACCACTGATACCATTAGGGTTGAATAAACCTTCCACCCTGTCAGGAGAGGACCACTTGCACCCAAAAAGGGAAGTAAACCAATTCCAAATAAAACTGACAAAATGGCAAGATATAAGGTGGAAAGCAGTCTCATCACTCAACTTAGACAGGACACACCAGTTAGGGAACAAGCACCAATTTGATCTTTTCCTTTGAAGTACATCAAAGGTATTAATACAACCATGAAAAACTTCCCAACAAAAAGCACTAATTTTAGGGGGAGTAGGAGGGCACTAAATTTCTTTGACTGGGAAAGGAAGAGAAGATTGTGTGGCAACCAACGAATGTAAAAAGGATTTACGAGAAAACGACCCATCAGAATTAGGACCCAAAATCCTAGAATCTGACCCACCTTCCCCCAAGAATACTGAATTCAGCAATCCTAACAGCTCAGACACTGCAAGAAGTTCAAACTCTCTGAGGTTCCTGTTAAATCCAAAGTTCCAATTCAACCCTGGAAGGTGAGATGGTTGACTTAGGAAATCTGAAATAGGCTTACCTTTGAACCTGGACAGATCACAAAGAGAAGGAAATTTCTCACCCAAAGGAGTATCCCCAATCCACACATCCTCCCAAAATCTGATTTTATTACCAGAAGACAAGTCATATCTGATATAATTTAGGAATGTAGGGAGAACATCATGGATTGCCTTCTAGGGACCAGCCAAGTTAGCCCTACGGAGACATCCAACATCCCATCCGTCTCGACATGCCATGAATTCTTGCAACCACTCTGTGCCATAATTTCTCATTTTCATTTGGAAACCTCCAAAGTCATTTGCTAAGCAAAGCCCGATTCTTCAATCTAACATTACCTATTCCCAAACCCCCTTCTTCTTTCAATTTCTTCACCTTTTCCCATCTAACCAAATGATCCTTCTTTTTTCCCCCCGACTCTCAAAGAAAAGCCCTCATGATTTTTTCAATTTTCCTTACTATCCCTTGTGGCATCCTAAACACTGACATATAATACACGGGAAGATTTGCTAAAGTGGACTTAATTAGGGTTATTCTCCCCCCAATGAGATATAATTCCTTTTCCATGCAGCCAAGTGTTTCTCAATCCTTTCCCCCACCAGAGACCAAAAACTAGTAGATCTAGGGTTGTCTCCAAGAGGTAAACCCAAGTATTTCATTAGTCACTCACCTTTCTCACAGCCTAGGGAATTTGCCAGAAATCTCACTTCATCCTCTTCAATGTTGGTTCCAACCAATAAGCTCTTTGACCAATTAATCCTCAAATTAGACATCCTCTCAAAGAGTTTCACAACCAGCCTCAGATTTTCCACTCCCTCCCTACTTTCTCCATCACAAAAAATAAGAATATCATCTGCGAACTGTAAATGAGTGACTAAAACATTATCCCTCCCAACTGACCAACCCCTGAATAATTAATTGCACACCATTTGCTCTTGAAATCAATTTACTTAGGGCTTCAACAATCAAAGTAAATAGAAAGGGAGAAAGGGGGTCAGCCTGCCTGAGCCCCATGGTCCATTAACTATTACTGAAAAGTGACTAGTTTGTAGGCATCCCATGGTCCATTTATACCACAAGTTTCCAAAGCCACACCTCCTCATAATTTCAATCAAGAAGTTCCAACCCATTAAGTCATAGGCTTTTTCCAAATCCAGTTTGATAGCCACTCCCTTCCTCTTTAATCTCTTTTGAGACTCCACACATTCATTGGCAATTAAGATTTGATCAATAATCTGTCTATCCTGCACAAAGGCCCCTTGATAGAATTCATTAAACACTCTAATCAGATCTCCTTTAATTATGTCCCAACAATCTTGATAGAATGCCATTGTGAAACCATCGGGTCCTGGTGATTTTGATCTATTCATATAAAAGATTGCTTCCTTAATCTCTCCCTCTTCAAACCTTTTTTTCACAAATTGGACTTGAGTCTCCCCCAATGTCTCCCAATCAATGCCTTCAATCCTCCACCTCTCAATTAGGGGTCTTCTATAAATTGACCTAAAATGCTCTAAGAATGTTTTAGCAATCTCACCTTGGTCCGTGATCTCATTTTCCCCCACCACTAAAGAGGTAATCATGCACTTACTTCTCCTTCCATTTGCAATGGCATGGAAAAATTTTGTATTTCCATCACCTTCTTTGATCCATCTCTCTCTTGACTTTTGCTTCCAGCATATTTCCTCTCTCAATAAGGTCTCCCCTAGCTCTTTCTTCAAATTCCATCTCAGCTCCTTTTCACCTTCACCTAATGTTCCTTCTACCTCTTTGCTATCTATTGCCTCAATCTGAGAAATCAAATCAGCTTTCTTCTCCTCTGTTTCGACTGCTGCTATAGTAGTCCGAACAAGAAGAAGAAGAAGAAGAAGAAGAAGAAGAAGAAGAAGAAGAGAAGAAGAAGGGTCAGTCGAAAATCTGATGGTTAACCCATCCAATCGACCCCCTTAATCTATATTAGATTCTAATGATGTTTACAAAGACAGAAATGCCCTTACTTAAGTGTGGGGTAGAGTAACTCTAATAACACTGCCACATAAGCAAGTTACTTAATAAACAGAAGAAGACTAAACTACCCCTATTCGGCACATCTTAACACTCCCCCTCAAGCTGGAGAATATATGTCATATAATCCCAGCTTGTTACATAGATAGTTCACTTTCCCTGAGCTTAGAGCTTTTGTAAACAAATCTATCCACTAGTCATTGGAGCCCACATGTTCTGTATTTATCTCTCCGGCAAGAACCTTCTCTCTCACAAAGTGGCAATCAACCTCTATGTGCTTTGTTCTCTCATGAAAGACAGGATTGGATTAGATATGGAGTGCAGCTTGGTTGTCACAGTACAATTTCATAGGTTTATCCATGTGAAACCCAATTTCTTGTAGGAGATTCCTCAGCCACACTTATTCACAGGTAGTGTGAGCCATGGCCCTATATTCAGCTTCAACACTGCTTCTGGCTACAACCGTCTGCTTTTTACTCTTCCATGTCACAAGATTTCCTCCCAGAAATGTGTAATAGCCTATAGTAGATCTTCTGTCACTCACTGAGCCTGCCCAGTCTGCATCTGTATACCCAACTACTTCAAGTTTTCCTCCTGGTTTATACAATAGCCCACGGCCTGGAGCTCCTTTCAGATACCTCACAATTCTAAGGACTGCATCCCAGTGAGGTATATGAGGGTTCTGCATGAATTGGCTCACCGCACTGACTGCAAAGGAGATGTCGGGTCTCGTGATAGTCAGATAGTTCAGCTTTCCCACTAGTCGTCTATACCTTCCAGGATCTTCAAATACTTCTCCTGTATCACTGCTCAACTTAACATTTGGTTCCATAGGGGTCTCAGCTGGTTTTGCACCTGACAGTCCTGTTTCTTCCAATAGATCAAGGACATATTTCCTTTGGCACAGATTCACACCTTGTTTTGACCTGGCAACCTCTATTCCCAAGAAATACTTTAATGTTCCAAGGTCCTTTGTTTGAAAATGATTTTGTAGAAATACCTTTAGTTTGCCAATCCCCAATTAATCACTACCAGTGATGACAATATCATCCACATAGACCACTAATAAAATCTTCCCAGCTTCTGAGTCATAGTTGAACACTGAGTGATCAACCTGGCATTGCTTCATTCCAAAACTCTTCACCACTTCGTTGAACTTCCCAAACCAAGCACGTGGAGATTGCTTCAACCCATAAATTGCTTTCTTCAGGTTGCACACCTTACCACCCTCCCCCTGAGCAACAAACCCAAGTGGTTGCTCCATATATACCTCCTCCACTAGATCACCATGGAGGAAGGCATTCTTTATGTCAAGTTGAAGGAGAGGCCAATCATACATAACTGCCAAGGAAATTAGGACACGAACGGAACCAATTTTAGCCACCGGAGAGAATGTCTCCATGTAGTCCACACCATACAACTGTGAGTAACCTTTAGCAACAAGTCTGGCCTTCAAACGCTCCACACTACCATCTGACAAGTATTTCACAGTATACACCCATTTACAGCCCACAACATGCTTACCAGGTGGGAGAGTAGTAAGTTCCCACGTTTGAGTATGTTGAAGAGCAGAAAGTTCCTCCTCCATTGCCCGCCACCATCCAGGTGAACTAAGAGCTTCTTGAACATTGTTAGGTATGGAAATAGAAGACAAAAGTGAAACAAACTAGCGATGTGAGGTAGAAAGATGAGATAATGAAACAAAATTGGAAATGGGATGGAGTGTAGAACTACGTTTACCTTTCCGTAAGGCAATGGGTAGGTCAAGATCTGAAGGTTCAGCAATAGGAGCCATGAGAGGATCCGCAGATGAGGTAGAAGCAGGAGGAGGGGCCGGTGTCGTTCGTCGTATATACACTTGTTGGATCGGTGGTCGTTCAGTGGTGACCTGCGCTGGATGAGGAGATGAGTCTACTCCAACAACAACCTCTAGAATAGAATCATTGACAGGAAGAGGAAGAGGAGGTAAGGGTGAGGACAAGGGTGCTTCATGACTGGAGAAGAAGGGGACAAACTCAAAAAAGGTGACATCAGGGCAGACATAGCACTTTTGGGCAATGGGATTATAACACTTGTACCCTTTTTGAGTCCAAGAGTAGCCAAGGAAGACACATTTAATTGAGCGTGCATCTAGCTTGTCTATTCCAGGACTCAGATTATGAACAAAGCACATACAACCAAAGACACGAGGAGTTAATGGAAACGGAGATAAAATGGGAGGGGACCGACCATGGAGAATAAAAGAGGGCATCCGATTAATGAGAAAACATGCAGTGAGTACAACATCACTCCAAAACCGTTTAGGAACATTCATGTGGTGAAGCATAGACCGAGCAATTTCAAGAAGATGACGATTCTTCCGTTTAGCCACCCCATTTTGTTGAGGGGTGAAAGCACACGAGGTCTGATGAATAATGCCATGTTGTTCTAAATACTGTTGAAATGCAGTAAGAAAGTATTCACGACCATTATCTGAACGGAGAACTTTGATTGGAACACCGAATTGTGTGTGTATTTTAGCATGGAATTTTTGAAAAATGGAAAATAATTCACTTCTTTCTTTCATTAAGTAAATCCATGTCATTCTTGAACAATCATCAATAAAGGAGACAAAATACTTGTACCCATTATAAGACTCTATTTTGATTGGACCCCAAACATCTGAATGAACCAAAGAAAAAGGACTCAACATACGACTCTCAACTCTTGGACTGAAGGACACACGACGGTGTTTACCAAACTAACATGACTCACATTGTAAAACTGACAATTGACTCAATGATGGAACCAACATCTTGAGAACCTTGAGAGATGGATGTCCTAGTCGGCAATGCCATTGTAGAGGAGTAAGGGAAGTCTGAAGTGCAATTGAAGATCCACCGCCGTCAAGGTAATACAATCCACCAGCTTCATGCCCTCCACCAATCTTCTTCACCGTCTTGAGATCGTGAAAAACACAAGTGGAAGGAAAGAAGGTAACAGAACAGTTAAGAGTTTTGGTTATTTTACTAACAGACATAAGATTGAATGGAAACTTAGGTACATATAAAACAGATGATAAGGGAACAGAAGCCAAATCAACATTACCAACACCACAGATGGGAGATGAGGACCCATTGGCAAGTGTAACAGTTTGTGATGTGGAGGTTTCAGAAAGAGAAGAGAACACACCTGGAGTCCCGGTCATATGATTTGAGGCTCCAGAGTCAATAATCCAGGAAAGAGTTTTAGATGACATGCAAGCAATACCTGATTGGGCGTATGTGGCAGTGGTATGCTGTGAAGTAGTTTGAAGGAACCGTTCATACTCATCACGCGGAACACTCACCATCTCCCTCCCAGAAGTAGATGTAGATGTGGGAGGTGTTCGGTCTGCTAGTTTACTGTCACTAATAGCAACCTCGCCTGTTACAGCATGATTAGCCCATTTAGAGGGAGGGCCATGTAGGTCATAACAGAAACTCACTGTGTGTCCATCCCTACCACAGTGAGTACACTTCCTTGTAGAGTTATTTTTTCCTCTGCCATGGCCTCCCCCTGAGTCACGGCCACCCCGACCAATCATGGAATTGCCATGGCCCCCTCTGGAATGACCTCCCCCTCTTGTACTATGTCCACCACCTCTAGCTGTCACAAGTGCTGATCTATCATACTGTGTGGGGTTCTCTGTCTGGCCCAAAGAAATTCTACGAAGTCTTGAGAATACTTCCTCAAGTGTAGGAAGAGTAGAGCCCCCCAATATTTGAGCTCTAACTGGTTCATATTCCGACTTCAGCCCCACTAAAAATCTTGTAACATCTAGCTGCTTCCTTTGCTGTTGCTGAACTTGAATATCTGGAGTAAGGGGATGATAAACATTGAGTTCATTCCTTATATTCTTCATGCAGGCATAGTACTCTTCTAGTGTTTTGGTTCCTTGTTGTAAATCAAAGTACTCCTGATACAGCTGATATACTCTTGTTGTGTTATCTTGTTCAGAATATAGCTTCTTAGCATGCTCCCATATATCCTTAGCTGTATCAAGGAACATGAAGTTGGCACTGATTTTGGGTTCCATACTATTCCACAGCCAAGTCATGATTTGAGCATCTTCTTGTTCCTAATCATCAAACCCTAGAGAGTCAACCGGTGGCTTCTCATCTCTTACATGCTTTACTTTCTTCTTTTCCTTGAGAAAAACTTCCACTGATTTAGCCCATGGAACATAGTTCTCCCCATTTAGCTTAATTGCGGTCATTTGTACCCCTAGGTAGTCGGAGGAAATTACTACACTAGGTTTCTGATCATTGTAGCCATCTCCTATTGCTGCCATTGTACTCTTTCACAGTTGTCTCTAACTTTACTTCTCAGCTACAAGCTGATTGATGTTGTTCACAGTTTGATATTTCAACACCTATTGCAGCCTCAAAACACCATAGTGGAAGCACACACTTGTTCTTATTCACACTACTGCTGACTTCACACACTTACGTCCCACATAAGCATCAGTTTACCATTCACTAATCACAAGTAGAGGCCCTCTTACAACCACTCAAGCACCACAACACAGCCAAATCTGCTGCACCCAGTTCAGACTTGTTTAACACACTTAAGAGGGCATTACACAACCACAAGGAGTTCGGCAAGGTCACTGCATTCTACCTTACACCACTCGGCCACTTACAGCAGCCCTAACACCATTCAACAACTTACAGCAGCCCTACACCATTCGGCTACTGCACACACAGCCCTTCCTAGGGCAACAATGAACCTAGTTCTCTAGGTTCTACTCAATACTAACAGCTTCTTGTAGGGTTTCTGCCTAGAAATATAAGTAACACTAGAAGAAGAGAGAACCGACCTTCCTTTGAGAATATCAATCAACCATTCACTGCTGAAGTCACTTTCCTTGTTGAAGAAGGTTATGCACAGCAGAGAGACAAGCTGTAATGTTCCTGACCTAGGGCGAACCAGTTCTCTCCATCGACTGACCAGAAACGAAGGTGAAGAGTCACGAACAATGCTGAGGTGCTTTACCAACTGACGTAGGTCAGGAGCCTGGCTCTGATACCATGTTTCGACTGCTGCTACAGTAGTCCGAACAGGAAGAAGAAGAAGAAGAAGAAGAGAAGAAGAAGGGTCAGTTGAAAATCTGATGGTTAACCCATCCAGTCGACCCACTTAATCTATATTAGATTCTAATGATGTTTACAAAGACAGAAATGCCCTTACTTAAGTGTGGGGCAGAGTAACTCTAATAACACTGCCACATAAGCAAGTTACTTAATAAACAGAAGAAGACTAAACTACCCCTATTCGGCACATCTTACCATACTCCAATCTCCCAAACTTCTCCTTATTCCACTCCTCGATCTCCTTTTTCAACAAGTGGAGCTTCTTTAGGAACTTTTGGCCTTCCCACATTGTGGGTGCGACCAAACTATTCCACCAAACCTTCCTTAGGAATTGAATGGAGTTGGGCCATTGGTGTCTCCGGAAGCGTGTCGTTAACCATTTTGGAACACCAGTTTCAATATTTATAAATTTACCGATTCTCAAAACAACTACAAACGCAGTTAATGGTGAGAAAGGGGTTCTATCCACAGGGAAGCGAGGGAAAAATCACTACGTACTTTAATTCGGACAAAATAACACGATGGGAAGTTGTAGAAACACAACTTTAATTAATTAAATTGGAACCCATTAAAATAAAATTCTAACAATTCTGAAAGCGAAAAGTGCAGAAAAATAAATAAATAACAAAAATAAATAAATAAAAGAAACTAAATGAAAAGTCTGCAACTCGGTCGGAGGTAGTAGTCTCCGAAAAATAAATAAATAACAGAAATAAATTAAATTGGAACCCATTAAAATAAAATTCTAACAATTCTGAAAGCGAAAAGTGCAGAAAAATAAATAAATAACAGAAATAAATAAATAAAAGAAACTAAATGAAAAGTCTGCAACTCGATCAGAGGTAGCAGTCTCCGGATCTCTCCTTTGACCCTCGAACTCCTCGAGCTAGGCCTTCTGTCTTACTTGTCTGAATCCCAGATCTGCAGAAAAGAAAACAAAAAATAAACTAGATAAAAGTAAATTGCAGAAAGGAAGAATAAGACTAGAAATTAAAGAACGGAAGTTAAATCTAAAACGAAAGTAAACTAGTTGGGATCCGAATCCAATCCAGAGGTGGCAGTAGTGGCTAGGTGAACTGCAAGTAGGAACCCCTCCTCTTGCCTGGGCGTTCTCTTCCTCTACCCTTGAACTTCTCAAGATCAGCCTTCCGTCTTACTTGGGGGTAGAATCCAACCCCTTCTCAGGCCCCCTTGGGTCATTTTTTTAGAGAATGGTGGATAAAACTGGGATTAGAGAGAAAGAGGGGGGCGGCAGCTGGGTTTTGGCAAAAATATGGGCGCCCTAGGGTTTAGAATGAAGGGTTAGGATGGTTCTAAGGTGATCCTAAGGCTGAGAAGAGAAGGAGAGGGCGCTCAATATTATGTAGGGCTGAGATTTGGGTGCCCAGAATTGAATGGTGGAGATTAGGGCGCCTAGGGCTGAAAGGTGGAGATTAAAAGGAATGGGTGGCGCCCTAGAGTGAATGGCTGAGATAGAGAGTGGAATAGAGGGCTGAGATCTAGTGGCTAAGGGCTGAATGGTGAGGATTATAAGTTAGGTGGCGCCCTAGGGTTAGAATGCTAAAAAGAGAGTGCCCTAGAATGAATGGTGGAGATTAGAAGGGATGGAAGGTGAGGATTTAGTAGTTAGGGGTGGCTAGGGTTTGTTAGAGATGAAAAGAATGAGTGGAGAGTCACCCTAGGGTTTGCTAGGGAGAGGGGAGTATGCTAATACAGTAGGAGGGGCGCCATTCTGGGTTTAGCAGCTAGGAGGCGCCTTCCTGTGTTCAGTTTTTCACAAAAACACCCCCTCTCTCAGCTGGACTTCACACCAGCTTCCCAAAAACTGCATTTCAGCCATGAAACTTCCCCAGTTTTCCACAAGATTTGCACAAAGACCCTCAGAGGTCACAATATTGAATTTAACTGGGAAAAGGGGACATTTTGTCTATTCTAAGGCCTAAAATACCCCTGAAATGATGGCCTTAAGGCATCAAAATACAGAGTTATCAGCCACCATCACTGGTTCTCTCAAACAAATAGATGGGCCAATGGTCTAAGGTTATTCTAGGTAGATTTCTCCCAACTAACCCTGGCCAATGCTTTTCCCAGTCAGGTGAAACTAAAAACCTATCAAGCTTGGATAGGATAGGGGATGTTTGAAGGTTTGACCAAGTATAATAGGATTGCCCTAGAGGAATATCTCTTAGCTCAAAAGCTTCAATAAAGGAGTTGAACTTTCTCATACTCAATTTAGTTCCTTGCCTAACTCTAGTTGTCTCACTCACAAACCTTACTACATTGAAATCTCCCCCTAAACACCAAGGCCCTCCCCAGACTTAGAACTTTTCAACACCAACCCTTCTTTCTTCCTAGATCTATACCCACTCCTCACATGAGTCCCTTTCCTTTTTACCACCCCTACTCCATCTAAAAGACCTGCCCAATCTCTTTGAAAACTTCTTGAACCTTCCCAAATTCCCTCCCTCTTGAAACTTTTAACTTATCCCACCAATCTCTTCTGCGTAAAACCATTGACTCTTTCTTCTGAAAGTGGATCCCACTCAAGCCCCTCTCATCACAAGAGCCCGCAAGTGTTGGTTCCCCTTCCTCTCTCAAACCAAACTTAGCCAACCCTTCTAATTCTTTATTCCCTTAGTCGCTACCTTCTTTTTGTCCCTCGAATTGAGGCACTTGCGAGCTTTCCCTTTCCTCACCTTAATGCTCCCCTTCCTTCATCGTGTCTCTCCCACCTAGCCCTTTAACTTCCTTGCTCTTTGATACCATTACCTTCCATGTAACCTTCAGCATGAATCACCTCCGTTTTCCTATCATTCAAAATTGCTTTTCTACCCTTTAACTTCCTTAATACTAGCTTCCCCCACTTTCCAAAATACAGTCTTATTGCAAATAAGTTCCTTCTCCACACTAAAGGTCACATCCTCACCTTCAATCATGATTCTTCACTCGTAAATTCTCCAGCAATATGAAACTCCAACAAGTTTGAGATAACAGAAAGGCCCTCCAATTCCACCAAGATTCTTGCCATGCCCACCCTCTCCCAACCTCCCACAATGCTCGCCAATCTCTTTGAAAGCAATTATAGATCGTGCACATAACGGAATACCAACCACCACAATCCAAACCACATGCCTCCTCTTTTCTTTGTGAATTTCTCCTTCCACTGGAAAGCACCAGCTCAACCTGAGATCCCAATTCCTTACCTTCAAATTTTCCAATTCAAGAACCCAATCCACATCTGACCTCTCATAGAACATAAACAGAAATGTCCTTCCTACAAGTCTCCTCACCCTCATCACCTCCTTCCCCCACTCTAACATCCCTCAGACTTCGACCTCTTCCAACTCAACTCCCACAAATCTACCATTGAGACTTGCCTGCAACACCTTCATCCTTTCACTCATCCTCCTGACCTGCCTAACATCAATGTGACACTCCATGGTCCAGAGTGTCACATTGTAACACCTCCTGCAAAAAAAAAAGAAACAAAAAAAAAAAACAAAACTCGTAAGTCGTAACTATGCCAATCGAAGTCAAGTTGTACATTAATATCTACTATATCAAAAATATTCCAAAAAGCCATTCTAAAAGAAGCCGACACATCAACTTTTACAATGTTTTCAAACTTGGGCAAAACCTAATGTCCAATAGAAGTCAAGTTGTGCACAATCATCTAGGCTCCCTTGCTTTTCCATAAAAGATTCATATGTTCCTCTTTCTATAAACCCCAACAGGTTCTGAACAAAATTATAATCCAAGTTTTGTCATTTCACCCACTATCATGAGAAACAGTGAAGTTATTTCTTATGAGTGGGCAGGACTGAATACCATTTCACCTAGATTTTTTTTGGTACTCTGCCATTTCACCCACTCCCAAATGACATCATATTGGTGAGTCGTTGGGTTTTATTAAAGGTTATTAACTTCCTTTTGTCCATCCTAAATAGAAAGAAAAGTAAAGTATCTACCATAATGCTTAAAGCACTTGAAGTTACACCAAAATGAGCATCTTTTGGGAATTTCATAATATGTTATCTATAAGTTGTGGTTCTTTAATCTCTAATTCATCCTATTGCTGTATGTGTGTTATTGGCACAAATGTATGGATGCCTTGACTTTTACAGTTCATTTGTTGAGTCTTCTTAATGTTTGTTCCTCCACCCATAGTTCACATGCTCTGTTTTATATATGCTGTAAATTTGAGATCCACTGATCACTATTTTGTTGTTCTTAAGTTTGTTGAAATCCATGATCATCACATTCTTTCTACTGTGGTTGGTTTCAATTTGCACTCGTTCTACTAATTTTCCACATTTTATTACAATAGGTGATCCTGTGAAGATGGCAATGGCCAATGTTGATGATAGACTTCCTCCTGCACAAACACTAGAACAATTGTCTGGAAATCTTACTGCTTTATTACCACGTCTGTCAGTAAGAATCTGCTTTCTTTGCTTACAATTTCCCTGTCATTGAAGTTCTTGGTTGCGCATGGGCAAGCTTCTTTTTAGTGGTAACGGATCTGCAACTTTATTAATAAAAAATAAGAGATAGTACAATTAAGATGGCATCAAGAAATGCCAAATAAAGGAAAATAAAGAGGGATAGCTCCATCATGTTATACAATATCCCATGATAAAGATTACCAATAAAAGTCCCATTTGGGGGGGGGGGGGGCGGGGGAGTAGGGCCTCGATATGAATGTTCTTACTGCCTCTTCCCTTGCAAGCTATCTGCTGAAAGAGTTTTCAGCTCTATGAACTCAACTAAACAAGCTATCTAGTTGGTTGGATAGATCTTTAACTTTCTGAATTTCCATTTAGAAGGCTACCAATCTATGATTACCTGAGATTTGCTTCCACCATTAGGTTGTTGTAATGCAGAGAAAGTGCTATGCATAGCTCCTGCAGTAGAGATAGAAGTTCTGTTCATATGGAATCCCTCTGCTTATTGGCTCCACAAATATGAAAGCATGTCATTGATGGTTCCTGATCCTTGAAAACTCCCCCAAGTCCCGAAGCTCCAGGATTTCCCAGGCTGCACTTATTTTAATTTGATCTGATTTGAAGGTGTGGTTCTTATTGACTACTCCTAAAGGAAGATGAAAGAACATATTCCATTCTCAAATGATGTTATTGGTGAAAGGTTTGAACTCTTCCATGGTTTTGTGTCTTTTGACCAATAAGCCACTCACACTGTAATCAGCTCTACTAAGGCTTCCAGAGTTTTTGTCTTGTTTGAAAAAGTTATTGCATTTCATTCCTCCTAAACTGACCATAAGATCGCATCTTTAGTTCTTGCATCCACCTCCAAAGGAATTACCTTTCTCTCTTGTATATATATATATATATTATCATCATCATCACTATTCATTACTGTTCATCGTCATCACTGTTAATCACTCTTTCTGTTATTCCCCCATATTGGTATCAGAGCCAACATCCCTATCTATCCTTACTTCATCTCTTAATCCCTCTATGCTCTATCTTCCATATTGACCATACAATTGTTAACATCTGAACCTGTCTCTATCTAGCTTAGATCTTTGGACACTAGTAGGTACCCTAGAACCTTTGGCTAGAACCCAAAGACTGTAGCTTCTTCGGAGATATCACTGGGCTAGAACCCCAGTCGGACAGCCTAGACACCTGTCGTTTTTACCAAGGCTAGAACCCTTGAGCCAAGGTTGTTGTCGTGTTGAAGGCCGAAGAGAGTGAAGGCCGTGGAAGTTGACTGACCATATTTGGTGAAGTAAAAGGATAAGATGAAAAGTTATTTAGGACCTCCTCTAGTTCCCCCGAAGACTAGTGAAAATAGTAGTAGAACATCTTTAGCCAAGTCTATGTCTATAAAAAATATGGAAGAAGTAAATTATGATAATATAGAATGTAGAGAACACTGATGTGGGCTCCACAACTACGGTCCCACTGTACTTGTAGGGTAGAAGGTGTTCTAGTCTTCCTAGGGTTAGTTATTGGTTATTTAGTTGTTTCAGTTGTTATTTGTTACTTATTATTTCAGTCTTATTTTGATTTGTTTGTTATGTAAAGACTAAGGGCAGATCTGTCCTTTCCATGTAATGAGCATAACCTATAAATATTAATTAAAGTGGCGGCAGCAGTACATTAAGCTTCTGCTCCTCCTTTCAACTCTTGCGTTCTACTACTTCTCCTCCCTCTTCCTCTTCTTTCCTCTTACCTTTCTTCTTATTTTCGATCCTGAAATCCATTAGAGTTCAAGACTGATAACAGTCCTGAACTTCTACTTGGTATCAGAGCTAGGGTTTCTCATGTGAGTCTAGTCCAGCCGACCACATGAGAACCATCTAAGGCTGGAAGCTGAGAAAGCAGAGTTCGTTGACTGGTTCTTGGAGATCTCCAGAGGATTAGCAACTGTTTGAAGAAGTGCCACAGTTGCAGCGAGTTGGTGATCAGGAAGAATCAGAGAAGGCTAGGGTTCGGGTAACCTTGGTAGGCAGCGAACTGCATCCTATTGTAAGTCTTTTATTTTCTGAGAGAAGTAATATCAGAGAAGATAGGTTGGACCTATCCAGCAAGGGTGGCCGAACCACTCTAGGGTTTTATCTCTCTATTCTCTAGGGTTTTGTCTTATCCCTGCGGCAAACCCTAGTATTGGACTGAACCTTGTGATCTTATCCCTGCGGCAAACCTTGATAGTTCTCCTCAACATTGATCAGTTTTAGGGTTTCATATTAATCCTAATACAAACCTTATCCGTACGGTACTGTCTGGAGTGTACGACTTTTAGGACTGATTAAAACCTCAAATTGGCTTCAGCATATCAGATTGTTCTTCAAACTGTTTTTCAGTTTTCTTTTGGGGTATTGAACACTTCTAAAGGGGTGAAAACAGTTCGGACTGTTGCTGTTGTGTGTGGTTATTGATTTCAGATCAGTTTTATACATGTTTCATGCACATCTACTGTGAGTACAAATTGGTTCTATACTGATTTTGTGATTGTGGTTGGTAGTCCTAGTGCTGGTTTTGACTGTAGTAACCCTAATTTTGAGACTTCTGCTTCTTGACCGAAATGGAGTTTAAGAATCAGGCAGAAGGCAGTTTTGGGAACAGCAGTTATGGTGGTGGTTCTGAGACAGGTTTTCAGATTACAACCGTAAAGTTTGATGGATCAAACTATTTGGAATGGGCCCAATCAGCCATGATGGCTATTGGGGGAAGGGGCAAAGTAGGGTATCTCTTGGGAGATGTGGCAGAACCTTCCAAGGGAGACCCTATGTATACCAAGTGGGTCCAAGAAAACTACTTGATTATGACATGGCTCTGTAATTCTATGCAGCCCCATATCAGCCGAAATTACTTATGGGCAAAGACAACCAAGGAGATATGGGATGTGATGAAAGAGACTTACTCCCAACCCCTTAATGTTGCCAGAGCATATGAATTGAAATGTGAGGTGAATTCCCTTAAACAAGGAGAGAAACCGGTGTCGGTCTACTTCTCTACCTTGAAGTCCCTGTGGCATGAGATTGATCACTTAGAGACTCTTGAGTGGGAGAGTCCCAAAGATGCTCAAATACATAGAAAGCACATCGAGACAAACAGAGTGTTTGAGTTCCTGGCAGGACTGAATTCAGAATATGATATTGTGAGGCAGCAGATTTTGACTAGAGATAGTGTGACCCTCTCTCAGGCATACTCCTTAGTGCATAGTGAAGAGACCAGGAGGAAAGTCATGATGCAACCTCAGCCGCTTACACCTGCCTTGGTAGCTATCAAACCCAAAACAGGGGGTGATTCAGAGAGGGACAGAAAGAAGGAAGATAAAAGGGATGTGGTGTGTGAGCATTGCAAGAAACCTAAACACACAAAAGAAACATGTTAGAAGTTGCATCCACATTTGGTCCCGG
Organism: Nelumbo nucifera; assembly: GCF_055504915.1. Classification (NCBI taxonomy): domain Eukaryota; kingdom Viridiplantae; phylum Streptophyta; class Magnoliopsida; order Proteales; family Nelumbonaceae; genus Nelumbo; species Nelumbo nucifera. The sequence goes on from NC_142651.1 coordinate 99,672,721, forward strand.
CAAAGTTGAGAAATAAAAAGGGTAATGCTCATGTGGCTATGACTACTGATTTAGCATCCTCATCTGGCACAAGAGGCACACCATTAGAGACCTTAGCTGCAGTTCGGGCTGCTCTAATACAATTGGAGAAGGAAGTTGGCAGTTCAGCTCAGTTACCGCATTCATCGTCAGCCCTGGCCACATCGGCCTTTGCACACTCAGGTACTCGAGCCTCAGCCTACCATGCCTCCGCTCCAGGTACTACTGAACCTTGTTGGGTAATAGATTCAGGTGCATCCGACCATATGACTAGCTTGCCCTCCTTGTTTACTACTTATTACTTATCTTCTGGTAGAGATAAAGTATCTATAGTTGATGGCTCTCTTGTCCCTATTTCTGGCAAGGATGACATCAAACTGTCGGATACTATATCCTTGTCCTCTGTCTTGCATGTTCCTAAACTGGATACTAACCTCCTTTCCATTAGTAGTATTACCAAACATTTGAACTGCTCAGTAACTTTCTTTCCTGACCAATGTGTTTTTTAGGACCTGGAGACGAAGAAGGTGATTGGGACTGGCCGTGAGACGAATGGGATCTATCTGCTCGGGGAGAGTTCTCGTCGGGAAGAGTCAGTGGATAAGAAGTTACTTGTTTCTCAAGTTGTGAGTCCGGTTATGCTTTGGCATAACCGATTGGGTCATTTATCTTTTCGGTCCTTGAAGAGTCTGTTTCCTACTTTGTTTGAATCTGTTGAGTCATCTCAGTTGAAGTGTGAAAGTTGTGAGTTTGCTAAACATTGTAGAAACTCTTATTCATTGAGTAATAAAAGGAGTAATAGTTCTTTTGATATTGTGCATACTGATGTTTGGGGGCCATATCACATTCCTTCTATGAGTGGGTACAGATATTTTTTGTTATTTGTTGATGACCACACCCGGTTTTCTTGGGTTTATCTTATGCGTTCACGAGATGAGGTGCCTGCCCTGACCCAAAACTTCCACCAAATGATCCTAACCCAGTTTGATGCCAGGATCAAAGTGCTTAGATCTGATAATGCAAAGGAATACTTTGCTAAGCCATTGGCATCGTACCTCCTTAATCATGGGGTTATCCACCAGAGCACTTGCCCTCATACACCTTAGCAGAATGGGGTTGCAGAAAGGAAGAATAGGCACATCTTGGAGGTGGCTAGAAGTATTATGTTTACCTCCAATGTCCCTATTCGCTTCTGGGGTGATGCTATCCTTACGGCGGTATATCTTATTAATCGGATTCCTTCCCGGGTTCTTGATATGAAACCTCCTTTTTCCCTTCTATACCCTAATGAGGAGTTGTTCACTATTCTCCTCAAAACATTTGGTTGTACCTGTTTTGTTCAGCTTCTCGGTCCCCATCACTCCAAGTTTGAACCCAAGACCTCCAAATGCATCTTTCTTGGTTATGCACAAACTCAAAAGGGTTATTGTTGTTATGATCCTGTCTCAGGGAAGAAGTTTGTATCCATGGATGTCACTTTCTTTGAGGAGACACCCTACTATTCTCGGGTCTCTCCTCGGGGGGAGAGTAGTGAGCGTGGAGATTTGGGTTCTTTTCTTTAGGGGGAGTGCAGTGAGGACAGGGTTAATACTTTTGAGGCTGTTCCCTTACCTATTCCAGTTGGTGATGAGGGTTGCAGTAGCGAGGGTGGTCAAAGGGATCGGGAGTTGAGAGTCTATCACAGGCGATGCAGACAGGTTGATCCCGGTCATCAGCAATCCCGGCCAGCTCCAACCTCTTCTACGGCTCCAAGTCCAGATATTACAGTCTCAGGACCCACAGAGACTCTTTCCATTGTTGCTACCTCACCCTTTGCAGATGACCTTGACCTTCCCATTGCCCTCCGTAAAGGAAAACAGCATTGCACCACATCTACAGCCCACTGCATCTCCCAGTTTTTGTCCTATGATCGCCTATCTCCCTCTTACAGGTCCTATCTCACCTCCGTTGTTGATGTCCCTATTCCGAGAACAGTGCAAGAAGCCCTATCAGTCCCGGAGTGGAGAGGTGCAATGCAAGTTGAAATGGATGCCCTGTTGAAAAATAATACCTGGGAGCTAGTTGACCTGCCCAAAGGAAAGAAACCAATTGGATGCAGGTGGGTATTTACTGTGAAGCACAATGTGGATGGTTCCATTGAGAGGTACGAAGCTCGGCTAGTTGCAAAAGGGTTCACTCAGACTTATGGTATAGATTACTTGGAGACATTTGCCCCGGTAGCCAAGATGACCACCATTCGGGTTCTATTATCTCTTGCAGCAAGCTACACTTGGCCTTTGTACCAAATGGTTGTTAAGAATGCCTTCCTGAATGGGGACTTGCAGGAAGAGGTTTACATGCAGTTGTCTCCTGGATTCTATGATACAGAGGCAGGTAAGAAGGTCTGCCGGCTCAATAAGGCATTGTATGGTTTGAAGCAGTCACCTAGAGCTTGGTTCGACAGATTCAGACTAGCCCTTGGGAAGTTCGGTTATGTACAGGCCCAGTCAGATCATACACTGTTCATCAAGAGGGTGGAGTCGTCACTGACACTACTTGCAGTATATGTTGATGATATTGTGGTGACAGGAAATGACAACCATGAGATTGAGTCCCTCAAACAGCTCCTTCATCAAGAGTTTGAGGTGAAAGATCTGGGTACACTACGGTATTTTTTGGGTATTGAGGTTGCTAGATCTAAACAGGGGATCTTTATCTCTCAGAGAAAATATGTTTTAGATCTGTTGGCTGAAACTGGAAAGCTGGGTGTCAAACCTACAGATACACCCATTGAACAGAACCACAGAATTAGTGCAGAGAGTGGGGAGTTGCTTGAAGACAAAGTTATGTTCCAGCGGTTAGTGGGAAAGCTCCTATATCTATGCCTCACTCGACCAGATATCAGTTATGTCGTTAGCGTTGTCAGTCAGTACATGCATTCTCCTAGAACCACGCACCTTCTAGCAGCAGAAAGAATACTAGCATACTTGAGGAGATGCCCGGGTAGAGGTATACTGTTCAAGAACAATGACCACATGAAGGTGGAAGTCTATACGGATGCCGATTGGGCTGGGAGTGTTGATGACAGAAGGTCTACCTCTAGATATTATGCTCTTGTGGGAGGTAACTTGGTCTCTTGGAGGAGTAAGAAACAGAGTGTTGTCTCCCGATCCAATGCTGAAGTTGAGTACAGGTCAATGGCTAATGGAGTGGCTGAAATTCTTTGGCTGAGATCACTACTTGAGGAGTTGGGTATTGAGTATGAGAAGCCCCTGATGCTGTATTGTGATAATCAAGCGGCTATTAATATAGCACACAACCCGGTGCAGCATCACAGAACTAAACATATTGAAGTTGATCGACACTTTGTACGAGAGAGGGTCTCATCACAAGAAGTGTGCCTCCCATACATCACCTCCAACATGCAGCTGGCAGATATCCTCACCAAAGCTGTACCACGGAAGAAGCTAGAGGCGGATCTATCCAAGTTGGGAATGATAAACATTTATTCCCAACTTGAGGGGGAGTGTAGAGAACACTGATGTGGGCCCCACAGCTACGGTCCCACTGTACTTGTAGGGTAGAAGGTGTTCTAGTCTTCCTAGAGTTAGCTATTGGTTATTTAGTTGTTTCAGTTGTTATTTGTTACTTATTATTTCAGTCTTATTTTGATTTGTTTGTTATGTAAAGACTAAGGGCAGATCTGTCCTTTCCGTGTAATGAGCATAACCTATAAATATTAATTAAAGTGGCGGCAGCAGTACATTAAGCTTCTGCTCCTCCTTTCAACTCTTGTGTTCTACTGCTTCTCCTCCCTCTTCCTCTTCTTTCCTCTTACCTTTCTTCTTATTTTCGATCCTGAAATCCATTAGAGTTCAAGACTGATAACAGTCCTGAACTTCTACTTAGAAAAATTTTTATACAACTGGACTATCCCAAAGATTGCACCGTCTGAAATATACAAAAAAGGAATATTCAGCCTAAAAACAGACCTGAATATTAGGACTGTAGAAAGAACGACTGCTCTAGGAAACGAAGCAGAAAGCTTCTCCCTAGTAGATAAAAAGATAATAGAAACTTATAAGAAAAGAAGTGACTGTAATTTTATACATTTTGGCTTAATACAAGTTTCCATTAAACCATTGACTAGAACAGGTCTACAGACAGCAGCCCTAGCTTGTCTGACCGATTCTAGACATAATAGATTCAATGACTCCTTATTAGGAGTAATAGAAGGAAGCCTCCATCAAGGGCCAATTTACTTCAATGCCTTTCCAAATTTTTCTGTATCACTAACAGATCCGGGTATCCAAGAAGCCTTAACCCTTGGGATTCAGACCCAAGATTTCGATATGAAACCAGGATCCAAAAATATAGCGTTAGTATACAGGGTCTACTTCAAGACCATGAATACTATCTGTCCTAATACCAGGATCACAGGAATGACTACCCTCTTCCTGACCAACGCTAGGAATAATGTTTCGATTCCTAGGCAAATAACTTGGAATGAAGTGAAGATGCCGAAAAGTTGGTCACTTGCTAAAGTAGAACCCCCGAGTCCTATCTGTTGGAAAGTAGAAGATTGACTCTCTGATTGATTCTCCATAATTTTAGGTCCATCAATTTAGGAAACTTAATTTCCTAGAATCATGGGATATCCTAAAATCATGGGATATTAATTGGAGAATCCCACTGATATAGAAATTAGTTTTTTAGGAAAAGTTAGTTTCCTATTTTATCACCCTGTAAATTAGCTCTGTAATTCTATATAAAGTTGTGTATATGCTCCTTCCAAGACAATACAATCAATTCATTTTTCTCTCAAATTTTCACATGGTATCAGAGCAGGTCACGACTTAATCCACACATAGTATCTCTTTGGTCATCTCTGCTGCTGGTTCAAGAACTCTCAAACAGTATTTGGGAGGTTCTTGAGTGTCCTTGATTCTTCTTCGAGATCGGCTACAGATCTGAACTCTACATTTTTGCTTCTTCTGGACTGCTGCTTCATCGGATTCATCCTTTTTTCTTGGATCTCTTTGTAGAGACATCAGATCAGTCTGAAATCTTAGATCTGGTGTTGCCCAGAGCAGATTTACTGAATCCCTTTGGTTTGGTTTCGATCAGTTTTGATTTTGAGTGGTTTCGATCCACTCTTCAGTTTGGTGGAGCATTACAGTTACCTTTTTTTTACATTGGCTGAAAGATTCTTTAGGCCTTCATCGCCAACCCTTACTAAGTTTTTCAGACCTTCATTGTATGTTTTTCTCTCTTTCTTGAAGCCCGCCCAAAATGTCAGAAGCCACTGTATCAAATACCACTGCACAATCGAAAGAAGTTTCCTCACATCAAGCATCTGGCGACCTGCAAAACATTCAGGCAGCATATAGGTTGAACGGGAAAAATTATTTGAAGTGGTCTCAGTTTGTTCGAACATATTTAAAGGGAAAAGGAAAGCTTAGTCATCTCTTAGGGACGGGACCGAAGGAAGGAGATCCAAGATTTGATGCATGGGACGAAGCTGACTCCATGATCATGTCATGGTTATGGAATTCAATGAACCCTGAAATCAGCGACACGTGTATGTTTTTATCCATGGCTAAAGAGATCTGGGATGCCGTCCGACAAACATATTCAAAAGCACGTGATGCAACACAAGTGTACGAAATCGAAGTCAAGACTGGAGCAACTAAACAAGGCAGCAAGACAGTTACCGAGTATGCAAATTTACTGCAGAACCTGTGGCAAGAACTCGATCATTATCGGTGCATTGAGACTAAATGTGCAGCGGATGCAGCAATCCTAAAGAGTTTTATCGAAAAAGATCGCGTTTATGACTTTCTTGCAGGACTCAAAGCAGAATTTGATCAAGTTAGGGTCCAGATTCTCGGCAAAGAAGAGGTACCATCTCTAAATGAGACTATTTCTCTGATTCGTGCTGAAGAAAGCCGTAGGGGGGTTATGCTTGAACTCCAAGTACTAGAAGGTTCAGCCATGACTACAAGGATGGAACAACCGAAAATATTAGAAGGAATGAAGACAGATTTGTCCTCTGCACGGGACAACAAGGAGTCTCTTTGGTGTACCTATTGCAAGAAACCAAGGCACACCAAAGAGAAGTGTTGGAAGCTGAATGGTAAACCGTTGAATAGGGAATGGGGCTACCGAGGACAACAGAAGAGTCGAAGTCAAGCTAAGTTCACCACAAATCAGCCGAGCCAAGAAAAGCCTCCAGACAAGACCGAGTTCAATAAGGAGGAGATCGAAAAGTTAAGGGGGCTTCTGGGATCGTTGGAGAAACCTAGTGATACAGGCTCTCTTGCAATCTCAGGTAAGTTTTCTATTCCTCACGGACTAAATGTCTCAGATGAACCTATTAGGGATTTATGGGTTATTGACTCAAGAGCCACAGATCACATGACTCACTCCTCACTACATTTTAGCACTTATACCCCCTGCCCAAGCAATCGAAAAATAGCCATTGCAGACGGTTCCCTTACTACCGTAGCTGGCCTTGGGGATATCCATATTAATCCATCACTTACACTAAAAAGTGTCCTTCATGTTCCAAAATTGTCCACTAACCTGATATCCATCCAAAAACTCACCCATGACATGAACTGTAATGTGCTTTTCTATCCTTCTTATTATATATTTTAGGACTAGGATTCGGGGAAGAGGATTGGACTTGCTAAGGAGAAGAATGGACTCTACTATCTTGAAGAATCATGCAAATCAATTATTGTCCAGGATAAGTTATCTTTGTCATTCCTTTCATCATCCAACAAAGACACCATTTGGCTTCATACTTTCGACTAGGACATCCATCTTTTGGAATTTTGAAAACCATGTTTCCCTCTTTGTTTAAAGGATTGAGTGTTGAATATTTTCATTGTGATGTGTGTGAATTTGCAAAACACAAGTGTGTGCCCTTTCCAATCAGTAACAAGAGAAGTTCAATCCCATTCTTTTTGATCCATAGTGATATATGGGGACCCTCCACAGTTCCAAATGTGTTTGGCTCACGATGGTTCGTCTCTTTTATTGATGATTGCACTAGGGTCTCTTGGATCTTTCTTCTTAAATCTAAATCAGATGTAAGTAGTGTACTCCCAAATTTCCATAACATGATCCAAAATCAGTTTGGGGTCAGAATCAAAAGATTTAGATCGGATAATGCACGGGATTATTTCAACCAAACTTTATCCCCATATTTTCAAAAAGAAGGGATTATCCATGAATCCTCCTGCATTAATACTCCACAACAAAATGGAGTAGCAGAAAGGAAGAATGGTCATCTACTAGCTGCAACCCGAGCCTTACTTTTCCACCAGCATGTTCCAAAAACCTATTGGGGGGAAGCTGTGCTTATAGCTGCATACATTATAAATCGATTACCTTCGATGGTGTTGGGATTTAAAACACCAATGGAAACACTTTCTCAATTTTATCCCGATCTACGTACAACAAATAATCTCACCCCAAGAATCTTTGGATGCATTGCTTTTGTCCATGTTCATACCCATAATAGAGGGAAGTTAGATCCAAGAGCCATCAAGTGTTTTTTTGTGGGTTATTCGTCCACCCAAAAGGGTTATAAGTGTTACCACCCACCTACTAAAAAATTCTTTGTCTCTATTGATGTCACTTTTAAAGAAAAAACACCATATTTCACTCAACCTTATCTTCAGGGGGAGTCTTTGTCATTCATTGAAGATAAGGACAGAGAATTGTTCCCGCTTGGTCTACCTACAGTTTCTCAACACCCAAACTTAGCATCTATACCAGTTCAATCCGTATCTGCACCTATCAAACCACCTCAAACCAAACCAACTTCTTCACCCATTCATACCAGACCCATGACAGAGAATGATGAACTTTGTGACTCTATGAGATTGCAGGTATATTCAAGAAGAAGAAACCAGGATCCTAATCTTGTGCAGGTTCAAGATTCAACTCCTAATCCTGAGAATGAGGTAAATACAGTTCCAGAAATTTCTTCTGAATTAGCATTTGACCAAGATCTTCCTATTGCCCTTAGGAAAGGCACAAGAGAATGCACTAAACATCCCTTATATCCCTTAGCAAATTTTGTGTCCTTAAAAAAATTCTCACCATCACATAGGAGTTTCCTAGTTAGTCTAAACACCATTCATATTCCTAATACTTTATCTGAGGCATTATCTGATGAGAAATGGAAAGATGCTATGAGAGAAGAGATGCAGGCTTTAGATAAGAATCAAACATGGGAAATTGTTGACCTACCACCAGGAAAGAAACCCGTGGGCTGCAAGTGGGTTTTCACAGTAAAGTACAAGTCAGATGGCTCTCTAGAAAGATACAAGGCAAGACTCGTGGCAAAAGGATATACACAAACCTATGGTGTTGACTATCAGGAGACATTCGCTCCAGTGGCTAAGATGAATACGGTAAGAATTTTGTTGTCACTAGCAGCTAACTTCGACTGGTACTTGGAGCAATTTGGTGTAAAGAATGCTTTTCTTCACGGTAATTTAGAGGAGGAGATATACATGGATATTCCTCCGGGCTTCAAAGGAAATAAAGTTTGTAGGTTGAAGAAAGCACTATATGGTCTCAAGCAATCACCTAGGGCGTGGTTTGGAAGATTTACTAAAGTTATGCTTGCCATCGGATACAAACAAAGTCAGGGAGATCATACACTCTTTCTAAAGCATTCAGATGCAGGGGGAGTCATGGCTCTTCTGGTATATGTCGATGACATAATTGTGACAGGAAATGATGAAAAGGAGAAGGAAGCCTTGAGAAGATGCCTAGTCAGAGAATTCGAAATAAAAGAACTTGGGAGATTGAAGTATTTTCTAGGGATTGAAGTAGCTCATTCCAGAGAAGGCATCTTTATCTCACAACAGAAATATGTAACAGATCTTTTAAGAGAGACAGGAAAGTTAGCATGCAAACCATCCTCCACACCGATTGAGCCAAATCACAAATTGGGAGAAGCAAATGAAGATCCAGCCGTGAATAGGGAACTGTACCAAAGATTAGTAGGAAAACTTATATATCTTGCCCACACAAGGCCAGACATAGCATATGCCGTGAGCGTGGCTAGCCAGTTTATGCACAACCCGAAAGAGGTTCACCTACAGGCGGTCTATAGGATACTACATTACCTAAAGGCTAATCCTGGCAAAGGAATCTTGTTTAAAAGAAATATTGGATTAACCCTAGAGGCATACACCGATGCAGATTATGCAGGCTCTCCCATGGGTAGGCGGTCCACTACAGGTTACTGTACGTTCCTTGGAGGAAATCTTGTGACATGGAGGAGTAAGAAGCAGAATGTGGTAGATAGATCAAGTGCGGAGGCAGAATTCAGGGCAATGGCTCAGGGAGTATGTGAATTACTATGGCTCAAGATAATTTTGGAAGACCTAAAGATCAGATGGGAAGGTCCAATGAGATTATTCTGTGACAACAAGTCAGCTATTAACATTGCTCACAATCCCGTCCAACATGACAGGACAAAGCACATTGAGATAAATAGGCATTTCATAAAGGAAAAGCTGGATAGCGGATTAATTTGCACTCCATATGTCTCAACGAATGGTCAACTGGCAGATGTGCTGACAAAAGGGCTTTGCAGTGTGGCATTCCAAGGACTTATCTCCAAGCTGGGAATGAAAGATGCATATTCACCAGCTTGAGGGGGAGTGTTGGAAAGTAGAAGATTGACTCTAATTGATTCTCCATAATTTTAGGTCCATCAATTTAGGAAACTTAATTTCCTAGAATCATGGGATATTAATTGGAGAATCCCACTGATATAGAAATTAGTTTTTTAGGAAAAGTTAGTTTCCTATTTTATCACCCTGTAAATTAGCTCTGTAATTCTATATAAAGTTGTGTATATGCTCCTTCCAAGACAATACAATCAATTCATTTTTCTCTCAAATTTTCACACTATCGAATCCACTGAATTAGCTTCTATGTTCAATGAACAAGATGGGTCTATAGAACTCAGGTTTAGAAGAGCTTTGACATCCTCACGACCTTCGTATGCCGAATCAATGGATACAAGGTCTAGGAGAGACGCCGATTTGATGGACACTAGTTCCAGGAGATCGGTAGACCTGACACGACCTCTCCCAGGAATTATTTATGCCACTTATGAGACACCCATAACCAATAATTCACCATCGGACTATCATACAGCCCGAAGAGAAAACCCATCGGTAAAGTCTTATGAGCCTACAGAGGCAGACTTTGAGATTAATGTGATAAAAACAGAAGATGAGTTCCAAATAGATAAAGACCCTATTAGGTTAGATTTTAACTCACAACCTTTGAAGAAAACGTGGTTTTTCAAGAAATTTACCAAGGAAGAAAGAGATCGTATCAGAGAAGCATTGCACGATGACATGATGCAAGTTAAGGAGAATATCCCTTTCTGGGAATGGTTTGTGAAACAAAACCAGTTCATACAACCTCCCACTAAGGAGTTAGAATTATGTGTTACAGAAAAGCTATCTAAAGCTTGGAAGATAGTAACAACCGAAAAAATTGTGGAATCAATACATCCACCTTTAGAAGCAATGAAAATAGGGAAGGACGAGCTAATAGCTAGCCCTATAAAAAATTCAACAATAATAAAAGAATATGAAAAAATTGCGCCAGAACACTATTCTCAAATAATATAACAGAACAATTACACGAATATATGCCTAAATGTCTTAGGAAAACAAACCAACAGGATAGAATCCTTATTAAGTTCGCTAGAAATCTCTAAAACCAGAGCGATAATCAAAATGGAAAGACCAATGGCGATTATGCCAAGTTTTCCTAAAAATATGAAAATTAAAACAAACCCAATAGATCTATCAAAAATAAGTTATCAAGAATTATCGGCTAGATTAATATCCCCCTCAATTTGGTAAAAGGTAGAAACTTCTAAATCTAGTAAAGGCAAAAGGAAAGATGACTTATCAGACTCTAGATCAATAAATCTCTTGGGAGAAGATTCAAATAATGAATCCGTAGCAGGAAGCGAATCCATAAAAAGTTTGGAGATAAATAAACTCTCCTATCAGAGTAAAAAGCCTTATTACTCAAGGCACACCCCAATGGATCTTCTATTCGAAGAACCAATGAAACCTTAAGTCGGGTATAATTGGAATGCCTTCTATGAATGAAACCTAGATGGGAAATCTGAATATCAGATTCACGACATGATAGCATACATGACCATGTATGCTTGTGCCAACAAATTGGCTGGAAATGATGAAAAGGTGATAGCCACTGTTATCACTGAATCCTTCACATGACAATTAAAAGGTTGGTGGAATAATTATCTTACAGAAGGAGAAAGAGATTACATCCTTAATGCAGTAAAAAGAGATGAAGATGGAGAAAGAATCCTTATACAAGGATCCCCTGTATCTGATGCAGTTATGACCTTAATCCTAAACATCCTAAACCAGTTCATAGGAAATTCGTTAGATATGTGGGAACGAATAAGAGAACAATTGATAAATCTTAGATGTAAAACCCTATCTGATTTTAGATGGTACAAAGATGTATTCTTATCCAAAGTACATAGATTAACCAATTCCAGACAGGACTTCTGGAAAGAACAATTTATTTCGGGACTCCCGCCAGTATTTGAGGAAAAGGCTAGATATTACCTTAGGCAAATAGGAGGTGATAGAATCCTGTACTCCAATTAATCCTACGGATACTTAATCCAAATAGTAAATCAAATAGGATTGGAAGTATGTAATGACATGAAACTAAAAAGACAAGTTAAAAAGGAAAAACTTAATTCTAAAAGAGAATTAGGAGATTTTTGCTACCAATTCGGAATGGCTCCTGAACCTCCCGCTCCGCGGATGGTTCAAAAGAAAAAGAAAATAAACTTCTACAAAGGGGAAAAGAAGCCCCATAAGAACCCTAAAAGGTTTTCTAAAATCAGAAAGCCAACATCCCCAACTTGTTTTAAATGTGGAAAAACAGGCCACTATGCTAATAAATGCTTTAAAAATAAAACCACCACTAATAAACTTAATGAGTTGGAAGAAGAAGAAGGTGAGCCAGAGGTCTCAACAAGAGAATCTTCTACCTCTTCAGAAGAATGCTGTGCTAATGACATATGCACCTGCAAGAGTGAAACGAATACTTCTAAAGAAGAGTCAGGAGAGCTTAACGTATTAACCTTAGATGAAGAGTATCTTTTAGAGGTACTTGATGAAATTCCTAATGAGGAATTAAAGAAAAAATACTTGCTAATAGCCTTGCAAAGTAGAACTGAAAGAGCCAACAAGGAGAAACCTAAACAATTGTTAGATGAAAAGAATATAATTTCATATAGAGAATTGATTAGAAGGTCTCAATCAGAAACTTCCCGACCTCCTACAATACAGGATTTACAGGAAGAAGTCAATCTACGAAAAAGATAGCTAAAAACCCTCAAATTAAGGGTTGACCAATTGGAAGCCAAAAAATTCTGGGAGAATCAATCAGAAAAATCATCGGAACAGGTTTCCGTTGAGTTTGTCGGAGACGATGAAGAGTTTATATACTCTATAGAAGAAGTCAAATACCAAAAATGGTATTCTAGATTACCATTAGAATCAAAGATTACAATCTCTCAGTAATAGCCTTAATAGACTTAGGCGCAGACATTAATTGTATTAAAGAAGGAATTGTGCCTTCTAGATATTTCGAGAAAACATCCCAGCAAGTTAATGCAGCGGATGGAAGAAAACTTGAGATAAAATACAAGATCTCTGTAGCCCATATCTGCAACCAAGGAACTTGTCTAAAGTCTACTTTCCTTATGGTAAAAGACCTAAAACAATAAGTTGTAGAGAACACTGATGTGGGCCCTACAGTTGTGGTCCCCACTATGTTCGTAGGACAGTATGTGCAATTATTTGTTTCAGTCATGTTAGTGTTAGTTGGTGGTCAGCTTGTTATTTCAGTTATTTATTTCAGTTTGTTATTTGCTTTATTTGTCATGTAAGTATTAAGGGCAGATATGTCCTTTCCTCTATGTACTGAACATAACCTATAAATACTAAGAGAGTGGCGGCGGCAGATCAACTTTCAGAATCTGTCCCTCCTTTCAAACCTTTGTGTTCTCCTGTTCTTCTCTCTTTTCTTCTTTTCCTCTTTTCCTTATTTTTCTTCTATCTTTTCTAATCTGAAATCCATTAGGATTCAAGGCTGATTGTAGTCTTGATCGCCTACTTGATATCAGAGCCTATCTAGGGTTTCTCATGTGAGTCTAGTCCAGCCGACCACATGAGAACTATCTAGGGCTGGAAGTTTATAAAGAAGTGTTCGTTGGCTGATTCTTGGAGGTTACCAAAAGAGTTTAGCAGCTGTTTGAAGACTTGGCATGGCTTGCAGAGTGTTGGTAATCAGGAAGAATCAGAGAAGGCTAGGGTTTAGGCAACGTTGGAAGGTAGCGAACAGAATTCTCTGGGTAAGCCTTATTTATTTTCTAGAGAATGCTATCAGCCAAGATAGGTTGGACCTATCTAGAAGGAGCGGCCGAACTGTTTTTAGGGTTTTCTCTCAGAGGTGATCTATTCCAGGGTTTGACATTAACCTTATGGCAAGACCTAACTGTTGGGCCGAACTCTTTTATCTTCTTGGAAAGTGTTCGTTTTAAGGGTTTTCTCTCAGAGGTGATCAGTTTTTAGGGTTTCACATTGACCCTACGGCAAGACCTAACTGTGAACCCCTTGGAAAGTGCGGCTGAGCACTTATTTCAGACCTACGATTAAAACCCTAATTCTGTTCCAGCATCTCAGATTGCTCTCTAAGCTGGTTTCAGACATGTCTCTTGGTTCCGAGCACTTTTAGGGGGTGAAAACTTGTATGGACTGCTTGGTACTGTGATTGCCGATTGGTTTCAGATCAGATTTATACTGGTTTCATGCATATACTGTGATTACAGATTGGTTTCAGATTAGACCTGCATTGATTCCATACTGATTTTTGATTGTGATGTTCAAGTGTTGTTTTCTGTTGTAGTAACCCTAATAGTTCGTAACTACTGATTCTTGACCAAGAATGGAGTTTAAAAATCAAGGAGAAGGTAGTTTTGGGAACAATAGTTATGGTAGTGTATCTGAAACTGGGTTTCAGATTACAACTGTGAGATTTGACGGGTCAAACTACTTGGAATGGGCCCAATCAGCCATGATGGTTATTGGGGGAAGGGGAAAACTAGGTTACCTCTTGGGAGATGTGAAAGAACCTTCTAAGGAGGATCCAATGTATACCTAGTGCGTTCAAGAGAACTACTTGGTTATGACATGGCTGTGTAACTCTATGCAGCCACATATCAGCCGAAATTACTTGTGGGCAAAGACAGCCAAGGAGATATGGGATGTTATGAAAGAAACCTATTCCCAACCCCTTAACGTTGCCAGAGCCTATGAACTGAAGTGTGAAGTGAATAGTCTTAAACAAGGAGAGAAACCAGTTTTTGTCTACTTCTCTACCTTGAAATCCCTGTGGCATGAAATTGATCATCTAGAGACTCTTGAGTGGGAAAGTCTCAAAGATGCATAGACTCATAGAAAGCAAGTCGAGACGAATAGGGTATTTGAATTTCTGGCTGGCCTGAATTCAGATTATGACATTGTGAGGCAACAAATACTGACCAGAGATAGTGTGACCCTCTCTCAAGCATACTCCCTGGTGCATAGTGAAGAGACCAGGAGGAAAGTTATGATGCAACCTCAGCCCTTTTCCCCAGCCCTGGCAGCTGTTAAACCTAAGTCAAGGGGTGATACAGAAAGGGACAAGAAGAAGGAAGACAAACGGGATCTGGTATGTGAGCATTGCAAGAAACCCAAGCATACAAAAGATACTTGTTGGAAGCTGCACCCTCATTTGGTTCCAACAAAACTGAGAAATAAGAAGGGTAATGCTCATGTGGCTGTGAATACTGATTCAGCATCCTCGTCAGGCACAAAAGGCACACCCCTAGAGACCTTAATCGCGGTTCGGTTTGCCCTAATACAGTTGGAAAGGAAGTTGGGAATTCAGCTCAGCCATCTCAGTCACCATCAGCCCCTGCCACATCTGCATTTGCACATTCAGGTACTCGAGCCTCAGCCTACCATGTTTCAGCTCCAGGTAATACTGAACACTGTTGGGTAATAGATTCAGGTGCATCCGACCATATGACTAACTTGCCATCCTTGTTCACTACATATCACTTATCCTCTGGTAGAGATAAAGTATCCATTGTTGATGGCTCTCTTGTTCCCATTTCTGGCAAGGGTGACATCAAGTTATCTGATTACCATCTCTTTATCTTCTGTCTTGCATGTTCCTAAGCTTGATACTAACCTGCTTTCAATCAGTAGTATTACCAAACATATGAACTGTTCAGTAACCTTTTTCCCTGACCGATGTGTTTTTCAAGACTTGGAGACGAGGAAGGTGATTAGGACTGGCCGTGAGACGAATGGGATCTATCTGCTCAGAGAGAGTTCTCGTTGGGAAGAGCCAGTGGATAAGAAGTCCTTTGTTTCTCAGTTTGTGATTCCGGTTATGCTTTGGCATAATCGATTAGGTCATTTATCTTTCCGGTCTTTGAAGAGTCTGTTTCCTGCTTTATTTGAATCTGTTGAGATGTCGAAGTTGAGATGTGAGAGTTGTGAGTTTGCCAAACATTGTAGAACATCTTATTCTTTGAGTAATAAAAGGAGTAATAATTCTTTTGATATTGCGCATATTGATATTTGGGGGCCATATCACATCCCTTCTATGGGTGGGTACAGATATTTTCTGTTGTTTGTTGATGACTATACCCGTTTTTCTTGGGTCTATCTAATGCGTTCTCGAGATGAGGTTCCCGCTCTGACCCAAAACTTTCATCAGATGATTCTAACTCAGTTTGGGGCCAAAATCAAAGTTCTCAGATCCGATAATGCAAATGAATACTTTGCTAAGCCATTAACTTCTTACCTCCTTAATCATGGGATTATTCACCAAAGCACTTGTCCTCATACACCACAGCAGAATGGGGTTGCCGAAAGGAAGAATAGGCACATCTTGGAGGTGGCTAGAAGCATTATGTTTACCTCCAATGTGCCTATTCGCTTCTGGGATGGTGCTATCCTCACGGCAGTATATCTCATTAATCGGGTTCCTTCCCAGGTCCTTGATATGAAACCCCCTTTTACACTTCTATACCCAGACGAGGAGTTGTTTACTGTTCCTCTTAAGACCTTTGGTTGTACCTGTTTCGTTCAGCTTCTCGGGCCCCATCATTCCAAGTTTGACCCTAAGGCCTCCAAATGCATTTTCCTCGGTTATGCACAAACTCAAAAGGATTATTGCTGCTATGATCCTGCTTCCGGGAGGAAGTTTGTCTCCATGGATGTCACATTCTTTGAGGAGACACCCTATTATCCTAGGGTTTCTCCTCAGGGGGAGAGCAGTGAGAGTGGGGATTTTGGTCTTTTTCCTCAGGGGGAGCACAGTGAGAGTGGGGTTAACACATCTAAGGCTGTTCCTTTACCTATTCCATTGGGGGATGAAGGTTGTAATGGTGAGGGCTGTAATGGTGAGGGTGGTTAGAGGGATCAGGAGTTGAAAGTCTATCACAGGCGATGCAAGCAGGTTGATCGCGGTCATCGGCAGTCCAGGCCAGCTCCAGTTCCTTCTACGGCTCTAGATCCAGGTATTACAGTCCCAGGGCCCACTGAGACACCTTCCACTGTTGCCACTTCCCCTCCTGCGGATGACCTTGACCTCCCTATTGCCGTCCGTAAAGGGAAACGGCATTGCACCACATCTACAGCTCACTACATTTCCCAGTTTTTATCCTATGATCGCCTATCTCCCTCTTACAGGTCCTTTCTCACTTCCATTGCCAATGTCCCTATTCCCAGAACAGTGCAAGAAGCCTTATCAGTTCCAGAGTGGAAAGATGCAATGCAAGTTGAAATGGATGCCCTGTTGAAAAATAACACTTGGGAGCTAGTTGACCTACTCAAAGGAAAGAAGCCAGTTGGATGTTGATGGGTATTTACTGTGAAGCATAATGTTGATGGCTCCATTGAAAGGTACAAAGCCCGACTGGTTGCAAAGGGGTTCACCCAGACTTATGGTATAGACTAGTTGGAGACTTTTGCCCCGGTAGCCAAGATGACCACCATCCGAGTTCTATTATCCCTTGCAGCAAGTTATTCTTGGCCCTTGTTCCAGATGGATGTTAAAAATGCTTTTCTGAATGGAGACTTACAGGAAGAGGTCTACATGCAGTTGCCTCCTGGATTCTATGATACAGAGACAGGTAAGAAGGTTTGCCGACTGAATAAGGCATTGTGTGGATTGAAGCAGTCACCTAGAGCTTGATTTGATAGATTCAGACTAGCCCTTGGCAAATTCGGTTATGTACTGGCCAGCCAGATCATACACTGTTCATTAAAAGGGTGGACTCCTCTTTAACCCTGCTTGTTGTATATGTGGATGATATTGTAGTGACAGGAAATAATAGTAGTGAGATTGAGTCCCTCAAATAGCTCCTTCATCAAGAGTTTGAGGTGAAAGATCTTGGTGCACTACGGTACTTTTTGGGTATTGAGGTTGCTAGATCTAAACAAGGGATCTTTATCTCTCAGAGAAAATATGTTCTAGATCTGTTGGCGGAAACTGGAAAGTTAGGTGTCAAGCCTGCCGATACACCCATTGAACAGAATCACAAGATCAGTGCAGAGGGCGGGGAGCCTCTTGAAGACAAAGTTATGTTCCAACGGTTGGTTGGTAAACTCCTATTATCTCTGCCTCACTTGACCAGATATCAATTATGCAGTTAGTGTTGTCAGCCAGTACATGCATTCCCCTAGAACTACTCATCTTCTTGCAGCAAAGAGAATATTAACATACTTGAAGAGATGCCCGGGTAGGGGTATACTGTTCAAGAACGATAATCACATGAAGGTGGAGGTCTATACAGATGTTGATTGGGTTGGGAGTGCTGATGACAGGAGGTCTACCTCTGGATATTGTGCCCTTGTGGGAGATAACCTTGTCTCTTGGAGGAGTAAGAAACAAAGTGTTGTTTCTCGCTCTAGTGCCGAAGCTGAATACAGGTCAATGGCTAACGGAGTGGCTGAAATTCTATGGCTGAGATCACTACTTGAAGAGTTGGGTATTGATTATGGGAAGCCCATGATGTTGTATTGTGATAATCAGGCGGCTATTAATATAGTTCACAATCCGGTGCAGCATGACAAAACTAAGCATATCGAAGTTGATCGACATTTTGTCCGAGAGAGGGTCTCATCACAGGAAGTGTCTCCCGTATATCACATCCAACATGTAGCTCGCAGATATCCTAACCAAGGCTGTACCAAGGAAGAAGTTAGAGGCAGACCTATCCAAGTTGGGAATGATAAATAAATAAGAAAAATAAATAGTACAATCTCTCACAATGAGAGGGTCTCATCATAGTAATTAGGATATGCAGAGAGATGTTGTGTAAACAAATAAGAAAAATAAATAGTACGCAAAGAAAAGAAAATTTGTGGTCGGAAAGCTTACAGAGATATAGTAGGCACACAAAGCTTACACAGGTATAATATAGCACACAAAGCTCACAATAGTACAATCTCTCACAATGAATACAAAGCTTACACACCTCTAGAACAAGCAGGACTAAAAATGCTCTCAAGAATTTTTCTATCTCAATATTTTACATCCAAAGTCTTGCACACCTCTTGCTTTGAGAGGAGGGTAGTTTATATAGCGGTGGCCGAGCTTTCCAGAGAGTCTTCTTTATTCGATCTTATCTTCAGGGCATCTATAATTGAGATACCTTTTATCTTTACTTAGTGTGCATCTTAATTATTAAGATGCTCTCTTATCACCTTCTTGTCCTATTAGGAACAACTGCCGATTTTTTTACTGTTTCGGATGAGATGGAATCCTCAAACAGTGTCTCTTCCGTGGTGCGGGTTGAGCGAGTGCACGCTTTCTGTCTCGAGGTCTTTCGAGTTTCCCTTGCTTTTCTCTTTCATCTTTTCAGTCATCCGTAAGGACATTTCTTCGTGCTCTAGTGGGTCCAAGTCTGGGAACTTGCTTCGAAGCTTGTCCATGTAGGATTCGAAGATGGACTGGAAGATGTCGTCTTCTTCCGCGATAGGCTTGAGGACGTTTGCGAGATCAAATTTATCCCACCATTTTATTTCAATTTTTCTTTCGATGGCTGGGGGCATCCAAGAGATATCCAAGTGATAATTCCACTTTAGAATCCAGGGGAGACGAAATGTCTTGAAAAAACTTGAATTGCTTTACATGTTCGTATTCCAGATAAGCTCTTCCTTTTCCAAAAGCTCTATATTTGTCCATGAGCTCCTGGTGAGGGAAGATATCATCAGAAGCTCCCCAAGAGATCCACCAAACATATGCCCAGTTAGGGTACGGGCCTTGAAAATCTTCGGAGAACCGAATAAACCATGAATGTCTGAAAATGGAATTTTGCAACAGGAAAACTATGTCTTGATAATCCCAATAATTGAATATTTTGGGTCTATAATCAATAGGCTTAGTGATAAACTTCGGCTTGCTTGCGTTGCCCCATGTCGACAGGGAGATAAATTTAACTATTACTAGCTTGGAATAAGCTAGTTCAGTCTTATTTGGATCCCTAAAATAATGCTGAATCCGTGCAGACCCTATGTGGAGAAGAATTTGTTCATAATATTTCTGATCCTTATTTTGTGCGCAGACAGTGAAATGGTGCGCATCTAGGATGGAGAGGGCAAGGTGTTGAAGGGCTCCTTCTAGGTTGACATGAGTAGAGACGGCGGCGGCTTCTTCTCTTGAGATAGTTGTCACGAAACCTAACGAATTAGGTAGGTATTGGCTAGAATTAGCCTCTTCTATCGCGGGAGACAGTTCCCTAATTAAGGGAGACATTAATGGGGACTAATTAGTCCTTGAGCTTGCTCCGATCTCTAAATTAGATTTGGGATTGGACACATTAGTTCTTTTAGGGCGCCTAAAATTAGGACTTAGAGGAAGACGAAGTTTTCTGTCGGTCATCTTTAATTAGATAACCTTGCAGGAATTCCCTGGTCAAGAAATCTGGCAAAGCATTTTCAGATCCTTTAATATATTTAATATCAAAATCGAAAACTGATAAAATAGCTTGCCATCTAGCAAAAATTTGTTTTGAAACCAGGTTTTCCACATCTTTTTCCAAAATCTTTGTGGCTGATTTACAATCAATTTGAAGAGTAAAATGTTGGTTTATCAAATCACTTTGAAATTTAGTGATGCAGAGAACTATGCTGAGCATTTCGTTTTTGACGGTAGAATATTTTCTCTAGGTATCATTCCAGGTTCCTGAGGTAAACCGAATTATCTCATCTTTCCCATTTCTCCTTTGCTTTAGGATTCCTCCATAACCTATTTCACTAGCATCAATTTCTACCATGTTTGGAGATCCTGGATGAGGGATATTGAGGCAAGGAAGGGTTTTACCCTTTGTTTAATCTTTCTCACTATTTGAGTGAACTGTTCACTCCATTCTGGAGGATTCTTTTTCAATCATTTTTCAAGTAATTGGCGGTCTTGGGCTATTCCTTTATAGTAGTCTACTACATAATTTATACTGCCTAAGAATCTTTGAAGTTGAGTTTTATCTTTGATTTCGTCAGGGAATTTATCAGCAAACTCTATCACTCTCTGGATGGGTGCTATTGTTTTTTTGGATATCTGGAAATCTAAAAATCTAATTTCTGTTTGAAAGAGTTTCATTTTCTTAGCAGATGTTGCTAATCCATTTTCTTTCATCACTCGAAGGAATATATTGAAGTGTTTCCAGTAGGACTTTATGGATGAAGAATAAATTAATACATCATCAATATATACTATTATGAATTGTGTATAAGGAGTGAATATTTCATTCATAATCCTTTGAAATTCAGAGGGGGCGTTCTTTAGCCCAAAAGGCATTACATTCCACTCATAGTGTCCGAAAGGCAATGTGAATGCTGTTTTGTATCTATCCTTTTCTTCTATTATGATCTGCCAATAACCTGATTTTAGGTCAAATTTTGAGAATATCGCTGCATCATATAATCGATTTATTAAATCCTACTTATTAGGAATGGGGTAACTAATCCATCTTAAAGCTTTGTTGAGGGGTTTGTAATTTATGACAAGTCTTGGTACTCCTCTTTCTATTTCTGCTGCGTTTTCTACATCAGACGAACAATTGGCTGATATCTTGGCCAAGGGAGTTCCAAGAGGGAAAATGACACACTATACAAGCAAGCTGGGCATGATTGACATCTATGCTCAGCTTGAGGGGGAGTGTAAAGAGACTGGGTCGAATGGGTCCTAGTATCTTCTCTTGTAATATCTTTTCTTTTTATCGTTAGCTAATGGGCCTGTTATTTCTTTTTGTTTGGTCTCTTTATGTTACTGCCTAGCTGGCCGCCCACTTAAGGGCATACTTGTAATTACTTTAACATTAATTCTTAATAAAAGGGTTTAGAGAAGAAAGGGAAGATAATTAGAACCTTTCTTCTTCTTCCTACTCTTTTCGCCATCTTCTCTTGTACTGCTGCTCTTACTTTTCTTCTTCCTTTTTCTCTCTAATCTTCAAATTTACACCTAATTTTGAGGACTGGTTTTGCATCTGCATTGTAGATGATGATAGAAAGCGTGGTGTTTTGATGGACGAGTCAAAGCATTCACGAACCTCTTTTCCAATGTTCAATGGGTCCCCGTGCCCTTGTTCTAGTACTAACGCTGCTAGAAATAGAATAAAGCCATGGGTGCCAACCTAGCTCTTGTCCAGTATCCATTCTGAGGGGAATAGGAATGCAAAGGGTCTATTGGAAGAAAAGAAGGAAAACATACTCCAAGCACAAGACGACTGTCATTGATTGTGGAAAGGTGGTGGCAGGCCTGACCTGGGAATGGCGGATGTACCAACGGCTCGTGGGAAAGTTTCTTTACCTATGCCTAACTTGTCCTAACATTTCTTATGTTGTCAGTCAGTATATGCACTTTTCCAAGACAACTCACCTCCTTACTGTTGAAAGGATTTTGGCCTACTTGAAGAGGTGTCTTGGCCGAGTTATACACATACTTTTTAAAAACAATAGCCACATGAAGATAGGAGCATACATTGATGCAAATTGGGCAAGGTGTATTGATAATAGAAGATCTACCTCAGGGTAGTGCACTCTTGTTGGAGGAAATCTGGTTTCTTCGAGGAGCAAGAAATAGAACGTTGTTTCTCACTCTAGTACTGAAGTTGAGTACAGGTCTATGGCTAATGGTGTTGCTGAAATGTTATGGCTGAGATCACTTCTTGAAGAGTTGGGGATTGAGTCGGAGATGCTGTATTGTGATAATCAGACGACCATTAACATTGCTCATAACCCAATACAACATGATAGAACCGAACACATTGAAGTTGACAGACATTTCATCTGAGAGAGAGTTGCCTCTCAAGATGTCTTCCTTGTGTAGCCTCTGGTATGTAACTTGCTGATCTCTTCACCAAGGCAGTCACCAAAGTCAAGCTTGAGATAGATTTAAACAAGTTGGGAATGACAACTATCTTTTCCCAACTTAAGGGGGAGTGTGAAGAAAATGGTTGATAAGCTTGTGGTCCCACATTTTTAATATTATCTGATGATATATTTCTGTTTTATGTTGTTACTGTCGACAGGGGTATTCCTGTCATTGTACACTTTTATTTGTGCCTAATATAAATAGTTCCTGGGGCAGAAGATCAGATTGATTTTTAATCCTGCTCTCTCTTCTCTCATTCTTCCCTTCTCTTCTTTCTTTTCTTTTCTTTTCTTGAACAGATTTCATACTAAACTTAAAACTGCTACAGCATCTTTGCTTTTCTGCACTCAAGTATCTAAACAAGGAAATTAAGAAAAAAAACACTCCTAAGTAGTAGTTATATATGATCAGGAGCATGAAATTAATAAATTATATATAGACTCACCACTAGCCTAACAACATATATGGGGTGGAAGGCACTCATTAGGCCTTATTTTTTGGACATCAGTATTTTTCTTATTCATGTAAATCTCCTCCCCCAACTTAAAGGTCTTCCTAGAATCTTGTTTTGCACCCTTTGAGATATAAGATCTAATATGCTCTAAGAAACTGGATAGTATCAAAGAGATGGACTTACATGGAGAATAATGTTTTTCTAGATGCCAGGTTTGTGTCCTAACTATATGTCCTACTCTTGATGTCAGAACTCTAAAGCTTTTCCTGTATTGTCCAGCTCTATTTCTACTATTAGAGCTATTTATTTGCTAGATATTCTGTAGGTCTTAGTAAAAGGTTAGCTACTATAGCTGCAGGGTAATGTTTCTATTACCTCTTCAGATTTTATCATTTCTCAGCATTTTGAGCCATAAAAAACTGGGTTTTATTTCTCTTTCTTACTATCCTTTCCTCCATCACAACTGTTGTTTGTTTGTTTGTCTGTCTTATATGCCTGGGGTCTTGAGTGAATTGGCTGATTGGATTGGAGTTTGAGGTTGTTAATGGGTGTGGGAAAATTGGTATGCAACTCTTAATGAATTATAATTGGCAGTTGTTAGTGGCACCTACTTTATTTCCATGGATGTCATTTTTGCTGAGTCCATTCCCTAATTTTCTACCTCTCCTTCTGAGTGGGAGAATCATGAGTTGTTTGCCTCCCTACTACTCTTCCTATTACCATTATTTCTCATCCTTCCACTCCACCATCTCCATGAAAGAATGGTAGGATCCATCTAATGGACGCCATAAAGGTTGCGGAATGGGTGGGGCGAATTTCAAAAATTTCCTACCTTCTCCCAACTGGGAATCATATTCCCTGAATTTAGAATACAATATTCAAGGATCTACTTGAACCCTAATCAAACCAGATCTGTACCAAAAGATAAATGGGAGGATTATACCTGATCCGGAGAAGCAGTATCTCCCAAAGTTGGTGTTCACGCCCAAAGAATGCTCCAAGATCTGTCCCTGCTGAAGATGACACAGCTGTGGATGGAACAGAACCAGCAGGGTGCGTCCTACACACTGGATCCTTCACAAGAATCCCCTGGATGTACTAAACACTGAATTCTTTCAGTCTTTCTTGCAAGACTGATGTCAAGAACTGATTTCTTGACTTTCTTTTCTGCAAAGATCAAATCTTGCAACAATGCAGATGGCGGCGGCAGGAGGAGATTTCCAGAAACGAAAAGGCTGAACTGTTTTCTTTTCTGGAGAGAATGAGATCTAATCTCAATTCGCAGGAACCTTTCTTGCTTACCAAAACCCCTTGGATCGAAATCTGATTTCTCTCCCTCTTGGTTCATTCGAAAATCTCCTCTCTTTTCTTCTTGATTAAGAAATCTCCTAATTAGGAGTTATCCCAATCCAAATCAGTATTTGGATAGAGGATAATCTTAATCCCTTTCCCAGATAGAGTTAGCTTACTCCTGATCTTATCAGGAGGTTACCAGATTCAAATCTGATTTGAATTTGGTCTCTAAGAGTGGATAAGGCTAAGAGCCCAATCCTTTTTGCTAACTTCAATCTCAAATTCGCCCCATTGATGGGTGATCATATCAGCCCACTTCGAAATGGGCTTTTGGCCCATTAAGTATTCAGTGTTTAATTAGTTTCCAATCTGCTGCCCAGTTGGGCTTCTTTGTATGGCGTGGGACCCAAGCATTGATCTACACACCAGCCACATGGGTTCGGCCCAGCCTTTAATACAAGGCCCAGCCAAATTCACTGAAAATCTCAATGAACCCCTTGAGTCCATCTTATGAACCCTATGGGCCCAACACTTACATTAAGAGGTCCCTGGGCCAAGCCATCTTATAAAAACCCAGGGACTGTGGGCAGGTGCAAGATTAGCCCATCAGGTATTATCCGAAATGGTCTTACACTTAACCTCTCAGCCCTTAATGATCAAGCACTGCCCGACAAGAGAGGACCTCTCCCTCGGCTGCAAGGAACAGTGCCGCACTCTCCTCTCACATGGATCCCGGGAATTAAAACCATTTGCAAACATTTTGAAACCGTACATATATATGTAAATATATTAATTTTGCAAAAACAAAATTCCAACGATTGAAATCAACTGCCGGCAGTTTGGTTTCCATCAGAGAGAGTGCATTCCCGATCATTACCCTTTGTCCGACAAAGTGGCTGATTCTGTCACTATGACCACCCACTCAGATGAATTCTCAAACTGCCCCAACATACCCAGGTTTTGATCCCCACTAAGGATCTCACTGATTGGCATATCAAAGGCAGCCTGATCCAACACCTAGTGAAGTGTCATAATCGAGTCTAGGGGTCAGGTGTAACTTTCCAGTTTTGCCCATCTATCTCCAAGGTCCAGGGCAAGACTGGAAATCTGGTCCGGTTCAAGGATTCAAGTAATCCCATGCTGTATGTGCCTCGGGTCTTACCCTGATGGCTGAGACAGGCCATCCCAACACTTGGTGGCACACCAGTATCAGCCTTGGCAGGATAAATCTCCCCAGACTTATCCAACGGCTGTGAACATTTAAAACTAACATGAGTCTCTACAAATGTCCAGTTTTAGGGTTTTACACAGAATTAAACCAAACAACATGAATCAAACATGCACTTTATTTATTTCCACTAAATAACAAAAGTACATCAAAATGATTGAAGCTAAGGGCATACAAAACTGTCTAACAGCTCCCACTTGCACTTAGGTCCAATCTGGTACAAGCCGGAGTCCCATACTTTCCACGTGTTTCTCAAACACTTTCTGTGTCAGTGGCTTAGTCAATGGGTCTGCCACATTATCCGCTGATGCTACCTTTTGAATTAGGACGTCCCCTCTACCAACGATCTCCCGCAGTACATGGTACTTCCTCTCGATGTGCTTTGACTTCGAGTGGGCCCGAGGCTCTTTAGCCTGGGCGATCGCTCCATTGTTGTCACACAACAACGGGATGGGTGATGTGCTGGATGGAATCGCTCCCAATTCGTGTATGAATTTCTTCATCCACACGGCTTCCTTGGCAGCTTCACTTGCGGCAATGTACTCGGCCTCGGTTGTGGAGTCTGCAGTGGACCCCTGTTTGCTGCTTTTCCAGCAAACAGCACACGATCCTATCGTGAAAACATACCCAGATGTAGACTTTCTATCATCTGGATCCGACTGGAAATCGGCATCGGTATACCCTAGAACTTGCAGTGAACTACCATCGAATACCAGACAAAACTCTTTCGTCCTTCGAAGGTATTTGAGTATGTTCTTCACAGCAGTCCAGTGCTCCTGTCCTGGGTTTGCCTGGAATCTGCTTACCACACTCACCGCCTGAGCTATGTCCGGGCGAGTGCACAACATGGCATACATGATGCTCCCCACAGTTGAGGCATAGGGAACGTCTCTCATGCTCTCAATCTCCTCAGAAGTCTTGGGAGACATCTTCTTGGAGAGAGTGACTCCGTGCCTGAAAGGAACGTTTCCTTTCTTGGAGTTTTCCATGCTGTATCTTTTGACAATTTTGTCAATGTAAGCAGCCTGGGATAATCCAATTATCCGCTTCGATCTATCTCTATAGAGTCGAAGACCCAGTATGTATGAAGCTTCTCCAAGATCTTTCATGGAGAACTGCTGTGATAGCCACACCTTGACCGAAGTCAACATTCCTACATCATTCCCAATGAGTAGGATATCGTCCACATACAAGACTAAAAAGGTGATCTTATCCCCACTGGATTTCCTGTAAACACAGGGCTCATCCGGATTCTGCTCAAAGTCAAATGTTTTGACTGCAGAATCAAAACGGATGTTCCAACTCCTAGAAGCCTGCTTAAGTCCATATATGGATCTATTAAGTTTACATACCATGTGTTCCTGACCAGCAGCAATGAAGCCTTGCGGCTGCTGCATGTAGATATCTTCACTAAGATCTCCATTCAGGAACGCTGTCTTGACATCCATTTGCCAAATCTCGTAATCATGGTACGCTGCTACAGCTAGCAGGATCCTAATGGATTTAAGCATGGCCACCGGTGAAAAGGTTTCCTCATAGTCGATGCCTTCTTTCTGAGTATACCCTTTTGCCACCAAACGAGCTTTAAAGGTCTCAATCCTGCCATCGGGGCCCTTCTTCCTCTTGTAGATCCATTTGCAACCAATTGCTTTTACCCCGGAGGGCGGATACACTAGAGTCCAGACTCCATTGGTCTCCATTGAGTCCATCTCGGCTCTCATGGCCTCCACCCACTTCTGGGAGTCTATGTCTAACATAGCTTCCGCGTAAGACACGGGATCCTCTTCACTAGTCAAGGCTTCCACCAGGTAACTATCCTGGTCATAACCATATCGGACTGGTGGTCTGGATACCCGGGTGGACCTTCTAGGTTGGTCATTACCTGGAACTTGTGGGTCATCTCCCACTGCTCCTGAGCTCTCCTCATCAAGAACTATTTCCTGACGATGGGTGTCCAGGATGTAATCGGATTCTAAGAATCGGGCGTTTCGACTGCAGAACACTTTCTGCTCACTTGGGTCATAGAATAGATAACCCACCGAATCCTTTGGGTAGCCTATAAACAGGCAACGGCTGGTTTTAGATTCCAACTTGTCCGCACTTGTTCTTTTAACGTGTGCAGGACAACCCCAAATCTTCAAGTGTCTCACACTTGGCTTCCTTCCGGTCCAAAGCTCATATGGAGTTTTCGGAACTGATTTGGTTGGAACCCTATTCAGCACGTAGATAACAGTCTCTAATGCGTATCCCCAAAAGGATGTGGGTAATTCTGAGCGTACGAGAAGTGACCGGACCATGTCCAACAAGGTCCTATTTCTCCTCTCTGAAACACCGTTGAGTTGAGGTGTAGCAGGAGGAGCTAGTTGTGACACTATCCCATTGGCCTTTAAGTAGTCCCTGAATTCGTCAGAGAGATACTCGCCACCTCGATCTGATCGAAGGGCCTTAATTTCTCTCCCTAACTGTTTCTCGACTTCCTGTCTGAACTCTTTGAACTTTTCAAATGATTCAGACTTATGTCTCATTAGGTACACGTAACCATATCGTGAAAAATCATCTGTAAAGGTGATGAAGTACACGTGTTGATTCCGTGTCCTAACACTTAGGGGACCACATACATCAGTATGTATTAGGTCAAGTGTGCCTGCACATCTTTCAGGCTTACCGTCAAATGGCCGCTTAGTCATCTTACCTTGGAGGCAAGGTTCACAAGTGGGAAGATTTTCTACGGTTAGAAAATCCAAAGGACCATCCTTTACCAGTCTTGTGATTCGGTCGACACCGATGTGGCCAAGTCGGTAATGCCAGAGGCACGTGGGATTTACTGTATCACGAGTCCTTTTCTTGGGATTTTCGACCGACGTAGTTTCGGTTAAGTTAGTTTCCAAAGAAGGATGCAGAACATAGAGACCGTTCTCTAGCTCCCCGCATGCGATGAATTTATTATTCCGTTTAACAGTAATCATATTACTAAAGTAAACAGTATATCCATCAGCACACAATTTTGAAACAGAAATTAAATTCCTTCTCAAGTTCTGTACATAAAGACAATCTTTAAGTACAAGGACTCCTTCTTTAAAAACCAATTCTACGGTTCCTATTGCCGCAGCTGCAACACTTGCAGTTGTTCCCAAGAACAGTGTCACTTCACCTTCACTCAGCCTTCTGCTAACTTTGAACCCCTGCAGTGAGTTACACGCATGAGTTGAAGCCCCGGAGTCAACACACCAGGACACAGAAGTAACTAACATATTAGTTTCTATGACACAAGTTTCGATTATTACCTTTCTTAGATTCCAGGTAGGTAGGACAGTTCCTCTTCCAGTGGCCGGTCTGCTTGCAGAAGTGACAGACATCAGATGCCTTGTTCTTCTTCTGCTTCTTGGGTTTGGTAGTCTTCTTCTGGGGCTTCTTTGCCTTTCTCTTTCTCTTGCCCGATTTGTTAGCTTCAGCAAGCATAACCACAGGCTCATCCTTCTTGAGTAAATCCTCGGCCCTCTGCAACATATTGCTGAGTTCCTGGACGCTGACATTCAGCTTATTCATATTGTAGTTCATAGTGAACGCATTGAAGGAAGAGGGCAAAGAATTTAGGATGGCATCCACTTGCGTGCCAAGATCTAGCCCGGATCCAAGAGCTTCAAGTTCGTTGATGTATCCCATCATCCGAAGACAATGGTCATGAACTTTCTGCCCTTTGGTCATCTGCGTGGTCATGAACAATTTCAGGACCTTCTGTCGAGTAGAACGGTTCTGCTCCTCATACATTGTCCTTAGACTGTCCAATATGTCCTTGGCAAGTTCGATCTGATCGAACTGCCTCTGTATTGAGTTGTCTAATGAGGCAATGACAAAGCAGCGGGCTAGGGAGTTCTTATCCTCCCAATCTTGGTAGTCCCTCCTACGGGCCTCAGAAGCCCTATCACCCGGACGTTCCGGGGCAGGATTTTTCACTACCTTGTCTAACTTTTCAGAAGTTAGGACCAGCATAAGATTTCTGTACCAGTCGGCATAGTTTGGGCCCTTAAGCTTGTTATCGTCTAGAAGCTTTGCAAATTGACCGTTTGCCATTTTCTGATAAAACAGCAAAATCGTTAGTCCACAACCTTAGTTTAATTCATGTTTACCTACATAGATATGGCTTTTAATCTATGTTCCATTCCCATTTGTTCATCTCTGAGATTTCCCTCCTATCTCAGTGACGGAGATGACGAAATGTCTCTGGAAATGTGGGAAATCACATGGGGTGCGTGAAGCCAACTGTTTCAGCTGCATAACCCCACCACCTTTCTGTGACGGATCATATCCACTC
Source organism: Nelumbo nucifera (assembly GCF_055504915.1). NCBI lineage: Eukaryota > Viridiplantae > Streptophyta > Magnoliopsida > Proteales > Nelumbonaceae > Nelumbo > Nelumbo nucifera. Next base: position 99,702,550 of record NC_142651.1, read on the forward strand.
ATCAAATGAGTTTCCCTTTGGCCTCTGTCAGACAAGGTTCAGAGCCGTTTTCAGGTAAACCCTTCTGTCAGTGAGTGCACACCCATCATATTCAGGTTACGCCAAGGTACCGTGAGAGAGTTCCCATTTTCTGGTGAAGCCCCTCCCACATCGGTCTATGACGCCCCTATCATCTTATGAAACACTCTAACAGATCCAACAGCAAATGGATAGCCCAATTTTATGGTGCGTTTCCTCATTACTGATGGACCCATCATTGTGCTAATGACGGAAGGCCTTTAGAGAGTCCATCATATGGATCTCCCTATCACTTGCATTCATATTTGCTGGAGGGAACAAAATTACGGCCTAGTTCTAATTTAGGTCAAACCAAAGTGGCTCCCACTGACTTTCATAAAGTCAGATTTCTGGTGGGCCTTCATCGGCTAGGGGTTCCGTACGCATCCCTTTTCAGGGTTGTGGGGCCCACCAGGCAAAGAGGGGGTCATCCAATGACCTTCAGGGACACCATGGCAATGATGTGCATTCAGCCATGGTGTGCGCAAGAGCCACTAACGAGTCATCACGGGCCAAGTACTTATGGCCCATGGTCGCAGCACATCAAACATCCAAACATCACATGTAAAGGAGGAATTGATCCAATCAATTAATTGCTGTAAAGCCCATTCAACGGCCCATTTAAAAACCAAGTCATTAACGATTAATGTCCACTAGGTGTATGGGCTGAATCGCAGATAGCAGTTCGGCCCATACAGCTTATCTCACAATAATGGGCTTTTGCAGTTTTAACCCTTTAAAACTGGGCTTTACAGGTGGGCCGAATTAATCCCTGTAATTGAACATCAGATTTGGAACAAAAGTGTGAGACAATTGGACTGAGAACAGCCCCTTTCGAAACCCAGATTCGGTCCAAACAGTTTTGGTCCAATCTAGTCCGAAATGGTCCAAAACTGATTTTCAATTCAAGAATTAATTATTGAATGATCTGAAATTAATAGTTTTGATTTCTAGCAAACACAAAACAATTATGGACTGTTCGCACCACCTGCAAAACAGAGGTTAATCACAAGGGTTGCAGTTTCATAAACTGCAAATCGCAGAAAACGATTTCTCCATCTGCAAATCTCCAGCGCCGCCATCTTCTTCCATCTTCTTTAATCAAGAAAAATAACAGAAATCCTATTTCTATTAATTACATTCTTGATCAAATCCTATACATTCAGTCTAAAAATAAAAAAAATTATTTACAGACCGAATTGAATGAAATAAATAAATAGAAAAGAAAAAGGGTGCGCAGACCATCTGCGCTAAAACTGCACTGCGATCTCCAGGTTTGAACAGTCCATTAAATCAAAATAAATAAAGAACAATTCCAAATAAATTTTGGATTTAATAGAAATTAATTTCAGATCAATCGCCCTTAACAAGAAACAGTTTCTTGGAAAAAAAAGAAAACAATCTGCGCAAATCTTGAAAGAACACCTTCTATCCATCTGCGCAGGGTCAGATCTGATTTTCTTTTGGTTCAAGATTCGAACCTGTGGCTCTGATACCACTGAAAGAATGGTAGGATCCATCTAATGGACGCCATAAAGGTTGCCGAATGGGTGGGGCGAATTTCAAAAATTTCCTACCTTCTCCCAACTGGGAATCATATTCCCTGAATTTAGAATACAATATTCAAGGATCTACTTGAACCCTAATCAAACCAGATCTGTACCAAAAGATAAATGGGAGGATTATACCTGATCCGGAGAAGCAGTATCTCCCAAAGTTGGTGTTCACGCCCAAAGAATGCTCCAAGATCTGTCCCTGCTGAAGATGACACAGCTGTGGATGGAACAGAACCAGCAGGGTGCGTCCTACACACTGGATCCTTCACAAGAATCCCCTGGATGTACTAAACACTGAATTCTTTCAGTCTTTCTTGCAAGACTGATGTCAAGAACTGATTTCTTGACTTTCTTTTCTGCAAAGATCAAATCTTGCAACAATGCAGATGGCGGCGGCAGGAGGAGATTTCCAGAAACGAAAAGGCTGAACTGTTTTCTTTTCTGGAGAGAATGAGATCTAATCTCAATTCGCAGGAACCTTTCTTGCTTACCAAAACCCCTTGGATCGAAATCTGATTTCTCTCCCTCTTGGTTCATTCGAAAATCTCCTCTCTTTTCTTCTTGATTAAGAAATCTCCTAATTAGGAGTTATCCCAATCCAAATCAGTATTTGGATAGAGGATAATCTTAATCCCTTTCCCAGATAGAGTTAGCTTACTCCTGATCTTATCAGGAGGTTACCAGATTCAAATCTGATTTGAATTTGGTCTCTAAGAGTGGATAAGGCTAAGAGCCCAATCCTTTTTGCTAACTTCAATCTCAAATTCGCCCCATTGATGGGTGATCATATCAGCCCACTTCGAAATGGGCTTTTGGCCCATTAAGTATTCAGTGTTTAATTAGTTTCCAATCTGCTGCCCAGTTGGGCTTCTTTGTATGGCGTGGGACCCAAGCATTGATCTACACACCAGCCACATGGGTTCGGCCCAGCCTTTAATACAAGGCCCAGCCAAATTCACTGAAAATCTCAATGAACCCCTTGAGTCCATCTTATGAACCCTATGGGCCCAACACTTACATTAAGTGGTCCCTGGGCCAAGCCATCTTATAAAAACCCAGGGACTGTGGGCAGGTGCAAGATTAGCCCATCAGGTATTATCCGAAATGGTCTTACACTTAACCTCTCAGCCCTTAATGATCAAGCACTGCCCGACAAGAGAGGACCTCTCCCTCGGCTGCAAGGAACAGTGCCGCACTCTCCTCTCACATGGATCCCGGGAATTAAAACCATTTGCAAACATTTTGAAACCGTACATATATATGTAAATATATTAATTTTGCAAAAACAAAATTCCAACGATTGAAATCAACTGCCGGCAGTTTGGTTTCCATCAGAGAGAGTGCATTCCCGATCATTACCCTTTGTCCGACAAAGTGGCTGATTCTGTCACTATGACCACCCACTCAGATGAATTCTCAAACTGCCCCAACATACCCAGGTTTTGATCCCCACTAAGGATCTCACTGATTGGCATATCAAAGGCAGCCTGATCCAACACCTAGTGAAGTGTCATAATCGAGTCTAGGGGTCAGGTGTAACTTTCCAGTTTTGCCCATCTATCTCCAAGGTCCAGGGCAAGACTGGAAATCTGGTCCGGTTCAAGGATTCAAGTAATCCCATGCTGTATGTGCCTCGGGTCTTACCCTGATGGCTGAGACAGGCCATCCCAACACTTGGTGGCACACCAGTATCAGCCTTGGCAGGATAAATCTCCCCAGACTTATCCAACGGCTGTGAACATTTAAAACTAACATGAGTCTCTACAAATGTCCAGTTTTAGGGTTTTACACAGAATTAAACCAAACAACATGAATCAAACATGCACTTTATTTATTTCCACTAAATAACAAAAGTACATCAAAATGATTGAAGCTAAGGGCATACAAAACTGTCTAACACTCCAAGCCAATGCAAGGTGTATTGAAGATATGAGGAGGCTGCTCCCACAATAGCAACAAAGCCTCCACCACCACTAGATACTGATGAGGCAACAAGTTCTACTCCACCCGCATTACCACTTATGGATTCTTTCTTGGAACCATTTGTACCTCTTTCTCATCCCACAAAAGATCCAGGTGAACCTTTCCGGCCTTCTTTTTCTGACCTTGATATTCCCATTGCTTTGAGAAAGTTTAAATGCTGTTATCCTGCCCATTACATCTCTAAATTCTTGTTCTATGGCCTTTTGTTCCCTTCTTATCATTCCTTCCTTGTTATCTCTTCTGAATCTATCCATAGGAATGTATCAAAAGCACTATCCAAAACAGAGGGGAAGGAGGCTATGAAAACTAAGATGGATGAATTGGTGAAAAATCGGACATGGAATATAGTTGATCTACCTAAAGGAAAGGAGCCTGTTGGATGCAAGTGGGTATATATCATTAAGTGTAATGCTGGTGGGTGCATTGAGAGTAATAAGGTGAGATCGGTGACAAAGGGCTATACATAAATGTATAGGGTGGATTATTTACAAACTTTTGCTCTTGTGGCCAAGATGAAGTCCATGTGAATTCTTTTGTTTCTAGCCGCCACATATTCCTAGCCATTGTACCAATTTGATGTTAAGAATGCATTCTTGAATGGGGATCTCCATGAAGAAGTTCATGTCTCTCCCACCATGCATGTATGGTAATGAAGTTGAAGGAAAGCTTTGTTGACTTAAGAAATCTCTCTATGGCCTCAAATAACTTCCTCGAGCTTGGTTTGAGAGATTTAGAGATGCTCTTGTGGAAGCGAACTTAATTCAAGCCCAGTCTGATCACATTATTTATTAAGAGGCATGAGTCACTTCTTACTGCAATCATTGTTTATGTAGATAATATTGTGGTGATTGGAGATGATGTCCAAGTGGTTGCCAAGTTAAAGCTGTTTCTTGGGGTTAAGTTTGACATGAAAGTCTTGGGAGAGCTACGTTACTTTCTTGGTATTGAAGTGGCCTGATCTGATGCAGGGATATTTATATTACAAAGGAAGTATGTTCTTGACCTATTGAGGGAGACCGGTAAGAAATGTTTTCCTGCCCCATTCACTATGATTGAGTAATGACATGACTATAAACACTCCTTTTTCCATTTTCTCCAAGTCTCTCCAAACCCACTTTTTTTGTGAAAAATAGCATGATTACTTTATTAGTGCATATAAGTTCATTACACAGATTGCAAAGTAATACCTACAGTGGTGGTTAATCACAGTTAACCAAACCCACATTTATTTAGCACTGTCTAAAAAAGATCAGTCCACAAAGTCATAAGCTTTCTCTAAAACAATGTTTCAAATCAACCCTCTTCTCCCCATTCTTTTCATGTACTCAGCACATTCATTCTGATAGATCTGAGCTGCTTTGAGGGAGCTCAACCCCCTGAATGGTTGCTTGGGGAAGGGGAAGAGGGAATTTAGGAAAACTCAGGTCTACCTATAGCCAATGGAGAAGTAGTCTTATATACTCAAACATTGCAGTTTGTTAGACAGTTGCAACCATCAGAGATTAAGGCTGATGTGGTCTTCTAGTGTAAACTAACTTCAGTGGTGCTATCAGGTTCGAAACTCCTCTTCTGTTAACATGTACACAGCTGTTAGAATTTCCCTCGGTGTCCATCTGGGCTGAGCTGCTAGCATTGGGCTGGGCCTTATCAACTCCCTCCCCGTTGAGAGAAACCTTGTCCTCAAGGTTTATATGAGGAAACTGCTGCTGAAGCTTCTCAAAGTCTTCCCAGGTGGTATCATCTGCTGGTAGGTTGGACCAAATAACCAGAGCTTGCTTCACAATTTTGTGCCCAATTTTAATCCATCACCAATATTTGATCAGGTGGAGTTCAATTTTTAGTTCTCCATCATCAGTGAACTGTGGGAGCAAGGGACTGACTGTGGCAGCTGAAGAAACACTTGGCTTCAGCAGGTTTACATGGGAATACCAGATGCAGCCAGGAATTTGGGGGCAAGTTCAGGTGGTAGGTGACTAACTCCAGCCCTCTCAATCACTTGAAAGGGGCCAAAATACCTGGGTAAGTGTTTCTGCCAAGCTCTCTGGGAAAATGGTGATTGCCTATAGGGTTGTGGTTTTAAGTACACAAAATCCCATATTGCATAAGTGACTTCTCAATGCTTTTTATCATACATGAACTTCATTTATTGCTAGGCTTTGTGCAGGTGGGCCTTGAGAGCTTTGAGCATATCATCACAGGCTTATAACCATGCATCTACTTCGGCGATGGCAGCTGCTCCTTTCTCATATGACAAGCTAGTTGGTGGTTTTCTCCCATACACAATTTGAAAGGGGGTGGTTCTTGGGGATCAGGATGGATTTGGGTTTTTCGGAGGAAGGTGAAGCAGAGGTCAAGGTGATGAAGACTGGTTTGAGAGTTTGCATTGGTTCGAAGGGAGTTAAGGAAAGGGAAGCAGTTTTAAGGTGTTTGGTGGGTGAAGTGGAAGATGGGAAGATGAATGACGGTGAGCTTCAGAGGTGGCTAACAAGCATAGGTTCTGGTAGGTGCAGGGGAGGAGTAAGAACGTTAGCCGGAGAGAGATTTCTGGTGGTGAGGGAATCAAAGCTAGAGGCCCTCAAGCTACTAGAACAAAGTCCATTCCGCTGCAACGGAGTGAACCGGACGCTGCACAGGTGACATCCTGAAGTAGAGGACAGAGCATTAGAAGGCTACAAAAAATGGAAGGCTCGTTGTTTTGGTTTACCACTCCATGCATGGAGTTGGAGAACATTCATAGAATTAGGGGATGCTTGGGGGGGTTTCGTCGAGATGGCGGTTGCAAATCTGCAGTGGAAAGATTTAGAAGCTGTGAAGATAGTGATCTTGGCTTGTTTCCCTTCAAACATGCCGAAGTTGGTGCCAATTGAGGTTGCGGGTAAGGTTTTGCGGTGAGGGTGTCGATGGAGGACCCAGCTTGGATTGAAGCAGATATGCAGAGGGGTCTCAAAATGGTGGCTCTAGAAAGCCATGCGGTGTGCAAAAGAAAGGATCTCGATCTCTCCGACCGGTGAGAGGATGTGACCCCACTGGTTTCAGAAAGGGAAGAAGATCCTGGTTTTACAAGGAGGTTGCAACGGATTCTCTTGAACAGGGTAAGACGGAAGCAAAGAGGCCTACAATTCGTAGGCGTTGCACCCAGGACATGTTAGAAGGAGATGGAGGTTGTCGTTCCATCTAGACTTGAGCTAGGTAGAGAGAGAGACCAGAGACGTATGAAGTTTTGAATTTCAAAATTTCTACGGAGTTCACACTTGTGGGTCTTTTAAATTAGATCGGTGCTACAAACGTCAGTGGGCTTTCAAGAGGTGGGTCGCGATTTGAGTAAGACAAGGGCCCAGACCAAAGCGAGCATCAGCTAGTGCCAATGGCCTTTATTTGGGAGAGGCTAAAGCCCGTTATCTCAACGAGGAAAGCAAGGATGCCTATAACGTTGGTGAGGAATCTAAAGTGCCTTGTATTATCCAATGTGACTTGTAAGAAGTTGGGTTTGAGGTAAACTTGTAAAAGGATGTCAAAGAAGCGAATGGGATGTATAGTGGAACTGATGAGAAAAGCTGCAGTAGAGGAGGTTCGAGAAGATGCAGGATGCGTGACAAGGGCCAGATGGACCTGGTTTTAGGAGGTGTAGTTTGGTCCAGCAGTTGAGAGGGGACTTCCAAGACTTGAGCAAGTGGGGGATCCATCCTCATTACAGAGGGAGGATGGGCCGCCTCTATAGGAGTTAGGGAGTCGCACGGGTTGGAGGTTGCAAATCGTGAGCCGACCAGAGAAGAGAGGACTAAGACTAGGGTGGCGAACAGTGTTAGGATAGCAAACATGCTAGGACTCTCGTTCTTGGGTGGAGAGCCCTGTGAGAGAGAGGCACTTCAGAGTTTTGAAAAAGAACAAGAGGAAGATAGAAGATTGGAGCAGGCGAGATCGGATCCGAAGCTAGAGGAGAAAATTTGCTTTCAGCTTGTTGACAAGGAGTCTTTCAAGTTTTTTTTTTTTTTTTGGGGGGGGTGCTCCCTGTGAGCAGGAAATTAAGGAGGTTAGCGGAGTTATATGTTGACTGTGCATTTAAGGTGGACAAGGAGTCGAGAGGAAGAAGATCTTGTAGAGGTAGAGGCAGACAGGGAAGGGGTGGAGCTAGATAAGGACATTGTTTCTCATGCTGGGTAAGGATGGCTTTGAGTTGAATAGGTGTTAGAGAAAAGGTTTTTTGTTGGTGGGAGTTTGGGATAGGGGTAAGCTTTGTTTCTTTCAGAGGTCAAAGTTTAGAGTTTAGTTCTTGCGGATGGTCCGGGAGTTTTTTGGGTTACTTTTTGGTTCTGGTATGGGGATTCCTGGGCTGAAGGAGAGTATAGTTTTTCTTGTAAAGTCTCTATTTTGGGCCCCAATCTCGGGGGCCCAATTGTATATTCTTCTCTTTTTTTATTTTAATAAATTTTTCTTTACTTATCAAAAAAAAAAGAAAGGGGGTGGTTCCTGCTGAAACAAGATAAGATGTATTATACTAGAACTCTGCCCATGGGAGCCACTAGGCCAAGTTTTGGGATTGTTCTCTACATAACATTGGAGATAAGTCTCAAGACATCAGTTCACCACTTCTGATTGTACATCAGTTTGGGGATGGTAACTGGTGGAGTGGTGGAGATCCACCCCCAAGGCTGAAAAATAGGCATCCCAGAAACGACTCATGAATACTGGATCTCTATCCATTACTATAGTAGTGGGTGTGTTGTGAAGCTTGGCCACTTCTTGTATATAGGCCCTTGCCATGGTGGATGTTGAGTAAGGCTGAGAGAGAACCACAAAATCATAGACTTACCATTAGACTTAGGAAGGCTGGTCACAAAATCCATGGTGATCTCATCCCATACTCGATCTGGAATTGGCAATGGTTGCGTCAACCCGAATAGAGATTGGGTGGAATACTTCTATTGTTGGCAGGTGTCACAGGCAGCTATATAAGTGGAAATTTTCTGCTTCATCCCTGGCCAATAATAGTGGGCAACTATCCTCTTATGTGTTTTAAAAATACTGGAATGACCCCCCATGACCAAGTCAAGGAATAAGGCAATGAATTGCTTGTAGATGGGCAGAAGTCTGAGATACTACCATTCGGACATGAAAGAATAAGTTAGGGCCCCTGATTGCATACCTAGGTACTGAAGTTGGGTCCACTTCTAGCTTGGACCTGATGTCCATGAGCTTGGGGTCTTGTTGAGACTCTTTGTCTGATCAACTCAAATAAGGGATAGGTTATCTTAGAAATTCCCATTAGCTTTAGTTCCTTTCTAGATAAAGCATCTACAACTTGATTAGAATGCCCCAGCTTGTACTCAATTATAAAATCATACCCCAGGAGTTTGGTGGCCCAAAGCTTTTGGTCAGGACTCAAAACAGGCTGGGTGATAAGGTACTTCAAACTTTGATGGCCGGTCTTGACTATGAATCGCCGACCCACTAAGTAAGCTCTCCACTTCTGAATGGACAACACCAAGGCCATTAATTCCTTCTCATAAGTGGATTTTGTTGGGCTTGGTGCGTTAAGGCCTTACTAAAGAATGCAATGGGATGGTCTTGTTGCATCAGCACAACCCCAATGCCCTTGCCCAAAGCATCACTCTCCACAGTAATTTCAATCAAGGGTTAGCATTGGAGGTAAGGTAATGACCACCTTCAAATCAAGGAATGCTTTCTCAACCCAATCGTCCCAAGTAAGATTGTTGGTCTTGAGAAGATGAGTCAAGGGTTCAGCCAATACTCCATACCCCTTAATGAACCTCCGGTAATAACCGGTAAGGCCTAAGAACCCCCTTAGGCTTTTAATGGTAGTGGGCCTAGGCCATTGTAACATGCTTTCCACCTTCTCTAGATCTGTCATCACCCTTTCAGCCCAGATGATATGGCACAGGTACTGGGTTTGGGTTTAGCCAAATGAACACTTAGAGGGTTTGGCAAACAGCTTGTGGCACCCTAGAAGCTCAAGAACACTTCTTACATGCTCCATGTGAAGGGCCCAACTAGCACTGTACACTAGTATATCATCGAAGAAGACTAGGATGTACTTAAATACGAATGAAAATTGAAAAATATCATTCATCGGACTCTAGAATGTTGAGGGTGTGTTGGTTAAGCTGAATGGCATAACTACAAACTCATAGTGGCCATCTGTGGTTTTGAAGGCAGTCTTATTTTTGTCAGGCCCATAAAATCGGGTATAGTGATACCCAAATCAGAGGTCCAGTTTGGAGAAGAAATGAGCATGTCCCAACTCATCAAACAATTCTTTTATTAAGGGAATGGGGAATCCTTCCTTAATAGGAATTTTGTTTAGCACCCAGTAATCAACATGGAATCTCTTAGAGCCATCCTTCTTTTTTATCAACAAGACTAGGGAAGAGTAGGGGCTTGTACTAGGCCAGATAAACCCTCTCTCCAATTCATGGATTGTTTTATCAATTTCAGTCCGCTGATAAGTTGGGTATCTATACTAGCGGACATTAGCAGGTGGGGCACCGGGTTGTATTATCTGGTGGTCATGGACTCGGTGTGGTGGAAGGTTGGATGGTTCTGAAAACACATCCTCATACTCTTGTAAAAGTTGTAGCTAGGGTAGGTCAAGCATTGAGTGAGTGGGCTCTTGGTTATGAGATAAAGTAGGTTCTATGGTCCGAGGGCCTAGGTGCATGAGCATTGGGACATCTTCATGTTGACAATATTTGAGCAATACATGAGGTGAGTTGTTGGACCAGCTAGAAAGTTGCAAAAATTCAAAAGAAAGTAGCAGAAATCAGAGTTCAAGAGGAGAGAAGAAGAAGAAGAAGGTGGCGGCAACTTGGGTTCAGAGAGAGATTTTCAAACATAATCTCTTCTCTTACTCCCTTAATTATATTTCATTAAGTTAAACTTTAGTAATTTACAGAGAAGCCCCTAGTTGGGAAGAAAATTAAAAAGGCATAACATAAGAAAGAATAAAGCCCAAATTAAGGCCTATTACACCAAAGAACATAAAAGATAAAAAAGGATAAACAGCCTATGGGCCATTCGGCCCATCTTCTCTACACTCCCCCTCAAGCTGAGCATAGATGTCAATCATGCCAAAGTTGTCAGTATCATGTTGAAGTTTAGCCTTGGGAATGCCCTTGGTGAGGAAATCAGCTATCTATCCTTCAGAGGTGATGAAAGGTAGACACACTTCTCCAGAAGCCACTCTTTCTCGAATGAAGTGTCTGTCAACTTCAATATGCTTAGTTCTTTCATGTTGCACTGGGTTGTGAGCAATGTTGATTGTGGCCTGATTATCACAGTATAACATCATTGGCTTATCATGCTCAATACCCAGTTCCTCCATCAAGGATCTAAGCCACAATAGTTCAGAAACTCCATGAGCCATGGCTCTGTATTCTGCTTCGGCTGAAGATCGAGCAACAACTGATTGTTTCTTGCTTCTCCAAGAGACAATATTACCTGCCACCAAGCTACGATACCCAGAGGTAGATCTTCTGTCATCAATGTTTCCGGCCCAGTCAGCATCTGTGTAGGCTTCAAGTTTCATATGGCCATGCTTAGCAAATAGAATTCCCTTTCCAGGGGAGCCCTTCAAATAACACAGAATCCGCTCTGTTGCTGCCATGTGAGTATCCCTGGGAGCATGCATGAACTAACTGATGCAACTGACAACATATGCAATGTATGGCCGAGTCATGCATAGATAAAGAAGTTTTCCAAGTAGTCTCTAGAAGACTCCCTTATCTTCTAACAATATTCCATCTGAAGCAGAGAGTTTATGGCTCATACCGATAGGAGTAGCAACTGGTCTAGCACCCATCTTCCCTGTTTCAGAGAGCAAATCAAGAACATACTTTCTCTGAGAGATAAGGATCCCATCCTTGGATCTAGCAACTTCTACGCCAAGAAAGTATCTCAATTCCCCCAGATCTTTGATCTCAAACTTTGTATGAAGGAAAGATTTGAGATCATTAATCCCTAAGACATCATTACCAGTCACAACAATATCATCAACATACACAATCAAGTAAACGACCAAGGATCCTCTCTTCTTCACAAAGAGGGTATGATCAGACTGTGTCTGTACATAGCCAATGCTAACAAGGGCAGCCCTAAACCTTTCAAACCATGCTCTAGGGGACTATTTGATTCCATAAAGAGATTTCTTCAACTTGCAGACCTTTCCTTTCATATCTGTTTCATACATCCCTGGAGGAAGAGACATATAGACCTCCTAATGTAACACTCCATTCAAAAATGCATTCTTTACATCCAGTTGATAAAGTGGCCAGTCTGAGTGTGCAGCCAAAGATAGCAGAACTCTCACAGAAGTCATCTTGGCAACAGGGGCAAAGGTCTCTAGATAATCAATCCCATATGTCTGTGTATAGCCTTTTGCAACCAGCCTAGCCTTGTACCTTTCAATGGTGCCATCAGCATGATATTTGATAGTAAAAACCGACTTACAGCCTACTGGATCCTTCCCTTCAGGCAAATCAACCACTTCCCAAGTGTCATTCTTGTGCAAGGCATCAATTTCTGTTCTCATAGCATCCCTCCATTCTAGAATAGTAAGAGCTTCTGACACAAACCTGGGAATTGGGTTAGAAGCAACAGAAGAAAGGTAGGCAAAATATAAAGGAGAGAGCAAACTATAAGAAAGGTGTTTGGAAATGCAATGTGCAGTACACTTCCTTTTTCCTTTCCTAATAGCAATGGGGATATCAAGGTCTGGGAAGGATGGCTCCAAAGGGGGTGTAACAGTACCTGTTGTCTCATCTGTAACTAGAAGTGCATGAGGCTCATGTGTTGGAGGGAAAACAATTTGCTCATTTCTGGTTCTCTGCCATTGGTACTACCTGGGATTAAAAAGAGGGCGAGGAGGTAAAGGAGGAGGAATAGAAACACTGGAATGAGAGTGAAGTGATTGATCCTCCCTTGACTCATTTGAAGGAGGAAGAGACTCAGCAAAAGACTCAACTGGGACAGGAAGAGGAAGAGCAAACACCTATGACAAATCCTCCCCCTTTGGACAATGTCTCTCCAGAGAAGAACCATAAAAGGAAGAAAGCTCATCAAAGGTGACATCTATTGAGACATACCGAGTGCTAGTCTTCGGATCAAAACAACAGTAACCCTTCTGTGTGGGGGAATAACCAAGGAAGATACACTTGTGGGCTTTTGGTTCAAATTTATGTCTCTGGACACTTGGGATATGTACATAACAAGTGCAGCCAAAGACACGAAGAGGAATAGGAAAAAGATCCTTGTTCGGATGAAGAAGACTGAAGGGAGACTTAAACCCTAAAACCCTGGATGGCATACAGTTTATAAGGTAGGTAGCAGTGAGAACAACATCACCCCAAAATTTTGTAGGGACATGTGAGGCAAATAGAATACTTCTTGCAACTTCAACAATATGTCTATTATTTCTTTCAGCAACTCCATTCTGTTTTGGGGTCCTAACACAGGAGCTTTGATGAATAACCCCTAAATCAGTGAGATAGCAGGTTAGGTTTTTCTCAAAATATTCTTTTGCATTGTCGGATCTGAAAATTTTAATTCTGGTATCAAATTGGGTTAGGACAAATTCATGGAATTGCCTCACAAGTCTAGGAACTTCATCACGGGACTTCATCAAAAATATCCAAGTGAATCGAGAAAAGTCATCAATGAACAAGATAAAATATTTGTAGCCACCCATAGAAGGTAAGTGGTAAGGCCACCACACATCAGAGTGCACAATATTAAAAGGAGAAGAAGATTTTTTATTACTCAGAGGATAACTGTTTCTACAATGTTTTGACGGTTCACAAGACTCACAATGAAGACTGGACAAACTAATTCCCTTAAACAGTTTTGGGAATAAATGACTTAATGCAGAAAAAGAAAGATGACCCAAACGAAAATGACATAGCATGACTCGACTGATGGACTCTGTAGATGTAGACCCAAAAGCAGCATTTCCAGGTTGTTCATGGCACTGTCCAGGTGTATCCAGCAGATATATTCCATTCGCCTCACGGCCACTCCCAATCACCTTCTGAGACTCTAGATCCTGAAAAACACAGTAGGAAGGGAAGAAGGTTACACAACAATTTAATGACTTAGTTAGGCTACTTACAGATAACAAGTTTGTATTTAGTCTGGGTACATGAAGAGTAGAAGGAAGAACCAAGGAGTCTGTAGCCTTGATGGTTTCCTTGCCAGAGATAGGGGCAAGAGAGCCATCGGCTAGGGTGATTTTGTCACGTCCAGGAAGTAAATCATATGAAACAAACAAAGTAGGAAGGCTGGTCATATGATCAGAAGCACCAGAATCAATAATCCAAGGGATCCTACAATTACCTGAAATGGTTGTATGATTGGCAGAAGCCCGTATACCTGAATGAGCAAATGCAGAAGAGGTTGAATTTCCTGGAGGGTTGGAAGAAGAGGTCACACCCTCTAGGTGATTGATCATCCTCCCAAACTTCTCATATTCTGCCTTCATAGCTGCTAACTGCTCACTAGCCGTCATCTCTTCAGTTTGGTATCTATCACTATCTGGACCAACAACAACATTGGCACTCCCTGCCTTTATATTATCAGACTTCTTCTGAAACCGAAGTGGTAGGAGCTCAGGATGCAATTTCCAGCACTTGTCTTTAGTGTGTCTTGCCTTTTTACAGCACTCACAAATAATCTCTTTCTTCCCTGAGCTACTTGGAGTTCCTGCAACCCCCTTGGGTTTCACTCCCATATTAGCAAAGTGATCATTTAGACCAGCCCCTTGGACTTGGACAAGTCTTCTGCTTTCTTCACTACTTACTAAGGCATATGCTTGAGACAGTGAGACACTATCCTTGGATAAAATATTTTGCTTTGTAATGTCGTACTCTGGATTTAGCCCTATCAAGAACTCAAACACCCTGTTTCTCTCAACCAGTTTTCTATAGGTCTCAGCGTCCTTAGTGGTATCCCAGGCTACAACTTTTATCAAATCTATTTCTTGCCATGAAGACTTCAGTGTTGAGAAGTATATAGCTAATGGTTTCTCCCCCCGTCTCAAATTCTTCACATCACTTCTCAACTTGTAAACCCTGGCCACATTTAATTTTTGGGAATATGTTTAAGCAACACTATCCCAAATTTCCTTTGCTGAATTCATCCACAAATCGTGTTGACTAATCTGTGGTTGCATTGAATTCACAAGCCATCCAATAACAGTATAATTTTCTTGCATCCACTTTTCATATGATGGATCATCTTCCGGAGGAGCCTTTTTGCTCCCGGAGATAAAACCCCATTGGCCTCTACTACAAATATGAATTTTTACTGATTGTGACCAAGCCAGATAATTAGTTCCATCCAACTTGACAGTGGTCATAGCCAGTAGAGAGTCTACAGAGGCTCCCAGAACTTGTTCGGATTCAGCAACATGCTTGTTTTCAAAGTCTGAGGAGTTCATCTTCTTAAATACTTCAAAAATGACTTCAAACAACTTCGAATAACAACAAATGAAGACAGAACAAAAACTGTGTTGTGAGCCAACCTCTATGCAGTCGTACCAATAACCTGCGTCACACCCGGAAGCTGGGAGAAACAGAGAAAACTCAGCCGCTCCTTGTAGACTTCACAGAACACCAATCCACTTGATTCGATCTTCAAGAAGAAGAATGAGAAGGCCTTCAGTCACTGAGAGCCCAGGTCAAACTCCCTGTGGGGCCCGCAATCATATTTCTCCAGAAAATTAGGGTTTTGGGCAACACACTTGAATCTGTCAAGAGGACGACAAAACCAGTCCCCTTCTCTCCAGAAACTACTAACAACTGGGCTGAAATAGGTTTCTTTAACTATTCATACGATTCAGTTCTCCATACACACTGTGTATGGGAAAAAAAGGGAAAAACGAGCCTGCTCTAATACCAAGAAGAAAAACAGCCTTTTGAGAAGAAAGGGCTGTTTAGAAAGTTGCAAAAATTCAAAAGAAAGTAGCAGAAATCAGAGTTCAAGAGGAGAGAAGAAGAAGAAGAAGAAGAAGGTGGCGGCAACTTGGGTTCAGAGAGAAAGATTTTCAAACATAATCTCTTCTCTTACTCCCTTAATTCTATTTCATTAAGTTAAACTTTAGTAATTTACAGAGAAGCCCCTAGTTGGGCAGAAAATTAAAAAGACATAACATAAGAAAGAATAAAGCCCAGATTAAGGCCCATTACAGCAAAGAACATAAAAGATAAAAAAGGATAAATAGCCTATGGGCCATTCGGCCCATCTTCTCTACACCTTTCAAATGGCATTGCTAGTCACTAATGGTGAAGTCCATGGTTAAGTTGGCCCAGTCGTGCACCACCGGGCCCAATTTGCTTAGCCAAGGAATCCCCAATGCAACATTAGCTCTTGAGAATTTCAATGATAGAGGTTCACTTGAAACTTGAAAGACATTCCCTTGTATCTTGACCCCAATGTGACCATACATACTATCATAAGCAATCTGGTTGCCATTTGCTACATGAACCAAGAATGAGGTAGTGGGTTGAACAGTTAGGCCGATTTTCTTGGCCAGGTCGGTAGTGATCCGTGTCCAGTTCCTCCACTTGTAAGAGATAGGCTTGTTGGGCCTTGCACCGATGTCCCGGTGCAAATTTTTCATCACAATTATAGCACAACCCCTTCTCCCTTCAGGCTTGCATTTCGTTCCAAGAGAGTCCATTTAAAGGGAATTGGTCCATGTCCAGTTCCTTTCATTGGGATCAGTTCTGGTTTGTTTGGTGGGGTCTTAAGTATAGACCCTTGCATTTTATTTAATTTACGAATTCGATCCAACCTTTCTTCTTGTATTTTTGCTAAGCTCGCCGCCGCTAGAACAGAGGTGGGCTACATAGCCTTCACCTCAATTCGAATGTCATCCCGAAAGCCCCCCCCCCCCCCATAAAGCATCTGACCAAGTACTGCTTCAGCCATCCATGCACCCTCAGCATGAGTTTCTTGAACTCTTGCTGAATCAGTTTGTTTCAGTTGGGTGAGGGCTTCATCGAAGTTGACAACCCCAGTTGGTCTAAATCTAACCCCAATGGCCTCGGTAAAGTCTAACCATGTTAACTGGGGATGGCTCTTTTGGTACCACTGGTACTACAAACTAGCCTCTCCGTCCAGATGGATCAAGGCTATAGGGACCCATTGAGAAGCTGAAATCTCATGAAATTCAAAATATCTCTCTGCCCTGTAGTGCCAAGGAGTAGGATCCTCACCTGTAAATACTGGAAAATCTAGTTTCTCAACTCGTCCAATCGGTGGCGCATTCTTCTTCGATCCACTGGCACTTGAGCTCTCCAATTCATCGCCCTTTCTTCATGCTGGAGACATTTGGTCGAATCTTGACATCACCGCCAATAACGCTTCCTTGATCTCCTTCAAATCACCGGAAAACTTGTGGAGATCAGTTTCCATTCGATCCACTCGTTCTTCAACACTAGCCGATCTGGTGGTAGGCATAGTTGAAGGCCGAGCTCTGGTACCAGTTGATAGATCTGAACTGCTTTGAGGGAGCTCAACCTCTTGATGGTTTCTTGGGGGAAAGAGACAAAAGGGAATTTGGGAAAATTCATGTCTGCCTCCTGCCGATGGGGAGGTAGTCTTATATACTCAATCACTGCAGTTTGTTAGACAGTTAAAACCATCACAGATTAGTATGTGCGCAGCTTTAGAATTTCCCTTGGTGTCCATCTGGGTCGAGCTGCTAGCATTGGACTGGGCCTTATCACATTTGCTATGAGTATCTGATCAGTTATCTGTCTTCCATGAATAAACGCTCCTTAGAACTGGGGCACTATCAAGGGAAAGGTTTTCTTCATTATTAGAGAGAGGATCTTAGAAATGACGACGTATAAGCTACTCACTACACTGATTGGTCTAAAATCTTTAGGGGATTTAGGGATGACTGAAATGGAAGTAGCACTTGCTCCCTTGTAGTTTATACTTCTATCGTAGAATTCCTTGTGAGCATCCATCAGGTCCTCCTTAATTGCATTTCCAAACCTGTGGATAATACTTCTTAGGCTGTTAGGCATGACATTTTCATTTGAACACATGTAAACTTATGCTACATGGTGTTTTATTATGATATTTGTGAACCCATGTTTTGATTTTCATAGTTTTGCACACACACACACACACACACACACATATATATATATATATTCTATTACCTTTGTGAATTATACTATTGTCTATTTTCTGCAGGGTTTGGCTGATATTATACCTAAGGAGACTCTCTTGTGGAAACTTAAGCTGCTCAATTCAGGTGCTGCTTATGCTAATTCTCGTCTTCATGCTGTCAAAGCTGAAGTACTAGTACTTGCCAGGTGTTTAATTTATACTCTCAAGATGTAGTATGCTGTCTATTTTTGTTTCTGAGTTTGGCTGTCAGATTGTTTTTTAGATATATTTATTGCATCTCCATTAGGAATAAAAAATTTCCCTTTCCATTAGACATCAAAAAATTCCCTTAAAATATTATAAGGAGTTTCTGTTTTGGTTATTATGGTTTGTTTTCTCTTGGATATTATTTTTTTAATTCATGCTTTGTATTTAGTGGGAAGGATAATATGCTACCCAGTGGAATTGAAGCTCAACGGCTTTCAACCTCATTGCAGAATTGCAAAGTTCGCTACTTCAAGGAAAATGGTCATACTCTATTATTGGTAGGTGAGGTTCTTCTCTATTTTTCTTATCTTTCCATAGATGTATGTTGTATCTGGGATGCTACAGAAAGCTGTCTTAATTTGGTATTTAGATCACTAGCTTTCAGATAACAGTAGGGCTTATGATAAGCTCAAGATTTTGATTTTGTATCTTCAAAATCAATGAATCCCATCATTTAAAAGTGGTGCAATTATATCCTGATGTTTCTCTATTAGTATCTTCAAATTTTGGATGAGCTAATGACCTTCACATTCAAAGAGCAAATTTTAGCAATTAATGTACTTCTTACTTAGGAGTGCAAATGATCCAATCCGATCCGACACACACACACACACAGATATATATATATATATACACACACATACACATATTTACTTATAAAACATGTATATATTAATATATTTATTTATAAATATGCTTATATTGCAATTTTTGTAATTTTTTATAAAAAGACATGTATATATTAATATATATGATGAAAATAGTTGAACAAAATACTTATGCTTTTTTGTTTTTCTTTGTATAAATATTTTACATTTTTTTCTTTAAATAATTTATTAGATTTTTCATACTTTGAATCAGATCGGATCATATTCGGATATCTGACATCCTTGATGGATTTGGATTCGAAACACCATTTGGGAGATCCAATCGGATCTTCGGATTGGATCAGATCCCGGGTTCTGCTATCAGATCGGATTCGATTCCATTTGCATCCCTATTCTTACTGATCTGTATCCTCAAATATGCATCCATTTCTTTCTCTGCAAATGTCCCAACAGATTGCAAATGGTTTATGCTCCAAGGGATTAACCTTTTTACCACCAAAAGTATTAGGTCAAGAAGAAAAACCTCCCTTGGCAATTAAAAATCTGGTTTTTGAATGTAGCATGGAAAAGAACACCCACACAAATCTGATGTGCTACTATGGATGAATAAGTGTTTCACATCTTACTCTCTCTTTGCACATAAAACAAATACTTGGCTGCTGAAACCCCCCTTGATTTCAGATGATTTACTGTTAGAATACTGCTTGGTGCTAAAGCCATGTGAACTCTTTAACCCTTGGTGGGATTGAGTTTCCCCATACCCCTTAATTATTGGACTTTTCTACCTGATTTTCAATTACCGCTGCATAAATATACTTGATAGAGAACTTCCCATCTACATATTATTTCCACCTTTACACGTGTTGATGTTTGTCACCTGCAATTTTGTGAAAGTGGAATTGCAAGAAATAAAGTTGATTTGATTCATTATAATCCCAAAATCACCATGGAGCATCTGATTGTTTTTTTTTTTAATTTTTAATTATTTCATACCTGCAAATCGCCCAATATTCAGCTCTTAATTCTGAATTGTTTTTATGGAAAATTCAGCTTATATTCTCAACCCAACTGGCCAATTTGATTCCTCCAATGGAAGTCACACTGCTCCTTTGAGTAGATCAAACTCTTCCATAGGTCTGGTTGAATTCTGCTCTTTGAACTCTTAAATTATCTTATATATTATGAGAAGCAGGGTTCTAAGGGGGTATGAGATCCTATTAGGGTTTCCTAGGAGATACTACATCTATCTTCTCTTGAATTGGAATCTTCCATCCACTTTATTCAATTTGTGATTAGGATTAGAAAGGCTTCTTAAAACTGCGAAGAGGTCCAATTACACATTTGCAGTTATGTTCTTAAGTCCTGGAAATTATCATAATGTACCCTACATTCAAAGGGAAAAGATAATTCAATCCTTCTACACAACAACATCTGAATTTGGTTGGGAAATCACACAAAGAGTCACTGTCTTAAGACTCTCAACCAGCCACCATCGTATAGGACAATTGTTTTGCTTTGACAGGGAAACCTCCTGAAACTCAGTTTCTTGTTTTGAAACTATTTCAAGATAGTTGCTAGCATTTAATAACCCAGGTATAGTAGGGAATCAGGACATTGCAGGACAAGCTCTAGAAACTTTCCTGAGAGTCCTATTGCTACAAGGACCCTTCCATATTCATCCAGAGTATTCTGAGAGCTGAATATTAGAGTCCTAGTGCAAACCAGGATATCTCCCCAGGAGTTCCAGTTTAACTAGGATTCCCCTGCACTCATTCCGGTGTTACCCAGGGACTCATATAAGAGTCCTAGTGTCATTGTGGATTCCTCTACAAGAGTCCAACTAGGACTCTTGGCCAAAGTCCTAATTTGAATCAATTCCTTGGCAGTGACACTCTCCTCGTGTCTGAGGATGTAGAGTACATTCGCAGAACCATAGAATCACTCACAAACACCCAACATACAGAATCCCATAGCCATAGGTCATCAACAACCATCCTCATGGTATATCAAAGTGGTTTTGTGGCTGATCATAACCCAACAATCCTGGAGCTCTTTAGGTCCAAGGACTGAAGAGACTTTGCATAAGAGATTCATGCATGTAACAGTGATGGAGATCACACCACTATTACATGAATCAGTCTCTAAATTAAATCATATCAATGTGTATTCCAATCACACCCACATGGTATTTTGAAGTCTCACTTCAATGGTTGAGATCACACCACTCTTCTCTATGGAAACTGTAGAGAAACTGATGTGGTGTGGGGCCACTCTGTCCGTAGGGTAGAATATACCTAGTCTATCTGTTATGTTATTCTGTTATTTACGTTTCAGTTTTTTATATTGTTAAGTGTTATGATGTAAACACCAAGGGCAGATATGTCCTTTCATGTAACTAGCATAACATATAAATATTAAATTGAAGTGGCGGCAGCAGATCATTCAGAATCTGTCCTTCCTTTCAAACCTGTGTTCTACTGCTCTCTCACTAATCTTTCTCCTCTTTCTTCTTCACTTTCTCTTCTGTTCGAACAAGACTGATAGCAGTCTTGATCATCTTCATGGTATCAGAGCCAGGTTAGGGTTTCTTATGTGAGTCTAATACCAGCCGATCACATGAGAATCTCCTAGGACTAGAAGCTGAAAAGGTGGAGTTCGCAGACTGATTCTTGGAGATCGCCAGAAGTGCTAGCAACTGTTGGAAGTTTTGTTATGGTTGCAGAGTATTGGTGGTCAGGAAGGATCAGAGAAGACTAGGGTTCAGGTAACCCTAGAAGGCAGCGAACAATTCTTTTCTTGTAAGTCATCTACTTTTCTAAGAAAAGATAGGTTGGACCTATCTGGAGAGGAAGGCTGAACCATTCTAGGTTTTCATCTCTTCGATTCACTAGGGTTTTACAGCAAACCCTACTGTTCTGCTGTGATTAAAACCCTACTGTTTTACACTTCGATTCAGGGTTTTACAGCAAACCCTATTGTTCTGCTGTGATTAAAACCCTACTGTTTTACACCGAACTGTCTCAGCCTTGTTTCTTTCTGCACTAGAGTTTGAAAGTGATCTTGCGGCAAGCCCTAGTGCTGGACTGAATCTTGTGATCTATTTAGAGCTGTCCTCAAGTTTATTGTTAGCATTGATCAGATTCTAGGGTTTCATATTAACCCTACTGCAAGTCTATCTATACAGTACTGATTAGATTGTGCAACTGAATTGATCACTTTAAGGACTGATTAAAACCCTAATTCTGCAAAGGCAAATCAGACCTCCTTCTAAGCTGTTTTTCAGAGTTTTTTGGGGTTTTCGAACTCTCTTAAAGGGGTTAGAGCTCTACGGACAGCCACTGTTGTGTTTGTTAGTTGATTTCAGATCAGAGTTATCCCAGTTTTGTGCACATACACTGTGAATACAGATCAGGCCTATACTGTTTTTTATTGTGATTGGTATTCCAAGTGCTGTTTTAAGACTTGACCGAGATGGAGTTTAAAAATCAGGCAGAAGGCACTTTGGGAGCATCAGTTATGGCAGTGTTTCTGAGATGGGTGGTCAGATTACAACCGTAAATTCAGGTACTCTAGCTTCAGCCTACCATGCCTCAGCTCCAGGTACTACTGAACCTTGTTGGGTAATAGATTCAGGTGCATCCGACCACATGACTAGCTTGCCTTCACTGTTTACCTCTTACCATTTGTCATCTGGTAGGGATAAAGTATCTATTGCTGATGGCTCCCTGGTTCCTATTTCTGGGAAGGGGGACATTAAGTTATCAGATACGATCTCCTTGTCTTCTGTCTTACATGTTCCTAACCTTGATACTAACCTCATTTCAGTCAGTAGTATTACCAAACACATGAACTGCTCAGTAACTTTCTTCCCTGACCGGTGTGTTTTTCAGGACCTGGAGACGAAGAAGGTGATTGGGACTGGCCGTGAGACGAATGGGATCTATCTGCTCGGGGAGAGTTCTCGTCGGGAAGAATTAGTGGGTAAGAGGTCACTTGTTTCCCAGAGTGTGAGTTCGGTTATGCTTTGGCATAACCGATTGGGTCATTTGTCTTTTCGGTCCTTAAAGAGTCTGTTTCCTACTTTGTTTGAGTCTGTTGAGTTGTCCCAGTTGCAATGTGAAAGCTGTGAGTTTGCTAAACATTGTAGAAACTCTTATTCATTGAGTAATAAAAGGAGTAATCGTCCTTTTGATCTTGTGCATACGGATGTTTGGGGGCCATATCACATTCCTTCTATGGGTGGGTACAGATATTTTTTGTTATTTGTTGATGACCATACCCGGTTTTCTTGGGTTTATCTTATGCGTTCACGAGATGAGGTTCCCGCCCTGACCCAAAACTTTCACCAAATGATCCTAACCCAGTTTGATGTCAAGATTAAAGTTCTTAGATCTGATAATGCAAAGGAATACTTTGCTAAGTCATTGGCATCTTACCTTCTTACTCATGGGGTTATCCATCAAAGCTCTTGCCCTCATACACCTCAGCAGAATGGGGTTGCAGAAAGGAAGAATAGGCACATCTTGGAGGTGGCTAGAAGTCTTATGTTTACCTCCAATGTCCCTATTCGCTTCTGGGGTGATGCTATCCTCATGGCGGTATATCTTATTAATCGGATTCCTTCTCGGGTTCTTGATTTGCGATCTCCTTTTTCCCTTCTATACCCACATGAGTTGTTTTCTATTCCCCTTAAAACATTCGGTTGTACCTGTTTTGTTCAGCTTCTCGGACCCCATCACTCCAAGTTTGAACCCAAGGCCTCCAAATGCATTTTCCTTGGTTATGCACAAACTCAAAAGGGGTATTGTTGCTATGATCCTGTCACAGGGAGGAAGTTCGTCTCCGTGGATGTCACTTTCTTTGAGGAGACACCCTATTATCCTCGGGTTTCTCCTCAGGGGGAGAGCAGTGAGAGTAGGGGTTTAAGTCCTTGTCTTCAGGGGGAGAGCAGTGAGAGTGGGGTAGTTCCTTTACCTATTCCATTGGGTGATGGGAGCTGCAATGGTGAGGGTGGCCAGAGGGATCAGGAGTTGAGGGGGAGCTGCAATGGTGAGGGTGGTCAGAGGGATCAGGAGTTGAGGGACTATCACAAGCGGTGCAGGCAGGTTGATCCCGATCATCAGCAGTCCAGGCTAGCTCCAATCTCATCTACAGCCCCAGGTCCAGACATTACAGTCCCAGGACCCACACAAAGACTTCTTCTATTGTTGCCATTTCACCTCCTACAGATGAACTTGATCTTCCGATTGCAGTCCGTAAAGGGAAACGACATTGTACCACATCTACAGCCCACTGTATTTCCCATTTTTTATCCTATGATCGCCTATCTCCTACCTACAGGTCTTACCTTAGTTCCATTTCCAATGTCCCTATTCCAAGAACAGTACAAGAGGCCCTATCAGTCCCGGAGTGGAGAGGTGCAATGCAAGTTGAAATGGATGCCCTGTTGAAAAATAATACCTGGGAGCTAGTCGACTTGCCCAAAGGAAAGAAACCAATTGGATGCAGATGGGTATTTACTGTGAAGCACAATGCGGATGGATCCATTGAGAGGTACAAAGCTCGGCTAGTTGCAAAAGGGTTCACTCAGACTTATGGTATAGATTACTTAGAGACATTTGCCCCGGTAGCCAAGATGACCACCATTCGGGTTCTATTATCTCTTGCAGCAAGCCACACTTGGCCTTTGTACCAAATGGATGTTAAAAATGCCTTCCTGAATGGGGACTTGCAGGAAGAGGTTTACATGCAGTTGCCTCCTGGATACTATGATACAGAGACAAGTAAGAAGGCCTGCCGGCTCAATAAGGCATTGTCTGGTTTGAAGCAGTCACCTAGAGCTTGGTTCGACAGATTCAGACTAGCTCTTGGAAAGTTCGGTTATGTACAGGCCCAATCAGATCACACACTGTTCATCAAGAGAGTGGAGTCTTCACTGACACTATTTGCAGTATATGTTGATGATATTGTGGTGACAGGAAATGACAGCCATGAGATTGAGTCCCTCAAACAGCTCCTTCATCAAGAGTTTGAGGTGAAAGATCTGGGTACACTACGGTATTTTTTGGGCATTAAGGTTGCTAGATCTAAACAGGGGATCTTTGTCTCTCAGAGGAAATATGTTTTAAATATGTTGGCTGAAACTGGAAAGCTTGGTGTCAAACCTGTAGATACACCCATTGAACAGAACTGTTAGTGGTGTTAGTGAAGGGGTATTTCGGTCCTTTGTACTTGTTGATAATGTTGATGTGTATTGTTATGTTAGTTCGAGTGCCTCTTACTTAAAGAAGGGCACTTAAGTCTTTCCCAATAAGTTAATAATATAATAACAGGTCTGACCGAATCTAGGGATATCTTTTTCTCTAATTCGAACCAGCCTTTCTCTCTTCCTCTCTTTTCTCTCTTCTTCTTTCCTCTCCTACTTCTTGCTGTTTACTTTACAGTCAACGAACAAGACAGAATTCTAGGGCAGGTCAAACTTCAACATGGTATCAGAGCGAGGTTCAACAAATCAGACTTGCTAGAATTCTGTCTTCTGCGCATTCGAATTAGGGTTTCTCTTGGGTTCTCAGCTGTGAGTTGGAGACTGGGAAAAGGGCTGAAAAGGAGTGATCGCCCTCTTCCCTAGGAGTTTCCTATGCCTCCGATTGTGTCGTTGGTGATTGGTTGTTGTGGTTTCTAAGCCCTAGTTAGGGCTGGTACGTGTGGTGCAGTGGTGTCTTAGCCCTTCGTGTGGTTGGCCTTCAGGCGATGAGGTAAAGTTTTTTTTATGCATATTATCTGTTATGGAATACATGAGAGGTGTCTTAGCCCTTCGCATGATGGGTTTTCAGATTGCAGTATGCTAGGGTTTATTCTGGTTTGTGTGTGATTCGAAGGGCAATAGTGTCTACTTAATGGTGAAACTTCCTGTAGCTGTGGATTAGGGTTTGTGGTGTTACAAGTGTGGTTTTCAGCATTTAATACTGCTGAAATCAGTGTGCAGATTTCGGTGAGTAGGGTTTGTGGTGTTGCAGTTCTCAGTATTTATTACTGTTGAAATCAATGTGCAGATTTCGATGAAGTGTCTGTGTGTAGTGTGCAGTGTGTAGTGCTCATAAGTCAGTGCTCAGAATTCAGTGATAAGGGAGTTCGGCAATGGCAGATAACAGTGATAGTAAACCTAGTGTCATGATATCTACTGACTACCTGAATGTCCAAATGACCTCCATTAAACTGAATGGAGAGAATTATGTCCCTTGGGCCAAGTCTGTAGAGGTTTTTCTGAAGGCGAAGAAGAAAGTGAAGCATATAAGAGAGGAGAAACCCCCCGCTAATTCTCAGGAGTATGAAGACTGGGAACAGGAAGATGCACAGATCATTACATGGTTGTGGAACAGTATGGAACCCAAAATCAGTGTGAACTTCATGTTTCTTGACACAGCCAAAGAGGTGTGGGATCATGCTAAGAAACTGTATTTAGGTCAAGATAATACCACTAGGGTATATCAACTGTATCAGGAATACTTCAATCTGCAACAGGGAAATCAGAGCCTTGAGGAGTACTATGCCAGTGTGAGAAATATCCGTAATGAGTTAAATGTCTATCATCCTCTCACTTCTGATGTCAAAGTTCAATAGCAACAGCAAGAGCAGCTTGATGTGACACGGTTTCTGGTGGGGCTGAAGTCTGAGTATGAACCAGTACAAGCCCAGATACTAGGGGGATTTGCTCTTCCATCTTTAGAGGAGGTGTTTGCTCGTCTTCGGAGGGCTTCCATTGGATCTATGGATTCTAATGTCTCCGATAAATCAGCATTTGCAGTGTCGAGAGGTCGTGGTGGCAAAAGTGGGGCTCAAGGAGCCCAGCCTGGCAGGAGTGGTAGTGGTGGATCTACACATATCCGTGGTGGTGGTCGTACTGGAGGCAGAGATTCAGGGGGAGCTCGTGGTAGAGGACGTGGCTCGGGTCCACGGAAGTGTAATTGTGGTTTGGATGGACATACCATTAACTACTGCTATGACTTACATGGTCCTCCCTCGACGTGGGCCAACCATGCCATGACTAGTGACACCAGTTTCAGCTCTAGACAGGAGAACCGGTCAGCTGACCCGATGCCTTCTACTTCCTCAGATGGTCCAGGCAAGGAGATGGTGAGTGTTCCTCGGGATGAGTATGAGAGGTTTGTTCAATCCAAATCGCAGCAGAACACAGCTTCCTTTGCACACTCAGGTATGGCTTGTTTGGCATCCACACCCAACCCCTGGATTATTGACTCTGGAGCCTCCGATCACATGACGGGAACTCCAGGTGTGTTTTCATCTCTCACTCATTGCTCAACATCACAATCTGTTACCCTTGCTAATGGCTCCACATCATCTATCTGTGGTGTTGGTAATGTTGACTTAGACCCTGTATCCCTATCCTCTGTTTTATATGTACCTAAGCTTCCATTTAATTTTATGTCTGTTAGTAAGCTAACCAAGTCCCTTAAGTGCTCCATCACATTTTACCCTTCTATGTGTGTTTTTCAGGATCTCAAAACGGGGATGAAGATTGGTGGAGGGCATGAAGCCGGTGGACTGTATTATCTTGATGGTGGTGGACGAACGTCAACGGCCCTTCAGTCATCCATTTCTCCTCTCCAGTGGCATTGTAGATTTGGTCATCCTTCGCTGAAAGTGTTGCAGTCCTTAGTCCCTTCATTGAGTCAACTTTCTGTTTTAGATTGTGAGTCATGTCAATTTGGGAAACACCATCGTGTTCCCTTTCGTTCTAGGGTCGATAATCGTGTGTCGAGTCTTTTTTCTTTAATTCATTCAAATGTTTGGGGTCCTTATAAAGTGATGTCATATAATGGATACCGATATTTTGTTATTTTTGTTGATGACTGTTCAAGAATGACGTGGCTCTATTTAATGAAAGAAAGAAGTGAATTATTTGCCTTCCAGAAATTTTATGCTGAGATCCGCAATCAATTTGGCGTTCACATCAAAATTTTCCGTTCTGATAATGGTCGTGAATACTTGTCTTCATCTTTTCAAGAATACTTGGACCAACATGGCATTATACACCAAACTTCATGTACCTACACTCCGCAACAAAATGGGGTTGCTGAGAGAAAGAACCGCCACCTTGTAGAAACGGCACGCTCCCTCATGCACCACATGAATGTTCCCAAAATCTTTTGGAGCGATGCAATGCTCACCTCTTGTTTCTTAATTAATCGGATGCCCACGTCTATCCTTGATGGTCGTTCTCCTTTTAGTGTCTTATTCCCCAACATGTCTCCGTTTCCGCTTTCTCCTCGGGTATTTGGGTGTGTCTGCTTCGTTCATAATCTGGGCCCCGGGACTGACAAGTTAGATGCACGTTCCCTAAAGTGTATCTTCCTTGGCTATTCCCGAACTCAGAAAGGGTACAAGTGTTATCATCCCAGTTCTCGTCGTTCCTTGGTTTGTGCTGATGTTACATTCTTCGAGTCTACTCCGTTCTTCGTGGGGTCTGGTGCTGCTGCTTCCTCCACATTACCACCTCCTCTTCCTCTTCCTGTGGCTGATCCACCTCCTCTGGTTCCAGTCATGCCTACGTCCTTGCCTCCGGTGCCACCGTCGGTTGACCGTCCACCCATCTGTCACGTGTATACACATTGCCCGTGTGTACCGGCTGCAGCTCCTCCAGCTTCATCACCGTCGACAGATCCAGCTCCAGCTCCGACACCAGCCTCTGACCTAGATCTTCCTATTGCCTTCCAGAAAGGTAAACGTACTTGCACCCTTCACCCTATTTCCAATTTTGTTTCACTTACCCACCTCTCTACCTCCCATCACTAGTTCATCTCTTTGTTATCCTTCGTGGTTGTTCCTAAGGATGTCCAGGAAGCCCTTACCTCTCCAGAGTGGTGTCGTGCTATGGAAGAAGAGCTCTCTGCTCTGCATCATAATCACACTTGGGATCTCACCGCTCTTTCTCCTGGGAAGCAAGTTGTCGGTTGTAAGTGGGTGTATAGTGTTAAGTACTTGCCAGATGGTCGTGTTGAGCGCCTGAAGGTGCGGCTGGTTGCCAAAGGGTACTCCCAAACCTATGGCATTGACTACACAGAGACATTCTCCCCGGTTGCTAAGATAGGGTCAGTTCGTGTTGTCATCTCCCTTGCAGCTATGTATGATTGGCCTCTCCATCAGCTAGATATCAAAAATGCCTTTTTGCATGGTGATTTGCTCGAGGAGGTCTACATGGAGCAACCACCAGGGTTTGTTGCTCAGGGGGAGGATGGCAAGGTATGCAGACTTAAGAAGGCTATTTATGGACTTAAACAGTCCCCTCGAGCATGGTTTGGTAGGTTCAGTGAGGTGGTCAAGAAGTTTGGTATGAAACAGTGCCAAGTTGATCACTTTGTCTTCAGTTTTGACTCGTCGGCAGGCAAAATAATATTGGTGGTGTATGTGGATGATATCGTTGTGACTGGGAATGATAAAATGGGCATTGACAGATTGAAGGCATTCCTACAAGAACACTTTCAGACAAAGGACCTTGGCAAGTTGAATACTTTTTGGGCATAGAGGTAGCAAGATCTAAGCATGGCATTAATTTGTGTCAGAGGAAATATGTGCTTGATTTACTGGAAGAAACAGGGTTGTTGGGTACTAAACCGGCTGAGACACCTATGGAAACAAATACAAGGCTGAGCAGTGATATAGGTGAAGTATTTGAAGACCCTGGCAAATACCGACGACTTGTAGGCAAACTAAACTATCAAACCATTACTCGGCTAGATATTTCATTTGCAGTTAGTGTGGTGAGTCAGTTCATGCAGAAACCTTTGGTCCCACATTGGAATGCAGTGCTAAGGATTGTGCGGTATCTGAAAGGAGCTCCTGGTCATGGTTTGCTGTATAGGAGTGGTGGAAAACTGGTAGTAGAAGGATACACCGATGCTGATTGGGCAGGTTCTATGTCTGATAGACGATCTACCACAGGCTATTGCACCTTTCTGGGGGGCAACCTGGTAACGTGGAAAAGTAAGAAGCAAACAGTTGTGGCAAGAAGCAGTGCAGAAGCAGAATATAGGGCCATGGCACATACTACTTGTGAATTAGTGTGGCTGAGGAACCTTCTACAGGAGATAGGATATGACATCAGTACTCCAATGAAGCTCTATTGTGACAATCAGGCAGCGGTTCATATCTCTTCCAATCCGGTGTTTCATGAAAGAACCAAGCACATCGAAGTTGACTGTCATTTTGTGAGAGAGAAGGTGCTGAATGGGGTGATAGAAACTGCATATGTTAGTACGGGAAACCAGTGGGCAGACTTGTTTACAAAAGGTTTGAGTCTGGGGAGAGTGGACTACATATGTAACAAGCTGGGATTATATGATATATATTCACCAGCTTGAGGGGGAGTGTTAGTGGTGTTAGTGAAGGGGTATTTCGGTCCTTTGTACTTGTTGAGAATGTTGATGTGTATTGTTATGTTAGTTCGAGTGCCTCTTACTTAAAGAAGGGAACTTAAGTCTTTTCCAATAAGTTAATAATATAATAACAGGTCTGGCCGAATCTAGGGATATCTTTTTCTCTAATTCGAACCAGCCTTTCTCTCTTTCCTCTCTTTTCTCTCTTCTTCTTTCCTCTCCTACTTCTTGCTGTTTACTTTACAGTCAACGAACAAGACAGAATTCTAGGGCAGGTCAAACTTCAACAAGAACCACAGGATTAGTGCAGAGAGTGGGAAGCTGCTTGAAGACAAAGTTATGTTCCAGCGGTTGGTAGGAAAGCTCCTATATCTCTGCCTCACTCGGCCGGATATTACTTATGCTGTTAGTGTTGTCAGCCAGTACATGCATTCTCCTAGAACCACACATCTTCTTGCGGCAGAAAGAATTCTAGCCTACTTGAAGAGATGCCCGGGTAGGGGTATACTGTTCAAGAACAATAGCCACATGAAGGTGGAGGTCTATACAGATGTCGATTGGGCTGGGAGTGTCGATGACAGACGGTCTACCTCAGGATATTGTGCCCTTGTGGGAGGAAACATTGTCTCCTGGAGAAGTAAGAAACAAAGTATTGTCTCCCGGTCTAGTGCTGAAGCAGAATACAGGTCCATGGCCAACGGAGTGGCTGAAATCCTATGGCTAAGATCTCTACTTGAGGAGTTGGGTATTGAGTATGAGAAGCCTCTAATGCTGTATTGTGATAATCAAGCAACCATTAATATAGCACATAATCTAGTGCAGCATGACAGAACCAAACACATTGAAGTTGACCGACATTTTGTACGAGAGAGGGTCTCATCTCAAGAAATATGCCTCCCTTACATCACATCCAGTATGCAACTAGCAGATATCCTCACTAAAGCTGTATCAAGAAAGAAGCTAGAAGCGGATCTATCCAAGTTGGGAATGATAAACATTTACTCCCAACTTGAGGGGGAGTGTAGAGAAACTGCTGTGGGGCCACTCTGTCCGTAGGGTAGAATATACCTAGTCTATCTGTTATGTTATTCTGTTATTCTAGTTCTGTTATTTACATTTCAGTTTTTTATATTGTTAAGTGTTATGATGTAAACACCAAGGGCAGATATGTCCTTTCATGTAACTAGCATAACATATAAATATTAAATTGAAGTGGCGGCGGCAGATCATTCAGAATCTGTCCTTCCTTTCAAACCTGTGTTCTACTGCTCTCTCACTAATCTTTCTCCTCTTTCTTCTTCACTTTCTCTTCTGTTCGAACCTGAAATTCCTTAGTGCCCAAGACTGATAGCAGTCTTGATCATCTTCAGAAACCATCCATGTGCTAACCTTTAAGGTGAGTAGTCCAGGCTCACCCTTAGTCAGGATATTTTAGGTATATAAGAAACTGGGCTACCTAGATCTCTCATGGTAAGTCTCACCTATCATTTGGATTCCCTATAATATTGCTTATGAACTAAACAATTATAAAGAAAAGTAATTGTAGAAAGCATGCCTCATGAAAAATATAACTTTTATTAACAAAGAGAATGTAAAATTGAGTACATTTGGCTTTGAATGAACACATGGAAATCTCATTTCCAACATTTTGAGAACAAAATAGAACATTTCTCCAATTCTTTTTCTAGCAGTGGACACCCAAATACCAAGTATTGCACAATCCGATCTCCCCTTTTTCAAAGGATTGGCTGAATGAAATGCCCTTTGAGTCAAGTCTATACAATCTTGGACATATATCACAAAGTCTACCTTTCCTACACCAATCATCTTCCAAAAACCTTGCTCTACTCCCATCACGCACAATTAGGAGTGCAACTTGAATTGGGTTGGGTTGGGAATTTGTCAAATTTTCAATGGGCCCAAACCCTAAGACAAGCTCGATGTAGTTGAAGTTCTTCAAGTCAAGCAACCCAACCCACAACAAATTTGGCATAACCCACAAATACTATGTGAAACTTCATTATTCCTTTCTAAATATAAACCCCATATGAAGATGAAACTTCCTTTGTATGCCATTGAAATCTTGCCACACCATATTTGTATATCATCCCCCTACCCCACACAACATCTCTCCTCCCAACCCTCCATAGCCACTTACCCAAGTAATGTTTTATTTTAATTTCTAATCCTTATAATGCCCATATCCCCAAACTTCTAAAATCAGCATTTATCTATCAACATGTATGTTTTTGATGATTCTTCTAACTCTGCCCACCTAAAACAGTCATGCCCAATGCAATTAATGCTGACCAACAATAATTTTTATCCATAAAAGAAATATACCTAAGCTGCTAAAGCTACCCAAAATGGATTGGTCACAAATCCTTATTCAAAATTTTAAGTTTAAACCGCATCCAATCCTAACAAGGGTATCTTCCCATAAAAGACTTTTTTCCCAATTCATTGGGATAAATCAACATTACATGCTTGTGTTGATCAAGATTGTTCTATCTGCCTGGTCTAATTGCTGATTTGGGCTATCCAACTTTTGAATGATCAAGTTGGGCTCTGATAGATTCAGCACTTGGTGAACAGTTGACTTGTAAAGATTGCTGTCAATTCAATCCAAATGGGGCAATAATATCAGCTTCTTTTGCAGTAATCTAGCCTCTCAGACCAGTAATTTCTCTTGGGTGGTACCCATCAACAAAATTGCCTGGACATTTGATGCATGGCCATGGCAACCCTATACTGACCCATATGGCTCCTATTAGAAGGAAAATCAGGTATAAATGCATGGCTTCTTAAAGTCTGATTAGCCAAAGCAAATTGTTGAGAACTAATGTCTCATTGGAATAATGCCCTTTTTTTTCCTTTGTCAACTTGAACCTCCATTGATGAGAAAACAGATTAAAAAAAACATGACTTAAACAGATTGACTATAACTCTACTACCAATCACATTAATGGTTAACACTAAGCCTTTTTGCCGGAATCCGTTGGGTTGTAGCAAACAGATGAGTGAAATGAGGGGGGGGGGAGTAGCAAACCACTCCCCTTGACGATCAAAACCATGTAATGCTTCCACATGAACAGCTGAGTTACCCTTTTACAGAATACAGATAAAACTAAAAGAAAGTTTGCATTTTAAGCAAAAATGTACCATCTTTGATAATGAAAAAAAATATATATTTATTTGGTGCTGTCTCTGATTTTTCCTTTGAGGCCACCACCAGCTTCTTTAAATCACTAATTCTTGTTCTTCAACCTATTGACAAGAGTTGGACATTCCAAAAGGACCATTGCCACAGCCATCAGAGACGGATTTGCAAATCATGGACCAATGTTTGAGAAGAAAAACAGCCTTCTGAAATGAATGGACTGTTTAAAAAGCTGTAGAAAAGTGATTGAGAGTAGCAGAAATCAAGATTCAAGAAGAGGAAGAAGAAGATGGCAGCAATAAGGGTTCAGAGAGAGATTTTCGAACATAACCTCCTCTTACACCCCTAATCCCTTTTCATTAACTTAATTTCAGTAATTTACAGAGAGGCCCTTAGTTGGGCGAATAATTAAAATACATAAAATAAGAGAAAATGCCCAAGTTGGGGCCCATTACAGCAAAGAACATAAAGAGACAAAATAAGAAAACTGTCTATGGGCCATTCGGCCCATCTTCTCTACATTCCCCCTCAAGCTGAGCATAGATGTCAATCATGCCAAGCTTGCCAATATCATGCTGAAGTTTAGCCTTGGGGATGCCCTTGGTAAGGAAATCAGCTAACTGTCCTTCAGAAGAGATAAAAGGTAGACAAACGTCTCCAAAAGCCACTCTTTCTTGAATAAAATGTCTGTCAACTTCAATATGTTTGGTTCTGTCATGTTGCACTGGATTGTGAGCAATGTTGATGGCAGCCTGATTATCACAATATAACATTAATGGCTTATCATGCTCAATACCCAGTTCCTCCATCAATGATCGAAGCCAGAACAGCTCAGAAACTCCATGAGCCATGGCCCTGTATTCAGCTTCGGCTGAAGATCTGGCAATAACTGATTGTTTCTTACTTCTCCAAGAAACAATATTACCTGCCACCAAGCTACAGTACCCAGAAGTAGATCTTCTATCATCAATATTTCCGGCCCAATCAACACCTGTGTAGGCTTCAAGTTTTATATGACTATGCTTAGCAAATAGAATTCCCTTTCTAGGAGAACCCTTCAAATAACACAGAATCCGTTCTGTTGCTGCCATGTGAGTGTCCCTAGGAGCATGCATGAACTGACTAGAGCAGCTTCCCAAGTAACCTCTGGAAGACTCCCTTATCTTTCAACAATACTCCATCTGAAGCAAAGAGTTTATGACTCATATCAATAGGAGTAGCAACTGGTCTAGCACCCATCTTCCCTGTTACAGTGAGCAAGTCAAGCACATACTTTCGTTGAGAGATAAGGATCCCATCCTTAGATCGAGCAACTTCTATCATAAGGTTTATTCTCAGGGGGAGAGTGGTGAGTTGGGTAATTCAGCTCCAAAAGTTCCATTACCTATTCCGGTCACTAAAGGGGAGAGTGGTGAAGAGGGTTGTCAGAAGTGCAGGGAATTGAGGGTGTTTCACATATGGTGGAGACAGGTTGATTTTGGTTCTCAGCAGTCCAGGCCGATCCCGGTTCCTTTTACAGCTCTAGATCCAGGTACCACCTCCACTACTGAGACCACTAAGTCCACTGTTGCAGATGATATACCTACACTGCTAAGCTTCAGCCCCTACCTTTAGATGACCTTGACCTCCCAATTGCAATTTGTAAGGGGAAGCGTCGTTGTACTTCATCCACTGCTCATTGTATCTCCCAGTTTCTCTCTTATGATGGACTTTCACAATCCTATAGATCCTTCTTGGCCTTTATTGCTACTATTCCTATTCTCAGAACAGTACAAGAAGCTTTATTAGTACCTGAGTGGAAAGATGCAATGAAAGTAGAAATGGATGCTCTTGTTAAAAACAATACATAGGAGTTGGTTGACTATCTTGAGGGGAAGAAGCCTATTGGGTGTACATGGGTGTTTACAGTGAAATATAATGTTGATGGCTTCGTAGAAAGGTATAAGGCCAGATTGATTGCAAAGGGATTCACACAAACTTATGGCATTGATTATTTGGAGATGTTTGCACCAGTAGCCAAGATGAATACCATCAGAATTTTATTATCCATTGCTGCAAATTTCCCATGGCCACTGGTTCAGATGGATATTAAGAATGCATTCCTCAATGGAGATCTACAAGAGGAGGTGTACATGGAGTTGCCCCCAGTTTTTATGGTGCAGAGGTAGGAAAGAAGGTTTGCCAACTGAAGAAGGCTTTATATGGACTGAAACAATTCCCAAGAGCCTGGTTTGATAGATTTAGACTGGCTTTAGAAAAATTTGGCTATGTTCAAGCTCAATCAAATCACACTCTTTTCTTTAAGAAAACATACTCCAATTTGACCTTTCTTGCTATCTATATTGATGATATTTTTTTTTATCAATAATCTATGTTGATGATATTGTAGTAATAGGAAGTGACATTGGTGAGATTGACACCCTCAAGCAACTTCTTCACCAAGAGTTTGAAGTAAAAGATTTGGAGGAACTACGCTACTACTTGGGAATTGAGGTAGCTAGATCTAAGCATGGCATCTTTGTCTCCCAAAGAAAGTATGTTCTTGATTTGTTGGAAGAAACTGGGAAGTTGGGACTTAAACCAACCAACAATCCCATTGAACTAAACCACAAGATAAGTGCAGAAAGTGGAGAGCCTCTTGAAGATAGAGTTATGTATCAGTGGTTGGTTGGCAAACTTCTTTATCTTTGCTTAACACGACCGGACATTTCTTATGCTGTCAGTGTTGTTAGCCAATACATGCATTCTCCCAAAACCACCCACCTTGCAGTGGAAAGGATACTTGCCTATCTAAAGAGATGCCTCGGGAGAGGTATGCTCTTCTAGAATAACGGTCACATGAAAATAGAAACATACACAGATGCTGATTGGGCCGGTTGTGTTGATGACAGGAGATCTACCTTTGGGTATTGTGCTTTTGTAGGGGGGAATCTTGTTTCTTGGAGGAGTAAGAAACAAAATGTCGTTGCTCGCTCCAGTGCTGAAGCTGAATACAGATCTATGGCTAATGGAGTGGCTGAAGTGTTATAGTTGCGATCTTTACTTGATAAGCCGGGTGTTGAATATGAGAAGCCTCTGGTGTTGTATTGCAATAATCAGGCTGCAATTAACATTGCTCATAATCCGATACAGCACGACAGAACTAATCACATTGAAGTGGACCGACACTTTATCTGAGAGAGAGTTGCATCTCAAGAAGTGTGTTTTCCATATATTGCCTCAGATATGCAGCTAGCTGATCTCTTCACTAAGGTGGTTACAAAGACCAAGTTGGAGACAGATCTACGCAAGTTGGGAATGATTAACATCTACTCCCAAGAGGGGGAGTGTAGAGATAGTTGTTAGTGTGTGTGTGGTCCCACTAATATTTTTTATATATTTATTGCATGGTAGTTATGGTAGTTAGGCTAGACATATTGCTTTATATTTATTTCTGTTTCAGAAGGGGTATTTATGTAACTCCAATACAGTTAAGATGCAAACTATAAATACTAATCTGATGGGGCGGCAGAATTATTGAACCGCACCCTTTCTTTCCCTCTTTCCTCTTCTCTTCTTCTCTTCCCTTTTTCTTCTGTTCGTGACCTTCTTTTCTCTTCTTTTTCTACTGAATCTATATCAGAAATCAATCAGTTTCTGGTCTAATTTATCCAATCCCTATAGGTATCCATATTCTTAGAAGGCTGAAATAGAGAAATTAGTGAAAGAATTATTGCAGAAACAACACATTCAGCCCAGTTCAAGCCCATATTCCTCACCTGTCCTTTTGGTTAAAAAGAAAGGTGGTACATGGTGATTTTGCATCAATTATAGAGCCTTGAACCATATCACCGTGAAGGAGTAGGACAAATTCCCAATTCCACAAATTGAGGAACTCTTAGATGAGCTGAAGGCAGCCACTATCTTTTCCAAGTTGGACCTTAAGTCCGGTTATCACTTATCACCAGCACCACAAGGCAGCTTTCAAAATGCATGATGGCCACTACGAATTTTTGGTGGCGTTGTTTGCTTGACAAATGCTCTTCTAGGATCAGTTTTCTTGGATCAATTCTGCGTTGATAGCATAATTTGGACACCTTCCCCTTCTAGTTATTTCACTTGTTCCCCTTTTTACAATGTTTTCAATCTACTAACTAGGGGTGTCAACAGTATTCGAAAATCCAATTTCAAATTCGAGATTCGACATAATCAAATCGAATTCATATATGACCTAATTTGATTCGATAAGGTTACTCATTGGTTGAAATTGGTTGAATTGTTTAGGATCAATAGGAGTGGGTGATTCACTAAGAGCAGAGGTGATGGCTTTGTTTCAAGGTGTAATGTTCACTAAACAGTTGGGCCTCCACCAAGTTGAGGTAGAAGGGGACTGTAAGTTGCTAATTGGGTGGATACAATCAGGTGAGGGAAATCTATTGCATAGCAAGGGAGATTGGAGTGTGCTTCAAATGGACTATAAGATCAGCTAATCAGATAGCTGATACCTTGGCAAAGCAAGGGACTATTAGGGATAATTTTTTTTTGGGCTGTGTTGTAACTTGTAATCTTCTAGTGTTTTGGGGTTAACACCCTTCCCTGGGGTGGTTAACAGTTGTACTTTGAAATCTCTTTTTTAATGAAAATTACCATTTCTGATTAAAAAAATGCACCTTTGATGTTCCAATCATTACTGGATGGGGCCTTTCGCCATTGTCTCTGTCGTTTATACTTGTCTTTTTTATGACATCTTAGTATATAGTCTGGATTGACAGCATCTTGCTATTACATTGTCCATCCTAAGAGACAATCAACTACATGCAAAGAATCAAGTGTGAACCTTCTCTCTCTCTCTCGGAGTAGTGCCTCAGTTGGGCAGGTTCCCAAAACATAACTTCTAGATTCCCCCAAAATTTTCTTGCATCATGTACTTTACAAGTTTACCTTCTTGTCTTGTGTGATAATGTAACACAATATCTAGAGGTACATTCCAATGAGCATAACCTTGTACAATTTCATTATAAAACCTCATTGGAACTTAACTGACCAAATGAACATAAAAATGGTGCAGGAAGATGGAATTAATCTGTTGACTGTTATTAAAGGCACAAGTACATACCGACGCTCAAGGCGACATGATTATACCTCAGATTTTATTCCTCCTACAATGACAGAATACAGAAATGCAGTTAATCAACAATATAAGTAAGTTTTCCATCACAGCACAATTACATTTTCATGGGTTTATGCAATATTTATGATGTCAACACACAAGTGCAGACTATTTAATTTCGCTACAAGCTCTGTGATGCTTTCAACATTGGAAGATGGCAAGATAGTGAGGGGTCTTGCAGGGGTTCCCAACGAAGGGCCCATTCTACTAATTGGTTATCACATGCTTATGGGATTGGAACTTGCTCCCATTGTTGAGGCATTCTTGAGGGAGAAGAAGGTTATGGTTCGTGGTATGGCTCACCCAATATTGTTTACCAAGACTGTTGAAACTTCTTTACAAGAATTCTCCCACTTTGATCACTTGAGAATCTTTGGTGCATCACCTGTCTCTCCTAGCAACCTCTATAAGTTGTTATCAACAAAATCATATGTTCTTCTTTATCCTGGTGGTGTACGTGAGGCTCTCCATCGCAAGGTATGTGGATTTTCTTTGTGTTATTTGTGATAAATCTTCTCCTTTTTCTTGCTAAAAAAATGTTTTCGTATCATTGCCATATTTTTTAATGAATGTCCTTAACAAACCCGAATGATCATTTTATTGTTCTTTTATGTATGTAGTCATTGGACATTGAAATGCTGAATTTATGTACGTACATGTGCATGTCCACTTATATGAATATATATATACGAAAAAATTCTCCCTAATTGGGTCAAATAGAGAGCTTTCCTATACAAGCCCCACTTATATCTCCCATGTGGAGGAATCCTGTGGCCAATCCAGACTGCCCTTGAGATAGGCAACGTATTTGATCAGACACATGAAATGATACCCAAGTACCCATACAAGGCTGTTGTATCATCTCTCAGACTTGATATTTACTTTTTTTACTGTAATTTCCATATTCAACATCTTGTCCAACCATGTCCTTGTCATATTTGGGTTACATAAGCCATGTGTTTAATTAATTGCACAGTCCATTTTGTCCCTATTACCCGACCTTGTATTGGAGTTTAGCCCAATTGATAATGGTTATTGGTACTTCAATTTTTTAATATAAAAGTTATCCATAAAAAGGTCCATTTTGAACGCATGGCAAGGTCTTTTGAGCTGAAAGAATGGGAAGAGAAATATGGAGACTCCTTTTGACTCTTGGAGATCCAAGTTAATTTGCTATGTGGAAGATTCCTAGGTCATCTATGGGTGCCCACTAAATGACCCAATTGTTCCCGCATAAGTTTATATTTGATTGCTTGGTAATACTTTAGCTCTCGTGTATCTTTCTTCTAATGGTTATACATGCCTTGATGATTGTCAGGGTGAAGAATATAAGTTATTTTGGCCTGATCAGCCTGAATTTGTGAGAATGGCAGCTAGATTTGGGGCAACAATTGTACCTTTTGGAGTTGTTGGAGAAGATGATATTGCAGAGGTAAGTTTTTTAATCTAATAATGTTTTATCTTAAACATTCTGTTATCCAGTACCATGTATCATAGTGGAACCCTTCTTTTTCTGGGATTTTCTTATCACTGGATTCCTCCGATCTTTTTACGTCGTTGAATTCTCTATGACTGAGATACACTATGACTGGAGGTGTGTCTTGCCAATCATGTGTATCGGGCTGATACAGGGGCATATCGGGCCATATCACATTGTATCGGCTGATACGCATCAATATGCCACGCCCTTCTACTAAAAAATGATGATAAAGGGATTTGAACCCTGGTCGCCTAGCGTGCAGCACGCCTTAATCTTAAATCGACCCTTAAACAACTAGGCCATTTTGCTTCTTATGTTAATAAGTGAGATAAAATAACTTTTATTAAATTTAGTATCTACACGTAATCCAAATAAATAACACATACTTATGTTTAACAACTCAAACTAAAAATTAAAATGAATAATATTCAAAATTAATATTTTATTAAATAATGGAATAAATAATCTAAAAATGCACACTAAAATCAAAAGATGATTTAATCTCAAGAAATTTATACAAATAAAACATTAATAATAGAATAATTATTTTAGTACTTAAATTTTATATATATATATATATATATATATATATAACTGATATTTTAATTTACATTACATTAAATAACAACATATTAACTATTTACAAAAAATTAAAAAAATGTTTACGAAATATTTAAGAATATAATATTAAATAAAATCTATCAAATCTAATAAGCAACATTTATATCAAAAAAATGGTTTTTAATTTTAGAAAAAATATAGAAAACAAAAACATTGATAATGGAATAATTATTTTAGTAATTAAAAATTACAAATTTGCATATGATATGTATCTTAGAAATTTTAACAGATTCGATATATTTTAAATTGAGATTATATATTTTTATAAATTATTAATTGATATTTTAATTTGCACCTTAGAATTTAATATTTGGTTTACTTTTTGTTAATGTAAAAAAGTAAAAATAGTAAAATAGAAAATAATTGATATAATAATTAAAATATAATATGTGCATATGTTATGTGTCTTGTATTCTTGATTGATGATTATCAATAAAATTTTATGATATCCATGCATCCCGTTATATTAATTGTAATATATTTTTCATATACGCCCTTTAAATATACACTTGCTATGTATTTATACATTATTTGTCGCTGTTTGATTTTAAATTTAGTATTATTAATATATTTATGGAAATTATGTGTTTCCCTAGCATATCCAAGCGTTTCCATTTTTTTTCTGTATCCATGCATTTCGAAAGTGTATCCATATCCAAGTTGTCCGATACGATATTCAATACTGATACTCTGATCCATGGTTGGAACTGTATCTTTCATGGGATGTTAGTGCAATTCTTGCAATATATATTTGCTCTTCAAAGTTGACTTTTATTGAAAGACGCAAGTGCTTTGGGTTTGAAAAGAGTAGATGTTGGGAAGGTTTTTAAGCTTCCAACTAAATTGTCATGTAGAATATTGCTTGGTTACTTGGGGAAGCTCGGCAAGTGAGCCCACCACTTTTACCCGTTCCAACACACATTTTTCCCATTTAAATTGGAGTTTGGCTGGATTTTCTGTATTTGTCATTGAGATCATGATACACTTTAACCTACCTGGTTAACATCGATTGCATTGGATGTTGCAGCTCGTTATCGATTACAATGATCTAATGGGCATTCCCTTTGTTAGAGACTGGTTAAAGGAAAGCAATCAAAATGTTATAAGATTAAGGTAATGTTGTTCTATCCTATCATATTTGACCCTTACTTCCAGATTCATCCATAAATCTATCCATCTTCAATGGTAAAAAAAACTCTTATGATTGACACTCTTGTTACAGGAATGATTCAAGTGGGGAGGTTGCAAACCAGGACATGTTCTACCCTGGAATTTTTCCAAAGATACCAGGCCGCTTTTACTATCTATTTGGAAAACCAATTGAAACAAGGGGAAGAGAGAAGATACTACTGAAAGATAGAGAGAAAGCCAATAAATTGTACTTGCACATAAAATCTGAAGTTGAAGGCATAATGTCTTATTTGGTAAAGAAAAGGGAGGAGGATCCATACAGGGATGTCATACAGAGGACTATATATAGGGCTTTCTCAGCTCCTGCAGATCAAGTCCCCACATTTACACCATGATCTATTTTTTATTTTAGCCATGATTTAAGTTGGTATACAAGATGCAATTGTATGTTCTTTGAATATATGCAAATAAGATGAACTCTTTATGGATAGAGAGCCTAGTATTTTGGGTTGATCTAATTCTTGCCAAGTTACACTTACATAGTTGTCCTAATTCCTAAATAGCCGGTTATACCCTCCAAATATGTTGGATTTTCTGCCCTAATTGGACATTTGAATAATTGAATATAATTGTAACCTATGGATGCTACCGAGGCATATTCATCCTTTTCTGTGAGGCACTATCCTCTAATCTGATTTTGTTCCCCTTCCAATCGCTTCCACAGTGCAATGGGTTACACCAGCTGCAATCTTCCCAGTTGTTTACAATAGGCCTCTAGCCTCTTGACTTCACAAAATAGAGAATATATAATAGCACCAGCAGGCAGCAGCAATATGGCTGTAGGCTGTAGCTAGCTAGTAAAAATGAAGAAACCCCAAGTTAAATACAGGCTTTGATCCATTAATGCTCATATCACGCGGTCACGCCCTAACTACAATTAAAAAGAACAAAGTAAAAAGTAGATAATAATAGGGTTCTGTGCAAATTGTTGCCACATGCAACTTTGTTCATGATCACAAGATGGATGAATACCACCCACTGACTAGCCTAAAAATGTTTAAGCTCTTTAATTGAAATATTGCGGGACATAATTGACAATTTCCGTCTCATAATATAATATATAACAAACGAAATGTATGGTAAACTCATTTTCTATGACTGCATTGTTTGTTTCTACCTGAAACCTTTTGGGTTGATCAAGACAAATTAGTGAGAGA
This sequence comes from Nelumbo nucifera, assembly GCF_055504915.1. Classification (NCBI taxonomy): domain Eukaryota; kingdom Viridiplantae; phylum Streptophyta; class Magnoliopsida; order Proteales; family Nelumbonaceae; genus Nelumbo; species Nelumbo nucifera. Next base: position 99,745,305 of record NC_142651.1, read on the forward strand.
GATATGTGTTGTTAATTGTTATATCACATAGGAGCTTTACTTCAGTTAGAATGATTAGCCTTCATCCCCTGGATTAGCCAATTGAGGGGTGGCTCATTTGGTATGTTAGCTGGTTTGTTCCAGCATATAGAGGCGGATTCAATTCCCGCAACCACCGATTTTGGGGAGGGGGTAATTAGTGGTGTGTAAATATTAAAAAAAAAAAAAACCTGAATTTATGTTTCTACAAACAGCCTCTCACATGTGCATTTTTAAGGTATACCTATTTTAACCATAAATACAAATAACAAGTATATGTAAATTTGTATCGATTAACCCAAAATGTTTTAGATAGAAACAACAATGGTACCAAACACAACCCAAATATATGGTAAACTCAAGAGGAATGGTGTTTTGTCATCAGGAGAGATGTGCCAGCTTTCTAATGTAGCCATAGCATCACTTTAAGTTAAATTTATCAAACCAAACACAGTTTTTTCTTTTATTTGTTCTGTAGGCTTCATTTGCAGTGCACATCAAAACTATATACAAACTTTGCACTCGATACAGTTTTGCATCCATTTGTTTGTAAAGATAATTTGTGCTCGTCTGATCAAGGTTCAAAATATTGATACGCCTGATATGTCGGTATGGGCGTATCGGGCGAATCGATACTCCTTTTGGTGGTTTTTTTTTTATTTTTTTTTTCGCCAACTGGTTCAAGGGAGCCAGTTTAGGTCTTCCACCACACCCTGAACCGATCAGACCACCGATACACCCACTGTAGGGGTGTATCGGTGGGGTGCTGGATGGGCTGATACGTATCGATACTTTGAACCTTATGTCTGATACAAAGATTGTACTTGTTTCGTTTACACATTCAGCAATAATCTGAACCAGATACAAATATGATTCACACCACCTTCCTCTTACCTCAATTCTCTCATATAAAGAGGGGAAAAAGCTTGGTTGTTTCGATATAAATAGATCTGTTATCCTAGTTAGTTCTTCATTTGTCCTTTTGATTAAAATAATATTGATTGCAATTATTCTTTTACCCCACACTTATGCCAAGGTGTAAGCTTCAAAACAGCCAAAGTTGTTTTTCCCAAATAATCCTCCTAACCTCCTTCCTCACCTACTTCCTATCTTACCTTATTCTCTGCAAACAAATGAAACCATACTCGACCGTGTGGCATCCAAAAAAATAATCCAATGCCACGCCCCCCCCCCCTGAATTGATCAAATCAAAGCTAATAAAAACCCTAATCATCGTTTGCATTGTTTTCCAATTATTTTTGCTGGGCCCAACACATTTTCTTTTTGTCAGGTTCATAAGGTTATGTTTGTTTGCAATGTAAACTTTGAATCGATGTAAACTTGCACTCTAGTCCAGTTTTGCCCGTGTTTGATAGTAGTATCTTTTGTACATTGTAAATTGATGTATCATTCCATTCTAGAAAGTTTTTACATTGATAATCTATGTATGTTAACATTGATTTTTTTCAATGTAAAACTGTCCTCTCTTCTTGTCTCTAATGATTCAATCCACATTTTGTACTCTTAATAAACCATCGTCACTCTGTTTGGTTGTATTCTAAGGAGATCAACCACTAAAGCTATATTTCTTTTGAGATGATTAATAGAAAAGTTTAGAGGGGAGAAGAAAAATCTTCATATGGTGTTTATTGATCTAGAAAAAGGCATGCAACAAAATTCTTAAAAGATAAAATAGTGGGTTTTGGAAAAGGAAAGAATTTTAAATAAGCATATAGACTTAATTAAGGGAATATATTAGGGGGCAACAACCAATGTTAGAACACTAGTGGGAGAGGCTTCCGGTTTTATAGTTATGGTGGGTCTTCATCAAGGTTTAGCATTTAGCCCTTATTTATTTACATTGATCATAAATGAATTGACTAAACATATTTAGGAAGAAGTTTGATGATGCATGTGGTTTGTGGATGGCATTGGTTTATTTGATGAAAATTAATAAAGTATTAAATCCAAAAATAAGTTTATGGATAAATGCCTTAGAAACAAAAGGTTTTAAAATAATAGGACTAAAACATAATATATGACATGTGAGTTTAATACTAAATTGAGTGTAAATCGAGATACACTTAGGAATGAAGACCAAAAGATAACAAAATGTGACAATTTCTGGTACCTTAGTTCAATAATTTATAATAAAGAAGACACTGAGGATGATGTCACCTAAAGAATTAGAGCAAGATGGACAAAATGGAGGGGTGTATGTCGACTTGTATATGTCATTAAAAGGAAAATTCCATAAAACAATTGTAGAGTTAGAGCTATGTTGTATGAAGCGGGGTGTTAAACAATCAAGAAACAACATGTACAGAAAATGAATGTGGCATATATGCGAAGATAGACTAGCGAAAAAACTAAAATGGATAAGATTAGGATTTAGGAATGAAGTTATATGTTGAAATGTAGGGTAGCTCCAATAAATGTTAAAATGAGAAATGGTAAATTAAGATGATTTGAGCACATGTATAGAAAGCTATCAACTACATAGTTAAAAGAAATAATTTATTACACGTTGAAGAGGCCAAAAGATCTTGAATAGATAAAAAAACGACATGGGTAGAAATAGTAAAAAATAATTTAAATATTAATAATTTTACGGTCCATATGGTCAAAATAGGATTCATGCCTACAGCCTACCGCACATAATTGGGATTGGGATAATGTTGATGATCAGACCGGCACGGCACGGCCCGTACCACCCTCCTCGTTGAAAATTTTGGGGGTCGGCCCGGCACGGCCTAGGCCCGTGTGGGCCCGTGTCGTGCCTGGGCCGGGCTACAAGCCGGGTTGTGGGCTTGGGCTGCGTCAGGCTAGGCCACAAGGAGGGCCTTGGGCCTGGGTCGAATCAGGCTAGAATGACTTTTTGACTTTTTTTATTTTTTTTTTAATTTTTTATTTCTTTTCTAAGTAAAAGTGCAAAACGGTAAAACTAAAATATTTAACTTTCCTTTGAGCTTTGGAAACTATTTGAAAAAATAAGAATGAGAAATCTAACACATAAATGAAAAAATACTTAACCAAATAAGAATAATGGAATAAGAAATTAAAAGAAAAAAAGGAATTTTATTTTATTTAAATTTGAATGATACAAATTACAAAGCATGCAATATTACAATGGTTGGATACTTGGATGGGTGAAATATGAAAATAGAATAAATTAATAAAATATAAAAATACAATATAGTTACAAATTGAAAATACAAAATTATATTGTTAAAAAATAGCAAATAAATTAAATAAAATTAAAACAAAATTTACACTAATTCGAAAAAAATAAAAAATTCTATACAACTAGTCAACTATTGTTCATGAATCATGACTTTCATCATCTGCTTCGAGTGGAATATTTGATGTAATGTCATGCCCTCCTTTGTCTTGTAATATATCTTCTGCATCCAGTCAATCCTTAAAGCAGATGCACATCTCTATACTTTCATTGTTCATGCAGCTTCTCTTGTCGTCCAACACCCTGGTACATGCACTAAAACAAGACTCTAATGGAACTATAGACATCGGAGGGGTTAGTAGATCACATGCCATGGCGGCGAGAACTGGATAATTTTTTAAATGTTCACTCCACCAGGCTAAAATATCAAAATTATTTGTTCCCTCGCCTAAAGTAGAAAATTTTGCTTGTAAATAAAAATTAAATTCAGTAAATAAACTTGTTGTAGAAGTAGCAGATTTATGCCTTCTACTTATTAAATAAAAAATATTTTCTCTTCTACTACTAGGCTCAAGATCAGAAGTAGAAGATGTTGTACAAGTTGTAGGATTATTTCCTACTGCTTCAGATTCATATAAACTATACATTTCAAATAATAAATTATTAAGTTTTTCTTTTTTATTTCCAATTTCAATATTCATATTTTCACAATATGTTTCAAGTAAAATATCTAAACCATCTTTCCTAATCCTAAGATCTAATATTGTAGCTAAGCAATAAAGGGGAGAAATGTTCTCCAAATAATTTTTAAATTTATTTTTCATTGTTTCAACAATACATTTAAATTGTAGATTATTTCTATATTTTACAAAACAAACACTAGTGATCATTAATTGATAAGGTAAATTACAACTAGTTGGATAATAAATACATGACAATACATTAGTTGCATCATAAAATGTTTAAAAAATCTCTTATACAAACTGTTATTTCCCAATCTTCATCAAATATAATATCATTAGGAATTTTTGAATCATAAAAATGAGTAAGAATTTGTTTGTGAGAAATACTACTTTCTAACATAGTATAGGTAGAATTCCATTTATGTTTAACATCTAATATAAAATGTTTATATTTTAAACCATAATTTTGGCATAAATATTTAAATTATTGTTTTCTTGCCCCTTAACTTTTAATATATATAATACAATTTCCAATTTTAGAAATATGAGTAGAAATAATATTTAAAGCATCCTGAATACATAAACTTAAGATGTAACATGCACATCTAATATGAAATAATTTACCATTTAAACATGGTTTTAATTGAGATTTTAAAATATTTATTGCAGAATTATTATTGCTAATATTATCAAAACTAATAGAAAATAATTTATTCTCAATTTCATGAGCATGCAAAGTATTTAAAATGCTTGCAACAATAGCTAGGCCAATATGTGGTCATTCAAGCCTAGTAAACTTAAAATTCTTTTATTTAAAAGCCAATTTTCATCAATAAAATGGTCGGTAACACAAATATAACTATGTTAAATTTAGAAGCCCAAACATCAAAAGTAATTGCAACTTTAGAATTAAGATGTAATAACAAATAAATTAAATTTTGTTTATATGAATAAAATAATTTTAAAGCATCTAATCTAATAGTATTCCTTTAAACTTTTTTATATTGTGGATTTACAGAATTAAGTAACCATTATTCAAGTTTAGTATCTTCAGCTAACAAAAATGGTTGTTCTACGTATACAATGTATTTTGCTAATTTGCGTCTCATTTTTTCTTGTGACTATTTAAATGTACCAAAAACCCCTCCCAAATTATGTTTGTGTTGTTTTTCTCCTATATTCTTCTTCTTCCTTCTCATGTGTGAGCAAATGTCTGCTTAAAATGGCCAATACCACCATTGCTACAATAGCTAAAGTCTTTTCTACATTTTTGGCAAACTGCTCTTTTTCCCTTCCCCTCAATATCCTCTACTTCAAATATTTTCCAAACCGGACTACTCAACTTAGAGGTCCTCTTTTTCTTTCCCCTACTATCAGTACTAGGGGTGAAAGTTCCATAAATATCAATAGCATTAGTGCTAACACTGTCATGATGCAACTGAATATCGTCAACAGTGAACATGTTGGGGAATTGGTTTTGGGAAGAGCCGGCCATTTTTTTTTAATTCTAAAAAAAATAATTTAATTGAACTTACTCGGGTTGTCGGTTCAGAATCCCAACTTGATTTCAATGGTTAAAGCTTTTCAACGTCCAAGCCTCCCAAATTGCTAACTTGAGATACTTGAGCTGGTTGAGCAAGCCTTCTTATTGTTGAAACTTCAATCAAGTTGAGAATTGAAGAATCAGACAATCAGCCAATCAAACTATTAGAGTTCACTCAAATTGCAGAGAATGTATGAGAGAGAGAGAGAGAAGAGATTAAGAGAATTGTTGAATACTTGAATTGGTGTGATGAGAATGGTGGAGGATAGGGCTATTTATAGGAATTAAAAATAATTCAATTACCCAAAATACCCTAAAAACTATATATTTTTTAGTTATTGGGATGGGCATTTTGGTCATTGTAGAATTATTCATAACTTTACCCAAGAAGCCCCCTAAACTAGTTGTTATATAGCTATTGGGGGGCATTTGTGTCATTTTTCCTCCCCCATAAGCAAAATACATAAATACCCCCCCTATATAGCTGTTAGGGGGTATTTATGTAACCCCCCCCCAAAAAAAAGTTGAAACTAGCCAGGGGGTCCAAACGGCTAGTTTTCGGATGGGTCAAGTGCGGCCCTCTATGAGCCCTATAGGCCGTGCCGTGCTGGCTCGTGGACTACAAACCCCTGGCCCAGCCCGACACAGACCATCGTGTCGGGCCTAGCACGACCTGCGAGCTATCGTCTCGTGCTAGGCCAGGCCGGTCCAAAGTCGTGTCGACACCTCTAGATCACTATACTCCATCGTTGTAAAAATGTATTTAAACTGTAACCAAATGTAGACAAACGAATTGGGATCTGCTCCTCATAGAGCACACCTCACACCAACCTCACAACCACATCCCACCCTATATCGGGAACATCTCTTCATGAATAATAAATAGAAAAAATTCCCGATAGGTACCCTGTACTTTAGGCCAAGTGCCAATTTAGTACCCGAACTTGAAAACTGGACAAATTAGTACTTGAACTTTCATTTTGCGACAATCTAGTACCTACCATTAATGAACTGTCAGTTATGTATATCACATGACCTCATGTGCTATTTAAGACTTTTAAAAATGTCAAAATTACCCTTGGACATTGTTCATCATCTTCTTTCTCAAGAAAATGAAGATTAGGTTCTGGGAACCCAAATCTCTTGATGGAGGTGAAGCCTCCATCCACCACCAACGGGACGTTCTTCGCCGCACCGAAGAATGCTTGCAGCAATGGCTGAGTGTGCAAGTGGCTCCTGAAGGGATGAGAGATCCATCCTATGGACGCCCAAAGATTGCGGAATAAGGGGCGAATTTCAAAAATTTTTCTCTCCCTTCAACTGGGAATCGTATTCCCTATTTAGAAAATCATATTTTCAAGGATCAATCTTGAACCATAAACTAAACCAGATCTGAACCAAAAATAATGGGAGAGGAATATACCTGATACAGAGATGTAATATCTCCCAATTGAGGTGTTCACGCCCAAGGAAGAATCCAAAGACTGCTCCCACTGAAGATGGCGCAGTGCAGGGTGGAGCAGAATCAGCAACGTTCTTCCAAAAGAACTTGACCCTTCTTAAGGATCAACTGGACGACTTGAGTACAGCTCCAACCAATCTTTTCCCTAAAAGATTGAAATCAAGATCCAATCTTGATTGCTCCCAAGAACTGGAGATCGAACTGAAGGAATGGCAATGGCAGGAAGGTGGCGGTAGGAGAGAATTCACAGTATGCAGGAAATCTCTCAATCTCTCTTTCTTTAAGAGAAGAATGCTGTTGATGATGTAAAAGGCTGCCGCCCCCTTCCCCTTTTATAATCTCAAAGGGATCAGCTCCTAATCAGATTAGGAGCTGCTAATCCAAATCATATTTGGGTTAGAAGTCCCTTAGTGATAAGGGATAATCCTTATCTTATCTGCAAATCAGATCAGCTGTCTCCTAATCTAATTAGGAGGTTTCCAGATCTAAATCTTATTTAGATCTTGGACTCTCTGAGTGGATAGGGTCTAAGCCCAATCCTTTTAGCTGACCCATTTCAGAATTTGCCCCCTTTAAATGACTGATCAAATCAGCCCAGTTCGAAATGGGCTTAAGGCCCATTTAAGGTTATGTACTCAAAAGGCTTCCAAATTGCTGCCCAGTTGGGCTTCCTTGTATGGCGTGGGACCCAAGCATTGATCTACACATCAGCCACATGGGTTCAGCCCAGCCTTTGTTACAAGGCCTGGCTGAATGCACTGCTGAAGACAGTGTACCCCCTGAAACCCATCAAATGAGCTCTATGGGCCCAACACTTACACTAAGTGGTCCCTGGGCCAAGCCACCTTGTAACACCCAGGGACTGTGGGCAGATGCAAGATTAACCCATCAGGCATTATCCTCAATGGTCTTACACTTAACCTCTCAGCCCATAATGATCATACACTGCCCAACAAGAGAGGACCTCTCCCTCGGCTGCAAGGAACAGTGTTGCACTCTCCACTTATATGGATCCCGGGAATTAAAACCTTTTGCAAACATTTCAGAAACCATAATATATATATTTTTATATCTTATATAAAATATATTTTGCAAAACAAATCTCAACGGTTGAAATCAGCTGCCGGCAGTCTTGATTTCCATCAGTGAGAGTGCATCCCCGATCATTACCTTTGTCCGACAAAGGGGCTGATCCTGTCACTATGATCACCCACTCAGATGAATTCTCGGGCTGTCCCAACATACCCAGGTTTTGACCCCCGCTAAGGATCTCACTGATTGGTACATCAAAGACAGCCCAATCCGACACCTAGTGTAGTATCATAATCGAGTCTAGGGGTCGGGTGTAACTTTCCAGTTTTGTCCATCAATCTCCAAGGTCCAGGGCAATACTGGAAATCTGGTCCAGTTCAAAGATTCAATTAATCCTACACTATATGTGCCTAGGGTCTCACCCTGGCAGCTGAGACAGGCCACCCCAACCGACTTGGTGGCACCACAGTGTCAGCCTTGTCAGGATAGGTCTCCCCAGACCGACCCACTGGCTGTGAACATTCTAAACTAACACGAGTCTCATTAAGTGTCCAGTTTAAGGGTATTACACAGAAACATACCAAGGGAACATGAATCAAATATGTATCTTTATTCATTTACAATAAACTCATAAAGTACATCATTCTGATTGAAGCTAAGGGCATACAAAACTGTCTAACATCTATTGCCTTAGCAACTTACACCATAAACCATAAGTCCCTGACATTGATCTTAATCACACTGACATTGCTGGCTATCTCATACCCAAGCTTGGCCTCTTAACGGATCTGGCTGATTGGCTCTTTTCCACCTCAACTCTAACCATTTTTGCGGCATCTCCCCAGATACCATTTTTGCAAATATGGCTCTTTGATAAGGACTTGAACAACCACTTCTGGTTCGGCATTTTGAACAACATCGGAAACTCCCCCATCTCCATCATTGTGTTGTCCAACAACAACCTTGGCGGTTGCATCCCCAAGGCCTGCTTCCACCCGCCATTGGGTAGATGAAGAGCTTGGAGCAATTCAACGTGGCTTACAATATGTTTACTAGGGTTGTATTGGCGGTAGTGTTTAGCTGTCGAGATTGGGATTAAGATGATAGCGATGGACAAGGGTGGTGGTGGTGAAGGATCAGTGGACGACATGGGGGAGGGGATGCAGTGCAGTGACCATCCTTACAAAAACAATCCATGTGGCATCTACGACTTCTACTTACAAGAGAAGCTGGGTAAGCTACTATCCTCAATCTACTGCAGAGGCTTGTTCTCTCCGGTAACAAAAGAATTCAACGGATCGATCCCAGCTGATCTCGGTGATTTGAAATCACTTCTAGAATCCTACTTACTCCCATGTTCATCGGTTACATAAGGCAACTCAGACCAAGCTTATGGTGGTGGTGATGGTGGTTGGGAAGCATGACTTGGTGGCAAAGGAGGTGATTCTATGACGCACCCAAATGGAGGTGAGAGAGAGCTAGAAGCTTGTGGTGGCGGAGCACTGGTTGGAGGTGGGTAGAATTGTTTTGGGGGTGGAGGCATTGTATAATGATGGATCGGTGGCGGCATGCCAATATGTGGTGGAGGTGGCGATGGTGGTATATAAAGGTGATGGGTTGGAGGAGAAGGAAGATGGGGAAGAGGTGAGGCATAACCAGAATGATGGGTTGGTGGTGGTGGTGATGCATAAGGATAATGATGGGTTGGTGGTGATGGCAGGTAATGTCTAATAGGAGGCTTCTGCTTAGTCTGTTAGTTGGATGCGGAGATGGAGGTTGTGGTAAAATAGGATGCTTTGTCTTCGGTGGTGGAGGAGGCTTGAAGAATCTAGGTAAGTAGGCCGAACTTGGCGGTGGGGGTTGCGGCATGGGTGTCATTGCTCCCGATGTAGGGAAAGGAGTAGCACCACCCTTGCTGCCACTGCTATCGCATTTCAACTTGTTGTAGTTGACATGTAATACAACCTTGGAAGAGCACTCCCTCAAAGATTGTTGATCTGATTTACTAGGAATGCAATTCTTCCGGTCATCCAACAAAACCCTTCCCACACCGCCGAAGATCAGCGTAGTGCACTTCGGGGCTTCATCGGTGAAGTAGTTAAACAAGTACGTAATTGTGGAAGGTTGGGAGTTTCACAGAGGAGTAAGGTTGTGAGTTTACACTTGAAGGGCATTTTTGTCTTTTTGCATGTTATTTAACGGCTGATTAACGCCAAGTACTAGATTGTCACAAAAATGAAAGTTTGGGTACTAGATTGCCACGTTTTAAAGTTTGAGTACTAAATTGGCACTCAGCCTAAAGTACAGGGTACCTATCGGGAATTTTCCCTAATAAATACAAGTATGGGAGATGCTCCGGATGAAAGGCCAGAACATGCTATGAGGTCGGTGAGAGGTGCACTCTGTGAGGAGCATATTTGAACTCCAACCAAACATAGTGTGTTTCATGGTTTTCGAACTGCCATTGACCTAAGCGGTTGGATCGTTTGGCTTGGGAACCGTCCAGACAACCGGTTCCATTTTACCCCAAACTTGGTCTTTGGTCAAAAACCATTGAAAAAGTCAACAAACCATTGACTCGGGTGGTCAAACCGTCGAAATGTCGACCCGTTCAACGTTTTTTGGCCATTTTATTTTTAATTATTTTTTATTTCCAGAACCGGCCATCCGTTCAAACAAGACGGTTGGACCATCGACTTGGAAACCGGTGACCACCAGAACCATTCCGATTCTGGGTCGTTTTTTAAAACCATGGTGTGTTTTGAAGAAAAAGAAAAAAAAAGTAAATAAATAAAATAATAATCTGCCGTGGACCAATAAAACTTTATTTTGTGGAGGGGTCCAGGGTACACGTAGGATTTTTCCGTCTCCTCGGGACTAAAAACGGAACCTTTCTAGACCATTCGAACGGGGGAAAAAAGGAGCAACTGCAGGCGCCCAAATTTCCCCCGAATTATCGGGGATTTCTCATTAGGGTTTCTTTACACTGCCTCTGTTCTTTGCTCTCCAACTTCCACTTCCAAATGGTGCGCTCGGGCGGTGCTAGGTTGGTGTACTGGTTCGCCCGACGGTCTCTGGGCACCAAGGTTGTCAACCATTCTTTCGTAAGAGATGGGTTGTGATTGATTGGCTCCGATGAATTTTATTCTCATCAATTTTTATTTGTTATTAACAGATCAATGATTCATTGAACCATGGAAGCCGCAGGGGATTTGTTTCCCGATTCTGCAATTCTTCCCGGATTTTGGGATTGGAAAATTCAGACAGCGGTAACGGTAGGTTGATATTTTCAGGCTCAAGCTTGAGTTTTTTGTTCATTGCTGTTTCTTTTTTATGCTTGTAATTGATCTGGTTGCTTTTGATGCCTCAGTGAAACGAAATGACGGACGGTGGGGCGGATTTGTACATTGCAATTGGAGGCCTACGAGGTCCTTCCATGGAACAGGTATCTAAACAACTTAGCTTTCTTGCATTTCTGATGGCTTATTCTTCGGTGTATCGAAACAACTTAGCCAGGTGTCATTCGTTTGAACTAAAAATGGAGGGAAGTGTTTTTTCCTGGCTGAAATATTGAGCTGTATCTTCACTCAAAATTTAGTTTTCCTTGGCATTTACATCAAAATAAATCTAAGAGGGGCGGAAGACAAGACTTCTGCAATAAGAATGGTGGACATAATAGCTGAAATATTTCCGTCTGAAAAAAATTACATCCATTTTATAGAGAAATAAACGCAATATGATCTAAAGAAGAAAAAAAGCTTGAATAACACGTATTTGTTTTTCATGTATGTAAGCGTCAATGCATATGGCTTCAAGGGACTACTATGATGTACTTGGAGTGAGCAAGAATGCGAGTGCATCAGAAATTAAGAAAGCTTACTATGCGGTAGGTTTTGGTTTCTCATTCCATAACATCGATTATGATGATCCCATTCAACCATGGAACTATTCTCTATAAGATTGTTTCTACTTTGTCTTGGTTTTTCATGATTTTTGCAGCTTGCAAAGAAGCTACATCCCGATACAAACAAAGAAGATGCTGATGCAGAGGCCAAGTTTCAAGAAGTTCAAAAAGCTTACGAGGCATTCTTCTTTTCTTTAGCTTTGTAACAATTATTGTTCATAAAGATGTGCATCCCTCAAATGATATATGCAGAGAATGTAAATATAACTATTCTTTTTGTTGTCTTTTAGGTTCTAAAAGATGAGGAAAAACGGTCTCTCTATGACCAGGTGCGGAGTTAGCTTCCTTTTAGTAACACCAATTATCTTGGAATTTGGAAACAACATTATACCTGTTACTTTCTTTTGATATATCTCTGTTGAAGTTAAACTGGTATTTACACCTTGACATAATGCTAGCATTATTTTATCCAGCCACATAAAATTCAATGTTAAATGATTATTTTCCACGTGTTTAATTAGATCATGGAATCTTTGTTATATTTCTACTCAAATTCTTTTTTTTTTCTGTCATTAACTAGCCTGTAATGTTTCACTTGGCAAAAGACAACTCCTAAGAATATAACCAATTTCTATTGATTGATAATATTTGCAACTGTTTCAATGCTTTCTTCAAGCAATCTCCTTTCTTTCTAGTGAATATTGTGAGAATTAGTCAATTAGATCTATATTGAGATGGCTCTGAGCCAAGATTACAAAATAAGCTGGATTAGGGCAGGATCTATATTGGGATATCAAGCTGTTGTCTGATCTAGGGGTCCACTTAATTTAGCATTTTAGGCTAGTAATTAGAGATTTTGCTTTTCTAATCAGAAATCTAAACCTCCATGAATGATGGGACCTCTTCCTCTGATTTTAGTCAATTGATTATTGCTTGACAACCCCTTTCAACTGTCATGTCCATCCCCCCTGCCTTTACACCAAGTTTTGTACCAGGGCAGAATATATGTGGTTTGATATCCCAGAAGGACAATTTCCATGATTTCAGTTGGTTATCTTTGATTAGGGATTGGTTGAGGAGGATGTTGCTTAAAGTTGGATGAGTGAAGTTTATATGTATATTTTAGAGCCTAATTGATCAAATTAAGGGAAGATTAGTTCCATGTTTTTGGAGAAGATTATTCAGCAATTAATAATTTGAAAGTACAGAATTGAAAATGAATTTGGAACACAAGTCAGGTTGCCCAAGTTGAAGAATTTCAACTACATCTGACTCGGGCTTATTCAAAATTTAACAAATGCTCAGTTCAACTTGGCCCAAGTAACACCCCTAAAATGAGTGCATCAGAATGGAGTTAGGATGGACTTCGTTGGTGATAAAACAAGGGAAGATCTATTAGATTTTTCTACTATGAAGACCAAAGACTTAACCACTGACAGCAAATTATAGGTTCAAGTTGGAGGCTATAAATGGACAATGTGGGTTTAAAAAAGGCTTTGGATGGAGGTAATTAATATCTGTGTACCTGTTCTATTAAATAAAATTTAAGATGGAATAAACGGACTTCATTCATGTAGCTGACCCAAATAGTTGGAACAAGGCTAGAATGATCCATTGTTCCATTCTTTTGCAAAACTACATTTTGTTTTCTTAGTACCAAACATGCTAATATTGCTATCAAGGTTGTTTCATTGCCTGTGCTCTTACTAGTAATAATATTTTTTTCTGTTTATAATCACGATATTTTTGGTAAATTTATCAGGTTGGTCATGATGCATTTGAGCAACATGCTACCGGAGGTGGTGGTCCTGGTGGCTTTGATGGTCCATTTGGAGGTTCTGGATTCCCATTTGAGGACTTGTTTAACCAAGATGTAAGCATTCTATCTCAAATGTCCTTTAAATTTTGTTTCTTTTGCCTTTATATATACTACCTTCTTAGCTTCTCATAATTTTAACTTTGACGTCTTGTTCAAAATATTTTCATTTGCAATGAATTTAATGCTTTTATTGCTCTCTATATGTAGATGGTCTGGCAATGTTGTTTACTTGTGAACTTTGTTAAAAGTTACCACCCTGGTTCTGTGCATTTTCTTGTGTAATCAATATGGTTTAAGTAACAATGTAGTCGCTCTTTTAAGCTTTTTTTTTATATCTTTGGTGTATTAATATGCAAGTTGGCATCTTATTTGATCCTTTGTATAACATGATTTGGGTGTGCCATTGTGTTGTGGAAATCAGTTCATGAATATCTTTGGACGGAGGAACTTTGGGGGGAAAGATGTTAAGGTTTGTATTCCATTTTATCTCTTCACGACTTTCTTCTAGTATGAAGTTGTTAATTTTTGACTTTTCCACACTTTGATCCTTTGATGTTTATGACTCCTTGTTGATTGTGTGCAGGTTTCTCTTGAACTATCTTTCATGGAAGCTGTTCAAGGGTGCACCAGAACTGTGACATTTCAAACTGATGTACCCTGTGACACTTGTGGTATGACAATAATCTTTCTTCACTATCTAGATATTTTCTTCATGTGCAGTCCATCGGTTTTTTTGGTTCCATAAGCCTAATTGAGTTCCAAATGCCATTATTTTTCTTTTAAAATTCATGTAACTTTTTTCTTTTGTCTGGGGGAGAGGCAGGTGGAAGTGGTGTACCTCCTGGGACAAGACCTGAAACATGTAGACCCTGTAGGGGCTCTGGAATGGTTAGTTTTGTGACAAATCATTTATTTTCATCTGTATTAGTTTTCTTTTGGATGTGTGTGTGTGTGTGCGCCACCGGGTAAACATGTGCATGTGCTATTTTGTGTTGTTATGTCTAATAGGTGTTTTTTCTGTTATGTCTACAGATATTTATGCAAAAAGGCCCATTTAGGTTGCAGACAACTTGTACACATTGTGGTGGAACTGGGAAAACTGTAACGGTATGATGGCACAGTATGTCTTGTATGTTAACTTATTATTTGCAAGCATTTGAGACACTTTTTTTTTCTATATCTTCATAGAAAATCAAAGTAGTACTTTTGTTCCACATATATATTACGGAATCTTCTATATTTCTATGGTTTTCATTCTTTTCAATTATTGATTGTGACACTAACCTTGCTCATTGATTATGTATAAATTATGATCAGATTAGCAAGTAGCAACAACATTTTCTTTATCTACAAGGATTATAAAAAAGCTTTCTTCTCCAAGGAATTGAAATAGAAAATGCCATCATAAATGAGCTTATTTTAGTTGCCATTTTGTACAGAAAAAAATTCACTGCTGGGTATCATATTGGGACAAATCCATGAATGTCTAGACTCCAGCATCAGGCCTATGTATACTGGACTAGGAATAGAGATCTACTCTTATCCTTTTGCTTACAAAGGGTTTCTCCTTTTTGTGTGGGTTTGGTATAAGGTGGTTTAGTAATTACACAGGTAATGCAAAGGGTGGGAGTAGATTTCTATGTGTATAGTAGTGTTTGTTTTAGTATCAAATACCATATGAGGGTAAGGGAGTGCCACTATTGATATTACATTTGATTCCTTGTCTGCAATTTTATAATGGAGAACTTCATTGCCAAATTAACAAAATTTAAAGTTTTAAACTATATTTTTTTCTAAAGCCTTTTGTTTTCTGTTTTATAATGATCAGGATATATTAGAACAAATCTAAGCATTGTATAGAGAAATCAAACAAGCTGAAAAACAAACTAAGAAATCAAACAGAAACAAGGGAGTGCAAGCCCTGTTACACAGGTATTGAAGGAAATAGTTATACCACAGTGCTGAGCAGTGAAACCCATTTTTTACCCCAGCAAAGTTTTTTATTTATATAATATGATATGGTGATACACCATATATTTTTGGTATGCTAAATAGTTTAAAGATAATAAGGTGCCTACCTAACCTGCTTGATCAGCAGTACTCTTTTCATTATAGTAGTCATGAAAGCATACAAGGCCATATGTATAAATTTCTAAGAGGTGAGTTATGGTTATTATTAGATGTTAATCAACTGGTAGATTTATGAGACAGTGTTGTATATTTCCAGCATGCTCCACAACAATTTGGCTAGGGTTGTTGCGATGCGTGCGTGTGTGTGTGTGGGGGGGGGAGGGGTGATGGGCCTCATAAAAGGCAAGATTTTTTGCCTCAAGGTTAGGATGCAGCTTTATTGGATCTGCCAACACAATGTGAGATACTAGCCAGGGTAGGGTTAATAGGAAATTATTGTATGTTGGTCCTGGTCCTGCTGCTATAGACTGCAGTAGGAAAACTTTTAAGTTTTGAGTATTGGGTTTGGGTTGGGGGGGGGGGGGGGTTGCAGTCTGTGGACTGGCCCAGGTGTTTGAAGTTTGTTTCTGAATTTTTATTTTTTATTTTGATAATTATTTCTGAACTTTTATACAAATTACAAAATTAATGAATTTTTATCCAATTACCAATCAAACAAAAAGGAAAAAAACATGAAGAAAGACAAAGTTGTAAATGTCTATATAACATGGTAATATAGTAATGTGATATTGGAGACATACTGAATCCATCTCAATAAAGACAAGGTGGAATAGGTTACCCAAAGGACTTCCCCATTGTCATCTTTAAATATGAAATATGCATACTAATGTTATAATCTCATGATTGAAATATTTGAAACCAACCATATAATAATCTCAGTAGTTGGATTTAAGCTATCCATTTGAACTGAAATGATGACTGGACAATGTTTGTCATGCCCTCCCTACTTACCATATCAAATAACATCCTTGATGATTGAATGACTGATGAAAAAAGGTTTATGGTTGAATTGATTCTAGAACTGATTTGCAACAGTATGGTGCACTATGTAGTATTTTTTTCATAGCTGATTTACAAAATGGAGAAAATATTAATTAAAATCAATTGTTGGTACTCATAGGAAGTATCATTTAATCCATGGGATGTACTTATGGTCCAGTTGGTATCTGGACTTGGAATTACAATCTCAACTTTCTGTGATTTTTTTTATCAGTCTGTAATAGTGAGTTCTAATGATTTGGCTTCTGTCAAAAGTTGAGGTTACTTACACTTCTGTTCCATTCCTTATGGTTTTACTTATTTTGATATCTTTCTTAAGAACATGCGAATATTTTATTCGACTGTTGCATTGAGTTATCTTCCATATATTTTGTTTACAGAATTTCTGCAAGTCATGCAAAGGAGAACGTGTTGTGAGAGGATCGAAGTCAGTCAGATTGGATGTAACTCCAGGTATTCATATATTTAAATTATCCTTTGGGCCAATATATAGTTGTATCATAATTATTTATTTTAAATTTAATTTCATGCGCTATGAAATGTTATGGAGTTGAAGATATTCTTCAATTTCTGGTGGCTATGTATTCTGATAATGTTATTCTCTCTCTCTCTCTCTCTCGCTCTTTGATGGTGTTGATGGCCCTCTTTTTCAGAGATAGTGTCATCTCCTCTGATTAGGGGGCTATTGCTTTAGTCCAATGGCGAAATCTCAGGCTGACAACCTTGAGAGCATGGGTTGGAGCCTGAGTGCAGCCACTTTGTGCAAGAAAATGCTGAAAGTTAGACCTGTATCGAAGCACCTCTCCCAAGATCCTGGAGAGTCAGGAGTCAAGAACTCAAGACCAACAATATTCGGTGATGGACCTTTTATGTTACCATCTCTGCTTGTAACTTTTTTTTTTTAATACCATATTTAAGATCAATGGTTCAAAACCAGGCAAAGTAGACTGGTCAATGAGGTAGGTTGGTCCATCTTAGTTGTAGCCCTTGCAATATCAACTCAATGTTGTCCATGTAGTTTCAAGATAAGTAGAATACAAGGTTTAGGTGCCTTTCAATAAACAAAAGAAGTAAGCATTGGGACCTTCGAATGCTGATTGTGCCTGGTACTGTTCAATTCTGTCTTAATGCATATCTGGGTCTAGGTCGGTTGGCCGATTTTGGTACTTGCTGAGACATCCAGGTATGGGTTTTAGAACATCATGGGTTCAAATGAACGATTAAGATACCATTTAAGCGGTTTTCTTTTCTTTTTTTTGTTGGCAACGATTTAAGCAGTCTACATTCTGTAATTGATAATATCTTATTTTCTATGCTTATGAAACTAAGATTTTATTTTAAGTTAATAGCTACTTTTTCCTTTTTTAGGCTGGCTAAAATGTAAGGATATCTATAAAGATCTGCATGTTGCACAAAGTTTTTGTTAGAATAAGGTTCAAATCAATAAGTTCTTTTACTCTTTGATTTATACGCTTGCATCGTTGTGTGAAACTAGATGTTTAATGTGGTTACTTATCTACTTCTATACTAAAAGTTCATAGATTAGTGAATATGTATATTTAATGAGGCACCCCAAGTGATGTGGACCAACTATTTCTAAGAAAACATCTCAACTTCAAGCTCTTTACATGTCCTTCAAAGCTTAAACAGGAAGAAGGCATTTATGATTTTCCATATAATTAATGGAACGGGAAGGGGGGCAGAAATAAGCATTAAATGGCATTAGTGTATGCCATGAATGTATGTCATCTTCGTTCATATTCTTGTACCTAATAACAATGTTTGATGTCTTTTGGTTCATTGTTGTTTATAGGAGTTGATGATAACGAAACCATGAAAGTATATAGAAGTGGTGGAGCAGATCCTGAAGGCAATCAACCCGGTGATCTTTATGTTACAATTAAGGCAAGCTGTCTAATTTCTTTCATCATCTGTTATATTTCAGCTTATTGCCAATGGTTTGTTGTCATACCTTGTTTGGTTCTAAGAGTTTGATGGCATTTTTCATTTCTAGGTCCGAGAAGACCCTGTTTTTCGGAGAGAAGGTCCTGACATCCATGTTGATGCTGTTCTTAGTGTCAGTCAGGTAATTCATAGTTGTAGTTTTTCTGCATGCATCTTATTCCAGGAAACCTTTTTTTCCCTGATGTACAAACAAACTGATTTTTTCAATGTGTACAATATGAGATAGTTTCTTGAGGTGGTGTTTCATTATCAATATGTAAAAAATGTTTTTTTTTTTTTCTTCTGTAGATGATCTTCATGCTGGATATAAGAAAAGCCACAAAGTCTTCAATTTGCAAATTATTTTTTATCAATGAATAAATATTTTATTAATCCAGAAAATAAGAGTAACAGGCGACCCAAGGAAAGGCATGGGATGCGTACCTTTCCTTTAAGATTTATTACAGCATTACAAGATCAGATGAACATGATTACAAGGTAGCCCAAAATAAAGAGTCCGAGAAACCCCCTGTTTAGCAAGTGAATCAGCCATAGAGATTGCTGATCTGCATACCCACTGGACTCTAACTGTCATATTTCTTGTTAGCCATTTGCCTTTTTTAAAGAGGTCTCTATACCCCCAAATCAGAGTCCGGATTCAGCAGCCATCCCACCACCACCTGAGAGTCCCCTTCAATAAGCAAGTGCTCTATCCCTAACTGGTTTGCAAGCTGGATACCTTGTACCACAGCAAGCAATTCAGCCCTTATAGTCTCCCAGACCCACAGGCCCTGAATATAAGGATCAGATCATACTGTCTTTATTTCTCAGAACTCCTATACCCGAGGGTCCAGGGTTACCTCTGCTACTCCATCAAAATTAAGCTTAACGAGCTTCTCCCCAGGTGGCTCCCATTGTACCAAAAGTCTGTTTTTCCTGGTAGAAGTATTGGCTACTGCTAATCAGTTCCTCCACAGGTCATTGAAGGAATAACTATTTTTTTTTATCAATAACAGCATTTTCATTAAATTAAAAGAAAAGAGGGAATATGGATACAAAAGGGGAGATAAAATAACTTAGCTCCCCAAAAACAGAAAACAAAGGAAATGCAAAGAAGAAAGATTAAAAACTAGCCCAAAAAACAGACTCCCTATTCACTCCTTGCTTGGCCAACCCATCCGCAAATTAGTTGGCACTCCTCTTCATCCAGCTGTACTGAATCTCAATGTTCCTACCCAGCCATAAGAACTGTTTTTTTTTTCATTGTTAAAGTTCCACAAACCACTGTCTTCTGTCTTCAACCAACTAACCACCACCTTCGAATCGCCTTCCAGGATCAAACGGCTGATATTTAATTCCTTTGCTCTTCGAATTCCTTCAAGCGCTGCAAGGATCTCAGCCCTAAGAGAGTCAGATCGAAGGAATAACTATCAAACAGGTTTAATGTTTTCAACCACTGAATTGCCCTTGTCAAAACACAGTCCTTAACTTCTGACACTTTCCTTTCCTTACTCAGTTGATTTCAAGTAATTTTGGTGATCGTTAAACTATTGCAAAATATATCATGACCTATACCATTCTTTGACTCTTTTATGTCAAGTTTGGTAGGTTTACCTGAATTTATTTTATATTGGTTTTCTATCTGCATCAATTATGAACTATATCGCGCTGATATGGCAAGGAAACAACTGGATATGGTATAAGATATGAAATTTAAACTAAAAAAATTGAGGTATCCAACACAATACAACATACTTGTACAGGTACCTGGGTATCATAGGTTGAATGATTCGGCTTTCAATTTTTGTTTTTGAAAGCCAAGAGGCGACTCAATCTGGTTCCTGTTTCAGGATCTTTCCCCTCAAAAGTGATATTAATATTCTTTATTAAAGTCTTTGTGGTCCATTTATTAAATGGTGTTTGTTCCTTGTGCAGGCAATTCTAGGAGGAAACATCCAGGTCCCTACTCTCACAGGCAATGTTGTTCTCAAGGTTGTTTGAAATATCAATCATGTTACTAATCAAATAGATTTATCTTATTCAGCAATGAAACTAACATGGTCCAAAAAGGAAATCATGGGTTTTTGTTTGATAAAGTCTGCAAACCAAAGTTGGAAACATGTAAAATTTGAGGGACATTTTTATTTATGAAGAATGACTTTTGAATATCCTGGCATGATTTACTTACTTTGGTTTCAGGTCCGCCCAGGCACCCAACCTGGTCAGAAGGTTGTACTGAAGAAAAAAGGTGAGAACTGCAAATTCCAAGACTTGGGGCTGCCTCCAAATTACAAATTAGGTGTTTTTAGTAATTTCTCCTCAAATTTTTATAGGTTTTGTTCAGCTGGTAGTAGTGACAGGTGGGGGAATCTATCACAATACAGGGGGGGGGGGGGTACTGTAGCATAGGTGAGGGTTAGGGACAATACATTCATTAAACCAATAAAATTTTTTCAGGAGAAGCAAACCATAAGTTTCCCTAAAAAAAATTAAGTTGCTTCTCTAAGCTGGTAGATGTAATATTTGCATTTGTTATCCCTGTCTTTAAGCATAAAAATTTTCGAACCATGGGGTTCAGGGTTATCACTCCATTCTACCATAGTTTTACAGAGCATCAAAATTTATCCACAACATGACACTTGTCTCATCTGCAATAATTTTTCTTGGTTTTTCTTTTCAAATTTAATTAGTTATTTCACATGATATTTTTTTCTTTAGGAATTAGAACAAGGAGCTCCGCCTCATATGGGGATCAATATGTGCATTTCATTGTCAGCATTCCAACGTAAGTTGTCATTCTTGTTGATCTTAAGAGTTTCCTGCTCGGTATTTGGGATGCTTTTTTTTTCCCAAGTTTGAGAAAGGAGTTTCTAAGGCACAAACACCATGCAGGAATTTGACTGAGAGACAGCGTATGCTGATGGAAGAGTTTGCCAAGGAGGAGAAGGGAGAATATGATAAAGATGCTGCTGCTGCTGCTGCTGCTGTTGGAGCATCTGGCTGAGTAGAATGAACAATGCCCAGTAGCTCAAATTTTTGTAGGAGAGGTTTCTATTCATCTTTTCTTTACTTTTGTGCAATATGTATTTTATTCATCCTCATATAATTGTTATTCTTGCATCACATTAAATTCTCAAGGATGAAATAGGTTCACAAATTTCAGAGTCGAGAGCTAATAATGTACATATAGTTTACATGTTTTCACAAGGAAGAGATAATATGTCATCCGCAGATGTTTTACTTTTACCTTACATTTTCTTGATTTGATGAAGTAGGGGAAATTGCTTTTGTTTATCTGACATATGGTTCGTCATTTGTTAGGTATTTGATGAACTGTTTGGTAGAAGCCATGGTTAAGAAATCAAAGAAAAACAAGTGTATGCAATATTCTATATCCTTGGCTTTGAATTAAAACTGACATGGTAGTTGAAAAACTGGACCTTATTTTTGTGAATGTGAAAAACAACTTTTTTGAACCAGCAAAACTCTCACCTTCCATGTATCAAAAAAAGAAAAGTGAAACCCTTTTGATGAATATCCTACAAAAAAAGGACCCAATGTTTTTTTTTTATTGTTAAAGAAATTTCATTAATTCACGAAAGAAAGCAAACACGAAGAAGACAAACAGAAAAGAAAAGAAACTAACAAAACATAAACCAACTGTGAACCCAAAACACCATAAACCAATATGTTTAGAGAGAAATGAAAGACACAAGTCACAACCACGCCTTACATTTTAAAGTTATGAGGTTTTGTTGAATTTGTGAAGCGCCAAGGATTTTCGATGGTTGGCTTGTATGGGTAAAAGAGGAGAGCACGTTAGCAGAGTCAACATAAATGATACAACTGATTGAGACAACGGGGAAGACAGTCGTCGAAGTAAATGCAAACAAAAAAAAAGGAATATCATCTGTAACTCAATGACTTTCACATTTCTCTTAAAGCTTTTCAAAACCTCCAGACAGTGAGTTTTTATTGTCCAAAACTCTTATTCCGTTAGATTTCTGTTTGAGTCACCTTTCATGAGCATTAATAGAAATTGTCCATGTAAGCACTTAAGTATTTTACATCACCCCTGATTTCTCAAATACAGCACATAAGTAAGCTAGTAAGCAAGGTTCAAAGTATCGGAAAGGCAAATTTAAGAGACGTATTGGGATACACCTTGGATACGCATGGATATGGACAAAAAATTAAGATACACATTAAAACACATGGAAATTTTATAAATACTCATAAACATTAATATCTCTAAATATAAAACATAAATGAGTTATTTATGCATAAAAATAATATGTTTTAGTGGGTTTTATGAAAAAAAACATATTATAATCAATAAACAGGAAGTCGGGAACAGAAACATACTATCTAATTATGAACATTAAAAATCAAGTAATTATTTTGCATGTTTTATTCTAATTTTGTAAAAACTAAATAATTATTTATTTTTATTCAAATAATTATTTTGTATGTTTTATTCTAAAAAATAAATTAAAATTAAGAAAAGTAAATATGTAACAAAAAATTGAATGGATTTATGGACATAATAGATGAAATAATTATTTTGCATGTTTTATTTTTAAAATTAAAAAAATAAATATCAATGTTTTAAAACATAGAGGCGTTCCACTACCTAGAGGTGTGAAGCATAGTTTAGAATGCAAGAGGCGTAAGCCTCTCGAACACAAGGAGGTGAAAGCTTCCTTAAGAGGAGGAAGGAGGAAGGGGGGATTTCATTTTTTTTCTTTATCTTTAATAAAAATCTTTTATAATAAGAACAATAAAAATGCATAATAGTTGTTAAAAGGGGGGTCTTGTTGAAGCGGAGGGGCCGAAGGGTCTGGGGGCAAACCACTTTCTTTCCCCTCATCTTTTTTAACATTGGCTGAAAATGTAAAAGAAATTTGAAAAAACATTTATTTTCACTCATTTTTTTACAACCTTGAAAAACTTATTGAATCTTGCAAATTTATAGATGTTTTGGCAACTTTTTACAAGATTTGAGTCTTTAAAAATGTTAAACAACTTTTTGAAGGGTTTGGGAAATAAAGAGGGCTTCTGGCTTTTGAAATGGGTTTAGAAGCCCTCTTTCTAAGGGAATTTTATTTGCGATTCCACCACAGTAAAATTGTACTGTATTGGTTGATACGCTATTGGTAGCGTATCGACTGATACGGTGCTGAAATGCACCGATACTCAATGATACGGGCACAATACGACATCGATACGATGAATAGATACGACACATTCAATTTGGTACTATGTACTGTGCTGAAAGCTTGTCGGAATGATACATGTCGGCCGATACGTGACGAAATTTTGAACCTTGCTAGTAAGTATGGCCTTGGCTGGGCTTGAAATATTTGGCTTAGACTTGCTCTAAAATTTGTAGGCATAGTTCCGGCCGGGCCCAGGTAAGGGATAGTTTTGTTATGAAAATATTTAATAAGTTTGATAGGCAATTTATGAGTAGTTTGGTCATGTAAAATACTTAAATGTTTAAGTTTCCAATAAAAGTAACTACAGTGATCTAACTGACATGTGCTTCTCTCGAGGTTTTAAAAAGTCACGGTGAATTTAAAGAAAACTGAAATCATGGTCAGTTTTACGTAATCCCCCCACCCACCAAAAAAAAAAAAAGTGTTTGGGTTACTCAATTATCACAACTTGAGATCTATAATCTGTTGTGCCAATTTGAACCAATTTGAACAACGGTCCAGACATTGAATTGGACTGGTTCAATGCGGTCCAAAGTATTCATAGGACTTACATCGGTGTTCTTCGCAAATTATGTTAGCTGTTCAAAGTTCTGACGATTTTCTTTTAATGTAAAGTTTAGTTCATTTCGCCCGTGGCAATGTATTTTTCCCCGATTTTTCTTCCATAAACAGAAGGTATTTGCCCAATGGTTTGACGTTTATGTACCAAACCCATTCAATGCTCATTTTGTTGACTCTTCCCCCCGAAATCATTTGCTAAAAGAAGGAAAAAGCTGAAATTTCTTTCCTATAATTTAATTGTTTATACATAAAATGATAAAATCTCCTTTACAATAAAAAAAAGATCCTTATTGCATTTTCTTTTAATATGTAGTTCTTTTCACAAAGCTTTTTTCTTGAGCTGGCTGAGTTCTTTCTCTTGGTTGGAGTCTGTTGTTATGACAAAAACTTAATTAAAAAGTAAATATTTAACATGGAAGAATCAATGAATAGACAGAACTTAATGGAACTTATCATTACAGAAACCAGCATCAGCAGCCTTGAAGGCAAATATGCTTGCCTTGTTGTATTATACAAACATCTCTCTTCAGGGAGAGAGACAACAATAAACAAATAGAAACCCAGAAAACATTTTGAAATTTTCTCAAACAAGGAACATTTTGATCACTAGAACTATGAAACTTCTAAGCAGACCTCTTTCAGTAGCAGCAGCAATATAATATTGGGTATATAAATATATTATTGTTTGCATTTCTCTTCTCATCACTTCATCAGGACTCAGATCATGCTGTCCATTCGAGCTGGCAATCTCTTGAAGAAATTGCTTGGTACAGCAGGCAGCTTGCTGCGAAATCTGGGATGGCGAAGCATATATAGGCCGAGGATCAACGCCACCACTCTGAATGGGGTAACGTACAGCACAACTGCAGCACAGAGACAGAAGACTATGAACAGGCTGGACGCCCTTGGGTCTCTCCAGCTGAGCAGAGACTGGAGTCTCTCCCCCTGTGTAGCCATGTCTCCCACCACTGTCTGAATCCTTCCTGCTACACTTCTGAGCCTGTCATACCTCATTCGGACTATGTCATGAGGCTTAGACGTCGGGAATGTGTCGAACTCCTCGTCTAGCTCATCTGGGTGGACTGCCTCCGCCCATGAAAGTCTGGTGTCCATGTGAGGTGGGTGCCTGGGGCGGAATCTGTAGTTCCATATCCCGATGAGGAACATGTAGAGGAAGATGGTTGGAAGTATGAGCTCTGGGTACCATATCAGTATCAGGAACAGCACATGAACCAGGACTGATGTGATGGGATTTTTCCAGTGACAGACATCATCAAACCATCTGCTCACAGAGATTGTACCAGACAGCAGTGACATGATCCTGAAGAAGTTAGCTTTGCTTCTTCTCATGCTCCACACGTGGGAGTCCACATCCAACATATACTCCACAACCTCCTTCCTGAGTGGTGGCTCCGCCCGTCCCAGCCGCACCGCCACTATGTTCATTGCCTGGTATCTAAGACTGTCTACTTGGTTCACTGTGAAAGGATGCAAATAATGCATCTTTGGCAACAGAGGATGACCGTAGAGGTATATCATGTTAACCAATGAGAGACAAGTGAATCGAACTGCTAACTGGAGCTCCCCCATTTTCTTCACCCCAGATGGGTGTAGAACAAGAAGTGGGTAAGAGTGGGTGTAGATCCTATCTGCTTCAAGGGTTGACAGCCGAATTCTTACCTTTCCAATTCGTGAGTCTCTCGCAGGGCCACCGCCAGCTGCTGGTTTCTCGCCGCCCCCCAGGTGGCAGTTGTCGAAAACTCCGAGCGTGATCACGGTGCAAGGATCATAGACCTCCCATTTATATTGCTCATTCCATATGGGACTGAAGCTGTCGATTATCGTTCTGGTTCGTACCCACTTCTGTCCATACTTGGCGACACAGTATGCATCCGTGGCGCCTCGGCTATCTTTCATCTTCATGGGTAGCAGTCCTTGTGCACTCAGGATTCCTACCTCCAGTATGCCGATCGGCTGCTTCCAGAGCTGCCTTGCAGTCGGGCGTTGGTCGCTTGTGTACATGGTTGATTCATCAAGTACATGATAACCACCCTCCAGACACACTCTGAGGTGAATCCTGCTGGAGAATTTGAGCTCCTTTCTCCTGTCTCCTTCCAACACTCCGAACCCAAATTTCTCGAGGTTGAACCAACGAGAATGAACTGGGCGGTGGTCCAGGCGTTTCTCAAAGATGTTGAGTGGCAGAGTAATCTTCCCAAGCACATCATCTTTTGATGGGTGCACCCGGTCCTCGATCGTCAGCAGCAGCTGTTCTTCAAAAGGCTCGGCCACTACAAAGACCAGATCTTCGTTCCAGAGTGGGTTTGTGGTACGAGTCGGGCATATCTTGGTTTTCAGCACCTGACTGCCGACTTGTGCCGTCACAAAGGACTCCGGCACCCGGCTTCTGTCGTTGGGCTGTACATCCTGCGCTTCAATCACGTTCACCCTCAGGTACCACAGTTTGGGTGAGACATAGACCTTTGATCGGATGTTGAACACACCCTCTCCATGAATGGTGGCAGCATCTGAGTGCCAGGCCTCTGGGAAGGCTTCATCCGCCTGTGTTCCCATCCAGACCGCAAGCATGATCTCACCTTTCACCTTCCCCTCCCCCCGACGGTCCTCCAATCTGTACCACTGAGGTGCCAGAGGGCTGTCAGGCGGCACCCTCGTCGGCACCTCATTCAGGTCGAACACCACCTTCCCGAGATAGTCATCTCTTCCTACCATCTCTTTGTCCTTGACGAAGACTTCCAGCGCTGATGACTGTATTCTCTCCTTTGAAAATGCGAAGACCTGGTCCCACTCAGGGTTGGTTTTCTTCTCGAAATGCCTCGTCGTTCCTTTGTAATTCCCCAGCTTCACTTCTGCATATGGGTCACAGCTTCCAGTGATGGAGTTGGTGGGTAAGTCTTTGGATTTTACCACTCGAACATACAGGTAGGACATTTGTTCGACGAGGTCGTAAGTGCTGGTGAACTTGTCTCCTCCGCTCATCCACCCTCCGCCACCTCGTACCCCTCCGTTTGGCCATCGCTCTCCAAGGCGGGGGCTTGTGTCCTTCAAGTTGTAGTCGTCTGCAGGTTTGTTAGGATGGGCTTGTGGGTTGATCTGGTGCATGATTAAATCTCTACCTCCGGCAGTCTTCGTCTGCACCAGCAGTGTCAGCAGTATTAATCAGCCACTGCAGTTGAGCCAGAAAGTGTCGACAGCAGCAACTGTAGTCGGTCACTGAAGCAGCAGTTCCAGATAGAGATAATTCTGTAGTAGTAAAAATGGTACTGGTTTTATCAGAAACAGTTGTTAGTTCGGATTCAGATGAAATATAAATTTTCAGGCCAATCTCGACTTCCACTTACGAAAAGAAACACTTCTTTTTCTAATATAATATGGGAACTGTTGCAAAATGCAAAGCTTCCTCTGCTTATTGTTGAAATATTAGAGCCATGAATCCTTACCTTCCCAAGAGAGTTGCAACCAGGGCAGGGATCGAACTCCTCTGGGCTCTTGTTGTGTTGATGAAGACTATTGGGGTTGTTTAGATTGAAGTTTTTGTGAAGTGTGCCGAATCCGATTCTCTGGTTCTCAGAGTCAAGCTCTACAAATGAAGTGGGGTGATCCTTCGCCGTCTCTGGGAATAAGATGATAGGCGTCCACCAGCTTCATAGTCTCTTTGTTGTTGCTTTTCTGCTGCGAGAAGCTGCAAGGAAACAGCCTCTCGCAAGAAACCCGAAGCTCGATTCTGAAGCAAAGGGATCTTAATTAATTAGCAAAAACAGAGGCTAAAGAAAGGAATGCTGAGGTTCTTCTGATCTGGGTCTCCTACACATTAGTTTTTATTCAGGTGGCAGGGTTTGTTTTTGGTCGTGTGCAGGAAAAAAAGAGTTGCTTTAATGGAGAGGGTGCTCGAAGGCGGGTCTGGATTCTGGAGGGAAATGGGGGGAAAGCCATTGGCTTTGTTTAAAAGAACTAAAGCGAACCAGAGATCAATTTTCTTTAGTATGAAACCACTGTTAACTACTCATATGTTGGTTTCCCCCCTGAACTGAATTCTCATTCCAACCAAAAGATAAAGATTTTCCCAGTCTTTACCTCAGCTGACAAAGATCACCTTTTGCTTATTAATTAGATTCTCTGGGTCAGTGGCACCATTTCTTTGGTAAACAATCAGATTGGTTTACATTCTTGTTGGCAGCTGCAGTACCCAGAATACCCTTCATTGTGTCTAGGAATTTCCACTGTGGATGTGGATTGATTCCTACTGGATCAGGGGTTAGGGACATCCCTTTCTTCACTAAGCAGCAAAACCAATGACAAAGAAAGCAAGCGAACAAAAGAAATATATAAAGAGGAAAGCAGAGTGGGAGTTCAAAGAAAAGCAAAAGCAAAACCGAAAGCTTTTGGCCCTGTGATGACCCTTATCAAAGATGCTTTTACTTTGCTTTATTATTACCTCACTCCATTCATGGCTCTGAGATTTATATGTAATTGCCAATTAATTCTCTTCTCAAATATGTAATCATCATTCATCAAGGTTCGTGGCTTCAATCACATGTGCCTCTGGCCTAATATTCTGGGTGTATAATAATATAATATGCATACACAACCTTGAACCACTTTTTGAGTAAACGTAACGTAAGATCATCCCTTGATTCCTTCCTTTTTTTGGGGTTCATATGGAGAGTTGAAGGTGATCCATGTTACTGAGATGCAATAAATGCAGATGAAGCTATCAAACGTAAGATGATGATGATCCCAGCATCGATCACTCTACTTTTATACCCAGATCCTGTCACAAACAGGGTGCATACTCTCTCTCTCTCTCTTTCTAAAAAAAAGGTCACTCTTTTAGTAATTAGTTATCTTGGTTTTTTACTTATGATCACTGAATAGCTGAATAGGTCCTTTTTTGGCCATTTGGCTAGATGAATAGGTTCAATAAAGAAAATTTTCTACTCAAGGCTCTCTGATTGGTTTTTTTGGGATTTATAATTTAAGAGAAGGTTCTTTTTTTAAACTTAGGTATAAAGAGAGGTTTCACAATAGAATAATTCCTGGGAGCTTTTTCCTTCACAAGTGCCATTCTGACTTAGTTAGAAAGCCCAGAAATCATGGAGCAAGTTCTAGGCTAGCAAGCATGGCAAAACTAACCTAAGGCCAACATTTAGTATATAAGATTTTGATATTCATTAGCTCAAAACTTTCTGGGTATACAGCTAACATGGACTGAGGAGGTGACCACCTTATACATTTGGGAATCTCAATCTGAGGGACAGTCTGAATTGGCTGTCATCCTCCCAAACGCTTTCAATAAATCATGTTTAGTCAAATAAAGAAAGGAAAGAAAGAAAGGAGAGAGAGAGAGAGAGGTCATGTGGAAAAGAGCTCCAAGGTTTAGAAAACTCTTATCCTGATCCAAACTAGGAGTCTAGGACCCAGTTGCACTCTTGTAGTGAGGAGACAATAGCTTTGTGGTTTGCTCTATCAATCTCAATATGTGCAGCATGGGAGCAGTTTAAATACAAATACTTAATATGCTCTTTGTCCCGTTTTCTGTAAACATTGCTACCATGTGTACCCGTAGCCCAACTGGTAGTTGTACATTACAAACACACCCACAATCGAGTCATCCTGAACTGTCCAATGAAAATAGAAATACCCTTTCCTTCCACTGTTAGAATTGTCTCTGTGGCATTAAAAGTAGAATATGCTGTGCGTTTTGCTCCTCTTTTTCTCCTTTTATAATTATATAAGCTCTTTTTTTTTTCTGGTTTGACACATTTTCTAGTTTGGATCTGCAAAAAAGGAAACATTCATGAGAACCAAAAATTTTGTTGTGGGTTTTAATACATTCCTGGAAATGCAGAGAAAGAGAGACTTGGCTACGGATTCAAAGATGTTCCACCTTCATTTCTCAGTGTCCACCCGGCAAAAGTCAGTAAAGTGAATTGGGATTCCTAATCCTTGCTGAGGTTTAATGCAATACTTAATGAGTACTTCTAAAAGTAAGCAGTATTCTAGTAAGAAGATTAATGAGGCTTTGTTAGTGCAGCAGAGAGAGAGAGAGAGAGAGTTTGGTTAGTGGGTTTGGAGGTAAACTTAGGTTTAGTAATTGGGAAACATTATATGAATACATATACTATACATATGGGTGTGAAGGGAGAGTAGCCACACAACAAGAAAGAAGACAAACTAAAGACAGTAGAAAAGAAAGAAAGGAAGGAGGAAAGATGGATAAAAAGATTAAAAGAGATTAGAATGTTTTAAGAGTGAATTTTATTGTCTGTCTCTCAATTATCCTAATTTGTAAATTGATACACTTGAAAGCAGCTGGTGAAAACAAGTCTAAACTTTAAAAGCTTTTTCTGTGTGCCCTTTAGAAATATTATGGATGCAACAGTGGTATCAAAGCAAAAAAAAAAAAAAAAACACACAAAAGTGATCCCATACAGTGCTCAGGTCAAACCAACTATCCAAACCCAATGATCAAATCCATGTTTTGATTTGGGAAAATCGTTTCAATATCTGATGCATTTTGATAATCCTAGCTTCCTTTTTCTTTTCTTTTCTTTTTCCTTTTTACTGTATGACACAGGAAAGTGGATACTGCCAACCAATGACCAGTGGGAAAGGGATTCCCCATTAGAATATCACGAGTGCTTTCATGCATCTACCGTTAATTCCTTTGAGAAAGACAGTACCTCTCTCTCTCTCTCTCTCACAGAGAGGGGCACACACATTGAGGATGAGGACTGAGTGACCTATGGTAAAGATAACAATTATACATAAAAGAAGACAAGGAGCTCGGACGATTTGCCTCCTCCATCCTCAGCAACCATACCAAGCTTTGTTTCTTTTTATGCAACTTTAACTACTCCCTGGTGGTCGTGGGTAATCAATTTCAGCACAATTGTGTAGCAGGCAAAAGTAATTGAATCCCTCCCCAAGTCCTTAAACATTACCCAGAGAACCAAATCAATCAGGAAAAGAAGTTGGTAAAATAAGTGGGTGTTGTCTAATTGCTCACACATTTCTACTTCTACCAACTGAACTATTTCAGAGTCAGACCACCAAAAACTGAACCACCAATAATGATTCCATGGTAAGCAAAATCAAATTCAGGCGAAAATAAATAGGTCAATGAGCAATTTCTGACCCACCCAGTCTGCAATTTTACTGGACTTAGATTTTCAGTATTCGAGATGGGCATGGGCCCAAAAGTTTGGACTTTTTAATTTATCAGGCTGGGCTTGGACCTAGCCCAATCTTTTCTCAACCTCAACCTCAGCCCAACCTTTTATTAGAATCTTAAAAAAAAAGGCATGAAAATATTCAAAATACCCATACAGTTACACTTTTGACCAAAATGTTTATTTAACCCTTTCAATCTCTTTTCTAAAATTGATTTATTTTTCAAATTTACCCTCAAATGTAAAGATGCAACTTTAAATTCTCTATCTTTTTGTTGTTATAAAATTTTATTGTTTTTTTATGTTGAAACCAGCCTTAGTAGTAATTGATGGATATTTTGGACATTTTTGTGTCTCTTTTTAAAAGATTCTAACAGAGGGATTTACTTGCAATTATGTCAAAAAGTTTAGGGGAGATGATTATAATTATCAAACTTAAAAGGGGAGGTTTCAGCAATTTGCTTTACTTTTTTTTTTTTTTTTTTGTATTGTGTACTTGCTCATTATTTTCTTGTTCTTGGTTTTGTTAGTTCCATACAACAATTTCATTAAATGCAACTCCATAATTGGAGATTAGTTGTTCTCTACTATTCATGATCATTTTTCTTGGATCCAAGAGCCAATCAACAACTCTTTACACCGTTGACATTAAAACCAAACCCAGCTAAACAACTTTACATCTGGATCATTGACATGCAGATGACCCTTTATTTTAGGGTAAATTACATATTAGTACTAGTTTTTCAAAAGGTGCCATTGCATTACCTAAATTTCAAAAGACTACCAAATTTAGTACCTACTGTTAATAGTTCGTCTATTATCTGTAGCATGTGACAACATATGACTTATTTTTTTAAAATGCCAAAACTACCCTTTTTAATATTATTGAGACCATTTTACTTAATTGTCTTCCTTGATGACTGCAACTTCCTCAACAACAATGGTGGTCTAAACCCCCCCCCCTCCCCTGTTATGGATTAAATAACTGGAAAAAGGATTACAAAGATGACAGTCTAAATCTCTTTCCGAGAATTCAAATACTGCAATACCAAGTTTTAAAGTTTCAGATACTAAAATGAGACTAGCCCCAAATTACAGGTAGTAGTAATATTCAATTTACCCTTTATTTTAATGTCCATTAATGAGCATGGGCTATTACCAACAATCAATCAGTGAAGATGGAGCAGCCCAGAAGCCAGTCCACACTTCTGAAGATTTTCTGTTTCAAGAGGATCTCAGCAAGTGGCGAGAGTTCTGTACAAGTGGAGACTGTTTTAATGTAACGGCCTGAGTGGGATATTATCTCTCCTCTCTCCTCTCTCCTCTCTCCTCTCTCCTCTCTCTCTCTC
The DNA here is from genome assembly GCF_055504915.1 of Nelumbo nucifera. Taxonomy (NCBI): domain Eukaryota; kingdom Viridiplantae; phylum Streptophyta; class Magnoliopsida; order Proteales; family Nelumbonaceae; genus Nelumbo; species Nelumbo nucifera. The sequence continues at coordinate 99,778,183 of NC_142651.1, forward strand.
TCTCTCTCTCTCTCCAACTCTCCCTCCCTCGTCGCGTGCAAACTCCAACCTCCTTTCATCTTTTGCTCACGTAAACGCACCGTCCACTGGTTTCTGTCTATCTTTCTAGTTTCTGGACTTCTTGTATAAAACTAATCAATCAATTTCTTCACAGCTTCAACCAAACCAACTGCTGCTCATACCATCCTAAGAAATCCAGAACATTGAGAGGACAGTAAGGCCTAACTGATGTCCTTGATGGGTTTTCTTCCCAAGTTGGAATGCCTTTGGAATGCAATAAATGACCCAAAGAAACGGAAATCATCTTGCCATTTCAGAGTTTGGTTTAATGGAAAAGATAAGGATGGTTGTCACAATTCAACTTATCAGTTTTCAGCTAAGGCCTAACTGTTTCATTTAGTTAATGCATGATCCTCAATTGCTTCAAGCAACAATTAAGTGTATTTTGGTAATTGCAATGGTCTCTCCTATATTTTTTGACATAGTTGCAATAGACCCTTTGTTAGAATCTTCAAAGACGACATATAAAAATGTCCAAAATACCCATGCAGTTGCAGTTACTACTGAGGTTGGTTTCTACGGATAAAAAAAATAAAAACTTTATGAACAACAAAAAAAATGAGAATTTGAAGTTGTAGCTTTACCCTTGAGCGATTGATATAAACGATGAGTTTGAAAAATAAATCAATTTCAAAAAAGAGAACGGAGAGGCTTGGGGTAGTGGTTGATATGAATAAAAAATTTAGAAAAATAAACATTTTGGTCAAAAGTAATTGCATGGGTATTTTGGACATTTTAGTGCCTCTTGCTAAAGGATTCTAACAAAATGGGTCCACTTGCAACTATGTCAAAAAGTACAAGGGAGGTGATTACAACTACCAAACTCCATGGGAGGTTTCAACAATTTGCCCAAAGAAAAGAAAAGAAAATGAACTTTTAGAGAATATGTATTGATAGTTGACTGCAACCAGCAATTTCAAACAAACAGAAAAATTCTTGTTTTGCTGTCATGGAGAATTATTATCAGTTGCTCTTCGTAGATGTGAGTATGAACCATCAAACACAGCTTGATTAAACACTACATTCATGTGCCCCATCACATTGTTTTGAATGATTAAAGTGAACCAATCAAAATATGATTGACAAGATTGGGATTTCTTAACCTATCAAACATGTTTGTCAGTTTCACTAAAATTTCACAAAATTTTGATTGATTCCATGTGAGGCCAACAAAATCAAATTAACCAGATTTTGTGTTTCAAGATTTTTGGGCAAAATTTTGAACCGTTACTGGAATCTAATGCCTTGTTTGGTGGTATTTTATGCTTTGTACTTTCATATAAAGTACATAGTATATTTTTGGTTTCATATGAAAATTTTTCAAAAACATATTTTTCAAAGTAAAAGTAAATGATGGTATTTGGGTACAACAAAATGTTTTATACATGTATATGCCATTTGGTATCATATATAGATGTCACGTGGTATTTGAATGTAAATCAATAATTTGGGGATGCCATATAACGGCATAGAAGAATGTCATGTGGCACCTAAAAGGTAAGTTAACGATATTGCATGCCTATGCTTTCACGTGGCATTTGTATATGCTATCACATGGTGGGGTGTATAAGTATTACACATGTGATTGATACACGTTTTAGAAAGTATAAAGTATGCCAGAGAGTCAAAAAGCATGAAGTATCAAAAGCTGATTTCGTGCTTTTCGTGTTTTTTATATTTTTACTTTATGTTTTTTAAAGTAAAAAACACCCCAAACAAACACGTTTCAAGACTTTTCTTATTTTCTTAGACTTTCAAATGTACTACCAAACAGGGCCTAATTTTAGATGAAAAGTAATTCCTAGAAACAGAAACAAGTACATTTACTTTAATTGTCTTCTAAAAGATAAAGTTTGTATCAAAATTTTGAGAAATATGGCATAATTAACTGATTGAAATTGCCCTTAAGGCCAAACAAGCCTAGCCTCCCATCTGCGGATGGGCTCACAGACTTAAAGGAAAATTTCAACTATCATACTAATTGTGTAGCCCAGCCCAACACGGTTTGGGCACTTGTGGGAAGTTATCCTAGCCAACCCATATGCAATGGAGGCCTATAAGAGGTCTGTGCATGTGAATTTTGTCCTGTATCTCAATGCTCAAAGCTGAAAGCAACTCCTGGAAGAAACCTCAAAAGAAAACGGCCATGTTTAAGCCCATAACCTCACTCTTTTGTTTTGTGCTTCTATAAATGGAGACCAGTTGAGAAGTTCTGACTAAGCTCTTTCTGTTGTTTCAAGGGGTTCACCTTCACCAACACAAAGAGCTTCATCAACCCCACAAGAATGGTAATTCATATAACCATTCATACCTTGGCTTTTGCCTTTGGCCTTCTAGGTACCATACACCAACTTCCATTTCTTCCAATTGAATTTGATCTCTTTTAGAAATCATTTTGCTTCTCTCTGATGGATCTTCTGTATTTTTCTGTTTCAAAAGGTAATATTGTATCATTCATGGTGTACCTGGCTCCAGTGTAAGCTCCATGATACTAATCACTAGAGTTGTTTTGAAAAACAGTGCAAATTTCCAATAAACTGGTGTTTAATCTGTCTTTTGTTTTCCATTATAGGCCCACCTTTTATAGGATTTATAAGAAGAAATCCACAGAAGGATTTCAATCAATACCATATGTGGTAGCATTACTGAGTGCCATGTTATGGATATACTATGCGATGCTCAAGAACGAAGGAGCTATGCTTGAAACCATTAATGGCATTGGATGCAGCATAGAAGCCATATACATAACCATCTACCTGGTTTATGCACCCAAGGAGGCAAGGGTGGGTTGCTCTTCCTTCCTTGTTATTCATTATTTGATGCCAATTCTCAGTTCTCACAGACAAATTCATTACTCATATAGCAAAAACTACTACTATATTGACATGACACCCATGAATTGTTGGGTTTGTGGTTTGGTGGATCAACAGAGATGGTTATGTATACCTAGAGAGATGATGGGTTTGGTGGGTCAACAGAGATGACTGTCCATGATCCCTAAAACAAATTTTTTCTTTCTTTTTCTTCTTAATTCAATTATTGGGTTTGTGGTTGTTCTCCAAATTATTAGAGGTGTTTTGATGGCCTTTCCAGGTCTTTACATTGAAGCTGCTACTACTTTTGAATGTTGGAGCCTATGGACTGATCTTACTGTTAACCTTCCTACTTACCAATGGTTCAAGGCAAGTTATGGTTGTGGGATGGATCTGTGCTGGCTTCTCCATCAGTGTATTTGCTTCTCCTCTTAGCATCATGGTACTACTACCACTTATTTTCACCAATCTTTCATTCATTAACTCTTCAGCAAAACACTTGTTTGAATTAGGGTTGTAAATGGGTTGGATTATTCAGATTGAATCACCAGTTGCTAAAAACTGTTGATTATGGTTTCAGAGGCAGGTGATCAGAACAAAAAGTGTAGAGTTCATGCCCTTCTTATTGTCCTTCTTCCTCACCCTCTGTGCAGTCTTGTGGTTCTGCTATGGTTTGTTGAAGAACGATTTATATATAGCAGTAAGTCTAGCTGAGCCTACAGTTTTGTATGTATTATGACTGATCAACAGATGAAGGAAACATTGCCAAGACTTCAAATATAATTGCTGATTAAGTGTATCTCTCTGATGACTAGATACCAAATGTGTTAGGATTTGCATTTGGAATCACTCAAATGATCCTCTACATGGTCTACAAGGACACAAAAAAGGACTTCAAATGTGAAGTGAAGCTGCCTCAGTTGAACCCCAACATCAATTCCATCACCACAGAAGAACTGAAGGCACAACCAAGAGGCGATCAACCACAGTACAATGAAGCGAACCGCCAGATGGGCAATGCCGCACCGGCCGAATTCAATGTGTAGAACATCCATATATGCAAGGAAGATCTGAAATATATAGAGCACCTCCATGGGGTGAGCAAAGCAAGAGCTATAACAGTGGGTTTGATGGATGAATACAAGGGGAATTGCCTACTAGCTTGAATTTTTTACACCTTCACCATACAGTTGCTTATTCTTTTCCAAGTGGGGTTGTTCGTTTCCTTCCATCCATCCATCTTCCCACAACAAATGTGCTCCAAGGGAAGAAGAAATGCCTTTTAGAGCTACAAATCAAAAAGAAAAGAAAAAACCTAACAGAAAGCACTAGATGAATAAGTGCTAAAGCCCTAAAAGCTTTTCTCTTTTCTTTTTCTGTTAAATTTGATCAAATTCCCAAAGGGTGCAAGTATAAATGATTATAGTAACCAAATTATCAATGCCTCATTATTGTGCATTTATGGTGTCATTTTCTTCTGTTTATAATGGGATTGTGTGAATCCATAAACCCGGAAAGTCATCAAGCCATGTTTGGTAAAAATCTGGAAGCAGCTCAGTCAGTGCAGTTCAATCACCCCAAAAGCCCTCCCAAATGAGATTTTTATTGAATTCGCATTGGCTCCTCACAGCACATCCCAACCGGGTTCTATTGTCTTCTCAATAAGGAGGGCCAATCGATGCAAATTTTGAAATATTGTAGGGACAGTTTTGTCCCATAAAAAATAAGCACTTATTCAATAAGTGATTAAAATAAATAGGCCCAAAATTGCTTATTTTTTAAGTATTTATTCTGGACTTTTTTTGTCAAACATGAATAAGCACTTATTGTCCAATCCCACCACTTATTTTAAGTATTTATTCAAATAAATACTTAAAATAAAGGATTTTCGGCTCTAATAACCCTTGTATTTTGCCAAAAAAAAACACTTTTGTTCTTGTAATTTGAGGATCTCATTTTTCATTATTTTATTTGATCTTAAACGATGCAAGGGACGACATTACAAATGTCATGTTTCTGCTTATGATTGACCTTTTTTCAAAGTCTGAGATCTAAATTAGCCCCTCCAAAAGGGCAAAAGTAGTATTTTCACAAATTACAAGAATTGTTATCAAAAGCCGAAAATCCTTAAAATAAACGGAGAAGTACAGATACACACGATGCAGAATTCTGAATTCCAGCCCTCCCTATTATTAACCCTCTCCCCCTATAAACTACATCCTGCCCGTGAATTTGGCATCAATTCACGGTCAGGATGCATTCCCCTTGTACTTTGGAACCATAAAATTCTGATCTGGGCTGATTCCTCATTCTCCCTGAAATAAATGGTACCAAACAGTCCCAACCAGCCTACTTTCCAGGGTTTGCATCTCCCCACCCCACCAGGGCCACCACAGACTTGCCCCTCAAAAACGTCCCACGAATCCTAGGCGTGACGCGTGTCATGACACACGCGCACTAGGATGACTCGTGCGGTCTCTATTTCACGCCGTTTGTATCACGTTCGTTAATTCCTCCTCGCCCAAAAGGGCTTTTGCTCCCATTCTGGGTATTATTTCTCCTATTCTACTATGAACTAAAACCCTTGGCGCCCCCTTTCATAACCCACCCACCGGAGATAAACTCTTTCGAGTTCCGTCGGCCATACAAACGACGAGAAGGTAAGCATTCTATAATGGAGGGAAGTAAGTGCCACTGGTTTTCTCGGTGCCCCCTAACTACTACGCTTACTTCCCTTCCAACGATAGCGTCGCTGGTTTTCTCAGCAAAATGCTTAGCACTGGATTTAATGTTGTTGGGTTCAACTAGATGTTGTTGCCGGTGGCCACAGAGCTGGAGTGCATAGTCATGGATTGGCTTGGCAAGATGCTTAAGTTCCCCAAGTCTTTCCTCTTCTCTGGAAACAGTGGTGGTGTGCTACAAGGGACTACCTGCAAAGCCATCCTGTGCACTCTCACAGCAGCCAGAGATCGGATGTTGAACAGAATTGGTAGGGAGAACATAGGGAAGTTGGTGGTTTATGGATCAGATCAGACCCACTGTGCACTCCAGAAAGCTGCCTAGATTGCAGGGATCTTTCCAAACAACTTCCATGCCGTTGCAACGAGTAAGGCCACCTCATTGGGGCTGGCCCCCAAATCTCTTCGGTCTGCAATCCAAGCAGATATACAAGCTGGGCTCATCCCATTATTCCTCTGTGCTACTGTCGGTATTACATCATCGACAGCCGTCGACCCAATTGCTCCTCTATGCGTAGTGGCCAAAGAGTATGGAGTTTGAGTTCACATCGACGCAGCATACGCCGGAAGTGCATGCATATTCCTAAGTTCAGACACTTCATCAATGGGGTAGAGGATGCAGACTCGTTCAGTTTCAATGCACACAAGTGGTTCTTCACCACTCTCAATTGCTATTGCCTTTGGGTCAAGGACCCTAGCGCCCTTGTTAAGGCCCTGTCAACCAGTCCTGAGTATTTGAGGAACAAAGCTACTGAATCAAAAAAAGTGATAGACTACAAAGACTGGCAAGTAGCCCTCAGTCGTCGATTCCGAGCCATGAAGCTCTGGATGGTGCTTCGGAAGCTCTAGATGGTGTGGCCAACCTAAGAAATTTCCTTCGGACCCACGTGAAAATGGCTAAGAAGGTAACCATGGACAAGAGGTTTGAGATTGTGGTGCCGAGGAATTTCGCGATGGTATGCTTCCGGCCGCTACCACCGCCGGTGAAGGATCATGAGGATGAGACGCTCAGGCAATCGTTAGAGTTGGAACGTGCAAACGAGATCAACCGTAAGTTGCTGGAGTCGATCAACTCGGTTGGGTGCATATACATGACGCATGCGGTGGTTGGGGGTGTTTACATGATCAGGTTCGCTGTTGGTGCAAGCCTTACGGAGGACCGCCATGTGAACTTGGCATGGAAGGTAGTGTAGGAACATGTAGAGGCCATTCTCAAAGCGTGCTGATTAAGGTGGCGACCCAGGAAAAAATAAAAGAAATTAATTACTTGGGTTCATTAATTTTGTTCGTATTCATCATCTGTAATTTTTTTTCTTAAATTTCTTTTGTATCTATTAAATCATCTACATCGAATTGTTTCTACTATGAAATTATCAAATTATTATTGATTTTACAATAACGATTCAGTTAACAGTAGAATAGGAGAAAGTACTTGGAATGGGAGAAGAAACCCTTTTGGGCGAGAAGGAATTAACGGACGTGATACAAACGGCGTGAAATAGAGATCGCACAAGTCATTTAATGCGCGTGTGTCATGACACGCGTCACGCCTAAGTTTCGTGGGAACGTTTTTGGGGGGCAAGTCTATGGGTGGGGGGCAGATGCGAACCCTACTTTCCATTTCCATAAACCAACCCATGACGTCCATCATTGGTCATTGCAAGTAACACAGCCTAGACCAAAGCCCAAACTCAACTCCCAAAATACCCTACTTAAAACGCAAATTGAACTCAAGGGCCAAGAGGCCCAATACAACTCCGGCCCAACAATTCATTCTCTCTTCTTCTTCTTCTTCTTCTTCTTCTTCTTCTTCTGCTACTTGTACGAATTACTCGCTATCCTTGTTTCTTTTTTTTGGTTTTTGTCGAAGTTTGTGGAGATGAAGAACCGAAAATCGGAAGAGTACAACGGGAACGGAGAGAATGTTAGCAGCTCGATCTCGAACTCAATCAATAAGAAGAAGAAGAAGAGGCTGGGAGGAGGAGGTTTGTCTCTCGAAGCGTTCGCGAATGCGAAATCCAAGAGCATAGACTACAATCCAGCCCTTATCAGTAATTATTTCCTGCTAAACCCCTGCTTTTTATTATGTAATTCCGTCATCTTTGTGTTCTTCAATTTTAGGGTTTTTTTTTTTTTTCCAAAATCTCTTTTCCCCCTTTTTCTTTTATTACACTTCTTGCTTCTGTTTAATAGGGTTTTAAACTGAAATGGTGAGTGGTGAGGAACCTTTAAGACTGAACTGTCTAAGTTCGTTAAAATCCCTATGAATTGAAAATATAGTGGATTTAGAGACCACATAGGTGGAACCCAACATCGAACTCGATATCATTTCAAACTAATCAAAATACTAGATATCATTTCAAGATTTTAGGGCTTGTAAGCAACAGCCTCCTCAATCCTGATTGCGACCTTTCAGCAGAGGACCGCCTAGTCATAGAGACTTCAAGTGTCATGTACAAAAATGGATTAATTGTTATTTGATTAGTTCATCGCATTAAAAGTGACCCAGACCCAGATTAAAATGATTGTTCTTACAATTAACAGTTCAAAGAATCAAAGATAGGACATAAAATAGGTAGAAAGTATGAAATGCAACTTCAATTGAGGATGCGAGAGGAGCTGCAAGGTACTCATTCCAGCAATATGGTCCTCACTCCAAACCTTGTTTAATATGCTAGTGCTGTCACTTGAGAGGCCATAATATTTTGCTGGAAAATCAATATACGATCCTCAATTGCATTGCCAGTCTGTTTTGATTATGCATCAAATGAGACCATCTTTACCCAGTGGAGTTACAAACCTGCAATAAGTTGGTAATAGGATGTACAAAGTGCAATAGATGGTAGCAGCATGGGCAATCGGTAGCTTTAATAAGTTGGTAACTAGGTGTACCATTTATTCATGTTGCTACAACCTATTGTAACTGAAATATAGTTCGTCAACTAACCAATGTAGACTATTCTGAACATCCACAGATATTGCCTTCGGTGTTTTAAAAGGTGTGGGAGGTGTACACCTGGAGCAATTGCCCCCAAAACGCCCTGCGGTGTATGCCAGAAGTGCTGATACCTCTGAGGTGTACGCCTCATATGCCTTTTTCATGAGGCATGCACCTCATTCACATTTCATATAAAAGGACAGAAAAAAAATAAAGAAAGAAAAAAATGGAAAAAAAGAAAAGGAAAAGAAAGGGAAGGGAAAGAAAAAGAAAGAGAAGAAGAAGAAGAAAAAATAAGGGGAAGGAAAGTGGGCCGGAGGCAAAGCCCCTAGGCCCCCTTGGCTGGGGGGCCATCTATTGCCCCCACATTTTAAAACGCCTCATGCCTCTAGGTGGTGGTCGCTTTGTGTCACGCCTCCGCGTTTTAAAACATTGATTGCCTTACGTTAAATGATTGTAATCTTTAGACATTCTGAAAGCCTGGGATTGTTCTTTTTTGGAATACTGGTCCACTAGTTGAATCATCTAGATTAATTAGTTTCCAGCTTTTTATCTATTATTGCCTATTTATGAAACTTTCCCTTATTTTCAGAAAAGCAAAGAGAGTTCTACAACAATGCAAAATATGTGAAAAGGTACAAGAAGTTGATGAAGCAGCAAAATGGAACAGACAATCAGCTTTCTGCAGCGACAAATTTACTGGAGGTATTAATACTTATTTTTTGCAGATTATCTGCTTGTTATCTCTTTGTATTTGTAGTTTCTCTGGTTATTAACCTTTTTCTATTATTTTCTGCTAGTATTTGTATAACATTTTTGTAAGCTTTTCATGTTAACTGCTTATACCAGCTTACCTATCATTTCTCATGTTAACTTTGTGGACATGGGCGCTGATCAAAAAAAAATGTTGACATGGACCATGTCAGAGGATTATATATTAATTACAGAAATCTCTGTTAAAGTCAGTCCAATTTGCGTTGATTTTTAAGGAGGTTGTGAGCTCCTTAATGGCTGAAGTTAAAGTTGGGTTGATTTTTATACACTTGAGTTTTTATTAATTAAATATTGTACCCACTAAAAGACAAAACAATATGTCATTCAATTCAGCTACTTCAGCTGTTATAAGTTTCATTTGGCAGCAAGTGGTTTGCTGATGTCTTAGCAAAACAAGAGGTGGGGAGGAACCAGTTGTTTTGGGCTTAATTGTAACAGTTTTTTGTCTGTCGAGAGTTAAGAAAGTTTACCTCTCCCTGTCTTGTAATTTTTAAATATTTTTAATGAAATTCTGTTATTGATCAAAAAAAGTAGTGTCAATGAAGTCTCTCCATAAAAAATACCAGCTGAGTGGCATGTGCAAGAGGAGGGAGAGGGAGTGAGAGCGAGAGGGAGGGGAGGATGAATCAGTTTTGATGGAAATGCATTTATCATTGTAAAGTGATAAAAATTATGCTTTTAAAATGATTAAACCATTTTAAGATAGCCTCTCCCTTAGTTCTAAAGGGGGGGGAACTCTTATAAATGCATTTATCATTGTAAAGTGATAAAAATTATGCTATTAAAATGATTAAACCATTATAAGATAGCCTCTCCCTTAGTTCTAAAGGACAAAAAAAAAAAAAAACTCTTATAAATGCATTTATCATTGTAAAATGATAAAAATTATGCTTTTAAAATGATTAAACCATTTTAAGATAGCCTCTCCCTTAGATAGATTTTGAAGGGTTTAAAATTTTATTATATTTTAATTATAAATATTATTTTACTATATCTTATTTAACATTTTATGCCTTGTCCCAACTATCTAGGGTTGGGTACATTAAAGAAAATGAAATGGAAAAACAGGATAGCCAACCCCATATGATTGGTGGGATAAGTCTTGGATGATGATGATGATGACATTAATTCTGTGCTGCCATTCCATCCTGTTTAGTGTCATATCTATTGCTAAGTTGTGGACCCTTGAATCATTTCTCTGTACTTCAATCCATGTCCTTTTAACTTGTAATAGACCACTTCTTATTGGTGTTGTAGATGACCTTCTTTATGCATGCCCAAACCAACATAGTTTACTTTTCCTCGTTTTATTTATTTATTTATTTTTATCAATAACTGTGAAATGTATTCATTAAAATTAAGAAGAATTACAAAGCAAGGGGGCTAAACAATCTTAGCTCCCTATAACAGTCTGTGAGCATCAAATACAATTACAATAAAGCCCAAAACAAAGAGGTTGTATTAACCCCTTGCCTAGCTAAACCATCTGTCAGTGAGTTTGCACTTTTCTTAACCCATTTGTACTGAATTTCAACATCCTTAGCCAGCCACTTAAATTTTCGTTTTTCATTGTTGTACTTCCATATCCTTGAGTTATCTTCTTTTAACCAGTTCACCACCACTTCAGAATCTCCTTCAATAATCAGCTTTCTAATTTGCATCTCCTTGGCTCTTCGAACCCCTCTAAGGGCTGCAAGAATCTCAGCCCTCAAGGAATCTCCTTCCCCAATTGGTCCTGAAAACATAGCTAACAGATTTCCATGTTCATCTCTTATTGCTCCCCCTATTCCAGATGGACCTGGATTACCCATATTGCTGCCATCAAAATTTAGTTTAAGAAAGCCATTAGATGGGGGACACCAGCAAGAGAGTGATGCCTTCTTAGCTGAGGCTAATTTTGCAATTTCCTTCCAGTTTTTTACCATCTCATCTACTGAGAAGTCTGCAAACAAGGCCGAAGTTTTCAGCCAATGTATCACCCTAATATGGATTACCTCCAATATTACTTCCAAGGTTCTCTCCTTTTCTGAGAATATCCGTGAGTTCCTCTCCTCCCAAACAGTCCAGCATACTGCAGCCCTCATACATCTCCACATAGCCTTGGCCCTTTTTGTTGGCCAACTAGGCATGAACCTGAATAAACTTTGCACATTCAAAGGGGGGGCCCACCTGCACCCAAATAAAGAAGTACACCATTTCCAAGTGCTTTTAGTAAATCGACAGGAAATCAGTAAATGGTATTCAGACTCACCATCAGCTTTGCAGAGAGTACACCAATGAGGGCACAAACAACTATTGGGCATTTTTCTTTGAAGTAGATCACATGTATTAACTCTTTCCAAGGCTTCCCAATAGAAACTCCCAACCTTAGGGGGTATAGGAAGACACCACGCCTCTTTATCAAGGAAAGACAGACCCAAAGAAGGAGGTTGAGCTAGAGCTTCAAAGAAGGAAGCACATGTGAAAGAACCAAAGGGGGTGAGAGACCAAATTCTATTGTCTATCTTTGTAGGCTCTAAAAAAACCCCTTCAAGAATGGATAGCAAGGATAAGACGTAATCAAATTCTGTGTCCCTAATTTCCCTTCTAAAGCCCAAGTTCCAGCTGAACCCAGAAGTTGAGTTAGAAGGAACAAGGAAGGAGGAGACTAGTTCATTTTTAAGAGTGGAAAGAGTGAAAAGACTCGGAAATTGATCTTTTAAAGGAGTCCCCAATCCAGATATGTTCCTAAAAATTGATGAGGCTACCTGAGTGCAAGTCATACCTGATCCATGGAGAGAACAAAGGCAAAATAGCTCGAATAGCTTTCCAAGGTGTTGCTCTTGTAGTCCTTGCCACAATCCCAGAGTCCCATCCATTGTCTGCTACCCCATGAATGCTGCCCACTATCTTCACCCACAGTTTATCCTTCTCTAGAGAAAATCTCCACAGCCACTTCCCTAGTAGTGCCAAATTCCTACTCCTTATATTCCCAATACCCAAACCTCCTTCCCTCTTGCTCCTACAAACCATCTCCCACCCAGTGTTTTAAAAGCACAAGGCGCAAAAAAGGTGCAAGGGCCATTTTGCGCCTCAGGCGCAAGGTGCAAGGCAAGACGCGTGCCTTTTGAGGCAAGGCACACAATTTAAAAAATAAAGATAAAAATTCAAAAAAATGCAAAAAGTTAAAAATAAAATGCAAAAAATTATAAAACATAATATTAATAAAAATATAAACTTAAGTTTTAAAATAAATGTTTTAAAAAACCTACTATCTAAAATTAAAATACATAAGTATAATAGTAAAGCATATTCAAATGAGAATTTAAAAATGAAATCAAACATATAAAACATTTTCAACCATATAAAACCCACAATCTCTTTTTTTTCTCAATTGCATCAAGTAGCTAATGTGACATTACATTCCTAATTCTACAAGCCACCTTTGTGCCACACCCCTCGAGGCAAGCCCAAACAAGACCGGAGCTTCAAGAATCCCCTATTTGGTAATGTTGTCCATTCATTCATCCTAATAAAATATCTTCTTAAAAGCAATTAAAACTATAAAATTATTACTTTTTATGTGAAAACTAAGAATTTAAGACCCTAACATGGACTTGTTTGGGCTTGCCTTGAAGGGCGTGGCACGGGGGTCTGGGGGCAGAGCTCCTGGCCTAGCCGCCAAACTCAAAAAATAGGAAAAAGCGGCAAATTTTCAAAAGGCACATGCCTGGGCGCACGCCTAGGCGCACCAGGCATGCGCTTTTGAACGGGTTGCACCTAGGACCTGGGCGAGGCGCCTACCCTAAAATGCACCTAGGCTTACCTTTTAAATCACTGCTCCCACCTAACCCTATGGTCCTTCTTCTCCTCCCCCGGCTCCCAAAGGAAATCTCTCATTTGTTTTTCTAACCTGCTAGCCACCTTAGCTGGAATCTTAAAGACTGATAGAAAGTAAATAGGAAGGTTAGCTAGGGTAGACCTAATTAAAGTGATTCTCCCACCAAGAGACAAATAGTTCTTCCAAGTTGCAAGTCTCTTTTCAAATCTCCCCACAATCGGACTCCAAAATTCATCTTTTTGAGGGTTATCTCCCAATGGCAAACCAAGGTAATTTAGGGGCCAATTAGAAACTGCACACTCCAAGATGTCTGTACACTCCAATATCTCCCTCTCCCCCATATTTACCCCCACTAGACAGCTCTTCTCAAAATTCACCTTAAGGTTTGACATTTGCTCAAAGAGTTGTATAGTGAGCTTTAGGTTTCTTATCCTATTTAGGTCCCCTCATTCACAGAAAAGTATTGTGTCATCTGCAAATTGCAAATGAGTGAGTGGCACATTCTCCCTTCCAACTCTCCATCCTCTTATTAAGCCCCTAGAGTCTGCTCTAGAAATTAATCTCCCCAAAACCTCTGCAACCATCGGGAATAATAATGGGGAAAGAGGATCTCCTTGTCTTATTCCTCTCAAAGTTGGAAAGGAATCCACCACTGTCCCATTTATCAAAATGGAATAATGGCATTTCTTGATGCATCCCATCACCCACTTACACCACTTGTCTCCAAACCCAAAGTTGACCATCACCTCCAACAAGAAAGACCAATCCACCATATCATAAGCTTTTTCCAAGTCTAGTTTGCAAACCACCCCTTTTTTCTTGGATCTCTTGAACTCCTCCAAACTCTCATTTGCAACAAGTATTTGATCGGTTATCTGCCTCCCTTTCACAAAAGCTCATTGGTTGTTTGCTATGATTGCTGGGAGCACTTTTCTAATTCTAATGGACAGCATCTTAGTGATGATCTTACAAAGGTTGTTTACCAAGCTGATCGGCCTAGTCCCTTGGGTGACTTGCATTCCTTTTCTTGGGAACCAAGGCACTGAATGTGGAATTTAGCCCCAGGTTTATCATCCTCGAGAATAAAATTTATCAAACACTATCCTTAGGTCCTCTTTTAAAATCTCCCAACAATCCTGATAAAAAGCCATCGTAAAACTATCAGGGCCTGGTGCCTTTGATCTGTTCATAGAGAACACTGCCTCCTTTATTTCTTCCAAATCAAATTTCCTTTCCTGCCATTCCTTTTCTTCCAACTTCAGTGTAGGCCATTCCAATCCTTCAATCCAAACCCTATTGTTTAGGGGTCTTCTAAAGATAGACCTAAAATGATTTGCAAAAGCCCCTGCAATTTCACTTTGATTGAAAATTGTTGCCCCTTCAATCTCCAAACTTGAGATATAATTCTTTCAACTCCTTCCATTTGCCATTGCATGAAAAAACTTGGTATTTTTATCCCCCTCTTTCAACCACTTGCACCTTGACTTTTGTCTCCAACCTATTTCCTCCTGCAAAAGACAGCCCTCTAATTGTTTACACAGATTCCATTTCTGCTCTTTATCCTCTTCTATAAAACATCCCCTCCCTTCCTTACTAGCCAATGCCTCATTTTGAGCAGTCACCATTTGTTTCTTTTCCACTAGTCTCCCAAACTCTAACAGATTCCACTCCTTGATTCTACCCTTCAGATGTTGGAGTTTTTTATGAAACCTCATTCCACTCCATTTCGCTGTTGGATTACTCTCAACTCTCAAGCCACAAATCTTTGACCTTCTTAATAAAACCTGGGTGTTCAAGCCATATGTTTTCAAATCTAAAAGGGGTGGTGCTTGCATTTCTCATCTCCTCCTTACAAATTACTATAGGCCAGTGATCGGATGTCACCCTTGGGAGTGTTCTAGAATTCAAACTTCCCCCATGTTCTTCCCAATCATTTGAAAACAAGAACCTGTCCAACTTGGAACAGATTGGGTTCACTTGGAGATTGGACCAGGTAAAACAGCTATGCGACAATGGGATTTCCTTAAGTCCATAGGCATCGACAAATTGATTAAATTTTCTCATGCTCATGGTTGACCTCTGCCTAGTACTATTTGTTTCTTCCAAGAATCTGATTACATTGAAGTCACCTCCTAAACACCAAGGTCCTTCCCACAAACCCCTTATATCAGCCAATTCTTCCCATAGTTGCCTCCTCTCTCTATAGTCATTCGGTCCATAGGCATTGGTTAACACTCATTCAAACCCATCCTCCACCTGTCTAAACTTCAGGGAAACTGAAAATTGGCCTATCAGCTCCTCCTTACCCTCCAGTACTTCTTTCTTCCACATTGTCACAACACCCCTTGCAGACCCCCATGAGGGCAGAAATGCCCAATTAATCCCCCTACCTCTCCAAACACTTCTTACCCATTTGATATCAAAATCTGCTCTTTTAGTCTCCCGCAAGAGAACTACATCCAGGTCTATTTTCTTAATGGCCTCTTTTATTACTGCTCTCTTCCTAGCATTTCCTAGCCCTCTGACATTCCAACTTATGATCTTCATTCCGCTGTACTCTTGACCCCATATTCCTCTTACCCTCACTTATTCCCTTTCCTCCTGTCCCTTTTAACACCAAGACTACTACCTCCTTCCACATCCTTCATCAATCTTTCCACTTCACTTAATTTTTTTTTCCTTTTAGCCTTAGTTTCTTCTCCCTTTTTTTTGTAGAAACTTTTTTTTTATCAATAACAGAATGCTTTATTAGATTATAAAAATTGTAGAAACATTTTTAAGTCATTTGGATTTTTCACTTTACATCCCAACTTCTGCACAAAAGCTGCCACAGAATCCTCACTAGTCAACTCTCTTTCTTTTGACTTTTTATTCCTCCCTCCTTGTTCTGTTTCCTCACCTTTGTCCCCATTCTCCTTAATTTCTTCTATTCTAATTACCTCTGGCCCTTCCTTCTGTTTATTGCTCCCAACTACTTCCTTTAACAGGCATTCAAGAATTTCCAGAATTCTTTTATTTCCTTTTACTTCTTCCTCACCCTCCCGACCTTCCCTGTCTCCACTGCCATCTCTTGCCCCATCCCCACCTTTTCCTTGTTTTATCACCTATCTAGGTTCTTTCGGATAGGTTCATTTCTGATACTATCCTTTCTAGTATTTCTATTCATCCATCTTAATTTTTGCATTTTTTCCATACTCATTTTTTAGACATGTTTTTTGATTGCCCAACACTTTGCTCCACATTGGTGGCCTTTTCTATACATGCCCAACCCAACATAGTTTACTTCTCCTCATTTTATCACCTATTAGAGACACTCCTAGGTTCTTTCAACTAGGCTCATTTCTGATATTATCCTTTCTAGTATTTCTACTCATCAATCTTAACATTTGCATTTTGCCATACTCATTTTTAGACACTTTTTATTACCCAACAGTTTGCTCCATATTGCTGGCATTATAACTGTGTGATAAGAGTAATGATTTATATATAAATATGCTTATTATGCTATTATGTTTTTACCTTCCAAAACAGTTTAAAATATTAAAAATATTAAAGCATTGACTATTTTTATTAAACTATTTATGACTAAGAATATTTTATAAAGGAAAATACGAAGGAAAGAGTCATTTATAATGATAAACTTGAATTAGGAATGGTTTTAAAGAGAAAAGGATCATATCGAAGCAAATTATTTGGATATCTATGTAAATGTAAATTGAAAACATTATATTCATCTGATTAACAAAGTAAAATCTGTTGAAAACAATACAGAAGATATTAAAGCATTGACGAATATTTTAGGAAATAGTTTGGTAATGTTTTGTGCCAGTAAAGCATGTCATGGAAAAATCAAGAAATATGTCAGCATTCTAAACCATGCTCATATCTAGTGTGTTGCTTTCCAAAATCTGTATGGTTTCACATGCACTGTTCTGGAATGAACCAAAAAATGTAGATGTCTAGTCAATGATAACTCTTGGGTTAACAAGCCAGAAGCTAGGATTGCAAAAGTAAGAGCTTGAATACCATTTTTACATAATCCAAGAATATAACAGGAGAGGAACTACTGAAAGTGAAGTATCTCCAGTTCATTATTGCCATACTGCTCGTTATCTGCAATAACATGTACACCTATTGAGTGTGGATTAGTTTGTACTGTTTGACAGTCAGAAGGAAATTATTTTGTATTTGCCATTACAGGGCCACAATGAAACTGGAGATGGTATCAAGACAATTAAGAAGCAGAAGAATAAATCACAGGGTTTAGAAGAGCTATACAAGAAGAAACATGAGGAGGAAGAGAAGGCAAGGATGGAGAGAGAAGCAATTATTCAGGCAAAGAAGGAAGAGAGAGAAAGAGTCCAAGCTCGTAGAAAGACTCTAAGGGAGAAGATGTTCAAGAAAACACGGTCAGGTCAGCCTGTCATGAAGTACAGAATTGAGTATCTCTTGGAGAGTATTCAGGCTTCTAATAGTTAGGTTCATTATATGCCTTACTGCTTTTCATCCCAAAGTTTTTGGCATCCCAACTGGAAAATCATGTATGAAGTACTCAGATAAGAGAAATAGTTATCACAAGAAATTTATAAACATTCTCTTCTGTTGTCACAAATGATTCAACATTGAAAGCCATGTAGAACATGTAAAGTAAAATCTAAAAACCGAGTCTGAGTGTATAATTAATTACCATTATCCATTTGTTGGAATAAGTGCCACTAAAAACTGAGTACTTATCTCGTGAGGGGAAGGGCACTTGTTACAATAATCCATTTTGCCGAGCACTTTTTATGCGCCAATTCTTCCCCAGTGGCAGTCATGAATAACTTCGACGGGCATTACCAGCTGTGTTGGTTGGTATGGTTCATTTAGACAGCAAAAAACATGGTATGATCAGGTGTTTGATCACACGCTAGTTAGGAGAGACGTTTTCTTCTTTCCTCTTTTTTTTTTTTTTTGGTGGGGTAGGACTTTGGACTCGTAAGTTAGGAGACATTTTCCCAATGCAACATTTATTTATCCCCTCTAATCTTGACTGGATTCTTGAAGCATGTTTCCCCGGTACCAACCATTTAGATTTTACATGTCTATTCCAAGTTTAACCACAGAACTTTGGAAAACAATATACTTTTTTTTCTGGAAAGTGGAAATTAATCATTATTTATTTTTTGTTTTCATTTTATTTGTAAATTGTAATTAAATACAGCTGACAGCTCTACTTCAAACTAAATAATATCGAGAGTTTTGAACGAAAACCACTCTAAATGTTAAACTAGTTTTAAAAACTTTGTACTTGGAAGTGAACTTTTAGGGTCCATTGACTCCATTTGGTTTATAGGAAAAGGGGTCTAGAATGGCCCTTCCAATTTCAACTGTTTGATTGAGCAAAATCATCATCTATTTGTGAAATGACATTCCCTCATTCTCATTTAAACCAAACAGGCAAGGAAATAGACCAACCATTCCGGTTCTGAGTGATACTGATTCCAATCCTGACTGCAAACCAAAGAAACCCTAGTGCTTCAAAATTCAAATGCTATGGAAAACTAAACTAAATTGAATCCGTTCAGCATGTCTTCCAACCGTACCCCATTGGATGCATGGATTACCAATAGCATACTTTCACTGAACAAGATGCATGGATTACCAATAGCATACTTTCACTGAATATCAGAAAAAGGATGATAAACAACAGTAGGATAAGCATTCAAATGAAATTTGAACAGGTGCTAATACTCAGAAGTCAGAATAGCTTCGGGTGCAGCGCTCACAATCTTTGACGGTATTTCACACTTTAACTAACTGAAAAATGAATTACAACTCCCCCTTTCTTATTAGAATAGTGAAACGAAGAGTAATTCCGATTAAAAAAAAACTATTCAATGGCCTACATCTCTCTAGTCCAATCCCACCTGAATTCAACTTTGAATAACGCTTCTTTTTATCACTAGTCTAAAAACAGTCCCGGTTTAGGAAAAGATTAACACAACCTAGGGTTTGTTTGTTGAGGTGACTATTTTGAGCTTAAATGTAAACCTCACCAAATGTCAATGAGAACGCGATGCATATTCTTTCGCCTTCTGCGATATTATGCTACTGATGCCAAGGGCTCAATTGATTCTTTCTCGGTATAAATATAGAATTGGCTATTGTGGAAGAGCCCATCATCCCTAGCAGTTCCAAGTTTTCTGACTGAACAAACCCATTATCACGCCACACGGGCCAACCCATGGCTCTAGAGAAATATAGCCTGGGCTATTCCATCTTGCCTGAAAATGGGAAAATGAATGTCTAGGAGCTCGTAGAGTCGAGATGTCCACTTGGCGGCATTGAAGACTCGCTAGTTGGCTCAGATTCAGTGTTTGGCTCACTACTGTTTTCAGATGTTCCTTGGATCATCTCTTCTGCTGGCTCCACGTCAGTGTTCTTATTATCTTCATCAGCCTCCTCAGCCTCTGCCATTTCTTCATCCTCACTACCTACCATAACTTGAACCCCATTTTGGATTTGGTTGGAATGCGGTTGGCTCCCTTCGATTCCTCCTTCAGGTTCTTCAGATTTTTGTGTAATCGTTGATGGATATGGATCGGTAGAAATTGATAGAGTTGAGGTCACCAGTAAATTCTGCAACACAGAAGAAGAAATCATATATGATGTTAACCCAGAATGCAAAGTGTGTGTGGTGGGTGATGGTGTTGTATACAAATAGGTTTCATAATAAAGTCAAATGAGAGAGAATAGAGTAAGATGGTTTGATCACATGCATAGAAGACCATCTACAGTACCCTATAAGAAAAAGCATTCTTTTGCGATTTGAAAGGGCTAATGGGCTAGGGCAGACAAAAAAGAACATGGGTTTTAGTAATAAATAAATGAGTTCAGCGCTCCTAATTTCACAATGAATATGACACTAAACAGAATGGAATGGTAAAACAAGAATCATATAGCCGACCCCATATAGATGGGACAAGGCTTCAAGGCTTAGATGATTATGATGATGATGATAATGATGAATCAGGTCAAATAAGGCAATCCCCTACATGACCCCAACTATTTTTGCCACACGGAAGAATTGCGAGACAATTGATGGCCTAGCAGAAAGACCTACTGAATCAACCATCTATCCAATCCAGAGTCCACATTAGCCCTATACACAACCCTTGCAATATAGCATTGGCCAACCAAATATAATTATATAAGCTTTCAACTTTTCTTAATATAATATGTTGCCCATAAAAAAATCTTATTTTGAAAACTAGATATAGAAATTTAGCCCCAAAATAAATTTCTGATTCATTTAGGCTGTTTTTTTTTTTTGGTGGAAAATTTAGGCTGTGTTTGGTTTAAATGAAAATGTAGGGAAAGGAAGGGAAATCTATACAAAGCTTGTACAGGTTTCCCTACCTTCTCTTTCAAGCCAAACACAGCCATAGGGAAACTGACCAAATGACCTGATGATGCAGGTAGGCTGAGACTATATGCAGCAAACGCTCAAAGTTACTGGTTAGTTCCATTATCCAGTCTACATCTCCCAACTCTCAAGTCCCCAGATAGGGGAAGCAACATTGGGTAATGCCTTGTTAACAATGTAATCCTTTTACATAAAGATGAAACTTGAACGTTATAAGCAAAAAAAAATACTGTATAGCAAGATAAATTGTGATAAATGCTGCCTGTCCTATGTGCAAATTATAGATCTATCACAAATTTACCAAGGTGCATGATTTCATGATGTTCACGACACCTCAGAAACAACATGACATAATGTCTGAACTCTGATATGTACAGAAATCCGCAGTTCTGCACCTTCTTCTCAATGTATTAAGACAATTCAGAATTGCATTGCCAAATCACCAGCTCAAGCACACAAGATTGAAATTTTTTTCAAAAGCATTGACAGTTCTGAAGGAACTAGTTGTGATGAAGAATATTGGAGTAAAAATTGATCATGGTAATTTAGATGGACATTACAAATGGCATCGGCTGGCAATGATTTTGATCAACAAGATTTTCCCCAAATCAATTAGATCAACAAGGCTGCAGCTAAAAAAAATTCTAAATAAGAGGCACATGGGCAATTTGATGGTATGCACTTTGAGGATAAAAGAAAGCTACCACATGAGGTATGCGTTTATAAACATGGATAGCATAATTATTGATATATTACTGTTGAAATAGAATATAGAAGAGGCAAGGCATATTCTACCCATCAGGCCAGAGTCTATGAATTGACACTGAAGCATGTTTATTCCCCCATCCGCCATCATCTTAAGATATACTTGGCAATGGGATGAAAATGAATTATGCCAGTTCATGACTTGCTTGTGGAATTGACTGAAACCAAATACTTAATCTAGCATACATATTTTCCCTTCAACTAAATTTTCCAAAACAGAGTACCAGGCCAAAGGATCCATAAAGATCCATGACTTGTAATACGTCGGGAAGGAAAAGTACCAATTTGCTTACATTATGGCTATAAAGGCATGCAGGGTGCCACAAAAGGCATTCCTTCAGGGAGTTAAAAGTAATTGAAAAGTACCAACTCCTGTTGGCAAGGAAAAATGGAAACAATATCAAAATAAAGTCCCAAGGGGCATTATCAAAGCTACAACTACCCTTCTTGGAAAAGATAATAATCTATTGTAACCACTAGCATTTTATTTATATTATAAGATTGTTTCCCATAAACTGGTTAACCAGCAGCCACTTTAACACAAGGAATTGTGTTAATGTTCAGTTCTGGAGAAAGGAAAACATATAATCAAAAGAAGGATCAGAAGTTAGATTCAAATTGCCAATACTGTTGCCATTACTTGTGTGTGTTAAACAATTCCCAATCTATAATTCCACAATAATCACTCCAAGAAAAAAATTGTCTGCTAACAAACCTTTTCTAAAGCTAGAGCAAGTTTCGAGAGGTTCGGATATATACTTCTTGCAGCCAGGAGAATCTGCTCAACACCAAAACAAAAGGAAAAATAATTTCACTCGTACAATCACATTAAAAGTGTAAAATTTCTGAAAGCTAAAGCCTAAAGGATGACTAGCAGATAGAAATCCAGAAACTCTTCAAAGTACTAAAAATGCAACTCTAAAAAAGGAAAAGAGAACAAAAACAAGATGAAAAAATGTGCAAAGATATCCGCTGATTCAGATAAGTGTAAATGAATTTTCTGGATGCTATGTTTCAAGGATATCCACTGATTCAAAAAAGTTTTTGGGATACGGCATGTGGATTCAACTTTTTTGTCTTCAAGGATATGTTTCAAGCTTTGTTTTAATCCGGTTGGAAAGGGAGAGAGACCTTTTGAAGTGAAGGATTGGAAGCAGATCAGGCTGATGGTATCTACTGGTTTTTATGTCGCAGTTTGGTTACGTCTTTCTTCTCAGAGTTTTCTCTGGTCAGGTGTGTTGACTCTGGTGAAAGCTTATGGGAGAGGGTGGTTTACAAATATGTATTTTGGATATCTGAAGATGGGTAGTTTTGTTTCTGTTGCCATTGTTTGGTGATATCTTATCAGACTCCTAGTTTGCATCCTTTTTTTCCTTTTAATGAAATTTTATTTTACTTGTCAAAAAAATTCTAGATGCTATTTCAAAACCTAAATCAACTTCAACATCACACTTATGGCATCGTATATAATAGTGAAATTTATTGTTGAATTCTTAACCATATGAGAAGAAATAGCATTGAGTGCAAATGTTGAAATCACCTCACAGAGTCTCTGAAGGGTAAATGGAGGACCTTCTACAAAGCTAAGAAGAGCTGCAAAATAGAACACTAACATGTATTACTTATTGACAAACCAAGGGAAATATAAAGGGGAGAAAAATGCCATTTACATTTAAACATTAAATATAAGCATGCAAAAAGCTTAAACTAATGGACTAAGACTAGCCCTAGACAATAAAACTTGCAAGCCCATAGAAGACCAAAGCACTTCTCTCTAATGCTTTATTTTTGACAGTTGGTGTGATGCTTTATTAGATGATAAAAGAAATGAATTAGTACATATATTACAAAGAATGCCAAGCATCCCTGTAATCAGACTTGGAAAAGCCACCTACCTTAAATTATGGTACTTTATTACAAATTGCCCAAAGCAATTGTTCCCTATTTACCCCTTGTCTGGCCATGGCATCAACAAGGAAGTTAGCTCATCTATAGGTCCACTAAAAGCTAGCTTCCAATTCCATTGCTAGAGCTCTTAATTCTTTAACATGAGCTTCGTTTGCTTTGTTATCAAGTTTACCACAACTTTTGAATCTCCCTCAACTACACTTTTCTTTTCTTTACATTTAAGGATCTTCCCTATCTTAGGCATTGCAGCATGGCTAACAACTGTCCTTGGGGAAATTCCATTACCTATAGAGCCTGAATACAATGCCAATATGGATCCACCAAAAGGTCACCCTTTTTTGGTATAAAGTAGCTTATTCTCAGACACAAACCTGTGTTTTCATGTTTGTCAACCTGAGGTTGTACTATCACACCAAGCAATGGGCCAATGGCCCCACCAATATGGATCCGCCATTATCTTTAAAAATTCCTCACCATTGCCCAATGCTCCAAGATTTCCCAAACTGCAGCCATCAAAATTTAGTTCAAAAAAGCCTTCATTTGGCGCGATCCAATGCAAGGAAGCAGTAGCCCCATGGAAAGAGGTAGTCACCACCATGATCTGCTTCCAGTTTTCTCCCCTTGGATCAGGTATGGTCTTAACTCAGGTAATCGAATAAAATTTTGGGAACAACATTGGGTTGGGGACTCACCTCTGATGGACCAATTTCCCTCTTTGTTTGCTCTGTCAGACTTGAAAAATGAACTCATCTCATCTTTCTTAAGTCCTTCAGAATCTACTTCTGGTTTTGGGTGAAACCTAGGCCTGAGAAGGGGAATTAGGGATACAGACTTAGGCTGCATTTTGTCTCTGTTAGCCATCCTTGAAAATGTTTTCTTGGACCCTAATAAGGACATCAGATTTTGGACCCCTTCCTCCTCAGGTACTTTCTCTTGTGCTTCGTTTTTTGAGACCTGAACTCAGCCTGCTGTTCCTCTTGGGTTGTCCTTCCCGGTTAAAGAAATTTGGAGCAAGCCCATTCTTCCTCGGGTTGGTAGTTTTTGTTGGGAAACTTTCCTGGAAAGATTTAACACAAATGACCTGCTTCAGAAAAAGAGACCCAATTCTTTTTTACTTCCTAATTGGTGTACTCGTTGTAACGTTGATGGGGAAACTGGTTACCACCTTACGGTTACTTGTTCGACCACTAAAACTGTATGTTAGTGGGCTTTCTCCCTCTTTGGGTGTATTTGGAATCCCCCATGAGCATCCAAAGTTTTTCTCCTTCGTTTTTCAGATGGCCTAAGAAGAGAGAAGATTATGTGGAGAAGCATTAGGGCAGCAGTGTGTTGGTCCCTGTGGGAAGAAAGAAACTCACGAATTTTTTCAGACAAGGAAAGAACCCTAGAAAACTTATTAGATCTAATACTTTTAAGGGTAGCCCACTAGCTGAAATCTATGGAGCAGTTCTCAATTTATTCTGTGGCTGACTTGTTAAGAAATTGGAAAGAGATAGCTACCTCTGCCCAATGTAAGAGGACTCTTAGCCCCTCTTGGTCCCCTCCTCCCTCTGGATTCATAAAACTGAATTTTGATGGTAGTAGCTCAAAGAATCCAGGGCCTTCTGGGATTGGGGGAGTGTTCAGGAATGAGGATGGGATTATTACTGCCATGTTTTCAGGCCCAATTGGCGAAGGAGACTCTCTTAGGGCTGAGATTCTTGCAGCTCTGGAAGTAATCCAAAAAGCAAGAGAACTGAACATCAGGCGTTTGGTCCTTGAAGGTGACTCGAAGGTGGTGATTAGATGGCTAAAGGAAGAAGACATCGGTTTGTGGAGCTATAACAATGAGTAGGGACATTGAGGTGCAATACAGCTGGGTGAAGAGAATTGCTAACTCATTTGCTAACTCTGTTTTGGGCTAATTTTTAACTTTCTTCCAATGTATTCTGATGGTGGAGAGTTAAGACATTTTAACTCCCCACTTTGTAATTAAAGTTTCACAAAGCTTCACATCATTAATAAAGTTTTTTGTTACTGATAAAAAAAAAAAAAAAGAGGTAGTCACCACCACCCTCTATCTTCAATAGAAAAGAGATCAAAGATCTTCAATGTTTTGATCCGATATACCACTTTCACTAGGATGCTTTTCATAATCGCTTCCCTAGTTCTTTCTTTCTCCTTAACTAGTTTAGCATTCCCTTATTCCCATATCATCCATAATGATGCAGCTTTAGTGCATCCATACACTTTTAAGGCAAAAATAAAATTTTATTCAAACGAAAAAAAAAAAACTGAATACAACCTAAAGACAGTTGTTAAGATAACACCTCCAAAACCCAAACTACTTCTACCAACCACCAAGAACAACAAAAGACAAGGAGAGAAAACACCACTCTTACACAACAATTGCAACAACAAAACGACGCAGATGCTAAGCACAGGTCAATCTTTCACCTCACCAAACTCTTTTGAGCCTCCCTCATCCCAAATTTCTCCCCCTAACTCTTCAGGGACCTTTCTCAAGCTTTCTTCTTTCCTCTTCCTCTTGTATGCTTCAAGGGCTCTTCACACAATGTTCTCTGCCTCCTAAGAACAAGCCCAAAGATTTACCAATTTCCACTTCTTTGTCAACTAGTGTCTTCATGTCCATGCTACCTTTCTCCACTTCCTTTTCCTCCAACATCACCTTAACAGAAACCTCTTTCAAAGCAGACTCATCCTTAACAGCTTTTTCAGACAAGTCAGACTTATTCGACTCCTCCCATTAAGAGCCAACCTTAAGAGAATTCTTTCTAACCCCCTTGGATGAGAGGGAAGATTCCGGGCAGGGTTCTCAAAGCCTAGAGATCTAAGTTTAACCCCTCTTCTTTTATAAATCCTTTTATACTTATTTGTTGGCCCAGTTCCCACCAAACCCTCCTTTAGACTTGAAAAGACCTTCGTAACATGAACCACATTTAGCTTGCTTGAAGTTTTGATCATCTTTGGGGTCTCTGAAACATCATTGCTTCCCACCACACTCGTCTCCTTGTCCCTACGGCCCAAGTCAACTTAATAACAAGCATCTAACCCATTCCTTGTCCCTACGACCCACTGTTAATCTTCCAACAACCACCTCAGAAACCAAATAACAAGCATCAATCCTATGAAACGCATCTTGACTTAAGCTATCTAAGTCAAAACCCTGCTTGCTCTCAACTTCTATTAAGCCACCTCCCTCCTCCCATTCCTTGGTTTTGTCGTCCACCTCCTCTACCACCACCTCCACCCTAGCTTTATCGTGTTCCTTACTCTCAATTCCCTCTTCGGAATTCCCTCCAAGAAACCAGTAACAAAACCCCTACTTTCCTAGCTTACCTCCGAGCACGAAGAAATAGGGCTCAGATCTTTCTTCCCTTCCACAAGTTCGAGCGCCAAAGCATTGGACATGACCTCGCCCAGCTTACCTTGAGGAGGCTTCTTAGAGATCGAGATCAAAAAATCATCGCAATTGATCGAGAAAAGACCAAGTGTTCAAACATTAGAAGCATCAGTCACCAACAAACCAACATTCCAAGCTTTCCTATGAAACCTATAAGCTGCCCATCTCCTTCTATTAAATCTTTTCTCGATTCTCCGCCTTCAAATTCCCAATATACCTTTACCTAAGTCACGGTCCCCACGCCTCTTAAAATTATTTCAATTCTTTCTTAATACACGAGTCCTGCCCTTAATCTTCTCCAATTCCTTTCTCAATAAGGAGTTATCGACCTTATTGGAATCGACCCCCTGCTTAGAATCTCCCATGTGTCCCTTCCCAACTAAGGGCTTATCGGCTCCCAACTACATGATTACAGTTTGCCTCTTTTCATTGATAAGAGAAAGGAAAAGGCTTTAAAGGATTCAAGATCAGCTGGGGCGCTCCACCTACAATCAAAGAGCCACTTGCAAATACTAGCTGCAAATTGAAAGGTATGATCTTTTTTGCAACATCTCACAGGTGTTAATCTTTTACTAGTACACCTCAAGGTTCAAAGTATCAACACATATCGGCCGATACGTATCGTTCCGGGACCTCCCCGATACGCCCTTACAGTGGGTGTATCAGGGTTCTGATCGGTTCAGGGGGTGGAGGAGCCTTAAACCGGCCCCCTGAACCGGTTTTGGAAAAAATAAAAAAAAAAGTACAAAAAACAGTATTGATATCGCCCAATACGCCGATAGGGGCATATCGGGTGTATCGATATTTTGAACCTTGGTACACCTCCCAACAGAAAGTCCTAATTTTTAGTGGCACTAGTCTACTCCAAATTTTCTCATCCAGAAATATCCAAGACAAGCACTTTTTTCTATGCTAACCACAAAATTGTAGTAATCTTGCATGAAGAAATAATTTAAATTTTCAAAAATTACATTGTTACAGTAACATATGCCCATATCCAAAAGCTCAAGGTCACACAGTGAGCACATGATTCTACTGTGTCCCAAGCCCAACAAAACTCTGAATATCAAATGAAGCTCTATATCATTTAGCTCAACTCAAACCATACTAAATGACCAAGTCCATTTATCATAGATGTGGAAAAAGGAAGAAGAAGAAGAAGAAGATGCAATTCACAAAACAAGCAGCACATGGATGGGCTCAGAATAAAATGTGAAAATATAATCATTTTGAAATACAAAAACAACAAAATGAGATTAAAAAATAAGTTTTTTGTGCTTGTATATACTAGGAAGCTCAAACCCAATTGATAATTCAAGATAAGTTATTTAACAAGCTAAAGAAAGTAATATGGAGAAAAAAAAAAAAGAGGGATGTAGCAATGACAAAGTAGTAGTACACACAACAAACATGTAAATGTAATGGTGTGATAACATCCTATCATGCTTTATGGCCACTTAGAAAAGGCATGTATGTACTAAATTGCCCTTAACCCCTTAATACAGTTATATTTCAAAATTAATCCAACAAAATGCATATGATATACCTTAGAGCATCACATAAATGGTTAAAAAACAGCATGATGAATACCTTCATCCAGCCTTTTTACCAACTCTATGTATGTTTCTCCTAATGAAGAATTCTGTTGATCAGTAGACATCTCTGCTTCAGGATACTCTGCTAGGACCTTTATCATCAATTTGAAAATTGAAACTAAGAATTCGAATAACTGAGACAATTTGTTTAGACACACATTAATGTCCTTGCCATTCACAAAGTAACTAGAGACTACATGCTGGCATACCTCCCCATACCTGCTTCAACTGAAAGGATAACAAGTTTTTTAACACATCCCAATCATGCCTGGTAGACAAAATAAGCAACATAAGTACTTTCTGACATCATCAAGTCCAGGTCTGATGTAAACATTTGAAAATGAACTTCCACTAAGAAATCAGAAAAATTCCTAGAAAACATATATAACACACAAATATTATGGAAAGTATATCTGCCAATATAACCTGTCCATGTCTTATGTCTATAATCCTAGATACCCGTACAAGGGCGTCATATCGTGTTGGATACTTCAATTTTTAGTTTAAATTTCATATCGGTTACCACCAGATAAGACATTTCTTACATGTGCAAAGTACCACATCAGAAACCAGACCACGGAAACAAACATTAGCCAATCAGGGAAATGCATTTGAATTTTATTGATTTATTTATGTAGTGATGCCAAAATACTAGTCCTATATATTAGCATGCAATCATCCAAAACAAAGTTGTGTGAGATGGTGAGAAATCTAATAAATGCCGAATTTTGTTGTAATATATAGGTCACATCTTGAACATTTCTTTGACCAAAAATCAGGAAAGCAATCACAACTACATGACCAATTATACTTCTCAGACGCCTAGAAATGCAAGATAGCAGTTTGTGTTCTTTTTTATGTTCCTTTTTTGGCCAGGAATAGGGGGCAGCGCATATGGTTAAATCTCTCCAAACAAACTGATTATGGTGAAGCGGCGGCACTTTCACATGGTACACCAACCAAGCCCACTCTTATGGAACATGAAGTACTAATACATGTCTAAATGGATATGCCCCCTTGACTATGCAAACCAACATTAGAACTCCAAACAGTGAGTCAATTATCTGCAGGCAAGCAGCACATATCGAAGTACCAAGATTCAAAACATGAATTAGAGAATATGACAACATACCAAAACTTTCCTGTTGCTGCAATTACTTCCAGTATGGATCTAACTTCTTCAACACTGATCTCATGCTTCCTTTCAGCATCACTGAAAGTTGACAAAACATGCCAGGGATTAAAACAACTTTGAGGAACTATCACATCAGTCTAAAACACTGAAGGCATCTGGTTAAAATATAGTACCATTTAAAGGTTTGCTTTAAAAAAATGTTGAAAATATGCAATAAAAAAAGGAGAATAAGAAAGGGCACATCCCCTTTAATTTTGATTAATATTTGTATACCATTTGTATTAAGCTTTCATTGCATCAATTTACGGTAGGCATATCTGGTTTTTTTTTTTTTGGGGGGGGGGGGACTTATATAGGCTAAACAAGCACGTGTAGCCAATAGAAAATTGTAGCATTCATATTCATTTCCAAGAAGCGTCACAAACAAACTTCTTTATGTAGATTTTCTTATAATGAAAGCATTGTGCATTACAGATAATCCTTCCACAGTATTAAATTATTACACATGACAAGCAAGGATTCAGAGAATCATTTTGAATTTAAATCCAGTGACAGTACAAAAGAAATAAAGGGGTAGAAGAAATAACAACCACCAAAAAGTAGCATGTACCCATGATTTAAGATCTGTTGATCCAGATTTTCTTGGTGTTGATCGACAGCATTGGAAGAAAATGATGAGGCTTGTGAATTTTCTGATGATGTCATCTCCATCAATTGCGCTTTCTCAACCTGCACAGGCAGAGGATATTTATAGATAAGGTAGATATAAGAATATACTCATATAATCCAAATAGATTTTCTTAGAAAGAACGTTATGGTTAAGTCATGAAAAATGGTTGAATAACCAACATCACCATTGTTTTTCTTAAACCCATATTCTAGCATATTAATAGCCTTAGCAGCCTTTGTTTTAAAATCCTACTACTTTTATATAGAGAATTGTAAATGTAGGAAATAAAGATTGGTAACGGGGAAAAAGTAGACTAAGATTTTTCCACAAGCAAAGCATGATGGCTTCTTAGGACCCAAAAATATTAAAAAGGGCAGCCCAGTGCATGAGGCTCCCGCCAATGCAGGGTCTTAGGACCCAAAAATATTACTAAACTAAAATTACAACACAACCATAAAGAAATGAAGTGCTGCTAGCAAACGCAGTCATTGGTAGAGAGGGAGGAGATGAGAATCCAACCAAAACATTAACCTACCTTTGAGAAGTCAAATTTCAAAAGTATACTGTATAGTATCCGAGTAAAAAAACAAACAAGAAAAGGCAATAAACAAATCAAGCATGTAGGCTGCATTTGGAAGCGATGTAAAACGTCATCAATGTAAAAGTTTACGCCAGTTCGGTTTTGTTGTCGTTTGGATGGAGTGTAAAACAAGATCGATGAAAACTCCACTCCCGTTTAGATTTGTTAGTGTTTGGATGGAGTGGAGTTTACGTTGTAAATAGATGTAAAACCTCATCAAAGGTAAAGTTTTACATCGATTATCAATGTAAACACTACATCAATTAAATCGATGTAAAAACACCATGCTTTTCTCCACGCTTTTAGAAGCTCAATGGTATTTTTTTTGCGGTTAGGTGTAAAACCTCATTGATGAACTTTTACATCGCTTCCAAACGCAGCCGTAGGAACAGAATAGATTATCCCGAAATGCCATCAAGATGAGGAAATATGAGACAATGTTGATGACCCACTAGCACTATAAATGCGTCAGACTTAAGAGTGTAAAGGGATGAACATGCAGAATGTTCAGAAAAGAAAATGTAACCATAAGACCAACTTGCCAAACTTTAAACAGTAACATAGCTGGTATTTGGGAGCCATAGCATGACTGTTCCATATTCTTGTTGTCATGCGAACAGGTGGCCACCTAATAATGTTCTCTAGACTGTACTTGAATCTACTGCCAGTGATATGTCGCAATTGTACCACAACATGTGTCGCTACTGTGATGGGTTAAATTTGCTCAACCAAGGCAACCATCCACAATATACGCTGTAGAATCACCAAAAGAGCTACAATATTCAATTTCGTAGTAACTTTAACATTTCCATACTAATCCACCTGCAAGTAGTCCCCGAATTTAATAAACCAAAACTCCATTATGGAATTCATACCGTGAGAATAAGATCAATAGTTATGGGTTATGGCAGTGAGTTTGTAAACAAAAGCGCTAACTTCGTCGAGAGATCAATCCACATATACATCCCAATATGCAACGGCACAAAATCTTCTAAGAAATAACTCTTCTCAATATATATAGCCAACCACCTTCTTTCATTAATCAAAGGCGCAGACGGAAATTTCACATGGCATACTTCTCGGCTTACTCAAAAAAAAATCTAAAAAAGAATGCAAAATCCATTAAACCCTAAATAGGCCAGAATCAGAGAGAAAGAGAGAATGAAAGGTTGATTAAACAAAAAGGAGAAAAGAAATCACAGTGGAAAAAAAATGATTTGAGGTTAACCAGATAAATAATGAAGGAGAGAAGAAAACTTCAAGGGCTGCTTCTCGCAATCTGGAATTTTACTTTTTACCTGAGAAACGAAGAGAAGCGGATCTATTCAGCAACGATGTACCGAATCTAATCGCGTCTAACTGTTTTGATTGGGTGAAGTGGCGGAACCGGAGACGGCGGGAATCCACCGGAGCAGAGAAGATACTGCTACGCCGGCGACGCCGAGAAATGGCCTGAAAATACACAGAAAGACTGGAGTTCAAGTGTGCAACAACTAATAGCTATGAATTTCCCATTTTGCGAAGCAGGATTTCAGTCTGAGAATATATCCGATGCGACTTGTAGAGCACATAATAATGTGGAGCACTCCTCTGTACGGGCCCCACTCATCGATCGACAGCTACAGTTGAACCCTAATAAGTCCTTCTAAGTAGCTAGCGTCGATCTACAAAGGTAGGCTCGTCCTATATTTCATGCGCAAAGCACGTCCCGGACGAGATCTCAGCCGTTAGATTGAAGGTGAACATCAACAGAGACAAACAAAACAATGAGAACCACCAAGCATCCACATGGTATGGGCCTGATGGCATGCAAAGCCCACAGAGAGAATTCACCATTAGCAAACCTGGACCAAGCGATCTTAGAGTCCGTTTGGTTCGAGGGAATAGGGGCCTGGATTCGGAATTGGTTGTGCGGAATCGGAATTTCATTCTCATTTTTGTTGGAATGGTATTCTCTCATTTGGGGAATGGCCATTTTCTTCCCTCTCTTAGGAATGAAATCTACTCCAATTGATTCTAATTTCAGTCTGAACCAAACACGTAAGAAAAATAGACCATTCCAATTCCAACTGAAAATCAAATGGGCCCTTATCTAGGGACAAAAAGTTGAAAGCCGTTTGGTTTTTTAAGCCATTAAGACAAATTCCATTTATGCCTTATCAAAAGAAAGGCAAATTCCATTAATCAATACTCATAGGAATTGTAATAGAAGTCATGCAAATGAGTTATAAAGGAGAAAATTGGAAACTACATTAATTTGGGAGAGATCTACTTAAGTGCTCACAAGACCATGCTCACACCTTTCGCACATATTGGGAATATTTCTGTACTTGTATGTTATTTTTCGTGTAGAGATATTCCTAATGCAAGGTTGTAAGGGATTATGCAAAGCTCATATTGATAAAAAAAATGAAATTATTCATAACAATACAAAATTAAAAAAAAAAAAGAAAAGAAAGAAAAAATCCTAGAGATTTTATTGATTTCTAAAACTTTGTCACTCAGCATCACTACCCAAGAGAGAGGTAGGTTGAACCCAGTGTAACTGCAACATCTATTAGGTATGGCTAGACCTGGCAATTGGGTTGGTGGGTCGGGTTTGGGTTTGGGTTGGGTCAAGGTATTTCAGGTAGATTCGGGTCATGTTGAATTTCGGGTTGGGTTGTCAAATGCTAGACCCTAACCCTAAATGTTCGAGTTAGGGTTAACCAATGGGTCAATTCGGGTCATCCCAAAAAATATTTGAAATTTAAAAAAATAAAGAAAAATTACATAAAAAATATCAAAATTAAAAAAATTAACCTTAAATTTTCAAATCTAAAATAAAAAACTTAAACATTTAACAATTTAAAGAATAAACAATAAAAAATAAAGACTAAATAGAAAAAATTAAAGAGCGGAAATTTCTAACAATGCATAAATGATCAACTAACCCAGTACTAGGGCTTAAAAAAAAACACTAACCAACAGAAAGGGAGATTAATTATAAGTCAACTTGTAAGATGCTAGGCTTGTGCTTAAGCAAAAAATACAACAGTCAAAGCATTAGTATGTATGTACAATCACCTAGGTTTTGGACAGTGATTTTTTATTAACATCAATAGAACTTGTTGACTTATTTTAAGTTATTATGAAGAAATAGAATGCACAAACATATCAATGCACACTACTGGTATTACTTTGGTACCATGTAATCATCAATTATAAAAAAAAAAACATATAATTAGTTGAGATAATGGGATTTTGACACAACTTTGTTATCATTAACAAGAACTTCATTAATTTATGAGAAAAATCTAGTGTTAGATACAGTACAATCTAGTTGTATCCCTTGGTTTCGGCCCATGCTACCAACCAGTGGACACAACTGGGTTATAACAAATTAATGATTATAAACTTATAGTAATTAAGAAATAATCCCTCAATTAGGGATACTTCTGATGTATCTTGAGTCAATTTGATATTTTTTTCACTTAAATGGTGAATTCTCACTTAAATGGACTATGATGTCATTAAGGCATGATACCGAAAAAACTTATAACCAATTAATTGGCATCATAAAAGTGGTAATTAATCAGACGGGTTTTCATCAAAACTCGTGAGGGTTTTGGTTGGTCAAATCCTTCCTGGTATCATGTATTTTCAACCAGTCCGGATCAGGTAGGCATGACATTGTAAGTACATTCATTGAGCACTTGGAAAAGTTTTTGGCATATGTCCTTTAGGCTCCATTTGTTTGTGGTACACCGAACCGGGGTATTTATATACTACGATTTGCATTTGTGAGCGTTTTTTTGGCATGTAAAAAAGTAATGATTATCAGATAAAAAATGTATTCTCTACATTTTTGCACTCTGAAAATTAAGAGAGCATTATTGTACCTATTTTTTGGATACAATTTTGTGTTCTTTTTGATAATCAACCTTTTAATCAAAGTTAAGCCATTGGAGTATAAGGTAGTTGGAGCATTTAAAGATGAGGCCCACACTTAGCACTAATTTCAAACAAACAAGATGAGTGCAAAAACGGTTTAAAATCTAAACTATGTACATATTTGCATTCATGAACCGAAAAGAGAGTAAATATATAAATGTACATATTTGCATTTGCATTGCAATCAAACGCAACCTTAAAATACCCCCTACCTACTCTTGAAGAATATTAAAAACCAGTTTGAACAGTTGTCAAAATATTTATGTAAATATGCTCCTAATGACTTAAACTAAACTGACATTCTGACTTTGTTGATTGGAGATTGGAAACTGATATTCAAAAGAAACGATTGCTTAATTACAGTATTGATTTTGGAATCTGTATATTTTGTGGTAACTGTGTCGAGTATTGTCCAACAAATTGTTTATCAATGACTGAAGAATATGAACTTTCTATTCCACTATATTAAAGTGCATCTTAGTAATCTACACAATAATTTGAATCTTTTAATAGCATTTAACTTTTCTGCATGCATATATATAGCATGTTTTTTTCTCTCTAGAAGTGAATAAAAACCATGGCTTGTAATCTATGGAAGCAACATAGGAGAAGAGACCTTAGACTTGACTTTAATTTTGGCTTAAAACTAACTCCTTGTATTCACACCATGGCTTAAAGTTGTGGTCAATGTAAAAGACCACTTTAAATTATAACCAAATTTGGCAGCATGAGCAGGTATCCTGGTAGCAAAGACTATCGACACTTCCACTGACAACAACTCCCCAAGTTATTCCATTTATTCCATCTTTGTTTGGACCAATTCATGGATAGTTACTTCCCACCAAGGAAGCAAGAGACCATGTGGTCATCTCTAGGGCTTGTGATGTAATTTTCAGGCCCACCATTTATTTATCAGTTATGAATAGGTCATAGGTAACTTTACAAGAACTAAAGGACTAGAAAACCCACAAGGATGAGGAACGAGTTCATGGTGATGCAGATGTTGATGGTTAAGGTAGAAGGAAGCAAAAAGTAACCTTTTGAATGGGGCTCTAGGGTAGGGGATTTGTTGTGGATATTAGATTTGAGCCCAAAGTTATAAATCCAGGTTGTGTTGAGTTTAAGTTGCACCATATGTAGCTCATATAATGATTAGAATTGTTAGGGTTGCGCCTTTAGTGAGCCCCTGACCTGATTTAACAGTAGTAGTATGCCCTCTCCAATAGCAATGAGAACTTTGGTTCCTATATGTTTAGGTAGATATAGACTTGAAGGAATGGTCTATGGACCTTCTTTTAGTTTTATGGCACTGATAGTGTTTAATTGATAAACATTTTGTAAGAAGTTGCATCGAAAAGCAGGAAAAAAATCATCTTTTAATGCTTTATTTGGTTTATGGGAAGATTTGGGTGGGATGGGATGGGATGAGAAAATGTAAAATTTTAATTTTCTATTGTTTGAGAATAATATTTGGTTTACTTTTTTTATGTCAACCAAACCTAAAAAATAAAATATTATATTATATTCAAAAGGGCAAATTTCTTAAACTACCCTTATGGTTTAGTTAATTGATTAACTCTACCCTTACTGTTTACATATTGTCTTAAAGTATCCCTACTATTTCTGATAATTGACAACGAAAAAAAAAAAAAAACGAAATTTTGAATTTACCCTCCATTATTCTTCAAATTTTCAAAATAAAACCCAATTGATAAAAATTTTGAAGAACTAATCCATTGTGAGTTTCTTCGAGGTGATGCTTTTCAATGGGTCTGATCTTTGACGTTGGTGCATCAGTTTCTAAGTGCCATTAATGGAACCTGAGCCATATCTCAATGCAATCTACATGGAAGTAGGGGTGGATTCGAAGCTAAGCCGAATAGTGCTAGGCTCGAGACTATTCTACAAGGCTCGAGCTCGGTTCAACCCAGAACCTTGAGCTCGAGCTCAGCTTGAGTCAAAAGTCCATAAGCTCAAGCTCAGCTCATTTTATATTTTATAAAAATATTTTATTATAAAAATTAAGATCATATATAATTTTTTTATTTTATATTTAAAATATTAAGAATTATAATAATTAATAATTATAATATTTTTATTATATATATTATTTTCTATAATTTTAGATAGCCAGATCATGAGCCTTACGAGCCGAGCTCTAATAGGCTCTAGCTCGGCTGAAACCGAGCCGAATAGAGCTTTTCACAAGCCGAGCTCAAGCAGCTCATGAAACGCTCGGCTCGTTGCCACCCCTACATGGAAGGCATGGGTACAGAAGAGGAGGGTGTGGATGTAGTCATTCTCTTCAAAACCAAGCATACAAATGGCATAGTCATGGCTCCCGCCGCCAACCGATCCACTATGAAGGTTCACTCGAATCAGAATGAGTATGATCTCTTTAACAAGAAATAAATGCAGTTGACATGGAAGGCATGAGAATGAAAGAAATAAATGAGAAGAGAGAGGAGGAGGAGGATCACCACCGCCGATGAGACCTATATTTATTATTTAATATTTATAGATCAATCGAGAAAGTCCCCTTCATTGGGCAGATTTTCCTCTAAGAAAACAACAGCAGCAGCAACAAAGGCATGGAAATTGCTACAATGGCTACGAATGCATTTAACCTTCTCTCTACTCCCTCTGAAGAAGCACCAATCTTCCTCCCCATCTCTCTCATGATGACTTCCTCTCTCCTCCGCCTTCTGCGTTTCCATTGTTGCTCCTTCACGTGCTAGGTCGACTCCCACTTTTGTTGTGGTGGCCCTGGATGCAAAACCTACTATCCTCGTGGTTGAAAAGCTCAAACAGGCCAGCCTCAACCTATTAAAGAACATCGCCAATGTTGACTGCTCTTATAACATGACCCAAGATGAACTCTGCTCCTCACGCGCCAATCCAGCTCCAGGATGAACTTTGCCAACGTTGACAGTTCAAACAGGGTGAACTTTGCCCCTCGTGCATCAGGCCGACCCCCACTTTTGTTGATTGCTTTTTCATCAATAACTTTAAAGAAACTTATGTCATAAACGAAATCCGGCTTGCTTTCTGCAAGTTCTTGCTTCTCTTGAATCTCATTGTCTATCTCGGCATTATTAAAACAACATGTAAACAATAAAGGTATAATTAGTCAATTAACTAAACCATAAGGGTAGCTTAAGAAATTTGCCCTATTCAAAAAGATTTGTATATCAATGCCCAAAGAAGGGAATACCACATTTCAGTTCCCTTCTTACAAATAGTGTATGCTATTTTATAAGCTATCTCATTTTTCTGCCTATTTACATGATTAATATACTATATATTTCATAAATCAAGATAGCTATTGATGCTGCTCATTCCGAGGTAGTGCACGAACCAATGAGGGCAATCAGATAGTCACCGCTAGCAGGTCGGGGCCGAGTTTCAAGGACAAGGCCGCGCTTCAAGATCTGCGATCAAGGAAGAAGTTAGAGGCCCAAGGAATTACCTCCGGGTAAGTGCTCTGACGCTCAAGTCAGTAGGAGATGATGGATGGCCGAGTCGAGCTGTAGGGATGTTGGTCCGAGCTAATTAGCAGTGTGGGTGTTCGAAGTCAAAAGTCCCTTACCTCGAGCATGGAGTATATTTTTATAGCCAGAGGGTCCGTATCCTGATCGGAGTAGATTTCCAGGAAAATCGGGGCAGAGTTCCCCGCCGAGGTTACAGGGGGTAGAGTCCTACTCCTCGACGGAGCTGTCTTCCCATCCCTATCCGCTAGGCAGGCTTATCCGTAGGTTGTAGCTGATGTGGTTGGCGGAATCACGACAATACCGTAGCCCGACCAGATTGTGCCGACGTGGCCGAGCTGTGACAGATGGCCAAGGGCCTCATGACTAGCTCAGCCATGTCCTCAACGGCTCTATTACTTCATTCATATATATTTTATCACACTAGTTACAATCTGATTTAGGTTGTTTAAACACATAACTATATGCATAGCGTTAGAAAAAAAAAATATTTATTTGATAGATTTTCGCCTTTATAGCCGCTTTTCTTCCTTGTAGTAATGCCTGGCATTCATTCAGCTTCAAAAGGATTTAGATCTTAAGATGTGCAACCTGCCATTGCTATCACCCTACAATTTTGCTTGACAACACACAAGATGTAACAGCCCTATTAAGATAAGGTATACTACTGGTACACAAGAACCATATGTATATTCTCCATAACCGCAAAACAGTGAAATATGTTACAGCCATGGGATCAAGATTTATGTTTTCATACAATCTTATGTTTATAGCATCCCATATGAACCAGAATACAATAGCAACCTTCTCCAATGTTTGTATCTGTTCATATCTGGGAAGTGTTTTTTAACGAGTTTTAATTTGTTTTAGGTCTATGATGATTTCATGGAACACCTTAATTTTTTTTTTTTTTTTTTTGTACACCACAAAGAAGGCATGCTTTATCCTCTTCGTGGTGGGTAAGGGTGGTCTGGACCATGTGGGTAAGGGCTTTCCTAATAGAGATTCCATTGGACCTTACAAGAGTTTCCCATCTAGAAGCATAGTGGTTCACAACCCCTTGGACCCCAATTTCCATATCCTCTCAGATATCTTCCAAATTCAGGGCCAATTGGAAGATGTCCAATTTAAGTATGTAAATCGTTTTGTAAATTAAGTGGCCCACTGCTTAGCTCGTTGTGCTAGAGACCCGTAGAGATCATGTATCATTTCGCTCCGTGGCCAACATAGTTTTGTAATTTCAACTGTTTTGAACTTTTCTAATGAATGCCTGCGGACTTTTAATCAGAAAAAAAAAATGTATGCAGATTTTACTATGTAAATGTAAGAGTAGGGGTGTTCACGGTCCAGTTTGGTGTGGTTTGGAGAAGATCTCTGAGCAAATCGGTAAATTATGGTGAGAAATTTCCAAATCGAACCATTTTATTATGGTTTGGTGTGGTTTCTAATATGGTTTGGAGACTTGAACCATTATATGATTCTATTGGGCTTGATCCAATTAGAAAGCCCAAATAGCTTTCCTAAAAATTAAAACTTAAAACTGTTATTTTATTATAAAATAAAGAGTTTATACCATCAACTGTAATTTAGAAAATCACCAAACTGAACCAAAATGTTTTTTAGGGTAAACCAAACCAAACCAAACCGCAAATTCGGTTTGGTTTTACGATTTAAACTATATAATGAACACTCCTATGTAAGAGTTTGAATGCTTCCATAGCAATGGTGCAAGTGACTAAAAGAAATGATTTTCATTATTTCCTCCATATCGCCTTAAGGGAAAATTTAAACAAGAGTTTGTAAATCCCATTGACCTTTTGGTGGGGATGAAAGTTCAATACATCTTCTTGACTTAAAAGAAAATTAAAAAAAAAAATTATTGTTTAATACCCAAAATAAACTACAAATGTAAAGAAAAACAAACAAAAACCACATTAGTTAGATTTTTAATGTGTGTATCATGGTTTTCAAAACCAGACCGGACCAGATTGGACGGTCAGACCGGAAAAACTGGGAACCGATCACCTGACCGGTTCCGTTTTCCTCTAAAACCGCTTTTTCCCCCAAAACCATTGATTTTGGTCAGCAAATCGCTGAACCGGCCGATTAACTGTTCAAACCTTTCGAACCGTTTTGACTGTTTTCCAATTATTTAATTTTTTATTTTTTTGTCAGAATAAACTAGCCATTTGGATCAAACGGTCAAACCATTCAAACTGATAATCGAACCCCCAACCGGTTCGTTTTTAAAAACCATGGTGTATATAGTGAGTTACGAATGAATGAATAAAGAAGAGTGCTAATGGAACTTGGAATGGAGGTTTGGTGGAACTTGATAATCTTGACTAATTAAATTGAAACAAGGCAAAAAACCAAATATGAAACAAGGCAAAACCAAGTGTGGAGGAATCTTGTGCAATACAGGCCCGGCCCGCCAACCTACTGAAGAATTTTTTGGATGGAATGAAGTAGATACAGGTTAAGTATCCATTTCTTGCAAAGAAAACACAACCTAAATATTTTTGTTACAAATCAATGCCATTAGGCAGTAAAGAATAAAGAAATCACCCATAAAATCTAAGCCTCCGTTTGGTTTGTAGGATGGGAAGGGAAAATATAGAATATTCTGGAATATATATTCCTCTCTTTCCATGTTTGGTTTGTGGGATGACATGAGATGGGATGGGAAAAAGGTGGAATTATAGATCCCAATTCTTGGGATGTGGAGTCCCACCATTTTGGTGGGAAATAAGTGGGAATGTAGGGGGAAACTTACTTAACGAAAAAAACCTTATAGTATTTTTAAGAGTTAATACTAGATCCATGACCCATAAATTAATTATTAATTATTTTATAACAAATTAATAAACTAATTTAGTTAAAACAAATAATAAATAACTTCAAATAAATAAATAATAATATTATTAATAAATACTTAATTATTTTCAGGATAAAATATTAAAAATTTTAATTAAGTCATAAGTATTAATAAAATAAAATATAAACTAATAAAAATTAAAATATTAATTGATGTTAATAATTAATTAACAAATTACTAAAAAATTAATAATTAGCAATAAAATACTAAATCATAAAAATATTATTAAATAATTAATAATTAACAACAAAATATTTAATAATTAATTATTTATTTTATATTCAATAATATAATTAAAATAAAAATATTTTAATAATTTATGATTAATTAATATCAGAATATTAAAATTATTAATTAAGTCATTGGTATTAATAAAATATAATATTAATAATAAAATACTAAATAATAAAAAGTATTATTAACTAATTAAGAATTAAGAAAAATAGTTAATACTTAATTAACTAAGTAATTAATGAA
The DNA here is from genome assembly GCF_055504915.1 of Nelumbo nucifera. NCBI lineage: Eukaryota > Viridiplantae > Streptophyta > Magnoliopsida > Proteales > Nelumbonaceae > Nelumbo > Nelumbo nucifera. The sequence goes on from NC_142651.1 coordinate 99,819,566, forward strand.
TAAACAAATAAGGATTTTATTATTAATCTAATTAATAATTTATTAAAAAAATTAAATAATTAATAATAAAATAAAATTATTAATCAATTCATAGTAAATATTAGCAAAAATAAAATTTTAAAATATTAATTCTTAATTAATAATTATCAATACTAATTAATTAAAAATTATTTCATTAAAATATAAATAATGAATAATTAAGAATAATATAATATAAAATAATAAAAAGTTTACTAAATAATTATTACTAGGGTTGATTTTTCCACTATTTTCCCTTTTGCAACCAAACAATGATTTAATGAAACATGAAAATTTTCCACCCATGAAAAATTTGCCTTTTGCAACCAAACAATGATTCAATGAAACATGAAAATTTTCCTTTTGGACCTTTCCCATCCCATTCCGTCTCATATTTTCACATCCCACCAAAATTGTCTTACAAATCAAGGGGAGCTTAAAAATTCCATTGATATGCTGTGGGGCGCAGATGTAAATTCCATTGATACCGAGCACCATTTTAATTAGGGAGAAGTACGGACAGGCCCATTGCAGAAACCTGAATCGTAGGCCAGCCCATACAGAAGTTAAATTCAACTTTTGAATTATAGGACAGATTCCCACGCCAATTAAAAGCATCATGCTTTTCCCTATGCTTCTCATGTGAGGCGACAATCCAACTTGTATTCCATGTCATCATAACACTTATTTAAATTTCTATTGTGAAATTTAACCTTAGGTTGCAAAGACTAAAATGACCCTGCTAGGGCCCACGGTCATTGCTCTCTCCCGCCCTCCCTCTTATTTCTCTTTCGTTGTCTCTCGCACTTTCAACTCTCTCTTCGACTGTTCTTCCTGCAACTGCTAGTTTTCCTCCCCAGCGGTGCTCCTCACCCTTTCCCGCTCTCCCTCTCTCAGTCTCTCTCGCTCTCACTTTCTCCCGTTCGCTCTCACTTCCTCCCGAATTCATGTTCCACAGCCTCCTCTGCTCACTTTTCATTTTCATTTGCTTTGTTCGTTCTATTTTGATTCTTAAATCACTGGATTGTACTTTTAGTAAGAGAAATCACTGTTCAAGAATCAAAATAGAACGAACAAAGCAAATGAAAATGAAAAGTGAGTAGAGGAGGCTATGGAACACGAATTCGGAAGGAGGGCAGCATCGTAGCAGCAACTTTATTCATCCTCAAAAGTCATTCATCGTTCTGTCAAGCTAAAGTCTCCGTTTCCTCCATTTTTTTTTTTTTTGTCTTTGATGCATTCTCGTTTTAAGGTCTTTCGTTATTGGAAACCTGCAATTCTGCATGAAAAGGCGAAGAGCTTCCAACATATTTTTTGCTTCGAACTGAAGTTTTGCTGCAGAGATCGAATTCAGTGTCGCTTCGTTTAATCGCTTTCGTTTTGTTGAAAAAACCTCAAACTGAAGTTTTTTTTTAGGTTGGCTTCTTATTCTTCATCAAATTCAGTTTCTTTCTTTAGTTGAATTCTTTGGACGAAGAAATCGTTGAATTACTAGTTCTATTTCGTTCAGTTGATCAGTTGAAACCAACTATTTATTTTTATTTTGTAAAAGATTAAAAATTTCCAAATATTCTTATCTTCAAAGTTGACGGATAACATCACAAATAATTTCCCTTCCCATATAAAAAAAGGAAAAGTACGGACAGACCCATTGCATAAACCTTAACCCTAGGAAAAAACAGTCAAAGAGAAGAGAGTTGAGAGTGTAAGAGACAACGAAAGAGAGAAGAGGGAGGGCGGGAGAGAGTAATGACCATGGGTCCTAGAAAGTGAGAGCGAGAGAGACAGAGAGGGAGAGCGGGAGAGGGTGAGGGTGAGGGTGTGACAGAGGGAAAGCAAGACTGGGGGGGGGAGCGAGGGAGGAGAAAATGAGAGTAAGGAAGAGGGAGAGCGAGAACGGGAGAAAGTGAGAGCGAGAAACTGAGAGAGGGAGAGCGGGAGAGAGTGAGGAGCGATAAAGGGAGAGCGAGGGAGGAGAAAATGAGAATGAGAAAGAGGAGCGCCGCTGGGGAGGAGAACTTGCGGTTGAGGAAGAAACAGTCGAAGAGAAGAGAGTTTAGAGTGCGAGAGACAATGAAAAAGAAAGAAGAGGGAGGGTGGAAGAGAGCAATGACCGTGGGCCTTAGTAGGGTCATTTTAGTCTTTGCAACTTAAGATTAAATTTCAAAATAAAAATTTAAATAAGTGTTATTATGGCGTGGAGTCGAAGCTGGATTGCCACCTCAGATGAAAAGCACAGGAAAAAGCATGATGCTTAGTTGGCGTGGGAATCTGTCCTATAACTAACCACCCCCAAATGAAGTCAACAGGTAAACTCATTCAATTTCAAAATCCTTGTTCGTCTATTCTCGTGAAAAGAATATTGAGGTGAATTACTCTTATACCCCACACCCACGATGACTTGTCATTGCTCAAGCGAACGCGGCCTCAAACTCGCACTCGCTTAAGATTGCCATTCCGCACTTGACCCGCTTTTTGTTATTCAGAGGAGAGAGAGAGAGAGATTCTCTTGGAACATCTGAACATGGAGTTGGAGCAGTGGAAGTGGACACGGAGCTCGGTCCCTGATGATATTGCCCTGGAGATCGTATCATTCCTCCAAGTACTCTCTCTCTCTCTCTCTCTCTCTTTCGAATACTGCGAATTTGCAGGGTTTTCATGTTCGCTTATTATTCGTATTTATTCTTTTCTTGTGATATGTGGGAAGAGAAGGTCACTGATGTCTGCGCCCTGGGTAGTTGTTCCCGGTTTTGGAGGGAATTGTGTGCGTCGGATTGCCTATGGCTTTCTTTGTCCAGACAGAGATGGCCTTCTTTGGATTTCTCATCCCAACCCCCTGTTTTGGAAGTCGCCGACGGGCAGCCTGAAAAGGTTTTGGTGGATCAGTCCTCTTCTACCAAGGTCGTTACTGAAATTGTTATTGCTGTTCTTATCGCATTCTTTACAATTGTTTTTTTCCCTTCTATTATATGAAGACTTATAATAGAGTTCATACCTGATTTCTCCATAGTTTTGCTCTTTTCTTCTTGAGTTATTGGTCTGTTTTCTGGCGATATCCGACAACAATTTGCATAAGCACTTTGGAGCTTTAATTTCTAGGTAATGAATGGGTGGGTGAGGGGAAAGGGGAGAATCCGTTGAAGTATGCCTGAAAGTTGACAGATTTTGAATTGAGGACGTAATAAAAAAAGAAATATTTTCATAGTTTCATTTCTTCATTCATAAAGATAGACAGAATCCTCCTAGACACTTTGAACGGGGCAAGATTTTATTCATTTATAAATATTGGTAAAACCCAACACCTTGAAATTTTGAAAATGAGTTCTTTAAGGTGATTTAGGCGTCGAGCTTTAAACGTTAAGAAAACAACATACCGATCTCCTGAAATGCTTCTTATTTCTCCTTCGAGGCCCATGTTACCAAAATCAGCTAGAATCAAGGCGGATCACATGTGCTACAACCAATTTCTTGTTACCTTTCAATAAAACATAAGCACGTTAGCAATCCAACGAATGAAACAATATATTACCTGGTGTTTTGAATTTAAAACAAATGGTATCATGCCAGTGTTTTATTGGGCGATCGCAAAATTTGCACACATATGAGCTCAAATCAGGGACACAGAGTCGGATTAGAAGATAAAGAAAAGGAAAAAAAAGTTAATGGATGAAATTTGTTGCTAACCTGTGGTTAAATTTGTTGCTCTTTGGATGTATGTTATATTAGGCTTCTAATTTATCTTATCTTGATCAGATAAACTCTGTTTGCAGACTGCAGATAGATGCCAATTGTAATTTGTAAATTGGGTTTTACTGTTGTAGGGATGGAGGGACTTCTATATAAAGCGGCATAATGAGATGACTGGTAAAGCTACTGCCATTGTTAACTTTGTCGAGCTATGCTCCCCATCTAAATCAATCGAGGTTGCAGACTATCTAAAAGCCATTGCAAACCTTTGTTTGATGAAGATGGAGTTTGAGGATGTTCAAATGTTCTTGTTCACAAAGCAGAACGTGCTTCTTAACCTGATTGGTTTGCACTATTCCATATTTTGGCTCCAAATTGAGGTAATGTTAATGGGCATAACCCCAGCTATCGTTTACCATTTGACACTGATGATAGCTTCATTTTGGGAATGTATCAGTATGTGTAAGAGCTTTGGACCTGTGACCTGTGTGTGTGATGAAGGGGAAGCTGATCATAGAAATGAATGACTACAATGGAAACTTGTTAAATTGTTAATTTCTCTTAACTGGCATTTCAGCATCATCATTGTTCTCTGATACATCTTCTGGGTGCAATTTTAGATATTAGAATCTGGGATCAGTACCCTAAGTAGTGCACTGGATAGACTTTAGAACTTGATTTTTCTTATCAGTGTGTCAGTGGTGTGGACCTTGGGGCTTTTAGGTTGGACAGACAATAGGGAACATGCATTCCACCTTATGAAGTCATCCCTTGGGCCTATTCTCCATTTTTCAACCTTATGAAAACATCTCTTGGCTCTTTCATCCAATATAAAACCCTTTAACTCTGGCATTTCTTTCAAAGAGTTGCAGGCTGCAGCCACATTTGGAGGGGTTGGTGATAAACACAAGATGAATTTGACTAGGGAGTGACCTAACATTGAATAAGCATGCAGATGTTATAGAGAGAGAATGATGTGTTCTTTCTGAGGGATATCTATTTGTGGCATTCAATATCTTTCTTTCTTAATGGTTTCTTTCGTTATCTATCATAAAAAAAGTAAGATGGTGTTTGATGATTAGCTTTCAATATTAAACACTATAAATAAATACAGTGAATTTTAATTGTAATTACATGTAATATCCCTGGTTCTGATAGTTTCTTTCAGAATAGACACCATGTATTAAAAGAAAAAAGCATGCCCAAAACAAGAAAGTTATCCGGTTGGTGTAGTTTATTGCCACCATATTTTGCCTGCCTTGGCCACTCAGCTCAGTCCCTTCATCTCTTTCAAGATGTTGGATGAAAGATGTGTTTCACAGGAATCTGCAAACTTAACAATATCATGATATCAATCTAGAAAGCTGTTTGAGATATTTTACTGGTCAATTCACATGCAAGTGAACTAAGTAAATTTCAGATAACTCAGCTCACAAGCCATGGTGTATACACGTCTTATTATATGAGTGTATTGATTGAGAAATTAAAGCTTATTCTGTTGTTTCTGCCTGTTCTTGTCTATAACTGGGGGGGGGGGGGATTCATGACTGTCAGCTTGATCTTGACACATATGGAGTTCATAACCATTACTTGTTTTGAAATGCTGACTAGCAGGCTGACTCTGTGACGGAGGCCCTCTGTAGATGTGATATAGCAGAACAGCAAGTGTGCGTGAGATGGTGGAAGCTTGGGAGGTGGTTTTATGGGTTTCGGTTGCGTGATGAGTCGCACTCTCGCACAGTGTTGTTGAGAGATCTTGCAATGGCCAGAGAGGAAGAAGTGTTTGGGGTGCTTAATCGAGGAGCCATTCACGAGGTTTTACGCGTTCAAATCTCAGATGCAGTTCCCTCATGCACCTCTTGGGCGTTCCCAGACATGCAAAGGCAGGGCTAGTGCATACTTGATGCACTATATTTATTTGTATGTATGTAATTTTACTTCTGTATATAATTGTGGTATACGCATGTAGGTTGAAATGTGTATTTTACTTCATTTGACTTCTATAAAAAGGATATTTATATATAACATATCTATGCTTTTTAATTCAATGTGAATATGATGTATGTTTGAGCAATAAGAATATTAAACTATTGTTATAGGAAGAGAAATGAATCTCTCTCTCTATTATGTGTGTGCTTTGATAGTAACTAAGGTTCAAATGAAATCCCTTTGATCACTGGTTTTTGGGTATAGTTTTGGGTTTGAATGCTGGATCAATCAGTTATATATTAAATTTTAAAAAAAATGACTAAAAAATCGGTTCATGGGAATTGTTCAGGCAACTAGTTTCGTTTTACCCTAAATCTGGTCTTTGGCCAAAAACCTATCCAGGCAGTCGAATCATCAATTCGTTCAACTCGTTCAATGGCTTTGACTATTTTTAAAATTTAATTATTTTTTATTTTTAATTTATTTTGTCAGAATGGACCATCCGTTCGGATTGCATGGTTGAACTGTTGACCCGAAAACCGGTGGCCATAATGGTTCTGGATCCAGGTCATTTTTTAAAATATTACCCATTGGGTCCAGACCCAATTATAATGTATTTATTTAAATAATACAATAAAATTTAAAATTGATAATATAAACTTAATAAAAAATACTAAAACAAAACATTTATATGTTAATAAATTAAATATTTTTAACTAATATTATCTATCAAGTTTATCATTTTAAATATGAGGTATGATAAAAAATAGGAGTTAATAAAATAATCGATTTGGGATAACAAGAACCAGAACCGACCCAATTATTAATCCAAATAAAATCATCAGACTAGAACTGACATGATCGGTTTGGTTCAGTTCAGATAGTCGAGCAGAACTGACCCCCACACTTTATTATCAACAGATAAATAAGACTTAAATAAACGCAGTATATGCGTGAAAGTATGAACCACGTGCAAATGCACGTATACCTTTACTAATTGCATCATATGTGAGATCACAAGGTTGGGGTTCTCGGCTAATAAGCAGCTTGAGCGCACACGTGGCATTGCCTAGTGAGATCAAAGAGGAGTTCGGCTTCATGAATGTGAAGCATGTCGTACTGGTGTACCGAGTTGTGGTGGGTCGTATTTGAACCATCTGATGTGATGAAGGTGTGGTACATAGAGATGATTCTATGTTTGACTCGATCGTCGGCAAAGGTAGCAAGGAAACTCCAGTTGGATCAAGATGAGCTCTTTGTCTTTAATCGGATGGTCGTGCTTCCTTGCTTCATTCAGTTAGTGTGATTTTCGGAAAAATCTTTTAAGTTTTTCTTTTTTTTTTCTCAATAAAATATATGATATATGAGTAGAGAAAAAAAAAAGAAAAATGATGCTAAGTTGGTAGAGGTGTGATTTGGTAGTTCTTATATGCATTATGCTTCTTTTCTTTTTTTAATAAAAGTAGATATGCCACACCAATGTCCCACACCTTTTTTTATTATTTCTGTGGTCTAGATTGTCCAATCTTCTATAATTTTTTTAATTGTATTATTTTGTAATTTTGGTTTTATATAATTTTCTTGTTATTTTTCTACAATATTTTCAACTATTATTATTTGTTATAATCTATGTTATTTTCCACATTTCTTTTATGTTTTTTACACTTTCTGTATTTTCTACAATTTGTGTTATATTTTTCTATATTTTGTGTATGTCTCATTTTTAATGAAATAAAAAATTAATGGGTTGGGTTAAGGCGGGTCTAAGTTGAATACAACCATTTAATCTTTTCTAAATTGGTCATTAATGAATTAGCGGGTTAGAGGGGTTGGGTTGAGCTCCCAAACCCGCCCAATTCCCACTCCTATTAGGGGTGCCCTAGTTGTAAGGCCAATTATGTGACATTTTTTTAGTACCCTGGTCCAATAATTCATAATAATAGGAATATTGAGGTAGATGTTCATCCATAGAATTAGAGTAGGATGAGTAAAATGGAATGTTGCATATTGATTTTTATGTCATAGGCAAATACCACTTGTATTAGAAATAAAATTTTGGGAGAATGACCAATAACCCCAATGTCATAATTTTTAGGTTTAAAGTACATTTGGGGTAGGTGTCAGTTCGGAATTGATGCCAATTCATGGGTGGGTATGGGTGTATAGGGTGTGTTTTTTTTTATGTTTTGAATGTTTATAACAGTGCAGTGGGAATCAAAAATCTGCATTGAGTCTATCCGTACTTCTTCGTAAAATTTTATGATTTGGTTGTAAAGCCAGTTATGTTTTATGAAAAATAGAAGAGTTTTTTTTTTTTTGGTATGTGGTGAGACATTCACCACACTTACAACCCCTCCCCAAAGTTAGTAGTAGTGGGATTTGAATCTTTGTCTCAATTGGAATGAATCAACTAAATACCAACTGAACCACCTCTTAGTTGGCAATGAAGTGTTGGACATTTAGTATATGTTTGGCATCGATGTTGCTGATGTGTGGTTGGAAGCACCGTTTTTCTGAGAAAATGGTGCGTTTATTTTTGTTTGGAATTGTTGCTGCTAGGTAGGACATTTTCTAGAGCAACAACTTTTTCTGTTTGGTACCATTGCTCAAAGAAATGTTTTCAGCACAGGTACCTATTATCTAGTGCTACATCATTGCCCTGTTGGCAACAACGAGCTACAACTCCAGGAAACCCCAAATTTGATGTTGCTCCAAGCCATGGTTCCTGATTCCCAAGCCATGGCTTGGAGCACCGTTTTTTTATGGAAAAACGGTTCCAAACAAATGACCGTTTCTTGGAGCACCATTTTTTTCGATGTGGTGCCGTTGCTCTAGGAAACGACAACGATGTCAAACAACCGCTTAAAAAACATAACCAATAAAATGAATTTGACAAAAATACATATTCTGAGATGAACAAGTGAAGGAAAGGATATATAGAATCAGAAATGAAGTCATTCGTGGAAACTTTAGGAGCAACTCTAATAAAGTATATGCTTGGTTCCATTTACGTTTATTAAGAAAATATTTATTGATGGTGCCACATAAGCGCTCCATCAGCAAATTCCTCATTAATTGCATTTGTGTGTATCTAAGTTTGCAAAAGCAAACATTAGTTTTTGTGCGCCTCTCCCGTTTCAGAAAGCTTCATTTTGGAGCTTCTTGAAATTGGTAGGCGTTTATTGGCATTTTGCTGATGTGGTGCCTAATGACACCTATATGTCATAAATGCCCTCATTAATTGCTTTTCCCGGTTTTACAGTCACACAAATACAAAACATTTATTCAATAAATGGAACCAAACACACTCAAAATGAGAAAAATTTGACTAAGATGATTTGATCATATGCATAGAAGACCATCAACAAAACTTATAAAAAAAATTGATTTATTACAAGTTCGATGGACTAGAAGGGCGAGTGAGAATTTGGATTAACTGAACACGATAGCCGTTCAACGGGCTGTTAAACCAATAATAAAATTTTACGTTAATAATAAATTCATGGGCCCACTATAAAAAATGCATGTCTTATGTATTTTAATATTTTATTACTTACTTAGAACCTTATCATTAAGCAAAACCAATTGACGAAATAGGATTAATGTAGACGACTTCATAAAATTCGTGAACTCCCTTATTTGTTCATTAAAATCATTCCACTGTATCCCAATAATTGTCTAGCAATCACATTTTTGATAGATAATGCAATATCGATGCTGAGGTATTATGCTCTCGTCACATTGTTGGGCTGCAAATCGATTGAATTGAATTCAACATTCTTTGATCCAAAATTGATTCATCATTCAGAAGATTAAAACCAAACATTATTGGTGAGGTTTATATTGAAATTGGGTCAAATTTAAGTACTGAACGGTATTAATAAATTATAAATTTAACAGAAGAATTATTAAAATATCATATTTTATTAACAAAATGAACTAAAACTGATTTGACACTGTACAAATTGATCCCATTTTCATCCATATTCGTCTTGTGTATCCTATGGACGATTGAGGCCTTCAGGGTATTATTTGAAATCAAGGTTTTATATTATGGGTGGAGGAATCAATTCTAAAAGTAAAAGGGTGATAATACATTTCTTAATATGATGACCATAAAAAGAGTAAATTACAGATTATTATCATATACTTTGGGGATACTATCAATTACAACCCTGAACCTTCATCTAAGACACCACAAAGATTTTGAACTTTTATATCTCGATAAAGACTCTCTTTTATTAGCATTCCGTTCAGTTAAATTTGACAAGGGTTTTCATTTAATTATTTAAACATTTTTAAATTCTCAAACTGTTCTTTTTTCAACAATTTTCTAAAGGGTAATTTTCTTAAAATACCCTTAAAGTCTAGGAATTTGACTAACTTTACAGTAACCCCAATTTTTTTGATAATTAACATCATCGTTATGCGCTAATAAAAAAAAAGCGAGATATTGAATTTACCATCCACTATTCCTCAAATTTTCAAAATAAAACTCAATTTATGAAAAATTTTGAAGAACTATTATGGGACGGACGTTCCTGTGTGCGGGGCTAATGGGACGAACGAGCTGTTAGCCCCAAAATGAGCGCAAACCTCTTTTCTCCCATATTCCCGCCCCCTCAACCTCAAATCAACGTTTTAAAAAATGACTCGGAAACGAAATCATTTTGGCCACCATTTTTCGGATTGATGGTCCGATCATCCGGTTCGAACGGATGGGCCGTTCTAACAAATAAATTAAAAAATAAAAAATGGTCAAAAACGTTGAACGAGTCAATGGTTCGATCGCCCGGGTCAACGGAACTGATTGCCTAGACGATTCTCGGGCCAAATGATCCGACTGTCCGAGTAGAGGAGAGTAGAACGGGGGTTAGGCACGATTGGAGGTTGAGGGGCGGGAATATGGGAGCAAGGTTTTTGAACAGTCGTTGACCCGGATGGTCGGACCGTTTGGCCCAGGAACCATACAGGCAATGGGTTCCGTTCTACCCCAAACCCGATATTTGGCCAAAAAACCGTTGAAAAAGTCAACAACCCGCTGACCTAGGCAATCGAATTGTCGGCCCGTTCAACGATTTTTTATCATTTTTTATTTTTAATTTATTTTCTAGAATGGGCCATCCGTTCAAATCGGATGGTCAGACCGTCAACCCGGAAACTGGTGGCCAAAATGGTTATGTTTCTAGGTCATTTTTTAAAACATTTTATGGGAGAAAGGAAGTTTGGGCTTGTTTTGGGGCTAACAAGATGGCCGTGGGCTCATCCCATTAGCCCCACCGTGCGCGACTGGACATGTGGCAATCGCACGTTGTATGGGGCGAAGATGCAAACTCTCCATTAGAGAGTTCGACTTTAGTCCAGGCATGTTGCGTCCAGGCAATGTTCGCGCATTCGGAGGATGCGCCACGTGTCCTCCAAATCGTGTGAGGGGCTGAAGCGTGCGAAAAGCCTTCAGCTCCGTTAGTTACCACTATCGTTAGCCTAGGTTAAGCAAAATGCGAGTTTTGCTCCTCTCCTCTTCTCTCCTGTGACGAACCTCACGCTCTCTCTCCCCATCCGCCCGGCGGCAACTGCACAACCATCACTGCTTGGACTGGAGTCGAACTCAAGTGTGAGTTTTTCTCCTCTCCTCTCCTCTCCTGTGATAAACCTCACGCTCTTTCTCCCCATCTGCTCGATGGCGACTGCACAACCATCACCACCTGGATTGAAGCCAAACTCAAATGCGAGTTTTTCTCCTTTCCTCTCCTCTCCTATCTTATACGAACCTCACTCTCTCTCTCCCCATCCACCCGATGACGACTGCACAAAAAGTGAAGCCAATTTTGGTGGCGACCGAAACTCAAACGCGAGTTTTTCTTCCGCCACGGTTACCATGAACTCGTCGAGTTTGGGATCTATTCTGATCTCAATACTACAGCCACCACTCGGATAACTTTCGCGACCGATTTCTTCAAGAAGCAAAGCCAATTTTGGTGGCACTCTGACCTGTCAAAATAGGACAAGTACTTAAAATCTCGTCGGGAAATTCAAATGGAGATCAAACAAGTTCATGAGAGGACTGATTACTTTTCGACATTCTATGTAAGCAGACACTAAGTTAGGATAACGAGGATGATTAGCTATCTGAACTTTAATCAAATCGAAAATCTCCGATCCACAGATCTACGCCTCGCCCGGTTCAAATTGAAGTAGATTATCGAGCCGACGGTGAAACCTCGACGGCAGAGTGACATTTCCGACTCCAACAATCTCATTTGAGTACAAAATCGTTGGACTAATAAAGTACAAATTTTTCATGAAAACCATAGAGCGAGATAGAGTAGAGTGCAGAATTAGTTCTCCATTTCTATGAGATTCTGAAGAAGCAAAAGGTCCTAATCTCAAAATCTGAAGAACTAACACAAGCGATGAAACAAACTTGGAGTCGTCAGCTGACTATAACTCATCTCTTGATTCTTTTTTCTCGAAGGAATTAAGATGTCTCGGTTATCCTAGGTAGATTATTAATGCTCGCAGATCATTACATAATCAAACCGTTCTGAACCTTTGGAGCAATAAAAGGAAAATATGATAGTCAACAATTCTACTGAAATCCTCAAACTTTAGTATTATCCAAATAATACTTCTAGTGAGCCTAGATGAATTGAAACTCCGTCGAGAACTGAACTTTGGGAAGTAGCACGATTAGCAAAACAGAACTCAAGTTCCAAAATCACAAAATCTTTTTTGCAACATATAAGATGATTCGATGCCTTCTGAACTAAGGTTGATGATGTTAAAATTATGTAAATTGTTGATGTTAAAATCCTACACGAATCTTAAAAATTACTGATGTTAAATTACAAAACTAGAAAAACTAAGGTAATTGGAATAAACCCCTCTTTTCAAGGAAGAAGAAGAGATCATACAAAGAATTTTAAAACTTATTGATGTTAAATTATAAACTAGAAAAAATAAGGTAAGTGGATTAAACCCTAGTTTTCATGGAAGAAGAAGAGATGCAAAGAAGACAATACCTGAGGTTGATTCTGCCACCGGTGATGGTTGTTTGTCGTTAGCAGTGATGGTTGTACAGTCGCTGCCGGGTGGATGACTTCCATCCAAAACCATTAGGGTTAGTTTTCATGGAAGAAGAAGAGATGCAAAAAATACAATACCTGAGGTTGATCCTACTATCGGTGATGATTGTTTGTCGCCGGTGGTGATGGTTATGCAGTCGCTGCTGGGCAGATGGGGAGAGAGAGCATGAGGTTCGTCTGCAAGAGGAGAGGAGAGGAGCAAAACTCGCGTTTGAGTTAGGCTTCAGTCCAGGTGGTGATGGTTGTGCAGTTGCCACCGAGCAGATGGGGGGAGAGAGAACATGAGGTTTGTCACAGAGAGGAGAGGAGAGGAGCAAAACTCGCATTTTGTTTAACCCAGACTAACAGTAGTGGTAACTAATGGGGCTGAAGGCTTCTCACACGCTTCAGAGGACACGTGGTGCATCCTCTGAATGCGCGAACGTTGCCTGGTTGCAGTGTGCTTGAACTGAAGCAGAACTCCCATTAGAAGGGTGAAGAAGATGAGTTCGGCTTCAATCAGGGCAAAGCCCATTCAAGCAGCCTTTATTGTCTTGCATTGAGAATATCTCCGTACTTGTGTGCTTAATTTCATGTGGAGACATGACTAATGCGAGGTTGAAAATTGTTGTTATAATGGTGTGGGCACAGATTTGCCCTGATAGAAGTCGATCTCGAAGAAGATGACTGTAAGGCTTACCAGCTACGTGGCAAGCATATTCGATGATTCCTCTCCCTTTTGTCGAAGCTGATTCCAACTTCTTTCTCACCATTTCCAACCAAAGCTTACCCGCTCAATAAAACACAGAAGCAACACCTTTATTTCTCTATCTTTTCTTCATGTGTTGTCTTCTCCAACACTATTAATATATCTATTAATTCTCTACTCCCAACACATCACAACATCACTACATCACAACTATAACTACATTCAAAACCCTAAGTTTCTCAATTGAATAAGAAGAAGACTCAACCTCCCCAAAAATGGAGTTCAAAATTAATTAAAGATCAACATGATCTCCGCCCACGACTTATGCCTCCATCACCGTTGTATCAAGAAGAACGCCTTCATTGTCGTCTGGACAGACTCCCATAACTTGTGCTCCACCAGGATGGACACATGGGGTGGGAGTTGCCCCTCTTGGAATGAGAAGCTCAACCTCCTGCTCAACCTCCTGTTGCCCAATTTTGCCAAGTTTATTACAGTTGAGGTGCAATGCAAGACTCGATCTAGAAAGAATCAGAACTGTATGAATCACCAACATTTTGGTTTCGAATTTCATTGGAGATGGTACACCTGCTTTTTACCTCCACTTTCTCAAATTTTGATTAAGGCTATTAGGGTTGTCCACAAACAATGCCAAACCGACCAAGTCGGTCCGATCCAACCTGATTTGGTTAGTTTTTCTTCACCATTGGTCGGTTTTTGGTTGTGGAGAGGGATAAACCGATAATTCGGTTCAGAAACCAAACCGAGTTAATTAGTTTTTGATTTCCTAGTCTTTCCCTAACTAGGTAATCCTTATCCTAGTTTGTTACTTATTTTTAACATTAAAGAACAATAAAACATTAGTTAAATAGGAATTACTTTTGTCATTAGGATTATTTTCCTTTTATTGAGTAGGAGATTTTACACCAAATATATGGTTGTTCACAAACAATGCCAAACCAACCCAAATCGACCCTTCATGTGCTTAATGGCAGGTCGATTTCGGTTTGCTCTTTAAGTAACCCGACCAAGTTGGGTCGGTTGAAAAAATCTATTAAACCGACCCAACCCGACCCGTGAACAACACTAAAGGCTATGTTTGATTTGAAGGAAAAAGTAGGGAAACCTTTACAAACCTTGTCTAGGTTTCCTTGCCTTTCCCTACTTTTTCCTTCAGACCAAAAACAACTTAAGGGAGTCCAATGGTAAACATAACAATATCGTCAATTTACCCCTCAAGGCTGTGGTACCACAACGGCACAACCTTCGTCCCTCTCCAATGTCACCATTATTCAGAGCAAGACTACTTGAGGCCGCTAAGAAGAGGCCTAGTGGGATTGCTATCAGAATTCCAGGGGCCTACGGCCGTGGCTTACAACAAATGAATTGGACATTTCTCGCAAACAAACTTTGGTTCGACAATGTCCCTTATCGAAAAACCAGATTCAATCCTTATCCCATCCATCTCCAATTGCAGTTCGAAAAAAATATGCCAGAGAGAGTAGGTCTTCTTGGGATATTTTGGGAATCCAAGTACCTTAAAGGGGTAATTTAGGAATTTTTAAAAAATATATATTAGTCACGTAATGTCACATGTGAATGGAATGTAACAAATAGACAATTGTTAGAAAACTTAAGGATAGAATTAGTTAGTTTACTAAACCACATGGGTTACTTTAAGAGATTTGCCCTTTTTAAAATTGAACATTAAGGTTTTATTTAATATTTTGTTTTTTTGATCAATTAATGCTTTGTTTTTTTAATTTGCATTTTTTATAGTTTTAGTTGATATTAATTTCATGTTGTATTTATTGTAATTTTCATTTTTTTTGCATTTGTATGTTTTACCCAAACTACAGGTAGAGCAACTTGTAATTTACAAAAAACACCTTTTCTATTGTTTATAATTTTTCCACCTGCCGTGAATCGTTCTAAAACCCTAGCCTACAAACCACGAAGCCCGTGCTTTAAACCCTAACATACAACAATCCCATTCTTTCGCTTGCTGTCTTCTCTGGTTCATCTGTGAAAGCACCAAGAGAATAGGTGAGTGTTTAGGGTTTCTTTGTTACTTGATATTACATATTCGCAATATCTATCCATCTCCAGACCTTTGGCTCATTCTCTAAGCTCGGGTCTCCTTTGGAACTACACTGTACTAGGTCCCCGCAGATTATCTTCCGTCCACCGCATTCGTTTTTTTCCTTCTTTTCTCAAATTGAGTGGTTCAAGACTTCAGAGTTCAGATTGATGGACCTCATAATTGTTATAACTTAAATCCCCATGTCTAGGAACTCTCAAATCCATTGATTACTACATCTCTAACGTTAAAACCCTTGATTCCTATAGCTGAAGCCTCCAACCCCAAGTTTCCATCTTGTGGGTTCTTGTCATTTGTTATGCTCGCCAAATCTCTGAAGTGTTAACTTTGCTTTCGCATATGCTTGTTTTATTTTTATTTCTTCAACTGTTAATACGAGCTATTGAAATGCTGAAATAAGAGTAGATTCTTTACAGAAAACGGTTCAAGTTAGTAAATATGGTAGCTCCGTTCTCTTTGAATTAATATAAGGTGGTTCTGTTGATTTTGTGTGTAGGTGATCGAGGCTAAAAAATGCTTGTCTTGTTCGAAACTCCGGCGGGCTTTGCCCTATTTAAAGTATTAGATGAAGGGAAACTCTCTAAAGTCGAGGTTGTAAACATTTCTCTGATCCTAAGTTGTATATGCTTGTTCATTTTTGAATGTTAAGGTCCATGGATTCCTAACTACGCTGTGCCTGGGTTGCAGGACTTGTGGAAGGAGTTCTCGACATCAGAATCCGCTAGAAAGGTAAACTATTCTGTTTTTGCAATGCTAGTCTTATATGTAGCAACTGAGAATTCCTCTTCTTTCCTCTGTTGTGATTAACTGTTTATGGTTCAATTGTCATCAATGAATAGTCATTCTCTATCATAGGTTTTGTGTGTGTGTGTGTGTGGGGGGGGTATATTTGGCAGGAATGCACCAATGTTAGAAAAGTCCAGACATTAACCCAAAAGTGAAATGCTAAGAGCACTTCTCAGGCAGATAACAGAGAAATTGTAACCTGATCAATGAAAAGGTTAAGCTTTTCTTGCTTTTATCATCTGCCCTTTATTACCACCATCGTTTGCATTCTCCCTCTCTCTTTCATTTTAATGAAAATTTCTCTTTACTATACAAAGACATTGCTTAAATAGAAAATTATCTTACTTGGTTCATCATCTCTTCTGTTCTGCTCCATCCATAATCTTTTAAAGCATGAAAGGGAATCATTTGTATTCATCAACATTTTAGGGATGGATTTTTTTTTTTTGATAATTGAAAAAACATTTTAGGGATGAATTGTTAGCCTATTAGGGTGCTTAGAGTTCAACTTATATTAAATATCAAAGTTTCTTTTTATATTTTATAATGTGATAAGGAAACATAATGTCTGCACATTTCTTCTAACCAGTTGCACCTTCTATCCCTTGGTGCTTTTTTGGATCAATAAATCCCTTTGTGCTTTCCCTAGTAAGGTGCCCTAGGGTTGGGCGTTACTGTTATTATCTGGTTAAATGGGCATACAAATATTTTCCTCAGGTAGGGTGCTTAAGGTTTCTTTTTATAAATGAATTACCTCAAACAGTAGAAGTATTTGTCATAAGGGGGACCGGGGGGTGCATTTCTAAAACTGTAAATCCTATTCTCTCGTGTTTCTTGATTATGTTGCTCCTTACATGTTGAAGATTTGAAGCCCCCACTCACTTTTTAATGCCCAAAGATTCTTAGATGTTTACAGAATGAAATACCGGAAACCTGATGGAATGTTCCTCCCTCTTTAACTGCTTATAATTTAAGTATGTTTTGCTTTGGACTGTATGCACATTGCTAATGCTGATATTGGGTTCCACTTGCTACTATCTGCTTGTATTTCATTCCAACCATTCCACTTGCTACTATCTGCTCGTATTTCATTCCAACCATCTAATTACATATGTGGTTTCACTTCAACACCAGATGGTGAAGCTGAAAGCTTTCTCCAAATTTGAGAACACATCTGAAGCTTTATCAGCAGCAACATTGCTGATTGATAGCAAGCCTAGCAAGGCTCTTCGCAAGTTCTTGCGTGCACATTGTGATGGAGAAACTTTAGCAGTGGCAGACTCAAAATTTGGGAATGCAATAAAAGAAAAATTGGTATGCTAAATTCTGAATGATATTAACTCTTTGATTTCAAATATGTTTTCAACATCATCATCCAATATCAATTGAGAGCAATGATCTTCTTGCAGAAAATAGAATGTGTACACAATAATACTGTAATGGAGCTGATGAGGGGTGTGAGAAGTCAGTTGACTGAATTAATATCTGGGTTAGCAGTTCAAGATTTGGCTCCAATGAGCTTGGGTTTATCACACAGTTTATCTAGATACAAGCTAAAATTTAGCCCCGATAAGGTAATTTAATATCAAGTGTATCATCTTTTCCCTTCTTTTTAATGCTTTCATGTTCAACTATGAAAAAGCATGCTTCTGATTAAATAATTAAGAATGTCTCATCATATGGCTTAAATACTCTGTACATTTTCACTTCTGCATTCGGGATAGCAGTCCATTGTTGGATGAGTCCCCATTGTTTTGGGGAATGGACCCCTCTGGTTGTAAAAAGTAGTTCGTACAACAAGGGGTAGGTACAAAATAGCAAGGGCTAGCCTACACAAGGGGGGGGGGTACTTGGCACAATCATGAATTGTCTTTTTATATCATTCAAAAAATAATAAAATTCATGATTGTCTCTGACAGAAAAGATAATTTCTACTTGTCTTATATGTTGCTCTTAGAGGTAACTGATTTAGAATTGCATCATTTTCTCATCATTTGACTAGGGTGTTTTCTACTAGAAGATGCTCTGGTTGGGCCAATTCATCTTTTTCGATGCATACACCCCCTTAGGATTGAGGAGAGATGATTTCCTTTCATGCCTTTATAAATTAATTGTCAACAACTTTATCCTATGTATGCTGTTACATTTCTGTCCACTTGCAAGGACTCAAAAATTTAGTTAGAAGTGTTTGCATGTTGTTTACTTCAATGAGAAAGTTGTAGCTCCAATAACATCACATGCAGTTAACCTTAGTTTTCCTAATACCTTCATATATGCTTATACTAAACTTTTGATATCCAAGAACTTGCAATGTGGAACAATGGGAAAGTTAAAATGCTTTATATCTTATTAATAGAAACAGGAGCTTGTTTTATAATTTCAGTTTTCTTTTTTAAATTTGTACTTTTGTAGTTATTTCTGTTGCTTTGTAACTGATCAGTGGGTTGGCAATAAAATAGTAATATTGAGTTCTCTTGTACTCTCCAGGTGGATACTATGATTATTCAGGCCATTGGTTTGCTGGATGATCTTGACAAGGAGCTAAATACGTATGCAATGCGAGTCCGGGAATGGTATGGCTGGCATTTCCCAGAGCTTGCAAAGATTGTACAAGACAACATCCATTATGCCAAAGCAGTGAAATTGATGGGCAGTCGTTCAAATGCTGCAAAGCTTGATTTCTCTGAGGTAGAGCTCTGGCCTCTGGTTACTCTTACTCTTCATAATGATAGAAAAAATACATAAAGATTAATACCTTCATGTCATACAGGTAAAACATTTACATGGGTGAATCTTCAGTGGGACCTCACTATTTGGTGGGCCTCACTAGGTGAACTCCTAATTAAAAATCCATCTCCTTGCATTGTCCTTGTTATACTTTTAGTTTTAAATTGGCAACAGTTGTGACCTGTTTAGGAGTAAAAATATGTAATATTGCATGTTTAGATTTTAGAATGTCTTCTTTCTATAAAGAGAAGATTCTATTTAAAAAATATGGTACCTACAAATGTTCTTCACATGTTATTTTATTTGGTATGGGCAGATACTGCCAGAAGAGGTTGAGACAGAACTTAAAGAGGCAGCAGTGATTTCAATGGGAACAGAAGTTAGTGACTTGGATTTGATGAATATCAAAGACCTATGTGATCAGGTGTTGTCTCTCTCAGAGTATAGAGCTCAACTGTATGATTACTTAAAAAGCAGAATGAATACAATTGCCCCAAATTTGACTGCTCTTGTTGGAGAACTTGTTGGTGCTCGCCTTATTGCACATGGTGGCAGCTTGTTGAATCTTGCAAAGCAGCCTGGAAGCACTGTCCAAATTCTTGGTGCAGAAAAGGCCCTCTTTAGAGCTTTGAAGACAAAGCATGCTACTCCAAAATATGGGCTTATCTTCCATGCATCTTTAATTGGTCAGGCAGCCCCAAAGCTTAAAGGAAAAATTTCTAGATCACTTGCTGCTAAGACTGCATTAGCTATTCGATATGATGCTCTTGGAGATGGCCAAGATAACACAATGGGGCTGGAGAACCGAGCCAAGGTAATATGGATGTACATATTTATATTATGCTTTACCCCTTCTCACCCACCTGGAAGCTCCTTTTTTCATGTTAGCCTTTTTTCTTTTAATTTAGCTTGAAGCTCGGTTGAGGAATCTCGAGGGCAGAGAACTGGGCCGCTCGGCCGGGTCAACTAAAGGCAAACCTAAGATAGAATTCTATGACAAAGATCGGAAGAAAGGTGCAGGGGCATTGATAACTCCTGCTAAGGTGTGGCAATTTTTAGAACTTCCTGCTTTGTTTTCATGGTATATCGAGTAATCTGATCATTGACTTGCATTTATATGTAGACTTATAACACCGCAGCCGATTCGGTACTTGGACGAACTGCTGAACCGGTGGCTGAGAAGCTGGAGAAAGAGGAAGCAGTTGAGGAGGCTCCTGTTAAAGGTGATGAAGAGAAGGAGAAGAAGGAGAAGAAGGAGAAGAAGGAGAAGAAGGAGAAGAAGAAGAAAAAGAAGGCTGATGTTGAGGATGCTGATCTAAAAGGTAACAATGAGATTAGTGTGGAACCTGAAGGGGAAGAGACAGAGACTAAAAAGAAGAAGAAGAAAAAGAAGGCTGAAGCTGGAACTGCTGAAGCTCAAAATGAGGACGAAGCTGTTGAACCGCAGGTGGAAGAAAAGAAGAAAAAGAAGAGAAAGCATGCAGAAAATGATGAGGAAGAAACTGAGATGCAAAGTAAGAAGAAAGAGAAAAAGAAGAAGAAGAAGAGCGAAGACTGATCCTTGACACAAGCATGAGGCCTGCGTCATGGGCACACCAACGATTTTGACTATTTTAGGTACCAGTTTTCCCTCTATTTTGTAAATTTGTTTTTTATCAAAATCTTTCTTTTAGGTGTGGATCTTTATATTATTCTCAATGTACTTCAACATCTTGCTGTTGCATATGTATATGCAATTGCGAGAAATCGATTTAGGAATTACTCCTATATTTAAGGTAAATTTAAATTCAAATTTGAATTTTAGCGCCTAATTTCAATTCTCTAATTAATTCTATTAATTAATGATCCTCTCTTTCATTAATTTCGTTTTGTTAGTATAAAATCTACAAATATTAACAATAGAAAGACTTCAACCTTTGTCACAAGATTTTAACACCCATAATTTCACCACTATGCGACTTCAATTTGATTGTTATAATAATTATATGCATTTCTAGTTTTAAGTAAATTTTATCGTGCTTATTAATAAATATTAAAATTTATGTACTAATAAAAATTAAGATAAATTATATTGGTTATTTGAAAATTGATGTATATACATTTATATGTTAGTTTTTTTTTTTGCTTTTTTTCACATTTTAGTTATTTCATCATTTTCAACAATTACTAATTATATTTTGAGATGTCACATTTTATATAAACATTAAATTATGGTTTTTTTTTTTTACATTTAAATGACTTATTTACAATCATATAAAACTTGTAAGTGTTATTTTTATTTGAATTTCCTATCATATTTATGCGCATTTTGATTTTTCTATCCCGATATATTTCTTAAAATTACCTTTCTGTACACCTTGCTTAAACCTTGACTATCATAATTGTACCTTTGATGAGCGGGGCAAGCTGATAAAAAAACTTGTTAACGAGTTATGTGTACAAGTGGATCAATAACAAAGCAACATTAGCAGTCAAAACCAGGTTGTTAACGAGTTATGAGTACAGTGCTAAATGCTAAAACAATGCTAGCATTGCACTTAAAGTCTAATCTTTCCTTTTTGGGTGTCAATCTATTAATGTCGGTTTCCCATTCTAACTGCCTATATTCCTACCAAAGAATGCGTACTCTTCCATTACCAACTGAACGCACACTGGATTCGTCACCCAGATTAACAAAGGTGCCCAATAATCTCCAGGGGAGTGAGAAGCAAAACCAGAAACTTGATAGAAAACCAATTTTGATTTACTATACTACTAGTAACTGTTAGATGGTAACATATTTTGATATGTTACCATATCTCCAGGGGAGTGAGAAGCAAAACCAGGTTGCCGTCTTTTACCCGATGGCCTTACTTTGATAGGAAAGCCTACTTTCAAAAACAGGTTCATGCCACAATTGGTTTGGTTTTCCTCTAAACCCTATGAGATTAGATCAGTCCACTAAAGAGCCAAAGAAAAATCCATTATCACTTACAAATTGGTGGGTTTGTTCTACCCAAAAGAAAAAAAAAAAGAAAAAATCACCCAACACAAACGCCATTCTCACAAGAAGTGCTACATTTCTTGTCAAATTTCAATGAATCTCATACATGAAGTAGTAGTAGTCTTTTAAAGAGAAAATGCAACACAGACTAAGACAAAGTGGATGAAAATAAGCAAAAATGGTTACTAATTTCTGCGGTAACAGGAATTTCTGACGGTGATAACTTTGGATCGCCGTGGCTGAGGCATAAGCATGATCGCGATCACGATGCCAATCACAATCACCAGCAGAATTCCCTTAATGTCCATATCCTCATCGTCCGCCATCATTGAGCAACACATTTTCCCCATCGTCACAAGCAAACCTAAATCTATCTCCTGTTTGCAGAGCAATAAGCAAGCAAGCTGTTCTAAAATCTGAAGGGGAATGAATGAAGAACAGTAGATGAGGAAGGAGGGATGCTCAGATGCTGTTTTTAAAAAATTGACGTCGTTGACTTAAAACCTATTTCCTTCTTTTTTAAATTGTATTTAGATAGACATACAGACGCCTACCAAGCATTAATTTTGGTTAAGATTCCATCGATGTGATTACGTTGAGAGGACGAAGTTTCTATTGGGGAAAATGCCACAACCTCCATCCTAAAATAAAGGGGAATTATTAAGGGCACATGGGTCTTAAGATTTGGTGGACTTAAAATAGTCAAGATGATGAATTGATCGATGTCCATGAAAAAAAATTAAGAAATATCTGGGTCCCATAAAACAACTCAGACTCTTGTAATTTTAGAGAGTCGACACTCGTGACGTGACTCGACTTTGGAAGGTTCACTCCCACCTAAAAACAAACAATTGGTGGACGCTGATCGGTGGTTCAAATTTCAACATCGGAGACTCGGTGGTAGAGTGCTTAAGCTACACTAAAAGTAGATTTATCTTTACAATGGTATAGTCTTTAAAAAAAAGGTACACTAAATATTATAAGATTAACCTATTATAAAACTGTTCACTGATTTCTACTTGTAGCCATGTTTGCTTTTTGGTTAATGTTATTTATCTAGGCACTTGCCTTTTCTTTTTTCCTTTCTGTACAGGTAAATTTTGTATTGTTATTTTTACCCTTCTGTGTTTAAACTTTAAAGCCTGTTTAATGGGTAATTTTGTTAAGCTAGATTTTAGGGGTGAAAATCGGGCACCCCATTTGAAGAATTTACACTGTACTGGGCTTGAATTTTTAGGCCAGGCCCACTGAAATTTTATCCAACCCAAGCCTATGCAAGTTGCACCCCTACTAGTTTTGGGCTTTTAATATGTTTCCCCTAATGTGGGGAAAGTTACTTATCTAATAGTCAAGAGAAACTTCATTTACCATAAGACCCCACCTTTGCTGAAAAAAAAAAAAAGAATTAGCGAACTCTCCCGTTGCACCCATATTCCCACAATCCCACTATCGTTCAAAGTATTGATACATATCGGCTTGTATCGGCCGATACGTATCGTGTCGGAAGCTTCCCAATATGCCCCTATAGGGGTTGTATCAGGTCAGACCATGGTTCAAAGGGTAGCTGGGACTTAAACTGACTCATTTGAACCAGTTTTAAAAAATAAATAAATAAAACATAAAAAAAAAGCACTGGCACAGGCCAATATGCCCTACCGGCATATCGGCCTGTGTCGATACTTTGAACCTAGATTCCCAGTATGATTGATTGTAATGCATCTCTTTTTATAAGTAACGGAAGTTTGTATTTCTTATGTGCGTATAACTTATTCATAATTATTTCAATATTTTTGTTAAATATAATGTTTTCCACCTTACATCTATTATTATTGATGTTTTAGTGGGATTTGTAAGATTTTTTTTACAATGTATTTAACTATATCCATTTATTTTCACCATATCTATGCTATTTAAAGCATATCATGTTATACATTTTTGTCCAAACTTACTGATATGATACACATACCAATACTTTGAACATTGATGGAACTTACTGATATGATACACATACCAAGCATTTTAAAATTGTCATGTTGGTAATTTGGTATTACTACCTATGAATAGAAGTGTATGGAAGGCATTTTAAAATTGACATATTGGTATTATTATCTATCAATAGAAAGAAAACAAAAAAATGAAAAGGAAGACAGTAGAGTGTATGGGATAAATCCAACCTAATGTCATGACTAGAGTATTAAGGCAACTCTTTGAGACACGAAAGCTACAATTTTAGCATTATTGCAACTCTTTTAGACACGAAAGCTACAATTTTATTGAATGTGGGATAATCAGGAGAGAAAAAGTGCTAGCTTCCACCTAAATTCGAGAAAACAATTGAGAGAAAAGATAAGAAATCACGTTCTGTGGCATTTTTTTTGAAGTTTAAATGTTAGAGATTGGCATAGGCTGGCCATTTTATAATAAAAAAAAGGGCAATCCAGTGCACAGGCTCCCATCAATGAGGGATCTGAGGCACAAATGCACGCAGCCTTAACTCTGTACATAGTTTTCAAATCCAGACCAGACAGATAGACAAAACCAGGAATCAATCATCCGTTTTACCTCAGAACCGTTATTTTGCCAAAAACCGTTGATTCGGTCAGTAAATCACTGACCTGGGTGTTCAAACCGTCCAACAACTTTGGCCATTTTTTATTTTTTTATTAGAACGGGCCATCCGTTTGATTCAAACAGTCGGATCATTCAACTCGAAAACCAGACCCCCGACCGGTTAGATTTTAAAAACCTTGATTTCACACCAACAATAAATTCATGGACTCCACTGTGAAAGGTGGAGGTCCTATCTATTTTATTACATAGGACCCACAGCCCTTGTAGCTCTGCATTGAGAATATCTCTTCATGAATAAAATCAAATCATACAAACATGGAGATATTCCCAATGCACGGTTGCACAAGCAGTGAATGGATTTTGTGAGGATGAAATCCATGATCCATTTTATCGTAAGCGGTAAGCCTCAAGCGCCAATGAGGGAGGCACGTTTTATATATGCATTAGAAATTTAGAATAAAGGAAATGATCATAAATTCACATCTAACACTGCCGGCGGTCTGGGCCAACCCGATCCCGAGACCTAATTGCACAGGGATTTTGCCTGCATTGTTTTACCTGTTTCAGAGAGAGAGAGAGAGAGAGAGAGAGAGAGATTATTGTCAAATGTCAACTTACATAGTGTAAAGGTTTGTAGGTTATACATAGTCGGGTCTTGTTGGACAGACCCAACAACTCCCATTAAATAAGTAGGGTCAATCAGGGTTTAGTACTTAACCGTTGCTAATAATCTCAAGAAATCTGAGGGGTCAATTTCATACCAGCACATAACTGATAACACCATAATTTCACAAGTTTATGATCATTGGGAAGTTTGGGCATTTCCAAGGATAGAGAGAATAGCTCCCATCAGAAGATGAACCCATCCAAGGGATTAAAGACATAAGATTTTGAGCATCCTCAGATTAACTTTAACCAATCTGATCTTTTTAGAAACCTTAATCTTTTCTCTATAATTTGTACATCAGATTATAGGAATATGGAATGCAGGGTAAAAAATTACAAGTTTTGAAGCTGTTCCCCATGGCATAAATGCTAACAAGACCTATCCCCTTGCCTCTTGAATATGAAAGGACTTGTGGAAAATAAAGGAAGAATTTACACCTCTCATGTAGTCCAAAGGACTGAAAAAAGCTTGGACAAACCACAAACTGTTGCTAATACTCCTTTCTGCCTTCCCACATAAAGAGGGAAGCTGCACTTACTTTGGTAATCCAAGAAAGTGAGCAAAGCTTGGGTACTTTGGTTCCCATCCAATTTCTGCACGGGTTTTTGAGTTATTTAACCTCTTCCCTAAAGGATCATCAGTTCCTGCATCACAAGAAATTAAAGCTGACTTTGCATCAGTTGGAAAATATAGTGATAAACCTCAACCGTACGGGTGTAAAACTTTTCTGATGTTTCTATTTTGAAACATCACTTATGAGCTTGCCTGTAAAGGCCTCAAACTTTTTGCTGAATTTTCCACTACTGTTCACCAAATCCATCATTTCCTGCCTGTAAGGAGGAGATATAAAGCAGATGAAGAAAGATTTAGGTTGCTTCTGTGTTTTCTGTTTGAAATTGTCATGATTCACTACAAAGAAAGTAGCCAAAATCCAAAATAGTAAACCAGTGACAAGACCTGGATAAAGGATTATTGTCACAGCCTAAGAAGATGCGACCACGGAGTTTCTTCTTCATGATTGAAATTGAGAGTGATGCTGCGTCCTGTATGCAAGTGACAAGTTAGAGCAACCACTAATTCATGGTTTTTAACAAAAATTCATTTCCACTCTTGATAAATTATACAATTGTTAACTCTAAATCCCCCCAAAAGATATATAACCACAAAAATGCAGGAATATTATATGAATTAGTATGCCCTTGGCATGACATATGCACAGTGGCCTTGAAGATTTCATGACCTTTGTACTATTTATAGTATGTCTATGAAACTAAGATCTGGAGGTGCGCTGTGACCTAGACTAAACAATAGCGTATTGTCGTTTTTCCCTTTTGATCAATAATTAAACAAACGTCAGGAGGTGCAAAGGAGCTCTTTTTTAGGTTTTTTTATCATGTTGTTTAGTTTACAGGTAGACTGGAAGGGGCTCTTTTTTCAGTGATTCTCATGCCAGTCTTGGGGAAGGAGCAGATCTCCTTGGTGGTTGGAAGCTATTATCTTTCAGGGGGTAAGTTCATGCTTTCAATTTTTTTTTTCAGGGCTTCAGGGATTGTAACTTGTGTTTCTTTTGTTCATCTACATTGTTAAGCCTTCTTTGAAGGTAGGGGTTCAGGGGTTTCCATCTTTTTTTTCCTAGTCCTACGACCCCATCCCAATTCTAATTCCAATTAATAGAATATCCATTGCTGAAGAAAAAAAAAAAGCCATCAGCATTTTGTTGACAATCTTTACTACCAATATGACTGGGAAATGGAAACAACAAAAACAATATAGAGAGAAAAAAAAAGAAATGATCTTAAGCAACTAAAACGGTTATACCAATATAGCTCACCCACCACGAAAGCGAGTTAACAAGTTCACATAAGTAAGGATTCAAGTTTCATGTAATAGGCTATAGCTTTTTGCTAGTCAACCCACACCCTTTTTGGTCTGCCCCTAACTCTTCTATAACCTTTAGCTTGTAATTGATTAAATTTTCACATTAGTGCTGTAGATGGTCTTCTCTGCACATGTCCAAATCATCTTAGTCTTTCCCTCATTTTATCACCTATTGAGGCCACTCCTAAGTTCTTTAAAATAGATAAACTTGCAAAGATTGTAAGCATCAATTATGTGGCATATACAAATATAATGGAGAAATTTCAAGAACGACATTAAAGTTCAATATACAATATCAGGAGAACAACCATAAGATGAAAATGATGACCTCATAGTGAATAAGATTGAGAATGTGATCTGGACGAACTTCTACAGTCCCTTTCTCCAGCCAATAGTTATGGGCACCTCTATCTGCTTTGTGTAAATAGTTAAGGTACACTAAGAAGTTGACAGTAGCATTAATTTCCACATGTGTCCATTTAACTTCGAGGTGCAAATGAAAGCTAATGGTTTAGATTAATTGCAAGTAAGGATATGTAAAGCCCAGCCAATCTAAGAACACAACCACCAAGCTCCAGCACCACACTTTCTGCCTTTAAAAGAATATCTGTTCGAGGGCTTCTTCCTAAAGGGACTATTGGAGAGTCCTGCATAGCCATCTGCATGTAAGTTAAAAATGCAAACTAGATATCTTTCAACTATACTTCTACATGTAAAGAACTGTGCATCCCAGATTTTTTTCAGATTAGTTGCTTTCTAGATATAAAGGGAAAAAGTTTCTAACATGGGCCAGCTAGATGTATTCAGTACAAACCAACTCCTAATTGATCTAGTGGTCATCATCTGATCATTAATGTTTAAAAATTGAGAGAAGGATGCTTGGCATTCATGTTCACCCAATGTAAAGTGGTGGTGTTCATGACCTATTTTCTTGGGTTGTTTAGAAGATCAAATTTCAGAGTTCGGGCCTTCTCAGCCACATGATTTTTTTTCCTCTCCATGGCCATCTTTTGCTGGAGAAATAAAGGTGAAAATGATTTGAAGTACAATACCATTTTCTGTTCATTAGGGGCATTTGAAATTAGAGAAATTGGCATATTTTTTAAGGAAAGCATTGATCTACTCAAAAAGGTAAGGCTGACATTACTTCTAGTGGCAGTTGGTGCATCCAGAGCTCAAGGATGTCAATGGAAGAGCTTTGCGTCCAATCTTTATATCTAGTTATTTAGGATCCTTAGATGTTGTTTCTGGATTGTTTTCTAATGAGAGTTGGAGTTGGAAAGTTTTATTTTTATGTTGGATTTTTTTTCTTGATTGTATTGGTGACTCCTCATGATTTACAAGCATTCAATACTTGGAAAGTTGACCTGTAGCTTAATAGATCCTTGGTTTAGACCCCAACTAATGCATACATGGAAAAAGAGAAAGAAACCATAGAGAAACCATGTAGTGTGGTAGTTTTTAGGTTTTCTCTAGAACGATTTTAGTATTTTTTTAGCATTATTTTATAGTTTGTAGTTAATCTTATTTTATAGTTTATAGTTTAGCATTATTTTATAGTTTTGCAGTAATAGGTTTAGTTAATCTTATTAGTAAGCTTTTAGGTTTCTTTAATTAAAGCTACATTCGTATCACCTTTTTTGAGTCTAAGCTTTGGAGTCAAAACTTGTTTGTTTAATTTAATTTTGGTATCTTGTATGTTTTTTAGGCATCCATCCAAAAAGACTGAAAATTGAGAATCCGACTTTATTTGTAAAAGCTGGTTTATGTGGATTTAATTATACAAAAACCCTCTTATCGTAACTGAATTAAGAATTTGGAATTACCCAAGAGGTAAGGCTCTATTCTCTCTCCTCACTCTCCTCTTCTTATGTTGAGAATTGAGATCTGTATCTGCAGCATAAGTAAATGCTCTATCTTCTCTTCCCTTTGAAATATTCATCTCTACTACTTTCAATTGTTGCTCAGGTTTTGTACATCAAAATATTAAAATGTAATTTTTTTTCTTAGCTATCAACATTGAGTAAAGGCCTTCTTTGTATGATTTGAAACCCCTTTCTATTAGTCAAGATTTTTACCCCCTCTCCCCATGGACCCCACCATCAAGCCTGATTTTACAAGTGATGACTGTCTTACTACCAACCTCCCCCTCCTCTAATGCTCACATGTGGATAGGGAAAGGAATATTGTGAAACAAGAGTCAAAACTACCATACACTACATCTTTAGGAAGATCTGAAGTCAATGCACGGATTGATTCTAACGATTATTACAACAAGCGATAGTATGAAGCCAAAGACACATGATAAGTATGTAAGGGACACCTAGAACAAAAGCAATGCAAAAACAAATATTGTTACCAGCAAAACAATGTGTTGTAGTAGATTTAACACCTCATTACAAGATCCATTGTCATTGCAATCATATGGAGCACTACTTGACGTAAATATGAAAGAACCTTCACCACTCCAGTTTGATGCAGCCAACCTGCAGATTGTTCCAAATTCCAAATCAATGCCTTATTGTTAGACAGTGTATGCCCTTAGCTCCAATTAGATTGATGTACAAATACATTTATTGTAAATGAATAAAAGTACATTACTGTTTCATGTTGATATTGGTATGTTTCTGTGAAATTACCCCTTAAACTGGACATTAATGAGACTCGTGTTAGTTTAAAATGTTATCAACTGTTGGATAGACTTGGGGAGTTTATCCTGCCAAGACTGACACTGATGTGCTGCCAAAGAAGTTGGGGCTGCTTGTCTCAGTTGCTAGGGTTAGACCCAAAGCACATGCAGTGTGTGTTTAAATGAAACACTGAACTCAGACCATTTTCCAGTTATGCCCTGGACCTTGGAGATTGATAAACAAAATTGAAAAGTTACACATAACCCCTAGACTTGATTATGGTACTACACTAGGTGTTGGATTTGGCTGTCTTTGATATGCCAATCAATGAGATCTATTGAGGGTCAAAACCTGGATATGTTGGGGCAGTCTGAGAATTCACTTGAGTGGGTGATCATAGTGATAGGATTGGCCCCTTTTTCGGACAAAGTGAATAATAGGGCTTACACTCTCTCTGATGGAAATCTAAACTACTGACAATAGATTTCAATTGTGTTTGAGATTTGGTTTTGCAAAATATATTTATATGAGTATATATATTAATGTTTTATGAAAAATGTTTGCAAAAGGTTTTAATTCCTGGGATCCATCCCAACAAAGAGTGTGACACTGTATCTTGTAGCTAGGGGGGAAGTCCTCCCATGTCAGGCAGTGTTGTGATCATTATAGGCCGAGAGGTTAAGTATAAGAGACCATTAAGGGCTGATTGTCTGATGGGCTTTATCTTACTTAAGCCCATTATCCTTGGGTCTTCATAGGATGGCTGAATTCAATGACCATTTAAGTGTAAATGTTGGGACCATATTGAGCCCATAGTGATGTGCTCAGGGGTTTACTACGTTTAGCAGTGAATTCAGCTAAGCCCTTGCACAGAAGTTGGGCCGAACCCATGTGGACTTATGTGAGGTCATTATGGGGTCCCACACCATACAAATCATGCCTAAGTTGGCCATGCAACACCCTTGGGTCGTGGGCCTTTTGGCTGATGGGCCTAAGGCCCATAATTAATATGATTAATTATGTTGTCACATGTTGTCATGTGACATGGGGCGAATTTGAGTATGGATCACCTAATCTTATAAGAAGATATGGTATATCTCTAATTAGAGCCCAAATCTGATTTAGATCTAGATTATCTCCTAATTAGATTAGGAAATAACTCCATAAGAGATTATAAAAGAGGAGGGGGCGGACCAATCCAAGACAACTTCTTATTTTTTTGCAGTTTTTGGTTCTCTTTGCACCCTTTTGTCTCCCACTTTTTTTCCCAATTTGACATCAGCTATCTAGGACTGATTTAGATCAGTTTTCCTTTGACTTTGCAAGAAAAATTCAGAGGAACCTTCCCCGGTTTGATCCAAGCAGTTGGGTTGCAGTTTTGCTGAAAACTATGTTGCTGAATCAGCTTCACCTACACACTACGCCATCTTCAGTGGAGGCTGGTTTTGGGACTGATTTGGGCGTGAACCACCTTGGGATTTGCATTTGTGATATTCATATTAGGTATAAATCTCTCTCTTTGATTGATTTCAAATCTGGTCCGGTTCAGTGCAAGACCGATCCTGAAAAATGCAGTTTTTTAAAACATAGGGAATTCGATTCCTATAAGGATTAGGAAAATTTTGAAAATTCGCCCAGCCATCTAGCATGGTTCGGCCATCCATATGATGGATCTTAACCCTTCCAACACTTATGCCTAAGATGTATTGAATGCACATAATGAGATGCACTTTTCTTTATCAGGAACAAAGAACTTCATTAAATATGCAATGAACCAGTTTTGCCAAAGCAAATTATCTCTTTCAGTATCTTTAATATAATTAATCCTCAAAAACAACTTTTAAAAACGATGAAACGGTGTGGAAGTGCACCTCTGCCATAGATCAATGCATCAACTACTAGCATATTATGAATGCCCGCAATTCCCATCTCTAAAACATCACCCAAAAAATATAACTTTACCATCATTTTTTTATAAATGATGATAATTTTATTAAATCGTGAACATGTTTGGGACTAAAAGCTCATAAAACAACCCTTGGAGAGGTGCGAGCTGCAACCTCACCCAACAGATTACAAGGAAACTAAAAAAACAACAAAAATCACAATTGAGCCCAGAATAGGTCATCCCTGTTTGCCCCCTTGCTTGGCTAACACATCCGCCAAAGAATTTGCTGATCTCCCCACCCACTGCAATAGAAGTAGACATATTCCTAATCAGCCATTTGAACTTCTTAACTTCATTGTAGCACCAAGCAACATTCTGGGGGTTCTTCAACCGGCCCACCACTACCTTAGAATCCCCTTCAATAATCAATTGCTCTACCCCCATCTGGTTTGAAAAAAGGACCCCTTGTACAACAGCTAGTAATTCTGCCCAAACAGAATCTCCATGTCCTAGAGGACCCTATAGGACTACCTATCCATGCCGATTTCTCAGACCCCCCTCCCCCCATTCCAGAGGGTCTTGGATTGCCTAAATTTCTCCCATCAAAGTTCAATTTCAACGATCCTGCAGATAGGGGAAGCCACCTTATAGCTGCCCTATTCTTAGTGGAGGAGCAACTTGCTACTGTTTCCAGTTTCTCCAGAGATCACTAAAGGAGAAATGCTAAAAGAGCTCCATGGTTTTTAAGCAGTGTATTGACCTATTCAAAATGCAAACCTTCAAATCTAGGCTGCTCCTCTCCTCTTGGAAAATTCTAGCGTTCTTTCTTCCCATATTGTCCATAGCAAGGCTGCTCGAGCACATCTCCACATAATTCTCCCTCCTTTTTTAGGCCAGGTTAAGGTAGGGTAGTCAAAAATCATGCATACATCAGCTGGTAGATTCCAACTACACCCAAACAACAAGAGGAACCAAATTCATAACTCTGTCGAGAATAGATGGGAAATCAGTAAGTGATAGCAATCCTCCCCATGAGCTCTACAAAGAACACACCAGTTGGGAGAAATACACAAGAGAGGTCCTCTCTTTTGTAGGTTATCTACAGTGTTTAATTTCCCAAGGTACACTTCCCAGCAAAAAGCCATAATCTTTAGAACCAAACTTCCTTAGAGGGAAACAACTGATGAACAAAAGAAAGGCAAAGAGACTTAATATAAGAGGCACAAGTGAAGGTCCCTTTGGGCCTCGAAGCCCACACCCTCTTATCTGACTCAATTGGGTCCAAACAAACCTGATTGAGGAGGGAGAGAAAATTAGACAAAGATTCAATTTCAGCATCCCTTGACCCTCTATGAAAGCCAAAATCCCAATTCAGAGCCAAGGGGGTTCTCGAAGTTGAAACAAATTTTGAAACCCATTCTTTTTTTTATAAAGAGAGAGAGTATAACAAAGGGAAAAAGGTCTTTTAAGGGGGTATTTCCCACCCAAACATCCTCCCCAAACCAAACAGAATTATCAGAACAAACCTCATACCTAAAACATACCTGAGAAACTAAGGAAGAGTGTTGTGAATGGCCTTCCAAGGTGCTACCAAATTAGCCTGTTTTGATACACCAACATCCCACCCATTCTCTGAGTTTCCTTGGATACTTACCACCACCTCATGCCATAACCTCTCTCTCTCTCTCTCTCCATTGGAAAACAGCCATTTCCCTAGCAATGCTAAATTTTTTTGAACCACCCATCCTAAGCCCAATCCACCCTCCTTTTTGCTTCTGTACACACCACTTAATCAGGTGATCCTTTTTTTATCTTGTCTTGGTTCCCAAAGGAAATCTCTCGTTAGTTTCTCCAGCTTCTTTGCTTCCCTAGGTGGTATTCTAAATACAAACAAGAAATAGGTGGGTAAGATCGCCAAAGAAGCCTTTATTAAAGTGATCCTACCTCCTAGAGAGATGTAGTTCTTCTTCCAAGAGGCTAGTCTCTTCTCAAACTTTTCCACCACCGGAGTCCAAAAGCTACTCTCCCTAAGGTTTGCCCTTAACAGAAGCCCTAAGTAGGACATAGGCCATGAAGAGATGGAGCAATCAAGACACCCTACAATAGCCTCAATCTCCCTCTCCTCCAAGTTGATACCCTTTATGCAGACAAATTTATTTTCAAGTTGGAGATTCTCTCAAAAACCTTTGATTTGGTCTCTCAAGTTTGCCACCTTCTTGCTACCACCCCCCTCACAAAAAAATCATCAAGTCATCTGCAAAATGGAGATGGATAACGGTGACTTAATTCCTCCCTATTCTCCAACCCTTAATACATCTTCCCTATCAGCCTTGGTGACGATTCTATTGAACACATTAGCTACTAGAGTAAAGAGGAAGGGTGAGAGTGGGTCCCCTTGCCTTAGGTCCCTGCAAGCTAGAAAGAAATCCTTTACCACACCATTAGCCAGAATTGAGTAGTGACAAGAACTGATACACCCAAATATCCATCTACACCACTTATCACCAAAACCCACAATTTCTCAATACCTTAATTAGGAACTCCAAATCCACCAAATCATATGCCTTTACCAGACTAATTGGTCTAAAATATTTAAGGTGATTAACATCAATTTTCTTAGGAATAAGAACCAAGAAAGTGGCATTAACTCCAAGACTTACCATGTGGTTATTTGCAAATTCCTTAAAAACATCACACAATTCATCTTTCAACACCTCCCAACAATCTTGGTAAAATGCCATTGTAAAACCATCCAGACTCAGGGCCTTAGATCTGTCCATTAAAAAGTCTGCTTGCTTTATCTCTTCTTCCTCAAAACTCCTTTCCAGCCACTTTACCTTTTCATCATCCAACCTTAGCCAATCCAATCCTTCCGCTACTACTCTCATTCCAAAGCCTTCTAAAAATTGATTTAAAGTGATCCACAAAAATCCTGGTTGGTTAATACCTCCCCATCTATCTCTAACTTGGTCACAAAATTCTTCCTCCTTCCATTCGCCAAGTCATAAAAAAACCTAGTGTTCCCGTCACCTTCCTTGACCCACCTATGCGTAAACTTCTGCCTCCAACTAATCTCCTCTCTCAAAAGAACCTCTTCAAGATCCCTTTTAAGTTGATCTCATTTCTCTATTCAGACAATATAATTTGGGATTCCTTCTCATCCAAAGCTTCTATCCGAGTGATCGAACTCATCTTTTGTTCCTCCAATCTCCCAAAGTGATTCTTATTCCACTCTTTAATTTTGGTTCTTAATCTCTTTAGTTTCTTGTGGAATCTGACCCCCTTCCAATTACCCCCCTCATCTCCTCATCCCACCAGTCCTTCACCTTCTTCACAAAATCCAGGTGGATTAGCCACATATTTTCAGACCTAAAAGGTCTTTATCCAGTGACAAAGGATTCCAAACCTAATTTAATTGAGCTCTAGATACCAAGAATCCCTAAGGTCTCTTCCAAGTTGTGTTGACGAGGAATCTATCCAATTTGGAACAAAAAGGAGATGCCTGGAAATTGGACCAAGTAAATTTATCTTGTTAAAAGTGTAATTTCCTTTAACCCACAATCTTCAATAAAGCTGTTAAATTTCCTCATGTGGGTTGTGATTACCTGGTGAGGATTATTAATCTCTTTTGAAAACCTAATTACATTTAAATCCCCACCCAAACACCACGGACCATCCCAAAGCCCTTGAATTGCATAGAGCTCCTCCCACAATTCATTCCTTTCTCTGTAAGAGTTAGGTCCATAGACATTGGTTAGAACCCATTCTCCACATTCTTGAACTTGATGGATACTGAAAATTTGCCCATCAAGTCCTCCACTACTTCTACAACCTCTTCCTTCCATAGTGTGACAATTCCCCCCAAAGCTCCCCAAGAGGGAGCCAAGGTCCAACCTACTCCCTTAGATCTCCAAAAGCTCCTGACCCAACTTTAGCATCATTCTACATTCTACACTATGCTACCTGAAAATGATGGACAGAGTAAATCTTATGAAGTGAGAAAACAGCTTCTTCTTCTTATTGTTTTTGTTAAGTAAAATTGGATTCTACACATTGATGGAAAGGTTATCAATTTCCGCCATTTCTGATGGGCTGCTAATGTTTTAGATCATTGCCATATTCTTCAGAAGCTCAACTTTTGTGATATATTTGCTCGCATTAGTTTTTAAGGTTAAGTATCGATCCATAAGAAGATGGATTAGTCTCCTCTCTTACTGGTCAAGCTCCATTATCAAAGAATTAAAGACAAAACCTAAGACACAAACACAGAAACCAAAAGACCCCAATAACAGTCCATTTCATCAAGTCAACTGAAACCCCTAAAAGTCCAATGAGCTGTTTGATGGCAGCTGAAAAGGCTCAACTGAGCTTATTGCTTTGCCTTTTAGTGAATAAGTTTTTAAGGCAATTGTGGGCTCCTTAATGGTAAGGGTGCAACTTGGCTGGACTAGGGTTAAGATTTTGTCAAAATTTGAATGAGCCTTGCCTGAAGCAGTGCAAAATGTTAACTCGGGCCAAACAGAGTTGCACCCCTACTTAATGGCTGAAGCTGAAGCTGGGTAGAGTACTATACCCTTCAATATTTTATTATTTAATTATTTTATTCACTAAAAGACAGAAATAAGTTATTCAGTTCAGAAACTTCAGCCATTATCAAATGCCCCCTAATACTCTTACAATTTGTGATAGTGGTGGATACTTACACATTTATTAGGAAGTTCCAGGTTTAGCATCCAGAGGATAGAGTTAATGTATAGGTTTTCTCCTTTGGCATAAGCATTATTGTTTTGTATCATTTTCTGTGCTGATAAATTTGTATCATATCAAAAATCGTGAACAAAACAATATGAATTGCATACAGGAATCATTTTTGCAATGTCGTAGAATTTGTAACCAAATCACTAAATTGAATCGTAAATCGCGATTTGTAATCGATTTTACCGATTAATGATCTTATCAAGAAAAGACTATTTAGCCCCTCTCCTCTTAAGGTTATTGTTTTAAAAATGAGGGACAATAGTGTCATTTTAATTATTAAGGACCATTTGCCTTTCTAATCAATTGAAAGAAGCATTCTTCTGTTTTGATGCAAAAACAGGGCTTCCGTCCTTCATGTTTTTTCCTTCTTTTTTCTGATGTAAAAAAAGGGGCCATTCCCCATTTTTTTCCAGTCGTTATTTGACACAAAACAGGGGCTCCGCCCTATCTTTTTTTCACCTTCTTTTTTAATGTAACGGGAGATCTGCTCCATTTGTTTTCAGTCTTTTTTAGCACAGAAACAGGCGCTCTGCCCCCTTCTTTTTACATCATCTTTTGTGATGCAAAGATTATACCATGGTTTTTAGGTTTCTTTTTTGACAGAAATACAGGGGTTGGTGTGTTTCTCCTTTTATCCAATATCCACAATTCCATATATCAGCTTTTAAGTTGGTTATGCTTCTTGTTAGGTGTTTTTTTATTCATAAATGATTGAAGCCTAAACTCTGAAATTTTGAAGAACTCTACATTCCTTGTTGATCAACGAAGATTTCTTTGTTAAGTCCAGTCTGTAAGTCTTTATTTATGCTGATATGTGTATGTTTTGTTAAATTACCATGTTCTTGCCTTCTTGGATGTGTATTAGGTTCAAATAGAACAACTATATCTCTCTCTCTTATTTTAGTATTTTTAATGAATTACACGTTTGGATTAAATTACTGAAACTTGAAATTTGAAACAAGGACTAGAAACATTATAGTCCTTTTTCCTTGAAGAACTTGGAGATAGGATTATAGATTCACATGATAACCAAGTTTTCAATAGTAGATTAGGAGTATTGTAGAATGTAGTGAAAATATTAATATTAAATTTGGAATTGGTGTTGGCATGTAACACGTGTTGCAACTTGCAAGCTTGCATTGTTGCAAACTTGCAAGTTTGAAGGGAAATGCTCTCCCTTGGAAGACTTGAAAGCGAGAATCCTATTCCTAATCAATGGCTGGTTGAAAGCTCACAAGCTGTTTAGAGACATTTTCTTTGGAGATTTGGATAGAAACTTGTGGCAGGTGCTAAACTCCTCTTGCTTGGTGCCCCCTAGCCCCCTACTCTTTCTCCCAGACCTCCAGTGAACGCCAATCTTCAATTTGATGGCAGCTGCAGAAGTGTTTCAAGCCACAGGGGACAGCCTGGGATAAAGGGCCAAATTATTAAAGCTAATGGTTAGCTGCTCTGGGCATTTTGTGGGCGGATTGGTATAACAGACTCAGCAGAAGCAGAAATTTGTGCCTTGCTCGTGGGTTTGAGAGCTGCAGCTAATATGAATTTAAC
This sequence comes from Nelumbo nucifera, assembly GCF_055504915.1. Lineage (NCBI taxonomy): Eukaryota > Viridiplantae > Streptophyta > Magnoliopsida > Proteales > Nelumbonaceae > Nelumbo > Nelumbo nucifera. The sequence continues at coordinate 99,857,510 of NC_142651.1, forward strand.
AGATCTGGTGCTGGAAGGAGATTCTAAAATGGTTATCAGCTGAGTGGAGGATTTAAAAGTTGGTCCTCAGAGATTCAACTTCTTCTTTAATGAAAACAGAGACCTTTTGTCATCGGTTTTTTGTCATTTTAGATGGATTCCTAGAGAGATGAATAGAGTGGCTGATTCTCTTGCCAAATCTGGGGTGGGGAGGGATTTTTTGCATAGTGGCTCGATGCCTTTGTAAATCCTTGGCGTTTTCATTTTTTGGGTTGTAGTCTCGTTTTGGCTTTTTGCTTTGTACATCTCCTCATATACATCCACTGTTTTTAATATTCAAGCATGCAAAAAAAAAAAAAAAAAACAGAGGAAGTATGTGAAAAAGTTTAAGGTGTTGTTGGAAATTGGAAAGCAAAGAAGGGACAAAGAATCAGAAGGAGATGGAATTGTATGAACCAATGCCAAGGCCAATTTGAGGGACTTCTATTTTGATGATCAACCGGAAGTAGAAGATCCCAAAGGCAATGCTCTAGAAATCATAACCATATTGTAAATCATAAAGGGGTTTGAATCGATCATATCGTAAATTGTAAGGTTTTTTCCAATTTTCTAAAAAGTTGTTAAAAACTCTAAAAAATACCTAAACCTCTCAAAAAATAGAAAAGACGAATTTGCACAAACTTCCTAACACATAAACATCATATAACTATATAAACAAGTAGTAGTGACAGATTGATAGTTACGCTAGTGTCAACTCCAATTTCATTCATTTTTTTCAGCAATAAAAAGCAATATCTTTAATTGTCTTGATATGAATATGAACTTTACATGACAATGACAATAGACCCAAGACTTGGTCAACAAAAAGGATGATTGAGGCAAACCAATATATTATTTTGGTCCCTTATACAAAATATACAAAAAAGTGCTCCACTATGCACAAATATACATGTAGCCTTGTAAATATTCTTTATAAGTTCATAAGTCATAACTAAAAAACTAAGAACTAAAAAGCCTTATCCATCAAAATATATCAATCATTAGCATCGCCATCTCTATCATCATTCTCATCATCATCACTATTCTCATCAACAAGTTGAATCTTGTCTTCATCTTCTTCATCAGATAAAGAAATAAATTCTTCTTCATCTTGAAGTTGGACTATCCCTTTTCTTCTCTTATTGTGTAAATAGATCCCTAGGACCTAACCTAAGGTAGAGCAAGCTATGAACATTTGAACAAAATAATAAAGTTGTAAATTATAATAATAACAAAACAAAACCTACCACGTTTCCTTCGTTTATCTACAACTCCTTCAACTTCAAAAAAACACTTTCCCATATCCATCCATGCGGTATCATCAAGAATGGCAGGATCTTCCATTTTTTTATAGGAAATGGTAACTTTCATTAAATAGAACACCAGAAATTACAAACTGTCACCTACAGAAGGGCAAGGTGACCCCTGAAACAAAAAGCAAGTTACAACACAGCCAAAAACAAAGTATCTCTATTCACACCTTGCTTTGCTAGTAAACCAGCTAAAGCATTTGCTGACTAGTCCAATTAACAACTACACCCAGATCCCTTGTAAGACTCAATAATTCTCTTACATTTCGTCTTAGGTACCAAGTTCCCAGACTATTTGTTTGCACCCTACTACTAACTTGTCTCCCTCCACTTCTAACTGTTGCATACCCAAATGCTTAGCCAATCTGAGCCCCTGAAGGAGGGCCAACACTTCTGCTCTAAGTGAGTCCCCCATACCTATTGGACTGGAGGGGCTCTAAGTGAGCCCCATACCAGGGTTCCCCACAGAGCTGCCATCAAAGTTTAATTTCACAGCCTGCTGTAAAGGAGGGGATCTTCCTTTTTAGTTATCCATTCATCATCTAACTCCATGTCTGATAGACAAATTGGATCAGCTCTTGCTTAGCTTTTCTCTTCTCATGGCAAATCCCAAGTTGGCAATTGATGCAGCTCTAACTCATCCTACTTTGGTACCAATTGATGCAGCTCAAATATGAAGAGAGAAAAGAAATAAGAAGAAGAGAATTGGATGGAACTTCATTAATCAAAGATGGCTTACAATATGAGGCAACAAAGTTAAAGACTTACTCACCCAATGAGAGGACTCTCTCAACTCTCAAAGAAAGCTCTAGGCTTTTCAAAACAAGGGAAAGAACTTGATGCCTCTAGTTTGAGATTACAAGGCTTTATATATAGAGAATAAAACTAGTTGTTGGTACATTAAATGAAAAACTAGCTGTTGGAACATTAAATGAGAAACTAGTTGTTGGAGTATTAAATACAAAACTATCTGTTAGAGCATTGAATGAGAAAGTAGTCGTTACAAGTTGCTGGAGCTTTTAATGAACTAATTGTTAAAAGTCCACTAACAACTAGCTATATGATTCTATGTTTCTTGGAGCATGATTGTGGACTGCATCAGTCCAACTTCAAGATGAAGAAGATGAAGACAACATTTAGCTTGTTGATGAGAATAGTGATGATGATAATGATTGATATATTTTAGGGATGCAAACAAATCGGATTGGATTTAAATCAATGTATACCCTAATCTAATCCGATACTATAAACCATAGATTCGATTGGATCTCACAAACATTGATTCGAATTCGAATCTGACAAGGGTGTCAGATATCCGAATCTAATCCGATCCAATTTAATTTTTAAACAATTTAATAAATTATTAAAAGGACACCATTGTCAGATTCGAATTTGAAAAGGGTGTCATATATATATCAGATCAGATCAGATCCTTTTGGATCAGATAGAGGGTGGTCCAAATTCGATCCGATTTTTAGTCGGGTCCTATTATCCAATTCGGAAGTCCGAAATGGGGATATCCGAATCTGACAAAATAGGATCAAGCTTCGGATCGAATCATGATCCAATCCATTTACACCCCATTCTTAGTTTTTTAGTTATGACTTATGAACTTATAAAGAATATTTATAGGGCTACATGTATATTTGTGTATAGTGGGGTACTTTTTTGTATATTTTGTATAAGGGACTTAAATAGTATATTGGGTTGGCCAAATCATCCTTTTTGTTGACTAAAGTCTTGGGCCTATTGTCATTGTCATGTAAAGTTCATACTCATATCAAGACAATTAAAGATATTGCTTTTATTGCTGAAAAAAAGAATGAAATTGGAGTGGACACTAGTTTGTCACTACTACTACCTGTTTATATAGTTATATGATGTTTATGGGTTAGAAAGTTCGTACAATGTCATTGTTTTCTATTTTTTGAGAGGTTTAGGTATATTTTAGAGTTGTAAAAATCAGAAAAAAAAATTATGATTATGATTTTCAGAACATTGATTGCTAAAAAAAAACTATTACTATAATTTAATAGCAACAATAGCAGCAACAACAAGAGCAATAATCAAATCTCCATAATTGTGCTCTTGCCTTGCAGATCTCCTTGGTTGTCTCAAGCCCCTTTAAACCCCAAAAATGTCTACTATCAGCATAAGCTACAACTTAAGTGCCCCGGTTTCCTTTTATTGTGCAAGAAACCAAGAAAAAAAAACAAAATAAAAAAGAAAACACATGATTTGACATGGTTTGACTATTTGTGCTTATGTCCACAAGTGAACCCCTATGAAATTCCACTATTCCCAATGCAACAATTACAACTTTAGTGCAGAAGCTAGTCTCAATAAACATCTATTCATCCCCTTGACACATTAAATGGACTAAGCAAAAAGGACCAAATGGTTATAGGCTCAATTGGCAGGTACATGTCCACTATCAAGCTCCTTCTATAAGGAGAGCAACACTAACCTGAGAAGATTCTATTATGCTCAAAGGCTAAATGTATCATCTTCCGTCCCAGCTGACTTTATTGCCTAAGTCACCCAGATCCAGAAAGGACACAATTGTAAAAGATGTAGGATATGACCTTATTCCTGATAAAGAAAAGTGCATCTATTAGGGCTGCAACTTGGGCTGGGTTTGCCCGAACCCATCCTGAAACGTAGGGTTGGGTTGGGTTGAAGTTCAGGTTAAGGTTAAAGTTGAAAAGTATGAACCCGACTTGACTTCATATTTGCATGTATAAATATCATATAAATATGTATTTATGCATGTAAATAATTATGTATATGTGTGTATTCACCATTCATGCATGTATTTATATGCAACTATGCATCCATAAATGTATGTATTTATATATTTGTATTTTTCACTGCAAGTATTTATATATTTATGTGCATATATATTTATATATCTATATATGTGTGCATATATATTGTATGTTAAAAATTTTAAGTTTAAAGGCAAGTCTTTTTCTGAAACATGTTAACTGTGTTCTTTTACAAATAAAAATGCTAATATAGAATTAACATAAGCCCTTAGAGTCTAAGAAATAAGTACATTTGGCAAAAGGAAATAGAAAAGTTAGCCAATCTGAGACTAACCCGAACCCAACCCGAAGTTTTAGGGTTGCGTTAGGGTTGACCTCAACCCGACCTAATCCAGCCCGACTTGCACCCCTAGCATCTATATAGAGCACTTAGTTCAACTGTCCAATGCAGTTAATGTGATTGCTTCCTGAAGATATCCACAGTTGAATCACTGGGGCAATCACTGAGTAGCAAATTGAAGTCAGTAAGGATCTTCAGTAGTAAATTGATTGCCTATGTAGTGTAGTAGTGCTATGGCTACACTGGCATTCAGAAAATGCTAAAAACTACGTTTTTCTCGCACATGCTTAAACATAAAAAAGGAATTTGTGTGTGTGTGTTTATCTAGTTGCATACATAAGAACAAAAAGAAGTTTTGAGCATGATATTCAGATTTTTCCATATGTATAACAAGGAGCTAATTTGAGTCCGCAGGTACCTGACATCACCGGGGTAGTCTGCAGTTCGGTAAGGAGGGGCACAGAAAATAACAAATGGAAACTGCTGAGGTGATCGCGTTCCTCTTAAAGATGGATTTATCCCAATTTTAACCAATTCATCATGGTGATTTGTAGTCATCGTCTGTCCAAAAATTTGGCAGCCTGGATATTCCTGTTACAAGATCAAGGAACAGTATATAGTTTAAGCACCTTTTCATGGAGTAAATATATCGAAACAAGGGGTTGGGGCAGGGGAGGAAGCAAAATATATGTGCAACTAAAAACTTGGAATTTGGAATCCTGCAGTTTCGATGATCCATCAAGTAAGATAAAGCAAATTTATGTTTTGAAATTGTTCTCCACAAATACCTTCCTCCACTGTTCTGCTACCATGCGCCCAAGTACTCCTGGTCCAATAATCAGCAAATCATTCTCCCCTACCAAACTAGGAGATGAAACCTCCAAATCCAATCTTTCATTTGGTGCACCTGCATCAATCAATAACTTTAAGCATTTATTTATTTACTTATTTAGAGTAATTCAATCACGCAGGCACCTAAGATTCCAACGAACGACCGCAACAAATGGAACTGAAGTGCATTGTGCATACACCACACAATTGATTCAAATCAAAAGATAATTGTAAGCTAGCAATCAACGGAAATGACAATAACAATCCATCACGACAGAATGCCGTAACAAATTTCTCCAAGTATTGACACAAATAAAGAGCGAAAAAAGAGAAATTAGCGTTAATAAACAAGAGATCGAAAGTAAATACTGACCAACCGTGGAGCATGCATGAACCTGCAACTGCAAGGGGGACGCCATTGAAGATCTACGCTTCGCACTGAAATTAGGTTTACGGAAGAGTGGAATTAAGGTTCTGGAGGAGGGTAAGAAGCGTCCTGACCAAGGAACTACAGTATTGCCACTACTACTACAGTAGGCAACGCCAATGGCTGCCATGGAAGCAAGAAAAACGAAACGCAGAAGATGAAAGGATAAACCGCAAGCGTTGAGGCTTGATTCGTGCTTACGAGTTTCGAGTTTCGAGTTTTGACATTGGTTTTCTAACCGGGGGGGTCGCGCCAAGACGTCAACGTGAAAGGACAAGTGGACAACCGGTAGTGACTTTGCGATCACCGGTCCGTGCCTTACACGTGTCTGTGGGTACCACCTTAGATGTTTTCTCAGTCGTCTGATCGGATCAGATGGCCTGTCCAGATTACCTTATCCAGTTGACTGGCTGGGCTGAGCTTGAAACGGGAAGACGGTCCGGATAGCCGATCTCAGATCAGTTGTCGTATAGTCCAGGTTCCCGTTAATCTTAACCATTTGATAGCTACTGAAATGGCTGAAATACTCAACTGAATGACTTAATACTTTGTCTTTCGGTGAATAGTGAGGATGAGAGGGTTCGGTTGGCGTCCCACAACAATGGCAACGGGGCGGCGATCATATTCATCGTTCCTGACGCCGATTTTGGAATAAATTTCCGTCCCCTGCTTCAATCTCCATTGAGGGTAAAAGTTGTTTTCCATCCGTGATCACTGATATAAACGGGTTTTTCGTGGGATTCAAAATTTTGAAAAATTTTCAACTAATAGTATTTTTAAAAATAAATTTATTTAAAATAAATAAATATTTTAAATGTATATATATATAATAATATATAATCAGGAGTGGGGCATCATTTCCCATCATAAGGTTAGGGAAATCAAGTACACCCCATCCCTACCCAAAGGCGCCCCACATGCACATCTCAACTTGCATTGGAAACATCTCCCATACTCATCAGGGGGAGATGTTCTTACTTCTTAATATATATTTGATAGGGTTGTTGGGGGCTTATGGGGTGTGTTATATAGGTAGACCTGTTCATGGGCCGGGTAGCTCGATGGCCCGGCCCGCACCCCGGCTGGGCTTGGTCATATAATTAGGCCCGCGGGCTTGACCTCGGGCTTAACACAGTAAGCCCGACTGTGTTTCGGGCCGGGCTCGGGATTTGTCAAAAAAGCCCGGCCCGAGCCCGGCCCGGCCCAACTTAGTATTATATATTTTATAAAATATATAATATGTATTTTATATATTATATAAAATATATAAATAATATAATATTTATTAAAATATATATTTATAATTTAATATATATATATATATATATATATTTATTCTTTTCTTTATAATTTCAATCTATCTCTCTCTTTATTCAGCTGCTTCAACATTAATAGTAATAATAATATAGGCTAAATTTCGGGCCTGGGCCCAGGCTCGGGCTTCGGGCTTTTTATGAGGGCCGGGCTCGGGCCCAAATTGTAGGCCCGATGGTCGGGCCGGGCTCGGGCTCGGGTCTTAAAAAAATTTGTTAATACACAGTAAAAGCCCAGCCTAAGCCCGGCCTGGCCCGGCCCATGAACAGGTCTATATATAGGGCACTGATGTGAATTCTAAATTATATAATATACTAATAAGGAAATAGTGTATGGAAAAGAGTCCTTAGAATTCAACATTTAAAATCCAATGGAAAATGCATGTGTAAAAACACAGTGTAAAACTTGACCTCACCTTATTGAACCACCATTTTTCTTTAACTCTCCTTAAAAATCAATGTATGATATTCATGTACATTTGCTAATTACAAAAGTGTCATTATTTATTTCCTTGAATTTTTTATTAATTACAAAAAGGGCCATTCAAAGTAATCAATGCCTCCTTTTTAGTTATGCAATTACAAGTGTGCCATTAATATGTAATTACAATATTGTCACAAAATTGTTATTACTCTCTTTATAATTTTTATTTGTTAGCCCCCCCCCCCCCCCTCATCTGTCTCTTTATCTCTAGGGCCGTCAATTGTTTAGATTGGACCTGATGGATCCAAACCAATTAGGTCAATTTAAATTCAATTCTTGATATATTGTCCCAATTCTTATCTGGTCATAGCCTATTCCACCAGTCATGAATTATAAATACATTATTTATATTGTATTTTTCTAAATTTGTTATATTATTTATTTTTTAATAAAAATATGTATATATTTTGAAAATGGTTGAAAAGATACTTGTAGTTTTTGTTTTTCTTTATTTAAATTATTATACTTTAACAATTTATTACTTTTTAAAAAATCAAATTGGATTGGATCAGATTTGAAAATCCGACTTCCTCATTAGATTCGAATTCAGACCCATGTTTTATCATATCTGATTGGATCTTCATATTGGATCAACAATTAATAGTGTCGGATCAGATTCGAATCATTTGCATCCCTAGTCAATGTGTCGGGTTGAACCTAATGGGCCAAAATCGATTGGGTCAATTTGATTTTCAATTCATGATATATTGTCCCAATTCTTATTGGGTAGGAGCCGGTTCCACCCAGTCACGAATTAATTAGGAGTTGGGTATAATTTTTAAATACATTGAATTGGAAATTTGTGAGTCTAATGTGACCTTGGGTTGGGCTACAATATTGGGCCAAAACTTGGGCTAAAAATTTGTAGGGCCATGCCTAGACCAAGTGTAAAGACAAAACTTAGGACCAAGCCTAAAATTTTGGGGTCAAGTTAGGTATTTTCATCTACACTTCTTTAACATCTCAATTGAAATCCATAGAACGAAAGCAAACTAATATTTTAAAACATTTCCTCTTCTCTCAATCTCTCTCTCCAAGAATTCAACCACCTCCTCCCATCCCTCCCCCATTCCCCCAACCCCTCTAATAGTATACACTTGTTAAAATGTATTTTTTAAAATTTTATTAATTATTCAAAGTTATTATTTATAATTGTAAAATTATTTATTTTAAAAGTTGAGTAATTAATGTAATTTAAGTATTTAATTAGATTAACTAAATTAATACTTAATTGATTTACCATAGTTAAATTAACTAAATTGAATAATTAAATAACACTAAATTAATTTGATTCATTTATTCAAATAGTTAACATTAAATATGCCTATATGAATAAAATTATTAATTTGTTGTTGTATTCTTATTAGGGGTGAGCATTCGGTTTTTTCGGTTCAAAACCGAACAAAAAAAAAAAAAACTGAATTTCTCAAAATTGATTTAACTATGGGATAAACCGAACCGAAACCGAAATATTTGACAACCGAATAAACCGAACCGAATTTGTTTTGGTTATTTCAGTTAAAACCGAAATATTTTGTTTTGTTATTTAGTCTTCACTCTGCAAGCGGATTTAGAGAGAGAAAATCATTGTAGATAATGAGGAGTCGAGGAAGAAAGAATAAGGGAACTTTTATGCTGCCCACCCAAACCAAAATGATATTCTCTTATATCAAATTCAAAGTTGCAACGAGTTGGAAGAAGACAGACTGCTCGAGTTCCTGGGACTCTGGACTTTTGGAGAAGAAGAAGAAGAATGACGGCAGGCAGAGTTGAGACCCGATGGAGAACACAAACTGCTTGAGTGCCTGGGACTCTAGACTTTTGGGGAAGAAGAAAAATAAGTTAGTTACCTGTTGAAGTGGAAGTGGAAGTCTGCCTGGGGATGGTGTCTGGTGATCTATTCTGTGGTCTCTGCTCTGGAGTCTAGAGTTTGTAACCCTGTAAGCACCGAATTGCCGAAGCGGATTGTGGAAGAAGACAAAGAGTTTTTTCCTGTTTTGAGTGTTTTCCACTTTTCGTATCTAATACGAAATTAGTTACTAGTTAGTCTTAGTCATTATAAATTTAGAAACTTTTAGAGTTATAGTCTTTTACGTTATTGCTTATTATGGAAATTTAGCATGTAGCCAAATACGTTATACGAAGTTTGGTCTTGGGTCTTTGAGTTCAATGTATATAAGTATAATATAAATAATATTAACAATATAATTATAAAACTAAATTGATTTTTTCAGTTAACCGATTTAGCAAACAAGGTAATTGAAACCAAAATCTGAAATAGAAGAAAACCGAATAACAAAATTGAACTCAGCCAAAAAACCAATTAGACTGAACAGATTAAACCGAAACCAAAATTTAAGTTCAGTTTTTCGGTTTTAACCGAATTGTGATCACCCCTAATTCTTATCGTATCAGCCCATGCAACCGGTAGTAGTGATAAATAAACTGTGTCCGTTTAGGAATGTAGCGACTTTTGCTTTTCTCTATACAGGCTCCACATGGACAACATATAGATTATGTGCCCGCTTTAGGGGTCGAGCTGAACATTCAATCAAGTTGGTTTAGCTGTTTTGAGGTTCAAGCGCACAACCCAAAAATATTACTGATTATGAATCATTTGGGTCATGGTTGAGCTCGGAACTGATTATGGTTTTGGGTTCAGTTTGGGACCCCTCAATCAGTGGTCAAAGTAGTTTCATTTCTAATCCAACTTTCAAAAACATGATTTGGGTTCTTTAGATTTTTCACCAAATATAACCTAGAAGGCTGTTCGTGTAGATCCCACTTCGAAAAGTCTGAAATTCTACTCTTCGGCCCTTTCAAATGGGCACTATGTTCCATGAAAAATCTAACAAGTGTTTAGAATCGATGCCATTTTTTTAAACGGCACGACATCAGTACCACATCTTAAATCTGTTTTTTGAAAAAACGCTCACTGTTTGATTGGGTGTTTTCCCAAAATAATTTTTCTCATACCACACCTAGGAAATCAAGGAAGGTGTGGTCTAAGAAAACACCCTTTTTTATGTCTTTCTTGTTTTATATGGCATTGAAAAAATAATGCCTATGTTGCAGCAATGATCCCCCTAAAAAAAAACAGAAAATCTGTTTTTTGAAAATACATCATATTTAAGTAATGCCATTTTCTCAACAAATGGCGCTGGAGAAACCAGTTTCCAACACCACCCTAGAAAACCCAAATCAGCTGTTTAATTGAATCTTCAGTCCAATTCTCTCAAAATGGACCTTTAGTTCAACTATTTTGTCACTCAAAGATGAAACAAAGTCATTCACGTTTGAAAATTGAATAATATGAAAATGACTATTTTACCCTTTATTTTTTCTTTAAATTTTCAAAAAGTGTATCTCTCCCTTTCTTGCCCGTTCTGTTCTTCGGAACCGCCAAAACCACCATAAGTGTAGATCTCTCCCTCTCCCTTTCGTTCTCTTCTCCAAAACCACTAGAACCGCTAGAAATGTAGATTTTTCAAATCTCTCCCTCTCCCTCTCGTTCTCTTCTTTGGAACCACCGGAACTGCCGAATTTGTAGATCTCCCATATCTCTTCCTCTCCCTCTCATTCTCTTCTCTGGAGCCACCGGAACAATAGATCTCTCCCTCTTGTTCTCTCTCAAATCTTTCAGATCTCTTCCTCTCCCTCTCGTTTTCTTCTCGGAATCACTAAAATTGTTGGAACAATAGATCAGGAAACAATAAGACTCCAGTTACGGCTAGAACTGTAGATGTCTCCCTCTCCATCTCGTTCTCTTCTCTAGAACCCGTCGAAACTAAGATCTACACTCAGTTCTCTTTGTCAGAGCTGTAGATCTCTCCCTCTTCCTCTCGTTCACTTATTTGGAACCCGCCAGAACTGAGATCTACACTCTCGTTCTGTTCGTTGGAGCTGGGATCGACATCTTTGTAGAAGGAATTTGGGTTGCAGCCATCGGAATTTGATTTAGTCTTCTCTGGAACCCATCGGAATTTGATTTGGTTGCAGCCGAAGCCAGAGGGAGTACACATCCCTCTCTCTCTCAGTAGAGCACCACCGCTTTCTATCAGAGTAATCCATCTTCAATGTTTTTTGTTTTTTTTTTTTTAATGAAAAGGTGTTAGAAATAAGAGCAAGTATTATGAAAATCCAAGAGCAATGAGAACAACCAGTTATACTAGGATCAACGGTAGCAATGAAGAGAAAGGGTATCATGTGATTCTTGGGTTTTCGCCGGAACTAAGGATGTTGGAACTAAGATCTCAGCCTTAGTATAAATCTTAGTTCCTGGTTTTCGTCGGAACCGAGATCGACATCTCTGCTCTTGGGTTTTCGTTTGAAACAATACAATTACTCAATTAGCTAAACTCTATAAGAGTAGTTGAAGAAATTTATCCTTCATAACCACTTTTAGCCATTATTTAAGGCAATGATGGATATAGCAGTAATTTTGTATTGGTAGTTTAACATTTGATAAGGGTGCACTTTTGTAAAGTAAAAAAAAAAAAAAGTTTTAAACTTTCAATAGTTAATAACTAAGGGTTTGGAACTTGTGTGGCATTTTGATCGGTTTGAATTGGGGTTTGAAATTTGAAAAACTTAGGTGGTGTTTGATAAATTTGAAATCTGAAATATGAAAAGTTAAAAAGATATTAAAAATATTTAAAATCTGAAAAGAGGCATAGGTGCTTTTCTACATTTTAGAGGCTTTAAATAGATAAGTTTGTTTGTGTTGAATTAATCCTTCAATATTTGAAATTCCCTAATTTTATTATTTTACCCCTAAAACAGACTATTTGGTAATTTTTAGTTCAATTTGCATTATTTCATAAAAATAATTTATTAAATTCAAAATAATATTGAAAAATATGAGTAAATTATAAAAAACAATATATTAAAATAAGAATAAAATTGAAGATACATATAAATTTATAAATTATAAATAAATTATTGAGCTAAAATAATAACAAAAATAGTAATAAAATCTATGAAGCAATGAAAAAATATTTAATAACTATCAAATTATTAATTAATATACATAAATTTTATAAAAGTAAAAAATTATTAAAATAGGAATAAAATTAGAAAATACACATAAATTTATAAATTAAAAATACATTATTAAGAATTAAAATAATAATAATATTATTATTAATAAAATCTATGAAATAATTTAAAAATATTTAATAATTAGCAACTAATATAAAAATTATTAACATATTCAATAATTAATAATTAATTTGGTGTACATTCGAACGTCGCTGCTAAAACAGGGCCGCTACAACTATGGGAAGACATGGGAGAGAGAGAGAGAGGGAAATCAAACACTGTTGGTGAGACTTGTAGCGGCAATGATGGGAAGACAAGGAGAGAGAGAGAGAGAAAGAAATCAAGCATCTGAGAACAGAAATGAGTTTTCCATCGCTAGTGACTATTAAGTTTTTTTTGAGTTCTCCATCGTCGTGTCCCTTTGAGTTCTCTGTTTCTCTCCCTCTATTGCCACAGTTGTCCATCGTCGTTGATCGCTAGAATATAGGTTTTTTTGAGTTCTCCATCACCATTGATCATTGGAATATAGATCATCGGATGAATGGAAACCTAGATTGTGAAGAGACTTGTCTGCTGCATTGGTTTGGAGCTCGAGTGAGAAGAAAATTGGGTTTAAAAAGGGATGTTTATTCAAATATTATCCGGGGCATTTTAGACTTTTGAACACATATGAAATGCGTTCATCAGATAAACTTTCAAACACATACCCAAACACTTATGGAATCTGAAAAGTAATGTTTTTAGATTTCAAACATCTTAAAAGCAATATCAAACGCCACCTTAATTTTTCAAATGTTGATTCTTCTTTGTGCTAACTAATGAATCATACCTCTGAAATGTAGAAAAAAAATGGTCTGATTTGATAAGAGGTGGCCCATGTGCTATTTTAATAATTTGAAAAATGTAGAAACAACATATTTTTGCTTTTTCAATTTCGAACGGTTGGAAGAAAAGCTATTTTGCTTTTTAGAATTCAAATTTCAGTTTTATCAAACACCACCCTACACTAATTTATATATATATATATATATATATATATATATATATATATATATATATTATATTAAATATTATATCAGCAACCCTCTCCTTGCTTCAAACCCCTTCCTAATTTTCTATTTTTTTTTTAATTTTTATTTTTTAATTCAACATAATTACCCATTAAACCAATAAGGAATCACATATGCTTAACTATTTTTAACAACCATAAAAAAGGGATTTGCATTTTTAATGTTTAGCCAAGTGGCACCACTTTCCCCCACTTCCTCCTAAATTGTCTCTAATTCCTATTTATCTCCTAAATTATCTCTAACTCCTAGTTATCTCTTAAATTATCTCTAATTTAGTAGAGAGACTATCTCCTAAACCATCTCTAATTCCTATTTATCCTCTCACCCACTTTTTATATATATTTATAGAAAGTTTTAATTAAAAAAAATCATAACTATTTAAATGTTATAACAAAATTATATACTAAATTTAAAATATTTATTAATAATTCAATATTTTTACAAAAGTCAGGATGAAATTATGTAGTGACAATATAAATTATAATTTTACGAATTATTCAATTTAAATGTTATTCAAATAATAAAAAATTAACATTAAAAAATAAAACATTATTTAAATATTTCAATAACTAAAAATATTAAATAAAAACATTAATAATAGCTAAGTAATATAACAAAATATTTAATATTATGTAATAACATTAATATAAATAAAATTCAAATAATAAAAAAATTTAAACATTTTACATATTATTTAAATATTTCAATAACAAAATATTTAACATGACAAAATTTTAAATAGTTAAAATAACGAAATTATATAATAAATTTTACAAAAAGTCTTAAAAGTAGAAAAATAATTATAATAGAATTCATAATATTCATATTAATAATAATTTAATATTTTACAAAATTAATAACGAATTATGTAATAATAATACAATCATAATTTTATGGATTATTAAATTCAATAAATAATTAATATTTTAATAATTTAAATAACAATAATATTTCAAAAACTAAATAATATTTTAAATAACTAATTTCACTTATATCAATTAATAACTATAGAAAATAACTATCAACAAAATTATATTTATTAGTAATAATTTTACAATAATCGTGTATATTCATTATATATTCATATATATATATATTATAAATATGCTTTCAATGATTATTTATAAATGTATTTTTATTTTTGTTATTTAATAGAAAATTATCAATAATTATTGGAGATTAAACAACTATTATTTCTCCAACCAAATAAGTCTAATCAAGTCTGCAATTTGTCACTCAAAACTGATTGGCCATTAGTGAAAATCCACCAACTTGGGTTGTATTGATTTGGGTCTATTGTTTAACTTTAGCTTAGCAAAACACGGGTCCCATCACCATGCTTCTCCTTGCTCAACTATCCCCACCTTGCATTCTCTTTGACTTTTTCTCCTCTCCCCATCCCAACACTGCCATTAAGCCATGTCACCCAGCTACCTAAAAATATTCCTATAATCTCTCTCCTAAGGTATCTCATTTAAACCAATAGTGAAGTATCATGTTACCCCACTCCAGCCCCAATCAATTTCTAAAATGCATCCCTCCCAATCTATATCCACTCTTCCTCATTTAAAATATTCATATTAATATTTAATCCCACCCATATTCAATGAGTATTAAATAGTGTTATACAAAAAAGTTAATAAATACGGTTAGTAAATTACCAAAAATTAAATATTCTTATTAGTACGGTTAGTAAATTACCAAAAATTAATAAATATTGTTATTAATTAACTCATTAACAACATTTTATAGAAATTGAAAACTCTTTAACTAATTTCTATAAAATTGAGAATTATATTTAACAATTATCAAGAAGTATAAAATTTTAGTTATTGTTATTATTATAATTAATATATAAATACAAATGGGGGAACAAAATATTATAATGTTAGAAAATGAAATTATTAATCAATTTATATTGAAAAATAAAAGATAAATTAGTGTAATTTTGTTAGTAAACTACCAAATAAAAAAATATATTTAATAACAATTTAAAAAAAAATCAATAAATCCCTATAGTTACACAAATGTAATAAAATTTTCATAAAACTACATTTTCGTAAAATACCATTTTAGAAATTAAAAGATATAAAGTATTTGAAAGTTTATTTAAAATGCATTAAATAATTATTGAAAATTATTAGAATATTTTGGAAATTTTAGGAAAATTTATTACATTTGATAGATTTTGGAAAAGCATTGAAAAATTATGTAATTTTCATTGTAGATTATTGAAAATTATTAAAGATAAATGACTATGGGAAATTTGAACAAATAATTACACAAATTATGAAGATAAATTAGTATAATATTGGAAAAAGAAAATTATTAGTTAGTTTATATTAGAAATTATAAGATAAATTAGTATAATTTTGCAAGTAAACCATTTAAAAAGAAAATAAATCATTTAATAAAAATTTAAATAAATTTTCAAAATTACACAAGTACAATAAATTTTCCAAAATTTTCATAAAATTACATTTTTGAATATTAAAGACAATTTAGTGTACTTTTAGAAATTTACCATGTGGTTGGTACTCAATATATCTTTTTGATTATTTCTATCACCAAATTGAATATTGGGTTGACGGGGATAGTGTTTTCAAAAATATATCAAACCAGATGGTTAGACCAGAAAAATTGGGAATCGGACACTGTTTCACATCAAAACTGCTTTTTGTCCAAAAACCGTTTATTTGGTTAGCGAACCGCCGACCTGGGTGGTCAAATCGTCAACCCAGACAATAGTTTTTGGCATTTTTTTTTTGTTTTTATAATTTTTTATTTTTTTTGTCAGAGCGGATCATCTGTTCGGATCGAACAATCAGACCATTCAACCCCAAAACGATTCCCTATTTGGTCCAATTTTAAAAACCTTAGATGGGGAGTGGTGCCTTGCTTTTGAGTTTGGCTTGGTGTGTGGCATGGCCTGGCCCATGGACTAGCTCGACCCTCGGCACGACATGGGCCCGTGCAGGCTCGAGCCATGGGTTGTGCCGAACCGACCCCCCAAATTATCCTAGAGGAGGGAGGCACGGCCCGGGACGCCTCGTGGGCCAGCACTACACGACTCGCACTTTGTGCGGGCCACATGCGGGTTGTTTCGTGTCGACCCAGCACGACCCAATTCACACCTCTACTTGAACCCGTCGAATACTAGGGACGGGGTAGTGAAATTTGAGGATTCTCCATCCTTGATGAGGAGTGGGGTGCCTTGCCCCTGAACTCGCCCGACATTGAGGAGTAGTTACCTTGCCCTGAATCCACGTGACATTGGGGATGGGGCGGAGATGGGGTAGAGTGTCTTGACTATGGGGAAAGGAAAGGGATGGGGTGCCCTGCCCTGAACCAACCTCATTATCATTCTTATATAATTGTTAATTATTAGTGGAATTAATAAAAATGTTAGCTTTTATAATTATTTTTATTTATTTAAAATTAATCAAAGTTTCATTTAAAAATAATAAAAAGAATAAAAATTATTAAAATTATTATAAATTATTAATAAAAATAAATTTATTACAAATATTTATTCATATTCAATTAACAATAATTATTTTTATAAATCAACATTAAAATGAAAAGTAAAATTATTAAATCTTTCAGATTTTCCTGTGCATCGCATGGGTCCCTGCTAGTTAATGAGAAATAAGTTTATGTGATATTAAACTCATGTTGAATTGAAATGACAAAAGGGGCTATTTAGTTGAATTGTCATTTATATGCAAAATGTTTCGTACAAATTTTTTTTCTTGAAAGTTTGAACTTTTCTGTGAGAATCTCAACAAAATGCTTATTGTTTCTTTTATGACAATTAGGCGCCATTAGGTGCCATTAGGCACCACATAAGCTGAACAATAGAAAAATTCCTAACTGTTAGAGGAAACTTCAATATGACATTCTCCTAATGGATGAGACTAGGGGTGTTAACGGTATTCGAAAATCTGATTTCGAAATCGAGATTCGACATAATCGAATTGAATTCAGATAATTCGAATATCTAATCGGTCGAATTCGGATATGACCTGATTCGATTTGATAAATATCCGAATTCGACTGATTATTTAATTCTTATATATAATATATAAAATATTTAAATGTCTTATATAACTTATATATATAATAATTAAGTTATATAAATAATTTATATACTTTATATAAATAAAATATTTATTTTATATATTTTTTAATTACCTAAAATAATTAATTAGTCGAATTCAAATTGAATCGAATATTCAAATATTTAATCAGATTCGATTTCGAATATTAATTTTTAATATCCGTCAGATATCGAATTGAATTCAAATATCAAGTTTTCTAATCAGATTCGAATTTGAATATTGCTTGATCCAATTCAAATTCGATCCGTTTACACCCTAGATGAGACTCATATAAAATGAAAAAGGCATTTTATTGATTAACAACTTAACCAAACAATATTTCAAACTCGGAAAAATATCTATGTAATACTGAATTAACACCAATATTCTAATAAATGACAATAAAATCAAACACTACCTGACCATCACCTTTCCTTATTGATATACACATAGTCAAAGACATCTCTTGTCGCATGCCAGTTACAAGAGCAAGGTTAGGCATCACAAATTCAAAATAGGTGAATATATGATATTGGTACTCCATGTCAATGAGGTCCCTAATTTAGTTAGTTATACACCAAAATCAACCTACTATATAATGAATTATAAGTACAAGTAATATGCATTCTTCTAATTAACCAACATAGACATGGCCCCACGTGTCATCAACACAAGCCACCTGATCGATGATCGCCTTTCTTTTTAGGGCAAGTGACATGTTCAAAGCAAACACAGTCATTGATACAAGAAATCCATATGAAGTCAAGTATGCATAACAACTGGTTGGATTGGGTGTGGGTGAAGGGCCAGCCTACCCACTAACCACCTATACCTATTAATGGCTCATGCATATATGTTGCAACCCAACCTAACTTATTCTTCATTTTCTACCTTTTATGTCTTCATCATTGCATGCACATGGTATGAATGGTGAACATCAGTGTCTAATTTATTCTTATATTTTAAAAAAAGTTCAACTATAATGCATTCGATAATATTGGATGTATGGTAAATCCAAATCTCGATATATGATATTAAAATCTATTTACTTTTCATTGGTCAATATTTCACAAAATGTATATTTACACTTAACAAGATGCACTGACCATTATATTCAATCAATCACATCTTTTGCTATGCAATAATGTGGATGCAACATAGATTTACCTTATGATTGATTTATTTGGGTGGTCCCAAAAATGCACAACCATGGTTACAACTGGGTGACAAACAAAATAAAACCTGGTTGAGCACATTAAGCACTTAATAGATATTTTGACAGTTTTCTAAGAAATTTGCTTTGATCAAACAGGCTAACTTGGTAACTAGTCAAGTAACCGATTCCGTTTTACCCTAAAATCACTCTAGGGCAAAAAACCATTGATTTGGTCAATGACCGGCTAACCTGGGGGTCGAACCGTCTACCCAAACAATGGTTTTTGGTTATTTTATTTTATTTATTTAAATTTATTTTTATTTATTTTTTATTTTTAAGGTAGAACAGGTCGTTCACTCGAACCAGTGGCCAAAACAGTTATATGTGTCTGGTCTGGTTTTTAAAACCTTGATAAATAATATGATAATTGTCAAAAGTTGTCATTAGGGATAGGTGCCAAAAAAATTTACTAAGTGCTCATTGAACATGCTTACAATACTGTGCCTATCTGATCTGAAGTGATGCGCCACAAAATTTTCTGAGTGCATGCTCACCAAGTGTGCCTATTTGATCTGGATTCGAAAAATAATCGTTATCCTTGATACTCTTGATGCCAGAATTGCTCTTCTTCTTGATCCAAGTGTGGGTTCTAGTTCAATAATGCTAAACTTTTGGGTTCACAATACATTCACACAATTGAACCTGGCTAAAAGAGTTTTAAAGGCTCCATTTGAGAAGAATGCAAATACAAATTTGTTCAGTGCAAGATGCAAATATATAGTCCATATATGCATTTCTAAACCTTGTATTTGTACTGATTTTTGAATTTGGGGCATTGGCAAATAACCAGCCAGGGAAGCAGTTAAATGGAGCAAACAACATTCTAATGCACCCGAACAGCATAAGGTGTGTTTGGCAATATGATTGATTTTGTTTTTTAACAAAATAGAAACAGTTAAATGGCCACATCAGTAAAATCATTTACATAGGAAAATGAATGAATTGGGTGGATTGCAATTTGCAAGAAGGATTGGGGTCAGACATTACCACCCTTAGTTGAACCACAAAAATTGCTATTTTAGTGACTTAATTTTTGACTAAACAGCTCATTGTCATTAAGAGGGACCCTCATTTTTTGTCAACACTGACCCCATGATCAAGAACGGATCTAGTCCCAACACAGGGTTCCAACAAGCTGTGTCCCAACGACCAAGACAAAGGAGATGTTCCCAATAAGACTGTTGGGACCGGATCTCTGCATGTAAATTGCACGTAGAGTCAAATCATATTGCTTATTGTCGTTTTCCTAAGGTTGGAATTGTTCTAAATGAGTACAAACATGTAAAGACAGAAATATTTCTAGAATCCTATCAAGACCAACGTGCAGCATATATAACTGTGCAATTCAAAATTGGATCCCCTTGGAATATTGCCGGTTATTTTATAACTACAACTTCATAGTCAAGTCATACTGCCATCTTAAACCAGATCAGATCAGTTGGATCGATTCTCACTTACATTTCTCAAAACCCATCACAGGCGTTTGGCATCTTCAGATTTGGGTTGTGCATAGGGGTAACCGAACCGGTACTATCGGTTTTTCGAAAACTGATAACCGGAATTAAATTGAAATCAGTCGGTTAATCGGTTTGGTTTGCTGGTTTTTCGCTTTTTTAGTTTTTATAATACATTATAATATATATAAATAAAAAACTATAAATATATAAAAATATTATATTTTAAATAATAAATAATATATAAATATATATAATATATTGAAAAACATGTATATCGGTTGGTTTGGTTAATCACCAGTTTTTTTATATTGGTTAACCAAAATTGAACTGATACCTTCGGTTTTTTAAAAACATCGAACCGACCGGTTCAATTAACCGATTTTTTGGTTTGGTTTTGATTGATTGGCTTTTTCGGTTTTTTTGCTCACTCCTAGTTGTGCATATCCTTACTTGGGGGTGAGTGAATATGAAATAAATTAAGCCAAATATTTGGCTATTTAAGCTTGGTTCGATAAAAAAATCATAAGGCTTTGGTTTGAGTTTAGGCTCAATTTGAATTAGAAATATTAACTTAAATTCGGCTGAACTCAAAAAACTTATATAAGCTCAATTAAGTTTGATTTAAACTGATCCGAATCAAGCTTTTCATGATCCAAATTTGAATGGTTCACATCCACCTTTATCCGAACTCAACCTGCCTCCTGCAAGACATAAAATAATTACATGGGCCCCTAGTTGTTCAACCTTCTCTTCTGTGAATGAGACACAAATTATGTTGGGTCACGTTCATTTGCTAATAAATTAGAGCTTAAATTCTCTCTCTCTCTCTTTCTCCATTGCAAGTGAGTAGAGGGCTACTATTGACTATTGAGGCATGACCAAAGGCGACCATAGCTTTGGAATGATGGACAAGGACAATTATGAAGGAAGGAAATGATGATAAATGATTGATTTTTAGGTATGTATCTTAGATGCTTACTCTTAATGCCATTTTTCTTTATTAGCTTTACTTGTTTTATTAGGTATCAACATTGATGGTTATATGTTGATCATTATGAATTTATAAGAACATAACAAGCAAAATAAGGGCCCATTTGAGAAGTTGGAGCTTTAGTCGAGTTGCTTTCATGGATGGGTGGAGTTTGGATTTTTTCTTGGAGGGCCCAAAGTTAATAAATATAGAACCCGGGAAAGGGGGTAAAATATAGGCTATGTTTGATTTCGTAGGCATTTATTGAGAAAACGCTGCTACATCAGTGCTACATAGGCATTGGCATTTATTGCAGATGAAACAAAACGAAACAATTGTTTGGTTTTACTGTTTAACAAATAAATGGTAGAAAACTGAAATGCTTTGATTTTTGTGCATGGGACATTTAGGGAAACGTCAAATTCTTGTTTCCCCCAACACCCTAGTGTTTCTTGAAACCAGATGTTGATATGGCACACTTTAATGGGTATTAATATGAGATGGAGAATAAAAAACATTTAAAGCGAAGCCCAATCAAACAACAAAAACATAAAACGTTTAAAGTGAAAAAGTATAAATAAACATTTAAAGTGAAAAAGTATAAATAAACATTTAAAGTGAAAAAGTACAAATAAATGACTTATCCATAAACACCCATAGAATCAAACACATACATAAGAGCAATATATAAGGGGATTGTGGGGAACATGAATTTCCTCCTCACATTATTTTCACAGCCTTTGCAGCCATGCATTAGGAACATCTTCGATTTTATTCATGGGAAATATTTTCAATGCACGGCTACAATAGCTGTGATGACAGTGTGAGTTCGAATTTTGTGAGCTCTTCCCTTATTAAACATGGGCTATAGGCTGTCCGGCTGGGTCCACCTTATAAAGCTAGAAGCTGCTCCATGAAAACCCTTTCAAACAGGTACTTAGTAGTTTTGACAATTCAACCTTCAAACTTGGTTTCAGAGGTTCAGATTTAACTAATACCACTAAGGTTCTATTCAATAAAGTTGAATTTTGATTTTTTTTTAATCTCCAAAAAGAGGGAAAATTGGTTTTGAGAATAATTACAAGCTTTGAATTGTGAAAATTTGCTTTTTTTTTTAATATTTGAATGCAGAGAAGCTGTTCAAGTATCTAAATGCTAGGATGAATCTGGTTGCTTATGTCGGATCTATTAACACTAAATATTTTGTAATTTTTATTTTTTGGTATAATTAAATATGTTTTGCATTAATTTTAATTAGTGAATAGTTAATTAATTAATGCTAGAACAAATAAACAATTGAAAAATAATTATTTTGCTAAGAGGTATTAGAACACACCAAGCATTTAGTGAAAAAGCTACTTTTCAACTTTTCAACATTTGGTGGTGCAATAAGCACTAGTTTATGAGAAGGTTTTCAAATTTCAATAATGGAAGCCCAACGTCCTAAGTTCGTTGGAAATGCGTCCTTCAATATCATAATATATGAAAGGAAATCACTTTTCAAGCATTGATGTGTTATAAAATAAAACTACTTTGGTCCCATGAAAAGTTTTCAAATTTAAAAAATTGCGGACTTCTAGAAGAATGGCATCCATGGTGATGTTGCCTTCACTTTTGATTGAGCTGCTTTTAAGAGTTCATTTTGTGACTTATCTATTGAGCTGCATTGACTAAGGCCATGTTTGGTTCAATTCTCATTCTTTCTCATTCTTACTCAAAATGAAATTCTGAAATAGACATGGATAAAAATAGAAAAAATGAGAAAATATTGCTATGAACCAAACATTTTTTTCCTAAAAATGAACTTTTTCAGATGACAAGTGTTCTATGCTGCTCATTTTCATTCTTCAAAAAAAAATAAAAAGTTGTGATGGTATTAGTAAATCGCGCCTAGGTCTCCAACAGTTAATGTTTACTAGTTGGCATAGATGTTTTGTAAAGTACTTCCGTAAAAGTACTTTCATAAAAATGTTTTTTTACAAAAGTACTTCCATAAAAGTGCTTTTATAAAAGTACTTTCATAAAAGTTCTTTTTTATCAATTTTTTGTATAAAAGTGCTTTCTTAAAAATGATTTCACAAAAGTAAACATCTATGGCAACAGTTTTGCAGGCAGAGTTTCCTCAAAAAATGAAAATGAGCAAGATGGGGCATGATTATTTTTCATGTTGCAGGCTATTCAATTTTTGTGCTATGGGGCTGATTTTTTATTCTAAAAAGAATATATCCCGTGACAAGAATTTTGTAACCACACACTCTAATATTATTTATTCTTGCCTAAAATGAGCAATAACTAAAAGAATGAGACCTAGAGCAATGAAATAAACATGGCCTAAGTTGCTTTTGAGAAATTACTAAAAATAGTTTCATCAAAAAATTGATTTGCAGCTCATATAAGCTTAATTTTGGTTTCTTTTGGATTTTTCGCCAAACATGAATTTATGGCTTTTCATATAAGGCCCACCCACCCTTGTAATGCTGGAAGAAGCCACTCCATGAAAGCTCTCCTAAATGGGCATTAAAATTAAAATCGATTTCTAGGCTAAATTAATGCATATTGCGACTTTTGGGGTTTTGTTTTTTACCAAACATAGCTTCTAGGGTTTATGAGTAGAGCCCACCTTATAAAGCCAAAAGTCAAAGTGTGAAAGCCCTCCCACAAGTGGAAAGAATAAAATAGTACATGTTAGACAAACTATTATTTTCCCCCAAGTGAATAGGTCTTGTTTGCTAATGTCCATGATTCTTATCCAGCTACTTTTGAAAATCAAAACCACTTCGTTGAAAATTGAAATAAAAAACTATTACAAGAACAGAAAAACCCATGCTCTATGTTTTGCTTTCCAACAAGGTTCAAAGTATTGACACAGGAAGTATTGGCCTATATCGGTACTTTTTTTAGGTTTTATTTATTTATTTTTTAAAATCGGTTCAGAGGAGTCAGTTTAAGGCCCGACTACCCTCTGAACCAGTGTCTGACCTGATACAACCCCTGGAGGGGCATATCAAGAAGCTATCGGCGCGATACATATTGATACTTTGAAGGGGTATACAGGTACTACTTTTTTTTTTCAGAATTTCAGAGGAGGTCCCTTTTAATGCTATTTAACTATTAAAAAACAAGTTTTCTCAAAATACCTTAAAAAACCATATCAATCACCTACATCCAATACAAGGCGTATCATGTTGTACTGCTTTCTAATGATGCTTTTTGGGAGTTATTTTCAAATTTTGGAATATTTCCCATTTATTCAAGGTATTAGATACTAAATGCATTATTTATTTTATTTTTTGAATTTGAAATTCGTTGTCAATTTGATGATGATGTAATGTGTGGAATTTGTTTGAGAAGTTTAACCTAACCGAGACTCTACGAAACCCTACTTTGCTTTAAAGTTCCCCCAACAAAAAATGGAACATTTTTCACATAAATCGTGCTACCAAGAGCAAGGTCTACGAGATGAAGGCGATAACAACCAGCTATTATGAGGCTACCGGATATACCAAATGCCATTCTAAGACATAAATATTCTAATGCTAAATATGGCACAAGGAATGAAACCTATCAAATGGATTTTAGAAAGAAGAAGAAGAAAAAGTTTCAATTGATTCTAACTTTTCTTTTGGTAGAAGATTTTCTAACCCAAATAGCGGTCTAATCGATATTTTAAAAACTAATATGGAGATGAACCGGGTGTTTTTTTTCATCTGGGCGAATCACAAATGGATTACTGATCAATTGCCCCCGGTTCAATGGATCAATCTATGATGTTATAATAATAAAGAAACTATAAGATTGTATTGAAATGATGGGATATCCATCACATGGACGCCCAAGTCTTGCGGAATGGGCTGAGCGAATTTCAAAAAATTTTCTCCCATCTTTGCAGGGAATCGAATTCCCTATTTTAGAAAAACATATTTTTCAATGATCAATCTTGAATCATGAACCAAACCAGATCTGAACTAAAAGGAGTAGGAGGGAGGATGTACCTGATACGGAGAATTAGTATCTCCCAATGGAGGTGTTCACGCCCAAGGAAGGATCCAAAGACTGCTCTCACTGAAGATGGCGCAGTGCAGGATGGAGTAGAATCAACAATGTTCTTCAAAAGAACTTGTCCCTTTGCAAGAATCAACTGGATGACTTGTGAGTACAGTTCCAATCAATCTTTTCCCAAAAGATTGACATCAAGATCAGATCTTGATTTCTCCCAAAAACTGGAGATCGAACTAAAGGTAATGGCGGCGGCAGGAAGGAGGCGGCAAGAGAGATTTTGCAGAGGTTGCAGAAATCTTTATTCTGTGCTTTCAGCTCTGAAGACAAGAGTCTTAGGTAGCATGTCTAAAGGCTGCCGCCCCCTCTTCCTTTTATAGATTTAAAGGGATCAGTTCCTAATCCTATTAAGAGTTGCTGATCCAAATTATATTTGGATTAGAAGTCCCTTTAAGTGATAAGGGAGAACCCTTATCTTATCTGCAGATCAAATCAGCCATCTCCTAATCTAATTAGGAGGCTTCCAGATCTAAATCTTATTTAGATCTTGGACTCTCTAAGTGGATAGGGTCTAGGCCCAATTCTATCAGTTGATCCATCTCAGAATTCGCCCCCTTTAATTGATTGATCAAATTAGCCTAGTTCGAAATGTGCTTAAGGCCCATTTAAGGTTATGTACTCACTTAGCCTTCCAAACTGCTGCCCAGTTGGGCTTCCTTGTATGGCGTGGGACCTAAACATTGATCTACACATCAGCCACATGGGTTCAGCCCAGCCTTTGTTACAAGGCCTGGCCGAATACATTGTTATGGACAGTGCACCCCCTGAAACCCATCTTATGGGCTCTATGGGCCCAACACTTACCCTAAGTGGTCCTTGGGCCAAGCCACCTTGTAACACCTAGGGACTGTGGGCAGATGCAAGATTAACCCATCAGGTATTATCCTCAATAGTCTTATACTTAACCTCTCATCCCATAATGATCAAACACTACCCGACAAGGGAGGACCTCTCCCTCGACTGCAAGGAACAGTGTTGCACTCTCTACTTACATGGATCCTGGGAATTAAAACCTTTTGCAAATCATTTCGAAACCATAACATATATATATATATATATATATATCTTTATATAAATATATTTTGCAAAACAAAATCTCAACAATTGAAATCGGCTGTCGGTAGTCTTGGTTTCCATCAGAGAGAGTGCATCCCCGATCATTACCTTTGTCCGACAAAGGGGCTGATCTTGTCACTATGATCACCCACTCAGATGAATTCTCGGATTGTCCCAACATACCCAGGTTTTGACCCCCGCTAAGGATCTCACTGATTGGTACATCAAAGACAGCCCAATCCGACACCTAGTGTAGTATAATAATCGAGTCTAGGGGTTAGGTGCAACTTTCCAGTTTTGCCCATCTATCTCCAAGGTCCAGGGCAATACTGAAAATCTGGTCCGGTTCAAAGGTTCTATTAATCCTACACTGCATGTGCTTCGGGTCTCACCTTGGTAACTGAGATAAGCCACCCCAACAGTTGGCAGCACACCAGTGTCAGCCTTGGCAGGATAAATCTCCCCAGACTTACCCAATGGCTGTGAACATTCTAAACTAACACAAGTCTCATTAAGTGTTCAATTTAAGGGTATTACATAGAAACACACCACGGGAACATGAATCAAATGTGTACTTTATTCATTTACAATAAATTCATAATGTACATATTTCTGATTGAAGCTAATGGAATACAACTGTCTAACATGTATTTGGTTGCAATGCAAATAAATTTGCACTGATGCGAAACTATGAGTGCAAATGATTTGAGTGTAAATTATGACCTAATTTTGTTTCAAATTTTAGCTTATTTTGTTTGATTGCAATACAAATGAAGTAAATTAAGACATAAAGCAGAATAAAGTAAAATCCAAAACAAAATTAAACAAAAATTTGCATTTTTTACATTCTCACTCCCATGCATTTATACTAGTGCAAATAAATTTGCACTGCAACAAAACACAACCTAAATCTCAATTACCCAATAATGGATCAAAACAATCCAATGATTCAATTATTTGAATGGATCATTGTTTACCAATTAAACAATATTTGATTGATGATCTCATTCTCGTCAAAATGTTACTTAGATGGCAGTGGTAAAACTAGAAAAATATAGGAGTAAAAATGAAATTGTAAAGGAATTATTTATAGGTGATAAAATGAGAAAAAATAAATATAGTGGTAGTTTAGTCACGTGTACAGGGGAATTCGGATTGGCTGAACGCCATGATTGTGTAACAGGCTGTGGAATCAATGAAAATGCCCCCCCACAAGTCATAGGGCCAACTAAGAGATTGAAAAGTTGTAGGTCATATGCATTTTATGACTAGTTGGGGCCTTATCATTGCATTCAGCTAATCCTATCTATTATGGGAGATCGGAGTCAAGTATATTGGTGGGTGGTCCTTGCCCCCCCTCCTCCCCTAAAAAAAAACTCTAAGGTTCATCCAACTCCCAAAGAAAAAACTCCAAGCCCCTTGCAAGTAAAAAACTTCGTACACAACTTCCAATTGCATATTAAAATTATTGTCCATAAATGTATGTTAAATTCATAGGGAAATGTTCCTATATGCAATTAGATGCCTTGAGATTCCATTGCAAATTTGGACAAGGCTTAGATGATGATGAGAAATCAAATCCAATATCATGACCAGGTCACTTGGTCATATGTCTAGGTAGGAACAATGATGGGTAGAAAATATTGTGGTAGGTTTGTGTTAGACATAGACTTGTTCATGAGCTAGGTAGCTCAACGAGTTGGCTTGGCCCGACCCATTCTATGTTGGGCTTGGACAAAGCTTTAAGCCTGCGGGCTCGGGCTTTGTCTTTCCCAAATAACATCAGCCAAATAATATTGTATATATAATAAAAAATATAATATATATTATATTATATATATAACTAATAACTAATAAGTACGGGAGAAGTTCCCAATGCATGGTAGGATGTGCCTGTGAGGCGCCAAGTGTGAGGAGTAGTTCCGGTCTCAGGTATTGAAGTGGAAAAACAGACATGTGATTGAAGTTTCTAGAGGCTTGTTATTCTAGATGCATGTTCCAACTCGGTTTTGGGGGGATACTACTTAAATAGTTGTAAATCTTATTAACAAACTTCCCTCGCGGACCTTACATCTCTAGTCTCCTCATCAACTTCTTTTTCTTGATGAGGATACATTCAAGGTTTTTGGGTGTGTTTGTTTCTTCCATGACATGCGTCCTTCTAGGCTGAAATTTGATCCAAAGTCTATCAAGTGTGTCTTCTTGGTATATTCTTCTGCCCAAAAAGGGTATTGTTGTTATGATCGTTGTTCTGAAAAAAGATATGTGTCCAAAGATGTCACATTCTTCAAGTCTACTCCCTTTTTCTTTGTCTCTTGTCCTTTTCTTAAGGGGGAGGATGTTAGTGAAGATCGAACTCCCTTTTGTATGCCGATTCCTATAATTAATGCTGCCAATCATTCTTTTCCTCCTCTCTGTGGTCATAGTAGTCCTCCCGTTCCTCCTCTTATTCCTCGGTCTTGGCATCAATGGTTCGTCAGACGAAGAAAGTGGATGACTCCTGAGATTGAATGTCCATTACAATTTGACCTCCCGAACTCAAGTAATTTAAATTTTGAACCTCTTCTTGTTTCCGATGCTTGTGTTGAATCTACTATTGAGCCTCCTCTTGTAGATTATGACCTCAACCTTCCTATTGCAATTCGTAAAGCAAGATGGACATGTGCTAAGTATCTTATCTCAAATTATGTCTCTTATGATACTTTGTTACTCTCTTATTGTGCCTATATCTCTTCTATTGATTTTGCTTTTATCCCTCACAATGTTATTGATGCAGTGCAGTTCTCTCATTGGAAGGATGCTATGAATCAAGAAATTGAGGCACTAAAAAAAACTGATATGGGAAATTGTTTCTCTTTCAGAAGGCAAAATTCTTGTTGGATGCAAGTGGGTTTACACAATGAAGCATAAAGTTGAAGGCTCAATTGAAAGGTACAAAGCTCAACTTGTAGCAAAATGATACACCCTGTCTTATGGAATTGATTACCAGGAAATATTTGCCCCAGTAGCGAAGATGAATTCAATCCAAGTTATCATGTCTCTTGTTGCCCACTATTCTTGGCCCTTGTATCAAATTGATGTTAAGAATGCATTCCTTAATGGAGACTTTCAGGAAAAAGTTTACATGGAACTTCTTCCAGGAGTGAACATCCTTGGGAGTGAAGAAAATGTTTGTCATTTGAAGAAATCCCTTTATGGCCTTAAACAGTCCCATCGAGCTTGGTTTGACAGGTTCAGGAAATTGTCTTAAAAGTTGATTTCTCACAGCCACAAGCTGTTGTTTATTAGGAGAGCAAATGGAAAAACAACTATGTTGATAGTATATGTCGATGATATTGTTATCACAGGGGATGATATCTTTGGGATTGCTGAACTGAAGTCTTTCCTTGCTACTGAATTTGAAATTAAGGATCTCAGAAATCTCTGGTATTTCCTAGGGATTGAGGTAGCAAGGTCAAAGAAGGGCATTTATATTTCTCAGAGGAAATATGTCATCGATTTGCTTCGGGAGGTAGGAAAATTGGATTGTAAACCGATTGAAACTCCGATTGATCCCAATCATAAGCTGGGAGTTAATGATGGAGATGTTCTTCCTAACAAAGGTATGTATCAAAAACTTATTGGTCGCCTTATTTATTCGTGTTTGACTAGACTAGATATATCATATGCTGTGAGTGTGGTCAACCAATACATGCACAAGTCTAGATCCTTTCATATGCAAGCAGTGGATAGAATACTTGCCTATTTGAAGGGATGTCCAAGAAAGCGGATATTGTATCCTAATCATGGGCATCTGAAGGTAAATGCCTATTATGATGCTAGTTGGGCAAGTTCTATTGATGATAGGCGGTCTACTTCTGGCTATTGTATTTTGGTGGGTGGTAATGTTGTATATTGGAGAAGTAAGAAGCAATTGGTTGTGGCTCGATCTAGTGCAGAGGCAAAGTACAAAGGTATGACACATGGAGTATTAGAATTGTTGTGGTTGAAGAACTTGTTGATAGAAATGAGAATAAAAATTGATACTCGAATGATATTATATTGTGACAACCAAGTTGCCATAAACATTGCCCACAACCCTATTCAACATGATCATACAAAGCATATAGAGGTTGGTCGACATTTCATTAGAGAAAGAGTTGCCAGTGGAGAGATTTGTCTACCTTATGTGAGGTATGAAGATCAATTGGCTGATCGTCTTACTAAAGATGTTCCCAAATCAAAGCTCATTAACAATTTGAACAAAGCTAGGCATGATAAATATCTATGCTCAGCTTGAGGGGGAGTGTTAAAAAGTGTGAGAGCATTTTTGTCCTTTTGTGTCTTTTTTTTGTATTTGAACGCCTATCAAGCGTACATTTGTAATTTTGCTTATGAAGAAGAAATGAAAAGTCTCTTGATATGAACAATGCCACACCAAGCATTCTCGACACTTTCTTCTTCTTCTTCTTCTTTTTCTTTTTTTTTCTCCTTCTCCTCCTTCTTCTCTCTTCAACATCTCTAAACTTTACAATTGAAAGGAAGCTCACTATCTACATCCCAGTTAGAGGTAGTTTGATAACTATTGAAGTTGTTGAACTAAATGATTTATTAGTAATAACCTTTTCAGTTCAGCCAGTTAAGCTATTATATAACGGTCTTCACCTTATGACATCATGATTAGGGGTGTTTATTATATGGTTCCAATCGTCAAACCAAATTGAACCAAACTATAATTTGCAGTTCAAATTGGTCTAAACTTGAAATGGTTTGGTTTGGTTTCTTGAATTTTAGAAACCAAATCAAACTATAAATCATAAACTGAAACATATATACATATATTAACATATATAATATATATTATATCAATATTATAATAAATGACAAAATAAATTCTGAAAGCACTCTCTCATTCTAACTAAACTAGCATACCAATTACAATAATTCAATGATTTTATGGTATTTAAAAGATAACATTGTTATGTATGCAAGTATATATATGTTATTTGAGTTTTCTAACTTGGTTAAAAACTTAAAATCAATAAAACGGTTTGACTTTACCGATTTGGTCTGAAATTATTCTCAACCGCACCAAACCGAACCGTTGCGAGTCCGTGAGCCATGAAAATAAACCACACGTGAGGCCGTAACAACCACAAAACGGTGAACATAAGCCACACGTGATCCCATGACAATAATACCCTCGTAGATCCACTAAATTACCATTCTCAAAGACTTAAACAAGTTTATGGAATGGTATTTTAGTCAAATAACAAAATTACGTGGTAACGCCAAGTAAGCAGGTACACGTGCGAAGTGGCGATGGGATTGGGAACAATACAAAACTGAGAAAATCGATACGGTGAAGAGAGAGAGAGAGAGATAAAGCGTAGATTTTGACTTGCGACGATCTGAACTGTGATTGAACTCCGGGCCACGGTATAAATGGTGGGGATGTTCCACACTTCACTTCCATGTGAGCTCTTCCTTTTTCTTCTGTCTCCTACCTGTATCTCTCTCTCTCTCTCTCTTTCATTTCCTTCTCTGCGAGAGTCAAAAGAGTGGAGACCAGAGCTTGAAACGAAATTCTATAGATGACCTTACGTTTCCTCTCGACCCAAGTAAGCAGCAAGCGAGATCGAAGCTCTATTCCACTCTCTGCAACTCCAATGGCGGATCTTCGTTCACAAAAAAAGTTCGTTTTTACTGCTCGCTTTTCCTTTTTAACTCGTTGTTGACTGCCATAAACAGTGGCAGCTGCAAATCATTACTTATACCCCTGTGTCGGAATAAAGTTAGGGTTTCTGAAGTGGGTTTTGTGCTTGTATGCCTTCTTGTTAGAGTTGATTTGATGATGGGAAGAGGAAATATCAATATCTAGGGTTTCTGATTCAGGAGGCGAGCTGGTATTGGTAGATTCGGATGATAGGTTCGGGGGAGTTATTGGAAGGTTTTCGATTTTGGATGATCGGGAGGGACTGGATGAGGGAGTGGGGAGTGGAATGTGCTGAGAAATGAGGTTTGTGGTGTATGAGAAATGG
Organism: Nelumbo nucifera; assembly: GCF_055504915.1. Lineage (NCBI taxonomy): Eukaryota > Viridiplantae > Streptophyta > Magnoliopsida > Proteales > Nelumbonaceae > Nelumbo > Nelumbo nucifera. The sequence continues at coordinate 99,889,986 of NC_142651.1, forward strand.
GGTGTGTACTTGGTAGAGAGGTTTCGTCTCCCCCGGCTTCTGAGGTAAAGGAGAAGGGGAGGGGGAAGGAGAAGGAAAGGAATCTCTCTGTCTCGTCGGGGAGGAAGTCACAGGCGGTGGTGACTAAGAACGAGAGTGCTGAGGTTCAGAATGTGGGAGACCAGAAAGAGGAGAAGCAGGATGGGGGTCAACGCCCAAGAGGTGAGAGGAGAAGATGCAGGCCGAATCCGAGGCTGAGTAACCCACCCAATCATGTGCAGGGAGAGCAGATCGCTGCTGGATGGCCATCTTGGCTCTCCGCCGTTGCCGGTGAGGCGATCAAGGGATGGACTCCTAGGCGGGCAGACACTTTTGAAAAGCTGGACAAGGTATGTTCTTTGCTTCCTGCACTCAGTAAGTTTCTTTATTCGGTTGTGTCTATGAATGCAAGCTCTGATTCCCCTTTTCTTAGATTGGTCAAGGAACTTATAGCAATGTATACAAGGCTAGAGATACTTTGACGGGGAAAATTGTTGCTCTGAAGAAAGTCCGGTTTGATAACTTGGAGCCAGAAAGTGTAAAATTCATGGCAAGAGAGATTCTCATCTTGCGTCGGTTGGATCATCCCAATGTTGTAAAGTTGCAGGGTTTGGTAACTTCAAGGATGTCATGTAGCTTGTACCTTGTATTTGAATACATGGAGCATGATTTGGCCGGACTCGCTGCAAGCCCTGACATTAAATTTACAGAACCCCAGGTTAAAGCCCACCCTTCTGCTTTATTATTTGTTGGCGGTTAATAACGATATTTTTTTGGGAAGTACCTTTTTTTTTTCCCTTGGCTCTTGCTTATTCTGTGTACCTGGATACGGCAGGTGAAATGCTATATGCATCAACTATTGTCAGGACTTGAGCACTGTCACAACCGAGGTGTATTGCACCGTGACATAAAGGGGTCTAATCTCCTTCTAGATAATGGAGGAGTACTCAAGATCGCTGATTTTGGGTTAGCTTCCTTCTTCGATCCCAACCACAAGCAGCCCATGACCAGTCGCGTGGTCACTCTATGGTATCGGCCCCCAGAGCTTCTTCTAGGAGCTACTGACTATGGCGTAGGCGTGGACATCTGGAGTGCAGGCTGCATTCTAGCTGAGTTATTGGCCGGGAAGCCTATCTTGCCTGGGCGCACAGAGGTGACAAAAATACTGTTCTTATTCTGTTAACTTTTATTATTGAGAACTGTCTAAGCATGTTTTATGTTCCTATGCCCAAAATTTCTTCACATGCTCCTCTTTCCAATCAAATAGGGAAAAGGTTGCAGATTTCATGTTTGGGCCTTTTTTATTTCATGCTATTGGATTCTGTTCTTTGCTGCATCTTATCTATTCTGTTGCCACCATTTTTGCCTATTTGTGAATGTATCAATTGACACAGTATCTGTGGAGTTTTGACAGCAGAATTATAATATGGCAGCTGTGTAGTTTTGAATCTTTTGATGGCAAAATTAAATGGTATAGATGAAAAGTTTGCTTTTAAGCAAGATGCAAGCTTGAGCTAGTTTTAACAATCTAATTCTAGGAATATGCCTTTAATACTGAGAATATTATATATAACATTCCAGGAATATTATATTTTTTCTCCTAATTCGAATTAAAACTCTTCTTGAACATGATATAAAAGAAAATTTGGCTTTCCAGACCATTTTAACAGAGAGATATATGCCTTTAATACTGAGAATACTATATACTTTCTTCCTGATGTAAACCGATGGATAGGGCATGCACGGTCCAACTCCGAAAGCATTAGGAAATGGTAATCACCGAGAGAAACAGGGGAAGAAGGGAGAGAACTGGCCGGGCTCTCAGAGGAGCTGCCTACATACCTATTGGTGAGGGATTATGTCATTGTAGTTCGTTGGTGATGGAATTCCAGCAAGGAATAGCAGAGAGCAATATGGTGATGATTGTAGAGGGAGCAAAGCTGGAGCTAGGCGGAAAAGGCCGTGATTTGAATGGAATCAGAGAGAATGGGAGAAGAAGGGAAAAAGAGAGTGAATCTGAATTGTTTTGGTGTGCCTAGGTTATGGGAAGTTCTTCCACCGATTTTGTCTTTTGTGACTAGTCTAGAATCTTTTGTTGCTTCAAGTTAATCTGAATTGTTTTAAGTATTTTTTCTTGTTCAGCAACAAGAATAAAGTTTTAAGTATGAAAGCTTGTTTGATCTAAAATGGTCTAGTTTGACCCAAGTTTGCTTCGGGTCAGCTGGGTTTATGCACTTATATAAATCTATTGTCTCACACCTGATTTGAATGAAAGTGCTTGTTGAATATGAGAGTAAGGTGCAAGTTTACAGAATTTTGGGTGTAATGTGACGTTTTCTTGTGTCAAGTGGAAAATGTTCCTTTTGTTGCTTTCTATGCAAGTTATGGAATATTGAGAGCTTTTTTTCTTCTTTTCTAATAAGGTAAGTATACTTCTATTCATGAATGCCAAAATTATAGAAAGTATAGAGCCCATGTACATTAAGGCTGTGTACAATAGGATTTACAATCAGAATCTGTATCTTATGTATGATAACCTATAAGCAAGTTTTAGAAATCACAAAAAATAGGTGTATGTGATTCCTTTGGATTCTTTGTGAATTGATAGCTACAATAATGAGAGAGACTTGCAAGGTAGAAGATGAAAGGGTGGAGGAAGAAGCTTTACGTGGCACAAAAGGATCGGTGATTTCAAATTTTGCAAACACTTGCACTAAAATGGATAAGAAAACTCTGGAAAACATACAGGTGGGGGTAGGTGGGATGTCAAAAACATGGAGAACAAGGCATCAATAATGGAGGGTAGTAGATCTGTGGGGGTTGGATCTTGGCTAAAATTATGTGGCAGGATCTGAGAGGCCAGTTGAGACCAGGGTTGAAGATGGGTGGCTCGACATGGTCCGTTTGCAACAGGGCTGGCAACCCTGAGGGCAGAACTGGGTTTGACCTGGTTTTTACCCTAGGAGAGACCTTTCAGGATGAGATTACTCTTACTCTAGTTAATGTTTGTCTTGCCCGTAATTCTCCTCAACTACCACCTTGATGCCTTAAATGACCTCTTGAGGGGTATTTATAATTGCTCTAGTGTTTCCTCCCCATTTGTCCTTTTGTACACAGTGGAGGGGAGGGTTGGTAAATGTTCTCATTACACCTACCCCCTACCTAGGGTCCTTTTGCATAGATAGTCCTTTTCCAAGTTATCTCCCTTAATCTTTTACGCCACCTTGGTTTATCCATTAATGGGCTTCGTCCTGGTGTAGTCATAACGGGTTATAAATGCCTATCACCAACTCCGTGCTAGTCATTAAATGCGGATCAATGTGGCATGACTGCAAGTTTCCTCGTTTTGCCAAACCTTACCTGGTTCATCACGCATCGGGGTTTCATGCACGAATGGACTTGTAAGTAGACAATGGTCCGCTCCTTGGCCTCTTTGCCCGGTTCGTGTGCTGAGTGGGACTGCTCGCATTCCATTAATGTGTTGTCATTCAGTTAGACCCGAGCTTCTCTCATTGTCCCATCGTTTGTCACGTGTTATGCTGCTTGCCCTTGGATGGCTAGTCTCGATTTAGTTACAACATTAGCCCCCTAACAGCCAGACCACCTCAAGGACCCAGGGTGGTGTGGTTGTCACTTCGCCTTCGCTTTAGGTCTCCACAACTGGATAGGGTTCTATTATCCAAGAACTCGGATACATAACCTCATTCGAACCTTTACGCTATGTCTTTGTAGGAGCAAATGGTTCGTACTTGCACTTGAGTTAACTGTTTCAAGGGTGGTTTGCCTTTCTGAATTGACAATCTCAAGGGTGGTTAGCCCATGCCCGAATTGACCATATGCAGGTGGTTATCTCGTGCCCAAATTGACCATCCATGGGTGGTTAGCCCGAATTGGTGTTAGACGAACAATTGTGTCTTTCCCAGGCACCCTTCGTAGGCATCGATTGTATTAATGGTGCCCCTTGCCTTCCCGCACTTCATTCGTTATAAATGGGGGGTTAAGGCGAACTGGGGTAAGTGCCATTAGACAAATGTCGTTGCTTCTTTCTTCACGATGTTAAGTCTCATGTTGCTCGTGTTCTTCTTCGTGGCCTCAAGTTCTTTGAGCCGTCGCCGGTTGCGTCAAGACTAACCACCCGCAAGTGGTCAATTTAGGCATGGGCTAACCACCCACAAATAGTCAATTCGGGCATGGGCTAACCACCCTTGAGATGGTCAACTCAGGCACAAGCTAACCACTCTTGAAATGGTTAGCTTAGGTGCGGGTATGGACTAATCGCTCCTAGGAAGGGTTTGAATGAGGTCACATATCCAAGCTCTTGGAGATAGGACCCTATCCAAGTGCTATTGGAGATCTAATGAAGTGAAGGCGAAGTGACTAAATTGAGACTAGCCATTCAAGGGCAGGCAACGTAACACATGGTAGATGATGGGACAACGAGAGAGGCTCGAGTCTGACTAACTGGCAACACATTAATGGCATGCGAGTAGTCCCACTCGACACACGAATCGGGTGAAGAGGCCAAGGAGCAAACTGTTGCCTGCTTGCAAGTCCATTCGTGCAGGATACCTCAATGTGTGATGAACCGGGTAAGGTTTGGTAGGATGGGGTGACTTGCGATCATGCCATGTTGATCCGCATTTAATGATTGGCGTGGAGTTGGTAGTGTGCATTTATGACCCGATATGACTACACCAAGACAAGGCCCATTAATGGCTAAACCGAAGTGGCGTGAAAGATTAAGGGAGATAATTTGGGAAAGGACTATGTATGCGAAGGGACCCTAGGTAAGGGGTAGGTGTAATGAGAACACTTAATTGAGCCTTTTAGCTTGTGAAGGGACTTATACAGTGAGTTTAGGCAGTGTTGATTTGCAAACAAACCTCAATATCATGGATGAAGTTATTTTCAATATAGAAATCTTGTTTGTAGGAGAAGAAAAGACTAATGCCATACAAGCTTCTGAAGCCGAGGTAGGGTAGAGGGTTAAATGGATTTGATTGAAACAGATCAAGGTGAGTTTGCTTAGAATTGGTTTAGTTGGTTCTAATAAAGTTGGGACGGTCGGTGTGATCCTAATAGGTGTTGGTGAGTATGAAGTCTTTTGCTTGAAAGGGTTTAGATTAATGGGAGGTTGCAACTCTGTTGTAACTAACGTTTGCTTGGAGGGAATTGCAGGGGTTCAAAGGACCTAAGTATGTTGTTATGTTGAGTGAATGTTATGGTAAGTAGGGCTGAAATGGGAGAAATTGCTGGATGATTTGTATCAAAAGAAAAAAGATGAGGTTTGAACAAGGAAAGATGAGGTCATTCTTCTTCTTCTTGTTCTTTTACCTAATTAATTCATTCATTTTGCTTTTGTTCATTTCTACATTGATTCATTGATTATCATTCTTGCATTCATGCATGCATTTGGTAAGGGGCCTGCTGAACGAAGGCCCCCCTGGTAAGCTCAAGCTCTAACAAGAGATCCTCTGAACAGCTGGATTATTGATTCAGCTATCTCTTGCTTCCAAAGATGGAAGGGAAGGCCTACCACTCGAACCAGTACTCCATCTTGAACATAGAAGTCTTTTGAGTTGGATGATGGGTTCCATTTTTCAATTGTAACTGCCCCAAAATCACGTTGAAAACTAATTGCTGATTACTCCAAGCTGTGTTCAACCAAGTCTAAGACAGCTTTACAACTTTCAAAGGGAGTTAAAATGAACAATCCTCTTAACTTCAGGTGTCGTATCAATAGCTTTTGTAATCCTCGTCCAATCAACATTCTAACTATCACCTGGACAACGTATTTGTTCTCCTGTTCTTCCTTTCTCATATGAACTATCAGCCTACCCTGTCCATCGCTTTTTACCATGGCCACGAACTATTGGTTTGCATACTCATCTTTCTCTTCTTTTCTGATACTCTCTTCTTTCTCTCTTAGAACTACAGCGGCCTGATCCCTTGCCAGAGGGTATGTAGGCAGCCCCTCCGGGGGCCTGGCCACTTTCTCTTCCTCCTCTTCTCTTCTTTCACCTTTTCCAGTTCAACTGCCTAGTCAATCCCTCAGACTTAGGAGTACACACCATCATCTGTCCACTGCCTGACCGCCTTACACCTCTTATTTCAACTACTTAAACCCCAAAACCTATTAAATCTGAATAGAAAGTTAGAAACAACTAAACACAAGAACCACCTAGAACCTAATCCAACCTCATTCAAAAAGACCTCTCTTGTGTTCTTATTTCTTCTTTTATTGCTTTCTTTCTTTCCTTCCTTTGTTTGTTCGTTCATTCTTCTTGTTATTTATTGATTCATTCATTTTTACATTGATTCTATCATGAATTCCTTCATTCAATCATATGCATTTATCCATTCCTTCGTGCATTTATGCATTTGCATTGAAGCATTGATTGATGATGCGTTCACTATTCATGCATTCTTTCTCACATTAATGCATGCATATGAATACATGTGTGAAAGCATGAATGATTATGAATGAATTAATTATGCACCTGTTAGATTTTAAATGTTGAAGGGTATATTATAGATGCTAACCATAGTTGTCAAGGCGACGCCTAGGCGACAAGGTGCCCTTTGAGGCTCACCTCGCCTAATCGCCTAACAGTTTTCTACTTCCTACTATAAAATACTTTTTTATTCATTCTTTTTTGAGGTTATAATTATAAAATAAATATTATTAAACTAAAATAATCATTTTGTGTGTTTATATACTAATTTCTTTTTATTATTTTCTTATTTATTAGGGTTTAATCAACACAAACATTGCTAAATGCTGTATTGAACCCTCAAAGACTTGAAAACCTGAATCAATAAATAAGTAAGGAAGAACTAAAAATTTTATCTAATTAGCACATTTTCCTCTTCCATATATTCTTCTTCTTCTTCTTCTTCTTCTTCTTCTACCAATACTTTTTATTTTCTTCTTTTCCTATAACAAAAATAAGGGTTCAGCCCCTATATTTTTTGAATTTTATTTTTCTTCTTCCTTTTCTTCTCATGAATATGTTGATTTTCTATACTTTAATATGAAATTTATACTTATGAAAATCATGAATAATTATTAAAGAAATATGGCTATGGTACCTAGGGAACTGCCCTAGGATCTATGTTTTTAACATAAAAAATCCATCACCTAGGCGACTAGGCGCCCCCCAGTCGCCTACCCTCGCCTTGGTGCCTTGAAAACTATGATGCTAACAAACAGTAAGTGCTTACATGCTCTGCGAGAAATATTCAATCCTTTGCACTGGGTTGGATTCAAACCTGAATCAACATGCTGAAGTTGTTCCTGTAGGTCCTTATGTGGTTGATCTTATTTGTATATCTCTTGTAAAAGAAGAAATTATGAAGGCTGCTAAAGTTTTCTTCGCCATTAACCATATTGTCTTCTGCTATTCAGGTGGAACAACTGCATAAAATCTTCAAGTTATGTGGCTCCCCTTCCGAGGATTATTGGAAAAAAGCAAAGTTGCCTCATGCAACCATTTTTAAGCCCCAACAAACATACAAACGGTGTATAGCAGAGACATTTAAAGACTTCCCACCATCATCATTACCACTTATTGAAACTCTTCTTGCAATTGACCCAGCTGAACGCAAGACTGCCACAGATGCATTGAGGAGCGAAGTAAGTTCTCTTCTTCCAATTATCATCCAATGTTATCAATGGGGTAAAGCGATGACTAGTTGGTGCCTAGGTGTTGGCTAGTCAATAGAAAAGATATTGTTCTAAATTTAAGATGATGCAATCTCATATATAAGTTGATATATGAGATAAGGAATCACAGCCTTGGGTTTCCACAAAAGATACAATCTTGACCATGAATGTTCCCTTTATTTGTGGGGACTCCATATCAACACACTAAAATTAGAAGAAAACTTGAAAGAACTTGTAGCTGCCTTATATTATTTTATGATTTTTTCTAGTTTATATTACTATCATTTAATTATATTCCATCACAAATATTTAAAGTAACAACATGATTATAACAAAATGCACATATATTCTACATTATTTCAAATAATTAGAGATACAGACAAACAAATAAAGCTTTAAAATGTCTTTGTGGTTGACTATTCGACCTAGTTGATGCTTAGTCATCCTAGGTGACCATATCATAGGTATTGACTGACTAGTTAGTCATACAGTTGGTCTGGCCCTCAATTAACTATTGACTAGTTGATACTTTGATAAAACTACTATCAACCTATAATATTCACATTCTTTTTAAGTATTGTCTTTACAACATGGTTAACTAATAATTTTTTATAAGTATTGTTAGAACTAATCATTAGAAAATTAAACATGGTTGTTAAAACTGCCTATAAACTGGACTGTTCACTGAGTGTCTCCTGAGTTCATTGTGTTTTTGTTTTATGTTATACCGGGGAGAAATAGACAACACAAATTTTTTATGTTTCAAGTTTCTAATATTGCATCCATGTTCATTTTCATGCCTCTGACCAGAAATCATGTTTTCTTTTGTTATCCAATTGTATTATAGATGTATGCATGTGCCTGTAATCTGTTTACCATGTCCCTAGTATTATATGCAATCCTATCTGAAGGATAGAACTTCAGTCATGTTAGCATCTCTTGATTATAGACTTGGGGGCCATTTTTGGCTTTTATGTTAAATCTTAGGCTAATGTGAGAACATTTGTCTAAGACTGGCCACTTAGTGCAAGGAAATGCCAAAAGTTAAGTCCTTATCAGGTCTACCCCTCCCAATACCACATATGGGGTCCTTTGTTTATTGAGGACTTGCTGAACTAACAAAGTTGCATTATGAAATCCGGTGTCCTTACTTCAGATGTTTTGGAAAGATTGCTGAAGTCCATGCCAGGGAATATGAGCCATGATGGAAGTTCTAGAAGCTACCAAGCCCGTTTATTTTTTATGCCAATTTTCATCTTTGGCTGTTAAGTTCTCATAGGTTGTGGTTTTGAGCTGATGTCAATTGCATCTTATCCTATTTTGCATGCCAGCTTTGTTCTAGAGTTGCAGTCTTATGACCCTTATATGAAAAACGAATTCAATAGTATTTCAGATTATTCAATTCTAGCAGAATTACTATCCTTGTTACATGGATTGAGGTTAACAAAATCGTTGGGATATAAGAATTTGATAATTGTAGGAAACACTCAGGTTATAATTCGATGGATGGAGGGACATGAATCAGGAATCTGGACATTGCCTACATACATGCAATAAAGGAGGCAGGATTATGGAGTGGAGCTAGATATTCTATATGTATTCTAACCTCTTCTTTTAATTTAATAAAATCTTGTTTGATCTGTTACTGATCAATAAGGCATAAAAGGCTATCATGGTTCCTCTTAACTAGAGAACCCTCCTCTAAGGTTTCTGATTTTAGTACATTACACCCATCTCTCCTGTCAAGCTAATGCTTCTAATGCGGTAAAGGTGATTATGGTAATTTCGTAACATCCTACATTAAGCAATTAATATTTACTCAAAAATTATTTTCTGCCATCAAGCAATTAATATCCTACATTACAGCACATTATATTTTCTTACTGGTGGAATGAAAGGAAAAACAACTAGATTCCATTAAATAGTTTCAATTCTGTTGGAATCTCCAGAAATTCCATTGTTAAATTATTACCTTTCACTATCAAAATGCAAGTATACAAATCAGATAAAAAACAGTGTTTTGTTCATCAGTAAAATTCATTTGTTTTAGAACACACACAAAAACTATGAGTTTCATGAAAACCCTAAAAAGAATTACAGGAGAATAGTGCAGGAGCACAGAAATCATCTATTTTGGGCTATGCTGTAATTTTGCTGTTCCTTTTGGGAGAGTTAAGAGAGTTTACCCCTCCCTGCTTCTGTATCTGTTTCATATCTTTTTTCATCAACGAAATGGTTCTGTTGTTGACCAACAAAAAAGGACAACAAAACAACACAATGGGGTTAAAGGGAAGGACATGGAGGAACAGAAACAGAGGCAGAAGAGAATTCATTTTTTCACACCTTCTAACAGCTACCCTGGGAGAGAAATTGTGTGCCCTTGATCCTTATTGTAACTTTCATGGTGTGTGTGTGTGTGTGTGTATGAACCATTAAGCAGGTTTTAGAGCAGCATTGACATTTCTATGGAAGCAGGGATCAGTCTTGAAGTTCTGACCGATCTCATGAATTAGGCACTTAAGGTACCTTTACTAAGTGCCAATTTGCCCTATATGAACCTGTGTGGCTTATTAGCTCCCCTTGTTTTCTGAACTGCCTTCTGCACCAACTGCTTATACAGTCAGTTTTATTACATCTCTTTTAAATGAAGCAGATGGAAAGATAGTTTGGATTCATTGATTAACCTGACTGTAGTTTTCTGATAGGATTGAATGCATTTTTTATCAGAAAAAGCACAACTTGGTTAAAATTAACCTGACTGTAAAACAGGTTTGGTACCTCTGCCTTAGTGTATGCGTGGCTTTAAGTTCTATCCATATGGTTCAGATAAAGAAACTAACTTGTGCATCTTTTTGTTGACATTCTTGTCTTAATGTTTTTCCCCACATGATTCTTAGATTAGTTAGAATTCAAATATTTTGTTTTTCTATGGGGGATCATCTTTATTAAAACCTTGGGTTTTATTTTGCAGTTCTTCACAACCAAGCCTTATGCCTGTGAACCTTCAAGCCTCCCGCAATATCCTCCAAGCAAGGAGATGGATGCTAAGCTACGGGATGAAGAAGCTAGAAGGTGTGTGGATGATTCTAGATTTAAATAAAAACATGTGGTATCCGCTCATGATTATGAGTCTATATTTAGTGGGTCAAATGTATTTTTCAGAAAGCATGTAGAACCATTGTGAGTGCATCACAACCATTGTTGTCAAAACTCCTAATCTAAGGTGGTAATAACTCTTAGGATGCCTGTGTGATGTGTGATGAGACCCAAACTTTGGTTGAAGCTACTCCCCATAGTATAGAATCTATACATTGCAGTGAAGCAGAAGAAAAATGTAGTTTGGTTGTAATCATGGCAAGAAGCGTTGTGATAAGAGGTGCACAGTGCTAGAATGATATTATAGAGAATGGCCTAGCTACCTCATTTTTGCTTTGGTGGTTTTCTACTCCGCTAAAAACAAGTTTATTTATCATGCACTACTTTCTCTATGCTTTTGTTAGTTTCCTCAATGCTGTCTTCTACTGCTCTATCTTGGTTTTCTGAAGGGGTATTTGAATGGTTATAGTTATAAACATAGTTTTGCATTCCTGCTCTTCATTGCATACAACCTGACTCAAAGGTGATGATGATGATTTTGTAGGCTGAGAGCTGCTAGCAAAGCCAATGGTGATGGTGTGAAGAAAACCCGTGCTCGTGATCGAGCTGTCAGGGCATTTCCTGCTCCAGAGGCCAATGCTGAGCTTCAAACCAATCTTGATGTATGTCATATAAGCATAAGCTGCTTCTTTCAACACTGTTTTCATCATATTAAAGATTTCAAGTTAAATAGTGCTCTATCTGTTTAACTTAAAATTGCTATCAATTTTATTTTACAACCAGAGGAGGCGTCTAATTACACATGCAAATGCAAAGAGCAAGAGCGAGAAGTTTCCTCCACCACACCAGGATGGAGCCCTTGGCTTTCCCTTGGGTGATTATGATGGTCCTACTTTTGATCCCCCCGATGTCCCATTCAGTTCCACAGCATTCACACATTCAAAAGGGCCGGTCCAGACATGGTCAGGTCCATTGGTGGAGCCAGCTGCTGTAGGTGCTCCAAGACGGAAGAAGCAGGGTGGTGGTGGTGGTGCTCGTATCAGCAAGGGTAAGGAAGGGATTGCATAAATTTCCAGTCTTTGCACATTTATTCGATATAAAGTATTCTCAAGTGCCGCTCCTGAGAGTGAGGATGAATGCTTATTACATATGTTAAGACACCAAAGTGTCTTCGGCAGATGATGCAGAGTGATGTCCTTCTATATTTTTTCTTCCTTTCTTTTCCATTCTTTTTTCCCTTTCTTAATTTTTATTTTTATTGGGTGGTGGTGGTTCGGGGGGGGGGGGGTTCAATGATGGGTCAGGGGTAAAGCTTTCATTAATATGTATATCTTGATTAAATGACAACTTTGTTTTGAAAACTGTACTGGATCAAGTGGCTAGGTTAGTGAAAATCTGTAATAAACAAGTCATGGGTTCCAGTCATGTTCTGTTCAGATGATGTTGTAATCTTGTTAGGGACTCCAATCGTAAATTCGTAATTGAATTACTATTTTTGGTGTTGATAACCTTTTGTAGTTCTGGTGCAATGAGAATCCATTGGTTGTGCGTGCGCCTTCTGAAATGGCAATATAGTGAATATCTCGATGAGTTCGGATCGTCTGTCCCAACCAATGAAATTATGCCACGACACCTATTTGTTTGAAACTCAAATTTAACGGAGTTCAGACTTAAAAGCATTAAATTTTATTAACCGCTCAATTTTAATGAATTCCTCCTTTATTCTTCCATTCCACCGCCACTACCACAACCAATCGCCGCCCCTATACAGCACCGAACCGCTTCCCCCACACAACCGGAACTGGCGCTGCTTCTCTTCTCTTCTCATTCCCTCTGTTACTCGCAGTTCTTCCAGACAACTGTCGGTGCCGCAGAGATGCCTATACAGCACCCTCTTTTTCTTATTCCCTCTCTATTCTCTTCTTCAGTTCTTCACGAATATCCACCGCCGTCAGAGATGCCTCTGCAACCCAAGTCTTCTGCACTACTGCTTATGTCTTCTGCACTACTGCTTCCAAGTCTTCAACTCTTGTAAACTGGACTAACTACGTTGGTATCCTGTGTTAGAGCACTTGATTAATAACCCATCTGAATTTTGGGAGTTTTTATAATTGGCATCTCAACTCTTGTAAGCTTCAGTTCAGCCATTAATTTTGAGAGAATTAGGCCCTTTCAATGGAAAAAATATTAATATATATATCCATTAATTTTTATAGGAGAAAGAACCATATAAATAAGCTTTGAACTATCCTCAAGGCTCAAGTACAAGGAAATTCATCTAAAACTAGTACAATACGGTGTGCATAGAAGACATTTGATTACCAAGACAAGACACCGGAACAACAATGACAATGGCGAAAAGCAAACACGGTTTCCTTTATTTAGGTTACCACCGGGAATGACCACGATGCATCTACCACAATCACCCAGTTCTTTGCACACACCAACTAATACTGGACAAGGCATTCCTGCTTCCCATGAGTCATCGTAGTGTTGGTTCCTTGATTCCCATCATCAGCTGCTTTCTCTCCAATGCTTTGAGCGATGTTTCCACTTACATCGACATTGCAAGCAATGGCTTCAAAAATCAGAGCCATCACCTCCTGGAACCTCCCTTCAGAGGGAGGCCTAGGCCTCTGCAAGGAGCCTCCAAGCGTTTTCCTCTGTTGCTTCCTCATAGTTTTGTTTTCTTTTTAACACCATGTGTGGCCATTGATTAATTTTCCACAAAGCCGGGTTGACCTGAATGTCAAGAAGCTCTGGGTTTACTTCCCCAAGTGCCTGCTTTTCAGCATAACACTGTTACTGTTATTGTTTCAAGCAGCAAAGTCAATCAGCACCCCAGATGCGATGTGCCTGGATAAAAAGGCTCTAATGGTATAACCATAACTGCAGCATAGGACAGACAAAAAATGGTGCCAAAGTTTATAACCTAGGAAAATCCGTTTCCAGAATCAGAGATGAGGACATTGTAAGGGATGTTGTCATCTTGAAGTTAAAGGCGGATACAAGATTCAGATACAACATTAGATAAATCAATCAGAGTATTGCTGCCCTCAAACAATGAAGTAGAAACCTCTCTCATGACGTAGAATAATGAAGGAACCTTGCCGTCGCCGTCTCCGACGGTTGAGGGAGGAGAAGAGAAGAAATGAAAAAATTGCAGCGGCATCTCCGACGGCGGTAGAGATTCATTGTGTGTCGATGAGGGCGAAGAGGCGGTGGGGAGGGACTAGGGAAGAGAAGAGAATAGAAAGGAAATGAAAAAAAGCGGGTTAATTGAATTTGATAATTTTTTTGGAGTCCAGACCGTCGTTAAGTCTGGATTCCGTCAGTTTCAAACAAAAGAGGGAGAGGGTGGTGTGTTCGGTTCTTATTGGTTGGGACAGACGATCCGAGCTCCTCGATTACACATTGTGTGCCTGGGACAAATAAGTGGTTTCGATCTCTGTCACCGGTCTCTCTTTTATTCCTTACCTGAACGTTCAATGCAAAAATCAGTAGCATTGTGTGTAGACAATCTCCTTTGAGGATAACGATTAGAAGACGATAGACCGGCTGAGGGTGGCCCAAAGCCTCGAACATGTCAGAGTAGCAGAATTCCCTGTATTCTTCTGTACGGCCTGTACAGTATGTAAACTTTTAAAATGTGTCAATTCATTCAAACGTTATAGAAAAAATGAACAGTCTCAAATTTTTGCCTCTTTTATTTAAAAAAGTTGGGATTATCAGAATACCCACCCACATATGTGATGCTGAATTTTCATGAATAAAAAATACTGGATTAATACGATTTGAGATTTTAGATATTAAATTATCGCATTTTAATGTTCAGGAATTAGAGTGGCACTAAGCCCAAAGTACAAAGTAGTAATGGGGAGTTTTCCCTGATAATGTAATATACCTTATTAATACTTTTCAATCGGTCTTTGCAGTTGGCTGTAAGGCTAATTGCATCTATTTTATGGGTCCACGTGTAGTAGGCACGTTAGGTAAGCATAATGAGTGAGCATATAATAACTGTGTGACACATGTCCCAATTAATGTGCCTTTCATCCAAATGTTTTTGTTCCGTTAGACAGAAGTGCTCATTCATTGTGCTTACCTAACATGCTTATTACATCCGGACCCCTATTTTGCCCACTACACCAATGATGGTTGGTGCGTTGGTGGGTATTCGACATGCATGAAGAGTGGAAGCATTTCGCGCCTGGCTGGTCTACAGATTGAGCCAAGTTTAAAATCTTTCAATAGCTTTCCTAGAAATTGGCCATCAGATAATATCAGTAATAAATCTCAATGTGGAAATTAAAATTTGCTCACAGAATGAAAATGATTCTGTGCATTTGTAACATACAGATGCGGTCCCATACTCCCAGTCCAAAGTGCACTCACTCTTCCTTATAAGTCTCACCAGAAAGAGGAGAAAATACTTGAGAAGGCCACTGAAAAAATAGACAGATTAAATAACAAAGTAGCCCAGGGACATAATATAGATCTGCTTCTATCATCAACGTTGCTGTTGCTGCGTCAAACTATATAAGCAATATCAAATATTAAGGTGGAAACGATTATTACTCTGCAAACCGGGTGGAACTTCAGACTAGCAAGAAATCAGACTTTTCTCTTCTTCCTCCAAATAGTAATCCACTTTCTGCAAATCCCCTTGAATTGAATGATCTTTTCAAATTCCTTGTCCTCGAGTTTCATGGTTAAGGGTGTTGGTGTATTTTCTAGTATTATGGGATTATTGGCACAGTTTATAAAATTTAAACCAACCGCAGTTTTTCTTTTTGCCCAAGAGGGATAAAAAGAGAGCATCATGAATTTACCTTGAAAATAAGAGAGAAACAGTAAGTTGCAGGGGTGTTCACGGGTTGGGTTGGGTCGTTTTGAGTCATTTTCTTTAACTGACCTGACTTAGTCGGTTTATTTATTGACTAAACCGAAACCGATCGATCCTAAAGCAAATTCGATCCAAACATGAAGGGCCGGTTTGGGTCAATTTATCGGTTTAGTCGGTTTTCATATATATTTTAAACTAAAATATCTATTTATATTTAAATTTATTTCTTTTTATCTTTTATGCAAAATCAAAATATATATATATATATATATATATATATATATATATTTAAATCGATTAGTTTTTATGCAAAACTGATTTTTTGTCAATATATATTTAAATTTATACAAAACTAAATTAAATATTGTACCATTGTATTATATTTGTATTGGTTTTACTTTTTACTTTTTATCATAAATAACCAATTTTTTTTTCAAAGTTCAAACAAAACACAAATAAAATATATCAAAATTTAACATATAGGGTAGAGACTAATTAATAATTACTTAAACATATAGGATCGGTTCGGTTAGATTTAGTTTTGGTTTTCATGTATGAAAACTAAAACTGAACCGAATTATCGGTTTATTTTCTCATACAAACCGAAACCGACCAATGATTTTAAAAAATTGACCAATTCAGATTGGGCCAAGCCGGTTTGATCGGTTTGACATTTATTGTGAACACCCCTAATAAATTGAAAGAAATTTCTCAAGGAATATCACAAAATTCATTATGAACTTACCCTCTTATTTTCTATCAAACCAAACAGCCTTGCGATAATGATGTATATGCTACTACTTCAGGTGGCATCACATTAGAGAACAGCAAAACGTTTCACCACTGATATTCAACCTTTTTTGTAAACCCAATAGATGGAAGGGACAATGGAAATTCAAACAATGCTAATAATACTATTAGATGATCCATTCCTTCAGTAGAGTTCATGATATATCAAATCATGATACATCTAATGAATGGTTCCAGATAATCAGATGTTGTGCAGTAAAATGTCAACAGTCCCATTCTGCCAATACGTGGGAATTGCTTCCTGTAGGTGGGGTCTCTACCACTGAAGTCGGTGATTGCATCTATTTTACACACTACACCATTAAAGGTCGAAGGGTATTCGACACGAACAGTGTAGACATTTCGCCGGTTTGGACCACCGATTCTGCCCACAAATCTCCGGTGTGGATTGAGACATTGAGCCATGCTTTGAAACTTTCAATAGCTTTCCTACAAAATTGGTTAATCAATCCTACTGTGGAAATTAATTTGTTCATACGGTTGCGTTTGGTTGCAGTCAAATACAAATATGTACTCTATATAAATACTCTCTTTTCGATTCATGAATGTAAAGTGTAATTCGTTTTTCTTGTATCTTTCTGTTTATTTGAAATCGGTGCAAAATACATGATTGCAAATACACTATTTATCGGAAGAGTACAAGTTTGTATCAGAAAAGGAGTACAATAATAATGTACTCTTCTCATGATATAAATACAAAAAATGTCAGAAAAAACATTTTTGACATCTTAATCATTATATTTTTGTATGTCAACCAAATGCTTACAAATGCAAACCGGAATACATAAATACCCTGGTTCCAGAAAATACTTGATTCCTATCCTGTGAGAGGGCATAAGTCCTATCGAAGGAACTTTATGTTATAAATTTGAGATTCATTAGGGTTAGGATTTAGGAGTTTAGGGATTTGAGGATTTAGGAATTTAGCTTTCAGGGTTTAGACTTAAAAGAAATAACTATATAAGTCGATTTTGGGTCCAGTTGCTCCAAGTTTCAGACCCCCTTTATCTTCTCAGCTGCAAGCAATACCAATTATTCCAGTAATGGATTATTTCTTCGGTGAAAAAGATTATGATCCTACGTACTGGTGGAACTTCATACTAGCAAGAATTCAAATTCTTGTATCGATCCAGATTTCTAAAAGAGTAAATTTCATGATTTTCAGTGTTGGTGCTTTTTCAAGTAGAATGGGATTATTAGCGCAATTTTATAAAAAAACACTTTTTTTTTTGTTCAACTTGGTAAAGTAGAGAGTGATGAGGGCGGATTTGGCCCTCCAATAACATTATGACACCTGACTATTGGCGTGAATGGTCAAACTAGAAGAATATCCCTTAATTCAAGGGACAATTCTTATCATGTCCGTAGTTAATCATCCCTTAATCCAAGGGATAATTCTTACATTAGGGGTAGTTTGTGTACAACAAGGAAAGATAGAATAGGGCTGTATATATATACTTATTCAGTGTAAAGAACGAATGCAAGGAAAAAAGGGAAGAATAATATCTTTCGTATACACAAGTTGTCATGGTATCAGAGCGTATCGATCCGTGACCAACTCGTCTACCTTGCCTTCTGCGTCCGAGCTCATTCATCTGCTGCTCTCGATCCTGATAGGAACCACCAAGATCAGAAATGTCGTTCCTGCAATCCAAGCTGCTTTCCCAATGCTCTTCAGAAGCTTCTTCGTTACGAAAACTGCATCAGACGCCACTGCTTTTCCTTGCTGGACGATGGATGATTAAGTTATCTCACTGCGAGCTGGTCGATTGAATTCTCTGGTATACCCATCTCCTCAAGAAGTCTCCTAGCAAGACCATCCATGTCCATTTGCTCGGAAACACAATTACAGCCAATTCAAATAACGTCGAGTATATGCTGAAGATGAGGTTTGAAAATTACCCAAAAGGGAAGCCTCTCTCCGTTATCCTGGGTGACCTCTTGGGTCGTGGCATCTTCAACAATTTTATTTATACTCTTTCTCTTCATTCCTTCCGGTAACATCGGATGCAGCTATGCAGGAGTGAGTGTCCTCTCTTCTTCTCCTTTATTCTCGCGAGATTATTGTGTACCTTTGTTCTGATGTTTTTGTAGCGAAATCATCTACCACGTCCTTCACATCATATACTACATCTTTAAGCTTGGCCAGCCAATCTATGACCTCAGGGTCTGTTGGACACTAAGACACCATTAGCAAGAACGCCTTTTAGCAGATACAACTATGTCCGATTTAGAAACCTCAGATCCTTCTGGGGAACAACGATCCAACCCTACCCTCACCGAATTGACTACCAGAATGGCTGAAATCTTGCACAGACCGACCTCAACTACAGAGACTCCCGCGGCTCCGATTGGCATCAAGTTGGACGACACCAACTATGCTCTTTGGTCCCAAGTTGTTGAGATGTATATCTCCGGCAAAGACAAATTGGGATATATTAATGGTGAGTTTCCCCAGCCTCCTCAGACTGACCCAACCTTTCAGAGATGGCGCACGGACAACGCTATTGTCAAGGGCTGGTTAATTAACTCCACGGACGTATCTTTGATCGGTAACTTTATTCGATTCCCTACAGCAAAGATGGTGTGGGATTCTGTTGCTACTACTTACTTTAATGGCAGTGATACCATGCAAGTATACGATCTTTGATGCCGTGTGACCCGCTTGCGATAGTCTGGAGGATATCTTGAAAAATATTATAATGATCTCCAAGGTTTGTGGTGTGAAATTGATTTTCGTCGTCCAAATCCAATGGAGTGTGCTGCGGATATTCAACGTTATAATAATCTTCTTCAAGAAGAGAGAGTATATATTTTCTTGGATGGCCTTGATGACAGACTTGACAAGATTCGAGCAGATGTACTCCAAATGCATCCGTTTTCCACTGTTGAACAGGCATACGCACAGGTTCGTAGGGAAGCTATTCGGAAAAAGGTCATGATCACCAGTAACAATACTGAAACTCCAGGAGCTGTTTTGGCCTCCAAAAGTGTTAAAACTGGACAACCTACTTCACCCTCAACGGGCTCTCTTTCTTTGAGCAACGAAAAATCTGGTATGTCCTCTAAATCACGAACATCTTCTGATGGAACTAAGTGTTCTCATTGTGGTAACTCAAAAAATACTCGGGAGAATTGCTTCAAACTACATGGCTATCCCGACTGGTGGCATGAACTTCAAGCTCGAAAACGTCAAGACAAGGCTGAAACTGGCGGTAAGGCTGCGATGGTAATAGTAGAACCCCAACTTTCATTCACACCACCTGTTGAAGTACCACAAGGAGACGTACTCCTCTCAGACTCAGGTAACAATCTTTCCCTTGACACTGTTGATAGCAATGCATGGATACTTGACTCGGGGGCTACCGACCACATGACTTATGATACTACTGATTTTTCAAAAACTTCACCACCAAGACGGACTACAATTGCTAATGCCAATGGGGTTGTATCTCCAGTCACAGGAGCAGGCACTGTGACCTTGTCACCTGCAATATCCTTAAATAACACTTTGCTTGTTCCCTCTCTCTCCCATAAATTACTATCTATTAGCCAAATTTCCACTGATCTAAATTGTGTTGTGCTTATCTATCCTACTTTTTGTCTTCTTCAGGATATTCTCACCAAGGAGATAATTGGGCGTGATACTAGGAGGGGCTCTACTACATGGATGATCTCAGTATGGGTCAAGCACATCATGCACATCATCAAGGTAGCACCAAAGAACAACAGATTTGGATCTGGCATCGCCGATTGGGACATCCATCATTTGGTTACATGAAACATTTATTTCTGGATTTATTTACAGATATGCAGCCTCGTGATTTTCAATGTAACACTTGCATCTTAGCCAAGAGTCATAGAACTATCTATCATTTAAGTATGAATAAAAGTAAAGTTCCATTTGCTTTAATTCACTCGGATGTGTGGGGGCCATCCCCGATAACTACGGTGTTTGAGTTTCGCTGGTTTGTAATCTTTATTGATGATTGCACTCGCATGACATGTTTATATCTGCTGAAACATAAAGATGAAGTGTTGACTGTATTTCAATCTTTTCATATGATGGTGAAGACTTAGTTCTCAGCTAAAATTCAGGTTCTCAGGTCTGATAATGGCGGGGAATATATGAATCAACGATTCCAAGATTATTTCCGGATTCATGGACTATTTCATGAGACTTCATGTCCACAGACTCCGCAGCAAAATGGCATTGCTGAGAGAAAGAATCGGCACATACTCGAAACTGCTCGTGCTTTGTTACTTGGAGCACATGTACCTAACCGACATTGGGCTGATGCTGTTGCTACTACTGTGCACCTCCTTAACCGAATGCCATCACGAGTCTTACATTTTAAGACACCATACAAGTTCTTTCATCACATGTCTCTCTACCAACCATGTTGATGATTCCTCCTTGAGTTTTTGGCTGTGTGGCATTTGTACATCTGCATAAAAGTCAACACACAAAACTTGATCCACGTGCAACTCGATGCTTATTTTTGGGGTATGCATTATATCAGAAAGGATACCGATGTTATGATCCAAACATTCTACTCTCCTTCCGAATCCAATTCTTCTCTTCAGGGGGAGAGTCAGAGTGAAGAACAAAATTAGTTTCTACCCGATTGGCTGAATAATAGTGCTTCAACAGAAATGGTGGATAATACGGAACACTCTAGACCAGAAATGGTGGTCAATGAGGAACCTTCTACAACTGATATAGTTTCAAGAGAGACATCTACAACACCAAAAACATCTACATCGCCACTTCCAGCAGAAATAGAGACTCCAACCTCCACAGTACCTGAAGACCCATCTCCTGAGAATATTCCTGAAGCGAATGAGAACATTCCTGAGGTAAACTCTCCTACTTTACCTTCAAGCTCTAATGATATGAATACTTCTGCTAGTTACACTTTACCTTTCAGGCATAATCGTGGAAAACCACCAAATAGATATTCTCCAGATATTGAGGATCGGAGGTCAAAGTATCCAATTGCCAATTATGTATCAACAAAGAGACTCTCCAAACCTCTCAAAACATTTGTGCGAGAATTGTCCTCAAATCATATTCCCACCAGTGTTCAAGAATCTTTGACAAACCCGAAATGGACTCAGGCCATACAGGAAGAAATGGAGGCACTATTGAAGAACAAAACATGGACTCTTGTCACCTTGCCTGAAGGGAAAAGACCTGTAGGGTGTAAATGGGTATTTTCCATTAAATACAAGGAGGATGGGTCGATCGAGAAATACAAAATGAGGCTGGTCGCGAAAGGTTATACCTAGACACATGGCATAGATTATCAAGAGACCTCACCAGTGGCCAAATTGAATACGGTTAGAGTTTTATTATCTCTTGTAGCAAACCTTGATTGGCCACTTCACCAGTTCGATGTAAAGAACGCTTTTCTCCATGGTGATCTTGAAGATGAGGTATACATGGACATCCCACCTGGTTACACAGCGAATTCCAAGACCAAAGTTGTGTATAAATTGCAGCGAGCCCTATATGGACTGAAACAATCACTGCGGGCATGGTTTGGGCGGTTTAGTCTTGTAATGAAGAAATATGGCTTTGAACAAAGCAACTCTGACCATACACTATTTCTAAAGCACCGATAAGGGAATGTAATAGCCTTAATAATATATGTGGATGACATGATTATCATAGGAAATGATTCAGGAGAAATAGCAACACTTCAAAAGCAATTAGCAACTAAGTTTGAAATGAAGAATTTGGGAGGGCTCAAATATTTTCTAGGAATTGAAGTTGCTAGATCAGGGCAAGGTATATTTCTGTCTCAACGGAAATACACCTTAGATTTACTATTTGAAGTGGGACAGTTGGAGTGCAAACTGGCAGACACACCAATTATTCAAAACCATAAACTTGGAGAATACCCAGACCAAGTACCTACTGATAAGGAGAGATATCAAAGGCTGGTTGGTAAACTTATTTATCTCTCACATACTCGCCCAGACATTGCTTACGCTGTCAGCGTAGTGAGTCAATTCATGCATTGCCCAAGCGAAGATCACATGAATGCTGTAATGCGAATTCTTCGATACTTGAAGTTCTCACTTGGAAAAGGACTAATGTTCTCAAAGAATAATCATCTAAAGATTGAAGGCTATACAGACGCAGATTGGGCTGGAAATATCTCGGATAGAAAATCCACCTCGGGGTACTTTACATTTGTCAGTGGGAATCTTGTTACATGGAGAAGCAAAAAACAAAAGGTGGTGGCCTTATCAAGTGCTGAAGCTGAGTTTCGGGGAATGGTTAAAGGTCTTTGCGAGCTTCTCTGGCTTAGAAGATTAATGACGGAAATCGGTTTCTCCCCGACCTCTAAGATGGACCTATTCTGTGATAACAAGGCTGCCATAGATATCTCTCATAATCCTGTCCAACATGATCGAACAAAGCATGTGGAGGTGGACCGGCATTTCATCAAACAAAATATGGAAGATAAAATCATTCGATTTCCTTTTGTCAAGTCTGAAGACCAACTGACAGATATACTTACAAAAGTTGTATCCAGCAAAAACTTCTACAGCTCACTTAGCAAGTTGGGCATCCAAGATTTGTACGCGCCAACGTGAGGGGGAGTATTGGCGTGAGCTGTCAAACTAGAAGAATATCCCTTAATTCAAGGGACAATTCTTATCATGTCCGTAGTTAGTCATCCCTTAATCCAAGGGATAATTCTTACCTTAGGGGTAGTTTGTGTACAACAAGGAAAGATAGAATAGGGCTATATATATACTCATTTAGTGTAAAGAACGAATGCAAGGAAAAAAGGGAAGAACAATATCTTTCGTATACACAAGCTGTCAGTGACAACTAGGTGCAGCCTCATGACAATTAGGCAGTTTGCCACTTACAGGCAGCTCACCATCATGTAGCCTGGCATCTTACGGGCAGCTCGCCTCTTAGTTAGACCGACCATCGTATGACGACCCCGAGGATCTTGTCACCGTACCCCGCATTTTATGGGATTGTGACTTGTAACGGCTATATTAGCTCACCCACTCCCCGATTTAGGCGGAAATGAGAAACCTTACCGGTTGGTGGCTTTATCCCCACCTAACACGAAAACAGGTCCCATCACAGCAGGAATCCAGGAACTACTCCACCAAACGCACGAGGATTCCAGTATATAAAGGCCTCACCCCCCAAGAGGGGAGAGAGGAGATGGATGGGTAATCTCTGCTCTCTCTCTAGCTCTCTCATTCTCTAATATCATTTTCAACTCCCTACTACTAAGTGCTGACTTAGCCATCGGAGTGACCTCGCCGGGTAAACACCCCCGGGTTCTCTGATTCAGTCCTTGCAGGTTCCTCAGTTCCCGCCGTCTACAAAGGTGAGCAGATCATCTCTTGCAAGGAGCAGTCGGGTTGCGCTACTCTAGGGAGCTCCACTTCAGCCTCTGAATCATTGGCCACTTGGCAAAAAAAAATGATACGTGACCAAAAATCGATACATCATAGAACATGAATTTACCTTGTTGAAAATTGGTGAGAAACAGAAAATTGAAGGAATGTTCTTAATGAATATAACGAAATTCAATAAGAACTTTTCCTTTTATTTTCTGTCAAACCAAATGGCAAATACAGGCTTAGGTGAATGTGACGTAGTACAGGAGAAGGCCAATAAGTTTTATTCAAGTTGTGACTACTCCAAGACACATAAGAAGTACAGATGTTTTAGTGCTCCATGTTAGTTCCAATGCGACTTTTACTCTCACAGAACGGACCGCCACCAGATTTCATGGTGGCTAGCTTTAGTAGTTCATTAAATTCATATCCAAGAACACTGAGTCTCCTGTTTGCTTTGTAATGCATTGGGTATAGTTATGGATGCGTGCTTCCTTTCCTTGGATGACGTCCTTTTCAAATTCCTTGCACTAATCCCTGAAGAGATTCTAACAGAGTTTCATGATTTGCAGTATTTGTTCATTTTCAAGTAGAATGGGGTTATTATTAGCACAATTTATAAAATTTAAACCAACCACAATTATTTTGTCCAACAGGGTAAAGCAGACCATGACTTTATCTTTACCCTGTTGAAAATAACAGAGAAACAGAAAATTCAAGCAACATTCTTAAGGAATAATAGCACAAGATTCATTAAGGAGCTTTCCCTCTTACCTGTAACTTCTCGTCAACCTTTTCTGAAAACCCAACGGATTGAAGAGACATTTAATGGCAACTAAAACAGTGCTACTAATCCTATTAGTATTAGAGAAGATCCGTTCCTTCCATAGAATTCACTCACTGGCAGCATCACCCAGCACAGAGATTACAGAGATGGCAGTATAAACAGCTAGATTTGATAGAAATGTCACAAAAGGGTAGAGACATCAAATAAATTCTGTCAAGGCTTTTGTTGTGAACCTTTCACAAACCAGGGACCAAGGGTGAGGACTAAGGAGGTGCATTGGGCAAGGGCAAGTATGAAAGAATACACAAGACAGAAATTTGGCCATTGAGAATCCATTGATTTTGGTTGTGTGACTTCTGAAGTGGCAAAGGGCAGGGGGGCATTCTTTTTCTGGATTTTGAGAGGGGGGAAAGTTGGTCAATGGGATTTTGATTCTCATTGTGGTAGGTTCTTTTTTCAGATTTATGTGGGGATCAAGGAAAGTTTATTTTTCTATACCCATCTCCTAAGTGGGTAAATAACTTTCCCACTTGGGAGAAAGTTGCTAACACTAGAATAGGACAAAAATGCCCCTTTTAATAATGGATTTTTATGGTTAAAATGGTCATTACCTTATTTACATGGGAAATAAAAGAACATGGATAAATGCACTTATACGGGAAGTGTTTCCCAGAATAGACTTAACCCCTTAAGTGCATTTACCTGGATAAGTAACTTACCGAAAAGCGAACAGGGCCTAAAAAGAATCATTGGTATTGGGGACATTCTAGTGCTAACTTGCTAATTCTAAATACTAACTTTGAGATTCTAGAGACTATGGGCGCATTTGATAACACTTTTCAGATGTCTGGTGTCTGAAAAACTTGCTTTTCAGACATCAGACGCATTTGGTGATGCATCTGAAAACATATCTGAATCTCATTTTTAGATTTGAAACTTTAATCACGTGGTCCGACTCTTAATACGCTCAAACGCATTTTAGAGCTAGTAAAAGGTCAAAACTACCCCCTACAATTTTCTAAATGATGCACAAATGCCCTTGATTACCCCCTACACCAAAAAAACCTAGACCGTGTTTCAGATGCGAAAGAACTCTCCACTCGTGAACATTGCAAAAGGTATGATCGTAAGAACTTTTCTCTCATGTTTGCTTCTTTTTCTTCTTCGGATTTCTCACCGTAAAATTTTCTTCTTCTTCTTCTTCTTTCTTATTTATAGTTTGTTTATTGAATCTCTTAACTATTTTGTACGATGCCTTAGTTGTTTATTGAATATGAAAACATCCATGCTTTGTTTATTGAATCTCGATTCCTCTTCTTTTTCCCATTTCCCCATCCAATAGCTTGGTTATGGACCGACTCCATTACATCGTTTTCATGGGGTTACCAACTCCATTACATCGTCTTCATGGAGTTACACAAGTACCCATAACATCTCTCACCTGATAGATAGATCACACTGTCCTTTTCTTTTTTTAATTATTAATTATTAATTTTTTAAAATTATTTTAATTTTTATGTGTAAATTATTAGTTAATAATTATTTTTATTAATTACTAACTATTAGTTATAATTATTTTAAATTTTAGTAAGTATTAATTATGTAAATATTTTTTAGTCATTAATTATTTTGTATTCATATTATTTCAATATTATTTTAAATTTCATAAATTATTTGATATAAAATAGTACAAATTGAATTCAAAATTATTAAATAATCTATTATAAGAGTAAAATAATAAAATAAAAAAACTTTAGATATTGAAGGATTAATCTAACACAAACAAGCTTATCTATTCAAACCATCTAAAAAATAAAAAAGCATAACAATTCTTTCCTTTAATATCTTTTTGGGTAAATCTCTTAAACTATGTCTACTGTTCATGAAATTGTCTTGCCGTTAAGTTATAACGAAGAAAACGAAATGTCGAATTTATCCTCCACTATTCCTCTCTCTTCTCAGACCTCCCCCTCCGCCTCTGCTCTCTCTCTCCTTCTTTCTCCGTTCTCAGACCTTCCCTCTGCCTCTGAAATAATTGTGGGGATCCTTGTGGATAGAGCTGCAATTAATGATCCCCAGATTTGTCCTATGCTTCTCCTTCCTCCATCTTCATCTCTGTTCATCGTCTTCTTGACGGTGAACAGAGAGCTACCACCGGCATCATCATCTTCAGAGAATGTCCGTTGGACAGAGAGGGGCCAGTTCTGGGTTGGCGAGAAGGAAAGAGGGCCCCTCCGCCTCTGGTCTTTCTCTCCTTCTTTATCTGTTCTTAGACCTCCCCTTCGCCTCTGAAATAATTGTGGGGATTCTTGTGGATCGAGATGAAATGAATAATCCCCAAATGCCGGATCGCCTGGGGACTTTAAAGATCAACCTTACGATGCTTTCCAGCACTGATTTGGTGGGATTGTAACGATCGTTGGCGATGATGAAACAGGGGCGATAGCATTGTCAGCTGAGATTGGATATCTTTCTCTGTGTGCTTGTCTAGAAGACAGAGGCAAATGGGAAAATCAGCGAGAAGGTCACCTCGCCCGTGAATGTTCCCAACACCTTGAGACTCATCTAAGAATTTCTTGAAGGAGCACAGTGTCTAAAGAGACAGAGCTGGTGCAAGGGAGTAGAGTCTGCATCTCTGTCACCTCTGAAATCGGCCATCAATGGCATCACATAACTCGAAACCACCGACAAGGAATAAGAATCAATTGTAAAGAGTTTTATGGCGGGTTCCCCTTTCTCAACTAGAGTACTGATTGCATAATTGCAATGGGCAATCTGCTGGTGGTCGTGATGGTGGTCAATCTGGCCGAGGATCCCTCCATGTGAAGACAGAGCCATGCCTTTGCTCAAGGTCTTTCCACCTGGAACACTTACATATACTCAATCCATCCAAAAATCTGTCTCTCCCTCGTCGTTTTCCATCCAAAAACCTTGGCGGTGCTCGTCCAAGCTCACTGATTTTCAAAGGTAAATAGCGCCGTCAACTGGGTTTTCAGAAGCCATGATTTCTTCTCAATTTCTTATGGCGGTGCTCGTATAGCTAGCTGCCAGGGAGCTTGGACGGAAGGGAGTACAAGTACAAACCCAGTTGGCGGTGCTTGTCCGCTAGCGCCTATGACATACCAGGTATGCTTTCTATCAGCTGCCAGGCAGGGAACCAGTTGGCGGTGCTCATCCATTGCGTCCAAGCTCCCATGGCGGTATTCGTCTGCTGCATCTGCGTGCGGTGAATTCCCAGTTGACGACGCTATTTACCTTTGTAAATTAGTGGAGAACTGATAATCTATCAAATGGAGCACTGTCTTTAGCTCCCAGATCTATCAAACGGGACAGAGGAAAGGGGATCTGCAACTCCCAGATCCCAGGTGATCTATCAAATGGCATTTGCAACTCCTAGATCTGCAACTCCCAGATCTGAGCAATATACAGTCCAACGCCAATGTGCTCTTGATCTGCAACTCCCAGATTTGCTTCAAGCAGAGGGAAGGGGATTCATCTGTAGAGGGGAGATGAAGGACGAGAGACGGACGGAAGAGAGAGAGAGAGAGACGAGAGAGACTGCCGTCGACTCTAGCACCGGCAACTGTGTGGGTGCCGTTGTCTGCGACGACGATACTAAAATCACCGCCACCGCTGCAATTTCCAACAACAACGATAAAAATAAGGGTATTTTAAGATTTTTAAAATAATTATCATTCATGTGATATCAAGATTTACTCTATCTTCATATTTCAGATTTTTTAAATGTGAAGTGGATTAGTCTTACAACTGATTTTTGGCAACTAAAGAATTTATTAAATCTAGCCATACAATCAAAAGCGAAGAAGATACGTTGAAAATGAAGCTTCTGACATTGAGGTTTGATTATCTCATGACTTGTTGCCCACGAACAAGATAATTAATCAGATGTAGATAAGGTCAACACTGCATATTAATGCATACTCTATTTTCTTGTCAAAGAAAAAAGGTTGATCAACAATAAGTTAAGTCTATTACTTTGTCAATTGCTTGAGGGTTACGTCCATGCCAGTCTTTTTTTTAGTTCCCTTTCTCGCCATTGATCCATTGGAACACTGCTCTCTCCTTTCTCTCTCTCTCTCTCTCTCTCTCTGCAATCTCTTGGCGTTTTAGTTT
Organism: Nelumbo nucifera; assembly: GCF_055504915.1. Taxonomy (NCBI): domain Eukaryota; kingdom Viridiplantae; phylum Streptophyta; class Magnoliopsida; order Proteales; family Nelumbonaceae; genus Nelumbo; species Nelumbo nucifera. The sequence goes on from NC_142651.1 coordinate 99,918,726, forward strand.
AACTTGAGAGGAGACATGAGAAGAAGAAAAGAGAGAAAAGAAAAGGCAAACCGCCAGCATAATAATGGCGGAGAAGCAGCTGGCAAGAAGCATAAGGTTATTATGAGGTCATGGCCACATCTTCCAGAGCAGATGCAGGAGTTAGTGAAGAGACAGATATATCTAATACTAGAGACTGTACCGGCCCCAGGATTTAACCTTAAAAACCCATTACAGAATCTTCATTTCAGCGGAGTGAACAAAGCTTGGAGATCATCACCCAGGCAGTGCTGTAGTCAAGCAAGACCAACCCATCATTCCACATGGCTTGAAGAGATCTTCTTCACAGACCAGACCACACATTACATCTCCACTCTACCAAATTACGGAAGATGCTCGTTATGGTTCTATCGCAGGTGGCCTAGTGGGAGGGATCTTTACAAATGTTCTGTAGTGGGATCCTCCAATGGCCGACTGGTAATGGCTACTCGTGCAGCCTCTCTTGCCTCTGACTCTGAATATTATATCCAGTTTGGGGGTACGAGCTCCATGCTTCCACCGCTGAATTCGAGTGTGGAGTTCAGGCAAGTCGCCCTTTCCTCCTCCTGGTTCTACCCTTGTGCTGATGAACGCACAGCTTTAGCTTTACCAGTTAATCCTCACCTGGGTTTTATGTTTTATACGATCGGTGCCGGAAGGGAACGGCAATGGATTCAAGAAGGAAGCAGCCTTTGTGACCCCAACTCACCACCGTCGTGGTCTCAGGAGCGGCGTGCCGTTCGCTTCACAAATGCTATCTGGTTCCAGGGGAAATTCTATGCTCTCACCATGCAAGGAACCCTTGCAACCATAGAAGTTGATTCTCATGGTCTTAGTCGTCCTAGAGTCGCTCTATTGTCGGGTGCAAGAAGAAGGGCTGTTCCTTCTGTCTCGTGTCTGTGTTTCAGAGAATATTTAATGGAGTCCTGTGGGGAGATCTTGCTGGTTTTTCTCATTTCAAGGAAATCATCACTTCTAATGGTGGATGAAGTTGAAGTTTTCAGGCTTGATCATGATGTCTCGAATCTCTCATGGATCAAGATGAACAGCCTAGGAGACCGAACGTTGTTCGTGGGGATTGGTTCTTGTATGTGGGTCGCTGCCAGTGAGGTCGGTTGTAAGGCTAATTGCATCTATTTTACCCACTACACCAGTGATGGTTGGTGGGTTTTCGACATGAAGAGTGGAGGCATTTCGCCTGGCTGGTCTGCGGATTCTGCCAACAAATCTCCGGTGTGGGTTGAACCAAGTTTACAATCTTTCAATAGCTTTCCCAGAAAATTGTTCATCAGTTAATCAAATCTCAATGTGGAAATTAATTTTCTGATCATAGAATACAATTAATTCCCTGCATTATTTGTTTGCAACCTGCCTCTCCTTGAGATGTCATTCCACCAATAATAAAAATAAAATTTTGATTCTGCCCAACCAAACAGTTGGAATCGGAATGAACCATTCCAATTCCCATGGGTTATATTATTGAATTAATTGAATGTAATTATGGGGAGCAGTTCAAAAGTAAAGTATCAGTACATTAGAGAATTTAACCAAGAGAATTGTATTGAATGATCAACATATTTTCATAAAAAGTTATTATATGATTATATATAACAAGGGACCTTAAGTGGATATTGTTTACAAGTGGCTGTAGGTGTTTTCCTCTCCAATATATTCTACTGCAAAATCATCATGACCATTGTCATCTTCATCACTTCATGATTCTTCATCCTGGTCCATGGAGCTTTATTAATTCCTAGCAAGACATCATATAGATTACTGAAAACAAGATAAACAAATAACCAAGAAGCCTAGAGACACAAGACATCATATAGATTTTGGTTACAGAACTCAGTTTTACTCCGAAGCTCCAACCTTTATCTACTTAACCAATACCAATTATATATTCTGATAAATGGATTATATCTTCATGGCGAAAAAAGGTATTGTTCACGATTTGCAGCATTGGTGCATTTTCATCTAGGATGGGGTTATATTATTAGCACAATTTATAAAATTTAAACGAACCACATTTTTTTGTCCAACATAGTAAAGCAGAGCATTACTTCATCTTTACTCGCCAAGAGAGAGAAGCATAATTTCTTCTTCTTCTTCTTCTTTTTTTTTTGTTTTTGAATCTCAAGGGCACAATCATTCAACTTTCAACAAGATTCTTAGGGGGTGTTCTTTTTTTGGATTTTGAGAGAGGAGAAAGTTGGTCGATGAGATTTTGATTTCCATGGATCAAGAAAATCATGTTCTTTTTTCATATTTATGTGGAGATCAGGGTAAGTGATACCTATTTCCTAGGTGGATAAATAACCTTCCCACTTGGGGGGAAAGTTTTCAACACATGAATGGGACAAAAATGCCTCTTTTAATAATAAATTTTTATGGCCAAAATAGTCATTGCCTTATTTACATAGAAAATAAAAGAACATGGGTAAATGTATTTACCTGGGCAAGTAACTTACCGAAAACGAACAGGACCTTAGAATGGAATATCAAACCTTACAAATAAAGGAGGTGATACCCAAGTTATGAACACATGATATTGATTAGCAAAAGTAGCAAGTTTGTGAATTAATCCATTAAAACCCCGAGATGTAAAAAGCACTTTTTTTTCCCAATGGTGTTCTTAACCATCCAGAGCTTATGGGAGGGATGGATTTATAATTTGGATACATACCTAACTTTTGGCACTTATTTTTTTTTGTTTTCACAAAATTGTGGCTCTAAGACTCAAACCCACATCCTCTTAAACTTGTCAACTAGCCCAAGACTTTAACTCTTTATCTTTTAAGAGGAATCCAACAACTTTAAAAGGAAAATTGTTGTTTGTTTTCTCTTATCTTATCTCTTAAAGAGAAATCTTACAACTTTTTGTTTTTCAATGATACCCCCGTAATACAAACAAAAATTCTCTTAAAATGAATATTTGACAATTTTCAAAATTTAGAATTCAGAACAACATTCTCAACATTCAAAGTTGAGAGGAAAGAAAAATTTACCAATATCAATATACCTCTTAATGTAATTATTGCACTTTCGGACGTCAAGCGCCAGAGCAAATGAACAAAACTTACTAGATATAATAAACCTTAGTTTTACCAAAAAACCTTAATTAACTAGAAATATAATTAACGTAGGATATTTTTGAATACATGGGTGGGTGGGTTTAAAAGTAATTTTAAGATAACCATATTAAATTGGTCAGCCATATGTTATAATATAAAGGGAAAATTGCTGATTAGTACCTTGTATTTTGGCTCGAGTTACAATTTGGTCCTCGAACTTTAAAATGCGACAATCTAGTACTTGAACTTTTGAAATGTGACAATCTAGTACCTGCCGTTAATGGACCATCAGTTATGTATATCATGTGCGATTTAAGACTTTTAAAAACATCAAAATTACCCTTGAAAGTAAAACACATTGTTCATCATCTTCTTCCTCAAGAACAGAAAGCTTGGGCTCTGTTCTTGGAGGTTGGATATGTCCTTTTTTGGGTTTTGGTTTAATTGGAGTTTTGTACATCTCCTCTGATACATCCTTTTTTCTTTTAATGAAAGTTGGCCTTTTCTCTCTCTCTCTCAAAAAAAAAAAATTAGTCCACACATATTTACCATTACATATCGTTAGAATAAAAGCCAAAGTGAAAAATAAAAAAAAGGGTTATTGTGGCTGATGTTGACAGTCCATCAGATAGGGAACCCAGTGGATTGGCATTGTGTTCAATCCGAATAGCCATATATACCTAATCTTATGTCTATTTTAAACACATGGAGGGAGAGGAAGCGGCAGATTCCCTTTGATCTCCAAGCTTACCATACTAAAGCTTCCCAAGTCAATGGAGATACAATTAGTATTATTAAGATGAAAGAACTGGAATTCAGTCTGAAATTCAGTCGGAGATACTAATGCTTCCCAAGTCGTGAATTGAATGCAACTTACAGGATGTAGAGATAGCTGAGAGAATATTTAGCAGAGTCCAGTTGCTCCAAAATGTTTAGCAGACTTTTGAAAGTGTTTTTACAAAGAATAGAAATAAAACACGCTGATGTGATTTTTTACCAAGAACAGAAAATTCCAGGTTTTATACAACTTATTTTTATTTTTTTAATTTAATATAATAATATTTTATTCCTACACGTAAAAGAGAGGAGAAGAATTGGAAGCTGTCTTGATACATGAGAGAGAAAGAGAGAGAGACGAAAGTGTTGTCACAGGGATGAAAAATTTGACAGTTAGTTCTGATTTTAGTAGAAGGTTGATAAAGAAAATTAAATAACACTAGAAGGGCATTTGTGTTTTTTTACATATCACTTAATAGCTGGTTAACGGCAGGTACTAGAATGTCGCATTTCAAAAATTTGGGTACTGAATTCTTGTATTTGAAAGTTCGGAGACCAAATTGTCACTTGAGCCAAAGTATAGGGATACTGATAGGGAATTTACCCTAATATAAACTGTGAATAAAGTGTAAAGATATGTTGAAATAGTGATTTTGAGGTTTATTGCGTGACTTAGCTAACTTGTTGCCCACAGGGGAGATGATCGGTCGATGTAACTAAGCTCAACACTATGAATAAAAAAAGGAAGAAAAATAAATAAAAAACTAAGGTCAGCACTCACACCCTAGCACTTGTCCTTGTATGAGAGAAAATATTGCAATGCATTAGTTAGTCAAAATGCTTGGGAACCAAGTCCATATGTGAATCATTTTTTTAATTAATTAATTCTCTATCTATCTATCCATCCATCCATCTACTGATTTTTGAGTATCTGCCACAAATTAACAAGTTCAAGCACCGTGTAACTTGCATTATTTCTTTGCTTTTTTTCTCTTGTCAATCACTTGGCACTTGAGTTAAATTTTAAGAGACATGGGAAGAAGAATAAAACAGAAGAATGAATTTTTGAGTTAAAAAGTAGTTGACTGTTAACTTTGAATGGTGCCTCTTGATCACATCTGATCGAATCATGGCTGTTGATCACATCAAGGGTCAGCTTCACACCAAAAGTCAAAACCACCATTTGTATTGTGCTACACACACGCATGCGCACACATTGCGCAATAGCAAGCCTCCATACTCTCCTCTTTATATCCAAGGAGTGTAAATCAGCTCCTATTAAAAAACCTAAAACAATTCTTATAATTTTCCAATGTGGGATAAATAGAAAACTAGTTTTAGTAAGAGAAAAAGCTATTTTTAAGACATGTGTGCTGGTGTATTTTTTCATGTAATTGATCAATCAAACCCCATTGGATTTAATCTCTAATGAGTGAGATTAAATCCAACATTAGTTGTCCTAGAGTCACTCTATTGTCTGATGAAAGAAGAAGGGATTTTCCTTCTGTTTCGTGTCTATGTTTCAAAGAATATCTAATTGAATCCTGTCAGGAGATCCTGCTGGTTTTTCTCATTTCAAGGAAATCACTTCTCATGGTGGATGAAGTTTAAGTTTTCAAACTGGATGCTTCGAATGTCTCATGGATCAAGATGGGCAGCTTCGGAGACCGAACATTGTTCGTGGGGATTGGTTCCTGTATGTGGGTCTCTACTAGTGAAGTCCGCTGCAAGGCTAATTGCATATATTTTACCCACTACACCAGTGATGGTTGGTGGGTGTTCGACATGAAGAGTGGAGGTTGATAATGATGGTATTGCTGAATTAGTTACACCATTTACTAACGTGAGAGATTTAGAGTTCGACTCATATTCAAATTTTGACTTTGTGTTTATTTATCTTGAATTCTCTGTGTATTTATCTCTAATGTATAGTCGCACATGTGCATACATATGCAGAAATATATATAAATATATATGTGAGGTTCACTATGAGTTATTCACGTTTATGTTCACTCAAAACAGTTTCTCTGTCTTTTATGGTATTAGAGCCTGTGACGAGAGTCATGGCAACCTCTGCAACCCAACAACAGTAGTGCTCATTACCATGATTGTTAACCTGAATCTCCCCACCAATAGTCTCACACCTTACAACAGTAAAGTTGGATCGCCCCAATTACCTGTTTTGCATGGCAATCACAACTCATTCTTAATCTCAAAGGTTTCAAGGCGATGGGCTACATTGACGGCTCCACCAGACCACCAAGTAAGTAAGTACATTGATGAAGGAATAAACTCCACTTTGAATCATGAGTTTGCTTTATGGGAACAACAAGACTAGTTTTTGTTAAGCTAGATTTTGTTCTCCTTGACTGAAGGCATACTTGCCCAACACAATACAACTGTGTTTTGAACTAATGCATATCATCAAGAAAGGCAACTTGACAATGGTAGATTATTTATAGAAAGCAAGGTTGATTGTTGATAGCCTTGCATCAATTGGAGAGACTCTATTTGATTGATGCTGAAATCATCCAATATATCCTTAGATGGGCCAAGCTTTCCTCATAAATCATGAAATCAGAATAGAGCATTCAAAACTCTTGTTTGAATTTATTCAACCTACTGCACATGTGGCAGCCCGTGCTAAGTCTGAAACTGCATTCTCTTCAACCTTGCGGAATGATAACCAAAAGCATAAGGACAAATCGTTTGAGAATCCTAAGGGACGAAAGCCAAATCCCTATCAAGGTGTTCAATGTTAAATTTATCACAAACTTAATCACATAGCCTTCAGGTGCAAAGCACGCTATAATAGAGATTTTTGTCATGATACTTCTACATCTCCTGTTGCATATACAACTTCATCCTCTCCATTCATTGATAGTAGTTGGTATCCTGACTCTAGAGCAAGTCATCATATGACTTTAGGGCTGGAAAATCTTCACCTTCATTTTGATTATACAGGTCCTGATCAAATTAAAAGTTGGAAATTGATGGTGCGCAATCCGGCCGGTCCTAGCTGTCAACGACCTTGCCTTCGACTGGAGCAACAGGGGGCCTGAAACGGAGAAGAAAGTGGGGAGCCTCCGGGGAGGAACCCGGTGAGATTGCTCCGAAGCTCAAGTCAGTATTCTCTCAAAGGCAAGATAAAACCAGATGGCGCAAAATTCACATACCTTGTTCTTGGGGGGTAAAGAGCCTTTTATAACCACTTCGCGCACTCACTCCTAGGCTTCTGCCAGGTCGGGTATGATTACTTCTGTGCTTCTGCCAGTTCGGGTGTCATCACCTCTGCTGGGACAGAACCGCCACTGCTCTTTGTCGGAGCCGTCTCTGTAACTGGAGATGGCGGTGGCAGGTGGCCGTTGGAGTGCGGCTGTCAAGCATCACATCCCAAGTGAGTCAGGTGCGCCGCCCCTGGATACGAACTCCTTTGGTGTCAGGTACAGTGTGGTTTGTTCAGTTCGGTGTCCTAGAGGCAAAGTGTTGGAGTGGTGTGCGAGGTTAAGTCTTGAGTTCGGATAGAGGCGTGGCCGGAACTGCCATGGGGCAGGCCAGTTCGGGTCGTTGCCCTTTGTATTCGTAAGGCTCGGGGCCTAAGGGAGAGCTTGGGCTTCTTACAAGGAGTTCGGGCTCTTTGCAGGGAGTTCGGACCGCTGGTTCCTCCTTTCGGAGCTTGCGCCTTGGCGAGCTGTTATCCCGAGCTGTTGCCTTTGCCACGTGTTGAGTGGTTACAAGGTCGGGCCAAATCTTCCTTCATCAATTGCCCCCCACTCCTCGTGCCAAGGGTCTTGCCCTGGCGCGGGGAGTTCACGAGGTGGTGGGTGGATTTGTCCCATACTTCGAATTGGTTGACTGATAGCGCGAGGTGTGTCGTCAGGATTCTTTTGGGTTTCTCGAGCGCCAAAAAGGCGGGAAACACGCCATTCTGCCTATAAATGCTGACAGACGTGACAGCGCGTGCCTTATTTCAAAATTCAAAAAAGCGCACCGCTGGGAGACATGACATCGCGCGCCTTATTTCAAAAATTGAAAAGCGCGCCGCTGGGAGACATGACAGCGAGTGTCTTTTTAGATTTAAAAATGTGCCGCTGCAGCCTTTAATGTGAGGAGATGTGCACTTTCAGTTTCGAGGGACGCGTGGCCAGTCACGTCTCGGTCTCAGGAGACGTGCGGTCAGCACGACTGCGGGCCGTCAGATTGGCTTTGATCTGAGCCGTTGATTCTTGGTTACTGTGGGTATAAATAGTGGGGGACCCCAGTCGCTTTGTCACTTCTGCGCTTTGCTTCTTGAGCTCGCGTCTAAGTTTCAGCTCGCGTCCAAGCCTTTAGTTTGCATTCAGGATTTTAGCTCGTGTTCAAGTTTCTGTAGTCCGTTCAAGCCTTTTTCCGGTTGAGTACTTTCCTAGAATCCATCTTCTCCTCCCGATGTCAAGCTCGGATAGCTCAGACAGTTCTTCAAGGGGGTCAGATGCAGGTTCTACGAACCGAGTTGCATCCCCCGACGGTCCTAGCGAACCTGAGGTAGAACTCGAGGAAGAGTTCGAGCCTGTAGGCCGAGTCGCCTCGGGTAGTTTGGCGTCCACCTCTCGTCGAGGTCGGATGTTAGACAAGTTTGGGCCCTCGACTATGATGCCTGAGGGGCTTCAATCCCTTATTACCCAGTTCAACTTGCCTGGGGAGTACGCCTACTTCATACCTTCAGGCAGTTTCCCTTGGGAGCACAGTCCTGATGAGATCGTGATATTCCGGGAGCAGCTCGCTGCGGGGTTGCACCTGCCTTTCCACCCCTCCTTGTCGAGGTCATGAACCACTTCGGCGTTACTGTCGGTCAGCTTCACCCGAACTCCATTCGTAACTTGGTGGGGACAATCTCCCTATTTTGCGAATAGGGTTTTCCTTTAGACTTAGAGATCTCCTCTTCTATTTTAATGCTTAAGAAGCAAGCGGGTCCCCTTCCCGGGCGTAGGCGGGCGTATTACCTGTCTCCTAGCCCAGGTGCGAAGTGTATTGGGGTGGCCGTTTCAAACCGGGTGGGGGATGGCCGCCCCTGACTCCGGTGTTACGCTTGATAAGGAGACGGCGAAGGGTCTCCGGCAATGGGCACGGCTTGGGCTAAAATGCCATCATTATCTGTCGAAGGCCAAGCTCATTGAGGCCGGTCTGAGTTCGGGTAGGTTCCTTACTCAGGTTTGTCTTTTGTTTTGCTTAGTTCTTTCGTTTTTTCCTGATTCCGAGCTCATTTTGCAGGTGTTATGGACTTAGAGAGGACTCGTGGTGGGCATCTGTTTCACGGCATGAAGAGGAGGAAGCGGATCGCCAAACGAACTCGTGCCAAGCTACCCCGGGATGCGGAGCCCGAGGTACCAGACTACCCGTCCGTGGATCTGCCCGGGGAGCCCGAGATGGCCCCTCCAGTGCATGAAGCGGCAGAGGCCCCTTATGCTGAGGCTACTTACACGGGGGCTCCCACTTACTCCGAGTCTGCCTACACGTGAGCTGGGCCCTCAGGCTCGGGGGCCCAAGGCGAGTTCAAGAGCGTGTTGTCGCTGAACCACACTCTTCAGAAGAGTAGGGAGGCCATCTATCTCGAGGAGGTCGCGGCATGGACCGAGCTTCCTTTAAATCGGGTAGCTTGTCGTGTTGCCACTCATGCCATGGTGGTAAGTCAGATTTCTTGTCGGGCTCTTTGCTTTTATCTTTCTTGCTATCGCTCCTTTGGTCATTTGTTCTTTCCTATTGGTAGGTGAATTCTTCTATTCACGCCTTGAAGGCCCAAGTGGAAAGGAGCTCGAGGCAGGCGCGAGCTGCCGAAGAGGCTTTTTGTTCTGCCGAGGCGGCTTCCCGAGCTGCTGAGGCGGCTGCTCGCGCTGCACAGGTCAGGCAGGCGAGGTCTCAGAGAGATGCCGAGGCCATGGGAGTTGTTATGAAGCATATAGCGGACCTGAGGCTGGATTTGCACCATCAGGTTGAATACCTTCAAGAGGACATTAGGGAGAGGACACAGATCTTTTCCCAAGGCATTGAGGACGCCAAGAAGAAGGCCGTCGATGAATACATTGCCTCGCCGCGCTTTGATGACCTGATGGTGGACTCGTACAGAAAGGGCTTTAAACTAAGCCGGTGGTTGATCTAGAATACATACCCCGAGCTTGATATTAGTGCGATATCCACTTCGCGCATTACTCAGGAGATGGCCGACGCTGCTGATGGTGAGCCGGATTCTGAGGGCGAGGCAGGACCTTCGGTTGTCATTGAAGTGCCTTCTGATGGAGAATAAGTACCTCTGGGCCCGTGAGCTCGATATGTATTTTTGTTTTTGTTTTTTTTTTTGAAATGTATACTCCCTTATTTTGAAATGGAATGACTTTTTGGTTAAGTGTTGGTTGTTCTTTCTCCCGAACTGACCGTATTTGCTGAATTGACCATATGCCCGATCTGTTTTTTGCCTGGGTTACTGTACTCGCGCGGCTTGTTTTGGTGTTAATACTTAGTCTCTGAGATGCCGATGTCTCTATTAGTTCGTTGTCAATACTTCGCCTGAGCCTTTGGTTGGCACTTTTTTCCTTTGCTTGCCTATGCCGAGGTTTCTTCGTTAGCTCGACATCCTAGCCCTTAGGCTCTGGTAGCAACTTTGTCCACTTCGCTTGGTGGTCTATAGGTAGTATCGCCTTAAGTTGACGATATTCCACGCTCGGGGTACTTGTTTGCCCTCTAAGGTTTCGAGCTCGTATGCCCCCCCGAGCGCTCTCTTTACTCTGTAGGGCCCTTCCCAATTTGGTCCAAGTTTGCTCACGCCGGGTTCGGGTGCCATGATCTTACGGAGAACCAGGTCGCCGACGCGGAAGCTCCACTTCTTTACTCTGTCATTGTAGTATCGAGCTACTTTTTGCTGGTAGGTTGCTGTCCGGATGTGCGCGAGGTCTCTTACCTCGTCCAGTAGGTCGAGGTTGGTACGTAACTCATCTCCGTTTGTCTGATCGTCATATGTTTCTAGTCGTAGTGTAGGTATTTCGATCTCCGCCGGGATTACCGCTTCAGTGCCGTAGGTGAGGTTAAAGGGGGTCTCTCACGTGGCGGTTTTTTCCGTAGTTCGGTGAGCCCATAGAACACTTGGTAGCTCGTCCTCCCACAACCCTTTAGCTCAGTCTAGTCATGCTTTCAGTCCGTGGAGGATGGCTTTGTTCATTACTTCTGTCTGACCGTTTGCCTGCGGGTGTGTGACCAATGTGAAGTTCTAACGAATTCTCATATCTTGGCACCATACTTGGAACTTGATATCCTCGAACTGCTTGCCGTTGTTGGAGATCCGTACTCGAGGTAGCCCGAAGCGACATACTATGTTCTTCCAAAAGAAGTTCTGTATGTTTCGGGCCGTAACTATTGCCAGAGGTTCAGCTTCTATCCACTTTGTGAAGTAACCTACCGCCACCACTAGGAACTTCCTCCCACCTGTTGCTAACAGGAATGGCCCCAGGAGGTCGATCCCTTATTGCGCAAAGGGCCATGGACTGGTGAGGTACTTGAGGTTGGCAGCAGGCTGATGGTGGATATTGGCATGCTTCTGACACTTGTCGCATTTTCTGACAAGCTCGACAGCCTCTGCCTTCATCGTTGGCCAGTAGTACCCTTGTTGAAGTGCCTTTTGAGCGAGGGCCCTGTCTCCCAAGTGTCTGCCGCACAGGCCTCCATGAGTGTCGCGGAGTACGAGCTCGGCTTTAGTAAGTCGCAAGCAACGCAGGTAGGGTAGCGTGTAGGATCGTCGGTACAACCGTTCGTCTATTATGACGTATTTGGCTGCCTAGCGCTGCACCCTCTTGGCTGCATTGCGGTCCACAGGGAGGGTTCCATCTAACAAGAAGCTCGTGAGTGGGTCGATCCAGCTCGGCTTTGCTTCAAGGACGGGAGCGACCTCCTCTGCCCCACCGAGAATGCTAGGCCGAGGTAAGTCCTCTATGTACACAGTTCTCAGGGTGTTGTGACTCGTGCTGGCTAACCGGGACAGGGCATCGGCCTTAGTGTTCTCTGACCTCGGTATTTGCCTGATGAAGTGTGATTGGAAGTTGAGCAGAGCCTCCTTTACTTTTGCCAAGTAGGTGATCATAGTCAGCTCGCATGCTTCGTATTCGCCCATAACCTGGTTGACTACAAGCTGGGAATCGCTGCAGATAACTATGTTTTTTGCCTCTACTTTTGGCGCTAGGTTCAGTCCGGCTATTAGTGCCTCATACTCCGCCTCGTTGTTGGATGCCGCGAATTCAAAGCGTAGTGCGTATTCCAATTTCGTGCCACCCGGGCTGCGCGACACTATTCCAGCCCCGCTGCCCTGCTAGTTCGAGGAGTCGTCTACATGAAGGATCCAGGGCTCCTCATCCCAGTTCGCGCTTGGCCTAACCAGGAGAGATGCCACACTGGCTAATACTTCATGGGGTTCAGACTCTATTGGCTTGGGAGCCCCGTGCTCACCCGAACTGGGGATCTCGGGCTCAATCGGCCTAGGGACTTCGAGGCTGAACGTGCACTCGGCGATAAAATCTGCTAAGGCTTGGGCTTTAATAGCAGTTCGTGGCTTATACTGAAAGTCGTATTCGCTGAGTTCGATGGCCCACTTCGTTAGCCGACCGGAAACCTCGGGCTTGAGTAAGACTTGCCTCAGAGGTTTGTCAGTCAGGATGATGACAATGTGAGCCTGAAAATATGGGCGGAGTTTCCAAGCTGCTAGTGCCAGTGTGTATGCTAGCCTTTCTATCTGCGGGTACCTTGTCTCTGCTCCTTGCAAAATTTTACTAACATAATAGATGGGTCGTTGGACCCGATCTACTTCTTTTATTAGTACCGAACTGACCACCTCGTTGCTTGCCGAGAGGTACAGTTCTAATACCTCGCCCTCCTCGGGCCGGGCTAAGATCGACACACTAGCGAGGTAGTTTTTAGCTCGTCGAACACGAGCTGGCAGTCTCGGGTCCATTCGAACCCTTTGCCTTTGATTGCTTTAAAGAAAGGCAGGCAGCGGTCTGCCGATTTGGGCATGAAGCGGATCAGAGCGGCTATGCGACCGTTTAGCCTCTGAACCTCTTTTACTTTTCTGGGTGGTCTCATATCTAGGATGGCCTTTATCTTGTCCGGGTTGGCCTCAATACCGTGCCGGTTGACAATGTACCCTAGGAACTTACCTGAGGTGACACCGAAGACACACTTGTTTGGGTTCAATTTCATGTTAAATTGACGCAGAATTTGGAAGACAGAATCTAAGTCTTGTATTAATTCCTGTGAAAACTGCGTCTTGACGACCATGTCGTCTACATAACATTCTATTTTCGTACCAATTAAGGGCCGAAACAACTTATTTACAAGTCTTTGGAAGGTCGCCCCATCATTTTTCAATCCGAAGGGCATGACCTTGTAGCAGTACAGGCCGAACTCGGTTATGAAGCTGGTTTTTTCCTCATCGGACTGGTCCATCCTGATTTGGTTGTAGCCCGAGTAGGCGTCCAAGAAGCTTAGCAACTCATGTCCTAAGGTCGCGTCCACTAGGCGGTCAATCCTGGGGAGGGGGAAGCAATCTTTCGGGCAAGCTCGGTTCAGGTCGGTGTAGTCGACGCACATGCGTCACTTGCCATTTGCCTTTTTCATCAGCACTGGGTTGGCTACCCAGCTCGGGTAATGAACTTCCCTTATGAAGTCTGCTGCGAGGAGCTTTTTGACCTCCTCGTCGACCGCCCTCCAGCGCTCTGGGGCTAAGTTGCGTTTCTTCTGTCTAATGGGTCTGACTACAGGCTCAGTATTAAGTTTGTGAGTTATAAGGCTGGGGTCAATACCGGGCATATCGGCCGCGGACCATGCAAAAATATCTAAATTTTGAATTAAAAAACTCACTAGTTCGGTTCGTAGAGGTTCCTTGACGGAAGCACCGATCTGTAGCATGCGAGCTGGGGTCCGTGGCCGAAGTCGGGATCGCGACCGTTTCCTCCGTGGGTGAAGCTCGTTCCTCGCTTTGCTCAGTAGGCCGCTCCAGTTCAAGGTCGTCAGCCGCCTTGGTTTTTCCCTTCAGGGCGGCAACATAACACTTGCAGGACTCAAGCTGGTCGCCCCGCGCTACCCCCACACCGAAGTATGTAGGGAACTTCATTGCCAAATAGTAGGTGGAGACCACTGCCCGCAGGATATGCGTAATTGGCCGCCCTATTATGGCATTGTATGGGGAGGGGGTTGCGACCACCAGGAAATCGTGGTTGAGTCTAACCGCACAAGGCCATGTGCCGATTTCCACAGGTACTGTTATTTTCCCGAGGGGCCTGACTTCTTCTCTGCTGAAGCCCACCAGAGGAGTGTTCGTGGGCTTCAGCTCGTTTCTCTGCAACTGTAGCTGGTCAAATGCTGACTTGAAGAGGGTGTCTGCCGAGCTGCCCGAATCCACAAGTACGCGCCTGACCTCGAATTCGTTGATCCTTAGTTTTATGACAAGTGCGTCATCATGGGGGTAGTGAACTCCTCGCGCATCGTCTTCCATGAAGAAGATCGGTTCTTCCGTCTTCGACCTCTTTGGAGGGTTCTAGTCTTCTCGGGCTACCTCGCGAACTGACATCCGGGCCGCTGCCGAAGTACAACCTACTACCACCGAACCTCCCACTATCACATGGATGGTTCCCCGAACTGGCCTCTCTTTTGGAGGCTATCGTTGCAATGGTTCGGCTGGCCTGCTGTTGGATTCGGGGGCATCCCTTCCGTGCTCCCCTTGCCGACCTGCCTTATTGTTATTATTATTATCATGCTGTACAAAATTTCTTAAGTATCCGCGACGGATGAGTCCCTCTATCTCGTCCTGAAGATTATTACACTGTTCGGTACTATGATCGTGATCTCAATGGAAACTACAATACAAGTTTTTATTTCTCTCATTTGGGTTCCCCTTTAAGCGAGGTGGCCATTTTACGTATGGGGCATCTTTGATTGTCATCAAGATCTCAGTCCACCTCGTGTTTAACGGTGTGTAGTCCGTCCGAATTGCTAAGGGAGCTCGGAATGGCTGGCTCGGCTTTGGCTCCCGGGCCAGGTTTTTTCTTTTCTCGATTGGGTTGGAGGGCTCGCCTTCCCTCTTTCTTTTCTCAATCCCGCTTTTGGTCCTTTGGTTGATTTCTTCCTCTATTCTCATGAACTTATTCGCGAGCTTGAGGAATTCGGCCACGATTGCAGGCTGGTTAACTACCATGTGCCATTTGAACTCCTTGTGGGTTACTCCTCTCTTGGCCGCCGCGAGCTGCACAGCGGGGTCCAATCGCGGTATCTGCAAGCATGCGTCATTGAATCGCTTGATGTAGCCCCTAATGGACTCACCTTCCCTCTGGACTACTCCAAAGATGCTCTCCTCGGTTCTAGGGCATTGTTTGCTGGTGACAAAGTGCACGGTGAAGACCTGCACGAATTGGGTCCAGCTTCTTATCGACCCCGGGGCCAGGTTCCTGTACCAAGTACGGGCCACCCCCCTGAAGGTGGTGGTGAAGGCCACACACATGCATGATTCACTGGCCCTAGCTAGGTGCATTCGGGACTGGAAAGCATCGACGTGGTCGTTAGGGTCGAAGGACCCATCATACTTGTCCAAAGGTGGGAGCTTGAAGTCTCTGGGCATGGGGACTGCTAGGAGTTTCGATGCAAGGGGGGAAGGAACTGAGAGAATCGAGGCGGCTTTTACCTCGTCCGAGCTTGTCTCTTCTTTACCTCTGAGCTCGGGTAGGACACGGGTGGCAGTTCGGCAACCTCGCCGGTGCCTTCGTTGCTGAGTGGGCCTGGTGGTGGCGCTGCTGGCCTCTGTGTTGCCGAGCTCGATGGGCCCAAGCTATTGGTAGTCTGCCGCTAGGATGCTGAATCGATTCTCTGCCAGCGGGAGCTCAGACTTGATGTGCCAAGATACTGACTTGGCGGGCGAGGTGCCCGACCCGCCGGCGAGCTGCGAGGTGGGGGTGATTTTTCTTTCCCCTTGGCCCGGGGATGAGGCATGGCTCTTGTGGGGGTTCTGAGGTTGGGAGGCATCTCCTCGGTGACGGCGCCCACCCTGGGGGGAGGGCTTGACCGGATTTGGAGAAGGGTGCCAAGGTGGAAGCAGTAGTTGGTTCAGAGGAAGTTGGGGGAACTGCTGTTGATAGTGATATTGAGAGATGTGGTGCAGTACTTGGTGCTGCTGGAGCTGATGTTGCTGGAATTGTTGCATTTGGGCTTGCATTGCCCGCATGCATTGCATCAGGTCGTCCAACTGGTTCTGGCTGGTCGCCAGGGGGACAACAGTTGGTTCAGCAAAGGTTGTTTCGACAGGGAGAGGAAAGGGGACGTTCATGGCCGTAAGGTTTACGGGTGCCACTATTTGTGGCGCACTCAAGCTCCAGGGGATGGTGAATTGTCCGATGCACACCACAGGGACTTGAAGTTGTTCCCCGGTGGTGTTCATCTCCGTGCCACGTCTGGCATTGCTGGAAGAAGCCATGAGTGTTGGGGTGTCTGGAAAAAGGAGGTTATGAGAGTTTTTTAGAGGGAGGCTTTTAGAAGCGTTTCCCAGAGATGGTGCCAATTGATGGTGCACAATCTGGCCAGTCCTAGCTGTCAACGACCTTGCCTTCGACTGGAGCAACAGGGGGCCTGAAACGGAGAAGAAAGTGGAGAGTCTCCGGGGAGGAACCCGGTGAGATTGCTCCGAATCTCAAGTCAATATTCTCTCAAAGGCAAGATAAAACCAGATGGCGCAAAGTTCACATACCTTGTTCTTGGGGGGTAAAGAGCCTTTTATAACCACTTTGCGCATTCACTCTTAGGCTCCTGTCAGGTCGGGTATGATTACTTCTGTGCTTCTGCCAGTTCGGGTGTCATCACCTCTGCTGGGACAGAACTGCCACTGCTCTTTGTCAGAGCCGTCTCTGTAATTGGAGATGGCGGTGGCAGG
Organism: Nelumbo nucifera; assembly: GCF_055504915.1. Lineage (NCBI taxonomy): Eukaryota > Viridiplantae > Streptophyta > Magnoliopsida > Proteales > Nelumbonaceae > Nelumbo > Nelumbo nucifera. Next base: position 99,935,526 of record NC_142651.1, read on the forward strand.
TGGCCATTGGAGTGCGGCTGTCAAGCGTCAGATCCCAAGTCAGTCAGGTGCGCCGCCCCTGGATACAGACTCCTTTGGTGTCAGGTACGGTGTGGTTTGTTCAGTTCGGTGTCCTGGAGGCGAAGTGCTGGAGTGGTGTGCGTGGTTAAGTCTTGAGTTCGGATAGAGGTGTGGCCCGAACTGCCATGGGGCAGGCTAGTTCGGGTCGTTGCCCTTTGTATTCGTAAGGCTCAGGGCCTAAGGGAGAGCTCGGGCTTCTTACGGGGAGTTCGGGCTCTTTGCAGGGAGTTCGGACCGCTGGTTCCTCCTTTCGGAGCTCGCACCTTGGCGAGCTGTTATCCCGAGTTGTTGCCTTTGTCATGTGTTGAGTGGTTACGAGGTCGGGCCAAATCTTCCTTCATCAGAAATGGTGCAGGTTTGCATATTAAGCGTACTGGATTTTTTAGCTTTTCTTCTTCTTCTCGAAAGTTTATTTTGCATAATGTTCTTCATGTTCCAGAGATTGCTAAAAGCGTTCTCTCAGTTGCCAAATTTACAAAGGATAATAACTGATACTTTGAATTTTATCCTTCTGGATTTGTTGTGAACAAAAAAAGTACTATTGAAGGGCCCAAGTGAAGATGGATTATACAAGTTGCAAGTGAGACCCCCTTATTGTTCTTATATTCCTAGTTCTTTACAATCCAACAGGTTATCCCTTGAAGGACATTTACAAGGGCTTCCAACTGTGTGTGTAGGAGGGAGAGAGAGAGAGGACAGTTCTATCATACATAAAGTAACAGAAATGCCAAAATTCTACCACAGCCACAGGTATGCAGAAAAAGAAAAGAAAAGAAAAGAAACATTCATAATCGATAGTTTAAAAATTCTCCATTAAACTCTGCCATGGCCACATTATCAAACTCTTAACAAATATCTCACATTCAAGCAAGTAAAAAACACTTGATAGAAATTCATACTTCATGGACTACAGAGTTTTCCCAATTAAACATTATGAATAACAAATAATGATGCACCTTCAAGAGTCCCTCTTTACCATTCAGATGTCTCGATCGGCATAAGAAAGCGAAACAAGGGTTCATATTGTCATGTAATGCAAACCAAGATGATGAAAGGAAAGTAGACACAACTGCAAAAACAACAGACGAGCATTCCAAATCCAGCCTAGTAGCTTCTGACCTCCGACTTCCGAGAAAGAAAAGGTTCAATTCCCTCCATGAAACAAACATATGATAGGAAAGGTTTTCGTATTGGATTTTTCTTTTTGAGCAAAAAAACCCAGCTTTTCTGATCAGACATCACAACCCATTTTTGCAAGTATAAGAACAAGGCAGCAAAAATTCAGAAAACATCAAGGATGAGTTTAGAAAGAAAAACAAAAAAAAGTTACTCTGATTCTGTTTCTGAACTCTCAAGGGAGTTGAGGGCCGTGAAACGGTCTAGAGGGTCTGGACCGTGGACCCGTAGCTCGGCATCAGGACCGGTGGGTGGGACCACCATTCAGTCCGGTCTAGACCGAATTATCTATAGATAATGGAAATTCGATATTGAAAAACATACAACAGCCATCAGAGTGACGCAGCGGAAGCGTGGTGGGCCCATAACCCACAGGTCCCAGGATCGAAACCTGTACAGAAATCAGACTTTTCTCTTCTTCCTCCAAATAGTAATCCACTTTCTGCAAATCCCCTTGAATTAGAATCATCTTTTCAAATTCCTTGTCCCCGAGTTTCATGGTTAAGGGTGTTGGTGTATTTTCAAGTACTACGAGCGAGATTAATTATTGGCACAAGTTTATAAAATTTAAACCAATTAACCGCAGTTTTTCTTTTTGTCCGGGAGGGAAAAAGAAGAGAATCATGAATTTACTGCTGAAAAAAAGAGAGAAACAATTTTAAGTTGAAAGAAATTTCTCTCACGGAATATCACAAAATTCATTATCAACTTTCCCTCTTAATTATTTTCTGTCAAACCAAACAGTGTATATGCTACTACTTCAGGTGGCATCACATTAGAGAACTGCAAAACGTTTCACCACCACATGGAAGGGACAATGGAAGTTCAAACAATGTAATAATACTATTAGATGGTCATTCCTTCTGTAGAGTTCATCCAATAAGTCCCATCAAAGGACTTCATTCCTTTGATACTTGATTCCTATCCCGTGCGAGGACATAAGTCCTGAACTTTATATTATAAACTAGCAGGGGCACGGGAAAATCTGAAAGATTTAATAATTTTATTTTTCATTTAATGTTAATTTGTAAAAAATAATTATTTTTAATTGAATATAAACATTTTTTTAATAAATTTAGTTTTATTAATATTTTTTATTCTTTTTAAATGAAATTTTGATCAACTTTAAATAAATAAAAATAGTTATAAAAGCTAACATTTTTATGGACTACACTAGGTTGAAACACTAGGCTGAAAATAGTCCAAGTGTGTGCAAAAAATAGTCCAAGTATAGGCTGAAACACTATACTGGTCATTCCAATCCAGTATGTGCAAAAAATAGTCCAAGTGTGGACTACACTAGGTTGAAACACACAACAATACTGTTGTCATGCAAACCACACTTTCACACCTATCGGCCGTGTCCGACAGCGTCAGAAGGCAAATGGGCTCGGGCTTTGGATAGCTAGGTGACCGACGCCCCTACCACAAGTACTACGCAGACCATTGGGTCATTCCATTCCGGTACGTGCATCGACACTAGGATGAAACACAAATCGGTACTGGTATCACCCAAACCACACTACGACACCTATCGACTGTGTCCGCGCGTGTTCGAAGACAAATGGGGATGATCTTTAGATGGTTGGGTGGTTGAGGCCCCCAACACAAGAACTACGCTGGCAATTGGATCATTCCACTCCGGTATGTGTTAAAAATAATCCACCAAGTGTGGACTACACTAGGCTGAAGCACACAACAATACTGCTGCCATGCAAACCACAATTCCACACCTATTGGCCATGTCCGCTCATATACAAAGGCATAAGGGCCCCAGCCTTCGGGCACAAGCACTATGCTGATCATTGGGTCATTCCATTCCGGTATGTGCATCCACACTAGGCTGAAACACACAACAATACTACTATAATGCAAACCACACTTCCACACCAATCAACCGCATCCGACCGCGTCCGAAAGCAAATGCGCCCAGGTGCCCAAGGTCCCCGACACAAGCACTACGCTGACCATTGGGCCATTCCATTCTGGTATGTGCAAGAAATAATCCACCAAGTGTGGACTACACTAGGCTGAAACACACAACAATATTGATGTCATGCAAACCACACTTCGACACCTATCGGCCGCGTCCGACAGCATCCTAAGGCAAATGGGCCCGGATTACGGATGGCCGGGAGGTCGACGCTCCCGACACAAGCACTGCACTGACCATTGGGTCATTACATTCCGATATGTTAATCCACACTACGCTGAAACACACAACAATACTGCTATAATGCAAACCACACTTCCACACCTATTGGCCGCGTCCGCCCGGGTCTGAAGGCTAATGGGCCCGAGATTCAGATGGCTGGGTGGCCGACGCCCCCAACACTACGCTAACCATTGGGTCATTCCATTCCGGTTTCTACATCCACACTAGGCTGAAACATACAACAATACTACTGCCATGTAAACCACACTTCGACACCAATAAGCTGCGTTCGCTCGCGTTCGAAGGAAAATGGGCCTAGGATTCGGATGGCCGGGTGGCCGATGCCCCCAACACAAGCACTGCACTGACCATTGGGTCATTCCATTCCGTTATGTGCAAAAAATAGTCCACCAAGTGTGGACTACACTAGGATGAAACACACAACAATACTGATGTCTTGCAAACCACACTTCTACACCTATCAACCGCATCTGAAAGCAAATGGGCCTAGCCTTTAGATGGTCGGGTGACCGAGACCCCTAACACAGGCACTATGCTGACTATTGGGTCATTTCATTCCGGTATGTGCATCCACACTAGGCTGAAACACACAACAATATTGTTGTAATGCAAACAACACTTCCACATCTATCGGCCATGTTCACCTGCGTCCGAAGGCAAATGGGCCCGGGCTTTGGATGGTCGGGTGCCCGAGGCCCCTGACACAAGCACTACGCTGACCATTGTGTCACTCTATTCCAGTATGCGCAAAAAATAATCCACCAAGTGTGGACTACACTAGGCTGAAATACAAAACAATACTGTTGTAATGCAAACCACACTTTCACACCTATCGGCCGCGTCCACCCGCGTCCGAAGACAAATGGACCCAGGCTTTGGATGGTTGGGTGCCCGAGGCCCCCGAAACAAGCAGTACGCTGACCATTGGGTTCTTCCAATCCCGTATGTGCATCCACACTAGGATGAAGAACAAATCGGTACTGGTATCACGCAAACCACATTTTGACAACTATCGGCCGCATTCGATCACGTCCGAAGGCAAATGGGCCCGGGCTTCGAATGGCCAGGTGCCTAAGGCCTCCAACACAAGCACAATGCTGACCATTGGGTCATTCCATTCCGGTATGTGCAAAAAATAGTCCACCAAGTGTGGATTACAATAGGCTGAAACACACAACAATACTGATGTCATGCAAATCACACTACGACACCTATCGGCCGCGTCCAGTAGCGTCCTAAGACAAATGGGCCCGGGCTTCGGATGGCCGACGCCCCTGATACACGCACTGTGCTGACCATTGGGTCATTCCATTTTGATATGTTAATCCAGACTAGGCTAAAACACACAACAATACTGCTATAATGCAAACCACACTTCCACACCTATCGGTTGCGTTCGCCCGGATCTGAATGCTAATGAGATCGGGCTTCGGATGGCCGGGTGATCGACGCCCCCGACTCAAGCACTACACTGACTATTGGGTCATTCCATTCCGGTATGTGCTCCCACACTAAGTTGAAACACACAACAACACTACTGCCATTTAAACCACACTTCGACACCTATCAGCTACATCGGCCCATGTCTGAAGGCAAATGGGCCCGGGATTCAGATGGTTGGGTGCCCAAGGCCCCCAACACAAGCACTACGCTGACTATTGGGTCATTCTATTCCAGTATGTGCAAAAAATAGTCCACCAAGTGTGGACTACACTAAGCTGAAACACACAACAATACTGTTGTCATGCAAACCACACTTCCACACCTATCGGTCGCGTCCGACAACGTCCGAAGGCAAATAGGCCCAGGATTCAAATGGTTGGGTGTCCGAGGCCCCCGACACAAGCACTACGCTGACCATTGCATCATTCCATTCCGATATGTGCAAAAAATAGTCCACCAAGTGTGGACTACACTAGACTGAAACACACAGCAATACTGATGTCACGCAAACCACACTTCGACACCTATCGGCCTTGTCCGATAGCGTCCGAAGGAAAATGGGCCCGGGCTTCGGATGGTCGGGTGCCTGAGGCCTCCGGCACAAGCACAACACTGACCATTGAGTCATTCCATTCCGGTATGTGCATCCACACTAGGCTAAAACACACAACAAACTGCTGCCATGCAAACCACAATTCCACACCTATTGACTGCGTCCGCCCGTGTTTGAAGGCAAATGGGGCCGGGTGGCCGACGCCCCCGACACAAGCACTACACTGACAATTGGGTCATTCCACTCTGGTATGTGCAAAAAATAATCCACCAAGTGTGGACTATACTAGGCTGAAAAAACACAACAATACTGCTGCCAGAAAAGCCACAATTCCACACCTATCGACCACGTGTGCTCGCATCCAAAGGCAAATGGGCCCGGCCTTTGGATGGTCAAGTGCCCGACGTCCTTGACACAAGCACTACGCAGCCCATTGGGTCATTCCATTCTGGTATGTGAAAAAAATAGTCCACCAAGTGTGGACTACACAAAACTAAAACACACAACAATACTGATGTCATGCAAACCACACTTCAACACCTATCGGCCGCATCCGACAGCGTCCTAAGGCAAATGGGCCTAGGCTTCGGATGGCTAGGTGGCCGACACTCCTAACACAAGCACTGCAGTGACCATTGGGTCATTCCATTCCAGTATGTGTAGAAAATAGTCCTCCAAGTGTGGACTACACTAGGCTGAAACACATAACAATACTAATGTCATGCAAACCAAACTTTCACACCTATCGACCGCATACGAAAGCAAATGGGCCCGGGTTTCAGATGGCCAGTTGCTCGAGGCCCTCGGCACAGGCACTATGCTGACTATTGGGTCGTTCCATTCCGGTATTTGCATCCTCACTAGGCTGAAATACACAACAATACTGTTGTAATGCAAAGCACACTTGTACATCTATCGGCCACGTCCGCCCGCGTCCGAAGGAAAATGGGCCCGGGCTTTGGATGGCCGGGTGCCTGAGGCCCCCGACACAATCACTACATTGACCATTGGGTCATTCCAATCCAGTATGTGCAAAAAATAATCCACCAAATGTGGACTACAGTAGGCTGAAATACACAATACTGTTGTAATGCAAACCACACTTCAACACCTATCGACTGCATCCGAAGGCAAATGGCCCCGGGCTTCAGATGGCTGGGTGACCGAGGCCCCCGACACAGGCACTACGCTGACTATTGGGTCATTCCATTCTAGTATGTGCATCCATAGTAGACTGAAACACACAACAATACTATTGTAATGCAAACCACATTTCCACATCTATCGGCCACGTCTGCCCGCGTCTGAAGGCAAATGCGCCTGGGCTTTGGATGGCCTGGTGCCCGAGGCCCCAGACACAAGCACTACTTTGACCGTTGTGTCATTCCATTCCGGTGTGTGCAAAAAATAATCCACCACGTGTGGACTACATTAGGCTGAAACACACAACAACACTATTGTAATGCAAACCACACTTCCACACCTATCGGTCACATCCGCCCGGGTCCGAAGACAAATGGGCACTGGCTTTGGATGGTCGGGTGCCCGAGGCCCTCGAAACAAGCAGTATGCTGACCATTAGGTCATTCCAATCTGGTATGTGCATCCACACTAGGATGAAACACAAATCGGTACTGATATCACGCAAACCACATTTTGACAACTATTGGCCGCATCCGAAGTCAAATGAGCCCGAGCTTCGGATGGCCGGGTGCCCGAGGCCCCCGATACAAACACTACGCTGACCATTGGGTCATTCTGTTCTGTTATGTGCAAAAAATTAGTCCACCAAGTGTGGACTACACTAGGCCGAAACACACAACAATACCGATGTCATGCAAACCACACTTTGACACCTATCGGCCGTGTCCGATAGCATCTTAAGGCAAATGGGCCTGGGCTTCGGATGGTCGGGTGGCCGATGCCCCTGACACAAGCACTGCACTGACCATTTGGTCTTTCCATTCTGATATGTTAATCCACACTAGGCCAAAACACACAACAATAATGCTACAATTCAAACCACACTTCCACACCTATTGGTTGCGTCTGCCCGGGTCTAAAGGCTAATGGGCCTGGGCTTCAGATGGTCAAGTGGCCGATGCCTCCAACACAAGCACTACGCTGGCCATTGGGTCATTCAATTCTAGTATGTGCATCCACATTAGGCTGAAACAAACAACAATACTACTGCTATGCAAACCACACTTTGATGCCTATCAACCGCGTCCGCCTGCGTCCGACGGAAAATGGGCGCGGTATTCGAATGGTCGGGTGCCCGAGGCCCCCTGACACAAGCGCTACGCTGACCATTGTGTCCTTCCATTTCGGTATGTGCACAAATTATTCCCCAAGTGTGGACTACACTAGGCTGAAACACACAACAATACAGTTGTCATGCAAACCACACTTCCACACCTATCGGCCGTGTCCGAAGGCAAATTGACCCAGGATTCAGATGGCTATGTGCCCGAGGCACCCTACACAAGCACTTCATTGACCATTGGGTCATTCTATTCCAGTATGTGCAAAAAATAATCCACCAAGTGTGGATTACACTAGGTTGAAACACACAACAATACTGTTGTAATGCAAACCATATTCCATACCTATCGGTTGCATCCACCCACGTCCGAAGGCAAATGGGCTCGGGCTTTGGATGGTCGGGTGCCCGAGACCCCTGAAACAAGCAGTACGCTGACCATTGGGTCACTCTAATCCGGTATGTGCATCCACACTAGGATGAAACACAAATCGGTACTGGTTTCATGCAAACCACACTTCGACAACTATTGGTCACATCTGAACGCGTCCAAAGTCAAATGGGCCCGGGCTTCAGATGACCGTGTGTCCGACACCCCCAATACAAGCATTGCGCTAACCATTGGGTCATTCCATTCTGGTATGTTAATCCACACTAGGCTAAAACACACAAGAATATTGATATAATTCAAACTACACTTCTACACCTATCGGCCGCGTCCGCCTGAGTCTGAAGGCTAATGGGCCCGAGCTTCGGATGACCAGGTGGCCGACGCCCCCAACCCAAGCACTACGCTGACCATTGGGTAATTCCATTCCGGTATGTGTATCCACACTAGGCTGAAACACACAACAATACTACTGCCATTCAAATCACGTTTTGACACCTATCAGCCGTGTCCAACGGAAAATGGGCCTGGGATTCGGATGGCCGGGTACCCGAGGCCCCCGATACAAGCGCTACGCTAACCATTGGGTCCTTCCATTCCGACATGTGCAAAAAATATTCCCCCAAGTGTGGACTACACTAGGCTGAAACACACAAAAATACTATTGTGATGTAAACCATACTTCCACACCTATCGGCCGTGTCTGACCGTGTCTGAAGGCAAATTGGCCCAAGATTTAGATGGTCGGGTGCCCGAGGCCCCCAACACAAGCACTACATTGACCATTGGGTCATTCTATTCCGGTATGTGCAAAAAATAATCCACCAAGTGTGGACTACACTAGGTTGAAACACACAACGATACTGTTGTAATGCAAACCGCACTTCCACACCTATTGACCTCGTTCACCCACGTCCGAAGGCAAAAGGGCCCGAGCTTTGGATGGTCGGGTGCCCGAGGTCCCCAAAACAAGTAATACTCTAACCATTAGGTCCTTCTAATCCGATATGTGCATCCACACTAGGATGAAACACAAATCGGTATTGATATAACGCAAACCACATTTCGACAACTATCGGTTACATCCAACCGCGTATGAAGACAAATGGGCCCGGGCTTCAGATGGCCATGTGGCCGACGCCCCCGATACAAGCACTGCACTGACCATTGGGTCATTCCATTCCGGTATGTTAATCCACACTAGGCTAAAACACACAACATTACTTCTATAATTCAAACCACACTTCCACACCTATCGACCGCGTTCGCCCGGGTCTAAAGGCTAATGAGCCTGGGCTTCGGAAGACCGGGTGCCCGACGCCCCTGACACAAGCACTACGCTAACCATTGGGTCATTCCATTCTGGTATGTGCATCCACACTAGGTTGAAACACAAAACAATACTGCTGCAATGCAAACTGCACTTCGACACCTATCAACCGCGTCCGCCCACATCCAACTGAAAATGGGCCCGGTATTCAGATGGTCGGGTGCCCGAGGCCCCCGACACAAGCACTACGCTGACCATTGAGTCCTTCCATTCCGGTATGTGCAAAAATTAGTCCACCAAGTTTGGACTATACTAGACTGAAACAGACAACAATATTGTTGTCATGCAAATCACACTTTCACACCTATCGGTCGCGTCTGACCATGTCCGAAGGCAAATAGGCCCAGGATTCAGATGGCTGGGTGCCCGAGGCCCCCAACACAAGCACTATGTTGACCATTGGGTCATTTCATTCCGGTATGTGCAAAAAGAAGTGCACCAAGTGTGGATTACACTAGGATGAAACACACAACAATATTGATGTCACGCAAACCATAATTCGATACCTATTGGCCACGTCCGACCGCGTCCGAAGGCAAATGGGCCTAGGCTTCAGATGGCCGGGTGGACGATGCCCCCGACACAAGCACTGTGCTGACCATTGGGTCATTCCATTCCAGTATGTGCATCCACACTATGCTGAAACACACAACAAACTACTGCCATGCAAACCACAATTCCACACCTATCGATCGTGTTCGCCCGCGTCCGAAGGCAAATGGGCCCGGGTGGCCGACACCCCGACACAAGCACTATGCTGACCATTGGGTCATTCCATTTCGGTACGTGTATCGACACTAGGATGAATCACAAATCGGTACTGGTATCACCCAAAGCACAATTCGACACCTATCGGCCGCGTCCACGCGCGCCTGAAGATAAATGGGCCCGGGCTTCAGATGCCCGGATGCCCAAGGCCCCGACACAAGAACTACGCTGACCATTGGGTCATTCTGTTCTAGTATGTGCAAAAAATAATCCACCAAGTGTGGACTACACTAGGCTGAAACACAAACAATACTGCTACCATGCAAACCATAATTCCACACCTATCGGCTGCATCCACTCGTGTCCAAAGGCAAATGGGCTCGACCTTCAGATGGTTGGGTGCCTGAGGCCCCCGGCACAAGCACTACGCTAATCATTGGGTCATTCCATTCCGTTATGTGCATCCACACTAGGTTGAAACACAAAACAATACTGCTATAATGAAACCACACTTCCACACCTATCGGTCGCATCTGCTCGGGTCTGAAGGCTAACGGGCCCGGGCTTTGGATGGCCGGGTGTGCAATGCCTCCGAAACAAGCACTACATTGACAATTGGGTCATTCCATTCCGGTATGTGCATCCACACTAGGATGAAACACAAATCGGTATTGGTATCACGCGAACCACATTTCAACACCTATCGGGTGCGTCCACGCACGTTCGAAGATAAATGGGCCCGAGCTTTGGATTGCTTGGTGCCTGATGCCCCCGACACAAGCACTATACTGACCATTGGCTCATTCTATCTCAGTATGTGCATCCACACTAGGCTGAAACACACAACGGTACTGATCCCATGCAAACCACACCTCCATACTTGATGGCCGCGTTGGCCCGTATCCAAAGGCAAATGGGCCCGGGGTTCGGGTGGTCCGATCCCTGAGGACCCCCGACACATGCTCTATAATGACCATTGGCTGATTCCATCTCGATGTGTGCACAAAATAATCCACCAAATGAGCACTACACTAGGTCGAAACATATAAGGTACTGATCCCTTGCAAACCACCCATCCACACCTATCGGTCGCGTCCATCCATGTCCGAAGGAAAATGGACCCGGGCTTCAAATGGCCAGGTACCCGAGGCCCCTGACACAAACACTATAATGACCACTGGGTCATTTCATCTCGTTAAGTGCACAAAATAATCCACCCAATGTGGACTACACTAAGCTTAAAAACACAACAATACTAAACCACACATCCACACCTATCGTACGCATCCACCTGCATCCAAAGCCAAATGGGCCCAGAGTTCGGGTGGCCCGGTCCCTGAGGCCCCCGGCACGTGCACTATAATGAACATTGGGTCAATCCATCTCGGTATGTGCATTAAATAATCCACCAAACACTAATTTTGATTTCGTTGTTGTTGACTTGTTATTAAGTCCTACATATGGATGTATGTATTTAGGAAGATAAATCATTTATGGTGGAAGTGGATAAACGCATTAACATGACAAATAAAGACTAATCAGATAAAAATATGGTAAATGTCAGACATGGGAGATTTATGAAAGAAAGTACTTTTACAAAAACAAGTTTACGTAAACAGATTACAGGCAAAATATTTGATCCAACATAAACATATGGTCATTTAGACACAGTCCGATCTCATTAATGGTGACCACTTCCATCATTTCGTGTACCAATATTCTGCAAGCGTATTGTAAAAACTCACGTCTCAATGCTAGATATGCTGTCCTCACGTCCTCTAGTTCGGCCTCCCGTTCAAGGCAAATACGTTGGTACTCCGACGGTGTGATCATAGATATTGGATGGCAACTCAGGCAGCCATTTCAATGGATGCATCGGGAGCATCGGTTGTGTCCCCATAGAAGCTTCTCACATCACCTCACTGAATCACAGTAACCACTGCGTAAAATTTGTTGCCCAAAGTATTTATGGTAAATCTTGGAGGTGGGAGGTGGCAAGCAGCCACAGTTCGCCTCAGGATATCAAGTAATGATACTTGGACCTCATAGGGTTCCTCCATTCAAAACTACAAAACAAAACAATATAAAAAAATTCTAAGAACATGTAAAAAGTGAGAGAAAATTGATACCTAACAAAAATGATATTAGTTTCATTAATAACTTAGAAAACAGGGGAAAAAATTCTTGCTGTTGCTCAGTTGCATAGAATAATAAAGATGACAAAAGAGAGAAAATGGAAAGAATGACAGCGAAGGAAGAAACAAAGAGAGTTAGAATCTTACATTGTGTGAACAAAACTCAACCCGAAAAATAGGGCCCGGTTGAAGGTTGGGTTAGTGTTGGGTGTTCATACTTCATAATGCTAAACCAATATATATATATATATATATATATATATATATATATCCAGTCAGGTTGGGTTAAACATAAACAGTTACAGACAGTTGATGCTTTGAACAATCTGAGCCAAGAGGACAACGATAAAGTATGGTTACAACTATGGTATACTATACTATAATGTCTTCGTGCCATGCATGATCTGTTGCACTTGTATGAAGATGATAATGTTTATTTTTACACAATGAATTTATAAATTTTGTAGGTCATGGGTAGGGTTAGGGTTTCACAATTCAAACCCAACCCAACTTGTAATGGGTAGACTCCCCGCCATTGATAGAGATCCCATTCTGGGCCTACTATTTATCAGAGGGTTCCTCTTCCTCAGTGTGAAGAACAGTGTTCAATTGCTTGTTGGCTTAGAAGAAAATTTGATATTTAGCTGTTCAATATCTTGAGCTAGTGAATAATAAGTTCAAATATGGACTACTCAGTTATAGGTAATAAAAGCCCACTTGTACACATTTAAGTTTTTATTTTCCAGACTCAACGTCAAGGAGCCGGAGCTGTTTCAAAGAATTACACTAAGCTGATGAAAATATAATCTAGCAAAAACACTAGAGGAAAAACAAAAAAAAAAAAACAAAAGAGGAACAAGAAAAGAGAAAAAGAACAAAAAGGCAATGAAAAATTCCCGTGTCGATGACAAAATAGACTACAACATGCAATCTGTGAAAACAACCACAAACTTGACCACCTCAGAGAGCCATGGAAGCTTTAACGAGTAAGCATTAAGATAAGCCACCGACACTTTCAGACCAAGTAAGCAAGCTGTGGAATTGCTAATGTAAAAGCTAATCCATAAAGACTGCTCCAATTCTATACTATAAAATACAACATGGTGATTTGGCACTCACTGGTAGGTCGTGACATTGGAGGGCCTCTGGGATGTCCTTGATTACCCCTCCCTCTTCCCCTTCCCACAGCAGTTTGGGGAGGTGGAGCAAGTCTAGGTGTAATCTGTTCACTCTTGGCAGAAACGAATATGGAGCTAAGATCTGTAGCTTTTGTTTCAGTATTTGAACCTATCAAAGAACTCCCTTGATTAGATTTCAAGAATCCAATGGAGTTTTGGAGGTTGAGCCCCCCACTATACAGACTGTTGATATTTGACATGTTACTCCCCTGGTTGTCTTGGAAGCTCGTTGGAACTATGCATGTTGAGAGTGTTGAAACCACTACTGTTCTGATTACTGGCATTTACAGAGGTCCCCTGTTTTGATACTCCAATGGGCTTGCTATTGGCTCCAATGCTGTTCTGACCAACTGTGTTCAACTTATTGGCAGAAGACCCCAAACCACCTACCGAGTTACTAGGGCGTGGGGACCAATCAGCAAAAGGATCTATATCATCAAAATTAGTGGTGGATGCACCCGAGTTCTGTTTCTATTTCTCACTGTCACCTAATTGAGGGGCTAGATCGGAAAATGGGCGAGGAGGCCATTTTATATCAACTGCAGGGCATGACAGAGCAGTTTGCTGGGTAGATGCTGATGTCATCAACTGCCCTGCTGTAGTAGTAACTGTTGTTGGCTGTGAAACTGGCACCATTGGTGTGGATGATACACTAGCTGTGGAAGGCTGGAGGGGATTTGTAGGTCCCTTTGTTATGGGACCCCAATCATCATCCCATGCTGAGCCACTCTTTTTTGAAGAGAGGGTACCACTTGGTTTACTTAGTGGTTGAGGCTGAAACCCATTGGCTGCAGGTGTTATCTTTACTTCTGGAGTGCCAGCATCAGTTACAGTTACACCTCGTTTTTCTTCTATTTTCCTGCAATTGGAAAAGCATACAACCAGCTCAACAACCTTGGCTACAGAGATGTATAGAAAATGTCAAGGATGAAGTAACATAATTATACCTGAGTATATCTTTAACAAAAAGCATGTATTTAGCAAATTGTTGGACATTCAATTGCTGGGCAATGATTAATGGCATAAGAAGTGGAAGAACATGCTCTGCAACAAATTCCACGCCATACTGAACAAATAGTAAAATAATAAGCTGTTATTCTACAATAACCATGCATCTTTACTTCATACTTAAGCCATGACAAAGCTATGTCAAACAAGTATTTAAAATACCAAGAACAATTTTATGCTTCACAAATAGATTTAGCAAATAAGAAAACAATACCTGCTTGAGAATTGAATTTGAAACCCCCAAGGTACACATGAGTGTTGGGGCTGAATGATCAACAGCCGTACAACGTTGAATCGTTTGTAAGATATCTAAAATAGCATGTTTATCAAGAATTTGGATCATATCACCAAGGCATAGCAAAGCATTCACTCTCACCTGCCAATGGAGGCATCTCGATGGTTCAGATATTTAATTTTTCTGCCTATGTGTATCAGTATGCAGAAATATATCCACAAAGCAGTTGGCAATTAGTAAATAACAATATTGTATATGCTAACCAATAAATATTTTCATTGCAAACCAGACTAGCAGAATAAAGATCAATCCATTGCTGGCATTTTTCGTAGATTGGGGACTTCTCCATGCAAAGCTATGTATTTGTTCAACTGGACAGATGAAAAAAGATTTCTATGTATCTTCCTAGCGTTTCCCATGTCATTTTAAAAGTGTTGATGGTTCAGGAGTTAGATCTCAATTGATTTTACAACCAACTTGCTGTCCATAGAGTTTGATCTCCACTCTTAACATTTTACAGAGCAATGATTGCAATAAATGAGGGATAATTTGGGCACATTACCATTGAAAAAGACACATGGCTCCCTGTTTATTTATCTATTTACTTGTTTATTTGTTTATTTTGAAGGATAACATTTGATACATAGGAGTGCTTTTGTCTTCGTCAAGATGTATTTTGGACTGGTTATTAGGGGTGTTCCCCTCATGATGGGATATGCTCAAATCACTCCCCTAATATATAGTGTTGAGGTTCAACAATATCCCATTGCTTTGCTCTGGACTACAATAACAGAACCATATTTCAAGGTGATGCATGAAGCAAAAAAAAAAAATCAAAGTGATGCACTTTTTGAAGTTGTCTGATGATAGTGATCCAAACAAGGTTGAAGTTGTTTAATTCAGGCATGGAACCTGAAGCAGAAAATAGGAGTTTGCATGTGAGAGAAAGGGGGGAAAAGGAAAAGATAGAATATGATGGAACTGTTGATAATAACATAAATGTAAATGGCCCATTTAGGCCCATTAAACTAGTGTATAACCGGGGACCTCGCAAGATGGCCCATTATGGCTAAAGAGGGGTAACCAACATCTATAAATAGTCCATGAAACAATGAGAAAGGCATCAAGCCATTTCAGAGTCTCTCTCTCTCTTTCTCTCTCTCTCTCTCCCTCTCTCTCTATTTTCTGATTTCAGGAGGCAGAGTCTCCCTCGAAGAAGACTCCTGTGGTGATCAGTTGTATGCTAAAAGGTCGAAATGTGATTTTGGACAGTCGCAAATTCACTATTTGGGACACATTGTCACAGCCGGCACAATCAGAGCTGATCCAGACAAGATAAATTGTATGTTGCAGTGGCCCAACCCCACAACTGTCAAGGATCTTAGGGGACTTTTGGGTCTTACTGGGTATTACAGGCGGTTCATTAAGGGGTATGGCACTATGACGGCCCCACTAACAAACTTGCTCAAGAAGAATGCCTTCCAGTGGTCGGAAGAAGCAGAGAATGCCTTCACGACACTGAAGATGGCCCTTACAACCCCCCCCCCCCCATCTTGTCCCTGCCAGATTTTTCAAAACCGTTTGTAGTAGAATGAGATGCATCAGGAAAGGGCGTAGGGGCCGTTACAAGACAAAAAGCCCATTGCCTATTTCAGCAAGGTTCTCTCACCACTGGCCCATGGGAAATCCACGTATGAAAAGGAGTAAATGGCGGTTGTGTTGGCTGTGCAAAAATGGAGGGGGTACTTGCTGGGTCGAGCTTTCACCATTCGCTCCGACCAAAGAAGCTTACGATATCTAATAGAACAACCGGTTCTGAATGAGATACAACTGAAGTGGCTATATAAGTTGCTAGGCTTTGACTTCACAATAGAGTACAAAACAGGTCCGTCCAATCTGGTTGCGGATGCTTTGTCAAGGCAACATGAGTGCTGTCAGATGGTAGCTTCTAGGCTCACTTATCCATTTATGAGTCAGCTGAGGGAGGAAGCCCCTAATGATGCTAGTCTCACTGAGATCAGATGTACAAGGGCAGAATGGTGCTGCCAGGTAACTCAACCCACATTCTGGCCCTCTTAGAGCTTTTTCACACTTCTCAGTGGGTGGCCATTCTGGCATCCTACGAACATATCGTAGGATATCCTCTCATTTTTATTGGGTGGGGATGAAGAGACAGATTCGGGAGTATGTTGCCATGTGTGCAATATGTCAGCGGCAAAAATATGACAATCAGTCCCCGGCTGGGCTGTTACAGCCTATACTGCTCCCGGAACAAGTTTGGGATGAGGTAACTATGGATTTCATTACTGGTCTACCTCCTTCCAGCGGAAAGACAGTCATTGTTGTTTTTGTGGATCGGCTGTCTAAGTATGCGCATTTTGCACCACTATCCCATCCATACACTGCAGCACAAGTGGCCAAAATTTTTGTCCAGGAGGTCTCCCGTTTTCATGGCACACCCAAGGCAATTATCTCTGATCGGGACTCAGCTTTCATGAGCCGTTTCTGGGGTGAATACTTCCGGGTGCAAGGAACGAAACTCCATCATTCCACCAGCTATCATCCACAGTCCGATGGACAGACAGAGGTGGTGAATCGTTCCCTTGAGACCTACCTTCGGTGCTTTACTAGTGATTACCCCAGGAAGTGGGCCAAGTGGCTGTCGTGAGCGGAATACTGGTAATAACACCTCTTTTCATGTTTCAATTGGCATCTCACCTTTTCATGCTCTGTATGGAAGGGAACCACCCTACCTACTACCCTATGAGAAGGGATCCACAGCTTTGGCTGAAGTACATGCACATCTAACAGACAGAGATGCAGTCCTTAAGGACTTAAAGGCCAACTTGCTAAAGGCACAACAACAAATGAAGGCCTACTATGATAAGAAACATCGAGATGTTCAGTTCGAGGTAGGAGACTGGGTTTATTTGAAGCTAAGGCCCTACAGGCAGAGTAGCTTGGCTAAAAGGTCCTCTCAAAAATTGGCTCCCAGATTTTATGGTCCATTCCGTATCGTAACCAGGGTGGGAAAGGTGGCTTATAAGTTAGACCTCCCTAGCTCTTCCAAGATGCACCCCACATTTCATGTATCCCTATTGAAGAAACACTTAGGGCCAGTCCCTTCGGTTTCAGCTTGCTTACCAGAATTTTCTGAGGAGGGGGTTCTACAGACACAGACAGATCATATTGCTGACTTCAGGTGGGTACGAGATGGCAATAAGTCAGTTCAGCAAGCCTTGGTGGTATGGAAACACCTCCCACCGGAAGACGCCACATGGGAAGACTACTGTCAGCTGCAGCAACGCTACCCCAGCATTAACCTTGAGGACAAGGTTGCTATAAAGGGGGGAGGATTTGATGGAACTGTTGATAATAACAGAAATGTAAATGGCCCATTTAGGCCCATTAAACTAGTGTATAACCAGGGACCTCGCAAGATGGCCCATTATGGCTAAAGAGGGGTGACCAACATCTATAAATAGTCCATGAAACAATGAGAAAGGCATCGAGTCATTTCAGAGTCTCTCTCTCTCTCTCCCCCTCCCTCTCTCTCTATTTTCTGATTTCAGGAGGCAGAGTCTCCCTCGAAGAAGACTCCTGTGGTGAGCAGGCTCTCATCAGAATATGGGTAAACCAAAAAGCAAGTGACCAACGACAAATTGAAGGGGCTAGAAAGGACTAGGGGTAAAGCAAAAAGGATATGGGTAGTAGTAAGGAATGATTCAAGTGTGAAAAAATTTAACAATGGATATAGCATTAAAAAGAATGCAATAGCAAAACAGGATTCATGTAGCCAACACCACATAGTTGGGATAAGGCTTGGATGATGATGACGACCTTATATAGTGGCTCACTGTACATGACATCTCCTGTACATGTTTTGTTATAGAACTTAAATGAAACACATTATCTTTTTGCTCAAAAAACAAACTGAACATATAGTTGGGACAAGGCTTAGATGATGATGGATCTGAAAAATGTAGGAAATATCATATAATATACTTCTTATTTATTTCTTTCATTTGATGTACTCTAATAAATTCGTTGTTATTGATCAATAAAAAATCAAAAAAACTGGACTAGAAGTGGCAGAGAACAGAAATACTAATTATAATAAAAACCTACCTAAATTAATTAATTATATATATTTTGGATGTCCATTAACTTATATCCTTATCATACTAAACCAAATACAATTTTAAAACTAAATATATGAGTGACAGCATTCACAATTAATACAAACTAAATTGTCACCTTCTAAAACAACAACGAACATTTCCAATAATCCCCATTCACCTATGCATCATTACTGGGTATCACACACTTGATGACTGATACAAACTCCATAGAAAAGCATCATTAAAAGAAGAAAAAAAGAGAAGCAAGATAAATTCAAGGATATGGAATGTGAAGTCAAACCTACTAATCTATGACAAGTTATCCTTCACTTCTAGTTGGAAGTTAAAACTGAATGAGGAGATGAATGCAACACATGACACAGATGCATGAAACAAACATCCCAAACATACCGCAGCCACTGTCGTTTTAAGTGCCAAGCCATGAACACGAGGTAAAATTGCTTGCTTCACTAGCTGCCAAAAAGAAAAAGGAGCAGAAAAAATAAAGTTTATAAGGCTTCACATATTAAAATGTATCAACCATCAAATAAGCATCAACAACAAAGAACCCGAACTTGTCACTATTTTAAATTAGTTTCTAGAGTAGGGAAAAGAAACTTAAACCAACCCCCTTGTTATCTTACTCAAGAACACTAGTCAAGCTAAAGACATGACCCATTTTTAGATCTAGGTGGTAGTTCAGCACTTCAACCATTCTGGTAAATATTTGAGGGGGGGAGAGAGAGAGAGAGAGAAAGAGGAGATATATATAGAGAGAGAGAGAGAGAGTGATGACTTAACCAGTTGCCTGTGATTTAATTGCTTCTGGTGGTGGTGTGGACGACAAACACAAGCATGCTTTCTTTTCTTCTTCTCTTCCCCTGCTGCCAGCAGAAACAACATCCCCTATCTTGTTTCTTTGTTTGTCAAATCCCCCCTTCACAATTCTTTTTCCTGTTTCAATTTTTTATTTCTTTTCATCTGATATTTAATTACTAATTATATGGATTTGGTCAGACCTGACCCTTTGAATGGTTGAACTGAACAGTTCAACCGTTTCAACCAGCTGGGTCACAGCTCTTTGACTAAGTAAACATTTTTTTTCTATACAATGGATCTAATGACGGACTGAACTGCCTCAGACTCCAGATGATGGGTTGAATGGTCAGACAGCCAAGTCAATGACTTGTTGAATACCTTGTTACCAGCTAGAGGATTAGCTCCTGGCACAAGCTCAACAAAATAATCATTTCTCTCCTCAGTTTAGATTTTAGTTCAAAACCTTACTCCTTAGGGAACTCAAACCTTGATGCTCCATAATGAAAGCCTCTATTTCTTGTCGAATATTCTATTCCCTCCTTGGGTTGCTCCTAAAGCGTCCAAATATGTGGCCTCCACTCCTTCAGGGATCCTACCATATAGAGGACTCCAGTCACAACATTTGCTTTCTCCATACTCACTATGAATATCAAGCATAGATACCTTCATCTGTGATGGAAATACTCCAACGCATGTGTTACCTTCATGACATTTATAGAAATCTGAGGCAATATGGCACATTAGTTGTCAAGGCGTGACCTAGGTGACTAGGTGCCCTTGGCTGGGCACCTAACCCAAATGCCTTGCTTTATAGCAACTGGGTGCCTGTCTAAGCGACTAGGCACCTGCCTAGGCGACAAAAATGACAAGGCGGGTGCCTTATTATAATATCATCTATATTTCTACATCTTATTAACATGTGTGTTAATACCTTATATTATACACTGTATATATTGTTGAGAATTCTATTGTTATTTGTTTGTTTAGTTTATTTATTTTCTGTTAGTATGTTCAAAACACAGTCCTTTAGTTAAAAGTTGTTTAAATAGTTTTGCTTAAATTTGTTAGTAGCAGCCAACCTATCAAGGGTAGGGTATATGTGGCATTGCACTCATTTTAAGAGGAAAGAAGAGGCTCAAACAGGAAGGAATTCATTCACATCTCTCAATCTGGGGGCCGATTCCCTCGAAAGAACCCTGAGTTAGGCATATTCCTAACAGTCTGGTATTAGAGCTTGGATGCCAAATACCTGTGCTACATTCATGGAGGCAAGAGTTGATCAGGTAGAGGTTGAGCTCCACCAAGTCTCCGACGATGTGAGAGAAATAAAAGAAACCATGACAGTCATACTGTGCCGTCTCAAATAGGATATGCTAGAAAAACACAAAGGCGGCGATCAAGAAGGGGGCAGCCAAGGAAGCAAACAACGAGGGAGTTTGAGCATCGACAAGAACATCAAGTTACTCTTTCCAGTGTTCTCTAGAGGTGACCCAATTGCTTGGATTTGTCAGAATTGTTAGTAGTTAACAAGGGCAGTATTGACTTTTTCATGTTACTCTTTCTCTCTTATATCTGCTGTATTTTTCCTAAGGGTATTGTAGTCATTTCAGCCTTAATAGAATGTTAATACAACTTGGGTCGACAGTAAGGAGAATGGAACAGATTTCTCCTTTCTAGTCTTCCCTCTTTTCCTCTCATTTTCTTCTCTTTCTCTTCCCTTTCTCTTCTTATCTTCTATTCTTTTCTTCATATTTTCTTACTTTATTAAAGTTGGAACATGGTATCAGAGCCTTGAGGTCGACTGTACTATTCACGTCTCAACTTTTTGTACCCTAGGAAAAGAGAATATTCTCTATTCTTTGTTGGAAAGGAAAAGGACTTAAGAGGACTGATCGCCCACTTTGAAAAGAGGCTTTAATGCCTCAAGTTGCAGTGTTGTGTGAGTTGGTGGTGCTTTTCTAAAAGCCCTCTATTCGGCAGTTCAAAGAGGGCAGTTTTGTGATGTTTCAAGTTGTGAGGTAGGTGCTCCTCAATGTGTGGTGATTTTGTAGCGGTTTGTGTTGTGGTGACACCTTGTGGTAAATATGCAATCTTTCCCAAGTGTTTCTAAAGTAGAGGGCTGATGATTCTTGGTGTTTTTCCTAAAGAAAAAGGTGTGTTACAGTAGTTGCATACCAGCTGTTTGACAGTTTGCCTACGTGACAAATCAGTGATCTCAATTAACTACAGTAAAACTCAATGGTACTAATTATATCCCATGGGCCAAGTCAGTTGAGGTATCTCTCATTGCAAGAGGCAAGTTGAAGTACATCAAGGAGGGTCCATTGAAAAGTGAATTAGAAGGGTACAAGAGAATGCCCAAATTATGACATCACTTTTGGAATAGTATGGAAAATCACATTAGTGTAAACCTTATGTTTCTAGACACGGCCAAGGAGATTTGGGACCATGCCAAGCAATTGTACTTTGGACAAGACAATATCACAAGAATTACCAATTGTACCAAGACTATTTTTCTCTTCAACAAGGGGATAAAAGTGTAGAAGAATACTATGCTTCTTCTGTTGCAAAACAAGTTATATGCCAAAGAGTCCAAATGTGCTTTTGGACAATCAAGGGTTCATTATTTGGGACACGTAGTTGAAAATGGCACAATGATGGTTGACCCAAGAAAAAGTAGACTGTATACAACAATGGCCACAACTAACCACTGTTAAGGATCTATGAGCATTCCTAGGGTTGACAGGATTCTACCGCCAGTTTATTAAAGGTTATGGACAGATTGCAGCCCCACTAACAACCTTGCTCAAAAAGAACTCTTTCAGCTGGTCTGGCCAGGCCCATGATGCATTTAAAGCCCTCAAGTCAGTCGTTTCCTCACCGCCTGCTCTAACACTTCTGGATTTCAACAAAGCATTTGTAGTAGAATGTGATGCCTCAGGTCTTGGGGTGGAAGCAGCACTATGCAAGATGGACAACCTATTATGTATAATTCATTTCCGCTAATGCCACAAGCAATTAAACAGCCTAAGCTCCCAAAATTCTCCATGGATATGGAGTTGTAGACAGAACCATTACGTATAATTGATTTCCGTTGGGTTAAAAATGGCACCCATGTGATACCAGAAGCATTAGTGGTATGGACTCAACCAAGGATCAAGATTTCAATACGATACGCACCATATCAGGCATATCGTATTGTATCTTTGGGGTTCCGAGACACCTATTGACAGGTGTTTCGGGAACCCTCTTTTTTTAATAAAAAATATACATAAAACCTCCTCAAAAACCAATTTTTGAAAAAAAAATAATAAAAGTGCATGCTTTTAGTACCAATGCACCTCTTCCGATACACAGGGGCATATCGATACTTTGAACCTCGGACTCAACTACCGGAGGAGGATCCTACATGGGAGCCATACCTACACCTGCAAGTTTCCTCACATTGACCTTGAGGAGCTCACAGAGAACCCAGGCCATTATATGGGAATAGACAACCGGTGCATGAAGTATACAAGAGGACACATCGGCATATAAATAGGTCAAGTGGTTAGAAGGATGTAAGCCTTGTAATAGTCTCTCTCTCTCTCTCTCTCTCTCTCTCTCTTCTTCTTCTTCTCAGTCTAGAGCCGGCTCCCTTGAAAGAACCCTGAGGCAGATTCCTAACACTGGATCTGTTACAATCTGTGCAACTTCACCCACCTCAAGTGCGTCATCCTGATTCTTGTAGTTGGTTGTGGGAGAAAATAATGGTAGGTTCTCTGTAAAATCTTTCTATAGAAGTATGTGCCAAGATTGACAATTTCTCAGTGAACAGAATCTAGCATAGTGGGGTGCCATCCAAAATTGTTTTTCCTTGACTGCAGCTCTGGAAGAATGTTTAACTTGGGATAAATTACTGCATAGGAGAATGACATTGGACCAGCAGGGGTGTGTCTTTTTCAGAAGATTTGGAAACTTCCAATCATTTATTCTTTCACTGCCCAAATGCTGTCAAAATTTGGACTGTGCTTTTTGAATACATTTGGCTCAGCTGGCTGCTTTCAACAGTCTATTAAAGTTTTTTACAAAGCTTGCAGATTAAAGTGTTGATAGTAGGGACAAAACTGTATGGAGAATGCTTCCCCATGGCTGCTTTTTGGTCTATATGGGAGGAAAGGAACTTGTGTTTTTGAAAACATCTATGCTGATAGTGATGTGCTAAGGGCAGTCCAATGCACGAGGCTCCCACCAATGCAGGATCTAGGGAGGGACAGATGTACGTAACCTTACCCCTGCACATACACAGAGGCTGTTTCTAAGCTGATAGTGGTGTGCTCCTGAACAGAATTAAAGGCAGGCTTTGTTCATAGTAAGCTGCTCATAAGGATTTCAGGGGGTTGCTATAGATATTCTTCTTTCTCGTTAATTTCTTGCTAGCAAGTTGTATAGATATATACTCATGGGATGTAAAAGGCCTACAAGTGCATCTCATTTTGTTTAAGGATAAAAAGGAAATTTTATTAAACTGAAAATAAAGGCAGTACATCTCAAAATGATGGTTGTCAAGTTGACAAACCAAATACAGATCAGATCAAACTGTGAAAGAATCAAAATTACAAGGATTCAACTCCAGAGTACCCCATAAATTCTCTAACAGATCAAAATTACAATGTTTTTTCCTTGTCCTTGAAAACCCTTCTGCTTCTTTCTTTCCAGATGGACCAGCATACTGTGA
Source organism: Nelumbo nucifera (assembly GCF_055504915.1). NCBI lineage: Eukaryota > Viridiplantae > Streptophyta > Magnoliopsida > Proteales > Nelumbonaceae > Nelumbo > Nelumbo nucifera. The sequence continues at coordinate 99,959,836 of NC_142651.1, forward strand.
ATGGGATATAGCTCCACAGAATTTAAGCTTTCTTACTTCCTCTGATCTTCGGCCATTTGGAGAAAATCTCTGATGGAACCAAAGGATGAAATGCATTCTCTCCAAACAGGTAGGAGAAGAACTTCCAAATAGAATTTGCCACACTACATGAGAAGAACAAATGCAGAACTGTTTCTTCCTCCCGGTTGCACATATAACAGCAGTTGTTAACTGTAAGCCTCTGGATTTCAAGTGATCTGAGGTTAGGATACTGTCATGTGCCACCAGCAGTTCGCTACAAATGCGTCTCATTTTGTTTTATATATTTTTTTATCAGAATGAACAGATTTATTAATAATTGAGTTAATGATTACAATTACAAACAGAGCTGAGACTGAAGACCCACCCATCCATATGTTGTATTTAACCTTCTATAATGCTGCCCAGAAATATTGTTCCCTATGGACCCCTTGTTTAGCCAAGGAATCTGCCATCCCATTAGCGGTTCTCTTAACCCATCTGAATGTTGCACCAACTTCCCTTGCTAGCTTCTCAATTTCCCTTGAAATTTTCCTACAAATCCAAGTTACTGAGTTGTTTCTGCACATCCAAGAGATGACCATATTCAAGTCCCCCTCCTACATGCTGCAGTTCAATTTGCTTAGCTAACCTTAGGCCTTGTAGTAATGCCAATACTTCAGCCTTCAAGGAATCAGCATAACCAATTGATCCTGAAAATGAAGCCACCACCTTGCCTTGTGCATTCCTAAATACACCCCCAATCCCTGATGGTCCCAGATTTCCAATTGAGCTTCCATCAAAATTCCTCTTTACCCTATTATTTCCTGAAGGCTTCCACTCCATTATAATTCTCTTTAATTGTGAAGGAACTTGCCACTTATCCCCATGCCCACAATATGTCATCCATGGAGTACTCCTTGAAGGCCTCTATTATAACATCAGGCCTTGTAGCTAACCTCATTTTGTTTTATACTATTAATACAATACCTTACTTAAAAAAAAAAAGGTCTCTGCAATGTTTTTAAGACCAAATCCATATTAATTTTGAAGGCATGGCCGTTCATAATTTTTATAGATTAAGGAGCACTTGACAGGTTAAGAGAATTAAAACAAGTCAAAAACCACTGACCAGGGGACCCTGGCCTACACTGAATTTCATGGTTTAGCTTGGTCTGGTTTCTCAAACATTGGATTTTGAATTACCAACAGAATACAGTTTCCAAGCATTTACTTTTCAAGGGGAAAATCACTTTCTTTAAATCATAAATATGTAAGCAGAGGTGTTTGGGAAGAAAGAGACAACAGGACCTTTGAAAATAAAACCAGGAACACCAAAGATCTTATCTCTCATATTTTTTTATGCAACATTTGGGCTCTTAATTCTTAAGTTTTCAAAGGTATTTCTTTCAATGATCTTCAGAGAAATTTAGCAGATGTCCTCCTGAGAGTGGTTTAACTCATACACTTTGTACTAGGGAGGAGGGACTGATAACTCTAAGCTTCAATGGTAGTGCTCAAGGATCCACAGGTCAAGCAGGAATTGGAGGAGTAATCCGTGTGAGAGGGGGGGACATCTATTGGGCTTTTAGTGGTCCGATTGGGAGATGGCACTACCAAGGCAGAGATCTTAGCTGCTCTCACAGGTCTTCGAGGCTTGCTCATCTGCTGACTGAGGCTAGAGATATTTTGGATTCTCTGAATGTGAAGCTGATCTGGATCCCTAGGGAACTAAACTCCGTAGCTGACAGCTTAGCCAAATCTGGAGTTCATAGAGAATCTCTTAAGGCTTCTGTACTGTACATCTTTTTTTTATCGGTAAAAAAGATTTCATTATAAATTTAGAAAGATTACAGAAATGAGTAGCCTCAGCTACCCCACTAGAAGTTAGAGTTTGCCAACTATCGACTTTTAATTATCCAGCCTCACAACTAAGCCCAGAAACAACGTTCCCTGTTAACCCCCTGTTTTGCTAGCTGATCTGCAAAGCCATTTGCCGCTCTTGGAGTCCACTGTATTAACCAACTGCATGTCTTTGGAAAAGCATTTAAACTTCTTAATTTCATTTCTATAGAGCCAAGGAGTCTGTTCATTTTGTTTTAACCAGCTCATGACCACTTTGGAACTGCCTTCCACAACCAGTTTTCTCACTTCCAACTCCACAGCCTTTTGTATCCCAAAAACCACTGCCTTTAGTTCAGCTGTAGTGGAGTCTCCCCTTCCAATAGGGCCTGAGTGAGAACATCCCCACCACAGCCCCTTTGTCATTTCTTATCACCTCTCCAATTCCAGATATTCCTGGGTTGCCAAAACTACTTCCATCAAAGTTTAATTTGAGGAAACCAAAATCAGGGGGATCCCACTCTCTTAAAACCTTCTTTTTAGTTGATGAAGAGGAAGCTACTGTCCTCCAACTTCTGAAGATATCATCCACAGTAAAATCCGAGAACAATCCCACAGATTTTACCCAAGAAATCACCTTTATCATGATCCCTTCTATCAGCACTTCCTTGCATCTTTGCTTTTCTTCAAAGATTCTCAGATTTCTTTCCTCCCATATCACCCAAAGCACTGCTGCCGAGTGCATCTCCATAGCATTCTACCTCTTCTGTACTGTACATCTTCTCATGTTCCTGTTCTTTAAATAAAATTTTCAGTTAAGTTTTCTAAAAAAATCATAAATATGTAAAGGGAACTAAAAGAACCAAAAAGAAGAAAAAAATTGAGGACTAGTTAAAAAAATAAAATAAAAATAAAGGATACAAAAATTGAAGATATCACTTTGACAGATGGAGTATTATCACCCTTGAATCTCAATATACTTAGGTAACAAAATTGAATCAAGATTCACAAGTAAAATAATTGAAAAATAAATTTGGTCTGAGCTTCAAGAACTTTTTATTCTACCCATTTCCTTTTCCATGCTGAAACATCTCACAAATATTCCCAGAGTTAAAGACGTGCAACTCCAACAAGGTATTATAATGGCCCTGCTCTATTTCCTCCTCTCTCACCTGATGAAGAAGTAGGAGTTCAATTATGAAATCCTCCCAATCAACATTACCTCCTTTTGATTGTTTGCATTGTTGCTTCCTAGCTTCCAAGTCTTCTAGAAGGCAACTATCCTTCTTTTCACCTGAAACAGTGCTGGGAGGTCGCATAATCTCATCAATTCGCAGCTTAGCTGCATCTATCTTTTCTCTCCTCCTTTTGCATGCCAAACTACCAGTAACAAAAGATGGAGGCAAGGCATTAAACCCCACATTCTTCTCCAAAATCTGTTGAAGTGAGAGCTTTTTGCTCAAATCTGATTTTCCACTCCACCATTCCTTACTTTCTCGATCTTCATATCTCCTCCTATTTTTTTGGTAATCCTCACCATTTTCACCTACATTCTTAAAGTAAGAAGATTCTTTTGAGAACTTTGAATAAATGCCTGCCAAGCATTCCTGTGACAGCTTGAGCTTCTCCACATCATCATAACTCAAACATGGAACTCTATTTCTGTCTTCTAGCTCAAAGTACTGAGAATCATTAGTTACATCTTCCAAATTGAACCAGTCAGGTTCTATACTCTTCCTCTTATTGCCTGGCTTCAATCTTGACTTCATCTCCATATATTGAATCACTAAAGGTGCATTTTTTACTATATTCTTAACTGTCACATCTTTTCCCCATGGTAATTTTTGAGCAACCTTTACTAGAGTCTCTTTGAGCTCTTTATGCCTCTTTTTGGATGTGGCGACTGTTGAATGCACCTCCTTTGCTATATCTTCAATTTCAACATCAACTTCATTTAACTCTGCTACAAATTTCAGGATAGCAGAAACCATAGGAAGAGGCCTCCTTCCTGTTGTCAAGAACCATTTAACTGCACACTGCAGAAGAAACCTTCCCTGTTTAACCATTTTATCCATCACATCCTTTGAAAATCTGGAAAAAGTTGGGCAGGTCCTAATTGCCTGTTCGAAAGAGGTCACAATATCAAATTCAGGCAACTTCAAATCAAGAAAATCGACGGCACGAAAGATCATCCGGCCAAGCTCATAAACATCACAACCAATTACTGAGGCAACCTCTGCAATGGAAAGGGGTCTGCTGTTCTTTCTCATCACAACATATGAACAAGCACCAACAAGAACAAGGAACCACTCTCCGCCACCGAACTCTTCATCAGTAATTTGCTGGATCATTCGTTTTACCTCTGCAGAAGTTGCAGCTGAGAACCCTAGTTTTAAAGCAATATCTTCAATAACCTTATCAGCTTCATAGAGCTTCTTCTCTTTATAACTGTATTCACCACTGGCAGAAGCACCAACACGGACAAAGGTGCCCTGGGGGCCATTGATACCTCCAAAACTTGCTTGGAAATTGTCAAGTTCTTGCACAATACCACAATTCCTACAGACCAAGGTGTCGGTGAACTCATCACGTATGACAGTCTTCTTATTGCAGCTCTTGCAGGTACGGGAGTTCTCCATCCCTGTGCAACCAAATTAAAAGGAAGTTAGAGCTCAGGCATTTCTTTGAATTACTTGTGGGGCTAGCAAAAGTAAGATTTTGAAAATATGCAACAATCTCCCTCTACTCATTGTTTGACGATGATGAAAGATAACTGATTGCAACCGAAAAGCTTCCAAAATATCAATAACATTGGAAGAAAAAAAAAAGATAGTGACTAATTATTAATCTCTAAATCGATAGATTGGCAAGCAAACAAAAGAGAGACTGGAGAAATTCTAACCAGTCAGAACATTAACTACATACAAAAATAGGAGAGAAATCATGCAATCTAGTTAATGTTGATGCTAACAAAGATTTGATCTCATGCTTAATATCATAGTCAAGATCAGATTCATCGAACAGGGACCAATTATAAAACGAAAGGAAGCTGCTTGCTCCAATAAGTGTAGATTACACTGGTGAAACATAGCTTTTGTAAAATACCAAGTCCAAGGGCCAAAAGCATTTTTGTATAGTTAAGTGTAGATTACACTGGTGAAACATAGCTTTTGTAAAATACCAAGTCCAAGGGCCAAAAGCATTTTTGTATAGTTAAGTGTAGATTACACTGGTGAAACATAGTTTCTCCTTTTCCTCTTTTCCTTTTTTATAGGTGAAGATGTTTTTACTAGGTATAGTAGCGGAGAAGCAAGTTTTTTGGTATAAAGATTAAGTAGTGTTTTAAAAGCCCCATATACAAGGACCTTATGTGAGACCATGTACAGTACAAATTCAGCTCTATACATTAAAAGAATTAAAAATAATTGAATCCCATTGGCCACCATTGATTTATCCATCACATAGAGAAAATATTGGACAACTGATCATCTGAAATCCAGAGGTTCCAATATGACTAGCAGATGCTGTCTGTGTGAGGAGCAAGAAGAGAATGCTACTCACTTATTCATCTCATGCAAGTTTTCAAACTTCTTGTGGAAAGTGTTTACAGCTATGTTTGGGGTCTCAGGCTTTCACACAACTTCAACAGCAGAGATTTTCTCTACTTGGCCCTGGCTGAATGGGAGTAAGAAGGTGAAAATGCTATGGAGGTGTATCCCATTTGCAATTTGCCGGAACATTTGGAAGGTGAGGAACAGGACTTTCAAAGACAAAGCTTGCAGCATGGACAAGATGGTTGTAGCCATGGGCAGATCAGTGATAGATTGGCTGCTGATTCTTCCAGATTTCAATCAACTAGAAAAAGAAGACTTTGGTTTTAGGTTAGGAGAGGTCATGGATTATCAGATATGTAATGTGGAGAATGTTCTCTAATTTGAAATTGGGTCTTTGTACTTGAGTGATGGCTTGTCACCTCCTGTTGTAACTTCTTATTCCCATGTTAGAGTTGGCTCATCTGGTAATGATTATGATATTCTTGCAGAAAGTGTAGGCGGGAGGTTGTTCTTTGCTGCAGAAGCCACAAATAAGCAGTATCCAATCAGCATGCATGGTGCTTTCTTGAGTGGTATAAGAGAAGCTTCACGTATTCTTCATGCCACAAGGAATCAACAAAATAATCTCAGGTTGTATGTGCAAAAGAATGTGGGACCATGTGAAGATGTTCTTACAGATCTATTAAAGAAGCCTGATTTAGCATTTGGGAAGTTTTAATTTATACTTTACCCTTCAACTGAAGGACCTACATTTCCGGGGCTTACGAAAGTTATCATATTGGGAAGTCCAGGAGTGGATTTATTGGCAAATATGAGCGGACACGGGTGTCACGGTCTAACACTGGCTTAGCCTTGCTTACGCTTGGCGGGCTTACGTTGAGAGGCACTATCATAAATTGTGCCAGTATGATTTTTGGAAGAAGTCATGTTTCCTATTGGCAGACCACCAAAAGCTTAACGTACTATTTGAGGAAGGGTGGTCGACCTCTTTGGGTGCCTGACCTTGGCACTCCTAGACCAACTTCCCTTGCGGGGCGGCCTTCGTTAATGGCTAGCATGGCTACCAGGGTTCCTCATGGGCACGCTCATGCTCATGGGGACAGTGCATGGACCAGCACTGCGCCAAGCACACTGAAGGGAGGCTTGGCATGCGGGTCTAGCTCAAGCATGTCCCTTCACCTCGCCAACCCCATGTCTAAGCTAATTGAGCTACCCCGTTGCCCATAGCGCACGAGAGTGTTCCAGCCTAGCAGTTGCCTATCATCCTTGGCATACAAGTGTCCCTCCTCATCGACGCCACATTCGCCTCTCATCATGGCCTTCCCCCTTTGGCACGTAAGTGGCGCCTCCCATGGACTGGTCAAGGCCATAGAGAGCCCCGACCATGAGCCTTGAGGTCATGATCCAGTGCCACTGACCTTGGTGAAGCCATCTCATCGGGCAACGCCTAGCCCTTCAACACACATGAGGCTTGTCCTGGCCTACCTTGGCCTAGACATCGCACGGGTTTCTTCCGTTGCAGAACTACCCCCGTGACATGGGGCTAGGCCATGGGGTGGGTGCAAGACAAAGCGGGGATGCCGTGGGCGAGGTAGGTTCAGGTTGAGTAAGGTGGTCGCGAGCGGTGTAGGCCTGAGCTGGGTGGGTGGGTCCGCGGACTACCACGGGCACAGGGCCAGGTTGTAGAACAGGGTTTTGGAAAAGATATTGACTCCATTCAGTACAATTTTTAATATTTGTAGATCTTTAAAGGAGCAAATGGTAAATGGGGTTTCTAGTAACACAAGAAATGCATTGATGAGAGAAAAACCATGGAAGAATACCCAGTTGTTGAGAATGAAGCTAGTGAATTACGAAATACTTAACATCAGAAAGCATGACTACAAGCTACTCATGTGACATAATATAAAGCCTATACAATTCCATGGAGTTCAGTTTCAGCATAAGGTCCATTATAGCCCATTTCCATATCGACTACAGAGAAAATCACGTACAAACCCGATTAATAACCGAAATCCACCTAATTCAGGTTTAATGTGAAAGAATTCTAGACAAACAAACAAGAATGGAAATCACCCAAAACCAATCTAGGTCGAGAGGAAAACAATTGGCAATCAATAAACAGCTATTTGTGTTTATTTAGCTATTTAAGGCCTAAATCAAACATTTACCTGATGAGATTCTTCAAAGTGATGTGTGGAGCTTTGATTGCAGCGCCAATCAAACTACTTCCCGTTATATAAATTCCCCTAAATTTTAATAGAAATTTGTAAGTATTATAGATTCAGAAACAGATAGGGAAAAACTCCAAAATGATTCCAACACACAAATACCAATAAAGAATATAATGGAGAGAAAAAAATTGATCAAATACCTTAAACGATGCTACTTGCTATTAATGGTTACAGGGCCAACGTTGGTGGTCAACCAAGAAAACGAAAAAAAAAAAAAAACAGTAAGAAATATATAAGAAGAAGAAGGTATCGAACTTACCTTCATTGTTAGCTTCGTGCTTTGTGCGCACGCAGAAGGAGAAGAAATGAAGAAGAAGAAGAGGGGAAGATCTTACCTTCACTGAACCGTAGAGAGATCGATTTTACCTTCCACAATGAGATAGGAGAAAGAGACGAGGGTTCAGTCGAGGGTTCAATCGAATCGAATGAAAAAAAAAAGAGGGAAAATTGCACTTTAGTACCTTAAAATTTGGGGGTAGTGTCAAATTAGTACCCGAACTTTCAAACCTGTCACTGCAATACCTAAATTTTCAAAAAGTGTCAAGTTGGTCCCTATCGTTAACCGACCGTCGGTTATCTATTAAAATGTCAAAACTACCCTTCAAAAGAAGATATTGTTCATTGTCTTCTACCTTGAGATTGAACCACAGAAAAGAACATATAACGTATAAACTAATTAAAACAAAAAAAAAACAAAGAGAATAAGAAGGCAATGACCATTAATTCAGCAATGACCATATATATATATATATAGAGAGAGAGAGAGAGAGAAACAGACAGACAGAGAGAGAGAACTTCATGTGTGGGAGCAAGGTTCCATGGGAAGAAACAGGGGAAGTGTTAGTTTACACGTCATATGTTCTTTTCTGTGGTAAAAGACAATGAACAATGTCTTCTTTTGAAGGGTAGTTTTGACATTTCCAACAGATAACTGACAGTCGATTAATGGCAGGGACCAACTTGACACCTTTTGAAAATTTAGGAACTGCAATCAACATTTGAAAGTTTGGGTACTAATTTGACACTACTCCCAAATTTCAAGGTACTAAAGTGCAATTTTCCCTTTTTTTCCATTCGATTCGATTGAACCCTCGACTAAACCCTCGTCTCTTTCTCCAATCTCCTTGTGGAAGGTAAAATCGATCTCTACTATTAAAAGTGAAAATAAGATTGACCTCTCTTCTTCTTCATTTCTTCCTCTTTTGCGCACAAAGCACGAAGCTAACAGTGAAAGTAAGTTTGATACCTTCTTCTTATCTATTTCTTACTCTGTTTTTTTTTTCGTTTTCTTGGTCGACCACCAATCTCGGCCCTGTAACCATTAATAGAAAGTAGCACCATTTAAGGTATTTGATCAATTTTTTTCCCTATCCGTTTCTGAAACTATAATACTTACAAATTTCTATTAAAATTTAGGGGAATTTATATAACGGGAAGTAGTTTGATTGGCGCTACAATCAAATCTCCACACATCACTTCAAAGAATCTCATCAGGTAAATATTTGAATTTAGGCCTTAAATAGCTAAATAAACACAAATAGCTATTTATTGATTGTCGATTGCTTTCCTCTTGAACTAGATTGGTTTTGGGTGATTTCCATTCTTGTTTGTTTGTCTAGAATTCTTTCACATTAAACCTGAATTAGGTGGATTTCAGTCGTTAATTGTGTCTTTACGTGATTTCCTCTGTAGTCGATATGGAAATGGGTTATAATGAACCTTATGCTGAAACTGAACTCATGGAATTGGATAGGCTTTATATTATGTCACATGAGTAGCTTGTAGTCATGCTTTCTGATGTTAAGTATTTCGTAATCCACTAGCTTCATTCTCAACAACTGGGTATTCTTCCATGGTTTTTCTCTCATCAATGCATTTCTTGTGTTAGTAGAAACCCCATTAACCATTTGCTCCTTTGAAGATCTACAGATATAAAATATTGTACTGAATGGAGTCAATATCTTTTCCAAAATCCTTTACGGAGTTTGTTGGACTTGTGATGCTAACTCAGTAGCAAGTTAAATTTATCATTTAGTGCCTCCAATACTCCACAAAAGTAGATATTAAAGTTTGAATGTGATCCTCAATTCTGTTGGTTTTACCTATTCAGTATCTATGAACAAGGGATCCAAGTCTAGCAAGAAAGAATAGGCTTCTATGTGGTGAATTTTGAAGGACTCTTGGAGTTTTGCAAAATAGGGGCATGAATATTTTTCGTGCTGCAAAATACATATTTTTCCCGGAATGAATCCTGCGGCATCAAATGGTTATCCAAACACCCACGTCTCATTCACTTTACCCATTCTTTTTCAAAATCGATAAGAAATGAAGCTAGTGGCAGTGGAGTTCACATATGCCCTCACAGAATGCGGCCCAAAAATGTCCAACAGTACATCCCATTCGTGTATGAGAACATTTCCCAATGACAAGTACAAGAAATGTTCTAAATGCACATTGAGATGTGCATGTAGGGCGCTTTTGGGGCCCGTTCTATGGGGGGCAAATGTGAACTCATGGCAGCGAAAGGAACATGCCTAAGAACTCACCTGGAGTTGGGATTGGCTTCATTGGATGACCCAAGTGAGGTTGAACTGATGGATCTATTGCTGTTGTGGCCGATCCTCTTCCTGGTCAACCGTAAGACAGACGAGGATTTACGAGACTAAACACTTGCCCATGACAAACTATTTCCCCACTCATGTTGATGTTCTTGAGCCTATATCAGTGTTGCAAACGGGTCAAAACCAATCCGGTTTAGAAAATAGACCCGCCACTGTGACCCCAGCGGCCCAGCCTTCGGCACCCGACGTCCATGGCAGACCCTGGACTACAACCTAGCCCTATGCCCGTGGTAGTCCACGGACCCACCCACCCAGCTCAGGCCTACACCGCTCACGACCACCTTACTCAACCTGAACCTACCTCGCCCGCGGAATCCCCGCTTTGTCTCGCACCCACCCCATGGCCTAGCCCCATGTCACGGGGGTAGTTCTGCAACGGAAGAAACCCGTGCGATGTCTAGGTAGGCCAGAACAAGCCTCATGTGTGTTGAAGGGCTAGGTGTTGCCCGATGAGATGGCTTCACCAAGGTCAGTGGCACTAGATCATGACCTCAAGGCTCATGGTCGGGGCTCTCTATGGCCTTGACCAGTCCATGGGAGGCGCCACTTACGTGCCAAAGGGGGAAGGCCATGATGAGAGGCGAATGTGGCGCCGATGAGGAGGGACACCTGTATGCCAAGGATGATAGGCAACCGCTAGGCCGGAACACTCTCATGCGCTATGGGCAACGGGGTAGCTCAATTAGCTTAGACATGGGGTTGGCGAGGTGAAGGGACATGCTTGAGCTAGACCCGCATGCCAAGCCTCCCTTCAATGTGCGTGGCGCAGTGCCGGTCCATGCACTATCCCCATGAGCGTGAGTGTGCCCATGAGGAACCCTGGTAGCCATGCTAGCAATTAACCAAGGCCGCCCCGCAAGGGAAGTTGATCTAGGAGTGCCAAGGTCAGGCACCCAAGGAGGTCAACCACCCTTCCTCAAATAGTACGTTAAGCTTTTGGTGGTCTGCCAATAGGAAACATGACTTCTCCCAATAATCATACTGGCACAATTTATGATAGTGCCTCTCAACGTAAGCCCGCCAAGCGTAGGCAAGGCTAAGCCTGTGTTAGACTGTGACACCCGTGTCCGCTCAGATTTGGATCCACCTCAATGTTGAACATGATCCAATCTAATAGATATTTAGTCACATATACTTATATCTATATAAGATTAATATGATCTATCAATAAAGCTTTTCTGATTAATGGTGTGCGTCTTCAAAGAATTATACTTGGATCAAAAGAATTATAAGTCCAACTCCCTACGAAATTATCTTTAGGTCATTTTATTAATAATAAATAATATTTTAATTGATTTCTGTATTATTTATGATATTCAATACCCAAAGGTGATCCAAGTCCCATAAATCTGCATTCAAGAAATTTCTGTTCTATACCCAACAAGTAAATACATTTTTTTCCTTAGGCTGTTTCATAATTAACTCGTATAGATACTTGAAATAGGACAATTTAGAACACTTCAGGTAGGGCTGCAAGTCAGGCCGGGTTAGGTCGGGTTGAGACCAACCCTAGCCCAACCCTAGGTTCTAAACCCCCAACCTAACCCTAACTAAATTCCTTCAACCCTAACCCAACCCAAAGTCAACTTTGGGTTGGGCCCAACCCAACCTTCTTCCCTTCCCTTAAAATCTTGTAGAACTTCTTAGTCTTAGATCTTAACTCAACTTTCATTACGTATATTAATCCTATGTTTTATTAGTATTTGTTTGTTGATGTTTTTATTGGTTCTTTAACTACAAAATTCAGAAAAAAAAAAGTGTTTGAAATGACTATAGTTTATTATGATGACTTATAATAGATGTTTTATGGGCAGCAAGCTATGGGTGAAAAACAACAGAGAGGAGATAAAGAATAAAATATTCAGAAAACATAAAATATGTTATCAAGGTTTTAGTATTTCCAATTAAGATTAAGTGAAGGGATTATCTTAAAATGAAATCAATGATATTACGTGGTAGTGGCTATACAACTATTGTGAACGTTGGAAAACCGACTCACTTTGCCATTTGGGCTAGAAATGGAGTCACCACCCATCAGTTTAGGAAATGGAGGTGATGGAACCTCCGAGAATGATTTTCAAAATGGTTCGCTTTAATAGTGACTCCAATAGCCCAAGGCACTGGTCCAACCAGTCGAGGTAAGACTCGGATGGGAGAGGGAAGGGATTAGGCACCCCTCTCCCAAGTCCAATAAGTGAGAGCCACATGGTATACTAACAAGCATAAATAAGTAATTATCTAATTGATTAAAGCATAATCAACAAACTAAACTCCCAGGTCCTTCCCCTTTCCATTCCAAGAAACCGAATTCAGTGATCATTCAATGCGATTCACAAAACTGAACTGAACATTTAGATTAAGCAGCTCAAGAAAACTTAAGGAAATCAGAACGACATTAAACCCAATCCTAAGCATGCGAGCATTTAACAGAAATCCAATCCAGATTCAGAGTTTCTCACTCTTCTATTCACGCAGAACAGAATATGTTGAGCACAAGCATTAGCGGTAGCAATATCAGATAAAAAAATTATAATCAATGAAATGAAATACACGATCAGTAATTCATCGAAACCCATGGTAACAAAGAAATATACCACTGGAGTAGGATTACCAGGGTTGTATGTCGGCCTGAACTCGACGATGGATGAACAGGGGAATCGGCTGAACTGACAGATGCGCGTCACTGAACTTCACTGATTGGGAAAATGGTGATGCCACAGGGACAGGTTGCTTCGAATTTCAGAGGTGGCGCAATTGAGCTATTGTTGCGACCGAAAGATTTGCACTATCGATGTCGGGCTGAGAGCTGTCGTTGCTGTGGTTCGGTTCCAATGATGGACAGTCTGATTTCGAATTCAACGATCAGGGGATTTGATCCAATGGAAGGGAGAAAGAGACGGAAGAGAGATATGAGAAAAAGAGGGAGGGGGCGAAGAGATCCGATTGGATTCGTCACCGCTTCTGGTTCGGTGGTGGGTTCGACGGTGAGAGAGGGGGCGGCAACTGGTTCGGCGCAGAAATAGAAAAAAAAAAACGAATTATAAAAGAAAGAGAGGAGAGGGAGGGAGAGGGGCCGGTGGTGGAATGGGAGATCGCTGGGCTAGAATCCGCCGCTGCGAGCAGTTGCAGGGCAATCTCGTAATGTTGAATTTAGGGCTGTTCATCATAACAAGACCCAAACCGATCAATCCGGTCCGATCCAACCCGAGTTGGCCGGTTTTTCTTCAGCATCGGTCGATTTTGGGTTACAAAAAAACATAAATCGATGGTTTGATTTGGTTTCGGTTTTCATGTGTGAAAACTGAACCCGAACCAACTTAGATATATATTATATTTATAATATATTTCAGATATTATATATATATACATATATATATATATATCAGTTTTAATCCATTAAATCATTTTTAATTTCCAAGCATCCAGCCTTTGCTTTCTTAGACTTGAATCCTTTACCGTTCACACTGAGAGAATCATTCACAAAACTGACTCAAACCGACTAGGTCGGTTTTACTTAGTACTGGGTCGGTTTCAGTTTCATTTCTAGGTAAACCGACCAGGTCGGGTCGGTTGGAAAAACGCCAGTAAACCGACCCAACTCGACCCGTGAACAACCCTAGTTGAATTTACATGGGAAGCAGGGGCAGTCTCGTAATTTTGGGGAATCCAAGGGTTATTTTGATAATTTTTTGTAAGTTGGGCTAAACCAGGTCCAGGGGTTGAACCGGGTTCTTGGTTTAATGATGGGTGGCTCCGGGTCAAAAAAGTAGAAGGATCTTTTTAGGTAGAAGGGTTAATGAGGGTATTTTCGATTGAAATTTTGTAGGATGGGGTTTTCAGAGATTTTGAGTTGATTGGTCAGGTCAGATTGGGCCAACTGGGTCCGAAGCAAGCAGATTTGGAATCTGATCAATTTGAAACCTTGAAATGGAATCTTAGTGTGATTAAAGGGTAACCGGAGGTATTATGGGCTGAGATTTCACAGGTGGGTATTTGGGAGTGTCCGAGATCTAATGATGAGGTCTGATCAGATGGTTGAGGTGTAAGTAGGGGTCGATCGGGGCATCGGATAGGTATCAGGCAAGTTTAACAGTGGATTTGAGGGCTTTTGGGGTGAAATTCGGGTTTTTTGGGTGTTCCGAATGGATTGGAGTGTTCTGATAAGGGATTTGGGGTGAATTGGAGGTTTAGGCAATGGACCAAGCAAAAATTGGATGCTAACAACTATCATGCATCTAAACAAATCAATGTATGATCATATATATCAACTATCATGCCCAAGGGGTCAACCCTAACACTAACCCTAACCCTAACCCTAACCCGAGCATCAACCCGACCCACCCCAACCTGACTTTTTTGGGTTGGGTTAGGGCTAACCCAGCCCAAGTTGCAGCCTTAACTTCAGGCTAGCCCTTGTAATGTAACATTACTAACCTCTTAATCCTCTAGGTTAAATTAGTAATAATTAGACCATGTTTGGGAGTGCTTAAAAATAAGTGCTTATTTGGGTTGGACTACACCATTAAGCACTTATTGGTGTTTGAGAAATAAACCCAAAATAAGTGCTTATTTTAAAAATAAAGGTTTATTTTTTAAGCCCAAATTTCCAGCTTTTTTTAAGTGCCCATACAATAAGCACTTATTCAAATTTTTTTCCCAAAACTGTCCCCAGTACATTTTTAGAATACCAATCATACCCTTTCAATATTGTTACTTTTAGCAACAATATTGTGACTTTTATGAAAGTAAAATACTTTTACGATAACACTTTTATAAAAGTACTTTTATGAAAGTACTTTTACAAAAGCACTTTATGAAAATACTTTTACATAAAAACACTTTTACGAAAGCACTTTAATGAAAGTACTTTTATATGAAAGCACTTTTATAAAAGTACTTTTATGAAAATACTTTTACAAAAATACTTGGAGTTTTATTGTTCGGTCCACCCCTACAAATCTTAGCACCACCGTATAGGTGGGATGAATCCTACCCATGGATCAATATCAAATCCACAGGCAAGATGTGGTTTATAGAGGGGGACTACTAGTAAACTAAGAGGAGGCTTTAATTTCATATTTCTGAGGTGCAGTGCAGTCTACTTATCCCAAAATACTATCAAGAAGGTACACACAAAAAGTACTTTTACAAAAATACTTTTATAAGAGCACTTTTACAAATGTACTTTTATAACAATACTTTTAAGAGCACTTATCCCAAAATACTTTTAAGAAGGAACACACAAAAAGTACTTTTACAAAAATACTTTTATAAGAGCACTTTTACGAAAGTACTTTTATAACAATACTTTTACAAAAGCATTTTTATGAAAGTATTTTTATAAAAGCACTTACAAAAGCACTTTTATATAAGTGCTTTTAAAAAAGCACTTATACAAAAGTTCTTTACGGAAACACTTTATCAAAGTACTTTTACGAAAGCACTTTTACCCATTCACTTTGGATTGGATATTTCGAAAATTTGAAAGAAAATGAAGGACAAAAGAGTCATAAGTGCTTATTGGAGAACACCCAATATAAAATAAGTGCTTATTTGTGAAAATAAGCCATTAAAAAAGCTGGGGCCAAATGCAAATAAGTGCTTATTTCGAATAAGCACTTGTTTTGAAGCATTTATTTTTTAGCATAAGCACTCCCAAACATGGCCTTAGTTACATATTATTGGCTGAAAGTT
Organism: Nelumbo nucifera; assembly: GCF_055504915.1. Classification (NCBI taxonomy): domain Eukaryota; kingdom Viridiplantae; phylum Streptophyta; class Magnoliopsida; order Proteales; family Nelumbonaceae; genus Nelumbo; species Nelumbo nucifera. The sequence continues at coordinate 99,975,778 of NC_142651.1, forward strand.
TAAACTATTTATGTTACAAAATACCCATACGAGTAGGACTCAGTTGTTGCCCATCACAGTGGCCATGATCTAGATTGTCTGGTCCTAATCCAACCACCCAAGTAGAGATTATTATGTGGGTGGTAGGACTTGAATACCTTCATAGAATAGCTTTAGAATTTGGGGGATTTGACATATATAAATTTAAAATTTGAACAGACTCATTTATTTGAAAATAACTGAGTTGTTAATTGAGAGAAAATCAAGAGAATTAAATCCCAACTCTTTAGGTAAGTTATTTAATAGAGGGAGTTTGCCTACAAGAATTAATATGAGAATGGACCCCTTTCCCCTGTGGTGAGAAGTATTCTCTCTATTACCTAACCTCCAACTCATGAGAGTGCTTCCTATCAGCATAATTTTTTTTTTCTTTCTTTCCAGAAAAAGTATACTAGAGGGAATCATTGTGACTCAAGGGGATAGACTAAGTCCTTATAGTCACCAAGTATCTATCTTGGTGGTAGAAGATATTACATTCAAGTGCAAATACCTATATAGATTTAGTGAAGGAGAGTGTGTGGATGTGGTTGTGCTTTATTAATTCCAAAGACTTAAAGGCTAATACGAGAAGGAAATCGACTTCTAGAAGTCAAAAACAATGGTTATGGCAACTAGAGGTATAATTCTTATTTATTTATTTATTGTTGTTTTATTTGGCCAAAACAATCATTATTCTTCAAGATCTAATCTAATCTGATCTGTTTTACCATTTTAATTTATTATTCCATGCTTTTATTTAGATTGTTCAAAACAAGTGGTTGTATGACCGACTTTCAATTTATTGCATAGCAATTCCATTGACTTAGCATGCTATAACCCTTATGAATGATCATTTAGTAAATCTCCCATATTATCCTACATTACCACCATAATACATTAAGTTTGCTATAGCCATCCATTGAACTAAGCTTTTCACATTATTATGATTATTGATATATATCGCACGTACATAATTTTTAAAGCACAATAGCATTATATCCTTCTATGCGACATTGCTTTAGGTTTCTTTATTAAATCAACATTCAATTTCCACAAAAAAAAAAAGAAAAAAAAAGAAAAAACTATCACATTATCTTCAAAGATACGGTTTTAGTTTAGAATATTTTACAAAAACCTAACCATTAGCACAAAACCATGTTTTAAAACAAGATTCTAAAATACAATCACATTATTTAGTTCAAAATTTTCCCAAACAAATAAGTAACATCAATTCCAATTTCCAGGCGTAAAAATACATGCTAGTGTTTTAAAAACCTAACCGGAGGTGGAACCTTTTTGCCTCCAAATCGCGGGTCATCGGTTCAACCGGTTGGTTCAAACGATTCAGATTGTGCCACATCATTGAATGTATGTGAATAAGTATATATATGTGTGTGTATGTGTATATATATATATACATATATATGTGTATAAATATATGTTTTAGCAATAAATAATGTATAAATATGTTTTAGATAATATTATATGTATTATTTTGTATTTGATTTCTTATAAAAGATTATTAAAAATGTAATTTGAGGCCAAATAAGTTTTTTTTTTCACAAAAATAGCGAGGCAAGGCACCTATTGGACGTATATGAAAAGTTACCCAAAATCAAAGAAAAAATCACCCCAATCAGACATTGGAGTGCAAAGTTATGGCCTTGAAAGTTTTACATGCAATGTGTGTGCAACCCGCAACCTAGTCACCGGGTTGAACGGGTCAACGGTTGAACCATTCAAGTTGAACGGTTTTTTATTGTCTGATAGGTCTTGACTAAACCAGACCCGAAATCCTAGTCGGGTGCCTTGCCTCGCTTCCTTTCCCCTTTCTAGTCCCACAACTTGAGCCAATTCCTCGGATTTTGGAGTATAGACCACCATCATACAACTAGTATTGCACTACGAGAAAATTGACTTTTAGCAGCCGTTGTGACTGTCGCTAAAAGATGAACCAACTGCTGCTATAAGTGCCTTTTAGCGATAGTCAAAGATGTCATTAGCGGCAATCATGACTGTCGCTATATATATAACCTATTTTTTTAATTTATTTCTAATTTTCTTAAAATAATATTGATGAAGGGTGATTTGGCCCGACCTCGGAACAGGGGGACACGTGGACGCAACCTGACTAATAGATGACAACTCAGCATGACCAGCCCACAACAGAACAACCTCGGGTACCCAACTACCCCGGGCTAAAGTGACCTCGAGACAAGGTCACCTCGAAACAAGATCACCTCGGTACCAGATCACAACAGGAATACCTCGATGCCAAGGCACTTCGACACTCAGTCCAGTTCCGGACTTAAAGGCGTCAGCTCAGGGATACCGACGTGCCACTGTGAGGATCCCAAAAATCCCTCCACATAACAGCTAGCGTTATCTCCCCCGACCGATTCGGGCAGACTCGATAAACCCTATCGGTAGGGGTGTTCACGGGTCGGGTTGGGTCGGTTTCTTGGGATTTTCCCAACCGACCCAACCTGGTCGGGTTAGCTAAGGTGGGAACCGAAACCGGCCCACTGACAGGCCAAACCGACCTGGTCGGTTTGAATCGGGTTGGGTCGGTTTCGGTTTTGCTCCTGTACAAAGCCAAATAAAATCAGAATTAGTTGATAATTTGATATTCAAGAGTCCAAGATAAATCTAAATTTAATTCAGGTAAAGAATAAAATCAATACATTCTTCATGTAAAAACAAGTGTCAACAATGGGCCTTCTAGAGTAAAAAACTAGGTAAATCTAGGTAGGTAAATCAATAAAATATAAATTTAGAAACCTTCTAAATTCTAATCTAGGTAAAAAACTAAAAAAGGACACCTAATTGAATTCTAATTGTAATTGCCTAATGGGCCTTCTAGAGTTCTAGTTCTAGTAGAAGTCTAAAAGTAGAAGACTATTAGGAATTAGGAAACTACTCAAACTAGGAAGTAGGAACTACCAAACTAGTAGAATACTAGTTCGGGTCGGGTCGGGTTGGTTTCGGTTTTCACGCAAGAAAACCGAAACCGACCCAAGATTTTGGTTTATGTATGTGCCCAACCCGAAACCGACCGGTACGGATGAAAACCCGGCCGACTCGGGTTGGGTCGGTCCGGGTTGGTGGGGTTGAGCATTCTTATGAACATCCCTACCTATCAGTTATCCCCCATTATCGCAAAACGGATCTCATCGTGGCGAGGATCCTGGAACCGCTCCGTGAAAACCGCGAGGACTCCATTATATAAAGGCTCCACCCCCGGGGGTGCAATGTATGCGTGATTTTCCTGCTCTCAAGATCTCTACTTTAAAAAGCAATTTTAGCTCACTACTAGCCTATTGACTTAAGCATCGGAGCGACCTCACCGGGTTAGCATCCCTGGGGTCTCTGATATCCTTGCAGGTGCAGTCCGTCGTTTGTCTGGAAGCCAGATCACCTCTAGCAGAGAGCAGCTAGACCCAGTCGCCTCTTCGGCATGGGCATACAAGTCCCAATCGCCTCCTCGGCATGGGCAGACAAGACCTAATTGCCTCTTCGGCATAGGCAACTCATCTCGTGCCTAAGGTATAAACAGCTCGGGTGTAAACCCTACGATGCCTAGCCCACCTCGGTATATAATAAAAAAGTTGAACCCCAATAAAGGGACAACTAACATCACCAAGTAGCCCGCGCGCAGACAGGTCAGGTAGATACCCTACAATGTCCCTGCACCTCAGGCACATCGTGCGAAGTTACCCCTATTTGTAGTCCAGCTCGGTAGCTCGACAGTTTGGGATAACCTATACCTATTTGGTTAGTTCGCCAGTTAGAGAATTATTTGCACTTAGAACATTTGGCAAAAAAAGTGTATTTCATTAATGTGAGGAGCTCGTTAAAAAAAAAAAAAGAAGAAGAAAATTCTCTACTCTAAGCCGAGCTCGCAGGCCCGAGATATACAAGGAAGACTCAGTGCTCTTCACCCTTGCCTGAGGCCTCAGTAGGATGATCAACCCTTTCGTCAGCGCCGGCCTCTCCGATGTCAAGCAGCTCATCATCAGTCTCTACCTCAGAGTCCGGGTCTTCGGCGGCTTCGATGGCCATTTCATCCGTAACCCTCGAGGTGGTGATAGCGCTCAGATCAAGCTGCGGGAACTCGCGCCTGGTCAGCCACCTACTGAGCTTGAAGCCCTTGCGGTAACCTTCTGTCCCAGCTTCGATTAGCTCTCCTTTGAACTCCTCTGAGCTCTTGTACTCTTCGACGGCCTTTACTTTGGACTCTTCCACCACCTGAAGGAGTACCTCGGTTCGTTCCTTGACATGGGCCTCGAGGTTCTCCACCTCCCGCCTCAGCGCCGCTTTCTCGGACATCAGCACTGAAATGAGCTCCTTCTGAGCCCGTGCATCGTTTTTCAACAGGTTGATCTCGCTACGGGCCAGACTCATCTCGGCGTGAGCTTCGCGAGATGAGGACTCAGCTGCAAGAGCCCACTTCAAATGTAGCTTGGATTGGTATGTCAGAGCGTGCACAACGGAGTTCACCTGCCAAGAGAACAATAGTTAGTACCAGAAAAGTCTTAAATACGAAATTGAAGAAGTCAAGACGGAACTTACCACCATGCAATGAGTAGCCGCTCGAGCTCTGAGCTGAGCGACCAACTGCTCGGCCCAGCTAGCGACCTCTTCAGCATACACCACGCTTTTGCTCTTGAGTTGCGTAGTGGAGGGCTGTTCGGACTCAAGCACAATAGCCTACGGTGACTCGACGTGAGCTCTTTTGGCAGCTCGCTTCTTCTTTCCCTTCATCTGGCCAAGCAGTTGATCAGCAGCGAGCTTCATGGGAGCTGCAACGAAAGCAGAACATCAGCAACATTATCAGAAATAAAGAAAAAACTCAAACAGAGACGACCTACCAGGACTCAGGCCAGCCTACACAAGCTTGTCTTCAACCACGTAGTCCGCGAAGTTGAGGCCGAGCTCCGCCCAAGATTGGAGCACTTCCTTTATTTTCAGGTCCAGTCAGACGGGGGTCCTGAATGGCCGCCCTCCAATGGGTTGGGAAGGGCCATCCCTCAGTGTTTCAAACCACGAAGTAACCCCGCTTCCAGGCCGAGACGCTATTTGGGAGCTCGTGCAAAAGCTTGTAGCCCGGACGAGGAGATAAGTAATAGGTCCGCCTATGCTCGGGAAGGACACAGGAGGCATTCTTCTTTATGGACAGGATTGAAGAGAAGGTATCGAGGTCAAGAGGCAGGTTATAGTCATGAAAAAGCGAGATGGTCCCTACTTTGTTGCGGATAGAGTTCAGGTGCAATTGGTCTATAGTAATGTTGAAAAGCTTCAAGACTTCTACAATCAAGGGGTGCAACGGAAGATGAAGACCAGCAGCGAGCTGCTCCTCAAAAATCACGATCTCGTTGTGATCATGCTCCTAGGGGAAGTTGCCTAGCAGAAGACTATAAATGAGGTTGTTCGGAAGATTGTACCGAGCTATCAAGACCTGGAGCCTGTCCGCTGTCTTTGTCGATGGGCCAAAGTTTTCTGGCACCCGACCTCGGTGCGAGGTGGATGCCAGATTACCAGAGGCCTCTCGTGCCTCCCGGGATGACTGCACCTCAGGAGGGCAACGGACCATTTCCAGACCCGAAGTATCTTCGGTATGACTATCGACCTGGGCCGAGGCACCCACCTCGGCCTCATCTAGAAGACTATCAAAACTGAAACTAGACATGAAAAAGACAAACTGAATCGAAGAGGAGAGCTAGGGAAGACTCACCAAGGGGAAAGACCGAACCGAAAAGAAACACCGAACTGGAAGACTCGAGCTAAAGATCTTGAATGCGACCTCAGATCGAAGGCTAATGAACTTATGGCGAAGAAAATGAGTCTCGGGTCCCCCTATTTATAGCCATTGTACCTGAGAATCAACGGTCGAGATCAATGCAATCCGACGGCTCCTAAGAAAGTCGGTTGCGCGACCCCCGAAGTTGAAATCGGTTTAGCGCATTTTTTGACGTCCGCTGAGTTTGTAGATCGCATGACCTCTGTGCATAAACCAGACGTGACCCGGGTTATCCTTGGTCGAGCTGAGTATCCGAACTGGTCCGACCAACGATTCGCCCCCCAAACGGCCTAGACCTCAAGCCAAATCCACTTGTCACATCATGAACTCCCCGCACCAAGTCAGGACCCATAGCTCGGGGAGTAGGGGCAATTGATGAAGGGCGATTTGGCCCAACCTCATAACAGGGGGACACGTGGACATGACCTGGCTAATAGATGACAGCTCAGCATGACCAGCCCGCAGCAGAACAACCTCGAGTACCCAACTATCCCGGGCTAAAGTGACCTCGAGACAAGGTCACCTCGAAACAAGATCACCTCGGTACCAGATCACAACAGGAATACCTTGACGCCAAGGCACTTTGACACTCAGTCCAGTTCGGGACTTAAAGGCGTCAACTCGGGGATACCGACGTGCCACTTTGAGGATTCTGAAAATCCCTCCAACGGTTCCCGGACTACACGGGATGACACCATGTAACAGCTAGCGTTATCTCCTCCGACCGATTCGGGCGGACTCAATAAACCCTATCAGTTATCCCCCATTATCGCGGAAACGGATCTCATCGTGGCGAGGATCCCGGAACTACTCCACGAAACCCGCGAGGACTCCATTATATATAGGCTCCACCCCCCGGCGGTGCAATGTATGCGTGATTTTCCTGCTCTCAAGCTCTCTACTTTCAAAAACAATTTTAGCTCGCTACTAGCCTACTGACTTAAGCATCGGAGCGACCTCGCCGGGTTAGCATCCCCGGGTTGTTCTCTGATATCCTTGCAGGTTCAGCCCGCCATCCGTCTGGAAGCCAGATCACCTCCAGCAGGGAGCAGCTAGATCGCGCTACATCAAATATGTTTTCTCTACATTCATCTAAATTAAAATGAAACACAAAAATAAAATTTAAAAATCTACTATCCATTCAAATTTTTTGAGTCAAATACATTTTAGTTTCAAATTGATAAATTCTTGGTTTATACAAGAGATGTTCCATTCACGATGCCATTGGAAGATTTTCAAATCAAGACAGCATGCCTATTCTACTACTAGGACTGCTACTTCCTTCAAAACCATCCACAAGTAAGCCCTTATGCCTACCAAGCCTGCTATTTCCTTTAGAACCTTCCACAAGTAAGCTCTTATGCCTTCCACACTTTGGCGATTTCTGTGTTGGTGGTATCTACACAATCAGGTAAGTTAGATTTTCAAACACAATTGGAGAAGAGTTCTAAACAATGTAAAATAACTAAGAAGAGTTCATGTAACTAAGTGCTGAGTACTGACCTAAAGAGAGGAAAAAAGAAGATAAGAGTTTAATGATGTTCACGATGATAAAATACTATAAATAAGCTCAAGATTGAACTTTTTAGTGTATTACCTTATACCAATTTGTTATTAGTTCACTACTAAGGGAAACAAAGAAAACAATATAATGTCATCATGTATACAAGAAAGCAAAAGTAACCTACAAATCTCGTAAAACTTACAAGATGGTGGAGGCTGAAATTATAATATAAATTAAAAAGGGATAGAATTAAGATGTAAAGCATAGTAATCCACAAAATTCAAAATTTTACTTACTTTTTATTCTTCATATACATAGTCCTCTGTCATAACAATGCTAGGTTTGACACTTGGGGGTGAACAAGCAAATCTTGGGCCTCTTCCCAAGTAACCTCTTACTTTTGGATCCACTGTTTTGACTCCTTTTCATGGGTTGCAACACCAGACCCCCATTTGTCCAAATCCCATTCTTCTTAGTTTTACGCCAGTTAATGTCCCCATCAGCTGAACTTAAGTGTTCCTACAGAGTATTCAAGTGAGGATCTGTGCTTCCCTTTAGTGACTGAAGAAGGGCAGAGTAACATTAGAAAAGGCAGATGTCATAACAATGCCATTCCTAACATTTTTAACAGCCCTCAAAGTCCTTTATGCCTTTTCTTTTCTAATCATCTTTTCTTTTTCCCTTCAGAAATTCTACATGGTGGTGAAAGAAAAAAGCTCCTGTGTTATTGAGATATTCTACTTAAAAACTCTCTGGTGTTGTATAGTGAGAAATAATTAGCATTTTACAAGATCTTCTTTGGTCCAACATTTGCACCTCAATTCAGCATCAACCACATTGAATCAATTGACTAAACTAATCAAGCTTCACAAACATTTAGTAAAATAAGTAATTGAAACTTGACAAAACAACTTATATCCCTGTATCAATCTATGAGAATAATAAAATAGAGTCAATTGAAACTTGACAAAAACACTTAAAGAGATGATTGGTAGATTCTCCTCCATTCGGATTCACAAACATTTAGTAAAACAAGTAATTAGATAAATGAACATTTAACTTGTCAAAATAGGGCAGAACACAAACTTTCACTGTCAAATTGATGGAAATAATAGCTGAAATATTCCCACTTTAAGAAGCAACAAACACAGAAAAGAAAAAGTGATGAAAAATTGTTTGAACACCAAAGCAATCTAAAATTTATTATTTTTAATAAACTCTTTTACCCATGTAAATTCCAAGTCATCATCATGAGTAGAATATACCTGTATGAACATTAAGCCCTTGGGCACCAAAGAAACAAGTAGCTATTTCAAAGGTAGACACATTATTACCCTAGCTTGCAAGAGCAGCAAAAGTTGCATATGGGCAAGTACTCAATGTCATATTATCTTCAGCTCCTATAAGGTAGTGAAGGTACAAAATGCTAGCATTCATACATCTCCCACAACTACTCTCCTCTGAAAGAGGTAACTTGCAGTTTCTCTGTGACATCCTCAAAGTTTGGAGATTCTAGCATCTGCATGACAGTTATTCGGCTCAACACTCATAAGTGACTGGGATTTTTATACCAAGTGCACAAAAGACTGTTGCATTTGATGGAACTCCATATAGTTCCAGGGTCTCTAATACGGAATGGAGGCAGATGTCAGACAATCCTGAAGGAACCCCAAGGTTGCTTGACATGCTAGCATAGCGGGCAATTGATACTGCCACAAAGGCATTGATATAACGACAACACTTTCCTTTGTCACCTTTGTTGGAGCAAGCAGAGGATACTAGTGTTAAATTTGACCCACTCAAATCAAGTGGACAATCTGCAAGAATATCAAGAAATGAACTTGTAAGATATTCATGTACTTAACTGTATTACAGTCAATTGGTGCCACAAACTATCATGCAAATAACTATTGCAATAAAGAGATAATTCCTAAATGGATAAATTGATGAATGTTACTTGTTGCACTAAAAGTTTTTTTTTTTAATTTGGCCAAATTAAGGGGATGAAATCACATGGAAGGAAGAGTTTAGATGAAAGCCCATGGTGCATTCCATCTATGTGGCCTTAGCAAGAGGGGCACCAAAGGCAGTTGAGACTGACTATGTGTGGGGTTTTCTTGTTCTTGCTAGATCAAGGGCTTCATGCACACATTGATAAGGTTCCCACCATCAATCACTTAAATATTAGAGGTCTCCCCACATCATCTCTCCCTTGAATTAGTAAATGTCCAGTCTCTTCTACATTATGGAAATTCTATTTTATTTTTCATACGAATTGGGTTAGATTCAACATCTTTAAATCTGTGCTCTGTTCTAGGAACCCTTGCTCTCTAGGAAGTAGGGAAAATGTTTACCTTCCAGGCAGCCTTAGTCTCTAGCAAAATTTGCTAATGATTTAGATGACCCTTGCGTCCATTTGAACAAGATGTTCAAATCATTTAAAAGTATCTTACTTCCCAAGTGAAGTGCAATTAGATGCCAAGGTCCTGATTGCAGGCCCTCATCCAATCTGTAATTACTTGAGAATCTCCTTTCACTACTACCTTGTTATGTCCTGGTGAACAACCTAGCGAAACTTCATCTAAGTCTAGATGGAATCTGCAATATTTATCTATGACAAGGATAAGCAATCATCCATAAATGTCCAGATCCCACTTTTAAAAGAAATTATTTATTTGGTTTGCTTAAAATCCTTGAAAACCTGTGCCCAAAAGAAAGTAGACGTTATAGTTCTCTTTCACAAACTCCAATTGATTAATGTGCAATCATTCTTCTCCACCCAAATATTAAGCATATTTTTTTTTTATTTATAGTCCTTAGAGAGGAAAAAGAACTACCCTTAGAGGGCTTCTAGTGCTTCAAATTGTTAAATAGTGTATTCTCTTAGCTCCAATCAGATTAATGTACATATGCATCTATTGTAAATGAATTAAAGTACATAACTGATTCATGCTATATTTGGTGTGTTTCTGTGTCATTACCCTTAAACTGGACACTTATGAGATTCATGTTAGTTTAGAATGTTCTTAATCGTTGGATAGACTTGGGAAAGTTTATCCTGCCAAGACTGACACTAATATGTTGCCAAGTGGTTAGGTTAGCTTGTCTCAATTGCCAGGGTTAGATTCGAAGTACATGTAGTATGTGTTTGTTTGAAACACTGAACCCAAACCATTTTCCAGTTATGCCCTAGACCTTGGAGATTGGTGGGCAAAACTGGAAAGTTACACATAACCCCTAGACTTGATTATGATACTACACTTGGTATTAGATTGGGCTATTTTTTATGTGCCAATCAGTGAGATCCTTTGGGGGTCAAAACTTAGGTATGTTGGGGTAGTCTTAGAATTCACCCGAGTGGATGACCATAGTGACAGGATCAGCCCCTTTGTCGGACAAAGTGAATGATCGGGACTGCACTCTCTCTAACGGAAACCAAAACTATCAACAGAGAGTGCAATACTGCACCTTGCAGCCAAGGGAGAGGTCCTCCCTTGTCAGGTAGTGTTTGATTATTAAGGGCTAAGGGGTTAAGTGTAAGACCATTTAGGGCTGATGGGCTAATCTCACTTAAGACCATTGTCCTTGATCCTTCATAGGATGGCTGGAATCAGAGACCATTTAGTGTAAATGTTGGGCCCATTAAGAGCCTATACTGATGGACTCAGGGGTTCACTGTGTTTGATAGTGAATTTGACCAGTCTTTTTCACATAAGCTGGGTTGAACCCATATGGGCTTATGTGAGGTCATTGTTGGGGTCCCACACCTACAAAGAGAGTCAAATTGGCCAATCACTAAAAGGGGATGTGAGCTACTTGTTAAATGAGCCTAAGGCCCATGATTAATTAGATTAATCAAGGTATCACATGATAGCTTAAAGCAGTCATGTGACATGGGCGAATATGGGTATGGATATGGGCTTAGATCAGCAATAGGATAAGAGGATAACTCTTATCCACTTAAAGAGTCCAAATCCAAATAAAGATTTGGATTATGAATCACCTAATTGGATTATGAAAGTTGATCCTTAAGGCTTATAAATAGAGGAGGGTGAATTGCTCTAGAGATCACCTTTCTGCTCTCAGTTTTCTCCCTCTACTCTTGCTGCACAAACCCTAGTTCGTTCTCCATCTGGTGACTAATCTTGATCGGTCTTGGTTTTTGATTTTTGCAAGAAAAATCAGATTTGCATCGTGCTCACAACCCTTGCTCGATCCAAGCTGTTGGGTTGCAATTCTTGCTGAAGGACTATGTTGTTGAATCGGCTTCAATTCAAGTTGCGCCATCTTCAGTAGAAGCTAGTTTTGGTCTCCTCTTTGGGTGTGAACACCCACTTTGGGAACTACACGTGTGGAATTCGTATCAGGTATTCTTCTCCCTTTCTTTTGGTTTTAGATCTGGTCCGGTTCAGTGCAAGAACAATCCTTGAAAAATGCAGTTTAAAAACTGAGAATACAATTCCCGGAAGGGTAAAATAAATTTTTGAAATTTCGCCCTACCATCCAGCATGGTTCGGCCATCCATATGATGGATTTCCCCTTCCTTCACAAATAGGCTTTATCATTGGAGTGAACTCAGAGAGAAAAGCTAGAAGGGAAATCAAACCATAAAATCTATGTTATTTGAGACAACTTTTCCCCCCTTGCACAAGGAGTAACCATGTGAGGTCCAGTGGGGGTGTTAAGCAAAGCTATAGTATGGACTGTGCAGACAAGTGGAATACCAGGATCTTCTTAAACAAGAATTGTTCAATGGGTGCACTGGTTGATCTTATTACTATTAGGGTGGCTCAGTGTAAACTCAAAAGGAATTCAGAGTCTTTTCTAATGATGATATGATTAGATCCTTAAAGTCTAGTGGGGCTAGATCGTCAACTCAAAAAGTTACACCACAAGTATGGACCATGGAGTGTTCAAGATGAATTTTAATAGCCACTCAATAGGGAACCTAAGAGCCTAAAGAGTTGAGATAGGTAGATAATCATGGTGTTATATGGCCCCATAGGCCAAAACTATTTGAAGGCAGAGATTCTGGGGGTGAAAGGGAAGAAGTTATTCAGCAATTTGGGCGTTCGCTTTATTTTATAGTTTGAGATAGTCCACCATTAAGACATTGTTGGTAGCCATCCAAATGGGGTAGTCATCAATGGAACCAAAGTTTGTGACAACCTAACCAATGTAAATCCAAATTCCCCACCCCCAAAACCATAAAGTCAATAGATGTATGCAATAACACCCTTTCCGCCTCATCTTTGTGACTTTGTTCTCATTGTCAGCAATATCAACTTCCTCCCTTGAGCAATTTCTCACTAAAGCTTTTTTTCATTTCTCTTGCTATGAGGATTGCAAAGAGATGTGAGTACTCCCACCAATACACATGGAAAAAATAAAATGACTAGATATGAAACTTGAAAATTACACATAATGCCTAAAATTTTTCAAGGAAAAAAGGAGTAGGGAACACTAAGGGGGTGTTCTACAACTTGAATTGTTTTTCTTGTTGTCAGTTCCAAAAACAAATCAAAACCATATTGTTTGAAAACATATTATTTCTTAAAACAAAAACACAAAACATGTTCTCAGGGGGGGGGGGGGGGTGTCTTCTACTTTCAAAATTGAAACCAAAAATATGTTCTTGAATCTGGCTGGAAAACATGTTTCGTCTAATTATTCAACATCATATTCCATAAATCATATAATTTTTATACTAGATAACTAGAAATTTTGTTTTTGTTTTAAAAACCAACATTTTGTTGGTTTTCAAAAACATGTAATTTTCTTTGAAACAAAATCAAATTGTTTTTCCCTTTGAAAACAAAACTAGAGTTCAAGAACATGTTTTTTTGTTGATGTGGCAATTCCAAAAACAAATGAAAACAAAAGCATTCATGTTGTAGAATGCCCCCCAAAATGTGCATATTTTATCTTCCAATAATAACAAAGGCTCTCAAGGACAAATAATTCAATTCCTCTTGTCAAGTTATGGAGGTAAACATATCAGACTTAAGAGGTAGATGGCTCATTGTCAAGGTGGTTCAATTGACCGTGGCTTTCCCCTGGCATGGTGCACAAGACACATCCAATGTTAGGAGGGCTAGGAGGTCAAAAGTGATGAGGTGGGTCATAACACTAAAATCAACCCCCACCCCCATGGGGCGCCACTACCCCTTACATCTTAACGAACTCCAAACTTATGGCAGTAGATTACCTCTCATGAAGATAGCACTCAGCTAGTCCAAAGTCAAAACTTTAGCAAAGCAAGTTGTACAAGTTCTATCAAGATGATGTTTGATCTCACAATAGCAATAAACATGTAAAATAATATGAAGAAAGCAAGAAAATAGAATTTTCGTTCTATGAATCAGAGTAGATGCAGAGTATACCAGCACATAAACAACCTTAGCCATAACTGAAGGAACTTCATCAAACCATATGGTGTTTCATTACTAGGACCAATATATCTGATCTTGAAGGATTCTTGGACACTAAACTAAAATCCAAATTAATAAATAATTATACTATACAAGTCAAAACAATTGTTTCATCAACTTATGTTTTCAACTTCAACAACTCTTCCCAAAGCTTGAAGTTCTTCCATAGGTATAGAGAAGAGCTAGTGAATTGGACCATATGCAATTTATCCAAACATTAGAACATAGTCAAAACCCATAAGCACTACAATATATAAGAAGATTAAACCGAGGAGCACTATAATATCCATGAAGAGTGACAATATTTTGATGCTTTATATCCCTCATTGCCTTCAGCTCCTTCTCAAATCCTCAGTCATGATTTGCATTACCCTTGTTTAGTTTTTTTTTAATGGAAAAGGCCAAGAAATCATGGGGTTTAGTTTTAGGTTGAAGGTTCTTCACCGATCGAACACCTTTCTTAATACTCCAGGGTGGTCTTCCTGCCTCTTTGCCTTGACAAATATGTCATCTACATAACACTCGATCTCCTTATGCATCATGTGGTGGAATACACTTGTTGTCGCACTTTGATAGGTGGCCCCGGCATTCTTTAGACCGAAGGGCATCATCTTGTAGTAAAAGATCCTTATGGGTGTCCTGAAGGTCGTGTGAGGTGCATTTACGGGGACCATAAAGATCTTATTGTACCCATTATAGGCATCGAGGAAAGAGAAAAGTTGATTCCCCGCTATTGAGTCTATTAGTACCTCCATGTTCGGCAAGGGGAATTCATCATTGGGGCAGGCTTTATTCAGGTCCCTAAAATTAACACAACACCTACGATAAGGATGGGAGAGGTCAGTTTTCATTTGTGCGCTAAGGTCGGGTGGCTATACTTTAGAGTATTAACCTGAGTTGTCCGTTCTTATTCTTTACTAGTACTATGTTTGCTATCCACTGAGGGTGTGCTATGGGCTTGATAAACCCAACCTTCAGGAGTTGTTCAGCTTCTTCTTTGATCTTCAAGGTTACCTCCGGCTTAAAAATCCTCTGAGGTTGCTTTACGAGCTTAACCTTGGGATCTATGCAAAGGGTGTGTCTGACCAGGTCCAAGTCCAGTCCTAGCATCTGATCATACGACTAGGCAAAAACATCTTGAAACTCTGTGCAAGTGTATGTGGGTTAGTTTCTCTTAAATGGGCTTTTAGTGTTCTTCAATAGGGGGGAGTTTTTACCTCTTAGTAGTGCGATCAAATTTTCTTAGTCCTTAGCTCTTAGTTTGGTTGATATGTAAAATGACCTTTCCTCTTCTCCTTCTATGGCCATGTTGATTTCCTCTAAAGGTTCCTCCATTGCGTCGATGGAATCCCTCATGTGTTTAGGAGGTGTTTGGATCTCATCGCAGTATTCTACAGTCTCCTCTTTTTGCTCTTGTTATTGCAAGTGAACTTTAGTGTTCCTTAGTTACGTTGGTTGATATCTTTTTTGCTCTTTTTTTTTTAATGTTATACCTTTGGTATGGGTGATGTCTGTCCAATCCTTGGGGATGTCCTCGTGCGATGAAATCATCATGATGTCCTTCTGTAGGGGTAGTTTAGTGAAATAGTTCTGGTTGAAACACAGTTCACAGGCATTCTTTTCTTAAATAGAAATGCAACATTCATTCCATGTGAGAAGCATGTTCTTAGAAAGAAAAGATTGAGCATGCATAGTTTGAGTATCGTTTCAAGTACATATGTGGAATATACTCTAGTGATGACAAACAGTAATTATGCTTGGATCTCATTTCATTTAGTAAAACACATACTCTATGAATAAATAGGGAGTCATACCTCTAAGATGGCCTTTTTAGCTATTGGCGATTCATCGTCCTCATAATCCGTAACAATGGTGTAGTAGCTCTTCCCATCATCACCGGTTATCCATATGCACCTTGTTCTTTTCTTCTTTTCCGGTGTGGTCGGCGGGTTGCTCGCAAGGCTCAGCAACTACATTCCTTCCACCCTAGCTACTCTAGTCTCGCTTTCATCGGCCAGCTCAATGTAGTAGATTGCGTCTTGTAGGTGAGCTTTGGACTTGTCGAAGGGGAACCTAGTCGCCAGAATTCTAACCACACATCCCTTATGCTTAGCCTGGATCCACTGATGATATGTTGACGATACGAGGGCCAAGCTATGTATGAGTGGTCATCCCAGCAGGGTGTGATACGTGGTTTTTCTGGAAATAACTTAGAATTCTTGCATGATAGAGAATGGCCTGATTGATACCTACAACTCGATGGACCCCTCTGTTATAGAGGCGTTATCATTGAAATCAGTCACCTCCATGGGCGGGCCTTTCATAGTGTCCCACTGCACATCCATCGATTTTAGGGTATGGATGGAAATGAGGTTGACGAGCTGCCAAGGTCGACCATGGATCTTCGCTTCTCGAAGCCCCCACCCTTGCTGTGATGTACAGGGGTTGGTTGTGGTGGGGGTCTGCCACTAGCATGTCTTCAGGCATGAATTCTATACTGGTGCGTGCAAGTCAATAGGGTCCCAAGGGTCTCTTGAATACTTCTGCCAAAGCACTGATTGCTAGATTCCTTGTTGATGAATTTGCTCCCTGTTTGCTGAAAAAGAGCTAGAGCTTCGAGCTCTGTTCTAATTTTTCGATCAGCATGTCCGGTTGGTATTGGCCCGGGGCTCCCACCACGTTGACGCTTCCTCCCTGGGTGTGGGCTGGGAAGGGATCCATTTCTACCGGTGTGTGGTTTCATTTCACAAATTTGTCTAGTTTCGCTTTCTGTACAAACAACCTTCTCAACAAAAAGCAGTCCATTAAGTCGTGGTGCGGGGATTGGCGATAGTTGCACCACTATCCTCTACGTTTGTCTTTTTCTGGATCCACTCCAGCCAATGGTGGTGGTAGACTGATTACCCTGTCCTCTACCAGTTTATTCATTATCATCAAGACCTCTTCTCTAGCGCAGGGAAAGGGGGGGGGGAGGAACCGACAGATCGCTTCTTCTACCTTGGCCATTATTTCGAACATAGGGCCATGGACTGGGTCTCGTGCTGTTGTGGGGCCTACGATCAACTGTGTAGGCCTCGTTTCTTCCAAATTGTCCCAATACAAGTTGGGGCTGAACTACGACGCTTTTGACCATACGTGTTGTCCTCTCTAAGCACCACCATAGTTGGCTAAATGTTTCCACTTCAATGTTTTCTATGCCTATTATGTAGGCAACTTGCATTCCCTGGATGCACTGTTCAACAAAACCTTTCTCCATTGCATGTTCGTCAAAGACTGCGTGGGTCAACTTTTGGAACCTCATGGCGTAAGCCACGAGGTCCTCTCCCGATCGTTGCTCTATGTTCCTTAGATCCGCCATTGTTAGTTTCCTCTCCAATGTGAACCATTTGGATAGGAACTTTTTTGCTAGTTCGGTCCATGAGTCTATGCTTCCGGATATGAGGTTGACGAATGACGTATGCGCCGGCCCCGTCAGAAATTTTGAGAACTCGCACACTTTTAGATCACCATCGAGGACAAAAGACCCCAAGGCATCCTCGAATTTGCTAATGTGCTCATGCAGGCTTCCCCTCCGTCCGTCGTACTAGGGACATTGTTGGGGAGGGGTGTACTCGACAAGATAAGGCTTATACAGGATTCTGTCAGAATAAGGCTTCTACAAAACAACCAAGTCCTAGGCCGGGTTGTGGCTCTCCACCACTAGCCTTTGAATGTATTCTTTCAACTCGTCTCAGCTAATTGGAGCCTCCATAGCTAGGTTGGTTCAGGGGAAGGTCTAAGGTTAGGCAGAAGAATGTTGCCCTGTCTGTGTGGGGTTGGTTCCAGCGGATTGCTCTAGTACAATGGAGGCCAGGTTGGAGGCATGACGGCTAGCAGGGATATTAACAGGAACCAGAGCCTGAGTGAAAGAGGATTGTTCAGTCGAAGTTGTCCGCTAGAGGAGGATCTGGAGTGTATTCTTTGTTTCCTCCTGTGCCCGTTCTACCTTTTCAATCAAGCCTTGAAGTGGGCCTTGAATTCATATACTTTATTCAAGAGGATCTGGAGTGTGTTCTTTGTTTCCTCTTGTGCCCGTTCTACCTTTTCAAATCGAGCCTTGAAGTGGGCCTTGAATTCATATACTTTATTCGAGAGAATCTCGATATTAGCTTGATGGGGTGATTCTGTTTTGAGTTGTTCCTTTGTTCCTGGGTTAGTATCCTCTGGGATGTTGCCATGTTCTTCGGGGATGGGTGTGAGGTTGATTCTGCGGTTGACCATTTTATGTGATCAAAGACGGAACTAGAAATTCTAATGTAAGTAAGGAGTGGTTAGGCTGGTGGGCGGTCTCTTTGAAAGACAAAAGAAGACCAGGAACAGAGAATCAGCTGAAGGGTCTAGGGCGAAGGAGGGACGAGGAGGTAGCTGAGCAGGGAGTCTTGACGATAGGGTTTGCTAAAGGCTGAATGAATGCCCCTCATCATAAGGGGGGATCTCCATTTAAAGGAGAGGATCTCGAGGTCCCGAAAGGAAGGAACCAAAAGCATTCATTCTCCACTGGGAAAGAGAATATTAGATTTGTTGTCGGCTATTAAGGAGCACCGCTAGGGTTTCGCCACGTGTCCTTATGGGATCTCTCAAACATTAACTTTCCTTTCTCCCAGGGATCCTCATAACCCACGTGTGCTACCGCCTCTCGCATCTCACTTAGTTGTTGTGGCATTAGTGACTTCATTGTCTAACTAGTAGTCTTTTGGCAATCCTACGTTGTTCCTAGTCACATGAGTAATTAAAAAAAAAACCATGTGCAGCAAATATTCGGTCCTAGTTTTGGTTAACAGCGGCAATGGCCCTAGGTTTGTCGTGGGGCCTGGTGCACGTGGACCCCTTCGTTGGTTTAATTTATATTTGCCTTGCACCTATGTTGGGAATGGGTTCATCACAGGTTTATCGCAAGGAAGGACCGGTTATGGGTTAATTGCAAGCGTCCTTGTGGTACAAATTCAGTATCTATTGTGCTCTAGGGGACTGAGTGAGCATTATGTACCTACACCCACTACACCAGTGATGGTTGGTGGGTGTTCGACATGAAGAGTGGAGGCATTTCGCCTGGCTGGTCTGCAGATTCTGCCAACAAATTTCCGGTTTGGGTTGAACCAAGTTTAGAATCTCTCAATAGCTTTCCCAGAAAATTGTTCATCAGTTAATCAAATCTCAGTGTGGAAATTAATTTTCTTATCGTATTAATAATTAAAGGAAGGCTTACACTAAAAATTTTCATGCTAGAGCTCGCCACATAAGAGTTAATAAGAGCCCACCTCTTCTATTAAAAAAAGTTGGTGACTGTTTAGAAGAATTTAGAATTTGGGAATGTCCATTTTATTATCAATGTTTGAATGGTTGATAAAGAGAATTAGATGGCATTTGAAGGGCATTTTTTATTTTTCAAATGTCATTTAGCAACAGGTTAACAGACTAGCTAACGACTGGTACTAGATTGTCTCATTTTGAAAGTTCAGGTACCGAATTATCGCATTTTAAAGTTCGGGGACCAAATTGTGGCTTGAACCAAAGTAGAGGGTACTGATCAGGAATTTTCCCTTTTGCTTTTCATTGATACCCCCGTAACATAAACAAAAATTCTCATATATGGGGTTAAAATACATATTTGACAATTTCTAAAATTCAGAATTTAGAACAACATTTTCAACATTCAGAGTTAAAAAAGAAAAGTTCACCCATACCAATATACCTCTTAATGTAATTATTACACTTTTAGACATCAAACGTCAAAGCAAATGAACAAGCTTAAATAAATACTTACTCGATATTATAAACCTTACTTAACAAGAAATATAATTAATGTGGAATTAAAATATTTTTTAATAAATGAGTGGGTTAAAAAGTATTTTTAATATATGAGTGGGTTAAAGTATGTTATAATATAAATTGTGAATGAAGTGTAAAGACAGGGGCAAAGCTAGGAAATTTTCATGAGGGGGACCAAAACATTAGGGGGGGGGGGGGGGGGGGAGGGGAACAAATATGGATGGTCACAGGGGGGGGCAACCCATTGGAGTGGGGAATGGGGGAGGGGGAAATTTACATGAAATAGTGGGGATTTTTGGGCCATAGGCGGGGGGGGGGGGGGGGATGGCTCCCTTGGGCCCCCTGGCTCCGCCCCTGTGTAAAGATACTTTGAAATAGTGATTTTGAGGTTTATTGCATGACTTAAGGGCCTGTTTGGCAAGTCTTTTTGAGAAGATCTTCTTGTAGCTTTGACAATAAAAAGACACATTGAGCTTTTGACATAAGGTCTGGGCATCCCAAAGACCGTTTGGCAAATGCACGTCTTTCCGTGCATCTTTTGCGTCTTCCTGCACGAGCATAAAACGCAAAAGACACAAAAAGCTCCATTTAGAGCTTCTCGAAATCAGTCCAAAATGGGCTTTTCACGTCTTTTTGGCATTCCGTATTTTGGCGATTAGATCTTTGACGCGCCAAATGGAAATAGACCAAATTTTGGTCTACTCGACTTGTAAACAGCCGAAAGACTGCACAGAAAGACGCACCAAACGGACCCTTAGCTAGCTTGTTGCCCATAGAGGAGATGATTGGTTGATGTAACTATGGTGAACACTATGAATAAAAAAAGAAAGAAAAATAAATAGAAAAAAACTAAGGTCAGCACTTCTACCCTAGCACTTGTCCTTGTAAGATAGAAAGTCTAACATAAAAATATTGCAATGCATTGGTTAGTCAAATTGTTTGGGGACCAAGTCCATGTGAATCTTTTTTAATTAAATTAGTTCTCTTTGTCTCCATTGATTCATTGATTCATTGAAACTCTCTCTTCCTCTATGTATCTGCCACAAATTAGCAGGTTTAACCACTGTATAACTTTCATTATTTCTTAGCTTCTTCTCTTTTGTCAATCTCTTGGCATTTGAGTTTAATTTTAAGAAAGAGACATGGGAAGAGGAAGAAGAAAACAAAAGAACGAAAAAGAGGCAAACAATAATAATGGCGAAAATGTTGGCAAGAAGTATACAGTTATTACGAGGTCATCATGGTCACATCTTCCAGAGCAACTTCTGGTGTTGGTGAAGAGGCAGATATATCTAATATTAGAAACTCAACAAGAACCAGGAATAAACCTTAAAAATCCATTAGAGAATCTTCATTTTCGCGAAGTGAATAAAGCTTGGAGATCATGATCACCTAGGCAGTGTTGTAATCAAACAAGACCAACCCATTGTTAAGGAAAGCTATGGGTTGACTAGTATAAAAGAGGAAGGATCTAAAAATGGTAACTCTACAAGAGTGGAAGTTTCTAATGGAGGTTCTCTCCCAAGTTCAGAAATAGCTGAAATAGGAAATAAATTAATTAAGAAACTTTATACATAGACAACTACCTATTCTTTTCTTTTCTTTCCTTTATTATTTTATTATTTTTGTATATATATTGTACCCAAGTATCTCTAGTTGACATATACAGAAATACAATTTCCTTGCATTGTTTTTTTTTCCTTCTCTTCTTGTTCTTTAACTTGGTATCAGAGCTAAGACTTGAAGGTTGATCATGGCTGCAAACAGTGCCGATTCTTTTGAAGAAATGAACTCCAATTCGTCTGTTCTCTAGAACATGTATATTACGGTGGTCATGAACTCGATTCCCAACATATCTCCTTATATCACTATCAAGTTGAATGGAGAGAACTTTCTATTGTGGAGAGCTCAACTTTTGCCAGTGCTTAGAGCATACAAGTTGATGGGTTTGATTGATGGATCGGCCAAGGCACCACCGGAGGACATCCCAGATCCAAATAATAGTTGTAAGGAAATTCTTAACCCATATTATTCGTCTTGGGTACAATTGGACCAACTCATTTTGAGTTGGCTTGTTGCATCTCTGACTGAGGGCTTATTAGCCCAAGTTGTTGTGCTTTCTACTACAATCGAAGTCTAGGGTGCCCTAGAGAGATCGTTCTCTTCTCGCTCATGATCTAAGATATTACAACTTAGACGCCAACTTCAGAATCTTAAGAAAGGGAATTTATCCACAAGTGACTATATTAAAAAAGCAAAGACTATTGCAAACAATCTATCTGTTGTTTCTGAACTAGTAGCAAAAGAGGATATTGCTCTATATGTTTTATCTAGACTAGGAAGTGAATATGAATCTCTTATTACCGCTATTACTAACAGAACTAATGCAGATCAGTTAGGAATCAATGATGTTCCTGGCTTACTTCTTAGTCATGGATCATGGCTTATTCAACATAATATCTCCAACGAAGCTCCCAACGCTAATATTGCTACAAATAATAGCAATAATAATTATTATAATAAGAGCAGCAATAAGCTTGGACGAGGTCAAGGATGAGGCAACCCAATTGTATGTCAGCTATGTAATAAACTAGGACATGGAGCCTTGAAGTGCTACAAACGGTATGATCTTTCATACCAAGGAGAAAGCAACCATAATTTGCCAGATCCTACTGCTGCATTCCATAGTGGTATGTCTTCCTACAATGGTTCAAATGCTAATTTCGATCCTACCTGGTATCCTGATAGTAGAGCAACTCACCACATGACTCTAGATGTTGACAATTTACAAAACAAGTCTGAATTTTTAGGTACGGATCAAGTGAAAATTGATAATGGAGAAGGTTTGGCAATTAAGAATATTGATTCTTCTTCTCTAACTTATGATCAACATCAGTTTAAACTAAAAAATGTTTATCATGTTCTTGCTTTGACAAAGAATTTGATTTCTGTTAGCAAATTTACAAGAGATCATTATTTAGTGTTTGAATTTCACTCGGATTTCTTTTTATTGAAGGATCATACGGAGAGAACTTTAATCAAAGGACCCAGTAGAGATGGACTCTATCAGTTTCCTGGCACTAATAGTTATAAAAGGAATTTAGCTGAAGTTTTTGTTGGAGAAAGAGCTTCTCTTCAGAATTGGCATCATCGACTTGGGCATGCTTCTTTAAAAGTAGTTAAATTAGTGATTTCTAAAATTGATTTGTCTTCTTCTGGAACTGTCAATGATAATTTGTTTGTGAGGCTTTTCAATTAGGCAAAACCCATCGTTTAAGTTAGTTTATTTCTTCTAGTACTATTTCACAACCTTTGTAATTGATTTACTCTGATGTGTGGAGACCTGCCCCAATTTTGTCTACAAAAGGCTATTGTTATTATGTCTTGTTTATGGATATGTATTCAAAATTTTCTTGGATTCCTCTTGAAAGAAAATCATATGTTTTTTATACTTTTCTTAAATTTAAGAGGTATGCTGAAAATTTCTTCTCTACTAAAATAAAAATGTTTCAAAGTCATTAGGGAGGTAAATATCGTAGATTATCTCAATTTTTGGACAGTAAAGGAATTTTGCATCGAGTAAGTTGTTCTCATACTCATGAGCAGAATGGTAGTACTGAATGAAAACACCAGCATATTATCGAGTCCACTCTCTATTGGCATGCTCCTCTCTCCCCAAATCCTTTTGGACTGAAGCAACAGAAACTACAGTTTTTCTCATAAACCAGTTGCCTACACCGACCCTTGGTAATCTCTCTCTGTATGAAAAATTATTTGGGTGTGCACCTGATTATTCCATGTTACGGAGTTTTGGTTATCTTTGTTATCCTCTTATTAGACCATATAATAAGCATAAAATGGCTTATAGGTCTACCCGTTGCATTTTCATTGGTTACAATTCTTCTCATAAAGGGTATAAGTGTTATAATCTAGTCACTTCATAGAAAATTATTGCCAGACATGTTTTGAATGAGAAACAATTTCCTAAGATTTCTCAAGATAGTCCATCCTCTGGACATCTAGATTCGGCACCAATTTCATTGTTACCTGTAACCACAGTTACTAATGCATATGAGCCTTCTCTTTCTCCTTTTATTACTGCTAATTCTTCTCCAAATCATCATGGTACTTCTCCAAATTTTTCTTCTTCTATTAATGCTTCTACCGATGGTTCTTTGTCTCATAGTGATAGTCAGATAGAACCGCTGCCTCAGAGAACACGGTTGCTTCAAGAAATTCTTGACACCACACTTGTTGTTCCTCCTCCAACGGCACAAACACATACTATGACCACTCATTCCATGTCTACTCGCCAATTTTAGACTGTTATGTGGTATCCTTTTCCTGAAGAACTCCTAGTAGCTAGTGGTGCTTGTGATATGCAACCGTCTTCCTATTCTCAGGCATCCAAGTTTGCTCACTGGCGCTTTGCTATGACCTCTGAGTTTCATGCTCTCCTCCAAAACGATATGTGGCAACTTGTTCCCTATGATCCCTTCATGACTGTTGTTGGCTCTAAGTGGGTCTATAAAATCAAGAGAAAACCTTATGGTTCTATAGAAATGTAAAAAGCCAGATTAGTTGCTCAAGGTTTTTCTCAGGAACCTGGAGTCGATTTTACTGATACCTTTAGTCCAGTTGTTAAACTGTCTACTGTTTGTACCATATTGCCTCTAGCCACATCACAGTGTCAGATCGGATTCAGATATACTCTGATTCGAATCCAATCCGATCTATTTACATCGCTACATTTACAAGGGCTTTCAACTGTGTGTATAAGAGGGGGGAGAGAGAGAGAGAGGACAGTTCATAACAAAAATGCCAAAATTCTACCACAGTCATAGGTATGCAAAAAAAAGAAAAAAAAAAGAAAAGAAACATTCATCATCGATAGTTAAAAAAAAATGATTTCAACAACTTAACCAAGACTTAGCCAACCATTTGGGATCAGCTAAACATTTCTCCATTAAACTCTGCCATGGCCACATTATCAAACTCTTAACAAATATCTCACATTCAAGCAAGTAAAAAACACTTGATAGAAATTCATACTTCATGGACTACAGAGTTTTCCCAATTAAACATTATGAATAACAAATAATGATGCACCTTCAAGAGTCCCTCTTTACCATTCAGATGTCTCGATCGGCATAAGAAAGCGAAACAAGGGTTCATATTGTCATGTAATGCAAACCAAGATGATGAAAGGAAAGTAGACACAACTGCAAAAACAACAGACGAGCATTCCAAATCCAGCCTAGTAGCTTCTGACCTCCGACTTCCGAGAAAGAAAAGGTTCAATTCCCTCCATGAAACAAACATATGATAGGAAAGGTTTTCGTATTGGATTTTTCTTTTTGAGCAAAAAAACCCAGCTTTTCTGATCAGACATCACAACCCATTTTTGCAAGTATAAGAACAAGGCAGCAAAAATTCAGAAAACATCAAGGATGAGTTTAGAAAGAAAAACAAAAAAAAGTTACTCTGATTCTGTTTCTGAACTCTCAAGGGAGTTGAGGGCCGTGAAACGGTCTAGAGGGTCTGGACCGTGGACCCGTAGCTCGGCATCAGGACCGGTGGGTGGGACCACCATTCAGTCCGGTCTAGACCGAATTATCTATAGATAATGGAAATTCGATATTGAAAAACATACAACAGCCATCAGAGTGGCGCAGCGGAAGCGTGGTGGGCCCATAACCCACAGGTCCCAGGATCGAAACCTGGCTCTGATAATCTGATTCAGAGAAAAGAAAAAGCTTCCTCATTTCTTTTTCTTTCTCTTTTTTTTTTTTTACATTTTTTTCGTTTCTTCAGTGACTAATGACAATTCGACTAACACTTAAATCATGTTAGAACTACAACGATTATCAATGTATGTTCATCTTCTCTGCATTCGGATTCTGGTTTACATCAAGTTTTGGAACTGACTTTTGGAGGTGACGACGACGAACCACTTAAATGTTCCTGCACAGAGAAAAAAACCAGAATAGAGATTTTAATCTCACTTCCGCTGACATTAGCAATTGTAAGATTGACAGAGAAATTAATGTTTAACAGTTGAAATTGAAATCCTACCGCAACAATTTCACCTAGTTTGTTCTTGTTCTCTATGGTTGTCACCACTCTGGTTTCAATGGTTGTCACCACTTTTTCTTCTTTCACCAAAACCTTCTCTTCCAATTTCTTGGATTTCCCTGCACACATCAAACGCAGTCAACCAAGGAAACCAGGCATAGTAGCATTTCACTTCACTCTGAATTTTCTGATTGATTGATGGGTTGAAACTGGACTTACGCTTCTCCTCTGTTTCTGTTCTCTTCTCTCCTTCATCAACGAAACCTTTCTTGTGTTTAGCTCCTATTCCAGGCATGTCTGGTTCATGGGGTGGCGAGAAGTACACGACTCCTCCTTCGTCACCAACAATGGCGTCGATCGCATCCTCGTTCTTCCTGGACGAGAAGTAGTGGTCCGGTGAGTCTCGAGAAATCAATCTATCGTGGTGGGCTTCGTTCCCTCCGTCCACCAGCTCCTCCCCCGTAGTACCCTTTGCTTCCTTCGTCCCCCCATCGTTCGATTCTGTATTCACAACTACGTCTTTCACATCTCCTCCCCCTACCACCTTCTCGCTCTGGAATTCTATCTCTGTTGTTGTATTTTTAGGTTCTGGTTGTTGTTGTTGTTGTTGCACTTGCAGAGATGGGCTTTTGGCGACGCCGTCGACGTCGCCTTCAGGGATGGGTTCTAGACCTTCCTTGCTCCTTTCGACGGCAACGCTTAGTTTCTTGCGACGGCGAACAGTATTGCCGGCGGCAACGTCATGCTTTGATTTGTTGCAACCCATTTGAAATCCACACAAAAAGAACTGCAGAGCAGAGAAAGAGAGAGAGGGAGGGATTGTGATGGGGCTGCATCGATTGTTTGCTTATTTTTGTTTTCGAAAGGATTTGATGGCGTTTGAGTTTTTTCAGTTCTCGAGATTCCGAATTCTTCGATAATTCGGAAGGTTGAGATAAACATATTGAGATGGGTGTGTCTATGGGCACACGAGGATATGTTTAGGTAATGACAGTTTTGCCAATGGTGCAACTACCGCATTTAGAACCGGTTTCCGGGTGGATGGTTCGACCGTCCAGTTTGAATAAATGACTCGTTCCAACAAAAAATAAAAAAAGAATAATTAAAATAGATAACTGTCAAAAATCATTGAATGGGTCAACAATTCAACTGCCTAGGTCAATGGGTTATTGACAAATTCAATAGTTTTTGGTCAGGGACCGGGTTTAAGGTAAAACAGAACTGGTTGCTTATACAGTTTTCGAGCCAAACGGTCTGACCGTTTAGGTCAACAGTAGTTCGAAAACATTGGTTAGAACTATCAATAAGTCGGGTCAGGTCAGGTCAGGTCTAGGTCATGATAGACCCAGTCGAGTTTGCAATCAAGACCAAAAACCAATAATAGCTATATTTTTAATATGTAATCAAATTAAATAATTTAAAAATAAGCCTATTTATTTGCTAAATTGACACATTAGGCCCGTTTGATTCATAGGAATAGGGGTTTGGAATTGTAATCGAAATTAGAATGAATCATTGTGATTCAACTATTTGGTTGGATGAAATTGAAATCACATTTTCATTCCTAGTGGAATGGTATTTCCCTCCCTTCCCATGGAAATGAAATCCCATTCCATCTGATTCTAATTATGATTTTGATTCCTTTTTGAATCAAACATACAACCATTCCAATTTGATTTTAAAGGGTTTTTTATTCCAATTCCAGTTACAAACCCTTAAGCATGAGAACATGCTAATATTACAACCATATTATAAGAAAAATAGGCTTTTATAAGGGGTATTCACGATTCGATCAGTGTCCTTTATCCTAAACCAAAGTCAAACCAAATCAATCAATTAACTGATTGATTGTTTCAGTTGTTCAGTTTTTCGAAGTTATTATTTATAATAAATAATATATTAAAAATATGTATAGTATCAATTATCTCATAAATACTATAAATATTTTATATATAACAACCAAAAGTTATAGCTAGCAACCCAATTATAATCGGGACGCATAATACAGACCTAGATCATATAATAATTAGGGAGACCAAATCTGCTCCTCACAGAGCGCACCTCAGAATGACCTCACAGGCACCATCATGCATTGGGAACATTTCCCATGAATAATAATTCATAAATATAGAAGATGTTTTTGATACATGATGGGATATGCTTATGAGGTTAGTGTGAGGTGCGCTCTATGAGGAATAGATCCGGTCTCATAATTAGGTTGGATCAGGTTGTCAGATCTACCCAACCTATTGTCAACCCTATAAAGCAACACTCCCATGAATAATAATTCATAAATATAGAAGATGTTTTTGATACATGATGGGATGTGCCTATGAGGTTAGTGTGAGGTGTGCTCTATGAGGAGTAGATCCGGTCTCATAATTAGGTTGGATCAGGTTGTCAGATCTACCCAACCTATTGTCAACCCTATAAAGCAACACTCCCATGAATAATAATTCATAAATATAGAAGATGTTTTTGATACATGATGGGATGTGTCTATGAGGTTAGTGTCAAGTGCGCTCTATGAGGAGTAGATCCGGTCTCATAATTAGGTTGGATCAGGTTGTCCGATCTACCCAACCTATTGTCAACCCTATAAAGCAACACTCGGTAGTTAATCCGTTTGGTCAGCCGTCAGAATTAGAATCAGAATTCAAATGGCATATTCCCTTTTCTGTTTGGTTCAGAGGAGAACTGAAACCGAAATTGGAATGGACTCTCATTCCCCAAGGAGGGAGGGAGGGGGGAGAGGAAATGACCATTCCCTCCCTCAAATAGGAGAATGCCATTTGACCATGAGAATCGGATTTCGATTCTGTCTAACCAAAGGTTGGAATTAGAATGGACCTTTTTTATTCTGATTCTAGACCTCTATTCTCATGAACCAAACGGATCCTTAATTGATTGAGAGCTCACTTGCAATCTAACTAGGGCCCACAACTTGCCACATGTTGTGATGCATATCCAATAGATAAGAGATGGATCAGACACCCTTCTTCATACCAGAAAATCAGGATAATCATTTCTACCCATTTCTTTCATATCGAATCCTTTTTCTTCGGATTTCAGCATTTCCTCCTCCAATCCAATACCACTATCTTTGCATTGCTTCTTCCTCTACGGTTTTTTCTTCCCCTCAAAATCTGGATATTAGGGGTGTTCACGGGGTTGGCGGTTTGAGTCATTTTCTTCATCCAATCCAACTTAGCTGGTTTACTTGTGATTAAATCGAAACTGACCGACCCTGAAGCAAAACCAATCCAAACGTGAATGGTCGGTTTATCGGTTTAGTTGGTTTTTATATATATTTTAAACTAAAATATCTATATCTAAATATTTATTTATATTTAAGTTTATTTCTTTTTAGTTTTTTATGCAAAACCAATATATTCAAGTCGATTAGTTTTTTATGCAAAACTGATTTTTTTTGTCAATATATATTTAAATTTATACAGAACTGAATTAAATGTTGTACCATTGTATTATACTTGTATTGATTTTGACTTTTGAGTTTTTAATTTTTATCATAAATAACCAATTTCTTTTCAAAATTCAAACAAAACACAAATAAAATATATCAACATATAACATATACGGTAGGGACTAATTAATAATTACTTAAACATAGGATCGGTTCGGTTCGGTTCGGTTTGGTTTTATTTTCATGTATGAAAATCAAACTGAACCAAGTTGTCGGTTTATTTTCTCATACAGACCGAAACCAACCAGTGGTTTTGAAAAACCGACCAACTCGAATTGGGTCGGGCCGATTTCGTCGGTTTGACATTTAATGCGAACACCCCTACTGGATATTATCTCCAATCTTCTACCATTCAAAACTAAGGATTCCATGATTGAACCGATATGCTTTACTTCCAATTATTATATATTGTGAATTTAGGGGTGTCAATTGGACTGGATTTGGTCCAATCCGATCCAGTCCAATGTGAGTCCATTACAAATGGATCAGGTTCAATCCAATCTAATGAATATTTTGGACCATTTTGGAATAGGTCCAATTTAATGTCTGGATGATCTAATCTGTTCAAATTCATTTTAATTTAGATTGTTTTCGATCCAAACCTGGTCCATTGACACCTACATATATTCTTATCTTATATTAATGGACTAGATATTGGCTTATGGACCAGATTCAATCCAATCTAATAAATATTTTGGACGAGATTGATTATTTGATGGGGAACAAACATAAACATACATATACAAATAGAAATGGTGCAGAGCTCAGATTGATCTACAAAAGGACACTATGAATCCATTACACTTATAATCAATCAGGGAAGTCGGCATTAGAATTCCAACCAGAAAAAATGCTACAAGTTTCCATGTCAAAGACCCACCAACCAGGGCGGCCATGCTGGTTAAAGTAGATGCAGTTGACTCTGCATCCCAGTCCATCACTTGCAGACACTGACATGCAACCAGTCAACCCCAAGAGCAGAGTGCGATCGCCCAGGCTTTCCACCTTGACCCAAGATAGCTCAGAACGATCAAGCTTGAAAACTTCCACATCATCCACCACGTCCATCTGTTTCCTGTTAAAGATTAATGTAGAAACTATTTACTGTTGAGTTGGTCAAATAATGACTTAGTCCTTTCAGTTGGGCTGTATTTGCTATTTTTTAGGAGTCATATCAGGGGTGTTTGGTACTAGAATCCCTGATAGTTTGTTATGTTTTCTTGCTATTTAAATGTTGGTTATGCAGTGAATAAAGATATGCCCTTTCTGCTAATTTCGTTGTCTTGTTACTGTTCTTTTCATTGTGTTAACCATCCTTTATTTTCTAACATTTGGTATCAGAGATTTTAGTACCAAACACCCCTGATATGACTCCTAAAAAATAGCAAATACAGCCCAACTGAAAGGACTAAGTCATTATTTGACTAACTCAACAGTAAATAGTTTCTACATTAATCTTTAACACCCTCCCTTAATGTAGAAATTTAACAACACCTAAAAGATCTCTTAAATCCATGAATTTCTTCAGTGGAAGTGGCTTGGTGAATACATCTGCAACTTGATCATTGGTACTGCAATATTTCATCTTGATGTCTCCTTTTGCAACTAGCTCTCTTATGAAATGATGGCGTCTCAATATGCCTTGTTCTACTATGATAGACTGGATTCTTTGTACTTGATGGCTTCTTCAAAGACAATTGGTTCATCAATCTTGGCAATTTGACATCGTTCTGTATTGTCATAAATTTCTTGCAATGATCTCCATTTTTTTGGAGGTGTCTCTGATGAAGACAAGCTTGGTGAGTGTGAACTTGAGACCGGTGATTGACTGTTTGCTGGTGTAGAGGAACCAGAACCTTCATTCTCATTTTCTTGCCTTGTAGGAGAGTTAAGGAACTCGTCATCTTCTAATATTGGACCTGATTGCACAATCTCCTAATTCCATGCATTCTTCTCATCAAATACAACATCACAACTTATTAGTAACTTTTTTGTGACAGGGTCATAGAGACGATACCCTTTAGTTTCAGTACTATAGCCAAAAAATATGCATTTAATACTGTTGTTGATGAAGGAAGATTTGGCCCGACCTCTCAAATCACGGCACATGGCAAAAAGGGCAAGTAGCTCGGCACTTAAAACAGCATACCGAGGGTACAAACACCAAAGGGAAGGGACCAGCAGGTCCGAACCCCCTAGCAAGGGGTCCGAACTCCCTACTTTGTGATCGAACTCCCTGCAGGGTGCCCGAACTCCCTACTTAGTGGCCGAAGCTCCCTGCGAGGGGCCCGAACTCCCTCTTTGACCCCGAGTCACACAAAGTAGAGACCCGAACTGGCCCATCTTGTGACAGTTCGGGGCCCCCCTCTTATCCGAACTCAAGACTTCGCCTCACACACCGCTCCAGGCACTTCGCTTCCGGAGCATTGAACTGGACGAACCACGCCGTACTGGACACCGAAGGAGTCCGTATCCAGGGGCGGCACGCCTGACTGACTTGGGATCTGACACTTGACAGCTGCATTTCCAAACGGCCACCTGCCGCCGTCACCTGTCACCACTGCCTCCAGTTACAGAGACAGCTCCGACAAAAGGAGCAGTGACGGTTCTGCCCCAGTAGAGGCGATGACTCCCGAACTGGCGGAAGCACGGAAATACTCATCCGCGACCTGACAGGAGTCCAGGAGTGAGTGCGCGAGGTGGTTATAAAAGGCTCTTCACCCCCAAAGAGGAGGTATGCAAACTTCGCGCTATTTGGTTTATCTTGCCTTTGAAAGATTCTAACTTAAGCTTCGGAGCCTTTACACCGGGTTCTCCCCGGAGCTTCCTCATCTCCTCCGTTTCAGGTTCTCTGCTACTCGGTTCAGAGGCAAGATCGCGGACAGCTAAGACCGGCCGGATTGCGCATCATCAGTTGTCGTCTAACTTCCTTCTCTTTTGAGATGGAACATGCACATGTGCAATTAGGTCCAATATTAGAAGATGGCGAGTTCATTAACTCTCCTACAAGGCAAGAAAATGAGAATGGAGGTTCTGGTTCCTCTACACCAGCAAACAGTCAATCACCGGTCTCAAGCTCACACTCACCAAGCTCGTCTTCATCAAAGACACCTCCAAGAAAATGGAGATCATTGCAAGAAATTTATGACAACACAGAACGATGTCAAATTGCCAAGATTGATGAACCAATTGTCTTTGAAGAAGCCATCAAGTACAAAGAATCCAGTCTATCATAGTAGAACAAGGCATATTGAGACACGTCATCATTTCATAAGAGAGCTAGTTGCAAAAGGAGACATCAAGATGGAATATTGCAGTACCAATGATCAAGTTGCAGATGTATTCACCAAGCCACTTCCACCGAAGAAATTCATGGATTTAAGAGATCTTTTAGGTGTTGTTAAATTTCTACATTAAGTGAGGGTGTTAAAGATTAATGTAGAAACTATTTACTGATGAGTTAGTCAAATAATGACTTAGTCCTTTCAGTGGGGCTGTATTTGCTATTTTTTAGCAGTCATATCAGGGGTGTTTGGTACTAGAATCTCTGATAGTTTGTTATGTTTTCTTGCTGTTTAAATGCTGGTTATGCAGTGAATAAAGATATGCCCTTTCTGCTAATTTTGTTGTCTTGTTACTGTTCTTTTCATTGTGTTAACCATCCTTTATTTTTTAACATTTCCTACATCTGGAAATCAGAAAAACCAGCAGGATTTCTCCGTTGGATTCAATTAAATACTCTCTGAAACCCTTTGACCAGGTGGAGGGGATTGCTCTTTTTGCACTCGAGATTGTAATTTTTCTAGGCCTGGAGCTGAAGTCAATAACTGCTAAGGTTCCCTGCAAACTCAAGGCATAACACTTATCTCCAAATTCAATAGCGTTTGTGAATTGTATGATTCGTGGGTCGACACAGGATGAATTTGGGTCTATCAGTCTGTATTCTTCTTGGATGGATTCTCCTCTTGCAGACACATAGAAGATGACGCTTGGATAAGAACCACCACTTAGTTCCATGCAATCACAGTCGACTGTAGTAGTATCAGAGAGCACTCTCTTAAACTGGACACCAGAAGAGCCCCGTTCTGAAACTGGAAGTGGGCTATCAAGTGGATTTCCACAATCGTAGATTATGACTGAGAGGAGATAGTCTCGAGGCTTGATGGGTCTGGTTATAAGCTTCCCCATGGGAGAATCCATGAGGTGATTCCAGTCCCAACAGAACATGCCCTCCCATTTTCTGCAGGACGTGTTCCATCTGTGGATTGGCTTGTAAAAGTAGAGACTGGTTAGCCTGCCTTCATGGCCGGAAAGAAGGAGCTGTGGCAATTGTCCAGTACTCAAGCTAATTATACATCTTCTTGATCCTGGTTTCCACAGTTTGGAGACCCTGCTGAAGCTGATGCATTCATGTCTTCCGTGGTCGGAATTGATTTTGTTGATTAAGATGTCTATTTGATCAGGGAGGTCTGTCCGAGGAGCTTTCCTGTAAAGGGTATTTGGGCTAACCTTCTTCTCCTTTTTCCTTCTCATTTTTGTTCCTCCTTGCAGCTGCTTTGCCTTCAGAGTACGTTACTGCATGCAATAAAGCAACAAAATGATCATCAGTCTTCACTCTCGGTTACTCCATTAACAATGAATCAGTTCATCTGATTATTAATTAACCAGTTAGAAATAGAATGAATGAATGTAAAATAAAGAGAAACCCACACACACAGAGAGTTAATTATTAAAGAAAGAAAATTAAAATCTTTTGGAGCTGTTCTGGGGATGAGACACAACTCAGAAGACAGAAGTACCTGCAGCATGAATTAATGTTGAAATGAAATAATATAATATATAGTTCATCACTTGGACGTAGCTTCCAAGTTTCTATATACAAATCCTAGCTACTGTCTGTCTCCTTGCTCTTCAAGTAAACTTTAATTTAATAAAAATAGTAAAATACCAAACAACGGATAAACAAGTTTTCAAATTAAGCTGAAGAATCAAATGGGTTGTACTGTCCACACCCAATAATTAAGGTTGGTCCACTACCAACCGAATGGTCTGACTGCCAGGTTCAATAGTCACAACTCACAACAACCCATGGGAGTAAAACTAAAACCCTCAAAATTAGCTAAAAGAAATATTAAAAAGAACTCACAGGGGGTTGAATTATGAATTTTAATGAAACCCACCCAATTGTTACCACTTTTATGATGTTTGGTTGATTAATTGGTTATAGTTTTCATCAAAATTCATGAGTGTTTTGATTGGTCAAAGCCTTTTCGGAATCATACATGTATTTCTGGCATCACGGTTTTGTCCAACCTAGGGGTGAATATGGACCAGGTTGTTTTGGTTCTAAGACAAAAACCTAGAACCTGCACTTAGGGGTCGGGTCCAGGTTTATGAAACCGGAGCCTACCCTGTTAAGATCAGTTTTAGGGTCAGTTCTGGCATTGGTGGTTCTAGTATTGATTCCAATGTCTATACATGGAACCTATTCTTTCTTACTTCTAAAAAAATGGAACTTGCTACTTTAAAAACTTGATTTTCAATAATAGTATTCAAAGTTTATATTAACTTTATTGGTTAAATTAAGTAAATTAATTTGTAGATTCTCATAATGTGTTAATATATAGTTCAAAGCTTATTATTTTAATTTATATTTTATAAATATTACATTTTATACTATTTATTATACACATATTAAATTGAAAAAAAAAAGATTAAATCACTTAAGTGACTTATTGGCCAATTGAGACTATGGTCTTTGTAATCATGAATGCTTAGATTCAAATCTCCAAATCTTGATCAATTTCCAAGGCAGTTCAGTTCCAAGGGCAGTTCCACCAAAGTTAACCAAGGCCAATAGATTGGATAGGGTCAGCTCTAAGCCGGTTCGAGTTGATTCTATTGGGTTCTAGGTAGAACCCACCCATTTATCATCATCTTCGTCTAAATAAATAGCTGTGGGCACATAGGATACAGATATGCAGTCTACAATTTAGAGTTTTCACGAAGGCTCAGTTTGGAAAGATTATAAATACAAATATGTATAGCGTAAATACATATAAATAAGGTTTTGCACTCTACATATTTGCATTTTCACTCCTTCCAAACTCAGCCTAAGGAAAAAAAAAGGTGAAATTAGTGTTCAAATACAGTCTTTATACAAGGATATGCTCATGATCGAGTTATGATTTACTGGTCTTTATACATTAAGTAATTAACAAGTTATTATCAATTTCATATCCATTCACCTTCAAAGATAGATAGTTTTCATCAAACAGTCTCGTGATCAATAACTTTCTTTCTTCTTCTTTTTGGATTTCAGCATTTCCTCCCCCTCCAATATCACTATGTTTGCATTGCTTTTCCTCTCCGTTTCTTTCTTCTTCTCAGAATATGGATTTTAACTTCCAATCTTCTACCATTCAAAACCATTTAAGGATCCCATGATTTAATTGATATGCTTTTTTTCAATTATTATTGTGATTATCTTGTCCCATATTTTTGCTTATTTAATGGAGAAAAAAATATACAAAACACATAAATATTCAAACAGAGAATTAAGGTACAGAGGTCACATTGAGCTACAAAAGGAAATACGAATCCATTACACTAAAAACCTTCTCTTTCCAGGTCCTCCCCTTGTATCAAACTTTTTATAATCAATTTCAAAATCTGGGGAGTCGGCATTAGAATTCCAACCAGGAGAGATACTACAAGTTTTCATATCAAAGACCCACCAACCAGGGCGGCCACGCTGGTTAAAGTAGATGCAGTTTTTTCTGCAACCTAGTTCACTTGCAGAGATTGACAAGCAACAAGTGAACCCCAAGAGCAGAGTGCGGTCGCCCAGGGTTTCCATCCTGATCCAAGATAGACTAGAAAAGTCAAGCTTGAAAACTTCTACATCATCCACCAAATCCATCAGTTCCATGGAAACTAGGAAAACCAGCAGGATTTCCCCGTTGGATTCAATTAAATAAATACTCTCTGAAACCCTTTGAGCAGGTGGAGGGAATGGCTCTTTTTGCACCCAAGACTGTAATTTTAGGCCTGAAACTGAAGTCAATAACTGCTAAGGTTCCTTGCAAACTTAAGGCATAACACTTATCTCCAAATCTAATAGCGTTTGTGAATTGTATGGTGCGTGGTTCACAGGACGATTTTGGGTCTATCAATCTGCATTCATCTCGGATGGACTCTCCTCCTGCTGACACATGAAAGATGAAGCTGGGATAAGAGCCACCAGTCAGTACCATGCATTCACAGTCGACTGTAATAGTATCAGGGAGCACACTCTTCTTGAACTGGACACTAGAACAGCCCCGTTCTGGACGTGGGCTATCAAGAGAATTTCCATGGTCGCCATGGAATTCAAATGTGAGAAGGTAGTCACCAGGATTGATTGCTCTTGATATCAGCTCGGCCATGGGACACTGCATATAGCTATAGCTGGGCTGCAGCTGCTACCAATGCGTGCCCCATTCTGTGCAGTAGGTTCTGCTATAGCCGAGATGGATGATTTCCCCGTTTTCATGGCCGGAAAGGAGGAGCTGCGGCGGCAAACGTCCAGTCGATCTGCATTTTCTGGGTCCTACTTTCCACAGCTTGGAGACATTGTTGGTAAGATTAATATATACACCTTCTCTGTACCTGAAATTGTATTTGGGATCGTTGATGAAGGTGTCTATTTGATCAGCAGGAAGGTCTGTCCGAGGCGCTCTGCTGTAGAGGGTATTTGGACTAACCACATTCTCCATTTTCCTTCTCCTTAATTTGGATCCTTGCTTCTTTGCCATTTGGATCCTTTACTGCAATGAAACAACAGATCTGTGGTGAGTTTTTGTGAAGAAAAAGAAACCCACATTGACATACAGAGAGAATTATTAAAGAAAGAAAACGAAATCTTTTGGAGGAGCTGTGCTGGGGGAAAGAACTTAGAAGTACCTACAGCTTTCTCTTACGAGAAATTAAAGTTCGAAAGAATTTAAGTCAACTTCAAAGGAAGACGCGGGCTGTGAGAGCTGATCAGTGCCATGAATTAATGTTGAAATGAAATAATATAATATAAGTTCATCATCACTTTGTCGTAGCTTCCAAGTTTCTACAAATCCTTCTGTCTGTCTCCTTGCTCTTCAAGTAAACTTAATTAAATAAAAGTATAAAACTAGCACACAACGGTCAACGGACAAACACGTTTCCAAATTAAAGAGACCGGATCTGCTCCTTACAAATGGCGCCTCACACGCACATCCTACCATGCATTGAGAACATCTCCATACTTATTAATAAATATTTACGGGAGATATTCTCAATACACGGTGATGTGCGTGTGAGGCGCCCATTTGTGAGGTGCGGATCCCGTCACGCCCACCCAATAAGTTTCTTGCGAGGTACGAGTAAAACCAAAACACTCAAAATTAAAAAGTTGTAGAATGTAAATAATTTTTGGAAGGTAAATTTCTTAAACTTTTCTTTATCATTTATGGTTTAGCGAATTGATTAAGTATATCTCTATGTGTTTGATTATTGTCTAACGCTACCCTTATTGTTTTTGACCCAAAGTCAACAATAGCATCAAACCCCCGCCATGTTTCTGATGAAGGACAGTGTTAACGGGACTAAGAAGGCCGGTGAACGGAGACCGGATCTACTCCTCACGCAAGGCGCCTCACACTGACCTCACATGCACATCCTACCATGCATCGAGAACATCTCTCGTACTTATTATTCATGGAAGATGTTCCCAATGCATGGTGGATGTGCCTGTGAGGCACTCCTGTGTGAGGAGCAGATCCCGTTCCCTGTGAATCATCCCGTCGCAGGTGAAGGGATGGTGCTCCGTCTCTGTTCTCGGGCACTATATTGATCTCCATCCTTGCAGTGACAACCATCTCCATCTCAATGAAAGACAAAAAGATAATTATAACTTTCACGTGTAAATTTGACTTAAGGGCAAAATGGACATTTTAGCCCTTCCATTAATATTTAACACAGTCATAATTTTTCGAAACACTAGGAGTATCATTAGACAATAGCCAAACAACAAAGATATACTTAGTAAATTAACTAAACCATAAACATAATTTAAGAAATTTACTTAAATGATCAAACCTTTAGTAAAATGTGAAAACACTTGATAGTGTTTGGTTTCATTGAATATTATCTGAAAAATAGTGCCAATTCAATGTTACAATCATTTTCTCCCATAGAGTTTGATTAAATTGTTTGTGAAATAAACATTTTTCTCGATTTGTGTGAGAATCATCCGTTAGAAAAATCTTACTTTTAATGTTCCCCCAACATCAAAGCGTTTTTTACTATTCAGCTTATGTGTCACTAATCAACACATGGTGTATTGGATGAATTGTCTTACCCCTGTGGGAGTGTCAGGCATGATTAATACAAAAAAAAAAGAAGAAAAAAAAAACTTATGGCATGTAACAGTGCCTAAATGTCAAAAAAAAATGTTTTTTCAACCGTTTTTTGTATTTCAAAATAAATACCCCACAAAACGTATATTAAATAAATTACAACAGTACTAAGCAGCCCCTTGATCAATGAGACCGTACTAAGGGTACCCAGCAAAATCTTGGGTGCTCCGTTTGCTTGCAGCTCAAATTCATTTGCACCAGCATAAATACATAGTAAGTGCAAATTCTGATTTACTTCTGCTTAAGAAAGCACCACCACAGAGGCACAAAGTACAAAGAAAACAAAAAGAAGGCCTCAACAAGCACCCAAGCACGACAACCAACAAAACCTACCTACAGCTACAGACCACAACTAAAACCCAAAAAACAAGAAAAAAACCAAACACAGTCCTTTTGTAAAACTGGTCCCAACCACCCGGGAGGATCATCACTCATCAACAAAAACGTCAGAATTAGGGCTGTTCATAAGAATGCCCAACTCGACCAAACCGACTAATTCGGACCGATTCAACCTGAGTCGGCCGGGTTTTCATTAGTACCGGTCGGTTTCGGGTTGGGCAAATATATATAAACCGATATATCGGGTCGGTTTCAGTTTTTTTGTGTGAAAACCGAAATTAACCCGACTCAAACCGAACTAGTCTTCTACTAGTTCGGTAGTTCTTAGTTTGAGTAGTTTCCTACTTAATTATAACTAGTCTTCTACTAGAACTAGAAGGTCCATTAGGCAATTACAATTATAATAGGCAATCTATCATAGTTTCTAACTTTTTATAATCTTTTATACCAAATAGTCAACTCATTAGGCAATTACAATTAG
Organism: Nelumbo nucifera; assembly: GCF_055504915.1. Classification (NCBI taxonomy): domain Eukaryota; kingdom Viridiplantae; phylum Streptophyta; class Magnoliopsida; order Proteales; family Nelumbonaceae; genus Nelumbo; species Nelumbo nucifera. Next base: position 100,015,149 of record NC_142651.1, read on the forward strand.
AATTCAATTAGGTATCCTTTTGTATAAAAGCAAAACCGAAACCGATCCAACCCAACCCGTAAACACCCCTAGTCAGAATCATGCTTCAGCTTTTGCTTTCAAGTTATATTTTACTTCATATACATTGCAAACAAACTAAACAAAACAATGTAAAATCCAAAACAGAAGTAACTCACACTCATTTGGACTCGAATACTTTGCCTACTCATAGTTATGTCTTGAGGTTTTCCCACTTTGTTTAGTTATATACTAAGGGGCCATTTGATAACCCTCTGAACAAATCCAACATAATCAAATCGGATCTTAGACTCTACTGACAGCCCCAATGACAATGAAAGGTGTTTGGCTTCCGTCCGTTCGAACAGCCTAACATTAGGAATATCTACGTACTTGTGTGCTTTATTTCATGGAGAGATATTTCTGATGCAAAGTTATAAGAGACCTGACTTGGGGAGATATTCCTGATGCAAGATTAAAATAGACCCTGACTGAAGCCGATCTCCGATGAAAGTAAATGGTAACGTAGATTTCAAACAAAACCAGTCCTAACTCCTAAAGTCTGAATTCACAGTTGGGATACTAGTATTTTTCTCAACCATCCAGATTTGTTTTCCTATTGAATGTCATTTTCTAAGGAAAATAGTCCATTCTAATGCAATCAAATACAGTCTTAGGGGGTGTTCTTTTTTTTTAAATGGTAACGTAGATTTCAAACAAAACCAGTCCTAACTCCTAAAGTCTGAATTCACAGTTGGGATACTAGTATTTTTCTCAACCATCCAGATTTGTTTTCCTATTGAATGTCATTTTCTAAGGAAAATAGTCCATTCTAATGCAATCAAATACAGTCTTAGGGGGTGTCATTTTCTAAGGAAAAGTTAGTCAATATGAAACTTTGATTCCCATTAACCAATAAATTATTTTTTTAAAAAGTTTATTTTCCAAAGTAAATGATACACATCTCCTAAGTGAATAAATAACTTTTTCACATTAGAGGAAAATTACCAATACTTAAATGGGACAAAAATGTCCCTTTTAATAATAGATTTTTATGGTTAAAATGATCATTGCCTTGTTTATATAGAAAATAAAAGAACATGGATAAATGCACTTACCCGAATAAAATATTTCCTGAGAAACACTTACCCAGTTAACTTACCAAAAGTGAACGGGGGGCCTTAATGTTAAATCATACTACCATATCTCAAATACGCTGAAATCTGGAAGTCATTAATAGACGGGTGAAAATGTACATAATGTTAACAACAATTATATACAAACTCCTTTCCCACTCCCAACTGCAAGAATCTCCATTAGCTCCCTTTGAAACAAGAAACCCTACAATTCTTTGCAGCTTTCTTACAACACATCACTAGGTGATCCCAAATATATTACAAAACAGAGCTGCTGCCTTTCCCCATTTTCATACGAAGCTCCAAGGCAGAAGTACCAGGGTCCCTTGATAAAATTATGTTCCCATTGAGGTCCGTTGTGCTATAGCTTAACATGTTATTGCTCATCACAATTCTGCAAGAACTCCATGTCTCAGCTTGTAGTTCAACACCAAAGTACTTTAAGTGATCTGTGATGCTGTTGCCTGTAACAGATCTGCAACGATGGAGGAAGAAAAAAAAAACAACAGCGTTAGAGCCCTTACCAGCTTTGTTAAAAATATGGAAGTACAAGGGAGGAAGAGAGAAATGCCTGCTACAAGAAGAATCTTCACCGGAACCATCGCAAACCTTCTCGGCTGTACATACCAGGCTTCCCAAAGCAATTTCGTAGAGCCAAACCTATAGTTAGAGTAAAAGACTCGATGTTATTGATCAATAGGAGCAAAACACATGACGAGTTATTAGCTCGCAATCGATTCTATGAAAATTCAAACACAGACACCTATCACCTTTTTAAGGCTTCAGAGTGTCGAAAATAACGGTTATGAAACTATATTCAAGTAAACAGTCCATTATAGCAGTGATGTTTCGTTTAGATGCATGCATGCAGTGGTCTGTCTGCCTGCAGGATCTCAGAATCCGTAATTCAACATCTCTTATCTAGGCCTTGAGGATGAAGAGTAAATTTATTTCAGAGTGTTTCTTTGAAGATAGAAGGGTGTATCTTATCTAGGGGCGTGAGCTTATTTTTGAAACCGAACCGGGGTTATCAGTTTTGGGAAAACTGGTAACCGAAGCCAATCAGTTAACCAGTTGATCGGTTCGGTTAACCGTCGATTTTTCAGTTTTTATTATTTACAATATATATTATAGAAAATATATAAATATATAATAAAAACTAGAAATATATATATAATATTATATTTTGAATAATAAATGATATATTATATATTATATATTATAAATATATATTTATATATAATGCATATTTATTAATTTATAGTGTATAGAAAATATAATATATAATATACATAAATATGCGTAAAATATATATATAAATATATGTATACCGGTCGGTTCAGTTAACTGCTGGTTTTCTATTTTGGTTTTTTAAATACCAAACCGATACCTTCGGTTAACCGAATTTTTGGTTCAGTTTCGGTCGGTTTTTCAGTTTTTCTTGCTCACCCCTAATCTTATCATGATTTCACCCACAAAAGAAAATGTGATTAAAAGGATGAATTTTCATACTCATGTTACCTCTCTTGGGAAGTGCTGGTATGTCTTCTGTGGGAAATAAGCATAGTATGGAGGCAAATGAGGCACAATATCATGTGCATGCGTCACACGGATTGTATTTGGCACATGTTTTCTGTAGTAGGATACAAAAACTGCATTACCAATACGGGGTTGTCCAAATGTCATTACCTGGACATTATGGGCCCCATAGTTAACCTGGAAACAAGTAAATAAAAAGCACTATTACTCCAACACAAGTTCCAGTTGAAAGTACAGGATGTTCCTTGATAAGCTATGCAGTAAAATATGAAGAAACACATGTTAATCAAGAAATGGATTTCCAACAAAAATCCATGATACAAATTGTGAGAGAATTAGATTTGAGCATATTGAACAACTCCATATTAAAAAGATAGCTATGCCTAGAATGTTTGGAATTGAACATCCCATTAAAACTACACTGTGTTGCCTAGTGCCACGATATAAAAGGAATAGAAGATGGATGTTTTTTCAGTTAAGTTTCACGAGAGGTTTCATAAGAGGGAAGCAAAAAAGGACAATTTGTTGTGCTCATATTTTGCCACTGATGAAAAACTTTAAACTAGAAAGATTTTGTTGAATATTTGAAACTCAAGGTCCTGTTAAAAGTGCACTAAGTCGCCTAATGCCAAAATATGAGCAAATATTAGATTACCAAGGAAATGAAAGATATTTTTCATATAATTTTCATGAGGGAAGCAAACAAAGAAAAAAGATACCCTTATCACTCAAGTTCACCACCGAGGATATTTAAATATAAATAGGTGAAAAGGAAAATAAGATAAGTTGTAATTATAGTTTATAAGTATTTAGTGAGTGGGCAGGTAAGCACATAAAGAAAATGAAGTCATAAGAAACACTAAGCATATATATAAAGAAGAGTTATGTACCACGAGATCAAGTGCACAGAAGGATGCCATTGCCCCTCCCATTGAGTGCCCTGTCACCATGATGTCAAGGTCCCCATAAAATTTCTTGGCTCTTTTAACTGCATGTATAACCTCAGGTCGTAATGTTGTGTTATGGTAAGCAGTATAAAATCCATGGTGAACCTGAATCCAAAAGTTATGGAATGAAAGCTAATAAGACTCAAGCCATGCATATTCATTCTTATATCTATGTCATTTCTAAAACCCTCTTTACCCAACTCCTACATACCATAGCTTCAGGCATGCCTGGGTAGTTTAGATCTAGTTGTTTCCAGAATAGGTCCTCAATCCAATTCTGCATGCTGCAGACATCAAGTCATTCCAGAAGGAAATTACAGTTCAAGAACTGATAGATAAATGTAACATCTGCACAAGTAACAACACACTAGCAAAGTCAACTAGTTTCCCTATATATAATTTGTTTATTATGTGTCATTCCATTTTCCTAGGTAACTGCCCAATTTATTGAAAGTTTCATAACCTATCCCTACAGCCAATTAGCAGCTACTTTTGTAAGATGTCCACTGAGCCTGCACTCACAATTCAGACTTCAGAGGGAGAAAAAAAAGAATTGAATTCAAGGAACTAACTAAAGATGGCAAAATGACACTTCGCCTGTGTAGGTTATTGAATCTCTGTCTCTATTTTTCTTTTGTTATTCTTTATTCATGCTAGTGGAAGAGTAAGAGAAAGTGATAAGACAATTCTTTCACTATCCAATATAATCTTCTGACATGGATCATTGACGCCAATTAAGGGCTTAAGGCCATTCAAGTAAATCCAAGTTAGTTATTTAATGTTTCAGAGTTTGGAAAGATTTTCCCAAAAGATCCACTTTACTGCAACTTTAATGTATAAGGTCTTCATAGCATTTATACCTGTGTTCCTGAGTGCCCCTAAATGCAATCACAATGGCATCAAGATCCTGTGCTACACCAATAAATGCCTGCAGAAGATGCTTACAGTGAGTTCAGACCTTTGGAGACAGCAAAGAGGAAGAAGCATTTAGCTTTTCAAAACAGAGGAAGAAAATTTCGATAAAACAAATCATTGTGGTGTAGTATAGTTTTCTGGCTATAAAGTATATCATGTTTGCAATAGTATCTACCTGTAAACAGTGCTGGACATCAACAATCAACTCTATAATTTCAAATCCCTGTTTCAATATAAAAGAACATTTATCATTTGCCTAATCATTAAGGAAGAAAATGTTATATCCTTCCACTGTTTAGGCAGTAACCAGAAATAAGCTCCCAAATCTTAATTTTACATTCACAGAATATAAAAAAGTAGAAGTACCTTGGTCATGTGATCACATCTTGAGCATGTCCAAGTAAATAGTTCTGTTAGATCTGACATGTATACCTGCAAAATATAGAAACATGCCTCTGATAATCATTTACAAGTTATAGCTCAAGAGCTGAACTTAGGCAAGACAACAACAAATTGTACTGCAATTAGTCAAGCAAGCAGTCTATTGAACCTGAGATCATGAACCATGTCAATCAAAACTGAATAATTGAATAACAATTTGCAATAGGAAAAAAAATGATGAGTACAGAAGCTTCTGGTTACTCTCCAGTACTAATTCAAGAGAAATATTAACGTGAAAGATTACCGCAGATGCATACTCCACTAATATTGTGGCAAGAGTGTGATTGTATACAGGAAGATGGTCCCTGTTGTTCGCTTTAAGCTCTGTAATAGTGAATGAAAATGTTATGGGCCCGCCCACATCAGAAAAATATCATTAGAAACTGATCAATAGTTTATCACCCAAGTCTAAGTTTAGTTTTTGTTAACACACAAGGAGAAGGTTCACTATGTATCAAAATATTAGATGAGATGTTTCAAAAGCTGTAAATAGCAAGATTTTTTCCCTCATCCCATTTCAGCTGTCTTTTAACAATAGAAAAATGACTATGCATAAAAATTTTTGCACAAGTATTAGTACAAAAAATAACTATTTTCATGAGAAGATAATTTCCGTCAAATCATAACCACAGTTACCCTGTTGATGGTTCCAACAAAATATATAAGGTTGGCTACTCAGAATTTTTACTTTGTTCTTTTTATTTTAAAAGCTTGAACAGATAGGATACAGGTACACCCAACTAATTTTACACGCATTAACTGCAAAATAAGAGTACAATGTTTCAACTTTCAAGGACTAAAACGAGGATGCAGAATATCAATAGAACCGGTTCCACTCCACCATGAAATATATTTAGCTTAGCTACCTAACCTTTTTTTAGATGTTTGTGCATTGAATAATTCACCAACTAGAACAGAATTATCCCAATTTTTCTTATGAGCATAGTAATTTAGAATTCAAGAATTCACACGGACGTCTTTGGACGGACTGATAACTACGATTGCTACAAGTACAAAAACAATATTGCCCTTAATCTACTCCTAATTTCCATATAAGGAAGCAGGCAAAATACCTCATAATCTGCAAATTAGCTGCTAGAAACGAAAATACATTTAACATCTAATATAAAGAACTGAATTCAACGGGGGAAGGAGTCAACCTCTGGCACCAGAAGCTGCAAATAAACATATTAAAAATGCCGTCTTTAACCACAGTCGTTCCATATCCTTTCCCAAGAGTCGAACAATCAGAAGCAAACCAAAAATAAACGACAACGATTTCACACAGTTCAGTGTTCCGTTCTCTGTTTCGACTTCTTCACTTCTAAACTCAATTCAACCCTTCCACCGCCAAGAAAAACGGGGGAAAGAGAGAATCAAATACAATAATCATAACTCAAATGGAAGCCGCAGTCAGTCAAAATTCATGCCCCAGTCTTCCCCACGAACAATCAGGACCTGAAAATCGGAATCAGTTAATTATAAGCAGCAAATTAGGGCAAAGATTCCAGAAACGCCAGAGAAGTATACAAATACATACCCTACCGACGTAACCGTCGACCTTTTTTAGGAACCAGTCAAATAAAGTCCGGCGAAACCCAGGAATTTAGCGTCGAATTCCAGGGAGCTGAAGCCGCACAATGATGGCAGCTACGGAGCCCTAAATTCCAGCTTGGGTTGGGTGGTCTTCAGTCTTCTCTGGTTGTATTCTTGTGCTTTTTAACTTCCGTCTCTGGACAGCGTAGAGAGGACGAAAGCTAAGAATGACAAGAGGGGAAGTTGGATAAAACAAACAACAATAACAGTAAAACCTCTTCTCCGTCGTAGTGACGACATCGCAGTTTGGCTCTGGCAGCTTCCATCTTGCGCTGGGCCGGTGGGCCCGCCCCGTTGTCATTTCTTGGGCGGTTGGGCTCGCTGTTGTGTCTGTAGCGATCTTAATGAAACAGTACTCCCTGCTGCATCGAATCAGTAAATGATATAAAAAATTATGAGATCTAAACTAAACCTGTTCACGAAGCCGGGTTCGGGTCGGGCTTTCTCTGAACCAATGTTCAAAAACCGACTCTGAACCCAAAAAAACTGCTTTGGCCATGGGTTTTTGGTTTAGTGGGTTGACCGTGTCATCTGAACAAATCGTCTAATTTAAAAACTAATGAATGACCCCGTATTAAGTACTGGAAAGTTAATTATATATATATATATATATATATATGAATAAACATTAATAATTTTTATTACTATTTATAAATTGCTATTTTTTAAGACATTCATACAGTCTACGGGTTCATATAAATTGACCCTTATATGTCAAACCTGTACGATTATACGGGTCATTAAATTCAACTTGAATCGCTTATTGTTTTAATTTAACCATTCTTATTATTATTATTAATTTATTTTAGTATTTAATTTAAATTTTTTGTTATATATAATAATAATAACTAAATTTGTAATTATTTAAATATTTACTTAAAATAATTTTTTCCAACCGAGTATAATTATTATATAATAGATTTTTTAATTTATATTTTGTATTTAAGAATAAACACTAATGATTTTGCTTAACAATTTTAATGACTGTTAATAAATATTGATTCTTATCTAAGGTTTAATTACTATATTCGGTAATTACTATGGGGAATGCTTTGAATAAACATTAATGATAACTAATGATTGTTATTTCATTTTTTATTATTCACTTAATTAAGTACTTGATGATTGTTATTATTATTAATTATTTCTATAAATAATTGATTGTTATTATTATTTACTTAATCCAATAATTTTCAGTAAGTAATTATTTGATTTAATTTGAATGATTTCATTTTTTTAATTATTTATAATAGACATTTAGGGTATGCTCTTCATTTGATTTAAGAGACTTACCATGTTTTATCTAGACAATGACCACATACTAAGTAAGGGGTAACTATAGTATCATTTAATTTGAAATTTACTATTTAACGGTAAAAAATCAATGTCGAGCAACCCACACCCAAAAAAGTTTTCAACAATATCACCAATACTGCTTAATATTTAGGGATGTATGAATGGATAAAAAGCATTTAAATATATCCATTCAAATAGGCAAAGAAGGAACTGCTTCAGAAAAAAAAATAAAAAAAGAGGCAAAGAAGGAAGAAAATTATTCAAAGTGATGCTAAGAAAAACAATCCATGCCAAACAACATTTGCAAGATGCATCCATCCTCTAAAGTAAGAGATGAAAAAATATATGACTACAATCAAATCATCATCATGTATGGCTACAATCAATTGATAATATAATCAGGACTCCAAAGCTCGTCCAACAGAAGAAACATTAAACAAATGAGAATAATGGGACCATCCTAAGTATGGAAATCACATCCAAGTTAGGTGGCAACACTTCTTTTGGTCAATCATGGTTATGGATTTTAAGTCTAAGCTCCCCAAGTTGCACGTACACTGGCTATAATTTATCTTTAAGAAAAAGGTAGGGAAACCTGTACATAACCTAATGGTATGCTTGAATTATGGGATTTGGGATATATAAATAGGAAATGTAAGTTGAAATTATAATTTTAGGCATGTTGATGTGTCAATTAGAATACTCATAGATTTTTAGTTCATTCATTTAGTGGTAATTTGAATATTTTTTTTATTCCATGTCTTTATTGAGTAATATAGATTAATAATATATTAATAATTATGAAATTAGTAATAATAATAAGTATATTATTATTACTATAATTTACTAATATTATATTCTTATTATATTTGTTTTGATTTTGAAATAAGTAATATTAAATTATTATTATTATTATTACTATTATTATTATTATTATCATTTATTTTTATTTTATTTTTCTTTTTGCTATGAAGTAATTAATTTGTTATAATTATGGTTTTTAGTTAATTCCTGAAATAGTAATTGCTTTTATAATTCTTTTAGTTTAACAATAGTGAATAATTGAAAGTTTATAATTTAACTTTCACTAAATGAAATATTTATTGGAGACAATAATAGTATTAATTATAATTACTTATAATAATAATAATAATAACAATAATAATAATGTAAATAAGTAACACTAATTATATATTTATAAATTAATTAATATAAATACAAAATGATTATATCCCAATTAATAATTAACATTATTAAAATACTTTTTAATTGCCATTAATTAATTAACATTCTGAAGTAAAAATGATCATTGTCATAATTAAGGAATTAATTATCAGTAAGTAATTATAATCAGTAATTAATTTTTATCAAAAATCATTATTATTAGTAATAATTAATTATAATTATTGATAATAATTATATAATTATATTAATTAATATATTTATTAATTATGATTATTGATAATAATAATAATAATATAATTAATTATTTCATACAAATGTATGAATTATAATTTATGATAATAATTCTAATATAAATAATTAACATTAAATATTTATTTTCAAAATAATTAATATGAGTTAATATAAATATAAAATGATTATTTCCGAATTATTAATTACCATTATGAAAATCATTATTAATTATCATTCCGAATTAATAATGAGAAAAATTATTAGTAATAAAGTATTAGTAGTATGTATTATAAGAAATTATTATTGGTAATTAATTATTATGAGTGAGTTATTATTATTAGTAATTAATAGCTGAATTTAATTAATTATAAGTCATTAATTATTATTAGTACCTCTCTCTTTCAAAAGTTGACTCATCATCATTGTCATCATCAACTAACAACAACAAAATAAATACATAATTTGATAAAAATAGGTAAATATCATTAATTTATTTTCTTATCTTTTGGAAAACTGAATAAGAGAAAAATAAAATGGTTAGCATTGCAAATGAAAAATTATTTGAATTTTGCAAAAAAAAATTATTGAACATAAAAAACCAAATATTCAAAAATAAGGTCGTTAAATCAAAGAGTAGTTAAAATTATTCAGTAAATAGTAATTTGAAGAAATTAAAATTAATAATTAATTATTTGTCTGAATTAAAACGGGTAATTTCAGCAAATAATTTTAAGTAATTAAATTTTTCTATTCACATTTTTTTAATAATAATCAGTATTGTTAATAGATTAATAAAATATTAGTAGTTATGAAATCAGTAATAATAATAAGTATATTATTATTATTATTATTATTATTATTATTATTATTATTATTATTATTATTATTATTATTATTATTATTATTATTATTATTATTATTATTATTATTGTTATTATATTTTTATATTTTTATTTTTTTTATTAAGTAATTAATTTGTTATAATTACGATTTTTAGTTAATTCATAAAATAATATTTTCTTTTATAATTCTTTAAGTTTAACAATATTGAATAATTGAAAGTTTTATAATTTAACTTTCACTAAATGAAGTATTTATTGGGGAATAATAATAGTATTAATTATAATTACTTGTAAGAATAATAATGTAAATAAGTAACACTAATTATATATTTATAAAATTTTTAATATGAATTAATATTAGTATAAAATGATTATATCCCGATTAATAATTAACATTACTGAAATGCTTATTAATTACCATTAACTAATTAACATTCCGAAGTAATAATTATCACTGTTTGTATTAGTAATAATTAATTATAATTATTGATAATAATATAATTATATTAATTAATATAGTATAATATTATCAATTATAATTAATGATAATAATATAATTAATTATTTCATATAAATGTATGAATTATAATTTATGATAATAATAATTATAATATAGTAATTAACATTAGATATTTATTTTCAAAATAATTAATATGAGTTAATATAAATATACAATGATTATTCCTGAATTATTAATTACCATTATTAAAATATTTATTAATTATCATTTCGAATTAATAATGAGCAATATTGTTAGTAATAAATTATAGTAATTAAGTATTAGCAGTAATTATTATAAGAAATTATTTTCCGAATTAATAATGAACAATATTATCACTAATTAATTATTATCATCAATTAAGTAATAGCAGTAATTATTATAAGAAATTATTATCAGTGAGTAATTATTATTAGTAATGAATAGCTGGAATTAATTAATTAGAAGTAGTTAACAATAATTAATTAGTAATTAACAATAATTATTATTAGTAATTAATAGCTATAATTAATTAATTAGAAGTAGTTTACAGTAATTATTATTAATAATCAATAGCTGGAGTTAATTAATTAGTTTAGTAGTTAACAGTAATTAATAGCACAGTTTCCTTTCTTTAGGAAATGATTGAAAGTGGGAGCTTCCCACTTCTCACAACTCTACATGGTGGTGGACTCCACTCTGCATGTTACTGGGCTCTTTTTTTGAACTACCACTAATCAGAATTTGACACATGTCTAGTTGGCTCTATTCTTGAACTACCACTGATGTAACTGTTTCTGGTCACGTATCAGTTTTTTTTTTTTTGGTGATGTATCAATTTTTGGCTAAGTACCTCGTCATCTTGTCTGCTCCCATGTGGTCGGTGACTCAGAGGCTGAAGTGGAGCTCCCTGGTGGCGAGCTGCCTAGTGGTGAGCTACCTGGTGGCGAACTACCTAGTGCCGAGCTGCCTGGTGGTGAGCTACCTAGTGTCGAGCCGCCTGGTGGTGAGCTACCTTGATGCCAAGCTCCCCGATGGTGAGCTACCTTGATGTCGAGCTCCCTAGTGGTGAGCTACCTTGAAGTTGAGCTCCCTGGTGGTGAGCTTGATGAGCTTTGTTGCTCTTTTAGAGACCTGCAAGGAACCAAATGTCAAAGGACCCAGGGTGGCTTACTCGGCGGGGACATTCCGATGGCTAAGTTAGCACAATATAGTAGTAGAGAGCTTGAAGATGATATAAGAGAATGAGAAAGCTAGAGAGCAGAGATTACCATTAGACCTGTTCATGGGCCGGGTCGGGCCAGGCTCGGGCCGGGCTTTAACTCTTTATTAACAGAAAAATGTTAGGCCCGAGCCCGAAGCCCAACCTAATAAAAGAAATTCGAATTTTTCCCTATTCAAATGGACATTTTCTATTTTAATTTAGATGTTTTTTCCCTATTTAAATGAACAATGGGCCTACAAGTGAATCAACAACATTATCAAATCAAAAAATTTATTCAAATGGACATTACATAGGGTTTTTACTTTGGTTTAACTATAGGTCAGGCCGGGTTTACTTAGGTTTAACTATAGGTTGGGCTGGGCCGAGCTATTTTGGCAAAGCCTGGGCCCGGCTCGAATTTTATGCGAGCTAGGCTTTTTGGCCTGAGGTTAAGCCCGCAGGCCAAAAAGCCTGTTCAAGCCCGTATGGGGGTCGGGCCGGGCCGGGCCGGCCCGTCGGGCCACTCGGCCCATGAACAGATTTAATTACCATCCTTCCTTCGCCCCTGGGGGGTGAGGTCTTTATATACTGGAGTCCTCGTGGGTTAGGTGGAGCAGTTCCTGGATTCCCGCTGTGATGGGACCTGCTTTCGTGTTAGGTGGGGATAAAGCCACAACTAGTAAGGTTGCCCATTTCCGCCTGACTTGGGGAGTGGGTGAGCTAATATAGTCGTTACAAGTCACAATCTCGTAAAATGCGGGGTACGGTGGTGAGCTCCTTGGGATTGTCAGGTTGGCGCCTATGTCAGGCCGTCAGCTCGCGCCAGGGCAAGGCCACCAGGTCGCACCTGTGCCAGGCCGCGCCTATGCCAAGCCGCGCCTGTGCCAGGCCGCACCTGTGCCAGGCCGCACCTATGCCAGGCTACGCCTGGTGGGACCATCAACTTAGCAAAGACAAGTTGTTGCCAAAGTGGTTCCGGGTGTCACCTAGTTGTTCTAAGGTGCTAGGTGTCATAATGTCATTGGAGGGCCAAATCTGCCCTCATCATTTGCCCCCCACTCCTGAGCTGAAAGTAACTCGGCGAAGGGAGTAGATTTCTCCTTTTGGCTCGTAAGTCGATGAGCTCGTAAGCGCTGATTCAATTCCTTAGGCTCTGGGAGCGATTCGTAGTCCACTCCTTGATTTTGCCCATGCCGAAGAGGCAACTAGGTTTATGCGGTGAGGTCTATGTGAGGTGTCGGGCTGCCTGTGAGGTGTCGGGCTGCCTGTGAGGTGTCGGGCTGACCGGGTGTCGGGCTGCCTGTGAGGTGTCGGGCTGACCGGGTGCCGAGCTGCCTGTGAGGTGTCGGGCTGACCGGGTGTCGAGCTGCTTGTGAGGTGTCGGACTGACCGGGTGTCGAGCTGCCTGTGAGGCGTCGGGGTCTCTGCTAGTTCAATATTGTAGCCCTTAGGCTCTGAGGGCAACTTATAGTCCACTTTTGTTGATTTTGCCCATGCTGACGAGGCGGCTGGGTCTTGTGCAGTATTGTAGCCTTTAGGCTTTGGGAGCGACTCGTAATCCACTCCTGGATTTTGCCCATGCCGAAGAGGCGACTGAGTCTTATGCAATATTGTAGCCTTTAGGCTTTGGGAGCGACTCGTAGTCCACTCCTGAACTTTGCCCATACCGAAGAGGCGACTGAGTCTTAAGTGATATTGTAGCATCTTAGGCTTTGGGAGCGACACGTAGTCCACTCCTGGACTTTGCCCATGCCGAAGAGGCGATTGGGTCTTAAGTGATGAGGAAGTCTTTATCAGTTCATCAGTTCGTGCCAAGGCCAGGCCACCAGGTCGTGCCTGTGCTAGGTCGCGCTTGCGCCAGGCCGCACCTGTGCCGGGCCACGCCTGTTCCGGGCCACGTCTGTGCCGGGCCGTGCCTGTGCTAGCCGCGCCAATTTTCTAAAAAGTGATGAGGTTTTATCTGAATTGAAAGTAGAGTTGGTAGAGCTGCTTAGTCTATTAGCTCCCTACATAGTCTTTGAGTTCATAAAAAATGGAAACCATAAAGCCAGAGCTTCTGTTCCTAAAAAGTGAGGACTTAGCTTTCTGGGAGAAGAGGACTTAGCTTTTGTAGGATGAGAACTTAGCTTTTTGTAGTGTTTCTCACAGACGGCGCCAAATGATGTAACCGTTTCTGGTCACGTATCAGTTTTTTTTTTCTTTTTTTTTTGTGATGTATCAATTTTTGGCTAAGTACCTCGTCATCTCGTCTGCTCCCATGTGGTCGGTGACTCAGAGGCTGAAGTGGAGCTCCCTGGTGGCGAGCTGCCTAGTGGTGAGCTACCTGGTGGTGAGCTACCTAGTGCCGAGCCGCCTAGTGGTGAGCTACCTTGATGTCGAGCTCCCTGGTGGTGAGCTACCTTGATGCCGAGCTCCCTAGTGGTGAGCTACCTTGATGTCGAGCTCCCTGGTGGTGAGCTTGATGAGCTTTGTTGCTCTTTTAGAGGCCTGCAATGAACCAAATGTTAGAGGACCCGGGGTGGCTTACCCGGCGGGGACACTCCGATGGCTAAGTTAGCACAGTATAGTAGTAGAGAGCTTGAAGATGATATAAGAGAATGAGAGAGCTAGAGAGCAGAGATTACCATCCTTCCTTCGCCCCTGGGGGGTAAGGTCTTTATATACTGGATGGGAGCTGCTTTCGTGTTAGGTGGGGATAAAGCCACCAACTGGTAAGGTTTCCAATTTCTGCCTGACTCGGGGAGTGGGTGAGCTAATATAGTCGTTACAAGTCACAATCCCGTAAAATGCGGGGTACGGTGGTGAGATCCTCGGGGTTGTCAGGTTGGCGCCTATGTGAGGCCGCCAGGTCGGTGCCTAGGCCAGGCCGCCAGCTCGTGCCAGGGCCAGGTCGCGCCAGGGCCAGGGCCAGGCTGCCAGTTCGTGCCTGGGCCAGGCCACCAGGCCGCGCCTGGTGAGACCATCAACTTAGCAAAGGCAAGTTGTTGCCAAAGTGGTCCCAGGTGTCACCTAGTTGTTCTAAGGTGCCAGGTGTCATAATGTCATTGGAGGGCCAAATCCGCCCTCATCAACCACTAATCAGAATTTGACACATGTTCATTTTGTTTAAATATCTGGAATGACAGGTATCTGAATATAAATGGGCCACATGTCTACTGTAGGGGGCTTTGTCCTGAAATCATTCCTTTAATATATATATATATATATTAGATATTCATATGCTTGGGTCAGCAGGTCGTTAATCAAGCTAATCATTTTTGGCAAATGAACATTTTAGAGGTGAAACAGAATCGGTTCCTTTAATGGTTTTAGGCCAAACTATCTAACCATCTTATTCAACTTAAATGAGCCTAAGCCTGATCCTCATATAAAGCTTAAAACTCAACCTAGAATTGATTTATAAGAAATTTATCACTTATTATTCAAAAATGAAATTAATTTATTTATATCAAGCTACCTCAAAACCCCCCAAAAAAAACAAAAGACTTTATGACTTAAAAAAGAAAAGAGGAATAAAGAAAATATATATTTATTTATTATATAAAATATATTTTTGTTATATAAAAATACATTTTATTATATAAAATATTATCATATTGGGGCCAATTTGAACTCTATAAGACTTTATTTTTAATAAAGTCCAAGCTTGATTTAAAAAAGGGATTATATAAAAATACATTTTATTATATAAAAGTAATAAATTTAATAAAATTTCAAAAATAAATTAACTTTTTAAAAATAATAGGGATTATATCATATAAGGGCAACTTTTGGACCCTAATATCAATAAAAGTAATAAATTTAATAAAAATTTTAAAAATAAATTAACCTTTTAAAAACAATATAAAAAATAAGCGAAATTACTGTTCATCATCATCTTCTTCTAGATTATTCTTCAAAGCCACCCATCGCCGCCTCCGCCTCTGTCCAACACCGCCACCTCCACCCACCTCCACCCACCTCCGCCTCTGCCTCCAAAGGTGGGCAGCGGCGGCAGTGCTGGTCTACCATCCACCATGAAGATTGTAGCAGATTTTGGATATGATGAAATAAATCCATCTCATAACTACAAGATATTAGATCCGTTGAAGGTAGTTGAAGAAGACTAATTTGGAAACTACAAGACTGGAGTAACGAAGAAAGGTTATTATAGAGACTCAGCATTCTGTCATGCACTCAAGGTGTTCGTTGAAAATATTTGTGAGAAGAGAGGCTGTCTTTCTGGGTCGGACACAGGAGGATTTACAAATCCAATGTATCGGAAGGAAATCTACTGATAGGCAGGTCAGTATAATTTGAAAGAAAATCTGTTTTTTCATAGGTCTCACCCTGTGGTTAAATCTCTACCAACGTGAAAATTGTCTTCTAAGGGTTGTAATAACCCAATGGTGCATTTCTTGAAAAGATTTTGTATACAGAAAACCCTGATGTCATATTTACATCAGAAAGAAGGCTGACACGAGAAAATAGCCATAAGTTAGTAAGAAAGCTAACTTACTTACAAACAATATGTCATATTTCAGATGGTTCATATTGGAGAATACCAAGAAAGAAGCATCTGAACGATGGTTCATATTGAAAATGGAGAATACCATACTGGCGGATGGTAGACCAGTGCCGCCGCCAACCACCTCCAGAGTTAGAGGCGGAGGTGGGTGAAGGTGGCGGTGTTGGAGGTATTGGATAAAAGCGGAGGCAGAGGTGGACAGAGACATGCCGAAGGCGGCAGAGGCGGCTCTGAAGAATAATCTACAAGAAGAAGATAATGAACAGTAATTTTATCCCTTTTTAATATTATTTTAGGATTATATCAGATAAGAGAGCACTTTTTGGGCCTAGTTAAGCCCGAACCCACTTGCCTAAAAATTATATCCTGACCTGAAAAATTACAGGCCGGGCCGGGGCATCAGGTTATCCTGCGCCCATGAACAGTCTAGTGACAGCCCAAAGCAAAAGCAGCCTCCCAATCATCTTCGTTAAAAGAGAATCTTTTCGCACACATCATTAAAAGAGAATCTTCTCCCACATCGCGTGATGTACACTGACCTTTTGATTGAGATATAAATAAAGGGGGCCATCTAATTTTGGGTTTGTAAATCACGCGTAGCTGTAGCATCATTGCAATTATGTAAGCATGTCATGTGACAAGTGACAAGGATGATAGCCACGTGGCAAGTGCAAAATTTTGCTAATATCATTCATTAATCCGGATTTCCTCCTCAAACAGCGCGTCTCACACTGACCTCTTATGTTTTACTGCACATTGGGATCATCTCCCATGGCTGTAAGGTCGGTGTGCGCTCTCTTTGAAACAGATCCCAATTAGGAAAAGTTGTGCACGTGCAATTTACTTGTTCGAGAAGTTTGATTTGATATATTATGCAAGCTATGGTTTTAAGTCATAGCTTCTGTTTTTGTTGTTTTGCCTTTAGGCCCTAAGGTTGGATCAAATCAAATTCTAATTTATTTGGATTCAAATCGAAGCTTTCCATCGGGTTTATATTGAATCCAAATTGAATTTGGATGGATATTAAACATTGTGAATAAAATGAGTTAAAAAAATCAAATTAAATATTGTATCTTATATATATCTATTAATACGAAATGGAAGCTTTCTACATCTTGGAAATGGAATCTACTCGTGCCAATAGATCTCATGTGCGAACACCTATTTTCTATTAATAGATATATATAAGATAATAATAATTACTGATTAGTATAGTAATTAATTACTGTAATTTAATAATTATTGATTATTACAGTAATTTAATAAATATATAATTAGTGATTATAATTAATAATTACTGTTTTTATAAATACTGTTAATAAATAGATTTCTACTTTAATTTAAAATTATAAATATTGTTAATAAATTTAGTAATTATTGTTATATTAAAAATGTTATTAAAAGTATTGTTCTTGATTATTTAATAAAATATTATAATTACTGACTATTACTAAAAAATACTACTATTTTAATTTAATTTTGGTAGTTATTGATTTAATGAATATTGTTAATAAATCCTATTCATAAATTTAATAATTACTGTTATATTAAAAATAACTAAATAATATTATTAAAACTATAATTAATGATTATTTAATTAAATAGTATAATTACTTATTATTATTGATAAATGTTGTTAATAACGTTCTGACAATCGACGGTTTGACCATTTGGTTCAAATGGATGACCCTTTTTGACAACAAAAATTACAAGTAAAAATTACGGAACCATTCTGGCCACCGGTTTTCGGGTCGAGGGTTCGAATGGACAGTCCATTCTAACAACAAAAAATTGAGTTTGTGAGGTCCATTAAGTAGTATCATACGTGTTATGTCATTCGAGCGTGTGACTCATACGACCTGAAAACTGAACCGTTCTCGCCACCGATTTTTGGATTGACGGTTCGACCATTCGGTTTGAGTGGACGGCCCGTTCTAACAATAAAAAATTATAGAACCATTCAGGCCATCAATTTTTGAGTCGATGGTTCGATCGTTCGGTTCGAACGGACGACCCACTTTGACAATAAAAATTACAGGCAAAAAATTGAATGTGTGAGGACAGTGAGGTCCATTGAGTAGTATCATACACGACCCATTTTGACAACAAAAAATAAAAATAAAAATAAATATCCAAAAACCATTGAACAGATCAATGGGTTGATAATTCGACCACTTGGGTCAATGGGTCATTGACCAATTCAACAATTTTTGGCCAGGGACCGAGATTGGAGTAAAACGGAACTGGTTGCCTGAACGGTTCCCAATTAAAAAAAAAACCGATGACCCATTATGACAACAAAAATTATAGGCAAAAAATTGTGTGTGTGAGGTTCATTAAGCAGTACCATACATGTTATGTCATTCGAGCATGTGACTCATATGACCTGGAAACGGAACCATTCTGGTCACCGGTTTTTGGGTCAACAATTCGATTGTTCGATTTGAACAGATGGCCCGTTCTGACAATAAAAATTAAAAAAAAAAGCGGCCAAAAACCATTGAACAATGGGTTGATGATTCGACCACTTGGGTTAATGGGTCGTTGGCCGATTCAACAGTTTGTGGCCAGGGACCGAGATTGGGGTAAAACGGAACTGGTTGCCTGGACAGTTCCCAATTAAAACAAATAAAAAATTGAGGACCCATTCTGACAACAAAAATTATAGGCAAAAAATTGTGTGAGGTCCATTAAACAGTACAATACGTGTTATGTCATTTGAGCGTGTGACTCGTATGACCTGGAAATGGAACCGTTATGGCCACCGGTTTTTGGGTCAACAATTCGACTGTTCGATTTGAACAGATGACCCGTTCTGACAATAAAAATTAAAAAAATAAAAAAACAACCAAAAACCATTGAATGGGTCAACGGTTCAACCGCCCAGGTTAATGGGTCATTGACCGATTCAACAATTTTTGGCTAGGGACCGAGATTAGGATAAAACGGAACCAGTTGCCTTTATGGTTCCTGATTATAAATAAATAAAAAAAATGGTCAAAAACCATTGAACGGGTCAATGGGTCATTGATTGATTCAATGGTTTTTGGCCAATGACTAAGTCAACGGTGACGATTCCATTCCAACCCCTACAAAGTTGGGCCCCTCCTCTAGTAATATTATTAAAATGAATTGTAAATGACTTAAATATTGTATTTCATGGATAAAATGAATTGAATATTACTTGTATGTGACTGAACACGTGATAATTTAGTAAAAACACAAGATTCATCTCTACAATATAAATTTTAAGCATAGATGAGCATATATATATATATATTTTAAATCGAATTGGTTAAGAAATTAATTAAGCACTCATAATTTTATAATGGATATGACACTTATTAAAGCATAATTGTGTAATAGGATTCATGTAGCCAATCCTATGTAGTTGAGACAAGTCTTAGATGATGATGATGATGATATTTAAATCAAATCAAATGGGATTATATTGAGTCATATGGGATTGGATTCACATTCCATCCAATTGTAAAACAATCCCATTTCAAATTACCCTTAACAAAGTTGAGTTTGGATTCGAATTCAAACAAATTAATACTATTTGCAGTCCTAGGGGGTAGTTCATCCCATATAGCTCATCCCCTACCAATGACCTCCCCCCCAATAACAATAGATGAATAGATCTTTGTTTTAATAACCATTATAAAAAATAACAAAAAGTAAAATAGGGGAGGGCGTAGCCCACTTTAACCCTACCTCAAAATATAAAATCTCACCCTAAAACTTTGTATTGAGAGGAAACCAATTAAATAAACCTGCATGATGGAATATTGTGAAAGTCTTCAAGAAGTTTACGAAAATCATTAAGGCTATGTTTGGTTTGAAGGAAACTGTAGGAAAAGGAAGGGAAAAGTATGAAAACCTTTACAACCCTTGTATTGGTTTTCCTATCTTTCCCTTCCTTTCTCTACCTTTTCCTTTAAACCAAACATAGCCTAAAGGTCATTAGGAAGAGATGTGAATTGGTGGTATCTCCCCTCATTGATCCCTTTATTGGCACATTTGTTTCATTCTCTTAAAGTATGAGAGAATCAAACAGTCGTTAAAGAAAGTAGTGAATCGATCCTTCTAATGGTGCAAATTACCACCCGTGAAATGTTAACAATTTCCTTTCATAATATCAATGAGTACTTTTCCATCACTTTCAACTTCAAGATTCAATATACCATGGTCAAAATAACATTGAAGATCATCAAGCAAGGCATTCAATTCAACATGGATGGAAGTTGTATGGATTTCAGATCTGCTGATTACAACACAATTGGCCATGTTTACCCAACCACACATTGGGAATGTCTCTTATACTTTATATCATCGATATTCTTAATGTGTAACTGGATGAATTTGGCCAACAATGTGTTGATTTGATATAATTAAATGGCATGAAAATTTCCCAAAGACTTTGCCCTTGAATAAGATTAAATCAATATTTTATTATGAAATCTTGAGTGACATCATGGATTGCTCAAATTCCAAGCCATCCTTGGCATGAAAATTTCCCAAAGACTTTGCCCTTGAATAAGATTAAATCAATATTTTATTATGAAATCTTGAGTGACATCATGGATTGCTCAAATTCCAAGCCATCCTTCTTGAATATGTCTGTGAATTTTACTCCAACTAACCTAATGATTTTTTTTACCATGACCAACAGTACCTCGACCAGGGGGTGTGGCACTAAAGACATATGTATAGTCATACTTTGAAGGACATGCTTGACTATTCAAACACTTATTATCAATGAGAGCTACAAAAGGTGTGAATGGCAAATACTATTGAAAGAATCTTGTAATGCTCTTGATCATATCAATGGTAGAGGTTCTAACATTTTGATGGACAATGAAACAAGATGTCTCATTGTTGATAAGTTCATTGGAGTCTTTATCATAAATTTAAATAATTTTCATTAAGTTCTCAAGACTTCTTATTGAATTGAGGGCAAAAAACCATGGTATCATCTATTGAGAGACTAGGAGTAATTTTGGTGCATCCCCTTGGAAGAGCATAGTAAAAAACAATACCATTAGGTACTACTAGATATCATGTATGACAATCGAAAGAAGAAATGTCCATCTATATATTAAGTTGTGTTAGGTTTGAAGGAAAATCTAGGGAAAAGGAAGTTCTTCAAACCTCCATTTTGACAATTCTCCCGACACCCCTAGGCACATACCCCTATACAACAAGTGGTAGAAATAGTCTTGTGGAATTCCAAGTACAAACATCGAGCTCAAGACACAATTGTTCCAAATGCAACATATTTTCTAGGGGGATCATACACAAATGTTTACTCGGTGTCGAAAGTGTTTTTTTTATTATTATTATTATTACAACAATTTGCTACAATTAGATGTGCAAGTTGGGCCAGGTTAGGTTAGGTTGAGGCCAACCTCATGTGTTGAACACCCAAACCTCACCCTAACTCAACCCCACCTACTCAATCTTTACCCTATGGGTGCAACTTGGGTGGGCTTGGGTTGGCCTTTTGCCAAAATTTGAATGAGCCCAGCCTGGAAGTTGTGTAATTGTAAACTGATAACTTGGGCCAAATCGAGTTGCTCCCTTGCCTTACCCGACTCAATCTGGATGCTCTACCCCCACTCATTTTCGTTCAATTTCTTGGTGAACTTCAAGATTCTATATCCTCAAATGAGTTAGGAAAAGGGTATAGTCTCTCCACTAAATTCCCATACTAGGGGTGATCATTTTTGGCCCGACCCATGATTTTGGAAAAATCTATGATACTAGAAAGACATGGGGTATTGTAAGAGATTTGACCAATCAAAGCACCCTCATAAATTTTAATGAATACCACCTGATTAGTCACCTCTTTTATGATATCGGTCGATTGATTGGTTATGAGTTTTTCCAATGTCATGTCTTTCAAGTATCATAAATGAGCTCCTTTTATATTTCATATATAAATTTATAATATGATTCCTATAATAATTATATGTGTAAAATATTATTATACAATATGAAAATATTATATATTTAATATCTCACACATAAAAACTATAAGGATAAATTGTTGAAACCTCCCTAAAGTTTGGTAGTTGCGATAATCTTACAAGAACTTTTTGACATAGTTGCAACTAGATCCCTCTGTTAGGATTCTCTAACAAGAGGCATAAAAAATGTCTAAGATACCCATGCAATTACAATTGATGCTGGTTTTTACAAAAAAAAATACAAACTTTATAAACAACAAAAACAAAATAAGAGAGTTTAAAGTTGTAGGTTTACCTTTGAGGGATTGATATTAAGGGCAAATTTGAGAAATTTCTTAAAGTATCATTATGGTTTAGGAAATTGAACAGATTTACCCCTATTGTTTACATGTTGTCTTAAAGTATCATTAAATTTTCTAACAATTTACCAGTTTTGCCCCTACCGTTAGCATTCGTTAATGTCCGTCAAAATCTGCACATTTGACACCATGTGACATTAAACTTTTTTTTTAGAAAACCCAATATTATCTTCCGTCCATCTTCTGTAAGCCGGGTAAGAATCACAGCTCATGAGCGGGACCCTCAAGCTCATATCCATTGTTATGATCTTTCTCACCAATGTCTTGGGTATATCTTCATCGGTGATTATTTATTGCTAATTGCACAAGAAACCCACATATGAGCATATTCTCCTAGTTATCAAATGCTTTGTTGTCAGGGCAATCATCTCCACATCTATAGTCCATGTCCTCCCTAATGTGTTCAGTGTCCTCTCTAATTGTCAAGTCACCAACCATCACCATTTGAAGGACTTCCCATTCTTTGGTTTAGTCACCTTAATTGGGGCTTTGCTTGCATTGTTGGTGGACGTGACAACCACAACCTAGAGAAGTGGATTTTGGAATAGAGATGGGAGCGATGTTGTGAAGCATCAAAATTGGGTTGCTTTTGTTTCTACATGATAGTCATTGTTACGATTTCTGTTGTGGCATCAGAAGATCCCGGTGTTGTTGTTATTGAAAGACCAATCACTATTGTGATCAAAACCATGGTTAGTTTGTGGATGGTAGAGATGGGTCCAAGGGAAATTGGGCGTCGGTGGCCGAAGAGAACCAATACAAGGTGGAGGAAGACCGATAGGGTGATGTAGGCGACTATAGAGGTGAATAAAAAAGACTAGGTGGAGCCCCAAGAATGGGCGTGACTCCACCTGAAACTGACGATGACAAGATGCTTTGACAACAAATAAATGAGGGTTCCCATCCTTGATTGATTTCTTTAGCGGGGTCGAAATGTGTAGAAAAGGGAAAGATTAATCATACTTACAAGAAGAATCCTCCCTTGTGCGTTGAAGCATCCAAATTTATTCCTTCAATGTCTTTTATTCTTTTAGTTTATGCTCCTCTGCCTCTTGAAGAAATAAAAAAAGAATTTGGTGGAGATGTTTGGGACACATAGTTGCTTCAAGTCTTGTAATCTTCAAGCACCTTTCAAGTGATTCAAGCTTCATGAATTGATATGCGTAGCAATTAAGAAATCTCACCTGTAAAACCTTAACTATTCATAGCTAGTTAAAGTTACTATAGCGACCATAACAATGACCTCTTGAGAATACATTTAAGTTGTTTTGCTCTTCTGTATGTGGTAACCTTTATATCTTTGGCAGAGGCGTCAGACTGGTTCTTTGGGGGATTTCCTATTGGATTGGGACGCACCTCAATCCCAGGGCATGGTTTTGAGGAGGAGATATGATTGGGGGGAAGAGATCGCCATTTAAGCTTTGTTGGGTTCTAATGCTTTTGAAGGAGATGGTTTGCTACAAAAGCAATGTTAGACAGTGCATACATTTAGCTCCAATCAGACTAATGTACATAAACATTTTTGTAAATGAATAAAATACATTGTTGTTTCATGTTTATATTGGTATGCTTTATCTGTATTACTCTTTAAACTAAACACTGAAGATGACCCGTGTTAGTTTATAATGTTCTCAGCCCTTGGATAGACTTTGAGAATTTATCTTGACATGGCTAACATTGGTGTGCTACAAAGTAGTTGGAGCAATTTGTCTCGACTAATAGGGCTAGACTCCAAGCACAATCAGTGGGTGTTTACAAGAAGCATCGAACTTGGACCAATTTCCAGTTATGCCTTGGACCTTTGAGATAAATGGGCAAAACTGAAAAATTATACTTTACTCCATACTTGATTATGGTACTATACTAAGTGTTGGACTGGGCTATATTTGATATGCCAACCAGTAAGATCCATAAAGGGTCAAATACTTTGGCATGTTGGGGCAATTTAAAAAAATCACCTGAGTGGGCGATCATAGTGATAGGATTGGTCCCTTTGTTAGACAAGGTGAATACCAAGATTTACATTTTATTTAATTGAAACTTAAACTACCGGTAGTGAATTTAAATTGTATTTAAAATTTGATTTTGCAAAATATATTTATATGTTATATATACACTATTTTATGTTACATATATACCTATTTTATGAAAAGGGTTTGTAAAAAGTTTTAATCCCATGATCAATTCGAGCAGAGAGTGTGACACTACGTCTTGTAACCAGGGGAGAGATCTTTCCCTGTCAGACAATGTTGTGATCATTATGGGTAAAGAGGTTAAGTGTGAGAGACCATTACAGTGTTGATTACCTAATTGACTTTATAGGGTGGTTGAATCCAATGATCATTTAGGTGTAAATGTTGGGCCCAAACTAAGCCCATGCTGATTGGCTCAGGCCAAATCCTCATGGATTTGTGTAAGACCTTTGTGGGGTCCCACACCATAAAATATCAGGCCCAAAGTGGCCATGCAACACATAAAAATGTGAGCCATTAAAGAAAATGGGCCAAAGGCCCAATACTATTGAGATTAGTCAAGCTTTAAAGTGTTTTTGGGTTGAAATTGGGCATGGTTCTGAGTATAGAGCACCTCTTAAGAGGATAATGCTTATATAGTAAAAGAGTCTAAATATAAATTAGATTTGAATAATCTCCTAATTGCATTAGGAGAGTGCTCCATATAAGGGGGGTTAAGAGGAAAAGAGCAAGTAGAACTTGTCCTTTTCTCTTGCTCTATCCTCTTGTCTCTTACCTTTCATAAACCCTATCACGATATAACCATTGCAGTAATTGTTTTTTATTAGTTTTTCCTATGAGTTTTTGCAATAAAAAACGTTGGGAAAACCGTGATTATATATTGCATTCGATCAAAGCAAGTTGGACTGATATTTTTGCTGAAAACAGTGTTGTTGAACTGTCTTCTCCCGTACACCGCACCATTTTCAGTTGGAAGCTGGTTTTGGGACTGATATTAGGCGTGAACACTCACTCTGGGAGTTGTGATTTGTGGTCTCCATATCAAGTAAAATCAATTTTAATTTTGCTTTCAAATTTGGTATAGTTTAGTGCATGATCAATCTAGAAATTCAGATTTCGAAATTACCAATAAATCAATTCCCATGTTGGGATAATTTTTTTTTGAAATTTCACCCAGCCATCTAGGAAAGGTGATGATGGGTTTGAGTTTTCCATATATAATGCCTATGACCACCATATTTGAGTTGATTAGATTTAGAATATAGAGGCTCCTTATTTGGGTCAGGTTTTGGTTATTAGTTCATTTTCTTGCATTTCTTGGATTACCAAACCAGAGCAAAACCAATGTTGAGTTTTTGTGTTTGCCATCATCGTAGCCCTCCAATGATGCTGAAGGAAAAGGAAAACAGGTGGGTGAATAGGGGTGTCTTTGTTTAACTTGAATCATGGGTTTTATCGCCTGAAAAGCCACCGATTGCACCTGGACTTGAAAAATTTCATTAGATGAGTTTTATTTTGAAAATTTGGGGAATAGTGAAGGCCAAATTCTATATTTTATTTTTTCATTAGTGTTTAATGGCAATGTCAATTGTTAGAAAACTTGGGGTACTTTAAGATAATATATAAACAATAAGGGTAAAGTTAATAAATTTCCTAAACCATAGGGGTACTTTAAGAATTTTGCCATTTTAAAAAAAATATTGAAAGGGTTTAAGATAGAAATTAATATTATGAAGAAAAAAATTGGAAAACAAACAATTTAGTCAAACGTTACATGAGTATTTTGGACATTTGACATGCATCTTGTTGGAGGAGAGAGAATATACTTACAACTGCTCAGGCAAGGTTTCAACAACAGGCAAAAACTTTGGACCAACTTATGATAACCATACCTCTATATCCAGCTGGGCCTTGAATCTTGATGTCCGGATCACCTGCCAACAAAATATATTCTTAGAGATTATTAACATTATGTGCGGTGTTACATGGAGTTGGTTTGGAACGTATTTCGTTGGCAAGAGATCCCAACTCCCAACCCACAAACATTCGGGCACATTCGATCTAAAGGCGGTGAAAGAGTTCGCATGAGCGCCCGCCCTACACGCGCTCCACATTACATCCAAACCGTGTATTCCGATCATCTTACCATGAATTACAGGAGATGTTGTTAATGTACGCTGAGATGTGTACGTAAGCGCCACTTTGTACCGACGGCGGGAAATTGTCATCCTCACCGAATAGTTGGCGGGAAATTCCCCTAAAACATTTGGACATTATTACCCCGGTCATTTCAACGTATTTACACCTGCTTGTCCAGTAAATAGTTATGTTTTTGTCTACTGCCTCTCCTCTTGCTCTCCTTTACTCCTCTTTCTGCCTTGGTTCTCTCCTGCCCTCCTTCGCTCTCGCCGACGAAACCTTCGATCTGGTAATCCATGGTGAAAGTCTCGAATTCCGAGGCCTCCTCCTCCGAGGCTCCGTCGAATTGCTCGATTTCTTCTGATGAGGAGCCGAAGAACGAAGAGATCAACGAAGAGGAGGACGAAGAAGAGCTCGAAGCCGTCGGGAGGACGACTGGCTCTGATGATGACGAAGCAGGCGAGGACAATTCACAGACTGACGACGACACGGGCGCCGATGGGAAGAGCGAAGAGGATGAGGATGAGGAGGTAAGGACCAAGGATGCAGACTTCAATTTTTTATTGGATTTGCAGAATTTCCTCGAATGAAATGGTTACGTATTTTATTTGCTAGTTAAGGTTTTTGTGATTCTTTCCTCTGTCAACTGGTATTTGGAGGGTTTTGTAGGTTTAGGGTTTTGATTGTTACATTGGAAGGTACTTCTCTGTCGCTTTTCCTCATCTCACTTGCACTTCCTGGTTTCACTGCTTAGCTTACCATTCGAAATTTTATGAACGTACTAATCCTTTTCCCATTTATTTATTTTTTCTCAGTTATATGTGAATATATGCGATTTTTAGTCTTGTCTGAGTTTCCTCCTCGGATGCATATGCACACACTTGCTCAATTTATTACAGAGCGTTCATTCAAATTCTTTCTCTCTGCCTCGTCCAGTTTTCCTCGGTTCGATTATACATGTCAAACATAGCTAATTTTTGTGCCACTGTTCGATTATTTCTCTGGGTGTTCTAAGAGGGGCCTTATATGTGTTATAGAGTATATGTTGTCTAAGCATTTTTTACCATTTAAGTTTTTTTTTTGTTATTTTCCTACAGGGTGGAGACACTTCGGGTAATGCTGAGGTTGGAAAGCGTGAAAAGGCCAGACTGAAAGAATTGCAAAGGCTGAAGAAACAAAAAATCCAGGAAATCTTGGATGCCCAAAATGCTGCTATTGATGCTGACATGGTGCGTGATTCACTATAGGTTGACCATATTGCTACTTTCTATTTGTTATTTTTCACTTGTCGTGGTAGAGGGAGTCACGGATGGATGTTTTGGCACCAGAACAATAAAGGGAAGGGCCGTTTGAAGTATCTACTGCAGCAGACAGAGATATTTTCCCATTTTGCCAAAGGAAATCAATCTGCATCTCAAAAGAAACCAAGAGGAAGGTATGTTGCGGATGCAATTTATGACATTTTTTATTGGGAGGTTAAAAGCAGCTGAGACTATTGGCACCCAGCTAAACTGTATTATGACACTGGCACATTGATAGTTGATACTCTATCTTTCTCCTTTCAATCTTCATAACCAATAAAATTGAAGAAAATTAGGAAAGTTCCAGAATCAGGAAAAATTGAAGAACAATGCAAGTAGTGAACCAAGCTCTCAACAATTAATCATCCCAAAATTCATTAGACCTTGAGATACTTCAAAGAGGAAGGATCACAACAATTCAAGACTTCAAGTGTGTCATACTTCAAACCTCATGTTGCATATGCTTTTTCTATATCTCCTATTATCAATCTATGTCTCATGAGTATGTGATATTTTTTTGATGAATGAGTGGTATTTTTTAAATAGAGGCACGAGGTGTTACCTCCCCTAAAAGGTGGTTCCAAACCCAACTCTTTTCAAATTGCAGTTACAAATTAGCCAAAAATAGAGAATCCCTTGAAGCCCCTTGTTTAGCTAAAGAATCTACCAAAGCATTTGTCGATCTACTAACCCACTAAAAGCTAATTGACATGGTTCTCGTAAGCCATTTGACTTTTTTGATGATGTCCCTATATCCCCAAACAATAGTTTCTGGGTCCGACATCCATCCCACTATCACCTTAGAGTCTCCTTCAACTATCAAATTAGTTACTCCAAGTTGGTTGGAAATCTGTAGTCCTTGTACCACACAACTAATATCTCAACCCTTGTAGAGTCTCCATAACCCATTGGACCTGAGAATAAGGACAGAATGTTGCCATCCTTATTCCTCAAGATCCCTCCTATACCTGAAGGTCCTGGATTGCCTTGACCGCTCCTATCAAAGTTCAACTTTACAACTCCGTCCGGAGGGGGTAACCAACTTGCTGGTGTTCTATTTTTCTTGGATGATGTGGAGGCTACTGCTGTCCAACTCCTTCGAAGGTCATCACTAGAGTAATCCGCAAAGAGATCAGTAGTTTTTAGCCAAAGGATTGCCCTTGTTAGTATACACTCCTTTATTTCAGCAATGCTTCTCTCCTTCCCCTGGAAAATTCTGGCATTTCTTTCCTCCCAAATGGTCCATAAGAGGGCTGCCCTAATACATTTCCACATTACTTTCCCTTTCTTTGTTGGCCAACCAAAAAAAGACGGATCAAAAAGCAGATTTACTTCATCACGAGTATGTGATATTGCTAGCATTCTTTTTGGAAAAGAACTAGGAAAAGTGTTTTTATTTATGTTCACATCTTAAGTCTGCAGGCCATGCTTTAGAGAAGTTAGATACTTTTCATGCATCAGTATTTCAAGACAGTTCCACAGAGATAGGGTGTGTTGTTAGGGAATCCTGGACAATCAAGGATTGGGGGTGTTTTTAGGGATGAGAACGGGGTCATTTCTGCCATGTTCTCAGGTCCAATTGGAGTGGGGGATTCTCTTAGAGCTGAGATCTTGGCAGTTGTGGAAGGAGTTCAGAAAGCTAAGGAGATGGATACCGGAAAACTCATAATTGAAGGGGACTCGGAGGTGGTGATAGGGTGGCTGAGGAAAGACAACTGTGTATTATGGAAATACAGCATTGAGAGGAGAAAATTCAAGTGGCTATTGCGGGAAATGGAAATCAGGATGAGTTGGGTTAAAAGAACAGCTAACTCTATAGCTGATGGGCTAGCCAAACAGGGGATAGAAAGGGATGTAATGTTTTGGGCTAAGTTGTAACTAAACTGCTTCTTCTTTTCCTTTTCTTTCTTTGAGAACTTAAGTTGTTTTTGGAAGATAAGAGTGTTTGTCTTCCTTGCTGTAACTATTCTTGTGATATTTTAATAAAATTGCTGAAATTGTTATTGATAAAAAAAAATTAGGGTATGCTGTATTTGTGGATCATGCATTCTGTTGATGATTAACAAATAATTTTTTTCGTGTATAAGTTGAAATATATATATATATATATATATATATATATATGTTTCATTCGGAGCATTTGCCATAGTTTTGATTGGAAGTTCTCTACAATTCCATTTTTTTGCTGTGTGTGCATGCATGCTTGTGTCTGTGTCATAGTTGTCAAGGTGCATAGGTATTTTAGGCCATACTGGAACACCTACATGCATTGGAGAGCCTAGCACCTACCTAGAAATAGAATTTGACAAAGAGGAATATAAAAAGCACTTCCAAAGGACGCCAAAAGTAAAACTGCTTTGAGAAAGATACCTTTGTTTTGAGGAATGCTTAAAGAAAGACACCATACAGAACCAAAAATAAACCAATAAATAAAAAAACAAAGAACTGAGTCCTAGAGTGATAACTTGGTGATTAATGCTAAGGCAATGAGGACATGGAAAGCAGAAGACAGTGAGGGCCCCTGTTGGTTCAATGTGGAGGTAGCAGAAGACAGAGAAGGCAGTTTGGATGTTGCAATTGCTTTTGATACCTCTCCAATTAACTTGGTGATTTCAGAGGTAGGGATAGCAGGAATTGCCCATGGGCCACAAGAAAACAGCAACAATTGCTCCCTTGCTCATAATGTGGCTGTGTTAAATGGATTTTGGAAGATGCTTAAGTGTTTCTTTTCCTGATGGGGAGAGAGGATGCAAAGTTGCTGACTTCCTTGGAGACAAGTCACCTCGAAGTTTGTGCTAGTTTGTAGAAGAAGAAGCACGTAGGGGTGGTTGTGGTTCAGATGGCTGAGAGCAGCTATGAATCAGATTTGTTGCTGGCTAGTATGGACTGCGTCCTGGGTTGCAGGGGCTAAGAAGCTTGCTGATTTCAATGATGGTGTGGTGGTGAAGACTAACAGATTTGGAAGATGCAGTAGCCGAGGTAGGTCTAGAAGGGGTAGAGGAAAGAAGGGCTTGGTTTAAAAGGTTGTTTTTGTGTTTCGTTGTGCTTTGCTTTGAGCCAAGGTGGGGGTGGGGGCTGGCCTGTTTTTTTTTTGGGTCCTTAAGTGTAGGTAAGGGTGTCAATGGACCGGTTTTGGATTGAACCCCGTCCAGTCCAAAATCAATTTGGACGGATTGGATAGACCAACAAGACATATTGGATTGGACCAATCTGGTCCAAAATATTTATTAGATTGGATTGGATTTGGTCCGTCCATTACAAGTTTATATTGGACTGGGTTGGATTAAGCCAATATATGGTCCATTGATATAAGATAAGAATATATGTGTCAATGGACCGGGTATGGGTTAAAGCCAATTTAAATTAAAATGATTTAAAACAGATTGAACGGTCTAGACATTGAATTGGACCAGTCCAAATTGGTCCAAAACATTCATTGGATTGGATCTGGTCCATTAATAATGGACTCACATTGGACTGGATCGGATTGGACCAAATCCAGTCCAATCGACACCCCTATGTGTAGGGCAAGGGAGAGATGCTAGGCTGGTTTTGGCAGTCTTTGTTTTGTCCTCTGCTTGGTTAAGTAGGCTTGTTGTTGGGTGTGCCCTTCTGGCTGGGGTTCTCTTTTGGCTCTCCTGGTGGCTGTAGCTGGTGTTAAATTTTGTGGTTTGAGCCTCTTTGTACTTTTTTTCTTTCTTGTTTATTTTATTTATACTTTACCTTTTCAAAAGAAAAACCTAGAGTAATAAAATGCCAGATAAGTATTTGAAGCAAGGTACATTGTCATCTTATATCTTTAATAGGTAGATTAGAAGATACATTGTCATCTTATATCTTTAATAGGTTTATTAGAAGTACAAGGTTACAGTTGTAGCAATTCATATAACGAATATGCTTTTCTTCATTTTGGCTTCTCACTTAAATGGGTTTTTTTTTCGCTAGGGGCCGTCATGCATCCAAGGTAACAGAGGAAGAAGAAGATGAAGAATGTCTTAAAGAGGAAGAGGATGCCTTTTCTGGTGCAGGAAATACACGATTGGTGACACAACCTTCATGTAAGTTGTCACCCATATTTCATAAGTGGCATGCATATTGATATATTTAGAAATTCCAATGTTTTATGCCATACTATTATAAGAGGTGCTTCATGGATAAATTCCATTGTACTTGTGGATTTTGATATCCTATTTTCTGACCATCAGGAAAAACACTTCTCCAGGGAAAGTTCGATGGTCTTCCATCTCTTTCTGAGTATATTGTCTTTGCTTGTCCTCATTGTATGTGTTAACATAGATTAGAAACAAAAGTAGTGCCAATATGTAAAAGGGGGAGAAGGATCTTTTGGGTTTTGTAATGTCTAAGAAGTAATTTTTTGATATCTTCCGAGTTCTGAAGGGCTACACAACAGGGGGTAGCCCATCCCCCATCCCATAACACCCCCCCAACCCAGGTGCAGGTGGGATTCGATCCCAAGTGATCCCAAGTCTCCACTACCAGCAGGAGACCATACCAACCAGCTGGTTGGCATCTTGCAATGTCTAAGAAGTTGACTTTTCTTTCAGTGAAAGAAAACTTTTGGCATTCACCACTCTGCAATGCCATGAAAATTCCTTGGTTTCAAGATGAAACAATAGGTTAACCCATGGATATTTTTTTATAGTTAGTTAACAGAATGAATTTCATTCCCTTTCAAAGAAACCATGCTGACTGTGAAAAGGCCAGCAAGGCAATACAACAGAGCTGAAAGCTGACCTCTCATTTGTTAATGCATTTTGGCGAAAACTTTATATTGCATTCTCAGATCCTGGACAAACCCCAGGCTAAACTATCTCTTGAATATCCTCTACTTAGCTAGAGCATTAAGAAGTTTATTAGCACACCTTGGGATACATTTGAACGAGCAACTAAGATTTCTTCATGAAGACTGGGCTTTCTTTACTGTAGGACTGAATTTCCATGGCACAACGTTTTCTGTACACAACCATGAAACAAAAACTTGACTAAATTTCTCCACTTGTTTGTGGCTACTATCTTTAAACCTTGCATGAATTCCATTGGTTTAGATCTTAAAGAGTTTCTGATACTATGCAGGCCCGAAAAACTCAGTTTTGCACTGTCTCATATCTCTGTTCTTTGCTTCCTTCTTTTTAACACATCCACGACAATTTGTCAACCTCTCATTAGATCATTCGTCGATACCCCTTTGAGATTAACCCACAGCCATTTAATGATTAGATTGGATGATGTTGGGGAAAGCAATGGATAAACAGGGCCTTTGGGCCCTTTACTCTGGAAAATGGTGGCTTTTAAAATGTGAAATGGAGGATTTTTCCCCATTATTGAGATTTCATAAGCTGAATGCCCCATCTCTGACTCCCACCTTTTAATTGTTAGTTGTTTTATGTTTAATCTGCTTCTCTGTGCAGGCATTCAAGGGAAGATGCGGGATTACCAGCTAGCTGGGTTAAACTGGCTGATACGTCTTTATGAGAATGGCATAAATGGAATTCTTGCTGATGAGATGGTATGCAGATATAGTTTAACATTTAATTTTAGGTTTCTCTATCTTCTGTCATGTTAATTATTGGCAGTAAGGCCAAGTTTTGACTATTTATTTATTAGTTGATATGTTGATCAAGATTTCTAATTAGAATTGACTTCTTCAGTCTGTATGTGCAAAATTGTATGTTGTATATGTTTTTATGATATATCCTTTTCAATGTGATACTATGAAATGTTTTCTTTCCAACCAGTTCATGTGAATGATAACTTGGGGTAAATTCCACCCAGGGTCTTGGCAAAACATTGCAAACGATCTCCCTACTAGGTTATTTGCATGAGTTCAGAGGAATCACTGGACCTCATATGGTTGTTGCACCAAAATCTACTCTTGGAAACTGGATGAAGGAGATCCGGCGGTTTTGTCCAGTTCTGCGTGCAATAAAATTTCTGGGAAATCCAGATGAAAGAGTATCTTAACCAATCTCAGATTTGTGATGTATTCCTTTGCTTGCTGTACTTTTAGAATCCATAATGTTAATGACTTGCTCTGGTTTTTTATTCTGCAGAGGCATATACGTGAGAAATTATTGATTGCTGGTAAGTTTGACATCTGTGTGACTAGTTTTGAGATGGCCATCAAAGAAAAAAGTGCCTTGAGACGCTTTAGCTGGCGCTATGTCATTATTGATGAGGCTCATCGAATCAAGAACGAGAATTCGCTTCTTTCGAAAACAATGAGACTCTATAACACCAATTACCGTCTTCTTATCACGGGGACACCTCTTCAGGTAGCTATCTATAATTGTCTTGTCTATGTGACTCTAGCATGTGCTTGTCATGGAGGGTAGTTTCTCTTTTGTAGTATCTTCTGCATTTGAGGTGAGCACAATATAATTGAATATTCTGATCCATGTACCTGACTTTTTGTAAGTTAATAATTTAAAGCAGGATTTTACAAAAGGTTTTTCTCCTTAATGGTTTATGTAAAACACAAGCATTTAAAGGAGTTGGGTTTCTTACTATTGGATGGTCTTCCGGTTATTTTTAACTTCCATGCATGTTGATGCGTCTTCCCAATGCTGTATTTGGCAACCACTATATTGCCTTCTCCATAAAGAGAGCTGAGTTTAAACAAAGAAACAATCAAAAAAGAAAGTAAGATGATCTCAATTTCTACCTGGTTGATTTGGTCATGTATGTGCCTAACTACATATGTATGTTAAATGAACTCAATTCTCTCTCTCTTTCTCTCTCTCTCTCTCTCTCTTCCCCCTCTATCTTGATGGTCTGTCACTGATTTTAGATCCTTATCATCAGTTTGAGTAGTTTTCTGTTTCTTTTTTCCCTGTATGAAACTTGTAGATTTTTAGGCATCTTCTGCTAAAGTTCCTGGACAGTAGTAGTAATATTGATATAATTTTTGCTTATATGCAGAACAATCTCCATGAACTTTGGTCTCTTCTCAACTTTCTGCTGCCGGAGATATTTAGTTCTTCTGAAACCTTTGATGAGTGGTTTCAAATATCTGGTGATAATGACCAGCAGGAGGTTGTTCAACAGCTTCACAAGGTAAAGCTTTTACCTGTAATCTTTGAACACCTTTTTTTTATTTACCTTTACTGGAGTGATTGTTGTGTTCTTTTGCACCTTTGAAGGTCCTTCGTCCATTTCTCCTACGAAGGTTGAAGTCGGATGTTGAAAAAGGCTTGCCCCCCAAAAAGGAAACAATACTTAAAGTAGGGATGTCCCAAATGCAGAAGCAGTATTATCGTGCTTTATTGCAGAAAGATCTAGAGGTTATTAATGCTGGTGGAGAGCGTAAGCGTCTTCTGAATATAGCAATGCAATTGCGTAAATGTTGTAATCATCCATACCTTTTCCAAGGTGCAGAACCTGGACCTCCTTATACCACGGGAGAGCATCTTATCACAAATGCAGGTGGGAAGGAGATATCTTATGGATTTTTTTTTTCTAAAGTTATTTGGTACAAATTAGTCAGCCAATTGTAAATATCACTTCCCATCTTCTTGTAGGTAAAATGGTTCTTTTGGATAAGTTGCTCCCAAAACTAAAAGAGCGTGACTCTAGGGTCCTGATATTTTCACAGGTCTGTCATTTATGGAGATGCGTGGTTTTGACTAATTTTCTTAGAGTGCATAATGAATTGATGATTCCAGTTCATCTATGCTACTTGTGCATCTACTGTAACCCCAAATTTCTCTCTTTCCTTCCAAGTGTTGAGAATCTGCCTTTATTGATTGTATTTTTGTGGATGGATGCTTTTGTTTTTGTTTAGATGACAAGGTTGCTGGACATTTTGGAAGACTATTTAATGTTCCGAGGGTACCAGTACTGTCGGATTGATGGGAATACTGGTGGGGAAGATCGTGATGCTTCCATTGAGGCCTTCAACCAGCCGGGAAGCGAGAAGTTCATCTTCTTACTATCAACCAGAGCAGGTGGCCTTGGTATTAATCTTGCCACTGCAGACGTTGTCATTTTATATGACAGTGACTGGTAAGTCACTCTTGTTTGGTGTAGTTTATTGTTTGTTGTTTAATCAATGGTAGTAAATCTGCGAGGATAACCTATTTAACCCAGGAACCCACAAGTGGATTTGCAAGCACAAGACCGTGCTCATAGGATTGGTCAAAAGAAAGAGGTTCAAGTGTTTCGCTTCTGCACAGAGGTTTGTTTGTTTTGTTTTTAATTTATTTCAAGGCCTACCTGAAAGCCATTTCTATCGTTTGAAATGCCATTAATGTTTCCTTTTTTTCCTCATTCATGATTTATGATGATTCAGTACACCATAGAGGAGAAAGTGATTGAAAGGGCTTATAAAAAGCTTGCATTGGATGCTTTGGTGATACAACAAGGGCGATTGGCGGAGCAGAAAAGTAAAGGATAATCTACTTTATAAGCTTCCATGTTGGTTTATTAGTGACTTGTTTTTAGAAGTCTGAAATAACCTGTTCTTGAATCTTGATTCTTTTATGGATTCATTGGTGCAGCTGTTAATAAGGATGAACTATTGCAAATGGTGAGATTTGGTGCTGAAATGGTGTTCAGTTCCAAAGATAGCACGATTACAGATGAGGATATTGACCGAATCATAGCTAAAGGTGAAGAGGCAACAGCAGAGCTTGATGCCAAGATGAAGAAATTCACAGAAGATGCTATCAAATTTAAAATGGATGACAGTAAGTTGATGCATAAATGAGTTTTTCACCTGAATGCTCTCTTTTTTCTCTTACATGATAAAGTAACATAATTATATGCATTTACCTAATCATCCATCTTTTTTTTTTCTTTTTTGCAGCTGCTGAGTTGTATGACTTCGATGACGACAAGGTAGGATAAATTCTTTGAATGCCACACCATACTTCCAATCACTATGAAGCAGCTAAGTTTAATAATTGGACATAATGTTTTTAGACATTTTACTATATTACTTGTGTTGAATTATTCATTATTCAACTTTGTTGAAGGACGAGAACAAGCTTGATTTCAAGAAGCTTGTCAGCGAAAACTGGATTGAGCCACCTAAGCGAGAGCGGAAGCGCAAGTAAGATTTTTTTCCCATGTTGGGGGGTGTTGCAAATGGTTTTCTTGTAACTTGATAATTTTGCCATGCTTCTCTTTTAGTTACTCGGAGTCTGAATACTTCAAGCAAGCAATGCGCCAGGGTGGGCCAGCAAAACCAAGAGAACCACGGATTCCTCGTATGCCTCAGCTGTAAGTTATCTTTTGATGTGAATTTCTGTAGGTAGAGGGCTGTCAATGGTTTGGATTTGGGCTTAAAGTTATATCTGTTAAATAATTGGATCACTCATGGATCGCCCATTTGATCCGATTAAGATCCAAATCTGATTAAGTTTTATATAATTATGTATATACACAACGTTCTTAATTAAAAATTCATTATTTCATGTTTATATAAATTTCTTGTAAATTATTTTTTAAATAATTCTTAGCGTTTCTTTATTTTAAAGGTAGTTAAAGGGACTTGGTTTAAATCTGAAAATATGATAGGATTTGAATATGCTCCAAGAGCCCTTAGATCGTGGCTGATTTTGGATTAGATTTGGTTTTGTAACTTATTTTTGCATAATTAGATTGAACTTGGATAATGGTGCCTTTTTGTTCTCAGGCATGACTTCCAGTTTTTCAACACACAAAGGCTAAGTGAGCTTTATGAAAAGGAAGTGCGCTACCTCATGGTCAGTGACATTTTAAATGTTTTTCTTTCTGTTCTGATCCGTGGCTTGCTCATGGGTTTAGGATTTACTTAATCTATATTACCATATGTTTTTCAGCAAATGCATCAAAAGAATCAGATGAAAGACACTATTGGAGAAGGGGATGAAACTGAAGGTTCTCTCTCGTTTTTTAGATTTTGTTTTATTTTTGATATTCAAGATTCTGGTTTTTTCCCTTTCAGTGGTATATTCAAATATCCCTATTGGACTTACTTTTGGCCAATTATTCCTGTTTAGATTTAGGGGATCCATTGACTGCCGAAGAACAAGAAGAGAAAGAGCAGCTGTTAGAAGAGGTAAGTCTATTATTACTGTTATAATTGGTTCTCTTGATATTTTCTTTTCTTTCTGAAGAAAATAAACTTTACTTTTTTTCCTAAACTTGATTCTTGGTGAGCTTTAGGGATTTTCAACATGGACTAGGAGGGATTTCAATACTTTCATCCGAGCTTGTGAGAAGTATGGTCGGAATGATATAAAAAGTATTGCTTCTGAAATGGAGGGAAAGTCGGAAGAGGAAGTTGAAAGATATGCCAAAGTCTTCAAAGAAAGATACAAGGAATTAAATGGTAATTGTATTGTTTCTCTTTACGCATTTTCAGGCGATGGTGCCACATGGATATGTTACACCTGCAATGTCAGCTGTTGGATGTGAGAATATAATATAGCACATAATGATATTAGGAGGTTTTCTACAGTAATTTTCACATATCCTGTATCTCACTTTGAGTTATATTGATTACAATTTGAGCCATGAAATCAGTGTTTATTAAACCAAACACAACCTTTTTTTTCTGTTTTTAAAAATTTTAATTCTTATCCACAATTATATCAGGTTCTTTTAGCAAGATGCATTTAATAATGTGAACTAGACTTAATGGGCGACTTAGACATACCCTGTTCATTTAATTGTTTTTTCTCACTATTTACTTTTTGTATACAGATTATGACAGGATTATTAAGAACATTGAAAGAGGGGAGGCAAGAATCTCTCGAAAGGATGAGATAATGAAGGCAATTGGGAAGAAGCTAGACCGGTACAAAAATCCATGGTTGGAACTGAAGATTCAATATGGTCAGAACAAGGGAAAGCTGTATAATGAAGAATGCGATCGATTCATGGTGAGGTTTCTTATAATTCCCCTGTTTTATTTCTATTTTCTTTTGAAATTTCCCTGTTTTTTATGAACTATATTGTGTGCACTGGGTGGTTTCAGTTATGCATGGTTCACAAGCTTGGGTATGGGAACTGGGATGAGCTGAAGGCAGCTTTCCGCACCTCACCCCTATTCCGTTTTGATTGGTTTGTAAAATCTCGCACCACTCAAGAACTTGCAAGGCGCTGTGATACCCTTATTCGGTTGGTAGAGAGGGAAAATCAAGAATTTGATGAGAGAGAGAGACAAGCTAGGAAAGACAAAAAGCTTGCCAAGGTTGGTATTTTTTTTGCTGGGTTCTGATCCAAGTTTGTATCCCCCCCTCTTTTCAACAATGGTATGGTGGTGTATCTAACTACATGTCCTTTTCTTTTCCTATGTATTCTCCCCACTCAGAGCATGACACCATCAAAGCGGGCCATGGCTAGAACGGCAACAGAGAGTCCAATATCAACTTTAAAGAAAAGGAAACAGTCGGTGATGGATGACTACCTAGGCTCAGTAAGCTATACTTTCCAACTTTTTCGTTCTTTATTCAGGATTCTTTAAAAGAGCATCACTAATGCCATCATAAAAGGGAAAAGTAAACATGGGGTTGTGTAGAAAGACACGGTTGTAAGGTGCTTAGTTTTGTTCACCAGTTAAGTGATGGACATGGGTCACATGTCGGGCTGCTATCCAATTGTCCAAACTTGAATTCAAAATTGATCC
Source organism: Nelumbo nucifera (assembly GCF_055504915.1). NCBI lineage: Eukaryota > Viridiplantae > Streptophyta > Magnoliopsida > Proteales > Nelumbonaceae > Nelumbo > Nelumbo nucifera. The sequence goes on from NC_142651.1 coordinate 100,054,839, forward strand.
CATTAAGGGTGATCCAAATTTAGTCCCTCTATAATTGGATCGAATATGGATCCACCCCTATCTAATCCGATAGAATCTGATTTGATTTAATTTAAAAATATATACTCCTATATACTTAAATTATATTGTATCTATTTTGAATGCTATCTCTATAGTTCTTACTAAATTGTCATAACTTCAAGTTCCATACAAGTAATTTTCAGTTCATTTTTTCATGAGATACAATATCAAAGCCATTTTTAGTTTATTTTACAGATAAACATAATCCGATATAAAACGAATCAAATTTGGACCTACCTATATCTGATTCAATTAAATCGGTTTGCAGCCCTAGTAGCCCACATGGCCCATGATTTTTATCATTGGTATTCTCTGAGATGTGTTACTGAAGCTTTTGGATTGATGTTCCCGTGGTTGCAGGGGAGGAGGAGGAAATGATATTTATGGGAGGCAAAGTTCAGATTGTTATAACCATATATTTTACTAAATCGAACATATGCATCAAGTAGGATTCTGCCCCAACTAGCGATATCAGGTTCACATACAAGAATCCAGCCTGGCTGTGGCTTTATTTTTGGATAGGTGGAAGGACAGTTCCCTTGGTAAAAAGGGTAAACATTTAGGAAGGCAATGTATGTACAAATACTGAAATGAAATGATCCATCCACTTTTTTACGTGAGCCTACGTAACACAAGCTAGACTAATTTAATCTATCCAATTTTTTCTTTTTATTATTTTATTTTGTTGCATACACCTTGTCAAAGTAGGATCAAGTAATGCTTCTTCTGTAGTGCTGACCATTTATAAAGGGAAAACACGTGGTTATTGGCCGGCCACTGAGGCGAGTTCACATCTGGGACGCCCCACAAATATCCCCACTGCCCAGTGATCAGTGATGTAGTAGTACTTGTCATTGGGTAATGTTCCCAATGAAAGGTGTGATGTGCTATGGGACATTGTTGTGGTGGTGCGGATGTGAACTCGATCGGGTAAAAGGCATGCATTACACGATATAAACGAGATCACATCTTCCCACAAGGAATCGCCCCAATGTCCCACAGCACATCCCCGCCGTGTAATGGGAACATTTATAAGAAATACAAGAGACCGAGAAATGTTTTCTTCAACTGCGCTACATGGGTAATTAGGTTGTGTTTGGTAACCATTTTTACACTTAATCTATAAACGCAACGCCAAAATGTGCATTTTTTTTTTTTTAATATCTTATATCTTACATACATGATGCGATAAACCTCTCATTTCAATGAGGTCAATTAGGGTAGTAAGGTTAATTCAACCATCGGCATTGCCATGGTCCCATAGTGACAAATGGCATATATGATAAGGGTACATAAGAGTTCAAGAACTTCCCATAATTGACAAGCACTATTTATGTCATGACCGACCATACAAACAAAATCTCATCTCGATACAAAAAACTGTACACAACCTAGACTAGACATCTCTCAGTGCAACTGTGCAAGCGGAGGTGCAATGTAAATTCACATTCCTAACATCAAAGCCGTTCCCCCACTTATGGCAATAACAATGATGCCCAAACTTTTCGTATAACCCCAAAAAATTGACGGACTGAAATCCATAGATAGAGAGATGGAAAAATGGGACACCCATAAGGCCATAACAATCAAACAAATCTGTAATCCACTCTTCCCCCCCACCATTCAATATTTACCCACCACTAACACCGAAAGTACATACAGAGAATCAGGGATTAAGATATCCTCCTCCTTCTACAATCTTCCTTCAGTACCTTGTGCTTTAGAAGGGCTTCCATGTGAAGCTTCCACACTGAATGTTTGTCCTTCGGATTTACCGATGTTCCGAATCAATTCCTCTTCAACTCTACTCTTTTAACTGTAACTGCATAGAAATGATATGTGGAAGCCACGAGTCAAATTTAGATAAACGTGTGAGAACTATGAGATGAAAAAAATGCAAGAAGGAATACATAATGGACTTTGATACTTCTCTTATACCTTATGAGATCTTAAACTAATGAATGATAGCAAAAGAGAAATTATTATTTATGCATGACAATGAGGTTACCTCAAGGTTTCTCGTTTGTTCCATCAAAGCTACCCATGGCATTTGCCCGCTTTCTCTCCCTCCAATTCTCACCCCATACTTTTGCCTCTGCAACTGCACGTTCTCTATCAAAATCACGGTTGTAATTCCTTGGCGTTTCTCTTGCTCTAGTGGCATGGCCAGGGCTGTCTCTTTGAGATTCCTGCTTTTCTAATTCATCCAAGCCCCACTTGCGCCCAGATCCGCCGCTGGTTTCCCCCCTGCCAACATCTGCACCGAAGCTCATTCCTCTGCCAGGGTCTCTCTGTCTGAAATCAGGTGAATTCTGGTGTGGAGATTGAGAACCATGTCTGCCGATACGTCCAACCTCATCTTGGCTCTCGGGCCCACCACTGAGGTTCCTTCTTTCGTCTCTGTCCCTTGTAGCAGATGAACCAATCCTGTTGCTCTGTGCAATGGCTGCATTTGGGTCATATGTTTGGGAAGCCAAGTATGAAAGTGCAGTCACAACATCTCCTATGAGAGGCCTTGTGGCAGCTTGCTCTTGCAAACACATGGCAGCAACAGCAAGGGCCTGGTAAAGTCCTCTCATGGGATAACGTCCTTGCAATAGTGGATCAGCCATCTTGGGGAACTTCCTGCGATCCTTGAATAGCGGTCTTGCCTGGAGAAAATGGCAAAAGAATATTGTTTTTGGATACGTAACCAGGGCATATTCCAAACAACAAAATTCGGCAGTATAGAAATAAGGGAAAAGAAAAAACAGAGAGAAACATTACCCATGCAACAAGATTATGCTCTCCGGGTGCCCGGGTGTTGTCAATAGCCTTCCTGCCTGTGATAAGCTCAAGGAAGACAACACCAAAGCTGTAGACATCAGACTTCAGAGTGAGTTGGCCAGTCATAGCATACTCAGGAGCACAATAGCCATATGTTCCCATCACTCGTGTGGAGACATGAGTCTTGTCACCCACAGGACCCAATTTTGCAAGCCCAAAGTCTGACAACTTTGGGTGGTACCCCTCATCAAGCAGGATGTTTGATGACTTAAAGTCCCTGTAAATGACAGGTGGATTTGCTTTATCATGCAAGTACTCCAAGCCCTTAGCTGCCCCGGCTGCAATTTTCATCCTTGTATTCCAGTCCAGAGGTTCCTTGTCTGGGGGAAGATCTGGAAACAGGAGAATCTCATTTTAGTTGATTTTCAATTGCTACACTCACCTCCTTGGAACTTTTAGAAAATGTAACAAGTGAACTTTAGAATTTTATTTAAGAGAGATAACTTATAAATGCAAAGAGCCAACCAAGTCCAACAGTGATGTTGATTCAGTGGCACTTGCGCCATAATATACTGCCACAAGAAAATATCAGAGTTGAATCATCTTGAACAAGATAATCTAGTTGACCAATTACATTTGGCTTACCTCTGGCACCAATAAATAGAGCAGGGAAGTATAATTCATAAAGGTTTTTAACCCTAAAGATATTTGGAGAACATAAACTTTTAATTAATCCAATAGTAGAAATTGTAACTGACATAGATGGTTCAATCATGTTTATGTTCCTTTATTTTATCTTTTGGTTGAATATACCCAAAGAGGAATGATGTTAAAGGAGTTTCGCTGTTTCTACAGTTCCATTAACATTGTCGCTCCTTTTATATGCAACCAAACACAACCTATGTGGACTCCTCAGATTGTGTCCTCATGGTCTTTCACTCTGGTTCACTTGTTTCAAGAAGCGGCACATTGAGAACCAGTACAGATCATGTGATTACCAACTCCTTCATAGGAGTTAAATGTTGTCAAATATGCTACTGTCATATGGGTGTAGAACCATAGGGAAACACTAATAATAAACTTGAAAATTGGCTTGTTTGAAAGGCCATTAATGTTATTGATAGGAAATTTCAACAAGTGGAGAATCCAGTAATGATCTTTTTTTTCCTCCATTTGTCTATGTCTCTACGATGATACGACCTCTGGAAATTCTAATCATCTGAGTTTGGATTGGCACTGGGCAAATGGAGGAGTGACACAGAGAGGAAATTAAGGTGGGAAACAGAAGGATCTTCAAAAATGTATTGGTTTAATAACAGATCCCCCTAAAAAAGAGTTTCATATAGCATCATGAGATAGGATTACTTTATATGGTTTAATGGAGGCTAATTTGGTAACTTAGCTCCTTAACTCCTTTAGGGATTGGAGGGGCCACAAAAGATAAAGCTGAAAACATAATCTGGCTTTGAGCGGGTCAACTAGGGAGAGCTGATTCATATGAATACTGTCACGACTTCCGATTTCTCTTGATTAAAGGCAATTATGAGAATGCTATTTGATAGGTTTGGGAGGAATAATTGCAAATAGTCTTTCATGCCATCAAGATGTCACTGCATCTGATATCTTGTGGTCCTGGTTTTAGACAGATTACTAAAGATTATAATGAGATTACTGAAGGGTTAGGTCAGATTTCAATGGGGATAAAATGAAAAAGGTGTCTCCTTCCCATTATACTATTTTGTTTTAATGAAGGGGCTAATGGGTTAGCTAGAGGGACTCCTTTTTGATGTTTTCATGCCCATTCTATACTACTTGCTATGCCAGTCTTTGCATCAACAAAGTCCTTCTATTTGTCTTCTTTTGTTATGTGTGGAATTAGAAAATTTTATTAATGTCTACATAAAAATGATGAGTTATACAACAAAAGGCTAAAGTCAATTTACACTTCATAGTATACGACCCTCTGCACCCTAAAGATTGGGCCAATTATAGACAGAATCTCTACCCGTACAATCTTTGAAGTCCTTTAGAACTAAGGATCATTCTAGCAAAAAAACCATTATTGTCCATTCAAAGACACATCAAAAGCATTTCTTGACTAATACATATAGACCTGTTCATAGGCTGGGCTTGGGTTCAGGCTTTGCCAAAATTGAATGGGCTGGCCTGAAGCACCATAAATCTGAGCCCAACAAGCTGCCCATGAACAGGTTTAACCACATATACTGTCGTTATTTCTCTCGGAATATCTAGCAAATAGTGTAAGGGATTATGGATAAAATAAAAAAAACCCCTACCACCTATTGACACCATGGGATAAGGTAGCATCACTTTTCTCATCAACGGGGGGCAAGAGCAAAAGATCTGGAATAAGGATAAAGAAAAAAAAAGAGGAGGTGGTAGACAAAATAAATTAGTATTTTATCAACTCTTCTGAAGATTTGCACATAGCACAACAGTTTTGGAACTGCATCCCTATATTACTTAGATGATGGTTATTGGGCACATTATTTAAAAGACCTTTGACCCATGTTTCTGCATCATTTTCATGAATCCTTTTTGTTGTTCTGTTTGGAGTAGCTGGTCAAGTCAATGATGTTGGAGGCAGAGACGCAGAGTTGATTCTTGACAGTAACTTTGGTGATGGATCTAAAGGATAGCTATCAGAATGGTGCAATGCTCTAATTCCCTATTCATCACTTTGAGATGTTTAACCTCTGGGGATTATTATCTTCCCAAGTACCCTATGCCCTAATTCTCTTAAAGGCATCAAACTGGTCTTGTGAGCATCTTTTTAAAAAGCATAAATGTTCAAACTGCTCTGAGTGCTTAGAAATGGCTACCAAATCAAGTTCATTGAAAAGTGAAGAAATACCATAAAAGTATTCTACTAGTTCAATAAGCATTGCTATGTCTTTAGCTCTGAAGCTCATGTTTAGCGGCTGCACAGTTCTCCCATCCTTCTACTGCAACACCATATATTTGGCATGCTTTAAAAAACAAGTAATGAGCTGCTAATAAACTTAACATAGATAAAATCTTTTTGAAATAGAAAGCAGAAATTTCAAATTCTCACATAAATTGGTAATTCGTGTTGCTTATTTGTACGTTAACCATGCTACAGCAAGAGCTCTCATCACTAATTCCAAGTTACAAACCTCTAAATTTTGAATGAGATTATGCAAGTGGACCATAAACATGGGAATGAATGGCATTTCAAAGACTTCCAAATATTTCAAAAAAACAAAAAAAACAAACAAGGAAATGATCTAGAACAAACTGCTCTCCTGGTACTCAGAAACATGTAGAAGATCAAGTAACTAGCTAAACAAAATTAACATAGATTAGAAGCTATTTGAAATAGCTAGGCAGAAATTTCAAATTCTCCCATATATTAGTATTCATCATATGATTTTTTTTTGACACTGCCAATCATGTTACAGTAAGAAATCTTACCACTGATTCCAATTTCAAAATCCCCAAAATTTTGAAAATGATATTGTGCAAATAGAGGGGCAACAGATGAAGATTTATTTATTTTCTCCCTCTTCTCAAGTTCCATGAACATTTTTCTAACATGCTCCCCTCCACTTGAAGAAGCGGTCCCTGTTTTCCAGTCTTTATCAACCACTCTCTGAAGATCCATTTTCTTGACTGCTTTATAGATTTGATCCAGAATTTCAGGAGCATGTCCAACTTCCAACCTTTATTTCATTATCCACTAATGTTTTTGCATCCAATAGAGTCTTATTGCTTGCTATTAAAGCCCCTCAAATACCCCAATTATAATTAATGTTGGTCATGCAGAATACCTTTTTTTTATAAAGTTTCAAATATGCTGAATTTGTTGCATATTCTTAAATCGTATGCGAAACAGGCAATCCTGGGAACGGATAATCTAGGAGAATATAAAGTTGCTTCATGGTGTTTGGCTGGTGAAAGGCTTTTCCAAGTGGGGAGAATCCTATGGCACTTAACTCTGTTTCCAGCATGTTAGACAATGAAAGAAGCAAAATTCCAGAATTATTGATTAAAAAGGCCATCTAGAGAAAAGAGTAGTAGGAAAGATACACTGCTTCATCTTTTCTGAGCCTCTGTTCTTTTGGATTTTGTGGATCTTTTGATTCGACATTTTTTGTAACTTCAAAAAAAAGAATGTGGCAGAAATGACAATGTTAAGATGGATGAATGGAATAACTAGAAAGGATAGGATCATAAATGAACTTGTTCAAAGGAACCTAGGAGTAGCTCCAAAAAGATATAAAATGAGGGAATGTAGACTAAGATGGATTTTTCATGTGCCGAGGTCATATACAGAACCAATAAGAAAAAAAAAAGATCTGTTACAAATTGAAGGGGCTAGAAAATCTAGGGGCAAACTGAAAAGGAAATGGGTTGAAGTAGTGAGAAGTGATTTAAAGGTCCAATGGATATGGTAATGGTACTGACTAGAACAGTGGCAGAATAGGATTCATGTTGTGTACCCTATATAGTTGGGAAAAGGCTTAGGTGATGATGATGATGATGGACAAAGCAACATTTTCTAGATATTTTGTACTAGATGTATTATTTCGTACATAATACCATGAGGACCATAGAAAGCCTTATGAAATCAGACATTTGGGTCCATTTATTGTTTTTTTCTCCTGTTTTGTGATATAATACCACTGGCAGTCTAGCACACCATTCACTAAAAAAATGCCTACTTTGTATAACGAGTCCTATTCATAAATAACTATGGTTGAGTATAATAGGCAAGAATTAATACATATATACTTGACCAAATTATTCGGATTCTTGTTTGAACATCCAAAAATATATTCCAAAAGGACATCTTCTTAAGATTAGATAAGATCCCCTTTCAGGATAAAGATAGAACTATTGAATATGTCAAACTTTTGAATTTTCATGATCCTTTGACAAAAACGATATAAGAATTAGCCTGTGCATGCACAAAGCTACCACTATGTTATAACATAGATTTAAACTACTGCATAGATGGTTATGAAGCCTAACCATGTAAGTGGTCCTCCAAAGATCCCAATGGCATGTACTCATAAACAAGGAGGCGTTGATCCCCATCAGCACAGTAACCAATCAAGTTGACAAGGTTGGGATGGTGTAAGAGGCTGAGCATGAGAACTTCCACCAAGAATTCTCTATTTCCTTGAAGGCCATTCCTGTCAAGCTGCTTCACAGCAACTACCTGCAAAATTAATTAATTCACATCAAGAACCATTCTTAAATTCCCCAACAATAAAGTTTCATCCTAGTAGATCAGATGGATGATGCAGAACAGCATTTTAATGGGTAAGAAAATTAACATAGGTTTTCTGTATAATCAGTAAAACATGAAACAGTAGGTAAATTTCTACAGTATGATGATAAAAATGTAAGTTGTACGGCATCAGCAAGTGCAGCATTTAATCCCAGAGTTCTCTCGATTCCACTATATATTAAATGGACCTTAAAAACTTAAATGACCAACCTGTCCAGTGCTCTCCAAACGACCCTTGTACACTCGCCCAAATCCTCCTTCACCCAAGAGGCATTCTTGCCTAAAGTTCTTAGTGGCAGCAGCAAGCTCTCGAAATGTAAATGTCTGTGCAGCAATATGTGTGGCCTGCCCATCTTTTGCAGCTGGAGTTTCCTTCCTAGAATCAGAACCATTCCGAGATTTTGATTTATCTGAATCAACAAGTAAACAAGATGCTAAGTAAGGGATGAAAAAAAAACAAAAGAACCAAATGGAAGAGAAAAATGGGATAAGTAATGAAAAGAAAATATCGCAACTAGGAAATGGTGCATGTGAAGTAAAATCCATACAAATTAGCTGATATGTCCTCCACATTTTAGCATTTGTGACTCCATTCTCAACCACCCTAAAAGTAAAATCCATTACAATGAAGATCTCTAACTTTTGGTTTACAATTTCAATCATGTGAAACTATAGGAACGTCTTTAGATTTTTAGAGCATGATATGTTATTGTATTGGCAGTAATCAAACTAAAATTAACGATTCCCTAAATTATCTTTACACCTATAGATTAATTTTTAACCCACTACCCATATCTTACCGATCAAATAAAATGTGAGAGCACCTCATTCAAGTTTCAAGCTTACTAGCTCATCAGCATTTTCTTCACAGCTGTGTTTACCATATAATGGGAGGAACAAACAATATTGCAATTCAAGAAGGAAGGATTATGCGAATTCTAAAGATATGCACAGATCCCCGAAGAAGTTCTTGAAACCAAAATGTTATCAACAGAACGAAAATAGAACCGTCAATAACACAAGATTATCTAGCAAATTAGAAATGCATCGCTAGACATCAACAGTAAGAGACACCAAAACTTCAACTGGGAAAACCTCCAGAGTCAAGTGAAAAGAAATTCATATGCAATCGGATCGAAAATAATCACAAATTTCAACAGCAACCCATATTCAAGATATCGAATATCAAAACTTCTACTGAAAAAAAACCCAATTGTAACACTAAAAGAAAGAAAGAAAGAAAGAGAAAGAGAGAGAGAGACTTACCAGAACTGACTCTGCTCACATGGTGAGACTGAGGGGCCGTTGAACCCTCCTTTGCAGAATCCTTCTTCCCACTTTCCTTGACAGTATTTTTCTCCTTATCAGACGATCCGAAACAGGGGAGACACCCGCCCATCTCAAACTAACCAAACCTAAGAGGGAAAGACGAAATGGTCGACCTCTAACAACCACTCCTCTTCATTTCCTCACAACCCATCAACGAATTCTAAGCTCCACCTCCTCACTACTCTTCCCAGTCGATCTTCACCCGAACCTCTTCGACACTAACGCCTTACCAGTTACCAAACACCAACGAAAAGATCGTAAGCAGATCAACAAATTCGAGACACTCAACCCAGAAACCAAGAGAAGGTAAAGAAGAATATATACATAAATGGAGAGAGAGAGAGAGAGAGATTATTAGGAGTGTTGAAAATGAGGAAAGAAAAATAGAAAAAAAACAATTAAAAATATATGAATTAAGTATGCTCAAGTACTTATAATTACAGAATTTGACAAAATACAAATCTATCGGAATCTACCAAAATGCCACTGTTTTTAACGCTCTGACTGTTTTACCCCTGCATGCAGTAAAAATTTACGGCGTAAGTGAGAGGTGGAGCGTCTCACTAGGGTCATGGTTTCACACCAAAATCACACACAGTCAGAGGTGGAGCCCACTCCCACCTAGGGTCATGGTTTCACACTGGGGTCGTTCTTCTGCAGAGCCGTTTGATTTTAGGACCATGATGGTCAACGAAAGTAACACGGGGGGTGAGGTGGATGGTATTAATCCAAGGGTCAGGATTTTCCGGCCATGCCGTGGGAGCCACCGATTGGGGGGGATTATTTCATGTGGAGACACGTGTTAAATTTCGTTGGCTGTAATGAATGATGGGGTAGTTTGAACTTTGAGGGTGTTAAAAAAAAAAAGAAAAGAAAAAGTGGGCCCCGACGATCTCCTCCAATGGGGAAAAAGAATGTGGGGCCCGATGTAGGTCGAATCGCTCGTGCAAATAAACAGCCTTTGGGTGGGAGCTGGGACCCAAATCTGTGGAAGATGAGATTCCATCATTCTGATGCTCCTCGGCCGAATGCAGAAGTAGAATAGGATCGGGGTTAATACGAATGGATTTGGATCTGGGTGGACCGTCTCAAATCGATTATTAATTTGTTTATAAAATATACACTCACAATCACAATTAAGGGTGCAATCTTTTTTTTTTTTTTTTGGTGGGTGGGGAATCGGTACTATCCACCATGGTTTTTAAAACTGGACCAGATCGGATGGTCAGACCAAAAAAACCAGAAATCGTTCAGGTGATCAGTTTCAGTTTTTCCCAAAATCAGAAATTTGCCCAAAACCGTTGATTTTGGTCAGCAAACCACTGACTCCGACAATTAACCATTTGAATGGTTTTGATCGTTTTTAATTTTTTTAATTTTTTGTCAGAACGAACTGACTGTTCAAACCGATAAAAAGTTTGGTTTAAAAACTTGCAAGCCTGGCTTAATTCGGATCGACCCTAATTACACCCCCAAGTCAAAACCAGAAGCTGGCAATTGGGTGAATTGAACCAAACCCGAGGAAACAGGCATGTTTTTATCTATGGATCTCCGCCGTTTGCTTGGTGTAGTGTGTGGACAGAGAGTACGGCAACGCCTCTACAGACTGCCTTGTTTTCAAAGCATAGTAGAAAGACTTGTCTCAAAAAAAAAAAAAGATTTTGGAATGAAAAAGGAGATAAAAAAAGAGAAAAATAAAGACAAATAGCTGGTTATTGTCGGCTACTCTCATTTCATGAGTTGTGTTTTTTGAAGCATGAAAGTATTTGGGGTCACAAAAAGGAGTTGGGTTGGGATCATCTGCCAACAAAATACATTGCAACCTTCCTTCTACCAACGTGATCTTATACCTCATATTTCATATACGGCAGGTCCTACATTTATGGTGGGTTTTAGTCCCACGGTGAGATATGCGATGTTAGATCAAGTTGGTATAGGGTTGGAATGTGTTTTATTGACAGAAAATCTCGACTCGGGGTGGGGGGACTAACTTTTTCAATGTTGGAATTGGTGTCAGAAGGTGTTGGGGTTGGGGGGTGTGGCCGTGATTGCCTATTGGTGTTGAATAGATTCCAATCTGGCATCACAAAAGTTCCCCCCAAAACATCAGTAGACTCCTTATTATGGGGCAGTCAGTCAGTCAATCATGGTCTAGAATACACAATTTTTCCTTCTTCCTTCCTTTCTTCTCATTTGAATTTAGATTTGTACATATTAGATGGTACGCGTATTGAATTGAGGTGCTAAATTAAGGAAAACGACTGCCATTTATAAATCATTAAAACATAAATGAAAAAGAATTTAACACATCGCAATATTTAAAGTATTAATGTTTTAAAAAGTCAATTTTAAGAGACGTATCGAAATATTTTTAATAATCAAAATACGTATGAAATTTAGTTTTGAACAATTTGTATAATTAGTTGTCGATGTCTTTTGGATGCGCGTATAAAGCTGGATGTGTTGTTTCAAAAAATCACACAAGTTTGCCAAACAGGAGAGGTAAAAAAAGTCAACAAATTCTTTTGTTGATGACAACGAAAACGTAAGGAGGAAATTTCATATGTAATGTGATTGATGAAGTAAAAGAAGGGTAAGTCCTCGGAATTGATGGGGTAAGAAAGACAAAACACAAAACCAGGATTAGGGAGTACCGACCGGCCACATCCATCCACTATTACACTTTTGAGACAAAAAATTGGGAAGAGAGACTAGACAATCAAATGGCAAATGGCGTAAAACTCGATTTTTTGTTCTTTGCTTTTAACTAGAGACTAGAGAAATGAGAAGAAGCCAATAGGTTGTTTCATTACTTTAGCTTGATGAAGAATCGCTTACAATAATAGGAATGAGAAAATATGGAGAAACAGATAGAGGTGTAAAACGGGTCGTGTTGCCCTTCTTTGGGATAACTTGGGGGTCGGCTCAGCCCAGCTCACGGTTCAAGCCCGTGTGGGCCCATGCCACAGGCCTGGGCTGGGTGGGTTGTAGGCCATGCTGTGGGCGTGTGCTGAACCAGGCCAGATTGGTTTTTATTTTGTTTGATATATTTTTTTAAAATTTCATTGTTAAGTAAAACTAAAATATTTAACTTTCATTTGGAACTATTTGAAAAAATAAAAAAATGAGAAATCTAACAAATAAATGAAAAAAATACTTAGCCAAATAAGAATGGAATAACAAATTGGAAGAAAAATAGGAATTCTATTTCATTTAAATTTGAATGATACAAATTACATAGCATGCAATGGTTGGATACTTGGACGAATGAAATATGAAACTTGGAAAATGGAATAAATTAATAAAATATAAAAATACAATATAGTTACAAATTGAAAATACAAAATTACATTGTTAAAAACAACAAAAAAATTAAAACAAAATTTATAATAATTTGAAAAAATGTTATACAACTATTGAGTGAGTACACAGAAAATATTGACTTCATCATTTTTTGATTTTCTCCTATTGTTCATGACTTTCATCATCTACTTTAGGTGAAATATTGGGTGTAGTGAGTATACAAAGAATTACATTTGCACATTTGAAGTGCAAACGTGAGCTGAACCAGACAGCTTGCGTTGCAGGGCAGAGAAAAAGGGTATATAGAAGAGTCCGGTCAGTAGTAGAACATAAAGGGTACACACTGTCAATAGAACATCTATGTTTGTGTAGATTGTCAACAGATGGGAGAATATTTAAAGCACTCCATAAAAAACATCTTTAACAGCAGGTGGCATAACTTTGTGTTTCCACAAGTGAATCCATGGCATGTGGGCTTTTTTATATACCGTGAAGAGGAGGAAATAGGAGATGAGGAAGTCCATTGTTTGAAGGAATAATGGACTTCAGAAGAGATACAATTACCAAATAACTACATATCATCATCAAAAAATAAGTAGTTAAGCGTTAAATCAGTTCTTCCAAGAGGGACACCTCTAAGTCTTCAAGTCTCTTAACTGTCGAGAGAGAAGGCATGAAAGGACCTCTGTACAGATGATGTATAGATACGGGGGGAGGGGACAACCTTGGCGGAGGCCTCTAGATGGCCGAAAAGGTTCCCCTTGTTGTCCATTTAACAGAATGGAGAAGTTGGTAGTCGATAAGCATTGATGTACAATTCTACGGAATCTTTCAACGAAGCCCAAAGACATGAGAGTCTTCATCAGAAATGGCCATTCCACCTTATCATAGGCCTTAGAGAGATTTAATTTCAGTAGGAAATAAGAAGATTTCCCTTTTTATTTCTTCAAAGTATGAACAATTTCTTTTGCCATGACAATGCTGTCATTTATTTGCTAGCCAGTTGATATGGGCCAATAATTTTCTGGAGGAGTGAGCGGCTTCAATCTATTAACAAGAATTTTTGCAAAGCTTATAATAGGAGACATTACTGAGCCCGATGGGGCGGAAATCAGAAGCAGCTTCTGGGACTGATGTTTTAAGAATAAAACAAATAAAAGTTTGATTCAATGATTTTATCAATTCTGGGTTCTCAAAGCACTGTTGGACTAGCTTCACTAAATCTGGACCCATCGTCGTCAAACATTTCTGAAACACTGCAACTGCCATCAGAACCAGGTGCTTTAAGGGTAGGAATAGAGAATAAGGCATTGTTATCATCAATAGTGATAATATGTTGGAGGCCATCAAAATTTAAACGTACAAGGGTAAATTTTGTTTTTAAAAAAATTCTAAAAATATTATTAAAGCTATTCATGCTTTTTTAAAGTAGTTAAGTAACATTTCATTTAGTTGGGAGTAGGGAGGGATGAGAATTAATGTAGGCAGTGCCGTCCGTCCTACCTCTTCCACACACGTGGGCGTGGTGGTGGAACGCAGCTGCTTCGGCTTCATCATTCTCTCTTTTGTATATTATATTTTTTGGTTTAGGAGTGAGAGTGACTTATACTACATCTATTTCCAGAATCTTCATCATTCGCTTTGACAAAAAAAAATAAAAATAAAAAAACAATGTTGATCATAAGTGGAGAATCTATAGGATGTTTTTTTTTTTTTTCTTTTATTTATGCTACCGCCCAAAGAATTTGATAGGTAAAGGAGTTTGTGGTCTAGTTCTAGTGTACAGTCAGGAGAAAAGATAGTTGGTCTCGTCAATCATCAATTTTCAACCGAAACCAAGTACTGGGCTTTCAACAAGACCAGGGAGGGGGGAGTCGTCATCTCATCTCACCATATTTCACTTTCACCACCAGTAACCAATCAATCAAAGCATAGGCCTCAAGATTGCGACACCTGGCATGTGTAAGTTTCTACACTCGTGCCTGCTTGTTTGCGAGTATACCTTCTTCCCCAGAAAAATTATGCTGTAGGGTGTAAGTCTCTACTCCAGCTCCAGATCCAACACAGCGCGGCGCTCTCTCTCAGCACTGGTTTGAGCCATTAGCGCAAAAATGGGAAAAAAAAAGCAGCAGTTTGAGTGCACAGCAAAGAGATGGTGAAATGAAACCAAGGTGTACTTCTCTCATTTATATAATTTTTTGTGCCACTTTGTATCAAGAAAAATGATTACAAGATGGGAGAACACACCAACAGCCGCCACTACTACTCAACTCATCGAGAGAGAGAGAGAGAGAAACGAAAAAACAGACAAGAATCAGAATTGGGGGGGGGATATCTGTTCCGACTCAACTCAATGTAAAATGAACAAAATTGTGGTTAAAAATCTGTAATATAATATTGGTAAATGAGGATCACTCTTCTTATTAAAGGATTGTACACGAGCACATTTTCAGCTTTGGCACTTCCTCCTGGTTTTTGTCTGTTATCCACAACCAAATCAAACAAGGAAAACTGAGTAACAAGATGCATATCTAATAAACTCGCAATCCCACTGTTTATATCATGAAAAAGAATAAGAAAACCTTACACAAAAACACACCATAATGTTAACCCTTGGTACCAACTGTACTTAAATAATAACAGAAAATGGAAGGAGACTGGAATTGTATGGAATTTTGCCTAGGTAATAGATTGGGTTACTTCCCCTCTAGACGCTTGGGATTTTCCTTCGCAAATTAATTCTTATGTTGAAGAGGTGCCTAATAGCTCTCTCGTAATTGGTAAAGGTCTCTGGCTGGTTGCAGTGCAAACCAGCCAGACCTGGCCCACCTGAGACCATATCCTGCTTTCACGAGGTTTGGGAGGTTTTGGGTTTTGGCGGAAGGCTAACTCCTCCTCCTCCCCCCAAATTGTATAGCTCATTTTCCTAGGTGAGAAAATTCCTTCTTTTATTAATGGATGGAACTCTAGATCAAACATGAGGAGAGGATAAAAATAAAAGGCTAACAAAAAGCTACTCCTGATGGGGCATGGTGTAAACATGCAAAGGTTGAGAACCATGGATAACAGGAAGTTGATTCTGTCAGGTAATGTGGTCAAGGTTTTTACTTCTTTTATGCATTATCCCAAAATTAGTGATCTTTGGAATGGAAAAGACTGTAAAACAATTGAGGAGTCAAAGACCAAATATAAGAAGGATTGGGGGATAAATCTTTCTGCATCCTTGACATACCCATAATTTTCAATTTTGAAAATTCCAAAACCAACTAAATAAGGGAAACAAACACAATGTACCTGTCTTCTTCCTTGCAACAGGTGGCTGTACTACCACATGCATTGTAATAACTCCACCAGGAAGATCACCAAAAGGTATTTTGGACTCGGCAAGTGTCTTGTTATTCTCCAAAACTTTCCCAGAGCATATGAGTTTTACATCATTTACTGACTTGGGTATGACTGTTTTGTCTGGCAGTGGAATAGTTTAAAGAAGATACATTAGGAGCAATCGTCCATGACCATAGTAGAAGATAAATCACAATATGAGAAGATGAAAGATGCTGAACAATCAATTTTATATTGGACAAGGTGCTTCAGGCCGATAATGCCAGTCTTCTTTTTCCAACATAACAGGAAAATATAAAAAAACAGGTTTAATTCAACTCCCATCACATACCCATGCATGCACATGTAAAAGCATTGAACAAAGAAAGGAAGGAAAAGAAAATGCAACCTCATGTTGGTGCATAACATTCAACATCAATAATGCACAAAGCCACAAACCAAAATACATTTTGCATAATCCAACCATACTATGCAAAGCATACAGAGAATGGTACAGACAATAATGATAGGTTTTCTCTAAAGTGGAAGCAAATGTTGACTGCATATGAGTAAGTAGTTTCCCATCAATTCAGACAAGCCATTTCATGTATCAACAAAAGGACCATATCAGTGTCAAAGAAAGGCATGTGAGCTTTATGCATGAGTCTTGCCAGAAAGTGTCCCTCAAAAGCTTAAAATTAAAAATGATTCAAAACAGAGAAAATTTTAAAATGATTTAAAATTTTAAATGAGGGAGCATAATTGGGTCCTAAGGCCTTCCTGCAAGCTGTCATTATTAAAATGATATCCATAACTTTTCACTGAACATCTGATAAGAGTGCTGGAAGTCTAAAATTTGGGTCATACATCAGTTGGCCAAGGAGACATCCATAACCCTTGTGAGAATAGAAGTCTGTTCTGCATTTTGTGAGGATGAAGAAAGACTGAATACATATTAAAAGGTTGGACCAACTCCCCCATATGTGGTGGAAATTAAAACTCCTGAAGTGCCTTTAGCCTAAGAGATATTAAATTTCATATAAATATATGATATATTCCTCCATACTGGAAACTACTAATCCTTGCCCTTTTCGAAGCTGAAGCAGGATAAGAAAAGAAGAAATTCTACATATGGTGAAATGGAGAAGAATGTAATCAGCCGGTAACAAAAATGGAAGGGTTGATTTGAAATATTCAGTTTTTCCAAAGAGGTTCAGTCTGCACAGCATTTGGGACTTGGTTGCTAACCAATAATTTGTTATGAGAGCTACTGTTTATTGAGTTCCAACTTCCCAGCTCCCTGAACTACGCTTTGCCTGTGAATGGTTTTAACTCCAACTTTTGGGTAAATTAATAGATCATCTACAAAATGCCATTGTCCAAATTTGACATAACTACTAGGAAGGGTATCGCATGTTGACCATTACAATATTACAATGATCACAGTAATCTTCTTCCACTCTATTTTATAGTACACACTTTATAATTATGCTTTTTTGGTTCCAGTTCTTCAATCTCCCTATAACTTGTTTATATGCTATTCTTTATCCCAAAACTTTACCTTTGGAATTGTTGAGTCGTGGTTAATATGCTTCCTTATTGTCTCAACTTTCAAGGGGGGAAGCAATAAAAGAGATCTATGCATACCAAGAGGAACCGAGGCTCGAATGCCTAAACAGGTTCAAAATATGCAGACTAGAAAATGATTTTCTCAAAAGAAAAAACCATTACTAATAGCTTGAGGAAGGAACAGAGTCAATTATTATGAAATGGAACATGTTTTTTGCACTCATGACAGGCCATAGAGACTTCCATCTTTGTCATTGAATTGCTATCCGATCCAGTGAGACGGACAGGCTTCCGAGTCCATTGTGTAAATTCTAACAAACTGATATTACAAAAAAGTTAACAACAATTTTCTAAGAAAGCCCTCGCGTGCTATTAGAGAATAAACGGATATAAGGCTGATTAAGGAAAAAAGGAGTGTAGAAATGCCATCTCAGTTAATGCGTAACTCAAGGAGGCAAAGTAAAATAATGGCAGGATCAGAAATGTTCTAACCTTGAGGCCATTGGGAAACTAGTCTATCCTTGAGTGCTGCAACAGTAGTAGACGAGGCATAAGTACTATGACCAATATCCGTTCCATCAAAGATTCGGAACTTAAGCTCAACACGTTGCTCACTGCCTGCCATTATACCTCTTCTTCTTGATCAATAAGCTTGCAGCTCCAATGTGACACAGGAAGATCTATTTCAATTGAAGAATTATGTCCCTCCCTTGTCGCCTACACGAGGATCACCATTCTCCCAAATTATACCTCGATATTTCTGCAACCAAACATTAACAAAAAAAAGGATTGCGAAAACAAAAAGGGAAAAACCGGCACCTTCTTCCGCATCTGGATATCCAACAATCACCGCCATAGATCGTTCTTAACACCAATTACTACAAAGAAGCGAATAGTCTGCTAGGCGCCAAAATATCAAGGACAGATGAATGGACAATTAAAGAAGGAATCCGACCAAGTACGCACTTCATACGAGCCAAATGATTCCCGAGTCTCAAGAATAGCACTGCTGAGACAGATAAGAGAGAACCCTAACAATTAGATATTGATTTACAGCGATAAAAAACAAAGGAATCACGAAAATCCATTCTGATTCTCTTAAGTGAGGACGAACGCTCAGGAGTATTCCCAAATTAGCCTACAAACATCTGATGCTTCTGATCTACGGGAATCTTTCCCGGCTTTGAATTTTGACCAAACTTTCAAACTCTTCCGACGAGTCTGGACAAACGATTAAAAAAGAAAAGAAACCCTAGATGATTCTAACAAAGAAAGGATTAAATACAGAGCGCGGGAACAGTGAAATAACCAAAAGAAGAAAAGCAGCGAAAGGGAGAACCGAGAAGAAAACACCAAACCAACAAGAATCCAAAGACCACGCAAAACCCTAGATATTCCCATGAAGAGATGGAAGAAAAGCAGTACAGGTACCTGATCAAGACGCCATGAATTCAAGACTCCACCGAATAAAAAATTCAATGTCGTTAGGTTTTTAATCTTCGAGTCGAGTGTCGAGCCGAGCGCGATGTTTTCAGAACTTTTTGTTTTTATTAATTAGTCCTTTTCTGTGATCTGCTGCAATTCCACAAATGACTATTTCCAACATTTATATACACAGAGATTAGGAGTTCTAACCGTTTGATCTTTGACCAATGTGAAGATCGAACGGTACAAATTTCTCGGAGGAACCGTAGGCAGATCAAAAGGACGGTGCACAGATCGAGAGGGCCCCACGTCGTTCTGTAATCTTGACCGCCTGTGTATCTGGGCTCCGCCCCGAGAACAAACGCTATACACCTAACACTGTCCCAACCTGCCATTCCAGTATATCTCGGCATGAATAACAAGGAAGATGTAGTTGGTAGCGTTGTGTTGGTAGCAAATCCCTACTTCGGCCCCACGGACAGAAACCGTACGGTTTCACATTTTCAATTAATGCGACAGGGAAAAAGTGAAAGAACAAAAAAAAAGGAGAAAAATGGAACGACGGCATTTCTAGGTAAACAGAACGGAAAATATATTTCAACAAAAAAAAAATAAATAAAAACAGAAAATATAGTTTCTGGATGTAAGTAAAAGCAATGCAGATAGGACGCGTGTCGCGAGAACAAAAGATTAAAAAGCGTTTATCCTAAAAGACCGGATCTGCTCTTGACACCTGGCGCTTCACATGCAAATCCTATCATTATTATGCATTTAAAACATCTCCCGTACTTATTAATTATTATTTACGGGAAATATTATCAATGCACGGTGGATGTGCATGTGCGGCGCCCACTTGTGAGGAGCAGATCCCATCACTTATAGAGGCGGAATCTTTACCGGCCAATCAGGATTCAGTTTTACGAGACCGGATCTGTTCCTTACACGTGGCGTCTCACACCGATCTCATAGGCACATCTTATTGCATTGGGAACATTTTTCGCACTAACATGTTATGATTTACGAGAGATGTTCCTAATGCACGATGAGATGTGCCTGTGAGGTCGTTGTGAGGCACCCTGTGAGGTCGTTGGTACAGCCTTTTACATGTGAATAAGGAATATTTCTATACTTCTTTATTATCTTTCAGAAGGAGATATTCCCAATGCAAGGCTACAAGTGTGAGCACTTTTCGTTGGAATAGGGTTAAGTTAAAGTAGTGAAATCATGGACTTCAATGCGTTGTTGTGGCCCCAGTTTACCTCACTTTATCTGGTTCAAGGTGGGGCCACATCAATATATTAAGGGCCATGATTCACGGTTTTAGCCCAGGACTAGCTATTTCAACGGGAGTAGGGCCGCATCTAGGGGTGGAAATGAATCGAGTTTTTCATGAGCTATTCATGCTCAATTATGAAAAGCTTGATTCAGTTCAGTTTATACCAAGCTTGGAGTTAAGCTCGAGCCTCATATATAGGTTCGTTTGCTAATTGAGCCAAGTTTGAGCCAAATGAATCTTGGCTCGTGAGACTAATCAAACCTAATATATATAATAAATATATATTTTTTTATATGTATAATATATAATATTTTTATTTTGTATAGTAATAAATAATATTTATAATTCTTGTTTTTGGTATGTAAAATAAAACACTTTTTATATGTAGAATAATAAATAATTTTTGTAATTCTTAATTTTTTGTATGCAAAATACAAAATTATATGTTTAATTTTTATTTTTTTATAGAAAGCTTGGCTCACAGCCGAGCTCAAACTTGCGAGCTTTTGAGCCGAGTTAAATTTAAGCTCAAGTCTCTAACTTGAATTGAGCTCGAGCCTAACATTGTTTTGGCAAACTGAGCTCGAATAGCTAGGTATTCAATTCGGCTTGGCTCGAATCCACCTTGACTGCATTAATATATTAAGGGCCATGATTCATGGTTTTAGCCTAGCGCTAGCTATTCCAATAAGAGGAGTTCTTACCTGATTACTTATTTTTTCAAGTCTTGGAACAGAATCCTAATCTCCTATCCACAAGAATCCTACTTACACCTACCCACATGATACTGCAACTGTACATTGGGAACATCTTCCATGATTACATGTTACCATTCATGGGGGGATCTTCCCAATGCATAGTTGTAGTGTTGTGTGGGTAGGAAATCCTATCTCCTCTCAATAAGGGCTGTTTCCCACGATAAAAGAGATAATGTGGCACCATTCATGTTAATATGTCATTGATTCCTATGGGTAGGGATGTCGTGGGTTGGGTTAAGTGGTAAACCCACACTTATTTGACCCCATTGGGTTAGAGGCCAGCCGATTTGGGTTGAAATGAACTTGTATTTGCTGAGTTGAGATCTCCTGCCCACACAAATTTTGCTCACATTTATCGCAGCCACACATGTAGAACATCTCATCCTCTACTTAGTATTATGTAGGGAGAAATATTCCCAATTCAGGAAAGATAGTGTGTTGTGGGTAGAGGTGGGCAGAAGATCCGGAATCATGTTTGCTTACTAAATTCCTCAATCTAGGGGTATTTGCCAACATGTGTGACTTTATTTGTTGATGTAGCAATTTTTTATGTTTTAAAAAACGAATTAAGTATTGAATAAGAGGTAAGAGACTCTCTCTCTCTGATTTCAATATGCTAGGTTTAGTACGGGTTTGCATCAACTCTTACCTGACATACAATTTATGAACCCAATTTGATTTAGAATGTCGCATTCTCCGTTGGTGAAAGAAGAAAAACCAAAATAAATATGAAAAGAAATCCTAATCTTTAATGCCGTAAAATTTGAAATTAACAAATTACAAGAATGCCCTATATGTCATAGCTGATCCTTGCAAGCAATCTCGCACGGGGTTCAAAACCCATGAAAAGGCAGGCTCTTTGCAATAGGGGTGTAAAAATCCGATCCTATTTGGTCGAATTTGGATTATTCTTGTTTGGATCTTTGGATCGGATTCGGATCACCTCTGATGTATATTATATGTTTATAAATATATAGTACATATATATTATTTATTTATAAATATATCTTTTATATTATATTTTTATAAATTTGTTATATTATTTATTTTTTATAAAAACATGTATATATATGATGAAAATAATTAAAAAATACATGCATTTTTATTTTTATTGTATTTATATTTAAATAAGTATATTGTATTTTTCTTTTAATAATATATTAACTTTTAAGGAAAACAAGTCGGATAAGATCGGATCCGAAGATCCGACTTATCAATAAGATTCAAATTTAAATCGAGTCCTATCAAATCCGATCGAATCCGACATAAATAGTGTTAGACCAGATTCGAATCCGATCCGATCCGTTTGCATCCCTACTCTGCAATCTACATTGTTTAAATTAGTGGGTCCTAAATGCTCCCCGATCCCCTAATGGCCCACCCCATCAACCCACTAACTATATGTTTAGCCCATAGCACCTCACCTCTATGGGCTCCGAAGCCCCATTGCAATACCAAGAGAATAAAGGAAAAACTTTGGCTGTTAGGGACCAACAACTTCTGTTGTTGAGAATATTTTTAAGAATGCCACATTATCATAGGGTGGGGGTAAAATAGTAATTGTTCTATATTTCTTTTTAACCAAAATCATAGACATGGGTGTGAATTGGTGAATGTATCCCCCCTAAAAACACTCTCAACAACATAGGCTGTTGGGGGCCAACAACCAAAATTAACTTGAGAAAAAATGGTACCTATCTCAACAATACTATGTCGACTATTGGTACCTAACTTCCCTGACCCTATCGGGTTGGGGATGGGGACTCCTTTGGTGGGGTGGGGACAGGGATAGAGATTAATAGGGATCCCCAACCGAGATCGGGGTCGGGGATGGGAATGAGGTCTCCCCTCTACTCAACCCAATTATACATATTAAAAGTTTTATATGATTTTATAATATTATTTATATATCAAATATATTTTAAATATCCTTTATATTTTAAAAGTTTTATTTATTTTAAATAAATTTATTTTTGAAAAAATACTATTAACTAAAAATTTTTGAGGATTCCATTAGGGATCAGGGTCGGAAAATATAATCCTAGCTTTGAACCCGCCTTGTTGCCATTCCTAACAGAGCCTTTGCCGATTTGTGTCCCTCTTGGTTAACCGTGGTTGTTGACTCAACTCGGCGAGTCATGGAGTTGATACATGATTTTCCAGCTACGGAAAATCCACCATACAAGATTGCCCAATCACAAAAATAGAATGAGGACTTGGGTAAAAGAGTGCAACAAAGATTCTCTAGGCTGAGCCATATTAGGTCACAATGTGGTCCCTGATTAGATAAAGAATTAAAGCTCCGTTTGGGAAGTATTAGAGTATTTTTGGGTCTTTGTAGTAATTGTCATTTGATTTCGATGCTTGGCTCTGTTTGTTTGCATGAGAGCAAATTTATGAGAGTATGAATGGGCTGAAAGAAAATCCAAGTTTTATTTTATTGTTTCTGTTTGGGAGGATTAAGAAGCAAAATTAGGTGATCGATCACACTTCAAAAGACAGAAAATGAAATTACGAGGAAGGTTGTTTGACTGTTCGTCTGGGAGGAGTAAAAATGGGAATAAGTAAATTAATATGGTTTTCACCTTATAAGTAGGGAGAAAAAGGTGCAAATTATAGTCACAAATAAATACATGCAAATTTGAACTAAATACAAAATTTGTATTTACACTACAAACAAATAGAGCCATTGGCTGCATTTAGTTGCAGTGTAAATTTGAACCAGATACAAATTTTGCACTCAATTTAGTTTTGTAATTTGTACATGGTTCTAGAAACTGGACTGGTTTGGACGATCGGACTAGTTGATAGAAGTGTACTTTACTACCTGATACAAATATGCTTTGCATTACCTTCTCTCTCATTTGCACTTACACTTGATACAAAGGCTGTATTTGGTTGCAATACAAATAAATTTGTACTGATGCAAAACTTTGACAGTGCAAATGGTTTGAGTGTAAATTCTGACCTATCTTTGTTTCAAATTTATCTTATTTTGTTTGATTGGAGTACACATGAAGTAAATTAAGATGTGAAGCAGAATAAAATAAAACCCAAAACAAAATTAAACTAGAATTTGCATTTTCTTCATTTGCATTCCTATGCATTTGTACTGGTGCAAATAAAATTGCACAGCAACCAAAATGTACATTACTACCTTTTGTCTCATTTGCACCTACTAACAGTGTAAATTTTATATCTCAAAAACTGATGCAAAATTTGCACCACCTTCCTCTTCAATTCTCTCTCGTATAAAGTGGAACCACATTATCTTGCTTCCTCCCTTTGGAATCACTCTTGCCATCTTTGAAGGTGATGCAGAAGTGCTTGTTAAACTATTATTACAGGACTCCTCACAACCTCCCTGGAGCTTTCTAATACTTGTTGAAAGTTGCAAGAGTATTCTTTCACACCTTCTGGAGTTCTTGTCTTCTGAGTTGCATTTGTTCCCGGAACTCTTACCTCCACTTTCTTGCATCTAGATTTGTTTATGGGCCAGGCTTGGGCTTGGCTTTTGCCAAAATTTGAATGGACCTGGCTCAAAGCCCATGCCTTAAACAGTATAAATTAATCTGAAACCAAAGCCCAGCCCGTGAAAAGATCTACGTGCATCTAAGGTGGGACCATATCATTTTGCTTCCCATTTTACTTTTCACAAACAAAAAAAATAAAATTTGAAGCAAAAGTAGTAAGCAAGAATTTACAATCGACCTATTTGCACTTGCATGCATGCATTTACATCGGTGCAAATGCAACCAAAGGCAACGCTTTAAGTTCATGATTGCAGGCCAGCAGATAGATTACCAGTGAGAAATTGCTTGATTTAACAACACTGATTAAGATACACAGAAGCTCAGAGATGAAATGTAAATTCTACACGGAAACCTTATTATTTCTTAAAAACTAGTGAAACAAATGACACTAATTAGGGGTTATTGGATGGATATCAGAGCCAAATGGCTCCAGCTTCTTTGAGCATGGGAACCAGGGAGCCACAGAGGTGAAGGGACATGATTGTGCTGGTGGAGTTCACCAGTCGACCCCCTATGAAGACTGCAGGCACAGAAGGGTTTAATCCTAAGCTTTGGAGCGCCCTCTCCATTTCTCGTCCCTTTGCTTCCTCATCAAGCTCGTAGATGGCGGGGCTCACCCCAAGGTCATAGAAGAGAGTCTTGATTGCATGACACATACAGCACGAGCTCTTACTGAAGATCACCACTGCTTTCTTGGACGCCAGTTTCATCACAATATCCATTTTGGGTGGGTGTGAATGTAATATGATATTAGGTTTTTCAAGGCCTCTTATTTATACAGTTCAGGCCGTCAATAGAGTTGGAGATCAATTGCACTGTTTAAACGAGAAAGCTGTAAAGGAAGGAGATGGAGAATGCTCTTTCTTTCTTTTAGAGATATATTTGGATGGATTCTCAAATTGGTCTGATCATTCTGTTGATTAGGACCTCTGTGTTTTAAGATATCTCAGACACTACGGCAAGATTTAGGGTCGCCGTCGTACACTTTTGCATCCACTCTGGGATGATAAATTTGCCTTACCCACTCCTGGGTCTTACTGGTTCACCCGCTTTCCATTTCCCATTGGTTTGAAAACCCTAAATCTTAACTAAACCCTTAAACCTTAAACCTTAAACCCTAAACCTTAAACATATAAAATCCTGACCTTAAAACCCTAAATTTTAATTAAAAATGCATTTGATATATCAATTTTTAAAATAAATGAAAACAAAAACATTAATGTTATAGAACACCCCTTAGCACGAGACCCGGATATGTAACTAGACACATGCATGGTTGAACCAAATGCATCCAGATATTCCCAACCCAAGTGGTAATTCTCATTATCTGAAGGATCCATTTGCTAAAAGAATAGATACTGATGTAGCTGATGCATTACATATATAATGAGGGCCAAGTCTGCTTTTACGGGAGGATACATTTTGGTGTAATTGGGTTCTTTGTCAACTAATAGAGAATTTTCTATTACATATGTGGCACCTAGTATTGTAGGATGGAAAGTAAAAAAGAGGATCCTATTTCCCATAGGGACACACCCCTTTTTTCCTCACTTATTCGCATCACATTCATGACAAGAGAAAGCCAAGAAAAGAGAAGGAAAAGCTGAATAAGTAAAAGGAACTAAAATTTAAGCTTAACTATAAAAATCCACAAATCAAATACATGGGTTCTAGGAGAAGATAAATACTAAATGATTCACACTACTTTTTTTTTTTAATGATTCTTTTTTTTTTCTCTCTCTAAGAAAACCATTTGAAGAACCAAACACTAGTGGAAATTAGATATCGGGAAGGTTTTAAATATCGATATAGGCTGATACGCTGATAGGGTGATATGGGAAGGTTCTAAATATCGGTTTAAGTCCTGGCTACCTTCTGAATCATTGCCTGACCCGATACATTCCCTATAGGGACATATCGGGAAAGCCCTAATACGATACGCATTGACTGATATGGGTCGATACGTGATGAAATTTTGATCCTTGGATATTGGATATACAATGCACATGATCTTACTCGTGACTAGACCTGTTCATGGGCCGGGCCGGGCTTTGACTCTTTATTAACAAAAAACTGTTAGGCCCGAGCCCGAGCCCGGCCCGACCAATGGGCCTATAACTTGGGCCCGAGCCCGGCCCTGATAAAAAGCCCGAAGCCCGACCTAATAAAAGAAATTCAAAAATTTCCCTATTCAAATGGACATTTTTTATTTTAATTTAGATGTTTTTTTTCCCTATTTAAATGAACAATGAGCCTACAAGTGAATCAATGACCTTCTCAAATCAAAAAATTTATTCAAATAGACATCACATAGGGTTTTTACTTAGTTTTAACTATAGGTCAGGCCGGGTTTACTTAGGTTTAACTATAGGTCGGGCCAGGCCGGACTCGGGCTGGGCTATTTTGGCAAAGCCCGAGCCTGGCTCGAATTTTATGCGGGCCGGGCTTTTTGACTTAAGGTTAAACCCACGGGCCAAAAAGCCTGTTCAAATCCGTCCGGGGTTGGGCTGGCCCGTCGGGCCACCCGGCCCATGAACAGGTCTACTCGTGACTATTATATTTTTTTAAAGTACAATTACGGTGGTGCATTCATTGATATAGATTTTGCCTTCATTAATCATATCTAATTATAAAGTGATGATGAAGAGTTGATGGATTGGGTGCAATTGATGACTATGATTTAAATCCTTCAATAACTATTGACTGTGACATTGATTTAGAGTGGGCTGTTATTGCGGTTAGATTCATTGACTGTGACATTGATTATAGAATGGATTGTCATTGCAGTTAGATTCATGAATGGTCAAATGACTCCAGTATCCATAAATGAGCGCTAAGGATGATCTTTACAGAGCTGAAAAATTCTTTCTCATCCTGTCTGAAGCCAAAACCGCATATGTCTCTTTGAAGATTTCTTGCAAGAAGCCTCAATTTTACTGATTGTTGTTCCTCATTATCAGCTTTAATATATCTAGTGTGAAGGAATTTCCGAGTAAGTAATTTCATTTTATTAAGTGGTTAAAAATAATCAAGGTTCAAAATTTCAACATGTATCAAGGCAATATCGATTGATACGTATCATATCAGGAGCTTCATGATACACCCTTACAAAGAATGTTATGGGATTAAAAAAAAAGAGCCACAAAAAGCATATCAGCCTGTATCGATACTTTGAACCTTACAAGTCTGAACATTCAAAGTGAATTAAGAAAGGGAAGTTATTGATACTTTGAACCTTACAAGTTTGAACATTCAAACTTGTCTCCTGAAAACCTTACAAAGTGAATTAAGAAAGGGAAGTTATTGACCTCTTCTCTTCTGGATAACTTTAAAAACATATCAAAGATAAGTCGTAGCAGAAACAACTAGCGAGGAGGGCAGCAGAAGACAAACGTAAATCAATTGCAACTCCACTTCGTACTATGTCAACTCCTTGGTATTTTCATTGAACCGGGTCAGTTAGCGTAGTCCATGTGC
Source organism: Nelumbo nucifera (assembly GCF_055504915.1). Taxonomy (NCBI): domain Eukaryota; kingdom Viridiplantae; phylum Streptophyta; class Magnoliopsida; order Proteales; family Nelumbonaceae; genus Nelumbo; species Nelumbo nucifera. The sequence continues at coordinate 100,082,934 of NC_142651.1, forward strand.
AATGAATGAAAAGCAGAATAAAATGCATGATCCATTTACTACTGTACTATGTTTTATTTGATATAAAATAAGATAGAGAAAGTTAGGAAGGTTCTTAACAAATTTTATGAATTTCCTAGAACTTTTCCTCAACTTGGGCTGGATTAGCCCAAATAAGTAATTAAATAAAAGGAGAGAGAGGCAATGGTGGTTTGGAAAAGACTCGATTAAGACAATGGAGGAAGGAATAGGAGAGAGAGATGACATTGTGGTGGCGGTGGTTATGTGAAAGGGTGCTTGATCGCTTCCACTAGTTTGGATTTCCGTTGAAGTAACATTGGGGACAATCTCATCGCAAAAAAAATAAATAAGTACTTATTGAATAAGCACTTAAAAAGTCATCCAATTTTGGTTTGTTTTTTAAGTTTTTATTTTTAAAATAAGCACTTTTAGGCTTTTTTTGCCAAACATTAGTAAGTGCTTAACTATTTCCAAACAAGGGCTTGGGTTGGGTTAGGGTTGACGCGTTGACCAAATGTTATTATATAATATGCATTCACTATATCCATCTATTAATCTATCTATACTTATATGCATGTGCATGAGTGATAACATCTCCTATGAATGACAACATACAAGTATGGGATATGTTCCAAATATGTGATTGGATCGCATACACTATAGTCCTGCATCGGGAATATCTTTTTTTTTTTTTGAAGAAAAAGATAACTTATATTCAAAAAAAGGGGGGAGGATGTACATATGAGATGTACAAACAGGCCAGAAAAAACAAAAAAGAAGGGTCTGATTCAACTAAAACATCTGCAGTTTGATTGATCTCTTGAGGAATCCTTCTAAAGGTGCAGTTCAACAGAGAAGACAGGTCATGAATATGATGAGCAAGGTGAGCTAACCTCGAAGGTTCCTAATGATGCACAATCCGGCCGATCTTAGCTGTCGACGATCTTGCCTCTGAACTGAGTGGCAGGGACCTGAAACGGAGGGAGAAGAGAAGCTCCAGGGAGAACCCGGCGTAAGGGCTCCGAAGCTCAAGTTAGAATCTTTCAAAGGCAAGATAGACCAGATAGCGCAAAAGTTAGCATACCTCGTTCTTCTGGGGTAGGAGCCTTTTATAACCACCTCGCGCACACACTTCTAGGCCTCTGTCAGATCGGGCATGATTATTTCTGATCTCCTGCCAGTTCGGATGTCATTTCCTCTGGCCGGACAGAACCGCCACTGCTCCTTTCGTTGGAGCCGTCTCTGCGGCTAGTAACGACGGTGCAGGTGGCGGTAGCAAGAGGCCGTTTGAAGTGCGACTGTCAGGCGTCAGATCCCAAATCAGTCAGGTGCGCCGCCCTTGGATACGGACGTCCTTGGTGTTAGGTACGTTTGGCCAGCCTGGTGGTTCGGAAGCGAAGTGCTGGAGTGGCGAGCGAGATGTCTTGAGCTCGGTTTGGGGAGTGTTCCGAACTGCCATGGGTCAGCTCGGGTCACAGCTTTGCGAGGCTTGGGGCCCGAGGTAGTTCGTGCTCCTTGCAGGGAGCTCGGGTTCTCAGTAGGGAGCTCGGGTTCTTAATAGGGAGCTCGAACTCTTAATAGGGAGCTCAGACTCCCAGTAGGGAGCTCGGACTCTTGGTAGGGAGCTCGGGCTCCTAGTAGAGCGGTCTGGTGGAGTTCGGGCTCGGTAGTGAGCTTGGACTTCGTTACTTTCGGTGCTCGTTTTGGGCGCTCCGCTATCCCGAGTTGTTTGCTTTTGCCACGTGTCGGGTGATTGCAAGGTCGGGCCAACTTTCCCTTCATCAACTGCCCCCCACTTCCTGCGACAAGGGTCCTGCCTTGGCGCGGGGAGTTCGTAAGGTAGCAGGAGGGTTTTGGTCCGTACTGAGGGCGCTTGCTTTAATTTGATTTTCAAAAAAGGGCGCGTGTTTGGGAGACGTGCTGCAGATGCTTTTATTGTGAGGAGACGTGCGCCGACACCCTGTCAGTTTCGAGAAGATGCGTGCTGACGCCCCGTCCTCTGACAGGACGTGCGCGACGCTTCGTCAGTTTCAGGAAGACGTGCGGTTTAGCGCGGCTGTGGACCGTTAGATTGGCTTCGATCTGGGCCGTCGCTTTCCGGCCACTGTGGATATAAATAGCGCGAGGGGGGGGGGGGGGGGGGGGGGCGTCCTCGCTACTGTACCTCTTGAGCTCGCGCCTAAATTTCAGTTTGCGTCCAGGCTTTTCAGCTCGCGTCCCAGGTTCCTTGCTTGTTCGAGCTTTCGCGGTCTACTTCAGTCTTCTTCCCGGGTGAGTGCACTTGAAATCCTGTTCCATTCTCTGATGTCTAGTTCAGAGGGTTCAGATAGTTCAAGCGGGTCTGATGTAGGTTCTACGAACCAATTTGCGTCCCCCGATAGTTCAAGTGAGCCTGATGTAGGTCCTGGGGAAGGGGTTGAACCTACAGGCCGAGGTGCCTTGGGTAGGTCGGCGTCCACCTCCCGTTGTGGCCGGGTTTTAGATGAGTTCGGCCCTTCGACTATGACGCCTGAGGGACTTCAATCCCTCATAGACTACTACAACTTGCCCGGGGAGCACGCCTACTTCATCCCTATGGGTAGCTTCCCTTGGGAACACGGTCCTGACAAGATCGTGATTTTCCGGGAGCAGCTTGCTGCGGGGCTGCGACTGCCTTTTCATCCTCTTCTCGTCGAGGTTCTAAACCACTTCGGTGTCACGGTCGGTCCATACGCGGGCTGGGCCGTCAGGTTCGGAGGCCCCGGGGGACTTCAGGAGTGTGCTATCGCTTGTTCACGCTCTTCAACGGAGTAAGGAGGCCATGTTTCCCGAGGAAGTCGCGGCGTGGACCGAGCTCTCTCTACACCAAGTGGCCTGCTGTGCCGTTACTCATGCCATGGTGGTAAGTGCTCCCTTTAGAGTTCTTCGGCCTTTATTCTTCTATTCGTTCCTTTGATCCCATTTCCCTTTGATAGGTGAACTCTTCTATTCACGCCTTAGCGAACCAGGTGGAGAGGTGCTCGAGGCAGGTGCGAGCTGCCGAGGATGCTGCTCGAACTGCCGAGGAGGCTGCTCGTGCTACTGAGGAGGCTGCTCGCCTCGTGCGGTCTAGACAGGCGAGGTCTCAGAGAGATGTCGAGGCCATGGGAGTGGTGGTGAAGCATATGGCGGAATTGAAGCTGGACCTACAGCATCAGGTCGAGTTTCTTCAGGAGGATATCAGGGAGAGGACCCAGATATTCTCTCAAGGCATCGAAGACGCGAAGAAGAAAGCTGTCAGTGATTATATTGCTTCGTCGGATTTCGATGATCTGATGGTGGACTCCTATAGGAGGGGTTTCAAGCTAAGCCGGTGGATGATCTGGAATACGTACCCCGAGCTTGATACCAGCGCCATATCCACTTCGCGCATTACTCAAGAGATGGCTAATGCTGCGGATGCCGAACTGGACTCCGAGGGGGAGGCAGGTCCTTCGGGTGTTGTCGAAGTGGCTTCTGATAATGATGAAGTAGCCCCTGGCTTGTAAAATGGCTTTTTGTTCAAGTGGCTTCTGATAATGTACTCAAGAAATGATTTTTTTTTTGAATGTACACCTTTATCTGAAATGAAATGGCTTTTTGTTTAAGTACTGGTTGTCCTGTCTTCGAGCTGCGTTTTTTGCCGAACTGACCATTTCGGTCCTTCAGTTCGTTTTCTACCTAGGCTTCAGGGTACTTGCCTTGGTGGTTTATAGGTAGTATCTTCTTAAGTTGACGACGTTCCATGCTCGGGGTACTTGTTTCCCTTCTAGGGTTTCGAGCTCGTATGCCCCCCCACCGAGTGCTTTCTTTACTCTGTAGGGTCCTTCCCAGTTTGGTCCAAGTTTCCCTACGCTGGGTTCGGGCACCATGACCTTACGGAGAACCAGGTCGCCGACGCGGAAGTTCCTCTTCTTTACTCGCGTGTTATAATACCGAGCTACCTTTTGTTGGTAGGCCGCAGTTCGGATGTGTGCGAGGTCCCTCACTTCGTCCAGTAGGTTGAGGTTGGTGCGTAACTCACCCTCGTTTGTCTCTTCGTCGTACGCTTCTAGTCGCAGCGTAGGCACTTCGATTTCCGCCGGGATCACCGCCTCGGTGCCGTAGGTGAGGTTAAAGGGGGTCTCTCCTGTGGCAGTTTTTTCCGTGGTTCGGTGAGCCCATAGAACACTTGGTAGTTCGTCTGCCCACAAACCTTTGGCTCGGTCTAATCGTGCTTTTAGTCCGCGGAGGATGGCTCTGTTCATTACTTCTGTTTGGCCATTTGCCTGTGGGTGTGCGACCGACGTGAAGTTCTGACTAATCCCCATACTTTGGCACCATTCTTGGAACTTGATATCTTCGAACTGTTTGCCGTTGTCGGAGATCAGTACCCGAGGTAGCCCGAAGGGACATACAATGTTCTTTCAAAAGAAGTTCTGTATGTTTCGGGCTGTAACTATTGCCAGGGGTTCAACTTCTATCCACTTTGTGAAGTAATCTACTGCCACCACTAGGAATTTTCTCCCGCCTGTCGCTGGTGGGAATGGCCCCAGGAGGTCGATGCCCCATTGGGTGAAGGGCCATGGGCTGGTGAGGTATTTGAGGTCGGCAGCGGGCTGATGGTGGATGTTGGCATGCTTCTGACACTTGTCGCATTTTCTGACGAGCTCGATTGCCTCTGTCTTCATTGTTGGCCAGTAGTATCATTGTCGAAGTGCTTTTTGGGTGAGGGCTCTGCCCCCCAGGTGTCCGCCGCACAAGCCTTCATGAGTGTCGCGGAGTACCAATCCGGCTTCGGCTGGGCGCAAGCATCGCAGGTAGGGGAGCGTGTAGGATCGTCGGTACAACCGTTCGTCTATCATGATGTATTTGTCTGCCTGGCGCTGCACCCTCCTGGCTGCGTTGCGGTCCGCGGGGAGGGTTCTGTCTAGCAGGAAGCTCGCGAGTGGGTCGATCCAGCTCGGCTCTACTTTAGTGACGGGAGCGACCTCTTCTGCCCCACCGAGAATGCTGGGCCGAGGTAAGTCCTCTACGTACACGGTTCTCCTGGCGTTGTGGCTCGTGCTAGCTAGTCGGGCCAGGGCGTCGACCTCAGCGTTCTCTGACCTCGGGATTTGCTTGATGAAGTGTGACTGGAAGTTGAGTAGGGCCTCCTTTACTTTTGCCAAGTACGCAATCATTGTGAGCTCGCGCGCTTCGTATTCGCCTGTAACTTAGTTGACCACGAGCTGGGAATCACTGCAGATAACCATGTGCTTTGCTCCAACCTTGTGCGCTAGGTTCAGCCCGGCTATCAGTGCCTCGTACTCCGCCTCATTGTTGGATGCCGCGAACTCAAAGCGTAGTGCGTATTCCAGCTTTGTTCCGCTCGGGCCGCGTAGCACTATTCCAGTCCCGCTGCCTTGTTGCTTCGAGGAGCCATCTACGTGAAGGATCCAGGGCTCCTCATCCCAGTTCGTGCTTGGTCTAACTAGGAGGGATGCTACACTGGCTGCTACTTCACGGGGTTCGGACTCGTTTGGCTTGGGAGCTTCGAGCTCGCCCGAACTGGGGATCTCGGGCTCGACCGGCTCAGGGGCTTCGAGTTTAAACGTGCATTCTGAGATAAAATCTGCCAAGGCTTAGGACTTAATGGCAGTTCTTGGCTTGTACTGGAGATCGTACTCGCTGAGTTCGATGGCCCACTTCGTCAGTCAGCCGGAAACCTCGGGTTTGAGTAAAACTTGTCTCCGAGGTTTGTCGGTCAGGACGATGACGGTGTAAGCCTGGAAGTACGGGTGGAGTTTCCGTGCTGCTATCACCAGTGCGTACGCTAGTTTTTCTATCTTTGGGTACCTTGTCTCTGCTCCCTGCAAGATTTTACTAACACAATATATGGGTTGTTGGACCCGGTCTGCTTCCTTTACTAGTACCGAATTGACCACCTCGTCGCTAGCCGAGAGGTACAGTTCTAGGACTTCGCCTTCCTCGGGCCGAGCTAAGGTTGGCACACTGGCGAGGTAACCTTTTAGCTCGTCAAACGCGAGCTGGCAGTCTTGGGTCCACTCGAACCCTTTGCCTTTGATTGCTTTGAAGAAGGGTAGGCAATGATCTGCCGATTTGGACATGAAGCGGCTTAGAGCGGCTATGCGGCCGTTTAGCCTCTGAACTTCTTTTACTTTCCGAGGCGGTCTCATATCTAGGATGGCTTTTATCTTGTCCGGGTTGGCCTCGATTGACAACGTAGCCTAGGAATTTGCCTGAGGTGACGCCAAAGACACATTTGTTGGGGTTCAATTTCATGCTAAACTGATGCAGGATTTGGAAGATAGAGTCCAAGTCTTTTATTAGTTCTTGTGAAAACCGTGTCTTGACGACTATGTCGTCTACATAACACTCTATCTTTGTGTCAATCAGGGGCCGAAACAGCCTATTTACAAGTCTTTGGAAGGTCGCCCCGGCATTTTTTAACCCGAAGGGCATGACCTTGTAACAGTACAGACCGAACTCGGTTATGAAGCTGGTTTTTTCCTCGTCGGACCGGTCCATCCGGATTTGGTTGTAGCCTGAGTAGGCATCCAGGAAGCTTAGCAACTCATGTCCCGAGGTCGCGTCCACTAGGCGATCGATCCTAGGAAGGGGGAAGCAGTCTTTCGGGCAAGCTCGGTTCAGGTCGGTGTAGTCGACGTACATGCGCCACTTGCCGTTCGCCTTTTTCACCAGCACAGGGTTGGCCACCCAGCTCGGGTAATGGACTTCCCTTATGAAGTCTGCCGCGAGGAGCTTCTCGACTTCCTCATCGACCGCCTTCCAGCGCTCTGGGGCTAAGTTTCGTTTCTTCTGTCTAACGGGTCTGACTAAAGGGTCAGTGTTAAGTTTGTGAGTTATAAGGCCAGGGTCAATACCGGGCATATCGGCCGCGGACCATGCAAAAATATCTAAATTTTGAAGTAAAAAACTTACCAGTTCGGTCCGCAGGGGTTCTTCAACGGAAGCACCGATCTGAAGTGTGCGAGCTGGGTCCCTAGGCGAGGTTGGGATCGCGCGACTGTTTCCTCTGTGGGCGAGGCTCGTTCTTCGCCTTGTTCCGCGGGCCGCTCCAGATCGAGGTCGCCGGCTGCCTTGGTCTTTCCCTTTAGGGCGGCAATGTAGCACTTGCGGGACTCGAGCTGGTCGCCCCGCGCTACCCCCACACCGAAGTCCGTAGGGAACTTCATGGCCAAATAGTAGGTGGAGACCACCGCCCGCAGGATATGCGTGATTGGCTGCCCTATTATGGCATTGTATGGGGAGGGAGTTGCGACCACCCGGAAGTCGTGGTTGAGTCTGACCGCGCAATGCCACGTGCCGACTTCCATAGGTACCGTTATTTTTCCGAGGGGTCTGACTTCCTCTCCGCTGAAGCCCACCAGGGGAGTATTTGCGGGCTTTAGTTCGCTCCTCGGCAGCTGTAGCCGATCAAACACTGATTTGAAGAGGATGTCCGCCGAGCTGCCCGAATCTACGAGTACGCGCCTAACCTCGAAGTCGTTGATCCTTAGTTTAATGACAAGCGCGTCATCGTGAGTGTAGCGAACTCCTCGCGCGTCGTCTTCCGTGAAGAGGATTGGCTCTTCGGTCTTTGGCCTTTTCGGAGGGTTCCGCTCCTCGAGGACCGCTTCGCGAACTGAAGTCCGGGCTGCCGCCGATGTACACCCCGCTACCACCGAACCTCCCACGAATACATGGATGGTTCCCCGAATTGACCTCTCTACCAGAGGCTGTTGTTGCATCGGTTCGGCAGGCCTACTGCTAGTTTTGGGGGCGTCCTTTTCGTGCTCGCCAAGCCGATCCGCTTTATTGCTATTATTGTTGTGCTGTACAAAGTTTCTTAAGTATCCGCGACGGATGAGCCCCTCTATTTCGTCTCGGAGGTTATTGCACTGCTCGGTACTGTGACCATGGTCCCTATGGAAACTACAATACAAATTCTTGTTTCTTTCGTTCGGATTTCCCTTTAGGCGAGGTGGCCATTTCACGTACGGGGCGTCCTTGATCGTCATTAAGATCTCGGTCCGCCTTGTGTTCAGTGGCGTGTAATCCGTCCGAACTGGTAGGGGAGCTCGGAACGACTGGTTCGGTTTTGGGTCCCGGGCCGGGTTTTTTCGATCGGCTGAGTTAGAGGGCTCGCCATCCCTCTTTCTTTTCTCGTTTCCGCCCTCGGTTCATTGGTTGATTTCCTCCTCCGTCCTCATGAACTTGTCCGCAAGCTTGAGAAACTCGGCCACGGTTGCGGGCTGGTTAGCTACCATGTGCCATTTGAACTCTTTGTGCGTCACCCCTCTTTTTGCTGCGGCGAGCTGCACCGTGGGGTCTAACCGCGGTATCTGTAAGCATACTTCATTGAATCGTTTGATGTAGCCCCGTATGGGTTCTCCTTCCCTTTGGACTACCCCGAAGATGCTTTCCTCTGTTCTGGGGCACCGTTTGCTGGTGACAAAGTGTGCAGTGAAGACCTGCACGAACTGAGCCCAACACTTTATCGACCCGGGGGCCAGGTTCCTGTACCAAGTGCGGGCTACCCCCTTCAGGGTGGTGGTGAAAGCCACGCACATGCATGATTTGTTGGCTCTGACGAGGTGCATTTGGGACTGGAAAGCGTCAACGTGGTCGTTGGGGTCGAAGGACCCGTCATACTTGTCTAGAGGTGGGAGCTTGAAATCTCTGGGCAAGGGGACTGCTAGGAGTTCTGACGCGAGGGGGGAAGGAACTGAGAGAATCGGGGCAACTCCTACCTCGTCTGAGCTCGTCTCGCCTTTGCCTCTGAGCTCTGACAGGACGTGGGTGGCGGTTTGTCGACCTCGACGGCGCCTTCGCTGCTGAGTGGGCCTTGTACTGGCGTAGCTGGCCTCCATGTTGCCGAGCTCGATGGGCCCGGAGTGCTGGTAGTCCGCTGCTGCCAGTGCGCCGAATCGGTTTTCCACGAGTGGGAACTCCGGTTTGGAGCCCCGAGGTGCCGATCTCGCGGGCGAGGTTCCCGACCCGCCTGCGAGCTGCGAGGTGGGGATGACTTTTCTCATTCTCCGGCTTGGGGATGAGGCCTGGCTGTTTGGGGGGTTCTGGGGCCTGGAGGCCTTTCCTTGGTGGGGGCGCCCATCCTGCGGAGAGGCCTTGACCGGCTTCGGAGCAGGGTGGCGAGGTGGAAGTAGTGGTTGGTTCGGTGGCAGTTGGGGGAACTGCTGTTGATAGTGATACTGGGAGAGGTTGTGCAACACTTGGTGCTGGTGAAACTGGTGTTGCTGGAATTGTTGCATCTGGGCTTGCATTGCGCGCATGCACTACATCAAGTCATCCAACCGATTTTGGCTAGCTGCCAGGGGGACGGCGGTTGGTTCAGTGATGGTAGTCTCGATGGGGAGAGGAAAGGGGATGTTTGTGGCAGGAAGGTTTACAGGCGCCACTGCTTGTGGCGTATTCAGATTGGGAATTCCGTCCACCGAGAGGGGGATGGTGAACTGTCCAACACACACCACGGGAACTTGAGGCTGTTCCCTAGTGGTGTTTGTCTCTGTGCCGCGTCCGGCGTTGCTGGAAGAGGCCATGAGTGTTGAGTTTTTTCAAAGAAGAAGAAAGGGGTATGAGAGTTTTGGAGGGAGGCCTTTTGAAGCGTTCCCACAGACGACGCCAATTGATGATGCACAATCCGACCGATCTTAGCTGTCAACGATCTTGCCTCTGAACTGAGTGGCAGGGACCTGAAACGGAGGGAGAAGAGAAGCTCTGGGGAGAACCCGACGTAAGGGCTCCGAAGCTCAAGTTAGAATCTTTCAAAGGCAAGATAGACCAGATAGCGCAAAAGTTAGCATACCTCGTTCTTGTGGGGTAGGAGCCTTTTATAACCACCTCGCGCACTCACTTGTAGGCCTCTGTCAGATCGGGCATGATTATTTCTGAGCTCCTGCCAGTTTGGATGTCATTTCCTCTGGCCGGACAGAACCGCCACTACTCCTTTTGTTGGAGCCGTCTCTGCGGCTAGTAACGACGATGCAGGTGGCGGTAGCAGGAAGCCGTTTGAAGTGCGGCTGTCAGGCGTCGGATCCCAAATCAGTCAGGTGCGCCGCCCGGATACGGACGTCCTTGGTGTCAGGTACGTTTGGCCAGCCTGGTGTTTCGAAAGCGAAGTGCTGGAGTGGCGAGCGAGATGTCTTGAGTTCGGTTTGGGGAGTGTTCCGAACTGCCATGGGTCAGCTCGGGTCACAACTTTGCGAGGCTTGGGGCCTGAGGTAGTTCGTGCTCCTTGCAGGGAGCTCGGGTTCTTAATAGGGAGCTCGAACTCTTAATAGGGAGCTCAGACTCTTGGTAGGGAGCTCGGGCTCCTAGTAGAGCGGTCTGGTGGAGTTCGGGCTCGATAGTGAGCTTGGACTTCGTTACTTTCGGTGCTCGTTTTGGGCGCTCCGCTATCCCAAGTTGTTTGCTTTTGCCACATGTCGGGTGATTGCGAGGTCGGACCAAATTTTCCTTCATCAGTTCCTCATCTGAGTCTTTTGTTCATTTGATGGTAATCCTTGAGTCTCCTACTACTAAGGCCTGTTAGCAACTCTTAAGAAGTCTGATTAGAAGGGAGCTAGCGGATTTCTGCTTCAGTTCAGAGGCGTCTACAGCTTGAAACGGACCACCAAAGGTCCACAAGATGTCTCTCCAATAGAGTTTCTAACACAAAATCTGCAGTCAGTTTCTTTTGTAACTCCCCTCTGCTCACACTAGGGGTGTCAGTGGACCGATTTTGGATTGGGCCCTATCCAAACCAAAATCAATTTGGATAGATTGGGCAGACCAACAAGACATATTCAATTGGACCAATCCAGACTTAATGGTCCAAAAAGTACTTATTGGATTGGACTAGGTCCATCCGTAATTGAATTTATATTGGATTCCGTTGGATTGAGCCGATATCTGGTCCATTGATAGAAGATAAAAATATAGGTGCCGATTGACCAGGTTTTGGTCAAAACTAATCTAGCTAAATTAAAACAGATTGGACGGTCTAGACATTGGATTGGACCAGTCCAAAATGGTCATTGGATTGGATCAGACCCGGTCCATTTGTAATGGACTCACATTGGATTGGATCGGATTGGACCAAATCCAGTCCAATTGACACTCATATCTCACACCAACAAAATGTTGGTGGACTAGCATTCGTGAGAAGATAGGGACAAGATCTTCTCATGAATACTATCCAAGGAGGAGAAGCTATCTTGGAAAATTCTTTTGTTCCTTTCTTCCGAGTGATAGCGGGCAGTGTTTAAGGATCCATTGATGTTTTTATTTGAAATGCCACCACATTAGTGCCACTAATAGGTATTTTGGGTTTCATTAGGCTATATTTGGATGCGATATAAATTAGGAACTGATGTAAAATTTACATTGACTTGGTTTTGTATGCGTTTGGGAAGAGGGTGTAATTATTATCGATGTAAAATTACACTCCGGTTCACTTTTGCATGCGTTTGGATGGAGTGTAGTTTTGCGTCGATAATTGATGTAAAACGATGTAAAACTTTACACTCTTCCCACCCATCACTATTTTCAAAAATGCAACGGTCATTTTCTGATTCAGTGTAAAACGTCATCAGTGATAACGTTTTACACTGATTCCAAACACAGCCTTAGTGATAACATTTTACTTGGTTGAGACTATATTAAGTTAAAAACAGTTGAATTGTTTTCTTTTCATTTAAACGTTTCAGGCAGAAATGGGGATACTGAATAAAGACATAAGTAACGTAGGCTCGGATCTCCTACCCACAATCCTATCCAGATGCAGATGCCACTGCAGTGATAGGAACATCAAAGTAGTGGTGTCAATGAACCGGTTTTGGGTTGCACTCGTTCAAATTAAAATTATTTTGGACAGATTGGACAGAGTATAAAATATATTAAATTGGACCAGTTCAGACATAATGTTCAAAAATATTTATTCAATTGGATTAGACCTGCTCCGTCCTAAACATATTTATATTGGATTGGGTTGGACTGAACCAATATCTGGTCCATTGATAAGAGATAAGAATATAGGTGTCAATGGATCAGGTTTGGGTTGGAACCAATCTAAATTAAAATCAATTTGAACAATTTGGGCATTTAGACATTGAATTGAACCGGTCCAAAATGCTCCAAAGTATTCATTGGATTGGATTGGAACTGGTTCATGATGCATTCATATTGGAACAGATCCGATAGGACCAAGTAGGGGTGCCAATTGGACTGGATTTGGTCCAATCCAATATAGTCCAATGTGAGTCCGTTGCAAATGGACCAGGTCCAATCCAATCCAATGAATATTTTGGGCTGGTCCAGTTCAATGCCTGGATAGTCCAATCTGTTCAAATTTGTTTTAATTTAGATTAATTCTAACCCAAACGTGGTCTATTGACACCTATATTCTTATCTTCTATCGATGGATCAGATATTGGCTCAATCCAACCCAACCCAATATAAATTAATTATAGATGGACTAGGGCCAATCCAATCCAATAAATACTTTGGACCATTAAGTTTGGACTGGTCCAATTCAATATCTCTTATTGGTCCATCCAATCCCTCCAAATTGACACCCCTACATCCAATCTTCCCAACGTGCAACTATAGTGTCTTGTGGGTAGCCTTATAGGAAGAATTTGTGGGCAGGAGACAATACTGCTCAAAACACTTATTGAATACCTACTATTCAGGATGATTAAGTTTCTTGTTAGGCGTTTTGACATGAAATGCCATTGGCTCTGTTTGGAAGGAGTACAAATACAAATATGTAGAGTGCAAATTTTATATGTATTTGTAGTCTTTCCAAATGGAGATTAAACGTTTCAGCTTTGAAGTATCAAATGCACCAATACTTTATTGGAATACAATTTGGAATTAAAGCTGTGTTTGGTTGCAATACAAATAAATTTGCACTGATGCAAAGTAATGGCAGTGCAAATGATTTGAGTGTAAATTCACCTATTTTTATTTCAAATTTTAGCTTATTTTGTTTGATGGAAATACAAATGAAGTATATTAAGACATGAATCAGAATAAAGTAAAACCCAAAACAAAATTAAATAATTTGCATTTTTTTTATATTTGCACTCCTATGCATTTGTATTAGTGCAAATAAATTTGCAGTGCAACAAAACACAACCTACCGTAAGAAACCGCCATTACTCCAAATGGACCGCGGGAACGTTGATCTCTCTCTCTCTCTCTCTCTCTCTCTTGTTGTTTTGGTTTTCAGTGTTCTCTTGCCACTACTTTGTAGAGACAAATTCTTGATTAAGATTGATGGGTGAATGATTCCCGAAGGATTCGTCGGTGCGATTCTCTGTGTCATCACCCACCTATGTTTGCTCTTGCTTTCTATCATTCTATGTCCACTCGATTCTTCATATCTTGCTCGTCACATAATTCAATGAAACTTATGACGGTGGAATACGGCCACCACTCGAGTCTGTGACTGTGTGTATATGCACAAGCATCATCTTCACTTCATCACATTCACACGACTACTGCACTTCACAGAGAGAGAGAGATGGACAATAGATAATCCATTGAGCATCTCTTCATCCTTCCAGCTTCTCCTTTTTCATGGGGGCTTTTATCCAGCATCTCTCTTTTGCTGGAGCAGGAGAAGAGCTAACAAAAGCAGGTGCAGAGCTACATCAATCCTCACACCCTAAGAGATAATCAATCCCAACTAATCCTACTAGCTAGATGGCTCATGACCTGGGTTAGCCAGGAAGGTTGCCATTTGATTCCGCCACACTAGAAAACTTCTAGTAAAGCTTAAACTTAACGCAGCTAGCTCCGGGCATGCAATGAACCTTCACAAATACACTGTATGTTAACAGGAGAATCCCTCATGGGTGCAGTGCAATAGAAAATGGTTAGCAAAGGAAGCATCAAACGTGGTCGATGACACATTTAAATAATCTTTGAGCGTGGGATTCTGTTCTCTTTTCTTCCACTAGTTCAAGCTGGGGGCATGGTATTTGTCTAAGCAAGATTTTAAAACTCTGTTTAAGGAGTGAATTTCTGTATTCTGAATCAAATATTTTAGCTTGAGATTTCATTCATTAACATAATTTTGCATCAATCTCTGTATCTACCAAAAGTTGAGAGATCATCATACAATCAAACCAAAATATGCAAAAGAGAGGGACCTCATTGACTTATGGATACGGATGAACACAGAAGCACCCAGAAAACTACCTTGTGCCTAATTGGGTGGTCATAAACTAGGGTTAAAAGGAATATGACTCTTAAATGAATGTATGTCCAAATCAAGGCTTTTAATTTGCAGATCCATACATATCATGACTTTCTAGTTAGCAGTGTCTGATGGCATGCTTTGAAATTGATTGTTGTCGAGTAGTGTTTACAAATAGGATGTTTGTTAATTAACCTTGTTAATTAGTCTCAAGTGTTGGGCTGGGAGAAGCTAGAGTACTGGGTTGTTTGGTACCTACCAAACTTGAGGCCTGAACAGTGGGACTGTTGAGAAAAACAGAAAGAAAAAGATATTTAACACGGCTTAATTTCATTCTAATCTGTACAACTTACCAAGAAGAGTCTACAATTAATGAGCTATATATATGTGGGACATGTCTGTTTTACCCATCAAAGATAAAAAAGGCTAGCTCTATTCTGGTTTGTGGTGGTGGTGATTTGCTGTTGTGACAGTCTTCCTGCAGAATACCTCCTGGCCTTAAATTTCTGCAGTCAATATCTTTTCAGTCTCATTCTCATATATTCTTCCAAATTCACCATTAATTGAACACATCATGATCAAATTAATCTTAACAAGGTCTTAGTATCCTCTGGACATTAGAAGATTTGGGATATGAAGCAAACCCAATTACTTGTTGTAGTTAGTCTGTGTCAAACCACAAGGAGATAGATGCATGGAAAGCCAGATAGATAATCCAGATTCATTGTGAAAAGAAGAGTAGGATATATATATATATATATATATATATATATATATATATATATATATATATAGAGCTCCATTGATGACCTTGGATTGAGCAAACTTAATTTATTCATCTAATTACATGGTATTAGAGAGGGATGCATAATTAATCAAACTAGAGTTTGATATGGCCTGAGCAGTGGAATCAGAGAGCCACCCAGGTGAAGGGACATGACTTCATTAGTAGATCCCACCAGCTTACCACCTATGAACACAGCTGGTACAGGTGCATTACACCCCAGCCTGCACAGCGCCCTCTCCATTTCCTTCCCTTCTGGGTCTTGATCAATCTCGTGAACGATTGGGTTCACTCCAAGTTCATGAAACAGAATCTTCACGGCATAGCACATGCAACAGGAGCTCTTACTGAATATCACCACCCCTTTCTCTGCAGCCAATCTCATCACCTTCTCCATTTCGATGATCCCAACTGAATAAGCAACCTTTAGACTACTGTATATATATCAAGTTGATAGCTAGTAGCTACTATAACTAAGGTAGGAGAAAGAGGAGCTGCTTCCAAATGGAAGAGCCTCTGCTCATCTTAATCAAAGCTCAAATGAATGAACTTCAGAATTGAACCAGCAGTTGGGGTTGCAATCAGACTGTGTAAAGAAATCTGTATCTCTGGATATGGAAGCTCATCAGTCTGATCAATCAACCCTTTGGGCTGTGATGAGCTTGAATTTCTCAAGACTCATGGCAGCTTATTTATAGTGAAAGCTAAGGAACGTTGGGCTGCCATTGTTTAAGCAAAACAATTCACAAGGGAATGTGCCTTAGTTGGATACCCATATAGCAATAATATCCTCTGATATTTTTTCCTACGCCATAGATATATCGACCTACTGTTTCACCATTCCTTGAAGCCACAAGTTGCAGCCACACTTGAATCAATTTCAACTGTGTATTATATTTGGGGAAAATTGCTGAAACCTCGTCTGAAGTTTCTGGTTGCTGCTGAAACCTTTCCTGAACATTTTGACATAGTTGCAAGTAGATCCCTTCGGGTAAAATATTCTAAAAAGAGGCATGAAAATGTCCAAAATACCCATGCAATTACTTTTAACAAAATTGTTTGTTTACCAAATTTTCTCTTCATATGAATCACTGCCCCAAACCCTTCCAATCTCTTTTCTGAAATTGATTTACTTTTCAAATTTTCCCTTCATATCATCACTCAAAGGTAAAGTTGTGTTTTTGTTGTTTATGAAGTTTGTATTGCTTTTTTCCCCGTAGAAACCAGCCTCAATAATAATTGTCTGGGTATTTTAGACATTTTATACTTTTTTCTTAAATATTCTAATAAAAAGGGTCTAATTGCAATTGTATTAGAGGGTTGAGGGGAGGTGATTGCAACTACTAAATTTAAGGGAATGTTTCTGCAACGGTCAAAAACTTCAGACGCACTGTTGGGTGGATCCCAGTTGGCTAGGTCGGTAAAATCTAGCCAACTGGGACCAAAGGGTAATGTGACACGTGTACTTCTGATGAAACCCATTTGTTGGCACCTTTATTGCTTTTGTGGACGTGAATGTGAATGTGGGAGAATACAACCAACCTGGGAATATAAGAAATCAAAAGTAGGAAAATTCCCCAGTTTGGTCAGTTGATTCCATCTTGAGACCTTCTTCCTGTCTCAACTCACTTTTGCTAAAACAACAAAATCAAAATCAAAGCCTTTGATGTATTGTGATGGTCTCATCTTGAATTAGATGAATTGGTGGGGGCACAACAATACGTCTAAGACCACGATTTTCAGTTTCAATCCTGAGCTGAAACTATGCCGTAGCAAAAGTGAACTCCTTTTCTTACATAAAAAAAGATTGCGATCTGAAAAGTGGGAAGCTTTGCAGGGTATTGGATTCCGTGTGCCCCGCTTTCACTAGCTTTCTCTCTCTCATCTAATGACCATGTGGTTCTCTGTTCATATAAATATATGAATGGTTTGGCTTGCTACAAACAAGTAAGAACTAGCGATGACCACACAAGTGTGGATGGTCTCACACCCTAAAGAGCCTAAAGGTTGTCGCATGTGTATTCCATCTGGGCCTAATTCAGATTCTCGGTCTTCCATGGATCTAAACTGAGATGAAAATGGGTGATCCCAGCTTGTTTAGTGGGTGAGGGTGAGCCATTTCATGTCATGCTTTGATCACTGGCACTAGACCACTTGCAAATTTGCAAATCAGCCACAACCCTCGTCAGCGCAGTGCATAAACAGCTGGAGGAGGTCAGTCGGGTTTTAGGGTGTGTCGCGCCACTTTGGGAACCAGAAAGATATGATATTGGAAAAGCTTTGACCAATCAACTCCTTTGTAAATTTTGATGAAAATCCATCTGATTGGTTACTATTTTTATGATATTGGTTGATTGGTTATAAGGTTTTTCAGTATTAATTATGTCTTTCTGGCATCATAGTTGTATGAATCTTAATTTATCTGAAGACTGGAAAAGGGAAGGGGCCAATTGGTTGGTGTAACGGTAAAGTTTTTGGCTGACAAGCGTGAGAATAACAAAGGTTTGAATTTGAGAGTGGCCACTTTATATGCCAATGGTTAGATCCTGATTCTCCACCCTTGCTAATATCCCCAATAGTTGGGACAACGAAGAATAATCTTCCTTTTTGACGATAAGGAAAGAAGTTAGGATTGATTTCTTTTTCTGGGCAGCTCAGTTTGAGAAGATTGCAAATACAAATATGTACAGTACATGTGCAGGTGGGATTTGATCCCAAGTCTCCACTATAACCAGCATGAGACCTTACCAACTAGAGCCTGTGGTTCCACAGTTCTTCTTCTGCGGGTTTGATCATGAACTTCCCATTTGGAGGGGTACGAATGTCCATCTCAACTAATGGATTCTTGCCATGACATTACAAATTGAAAATCTTCTAATAATTAGACCTAATTAGGAGACTAGAGATGCTATCCATTCAGCTTCCAACATGATCTATATTCTAAGCTATGCATCTCATGACAAGTTTTTTATTAATTCATTTTGGAAATATGGATATGGTATCTTTTGGGTGAGCCTAGATCTCTTGTAAGCAAAAATTCTACTCACATGGCATCCAGCTGCACATTAGGAATATCTCTTATATAAAAGGGTAGTCTAGTGCATGAGGCTCCCGCCAATGCCAATGGGGGTCTGGAGAAGGACAAATGTATGCAATCTTAGAAAGAGAGAGAGGTTATTTAGAAATTGGGAATATCTCCTATACGTTGTGTTAAATTGACGAGAAGATGTTCCCTGTCCGAATCTCCTGCCCATGAGAACTCTACCTACGTTTATCACAGTCACACATGAAGAACATCGATGTTCCCAATTCATGGGGGTAATGTATTGTGGATAGACATGGGTAAAGTTCTTGGGCAGAAGATTCCATCTGATATACAGCTTAATTCCCATCCTTTAACAATGTGTGCAGAGGTTTTGCTTGCAAGGAATGCCACAGCGCACAGCCATGGAAGCAGCAGATTCTGACTTGCTAATTAAGGATAAAAAAGTGAATGAATGTAGGAGGGCCTTAATATATATCATTCTTAATTATTAACTCCCTATGACTTTAACTTAGGTAGACTAGCTAATCTAGCTAAGTAAATTACAGAAAAGCCCATGTTGTCTTCATGTCTTTCTTTGCACGAGACATTAGTTCGTTCATAGGAAACTTAATTAAAACGTTTCACATGAAGAGAGTTTATAACGTGAGCGAGTCCAGATTAGCTCCTAACACGAACCTCGCAATATGGGAGATGTTCCTCCAATGTGCAGCTGCAAGTGCTGTAAGGTGCGTTCTATGAGGAATAAATCCGGATTCAACGTAAGTAGCGAAATTTTACTTGTTGATGATGAATAGACATAAGTGGTAATTAGGAATGACAACAGAGTTTAAATCTGCTGGCCACAAGACCTTACAACCATACATTGGGAGTATCTCCCGTACTAGTATATTGTCATTTAAGAGGAAATATTTCCAATGTATAACTATAAAATTGGGATCTCCTCCCAACAGAAATCCGTCCCAATACATTTCAACATGATTTGAATTTGCACATCTCACCATTAGACTGAAAACCCATCATGCATGAGATGAGATGTGCGAGGACACAAATCATGTTAGAATGTGTTAGGATGATTTTCTGTTGGGAATAGATCCGGACTCATAACTATAGTGTGTTGTGCTCAATGTGTGGCCGATCAGCCGAAACCCAAGAATGACATAAAGTGGATAGTATTCGTAGAGAGGTTTCATTTCCAACCATACGCCCAATCTCTTGTAAGTTACAGCTAGCATTTTGAACAAATCAGACATAGGATCATATGCAGTTGACGAAACTTCACTCTCTTCACAAACCCATTCTTCCCTAAGCTGCCTCTACCACCATTGATAAATTCTTAATCGGCTAACCTTTCAGGCTTTTAATTATTAATGTGATTAAGGGCTCTGACGAGATGCAATCCGGCTGCTCTTAGTGATGATTTGGCTTCTAGTAGACGACGGACTTGATTAATCTGTACAAGGAGAATTAGAAAATCCGGGGGGCTTGTCCGGCGAGGTCACTCCGATGCTTAAGTCAGTATCTGGTTGCGAGCTGATGAGAGCTTAAGAAAGCAAGAGAGCTAGAGAGCAGAGATTATGCATACCTTCGCCCCTAGAGGGTTGGGGCCTTTATATATTGGAGTCCTCACGGGTCTTTCGGAGTGGTTCCGGGATCCTTGCTATGATGAGGCTCGTTTCCGTATTAACAGGAGATAACACCGCTAGCCGATAAGGCTCATTACAACTGCCTGTATAGGACGGTGAGATAGTGCTAGCCGTTACGAGGCGTGATCCCGAAAAGCACGGGATCCTTGGGGTTGTCATGTGAAGGTCAACCTGACTAGATAGTGAGTTGCTTGTGAAGTGTCGGGCTGCTTGGTGGCGAGCTGCCTGAGCTCTTGTTCCACATACTTGATCTGCTCCGAATGCCGAAGTGCCTTAGTACCGAGCTGATCTTGCACCGAGGTAGTTCTGCCCCGAGGTTGCCTCTTTCTAGGGTGGTTCATCTGTCCAAGCTCGATGTGTAACGAACTTGGTCTCTATCCTGGTCGCGATCTGGTAACTCGAAGTAGCTTTAGTTTGGGGTAACAGGGTACCCGAGGTCGCTCTGTAGCGAACTGATCATGCTGATCTGTCACTCATGTCGGGTCACGTCCACGTGCCGATCTGATTGTGTCGAGTTGTCACTTATGTCGAGTCATGCCCACGTGTCTCCCCATTATGAGGTCGGGCCAAATCACCCTTCATCGATTGCCCCCCACTCCCCGGGCTAGGGGTCTTGACCTGGTGTGGGGAGTTCATGACGAGCCAAGTGGATTTGGTTCGAAGTTCAAGCAGCTAGTCAGATGAGTCACCGGTTGGATTTATTCGACCACGCAGCTCGACTAGAAAAACCTAGATCGCGTTTGTATACGCGCGGACGTCACGAGGTCTATAAATTTCGCAAACGCCAAAAAACGCGCTAAACCGATTTCGGCCTCGGGGATCGCGTAGTCAGTTTTTCTAGGAGCCGTCGGATCAATTCAATCTCGACCGTTAGCTTTTCAAACATTGCGGTTATAAATAGGGGGCTCATGACTCATTCTTCTCGTCGTGAATTCTGTGATTGAGCTCTCTCGAGGTCGCATCGAAGCCTTCTAGCTCGGTCTTCTTTCTGTTTTCCACTCCGTCCTTTCTTTTCGATGAGTCCTTGTTCTTTAGTTTTTTCCTGCTTTTTAATCATGTCGAGTTCTAGTGTAGATAGGCCCTTAGATAATGCTAGCGAGGTGGAGGGTGCTGCTACTCCTACCGGGGAAGTCAGCTCGCGGCA
Organism: Nelumbo nucifera; assembly: GCF_055504915.1. NCBI lineage: Eukaryota > Viridiplantae > Streptophyta > Magnoliopsida > Proteales > Nelumbonaceae > Nelumbo > Nelumbo nucifera. The sequence goes on from NC_142651.1 coordinate 100,103,736, forward strand.
GGGTGCCTCCCCTCTTCTGCCTTTAGAGGGAACCTCTAACCTTGAAGTCGAGCCATCTCGGCTCGGGGAGACCGAAGCTCAGGAAGAGGGTCTGTCCTCCAGATCGGAGGCCCCATCTTCTTCCCGAGGTCAGGATCCCGATGACTTTGGTCCTTCCAAACTGTCTTCGAACAGATTATTGTACTTAGTGTCCCGCTATCGTCTCCTCGATAGCTTGGTTTTTAGCCTACCTTTAGGTCAATACCCTTAGGCTCATGATCACCATGAGCTCGCTATTTTTGAGGAGCAGCTCGCGGCAGGGCTGCGCTTCCCACTTCACCCTTTCCTAGTAGAAATAGTTAGGTTTTATAACATCACTATTGACCAGCTTCATCCGAACTTTATTCGAAACATCGTTGGCACTATTTCTTTGTTCCACGCCTATAACCGACCTTTAACCCTCAACATCTTCAGCTCGATCTGCGCGATCAAGCGAAACTCAGCCTGTCTACACGGGGACGTAAGACAAAGCTATTACATCTCTCCCAGGCCCGGATTCAAAATCCTGTCCGGCTGCCCAAACAAGGTTTCGGCCTGGAAAAGGCGGTATCTCATCGTCCGTAACCCGGAAGGGTGGTCTTTCCCAACCCACTGGAGGGTGGCTACCAAAGACCCCAGGGTGAAATTGGATGCAGAGACCAGGGCAGTGATTAATTCTTGGAGGGACCTCGGCCTTGAGATGAAAAGCTTCTTAGCCGAGGAGGCGCTGGTGCGAGCTGGTTTGAGCCCTCCCGGTAGGTTTATTTTTCAGGTACTTATTTAAAATTCCCTTTAAGTTCTTGACTAACTGTCTCGGTTTTTTGCAATTATAATGCCAGAGGTCGACGCGGAGAGCCTCCTGATAAGCTCTCAGAAGGGGAAGAAGCGAAAGGCCGCGAAGAGACTTCGTCGGGAAGTCGAGCCTTCAAACTCTGGACCAACTGAGGCCTTGGCCGTGGAGCCGATCTCCACTGAGCCCCCCAGGGAGGAGGCCCGACCAACGGCTCCTGAAGTGGTCGTGAGCGAGGACCGCGAGGGGGAAGCTTGTCCCCAGGAGTCGGGAGGCTCGTCTGCGCCCGAGGAGGCGGACACCGAACCGGAGAGCGCTCTCGCAAGCATGCAAGAAAGTATAATGGATCACATGCTTGTAGTGCGCAAGAGCCGGGACGTCATCTTCCATGACGAGGTCGCAAAATGGCTGACATGCTCTCAATTCGGCTCTTGGGACTAGCCGCTAGCCACTGTATGGTGGTAAGTATCTTGCCTTCAATTCTCTCTCTCTTTTTCTTTTTGTTTTTTACTGACCTTGGTCTTCTTTTGCTAGGCCAACTCTGCTATTCACGCACTGGCTTGCCAATCTGCAATCCGTTCAAAGGAAGCTCGGGATCCCAAGGTGGAAGTGCAGAAGCTTCACCACGAGCTGGGCCTAGTTCGGGGGGAAATACTTCAAGTCAAAAAGGGAGCTAAGGGCCAGAAGTAGCTGATCTTGGTCCAGGAAGGGCATATCTCCGTGCAGACTGAGGAGAAGGAACGACTTCAGTGAGAGGTCGGAAACCTTGAGGCCATGGTCCAGAAGCGTACTCAAATCCTCGAGACCGCCATTCAGGAGGCGCGGACAGAGGAAAGGAACCAGGCCATTGAGCGCTTCAAGGAGTCCTTGGAGTTCCACGCTCTCCAGGTCGAATATGGCTCAAGCTCCTACAACTCCGGGTTCAAGTTGTGCAGGTATCTAGTCAGGAAAAAGTTCCCCAATCTCGACCTCGGTGCCATCACGGTGTCGGGCTTAGACCCCGAGGTGGCCAAGGCAGTGAATGAGGAGCCCGACTCATCAGAGGAGGAGAGCGATGACGAGGTCGAAGTGGTGGACCCCTCGGATATGGCTGGCAGTCCTCCTGCGTGATAGCTTCTTCTTCTTTTTCTCTCCCTTTTTTTTTGAGTCTTGAATGTACACCCCGAAGCCACTGAGCTCGGGTCATGACAAGATTTTTGTACTTACCTTTTCTTTCATCAGTGAAATACAATGTTTCTAAGTAACCTGTGTGCAAAATAATTCTAAGTGTGAGTGAGCCCTGATCTGGGCAATTTAATATATAGGTTATCCGAATTGTCGAGCTACTGAGTTGGATAACCAGAACAAAAATTTGCCTAAGTGTTTGTTACCCCGAACTATCTACTTAAACATTCGGTAGGGGCAACTTAGATAATGAAGGCTGAGGTGAGCGACACCGTAGGGTATATACCCGACCTATCCACACACAAGCTCTTCACTTAAATGTCGATTGTTCCCAACGGATCTAACCTGTTGATTTATGCCAAAGTGAGCCAGATATCGTAGGGCTCACACCCGAGTTATCTACGCTTTAGGCATTAGTAGTGCTTCGCCTATGCCGAAGAGGCAGATAGGACTTATATGCCCATGCCAAGGAGGCGACTGGGTCTTGGGTGCTCATGCCGAAGAGGCGATTGGGACTTATACGGCAACAAGTTCGTTAATTCGATACTTTGGCCCTTAGGCCTTCGGGGTGACTTGTAGCCCACCCTCCTTGATCTTGCCCATGCCGAAGGGGCGACTGGCGCTTATATGATACCGAAATCTTTTACTAGCTCGACACCTTTAGTCCTTAGACTTCTGGAGGTGACTCACAGTCCACTCTCCAGTTAGACAATCATAGATAATATCGTCTCAGATTACCGATGTTCCATGCTCGAGGTACCTGTTTTCCTTCTAAGGTCTCGAGCTCGTACGTACCTTCCTCGAGCACCCGCTTTACTCGGTAGGGTCCTTCCCAATTCGGTCTGAGCTTACCACAACGGGCTCAGGCACCATGACTTTGCGAAGAACCAGGTCTCCAATGCGGAAGTTCTGCTTCTTGACTTGGGCGTTGTAGTACCGAGCCACTCGCTACTGGTAGGCCGCGGTCCGGATGTATGCGAGGTCCCGTACCTCTTCTATTAGATCGAGGTTGGTGCATAGCTCGTCATCGTTTGTCTCTTTGTCGTATGCCTCCAGGCGTAGTGTAGGTACCTCGATATCGGTTGGGATTACTGCCTCCGTGCCGTAGGTGAGGTTGAAGGGAGTTTCACCTGTGGCGGTCTTTACAGTGGTTCGGTAAGCCCATAGTACTGGGCAGTTCGTCTACCCATAGTCCTTTAGCTCGTGCTAAGCATGTTTTTAGTCCACGGAGGATGGCCCTGTTCGTGACGTCCGCTTGACCATTTGCTTGAGGGTGCGCCACCGAGGTGAAATTCTGTTGTATCCCCATCTCTTTGCACCAGTTCTGGAACTTGATATCCTCAAATTGCTTGTGTTGTCAGAGATAAGCACTCGAGGTAGTCCGAAGCGACATACTATGCTTCTCCAAAAGAAGTTTTGCACGCTTCGTGCTGTGATCATCGCAACCACTTTGTAAAATAATCCACCGCTACGACCAAGAATCTCCTCTGTCCCATCGCTAGCGGGAATGGTCTAAGGATGCCAATTCCCCACTGCGCGAAGGGCCATGGGCTAGTGAGGTACTTCAGGTCTGCAGTGGGCTAGTGGTGGATGTTGGCGTGCCTTTGACACTTGTCGCATCTTTTGACGAGCTCAAGTGCATCTGCCTTCATCGTGGGCCAGTAGTACTCCTGTCGTAGTGCTTTTTGGGCTAGGGCTCTACCCCCCACGTGTCCGTCGCACAAAACTTCATGATTGTCGTGGAGAACGAGATCGGCTTCCAAATGTCACAAGCAGCGCAAATAGGGGAGCGTGTAGGATCTTCGGTACAGTTGTCCATCTATCATGACGTATTTGGCCGCCTGATGCTCTACCCTTCTGGCTGCATTACGATCTGCAGGGAGGGTCCCGTAAAACAGGTAGTCCGCGAGTGGGTCAATCCAACTCGGCTCTGCTTGCGCAACAGGAACGACCTCCTCTGCCCCCTGAGAATGCTGGGCCGAGACAGGTTCTCTATGTACACGGTCCTTAAAGAGTTATTGCTTGTGCTGGCTAGCCGGGACAGAGCATCGGCCTTAGCGTTCTAGGACCTCAGGATCTGCCTGATGAAGTAAGACTGAAAATCATGCAGAGCTTCTCTGACTTTGGCTAGGTAGGCGATCATGGTTGGCTTGCGAGCTTCGTATCCGCCGGTGACCTGGTTGACCACGAGCTAGGAGTCGCTGCAGATGATGAGGTGTTTGGCTCATACTTCATTTGCTAAAGCAAGCCCGGATATCAATGCTTCATACTTCGCTTCATTATTGGACACGGTGAACTCAAACCGAAGCACATACTCCAGTTTCACCCCGCTTGGCCCGTACAGAATGATACTAGCTCTGCTACCTTGCTGATTTAACGAGCCATCCACATGGAGGATCTAGGGCTCCTCATCCCAAGTTGGATTTGCTCTAACCGGGAGAGGTGCCACGCTGGTTACGCTTCCTCTCTGTGCTCGGGCTCGATCGATTCAGGGACTACAGTTCTGAAGGTACATTCCGCGACAAAGTCGGCTAAGGCTTGGGCCTTGATGGCTATCCAGGGCTTGTACTGGATGTCGTACTCGCTGAGTTCAATGGCCCACTTCGTCAATCTACCAGAGACCTCGGGCTTGAGCAAGACTTGCCTCAGAGGTTTGTTGGTGAGGACGACGACGGGATGAGCTTGGAAGTACGGTCGAAGCTTCCGGGCTGTGACGACCAGTGCGTACGCCAGTTTCTCTATCTTTGGGTATCTGGTTTCTGCATCCTGCAAAACTTTACTAACATAGTAGATGGGTTGTTGGACCTGATCTACTTCTTTTATCAGTACCGAGTTGACTACCTCGTGACTCGCGGAGAGGTACAATTTCAAAATATCTCCTTCCTCTGGTCGGGTCAGAACCGGGACACTGGTTAGATAATTTTTGAGGTCGTCGAAGGCGAGCTGGCACTCTTCGGTCCACTCGAAATCCTTGCTCTTTTTAATTGCCTTGAAGAAAGGTAGGCAACGATCTGCCAACTTAGACATGAAGCGGCTCAGAGCGGCTATACGACCATTCGGCCTCTGAACCTCCTTCATTTTGTGGGGCGGTCTTATATCTAGGATGGCCTTTATCTTTTTGGAGTTGGCTTCAATGCCACGCCGGTTAACTATGTAACCCAGGAATTTACTAGATGTGACAACGAATACACACTTGTTAGGGTTTAACTTCATGTTATATTTGCGCAAAATTTCAAAAACACAATGCAGATCTTTTATTAAATCATTTGAAAACTGAGTTTTGACGACCATGTCGTCTACATAGCATTCTATTTTCTTGCTGATTAGCGGCTCAAAAAGTCGGTTTACAAGTGTTTGAAATGTTGCCCCGACATTTTTCAGTCCAAAGGGCATGACCTTGTAACAGTATAGGCCTAGCTCGGTTATGAAGGCCATTTTTTCTTCATCGTCAGGGTCCATCTTGATATGGTTGTAGCCCGAGTATGCGTCCAGAAAACTCAGCAACTCGTACCTGAGGTCACGTCCATTAGACGGTCAATCTTGAGAAGTGGGAAATAGTCCTTTGGGCAGGCCCAATTTAGGTCGGTATAGTCGACGTACATGCGCCATTTACCATTGGCCTTTTTTACCAGAACGGGGTTAGTCACCCAGCTCGGGTAATGGATTTCCCTGATGAAATCGACTGCGAGAAGCTTCCCGACTTCCTCGTCGACTACTCTCCAGCACTCTGGGGCTAGGTTGTGTTTCTTCTGTCTAACGGGCCTAACTACAGGATCAGTGTTTGACTTGTTAGTTATTATTTTAGAATCTATACTGGGCATCTCTGCCGTGGACCATGCAAACACATCTAAATGTTCAAGTAAGAAACTTACCAGATGAGAACGCAGAGGCTCCTCAATCGATGTGCCGATTTGGAGATCCTGGCTGGATCTTCTATCGAAACGGGTACAGGGACCGTCTCTTCTATCGGTGAAGCTCGCTCCTCGGTGTACTCCACAAGTCGCTCCAGTTTGAGGTCGTCTGAGGCCTTGGCTTTCCCTTTGAGGGCGGCAACGTAGCATTTGTGAGACTCAAGTTGGTCGCCTCGCACCACCCCAACTCTGAAGTTCGTGGGGAACTTCATAGCCAAATAATAGGTGGACACCACTGCGTGAAGAGTGTGGGTGATAGGCTGACCTATAATGAATGGCATTGTATGGGGAGGGAGTCGTGACCACTAGAAATGTGTGGTCGAACCTTGCAATGCTAGGCCATGCACCGACCTCTACAGGTACTGTAATTCGCCCCAAGGGCCTGACTTCTTCTCACTGAAGCCTATCAGGGGTGTGTTTGTGGGCTTGATATCACTTTTTGGGAGCTGTAGCTTGTTCAACGCGCCCTTGAACAGTATATCTGTCGAGCTACCTGAATCGACCAAGACGCGCTTCACTTTGAAGTCATTGATTCTTATTTTTACGATGAGTGCGTCATCATAGGGGTACTGGATACCGCGTGCGTCATCTTCAATGAAGAACACGAGCTCTTTGAACCTTGGCCGCTTCGGGGGGTTCTGCTCTTCTCTTTTTAACTCATGAGCCGATGCTTTTGTTGCGGCTGATGTGCAGCCCACGACAATTGACCCGCCAATGAAAATATGAATTATCCCTCGAACTGACCTTTCTTCGAGCAGTTGTCTCTACGGCTACTCACTCTGTCTGTTACTGGTCTCGGGAGCATCTCTCCCTTGCTCCCCCTGCCGATCTGCTTGATTTTTATTTTCTTTTAATACAAAATTTTTTAGGTATCCATGACGGATGAGTTCTTCAATCTCATCGCGGAGGTTTCTACAGTTTTCGGTGCTATGGCTGTGGTCTCTGTGAAAATGACAATATACATTTTTGTTCCTCGTATTTGGATCCCCTCTCAGTCGAGGTGGCCACTTTACATAGGAGACGTCTTTGATTGCCATAATAATTTCTCCTTGCTTCGCATTCAAGGGCGTGTAGTTCATCCTTTCAACTGGAGGAGTTCGGAATTGCTGGTCTGGTTTATTTCCTTCTCTAACTAGTTCGGCCTTCTTTCGCTTACTATCCCCGTTGGTTGACTCGTCACCTTCTCTTTTCCTTTTTTTTCTGGTGGGTTCTCGCGTTTTTTGTTCATCTCTTCTTCTGTTTCGATAAATTGGTCAGCGAGCTTAAGGAACTCTATGACGTCTTTAGTCTTGTTGGCTACCATGTGCCACTTGAACTCCTTGTGGGTGATGCCTCTTTTCGCTGCTGTGAGTCTCATGGTGGGATCTAGGTCGGGGATCTGCAAACACGCATCGTTGAACCATTTGATGTAGCTCCGTATTGATTCTCCCTCCCTCTGGACTATGCTGAGGAGGCTTTTCTGGGACCTCGGGCACCTCTTCCTAATGATGAAGTGCGAGATGAATATCTGCACGAACTGCGCCCAACTTTTAATTGTCTCGGGCGCAAGCTTTCTGTACCATGTACGAGCCACTCCCTTAAAGGTTGTGGAGAAGGCAACACATGCAGGATTCATCAGCCCTAGCTAGGTGCATCTGGGACTGGAAAGAATCCACATGGTCATTCAGGTCGAATGACCCGTCGTACTTGTCTAGGGGAGGTACCTTGAAGTCTTTTGGCATCAAGACGGTTAGGAGCTCGGGGGATAAGGGAGACAACACGGAGAGGAGCGAAGTGGTCTTTACGGTTCCCGAGCTCGCCTCTTCTTTGCCTTTGGGTAGTTCAAGTTGGCTCTAGATTGTGGCTCGGCGAGCCTTGGGACGTCGCCGTTGTTGCCTCTTGACTGGCTCCGTGTTCGACTACTGGCTTTTGTATCGTCGGGTACTATTCTGGCATGAAGCTGCTCAGACTACTGAGGATGGCTGTTGCGGATAGAGGGGCCTTGTCTTGAATCCACGACTAGAGCCCCGAACAGGTTTCCCGTGAGCGAACTTTCGAGCTGTGAAGGCCGGGATGAAGCAGCTCTGGCGAGCAAGTGTCTCCCGACCCATTTACCTGCAGTGAGGCAGGAGGAGTGGCTGGCCTCTTCCCCCTGCCATGGGATGAAACTTGGCTCCCGTGATGGTTTTGAGTCTGGGAAGTTTCTCCTTGGCAAGGCGGTCGAGCGCCCTATCGGTGAGACTTGTTTGGCTGTCTCGGGATGCCGAGGTGGAATTTGCTATATAGCTTGCTACAGTGGTGGGAACTGTTGTTGGTACTGTTGCTGGCAGAAGTGATGCAGGACTTGCTGCTGGTACTGCTGGAACTGCTGAACTTGTTGCATCTGGGCTTGCATAGCCCGTACACAATGCACTAGGTCATCGAGCTGATTCTGCCTGACTGCAGGGGGGATTACCGAGGGTTCGGAAAAGGTTGCCCCTATCATGGGAGGGAGAGGGGCATACACTAGTGCCATAACCCGAGGTACATTCAAAGTTGGCACCCCATTTGCAAAAAGGGGCAGAGTGAACTACCTAATACAGACAGTTGGGATCTGAGGCTGTCCCTCGGAAGTGTTCACGTTGGTGTTTTGTCCAGCGTTACTTGAAGATGCCATGGATGCTTTTTCTTTTCTTTTGGGGAAAAAGAGATTTTTGTATTAGTTTCCCACAGACGACGCTAAATGATGAGACGCAGTCCGACTGCTCCTAGCTGGTGATGACTTGGCTTCCAGTAGACGACGAACTTCATTAATCTGCACAAGGAGAATCAGAGAACCCGGGGGCTTGCCTGGCGAGGTCACTCTGATGTTTAAGTTAGTATCTGGTTGCGAGCTGATGAGAGCTTAAGAAAGCAAGAGAGCTAGAGAGCAGAGATTACGCATACCTTCGCCCCTAGAGGGTTGGGGCCTTTATATACTGGAGTCCTCGCGGGTCTTTCGGAGTGGTTCCGGGATCCTTGCTATGATGAGGCTTGTTTCCGTATTAACAGGAGATAACGCCGCTAGCCGATAAGGCTCATTACTGCCGCGTGTATAGGATGGGGAGATAGTGCTAGCCGTTACGAGGCGTGATCCCGAAAAGCACGGGATCCGGTGGTGAGATCCTCGGGGTTTCCATGTGAAGGTCCACCTGACTAGATAGTGAGCTGCTTGTGAAGTGTCGGGCTGCTTGGTGGCAAGCTGCCTAGTGGCAAGCTACTTGAGCTCTTGTTCCACAGACCTGATCTGCTCCGAATACCGAAATGCCTTAGTACCGATGTGATCTTGCACCGTGGTAGGCCTGTCCCGAGGTGGCCTCTTTTCGGGGTGGTTCATCTGTTCGAGTTCGATGTGTAGCGAACTTGGTCTCTATCCTGGTCGCGATCTGGTAACTCGAAGTAGCTTCAGTTTGGGGTAACAGGGTACTCGAGGTCGCTTTGTAGCGAACTGATCATGCTAATCTGTCACTCGTGTCGGGTCACGTCCACGTGCCTATTTGATTGTGTCGAGTTGTCACTTATGTCGAGTCATGCCCACGTGTCTCCCCATTATAAATTTTGTTTTATTTCAAAATCTAACTAAAATTACCATCACGAAGGCATTTCAAGAATATCAATTCACAAATTATAATGCATTATATGATTAAGTAAAATTGATTTCAATTTTCAACTATTTTAATATCATATTATCACTACCACAATTCTAAATTCAATTTTAATTTTCAGCTATTTCAAAGGGCTTAGGCAGTTAGGTAGGCTAACGTACAAGATTGAACAATTAGCTGGAGACTCCACTTGGTGGACTGAAGTAAAAGCCTAAAGGAAAGATCAAATTCCAAACTTAAAAGCAAAAATTAAATTGGAATTTCAATTTGAGCAAACATGTAGTCAAAAGTTACAAAACTATGAGTAATTAAATAATCAAGTGTACAAAGACACCTCTGCAAGTTGTAAACCTCAACTCATTCGGATGAGTGAGAATGGATCAGATGAAGATTATGAAGATGAAGGTTCTAGTGAAAAACGAAGATGTCTGCAAAACAGATCGGCGATGCATGCAAGAAACAATAGCAAAAAATCCCAAACCCGGGTGGTGACTCACCAAGGCAACTCGGGCGAGTCGACACACAAATCAAGGAAAAAGAAGTCACCAATGGATGTGGCAAGCTCGTCCACACTTGGAGTGCATGCACAAATTAGTAACAACACATGGCAACAACTCACTCTGCATGGCAAGGAAAGTGGTGAAATAGGGACATTAGGGGGTGTAATAATCTTGCTACCTTTCGACTTCTGAAAAAACAAGTTCACTCTCATAATCTCGATGTCCTATTTCTCTCTGAAACTAAAATGGATTCTGTTAAGACTGAGAAATTATGCTCTAGACTAGGTTTTGTTGATTGGTGTGGAACACCAGCTCAAGGCTTATCAGGAGTTCTTTTTGTGTGTTGGAAACAAGATATGTTGGTAGAGAAAATCCTTTCTACATCCTTAACATTAGAGATGGCCCATTGGACCCAAATTGGTGGATTTGTCTTGTCTACGAACACCCAACTCGAAAATATAGAACAATATTCTGGGAAAACCTCTCATCCATCCTTAATGGGAAACACAATTGGATGATGATTGAGGATTATAATGATATAGTGGATGGCAGTGACTATCAGGGTCAAAGGATAGGAAAAAAACAAATTGTTTGAACCCCTACAAAATCTAATAAACTCATTCTTTCGGAAATTAAAATGATGGGGGCTACACAGACATGGTCAAATGGACAAAATGGAAATAGATTAGTACAGGAAAAATTGGAGAGAGGCTATGCAACTCCTTGGTGGCATAACCTTTTCCCCAATGGAAGGATATCGACTACCAAAATCCTTTTCTCAGATCATGTGTTCCTAGTCCTAGACCAATCCAAGTATCATCACCGGACCCAAATAGTTTCACATTTTACTGAAGGGATGTGAGATCCATCATATGGATGGCTGAACCCTGTAAGAAGGTTGGGCGAAATTTCAAAAATTTCCTCTCCCCTCATATGGGAATCACATTCCTTGTTTTAGAAAATCTGCATTTTCAAGGATCAATCTTGAACCATAAATCGAACCAGATCTGAAACCAGAAACAAGAGAGGGATATACCTGATACGGAGAAACAATATCTCCCAAATTGAGGTGTTCACGTCTAAGGTAGGAACCAAAGACTGCTCCCATTGAAAATGGCGCAGTGTAGGATGGAGCAGAATCAACAATGTTCGTCTAACGAACCGAACCCTTCAAAAGAATTCGCTAGAGGCTATGAGCACAACTTCAGATCAGCCTTTCTCCAAAGGCTGATATCAAGATCCAATCTTGATCGTTCCTGCTAGAAAGAGGAGATCGAACTGGCAGTTATGGCGGCGGCAAGGAGAAAATAGCGCAGTCTCACTGGGTGCTATGTTCTTTCTCTGGATTTGATAATGTGATGATCTTCTAAAAGTTGCCGCCCCCTTCTCCTTTTATAAACTTAAAGGGATCAGCTTCTAATCCAATTAGGAGTTGCAGATCCAAATCATATTTGGATCTGAATTCCCTTTAAGATATAAGGATAGACCCTTATCTTATCTGCAGATTAGATCAACTCTCTCCTAATCTTATCAGGAGGTTTCCAGATCTGAATCTATATTCAGATTTGGACTCTTTGAGTGGATAGGGTAAGACCCTATCATATCTGCTAATCTAATATCAGATTCGCCCCTTTGATTAACTGATTAAATCAGTCCAGTTCGAAATGGGCTTTAGGCCCAATAAGTATATGCGTTCACTTAACCTTCCAAATTACTGCCCAGTTGGGCTTCCTTGTATGGCGTGGACCCAAGCATTGATCTACACATCAGCCACAAGGGTTCAGCCCAGCCTTTGTTACAAGGCCTAGCCGAATTCATTGGAAAGCCCAGTGAACCCCCTGAGCCCATCACATGGATTCTATGGGCTCAACACTTACACTAAGTGGTCCCTGGGCTAAGCCACCTTGTAACACCCAGGGACTGTGGGCAGATGCAAGATTAGCCTATCAAGTATTACCCTCAATGGTCTTACACTTGACCTCTCAGCCCATAATGATCAAACATTGCCCGACAAGAGAGGACATCTCCCTCGGCTGCAAGGAACAGTGCTGCACTCTCTTCTCACATGGATCCCGGGAATTAAAACATTTGCAAACGTTTTGAAACCGTAATATATATTTATATCCGTATATAAAATATATTTTGCAAAACAAATCTCAACGATTGAAATCGGCTGCCGACAGTCTTGGTTTCCATCAGAGAGAGTGCATCCCCGATCATTACCTTTGTTCGACAAAGGGGTTATTCTGTTACTATGATCACCCAATCAGATGAATTCTCGGACTGTCCCAACATACCCAGGTTTTGACCCCTACCAAGGATCTCACTGATTGGCATGTCAAAGACAACCCAATCCAACACCTAGTGTAGTATCATAATCGAGTATAGGGGTCAGGTGTAATTTTCCAGTTTTGCCTTCTAATCTCCAAGGTCCAGGGCAATACTGGAAATCTGATCCGGTTCAGGGTTTCAAGTAAACCTACACTGCATGTGTTTTAGGTCTCACCCTAGCAGCTGAGACAGGCCACCCCAACACTTGGCGGCACACCAATGTCAGCCTTAGCAAGATAAATCTCCCTAGATTTATCCAACGGCCGTGAACATTCTAAACTAATACGAGTCTCATTAAGTGTCCAGTTTAAGGGTATTACATAGAAACATACCACAAGAACATAAATCAAATATGTACTTCATTTATTTACAATAAATGTCATAAGTACATCAATCTGATTGGAGCTAAGGGCATACAACTGTCTAACACTTACACATATAGGTTGAGGAAGAAGAATGCAATAAGATAGTTGAAAAACAATGGGAATAAATGGGCCCAAATAACACAATAGCTCATAAGCTCAAGAAATGCAAAATTCACCCGAAGAAGTGGAACAAGGAAAAAATTGGAATGATTGCAGACAAATTGAGGCAGATAGAAGAGGAGATTAAAGTACTAGAAAGGGTTGAAACTAGCAATGCCTTGAGGGATAGAGCTGGGCTCATTAAATAGTATGATAAATGACATTTGAGGGAGGAACAACTTTGGGGAGTAAAATCCAAAGAGACATGGTTAAAGGAGGTAGACAAGAACACAAGGTATTTCCATCAAATGACAAATTTTAGGAGGAGAAAAAACTCCCTACAATTATTGAAAAAGAGAATGGGGAAATAGTGCAGTTGGAAGAAATAGTTGAAATGTTTAAAGCTCACGCTAGCCACACAAGTAGTGAGCCAAGAGAGGGGGAATTGAATATTCAAAATCTAGTATTAAATAAACTCTTCAGGAGGAGGCTAAGGAATTGTTAATTCTTTTTTTTATCAATAAAGGATCTGTTAATTCCACCATCAAATGAGGAGATAGAAAGAATTGCAAAGTTTATGAATCCACACTCTGCACCAGGACCAGATGGTTTCCCTCCTTTCTTCTATCAGAAATATTGGCCCATAGTCAAAGAAGATGTATGCATGCAAGATGGTTAGAAATTTCTTTCACACAACGGAGTTCCCCGTAGAGATTAACTTGACAAACATAATATACATTCCAAAAACCAAACACCCTGAAAAGATTCAACAACATAAACCCGTCAGTGTCATAATGTGATATACAGAGCGATAGCAAAGGGCTTGGTGCTTAGAATGCAACAAAAACTAAACAAACCAATAGCTCCTAACCAAGTTGTATTCATAAAGGAGAGACAAAGTGTGGATAATATCATCATGGTTCAAGAGGTTATGAATAAAATGAAAAATCAGAAGAAAGGTGTAGGTTGGGCCTTCATGAAGATTGACATGTCTAGCACCTATGACAAAATAAAGAGGGATTTTTTGATAGAAATGCTAAAAGGCATGGGCTTCCCTGAGAAATGCATAGTTACACCAAAATTCTCAATAAAAAATCAATAGAACACTAAAAGAGTTTTTTGGGCTACAAAATGGAATGGAATTAGACAAAGGGATCCCCTCTCACCCTACCTATTCATCATTGGAATGCAAGCCCTGTCTAGTCTAATCATGGAAGCTAAAAGCAAGAAGGAACTACATTGCATCGGAATATGCAGAAATGGAACACCTATATCACATTTGCTATTTGCGGATGATTGTGCGAAATTTGAGGAATGGTCAGGGGAGAAAATAAACTTAGCGAAGTCAGGGGTATATTTAGTAAGGGTGTACATAGAAGAAAAAAGAATATTTTAATATCTATTCTAAAGATGAAACTGATGAAATCTCAAGATAAATACTTGGGGGCCAAAATCTATTTCCAAGGAAATAGGAATATGACTCACCAAGATATCTTGGACAGAGTAAATACAAAGTTGGCAACTTGGAAAGCAAAAATGTTATCTCAAGCCAGTAGAATAACTTTAACTCAGTTAGTATTACAAGCCTTACCCATATACACCTTGGCTAATACTATCCTAAAGAAGAAAACAATTACAGAACTGGAGAAAATTCAAAAGAGATTTTGGTGGAAAGGAAACAACACAAAAACAAGCACTCACACTATTCCTTGGAGAACAATATGCAAGCCAAAAAAGGAGGGAGGGTTGGGTTTTAAAAGATTGGAGATGTTTAATAAAGCCCTATTTGCCAAACAGATTTGGTGCTTACTCTCATCAAAGCAAGAATTGTGGGCCTGGGTAATAAGAGAGAAATATATAAAAAATGGCTCCATATTCCAATTAAAAAGGAGACCCAATAATTCAAGATGGTGGAAACAAGTCATTGACGCGTTAGATCAGATAAAAACAATTCTGTTTTGGCAAGCGAAAAATGGTGAGGAAATACACATCCAGGATCCTTGTATCCCATCTCTACCTATAAGATACCTAGAATTTAAGGATAACCCAATGAAGTTTAAATAACATCAAAGTGAAAGACCTATGGGATGAAAATGGACAATGGAACACCAAAATGCTGAGACAAGTTTTTAAAGAAGAGTCCATTAATCATGTCACTCAAATAAGTGGGCCCCCCTCTAACACAACAGACGTACTATCATGGAAAGAATCCAAAAAAGGCAAATACCATGTCAAATCAGGATACAAGTCCTTTAGAGCTTTAGAACCATCAAGTTCTTGTCCAAATATTAAGTGGAATATGCTATGGAAAGCTAAGGTCCCATTTAGATTCCAAATATTCATGTGGAAGGCCTGGTGGATAGATGTGTTCATGGGCCGGGTAGCCTGATGGTCCGGCCTGCACTCCGGTCGGGCTTGGTCATGTAATTAGGCCCGCGGGCCTGTCCTCGGGCCTAACACAGTAAGTCCGACTATGTTACGGGCCAGGCTCGGGATTTGTCAAAAAGCCCAGCCCGACCCAATTCAGCATTATATATTTTATAAAATACATAATATGTATTTTATATATTATATAAAATATATAATTAATATAATATTTATTGAAATATATATTTATAATTTAATATATACATTTTTTTTATTTTTTTCTTTAATAATTTCTCTCTCACTCTCTCTCTCTATTCACCCGCTTCAGCAGTAGTAACAACATGGGCTAAATTTCGGGCTCGGGCCCAGGTCCGGGCTTCGGGCTTTTTATGAGGGCCGGGCTCGGGCTCGAGCCTTAGAAAAATCTATTAATACAGAGTGAAAGCCCGGCCCGGCTCAGCCCATGAACAGGTCTACTGGTGGAAAGGAATAAAAACAAAAGACAAGTTAAACTTTCTATCAGATGCAGAAAAAGGGTGCCCTCTGTGCAGCAAGGAAATAGAATCCTGGAAGCACATTTTCTTAATGTGACTTTGCAAGAGATGTATGGCTCATTGCACAAATTGACATCAATCCAGATGAAATCAAAAACCTCCAATTAGATCAGTTTATTCACAACTGGTTGAATATAAAACTGAAATCACTAGATTCAAAGATAAAAAAATAATACTTTGGGAAGTTTCTTGTTCTATTCAAACTCATATGGGACACCCGAAATGCTCTCATACACCAATAAAGAAAACTTGATCTTGTACAGACTGTACAACAAGCATACTCATACTTGATCCATACAACAGAGCCTCTGTCGGAAATGAGCATTTGCAAGAGACTCGCATAAAAACACTTGAGCATCATATTTATGTGGATGGTTCCTTTGACCCAGCAAGTGGTGCAATAGGTACTGGTTGTCTAATTCTGACCAACACCAACTCTGTGGTGATGATAGATAGCAGAACAGTTTGAGCATCATCAAGTTCTCAAGCTGAATGGTGGGCTGTAGCTGATGGTCTCAAGGCGGCAATCACTCACAAAATCACATATGCTATTTTATTTTCTGATGCACAAGGTGTTGTAAATAGTATCAATTATGGTATGGAAGATGAAGATGCTGGACAGTTTTGTATGCCCTTAGCTTCAATCAGAATGATGTACTTTATGAGTTTATTGTAAATGAATAAAAGTGCATATTTGATTCATGTTCCCTTGGTATGTTTCTGTGTAATACCCTTAAACTAGACACTTAATGAGATTCGTGTTAGTTTAGAATGTTCACAGCCAATGGGTCGGTCTGGGAAGACCTATCCTGATAAAGCTGACACTGATGTGTCACCAAGTCGGTTGGGGTGGCTTGTCTCAGTTGCCAGGGTGAGACCCTAGGCACATGCAGTGTAGGATTGATTGAATCTTTGAACTGGACCAGATTTCCAGTATTGCCCTGGACCTTGGAGATTGATGGGCAAAACTGGAAAGTTACACCCGACCCCTAGACTCGATTATGATACTACACTAGGTATCGAATTGGGCTGTCTTTGATGTACCAATCAGTGAGATCCTTAATGGGGGTCAAAACCTGAGTATGTTGGGACAGTTTGAGAATTCATCTGAGTGGGTGATCATAGTGACAGGATCAGCCCCTTTGTCGGACAAAGGTAATGATCGGGGATGCACTCTCTCTGGTGGAAACCAAGACTGCCGACAACCGATTTCAATCGTTAAGATTTGTTTTGCAAAATATATTTTATATGAGATATAAAAGTATATATATATATTATGGTTTCTAAAATGTTTGCAAAAGGTTTCAATTCCCAGGATCCATATAAGCAGAGAGTGCAACATTGTTCCTTGCAGCCGCGGAAGAGGTCCTCTCTTGTCAGGCAGTGTTTGATCATTATGGGTTGTGAAGTTGAGTGTAAGACCATTGAGGATAATACCTGATGGGCTAATCTTGCATCTGCCCACAGTCCCTAGGTGTTACAACGTGGCGTGGCCCAGGGATCACTTAGTGTAAGTGTTGGGCCCATAGAGCCCATTTGATGGGTTTCAAGGGGTGCACTGTCTATAACAGTGTATTCGGCCAGGCCTTGTAACAAAGGCTGGGCCGAACCCATGTGGTTGATGTGTAGATCAATGCTTGGGTCCCACGCCATACAAGGAAGCACAACTGGGCAGGAGTTAGGAGGGCTAAGTGAGCACATAAGGTTAATGGGCCTAAAGCCCATTTCGAACTGGACTAATTTAATAAGTTAAATATGGGCAAATTCTGAGATGGATCAGCAGATAGGATAGGGTCTTAACCCTATCCACTCAGAGAGTACAGATCTGAATGTGATTCAGATCTGGAAACCTTCTAATAGGATTAGGAGAAGGCTGATCTAATTTGCAGATAAGATAAGGGTTTATCCTTATCACCTAAAGGGATGTCTGATCCATATAATTTGGATTAGAAGCTGATTCTTTAGGGTTACAAAAGAAAGAGGGGGCGGCATCCTTTAGAAGATATACATACTCACATCCTCTTTAGAGCTGAAATCACAGAAAGAAGAATTAATCAACCCTGCAGAATTCTTTCTTGCCGCCTCCCTGTTCTTGTCGCCCAAGTTTGTCAGTTCGATCTCCAGTTGTAGGAAAAGTCAAGATTCGATCTTGGCATCAGTTCTTTGTGAAATGATTGATAAGAAGTTGTGCTCACGTGCCATCCTGTTGTTTCTTGCGAAGGACAGAGTTCTTGGAGAAGAACACTGCTGATTCTGCTCCATCCTACACTGCGACATATTCAGTGGGAGCAGTCTTTGGATCCTTCCTTGGGCGTGAACACCTTCATTGAGAGATAATATTTCCCTGTATTAGGTATACTTCTCTCCTACTCCTTTTGGTTCAGATCTGGTTCAATTTATGGTTCAAGATTGATCATTGAAAGTATGATTTTCTAAATAGGGAATGCGATTTCCTATTGATGGGAGAGAAAAATTGAAATTCGCCCCCTTTTTCCGCAAGATTTGAGCGTCCATATGATGGATCTCTCATCCCTTCAGAAGAGTGGCAAGTGAAGCACATCAAGGAAACTGTTCTGAACCTTAGAAGTCTTTTTTGCTAATATTGTTATTCAATATGCTCCTAGATCTGTGAATATGATTGCCCATGGTCTAGCTTACAAAGCATGTAAAAAAGCTACTAGTGAACTCAATGAGGGCAGCGGCTCATTGAAATGTAAATCTTATCAACATGAGCAATGAATGGTTATCTTTTTAGAAAATAAAAATAATCAAGTTAAGTAATTAAAAAAGTAAACATTAAAAAATTGAAGAGTAATCACTTAATCACAAATGAGTAATGAATAAATGTTGCAAAATTAGCAAAAAAAAAAAAAGTTGCAGAAATCAGGCTCAGAATTTAGAAATCAGTGGAAGGAGGAGGAGAAAGAGAGACTACTTGACTTGTTGGTGGCAGCGGTAATGGTGTTGAAGGTATTGACCAGCGGTGAAGCTGGTGTTAGGTTAGGTTTGAACTAACAGAGAGAGGAGAGATCGATGGAAGAGGGTTTTTTTTCTTTGGTTGGGTTGGGATTCGATTGGACCTAAGAATCTATTTGGCCCAATTTGACGTTTTTTTGTTTTTTGCACCAAAAGTGAAAATGTAAAAAAAAAAACCGGTTTTGGGAGTATATTTGGATCGGGTAGGGGTTGGGTTATGGTTCAACTAGCCAGTTCGATTCGGTTTTTGAAAGGCAAATTTCTTAAATTATCCCTATGTCCTACTATTTTAGTATTGTCTTAAAGTATTTCTACTGTTTCTAACAATTGATTAAATTTTTGTTACGTTCGTTAACCAAGAATTAAAAAGACTATTTTGCTCATTATTCTTTTTTAAATTTTAAAAATGAAACTTTTAACACCTTATTGAAAGTGAGAACCTGCAACTGTCGCAAAACAGTCAAATCTTGTAGAACAGCTGGATCTCACAGAACAATCATCATTGGTCTCAACTGAGAGCCCCGTGTCATTGGTCCACTCGGATCTTGTGGTCACTAGCGATTTGGTTCACTTTAGCGGATTTTTGGATTTTCGACATAACAATCTATGCTCTTCGGTCCTTCCACCATTTCAGAGATGAGACAGGGAGAAGAAAGAGATCCTTGGTTCGGTCCTTTTGCCATGTCAAAGATAAGACAAGGAGAATAAAGAGATTCCTAGTTCGGTCCTTCCACCATTTCAGAGATGAGACAGGGAGAAGAGAGAGATCCTTGGTTCGGTCCTTCCGCCATTTCAAAGATGAGACAGGGAGAAGAAAGAGATCCCTGCTTTGGCTTCTTTAGGCATCTCAGATCATTAAATCTCTCCATAACGGTTCTATTCTTGCCTGTTTTAGGAATCTTCAAGGTTTGAAAACCCTAAATCAAATCGAACCAGTAACATGAGCTTTCTCTTCACAGTGGCGAATCAAACGGGATGTTAGCGGAAAACCACCCTGTTATCTCCCCTTTCTCGGCCATCCATCTATTTCCCACCCCTGTTATTATCTCTACCAGCCACTATCACTACAACCTTCAGTAGTGGCGGTTTTCTTCTTCCTCCTCTCTCTCAATGTCTTCGTTATTCGTCACCATCACCATTGTCATCTTCTCTTCGTTACAACCTTCGACAATTCTCTCCTCAGTTTTGTCAAATATACATATCCAAGGTGAAGAGAAGAAGGAAATCAGATCTACATATCCAAGGAGAAGAAAGGGATCCTTGGTTTGGTGTTTACTAGTCTGTAGTCCTGCAAATGAACTCTTTGCAAAGGTGTTTACCAATTACCAGTACCATTCGGGCGATGATAGTTCCCCCTCTACCATTATCATCGTCATTGTCATCTATTGGTTTTCTCCCAATATTGCTACCATGGGAGGCTGTGGTAATTTCGAGGTTAAGAAGTCCATGTAAGCTCAAAGCTAGAGTCCTGCCCCAATTAGCACTGGTGGAGGCTAGGTCAGTTCATGTGGTGGGAACTTTAATGGCAAATGCTTATTTACAACTTCCCGGAGAAGATGGTGGTTTGAGTAGAGAAGACCGATCTTCATTGGAAAGGGTATTTTGGATATAATTTAAAATTAAATCAAACAAGTAAAGTTATGTGTAAATAGTCTGTGATGGAGACTTAACAGGAAGGAAACTGTACGATAATTGTTAGAACAATAGGGATACTTTAAGGCAATACTGAAACAGTACAGGTATAGTTAGTCAAATTCCTAAACTATAGGGGTAGTTTAAGAAATTTGCCTTTTTTTGAAAAATGAGCTTAGAGTGGTTTTGATTGTTATGTACGTTCTATTACTATCATCAGACAAAGAATGTTTGAGAGATGAAAGCTTTGGATGTGTGTGTGTGTGAGAGAGAGAGAGAGCAAGTTGTTTTTGTGCAATACTAAACAATGAAAAAGGTTATGAAGGAGAGAGCCCATATCTCCTAAATGGTGCTTATTTTTGAAACTGGAATGGGGTTATCGGTTTTTGGAAAATTGGAAACTGAAACCAAACCGAAGCCGAAAGTCTGGCACTCTGGTAGAGGTAGACTGCCGAAAGTCTAAAAGTCTCAAATTTCAAAAAAAAAAAAAAATTGAACCTTAAGGATGAAAGTCTCTCAAACCACAGCTAATAAATCAGTAGGTGACTAGGCGCCGAATAAATTGAAATCTTTTATTCGATTTTCAAAAAATCTAAAAACTAAAAAATATAATATATAATATATAATATATTATATTATTTATATAAATATATATTATTGTATATATCGATCGGTTCGGTTAACTGCCGGTTTTTTTAAATGGTTAACCGAAACCGAGTCAACCGATTCGGTTAACCAATTTTTTGGTTCGGTTTCGATCAGTTAAGTTTTTCGGTTTTTTTTACTCACCCCTAGACAGCTGGTCCCAGTCCAACAAATTCACATGTGATTGTAGTTGATCACCGAAGATCATTAGTCAAATTCTTAAAACATGAAGGGTTCATTTGGCGCATCTTTTTGGGAAGATCTTTTGGTAGCTCTGACATGCAAAAGACACATTAAGCTTTTGCATGAAGATCTGAGCAGCCCAAAGCATGTTTGCCAGATGCACATCTTTCCGTGTCTTTCCGTACGAGAATAAAATGTGAAAGACACGGAAAACTTCATTTGAAGCTTCCCGAAATCAGCCCAAAATGGGCTTCTCGCGTCTTTTCAACGCTCCCTCTTTTGGCGGCTAGATCTTTTGCAAACCAAACGGGGCCGAAATTAATGCTTATGGAACAAGCATTCTCTCTGATACATATTGGAACCAATGGGTAGGGATATGCTCCCAATACTGTCCCAACTAGCCACACAGCACATTGGGAATGAGTCCAGATCTAGGGCTATCAATGGTTTGGGTATGACCCGATGGACTCGAACCGATTGAGCCGGTTCTGGTTTTGGGAACTGAAATTGACAAATCAGTTCTAGGTCTTGATTATTATCGGTTCGGAACTGGTTCCACCTAGTCTCGAACCGATTCAGATCCAACTCGATATATATAATGTATAATGTATTAAATAAAAATATATACTATACATATAATATATATATATATAGAATATTTTATATATAGTAAATGAATATTTATTATAATTGGGTCTATCGGGTCAGGCCCGATTGTCCTAAGAATCTATTGATTCAGTTTTGGATCCAAAAATCACATACCTTATCTGACCCAATTTTGGGAGTCCAAGAACACGGACCCAAATTCTCGAACTCGACCCATTGACAACCCTATCTGGGTCTATTCATCATAGAATGCTCCTCTCACCAACCTTACAATGCTTCTTGACCCCCCTTCGTTTGTAACAGTGCAGCTTACCTGGGTATTTACCCATGTTCTTTTGATGTTTAGAATTCCCATGTAAATAATACAATGACATTTCTATTCATCAAAAATAACTATTAAAATGAGCCATCAGGTTTTGTAAAAATTTCTTCAAACTGGAAAGTTAGTAATGCATCTAAGAGATGATGGTATAACTTTGTTGTAGACCCATTGCTTAATACAAAAAAAAAAAAACAGAGAAAAATTTATCAATGGAAAAGAAGGAGTACTTAGTCACACATCCAAAACATCTCCCGTACATGATGTTCCCAATTTATTGAAACATCTCCCTTGTCATCATTCATGCTCGGATAGAGTGCGTTTAGACTTGAAGGGATTTTTTCTTCGCGTCCATTAAAATTTTGACACGTCAATTTGTTCTCATTTGCCCATCACCTCAACCGATTGAAACTTTATGATTGTTAACAGTATTTTTAAATAAAAAAATTAATTTTATAAATTTTTTGTAAACAGAACCGATAGCTCCATCGCAACCGGCTCAACGGTACTCTTCTCTCCCTCACCAATCGCTCCAATCTCAGGCTCCTCTACCTCGCCGGAAACGACTTCTCCGACGATGTCCCAGCCGATATTGGCTCCCTCAAGCGTCTCCTCCGGCTAGACCTTTCCGACAACAATCTCTGGGGTCCCATCCCCAGGCAGATCCTCAACTTAACTCGTCTCCTCACGATTGGAATGCAGAATAATGTGCTTGTTGCAGCTTCCAGATCTCTCCGCAGTGCTGCCGGAGCTCAGAGAGCTAAACTTAACTAACAACGAGTTCTACGGGAGGGTGCCATTCGGTCTGCTGAAGAAATTCGGATCGCGAAGCATCACAAGAAATGGAGGGCTGTGCGAGCCGAGCCCGTTACCGGTTTGTTTGTTCCTGGATGCCCCTCGACAGTTGCGTCAGCGCAGACCGTAGTGTCGTCGAACCCCAGCTCATTGCCTACTAGTACTGTTGCAGGTCCGGCAGGGAAGGAAGAGGAGTCCTGGAAGGGACTTAGTATCGGTTCCACCGTCGCCATTGTGGTTGCGTATTCTGTGGTGGTTTTACTAGTGGTCACGTCGTTTGCTGTTGCTTACTACTGTGGAGGAAATTCAGGAGACAATGGTTCCAACTCCAGTTCAAAAGGCAGGAGAAGCAGCAGTGGTAATTCAGGTGACAACAAGATGTAGCTAAATAATGTGCGTGGTCGTGGAGGAGGAGACAGCGATAGTACCACCACGACAAACTAGAGCAAGCTTGTGTTCTTCGATAGGAGGAAGCAGTTTGAGCTGGAGGACCTGCTCCGGACAACGGGAAAAGGAAGTTTAGGAACAGTCTACAAGGCTGTGCTGGAAGATGGGTGCACGGTTGCGGTGAAGAGGCTCAAGGACGCCAACCCATGTGCGAGGAAGGAATTCGAACAGTATACGGATTTGATTGGGAAGCTCAGACATCCTAACCTGGTTCATTTCAGAGCTTATTACTAATTTGCTACGCCAAGGAGGAGAAGCTCCTTGTCTACAATTACCTTTCCAATGGAAGCTTGCATTCTGTTCTCCATGATAATTATTTCTCACTGTTACCGTCTTTATTCAATAAAGCTGAACATGAATTAACTTTTGGCTTGATTTGAATAAGAGAATCGAAGACCAGGGAGGATACCTCTGGACTGGACGACGAGGATTAGCTTGCTTGCATTCTCTTCTCCATGATAATTATTTCTCACTGTTACCGTCTTTATTCAATAAAACTGAACATGAATTAACTTTTGGCTTGATTTGAATCAGAGAATCGAAGACCAGGGAGGATACCTCTGGACTGGACGACGAGGATTAGCTTGGTGTTAGGAGCTGCTCGTGGGCTTGCTCGGATTCAAGAGGAGTACAGTAGGTTGAAGATGCTCACCATGGAACTATCGGTTCTGTTTACAAAAAAATTATAAAATTAATTTTTTTATTTAAAATATTATTAGCGATCGTAAAATTATAGTCGGTTGCAGGTGATGGGCAGATGTCAAAATTTTAATGGTCCAAAGGCACTAAATCCGGACTGTCATGCCAGGTAGATGTCCCAATATAACAGGTTGGGAGGTTGGTGAGGCAGCTGCTCCGAACTGAAAACCAATGGGCTTAGATATGACATTTGATTTGAGACGTAGTAGTCATCCATGTTAAAAGAATCCCACAACAATGAATTAATTAATTAGTACACATACCAGATTGGACAACACTAACAAGAATAATACTTCAACTAAGCTAATAATACCAGAAAACCAAGCAAAAGCCCAGCTCTTTCAACTTGAAATTAAACGACTGTCATATGTATTCTGCTTTTTCTCATCAAATAGTTCATACAATCATCAAAAGCCGGCAAAAGCAAAGAAAAACCACAAAAGGGAAGAAGCAGCTAAGTTATTAATGTTTAAAGAGATCAGCTTATTGATTCAGCTGGCAGCAGCTAGCTTTACTAAAGCCAGATAGCACCTGCCTCCTTGAGCAGTGGTATAAGCGATCCATTAATGTGGAGGGCCATTACCTTCTGGGTTGAGCCTATGAACTTACCCCCTATGAACACTGCTGGCACGGCAGGATTGCACCCTAGCTTCAACAGCGCCATCTCCATTTCTCTTCCTCTGTACTCCTCGTCAAGCTCGTGAATTGCAGGGTTCACCCCGAGTTCATAGAAGAATCTCTTGATGACATGAGACATGCAGCATGAGCTCTTACTGAAAACCACTGCAGCGCTCTGGGACGCCAGCTTTGTTACCCTATCCATTCCTTTCCCACAGTTAAAAAGCCGATGAAAGCACAAAACCCAAATGGGGAGCTGATGCGAGTGAAGAAATGTGTTGGACAAGACTCAAGAGAAGCTTCTGAAGAGGCTTTGCTGTGTGCTGTGTGCTGTGTGCTGTGTGATGGGCTTGCCTCTTGGGGGGGCTTTATACAGGCAGGTGAGGGGTGGTGGATTACTTTTGTTTAATTCAAAAAAAAAAAAAGAAAAATTAAAAAGCTTCTTTTGAGGATACCTCAATTGCCCCCTTATCATTTGCTTGACAGGGACCTTGCTTCATTATACTACTTTGCTATACACCAAATTAATCACAAATTTACACTTGGAGAAACCAGGCTCCGGGAAAATGGAATCCATGAGACAGAGAACTATAATTAGGGCTGTAAATCAGAACCGAACCGAATCAAACCAAACCGATCTAATTATATAGGGTCCGGCTGGGTTTACACTACTTGTCCCGATTATAATTGGGTCGAAATTGGTTTAACCAACTATACATGCATTGATATCTTCCCCATGATATATTTGTAATATTATCATGTTATGATGTGCAGATGCATCTTCATTTTAATATAAAAACTAGGTTTATTGTCAAATTACTGGTTAAAAGTATAACTGCTAATCAGAATCGGGTCTTATCAGATCAGGCCCGAGTCTCACTGGCTGACCCTTCGTGGTCTGATTCGGAACTGGTTCTTCTGCACATTTCCTTGTTGGGTTGGGATCCAGTCTACCCTGGCCCAGACCAAACCTGACCACTGACAGCACTAACCACACAACTTCAGTCAGGGGTCCGGTTTCTGGGTCAAACGGTCTGACTGTTTGAACCAGACAGACGGCCTGTTCTGACAAAAAATTAAAATTGATCAAAACTGTCGGACGGTTCAAACGCCCAGATTAGCGGTTTATTGATCAAATCAATGGTTTTTTTTTTGGTGAAATAACGGTTTTGGGGTAAAAATGGAACCGGTCATCTAACCAGTTCCCAGTTTTTCTGGTCCGACCATCCGGTTTTGAAAACCATGAAAAAAAGTGTTGATCCCTTTTACTCAGTTGGAAAGAGTATAAATACAAATACATACAAAATATAAGGTTTTGTATTCTACAAATTTATATTTATACTCCTTCCAAACTCGTTAGACCAAAGGGATCAGTTTATCTCCCTGAAAAATCCGGTTCAATGAGTTATTAATCCGACTGCGTCATGATGTATATAAAATAATTTACTCCAAATTAAGAAATGTATTTTGAATAGGTCCGGTCCAATATACCCCAAAGCTGAATCTTTCCTTGATTTATATATCAAAAAAAGAAAAATAAAAATCTCATCTGGGATTTAACATTTCATTAATAAACAAAATTATTCTGAGTCAACTTTTCCGTCCATGTCTTTTCTTCCTTTTTTTTTATCCATTTTATCTGATAGGATCTGCTGATGCGGAGAAAGAACATAGAGTTTATCCAATACAGATTCACTTTTTTCTATCTTCATATTCTCATCAAATTCATAAAGAAAAAGATCTCATGAAGACAGACAGGAGAAATCATCTTTACCAAAAACAAAATAAATTGTAGAAAGAAATTGCAAGAGATAACAAATTCAACAATTTCTAGTCCAATGAAGAAGAAAAGAAATATGTTAAATTGCTGGTTGTTTCCATTATAAAAATTCTATATAAAATTGCAGATAAAGTATTGAACGGTTTGAAAGCTTTGCAGAAGAAAGGTGTTTAGTTTGTCCCCACAGGTCTATTTTGATTGCAATAGCTACTTATCCTTCTTATGCCCTATTTTTCTTGTCAATGGGTGGAATCTTAGCCGTGAATGGACCCTCCTTACTTGTGTTTGTTCAGTGATTATGTCAGAATTCTAAGAATCTTTCAGATATGTATATACACTTAGGCCGGGTTAACCCCAATTCCAACACAAAAAGTGTTGGGTTGGATTGGATTGGATTGAAGTTCAAGTTATGATTGAAAAATATGAATTCAATTTAACTTCTAATTAAACTAGGGTATTCAATTTAACTTCTAATTAATTATGTATGTGTGTATGCGTATATATATATACCTACAATGAGGGTCAAGCCATGGCTGCTTGTTCTGGTCCTTGTAATGCTACCTCCTGATGCATGCTGAAGTTTGGGGCATCCTGAAAGGCATAGACTTAGCCAAGGCCAATGGTGCATGCAAATTTAAACCGAAATACATAAATGCCCCGGTTCAACGTTTATATCACTAACAAACGTAGACTAAGTATGGTAAGGAGCAAAACATATTTGGGTCAAATCTCACCATCACTAAGGTTGGGGGGATATGGGCATGGGGATGGGCTACCCTCGGTTTTTGTAGCTTCATGAAACAAAAAAAAAAAAAGAAATAAACAGAGATAATGGGCTACCCTCGGTTTTTGTAGCTTCATGAAACAAAAAAAAAAAAGAAATAAACAGAGATAAGGAGCAAAATGATGTGGTCCCTATTTTATATGAGAGATTATTAAAAGAGGGGGAAGTGGTGTAAATTTTGCGTCAATTTTTAAGGTTGCATTTGATAAGCATGCAAATGTAAAACAAAAGTGAATTTGCACTCTAGTTTGGTTTTGTAGGTGCCCAATAAGAAGGCGTTTTTGTACTAAAAATGAAAGTAAATTTGTTTTTTACACCTTTTTTTTTTGCATTAAGTAAATGGGATCAACTTGGTGACAGTCTTAGATTTGCATTTACACCCATCACAACCAAACAAGACACTTTTAAAATTTTCAATGTAAAATCAAACCATCTTTGCACCTTTATTCATTGACCAAATTTGCATTTACATAAATATGTATGTTGTTTCTTTCAGAAACAAACATAGGCTAAGACACAAAATATGCATTAGAGTGCAAATGAGACAAAAAATGAAAATTTTATATTAAATAAAGAGTCAAATAATAATAGTAACAGCCTTTATCTTTTCTTTGATGAGTGGCGACTCTATCTATTCGACCTTGAAGTGAGCTGCCAGGAAATCTTCCCTAACTATTCAGCCAATAATTGCAGATCAGGTCTGATGTTCAACAGAAATATCAAAAATTATATAAAAGCACTTTTAGCATTGAAAAAACACTTTTATAAAAATACTTTATTGAAAGTACTTTGGAAAAGTGCTTTTGTAAAAGTACTTTTCGAAAAGTACTTCCATAGATTTTATAAAAGTATTTTTTGTAAAAGTGCTTTTATAAAAGTACTTTCATAAAAGTTTTTTGTAAAAGTGATTTCGTGTAAAAGTGCTTTCATAAAAGTATTTTTTGTAAAAGTGCTTTTATAAAACTACTTCTATAAAAGTGATTTCATAAAAGTACTTTTGTAAAAGTATTTTTATAAAAGTACTTTCGGAAAAATACTTTTCATAAAAGTGCTTAAAAGCAATTTTATAAAAGTGCTGTTATAAAAATGTTTTCGTAAAAGTACTTTCATAAAAGTGATTTTATGCTATTTGCAGCTTTGATTGATTTCAAATTGGACAAGGCTTTGGCCTCATGATCAGATTATTGGAAATTTGGTTCAAGTCTAATTCAAACCAATAAGAATATGGACCAATTTCTTTTGGACTGACCCAATCCAATAATTACAATAAACCGTCCAAATCCGATTTAATAAGGTTTTGATCGGATTGGATCCAAACCAAAATCAGTCGATTGACACCCTTAACTGAGGGCATACATTGTTCAACATAAGGGGATTTATTCTAAAGTTTCAATAAGAATGCTAGAGGTTGTTCTGGGCCATAGAAGGAGCAATGTTCAAAGGACTATTGCTGAGTGTGATATACTCAAGTTGTAGGATGAAAAAGGACTAATAAAAAAGAAGGATTATGGGGAAGGATAAAAATAATAGCAATGGGAAGTGTTAAAAGAACATGCCTTTGAAGGGTTAAAAGAACCAAAGATTGGTTCACTTCACAAAGATTTTTTCTAGTTTAAGAGCAGGCCTTTGTGAGGCAATTCACTAGTGTTTCCTCTTTGACTGATTAGACAAGAGCTGTAAGTAAGTACTGAGTGCATTAAAGGGTTATGAGTGTCAAGGTATTAACTTGATTTAGAAACCCTTAAATCGTGTTATGTCATTGATAGATTCTTAGATAAATTCTGAGGATGTAGTAGGGGGTGTTGGATCTCAAAGGATGAAGTTCATAATATGACTTGTTGCCGATGTCTCAGAAGCATCAGAAAAACATCAGAATTTAGCATACATGAATGAATGAATCTGTATACTTCAAGTAATTCAGATCTCTTACAAGTAACAACTCTGTTCATATAGAATCCAGTCTCACATGGGAATATCTCCCATCATGTATGTTAAATTCAGGGGGAGTTGTTCCCAATATGTGGCTGTAGCAATACAGGTAAGTCTCTTGCTTGAAAAAAAAAAGAGTTGAATAGATTTTAGTTCACAATAAAAATATATATCATTAATATGACTTGTAATTAAGGGAATACAAATTAGAAAAATTGATAAATTTCAAATGAATTCTAGAAAAGTTTTTTACAAACTTTCTCAACCCATATCTGTATTTGATAAATTTCAAATCAATTCCGAAAAAGTTCTTACAAAATTTCTCAACCTTATTTCATAAGCAAATAATTCTATAACTGGGTATTTAAAGAAATAATTTTTAGAAATAAATTCTATACTTCATAAGCAAAAAACTTGGTATTTTAAGACAAATATGTGTGTTTCATTGTGGTCACAGTCACATAAACTGTGGCCATTTTTTGTAGAAGAAGAAGAAGAAGCTTTGAGGTATGGGAAGAGAAATATGCTTTGAGGCCCATCTTTGTCTCGAAGAAGAAGAAGAATATACCTTTGATGCTTGTTCATTGATGGTTAGCGTTTGGCATGCGGGTGCTATTTCAACCCTAAAAAATTGAATAATACTATGAGAACGAAGAAGATTGGTCGAAAGAAAAGGAGGGACGACCATGAATATACCTAGAGCAGTCGTTTTGAGAAGGTAGGCGACGATAGTCTTCCGATGCTATCTCTAAGAATGCAGACAATGATGGTGTTTAGAATGCAGGCGGCGATAGAATGCAGAAATGAGATAATGGGCAAATTGCGGCATTTCAAAATTTGTTAAGGGGTATTTTTTACTTTATGGTATCTCTGAAACGTGTCTGAACGCGTTAAGAGAATGGGCCACACGCTTATGATTTCAGATTTGAAAAATCAATTTAAATCTGTTTTCAAACACTCCCTTAGTTTGAAGTCTGAATTGGCCCTTCAATTTATAAAAGGACAAAATTTGTTTTTTCACAAAGTTCAAAAGTTGTTAGAGCTAAAGATCCATTTATTAAAATTATTTAATATCCATAATACTAATTCAATTTGAATTCAAATATAAATGAATTGATTTGAGATCCACCTATACATATGATCTAGTTGAATCTATTTGCAGCCTTACCAAAAACCATCTAAATTAGAAGCAAATATGGGTCAGGCTTAGCTTAGCACTTTGTGATGATAAGTTCTAGGACTGTGACTTTTAGGTTTCATTTGTTTACAATGCAAATGCCGGTTCGATACACAATTCAATATATGCACTTTGGTTCAATTTTGCAAGCATCGGATAAAAATATATTTAATGAGAGCAAAGTATTACAACAAAAAACCATTCCAGAGAGTACAAAATGTATCAATATTAAACTAAACCAACTCTGCATTTTCATGAACCAACATATTTATATTTGTATACTTCTTAATATACTTTTGTTTACACTACAAACAAACACAGCCTTAATATGAGTATACTTATTCATATAAATTATATTTTATATTATATGTCATATAATATATGTATTATATGGACTTATGTCTAAACAAAGATCGTAGGCCCAAGCCTAAAAATTCCTGGCCGGGCTAAAAATGTGATCACCAGTTAATTCTAAACTAACCAGTTCTGAGTCTTCTGAGTTCTATATTCTCCGGTTTTGTGTTGGCGTTGTATACATTTGGTTTTGTTTATGTTTTTTCATTCAATATTTATATTTTATTAATTTGTAAAATCGAGAAAGATAATAATTACAATTACTGGCGCCACATTAGCTTAACATGAAAACTTTAAAAAATAACTTTATGCACAAAAACTGAAGACCAAAAGAGGAGAACTGCCGAAGTGGCGCCTACGTGGCAGGGTTTATTGAATAAACGCCACGGAACCAAACACCCTGTAAAATATATACATGACAGACCCGATAAACACATGACATTTTCACAGAAAGCCCTGATTAAACCCTAGCGAGTAGAAGGAACTCACTTGGCTTCAGACTTTCAGCAGGCTAAGCTTCCACTGAGAGAGAAGATGGCACCTCGGCGATTTGTGACCCATATTTACAGAAATGCCGTCCTCTTGTCCTCGTCCCGACCTCAGCTTCATTGCCGTTTTTCACTCTCACAGACCCGTTCCATCTTCTCCACGTCCCAACTGGATGGATCTTGGATGGACAAGATCAAAGGGGTTTTCACCGGCCAGAAGACCACACCTGAATCTCAGGTCACCTCCGAATCCTTCACTCTCCTTAGTAAGTGCTCAATCGTCCCCTTGGCAATTAAGTTCTGCTAACTTAGCAATTCTGGAAAAAGAAATTCTCTTGAATTTGTTCAAGCCCTTCATTTGATTGAAATATGTGATTTTAAAAGGAAAAAAAAAACATAATATTGGTTAACATTCGTTCGTTTTTGGTTTGAATTATGAGTTTTAAGGGTTCGCCGATGAGCTGAAGACTGCGAGAAAAGCAGGGTCGTTCAAGAATTTTATAGTGGGTCGAAGCAGCGAAGCAACATTTGCTGATTCATTTGAGAAGCAGGAAGCCATTATTCGATATCTCGGAGGGTTTGATCCTACAGGAGAGGTTAGTCCTATCTCATCCTGTGTTCTAAGAAGTTTTTATCTACTCCAGAAATTGAGTTGCTGTAAGATAGTAAAACGTATCGGATGAGGTTAGCGAGCTATTCTTCGTTTGCTACTCATCGATTAGTTGCTGTGTTGACGTGTTGTTGAAATTGAAATACCACTATTGTGGGTATTACAATTTATCCGTCGTCCTTCCTTTTAATCAATACAAACGGAAGTTTAGAGGACCCACCATACCAGAGAAGTGAAATTAGTGTTTTTGTGATTGGATGGGCTTGACACATTCTGCGTTTGCCATAAACGGGAACAGCTACGTGCAATTAAAGATAAGTCTTTTGATCTGATTGAAGAGGATGAAAATAGAGGATAAAGGCTGGAGATCATTGAGAGGAAGTAAGGATGTCGGAAAGCTCTTTTCTTTTGGTTCTGAATCTGCTGCACTTATGCTGCTCTGGATAAGTGCAGCAAATCCCGATTCATGAAGTAATCCACTTATCCCTCAGTAAGTTTAAGGTATTGGGGGTAATAAATGGTGTGTGAGTGTAGAGTGCCTGTAATCAAAGATAAGTCTTTTGATCTGATTGAAGAAGACAAAAATAGAGTATACAGGAAGGAAATCATTGATAGCAACTGAGGGTTTACAGAATATGCTTTTCCTTTGGGGGATCTCTGTTGTATGAGAGGTAAGGAATTTAAGGCTGTTTCTATAGCTTAATACAGTACCTGCCCAGACCTCTCTCCATCTTGGACGATGTTGCTTTTTTCACAGCTATGGTAGAATTGTTTTAAGACATAACAATGTCCTTTACAGAGAATTGGAAGGAAGGCAACGGTTCTTATTTACAAGCTAAGGTTTTCCAAAGCGAGTAGGTTAACACTCTGAACGTGGGTATATCAATCATAAAAGGGGGGAATGAGACTTTGATACCGGATAGAAGTGTCACATGATGTATATTTTAGGTGGGTTGGGGTAGGGATCCCAATTGAGTTGGTCCTTCCCTTTTCTCCATCTTGCCTGTAATTAAAGCCTTCATATATGCTTGCATGCGTACACACCAAAAAAATTAAAAGATTCATATTTAGTCTGGAGTTACTTGATAGTTTGATCTTTGACTCTGGATTATGTCTTCACAGCAAAGAGTGCATAGATTATTCAGTAATTATGATTAATGATCATATTATTATATCAAACTGTTATCATTTGGTTGGGCTACAAATCTGATGAAGGTCTCATTTCTTGATTAATTGCTTCTAGAATCTCCAAAGCAGTCAGAAGCAAGAGGCAGCCAAGCATTGTAATTGCACAATTGCTGAGGTTGAGAGTGCATTGGCAAAGTTTACATGGGCAAAGGAAGCACAGAAAAAGATAGAAAAGCTAAAGGCAGAAGGAAAACCAATGCCAAAGAGCTTGGCCGAGGTATTACTTCCTGTTCTAGTTTGTTTTTTATTTCATTACTCACCAACAAAAAAAATCATTAAAAAAAATAAAAGAGAAGTTCCTTACTTTCCACAATGAGCTTATACAGTCTCTAAGTTTGTGGATAGTCTGATTATTTTATATAGATGATAGTTACTGTCCTTGAAAAGAATAAACCATGCAGTGCCATTGCTGTGACAAAAAGCCTTGCATGGATGGGTCCCACCAAGGAAATCTTTCTAATTTAAAAATTTGACACATACAACCTGGTGAGATACCGCTCACCTCGGAAGCCCCTTCGAGGGTGGCTTAACCTCCTGAAACAGAAAGTGGAGAGGAAGAAGAGAAGGGAAGGTAGGAAAAGAGGGATTCAGTGAGAGAGAAACAGGGGATATTCATTTCTTCTTTTCATTGTAAGAGTATGGCCTTATATAGCTGGCCTACAGGTGTAATCATAGAGGGAATATCCTCTGATTGGCAGGATAACTAACTCTGGGAAATATCATGGAGGGAATATCTTCTGTCGGCAGAATCACCCTCTCTGTGTGTAACTAATTCTGAGGCTCTGTCGCCTGTCCCTGAGGCTCTGTCACCTGTCCTTTCTGCCTCCTTGAGTACTGCTGATGGGTAGTGGCCTGCTCCACTCCCTTTGTTGGGTTCGGGGAAGGTATTTGGGTCCCAACACAACCATACCTGTTCTATGTATGTCAACTGGATATTCTACCTCCTTTTGCAGTTTAAGGATACAATTATCATCATTTGAACATGGTGCTTGCTGGTCTGGGGGGTACATTAGGAGATTTGAGACATACTATTGATGGATGGTGAAAATAGCATGTACTAGATCCGTTTTACTTTCTATTTGACTATTGATCAATAGATTCTAAGTACTACCTATATGACTAAATGGTTTATATCTACCCTGTTTATATTTTAAACAATATGATGAACTAGAGGGTGTTTTACAACATGAATGCTTTTGTTTTCGTTTGTTTTTTAAATTGCGATGTCAGCAAAAAAATTGAAACACGTTCTTGAACAGTGTTTCTGTTTTCAGAAGCAAAAAACAAGTTGGTTTTGTTTCAACAAAACAATTCATGTTTTTGAAGCCATCAAAATAGTGATTTTTAGAACAAAAACAAAATTTGGAGTGCAGATATTATATGGTTTATGAAAAATGATATCAAATTGCCAGATGAAAACATGTTCTTTAAACGAAATTCAAGAATACGTTTTTGGTTTCATTTTTGGAAACAGAAAGAACATATACAATCAAGAACGTGTTTTCTGTTTTTTGATTTTTTGTTTAAGAGCCAATTTGTTTTCAAGCTAGATGGTTTCAATTTGTTTTTGGAACTCACAAGAAAAAAAAAAAACAATTCACATTGACAACCCACCTTACTTGGGCCCTATTTGTTCGTTCAAAGGCTTTACTTGGGCCCAATTTGTTTCAGCTTTCTTGTTTTCCTTAAATATTTAATAGTATATCCAGCTAAATACATGTATGCATGCATGCCCAAGATCCCAGTTTGTTAGGACCAGCATTGCATAAAAGGATTTTACTTAACAAAGAGTGCCTCTCCCTCTGAAATTATCTATAACAATAGACAAAACTAGGAGGGACATTACAATTTCTTTTGGTTGTCTTATCAGAGTTTTATCTATTAGGCAAGAAGTCTGGAGCCATATTAGCTTTCGCTGTAGGTCGGAGAGATACTTTACATAGATATTTTTTTCTCAGATATGGATCATATGTACTGAGGATGAGAGTCCTCTCCCAGTCAGGTTGTTTGTTACAGTGCTTACCCACCCAAATAACCCTATAATCCAACTTGGCTAGAAATACTAATACCTTCATTAGCATCCATACATTCTGTAGTATAATGAACACTGATCTTACATGCCTTTGGCAGTAGCTCTTATTCTCTTAATGCTTTCCCTGATCTTACCTTTCTTCTTGGTGGATATCTAAGCACATGTTTCTTGTCATGTGAATAATGGTATAGATGTGTGAGCTAATCTCATCAATCACAACTGTGGTTTTTGAATGGGTTCAAATGGATTTGGCTTTTGAGCTTCAAATATAGCATCTATAGCTGACTTAGGATTCTAGTAATCTACTTTAAGCCAATGAGTGTACTCTTAGCTTGCTAGTTGTAAGTATGGTGAAAACTTTATTTGACCTGGAGATGAACTTTTTTGCTTAGTTTCTGGACATTCATCTCAAGCAAATAAAGTTGCCGAAAACATGCTACATTATATTTAAAATTTAACTATATCTGTTGGTTATTTTTCTCTCAAAATCCTTTCTTATAATGACAGAACTGTGAGAGAGTGTGAGTTCATTCTTAACATGTTTGAAATATCATGTACTATAGGTGCAAAAGCTGATGGGATCAACACCATTGGATCTTGCCAGGTCTAATTTGGCAAAGAGTGGGCAAATAAGTAGGAATGCACTCTGCCCTTGTGGTTCTAAGAAGAGATACAAAAGGTACTGTTGCCTTGCTAACTTCTAGATCTAGTTTCTTTATATTCTCTACTCAGAAGTATGAATTACATGTGAAAGGGGATCTAATTAGATTACATAAGGACAGCATACCAGTATGAATGACATGTGAAAAAAAAATGAGTTTCAAATTTGGCACATGCTCTGCTATTTAGGTTGTCTTCATCTACTTGCAAGGATTTTCAAGAATCAAAGCAGCTCCACAGATACAGTATTTCAAAAAAAAAATATTGGGAAAAATGGTTTCTGGCTTGCTATAAACAATTTGTTTGAAGATAGAATTTACAGATCTCTCTCTCTCTCTCTCTCTCTCTCTCTCTCTTGTGTGTGTGTGTGCGTGCGTATGGTAATCCTTTTGTGAAGCAGAGTTTGGGGGATATAGGGCTCCATGGGCAGTTTTTTTGTAAAATCTGTGTACAGCAACTTGTACTTTTTTTTTGGTTTTTATCAATGATACTGTACTTTATCTTCTCTCTCAAAAACAAATTACAATTATCCTTTAATGTTCCCCTTTATCATGTGTGCTTATCTTCCTGACCTTTATGCTTACTGGGAGTTACCAACAAAAGCTATTAGTGATGTTTCTGGGCCTGCAAATTTTGAACATATGGTTCTTTTAGCTGTTGGTTACCTTAAGCCTAAATCAGTATTTGTTGGTCCAAGGGTCAAGTTATTTTCCTCGGATCAATTTGTGTCATATTATACTTCTGATTGTCCTAACCATACCATCCTTTTCAAGGTGAGAGATGTGTACAATATATAGATAGACACATGGTAATATGGCTCTGTATTCGAGTCAACAGTAGGCACTGTTCCATGGTGTCCTATCTGCCGCTTGGGACCTATATCAACTTGCCAGTCGAAGATTGCTTGAAACTAACCATTGTTTCCTGCCACAACACCTGGCCATATTCGAGAGAGAGAGAGAGAGAGAGAGAGTCTGTAGATACAAGAATAGTGTTTACCTATTAGTCCTAGGTACAGTCTTCTCCCTAAATAATGTTCAGTTGGAAGTAGGATCTCGGGATGCTGCAAACTTTTGCCTTAAACAATTCTAAACTCTTTTATGACTTTTTCAGCCTATTTGGTTCTGGTGATGAAATCCATTGTTTTTCTTAGTTTTTTGCATTCTCTCTTTAACAGTTGAATATTTTCTTCAAGCAACTGCTACCAAATTCTTTTTTTTTTAGTCTCATAGAATGATGTTATTTAAACCTTAAACATGAAAAAGAGGAAAGAA
The DNA here is from genome assembly GCF_055504915.1 of Nelumbo nucifera. Classification (NCBI taxonomy): domain Eukaryota; kingdom Viridiplantae; phylum Streptophyta; class Magnoliopsida; order Proteales; family Nelumbonaceae; genus Nelumbo; species Nelumbo nucifera. The sequence continues at coordinate 100,140,633 of NC_142651.1, forward strand.
TGAAAAAAGAAAAATGAGGAGGAAAAAAAGAAAGAAAGGCACCTTTCTTGAAGTTACTGTAACTGATTAAAGGACAACTTGCCTTGTATGATATGATAGCTAAAAATAATTTATAATAGCTTGTTGGTGTTTGGTTGTGTTCTATCCACAATTTTTCATTAACGACTGACTTAGATTCCCCCTTTTGGATTTGTAGGTGCTGTGGGAAGGATTCAAGTTGAACATAATTTGCTGATTTAAAAGACATTCTATTTGGGCTAATGGTCTCTCTAACAATTTGCTATGAGAACGATTGAAGATATTCTTGGAAGCACTATCAGTGGGAAGAAAAATAAAAGAGATGGATTGCAACAATTAGGTTCCATTCCATGTGAAAGAACCAGATGGTCTCTCTTGTAGTCCTAGTGGGACTGCCCAGCATGACGGCGCCTGCGCTGGGAAAAGAAAAGAGACCAAAGAAGGGTAGTAGAGCTTGCCATTTCTCTTATATTCAAACTACTGTTAAAGAAAAGCATCAAGAGGATGTTTCTTTTTGGCATCTCAGTTTTGATTAAAAATGTTTCTGAAAGCTGACTTCAATTTTCATAGATAGCTGATTGATAGACATCTTCAATATGGCCGCATAATGATGAAACAAAATGCTTTACTGTTTCTGTAATATTATGGTTCCTGTAATGAGATCCAGTGTCCTGCAAAGTGGGGAAGTGAGATCAGAAGCGCCCGTCTTGTAAGTTATATACACCACAGTAATCAATACAAGAACGAATGGTTGTCATCTCTCTGATTGATAAATCTCAACCCAAAGCCCCATCTTATCAGCTTGCCTTCATGGTCACCAGATGAGCTGTTTTCTTTGGACGATCTTGGGTGGCTACAGCCTATAGGGTGGGTCGAAATGGTGTGGAGATGAGAAATGTGCCATTAAGACTTTCCCCTCTAATAGCAGCCTGACCATTGAGACCTTATGAATTCTAGGAATGAAACTGATTCGATCTGATCGGTTTACCTAGAAATGAAACTGAAATCGACCCAGTACTAAGTAAAACCGACTTGGTCGATTTGAATCGGTTTGGATCAGTTTTGTGAATGATTCTCTCGGTGTGAACGGTAAAGGAATCAAGTCTAAGAAAGCAAAGGCTGGATGCTTGGAAATTAAAAATGATTTGATGGATTAAAACTGATATATAATATATCTAAGTCTGTTCAGTTTCGGTTTTCACATCGGTTTATGTTTTTTGTAACCTGAAGCCGACTGGTGCTGAAGAAAAACCGGCCAACTCGGGTTGGTCAGTTTGGGTCTTGTTATGAACAGCCCTAGCTGGTAGATGATATTACAAGAAAGACCTTATGAACAGGGCATGTTATAGATCCTGCTACCAGTACAAGAGATGGATATACAGAGTTGTCTGTGTTTACCATGGAAGGGACCAATGGAACAACACTTTCTGTGTATTCTGTTCTTGGTCCAGCAAGAAAGTTTGTCCATCATTAATGTTGACCCTTCTTGCAGGAATTAGTTCACATGGCCAAAGAGGTCACAACCTGTTGCATATGCTCCATACCCTTGCACCCAGTTCCACAAGTATCTCAGAGAAGATAGTCGCATTACAGCTAGAGCAAGTGCACGTTCACTGAAGCAACAGACCCTCACTTAAAGTTTCTGTAAGCTAGGACAGCCTCTTGAGAACTCCAGAAGCCCATCATCTAATTCTCCCACATATCCCAGAAGCATGCACCTCACATTCTGGCTGTACTGCCCTATATAAGGGAGACCCACATCAGTCAAGCCCCTTGGTCGTAGATAAAGGGCAATAACCTCCTAAGCTTCTCACAACCCCTCAACAGAGCTCGGACCCCCCGTTGTCAAGTGGCAAGTCTGTTATCTTTTCTTCACTGTCAAGAAAAACTAATCGGAAATTACAGAGATTTTTTTTTTTGCAAAAAGTTCCAATAGATTCCAAAGAAGGATTGGTTATGTCAGATACATGGACAGCCAGGTAATTGCAGCTCAGTGCAGCCTTGTGCCAGAGAAGATAATCCTCCTTGTGAAACTAGGCCTTGTTCATCCTCCATTTCCTAATCATCTGCACCTCTCTCAATTCTCAATTCTAAGCCTCTTTAATTTTTTTTTTTTTTACAATTCTGAGCAACAACTTCTAGCCCTCTATCTCAAAGGTTTCTAAATTGGGGCATCGTTGAATCATTGCTCAGAGGTGTGCCCATCAAGAAGCTTGCTTGCCGACATGGACACGGAGGTTGTGGGCCTGCTGAACAATTGCTTTTGGGTTTGGTTTTCTGGTGTCAAGAATAAACCAATTTCCACTTGTGATTTGTCCTGCTCTCCTGCTACAGGCCTACAATTGAACTGAAGCAGACTCCAGCCAAAGTGGGTTTATATTTATTTATTTGTTCTTGAATTTAGGCGGTTTGTTGAAAGTTGAAACACATTAAATCCTTGTTTTTGTGAGTCTGACTACAACTTGGCCTGCCCAAATGAAGCCTGGTCAGACCCGATTCGAGCTTTGCATGGGTTAGGCTTGCCTTTGTCAGGCTTTGACGTGGGCTTGGGTTTGAAAATTTGAGCTTAATATAAGCTCAGGTTGAAATTTGGTTGAGGTCTCCAATGGCTAGAGCCCAATCAACCCTACCTAGCCTAACCTCAGCTTATCCAACTATTTATGATATAGGCAAGTTTTAAGTATCAACACTTATCTGTATCAGTGCACATATTATACATGTTGGTTTTTGAACCCACTGATGTATCCAATACACTGAATTAGGACATCCGCCACTTATGAAGTTTAATACCCTTTCTAAAGACAAATCGGATCCACGGCCCACTGAACAGTCATTGCGTTCAGCCAAACCTTGCTCGAGAGTTTAAGCGAATCTGTTATTTTGTGTCGGATTTCACTTGATCCTAATAAATTGGATCAAATCAGAAAAGCCAATTCATCTAGTTAACGGATCGAATTCGAATATACCCTAATCAGGTATGTCATGACCCAATCTGCTCTATTAGTTATGAAATACTATGTATTGTAGATTATTTATATATATTATATATGTATATTTTATATATAATTATATATTATATCTGATAGGATTCAAAGCGGATATCTGATAAGATATTTGAATTCGAATTTGAATCATAATCTTGGAAATCCGATGGATTCTTATTGGATTCAAATTGATTGGATTTCTCATCAAACCGTATCAGATATGCCTTGACTGAAGGTGCCACCTTGTAAAAAAAATGCCAAGGGCTAGAATTGTACCCGATCTACACCTCACAAGCCTTTTTTTTTTACTTCTCAATTGGCAGAGGTAGTGAGTTTAGGCTCTATTTATTTGCACTCTGCAGTCTGCACTAGTATAAAAGTATGACTACAAGTCAGAAGAGTGTAAATTTTGTTTCACTTTTGCATCCAGTTTTACCTTACATTTTTTTAGGTTTTATTTCACTTAAGTCACACACACGCCATAAACAAACAAAATTAATTAAGGCCAAGTTTGGAAGTGTTTATTCGAATAAGCACTTATCGGTGTTTGAAAAATAAGCCTGAAATAAATGCTTATAAGACCAAATTTGAGAGTACTTATTCGAATAAACACTTATCGGTTTTTGAAAAATAAGCCTGAAATAAATGTTTATTTTAAGAATAGGCGCTTATTGGAGAAGCCCAAAATTCGGGCTTATTTTTAAGTATTTATATGTTTTCTGGCTTGTCTTAGTCTGCCATGTCATTTTGAAAATGCTTATATTACCCGTACTTGAAATAAGTGCTTTTTCACAAAACGCTCATGAACAATGATTAGAATAAGCACTTATTTTTTAGTACTGATTGAATGAACTTATTTTTCAATTAAGCACTCGCAAAGTTGGCCTAAAACTTAAAATAAAAAATAGATCAAAATTTTAGTCAATAAATTTGTGCTTCCAGCCTCCCAATACTCTGGTCTGGCATCATTGCAGAGGAAACCGCATTACAAATAAACTAGGCTTTAGTGCCCGCCCATTGGTTCACACTTCCACATTTTCACCAAAGCTCAGAGTAGATAAGATCGAAGGTGCTATAGCTTTCTCTGCTGACCAAAATCAGTGGATGTGGTTCCCACCGACCATGGTTCATCAAGTCCAGAATAACCTTAACCAGAGAACCAGAGAGGTTGGAGCAACTAAAACAAATACTGTGGGGGAGGAATCATATATACAAAGTGTGTCATTTTCATGATTTCTGTGCTTAATATTTTGTTCCATATTCCACACCACTAATGCCAAAGAACGAATTTCTCTCTCTAGATCGATCAATCGATCTCTCTACTGAAAGAGAATAATGGTAGGATATATGGGAGGAGGAATATATAAGGAAATTAGATAGGTATAGAGTGAGCAGAAGCTCACCATCACCGACCCCATAATCTCTAACATGGGATGCCACGATCCGAGCCTGCATTGTCTTTGATGACATTGAAATCCATCCATGACCCACAGCACAAGAGAAGAAAAGAAAAGAGGTTGACATTCCTCCTCTCAGTCTCAGTCCCAGGATTAGTAAATCTTCCTCCACTTGTTTGTTCATGCATCGCAATCTACACACCAAACTGGCCTTTCAGCTTTTGCTTTGGCCGGTTCTTCTGTGATGATGATGTCATTCTCACCTGCTGCTTCTCTACCTTCTCTCTCGTTTCCATCTGCTTTACAGAATTTGCTTCACAGTCCTCTCTACGTGGCTTTCTCCTGTGCTCATAAAATCGCTCCATGAATATGATGAATCCTTCCTCCATAAATTAGACGATTTCGTTGGCAGTGAAAGTGATGAGAACCACACCGCACACGGCGGAGATGCTTTCGCGCGTCGTCACATGCCTGCTAATAAGATTCTATCTGGTGACGCAAAGTTCCAAAACAGAAATTAATTCAACCATGGAAATGGAATGAAGTCATGAACATCTCCATCTCGATCGCAATGTTTCTGAGAATTTTATTTTATTTTATGGGATAACGATTTTGCTCGGCTTTGGACGGTGTGATTCCATTTCCATCCATGAGACGTTGAGAGTTGAGACCTGCAGCCTCTCTCTCTCTCTCTCTCTGAAGTAGTAATCAGAAGTGGAAGGATATATACCATTCACAAAAGCCACGATGTAGGAACACGTGTCCTCTTTGAGCATGAATGCTGACGGGGTCAAATATGATATCTGACCATTGTTTATCAATGTCATTTTCATCATCTATACTTTGAAAATTACACTGGGTCATCATCACTCGTGTGACTCATTGAGTTGACTCAGAAATTTGCCAACCAACCTGGTCAAGACTCAAGAGATCAGTATATAGGGACGATATATATATATACTAATCAATTTGTTCTTGACATGAGTTGCCATAGCACTTGGGAAAGATGAGCATTTGGATGCTATTTTCCTATAATTTTAATATTTTCAAATGGTGTGGGAGAAAGACAATGAAAATAAAAAAAAAAGTAAAATTGTTGGGAAAAAAGCAGGAAAGCATTTGAGTAATTAAAAGAAAAGGTTGAGATTAAAATATTTTAAGAAAAGCATCTCACAAAATGGATAATTTATTCTCGTAAACTTTTTTGATATTCTCAAGTATATAAGAATCTAAAAACTAAAAACAAAAAACAAAAAACACTATTCCTAAAACAACAACTGGGAAGATTTTGCATAAAAAAACTAGGATTGTAATTTGTAAAAAACTAAGAAATTAAGAGATCTCCCCAAGTGTGTTTCATCTTTCAAGAATGTTAGAATGAACAAAGATAAAAGGAATGCAGGACCCTGCCTGATTTGCCTTCCGGGTTTCCTCCATAATCCAGCAACTTGCTCCAAGCAAGGGGTGTTAATGAACTAGGTTTGGGTTGGACTCATCCAAATCAAAATCAATATGAATGGGTTGGGCAATTCAATAAGACATATTGAATTGGACCAGTCCAAGCTTAATGGTCCAAAGTATTCATTGGATTGGACTGGATCTAGCTCATCTGTTATGGATTTATGGTGGACTAGGTCGGGTTGAACCAATATCTAGTCCATTGACAAAAGATAAGAGTAGAGGTTTCAATGGACCAGGTTTGGGTTGGATCTAATCTGAATTAAAACTAATTTGAACAAGTTGGAGAATCCAATAAGATATATTGAATTGGACTTGTCTAGACTTAATAATGGTCCAAAGTATTTATTGGACTGGATTGGACCTGGCCCATTTGTAATGGACTCATATTGTACCAGGTTAGGTTTGGACAAATATATGGTCCATTGACAATCTACTCCAAGCCTCCAACCCTAAAGTTGAAAAAGGGAGTAGATGGTTTGAATGACCCCTTTAGTTTTCAAGGATAATGCTTGTCAATTGTCATATTAAAAAAATGAGGGTATAAGAATCACTTCACTTCTCATTATTTCAGTTTTAGATTTCAAGTCCTAGACATGGGCGTCCTTATTTGGCATCTTACTCATTATCAAAAATAATAAATAAATTGACCTCCTACTATTTTATTTGAGTGGGGGCAATTGTGAAAAAAAAATAATTTTTTTTTTCAAATCTTAGTGGGTGCAATTGCTCACACTATTTATACTACTTTAAAAAGTACGAATGGCCTCAAGAATATTTATGGAATTTTCTATGGACAATATTTATCCCTCTATATTTAAATTTAATGATAAAAAAATGAGGGCAAATAGGGTAATTGGTTCTTGATATTAAATAAGTTGAAAAGAGATAATTTAAAGATATTCAATGCATTCAATCCTCTCTCATTAAATCCAACATTTAAGTTATTAACTTGCATCCATGTTCGTTGAATCATATATTTAAGTCATTTTTATTTCTTCTCATCATTAAGTTCTATTAATTAAATCCATACTTAATAAATTAATAATTCCAATAACATAAAAGGTTATACCTTTAAAATCTACCTACCAAAAATAGTGTTTTCATCTAAGTGGTTGTAAGAAATTAAATCATTTTGGTTCAAATGGGTTAATCCATGTTGCCCCGATTAAATAATAAAACTAAAAAATAGATAAAATGAAAAAAATAGAAATTAAAAAAATTGGGAACATTTTTAACATATATATTAAACAATAATAAGTATGTTAAATAAGAAATATTTTTATTAATGATGAAAATGGAATGTAAAATTTAAAACCAATTGGAAATAAAAATATTTTCCTATTCTCTCTCACTAAATCCTATATTTAAAATATATTTTTATCATCATTAAATTCTTGTAAATAAATCCATAATATTAATTTTAATAGTATAAAAATAAATATTTTGAAAAGTAATTTAAAAACAAAACCATTTTCTTCCCTCCTAGTGGTGGGCAAGCAATTTGACCATTTGGGGTCAAATGCATTAATAAATAATGTCATAATTAAATAATAAAAAATTAAATTAAATAACTATGAAATGTAAGATGTATTTTTATTAATGATGAAAATGGAAAGCCAATTTCAAAATCTACCTAGAAATTAAATGATTTCATATTCAAATAATAAATTTTTTAATAATAGAAAATATAAAGAATCACAAAAATAAAAAAAAAAAGATAAGAGAAAATTTTGTGCACATATCTAATGTTATATATTTATAAAAAATAAAATATTGGGTACATCTCTAATATTTTACATTCATTATATTGAACAAAAACAAGTTTTGTACATAAGAAATAATTTTATCAATGATGGAAATGCAATACAAAATTTAATGTCAACCTATAAATCAAACAATTTTTTTTTAGATGGTGGGTTAGTGGTTTGAGTAAAATGATACCATAGACAAATAAAAATGAAGTGTGATAAGTAAAAAATATTTTATATAATGTAAATGAAATATATAATTTAAAGGGAAAATTATAGTCAAAGTCGATTGTACATTTAAAATTAGGTTGCAGGTTGGCCTAGAAACCAACCAAACTCTGAAATTGGCTCTACATTTCAAATTATAAAAACCCCCGCCATGTCATCAGAGGTTTATGTGGCTATTACCAACATGGGACTCTTATTCCATGTTGGACACACCAGAAAACCTATATCGAAAATAGGTTTTCAGTTTCTCTCCCACTCCCTCTATCTCTTGATCTCCCTCCCTTCTCTCTCACTCTCATAGTCATCTCTCGATCTCCCACTCCCTCTATCACTCCTACTCTCTCTGCTTTAGTCTGTAGACAAATCAAAACATCTCTCTCTATTGTTCTCCCTCAATCTCTATCATTCTCCAATTGGTTTAAATTTTATAGCCAAGAGTTTCTTGTGAATTTTATCAATTTGGTGTAATAATTTTTTAACCTTACCAAGTTGGTCTTATGTTCTTTTATACGATTTGATTAATACCATATAAGTGTATAAGAAAATAAGAAAATAAAAAAACAAGAGATGGAGAGGCAGAGAAACTGAGGGACAACGATAGAAATTAAAGGAGAAAGAGAGATCAACCGAGAAAGAAAATGAGAGAGATTGAGGGAGAACGATAGGTAGAGAGAGAATGAGAGAAATTGATATAGAGAACATAAATATAGAAACCAAAAACCATTTTTATTTATTTTCAAATCACATAGTCATTAAGTAAATAAAGATGACTGTGAGTGAAAAAGTGTGAGGGAGATTGAGAGAGAGAGAGAGAGAAACTAAAAACCCTTTTTTTTATTTTCCAATCACCCAACATTAAAGGGCAATTTCAGTATAAGTTTTTTATTGTGTCCAACATGGATTAAGAGTCCCATGTTGGCAATAGCCACATAACCCTCCGATGACATGGTGAAGATTTTTATTACTTGAAATGTAGAGCCGTTAGTTAGAGTTTGTTTGCTTTATGGACCAACTTGTAACCAAATTTTAAATGTACAGCCGGCTTTAGCTATAATTTTTCCTAATTTAAAACTAATCAAAATCCAATGCTATTTCTTATCTAAATGGTGGGTCAATGATCCAATTTTTCAAAAAAATGCATGATGTTATGATTGAATAATAAATATTTAAGTTTATTTTTAATCATATCGTTACTTTTTTTAATTTCCTAATTTAAAACTAATCCAAATCCAAAACACATGTTCTTAATTACTAGTGTATATATGTACATGTATATACTTCTGGGCTGAAAAAGAATAGGGAAGTCAAGTAAATGATCATCCCTATTCACTTTATCAAGTAAAGAAGTTGGCACTTCTATACATACCTGAATTAAATTATACAATCTTTTTGAAAAAGTTGTAAAATATAATAAAGAAAGCCATGGATGTACTTGTCTCAAATGGCAATAATATATAATATATACACATGAAAAATCAAGACTTGGTTGACTTGTCATCAACTTGAACTATTAACTTTTCATAGAGACGTAGTCAGCTGAAAAACTTGAGTCTAGATGCACACTTAGTGAGTTCACTGATTAAGCGCATAACCAATCATGTTAACACTTATCCTTTAATACCTCCCAGCCCACTTTAAACACATTTGGACATGTGTGAGTAAATTGATTATGTACTTAATATGCTACACCACATTATATCTTAAAAAAGTGGTGTTTTTAGGGCATGATTTTGAGATTTCAACAAGGTTGAATTCAACCAATTCCGTTAAAATCTGTTTATTTTTTATTGGTTTATATTTTATAAAATGTACTGTTATATTTGACAAGAATATATTTATTGATGACAGATAATTTTGTCTTCCAATGATATCGTGACATGTGGCACTACAAAATAGTAGAATGACACCTCGGCATTATGTAAGTAGACCTTAGGAGCACTTCGGACACTTTACAACTGCCTTGACAATGTCGATACCATTTCGGTAGGCCGAACTGCAAACAACTAGGCATGACCTCAGGTCAGTGCAAGAGGCAACTTGCTTCCACCAATTTGACCTGACTCCGGTTAGTGACCTACCTGACGTTTCGAGCGGGATTAGATAAACGTTACACGCTTATGCAGAGTCCACCTCCAAACTAGATGTGCTAGAGATCCCAGACGCGTTCTATGAGGTTTATGGCAGCTCGCCTATATAAAGGCATCACCTCCAACTTCACAAGATACGTGAGATTTAGCTCTCTAAGCACTCTAACTCTCTTTCTTACAAACAATTACCTGCTCGCTGACTTAAGCATCGGATTGCCCACCCTGGGTCAAGCAACCTGGACACTCTGATCTGTTCTTTTTACAAATTGAACAGGCAACCTCACTAGCCCAACAACCGAGCTGTCTGCCAACAAGGAGCACTAGATCGTGCATCATCAATTGGCGTTGTTTATGGGAATGCTACACAAAAGACGTATTCTCACATTCTCTCCCTAACTACACCTTCAATGGCATTTTCCAGCAACACCCCCATCAACAACAACGTACGTGCTAACGGAACAGTCATAGGGGCAGGACCAGAATGCCATGCATTTGAAGTCCCCTTTGTTACTATCGGGCAGTTCATCGTACCCTTGACCTTACTTGGAGTCCCTATCATGCAGAACCCTAACCGCCCTTTGCCCACTATGAACGTTCTTCTTCCATCGGCCGAGCCCTCAATGATTCCTGTTGGAATTGATGGTCGATAGTTCAACAAGATGGTGCAGTTCATTTGCAAGATTAACCTGCATATGAGAACATGGGAAGGTCATTTTGTTGCCTTAGCAGGGATGCAACAGTAGCAGTAGCAACAGCAACGCCAACAACATCAGGTCGTCAAGCAGAACACCAACTAGAACCATCAGCTCGATGACCAAAATCAAAATCAGAATCAGAACCTAGTACCGGACCCACCTCGTCGTCACAATGACCAACCAGAACCGAGTTGTGACATCCAAGGCTGCCTCGTTCCGATTAACAACATGGAGGCGGAAAAGAAAGAGGAAGAAAAGAAGGAGGTGAGCTAGGTCAGCACCTTGTATGCACAGTTGGTGACCCGAACCTCGCCACCAGCCATGGAAATCCTCATTGCCCCATGGCCTAAGGATTTCAAGGCCCCCCAGCCTGGAGTCCTATGACGGAACCATCGACTCAGTTGACCACCTTAATAGCTTTCAGGCCTTGATGCAACTACATGGGGCCAATGACACGAGCCTCTACATGGCCTTTCCGACCACCTTTTGGGGCACAGCTCAGATGTGGTATTCGGGGCTAGCCGCGGGATTCATTAAGAGTTGAAATCAGTTCGCTGACCTCTTCACCACACACTTTGCAACGAGCAAGCGATGCCTGAAATCGGTGACTTGTTTATTGAACGTGGTCCAGCAATCCGACAAGAAGCTTCAGGACTACATCAAGCAGTTCAACCTAGAGTAGCTTCAAATCCCAAACCTCGACCTAGCCGTAAAGCTCACCGCGGTAATCAATGGCATCCGACATCCTAACTTGCGCTGGGAGAGTTGAACCCCCCGGCCTCTATGGAGGAGTTCCTTAACCAGGCCACCACGTTCACAAAGGCTGAGGAAGCGCTCGGATCCCGGTTAGAATTGAACGTAAAACGGAAGGCATCTAATGATGAATCCAAAAGAAACAAGTAGTGGCGGAAGAGTAAGTAACCAAAATGAAGCAAGTCAATCCCCACGTAACCGGCTTAACAGGTCGCCACGGAAAAGAAACGGGTCCCCCTATATAGTTAGAGTTAGAAGATCCTCATGCCGGTGCTCTCGCATCCCTCCCATTCAGAACCGCAACTACACGAATATATTTTAACCATGAGGTTGTACCAACCCCGTCATTTGGTGCACAGTGCGATAGATACACCATAGATTTTGGATTATTGCTTTAAAATAATGGTGGACTTCAATTTGATTGAGAATCTGGTTGGTTGATGAAAGAATAAGAGAGGGAAAAGGAAAAAAAGTCTTTTGAGATTGGATAAATTCAAGCTCCTCCAACTCAACAGATGCTCCTCCACGATAGCTATAGCCTATAGCAGAACATCCATGACTTTTTAAAGAAAAAAGTTCAGATTACCATAATGCCCTCAACCAAATAAACTTATTCCAGGGAATTAGCTAGGTTGTGTTTCCACTTTCCAATTGCCTACATTCTGTCTTCGGAATCCAAATGACGTCCACCCACCCTTGTTTTGAGTCCAGTAGTTCTAGCATATTATATATATATATATATATATATATATTTGACACCCTCAAATCCACTCTCAATTCCCATTCCAGTGGTCTCACATACATAAAAGTATGCAGAAAGTACTGTAGTCATGTTTTTGTTTTCCGCATTTGGAGATTTGCAGAGGTGCAATATTCCCTGAGTTGTGTAGTGCAGCGGGACCAGAAGAGGTCGTTATCAGGTGATGGTCGAGCAAAATATCCGATCCAATCCACCCAAACATTTGCTCTCAGCAATTCAATTTGCCCTCTCCACAGTTGAAACTGCTCTTATTCCCCACTATAAAATGACACACCATTGCAGCTCAAGCTCATCACCACAGCAGAACAATCACTTTCTCTCATTAACTCTGATCTTGCCCACATTAATTTCCTTCCATAGTTTCAGACATTTCTGTTGGGGTTTCCAGCTACCAATCTCCTGCACTGCCACCCACCATTTTGTTGTAGTTGATCAGCTCTATCCGTTAATTACTGTTTTTTTCTGGTTAAACCAATGGAGAGAGTGATGAAACTGGCGTCGCAGAGAGCAGTGGTGATCTTCAGCAAGAGCTCTTGCTGCATCTGTCATACCATCAAGACTCTCTTCTCCGACTTTGGGGTCAGTCCCACTGTCTACGAACTGGACGAGGACCCTCGAGGGAGGGAGCTCGAGAAAGCACTGCTGAGGCTAGGATGCAACCCATCGGTGCCGGCCGTGTTCATCGGCGGCAAGCTGGTGGGTGGGGCTAAAGAGGTCATGACCCGTCAGCTGGATGGCTCCCTGAAGGAGCTTCTGAAACGAGCTGGAGCTCTGTGGCTTTAATTAACAGGCCATTTCTCAATTAATCTCAGAGCCTAGCTTTTAATGCCTTTTGGTAGAATCAAAGGAATAAGGCCAAGTCGATCAGCTGGCCATATGAACATGTTGATGATGTTGCACTGCATAAGAGTTTTGTTAAGACAGATGATGAGTTGTGACCTTTGCTCCATTTTCTGAGTTTCCTGTTCTCATCATCATCATCAGCTCCCCTTTTTGAATGTACCCCTTTTTGGATTACTACTAATAAAGGTGCAACTTTTCTCTTAGAACAACAGGAATTAATGTGTGATATGCCCAAATACACACCAAATATAATTATTAAGTAAAATTGTTCTGATAGAACCCAGCTGGAATTCAAATTATTCAGCAGTTTGTGTGTGACGAGTACTATTACCCTCCTACCACTGCCTAATTACACTTCCTCTACCTGATTGATGCAAATTTTGCACTTCCAGAAATTGATGTAAATTTGCAGCTCATGTGGAGGAGTGAAAATACGCTTCCTATAATTATCCCTCCTCCCCCTTTATTTGTCCCCTCCAAACAAATAGAAAGAGTGAATGCTAAACTAAAACTGAACTGAATTTCATCCCTGGGCCATGCATTTGCAAATGAAATTTGTGCTTGAAAGAAATGTAGTCTACACTAACCAGAGCAATAGCAAGACAAAAGCTGCCTTCTATCCACACCTATATATAGCTCAGTTTGGAAGGAGTACAAATACAAATTTATACAGTGCAAATGCATATAAAAAACATGATTTTGTATTCGAGTCCAGATCTCTTGCCCGCGAGAACCCTGCCTACAACACACTATCCCCCGTGAATTGGGAATATCTCCCCCTGTATAACACTTTGCATTCTACATATTTGTATTTGTATTCCTTCCAAACTGAGCCTATGTGATAATCCGCATGTTTCAACCAATGGAACTATACAAATCATTTTCGCTGCCTTAGTTCTAACCATTTGGAGTTGAGCAAAGAATGAATTCATCAGAAAAAAATTTCCCCATTTCAGTTTCAAAACAGACATCGTAGAATCCTTTTTGGTTCAGTTTTGTTTGCAGTGGGAATTTCATTTGCACTAAATACATTGGTGTGTAAATAGGCTGGGTGTAAAGTCTGATTTGCCTTTGCTTCAGCTTTGACTTTGTTTTGTTTAATTGTTTGATAAGTAAAATGATGCGGTTATCACCTTATATGAAAGAAAATGGAGGTGGGAAAGAGAATTATTTGTTTAAGAGTGAGTAGGAAGCAACATGTAGACTCTCACTTTATAAGAGAGAATTGAGGTAGGAGGAAGTTGGTGCAAATTTTGCATTAATTTTTGAGATTTAAAATTTGCACTGCCAATGAATGCAAATGATGTAAAAAGGAACAAATTTATAATAGATATGGCTTCAGAGTGCAAATCATAATTACAAACAAACAGATGCAAAACCAAACCAGATGTAAATTTTGTATTGGGTTCAAATTAAATTGAAAAACAATGTTTTCCAACTGCCATTGACCTAGATGATTGAACCGTTTAGCCTGGGAACTGCCCAAACAACCGGTTCCGTTTCACCCTCAACTCAATCCTTGGCCAAAAACTTGGAGCCCAGATTTCCTACTCACTTTTCCTGCCCACTCTCTACCCGCCCTGAATTACAGCCACACATTTCTCAATTCATAATAGAGATGTGTGGCTCCAATTCACGGCAGATAGAGAGTGGGTAGGAAAAGTGAGTAGGAAATCCCGAGTGGTTGATTTGATCAACAACCCATTCAACGGTTTTAGTTGTTTTTTATTTCAATTATTTTTTAGGTCAGAATGGGCTGTCCATTCGAACCAGATGGTTGAAATGTTAACCCATAAACCGGTGTCTATAAGAATTCCAATTTCGTGTCGGTTTTTAAAACCTTATTGAAAACAAACAGAACCAAATTAAATCTTTTTTTTTTCATTTGCTTTTTGTACAATTTGGCATACACGTACAGCACACAGATTCAATCCCCACATGAAGCGGAAAGAAGAAGAATGTAAAGAAAGGAGATGAACCACATGTGATTAGTTGAATTGCCGAAGAAGAAAGGAGACACGAGAGTAATATTGTGCTCCATATCAGAGATTGTTTGAGAATTTCTCTGTCTTGCTTTTTACCCCCGGTATAAGGATTTTGAGATGCAATAATCTTTCCTTTTCGCATAAAGATAAAGCCAAGCATAAAATGGCCGTCACCCTTTTATTCTCTCCTCTTCACACTACCTTTAAGCTTTAAGCTAGAGAGAGAGAGATGTACCGAGTTGTACCTAGCCAATCCCAAATTAATCAGCAGCCTGTGATGCCAGGATCCGAGCCCGCGTTATCAAATATAATAAAGTTGACGTCCCACTTGAACCACACCAAGCTCTTTCATGCAAAGTGGTGGTCTGGATCAACAGTATGCAAGTTGCAACTTACATAAAAGAAGTGATTTGTAATAAGTGAAAGAGATTAGAAGAGTTAGGGATAGACAAAAGAGGACATCAATAATAGTAAGAAATGATTTAAGCACTAATAATTTAACAGTGGATATAATTTTGAATAGAACAGATTATCGAAACACGACAATCTGTTATAATATTTGTACCATTATAGTACATGCTAATGATTATTAGCGCTAATAATTTAATAGTGGATGCATTATAGTACGTGCTAATGATTTAAGCGCTAATATTAACAATATTTAATTCATTCGAGCCTATTAACACTAGTAATGGAGAACAACAGAAACTACTCTTGTTTTATAGATTCTTTTGTAAGCAGAAACTAAGTATACAAGGTTGAGAAGAATATATTACATCATGGTATCTATGTCTCACTAAAAAAAAAAAAAATCTTGGCTATAATTGCCAAATCAGCATCTTAGAGGATGACAGTATATGGCTGATGTGGTCAAAATTAGCATCTCTATCATGCTTCTAATTTGGGATTATTTGGGATTTGGCACAATGTTTTCTTAGAATTATTTGGGCCGGCCCATTTTACAATTTGCTATTTGTCTTAAGCTACATGACCAAGACCAAACCTACCTCTGATGGGTCCCACCTAAGAGATTAGTTTGAATGAAAAATAAAACATATATATTCATTTATAGAATTTTGCAACTTGATCATGATTTCTATCTGGGTTTGCTTTTTGATGCATATAGTGAAATTAATGCAAGCATTTTTCCTTCAATTTTTCACAGAATTTTAACCCTAATTAATGTATTCACTTATTAAGATGGTGTTTGGTATAGTTTCCATTTCTTTGATAAACGGTATGAGTTCATTGCCATATAGGTGTTTGTGCCAAAATGTTATTTGGTAAGCATGTTTATCTAATAAATGTTTATCTTGGTTTATATGTAAGCCAATTGTTAGGGGAAGTTTAATTTTAACCTTTCCCCCAACACCAAGGTGTTTATTTACTGCTCCACTTATGTGGTGCCTAATGGTGCCTAATGGCACATATATAACTGTTAACAAACAATACAAAAACATTTATCAACCATTTTTTCTCAATTTTAAAGATAAATCAAATACAAACATTTTATAAATAAACGGAAGCCATACCAAACATCCCCTAAAAAGGTTATAAAGGAAGACTGCGGAGCAGTTGGTTTTCAAGAAAGTGAAAGTCTGGACTGATCTCATCCCCATATAGATTATTTTAAGTGGCTAAAGAAATCATAAGTTAATAAATCACTAATGTCTTCATATTGCATATGTCACATCCAAACGGGACCTCAAAGAAAATGAAGGGTGCATGGGGAATCTTATGTTACTGAAAAAAGAAGGCCATCGCCATTGGATAAACGCAACCTCAACCCCCTCCAACTCAAAAGAAGATGCTCAGAAAATCCGAACAAAAACAAATATTCAAATTACGATTATGTTCTAATTCTCTTCTTCACATTCATAATAGATCAGATTCTAGGCAACCATTAATGTCATCCTTGTACAGCTCTGTACGGTATTCATATTTCCATTTCAACCATGTGAAGCTTTTTTTTTGGCCAAATGCCCACCTCCTGTTGTTATTCCCTTCATCACCACAGAGTGACAAGCAGCTAGACCCAGAAGCAGAAGAAGCAGAAGAAGAAAAGACAAGAAAAGAAAATGGAGGGTTCTTTTCAAGCAATTATCAAATATCTAAGCGAACATTCTCCCTCACTGCACTATATAAGGAAGTCTCCATGGTAGCTCATCTCCTCACCACAGCAAATTCTGATCTCTCTCTTGCTTCAGAAACAAACCAGTCGATATATCACAGTTCTGCATTGCTTCTCTTGAAGTTGATTTATCCTCTATCCTGCTACATTGCCAACCAAAACCCAACAGCTTCTGGGACCAAAAGAAAAGAGAGAAGATCTTCTTCTTCTTCTTCTTCTTCTTCGATCTTCTTGTTTTAATTTCCTGCAGCTAGCCATTGTTGTTGCGATGGAGAGGGTGACGTCGTTGGCTTCACAGTCGCCGGTGGTGATCTTCAGCAAGAGCTCTTGTTGCATGTGTCACACCATCAAGACTCTCATCAGCGACTATGGGGCCAGCCCCACCGTCTACGAGCTGGATTTGGACCCTCGAGGGAGGGAAATTGAGAGAGCTCTGGTGAGGTTAGGATGCAAGCCGTCTGTTCCGGCGGTGTTCATCGGCGGTAGGCTGGTGGGTGGAGCTAATGAGGTCATGACCCGTCAACTCGACCGCTCTCTTAAAGAATTGCTCATTCGTGCCGGAGCAATATTTCTTTAGCAGAAAAAAAACTCTTCTGAGTTCTGACTTCTGTTAGTGTTATAGTGTTAGGATCTAAGTTAAAAAAAATACTATCTATGTTATTTGAAATAATCTATAGCAGCCCCATCGGATATGCTGTTAATATATGAGTCTAATTAACTGAGACAGACGATATATATTTATATAAATAGTATGGAGGTTCTACTCAGTGTAATAGTTGTTTTTTATTGTTAATTAATAAAGTTCCACCACTTATTTTAATTCTTTGGTGCAAAAGTATGGCAGTGCAAATGATTTGATTGCAATTTTTGTTTTAACATTCATCCCATTCTGTTTGTTTACAAAGTAAAATAAAGCGAAAACCAAATCAAAAGTGGACTAGAACTTGTATTTTCCTTATCTGCACTCTCATGCATTTGTATCAGTATTAGCGCAAATTAAATTGCACTGCTCAATATTGCACTTAAAAATTAGAAATTCATCACTGCCTATATAGTAGTGTGATATCTCGGCATCTCCCCGGACAGGCCTGAGACATGATGCAACGAATATATACATAGGTAGGTACTTTGGCAAGGTATTGATGGTCAGGTCCAACTCAAGGTTCAAAATTTCGTTATGTATTCGTCCGTATCGACTGATAAGTATCATATCAGTGGGTCTTTGATATGCAGAATACATGTGTTTCGGGGTTTTAATTTGACCTATTTCATAAGGTAGACAGGCCCAAGTCCCTGACCTATTTAAAAAGAAAAAAGAAACTAAAAAATAAATTGAGTGGACGCAAGGTTCAAAGTACCAACGAGTTGAGATATTCTGCCAATAAAACACATTTCAACCCTCTATCAACTTGATCTAACACCGCACATCTCATACATGAAATGTGCGGTGTGACATCATGTTAGTAGAGGGTTGGAAGTATTTTGTTGACAGGTGATTTAGACTTGTATCAAATCGAAATTTTGAACCTTGACCCAACTCAATTATTGTAATTGTGGTGGCATTAGTTGGGTCTATTATGTCAAGTGTACGAAGGTTAAGGTTAATGCATCTTTTCTTACTACTTAAGTACTTCACTTTGGGGCCGGAGTTTGATGTGTGTCCCTTCATCCCTTGGGCCCATCCGATTCCCTCTCTATTAGTGGCAGATTGGTTCATAGCACAAAACAAGGCCAAGAACCATCCTCCTAGGCGGAGATGCTCGATGCTGCCTTTCTTTTTTTTTTCTCTTGTCTTTGTGGGCATAAATGTGTCACACATCGAAAATAATTTAATACATAATGGAAAACCATGTGACTCATGCATTCCAAGACCATTGTTGTTCCAGATCCCTGCAAGCTTGTGAGCAGAAGAACATGGAGCTGATGAAGCATGGCGATGATGGGATAAGAGAGCATCCTTGGTGGGACAATATACCTACAGAATTTGATTACCAAAATGCCCTAGAGATGCTGCCTCAGCCAAGGGAAGGGAGAGGTTCACAAGTCAGAGGTTCAACTGGGGTCGAATCGTGATGATGTAGTATATATGCATATATATATATATATATATATATATATATATATTATGGGTTATATAAGTATTATATACAATATATTTTACAACTTTTAATATACTCAAATATGGTGGATGGCAAATGTTTTAAAATTTTAAAGCAAATGACCAGGGCTCAGGTCTTTTAATTTACATTTTATTTAAAATACATGTGTAATAAAGTAATACACAAAATAAAGAGTCATTAAATAGTACAAGTAAAGAACTGGACTAGTGTTAATTAAGTAATATTTGAAATAAGAGGTCATGGGTACAAGTCTTGTCAAATACATTTCAAAATTTCAAGTATTTAATGGCCCGAGCGGTTTCATGAAACCGGCACTAGTTCATCAGTTTTCTGATTAAACCGACCGGTTAACAGGTTTTACCGGGTTTTTAGCAAATATGGTTATTGGGGTGTGACTGAACTGGTCATTAAGTTTGGGTCACAGTTTAACTGGTCCAACCAGATGGTCCGATCCCGTTTTTTAACTCTAGGATAAACTACCCAAAGTAGCTCCATGTTATAGTCACGATTCTAGGGGATAACTTTGGTTGTTGGGGGTCAACAACCTATACTGTTAAGAGTGTTTTTGGGCTGGACATGTTTACCTATTCACGCCCATGTCTTTCTTTTTGGTCAAAATAAAATGGGGGACAATTACTAATTTACCCACTCTCATAATAACATGGCATTCCCAAAAACGCTCTCAATAGCATAAACTGTTGACCCCAACAGTCAAAGTTTTTCTCGATTCTAGTGTTCAAAACGTCCATATTGGCTTTTTGGATTTACACCAAACACAGCTTCAGGGGTTTATTTCTGTGCAGGGTCCAGCTAGGAGAGTCAGAAGTAGACTTGTTCACGGGCCGAGTTCGGGTCGGGCTTTGCCTCTTTATCAACAGAAAATGTCCAGGCCCAAGCCTGAGCCTGATCCTTATATAAGGCCCAAAGCTCAATCTGCACATAAAATGTTATATCTTTTATATAATTTAATAAACTAATATTATATTGATTTGGTAATAATTTAATAAATTAATTCATATTTCCTAAATAGTAAATTAATATTTGATAATAACTTTATAAATATATACATATTATATAATTTATTATATATAAATAATGTATATTTTTATTATATGTAATAGTATTAGGCCGGGCTTATTTGAAAAAGCCCGAGCCCAAGCCCGTGCGCCTGAAATTTTGTCCCAAATGGACACCCTAGACCTATCAAATAATTGGTAACAATCCTTGTTTGTTTGCAGTGCAATTTCATTTGCATTGGAAGAAAGAATGCAAATTATGATTCATTTTTTGTTTTGATTCTTACATTACTTTGATTCAGGATTTATTTTACTACATCCACACCAAAAAAACAAACAAACAAAATAAGGGTAAAAGTTAAAACAAGAATTAATCAGAATTTGCATTCAAATCATTCGCACACCCATTCTTTAAACCGGTGCAAATGAAATTGCACTGGGCCCTAAAGTTGAACCTTTAATTTGCTTACCAAAATCACCTTCGTTTCATGCAGAAAGTCAAATTTTAAATTTCAAGTATCTATATCATTTTTCTCGGGTACCCGCCAACCATGCAGGAGATTGGACCCGATTTAGACAAATCTAGAAGCCGATTATATAATAACTTTGAGTTTGTTACCTGGTAACCGGGTACTGTATTACCCATTGACATGTGACGGAATCCAACAGTGGAGAAGAAAGCGATCTGAGATAGATGTTGAGCTGCACTGCAATTTTGCAATCTCACTACTCTGTCGTATCCACAAAAGCAATAAGAAAGTAAATGATTATAAGAAATGGGCGTCAGCTTTTGCTCTTTAATTTGTCTCATACAAATCCTTTTTCCTTTTGGTTTGTACCAATCTGTATCTCACTAGTTCTAATCTGCTTTGACATTCCTCCTCCCACTCGCACCACCAACTCTTATAGGATACCTTTATGGCTTTCTCTTCCACTCCAAGTCATCATATTAAACTGGTGGTGGTGTTGAACCGGATTGGAAAGATTGGTTTGCATTTACATGCATGGCTTTGCATTATTTGGGCCCAAAAACCCGACAATGAATTCATATCTTCTGTAAATAAGAGCTCTATACACTAGCATTCAGTCGCACATTGAGAATATCTCTTATACATATACGTTAAATTCATGGGAAAAAGTTCCCACAGTACAATTAAATTCTCATACTTACAGAATATGTGCAGAGTTTTTTGCTTGCAGGGAATCCTATTGTCCTACAAATTGGCCTTTTAGCTTCAGTTTGGGCCGCCCAGTTGTGAGCTTTGGACTGATGCTCTCTCTCTCATCTCATCTCATCTCATCTACACACTTGGGTATAATTTGGCTTTATCATGAAACCATGCACTCCTGCCCAACATTCCAACTGGTGACCAGAAGCAGAAGCCTCTAAAAGTGGAGTAGCAATGGAATCTGAGATTTCCATATCTGGCAAGGGATGAGATCTTATCTCAAAATTTCCAGAATTTGGTAGAACTCTTTCTTACCTTTTTGTTTTTTGCTTTTTTGTGTATTCTAGTTGTAGAACCCTAGAGCAAATTAGCTGAATGGATAGAACTTAGCAAAATGAGATATGGGCTTCAATTCGATGTCACTTTGCATTAGAATCTAGGCCTATGACTCTATCAGTCCATTGGATCAAAATTCGGGTATCTCATTTGGGTTAGAATCCAAGTCCTGTTTTCTCCCCCAAAATTGGGTTGTATCTTTTCTCAATTTTCAAATAGCATTGTATGTGACCATTTTGATTAATACTCTCATCTCAATCCATCCCTTGTTGGGGATAGGTTAGGATGCTTAGCACCTTCCCCAGTTCATGATTCATTACTTTTCCAATTAGAGTTATGCCAAAAGGTTTCTTTAAGGGTTCCATTGTCCCAATTCTCAATGAGTGCTAAATCTCTTTCTTTTTGCCTTCATAAACATCTACTTGAGTTCACATTATGCATTCATACCATTACATCGTGTACAAATAATTACTTTAACAATGGATATAGCACTAAACATAACAGAATGGTGAAACATGATTTAATGAGGGTAAATTTGGCCTCCAATGGCATCATGACATATGGCATCTTAGAATAGTTGGATGACACACAGATACCACCTAAGCAATGATTTGGAGTCCCAAATCACGGTTCATCTTCGCCCCAACCTAGTGACTTGCCTTTACAATTGATTTGGCGACCTCAACCACAACTTAGGCCGCCTAGAAGCACTTCGTCCAAGGCCGACCTGTAGCATCTCGTCACTGGCCGAAGTGACCTCGACACGAGGAGCGACATCCCTCAAAGGCTTGCCAACCTGATTGAGGTCTAGGTGGAAATCTGTAAGACGTGCTCGCCGACCAATTCTGCAAACATGACCCATCACTACCGGGTCTCTCGAAAGTTGGCCCCCGTACCGAATGTTCTGGAGGAGACCGAGCAAGGCGCAAAGACGGGTCTACATGTATGGCTACCTCTGTGGGCTTCGGACTAGTCAAGCATGACCTCCCGGAGAACTCAGACGCAAAGCGAGAAGCCCACGCCAAGCAACACCTATATAAAGGCCTAACCTCCAACCTGACAAGAAAAGAAGTAAGACGCACGATTATTTGCTCACTAGCATTCTAGCACTCAAGTATTCAGCTCGCAACCATAATATAGTATTGACTTAAGCATCAGAGCGACATCACCGGATTAGCCACCCCGGATTCTCTGATCCTCTATTTTGCAGCTTAGTCCAACTCGCCACGCGACTAAGGTCTAAATCATCTTCCAACTAGGAATTTCCAGATTGCACACTATCAAAATTCATGTAGAAAATCGGACCAAACTGGCTAGTTGAATAGTGGCAAGGCACCTATCCAGTTTGGTCATATCCCTAAAACCAAAAGCCACAAAAAATTGTCCAAAATCATCACTCACCCAATGCAATCAGAAAAAAAAAAAAAAACATATTTTTTTATTTTTTTAAGCATAAATGCAAACTTCCAAAGGTGATAACATTGTACTTGAATGTCTAATTAGGATAATTTTTTTTTTATTTTGGGAATTTTTTCGAGATTTGTGTGTTCCCAAAGAGGCTGAAGGTGCCTTGACCCATTATTTTTGCCATAATATGCTTTTTTGCCTCAAATCTTAATTTTAATATAAAAATCAAAACTAAAATAAAAATATATATGTTATAGCAGAATAAAATCATATGTTTGTTTTTTGTATGTGTGTATTACATCATCATAGTTAAACCCTAATGAACCTCTATGAATCTCTCCCTTTTCTATATCAATACTTTGCTCGATAAACATTTTTTTTCGCATATCAAGAGTTTATCTTGATCAATAATTTTCATTTTTCTGGTCAAGTGAGTTGACAGGCATCTGTCGCATTAATTGTCAAAGTTTGAAATGGTTAAAATATTGTCATTCCTCTTATTTGGCATATTTGTGCCCCAAAAACCTGAAAACCAATAAACATCAGTCAATTCATACCAATATATTTGGTGGCCAACCCCATAGGAACAATCTTAGATGATAATGATTATTATACATTGCATATGTTTTCATAGTCAATATATTCAAAACTTGAAACCCAAGTAATTTTTATGAAATTATAAGATCTTCCTAGAGACAACAATCTGAATTTTAGTTTAAAAAATTCAAGAAAAAACTATTTACACATTGATTTTAATTTGTTATTTATTCTAAGATTTTAAAATTCTGGATTGATTGTATGGTTTGAATTAATTGGCACCTTGGAATATCTATAATAAAAATGGGAAATAACCAAGAATGAAGTTGGAAACTTATCTTTGGACCTTCCTTTTCCTACATTGGATTATATCTTATCTTGGAGTTAAGTAAAAGATATGGTCCTTGATGAACTGAAGTGACAAAACCATGATTCCTGAATTCGTATCATTTAGCTTTCCTCAAATATACTAAATCGAGCTTATCTGAATACTGTTTTATATTATCTTTTTCGGTAAAGAGTACTGTCTTATGTATCATGGATAGATGACTTTGTTTTTCTTCTTTCTACTATGTAAAAGAAGAAAAGACACTATCAGACATGTACTTTCTCAAAATAAAGTGAAAAGAAAATTTCAGTTTGATTCAGAATGGAATGACAAAATAAGATTCATGTAGCTTAGTTCCATGTAGTTCTTAATTTCATGTAGACAATCAAGAAAAGAAATTATGTTAAATTTTGAAATCAGAAATTCAAGAACACACTTGTGATCTCATCAGTTTTTGAGAAAAAGAAACTCCACCATAGGACCTACTAAGCCCATGTTTGAGAAGTGCTTATTTGAATAAGTACTTATTTTGGATCGAAATCACATTAATAAGCACTTCTTTGTGTTTGGGGAAAATAAGCACTTATTCAAGAAGCTCAATTCTTGAGCATATTTTTCAGCTTTTATTTCCTTTCTAGCCCATCTTGACCCATCACATCATTTTAAAAACACCTATACTACCCCTATTTGAAATAAGTGATTTTTCAAATACTCATGTGCACTTATTAGAATAAACACTTACTCAATTAGTACTTTTTTTTATCAAATAAGCACTCTCGAATACTCATGTGTCAGGTTGGAAGCTCGCATTAAAAAAAAAAATCTTAACTTCTATGAACATGGTCGGGTCGAGGCTGCTTAGTTAAGTTGAGTTTTGAAAAAAAAAAGGAAAAACAGTAAATACACAATTGAAAAATATAATTTAAGTATTTTTATGCCTTAAGAAAATAATTCTTTTTTAAACCATTTATAGGGCACATTTTTAACCATAGGATCGGAATTTGATGTGTTTGTGGGTCCAAGATGTTCAAGGTGCAATCTTTCTCTTTCCATCTGCAATAGATGCGGCTCTAAAGTGAACTTTCAGCTTTCATCTTCTTTCACTCTCTAGGTTTGAGATAAGGGGTCATTACTAGGTTTATCTTATCATTATTTATTCAAGCCTAATATTTTTTTCTTTCTTCATGTCCATGTTCAACCTGTAAATCACACGTCCATCAGTTGAGTACATTGAGCAAAAATATTTCCACCATCACTTGGTGTAATGCAGACCTGTTAATGGACCAGAGTTTTGATTCAGCCCATGAACACTTTTATGGTTTGGGCTTTAGGCGAGGCCCATTCAAAATTTGACAAAAGCTCAATTCAAGCCCGGCCCATGAACAAGTCTAATATAATGATAAAATCTCAAATTAGCAAAGGTGAGAATGTGGGTAGAGGTGTCAATTGAACTGAATTTGCTCCTATCGAATTCAATTATTTAGTCAAATTCAAATTCAGCTTGTAATTCTTCATATCCACTGAATATTTAAATCAAATTATTTACAGTTGAATTCAAATTCGAATATAGCCTGATTCTATTCAAATTCACTTCATTTACAGGCCAAAAAACTCATATGCATGCAAGGAAAATAAGAGTTATGCTTAAATTATTAGGTTAGGGATCAATCCTTATATAAATTCTTTGCATTTCTTTTCTATTTTCTATTCCATACATTCGTACTTGCATCACAACAAATTTATACCGGGAGGAGAAACATTAGATGGGCTCAAGCGATTTTTGATGTAGACACATAGTCGATGCACCCAAAGACAAATCTTATATATATTTTGACGTTTCATAGTGAGATGGAAGTCCCAAGTAAACATAGGGAGTGTCCACCTTTTTTATTTTAAGACCCCTAGCTATGATTTTTTGTAATTTGTGATGTATATTCTTACAAAAGAAAATTTTAGATTTGGATAAACTCACCTATTGCCCAAAGGCCCTAACATACTCCTAAATCACATCCATAAGTCGTTGGCCCTCAAGCAAATCAACCTTTGCAAAAATGATGGAATCATCTGCAAAAATAGATGAGTGAGAATTCGGCAATCATTCTTTTGAGAGCTTCTTTTCATCGTTTAGCTTTTTCAACAAGGAGAGAACATCATAACAAAATAGGAAGAGGTATGGGGATAGGGGGTCTCCTTGCCTAAGCCCTCTGGATGGCACAATGGCTCTACTTGGGTTATCATTGACCAAGATTTTATAAGACACAGGGGTTATACATTTCACAATCCAACAGATTTCCTACCAAATCCCATTTTGGTGAGAACCACCCTAAAAAAACCTCATTCCACCCTATCATAAGCCTCGCTCATATCCATTTTAATAGCCATATAACCACTTTTCCTTTTGGCGGGTTTAAGAAAATGGAATAGTTCATGAACAATGAGAATAATATCAAATATTAGCCTGTCCGAAATGAAAGCACTTTGATTTTCCCTGATGACACCCCCTAGGATTGGTTTGAGTCTATTCACCAAAATTTTTGCAATTATTTTGTATATAGTATTGCAAAGGCTAATGGGTCTGAACTGATAAGGGTCTTTTGGGCTCCTACTTTTTGGAATGAGAGTTATGAAAGTTTCATTCAATTGTTTTGAGAGCTGCCCTAAACTGAAAATTTTTTTAACAGCATCTTTGGCACTCTTTCCTACAATCTTGGTCTTGGAACAAAGAGTTTGGATAGCCATCCGACCCAAGGGCCTTTCTAGGGGATATTTAGAACAAAGCATTTTGGAATTCAGCATCATGAACTTCCCTTTATGAAAAAGCTATTTGTTTCAGCATCAATACAAATCACATTAGTCACTTCTTCAATATTAATGTGATTGGAGGAGGTAAAGAGCTGCTGAAAGAAATCCGTGATCACTAAAGAAATGTTTTGTTCACCCTCTACCCACTCACCACTTGAGGCTTTTAGTTTTACTACTATATTCCTGGCGCTTCTTTTAATAGTTACCAAGTGAAAAAAAAAAAAAAAATTGTATTTTTGTCACCTAACAGGAGCCAATTTTGTTTGCTTTTTTGGGCCCACAAAATTTCCTCCCTCTTTAATTCCAAGTCCAAACTATGTTCAAGTTCCACCACTCTTGGACGATTGAAATCTGAACCTTTTTTTGCTAGTTCCCAGTCCAACTCTTCCTTGAGACATCTAATCTTTTCTTGCACTTTCCCAAAGGTTTCTTGATTCCATTTTCTTAGAACACTACTAAACTTTCTTCATTTTCTACTTAAATTCATTTGAGAATCACCATTGTTGTTTTCCTTCTAGACTTCTTTTATTAATCCTTCACAATCTTCATGAATTGACCAAATATTCTTGAATCTAAAAGGTCTTGGCAACCTTTCGTGCTTTGGGCAAGAGTCAAGGACAATTGGGAGGTGATCTGGTTCATTTGTAATATGGTGGATTACCCTATCTTCATCAAAGAGTCTTCTCCAAGCCACATTTCTAACAACCATATCCAATCTTTCTTTAACATTGTGATTGCCATCTCCCTTATTATTCCAAATCCTTAAGGCCACACCCATTTAGAAAATCCAAATTAGAGGCTAAACTCCTATGATTTACACCCTTCCCCCCTTATTTATCTTCTCTATGAAATAACAGGTTAAGATCCCCTAAGTAGACCGATGGGAGCTGAACTCTTTCTACAAGGGATTTCAAACCATCAAGGAAATCTTGTCTTTTGGCTTTACAGGGATCTACATAGGTAAAACAACACAGCTAATCACCCTTTTCCTCTTCAGAGAATTTTGCATGGATGAATCTTCCACTAGCTCCTTGAATACTAGCCTTGACTTCTTGGTCCCAAAACAAAGCCAAACCCCCTGCCAAACCTCTAGAGTCGATTCCCCAACAATCCCAATTATTGAAATTTTTTAATTTTTTTACAATCCAACAGGGAACACTTTGTTTCCATTAAAAAAAAAAAAAAAAAACATTTGGCCTCACAGCCCTTACCATCTCCTTTAAAGAGCGAACTGTCAAGGGGGAGCCAAGCCCTTGACAATTCCAGCTTAAAATCAACATTGGCTACTGGGGGCTATTCTGGGACAGCCGCCTGAGCCCACTTATTCAAAGATGAAGTAGTCCCCATTTCAAAAGGGAGCCTTTTAGATTTAGTAGGGAGAGAAGGGTAACTCTGTGATCTTTTCTTGCTTGTTTTTGGAAAACAAATGTAGTCCTAACACTTTTTTGAAGAAGAAAACTCAGAGAGGAAGTACTACTGCATCTCCCAAATTCACCTAGCAGACTTCAATTGGCTTGACAAACTAATGTGGATCTTTGATAGGAAAGGAAACTTCTCTATAAAATCAGCATATTTTGTAGCATGATTTGAGGCCGAGTGGAACTCAAACTTGTACTTAGTAACTTACTGCACAAAAAATATTGGTGTAGTATTTGGTCCAAGACAAAACCCAAAATCAGAAACTTTATTTGAGGCCGATTGGAACTCAAACTTGTACTTAGTAACTTACTGCACAAAAAATATTGGTGTAGTATTTGGTCCAAGACAAAACCCAAAATCAGAAACTTTATCTAGAGGTGTTGCACAAATAGTGTGGCAGTCATGGAAAATCTATACTATATATAAAAGTGTGAATGTATGTAAAGTTTTTTTGGACTAAATTACCCTCTATTTCTTTGTTTGAGAAAGGGTATAAAAGTCACTTTATTATAGCTTTAATGGCTACTAAAATGCCCATATTTGTGTATTTAATCCATCTCTAATTGTAAGGGTTGAAAATGTAACTTCAATTATTACTTTCCACCTCATTTGATTTCCTCTAATTAAGTCTTATGCTTAAGGTATTAAATCCCATTTTCTCTTATTAAATCCTATATTTTTAAGTTATTTTCACTAATAAATGCTACTAATTAGATCTATATCAATATTTTTAATAGTATAAATCCATATATTTTAAAATCGACTAAAAAACAAAACCATTCTTTATCCAAGTGATGATTAAATAATTCAACCATCTGAATCAAATTTATCAACCTATGAAGTCATAATTAGGTAATAAAAATTTTAAAATAGAGATAATTATAGAAAATTACTAAAAATGTAAAAAAATTTGACATGTTAATGTAATCAAATTATTTTTATTGATAATGAAAATAAAATACATAATTTAGAACTGACCAAAAGTGAAATATAAAAATTAATAATAAATAGTTCAACTTTTGAGTTAAATGTATTAAACTTAATGTCATAAATAAATAATAAAAATTAATAAAATATAAAATACAAATATAAAAAATACATATGTTTTGCAAAAAAACCATTTAGACACATGTATAATATCATATATTTATTATATTAAACAAAAACTATGTGTAGAATATCAGAATTAGTTTTACACACAAAAATAAATAAAAAATAAAAAATAACCTATAGTAAAAATTGAACACATCTATACCTATATATTTACACTATTATTAAAAATATGAATAAGATTATGAAATTTTCTTTTGACTAAAATACTCACTTTTGAATTTAGTCCATATTTAATTGTGAGTTTTAAATTGTAAATTGAACTACTACTTTTGAGTTAAATGTATTAAACTTAATGTCATAAATAAATAATAAAAATTAATAAAATATAAAATACAAATATAAAAAATACATATGTTTTGCAAAAAAAACCATTTAGACACATGTATAATATCATATATTTATTATATTAAACAAAAACTATGTGTAGAATATCAGAATTAGTTTTACACACAAAAATAAATAAAAAATAAAAAATAACCTATAGTAAAAATTGAACACATCTATACCTATATATTTACACTATTATTAAAAATATGAATAAGATTATGAAATTTTCTTTTGACTAAAATACTCACTTTTGAATTTAGTCCATATTTAATTGTGAGTTTTAAATTGTAAATTGAACTACTACTTTTGAGTTAAATGTATTAAACTTAATGTCATAAATAAATAATAAAAATTAATAAAATATAAAATACAAATATAAAAAATACATATGTTTTGCAAAAAAAACCATTTAGACACATGTATAATATCATATATTTATTATATTAAACAAAAAGTATGTGTAGAATATCAGAATTAGTTTTACACACAAAAATAAATAAATAAATAAATAAAAAACCTATAGTAAAAATTGAACACATCTATAATTATATATTTACACTATTATTAAAAATATGAATAAGATTGTGAAATTTTCTTTTGACTAAAATACTCATTTTTGAATTTAGTCCATATTTAATTGTGAGTTTTAAATTGTAAATTGAACTACTACTTTTCACCACATTCAATTTACTCTATTTAAATCTTACATTTTTCTGATAAATGAACAAAAAAAAGATACACAAGAAAAATAAAACATTGCAAAATGAAGAATCTATCCAAGTAGTAGGGGTGAATATATAAAACATTTTTTATAAAAAAATGTATATATATATATATATATATATATATATATATATATTTGATGAATAATTGAAAAGATACTTGTATATTTTTTTCTTTATTTAAATTGTTGTATTTTAATTTTCTTTTAATATTTTATTATTTTTTAAGTTAAATTGGAACGGATCAAATCCAAATATCCGACTTCTTCATCGGGTTTGTATTCAAATCCATGTTTATGAGATGCGATCGGATCTATTGTTAATAGTATTGGATCAGCTTCGAATATACCCTAATTCGAATCTGATCCAATCCGTTTGCATCCCTACCAAATAGGTAGGCTTGTCAATGATACCTTAAACTTCACAACTCAATTTGATTATCACATATTTGGATTAAGTGTTTATGTAATCAGATTTGGATTTTGCAATCTACATCCGATTAAAAATATAAAATATAAAATATAAAAACATAAAATTTTATAAAAAGTTTTGAATATATTATTACTATCATTATCATCATTTAAAATTATCACGTACAAAGCACATGCATGCTTACTAATCTCTTCAAAAAGGGCATTAAATTTGATAACATTTGTCCTATTTATAAGTCTAGGCCCGAAACAACCATGCATGCCCTTTTTCTGTGCGACCATGCTTCAAAAGTTTGGTTTGGAAAGCTCTATGTGCTGCAAGTGGGATTAAGCTGACATCCCTCTTACCTTCCTTGAGTGGTGGAAGGGATGGGTGGATTTGACCACATCCACAAGGGATCACAAAGAAGCGTTTTCATCCGCCGGTTTATATGGAAACAAGGAAATGATTGTGTTTTTAATAATAAACCAAACAGCTGGAGTACAAGGCAGCTCTAGCTCCCACCTTGAGAAACTCCACCTTTGGTGACAATATTCAATCAAAAAGAATTTTTTGGACTCCCCCAGGTTTGAGTTCCTTGAAGATAAATGTTGATGCGGGGTTTTTTTGTAGAGGGACTGCTTCTTAGAAACCATCTTGGGTGTTTTGTTGAGGCTTTAGCTATCACTCTATCAGGGAGAGCATTCTTTTTGCAAGAAGTAAAGGTTGCAGGTCCAATTTGACTGTTTAACCCTTTTCAAAGCTCTGAATTCTAGTGTCCCTGCTTGTGATCATTACTGTTTTTTTGTTGTTACTGATATCATGAGGTTGGTAAGGGGCAACTGTTTCTCTTTCAGCTTTATGCGTAGAGAAGGAAATGTTGCAGCTCACTTCACAGCTAGAAAGGGATTCTCTAGCTGTGACTAGAGAAAGAGAATAGACTAAAGGTCCATTTGGTTTGTAGTCAGAATCGGAATCGGAATGGTCCATTCTTATAATTTGTTTGGTTCAGATAGGAATTAAAATCAGTAGGAACGGGATTTCATTCCCAAAAGAGGAGCAGAGAATGGCCATTCCAGCAAGATCGGAAATGAGGTTCCGATTTTGTCCAACCAAACAATTGAAATCGGAATAATCCATTCCAATTCCGATTCTAAACCCCTATTCCTGCAAACCAAACGGACCCCAAATAATGCCTAAAATTCGAATTGGAGATGAATAATTAAATCCCCAAAAAAAGTGAAGAACCTTTCGAACTCGAGAGATTTTTCTACAGATGATATCTGATCAAGAACTTATTCATCAGAAGAGACAAAGACTAAAGAAACACTTTGTTAATCATGGATTTTAGCATCGCAGCAATGGAACGGAAAGGCAGAATAAGATTCATGTAGCCGACCACAATGGATGTGGCATCGGATAGATTTTCTGCTTATGAAAGTAAATTTCTGCTGGGTGCAGTGCAACTTTTGTCGGGTATTGCATATATATAAATTATATTAATTTATATTAGATGGTTTGGATTAATTCTCACTTTGAATCCATCGATCACTACTAATTTGCACCAACTGTTTGTATAAATTTCTGTGTGCTTTAAGAATATTTCCTTTGAGTTTATCAGCCATCTTAAAAAAGTTGAGATAAGCAAGATAAGGTGGTGGACCTCCTCATAGGATCTGTTTCTTCTTTTCTTGCTTTAAGTGATTTATTTACTCTGAGAGATTTGTGTTCAAATAAACCATTCCAACTAAAAGAAGCCACCCATTTGATTACCAAATAAGGTAAAGAATATCATCTTGTCATGGATATATATGAAATGCACTCTCCAAGAAGTGGAATTAATGGCGATGGGGTTCATGTCCATGCACCCACTCATGTATGTGATTGGACATTCAAGCCAACAAGTGAGAGCCACATGCAAACACTCCAATCTGATCATCATCATGATGATCTTTTTTAGGGCAAATTACAAAAAAAAAAAGACCTTTTTAGGGTAAATTATAAAACCCCCTTACATTATGGGATGATAAAATACTCTCTGAACTTTCATTTGTAACAAAGACCCCTTTGAATTTTTATTTTGTGACAAATACCCTTTGATTGTTAAATTAGACGATGAAATGCATTAAATTATCAAAATGCCCACCTAAACTTTCTTTATTTTTTTCTCACTCTTTCTCTTAAACCCTAATTGATAAAAAATACCCCATTTTCTCCAAATGAAACCAACGAAAATAATTAACTATCCAATCCTTTCTCCAATAAGTCAAGAAAAACTAAATGAATTAATCATATATTTACATCTATTAAAAACAGAAAGAAACTTCTATCATTTCATTTGAATATTAAATCCAACTAGAAATCTGCAACGATCTATTGGAGCAATCGAGAGGGCTTTAAAGTTTTATTTTGAAAACTAATTGAATCATAAATCATTCAAATAAATAAGAAAAGGCTAGCTTGGAGATTTAATTTTTTAACGGTTAAATAAGAATCTTTTTTAAATTTAACTGGCAGAACTCTAATAGAAGAGGTCCGCTCTTGGTCAGGGCAAGCCCATGCCCACACCATCCCAAAAGCTGTTGGATTTTAATCTCATTGGAGATTAAATCCAATGGGGTTTTATTGGTCAATTACATGACAAAATACACCTACACACATGTTTTGGAAAATAGTTTTTCTCTTACTAAAACCAGTTTTAACTTGTCCCACGTTGGAAAATTACAAGAATTGTTTTGGTTTTTTAGTAGGAGCTGATTTACACTCCTTAGATATAAAAGAGGAGAGTATGCCATCAACGGCCATGATTCGAACAGGTGTGATCAAGAGGCACAATTCAAAGTTAACAGTCATTAACAGTCAGTTCAAGGTACATTCTCTAAACCAATTCCATGACTCTTTAGAAACTATTTAAAGAGCATGAATTAAGCATTTCACACACAATTTTAAAAATCACTTTGTCTTTCTCTCTCTCTGTCCGATGAAACTGAGTGGGGGCAAATAACGTTCTAAAGACAATATCTCCAAACGTGTCTCAGAGTTTCTCCTTCAAGTCTCTGTGACCCCACTTCCCAACAACAGCCTCTTTCAACATTGCACAAGGAATATCTCTCCATGAAATAAAGAACATGAGTAGGGAGATATTCCCAATGCAAGGCTGTAAAAGCTGCTCGACCGAAACGAGCATTGCCCTGTTGGAAACCGAGGTACTAATAAAAGAGGGTATTTGTCATAAAATAAAAGTTCAAAGGGATCTTTGTTGCAGATGAAAGTTGAAGGGGGTATTTGTCATTGTCTCCATATTAAAGGGGGCCTTCATAATTTTATACATATAAAAGTCGAAAATTCAGATTCACATCATCAAGGTGCATGTCTTTTCCAATAGCTGATTAATGAGATAGTTTAAGAATTTAAAACTAATTAAAGCAAACGAATCACCTCCAAATTCATCACAGTCAGCACGGTCTATAGGGTCGTTTTCAGGTGGGAGATGAAGCCACCAACCAGTATAAATAATAAGTTTCCATGGAAGCTCTGTCAAGTTCATCATCATCATCATCATCTCGGCCGACCAGCTGCAACGTCTCAGTCGAATTAAGTAAAATTAAGGGTCGATCGGTTAGAAGATGGAGAGGGTGACGACATTGGCGTCGCGGAATCCCGTGGTGATCTTCAGTAAGAGCTCCTGTGGCCTCTGCCATGCGGCGGAGACTCTGATCAGAAGCTTTGGGGCCAGCCCCGCTGTTTGCGAGCTGGATTTGGAGCCTCATGGGAAGGAAATCGAGAGGGCTCTGCAGAGGCTGGGGCGCAAATCTGTGCCAGCCATCTTCATTGGAGGAGTTCTGGTTGGGGGATCAGAAGAACTCCTTACCCTTCAACTTGATGGCTCTCTGAAACAAAAGCTCATACTTGCCGGAGCTATTTTTCTCTGATGCATGGAGTCATGGACGACGACTCTTTCTCTACCATTAAGGCCCTACCTACAACTACAAATCAGTTTTCTGAGATTAATTACTTCCTCCTCATGATTTTACTTGTCTCTTTTGGGTACCTTTACTTCATGAATAAAAGTTGCATTTTTCTTGGTTAACTAGTAGCGTCATGGAAAATTTGCCTGAACAACAAACCTAAAAAAAAAAAAAAAAAAATAGTTGCAAATTTTGAAAGCAAAAGGGCATTTGGAAAAATACATAACCTAATTACTTTATGAATATATAGAGCCACCATGGGTGCATCTAAACCTATATCCCCCACTGTCCCCCTCTCATTCCTCCCCCATCCCTCCCCTCCAACTATATGCACTTATAAGATGTATGTTAAGTTACTTAATTTCACTTAATTTATTTTTCTAAAAGAATTTATTATTTTAATTGTAGAATTATTTTTTTAATTTTGAGTAATTAATGTAATTTAAATATATGATTAGATTAATTAAGTTAATAATTTATTTAATTAACTGAAATAAATTAAATAAGATAACTAATTAAACAATACTAAAAAAAATTTAATGTTATAGTTAGGCTAAAATCTATAATACAAGTATGAAAAACTGATGTAATATATAAATTTTGCCTTATAAATGTTATAATTTAATTCATATCACACATTTTATCTCTCTCTCTCACTCTCTCTCAATCTTTTAAACCCTGTGTCTCTTTGATGAAATGAACCATCAATTGCAACATTTACCAAAGCATTAATTTTGCAAATGTCTAATTAGCTTTTGAAAGCACTTTTATGAAAGTATTTTTATGAAAGCACTTGTGATAAGGGCAGATTTGGCCCTCCGCTAACATCATGACACGTGACATCTCAAAACAGGTGGACGACACACCAACACCACTAGGGGTGGCCACGAGCCAAGCTCTTCACGAGCTACTCGAGTTCAGTTCATGAGAAGCTCAGCTTGGCTCGGTTTCAACCGAGCTCGAGCTCAATTTAGAGGCTCGATTAATAAATAATTCGAGCTCAATATATATATATATAGAAAATAAAATATATAATAAAAATATTATAATTCTTATTTTTTTTATATTAAATAAAAATATTTTTTATATATAATTTTTTATTTTTATACTTTTTTTCTTAAGTTGAGCCGAGCCGAGCTCAAGCTTACGAGTTTTTTACTCGAGCCGAGCTCGAGCTTACGAGTTTTTGACTCGATCCGAGCTCGAGCTCGAGCCCTATAATACATTGGCGAGCCGTGCTCGAGCCTCATACTATTTGGCTCAGCTCGACTCAAATCCACCGCTAGGCACCATGAGGGCGATGACATGCCTTAGCCAAAATGATGGAAACCCAGCTGTCGACCTAGTGGAGACCCAATTAGCGACTTACCTCCGCCAACTTGATGGAGTCCCCGCTAGTGACCTCATACACAACTCAGGCACCTCGGCAAGGCGGCTAGGAGCACCTCGTACAAGGCTGACCTATGGTACCTCATCGTTACCGGTCCAACGGATCTCAGTGGGAGGAGTGACCTCCCTCGAGGACTTGTCGACTCGACTGAGGTCCAGGTGACGACTCGCAAGATGTGCTCACCAACCTCCTCCATGTGTGCTTCCCATCACTCCTGGGTCTTTTCGAAGTCAACTCTTGCACCGAATGTTTTGGAGGAAACCGAATAAGGCATAGAGCTTGGTCTACGTGTGCCACTACCTCCGAGGACTTTGGACTGGCCAGCCACATCTTCCTAGAGATCTCAAATGTGGTGCGTGAAGCCCACACCAAACAACGCCTATATAAAGGCATCATTCTCCTAAGAAAAGGTACGCGCGATTCAGCTCTCGCACTCTCTAAGATTCTAAGCATTCCAATACTTTCTAGAACTCCCAAACCACTAACTTAAGCATCAGAGTGCCCACCTTGGGTAAAAGCAACCCGGGCACTCTAACACTGTCTCTTTGCAGGTCGATCCGGCAAACTAGCCGACTCGGCATCTAAGCCACCTTCTAACAGGGAACTCGCCAGCTCGACGTTCGAGCTGTCCTCCAGCAGGGAGCTGCCAGATCGCACATCATCAACCTCTATGAAAGTACTTTTACAAATCAAAAGCACTTATGCGGAAGTACTTTTATAAAAGTACTTTTATTGAAGTACTTTTATTGAAGTACTTTTATCAAGGTACAAAAGCACTTTTATGAATGTACTTTTATGAAAGCATTTTTACAAAAGTTCTTTTTCAATGCCAAAAGGGTATATTTTTGTAATTTTCAGATTTTCTTCATTTTAATATATTTTTGTAATTTTTTATATGTTCTATTTTTTACTTTTTTATATTTCATTCGATTTGGATTGGATCCAATCTAGTCCATTTACATTTTAATGGATTGGATTGGATTTGATTTGTATTGGATTTTGATTAGATTGGGTCCAGTCCATTTGTAAGTGGACTCACATTGGACTGGATCGGGTTGGACCCAATCCAATCCAATTGACACCTCTACACAAAACCCCAAAAGGTTACTACGTTTGCAAAAGAGAAAGACACTGCACCTTTCCTCCTTGCAAGACATTTGATATCTGGTATTGTGTTGAAATGAGGAGAGAAACCGAAGGCCTTCAGTTCATTTATCAGGTCAATCACTTGCTTTGAGTCTGACTCTATTATCACCTCAGGATGAAGGGTCTGAAGGGCTTCTACACATGCCAATCAGATTGCACAAAGCTCAGCATCTAGACTTGAAGTGTAGATTGCTTTCTTCCCATTTGTTGATAGAACTACACCAAAACTTGAACGAGCCACATAGGCCAGCCCAACGGCTCCGGTCACCGATGTTCTTGTAATGGAGAAGATGTTTAATATTTTTTGCATGGTGCCCAACTAGGGGTGGCCACGAGCCAAGTTTCTCACGAGATATTCGAGCTCGGCTCGTAAAAAGTTCAGCTTGGCTCGGTTTAAACAAAGCTTCAAACTGAGTTCGAGCCTGATATATAGGCTCATTTTCTAATCGAGCCAAGCTCGAGCCCAATGAAGCTCGTGAGGCTCACGATCCTAGTATAATAAATAAATATTTTTTTATTATATACATACATACATACATACATACATATAAATATATAGATATATATATATAATAAATAATTTTTATTATATAAAAATATTTTATATATAATATTTTTATTTTTTATGTATAATGAATAATTTTTATAATTCTTGTTATTTTGTATGTAAAATAAAAAAATATATTTTTACATGTATACTTTTTATCTTTTAGAAAAAAAACTTGGCTTGTAGCCAAGCTTGAACTTGCGAGCTTTGAACCGAACCGAACTCGAGCTCAAATCTCTATCTCGAATCGAACTCAAGCTCAAACCTAACACAGTTTCAGCGTGCCGAGCTCGAATAGCCAAGTATTCAGCTCACCTCGAATCCACCCTAGCCTACACCCAACTATCACCAAATAACATTAAAAAACGTGCACTAAACCTAGATGGGATGCTTATTTGGTCCATGTATATTAATCATATACATGAGGGCATTTATGACAATCCGGACCTTTCATATATTGATATGGAGCCCATTTCATGTTGTATCACCATGTAATCCAGCTTTCTTTGAGTGTTTGGTATTGTGGTGTTGCGTGTCTTTATTATTCTATTTGGTAGACTGATTGGGTACAAATGTATTGTGCTTTTTTATCTCAAGTTATGTAAAACACCGAAACTCACTTTTTAAGGAAATTGCATTTTGACATTACCTTTGTTGCATTTCTGTTTGACCTAAGCAGTGCCTAATAGCAGTTTGAATCAGGTAGGCACAACGTTGTAAACATGTTAAATGAGCACTTAGAAATTTTTTTGACACATGTCCCTTAAAAATACCCTCAGCCTATCCTTGAAAAAAATTAATACCCACTTTTGACAGTTGTCAAAATATTTATCAAGTGTTCATTTAATGTGTTTATTTTGTTGTGCCTACTAGATCTGGTCCCATCTCGCCTAATAGAGCCCAGTGGCGCTTATGTGTAATAAAATAGAATAAACAATTGTTGCATCACACTTCATGCTTATAACGTTTTTTTCCTAATTTTCAATCCATAAACACAACAAACACACAACACCACAATACCAAGCATCTCCTTGATATACTTGCCCCGTTTCAGAACGATTTTGCTTCGAAGTTAAAATGGATGCCTAATAAGCTTGTAGTCTATGTGGTTCAACCATCCAGTCCAGTCTAGTTCCAATGCACTAATAAATATATGAGGGGGACTGGATTGTTTCATGGGATTTCTTGATTTTAATTAGGGCATGGATGAAATACAGGAGGCCCATTGTATGTATCTCAATAAATTGGTTTGAATTAGGGCATAAAAACCTTGTATAGGTTTTCCTACCTTTCCCTTCAAATCAAACGTAGCCTTAGCGGATCGTTTCTGGTCAAATAATTTTAGTTGGGCTTACCTAGTCCCAATCAAAATTAAACCCACTGTCTAGAGTTGTAAGAATTCACGTCGGTACCCATGCCCCATTTCAGCCATGCATTAAGAACATCTCTCCATGACAAGTACAAAAGATACACCCCAATCCACGCTAAGATGTGCATGTAGAGTGTCTGTGGGGCGCACTCAGTGGGACGCCAATCTGAATGGACATCTGTTACATGCAGATCCAATGTGAATACATGATATTTCCAAATATAACACCACAATCACCGAAAAATCTATGATATCGGAAAAACAAGATAGTATAAGAGCTTTGACCAATCAAAACACCCCGTGAAGTTTTATGAATACTCCCTGATTGGTCATCTTTTGTATAATGCTGGCTATAAGCTTTTCTCGTATCATATCTTTTTCATATCATAATCGAACCACACAATCACAGTGTTGGATGAATGCTTATATGGGAGAATTGGATGGATTATTGATTGAGAGAGCAAAAAAAGAAGAGGTTGAACTCCATAAAGAAGTCATTTTCATGACTTATATGAGTAATATTTTGTTCCATATTCCATATTACTAATGCGTTACAGAATTTCTACTTTATTGCTTTGTATTTTCGACTTTTTCGGAGAGAGAGAGAGAGAGATGTACCGGGCTGTACCTCAGCAAAGCTCAACCTGTGATGCCACGATCCGAGCCCGCATTACCTCTTCAATAAAGTGGATCTGAACCAGTTGGTGCTTGGTAGGCCTCATTCTCATCTACTTTGAATTAGTTAGTGGGCCTCGTTTTCATCTACTTTGGAGTTTGGACCCAAATCCAATACCCCTCGCGATGGACACGAAAACGCGGTGAATGCTTGGGGGCCCATTTCATATATAAAAATTCCACCATGTGCTAACTTATCAACATGGTTGGAATTTGGTTGGATGAAAGATAGAGAAGATAAGAGCCCAGAGAGACACCCGCGATTCCAGGTGGGGTTGAAAATTTACTGGAAATAGGAGTTCGAATCTTTGAGATTTCAGTGGAAAATAAAATGATTGGATCTCGAACTTTCCAGAATTTTAATGTAAAAATAATAATTTAATTTCCATAGTTTTAATTCTAGTAGTTGCTGTGTATGGAATCACCGACCAAATTATGCTTTTTTAAAAGGACTTTTCATGAGGCCCCAAATCATTTTGCCTATTTTGTATTCTCATTTTCGAGTTTTTACAAAAAGGGAAAATTGTAAAATCAAAAAAAAAAAAATCCAAGTCTACAAAAAGGAAAAAAAATGTTGGAAAATAAAAACATTTTAGGCTGTGTTTGGTTTGAAGGAAAAAGTAGGGAAAGATAGGAAAACTTATACAAATTTTATAAAGGTTTCCCTACCTTTTCCTCCAAACCAAACATAGCCTTAAATAGTTAATTGACTTGATAACAGACCTGCTTGATCAAGTGGTTTAGTATTTGACCCCTGCCCCATTATAATTAATTAAATTTCAATAGGTATTGTCTACGCTTAAAGTCCAATAGACCGGTTTTGGATTGGACCCCATCCAAACTAAAATCAATTTGGATGGATTGGACAGACCAACAAGACATATTGAATTTGACCAGTCCAGACTTAATGGTCCAAAGTATTTACTGGATTGGATTGGACCCAGTCCATCCGTAATGAATTTATATTGGATTGGGTTGGTTTGAGCTAATATCTGGTCCATTAATAGAAGATATGAATATAGGTGTCAATGGACCAGTTTTGAATTGGAACCAATCTAAATTAAAAGGAATTTTAAAAGATTGGATAGTCCAAACATTGAATTGGACTGGTCTAAAATGGTCCAAAATATTCATTGGATTGGATTGAACCTGATCCATTTGTAATGGACTCACATTGGACTGGATCAAATTGGACCAAATTCAATCCAATTGACACCCCTATTTGCATGAGAGAGCCTAATCTCACCAAATATCTTAAGCTTTTAAGTTTAACAGTTCCTATGGCACATATAGGTATCAAAGATCACTAGATGCTTGATTCAATAGAAAGTTTCTCTCAATTTTCTATCTTTTTTTTTTTTTTTGCTGGTATTGATTTGAAAAACAAAATCACACATATTGTCTAACACAAAAACTTTGGCTATTTGTAAAAAGAAAGAATCCACTTTGGGAGCCTTATGTGCATGATACATAAGGGTGTCAATAGACCGGTTTTGGATTGGACCCCATCCAGTCCAAAATCAATTTGGATGGATTGGACGGACCAACAAGACATATTGTATCATACTAATTCGGTCTAAAATATTTATTAGATTGGATTGAACCTGGTCCATCCGTAACAAATTTATATTGGATTGTGTTGAATTAAGCCAATATCTAGTCCATTGATATAAGATAAGAATATATGTGTCAATGGACTGGGTTTAGGTTGAAATCAATCTAAATCAAAATGAATTTGAACAGATTGGACAGTCCATACATTGGATTGGACCAATCCAAATTGGTTCAAAACATTTATTGGATTGGATTGGACCTGGTCCATTTATAATGGACTCACATTGGACTAGATAGGATTGGACCAAATCCAGTCCAATTGACACCCCAAATTGACACATTAGCTAACTCAGGTTATACATCTTACCATTCATTGGGAGATGTTCTTAATGTACAGCTATAGTATCATGTGGGTAGGATTCTTGTGGCCAGAAGATCTGCACTAACAGACCCTAAATATTGGATTTCCTTTTGGCCTATCACCCTATTAGGACTATTATAACCCAACTAATAGCAGCTTATATGCCTTTGGTATCACCAAAGGACAAAGTAAGGCTGAGAACCAACTCCGGATTACTCACCAATAACATATGTTCCAACACTCTACCAACATGATTTGGTACCGCACATCTCATACATGGTGGGTTCCACTTTTATTGTGGATTCCAGTCTCGTGGTGAGATGTATACATCATGTTAGAAGGGTGTTGAAACGTGTTCTGTTGACAAGTGAACCCAACTCCTCAAAGCTGAATTGGGATTTGTTCTTCACAGAACATACCTCGTAGCCATATCCCACTCCATTGGACAAACCCTACTCTCTCCTCCAAATCAGCCGATGCTATCCGATATAAGACACAGCAGACCAGGATAAAGAGAAAAGAAAAGTTCATAGATAATTATAGTCCTCAGCCAATCATTCACATGATAAATTTTTTACATCATCTATACTACCATAAAATGTATCATATGTTCATATAGTATTTCTGGAATTTTGGTTGGAAAAAAATTACCCTTTTATTTAATATTTTATAAAAACATATTTAAAGACTGTAATTACAATTTATATTAGACATTATCTACAGTATTAACAAGACTCTGGAAGAACAGCAAGGTGCTGAGTGCGAGCTCTACAGTGTGCTATTGATAGGATCCCCCTTGACAATTCGAGCTCTCAAAGAGATACAAATAAAAGAGAAGGTGGATTTCATCTTTTTATCAGAAACAAAACCTCTCTTTTAAATTATAATAAAATCTTAAAGTTTACCAAAAATTGGAGGGCCTGGGGAGTCGATTCAAATGGTTTAAGTGGGGGGCTTGCCCTATACTGGAAAAAGAATCTGAATGTCAAGGTTTGATATGAAGATTAGAATTCCATACACATTAAACTAGAGCTGGATGACAATTCTTACTGTTGTTACTCCTTTATTTATGGGGAGCCGAAAATAACCCAAAGGAAGTGTTTTAGGGATAAATAGAGAACTCTAGCCCAAAGGGTTGCAGAACCCTGGATCTTTGTTGGAGATTTTAATCTTTTCTTCTATAGAAATGAGAAGGAAGAGGGGAAACCGAGAGGTACTGAAAGAT
The DNA here is from genome assembly GCF_055504915.1 of Nelumbo nucifera. NCBI lineage: Eukaryota > Viridiplantae > Streptophyta > Magnoliopsida > Proteales > Nelumbonaceae > Nelumbo > Nelumbo nucifera. The sequence continues at coordinate 100,183,665 of NC_142651.1, forward strand.
TGTGGACTTCTGGAAGTTGAAAGCCATGGCTCTTTTTTCACCTGATCAAATAAAAAAGAGGGTAGTGAGCTAATCCGGGCTAGACTTGATAGAGTAGTCTATAATAGAAAATGGTTAGAGCTTTTTGGAGAGACTCATTGTAGAATTATTAGCACCATAGGCTCGTCCATGCCCCTATGTGGGTGTGGGTGGGTGAACACTAAAAAGGGTAACAAGAGAAAAAGTAGGCCCTTTATGTTTGAAGAAATGTGGACAACTCATGAGGGTTGTGAGAAGATCACTGAACAGTCCTAGAATGGTGGGGCTTCCATACCCTCTCAAGGAAATATAGTGGACAAATAAAAAATTCTACAAGAGAAGTTGAAATTCTGGAACAAGACTGTCTTTGGGAATTTACAAAGGAAAAATAGCTAAAACTCCAAAAAGAACAAGGAAAAGCCCCAGGTAAAATAAATAGAGGGTGAACTATGGAGTTAGAGAAAGAGCTTGATCATATACTCAAAAGGGAGGAAATCCTGTGGCATCAAAAAGCCAGGGCAATTGGATAAATTATAGGGATAGGAATACCAGGTGCTTTCACTCCGTAACTCTAAGAAGGAGAGCAAGAAATAAGATTTACAAAATTAAAGATGCTACTGGTAATTGGTGCGAAAATGATGAAGAAATAGAGAACTTATTCCAATAGCACTTCATAGAAATTTATTCCACCTCAAGTCCTACAAGAATAAAACAAATGGTTGATTGCCTAGATCAAAAACCGGGGGAAGAGGAAAAGAAGGCTCTAGAAAGAGAGGTAACTAAGTAAGAGATAAAAGAAGCCTTATTTAAAATGACTCCCAAAAAAGCACCTAGACCATACGGTTTCCCAAACTTTTTTTTTCAAAAGTATTGGGGGATTATGGGAGATGATGTAGTGAAGACAGTAAAACACTTATTCCTAGTAGGCCATCTCCAAAAGGATCTAAATTCAACACTGATTGCCTTGATACCAAAAGTCAAACACCCCAAATTTCCTGCTCATTTTAGTAAAAATCAGAGTGCCTTCACCCAAGGGAGACTGATCCAGGATAATGTTTTAATAGTTCATGAGGCAATCCACTTCATGAAACAAACAAAAAAATCAAAAGGGCCTGAATGGCCCTAAAATTGGATATGAATAAGGCTTATGATAGGGTGGAGTGGGCTTTTATAAAACAAGTCCTTGGGAGGTTAGGTTTTGGAGAGAAATGGATAGCATAGGTTATGGAGTGTGTCACAATTGTTTCCTATCAAATCTTAATAAATGGTTCTCCAAGTTCCGTCATCAAACCTGAAAGGGGACTAAGGCAAGGAAACCCATTATCCCCATACTTGTTCCTGTTTGTCTCTGAAGTCCTATCTACAAACATTAACAAGCTAGCTAACTTGAAGCAGATTTCAGGTATTAAGATGAATAGAGGTTGTCCTATGATCTCACACTTATTTTTTACATATGACAGTTATCTGTTCACCAAGGCAGACCCTAGGGAGGGGCAAGTTTTATTAGAAACCATCCATAACTATGAAAGAGCCTCTCGTCAGTAGGTAAATTTGACTAAATCTAAAGTTTTCTTTAGTGAAATTCTCCATGCTAGACTTCAAAATTTGTTGGCTAGGTCTCTAGGTATGAAAAGGGTTGAACACCCTTCAATTTACTTAGAACTGCCAACTGAAATAGGTAGATCAAAAAAGGCCCGCTTCAATTATTTCCTAGAAAGAGTTGAAATTAAAACCTCAAGTTGAAAGGATCTACTCCTTTCTCTGGCCGAAAAGGAAGTTCTCCTAAAATCAGTGGTAACAGCGATCCCAACCTACACAATGTCTTGTTTTTTGCTTCCCAAAGATGTGTGTAAAAATCTAGCCAAACTTCAAAGAAGATTTTGGTGGGGTTCAAGAGAAGGAGAAAAAAAACTGTTGGGTAAGTTGGTAAAATCTAAGTAAAAATAAACATGAGGGGGGAATGGGGCTTAGAGACCCATACTGTTTTAACCTAGCTTTATTGGCAAAGCAAGGTTGGAAGTTTCTTACTAAATAGGATAACTTATGGGCCAAGATTATGAAAGCCAAATATTTGAAAAATAAAAGCTTCCTATCCTCAAAGTTACCTTGAAGAGGTTCTTAGGGTTGGTAGAGTCTCTTAGCTGCCAGGGATGTGATAAGAGAAGGAGCTTGTTGGACAGTAAATTCTAGAATAGAGGTAAAAGTTTGGAAAGATCCCTGGCTTCCGAAAATACCTGGTTTTAGAATTTATGGTCCTTGTCTAGAGAATCCACATATTGATAAGGTTACTGACCTTTTTAACGGGGACAAGAGAGAGTGGAATGATAATTTGATAAGAAGGTGTGGAAAACATTATAAAAGTCCCCCTGGCTGAAGGTCAATGGAGGGATAGACTTCGTTGGACTCTTACTAAAAATGGAAAGTTTAGTGTAAAATCAACCTACTGGGTTGCAAAAAATCAGTTGACTTCCCGTGGTTCCACAACTAATAGAAGCCAACTAGAGTCTGATGTTTTGAAGAAGGACGACTGGAAGAAAATCTGGAAAATAAAGGTGACCCCAAAACTAAAAAAATTTATCTAGAGATGCATTTGGAATGGCCTAGTAGTAAAGGTGATCCCAAAACTAAAAAAGAGGAAGAAACGACTATACATGCTTTGTTTTTCTGTGAGCATGCAAAAGCTACACGGTTCGATAGTCCTCTCAGTTACAGGGTTTCAGATTTTGTAAACCCTCCTAACTTTGCTGACGGGTTACATGGGTAGTTAGAGAAATGCAAAAATCTACCAGACCGAGATCTAAACCTTATTTCTATTTTGATTATAATTTTGTGGGTCATTTGGAAATCTAGAAACAATTACATTTATTATGTTTGCAAGATGACGAGGGAGATGATCTTGATTTTCCTTCAAGGATGGCATCCTTCTTCATAGGTATCTGATCCAAGAGCTTGTGGATTTTTTTGGACTCCCCCCAACCTGGACTGCATGAAGATAAATGTTGATGGAAGTTTTTTTGATTTTGGGCTTGGCTAGTTTTGGTTCTCTAGCTTGATACTCCCACGGGAAAGTGATTGTTGCCTATTTTGGCCCTACCAAAGTACAACCCCCAATGCATGCAGAAGCAATAGCGGTCCTAAAAGGGTTGGCTCTTGTTGGAGCTATTCATGCCAGGAAACTAATTGTGGAGAGGGACTGCTCAAATCTGATATCAGCCCTTCTTTCTGGAGAAGTTGAAGTTGCAGGTGTAAAAGATGCTATGTTCTTGTGTCAAGATATTTTGGAAAAAGCTAGCTCCATTCCAGTAGTTTTTAAATGTCTAAATAGAAAAGCAAACAAGGCAGCCCATGTGCTGGCAAAAAAAGGTTTAAGTCGATCGGGTTTATATTCCTGCAGTATTCCTTCTTGGATTCAAAACATTGCTGACATGGATCACTCTGCTCCATAGTTGGCTCGCTGTGTTCTGTGTTTTTTTAGTAATGGTTTTTATGCTCTTTCTACCAAAAAAACAAGGAGAAAGCAAGAAGTTTATTACGTGCTTGACAAAAACTATTCAAGACTGAAAGTAATGACTACAATTTCTCAATTTGAATGGTAATTAAAAGTGCCCAAATACCAAAGTATATTTAATATTTCACTCTTCTATCATTATTAGTAAATGATAGTTTATAGGTGTCTTTCTATTTCATGTACAATTGTCCTAAATTCTCATTGAAACCCAAGTGATCCAAGTCAATTGGTTGTCACATTGAATGAATAATGAGTTTTTTATTTAAGGTATATTGTTGAAACCTCCCCTAAAGTTTCTAACCATTGATGAAACCTCCCCTGAAATTTGGTAAATGCAATCACTTCCTGTGAATTTTCTGACATAGTTGTAAGTAGATCCCATGTTAGAATCCTCTAATAACAGACACAAAAATATTCAAAATACCAATGCATGCAGTTACTATTGAGGATGGTTTCTACAAAAAAGTAAATAAATAATGCAAACTTTATGAACAAAAAAGAAGTTGCAGCTTTACCTTTGAGCCATCGATATGAATGGAAAATTGGGAAAATAAATCAATTTGGAAGGATTTGGGATAGCAATTGATATGAAGAGAAAATTGGAATAATAAGCACTTTGTCAAAAGTACCTGTATGGGTATTTTTGACATTTTCATGCCTCTTGTTAGAGGATTCTAATATAGGGGGTGTACTTGCAACTATGTTAGAAAGTTTAGGAGAGGTGATTGCAATTACCAAACAAAAATTTACCCTTTTTAATTAGTTGTGCTAAGCATTTGATTAATGTCAATTTAACGTCAAATGATCAAATCTTAGTTATAGATTAATTGGTCTTAAAATTTCTCAAATGGACAAAAAATATATTGGTCTTAAAATTTCTCAAATGGACAAAAAATATATAAGTGATTGTGCCAAGTTGAGACATGATGTGCACAATTACAGAATTGTTCTAAACACCCATTTATGTAGCTTTCAAAAAAAAGCGTCCATTTTCTTTATAAGATACATTACAATGACCCATTTCAATTCTTATTTATTTCTTATGGACTGACACCACACTCTAATTTTTGGGATGTGCTTAGCTTTACAAATGTGGGATTAGGTTGTTGATAGGTAGGGATGATCATTTATGATTAACCCAAACTTCTTGGCTTGCAAATTCTTGGGCCAAGGCAATCAAATTTCTCTCAAGCTTTGTCAAGATTGGACTCGTATCAAGCCTGCACATAATGCAAGTTAGGCTTAGACCAACCCAACCCATCCCAGAAGTTGTACGTATATTTATAATATATATAATATATGTATAAAGTCTTATTTATTTGTATAATATTTTACATTATTTTTGGTAAGTAAGTAATATACAATATATGTATGTATGTATGTATGTATGTATGTATGTATGTATGTATGTATGTATGTATGTATGTATGTATGTATGTATGTATGTATGTATGTATGTATGTATGTATGTATGTATGTATGTATATAGTATAATATATTAATATACACACAATAACCTTTCAAATAATTTTTTTTGCAATTTTTTAAGCTTATTTTCTGTAACTAAAACTTTATTTGTTTTAAAATACAAATCAAGTATATTCATATGGGCTAGTCTAGATGCTTGGCCCGGGACCAATTATTTGGCCTAGACAGGCCTCAAGGCTATTAACTACTTGCAAAAACTTAACCCTAGCTCATTATCATCACTATTGATGGGTTGGGTAGTAGGGGTGAGCAAAAAAAAAAACAAAAAGCCAAAACGACTAAAACCGAACTGAAAAACCGGTTAACCAAACCAGTCCGTTCAGTTTCAATTTGGTGTTTTAAAAAGGTGAAGGTACTAGTTCGATTTTGGTTAACCAATATAGAAAATCGATGGTTAACCGAACCGATCGGTATAATTATATTTCTATATATTTTATATATTTATGTATATTATATTATATATACATATATTTTTTATTTTTTATATATTATATATTATAAATTAATAAATATGCATTATATATAAATATATATTTATAATATATGATATATTATCTATTATTTAAAATATAATATTTTATATATTTATAATTTTATATTATATATTTATATATATTTTTATAATATATATTGTAAATTTAAAAAAACCAACGATTAACCAAACCGGTCAACCGATTAACCAATTGGTTTTAGTTCGGTTTTGATTACCGGTTTTTCAAAAACTGGTAGTACCGATTCGATTACAAAAAAAGCACAGGGTTCGGTTAACCAAACTGTGAGCACCCCTATTGAGTAGGCATGAGTTTGGATGAATCCAAACCTAACCTAAAACACAATTGAGGCTAATTTGATCCAAACCCAAAATACTGGCGTGATTGGTTAATTTGTCCATGAGATAGAAAACACCAATGAAAAACCAATATTCTAAAAATTGAACGAATCCATATTTTCCTCTTAACCAAACAAGTGAACTTTTGATGTCATAAAATAAATATAAAATATAAAAATATTATAAAGTTTAGAAAAAAAATAAGCATGCATTTAATATTATATATTCATTATATAACACAAAAATGTCTATAAATGATCATTTTTGTGATTAATGATGGAAGTAGGAAGGATACAAAAAAGAAAAAAAATAAATGTATCATCCATAGTTTGTTGACTTGGTCAACTAGATCATTGGTTTCATCAATACACACTATGCTTCCCTTACTTATCTTTCTTACATATGGGTTTTTGTAAGAACACAAAATTATTTAAGTTGTTTTTTCTTGTTTTTTTTTTGTCATTGTATTGTTATTATTGTTGTCATTTGAAACTATCACGTGCAACGTACATACACATTTACTAGTATAATAAAATAATTCAAAGCATCTTTGTCATTCGTAAAGCCATTTTTCATTTTTCATCAATTTCCACTTGTAGTTATGGAGATAATGTGGCTAGACCATTAAAAAATGAAATTGGATTTTGACCACACAAAATTGATCCTCACATTGTCCTCACAACAATTGTAGTCGTGCATTATGAATATCTCCCCATGAATGGAAACATGTTCCCAATGCACTGCTACAAGTGTTGTGAGAACAGTGTGAGGACAAATTCCAGATTCATAAAAAAAAGGAACCTGGATTAGCTACACCTAGGGGTGGATTCGAGCCGAGCCGAGCCGAATAGTACGAGGCTCGAGCTCGGCTCGAGTCTGTTCTACAAGGCTTGAGCTCGAGCTCGGCTCGAGTAAAAAATTCATAAGCTCGAGCTCGATTTTGAGAAAAAAGGTTTTATAAAAATAAAAAATTATATATAAAAATATTTTTTATTTGATATTTAAAAATTTAAGAATTATATTATTTTTATTATATATATTGTTTTCTATTATTTTATATATATTCGAGCCAACATGCGAGCCTCACGAGACGAGCTCTAGTAGGCTCGAGCTCGGCTCATTTCATAATCGAGCCAATGAATTGGGCTCGAGCTCGACTCAAAGCTTAGTTGAAACTGAGCCGAACCGAACTTTTCACGAATTAAGCTCGAATAGCTCGTGAAAAGCTTGGCTCGTTGCCACCCCTAGCTACATCAAAGACTGTTTAACCAATAATAACACCGCACATCAATCAAGTAAGTGTATATGTCACACCCCACATCAGCTACATTGACCGGTGGCCCCACTCTCACCAAGAATGCAACTTGGATTGTGGTTGGAGAGATCAGGTAACCAAAATAATAATGTTAAATTGGATTTGGATGGATTAGGCTCAATTGGAGATTGGTTAATTATATGGGTCTTTCTACTTTAATTTTACTTAACAAAAGCTATGCAAGGCACATGTCCCAACTAGAGTTAAATATCTAAAAGAACATTAATCCCAACTAGAGTTAAATATCTAAAAGAACATTAATCCTAATCTCTCTCTCTCCAGTTATTTGCCACCACCAGTTGTGTGTGGATTGAGGCATGTGCAGCATTGCTACAATAGCTAGGTGGTTCCTAGCTAATGAATTTCAAAGAGTTCCCTCTTATTATTGAAGGTGATCCCAAGATTATGGTTTCCTATCTTAATCGTGTGATGCCTGGAATTAGGAAGATCATTCTTGACTGTTGGGAGCTAAAGGAGAGATGCAAGAAAGGAATCAATTACAGGCACGTCTACCGCAAGGCGAATCAAGCTATTGATTGGTTAGCCCACCAAGCCCATGAAGCCCAATTGTCTGTTCCTTGTTCTATTTCTTTAAATCTCTGGAAGCTTCCTTAGTCTTTTGCTTTTTTTTGTTCTAGTGATTTATGGGGACGTGCCACCCTCTGTCTTGTGTTACCCCATCTTGTCTTATAAAAAAAATGTCTCCAATCTCCATGACTGCTTAAGCTCATTACAGCATGTTTCAATACCATGTTCAATACAAATTCCATATACCTTTCTCTCTTGCTAACATTTCCATCCAAAAATCAAAACATCATCTGGCTTGTTTTTCCAAGTTGATCTCCACTCTATTTTTCCTCATGGTGGAACTGCATTAAAGAGAAGCTCTATCTTCCTCTTTGGTTGCCGTTCTCTTAACGGAGAGGGGGTGATGAAATTGGCATCACAAAAGCTAGTAGTGATCTTCAGCAAGAGCGCTTATTGCAAGTGCCATGCACACACAATCAAGACTTAGTTTTGTGACTTTGGAGTCAACCCTGCTGTTTACGAGCTTGACGATGACTCACAAGGAAGAGTCAACCCTCTAGAGGGCAAAGGCAAGTCCAAATCATCTGCCAACAAAACACGTTACAACCCTCTACCAACATCATCTCATACATGGTGGGTCCCAGTCTTATTGTGAGGTGTGAGATGATGTTGGTAAAGGATTGGAACGTGTTTTGTTGGTAGGTGATCTTAACTCGGCAGAGGCTAGGATTATGTAATCTAGTTGTACCGGCCATTTTCATTTGTGGTATCCATCCTGTTGGTGGAATAACAATATTTGCATGATTCTTTCTATATATATACACAATTTGGGGATAAGAGGGACACAAATTTTTATACACATTCAATTCAGAATTCATAAAAATTTATATAGATTGGCTTTCTACTATTGTGTGTCTCCCAGGGGAATATGTGAGACTGTGGCTGTGTTTGGTACAATTATCACTTCTACTTGCAATATTTTGTGTTGGTCAATACAATTTTTATAAGAAATCGTCTTGTCACATCACATCAAATAACCATTTCCACTAGAAAAATATAGGCATGGGATTAGGTGCATGTTGTCATTTATAGCAGAAACACCAAATTAGACGATTCATGGAGATGATGCGTTGGTACCAGATGTTCTATTAATAACTCAAAGCATTTGTGGCACAAAAAATTATATTCATAAAATTTGTATTGACCAACATAAAATATTGTAAGTAGAAGTGGCAATGGTACCAAACACAACCTATGTTAATAGGTGCAAATGATGCAAAGCTCATGTATAGATAGAATAGTCCCTTCCTCATTGGGTCAAATCATGAATTGGAACCTCAGTTGAAAATAGGGATGGCAATTTTCTTTGCCCCTGCCAGGTATTTGGCTTCCCCAACCCAATGGGCTTGGGGTGGAGATTGCCTTGGTGGGGATGGGAGTATGGGACGGGGATGGGGATAATTTCCTGCCCTACCACGATTCTGATTCTATATATTAAATTATACATATATAATATTATTTATATTATATATCAAAATATACTTAAATATTTTTATATTTAAAAAAATTCTTATTTTAAGTAAGTCTATTTTCTAAAAAGCTTTTAATTTTAAATTTTCAGGAATTTTAGTCCCTAACGAGTTACTGTCTCTATTGGGGATCAAAGATGGAAATTCGTTTTTATCCCTAGTGAGGACCGAGAATTCGAGATCAAGGACAAATATTTGATTCAAAGTCGGAGTTGAAGATGGAGAATACATATGATCCCTGCCCCATTGCCATTCCTAGTTAGAAAATTGAAGTGCCAATGAGATATCAATTCTTTATGTTGAAAGCTTAGTGGAATGGAATAAAGATAAACTTGGCTTTCTTCAGAAAATTTGTTCTTTTTTCTGTCATAACAAAAGAGAGTCATAGGAACATCTTTTCTTCACCTGCCACTATGGATTAATTCCCAAATTGGTACCAATCCAGATGACATTCATAATAAAAATGTTGCACCAGTTTGTGGAAGAATGCAGAGAATGCAAGCTGAGTCACCTACGTATAGACTAAAGAGAAAGTGAGAAACAGTCAATATTAATAGTCAAGTTTTTTATTCTTTATCAGACTAATATGGAATATTATAAACGAATGTTCACAAAAACAGGGTCCTAAACCCTACATAGTTGGTAGTTTTTTTGGATAATTGCAGTGGACGCATGAGATCAAATCCCACTATTGGGGTTAAGGGTATTGGGGATAGGTAGAGATGTCAATGTGCCAGATTAAATAATAAACCCGACTTGATCCAACCTTATGGGGTCAAGTTAGTGCTAGACATATTCAACTTTGGGGTCAGGTTAGGGTTTTGGTTCTTTGGCCCAAGTCAGGTTTGGGTTTTGGCTGACCGGGCGGGCTCATTAGGTCATGATACCCCTTGCGTAAATACGGTGTTTTCTTGTAACTTTTTGATATCCAGTTACCTATTGATTTTGATCATACCATAGAATTTATAAAACAAATTCCTAACTTAGATTAATGGATTTAAAGTTTGAAAATGTATTAAAAATATAATTGAAATGCTATAGGTCGCATTGGGTTAGTGTTGGGCTAGACCCTATAGTGTCGGATCAGGTTTGAAGTTGTGTATTTTTGAGTTAGATCGGGTTAAAGTTGAGACAAATTTATGCCGAACCCAACCCATGGACATCCCTAAGGATGGGCCGCCCTCATCCTGTAGACCCATGGAGCAACCAACCCTATACAGTTGGTAAAGGGTGGATATTTATTTACCAAAACAGCCAATATAACAAATTAAAGCAACTCACAGTGTATATGCAGGAAGCTGAAGAGTTGTTTTCTTTAAAAATTAATAAATTATTAAAAAAATAAAATATATTAATTCAAATGAAGTAAAAACAAAAAAATATAAGTATTTTTTAAATTATTTTCATTATATATATATATTTTTTATAAAAAATAAATAATATAATAAATTTATAAAAAATATATTTATAAATAAATAAATAATATATATATATTATATTGATATTTATAAATATATAATATATATTGGATCAAATCTTTTCTGATCGGATATGGAGATGATCTGAATCTGATTGAATCGATCCGAAGATCCAAATGCGATCAAATAGAATGAGATCTTGGATCGAATCATGAAATGATCCATTTGCACCCCTACCGTTGCCATCCTTATAATTTATACACATATTATATAAATATCATATATAAAAATACTATATATATATTTACAATTTTTATACATTAAAATAACAAGCCCAGAATCAGGCCGGGCCCGCCCCCGCCTAGGTCATAGCCCTTGTCACGGCCACGGGTGCAAAGCCCGGACTGGCCCATGATTACCCCTGTCTTGTTGTATTGCTGCGGCCCCCACCTTGCCTGAAGCTGAATAAGATGAAGTGACGTCGTGGTAGAGTGGAGCCACACGGCCTATGTCATGGCCCCACCATATGACATGTCGGAGTTCGGATTTTCTCACGGGTCACAGCTGGCGTGTGCTGTGAAGAGGAAATCCGAATGGCAAAACCGCAAAAGTAAACTCTCATCACTTACCTGAAAAGCATGGATTGTGTGAAACTGAATGTGGATGCCAGCTTTATATGAAAGAAAATCAAAATCTCAAAAGCGTTGACTTGATGTATTGGTCAGCTTTTTACACTGTAACTGTGTAGAACTTTCACACAAACCATCAGATTGAAATCTTTTCACCTTGATCAGTTCAGAAGTAAATCTTGACCGTACGTACAATTATGGCAACCTTTTTCTTTCACCAACCCATCAAAAGTTTCCTTCAGAGCCCAGAGACGTGAAAAGTAAAGTTAATGCACGGAATACATCAAATTTTCGTATCCACCACGAATCTTGTTCTGCCCGCCAAATAGGTCAAATTAATTTGACACGTGTCCTGATTGTTACGTTAAATGTGAAAATTAGTGCAAGTTATGACAAGAACCTGACACGTGTCAGAATCAGGCTGCTCCTCGTCGAACGACAGAAAATCTTTTTATTAGTTAAAAACACCGCAATCAATGCTCTCCGTCTGGTTCTCTTGTCTCCATGCCTTGCGGCAGTGACTTTTTGTATTTCTAAACTTTCAACCTCAAATCAATTTTCCAAAGGTAATTTACTTTGGATACTCCTCATACTTTTACATATTAATTTCAGTCTATCTTTTATTTTCTTATATTATTAAAATACCCCTTTTGGTTTGTAATTATTTACTTATTCAATTTTTGGGTAGGATCGATTTATATTTCATTTGGAAATGGCCATTTTTTACTTCTTAGATTTATTTCATTTTTTGACAAATGGATAAATTCGAAAATTGTAGGGATCAAAGACACGGAGAGGATGATATTTTGTCCATCCTGCCCCGACCCGGGCTCCAAACCCACCCGACTATATTATATAATACTTAATACGATATATAATCGTTAATATATGTTATATTAAATTATAATATTTATATTCAATTATATTATAATACATAATATGAAATAGTTTTAGGTAAGTTTAAAAAAAACAATAAAATAATTTTATAAGTATATAAGTATGAATGTTCGGGGTGGGGTAAATTTGGGGATCCCCATTTTCTACAATGATGGGAATGGAGTTGAAATTTCTAGCTCCGATGGGGTTTGGGTTGGAGACGGGGCAAGGCATTTGATTTTGGGGTTAGGGATGGGGTAGGCAAAACTTAGCCCTACCCTGCCTTGTTGTCATTCCTAGTAGTTTTTGCCATTTTTTATTAATTATAAGTTTAATGATGAATTATTTTTGGGATTGTAGTCGATAAGGACAACTTCTAGGTACTAATATCAATAAATTTTTTTTAACATAATTATTAAAATAAGCTAACTTTTCTAAAAAATATCTTATAGAGGCAAAACATTATTCATCTCATTCCTCCTTCAAACCCATGAACAAATCTCTCCCAATATTAACAAATATTGATCACATATCTCTATTTTTTTGTTCACCCTTATAGTTGCTAGCTTGCTGCAAGCAAAAATGGTAAAGCCCACTCTTGCGATTTTGCATTTCATTATGTGTATCTTGCTTCTCCTTATAGACCTCTTCCATTCCCGATTTTCAAGCTTTAATGACGTCCAAAACTGCTTCAAATACATCTAACGGACTTAGTAATTGGAACCAAACTGTCAATTCATGTACCTGGTACGATGTTTCATGTATTATTCTAATTGCTTTAGAAGAATAACTCATAACAGTTCTACTATGGGTTTGGAACAACTAAGATGCAGAGAAGAAGAAGAGAAAGAGAAAGATAAAGAGAAAGAGAGATCAGAGGTTGGGAGATTTATTCAGTGGTCTAGAGGAAAAAGGAGATGTATGAACAATGTTTTCTACCCCTATTTGATATTTAAAAAAAAGTTGTCATATTCTAAAAACTATATTAAAAATATTATTTTAATTGATATTAAAGCATCAAAAATGCCCTTATCAGCCATAATCCCATTATTTTTCCGTGATACCCATCTCTTGTGGATAATTTACTACTTGGAGGAAGTTAACAATTATCCCTTCTAATAATTGCATTTTATGGATAATAATTATCCATTTTAATAAGTTTTATGTAAATGGCTTACTAGAAAACAAACGAGACCTTTTTAAAGCAAATGAAAAATGTGAAAGGAAATAGACCTAAAGTTTTTTATTTCAATAATACCCCTAAAGAATTTTCTTATTATACATGATCCACCACTTTTTCAAACAAGGTTATAATGTGGAGAGAGGGGTATATTTTTCTTAAAATATTTATTAGGGTTATTTTTGAAATAAAAATCTCATATTTTCGACTTTTCTTAAGAGGTTGTGGCTTCCTCATAAACGGTCAATTTATTTTAGTAATATATGCAAGTTAGAGGGTTGGTTTTAGTAAATATGTAGAAGAATAGGGGTCTAGAATTAATGACCCATTTTTTCACTTGCAACGTCTTTTTGAGATGCGCATTCACTCCCCCGCGCAGAATAGCAACGTTGTCGCTGATGGCACGGTGATAAAGTGCCAAGCGGGAAACAACCAAGCGCTATCCTGCGCATCATTGTACTGTAAATCCCTGCAACTGCAACAGTTGCTATCAGTTACAGCTCAAACTAAGAAGCAGTTCTCATACTAGAAAACAAATGAAATTAATTGCGTGAAGAAAATCACTCCATAGCTTCACGAGCCGAAAGACGATTTTTTAATCTTCACGAAAATTCACAAATCCACTCATAGACCGGATTACGTTGCCCTTTTTTTTTTTTCTCTTTCTGAATCTAACCTGGAAACTTCCGTGGTTTCTTAAGTCTGTTCCCTTGCAATCTCTTCTTCGCTAAAACCTTCACTCATCTCGCACCTCCCCTCGAAAGTTGAGCTTTTGGTTTTAAGAAGGAACTGACTGAACCTGCTTATTTCGTCAACTTTGTTGATTTCTGTATGGTTGCTAAGGTACTGTTTATATTTTTTCGCATTTGTTACTATTTCTGAGCTCTTATAGGTTTCTTTTTGATAATGTAGTTTCTTTTGTTGCCCGTGAAGGTTTAAAGGATAGGGTTTCTGCGCGGAGGTTTTGGTTGGACTAGCGTTCAATGATTCTGGACTGATCTATTTTGCCGTGGACTCTCGGACCGGTCAAAATGTTTGGATTCTCCCGAAGGCGGATGAAGCTTGGGAGGTGAGTTTTTTTTTTTTTTTTTTTCTTGTTTCGTTTTTGTTTTTGATCCTTTTGTTGATGATCTGGAAGAGGCGTTAGTGGAGATGAAATGCATACAATGATGCTGGAGTTTTAGGTTCAGACTTTCAAAATGTGGGAAGAAAATGAGTTATATTTGTAAACATAAAATTGAAGCTATATGGTTAAACCTTTAAGCTGCGAGGAAACTGCGTTCTAATGTTGTGCCTTAGTGCTCGAATGAGTTCCTGGAGATTAATGCTAGTCAACGGATTAGGGAACTCGAGTTTTGCGGTTACTGTTGGCGATATTTGTAGCCAGAAGAAATAGGGGTTTGGTCCATAGCTTCATAGAAACCCCTTCTTTTGTTGGTGTGGTTGTACTGTTTTGCTGTTTCTTATAGAATCAAATAATGCCATTTTAGACTTTACTGAGAGGGTGAGAGTGCATAATAACTTGCAATGGTTGAAATATCTAGCACTTTATGTTTTGTTTGAGATGTTTCTGGCATTAGAACCAATTAGTTGCATTAAATTTCACATTACTTGTCTGTGACTGTGTAAAATGCTGCTATCTATTTTTACAGGGTAGCTTCATGTAGCTGGTTCATTTTTAGTTGTAGAGGTTAAGTTCAAAAGTGTCTGATGGAGTCCTATTGATATGGTGTTCTACATTTCACTTGTAGCATTGGTACATGGCACTGGTTGAAATCCTTGCTAGGTTTTATGAGGCAAAACACCATTGAATAACTGATATAGGCTAATTGTGGTTCTTGATTTGGTTATGGTTGGGGGAGCAAGTGGTAAAGAAGACTCTATTTTGGTTATAACTGTAAAACGATGTTATTAGTCTTTCCAGATTTTAGTTCCTTGTTATTAAAAATTCTACAAAACAGTTGTAAGGCCAGAATGCTGTATGGAGCAGGGTTTGGGTAGTCAAGAAAAAACATTTTAAAAAAGTATGTGGCAGATATGCATTTGCTGAGATGGATGAGTGGAA
Organism: Nelumbo nucifera; assembly: GCF_055504915.1. Classification (NCBI taxonomy): domain Eukaryota; kingdom Viridiplantae; phylum Streptophyta; class Magnoliopsida; order Proteales; family Nelumbonaceae; genus Nelumbo; species Nelumbo nucifera. Next base: position 100,199,048 of record NC_142651.1, read on the forward strand.
AAACTAGAAAGGATAGGATAAGAGATGAAATCATTCAATGGAACCTAAGAGTAACTCCAATAGGAGATAAAATGAGAGAAAATAGACTAAGATGATTTGGTTATATGCATAGAAGACCATCTATTACAGTTGAATGGGCTAGAAGTAGGGGTGCTCACGGTTCGGTTAACCGAACTATGGGCCTATTTTTGAAACCGAACCGGACCTACCGGTTTCTGGAATACCGGTAACTGAAACTGAACTGAAGCCGATTGGTTTACTGGTTGACCCGTTCAGTTAACCATCGGTTCGGTTCGTTGTTTTTTCTGTTTTTTATATTTATAATATATATTATAAAAACATATAAATATATAAAAAAATAGAAATATATATGAAATATTATATTTTAAATAATAAATAATATATTATATATAATGCATATTTACCCGTTCAGTTAGCCATTGGTTCAGTTCGTTGTTTTTTCTGTTTTTTATATTTATAATATATATTATAAAAACATATAAGTATATAAAAAAATAGAAATATATATGAAATATTATATTTTAAATAATAAATAATATATTATATATAATGCATATTTATTAATTTATAATATATTGAAATTATAAAATATATATATATATATATAATATACAAAAATATATATAAAATACAAAAATATATATAAAATATATAGAAATATATGTATACCGGTCAGTTTGGTTAACCGCCAGTTTTCTATATTGTTTAACCGAAACTGAATACCTTCGGTGTTTTTAAAGTACCGAACCGACTGGTTTGGTTAACCGGATTTTGGGTTCGGTTTCAGTTGGTTTTCGGTTTGGTTCAGTTTTTTGGTTTTTCTTGCTCACCCCTTGCTAGAATGGATGGGAGTAGACGCAAAGGGACATTAGTTGAAGTGGTAAGAAATGATTTAAGCAGTCATGATTTAACAATGGATATAGCACTAAGCAAATGGAATGGTGAAATAGGATTCATGTAGCCAACCCCATATAATTGAACGAGGCTAGATGATCATTAAAAATTCTATTACATGTCTGATTGGTTATTGCTCCTGGGAACTTGGATTTTTTTTCTTTTCATTCAAAATGCATGGTTTGTGGGCTGCTTTCTGTGTATTCATACAATGATACAATTATGGCTATATATGTTTTCTTTTTTATCTTTTTTTTTTCACACACAGAACATAGAAAGTAACCAAAAAAAATTCCTCATAACTTTGAAAGGAAAGATTTAATAATTTTACAATGTGATATCTCTAATCTCATTAATATCTTGCATCAAGGTTGAAAGTCCAGCTTTCAGATTCTACTCAGGGGACTAGAAGTCCTATAAGACCAGCCAAGCGCGTCGGCCATTCAAATGTAAGACTTAAAACCTACTCGCATATGGTTTTGTACCCATAAGATGTGCATTAATTTCTAATGTTTGCAGGGAGAAAACACTGCACCTACAAGCAGTCATACTGATGAACTTAACTGCCAGTGTTCTTCTCGATCTGAAACTGATAACCGCACACCAGGAAACTCTGAGAATTGGATGGTGTTGTCAACCATAGGAGACAAACCTAAGCCTCGATTCAATGTGCTAATATTCACAACTCTTCATTCTTAGTTTGCCTTACAAAGTCTGCTGTTTAAAAAATAATTGTCTGTAAAATATTCTTCTAAAGGCTAACCTTATTTTATTTTTCTCGATATAGCATGCAGCAGCTGTAATTGGGAACAAAATGGTGGTAGTTGGTGGTGAATCAGGTCATGAATTGTTAGATGATGTCCAGGTAAAGGGATGCTATAGTTTCTTTTAGGTAGTGTGTTACATGAGAAGGGGGTTAGGTGGGTAAGGGGGGACTGCAGATCAGTTAGCCTTAACTTTCATCTAATTATTTTTCTTTTTGTTGTATGTCTCATACATTTTCTGGAACCTGCTAAGTATTTTCTTTTGGCTGCTTGTTCAGGTACTCAACTTTGAGAGATTTACCTGGACTACTGCTTCATCAAAGCTTTATCTATCACCAAGTAGTCTGCCACTGAAAATCCCTGCGTGCAAAGGTCATAGTCTGGTATAAATCTTTTAGCTTCTAACTGCTAGATTCTCATATCTTGTCCTTTCAGATCTTCCATCTCTCTCTCTCTCTCTCCCTCTCTTTAATTTCCTATGCCTTTCTATTAAATACATTCTTTAAATGTAAAATAACAAAACCTTTTCTTGTCCAGATATCAGCCTGATTAAACATACACTTTATTAATCAGCCATTGCTTAAAATTAGATGATAACTAGCCAAATTACACCACACATAATGGAATGGGTAGCTTTTATAACAGCTAGCACTGAAAATTGTGTCGGTTGCTTGCTTCAACCAGGTTTCTTGGGGTAAAAAGGTGCTTCTGATTGGTGGAAAAACTGACCCAGCAAGTGACAGAGTTTCAGGTGGTTCTTTGTATTATCACATTCGGAGGTGACTCATTTGTTTTATCTGTCCCATGCTAAATTTCATCTTTCTTTTTGGGTTTTGCAGTATGGTCTTTTGATACAGAAACAGAATGCTGGTCACTTATGGAAGCAAAAGGAGACATTCCGGTATTCAATTTAACTTAGAGGATGAGAATTTACAAAGTTTTTGTGAAATTTTTTAATCAAACAAAACTGCATGTTTTTTTTTTTTTTGATTTTTTTATTAATAACTGAAGTGAATTCCTGAGATAAAACAGAATCACAATATTAAAACAGAGCCCAAAATAGATGATTCATTCCCACCCCTTGTTTAGCCAGTGCATCAGCAAAGGAGTTAGCATCTCTTTTCACCCAATGCAGATTAACTTCTATTCCTTGTGACAACCACTTAAATCTTTTTTCACTAATACCCACCAACCAGCCTCCTCCTTTTGCAGCCAGCTTATAATCAGCTTTAAATCCCCTTCAGTTATCAGTTTATGGATATTCATTTCCTTGGCCTTTTGAACTCCTTCTGTAACCACCAAAATTTCAGCCTTCTGAGAATCACCCACGTAAATAGGGCCTGAAAAACGAGCAATAATTCTTCATCATTTTTGAAAACACCTCCAATGCATGAGGGACTCGGATTTCCTTCACTACTTCCATCAAAGTTCGGTTTTATGAATCCACTAATTGGTGGAGACTAAGAAGGCCTAATGACAGCCTTGTGGGGAGCTGAATCAGCCACTTCCTTCCACTTTCTCATCAGGTCAACAGCAGGGATATCCTCAAAACCCAATGGACCACCCTACTACTCCCTTTTTTGAAAATGTCCTCAAGTTCCTTTCTTCCCATATTATCCAACAAACTGTTGCTCTTGTACACCTCCATAATGTTCTTCCTCTCTTCTTCTAGCTAGCAAAAGTACGGGCAAAACAAGCTTTGTACATTGGGCAAGGGGTTTCACCTGCACCCAATCAAAGAGAGAAACCATACCCAAATTGAAGAAACAAAGGGATAGGAGATTAATAAGTTATATAAAGTCTCATTGTTAGCCTTACAAAGAAGACACCGATGGGGATAAGCACCAATTAGGTCCCTTTCTTTGGAGTAAATCACAAGTACTAATTCTTTCCAAATACACATTCTTGTAGAAACCTCCTATCCTATGCGGAAAAAAACTTACTCCAAACCTCTTTGACCAGAAAATCCAAACCAAGACTATCACCATACTGTATTAAGGACTAGAAAAAAGGCACAAGTGAAAGATCCCGAAGAGGAAAGAGTCCAAATGCTACTATCTCTTCTTAGAAGATCCAAGAAAACCCCTTCAAGACCTTGGAGCAATGTTAAAACACTACTTATTTTAGAGTCACACAAGCCTCTTCTTAACCCCAAGTTCCAATCAAACTCAAATCTTGAATTGGAAGGAACCACAACCAAACATGTTCCCAACAATGGTATAAATGGAATACTTATAAAAAAACAATGCTATAAGGGGAAGGGCATTGCTCTTTCAAGGATGAGTTGCCCAACCAAACATGTTCCCAGAATTTTACAAGTTGACCAAAAAAGGCATTATACCTGATGTGTTGCAGGAAAAAAACGTAGGATGGCATGAGTGGGCCTCCAAGGAGATGCTCTTGTTGCCCAAACCAAAACTCTAGCATCTCAGCCATCAGCTGCAATCCCATGAATGCTAATGATCACGTTTACCCACACTTTGTCTCTGGCAATTGGCAACCTCCATAGCCACTTACTAACCTCCATAGCCGCTTGTCTAGCAAGGCAACATTCCTCTCCTAAATATTCCCCAATTCTAAACCACCAAACTTCGTACTTCTTTTAACCACGCCCCAACTTACTTTATGGTCCTTTTTATCCTCCCTTAGCTCTTATAAGAAATCCCTCATAAACTTTTCTAGCCTTTTACTAATCTCTTTTGGAATCCTAAACACAATAGGTAATAAACTAGCAAGTTGAGTAAAGTTGACCTAAATAGTACGATCCTTCCTCCCAAAGGCAAGCAACTTCTCTTCCACGAAGCCAATCTCTTCGTAAATCTTTTATTTTTTGATGAATAATCTCATTATAAATCTTTCAATCACAGGGTTCTAGAAGTTAATACCTCTTGGGTTATCCTCCAAAGGTAGTCCCAAATAATTCATAGGCCATTGAGAAACCATACATCTGAATATTTCTCTTTCCTCCATATTCAAACCCACAATACAACTTTTATCAAAGTTGATTTTCATATTGGATATTTGTTCAAAGATGAGTACACTTAGGTGTATGATATTGATTATGCTGAGTTGTTTTCCGGTTTCCTCGATACAAAAATGAACTTTATTTGAGTCCTTTTGTTAGTTGCAAATCTGGATTGGGAATTGCACCAACTTTTATCAAAGTTGATTTTCATATTGGATATTTGTTCAACGATGAGTACACTCAGGTGTATGGTATTGATTATGTTGAGTTGTTTTCCCTGGTAGCAAAAAATGAACTTTATTTGAGTCCTTTCATTAGTTGCAAATCTGGATTGGGAATTGCACCAACTTGATATCAAAAGTGCATTCTTGAATGGTGATCTCGAAGAGGAAGTGTACATGGTTTAGCCACAGGCTTTCCATGCTAAAGGGTAGTGAAGACAAGGTGTGTAGGTTGAAGAAGTCTTTGTATGACTTAAAATAGTCCCCTAGAGCCTAGTTCAACAGATTTCATATGGTGGTTTAGAAGATAGGAGGGATTCAGGCAGTGCTAGTATGATGACACCCTTTTTTTTTAAAGAGGTTTTAGGAGTAGGACTGCCAAAGAGATGGTTTTGCATCAGAACTCAGAACCTAGTAGAACTAGTCTTGAACCGACAAGGAAAACCATGGACCTGGTACCAACCCAGACCCTATAGGGTCTGTAATTTTGGAACCAGAACCGAGCCGATCGGTTCTTGAGACAATCGGGTCGAACTTGATGGACCTGATTATAACTAGACAAAAATGAAGAGAACACCTATGCAGTCTTGTAGATGGATGGCGGGAGATGAACATACTTGTGAGGAGAAAAGTTAGAAAACAACGTTGAGAGAAGACAGACGGATAACCGACGAGAGATGAACATACCTGTGAGGAGAAAACAACGGTGAGAGAAGACAAAGGGATTGTGAGAGACAGATAGACGAATGATGAGAAATGGATGGATGATGGACGAAACCCTTAAAAAATAAGAAGACATGATGATATCAATTGGCATGACCTGTGGAGATTGGGGAGAGAACATACTAATGAGAGGAAAGCGATGACAAGAGAAGAGAGACAAACGAACAACGAGAGAGGTTAGATTGGATGGACGGACGGATGGATGAACGGTATATTCAGTTTCCAGTGATCAAGTTCACTGCTCAGTGCTCATTGGTTCAAGAAGCTGTAACTGGCAGCCCCTTCTTTTGTTATTGCAATGGAGAAGAAAAGAAATGCTCATTAGTTGAAACCCTACCGAAATGACCATTTTGGACATATCATACTTAAATACTACATCATATGTAATCTATTAAAATTATTAAATACTATATATATTTAATATATAATTACTATATGCCTTAGGGCGGGTCCTAATCAGTTCAGGATAGGGTGGACCCGGTATCGACCTGATAATAATCGGGACAAGAAATTAGGTTTTGGAACCGACCCATTGGGACAAATGTTGGAACCAGAATTGATCTTATTGGGGTCCATTGGGTCTGTTGGGTGATCGGGTCAGACTCGACTGATTGACAACCCTAGGGAGAAGGTGGTTGTGTTGATAGTATATGTGGATGACATCATCATCATTTATCACGAGAAATTGGAGTTTTGAAATACAAAAATTAAAAGAAATTTTGGCTACCCAATTTAAAATGGAGTTGAGGTTGCTCGTTCACAAAAGGGTATCTTTGTTTCTTAAAGGAAGTACATCCTAGGTCTCCTACAAAATACAGACAAACTTGGTGCAAAGCCTACTAATACCCCTATTGATATCAGTCATAGATTGCGTGATTGTGGTGGAGAACCTGTGAAGGATGTGAGACAGTTTCAAAGGTTAGTAGGAAGATTGCTTGTCTCTAACATGCCTTGATATTGCTTATGCTATCAGGGTTTTTAGTTAGTTCATGCATTCACCTAAGGTGTACCACACTTGAGTACTTAGATACTTGAAGAAGTATCTGCCTAGGAACCGGGTTCTTTTTAGAAAGCATGGTCACCAGTCACCTAAAAGTGGAGGCGTATAAAGATACTGGCTGGGAAGGTACAGTGGATGACAGGCAGTCCACCAATTGTAGTGGCTAGAGGCAAAGTGTAGTGGCAAGGTCAAGTGCTGAAGCTGAACATAAGGCTATGGCACATGGGGTTGCTGAAGTGCTTTGGATAAAGAACTTATTGGGAGAGTTAGGGTTTAGTGTTGACAACCCTATGTCTCTCTATTGTGACAAGAAGGCAGCTATAAATATTGCAGCTAATCCTATCCTCCATGATAGAACAAAAGCATATTGAAGTGGACAAGCATTTTATAAGGGAGAAGCTGGAGAATGGTGAAGCGTGCACTCCTTATGTCAACTCAAAGGATCAACTTGCATATGTTTATCAAGGGGCTTTAGTATTTGCAGCACAATGAGCTTTGTGACAAGTCAGACATACACAACCCAACTTGAGGGGGAGTATTGTTAATTGACTGTTAGTTCTTTTAGTTACTTAGGTTGTACCACAGGGGTTTTCTTTACTTAGCTTTGTGACAAGTGTCCTTTCTATTCTTTACTGTTTCTGGATAGAAAACACTTTGTTTCTGCAAATATGGTCTCTTTCTCATTGAACAAAACATAGTTCCTTGTACTTTTTTTTTTCATTTTTCTGTCTCTTGCAAATATTCTAATACTGAAATATCATTGCCTTCTCTACTTATAAAGTAGTTTTTTGGCATGCAATTTCTCTTTTGCTCTATTAAATACTTATTTTATTGCAATGTTTTGTTTCAAATATGAGTCCAACTTGGGTGTATTTCAAATGTTTTCTGCATGTTAAATAAAAAAATCAACCAATCATGTTAAAGACATCACATGGTCTATTTACTTTTCATTGTTTCATGTTACAGAAGGCATACTTACCGTTTTAAGACTTTTAAGAATGTCAAGATGTCAGTGATGTGTCACTTTATCACTGGTGTGTTCATGTTTGTGTTATATTACAACAATTTCCATAGAATACACCATAGATTTTGCCTTCAAATATTTGCAATTATCACATTTAAAATGATTGCCTTTTCAATATGAAATTCATTGTTTTTTAGTAAAGTGTATTGCTATTTTTCAATTTTTTTTTTCATGTAAAGTTCTATCTTGTAGATGGGTATCTACGTGATTACATGCTTCATTGTTGCCTAGAATCATATATATGCACCTTGAAACTAAACTAAATATGTTGATATTTAAAGTCACTAATGATCTACATGTTCAAAATTTCAATACAGTAGGGCGTATCGTATCGTATTGGCAGCTTATTATTATTATTTTTTTGTGGCAGTTCATCAAAACACCTTTTTCAATTCATATTCAAAAAGCTGTTTTTTATATATGTTAAATACCATTAATATTGACTCCCTGTGAAAGCATGAGAGTAGAAAAATTAAATAAAAAAGTTTTCATTCACCTGAAAACTTGCGTGGGGATGACCACTGTAGGAGAAGGAAGATGCTTAGCATGAAAGGGTCTGGCTTTATTTTGAATTCCTAAAAGCCTTTACATGTTTTCTACATCCCCCCTGCAGTCCTGCACACACACACGCCTACCCCAGTAATATTCACTTCTCATGTTCTTCATCTAAGAAAAGAAGAGGCTACCCCATTGCCCTGTTTGTATGCCCTCTAAGGCTTTCAATTATCTTGATCTCTATTGTATTCTACAAAGCAATTTCTTTTGTGGCTCCCTATTTAAACTCTTAAAAAGACATCATCTTTGACTTGCTGTAATTCCTAGCATTAGTTTGTGAGGAAAATACAAAAAGGATGAAGGTACATGTATTCCTTTTATGTATTTCCTGCATATGAAGTGACCAAATATGTGATTCAGTGCATAGTTTCTGATAGTTTTTGATATTTCCCACATGTAGACTGATCTTACTTTTTCATGACATCATGATGGGTGACATTATCATTGTTGAGTTCACACGTTTTGGCAATGTGTCATTGCTGGGCGAAGAACATATGTCAATCCTCAATACCATGATATGTTGGTTCTCTCTGATCTTACTGTATGTAGAACCATGTAGCTTCATTGATTGAAGATTGAAAGTAAAGGGTCTGTAACATTTTGATATTGAAAGATGGCAGTTAAAATTGACATGCAATGTAGGTTGCTCGTAGTGGGCATACTGTGGTCAGAGCAGGTTCTGTATTGATCCTGTTTGGGGGTGAAGATTCCAAAAGAAGGAAATTGAATGATCTTCATATGTTTGATCTAAAGTCTCTGATGTGGCTCCCGCTTCATTGCACGTAAGTATCTCTCATTATATGATATGAATCGCTTGCTACTGGTTTCCATAAAAAGCCCCCCTTGAAGTGCTTGCAGAGGGATGTATCTTCTGTGTTGGTCAAATTGGAGCTTCCCATTACCTTTTTGAGTATCATTTTCAGTTTTGTTTCATGTTTAAATATAATACAAAAAATACTATTTGTGCTGTTTAACTATGGAACTCTTATGCGTATGCAGAGGAACAGGACCATCTGCAAGATCCAATCATGTGGCTGCTCTTTATGATGACAGAATCCTCTACATTTTTGGAGGGTCATCAAAATCTAGTACTCTGAATGACTTGTACTCGCTTGATTTTGAAACAGTATGTTTACTTGAGCAGTTTTTGCTTTTGATTTTCTTGACAAGATTGTCTTTCACAATCATATGGCATTTCTTTTAACAGCTGATAAAGTGGATCTTGGTCTGTTACAAGATTCTAATATAGTAGTTTTAATTTTGCCAGATGATATGGTCAAGGATTAAACTTCGAGGTTTCCACCCATCACCTAGAGCTGGTTGCTGTGGAGTTTTATGTGGAACTAACTGGTATATCGCTGGGGGTGGAAGCAGGAAAAAACGTATGCATCAAAACTGAAGGCATATTATAGACTTATGTTTGCTTGCCATGAGTTAATCATTTGTGGTTTCTCTGTCTGTTTATTGAGGAATGTTAGTAAAGAGTAAGTTTTTGCAACTTTGTCCTGTAGCAAGGCAGGACCCATGAAAAGGCATATGTCCAACTTTGTCTTGTAGAAAAGTTTTAAAGAATTGCATAAACTTGTTGTTTATTGGTATTCATCTTGTTTATTTCTGATTTTTGTGACCTTGGAGGGTTGAATCTTCTAGCTACATTGACCCTCTAATTGGTTGATGTGCCTACTTTATCACTTGGCATGTAGCCAACCCCATATAGCTTGGATAAAACTTTATTGAATTGAGTTGATTATGACTTGATGAATTGAAGAAGTATGGATGATGGAAGGATAAACTCCATCTTCCTTGTGTTAATTAGTGTTGTAAGGTGTTTTTTATTATGTGTTTCAGGTGCAGGGGAGGGGTCTTTTGTAATTTTTCTGTTCTCAGGGACCTCTCTGTAATATTTATTTTTATTAATATAAAAGAGGTCAGAGGGGTCCTTTCTCTGCACGAACTAGATTCAAAATCCTCACATCCTGCTCTCTTTTTCTCTTCTCTTCTCTTTTATTTTATTTCTTCCTCACATCCTGAGGTCAGAGGGGTCCTTTATCTGTGACAGATTACAATTAGCATCAAATTCCATTGGACTATTGACCAAATTGTCATAAGATTAGCCAAGATGCTTAGATCTTTGAAATACTTTTTCTAGTTTGCAAGATAACCTCTTAGGACATAATGAACCTCCAACCAATAAAAATAAGTGGGCCCAGGTCCTTCATCTTAAAAGTTTGACTTGGAAGCAATTTCAGACACAGTATATCAGGGAACTCTTTGTGCTAATTTGGCTTGACAGTTGATGTTAAAATGAGGAGGAAGAAGCATTTTGAGGTCATTGCTGCATGGGTTGTTGGTGTTTATTGTGCTGATGGTCAACAATCCTGAAAGTTGCTTGTCTTAACACAATAACACTATGCAGTGGCCATGGAGGTGTTATCCATGTCAACCTCTGTCAGCCTCTTACAGAGGGCCGTGAGAACAAGCAAATATCATTATGTGGTCTTCACATTACAGTGGCACAAAATGCTCTGAAAAATGGCACCAATGTCAGGTGGGGGTGTGGTGATAAAAAAATCTGTGATGACTCTCCCCTCTTGGCTTGCTGTTCACAAGGCCTTCAACCACCGGGCTATTTTGATTATGATACTTTATTTTTATAATATTCTTGGAAGGAAGAACTGACTGTCATGTTAAAATTTTAAAAGGTGTATTTCTCCTTGTATAGTTTCTGACTGTGCAGGAGCTATACATGTAAATGTTTATGAAATGATTAATACAATACATTACTCTTTCAAAAAAGGTGTTAATTCAACCAACTTGGCTATTTACCATAAAAAAAGAATAAAGAAATTTTATGTTAAATTTCATGTAAGGCTTTAAGCCCAAACTGTCCCACCCAGGTTGGGTTGGGATCATCTAAGGGGGTTTCTGGTCCATGTTTTTTCCCCTGTGGTTGTGAAGCACTAAACAGCTTTTGGGGGTTTGTTGGGCAGATTCTGTGATTCCAGGACCACAAATCCCATGGTCCTGTAATTATCTCCCCTGCTTTATGGTACTAACAAGCTTTTTTCATGTGTTATATAATAATGCCCAGGTGGCAAGTTGCTTGGCCCACAGCCACAAACTCATGCAAGCATGATACCCTCTTTTGGGTTTGCATGATTCAAAAAACTAAAAGCAATAGGCTATAGAATACCACCAAATGGGCTGCATGGTTACAAAAGCCACTTTTTTGCAACTTTGACAAAAGTGGGGCCCAGTTGTTTCAACCATACTGCAGGTTTCCTTATGAACAAACCAAATGCCACCTAAATTCAAAGTAACTTTGGGGTGATTTTCACCTATGTCATGTTAAGGAATTCTGCCTTTTTGGCTTGGCTTTGGTTGGTCATAACCGAAGTCCTCACAAGCAATGTTCAAAGTTTTGTATCGTATCAACAGCTCATTGATACGCCCTTTTAAGGCATTTTTCAGAAGTCTTATTTTAGATGTTAAATACCATTAATATCAGCCCCCTGGGAAAGTATGAGTAAAAAAATTAAAAAAAGAAAGTTTTCCATTCACCTGAAACACCTGATACGCATGTTTGTGTGTATCAGGTGTATTGATACTTTGAAACTTGCTCAGAAGAAACTGCACCTATACATACTGATAATGAATCTCTCTTTCTCTCTCTCTCTCTCTCTCTCAGGGCATGCTGAAACCTTGGTCTTTGATGTGCTAAAAGTTGAATGGTCTGTAGCTGTAGCATCACCGTCTTCTTCTGTTACTGCCAACAAAGTAAGCCATGTTGGTTGACTATTTAATGTGTTCTTTTATGATATTGTTTCTTCTATTCTTTTTCTGATGATACTACTTTGTACTTCTACTAAGTCTCAGACTACATTTCATTTTTCTATTGTACTAGTTTCTGTCTCTTTGGCTTTAGATGCTTGACTTGTGACTTCCAAGTTTCAATCCCTTTTATTTGTTTTGATTCGTGGATAGCAGAAACAATGACCTGGTGGTGTACCTATCAACTTGGTCTGTATTGCTTAAAAAATTTTAGGTCAACATAGCAGTCTTCTACCAGTTCTTAATCAAGAGGCTTACTACTGCCTATCATCCCAGGTCAATGAAGCTTCTATTTTCATTGTCAAGAAATGAGAAAGTGTTCTTTAATCAATGGGTTTCATGTCTGTACAGCATGACTATTGCAATTTTCAAATTCAGTTAGGGGAGTTTCAGATAAGTTTATTTTTGTTGGGAATTGAACTTGTAGCCTTGCATATGAAGGCCATAAAGATATCTGCCTTCGCACATTCAAGAAAGGATGTGCGTTGTCAAATATCCATATTTTATTTAGTGTCTTTTTGAAAAGATTTGAAGGAAAGTTGAAAGGGTGATAATAAAATGGGCCTCCAACAACCATTTTTGTTTTTTTCTGTTGTTTGGTCCTTGGGCCTCTCCCTCTGTAGCCTCTTTCCTATTTTTAATGATTTTCATTTTTCAAAAAGAAAGAAAAAAACAAAAAGGCTTCTGTGGATGTGCACATTGATACTTGTCTAAATAATGAGTTGAAGGTGGTAAATTCACCTCTTCCATCAGCAAGGTGAGAATGGCTTTGAATGGAGAAACTTGTGGGGCATTGGTTGAGATGAGTATTGATGTTGGGGAAGTGTGGTTTGGGCATCTGCAAAGAAGACCATCTACAGCACTTGTAAGAAGTGATCTCTTAGAAGTTTTAGGGGCTAGAAGAGATAGGGGCAGGCCAGAAAGGACTTGGGTTGAAGTAGTAAGAAAAGGACATGGGCAGGATTCAGATAACCAACCCATATAGTTGGGACAAAGCCTAGATGATGGTGATAGTAAATCCAGGCTGGGCCAGGCCTGGCTTAGATAAAAACTGTGTACAGGCTCGGAAATTTCTGTGCCAGAAATGCCTAGCAATACAAATCCAAAAAAAATAGCTGATATTCATGGCATTATTGACACATCATGAGGAAAGTATGACATCTGGCCAGAGAATTGAGGACAATTGTTACCTAAGTTCAAAGACTAGTTGGTTGATGCAATGGCCACACAAAGTGTTAACAGGAATGATTTCTTTTGCAGGAGTATCCCCAATGGTTGTATGTAACATGAAAGAAACTGGTTTAGGTAGTAAGGGCTAGCCTAAAACTTATTGGGTGCTTGGCAAATATCTATTTGTACATCATTCTTTATATCATACATTCATAAAACTTGGATTGTAAACCATTAAAAAAAATTGACATAAAGTCGGCAAGAAGTTGGGATTGTTTTTTTTTTTTTTTTGATAATTAGTTGGGATTGTTCTTTTTTGGTGGTGAAGAATTTTCGAGGACAGTATTTTTGGAATTAGAAGAAAGGGATAAAAGCATAGATTTATCAATCTAATTTGTTGATCGATATAATTTCAATTGCAATGGGGATGTTAGAAGTTTTTCATAGGGTTGCAGGTTCTGTGGTAGGTTGGAGAAGTTAAATTTAAAGGAGTCAAGAATGTATAGGATTAGGGGAAGACTGGTAGATGAGGCAAAGTGATTGCTCTTAGGTGATCACATCTTGGGAATGCTGATAACTGGTGTTGTTAGATAGTGGACAGTGCGCTTTTTCCCTTTTTCCCCTCCTTAGTTGATTTCTTATCACTTGTTCCTGTATTCTACTGTTTTCTTCTTTTAATGGAGTGGATGGTGTGCTTGAATGCAAAGGTGTTCTAATCTAACACTTCATCTGAAACTGTTTCCTTTCTTGTGGTGTTCATTTGTAGTCAGTATAGAATAAACAACATAACCAGTGAGAAACAGGAAAATTTGATCTGCAAAGTTCTAAAGCAACCAAGTTGGTTCAACTATTCTGGAGGTTGAGGTGGACTCTCAAGTAATGATTGGGTGGATGGAGATAGGGGTATAGAATAAACAACATAACCAGTGATTGGGTGTTCATTTGTAGTCAGTATAGAATAAACAACATAACCAGTGAGAAACAGGAAAATTTGATCTGCAAAGTTCTAAAGCAACCAAGTTGGTTCAACTATTCTGGAGGTTGAGGTGGACTCTCAAGTAATGATTGGGTGGATGGAGATAGAGGTGAGGACCTTTGGAGCTTTCATTGTCTGATAAAGGATGTTAGATTTTTGGCTATCAGAGTGAGTATCTTGTTCAGATGAGTATGAAGATATGCCAACTAACTGACATCTTAATTAGAGGTCTATGGTTGAGAGAACCGTACATGGTGTTGGTTCTTCTGGATTAGATTATGGAGTGTGTTGAGTTTATTTTACTATCTTTTGTTATCCTGAATTATTAAGAGATCTTGTCAATCTTGCTGTAGATTAAGAAAAATTCAAATTGCCATCTGAACATCCATAGAAGCAGCTCTATTTTTGCGTTTTTCTTATAGTTGTTATTCTAAATTTGGTTATACTTAGTTACTAACCCTTGTTTTATCATTGTTGTTCTATTGGGCATGCACATATATCTCAAAGACCTGCATTGTTTTTTTGTATTTTTTGGCATAATTGTGTTTGTATTCCTTGTACAGGGATTTAGTTTAGTTCTTGTGCAGCACAAGGAAAAGGTTTTTCTTGTTGCATTTGGGGGATCCAAAAAAGAGCCATCAAACCAGGTTGAAGAAGAAACAATCTTTTCTCATTTTCTTGCATACGTAAATTAATTTCACCGCTGATCTTATTTTTGTATTTACCACTTGCACTGTTGCACAGGTAGAAGTATTGATGATGGAAAAGAATGAAGAACACGTGGACAGGCGATCTACACCTGATAAAGGCTTAGGCCAATTTCTGTTCCAGAATTGCACAAATGCCACAGGGTTAGCTGCTCAATTTAGTGGTGTTCCTTCATGTCCAGTTGGTTCTGTTGCCAGACAAAATTTGGCGTCTGCATTGGAGCATCATGGCTCTGGCAGGAAATCTATTTCAGATTGCTTACTTGACACAAATCCTACCTCTGGCAATGTATCACTTCGTAAGCAATTTCATAACGAGGAAGAATGCAATACATCTCTTAAAATACTGAAAAATATTGAAGATGAAAATTCTTCCTCACAGGTAAATCACGTGAAGTTTGCTCCTATGATATTGCCTACTAAGTTTCTATTAACCATAACCCTTGCTATCCAAGGAAGGGCACAAAAACTATATGCTGCACTCCATGATCTTGAATCTATTGTGTTGTGTTTTTTGGTCCTAATTCTTGTGATCTGCATGAATGTTAGTATCTTTGAGTTCATTTTCTACACTGTAATTTGTATGTCGTGAATGTGTAACTAGACTAAATTTTTGGTTAAAGAGAAAGGACATAATTTAGGGGTGCAACTTGGGTTGGGGTTGTACACAGAAGTTGTTAAATTTTCAATGGGTCTGAACCTAACCTGAACCCAATATAGTTGAAATTCTTCAAGTTGGGCAACCTAGGAAATTTACTCTAAACTAGGGTTCTGTAGTGCGGAAACAATTTCCTACCCCTGTATTAAAACTCCAGTGTTTTTGACAAGCTTGACTAGGGTTAGGGGTGATCATGAGCTGGGCCGAATTCTCTGGGCCTATGATTTTTTTATAAAATACTAAATATATATAATATTTTATATTATGTCTTGTGATATATGTATAAAATTTATTTTATAAATTATTATATATAATATGTATTATATGTGCCATATTATAATACTTATATATAAAATATAAAATGAAACATAAAATAATGTATATTATATACATAAATAATATATAAATATGTGGCTGAGGCCTGACCTCAAAGTTTGTGCCCGGGCTGAGCTGAAATGATTCACCAGATGTTGGTCCCCAAACTTGATATGGTTGCTTTTGCTTGTCTATACATTCCCTATACTGTATTTCTGAGTAACCTTCAATGGGTGTGGTTGAATTGCGCACTCCTCCATGGATGGTATATTATTTTTAGACCTTATTGCCATGCCATATGATGGGGGTTATATTCTCTTGTTATTTAGAAATAATAATGATAGTCCCATGCAATGGAGCAGAGAACCAAGGTATTGGATATGGGAGTTCAGACTGATATTGCCGGACTTATGAGCTCTGCAGAGGAAACACCATTTGTCTTTGATTCTGAAAACACAAGACCCCTCCAGAAGCAAGCAAATGTAAACCTTCTCTCTGAAAGTGATGAGATTGCAATCCCAGAAACTGATGGTAAATCAGCTCCTTCAAATGTCTATCAATTGTATGATTCAAAAATTGCTGCCCTGGTAAGGAAGAATGGAATTCTAGAAGCGCAGTTGGCGGCTTCATTGGCAGGCCGTGAAGCTGCAGAGAAAAACTTATCTTCTGTCATTAAGAGTCGTCAGGACATAGAGAAAAAGCTGGCCGACACAATGAAGGAGATGGAAATGCTAAAAGAGAAACTAGCAGGTGTTGAACTTGCACAAGAAGAGGCCAACAGCCTATCAAACATTGTCCACTCAGACAATGTGCGACTTGAGCATGATGTAGCTTTCCTCAAGGCAGTTTTGGATGACACACAAAAGGTGTGATATCAATTTTATTCGTGAAATCTTTATCTAACTTAATGACTCGTGTTTTATGAAGTTAACACCTAAATAACGGCACTATTTGTTGTCATCTGGGATATGTAGGAGCTGCATTCAACCAGGGGAGTTCTTGCAGGAGAAAGAGCAAGAGCATTCCAGTTACAGGTATGCCCTCAGTTCTAGTTTATGCATATTGCATGCAAATCTATTTGATTATTGTGGTCCATTTTCCTGGCTACTGAGAAAGGTTGGTGGTGGAATGGCTCAATAATGAATGGGGTCTGATAGGCACAGCCAAGTATGTACTATGTACCAATGTCTTAATTCCTTGCACCTAAACCAAGCCAGAGTGGACCAGGCATCCATTTGTAACCCAGTGTCCAGCAATTGAGACTTTGTCTTCTTTGATTGTTATTTATTCCATAGGTATGTTAACTAGTTGATAATTTGAGGCCTTCGAATCTCAGTTGCATCCACTTTACATGTTCAGGTAGAAGTATTTCATCTCAAACAAAGATTGCAGTCTGTTGAGAACCGAGCACCGACACCCAGGAAACCATTTCACATGTAGAGTTTGGATACTGATTCTCACTTGTTCAACCTACCAAATTGCAGCCTGCTCATTTTCTATTAGCAGAACGCACATGTATATCTCCTGCATAACAATTTATCTGCATCTTCTTGTAGGGATTAACTTGTATATATGCAAAATCTTCCTTGTACTCTTTTCTGTTCATTCAGGATTTCTTTGTGAAACTTGTCTTGGTTCTCTATTTAGTCTATTTAGATCTTCCTAACTACAGAATGATGAAATTTTCGCAATATCTGGTCCTCTAGAAAAACCAAAATTACAGATTCCCACTAGGTTCCTTTTTTTTCCTCTTTCGTTTGGAGGGGGAGGCACTTAGATTGCTTGCAAGGTTACTCCAACCTGTGGATGGATGGGTAGGAGGGGATTCACAGGTTCGTTAGATAATTAGTTAGATCTTCAGCCAAAGTATGAAAACCTAGTTCAGGTTCGTTAGATAATTAGTTAGATCTTCAGCCAAAGTATGAAAACCTAGTTCAGGTGGGTCCATGGATGATAGATTAGCTACTGCTTTGTCAAATTCTGTTCCCATATGATCAGAATTTGACGGGTAAGATTCAATTCAAGTTCAAATGAACGAATTGTGGATCTAGATACATTGGATTTTACTCCATCAATTTGCAATTCTAAATAATATCCACCCAAGTAAACAATTTAGGGAAATTCAATAGTTGATTATTTGATTTCAAAATAAAAAATCTGTATCTCTAATTCTATACTACTTATGAAAGTGTGAATAGGGTGATTTTTCTGGAATTTTCATTGGACAAATTATCCCTTAAAGGCTGCGTTTGGAAGTGACCATTGCACTTTGAAAAGCATGATGTGAAAGTATAGAGTTTTACATTGGTTTTATCGATGTAGTATTTACACCGATAATTGATGTAAAACTTTACGTTTGATGAGGTTTTACATTGATTTACAACATAAAATTTCACTCCATTCAAATGCCAACAAATCTACACCGGAGTGGAGTTTTACATCGATATTCATTTACACTCCATCCAAACGTTTACAGAACCAAACCAGTGTAAACTTTTAGATTGTTCTTAATTTACACTTCAACAAAGTACCATAATTTAGTTAATATTATAATAATTTGAAATAAAAAGGGCTATTAAAAAGTAGCTCCAATCCAATGCAATTGGACCTCATAAGGGATTTTTACAAGTCCAATATTTAGGGTGTTAATTATTGTTCTTTATGATCATATCCTTTTATTTTGAGGTATTTTGATTTCTCACTAATAAATTATACTAATTAAATTGATATTTAATAATTTTAACAATACACAGCTTTTGTATTTAAAATTGACATGAAAATGAAATCATCATTCAATTCAAATGGCATGTAAGTAGTTAAAATCATTGGATTAAATGGGTCAGCCCATGGTGTCATATTTATCATATTAAAATGAAATGTAAAATTGAAAAACTACCCAAAACATAGTTTTCAAGGCGCCAAGGCGAGGCTAGGGCACCTCGTCACCTAGGTGATGGATTTTTTTTTTTTTTTTATGTTAAAAGCATAGATCCTAGGGTAGTTCCCTAGGTACCATAATCATATTTCTTTAATAATTATTCATTATTTTCATAAGAAAAGTATAAATTTTATATTAAAGTATAGAAAACCAACATATTCATAAGAAGAAAAGGAAGAAGGAAAACAAAATTCAAAAAATATAGGGGCTGAACCCTTATTTCTGTTATAGGAAAAGAAGAAAATAAAAAATATTGGTAGTAGTAGTAGTAGAAGAAGAATATATGCAAAAGGAAAATGTGCTGATTAGAAAAAAAATTCAGTTCTTCCTTACTGGTTTAGGTTTTCAAGTCTTTGAGGGTTCAATACATCATTTAGCAATGTTTGTGTTGATTAAACCCTAATAAATAAGAAAATAATAAAAAGAAATTAGTATATAAGCACACAAAATGGTCATTTTAGTTTAATAATTTTTATTTTATAATTATAATCTTAAAAGAATGAATAAAAAAGTATTTTATAATAGGAAGTAGACAACTGATTGGCAATTAGGCGATGCGAGCCTCAAAGGGTGCCTTGTTGCCTTGACAACTATGACCCAAAAACAAAATCATTTTCATATTCAAGTGGTGGATTAATGGTTTAACCTTTTAGACTAAATGGGTAAAATAAAAATTTAAAAAAAGATAATAGCGTAGATTTATTGAAAAATATAGGAATTTTTAATAAAATAAATTATATCTATCATGTCAAAAAAATAAGTGTGATAAATAAAGTTATTTTTTAATGATGGAAAAAGAATAGAAAATTAAACTAACTCAAAAAGAAAACTAATTTTTAAGTAGTGGTCAATGGTCTATAGGGGTCAATGGTCTAGTCCTTCAGTTTGGTGGTCTCAAAAGTCTGACCTTTTCTATTTTTTGGATTGGGCTTGAACCTAGCCTAACTATGTACAAATAGAAACATATTTGCATATATACATATGTAGTATTGGATGATTTAGCATCATGAGCCTGGCCCCCAACCGGAGCCCAACCCAAATGCATCAAATTCCAATGCGATTAGGTGGTTCGAATTCAATCCTATTTTTTATCATATCATATTTGACTTCAAATCGGATCATGATCCAATCCATTTTGCACCTTGATCTACAACTTGCACCCATAAAGATTCAAATGTTTGGATACCAATGATGTCATAATAATGTAATAAAAACTCTAAAAATTGATAAAAATAAAAAATACAAAAAAAAAATTGTGTAGGCATCTAATATCATACATTTATCATACTATATATAGATAAACTTCATAAATAAGCATCATTTTTTTTTAATAATGAAAATGAAAATACATAATTTAAACCGACAAGTATGCTATGCTTTGATTACTTATTATCTTTTTATTATGGTTTTAGATAAACATAATGAAATTATCATTTTTAGCTATTATTAAAATTACCACATGCAACACACGTACACATTTATTAGAAAAACCCAAAATACATTGATAGGTATGGTTAGATTGTAGGTGTAAGTAAATATGCACGTCGGTACGACAACCCAACGCAGGTATATCTCATAAGAACACATTTAAGTTACTATTGTCTCTCAATAGTTTTATGGGATAAAATAAAAATAACAGAAAAGTATGAACAAGCCCAATGCAGATTTCTGAATTCCACTTCAGATCTATTAACATTCAAAATGTCAAAAACCCCCACTCTATACACCAATTCCCACCTGTGAATTGGCATCAATTCCGAGGTGGCATCTACACTTTGGGCCTAAAAATTCTGACCCTCGGCTGAACCGTCTTTCTCTCTAAAAATAACTCTCTTCATTAATGATTAATCAATGAAATGCAGAATAGTGATGGCACGCCGTTCCCTAGAACCACACCAATCAAGGGCAACTATAAGATCATTTTGTAAATAATGAATATTTGATGCTGCTCAATCCGAGGAGGTGCACGGACCAAACTTGCAGTCAGATAGTCCTTGCCAACAGGGCAGAGCTGAGGTGGAAGGACGGAGCTGCGCTTCAAGACTTGTGATCAAGAAAGAATGTTAGAGGCTTGAGGAGTTATCCCTAGGTAGGCACTTCGACGTTCAAGTCAGTAGGAGGTGGTGAATGGTCAGGCCGAGCAATAAGGGTGTTGGTTCGAGCAGAGTAACAGTATGGGTGTCAGAAGTTGGAATCCCTTACCTTGGGTGGGAGATACCTCTTTATAGCCGAAGGTCTGTGTCCGGGTCAGATTGGGCTTCTGGGGTTTCCGGGATGAGGATGACCGCCAAGGTCTTTGGGATAGAGTTCTATTCCCCAACGGAGTTGTCCTCCTATCTCCTCCTATTCGTAGTCATGCTTACCCGCATGACGTGGCTGAGAGGATAAGATGGGGGCTATAGTGATAGTGTAGCGCGACCATGGTCACAAAGTCGGCGTATGTCGCGGATCTGGCCGGGCCATGCTGACGTGGCCAGATATTATTGGGCGGCCACGTGTCGTCAAAGGCCAGCTCAACCATGACCCGAACACCACTCCCCCAGTTTTGAAGTCGAGGAATGAAGTGCTCGGCCGACGTGTAGCGCGACAGGGTGCTTTGTTTTTAGACTAAGGAACTCCAAGTTGACTAGTTGAGCATTTTGCCCGCCTCGCATTCCTCTGCACTTGGCGGAACTCGTCACCCACACAATGTGGGTTGTGGCTGAGAAGTTCTTCGATCGTCGGCTACGGAACTTTGAGAATTCAAATTTCGGAATCCGAACACCACTCCCCTAGTTTCGGAGTCGAGGAAAGGAAAGCTCAATCGAGGCATTGTGTGGTCACGAGAAGAGTGCTCGATCGAGGCATTGCGTGGTTCTTTAGTCTAGCCAAGGGCCGACGATTCGAGTTAAGCTTCGAAGTTTGGGCCTCCCTGATGCTCGGTGGTGTTGTGCCGCGGAAGGGCTTTTTGTTCTTCAACTGAGGAACTTGTTCTTGAAATTTCAGAATCCGAACACCACTCCCTCAGTTCCGAAGTCGAAGAGTGGAGTGCCCGGTTAGGGTGCAACGCGACCTCTTTTTTGGTCAAGTCTCATTGTTGGGTGTCTTGAAGAGACCCAAGAGGCCAATTGGACAGGCGCTACGGGTGTCTGTAGTGTTGGTTGGATCGGCGCGGGTGTCTGTAGTGTTGGTTGAACCGGCACTTTAGGGCAGACCGGGGTAATTAATGTCTTTACTGTTGCTTGTTAAGGTCGTCGCATTGGTTCCCGAGGCCTCGCGCGTTCGGTGACAGTCGCATCGATTGGTCTTCTTGAGCTTCGTTAGAGTGGCACGTGATCTTCACCGTCGATCTGGCTTTGATTCACGCTTCTGGGGGTTATAAGAAGGGGTGGAAGGGCATTTCCTCTTCGCCATTTGCGAGAGGGACTTGCTTAGATAGCTCGGCGTGGGGTTGTCAACGTTGCTCGGCTTTCGTTTTGATTCCACGGCTTCAAGTGCCGTAAAATGTCTTCCCCGTCTTCCTGTTCCTCTTCTTCTGGTTCCTCTTCTAGTTCTAGTGGCTTTAACTATGAGTCAGAGGTTGGGGACTTTGAGGCTGCCAAGGTCGAGGAGGCCGAGGTTGGCCCTTCTAGAGTGGAAGTAGAGCTTCCCGCGCGGGCTGGTTGTCGGTTCAAGACCACCCCCTGCGTTTTGACTCCCGGTGACATGGCTCGGATCCGAGCTATGTATGACACCCCCGAGGAGTTCGGGATGAGATGTCCACAAGCTGGCAAGAGGCCAACGGATGCTCGGCCAGGCAATTTATGCGTGTACGAGAGCAGTTTGGAAGCCGGGTTGAGGTTTCCTTTGAACGAAGGGGTGGCTGAGGTGTTTGGATGGTACTGAGTATTGTCGGTGCAATTGATGCCGAACTCCTTTAGACCTTTGTTTGACCTTGTGTCTTATTGCGCGGTTCGTGACATCGAGTTGACCTTGGGTATGGTGAGCTACCTCTTCCAGCTGAAGCTTCAGCCGCAGGGCTACTATTATTTCTCGACTAGGTAGAACGTCAAGGTGTTGGTCGAGGCCCCCACCTCTGTGAAGCATTGGAAGGAGACCTTCTTCTTCTTGCATTGTCTCGGGGCCTCCTCTTCCCGGATGTGTTGTAGCTCCCGAGGATGATGGTGCCGCAGCCCAAGTGGCCTATGCTTACTTGGGAAGAGAGGTCGGCCCTAAGCATAATCGGTGAGATAGATGTGGTGGCGTATACATCCTCTAAGATGTTGATGCTCACCGGATTGATGCACAGGGTGGCCAGTTTGCTTTGTCGCCTCGGTTTACTTGTCGAATCCTCTTTCCCCCCTCTTTTTTTTTTCTTTTTGATCTTGTGCTTACTGTTGCAATTCCACGGTGCAGGTGTGGAGATGGCGAGTGAGGAAGAGATTTTCCACCGAATGAAAAAGAATTGGTAGAGGCAGAACCGGGCTGGTGCGCAGCTGCAGGTTCGCCCAGAGGTGGTTCCCCCACCAAGATCTTCCGAGAGGGCATCCCATCACCAAAAAAGGGTTTGGCAGCGGGGCAATGATGATGAGGACGTGGTAGAGGTGGATCCAGAGGACGTTCGTTGGACTGCTGTGCCTTTGCAGACTGAAATCGGGGGCAGTAGCTCGGCCATCCATGTGTCACGGCGGTCAGTTCATAGCGAGGATGGACTTGAGACGCCTGGGGTTCCCGAGCAGTTGCTCCGTGGAATGATGACGATGTCCATCACTCGAGGGGTCGGGGGCATAGGAAGTGGTGCCTTAGAATGCTCACTCATTCGGGCAGCGGCTCGGGTAAGTTCATACTTGCTTCCATTGTTTTAAGTAGGTTCTTTCGTACTAACATCGTTCTTTGTCTACAGAATGTGTGCATGACAATTGCTTTGGTTGACCGACTCTGGGACTTGTGGGGGATGTACGAGAGAGAGCTCTCCAAGTACTTGAACCTGAAGGCTCAATTGGCCAAGCTTCGGGCGGTTGGGGAGCAGACAACCGTACTGAAATAGGAGGTGGTCGAGCTGAAGGCCCAGATAGCCAAGTAGGCGAATGTCGTGCGCAGCTTGAAGCAGCAGATCATTGAGCTGAGGGCGGAGAGGGAGCGGTTGAAGCATGAGGCTGCCGAAGTGACAGTGACTCAGTACAAGGACTCGGTGGAATACCGGCAGGAGATGGATCAATATGCCTTGAGCTCCTATGAGGTAGGGTTCAATGTTTTTCGGCGGAGGGCGTTGCACCATTGTCTAGAACTGGTTGAGATTGCGTAGACTTGGAACGCTAATGGCGACGAGACGCCTCTTGCCTTAGACAACCTTGTTGATGAGGAGGGCGATGGGTACGGAGATGGTGAGGAGGGAGATGAGGCTGCTGATCCCCCCCGCCGAGGATTGAGTTGTTGTGGGGTTTCTTTTGTTTCTTTTGTCCTTCTTGTAACGGCTCGGTGTGCCGGGCTTTGAAGCTTGTACTGACAATGTTAACTTAATGAAAATACTCTCTTTGTTCCGAACTTGCATGCCACTTCTCTCTCTCTCTCTTATTTTCAGTTGGGTTCCTTAGTCTTGTTGTGGTCGAGGTCTGGGGTTGGTCGAGATCTTCAATCTCCAGTTAGTGGGACCAGAGTATGTTCCGAGCTCTCATCTTCAGAACGCTCAGTTACTGGTCTTGGGAGCTTTTTAGCTCTTCGAGGGCTGGCCGTTGCTCGGCTAGCTCTGGTCTGACTGTTAGTTAGTGGGCGTGTGGTTTAATGACCGCTCTAGGCCTTGATGGGCGGGGGAGCATTCTTCTCCGCTTTAGGCTCGGGCCGTAGACAGTCGAGGCGGTTTACTTGGTCGGCAATGCGCTGTCGAGCTGTGTGTCGTGGGCTCAGGCCATTCAAAGATCAGCCGAGTTAGTAATGTGTGCCAATTTATGCACAGGTTGTGTGGCATGTGTTGTGCGGCTTACGTGATGTGTGTGCAGTGTTGCATCGTGTGTGGTGGGGTGTGCGGTGTGCCGAGCAATGAACATATGGCTCGAATAAGATACTCTTCATTAACATTGAATCATTGATAGTACATTCGAAGATTCCTTGTGTTCCAACTTCTTAGTATTGGTCGTCCATCGAGGTCTTCGAGTTTGTAGGTGTCGGGTCCAATAACACTGGTGATTTTGTATGGCCCTTCCCAATTTGGTCCGAGCTTGCCTTCTCCTAGCGCGGGCACAGTGACTTTGCGGAGGGCGAGGTCACCTATTTTGAACTCAAGTCTTCGGACTTTGGAGTCATAGTATTTCGCCATCCTCTGTTGTTGTGTTACCATCCTGACATGTGCTCGGTCCTAGGCTTCTTCCACCAGGTCTAGCTCTGCGTGGAGGTCCGTGTCGTCTGGTCTTTATCGTACAACTTGGTTTGGAGAGTTGGGGAGCCTATTTCCATGAGTATCATGGCTTCGGCCCCATAGGTTGGGCTGTATGCCCAGAGTATGCTTGGCAGCTCCTCGACCCAACTTCCCTTGGCCTGGTCCAGTCGGATTTTTAGGGCATGCAATAAGGTTTGGTTGGTCACCTCGGTTTACCCATTGCTCTGGGGTCGATGCACGGCGGTGGTTTGGTGGTCAATCC
This sequence comes from Nelumbo nucifera, assembly GCF_055504915.1. NCBI lineage: Eukaryota > Viridiplantae > Streptophyta > Magnoliopsida > Proteales > Nelumbonaceae > Nelumbo > Nelumbo nucifera. The sequence continues at coordinate 100,224,403 of NC_142651.1, forward strand.
TCAGGTCGGTGTGGAGACCCTCGAATTTTCAGTTGGTGAACTGCGTCCTGTTGTCTGTTATGAGGACCTGCGGAATACTGAACCAACAAAAAATAACTTGCTAGAAAAAAATCTGGGCATTGTGCACAGTAATGCGTGCTAGTGCTTCGGCTTCCACCCATTTGGTGAAGTAGTCCATTGCCACTAAGAGAGTTTTTCTGTGCAACCACGGTGGGAAAATGACCGAGGATGTCCATGCCCCACTGTGCAAATGATCACGGGCTGGTGATCGGCTTCAAGGGACCATGGGCTGATGATGGAGGTTGGAGTGTTGTTGGCAAATGCCACATTTCCACATGAGCTGGGCTGCATCTTGCTTCATGGTCGGCCATAGGTAACCTTGTTGGAGTGCCTTGTGTGCTAGGGTGTGTGCATAGAATGGTCTCCATAGATGCCTTCGTGCATCTCTCTGAGGACGTAGTCCGCCTCAACTGGAGAGAGACACTTCAGGTAGGGGAGAGTATGCAAGCGGCGGTAGAGCTATCCTTGGATAAGGCAGTACTGGGCTGATTTGTGCTGGAGCCTCTTTGCTTCTGTTCGATCTTCCAGAAGTGTCCCTTCTCGAAGGTACTGTGTGGTGGGGTCCATCCAGGATAGGCCGTGCTGTACTGGGAGGATGAGGAGAGTTGTCGTTGTGATGCTCGACTGGGCCAATGTGTCCAACCGCACCATTGTGTTGAGGTTGATTTTTGGAGAGCTAGCTAAATGAGCTTCTGCTGGACGTTGAACAACGCATAGGCTCATATGTGTCCAACAGCGCATCGGCTCATATGTTCTCGGCTCGAGGAATTTGCTGGATGTTGAACTGCTCGAGCCGCTAAATGAGCTCCTGCTCCTTCTGTAGATAGCTTGCCATTGTGGGCATCCGCGTCTCGAACTGGCCAAGGATCTGGTTGACTACCAGTTGGGAGTCGCTGGAGGCTTCAATTCTTCGAGCTCCCAGTTCTAGGGCGAGGCGAAGTCCGACGATCTGGGCCTTGTACTCAGCTTCGTTGTTGGATGCTTTAAACTCGAACCTAAGAGCGTGCTCCAACACCGTGTTGTCCGGGACGAGGAGGATGAGGCCGGTCCCGTTGCCTTGGTGATTTGACGAGCCATCCACATGCAGAGTCCATACTTGTGGCGGCGGGGCTGGGTCTTCGGTGGTGAAGGTGCATTCGACGATGAAGTCAGCCAAAGACTGAGCCTTGATCGCGGGCCGGGGTGCATAATCGATGTCGAACTCACTTAGCTCCACGCTCCACTTGATTAGGCGGCCAGATGCTTTTGGCCTCTGGAGGATCTGCTTGAGGGGTTGGTTGATGAGCACCCGAATGTTGTGGGCCTAGAAGTATGGCCTGAGCTTTCTGGCTGATGTGACCAATGGCAGAGCCATTTTCTCCAGGTTGGAGTATCGGGTTTCCGCGCTGAGCTTCCTCTTTGACCATGACCGAGCTGACGACCTCATCCCCGGCCAAGAGGTAGAGCAATATCTCATCCCTTGGGCTCAGTTTGGTGAGGAGAGGCAGCAAGCTCAGATACTGTTTTAGTTCTTGAAAGGACTATTCACATTCCTCGGTCCATTGGAAGTCCTTCGGACATTTGAGGGCTTTGAAGAAGGGCAGGCACTTGTTTGTGGATTTGGACATGAATCTGCTAAGGGTGGCTATTCTCCTGGTGAAGCGTTGCACCTCCTTCATCTGGTTGGATTCCCCTTTGCATATAGAGGATGGCATGTGTTTTCTCTGGATTAGCTTGGATTCCCCTTTGCATCACCATAAACCCTAGGAATTTGTCGGAGCCGACCCCGAAGGTGCATTTGGTTAGGTTCAACTTCATCTTGTACTTCCTGAGGGTGTCGAAGACTTCTTTTAGGTCGGTAAGGTGATGTTTGGCCTTCTTGCTCTTCACGAGCATGTCATCGACGTAAGCGTCTACGTTTCGGCCGAGCTGATCCTTGAAGACCTCATTCACCAGCCGCTGATAGGTAGCGTCGGCATTCTTGAGGCTGAAAGGCATCACCTTGTAGCAGTATAGTCCGCGGTTGGTGATGAAGGCCATTTTCTCTTGGTCATCTAGGTGCATCCAGATCTGGTTGTATCCTGAGAAGGCATCCATGAAACTCAAGGGTTCATGCCCTGCAGTTGTGTCGATGAATTGGTCGATCCTTGGTAGAGGAAAGTTATCATTGGGCATGTTTTGGTCCTCCACTTCCCATTGGCCTTCTTCACCATCACCATGTTGGCTAGCTAATCGGGGTATTTCACTTCCCGAATGAAGCTGGTGTCAAGCAACTTCTACTTGATGGGTCGGTAGCGTGGATCGATGTTCAAGCGGTGTGTGATCACCTCAGGGTCAATCCCTGGCATGTCTGCTGCCGACCAAGCGAACACATCGGCGTGGTCCCTTAATAACTGTATTACTTCCTCCTTGAGGCGGTCATCCAGGAGAGATCCGACCTGGACTGCCTTCTCAGGGTCTTTCTCATTGAGCGGCACCTGGATGAGGTCTTTGACAGGTTGGCCGCGTTGCGTCTTCACCTCATCCCACAGATCGTTGGCTTCGACCATCAGTGTTTCCACAGCTGGGCGTGGTCCTCGGCAAGAGGTCAGGTAACATTGTCGTGCGGTCCTCTGGTCCCCATGTGCTATTCCCTTGCCATATTGGGTCGGGAATTATACCGCGAGGTGGAAGGTGGAGACAGAGGCATGTAGAGCATTGAGGGTCGGCCTGCTGAGGATGGCGTTGTAAGGTGTTGGGCAACGGACCGTGATGAAGTCTACCATGGCCATTGCGGTGATATCACCTTCTCCGATTAGAAGGGGAAGGGTTATCCTCCCGGTTGGCATGAGGGACTCCCCGAAGAAGCTCATCAAGGGAGTGTTGACAGGGGTGAGACGGCTCCTGTCGATGCCGAACTTGTTGAATGCTTCTTTGAAGAGGATGTCGGCTGAGCTGCCTGTATCAACCAGGATGCGTTGTGCCTCAAAGTTGGCTACCTCGGCCGTGATCACAAGGGCGTCATCGTGTGGGGTCTACACCCCCGGAGTTCGTCCTCTGTGAAGGTGATTGGATCATCTCACCTCTTCTTTTGTCCTCAGTTGTCAACCTCGCACAACAACACATATTTTTTGCGCCCCGAGCTGCTCTCCCCTCCCACGACGATCCCTCCTTATATCACGTGGATCGCGCCAGCAAGAGGAGCTTGGGGCGGTGGCCAAGCATTCTCTGCGCGCGATTCTTCCTGTGCTGGCTTCTCGTTCTTGTCGACGAATCTGCCGAGGTACCTGCGTCTAATCAGGTCCTCGATGTGGTTGCGAAGGTTGAAACAATTATCCCTGTCGTGGTCGTGGTCCCTGTGGAATTCACAATATTTGTCGTGGTTCCTCTTGTTGCCTTGTGTTTTCATCTTTTCGGGCCACCGGACGTAACTGTAGTCACAGATCTGCATCAGAACTTCAGACCACGGTGTGTTAAACGATGTGAAGTTTCAATAGGTCGGCGACAGTGTTCGCGGTCTGCGATCGGGCTGGTGATCCTGCCTCTTACGGTCCCGATCTGATCTCTCTAATTTCCGCTCCTCTATGTCTCTCATCTTCTTGTCGGGCCTTTCTTCCTTATCCCGTAACTGCGCCTGTGCTTCTTCCACATTGATGTACTTTTGGGCATGGCTTATCAGCGCGGCTAGTGTTTGCGGAGGGTTCTTAGAGATGGAGAAGTTGAAAGGCGAGGGGCGGAGCTCGTGCTGAATAGCGGTGACGGCCACAGACTAGTTCAGGTTCCTGACCTGTAGTGCTTCTTTGTTAAATCTCGCCAGGTAGTCTCTGAGAGATTTTGTCTTCCTCTACCGCACTTGGATAAGGCTGGCCGAAGTCTTCCAAAGCTTCTAGCTTGTCGTGAATCGTGTGTGGAACTGGGTTTCCAACTGCTCCCACGACGCTATGGAGCGTGGAGGTAGAGAGGAATACCAAGTTAGGGTTGGGCCCGTGAGGGTGGCCACTAGGGCTTTGCACATCAGGCCCTCAGAGGATCCATGTAACATCAGTTGAGCCTTAAGTGCTTCGATGTGGTCGGTAGGGTCGGTATTCCCATCGTACTTGTCAAGCTGAGGTGCCCGCCACCTTGTGGGAGGCACCTCGTCCATGATCTCTTGGACGAACAGTGGTTCCTTGGTGGTTGGTACAACTGGCTGCACGGGCTGATCTACAGGCGATACCGTGCTTCTCTGAATTTGGTTGCGCTCCAACTCCACTAAGCGTTGTCGAATCTTCCGAATCTTGGCGTCCTTATTGTCCGGGACCGCAGTACGTGGGGCTCTCTCCTTCTTTGGCCGTGTGGAGCGGTCTTTCACCGAGTTGGACTCAGCAATGGAGACCACACAAGGTGGCATCCGCTTTCCGAGCCTCTCTTTAGCGGGGATCCACGTAGTTTGATGCGTCCTACTGTGGTTGTGAGACTCGCAAGAGCGGGCTGTTGAGGCGGATTTCCTTCTGTGTCTTGCTTGTCATGGTCGGACCGTGCTCCCCTTTTGTCCAGCCGGCGCGCTTTGGGGTTCTCGGGGGCGAGGATCATCCTTTGTAAGCGTCAGGGCATGAGGGGGGACGGCCTGGCTAGGCGGTGCCGCGAATCCTAGTGTCTGCATTATCTCGAAGACCTTGTCATCCTTCTCTTGCATTATCTGGAACTGCGCAAGATCAACTACGGCTGGAGGCTAAGGGATTTCTTTGTGTGGAGGGATGCGACGCCAAGATTCCCGTGATGGGGATCGACATGTTGATCGTTTGGATTGGTTCTTAGGCATCTTGATCGCTTTCTTGATTGTGCGGGAGGGGAGAAAAGATTTTAGAAAAGGCTTTTTGTGCATTTCCCACAGATGGTGTCAATCTAATGTTGCTCAGTTCGAAGTGGTGCACAAACCGAGGTTGTAGTCAGATAGTCCTTGCCAACAGGAAGGAGCCGAGGTGGAAGGACGGAGCCGCGCTTCAAGACCCGTGATCAAGAAAGGATGTTAGAGGCCCGAGGAGTTATCCCCGGGTAGGCACTCCGATGCTCAAGTCAGTAGGAGGTGGTGGATGGTCGGGCCGAGCAATAAGGGTGATGGTCTAAGCAGAGTAACGGTATGGGTGTCAGAAGTTGGAACCCCTTACCTTGAGCGGGAGATACCTCTTTATAGCCAAAGGTTCGTGTCCTGCTCGGATTGGGCTTCCGGGGTTGGTGGGATGAGATTGACCGCCGAGGTCTTTGGGATAGAGTCTTATTCCCTAGTGGAGCTGTCCTCCTCCCTCCTATCCGTAGTCGTGCTTATCCGCGTGACGTGTAGCTGACGTGGCTGAGAGGATAAGATGGGGACTACAATGATTGCGTAGCGCGGCCATGGCCGCGGAGTCGATGTATATCACGGAGCTGGCCAGACCATGCTGATGTGGCTGGGGATGATCGGGCGATGACTGGGTGGCCACATATCATCTAAGGCCAGCTCAACCATGACCCGAACAGTTGTTATCTGGTGTAAAGTAAAATATCAATTAATAATTTATAAAAATATATTAATATTTTAAGATTTATATCATATACAAATTTATAAATTTTAAATACTAAAATAATTATTTTATTACTAATATTTTTATTTGTATAAATTTATTGAGAGTAAAAAATCATTTTTTGATATAAACATACTATTGATAGATTTTTTTTTTAAATTTTATTAAGTAGTAATTGTGAACGTAAACTAATGGCATTTCTTTTAGATTGCATGTTTACAATAAAGTCAATACAATTTATTTTATTTCATTTATCATCACAAATTAAAAATGGCTTAATGGCTTAAGATACTACGCTCTAAGTGGCATATGAGTTGAGAATTGGATTTGAATTTTACTAGTGGTATTTTTGAATAGAAGTTGTATGAGTACATGAAATAGACAGGCTTGGATCATGGTCTATACTCTCAAAAATACAATCATTTCTATTTTTCCATATCATCTATAATAAATATATTGAAAAGCATAGCATCAATTCTTTCCTATTGCCCAAATTATAGTAGACATCATACCACAAATCGAATCATGATGCAAAATTATTTGAGTTGTAGAAAATTTCTATTCTAATATTTATATAGCTGGCAAACAAAGAAGCTTTTGCATGGACACAAAAACAGAGCATGAAGTTCAGATTCATCTAATTGGGCAAATAGGAAAGTCAGTTATCCCTTTGTTTGTAAGGCTTTCCTTTATAGCTAGAGCATTCTAGCAATGCTTCTTTTCTAGAGTTATTTCAGTAGATTGGGCAAAGATTTCACCTTGGGATCTATGTTTAGAGCCCAAATCTTCTTCCAATGCTTCTTTTCTAGAGTTATTTCAGTAGATTCTATTTGAGATTAAACTGCAACTTGATTTTCAGAATTAACTACCCTACAGGAACCTTGTTCCAAGGTTTTATTGAAGCAAAAAAGTATAGAAAGAAAGAATAAGAGAATTTGGCCAAACAAGCGAACAAATTAATAAGATAAATGACAAATGTGATGAATAAAAACTTAAAAGAAGAGACCTAGAAAGGAATGATTTTGTTACTTATTTGGTGGAAGATAATCCTAAAACATATCAAAAAGTTATAACATCTGAAGATTCATCTTTTTAGAAAGAAGCTATTGATAGCGAACTAGAGTCAATTATGACTAATCATACTTAGGAATTGATATACCTACCTCCACGAACTAAAATTATTGTTTGTAAGTGGGTGTTCAGAAAAATACTAAAACTCAATGAAACCAAAGATAAGTTAAAGGCAAGGCTAGTAGCAATTTTAACACCTATTCTCTAGTAACAAAAATAACACCCATTAGAGTCCTAATTGCCATAGCATATATATACAAATTATTCATACATTAAATAAGTCATTATGTGGGCTTAAACAAGCCCCTAAACATTGCAATGAAAAATTCAATAGTGTTGTAATAAAAAATGGGTTTGTAGTAAATGATACATATAGTTGTGTATATAGAAAATTCAATAAAAAATTAGGAGTAGTAATTTGTTTATATGTAGATGAAATCTTAATTTTGGGTATGGATTTAAAAGTAATTGAAAACATATAGAAATTTCTCTTACTTAACTTTGGTATGAAAGGTATGGAAAAAGCGGATATAACTCTAGGAATAAAAATTAATAAAACTCCTTATGGCTTGGCATTGAAACAATCTCACTATATTGAAAGAATGTTAGAGAAATGTAATCAATCTAATTGTGTGCTTATAAAAACACCATATGATTTTAGTGTTAAATTAAAGAAAAATAATGGTGATGTTATTTCTCAACATGAGTATGCTAAGACTATAGGTAATTTGATATTTTTAATGAACTATAGTCGTTCGGATATTGCCTTTGCTATTGGGCTATTGGCAAACAAAGTACATATACCCAATGTTTTCAACCCGCCATTGACCTAACCGGTCGAACTGTTCAAACCATCACTCGGCCAAGATTTCGGGTCTGATTTAATCAAGGTCTGACAGTTGGTCAAAAACTGTTGACTTGGTCAAGAACCGGTCAACTTGTCTATTTCAACCATTGACCCGTTCGACCTAGTGGCCGAGTTGTGAGTTGCACACACAATGCATACAAACCTTTTGGAGGCTTAAACTTTGCACTCCGATGTTTGATTGGGGTGATTGTTTTTATTTTGGGTAACTTTTCGAGATTTGTCCATCCCAAGGGGCTATAGGCACCTTGCCCCACTATTTTCACGAAAAAAAACCCTTTTTGGCCTCCAACTGCAATTTTTACAAATAAAAAGTTAAAAAACATTAATTAAATAAAAAATAATACATATAACACATCTAAAATATACCTATACATTATTTGTTGCTAAAATATATATTTACACACACACACACGGAATGGGATCTACTCCTCACATAGGAGTGCCTCACATGCACCTCCACCGTGCATTGGGAAATCTGCCGTGAATAATAACTTATAAGTACGGGAGATGTTCCCAATGTATGGTACGATGTGCGTGTGAGGCACGAGTGACGAGCAGATCCAGTCTCCACACACACACACACATATATACATATAGAGGCAAAAACAGTTCGGCCTCCATGTCGGTTTTTAAAACATTGCATATACCCATAATCTCAAACGTAAACATTGGATTGCATTAATTAGAATTACCTAAAAAGTACTATTGACTTTGTATTACATTTTAATGGATACCCAACCATGTTAGAACATTATTGTGATGCAAATTAGGTCTCGGATTCTGAAGAAACCAAATCCATTAGTGGGTATATATTTACCTTAAGACAATGGAATCTAAGTCCATTGCCTAAAAACAAGCTAGTGCGGAGGCCCAATGGCTTCGATCTTGAAAATCCTGAGAAAAAACAATCATTTACAAAATTTGTTGATGTTTACTTGAATTAAATTTTTTCATTCCAATTTTGATGGATTTTGATGACATATTTATGTTTTTATTTTTTTTCTTGATGATTTTCTCTTTGGGATGAAGAGAGAAATCCCTTCAAGAAAACCAGATTTTTTTTTGGTTAATGAAATTACCTTTGATGCTTCACTAGATTTATCTCATACCTAAAAGGCAATGCCCTAAATGAAACCCGGGCAAGCTTTATTTATTTATTTCCCAACAAGTATATTCCCTCTTCGCAAGTGTACTGACGAAGTAGGCTTCCAATGGGCAGCAGCTCCATTTCTCATAGCGTCTCTACGTAGATCCAAAGCTCTAAACGATAACCTGAAACTGGTGATAATGTCATTAAATTGGCGATATCATATCTCTGCAATAATACATTATAGGCTCTATAAAACATGCCAATCAGCGCCCCCCCCCCCCTGCTTTGCGCAAACAATGAGAATCCTCTTTTTCTTTTTCTTTTCTTCTCTCCTTTTTTCCTTGTATTCCTTTCTTAGACGGTTAGACCAGACACTTTAAGTTTATGGGCAATATTTGATATTTCACACTTTGAGATCATTAATCTTCTCCAAACCGGTGCGATGAATGTCGCGGAATTTTCTGAAAGCTGCAAAACTTCATCGTTGTTGGTGGTGTCCTCATCGTTTAACCGCTTGATGGCCGACTTCCCCTGCATGGGGAGCATCAGTAACAGCAGAGCACTACAAAGAACAGGAAAAAGACGGCCCAAAATCTTCTCAATTTCATAAAAGCTCCCCCTCTTCTTGTTCTCCTTCAGCATCGTCAACTTCATTTTCCTCATCTTCTTCAGGTGCATCAGGATCCACCCCCTGCAAAAATCATTAGTTCAATACCTAGGACATGCAATGAATCTAATGTAATCAGAAAACAAACCTTCATCTGCTTCTCCAAGCGCTCTAAACCTTTCTTTGCAGCTTCGTTTTGTGGATTAATCCTGGAGTTCAAAACAAACATGTTTATGGTGGTATCACAATGGGGGCATTATGGCAATGTGATGAATGTTTAGCCGTTAAGTGTAAGAAAATAAATAATGTTAGTTACCTTAAGGCAGCTTGATAATGTGACAAGGCTTCTTCCAACATATTTGTTGCTGCAAATACCTGCGCTAACTTGATGTGAAGAGAGTCATCTGCCCAGTCCTTGAGATATCTCTCAAGAAGAGATACTGCATCCCCATTTCGGCCCTCAACAACATGGAGTTCTGCCAAGGCCAGTGCAGCCCCAAGGTAACCAGGCTCTAGGCGGAGGGCAGATTCATAGAATTTTTTTGCCTGTTACAAGCTTAAGATAAGAGCTCCTAATTCAAACCAAAGAAATGTAGGCAATGCCGTGGTACTGGCTGGTCTACTTAAGAAAAAAGTTTTTAAAACGTAAGTCTAATCCAAACCAAAGAAGTGGCAGTATCTGCTCCAAATAAACAGGTATCCAGCCCGGTATGGTCTTAACTGGATACAGGTTTCATAAAACTTAATTTTGATGGCAGCAATGGAGTATGCAGCTGAATCACTTAAGCTTTAGCCCCAAAATAAAAATACGTCAATTAGGAGCACCAACTGGCCCTAAAAAGGAGCTTATTCTTAGAAGGATAGGGAAAGAAACAGATTGAACTTAACGGTAATGCAATGATGAAGCAGCAAGTATAGGAATTCCAGAAAGTTAGAATCTGAAAAGGCTTTCTGATGTGAATGAATTTACATTGACAACATTAAAAAAAAATACCTTTTGAGATCATGTTATGTGAAGAAATATATACATTCTGGACTAGAATTGCCAAACAACAGGAATAGCATAAAGTGTTGGGATTTAAAAGAGGTCACAATGGATCCACAATTGTGATTGAGCAAAGAAAGCAGTGCCTTGAATGGAGTATCCTTTTACCAAGACTACAAGATTACTTTTATGTTTTCGATACATACTTATGGGCACCAAGCATGTACACCCACTTTACCCTTGTTCTTTTTGTTCTTTGGGGGGAGAGGTGGTGGTGGTGGCTATTGTGAAAATCTAGCAGACCAAGAAAGGGGGGAACCAAATAAACAGAACTTGAATACCATCGTCTTGGATCGGTAATAATTTCCATTCATTATAAATTATGATGCTGATATGATATTGTTATGTGATTACCTTCTCCCTCCCACCAGGATTACTAGCATGCACATCACCAACTAATTTAAGAGCCTTTGCTGATTGAGGCATGGCCTTCATCGCCTCCCTGGCAGTATATAAAGCCTCTTTGATTTTGGAAAGTGACAAATAAGAACGAACCAGGCCTGACATTAACACAAATTCCTCGTCATTTGATATGTAATATTTGTTCATTGAAATATTTAGGCTGTACCCTGTACTGCAGTAGCAATTTCTGTTGCAAAAGCTAAAATAGCAGAATGAGTTTGGTAACTTAAGTGATTTTTCAAGGCAATACTCCAAAGACAAAAAAAAAAAGGAAAAAAACGAAGTAAAGAACTCAAAATGTGGTAAACAAATGCAACATTTTACTAAAGTGCTGCTCTTCTGCTTCATGAGGCACAAAAAGCAAAGCAAATTCCAATGCAGCATACTTAACAAGTAAACAGCTTTTTAAACTGTATATTCATGTAAACTGGAAAACAAAATACTGAGTGTTCACCAACGCTGCCATATTTCTTGGAAGAGTTTTCCAAGCAAATGAACCCCAAAAGGTGATGCCATTTTGAGTGTATTCTCAAGATGAAATAAGAAAAACACTAAGACATTCTCAATTGTGATTTATTTATACTTTTCTCAAATTCCAGTGAAAGCAAGCACCAAGATTGAAAACGCTTTCCTATTACAAAAGCTCAAGAAAGCAGCTTTCAAAATCAGAGATGTTCAAGGTATCCACAACAACTCAACTTCAAAATGTGTCAATGAAACAGTGAACTTAGGAGGTTTTGGGAGGTGCTTGTTATCATGGTGTTGCAAAGCTGTTTCACCACCATATAAGCACGAACTAGATGTTCTGAATTTACCAAATCATAATCCTATTTGGTTGGGCTGATTCAAACACAACTGTTTGTACTTCTCTCTAACCCAGGTTATGTGAAAGTTACTTTTGGAGAAAACACCATTTGGGTATTTCCAGCTCAAGGGGGTGTCTCGTCCTATGAGACACCTAGTGGCACTTACGTGTAATAAACAGCAGTAAACAATTGATACGTTGTACCTTGTGTCCAAACCATTCTATTCCTGATTTATGCTTAAATCAAGTACAAACACAATACCACAATAGTGATTCTGACTTTTGAAATCAATGAAATCAGGGTCATGTCGGCAAACACCCTATTAGAAATTAGTATCAGGACTTTCCCCTTGCAACCTGTACCTTGGTATGAGCGAAGATCAGGCCTTAATTCCTGAGCTCCCCTGAAAGCAGTGACAGCAGCATCAGGTCGATTAAGTGATAAGAACAGATTACCCTGAAAGTGTATGCAAAGGATGATGTGATAAAGCATCAGAACATGGGCAGTACAAACTGCCCTGTTATGTCATTTTAGTAAAAAATGGTTCATCCACATTCTTTGGTAAATGTAATCATTAATACCTTCATTATAAAGCCTGGAATGTGTCTGTCATCAATTCGGATGCTCTGGTAACAAACAGAACATTGAGATTTTGTGATACTTTCTTAAGAGAATCAAAAGGTTACTCTAAAATGAAAAAGCTATAACCTTTTCAGCATAAGCCAAAGCTCCCCTTTCATCTTTCCTTTCCCACAACACAGACAGAGCTACAAAGACTTCTGGCCTTGCTGGGTCAATGTTCAGCAAATCATGCACCAGCCTGTTTAGCTTGGCATGATCAGACTTCGTTTTTAGAAGCATTGCATATTCATCCATGTAGGTAACAGTGTATGGATCAATTGACCGGACCTGAAAAAGATATTGAATATCATACATATGTATGAAGAAGATGAACCATAGTGTTTAGATATTAGAGGAGTAATTTTCCTCACCTTTTCAAAATTGATTATGGCTTCATCATTTCTTCCAATGATAGCCTCAACCTTCATATTACCATTTGCATCAAAGTTGAAAGATAAAGTCATTACAGTGTTTCCACATAATTAGAACTATCAATTTGAAGAATATGTAACTGTAGTAGAATATGAACATTTTTGTTGCAATCACCAAAAAATATCTTTATCTTTCTAGGTGTTGTGTTAATAAAATTTTGTGGGTTGATGACGATGTTTTAAAAAGCACTAGAGACGTGCACCTGAGGTGCATCTCCAGGCAAGATGTTAAGAAAATGCCTTGGCGTGCAGCCTAGAGGTTTGCAGACAATTGAGGTGTACACCTCCAACCTAGAGGCATATGAGGTGTATGCCTCCACTGCACTTTATCCAAGAGGCATACAGCTCCTGTGCTCTTATATTTAAGGCAGTTCTTGTGATAAAAATGATACAGATAAAAGTGGGGTAACCATTTTATTAAAAAAATACGATGGATGAAAACCCTTCAAATTTGTATATTGTAATATTAAAAATCCGTCTTCTCCTCTTTTTCACCTCCTTCCTCCTCTTGAGGAGGCTTACACCACCTTGTGCTCAATAATCTTACTGGTGCAGATACAGAAGCAAGGAAAGAATTTATAGAGAGAAACAAACCGACTTTTCAATTCCTATACCAATTTCAGAATTTTTGGATTATAGGATATTGGTACCATTTCTGTTTCTTACTATCTAGTTGTGGGTATCTTAAGAATAGGGTTCTATCTTTTTAGATTTTTATTGATGTATGAAATTACTATTAATAGAACTCTCTGGCTAATTATTTATAGTAATTCCCGTAATTATTAGAGTTGTTTACGAGGTTTTTTTTTTTTAAATTTTTGGTAGGACTTGTTTAGGAGTTGGAGTCCTTATTTAAGTGTCCTAATGGATCAGTTACAGATTTGTGCTAGTTCTAAAGCACTAAGGAGTTATTTTGGGTCAATTTCCAAGTCCAAATTGGAGTCTAAAAGGGGACATCCGAGTTAACATATTGGGTCTATAAATAGTCATTGTAATTGGAGTTCAAAAAGAGTGACTTCATGAAATAAAGATTGGTTTAGTGAATTCTGGTTGTTGCCAGAAGTTTTTTCTCTCTCCCCCTCCCCTCCTTATTTCTTCTTATAAGTGATCTATCTCTTTGCTGTTCTCCCTAACAGCAAGAGTTCACCTCTTTCTTCTAATTTGTTACCCATTCTTTGGTGCACAACAAGAATCCCTCCATATTGTTCATCTTAAATTACCCCACAGCCCCTCATCATTCACCCACTAAGCCCACCACCACATCCTAAGTTAGTAGGACCCTAACCCGTCCAACATCACTTACGCCTGCTGCATTTTGATTTACGTGTTACACCCCCGGGTAGTGGAAAACCTCACTTCATGCCTCCAAGTTTTAAAACATTGGTGATCATGAATCATGAGAACACTCCCCCATAAGTATATTTTCAATGCTGCAGTAACAAGGCCAATGGAGGTGGAGGGTCCATGGCCACTGCTCCACTCACAGCAGAATCTAGTATTCTTTTTTTTTATCAAAAACAAGAAACTATATTAAAGAAATGAAACTGTGAAGTTTAGGTACAAAGGGGAGGTAAAAAGACTTAACTCCCCATCAAAGAGTACAAGGAAAAAATAAAAAATTAGCCCAAAACGTCGAATCCCTATTTACCCCTTGCTTTGCTAACCCATCAGCAAAGGAATTAGCCACCTAATCACCACCTCCGAGTCACCTTCAAGGACCAAACATCTGCTGTTCAGCTCCCTTGCTCTTTGGATGCCTTCCAGGGCTGCGAGGGTCTCAGCCCTAAGAGAGTCCCCTTCCCCAATGGGGCCTGAAAACATAGCAATAATAGCCCCCACCTCATTCCTGAATACTCCCCCAATCCCAGAAGGCCCTAGGTTCCTTAAACAGCTGCCATCAAAATTCATTTTATGAACCCAGGAAGAGGGGACCACAAAGGACTACAGCTCCTCTTACAGAGGGCAGAGGAAGCTATCTCCTTCCAATTTCTCACCAAATCAGCCACAGAATAATCTGAAAACAGTTCCATAGTTTTCAACCAATGTGCCACCCTTAATAGAGTTAGATCTAATAAGTTTCCGATGGTTCTTTCCTTATCTGAAAATATTCATGAGTTTCTTTCTTCCCATATAGTCCAACACACTGCAGCCCTGATGCTTCTCCACATAGTCTTCCCTCTCTTCTTCGGCCATGTGAAAAAAGAGGGAGAGAAGAAGCTTTGGACACTCCCAGGGGGTATCCAAACACACCCAAAAAGGGAAAAGACCCACTCCCAAACTGATTTAGCAACCGAACAAGTAACCATAAGGTGGTAACCAGTTTCCCCATCAGCTTTACAGAGAGTACATCTATTAGGAAGTAAACAAGAGTTGGGTCTCTTCTTCTGAAGTAGGTCATTTGTGTTAATTCTTTCCAAGAAAGTTTCCCAGCAAAAACTACCAACCCAAGGAGGAATGGGTCTACTCCAAATTTCTTTAACCGGGAAAGATAATCCAATGGGATCAGAAGGTTGAGTTAAAGTCTCAAAAAATGAGGCACAAGAGAAAACACCTAAAGAGGAGGGAACCCAAAATCCGGTGTCCTCCTTATTGGGATCCAAGAAAACATTTTCAAGGATAGCTAACAAAGACAAAAGGTGGTCCAAGTTTATATCCCTAATTGCCCTTCTCAAACCTAGGTTCCACCCAAACCCTGAAGGAGAGTCTGAGGGGCTTAAGAAGGAAGAAATAGGTTCATTTTTCAAATTAGAAAGAGCATACAAAGAGGGAAATTGGTCCATCAAAGGTGAGTCCCCGACCCAAAGTTGTTCCCAAAATTTTATTTTATTATCGGAGTTAAGACCATACTTGATACAAGGGGAAAAAACTGGAAGCAGATTGTATATGGCTAACCAAGGAGAGGCAGTTGTAGTCCTTGCCAAGATTCCAGGTTCCCAACCATTGTTTTCCAACCCATGTATGCTAGCCACAATCTTTGTCCACAACTTGTCTCTTTCCAACGGAGACCTCCATAACCATTTCCCCAACAAAGCCCTATTCCTCTTCCTAACATTCCCAATCCCAAGACCTCCTAGCTTTTTACCTCTAGTTACCACCTCCCAACTCATCGTATGGTCCCGCTTCTCCTCTCCAGGCTCCCACAAGAAATCTCTCATAAGCTTTTCCAAAGTGTTAGAGATCTTTGTGGGGATCTTAAACACTGATAGGAAATACACAAGAAGATTAGCTAGGGTTAATCTAATCAAAGTGATTCTCCGCCCCAAGGAAAGATAATTTTTCCTCCAAGAAGCAAGCCTTTTCCCAAATCTCTCCACTACCGGGTTCCAAAAGCTTACCTTCTTAGGGTTACCCCCCAGGGGGAGGCCTAAGTAAGCCATCGGCCATTCCGAGGTTGCACACCCCAACACACCTACATACTCTCTAAGCTCCCTCTCCTCTAAATTCACACCCACCAAACTACTCTTATCCAAATTCACCTTGAGATTAGATACCCACTCAAAGAGTTGTATTGCCAATTTTAGGTTCCGGATCCACTCAAAGTCCCCACCTTCACAGAAAAGGATTGTGTCATCTGCGAACTGCAGATGAGTAAGAGGTATCTCCTCCCTTCCTATTCTCCATCCTTTTATTAAATTCCTTGAATCCGCTCTCTGAATCAATCTCCCAAGTACATCAGCAACAGAGTGAAGAGGAAAGGGGATAGTGGATTACCCTGTCTTATTCCTCTTGAGGTGGGGAAGAAATCCACCACAGTTCCATTCACCAAGATAGAGTAGTGGCAACTTCTAATACAACCCCAAATCCACTTACACCAATTGTCTCCAAAGCCAAAACTTTTCAACACTTCCAACAAAAAAGACCAATCAACCATGTCATAAGCCTTCTCCAAGTCTAGTTTACACACCACTCCCTTCTTCTTGGATTTCCTAAAGCTCTCCAAACTCTCATTAGCTATCAAGATTTGATCGGTAATTTGTCTTCCCATCACAAAAGCACCTTGGTTAGGTGTAATTATGGAAGGAAGAACCTTCTTTAATCTTAAAGACAACACTTTTGGGATTATCTTGTACAAACTGTTCACCAAACTAATAGGTTTGAAGTCCCTTGGTTGTGATGCTTCTTTCTTCTTAGGAACCAAAGCTTGGGTTGATTATTCCCCTTCAGTGGAACTCCTCAAACACTGACCCAATATCTTTCTCCACAATACCCCAACAATCTTGATAAAAATCCATTGTGAACCTGTTCGGACCTAGAGCTTTTGTTCTATCCATTGAAAATATTGCTTCCTTTATCTCCTCCAATTCAAACCTCCTTTCTAACCACTCCGTTTTCTAGACTTAGAGTCGGCCAATCCAAACCCTCCAACTAGATCCTTTCATTTAAAGGTCTTTTGAAAATAGATTTGAAATGGCTAACGAAGGCTTCTGCCGTTTCTACCAGGTGGGAAATGACTGTTTCTTCAACTTCCAATTTTGAAATGAAATCCTTCCTTCTTCTACCATTTGCCACTGAGTGAAAGAACCCGGTGTTTCTATCCTCCTCCTTCAACCACTTGCACCTAGATTTCTGCCTCCAACTTATTTCCTCCTTAATCAATAGATCCTCCAATTGCTCCCTTAAGCTCCATCTCCTTTCTCTGTCTTCTTCTCCCACAAGATCCCTTCCTTCCTTCATATCCAACTCTTCTATCTGCACTACCAACACTTGTTTCCTTTCCTCTACTCTCCAAAACTCCAACCTGTTCCACTCCTTTATTTGGGATTCTAAGAACTAAAGCTTTTCATGGAACCTCATTCCTTCCCACTGTACTGGTGGACTATAGTGCTGCCACCATTCCTTGACTTTCTCAATGAATCCCGGGTGGATCAACCACATGTTTTCAAACCTAAACGGGGCAAGACCATCGCCTCTCAATTCCTCCTTACACATTACTATAGGCTAGTGGTCTGAGGTTAGCCTCGGAATCACCCTAGATGTTAAGTTACCCCAATGTTCCTCCCAATCTATTGAAAAGAGAAACCTATCTAGCTCAGAGCAAATTGGGTTTGATTGGATGTTGGACCAGGTGAAGGTATTGTTAAGCATTGGAAGTTCTTTAAGCTCAAACATATCCACAAACTGATTGAAGCTCCTCATACTTGTCACTCTCTGTCTAGGTTTGTTGGTTTCCTTTGTGAATCTCACTACATTAAAATCCCCTCCTAGACACCACGGTCCTTCCCAAAGGCCCCTAATATCACTCAACTCTTCCCACAGTTTCTTTCTCTACCTATAGTCATTGGGGCCATAAGCATTTGTTAATACCCATTCGAAACCTTTCCACCTGCCTGAACTTCAAAGAAACAGAATGATCACCTATCAACTCCTCCAATCCTATAAGCACATCTTCTTTCCACAGTCACAATACCACCTGAGGATGCCCATGATGGAGCAGCCGCCCACAGTCAAAATCCATTCTTTTGGATTCTTGAAGTAATACCACATCCGGATTGAACTTCTTAATCACCTTTTTGATTGTTACTCTCTTTCTAGCACTACCTAGCCCCCACACATTCCAACTTAGGATTCTCATTACAATTTTCCAAGAATCTGCCCTATCACCACCAAAATCTACTTGGGCCCTTTCCTTCTGTCCCCTCTAGCCACAAGCTTCTTATCCCCCTCAATATCTCTTTTTAATCTCTAAACCTCGCTCAATTTTCTTTTCTTGACCTTTTTATCCTCCTTTTTTTTGTAGAAATGCTTTTAAATCATTTGGGTTCTTCAGTTTACACCCCAACTTTCCCACAAATTCTGCCAATGAATCTTCCCTACAAATCTCCTTTTTGTCTAGCTTTCCAAGTTCATATCTAACCCTTTCCTCATTCCTTTTCTCTTTCTCTCCACTAGGCACTCTTTCTGTCCCATTTATATCCTCCCTTTACATTTCATTCCTTTCCACTTCACCCATTATCCTCTCAATTATCCCCCAGATCCTTTTACCCCTACCATGTATTCCCACTACTGTCTCCCCCTCCTCCCCTTGTAATCTCATTGTGGCTTCCTGTCCATGGGCCTTTGTCTCCTGGTTGGAAAAGGAATCTAGAACAATGGGCACAGAACACTCGTCAGTAGCAAAAACTGAATTGACAGAGTTGTCAGAGTTACCTGGTTTCAACTGAGGGTTGTAGAAAAGGGGCAGAGGAGGGTGGTTGGTTTTCAAACCCTATAAAGAACAATTGGAGCTTTCTGTCTCCTCAGGTTGGAGGGAAATATTCCCCGTCACATGGTTTACACAAATACCTTTTTCTTTACCCGGTTGTCCACCTCTCTGTGATGTACCCTTGTTCAGGTCTGGGTTAATGTAATCAAACACCTTAACAGCTATTTGCAAGGAGCTAAACCTTGGTAAAGGTTTGTCCAAAATTGAGCTTTGGTCTACCCTGTTCAAGTTTACCGGAGTCTCCAAATCTGTCTACTGTACGCCCATCGGATTTTCAAGAAAGAGCTGCTCTAGATTTAACTCCTCTCTGATCTGTCCTGCCTGGGGACCTTCCTCTGCCGAGCCATCCAAACTTGCACAGTCTTCTGAACTCCCCTCTTCATCACTCTCCATGCTGCAACTTATCCATTCTTTGTCTTCCTCCTTTCTCTCTTCTATTTTACCCCTACTGCAACGCGGGTTTGGGCGATCCTAAACACTAGAAATCTGCTCGCCACAGTCTGGACGAATGTTCCAGCTTAGGGGACGCTTTCCTCCACCTGTTCGCGTTTTCTGATAGCCATCAGAATCGAACTGATCGGCCTCCTCTTTTCTGGAAGAAGATAGACGGACATTTCCGTCTACAAACGTTTTGAGCTTGTCCCGCCCCACGTGATGACTTAAGTTGTCACGTGGCCCACTAACGGTGGTGAGTGGACCAAAAATTGGTTCGGTCATTCTAACACCCAGTTCAGAAGTGGTGGCCCTGTTAAGACGCACCGAGTTGCAAACTTTTTGGCCATATCAGCATAGGAAGGGCCACCTAAATCTCTTGAATTTAATTCAAAAAAGTTTGAATTAAGTGCTTTTAAAGGAAAGCTTCGAGAGGTGGAAAAACCCTGCGACTGTTCAATTTCTCCATTTACTCTGTCACGCGCAGCAGGTTGCTTCTCTAATCCTTGGGTGCCACGTGTGCTCCAGCCAACTGCCACACCATCATCCCCTACCTCTGATCGTCTCTCCCAAAGAGACGCCTCAACTTCTGTTGCCAGCCAAACCTTATACCAGGCTCCCTCTGAAAGAATTTTGAGAGCACGAGGCAAGTTCTCAGGCTTCAGCCCTGCAACTCTGATCTCTGCAGCACGCAAACTTCTCAAGTTCAGCTCCGAGGACACCCCCTAGGGCTCTAACGATTCTTCCTAAGGTCTGTTCATTCCAGAGATTAAAAGGGAGTCCGAGGAGTTTGATCCAGAAGCTGCAGTCCTTTAGCACAACTTCGTTGCATAACGGAACCCAGTTTTGTATTTGTATCAGTCCTCCATCTACTTGGACTGTATTGAAACTCAGTTTTTCATCACCTGTATCGAGGATGGCTTTCTTCTCATCAAACGGCAGAACTACTGCATCACCTTCTAAGCCCAGTCTTTCAGCAACTGCGTCTAAAACTTCCGTCCAATCCCTTACAGCCCTATCAGCCATTAACACCATTCTGTGTTCCCATTTGCCTCTCCCTTCTTCAAGTGCTAACTTTTGGATTCCAAATGAACTTGGTATCATAGTCTCTTGACGGCAGGGACTTTGCTTCTTGCTCTGCTCCGGGGTGCCACAGCTTGTTGGAGCATCTTCAACCGCTTTGTTGTCCAATCTTTCTACCGCCTTCCCTTCAATTTCCAAGAGATTGGCGAAAGAAGTCCAGCGTTGACCCCTGAGTCCTTCCGGTATGCATAATACTTGTTTCTTGTTAGTACCAAAGTATTCTGTTACCATGATAAACCATCCTCTCCCATTCCTTCTCAGAACCGTTTCAAACCTTTTCCCACAACACACCACTGCGTTTTTCCACCCTTCTTCCTTGATAGTGTTCACTGTTCCATCAACAAAGCCTTTCAGCCAGTAGCAAGCCTCCTCTGGTAATAGTAAAGTAGCCCTACTACCTTCCCTGATTTTCAGATAAGCCTTGCCTCTTGTCCCTCCACTTCCCCACTGGCCGGAAGTTTCTCTGCTCTCGTTCCATCTTGACCACGTAGATCAAGTAATTAATGTTCATCATTAATTGTTTTTTGTTTTTTCACTTGTTATTTCTTCTTTAAAATTTTCACTTGACCATCTAGTAATTACCACTGTCAACCAAATGAAAGAGCTTAATTTGAAGAAAAACCATTGAAGTGGTTGTAGGTTAAATTTCAATCTTCTAAAAATGTACTACTCTTACTGAAAAATCGCAATCACTATTTGGATTAAGTTAGTGATTCTTACTTGCCTAAAAGAGTTTATTGAAGTCAGAATTTTTTAGTTGTTAGGTATTTACAGAAAAGTTTGTTTGAAGATACCCACATGTAAGAGTGATCTTATTCTTTCTCTTTCTTTCCCTCTCCCCAACCAGTTATTAGACCTCAATAAGCATTCCTCCCACCAGCAACAAAGAATGCCCAAATAAGGGTCTAATACCTTAATTTCATCATGCAAGACCAAGGTTCAAAATTTTGATACGATACACCCGGGGCGTATCGTATTGGTGGCTTAACGATATGCCCCTACAGGGGTCTGACCTGGTTCAGGGGTAGACCAGCCTTAAACTGACCCTTCTGAACCAGTTTCAAAAAAAAAAAAAAAGAGAGAGAGCAAGATATTTTAAAACTTGTGTACGACTATTACCACAATTACTATAACAATGATGACAATCAAAACAACAAGAATGACAATGATGACATTAACAATGCCTCAATTCAACCATTTTGGCTTACATATCTGGTTTCCACCATTCCATTCTTTCTAGGCCCAAATATTCTTATAAGGCATATGACTTGCTAACCTTTGCTATTTCAAGTAATATGTGCACATTATTAGGAAAACGCTGTAGAAGTTCAGTGAAGAGCTCCAAACCACCTGTCAAAAAAAAAAGACTATAAAGAACTGAACGTATCAGTTATTATCAATAATACTACCACACTTCATTCAAGAAACTTGATTGTCACAACCATAGTGGTCAAGGTGGCATCTATGTGTGTAGGTGCTTTTTGGGTCTTGCCTCGCCCAAACGCCATATGATACACACAGACAGTCTATAAATATAAACATAGAAATGATGCACCAAATCATTATTTTTATTTGTTTCATAAGGTATGTTTTTTATTAATTTCTGATTTTGTTAAGGTTTCTGATAGATAAGATATTGGAAGACGAGTTCAAGAGATAAGATATTCAAAGACACGTTCGAGAGATATCCTCATCAGGGTTCTAAGTTGTACCTCATCAGGGTTCTTTATCTTCTAGAACAAAAAACATGGGCTCTACCCCTTTTTTTCTTTTTTGAAACAAAAACATGCGCTCTGCCCCTTGTTCTTTTTCTTTTTTTGAAATAAAAACAGGGGCTCCGCCCCTCCACCTCCTCCTCCTCCTTTCTCTTCCACTTCTACAAAAAAATATTAGAACAAAAAACAGGGGCTCCACTCCTCTTCTTCTTCTTCTGCTACAGAAAAACAGGGGTCAGCCCCTTTGTTTTCTTTTTCTGGAAGAAAGATTCTTCTTCATCACTTTCTTGAACTAAAACAGGGGCTCCACCCCTTCTTGTCCATCATTTGTGATATTTTTATTTCAAGCATTCTTTCTTCTAAGACAAGAATAGGGGCTCTGTCCTTCTGTTACTTCTATTTCAATGGTGAACATAGGGGTTCGTCTCCTTTTTGTTCTACTTTTTTAGAGGTTAAGCGATGGAGCCTTGAAAACTATGCCCAGAGCTGCAAAATGCATGGCCATAGAATAGAGCAACCTATAGATGGATGAAGACAGCCATGCTAATTATTTCAGTTTTTAATAGCACAAAATCAGTATGTAGTTAATTTAACACTGTAACAATCCAAAAGATACTTGACTTCTGCAGAAAAAATCAGCACACTATTATTAAGAGTTAAGAACATTCCCAATAAGTGGTACTGAAACAGGAACATGCAAAAGCAACTTAAATATCACCTTGGAAAGAGTAGGAACCAATAACTCAATGGGAATTAATCAATGTTTTCAAAACTATTATTGACCCAAGGAATCAGATAAGTCTACCTGTCACCCAGATGAGAAGACAGGCCAGTTTAACCACAAACCAATTAAAGTGTTTAAAAATCATTGACATC
Source organism: Nelumbo nucifera (assembly GCF_055504915.1). NCBI lineage: Eukaryota > Viridiplantae > Streptophyta > Magnoliopsida > Proteales > Nelumbonaceae > Nelumbo > Nelumbo nucifera. The sequence continues at coordinate 100,247,210 of NC_142651.1, forward strand.
TACCTGGATTGTCAATCCATTGACTCCATAGAAACCGTTATGGAGTTGTGGTTCAATCAATTGCATAATATGTTAATATTAAAATTTAAAATCTTGAAAAATTAAAGAAATATTAATTTATATAACAGAGAGAGATTCTGAAGTCAAATCTAAATCTTATAAAAAAAAAACATAAAAAAAGTAAAGAACAATTTTAAGGGGAGGGGGAACCAAGAGTGAGGTTTTAGTTTCAAATTTGGGGAGAGGGGAAAACCAAAAGATGGGGGGGGTGTAGGTGGGTGTAGAGCAGAGAATCTGAGAGAGGAAAATTAGTTTGAGGTAGACAGAGGAAAAAAGGAGGGTCAGGTTAGGAGGGAGAAAAGTATAGGGAGATGTCACATGACGGGCAGCACGACCTACTTGTTTTCTTTTTACCAACCAACAATGGGAGTTTTTCTAGAAAGTCACGTCCAACCTCATTCAATGATATGAGGGCGGAACAATTAATGTTAGAACACCTAATGGGAGAGGCATCAAGCTTTCCAATTAAAATGGTACTTCAATAAGGCTCAACATTTGGACCTTATTTATTTTTACTGGTTATGGATGAATTGACTAAAGATATTCATGAAGAGGTTCTGTGGTGTATGTTCTTCGCTGATGATATAGTATTAATTGATGAAATCAAAGGACCGAATGTAAAATTAGATTTGTGAAATACCTTAGAAACAAGAGGTTTTAAAATTTAGTGTTAAAACAAAATACATGCAATGTAAATTTAATAATAATAGGAGTTCAAAACAGGGTAGGATGGGAGACCAAGAGATGGCTCAATGTGACATCTTCTATTAGCTTAGTTCGATAATCCATAAAGGGAGAGGTTGTTGTTTCCCATCTCCAGTTCGTTGATGATACAATGTCCTATGAGGGTGATAATCCAGAGATTGTGAGAAACTTGAAGGTTTTGATTGACAATTTTGAGTGTGTTTATAGACTGAGGGCAAATTAGAGTAAAAGTAGCAGGAATTAATAATAATATAAGGAGGGAAAGTCGATAGGTTTGCTAAAATGTTGGGCTGTGAGGTTAGGAATTGGCCTGTAGCTTACCTAGGTTTGTCACTGGGAGGAAACCCTAGGTCAGATGGTTTTTGGAGACTGATGGTGGAGAGGTTTGCAAAAAAGCTAGCCTTATGGAAAAGGGATTACATCTCTTTGGGTGGTAGAATAACTTTGATTAGCGCAATGTTAGCAAATCTTCCCATTTATTTCCTTTTTACCTTCCATATCCCAACTAGGAATAGGCAACATAGTTTTTAGAAACATTGTGCTGCTAGGGATATGGTTGTGGAGATTTCCCTTTAAAAGAGATAGGTTGTGGAAAAAGACAATTGAAAGCATTCACAAGGTGGAAGGAAATGGCTGGGATGCAAAGCTAGCCCCTCATACAACCTCAGCTTCTCCTTGAAAAGCAATTCATGAGGTATACCCAATTTTTCTCAATTCCATTGGTTTTGATGTGGGGACAGGTGACAAAATACACCTAAAATGTTCATAGATCCATGATAATAATTTAAGTAGAGGTGAAGATGGAGGGGACCTTTCTTCCTGCGAGAAAATGGAGAACAGAACTCATTGATTGAGGCAAAGAAGATAACATTGGAAGAAGAAAGAGTAAAACTCAAGTCATGTTGAAGAATAGAGCAGAGGGAAAAGCAACAATGTTCCTGGTCAGAGAAGCAATGCTCTAGCTGAAAGGCTTTATTGATGGGGCACTTTATTTGTAAAGAATGTTGGCCGAAAGAATTTCATAGAACTGCCTAGAAGGAAATATCAAGTGGATCTGAAATGTAGCCAAAAAGGATGGCCCGTGGTTGTTTAGAACTCTTTAGCAACAATAAAAAGCAAATGTTTTGTCTCCTGAAAGGAAAACAAGGCTTGGGTTGGAGGCAATGTTTTAAAAGTGCAAGGCGCAAGGCGAGGCGCGCGCCTTCTTGAAACCAGGCACAAAAATTTAAAAAAAATCAAAAATCAAAAAAAGCTAAAAAATCAAAAAGAATGTCAAAAAAATAAGAAAAAAGTGCCAAAATTCAAAAGAAAATAAACATAATATTAATAAAAATATAAACTTTAAATTTTAAAATAAATGTTTTAAAAAACCTATTATCTAAAATTAAAATACATAAACATAAAATGTAAAGCATATTCAAATGTGAATTTAAAAATAAAATCAAACATACAAAAACATTTTTAAGCATGTAAAACCCACAATCTCTTTTTTTCCCTCAATTGCTTTACTTCAAGTAGCTAATATGATGTAAAACATATTACATTCCTGATTCTACGAGCCGCCTTTGTGCCACGCCCCTTGAGGCAAGCCCAAACAAATCCATGTTAGGGTCTTAAATTCTTAGTTTTCACACAAAAAAATGATGATTTTATAATTTTAATTGTTTTTCAAGAAGATATTTTAGTAGGACGAATGAATGAACAACATTACGCTGGGCTGAGGTGCAAGGCACACCAGGCGTGTGCCTTTTGAAAGGGCTGCGCTAGGACCTGGACGAGGCACCTATCCAAAAATGTGCCTTGCCTGTGTGCCTAGGCATGCCTTTTAAATCACTGGTTGGAAGTCAATTGCAGAAAAAGTTGCAAGAGTTTTTGCTGAAAAAAGAAGTCAACATTCTCAAGATGTGACAATCTAATGGAAAACAATCTAAGGCTAGTCAAGAAAAGCCTTCATAGGAGTCAAATGAAACTAATAAAGATTTGGGAGGTGCAAAAGACATCACACAAGAAGAGGCTCAGCAGAATTTTTCAATAGTAAGCTTAAACAAGGTTTACAGAATAGTACTGTAAAATGGTAGAGAAGATTGGGAAAGAAGATTGGTCCTAGTGGCAAATGAATGTGTGGCAGCAAAGAAAAAAACAGGGAGGAAAAGGTCTGATCTGTAAAGTGTAAACTAGATCTACAAAAATCTTATGACATGGTGGACTTGTCCTTCCTTCTGAGTCTCATGGAAAAGTCTGACAGCCTGCGTTAGATGAAAGATGGAGAATGTGGATCAAAGGCTGTATTAGCTCAGCACACTTCTCAATCCTTTTAAATGGAGTAGTAAAGGATTTCTTCCCTGCAAAAAGAGGATTAATAGAAGGTGACCCCCTACCCCCATCTTGTTCACCTTTATTGCTGAGATGTAGAGTAAGCAAATCATCAAGGCTGATCAAGAAAATCAGTTTAGGGGAAGGAGGATGGGTAGATCGGAGGTGGTGGTGACTCACTTGCAGTTTGCAAATGACAATATCATTTTCTGTGAGAATTGTGATGAACTTAGTTTGAGGAATCTGAAAGACGTTGTGGATAATTTCCAGCTTATCTCAAAGCTAAAAGTAAACTGGGGAAAAGTCATGTAGCTGGAATAAACTTGGATGAGGGTGACATTCAGGCCTGGGCAGGATTACTAGGCTATGAGGTAAAAACTTGGCCCCTAGAGTATCTAGGTATGCCCTTAGGGGGAACCCAAAATCAAAAAGCTTCTGGAAACCAGCTATAGAGAGATTTACTAAAAAGCTGGCAATATGGAAGAGAAGCTATATCTCTTTAGGGGGAAGAAATAACTTTGATAAGTTTCACCCTAGCTAACCTGCCCACTTACTTCCTCTCCACTTTTAGGATCCTGGTGAAAATAGCTAGACAGCTAGAAAAGATAATGAGAGATTTTTTTGTGGGAGCCAGGAGAAGAAAAGAGAGACCATTTAGTGAAATCGGAACAAGGTGGACTAGGTAGAGGAAATCTTTTGAAAAAAAAAAATGGTTCTTCTAGGGAAATGGCTGTAGAGATTCCCTCATGCAGAAGACAGGTTGTGGCACAAGGTCATTAAAAGCATTCATGGTGAAGCGGAAAATAACTGGGATGCAAAACTAACCTCTCATGCAGCTCCTAATTCCCCCTAGAAAGCAATCATTGGGGTATTGCCAATGTTCCTTAACTTTATCCGTCTTGATGTTGGGTGTGAAAATAAAGTGTTAGTCTTGGAAGACTTATGAGTAGGGGAATTGCCCCTTAGTGTCAAATTTCCTTAACTTTATTCCTTATTAAACCTTTAAGGCTGAATCTGTTGTCAAATTTGGTATATTTTCAGACTTAAGCCTATGTTGGGACAACGCCCCTATGTATTGGCAGGGGCATTTTGGTACTTAAATTAGCATGCTTTTATATTTTTTAGTTTTTTTTTTCAAAATTTGGTTTTTGGGCATATTTTTTATTAAAAAAAAGAGTGGTTCTCGAAACCCCTTTAAAAAGGTGTATCATGAAGCTGATACGAAATTTTGATCCTTGGGGATAATGAATGTGATCCCCTACTTCTCTTAATTTCAACCCTAGAAAAGGTCTATTTGGACCAAAATGTTGCGAATAGTAGAATCTGGTTCCCAGTCTCTGATGGTTTATTTTCTTGTGCCTCATTCTTTAGCCTGCTTACTCACTTTGAAACCTTGGGGTGAATTTTCCCGTGAGAGAAATCTGGTGTAAACCAGTCCCTCCTAAAGCACAAGCCTTTTGTTGGGAAGTGTTCCTAGGTAAGGTAAACACCTATGATGCGCAATGGAAAAGAAGGCCAAATAAGAACCTCTCCCCTCATGTGTGTATCCTTTGTTAAGGATTGTGGTAAGACCCTAACCCATTTCCTAATATCCTGTTTTTTGTTTGTTGTATTTTGAAACACTTCTACTCTTCTTTGGTTGCAGATGGGCACCCCCACAGGATGTAGTAAGTCTTTTCAAGTCTAATTTCCTGAGGCAACAGAAAAAAAGAGGAAAATGTCTATGAAATGCAGTAAGAGCAGCTGTGGAGTGGATTATTTGGGAGGAAAGAAATCAAAAAAATCTTCAATGGAAAAAGTAAATCAAAGGAGGAAGTGATTGAAGCTATAAAAGTCAGATCTGCACATTGGTTAAAACTACGGAACTCTACAGGAATGTCTCCATAAATGACATTCTAAGGAACTGGAATGAAGTGATACAAACTCATGTACATAGAGAAACTGTGAGAGTGGACTGGAAACACAAACACCTGCACCAAATTAACTAAAACTGAACTTTGACGGGGGGTTCTTTTCACAACCCGGGAAGAGCAGGTATAGGGGGAGTGTTTAGAGATCAAGGAACAGTTGTGGCACTTTTCTCAGGACCATTAGGCCTTGATGACTCAATTCAGGATGAAAATCAGGGTCTCCTACAAGGTTTGAAACTGGCTGAGCAGATTGAAGCAACAGAACTGGAAATTGAATAAGATTCATTCCTGGTCATATCTTGGGCATAGCAAATCAGTTCAGTACCTTGGAAGCTCAGACTTGTCTTCAGAGAAATAGACCAACTTGCAAGGAGGTTTGGTACTAGTTTTGGTTGGGTAAAGAGGGAAGCAAATGGACTTGCAGATGTCCTAGCCAAACAAGGAGCAGACAGGCCTACTTTATTTTGGGCTAGATTGTAATCTGGGTCACTACGTTTCTCTAACTTTAAAACGTGTGTACTTTCATCAGTAATTAATGATTTAATAAAAGTTCATTTGCTGGTCAAAAAAAGAGGCTGGGAAGCAAGTGAAGGATTGGGGAGTTATTTTGGAATTTGGATGATATTATGAAAAAACTTGAAGTCAGCTCTGGGGTTTCTATTTTTCCCTTTGATGAAAGAGTCGTGGATTTAGGGAGCAAAATCATGGACTTTGCAACAGTGGAGATTGAGTTGGAGGTGGTGCTAATCGAGAATCAGTCATTCTCATGCAACAAAAAGGAAATGGACGATGGGGCCTTTGTGATTAAACTGGCCTACCGTTTTGCTTTTGGAAGGAAACATCCATTAACAGAATAGTGAAAGCTTTGGGTGGTGTTCTCTAAGATTCAATTTTGCCAACCTTCAAGCAGTAAGGGTTAGAATCACCAGTGTGGAACCTGAAATCATTCCTCAATCAATTGATATCTTTGTTGAGGATTTTTTGACCAGTGTGGCTGGCGACGGAACATGAAGTGGCACTCTAGAGAGAAGGGCATGAGGTTGAAGAAGAAGTTGACCTGTCAGTGAGGAACCTATGTGGCAATAAAAGAGAAGGGAGAGCAAAAGAATTAAAAAGAAAAATTAAATGAGGAAAGTGAATGGTCGATTAGCAGGGGTCAAACCAAGGAGTTTCTTCGTAGAGTGTTTTAAATAATTTTGAAATAAGTTTGCAAGGAGCAGGCAAGACATCTTTTGCTGAGATAGTTAAGAAAGGGGTCCATATCAGATCCTACATAGGGCCCAACTTGTTTAAATACGATTGAAAGAAAGATTATGAGCCCAGTTCTATCCAAGCCTCAACTTGGCGCCTTGAAAACTATGATTGAGGTCGCACAATCTTCTAGAGAAAAGGCAAAATAAGGATGGATCGGAAACCTCTAGAAGGCAACAAAGTAAAACTGAACTTTGATGGAAGCCCTTTTGGAAATCTGGATGGCAGGAACAGGAGGTGTAATCAGAAACTCTGAAAGCAGGATAATGGCTCTATTTTAAGGGCCAATCGGAATGGAAAACTCCTTGAAAGCTAAACCATTGGCTCTTCAATTAGAAAAAACAATTGGATATAGACAGGTGGAGGTGGAAGGGGATTCAAAGCTAATTATCTCATGGGAATATTGTAACAGACATCCTGTGGACTTTCAGACATACTTTTAGGGAAGTGGAAAGATAAAAATAATATATATTGTAAGAGTGAAAGGGCAAATATATTTTGTGTTTTCAACTGTTCATATTTATTTCTTTTAGCCTCCATTGATTAAAGTCACATGCCATAGCAATGCCAGGCACAACAGTAAAAGATGAGTTAGAAATAACTTATGGAGAGAGCATTATCCCTCCAAACTGGAGGATAACTTATTGTACCTTTGTAGTCATTTGAAGCAATGCAACATTGGGCCTCAACATACCGCTGCATAAAAAGAGAATGGTATATTCAATAAGAAATCAAAAGGTTAATCTCAAAATCAATCAACCTTTGTGATCTTTTTTGATAAATAATTGTGAAATTTGTATCATATCTAAAATTGAATGAGCCTATGTGTGACTTGGCTATACGTTTTAATTATTTTTCTTAATACTTAACTACAGCATAAGACAAGTAATGAGACCTAAAAGCCATTTTCTTAAGTCTGCTTTAATAAAAGATTGGATACATGATTTCCAAGTTACCAATTAAAATCATGCCATCATATGCATCAGAAGTTCATGATCATTTAAATATGATTCGCAAACTCCAGAGGCAAGTCAGAACTTGGTCATTTAATTTGCAGCTTGAGTGAACTGCTCAAATGAAAGTAGGGAAAATATATCTAATAGAAAATATCAAATTATTTGGCCAACACTTAACCAATCTTCTTAACATGATTATATTACTCTCTAAAGAACCCCAAATTTTGTACACATCACTAAATCTTAAAGAGATTTTTGACAAAACATACTCATGAATCATATGATACAGTGATACACATGTCAAGTTAATGTCACCAACTCTAAGGCTACTATATGAGAATATGAGAAAATCACAATGAGTTCATTTTGTACTTACCTGCAACCAACGGCTAGAGTCAAAATGATCAAACGGAGGTCTCCCGCTTCTATTTGGTGTCTGGAATTATCAATTTTAACACATCAATAATACTGATCAACTTTCAAAGTTCAGCATTAGGATATGAAGGATCTAGAATCTGGGCAGATTCACAATACTAAATATCCCAACCTAAGAAATAGTCAAAAAACTATTTTCATACAATGAGAAGAAATCTTAAAGCAATATCCATAAACTGAAAAATATACACAAGATTTTTGGCATTAGAAAAGCTGAGATTGGTTTTCTTTCTTATACCATAAGGAAAAGTGAAGTACTGAATAATTAAATCCTTTACTTTCCAAATATATGGAATTAAAATGAACATAGAAATACCTGATACTATATTATCGTTGCCCAATTTGATTGTAGTTGGGTGAATTTTCTCAACGAACTTAATAAAATCCAACCATCCCATGGGAATCAAAAGCTTAGGTCTCCATTTTTTATATTAACGTAATTGAAACACATAGGATTTAACTTACAGAAATAATAAGATAAATAAATCACTCACGAAACAAGTTGGAGAAATGAATATTTAACTCCAAATATCAAGATGAAGACAATTTCACCAACAAACCTGAGGAAACAATGAATGAATATCTTTGGCTGAAACTCCTAATTCAGCTAAAGCTGTAACAGCCTCCAAGATGTAAGGGCAATGCCTGCCAAAAGGATGCAAAGAAAAAAGTGAATGATACATATGCTATTGTCAACTTGAAAAAAAAAAATACTTTTTCATGTATGTTCCTTTCATAATAATTTATTCTTCTTATTAATCAAAAAATAAAATGTTGTTGTCATGATGAAATATGGCAAGGAAAAAGAATTGCAATAGAAAGATGATTTTGACTTCTACACAAACATCAGGTAATGAAAAATGGAACATAATTATATATGGAAGTGATCATGCAATCCAAATAGCACATAGAGGTAGCTCAAGGAATTAAAAGGTAATATTGATTATGAAATAGGAAAAGAACCAATACATGGGAATTGATTATTTAGATGGGAAAATCAATGTGGACAAAGAAAGCAGCAGGAAAATCAACATTTTCAATGCAATTCCTTCACTGTTCTAAGGAACCACAACAACACAAGGACCAGAATGAACTGTGGAAACTTCTAAACCCTTGGTAAAGTTAAAGAAAATGTATGAAAAAATTCCTTTTTCTGTATATAATTTTTTTTACTGTGCTTGACTTACAAAATAAATTCTTTCCATTGGTTTCTAGTGGTTTATATGTTAATCTCTTCTAAAAACATGTCCTAAACCTTAAAGTGGCTCTAGTATTGGAAAATAATTGCATGTCCCATTTAACAAGTTAATAATCTCTAAAACTAAACATTTAATTCAAAGAAACAAGTTGCTTCCATGGAACACAATTATCAACAAGGGGTGATCCAGCATATGTTTGGTAGACTGAAGTCATGGGTGGTTGTGCACAATTACTTCACAGGCGTACTTAACCCTCATTACTTATTTTCATTTGTTCTTCATAACTAGAAAATGATGCCTATTTTTTCTACTGCACATTACCTTCCCATTGTACAGGCCCATGGCATAAATGACTATAGGTGTATATACATAAAGTCTTCTGTCACATATCAATACAGTTCACTACTTTACTTTTGCATTTAAATCATTTCACTACTTCTACTCATGCCCTTTTTTGGACTTCCCCTAGCCCTTCTAACCCCTTCAACTTGCAACAAATTACTTCTTATGGGCACTGTTGATGGTCTAGAACAGATTCTGTATAAGAAAATATCAATACATGTGTGTGTATGTCATAGATGATTAATATCCATTTATACATGTATTCATAGATACCATATCTTGTATATACACTATGTTAAAAAGGAAAGCTTTTTTCCTAGTCTGAGAAATTAAACCTGAATTTTAAGGTTTCCTCTCTGTAAACTTCTTGATATAGAGTTTCCTCTTGTATGAGGATTCCTTTTTCAGTTTTCCCATAAATAGAGGGTCAACTACACAAGTTATGTAATGTAAGACTGTAAGAGAACATACATAATAATCATGTAACTCCCCTCTTGAAGGAAATTGAGGCAATGAAAAAACATTATTCTTTGAGCATTTGAATAATCAACATAGCAGATGCAAAAGTACATTCTTCAATGCATTTAAAATTCTGGTCACAGCTAAAACAGAAACAACATGGCAAAGAAAGACAAAGAAAGATATTCAAGAACAAAACCATAGCTTCCATTTGATGTTTTTAAGTTCTTCCTCAGTTTCTAGTGTCATGTCTGCTGCATCGGTAGCAACATGCCTTACTTTTCTTCATTTTTTTGTTTATTCCTGGAGTGCAAGTTGTGGTCAGAACAAACTCACTAGATGTGGATCTCATACACCATTATATAATAGCCCCTAAGAGTGATACCATGTCAAGAGTAGAAATTAAACAAAGCCACACAGGCAATAGGCATCACGAATAAGAGAGGTGCTAACAAGTGATCACGCTGACAAAGTTTACAATGAGGAGAATTAAATTTTACTTAGATTTAATTAACATTATATTCTACAATTAAATACCTTTACTGATATCCTCTCTCTCCAGAAAGGAATATTTTCCTGTCACATTTAAAATTGTCTCCTACAAAGGCACACAATTGATATCAAGTAATTCTGTAATTGAAAGAAAAATATTTGGAGTTCATTTTTTATTCAGAGACTGATGTCATTCAGTCTACATATGCATTGAGCTGAAAGAGAGATTGTATCTTTCAAATCTGACAGCTTGACCAACCTGAGATTTCATCTACAGATCCAACAGTAGGGGTAATATATAGTCAAATTTTTGTCAACAACTCAAACTTTGGTCTTTGACTAAAGGACTTAGAGGGACTGTAGAACAGGTCGGTAGAATCTTTTGAATAAATGCCAGTACATATTAGGTGTTTTAGTTTTCTAGTTTTTCTTAATGTGAGGATCAGAACCCTAAAAAGTTGTTGCTTTTAATGTTCTGGTTAGACTTTAGCAATCCAAGTATTTAACAATGGTTTGGTTATAACTCAAAATTTTTGGGTTTTAGGGAGGAGCCTATGCCGTTATATTTGGTTCTCTGAACAGATGAATAGTACCCGTCAGTAGTTTTATTGCTATTTTTCCTTAATTTTATCGCTATTCTGATTTGTATGGACTGATACCACAGATTTTTGGATTATGATTGCTTTAGAATAGAGGAAATAAAACAAACATAGCACACAAAATGGCTTTAAACAGAAAAAAAAAATCTTAAAAATTTTATGATTTTAATTAAAACTAAGAGAAGGTAGCACTAAGCAATGCAACTTGACAGACCTTAAACAATCTTTGTAACAAGCAATAGAAGGACGATTTTGTTTACTAATGCGGTAAAGCTTCCCCATTGTTAGATTCATCCGCAAAGTTCGTGCTTTACTTGGAATACCCTCCATCTGTAATATCAAACAATACAAGCTTATACTTGATAGTTGAAACTAAAGAAACCTAACATATTTAACAAGAATTCCATTTTTCAAAAGTTGGCCATGTTAGAGTCAATTTCAAATTTAGATGTAAGACACATGCCAAGACTTATATTCAGACAAAAGATTTAGAGACTGTTTGGCAAGTCTTTCAAATTAGACTTTTCAGCAACCCAGCAGACCAAAAGACGTACTACTGAAATTTTGGGGGTCTTGTCTTTGAAGATCAAGACTGTTTGTATTCTTGGTCTATCAGGCTGTTAGAAACAAATTAGAAGGCTAAATTTAAGCACGGAAGGACCAAAATCTTTATTTGAAGCTTCCCAATTTTCGGCTATTTCACTCTTCCTAGGCACTCACCTTTCCATCTTTTAATTGCCAAACAGTAAAAGACCAAATATTGGTCTTCCGAGCTTTGAAAAGCCAAAAGATCCCACAGGAAAACTTGCAAAACACCCTCTTAGTTCAGCATACTTCACATGTATTTCTTTATCTACATCCCAATTATGGATTAATATAAGCTTAGCTAAGAAATTTTTTTCCCTGTTCTATATTTCCACAAGTCAACTTATTTCAAAATGCATCTTTGTTTTTTGAAAAGTAAAATAAAAATTCATTAAAAGGAAAAAGAGTACAATCTGGGAGGGTGATAAGATGTCACCACACAAACATCAACAAGAACAAGAACTACCCAACTTTAATTCAAAATGCATCTTATTCTATATTCTAACTAAATTGTGTAGGCATGTTATCATTTGGATCCATTTAGGTCACCGTTTTTGTGGGGTTTGCTTTAATTGATGCTTCAGATCCAAGCTTACACCAATACACATACACAGATGAAGGTTGTGTTTGGATAGGCTTTTGCTTTTGTGTTTTTCAAATTATAAAAGCATGAAGCATATTTTTTGTGTTTTTACTATGTGCTTTTGCAGTTTGGTAAAAGTGTTTTCAAAACAACCTTTTCAGAGTAAAAGCATAAATAAGTGTTTCGTAACAACATGTTTCTTTACCACATGTGACATGATAACTTCCACATGTGAAGTTGTCAACAGTTATTTGTTGAAATTTTTTTCTTTGAAGAAGAAAAAGTCATATGACCCACACTGTGCCATGTGGCACAAATTAATGCCACATTGTCACGGGGGTAGTTCTACAGCGGAAGAAACCCGTGCGGCGTCTAGGCCAAGGTAGGCCAGGACAAGCCTTTATGCGCTTAGAGGCTAGGAGTTGCCCGATGGGATGGCTCCACCAAAGTCAATAGCACTGGATCATGACCTCAAGTCCAATGGCCGGGGCACTCTCCTGGCTCAGACCGGTCCATGGGAGGCGCCGCTTACGTGCTAAAGGGGGACAACCATAATGCAAGGCGACTGTGCGCCAATGAGGTGACTAGGCACCGATGTGAGGGGTCTCCTGTATGCCGATGATGACAGGCACCTGTGTGCCATGTTGATAGAAAACCGCTTGGGCCGGAACACACCCGTGCGCTAGAGGCAGCGGGGTAGCTCACTCAGCTTGGGCAAGGGGCTGGCGTGGTGAAGGGTCATGCTAGAGCCAGGCCCGCATGCCAAGCCCCCTTGAGTGTCGGCAACACAGTGCCGGTCCAACACTGTCCCCATGAGCAAGTGTGCGCCCATGAGGAACCCTAGTAGCCATGCTAGCCATTAACCAAGGCCGCCCCGCAAGGGATGAAGGTCTAGGAGTGCCAAGGTTAGGCACCCAAGGAGGTCGACCACCCCTCCTCAAAGAGTACGTTAAGCTTTTGGTGGTCTGCCTGAAGATAACATCAATTCTCCCAAAAATCTTACAGTCGAAAATGACGGTGATGTCCCTAACGTAAGCCTGCCAAGCGTAGGCAAGGCTAAGCCTGTGTCAGACCGTAACAGGCTCCCCCACTCAATCCATTGTCGTCCTCGACAATGGTCTTCCTCGTGAATGGGCGTCTGTGTCCCGCGCCATCCACTTCTTTGCTAGTTCCAGGGCTCGTCTGGCTAGCCCGAGTCTTGCCTATGTTGGTGTACATTTATGGGGACGGAACCATTTCACCATGCCGGCCTACCTGGACTTCACCTCCCAGTGTTGAGGTTACTCAAACCGCGCAATGGCTATGCCGTTGAACTGTGAAAGAAGGGCCCTCGAAGAAATGTGTGTGGTGCTTCGCGGAGATCCGCCCCATGTATCATCTTACATCAAGGCTTAATCGTCTTCTTGGTAGCTTTTCAGTGGTGCTACCGAACACGCTGATAGGTCTACTCCTGCTGTTGGCGATGGGTGTCACCCTTTCACCATGCTGGCTTGCGGTCTTCACCTCGCTGTGTGCGGGTTACTCAAACCTAGTCATGGCTTATGCTCTCATGGCCCTCGAAACTACGCTTCACCTCGCAGGTTCAGGCTACATCTTCGCTCCGAGGGGGCCCCCAATGTGCTACTGCCTCAAGGAGATCTGACCGCTATGTGTGCGAGTGGTGGCAACTTTTACCCATGATGTTGCCGAACATGTACTCGCCTTGTGATGCGCTTCTGCTGCTGCAAGTGTTTTGCCTGAAAACTGAGCATGTCCACCTGATACTTTGCCGGTGTAGGGCCGCCATGCTCCAACGGCCAGTGTACCCGCATTCCTAACAAGGCTCACGCGTCTGCCCCCGCATGAGGACAACAACCAATGCGTCTGCCCCCGCAAGGGAAGCTGTTTTAGGATCATTGGAATGGGGACACAAACAATGAATGGCCTCTTGCTAGGCCTGATCTGAATTCTACTCGATCCTGGGTGGAAATGCCTAGGGACCGCACCCCACAATGTTGCTACTTGTCGTGATGACCGCTTCAACTGGCTCTGGGCTAATCTGTTGAAAACCAATTGCGGCAGCAATTGGCCAACTTGCTCTGATACCAACTGTCACGGGGGTAGTTCTACAGCGGAAGAAACCCGTGCGGCGTCCAAGCCAAGGTAGGCCAGGACAAGCCTTTATGCGCTTAGAGGCTAGGAGTTGCCCGATGGGATGGCTCCACCAAAGTCAGCAGCACTGGATCATGACCTCAAGTCCAATGGCCGGGGCACTCTCCTGGCTCAGACCAGTCCATGGGAAGCGCCGCTTACGTGCTAAAGGGGGACAACCATAATGCAAGGCGACTGTGCGCCGATGAGGTGACTAGGCACCGATGTGAGGGGTCTCCTGTATGCCAATGATGACAGGCACCTGTGTGCCATGTTGATAGGCAACCGCTTGGGCCGGAACACACCCGTGCGCTAGAGGCAACGAGGTAGCTCACTCAACTTGGGCAAGGGGTTGGTGTGGTGAAGGGTCATGCTTGAGCCAGGCCCGCATGCCAAGCCTTCCCTTGAGTGTCGGCAGCGCAGTGCCGGTCCAAAACTGTCCCCATGAGCAAATGTGCACCCATGAGGAACCCTGGTAGCCATGCTAGCCATTAACCAGGGCCGCCCCGCAAGGGATGAAGGTCTAGGAGTGCCAAGGTTAGGCACCCAAGGAGGTCGACCACCCCTCCTCAAAGAGTACGTTAAGCTTTTGGTGGTCTGCCTGAAGATAACATCAATTCTCCCAAAAAGCTTACAGGCGAAAATGACGGTGATGTCCCTAACTGATGTGGACGCGTATTGGGAACAACAACAGCAATGATCCGGTGTTCTCATCCTATCCAATTCGGCAGCAACAGTCTTATCCATTCAGCATATTAGATTAGACTCTCTTGTTATTCTTATCTTATTAAGTTAGTAGATTAGATTATCTTATCTTATTAGATTAGGATTAAGAGAGACTTATCTTATCTTATCAGTCTTATCTTATCAAGATAGAGTTGGAGGTCTCCCTATTCAGCAAGGAGTCTCCCTAAGAGCAGGACTCTTGTAATCTCCTATTTAAAGAGCCACTATTATTGAATAAAGGCATCCAAAATTTCAGTCAAAGAGAAGAGTAAAAGAGAGTTAGGGTGATCTCTTAGACAAATCACCCCTTAGGTTGCCATGATAGGGTCAGCACGCAAAGGGAGGGGCAAGGGGAAACTAGAGGTTCTCCCCGTGGACCGACCCGTGACGAGATCCTACGCCCGGGCCCATAACACTAACGTAAGCCTGCCAAGCGTAAGCAAGGCTAAGCCTGTGTCAGACCGTAACAACATGGCATATATTTTGCCACATTTATGGACATCAAATTTGGCATATATTTTTACATGTATCACAATGTTTGTCATATGGCATATATTTTTCCATGCATCACAAATTATTTTATATGGCATATTTCTTCCATGTCACAAACTTTGCCACATGGCATATATTTTGCCATGTGTCACAAATATTTCCACATGACATATATTTCGCCATGTGTCTCAAGTTTTGCCACATGGCACATATTTTTCCATGTGTCCTATATTTATGGGTATTAAACATGGCATATATTTTGCCATGTGTGCACTTTATTGCGTTTATATCACATGTGGTAAGGCCACAGATGTTTGCACCTTGCTACGTTTTGTGAAATGCATATTTGGCCCAAAATGCATAGCCAAAGCACGAAGTAATCCAGAATGATTTTGTGCTGTTTGTTGCAGATTTGCTTTTGCTCTCAAGGAATCTACTTCGAAATCACGCTTAACCAAACTACGAATCTGTTACTTCGCTATCAAAGCACAAAAATACTTTGAAAAAGCTTATCCAAACATAACCTAAAATGGTTCAAATTTTTCAGATGATGAACAAAGTTCCATGTATTTAACTATCTAGGCCTCAAAAAAGAACCCAGGTTCTCCAAAATGAACCTTTGTCCATATCAGCATAAGAACTTACTTAAAAATTTTCATATCAAGTTTTAACAACATACAAATGTTTGATTCTTTTATCTTCAAATTGGAGATATTTTGTTATCCTAGTGTTTTGAGGATTCCACAGCCATGCATAATTCTTTGCAGCATCCATTCCATTTTTTTTTCATTTCAATTAGCACAAGGCAAGTGTGATGCATGCACATGACCAGAAAACTCTAGAAAACCAATAAGAGAAAGAATAGCTTCCAACCAAGAGTTCAACAATGTAGAGAACACTGATGTGGTCCCCACTGTGTTCGTATGGCAGCATATTTCTGTTAGTTATGTCAGTGTTAGTTGGTAGTTATTTCAGGTTTATTATTAGTTTATGTGCCATGTAAGCAATAAGGGCAATTCAGCCCTTTTACAATTAGTCAACATATATAAATATTAAGAGTGGGTCGGCTGATGTCAAGACCAACCCTCTCTTTCCAAAATCTCTTCATGTGCTTCTTCTCTTCTCTCCTCTCTTCTTCTTCTCTTCTGCAATTACTTCATTCTTTTTTTCCTTTGAATTCAAAACTGGTTGTAGTCTTGATCGACTACTTGGTATCAAAGACGACCTAGGAGCTCTTATGTTAGTCTAATTAGATTGACTACATGAGAATCTCCTAGGTTTAGATGTTTTTCAACAAAGAAGGAGGATCAGCTCATTCTTGGAGGTTACTGGTAGTGTGCGGCTTCTATTAAGAGGATTATAGAAGGCTGGGAGAGTTCCAATAGTCAGGAAGAATCAGAAAAGGCTTTGGATCCTCAAGGTTAGGATTTTGCATCAGACAAAAGGTGGTGGCCAGAGATTTTCTTTCATAAAGTAAGCTTTTTCTTGAGAATAACTTAAAAAAAATCATCTTGGTTTATTCTGAGAGGTGTGGTAGTAAAATCTATGTTTTTTCTTTTAGGGTTTTGAGAAAAAACCCTAAAATTCAGAACTGTTGTTGGTTTAAGATTAAAATTTGAACTGGTTTCATTCAGAATTCTGTTTTCTTTGTTCTTTGGAAGACCTAGGCCGGCTGTTATCAATTGTTTGGGTGCTGTTTTTCTATTAGAGTAATTAAAAATTTTTTTTATTAATTCTTGATCAAGAATGGAGTTCAAGAATCAGGAGGAAGGTGTTTTTGGAACTAGCAATTCCGGTAACATGTCTGAGAATGCCTTTCAGATTACAACTGTGAAGTTTGATGGATCAAACTATTTAGAATGGGCTCAATCGGCCATGATGGCCATTGGAGGTAAAGGAAAACTGAGCTACTTGTTGAGAGATGTGAAAGAACCAACTAAGGAGGAGCAAACTTATACCAAATGGGTTAAGGAGAACTATTTGGTTATGACATGGTTGTGCAACTCTATGCAGCCACATATCAGCCGGAACTATTTGTGGGCAAAAACAGCCAAGGAAACCTGGGATGTCGTGAAAGAGACTTACTCCCAACCCCTTAATGTTGCTAGGGCTTATGACATGAAGTGTGAGGTTAACAACCTTAAGCAAAGAAAGAAACCAATCTCGGTTTACTTCTCTACCTTGAAATCTCTGTGGCATGAAATTGACCACCTAGAAACACTTGAGTGGGAAAGTCAAAAGGATGCACAGACTCATAGAAAGCAAGTTGAAACTAATAGGGTTTTTGAGTTCCTAGCTGGTCTGAATCCCGACTATGATATTGTGAGATAGCAACTACTAACAAGGGACAATGTGACCTTATCTCAAGCCTACTCCTTGGTGCATAGTGAAGAGGCTAGGAGAAAAGTTATGATGCAGCATCAGCCCTTCCCACCAGCCTTGGCAGCAATTAAACCTAAGTCTGGGGGTGATACAGAGAAGGATATAAAGAAGGAAGACAAGCGGGATCTAGTGTGTGAACATTGCAAGAAACCTAAGCATACTAAAGATACATGTTGGAAGTTGCACCCTCATCTAGTTCCAGCAAAACTTAGGAACAAAAAGGGTAATGCTAATATGGCTTTTAATACTGCTTGTGCATCCTCATCAGGCACAAAAGGCACACCTCTAGACACCCTAGCTGCTCTCCGGGCTGCCCTGACTCGGTTGGAAAAGGAAGTTGACAATTCAACTCAATCATCTAAGCCGCCATCAACTCCTCCTACATCAGCTTTTGCTCATTTAGGTACTCAGGCCTCAGCTTATCATGCTTCAGCTCCAGGTAACACTGAACATTGTTGGGTAATAGACTCAGGTGCATCTGACCAAATGACTTTCTTGCCATCATTGTTCACTACCTATCACTTATCTTCTGGCAGAGATAAAGTGTCCATTACTGATGGTTCCCTTGTTCCCATTTCTAGCAAGGAAGACATCAAGTTGTCTAATACCATTTGCTTATCTTCAGTTCTGCATGTTCCTAAGCTTAATACTAACTTGCTTTCAGTCAGTAGCATTACAAAAGATTATAATTGTTCAGTAACTTTTTTCCCTGACCGCTGTGTTTTTCAAGACTTGGAGACAAGGAAAGTGATTGGGATTGGCTGTGAGACGAATGGGATCTATCTGCTTGGAGAGAGTTCTCATTGGGAATATAGCAAAGATAAGAAGTCTTTTGTTTCTCAGTCTGTTAGTCAGGTTATACTTTGGCATAATCGGTTGGGTCATTTATTCTTTCGGTCTTTGAAGAGTTTGTTTCCAAATTTATTTGAGTCTATTCAAATGTCCAATTTGAGATGTGAGAGTTGTGAGCTAGCAAAACAACTTATTCAATGAGCAATAAAAGAAGTAGTAATTCTTTTGGTATTGTGCATACCAATGTTTGGGGCCCATACCACATCACTGCTATGGGGGGGTACAGATATTTCTTGTTTGTTGATAACTATAACCGTTTTTCTTGGGTTTACCTTATGCGTTTTCTAGATGAGGTTCCTACTTTGACCCAGATCTTTCATCAGATGATTTTAACAAAATTTGGGGTCAAAATCAAAATCTTCAGATCTGATAATACGAAAGAATACTTTACTAACTCATTAGCCTCTTATTTGCTTGATCATGGGATTATTCACCAGAGTACTTGTCCTTATACACCACAGCAGAATGGGGTTGCTAGGAGGAAGAATAGACGCATATTGGAGGTGGCTAGAAGCATTATATTTAACTCCAATGTGCCTATTCATTTCTGGGGAGATGCTATTCTTACAGCAGTGTATCTCATTAATTGAATTCCTTCACAGGTTCTTGACATGAAGCCTCCATTTACCCTTCTATACCCCGATAAAGAATTGTTTACTGTTCCCCTTAAAACTTTTGGTTGCACTTGCTTTGTTCAGATTCTTGGACCTCATCGTTTCAAATTTGATCCTAAGGCCTCCAAATGTATTTTTCTCAGTTATACACAAACTCAAAAGGGTTATTGCTGCTATGAACCTACTTCTGAGAGAAGATTTATCTCTATAGATGTTACTTTCTTTGAGGATGTATCCTAGGGTTTCTCCTCAGGGAGAGAGTAGTGAGAGTGGGGTTAACTCATCAGAAGTTCCTTTACCTATTCCATTGAGTGATGAGGGATGTAATGGGGAGGGTTGTCAGAGGTGTCAAGGATTTGAAAGTCTATCACAGGCGGTGGAGGCAGGTTGATTTCGGTCATCGGCAGTCCAGGCCAGCCCCAGTTCCTTCTGCGGATCCAGATCCAGGTACCACAGTCCCTCTATTAGATCCAAGTCCCACGGAGATACCTTCCACTGTTGCACCCTTACCTCATTTGGATGACCTTGACCTCCTCATTGCAGTCCGTAAAGGCAAACGGCGTTGCACCACATCCACAGCTCACTGCATTTCCCAATTCTTGTCCTATGATCATCTATCCCCCTCTTACAGGTCCTTTCTCGCGTCCATTGTTGATGTTCCTATCCCTAGAACAGTGCAAGAAGCCTTGTTAGTTCCTGAGTGGAAAGATGTAATGAAGGGTGAAATGGATGCTCTTCTGAGGAATAATACTTGGGAGCTAGTTGACCAGCCTAAAGGGAAGAAACCGGTTGGATGTATATGGGTAATTACTGTGAAACATAATGTTGATGGTTCTATTGAAAGGTATAAGGCCCGGTTAGTTGCAAAGGGATTTACTCAGACTTATGGTATAGACTACTTGGAGACTTTTTCTCCAGTAGCAAAGATGACCACTATTAGAGTTTTATTATCCCTTGCAGCCAGTTACTCTTGGCCCTTGTTCCAGATGGATGTTAAAAATGCCTTCCTCAATGGAGACTTACAAGAAGAAGTCTACATGTAGTTACCTCCTGGATTTTATGATGCAGAGACAGGATAAAAGGTTTTCCGGTTGAATAAAGCCTTGTATGGACTAAAGCAATCCCCCAGAGCTTGGTTTGATAGATTCAGACAAGCCCTTGAAAAATTTCGGCTATGTACAGGCCCAGTCAGACCATACATTGTTCATTAAAAGAGTGGACTCTTCCTTGACTTTGCTTGCTGTATATGTGGATGATATTCTAGTGACAAGGAATGATAACAATGAGATTGAGTCTCTTAAACAACTCCTTCTTCAAGACTTTGAGGTGAAAGATCTAGGAGAGCTACGATACTTCTTGGGTATTGAGGTAGCTAGATCTAAACATGGGATTTTTGTTTCTCAAAAAAAGTATGTTCTAGATCTATTGGAAGAAACTGGAAAGTTGGGTGTTAAGCCTGCAGATACACCTATTGAACAGAATCACAAGATCAGTGCAGAGGGTGAAAAGCCACTTGAGTATAAAGCTATGTTCCAACGGTTAGTTGGAAAACTCCTCTATCTTTGTCTCACACGACTAGACATCAGTTATGCAGTCAGCGTTGTCAGTCAGTATATGCACTCTCCTAAAACTATTCACCTCCTTGTAGTTGAAAGGATATTAGCATACTTGAAGAGGTGTCCAGGTAGAGGTATATTATTCAAGAATAATGATCACATGAAGATAGAGGTTTATACAGATGCCGATTGGGCTGGGAGTGTTGATGATAGAAGATCTACCTCTAGATATTGTGCTTTTGTAGGAGGTAACCTTGTCTCCTGGAGGAGTAAGAAACAAAGTGTTGTTTCTCGTTCTAGTGTTGAAGTTGAATATAGATCTATGGCTAATGGTGTGGCTGAAATCCTATGGCTGAAGTCACTATTTGAGGAGTTGGGTATTGCTTAAGAGACCAATGACTATAATCCATCAATGTTGGAGTGAAAAACTACCGATTGATCATATCCAACAGATGCCTTAAGCACCCAAACAAAAAAATATGAAACAATGCATCTAATCTGTTAATGCCACTTCATTTAATAGATGATCCATCTATTAAAGAAATCAAGAGTCTAGCAAGGCCATCAACATCCTTTTCAGTTAGGTTTCATGACAATTAATTTTAAACATCCTCTAGGTGAAATTTCTGGCTATTTGAGAATTCAGAGAGAAGGAGAAAGAGATTCGAATTTCTTTTGGTTTTTTTGAGAAAATTTAACCAGAATTTATTGAGAAGGGGGGGGGGACAAGAGGAGATATACAAAGCAGGGGGGAACCCCTACAAGTTACAAAGAAGGAAGCTTGTCGCTATACAGATGCTCCAAATACACACCAAGTTCAGTTAGGCCATCTGCAGTATGATTGTGTTCCCTAAGAACCAAACTAAGTTAACATTCAAACCATCCAAAGAATCCCAAGCTTCAGTCAGATAGTGATACAGTCTCCAAGGGCCCCCTTTTTTGTCTCTTAACCATTTTATCGTATTTGCTGAATCACCTGCAATGATCAAATTCTGAATTCCCAAATTCTTTATTATCCTGATTCTGGTGAGAGCAGCCATTACTTCAGCCTTTGTGGAGTCGGCCCAACCGATTGGACCACTAAAAGTCCAGCAGATATTACCCCTTTCATCCCTTACTGTACCACCAATACCTGCAAGGCCCGGATTGCCTAAGGCACAACCGTCAAAATTAAGGGTTATCACACATTCACTGATGGATATGGGATGCCTTAAGGGAGTTTGCTGGGGATGAGGCAAAAACAGAAAGGGGTGAATATCTCTAATAATATCATTGGCTGAAAGTCCTTTAAATAGAGCTGAATTCACCGACCAAAGGATGCAAAGATAGGTAATATCTGAGATTAACTCCTCCAAGGTTCTGCTTTTATTGTCAAAGAGACATATGTTTCTTTCATCCCAAACGCCCCACATTACTGCATGAGGCACTGATTGCCATTGATTCAAGTTGTCCATAATATGTTTTGGAAGAGCCCAGCTGTACCCTTCCATATTCAAGAAGTGGGACCATATCCTTTGAGTGAAGCTGCAATGAAGAAGAATGTGATCTGCATATTCACCCTCGCTGAGACATAAAATACAAACATGAGGAGAAATGGAGCATCTTCCCAAAAGTTTTTTATGTAGAATATCACAAGTATAAACTTTCTGAAAACAAGCTTCCCATGCAAAGAAGCAAATTCTTGTGGGGATGTGGCTGCACCAAATTTTCTTGTAAGGAAAAGAGGTATACTGATCTTCAGCAATCAAAGCCTTAAACATAGACTTAGAAGTAAAGGGATGAGAGATCCATCATATGGATAGCCAAACCCTGCATGCAGGTAGGGCGAAATTTCAAAAAATTTCTCTCTCTCCCATGTAGAAATCACATTCCCTGTTTTAGAAAATTTGCATTTTCAATGATCAATCTTGAACCTAAACCGGACCAGATCTGAAACCAAAAGGTAGGAGAGGGATATACCTGATACGGAGTAGCAGTAACTCCCAACGAAGGTGTTCACGCCCAAGGAAAACTCCAAAGACTGCTCCCACTAAAGATGACACAGTGTAGGGTGGAGCAGAATCAGCAGGTGGTTCTTCACAAGAACCGAATCCTTTAGCAAGAATTCGATGGAGGGTATGTGAGCACGACTTCATATCAGTTTTTCCCTGAAAATTGATATCAAGAACCCTTCTTGATCGCTCCTATAGTGGAGAACGAACTGGCGATGGCGACAGTAGGAGGAGGGTGCAAGAGCAGAAGATGGCACAGTCTTACTGTAGTTGTCTTCTCTCTTTCTGTGATCTAATGTTGTGTGTCTGGAGGTTCGCCCTCCTCCTTTTATAGCCTTAAAGAGAGCTCATAATCTCATTAGGAGTTTCCTAATCCAAATCTGTATTTAGATCAGGACTCTCTTCAAGAGATAAGGATAAGCCCTTATCTTATCTGCAGATTAGATCAGCCCTCCTAATCTTATTAGGAGTTTCTAAATCCAAATCTGTATTTAGATATGGACTCTCTGAGTGGATAAGGATAATCCCTTATCCTATCTGCTGATCCAAATCCCAGATCCGCCCCTCTTTAATTAATCTAATTAAACCAGTTCGAATTGGGCTTTAGGCCCATTAAGTTCATGTGCTCACTAACCTTCCAAACTACTGCTCAATGGTCTTACATTTAACCTCTCAGCCCATAATGATCAAATATTGTCCGACAAGAGAAGACCTCTCCCTCGACTGCAAGGAACAATGTTGCACTCTCTACTCACATAGATCCCGAGAATTAAAACATTTTACAAACATTTCGAAACTGTAATATATATGTATATCTTTATATAAATATATTTTGCGAAAACAAATTTCAACAATTGAAATCGGCTGTCAGAAGTTTTGGTTTCCATCAGAGAGAGTGCATCCTCGATCATTGCCTTTGTCCGACAAAGGTGCTGATCCTGTCACTATGATCACCCACTCAGATGAATTCTCGGATTGTCCCAACATACCCAGGTTTTGACCCCCTCTAAGGATCTAACTGATTGGCATATCAAAGACAGCCCAATCCGACACCTAGTAAAGTATCATAATCGAGTCTAGGGGTCAAGTGTAACATTCTAATTTTGCCCATCTATCTTCAAGGTCCAGGGCAATACTGGATTTCTGATCCGGCTCAAGGTTTCAAGTAAACCTACACTGCATGTACCTCGGGTCTCACCCTGGCACCTGAGACAAGCAACCCCAACCAACTTGGCAGCACATCAGTGTTAGCCTTGGCAGGATAAATCTCCCCAGATCTATCAAATGGCTGTGAAGATTCTAAACTAACACAAGTCTCATATGTGTCCAGTTTAAGGGTATTATACAGAAACACACCACAATAACATGAATCAAATATGTACTTTATGTTAGACAGTTTTGTATGCCCTTAGCTTCAATCCGATTTGATGTACTTTTGTTATTTAGTGGAAATAAATAAAGTGCATGTTTGATTCATGTTGTTTGGTTTAATTCTGTGCAAAACCCTAAAACTGGACTTTTATAGAGATTCGTGCTAGTTTTAAATGTTCACAGCCGTTGAATAAGTCTAGGGAGATTTATCCTACCAAGGCTGATACCGGTGTGCCACCAAGTGTTGGGATGGCCTATCTCAGCCACCAGGGTAAGACCCGAGGCACATGCAGTATGGGATTACTTGAATCCTTGAACCGGACCAGATTTCCAGTTTTGCCCTGGACCTTGGAGACAGATGGGCAAAATTGGAAAGTTACACCTGACCCCTAGACTCGATTATGACACTTCACTAGGTGTCGGATCAGGTTGTCTTTGATATACCAATCAGTGAGATCCTTAGATGGGGATCAAAACCTGGGTATGTTGGGGCAGTTTGAGAATTCATCTGAGTGGGTAATCATTGTGACAGAATCAGCCACTTTGTCGGACAAAGGGTAATGATCGGGAATGCACTCTCTCTGATGGAAACCAAACTATCGGCAGTTGATTTCAATCGTTGGAATTTTGTTTTGCAAAATTAATATATTTATATATATGTACGGTTTCAAAATGTTTGCAAATGGTTTTAATTCCCGGGATCCATATGAGAGGAGAGTGCGGCACTGTTCCTTGCAGCCGAGGGAGAGGTCCTCTCTTGTCGGGTAGCGCTTGATCATTAAGGGCTGAGAGGTTAAGTGTAAGACCATTTAGGATAATACCTGATGGGCTAATCTTGCACCTGCCCACAGTCCCTGGGTTTTTATAAGATGGCTTGGCCCAGGGACCACTTAATGTAAGTGTTGGGCCCATAGGGTCCATGTGATGGACTCAAGGGGTTCATTGAGTTTTTTCAGTGAATTCAGCTGGGCCTTGTATTAAAGGCTGGGCCGAACCCATGTGGCTGGTGTGTAGATCAATGCTTGGGTCCCACGCCATACAAAGAAGCCCAACTGGGCAGTAGATTGGAAAGCATTTAGACACTGAACACTTAATGGGCCGAAAGCCCATTTCGAGGTGGGTTGATATGATCACCCATCCATGGGGCGAATCTAAGATTAATGTTAGTAAAAGGATTGGGCCTTTAGCCTTATCCACTCTTGGAGACCAAATTCAAATTAGATTTGAATCTGGTAACCTCCTGATAAGATCAGGAGTAAGCTAACTTTATCTGCAGATAGGATTAAGATAATCCCCTATCCAAATACTGATTTGGATTGGGATAACTCCTCATTAGGAGGTTTCTTAATCAAGAAGAAAGGAGGAGAAACCCTAAGAGAGAGAAATCATCAGATTTTGAACCACCTTTTGAAGAGATATAGGATATCTCCTGCGATTTGAGATAGGATCTCATTCATACTCCAGAAAAAGAAGAAGAAGCAGTTCAGCCCTTTTTCGCTCTTGGAGTTCTCCTCCTGCCGCCGCCATCTACCCTTCCAAGATTTGATCTTTGCAGAAAAAGAAAGTCAAGAAATCTGTTCTTGACATTAGTCTTGCAACAAAGACTAAAAAGATTCAGTGTTTAGTGTTTCCAGAGGATTCTTGTGAAGGATCCAGTGTGTAGGACGCACCCTGCTGGTTCTGTTCCATCCACAGCTGTGTCATCTTCAGCAGGAACGGTTCTTGGTGCATTCTTTGGGCGTGAACACCAACTTTGGGAGATACTGCTTCTCCGGATCAGGTATATTCCTCCCATTTGTCTTTTGGTACAGATCTGGTTTGATTATGGTTCAAGTAGGATCCTTGAATATTGTATTCTAAATTTAGGGAATATGATTCCCAATTGGGAGAAGGTAGGAAAATTTTTGAAATTCGCCCACCCATTCCCCAACCTTTGTGGCGTCCATTAGATGGATCCTACCATTCTTTCACTTTATTCATTTACATTAAATGTCATAAGGTACACCATTCTGATTAGAGCTAAGGGCATACACTGTCTAACAAGAAAATAATTCACCATTTGGGTGAAGGGTCCATATTCGGGTGTCGGAATGAGAGGGGGATATATAGGCATCTTTGAGGGTTTGGATTAAGGCTATTAAATCAAAGATCTTCGAGTCCCTTAGGGGTCTTTTGAGGTGGAGGTTTAAAGAATTCTCAACAGATTGGTTTGGGAGGCAAGCAGAAATAGAGGCTTCTTGGTCAAGGGTGAGGTTAAACAGCCTAGGGAAAGAGGCTTCCAAGGTAGATTCCCCCCACCAAAGATCTTTCCAGAATTTAATTTTAGACCCATTTCCCATTTTATACCTTATAAAAGGAAAGAAATAAGTTTGAATGGAACATATACCTTTCCAATGATTGGTGGCCTTTATCATGTTCAAATGGAGATTGCAACCCCACCCGTTTGTATTTCGTCCATATTTACTTGAGATGACAGCAGTCCAAAGAGCATTAGGTTCTTTCAGAAATCTCCAAAGCCATTTGCCTAGGAGAGAAGAATTTTTCTCTTTAAGCTGTCCAATACCCAAACTGCTTTCCTCTTTTGGTCTACATACTTGTTTCTAGCTGACTAAATGGTTTCTCTTATCTCCACCACCTTCCCAAAGAAAATTCCTTTGAAGCTTCTCAATCTGATTTCTGACTTTGGTCGGAATCTGGAAGACAGAGAGATAGTAGACCGGCAGATTTGATAAGGAGGCCTTTAAGAGAGTAAGCCTACCCCCTTTGGAGAGATAACACTTTTTCCAAGTCGATAGTTTCTTCTCGCATTTCTCCATCACAGGACTCCAAAAGTTGAGGGATGAAAGTATGAATTAGATCATACAAGTATGAATTAGATTCGAATTTCTTTTGGTTGAAGGATGAAAGTATAAATTAGACCATACAAGTCTAAATGAGTTTGGTTAATTAATCATAGGTATATTGGATCATTATCAATGTTCAGAGAACTGGACCAGGCATTGACCCGGAAAAGGCATCAAGTTATGGCCTCGAGAAGTTTGCACATAAGGAAAAATAAACATGATAAAAAACCAGCCAGTTATACAAAACTAGGACCCCGTTTCATTGGTTAATCGATTCTCCAGTTGGACCGATCTGGTCAACTGGGTTTTTATTAGTTTTGGTTGATATGACCAAACAAGCCAGTGCCCAGGTCACGGTCTGGTCTGGTTTTCTAAACATTTATCATTATAGCGAGTGGCTATTGGCTTCTCAAAAAGAATCTGACACAATCCTACAAAAGGAATATTGTTTCTTTTTTGTTTTTCATTAAACTTAATATCCCTATAGGCTACTGTTACAACTATTAATAGTTATGGACGCACCGCCTGGCAGCGCGCAGCACGCACAGCAGCAGGCACCGCCTAACAGCGCGCAGCACGCACCGCCTGGCAGCACGCAGCACGCACCGCCTGGCAGCACGCAGCACGCACCTCGCAGCAGCAGCACTGCGAGACGCGCACACCGCCCGATAGCAATAGTAGGGCGGGGCCCACATGACAGCTCATCAAGGTGGGTCCACACTTATCTTACCACATCAGCTATGCTCACCAACTCGCCGCCAGCTTCACCATTCCTTATCCCTTATCCCTTATCCTTATCTTATCTTATCTTAAGTAAGAGTTGTGTTACCTTTACGAGTAGGTAATTAGGAGTTTGAGTTTAAGTTGGATTACCCTAGCCTAGCCGAATCCAACAAGGAACCCCCTTTTGTAATCTCCTATTTAAGGAGCTATGAGTTGAAATGAAGGGATTCAGTTTTCCAGTCAAGAGAAGAGTGAGGAGAGTTCGGGTGGTCTCTTGGACAAATCACCCATTCGGTTTTCCACAATAGGGTCTGCACGCAAGGGAAGGCGCAAGGGAAAGAAAGAGGTTCTCCCCGTGGACCGACCCGTAATGAGATCCTACGCTCGGGCCCATAACATTCTGGTATCAAAGCCTACCGTCATGGGGGAACAGGAGCCGCTGTCTTCCAGGGTCCACGAACTGGAACATAGGCTAGCAGAAACCAGCATGGAGGTTCGTGAAGTCAAGGAAGATGTTCGGGAGCTGCAACGCCTGCTGGAAGCATTCCTCTCCAACAAAGAAAGGAGTTCTAAGGGAATCGCCAACACAAACAGTCGTCGTCCGGACTAGGCAGAGGCATCCAGCGAACAACAGATCGCTGCGCCGACAGCCGCAGTTATTCCCAAGTATAGCCGTTTGGAGTTTCCCTCATTCAGCGGCAGCGGCGACCCACTGGGATGGCTGTACCGCTGCGAGCAATTCTTCCGTAATCAGCGCACGGAGGAGAAGGATAAGGTCAGCCTGGCCGCGTTCCATCTGACAGACGAAGCGCAGCTCTGGTTCTACCGAGTGGAACAGGAGGAACCAGGACTTAGTTGGGATCAATTCAAGTCATATTGTCTCCTCAGGTTCAGACCACCATTGACAAGCAACCCGCTGGGCGAGTTAGTCAACCTCAAGCAAACTGGAACCATGGCAGAATACCAACGCCAGTTCCAAACCCTTCTCGCCAGAGCAACCTCGGTTCGCGCAAATCAGCAAGTCGACATGTTCACCGCGGGGCTAGCAGAACCCCTAAGGGCGGACGTGGAGATGCAACACCCTCCCAACCTGGTCACAGCCATGAACCTAGCATGCGCCTTCGAACGCAAACTACAGCTCAGCCACGGAACCGTCAGTATGGGATGGCCTCCATCAGCATGGGCATCCCCGGAACCAGTCGGAGTGGCTCCATACTCAGCAGCCAGCCAAGAACGGAAGCCACAGACAAGCACCAATCCCAAATCGACATCCAATGCAGGGAGCAGCGCCATTACACCCCCCCATTAAGCACTTGTCCAGGGCTGAGATGGCAGAACGCAGGGCGAGGGGGCAGTGTTTTAATTGCGATGAACTCTACTCAGTAGGGCACAAGTGCAAGAGACTTTTCTGCCTCCTGGTGAAACAAGAGGAAGATGAGGATGAACCCCCTCCATGGGAACCCGATCCAGGAGGGCAAAGCCATTCCACCTATCCAGGATTCCTCTAACGGTGTTTTCGACACCCAATTTGAGCTTGAGGACAAGCTCGTAGTCCAAGAGGGGTGTGATGTTATGGATGCACCGCCCGGCAGCGTGCAGCACGCACAGCAAGCCGCACAGCAGCAGGCAATGCCGCACAGCAGCACGCACTGCCCGACAGCGCGCAGCACGCAGCACGCACCTCCTGGCAGCACGCAGCACGCACCGCCCAGCAGCACGCAGCACGCACCGCCCGGCAGCGTGCAGCACGCACCACCCGACAGCGCGCAGCACACACCACACAGCAGCAGCACTAGACAGCAGCACGCACCGCACGGCAGCAACACTGCGAGACGCGCGCACCACCCGGCAGCAACAGTAGGGCGGGGCCCACATGACAGCTCATCAAGGTGGGTCCACACTTATCTTACCACATCAGCTCTGCTCACCAACTCGCCGCCAGCTTCACCATTCCTTATCCTTATCTCATCTTATCTTAAGTAAGAGTTGTGTTACCTTTACGAGTAGGTAATTAGGAGTTTGAGTTTAAGTTGGATTACCCTAGCCTAGCCAAATCCAACAAGGAACCCCCTTTTGTAATCTCCTACTTAAGGAGCTATGAGTTGAAATAAAGGGATTCAGTTTTCCAGTCAAGAGAAGAGTGAGGAGAGTTCGGGTGGTCTCTTGGACAAATCACCCATTCAAAGAGTTCGGGTGGTCTCTTGGACAAATCACCCATTCGGTTTTCCACAATAGGGTCTGCACGCAAGGGAAGGCGCAAGGGAAAGCAAGAGGTTCTCCCCGTGGACCGACCCGTCACGAGATCCTACGCTCGGGCCCATAACATTAATAATAATTGCAAAGAGCAAAGAGTAATTTGGCAAAAAAAAATGGAAATAACCAATCTGGCCTAAATCAACTACTTACATTCCCATTTCTCCACATATGTACACTATCACTTAGAAATTTATTTTAACGAAATATTTGTTATAAAGCCAGGAATAGATATAAATTAAGAAGCTCAATTAGAAACCTTCACATTAAAGTTTGATAACCACTGATGAACATAGTTCTATGTGGAGAGAATGGGCAGAATGGCCCATAGGATGCTTTTATTTGTTTATGTTTTTGTTTATGTTGTTAATGGGCCTTTTTATGTTATGCTTAATTAAGTTAATCACCCAATTAAGGGCTTCTCTGTAAATACCAAAACTTGTAAATTAGGTTTTAATGAAAAGGATTAGGGAAGAGAGAAAACATTCGACAGTCTTCTCTCTAAACCCTATTTGCCGCCAACTTCTTCTCTCCTCTCCTTTTCTCTTTTCTGCTGATATCTAACATCTTTTCACAACCTTTAAATCAGTCCTTTCATTCCTTAGGACTGTTTTTCTTCTTGGTATTAGAGTGGGCTCTCTTTTTCTTTTTTTCTCTCTTTTTTCCCATACACAGTGTATGGAGACTGAATCGAATTAGTGAAAAAAAATTTCAGCCTAGTTGTTAGTGGATTTTTGGAGAAAAGAAAGCCGTCTTGGTCATCATTCTAACAGTCCCTGAAATTTTTTGCCCAAAACCCTTATCAACTGAAGAATTCTGTTTGCAGGCCCCACAAGGAGCTTCACCTTGGCGCTTAGTGATTGAAGGGGTCCTTTCTCTTTTTCTTGAAGATCGATTCAAGTCTTGTGGTGTTCTGTAAAGCCTACAGGGAGTGGCTGCTGTTTTCTGATTTATCCCGAGTTCCGGGTGAGACGCAGCTGGTAGATTTGACTTCATAGAGGTTGGTACTTGGTGTCTATTTTATCCTATCTTCCTTGCTTATCATTTGAACCTGTTTGAAGTTCTGTTGGAGTTGTTTGAGGAAAATGGATATCTCGGGAGTTGAAAACAAGTGTGGGGCTGAATCCGGACAGGTTCCAAGAGCTCCTGTTGACTCTCTGTTGGCTGTGACCACAATCGAGCTGGATGGAACCAACTATCTAGCATGGCCATACTCAGTAAAAATTCATGTTTGCAGCAAAGGCAAGTGGGGGTATATCTCCGGGAGCAAGAAAGCTCCTCTGGAAGATGACCCATCTTATGAAAAATGGATGCAAGAGAATTATACCGTCATTGGATGGTTAGTGAACTCAATGCAACCACAAATCAGTCAACATTATTTATAGATGAATTCAGCCAAGGAAATATGAGATAGTGTGGCTGAAACTTATTCCCAAAAACTGAATGTGGCCCAGGCATATAGTTATGAAAAATGGTTCCAAGAGCTCCTGTTGACTCTCTATTGGCTATGACCATAGTCAAGTAGGATGGAACCAACTATCTATAGGAGTGCAACTTGGGTCGGCCCAGCCCGAGCCCGAACTGGCCCAACCCAGAATTTTACATTGGTCGGGCTTGGATTTTCAATCCCCAGGCTGGGCTCAGGCTCAAGAAGTTAGGCCTTTTTATTTTTTTAGGCCAGGCTCGGGCCTAGCCCTTAGGTAGTCCGAGCCCGGCCCAATTATATACATTTATACATATATGTAGATATATGTAAATGTTGCATACATATTTACATATATATGATTATGCATACATATTTGTATATATAACATTTGTATAGATATTATGCATAAATGTTTACATACATCCATAAATATATGTATATATATTTGCATAAATACATTCATATCTGTATAATTTTAGAGTGGGTTCATTAACCAACCCGAGCCCGGCCCAGGCCTGAGCCCAACCCGAGTGCATCAAATTACAGGGCGGGTTGGGCTTGGGTTGGGAAAGTCAGGCTTGACCTCGAGCTCGGGCCTTAAACCCAAAATTTAAGGTCGGGCCTGGGTTGACCATAAACCCGGCCCAACCCGCCCGACTTGCACCCCTAACTATCTAGCATGGTCACAGCTAGTAAAAATTCATGTTTGCAATAGAGGCAAATGGGGGTATATCCCCGAAAGCAAGAAAGCTCCTCCGAAAGATGACCCATCTTATGAAAAATGGATGCAAGAGAATTATACCGTCATTGGATGGTTAGTGAACTCGATGCAACCACAAATCAGTCAACATTATTTATGGATGAATTCAGCCAAGGAAATATGGGATTGTGTGGTTGAAACTTATTCACAAAAATTGAATGTGGCCAAGGCATATAAGTTAAGAAAAATGGTTTCGGGAGCTCCTGTTGACTCTCTATTAGCTATGACCACAGTCAAGCTAGATGGAACCAACTATCTAGCATGGTCATAGTTAGTAAAAATTCATGTTTGCAACAGAAGCAAGTAGGGGTATATCTCTGGGAGCAAGAAAGCTCCTTCGGAAGATGACCCATTTTATGAAAAATGGATGCAAGAGAATTATACCGTCATTGGATGGTTAGTGAACTCAATGCAACTACAAATTAGTCAACATTATTTATGGATGAATTCAACCAAGGAAATATGGGATAGTGTGGCTGAAACTTATTCACAAAAATTAAATGTGACTAGGGCATATAAGTTAAGGAGTGATGTGAATAATTTAAGGCAAGGGAGTGACCTTTAGCCGTTTACTTCTCAATGCTGAAATCTCTGTGGAAAGAGATAGACCTAATGGAAATTGTTGTCTGGGAAAGTACTAATGATGTTGAAACTTACAGGAAATTAGTTGAAAGAAACAGGGTATTTGAATTCTTGATGGGGTTGAATCCCGAGTTTGACATCATCAGACAGAATATCTTAGGCAAGGATAATGTATCATTGTCTCAGGCCTATTCCATGGTGAGTAGTGAAGAGAACAGGAGGCTGGTCCAAGTTCAAGGGACAATCCCAAGTGATCATTTTGCCAATATGGAGCTGAAACCGAAGGTGACTACAGGCAGTTCAAGTGATTCAGGAAAAAGGGAAGTTGTGTGTAAGTACTGCAAAAAACCAAAACATACAAAAGATAAATGTTGGAAATTGCATCCAAAACTCCTTTCACCTCATTTCCAAAAGAAAGTTGATAATGTGAAGGCAAAAAGTGCCAACATAGCCACTGTTTCAGATAATGACAGGTGCTTAACTGATGAGAGGACTGCTAGTGAATAGTTAGCAGTTATGAAGGCAGAATATGAGTAGTATGGGAGGATGATCAATCACCTAGAGAGTGCAGCCTCCTCCTCCAACCCTCTGGGCAATTCAACTACTTCTGTATTTGCACATTCAGGTATACGTGCTACTACCAATCATGCAACCATCTCAAGTAATCGTAGGATCCCTTGGATTATTGATTCTAGTGTTTCTGATCATATGACCAGCATTTCCACTTTATTTATTTCTTATGATTTGATTCCTGGTCGTGATAAGATTACCCTAGCTAATGGCTCACTTGCTCCTATCTCTGGCAAGGGAACCATCAAGGCTACAGACTCCCTTCCTCTTCTATATGTTCTTCATGTCCCTAAACTTAATACTAATTTATTGTCTGTGAGTAGCCTAACTAAATCCTTAAACTGCAGTGTAACATTCTTATTATTGTGTTTTTCAAGACCTAAAGTCTCAGAAAGTGATTGAGAGTGGCCATGAGGCGAATGGAATATACCTGTTGGATACTCCTAGACAAGGCCAAGGGCAACCTGGGAAAGCTGCTTTTGGATCTATCTCTTCAAAGTCCTTTAGTCGTGTCATGTTATGTCATTTTCATTTGGGTCATTTATCTTTTTTTGCTTTGAGTCATCTATTCCCAAAACTATTTAAGGAAATTAACTTTGTCCAGTCTTCATTGTGAGTCCTGTGAGTTATCAAAACATTGTAGAAACAGTTATCCTTTGAGTAATAAAAGATCATCTTCTTCATTCCATATTGTGCACTCTGATGTGTGGGGGCCATACCACCTACCCTCTATGGGAAGCTATAGATATTTTATCTTGTTCATTGACGATTTCTCACAATATACTTGGTTATTTTTTATGAGATCCCGAGATGAATTCCCCAAACTTGTGAGGCAGTTCCATGAATTTGTTCTTACCCATTTGGTATTAGAATCAAAATATTCAGATCTAACAATGCAAAGGAATACTTTGAGAAAAACCAAACCTCTTATCTCACTGATTTTGGGGTTATTCCCCAAAGTTCCTGTGCTCGTACTCTAGAACAAAATGGAATTGCTAAAAGGAAGAATCGTCACATAGTTGAAGTTGCAAGAAGTATCCCGGTTGCCTCACATGTTCCTACAAGATTTTGGGAGGGATGTTGTTCTCACTGCAGCCTACCTAATTAACCATATGCCATCCAAGGTGTTGTGTTTTAAGTCTCCATTTAGCCTCCTTCATCCGGGTAAAGAACTTTTCCCTATTCCCCTTCGTGTCTTTGGTTGTAGTTATTATGTACACATCCCAAGTGCCCAGAAACATAAATTTGAACCAAAGGCTCACAAGTGCATATTCCTTGGTTATGCCTCCACACAGAAGGGTTATTGTTGTTTTGATCCAAACACTAGAACTCGTTATGTTTCAATGGATGTTACCTTTGATGAGTCCACTCCTTTCTATGATTCTTCTCTGGGGAAGCATTATTCAAAGGGGAAGAATTTGTCACAGTTATTTTCACTCCCCCTTCTTGTCCCTATTGAGCCTTCTTCTATTCTTAATGAGTCAAGCGAGGAACAATCATCTCATGTTCCTTTCAATATTCATATTCCTCTTCCATTACCTCCTCGTCCCCTCTTTAATCCCAGGTGGTACCAGCAGCAAAGAACCAGAAGTGAGCATTGTTTCCTCTACACCACATGAGCCTCCTACACTTCCAGTTACTGAAGAGACAACAGGTACTAATACTATCCCTTTGCAGCCACCATTCCCAGATCTTGATGTCTCTATTGCTATCAGGAAAGGTAAACGGAAGTGCACTGCACATAGAATTTCCAAACATCTTTCCTATGGTCTTCTTTCTCCTTCATATTATGCCTTTCTTTCTTTAATTGCTTCTAACCCTATACCCAGGTCTGTATCAGAAGCTCTTACTTTTCCAGAATGGAGAGATGTTATGAGAACTGAAATAGATGCTCTGCATAAGAATGACACATGGGAAGTGGTTGATTTGCCTGAAGGGAAGGAGCCAGTGGGGTATAAGTGGGTTTACACCATTAAATACCATGTTGATGTCTCCATTGAGAGCTACAAAGCTAGGTTGGTTGCAAAAGGCTATACAAAAACCTATGGGATTGACTATCTGGATACCTTTGCTCCTGTTGCAAAAATGACATCTGTGTGAGTTCTACTATCTTTGGCTACTCATTTAGATTGGCCAATCTATCAGTTTGATGTGAAAAATGCATTCTTGAATGAAAAATTACATGAGGAGGTCTATATGTCTCTCCCACTAGGGATGTATGGCACAGATATGGAGGAAAAAAGTGTGCAAGCTGGAGAAGTCTCTCTATGGACTTAAACGGTCAACTAGGGCATGGTTTGAAAGGTTTAGGGTTGCCCTTGTTAACTTTGGTTACATATAGACCCAGTCCGATCATACCCTCTTTGTGAAGAGGAGAGATTCATTGGTGGTATATTTTATAGTCTATGTTGATGATATAGTAGTGACTAGTACTGATGTGACAGGGATTGATGATCTTAAATCTTTCCTTCATACAGAGTTTGAGATCAAAGATCTGGGGGAGTTGAGCTATTTCCTTGGCATAGAAGTGGCTCGGTCTAAGGATGGAATTTTTATCTCTCAACGAAAGTATGTGCTAGACTTGCTCACTGAAACAGGCAAGATGAGTGCAAGACCGGTGGCTACTCCTACTAATATGAGTCACAAACTTTCTACCTCTGATGGAGAACTGTTGAAGAATAAGGGAGTGTTTCAAAGGTTACTTGGGAAACTATTATATCTTTGCATGACTTGGCTTGACATTGCATATGTTGTCAGTTGCACTAGCCAACTCATGCATGCTCCCAAGGACACTCATATGGCAGTAGCAAAACAAATTTTATGTTATTTGAAAAGTACTCCTAGGAAGGGAATTGTTTTTGCTAAGCATATTCATATGAAACTGGAGGCTTACACAGATGCTGACTAGGTGGGAAACATTGATGATAGGAGGTTGACTTCTGGATACTATAGCATGGTGGCAGGTAATATTGTTTCTTGGAGAAGCAAGAAACAATCAGTTGTTGTCAGATCTTCAAATGAGGCCAAGTACAGAACTATGGCTCATGGAGTTTCTGAGTTACTTTGGCTTCAATCCTTGATGGAAGAACTAGGTGTTGAGTATGATAAGTCATTGATGCTATATTGTGATAATTAGGCCTCCATCAACATTGCTCACAATCCAGTGCAACATGATATGACTAAACACATTGAAGTCGACAGGCATTTTATCAGAGAAAGAGTGGCTTCTGGAGAAGTTTGCCTACCATTCATTACATTTGAAGAACATTTAGCTGACATTCTTATCAAGGGAATCTCCAAGGCCAAACTACAAAATGACAATGGCAAGCTGGGCATGATTGACATTTATGCACAACTTGAGGGGGAGTGTCGAGAGAATGGGCCAAATGGCCCATACGATGCTTTTATTTGTTTATGTTTTTGTTTATGTTGTTAATGGACCTTTTTTATGTTATGCTTAATGAAGTTAAACGCCCAATTAAGGGCCTCTCTATAAATATCAAAACTTGTATATTATGTTTTAATGAAAAGGATTAGGGAAGAGAGAAAACATTCAACAATCTTCTCTCTAAACCCTATTTGCCGCCAACTTCTTCTTCTCTCCTCTCCTTTTCTCTTTCATGTTGATATCTAACATCTTTTCACAACCTTTAAATCAATCATTTCATTCCTTGGGACTTTTTTCTTCCAAATAATGATGTGTATAGACCTGTTCACAGGCCAGGTCATAGGGGTGCAAGTTGGGCCAGGTTTATGATCAACCCAAGCCCAACCCTAAGATTTGGTAGCCTAAGGCCCAAGCCCTAACCAAGCCCAAGGTCAAGCCTACTCTTCCCAACCCAAACCTAGCCACCATTGTAATTTGATGCACTCGGGTTGGGCTTGGGCTTGGGCTTGGGCCAGGTTGGGTTGGTAATTAACCTGCTCTAAAATTATACATGTATATATGCATTTATGCAAATATGAATACATATAAGTGTGTGTGTGTGTGTATATACGTAAATACATATCTATATCAAGGTTCAAAATATCGATACGACCGATACACCGGTAGGGGCGTACCGCGTATCAGCCTGTATCAAAGCTGATTTTTCCTCTTTTTTTTTAGTTTTTTTTTAAAACCTAGTTCAAAGGGATCAGTTTAAGGCATGTCTACCCCTTGAACTAGGTTAAACCCCGAAACACCCCCTATAAGGGAAAATTTCAAACCTTAATCTATATAAGTATGCATGAATGTGTATAGTCGGGTCAGGCTCGGGTTGGAACAAAGTTGGGCCAGAACCTAAGGGCTAGGTCCAAGCCCAACCCGAAAAATAAAAAAGTGCAAATTCTTGGCTCCAAGCCCAAACTATGTAAAATTTCAGGTTGGGTTGGTTCGGACTCAAGTTGGGCTCACCCAAGTTGCATCCCTATCAGGTCGGGCTGGGTTTTGCCATTTATCAATAGAAAATATCCAAGCCCAAGCCCAGCCCTTATATAAAGCCAAAGCCTGATCTAAAATAGGAACAAGCAAATTGTATTATGTATTACTAATATATTTTTATTATGTATTACCAATATGTAATATGATTATATAATACCAACAATAATATATTAGTAAATGATAATATATATTTTAAATATATATAATATTAGTGAGCTCTAGCTCAAAAAGGGCTTATTTACAAAAGCCCGAGACCAAGCACACAAAGCTACACTACCCATGAACAGCAAAAAAAGTCTAAATGTGTACACTTCAAACATATTAAATCAGATCAAGTGTATATAACTAACAAATCAACAAAAGGGAAAAAAAGAGAGAAACCTCAACAAGAGCAGCACGATTCTCACTTAATGCACAATGGCAAAGAGTAATTTTGAATTTCACCTGCCATGAAAATGCAAGTAATTAATGGAACATAGTAACACTAAAGCATTAATAAAAACCATAGGAAATATTAAGCCACATGTATGTTTGACAAGGGGAATCTTGAAGGAAAAATAATGAAAATTACCCCCATTTGCATTAATAAATAAATCATAAGAAACATTTAAGCCATATGTATGTTTGACAAGGGGAATTCTGAAGGAAAATTAATGAAAACTACCTCGTTTGCATTAATAAAAAATCATAGGAAACATTTAAGTCACATGTACGTTTGACAAGGGGAATTCTGAAGGAAAAATAATGAAAACTACCTCATTTTCATTAATTGCCGAAATATTCATCGAATTTGGAGAAGATGACCTATTTGATGTAGATAATGAACTCCTAGAAGCCATTGTATTTTGTTTTGGAATGATCTTGCAAAGCTGCAAAGCTTGCTTATACATGTACTACCAGAAAAAATGAATATGAGAATTAGCATGATAACCTTGTTAAATGTCTTAAGAAACAAACAGGATGCATAATTGAACATAAGCTACAAGAAGATTAGCACTATTTGTTTTACACAAGGATCAAATTTTCGTAGTGTATCAGGGTGAATCATAACATCAGGAGCATCATAACATTCCTGATGCACCCCAACATGTTAAATACTTGGTGTTCAAGGTTTTGAAATATTTAAGGGGTAGGCAAGCCTAAACTGACCCCCTGCGGAATTTTGAAAAGAAAAAATAAAAAATAGAGTGCATGTGAAAAAACACACAATATGCACATTCATGCGTAAGTGAGAAACACCCGATACAATAAGATTTTAGATGTAAAAAAGAATACTAAATATTAATCATATAAATCTCACATGTAAAATAGGCTTTCACAGATGGTTGAAATAGGGGATTCCCATTCCTAGGTGATCATCAATTAGATGCATGACAGTTCCATAGGCCCCTAGACTTGATTTCATTAAATTAATCAAAGCTAGAGCTTCAGCTAACAAAATCAATAGTTCATTTGAATAGTTTTTTAATGTTAGCTAATTCCATGGATGATACACATTTCAAAATTCAAAGAGGGCCCAGCATAAAATTTTAAAATCTAAGAAGAAATAAGATGGTGAAAAGGTTTCATTTCAAGTCACCAAAATTGAACTGCCATCCCAATGGCTCAATAAACCGTGTCCCACCTCAACAAATGCCAACCTTGATTGGGATTGGAAAGAAAACAACAAACAATTCATGCTTCAAAGCATTAAATACAACAGAGTTTTTCCTACCCTGATGATAAGTAGGAACCAAACAAGAGTATAAGATGAGACCCACCCCCCCACCCCCTTTTGAGCCACCATAAAACAACAAATGGGGTGTCAGGAACAACCTTGTATGAAATGATTTGCTTTTAATCTTTTATTGCATTAAAGCCTAAATCCCTATACAACAGATTCATCTGGGGAATATTCATAAAATATTATATTAGTCAATTTTACGATCCCAATAAATGAACTGATTACACAGTGGCTCCATATAGATGATGAACTTATGGACTTAAACATATAAAACAATTGTAGTATTTCCATTCCACATGATCATATTGTAAGTACATGTGGTTCCCCATGTCTGTGATCGCGGTGAAGGTATCAAACCAAAACCACAGAAACACCTATGGCGACAACAAGACACCGGGGGCCTGTGATGAACCCATAACTCATCACAGGCTTGCATTGAGCTCAAAGCCATCACAATCCTACGATGGAGTTAAGAACCATTGTGCATTCGCAACAAGCCAAAGTTACTCATAATGAGACATCCAGCAATTGACAAAGCAATTAAGCGAACACGTCAAACTAGTTCTGACATCATCTGCGCCATGTCAATATGGGAGACCCGTAAGGGGGAGTAGCGCATGTGTCAAGGATCCCCTGGCAACCAACATCGAATCAAGGATCCCCCTTCCAAGTAAGAACCAAACCCCCTCCTTTTTAGGGCCTCGGAGTCTCCCCTTATAAAAATGGGAATAAAGTGTAATGGGGGCAGAATTCTATCAACTCTAACAACTCCGTTAACCTCTGCTACCCAATACCCCTCGACCTTTCTTCATCCTTCAAGGAGACCACCACACCTAGCCTTGCCACAGTACTTACACATATAAAACCCCAATTCTCAAGGCCATGTTTTTGCATTATTGCAAGGCAACCATCTAAAAAGCATTTCACAGAACACCTACTCCAGCATCACACTTATAACACATTTATCAAAAGTTTTACCCAGGCAGAGCTATTTAATTAGGTTCATTAACCTAATAAAGACTTACAATTGCTCTCCTATATTCTTTTTCGCCATACAAGGAATCGCCAAGAAGCACCTGCAGCAACAATCACCATCAATTCCCAACCCCAAAGCCTACGACAAACGGAAAACAGTATACGAGCCATAGCAAGCAAAAATCCCCAAATGAGGCCATCTATATTGACCGATAAGTAATCACTGCAATTTGGCGAAAATTAATCCCATCTAACTAACTGTACTAGAAAGGCAAAAAATCTTACCAAGTTTTCAGCCTTAACATGTGGACTTGTTTCAGCATTTATAGCCGACGAAGAAACGAGGAAGCAACCCTGTCCAAGACGATTTCTTGAATTAACAAAATGACTCAATCTACGTGAATTAACAGTCTGAATAAAAAAAAAAAAAGGAAGAAAAACAGAAGAAAAGAAGCTCAAGTTTTTTAATTAACAAAATGGTTCAACCTACTCGAACTCAGAGTATGAATAAAATCATAAGAACAAGAAAAACAAGCTCAATGCAGTCACCTGATTTAGTGAAATTAATAAAAAGCTCTGAAACAACACGGAGAGAGAGAGAGAGAGATTACGAGCATTTGAGCAGAGTCATGGAGGCCGTGATCAAGAAGGGAAGTGATCTGATCCTTCAGAACGTCCATTGCAGAACAAAATCTGGAACCTAACGAAAACGAAAATTTGAAACTCCCCGAAGTTCTCACTCTCCTCTTCTACCTTTTCTAAGCTCTCGCTTTTCGTCCTTCCGCCA
Organism: Nelumbo nucifera; assembly: GCF_055504915.1. NCBI lineage: Eukaryota > Viridiplantae > Streptophyta > Magnoliopsida > Proteales > Nelumbonaceae > Nelumbo > Nelumbo nucifera. Next base: position 100,288,278 of record NC_142651.1, read on the forward strand.
CGAGTGTTTTTTCGAAATATTTGGGGTACACCCACTACTGCTAGTCTGCTAATTGTACGCGGGTTCTCCTACTACCGAATTCTTGTCACCTGGACCTGTAAAAAGTTTATCCGAGCCGCGAACGGAACCAATTCAACCCGAAAAAACAGGGTTAGGGTCTCATATTTAGCTATCTAAATGTGAGAATGACCTTACCCGACCCAATCCGGAAAAAAAACTGGGTTGGGTCATGGATCAACCTGCTGATCCGATTGCCAAGTCTAATTGAGACTATTTATGCATTGTTAGAAGTTTCCATTTATTAATGTTTTTCTACTTAGTCTTACTCTTTATTGTTTACTATTTAAATTGTAAAATGTTCAATTTTTTTATTTTATATTTGGAATTTTAAGGTTAATTCCTTTAATTGTGGCATTTTTCATGTAGTTTTTCTTTATTTTTTAAATTTCAGTTATTTTTTGGGATGACCCAAATTGACTCAAGGGTCAACCCTAACCCGAATATTTAGGGTTAGGGTCTAACATTTGATAATTCAACCTGACCTGACCCACCCAACCCAATTGCTAGGTCTACTTTGTCAGTGAAAGAAGTTGAACTGTAGTACCCGACTACCCGCATACGATTGATTAAATTGGATCAAATGATTTTGGTCATTCGATTAGGAGAAGGAATAGAGTAGTAATTTGGGAACATCTACTACAAACTCTCCAAACCATAACCCATCATACCATTGCTGCAGGGAGATGTTCATGATGTGGAAACCGGATTCAGTCAGTGCAAAACCCGTTCAAACACCTATTATAGCTTTACATTGGGAATATATCCCCATGAAATAAAGTACACAAGTGCGGAGATGTTTACGATACAAGGCTGTAAAGACTGTCCGAATGGTGTTCGAACGGGCCTTGCATCGACTGAAGCTAATCTCCATAATGTGCGCCTATAATTACTAGTTGGGATAGCATTGAGAGAGTGTATTGCACTCTGGATCAGAAATTGTTCTCGCATCCCTACCCACAGAGCCCCACAATCATGTATTGGGAATATCTCCCATGAATAACGGAAATAATGTTTTGTGGGTAAAGATGTTGGAATAGGTCATGAATAACATATTCAAGCCCATGTATGGATAGATATGAACTCTAGCATTGATAATCAAGACCGCCTTGTCAACGAGTTGAGACCTGTCAATAAAACATGTTTCAACCCTCTACCAACTTAATTTAACACCGCACATCTCCTTATAAGACTCAGACCTACCATAAAAATGGTACCCGCCAGGTGTGAATTGTGCGGTATCAGACCTACCATAAAAGTTTGAACATATTTTGTTAGCAGATGATCCGGACTCCTTATCAACAACAATCCCTTCCAACATTATCAGTGGCGTACATCATGTGTGGAACTACTATGAAAGGACCTTTCATAAAAGAGAGACCACCATGCATGTGATTTGGGGATGAAGATGAAATTAAAACATAACATGGTGGAAGAATTTTTGTTGGCAGTCGATCGACTCTGTAACCTAGGCACATAACCCTTTAGATAAAAAAGACAAAATAAACTCAAATATCTTAGAAAGGTATCAAACTCGCTCAAACCCTTAATCCCAAAATAGAAGCCTAGACAAGGTTAGGGGTGCAAAGCTCGAGCCCGATCAGGCCCATATCGAAATTTTACACTTATTGGGTTTGGATTTTTTGTTCTTGGGTTGGGTTTGGGTCCAAAAAATTCAGGTTTTTTATTTTTTGGGTTAAGCTTAGGCCAAGCCCTTAGGTAGTCCAAACCTGACAAAGCCCAACCCAATTATATATATATATATATATATATATATATATATATATTGACCAACCCGAATGAATCAAATTATAGTGTGGGTTGGGGCTCGAATTTAGAATATTGGGCTTGACTTCGAATTTGGACCTTAAGCCCAAATTGCCTACCAACAAAACACATTTCAACACTCCCCCAGCATGATCTTATACCACACATCTTATCATGAGACTGGAACCCATCATAAAAATGGGATGTGCTATGTATGAGATGTACGGTGTCAGATCATGTCGATAGGGTGTTGCAATGTATTTTGTTGACAGATGATCCGATTCCCCAATTGATGGTTCGGGATCTCCTACCAACAAAATGTGTCCCACCACCCCTCCCAATATGATCTAAAATCACATGGTAGGCCCCAGTGCCATGGTGAGATGCATTGTCAAATCATGTTTGAAGGGTGTTAGAATGTATTTTGCTGGCCCTAGGGGTAGAGCCAGGGGGTGGTAGAGGGGGCCACCCCTATGCCTTTAAAATCCCTACAATACCCATTTTAACTTTACCTATATTTTCATCCCCTTACCTATATTTACTAACTTATGGCCCTTCTATCTATGTTTATTACATTTTGGTCCCCTTAAAAGAAAATCCTAACTCCGCCCCTGGATGGCCCGACATTGCATTATTATATGACATCAAACATTCACACAAGCCAGAATGTATGTATCGTCAGCTAATTGAATGGATGATGATGATAAGCACATCTACGTGAGATTAGTCTCGGGTTAGAATAATTATCAACTATCACTGAAAATTTTCTATATTTATGGGAGAACTATGTATGTTTGGGCTATGGGGCAAGGCGGGTTAAATCCTCTCCTTTTTTTTTTAATTTTTCCTTTGAATTTAATTAATTAAATTGCCGCCCCTCCACTTGGATACAAAAAAGAATCCTTTTTTAGGCAATGTAAGTGGACAAATACTATACTAAACAAAAAAAAAAGAATTATAAAATAAAAGATTTAAATCAGTGATAAAATGAAATGTTACAGTTGACATATTTGACATTGGTTAAATCTTTAACACGATTGATAAATAGACCTCCTAAAATGTGAATCAATGAAAAAAATAAGCAGACAATGTGAAAAGTTTTATTAATTCATTATTAAAAAATACTAGCTTTTAAAAACATGAAGCTAGGTTAAAAGTTAAGGCCGCTGATGTGTATTTGCTACACTAGCAAGTGTATTAATCACACAAGTAATAGAGTGATGAATAGAGTGTCGTTTCTCACGAGGACTTATGCAGCAACTACTAGTAGTATATCAATCTACTTTTATCTGATTAACCAAAATGTAAATCTAATACAAATCTGAAATCCTAACTACAAAATTATTTCTAAATAATTGGATCAAATACCTTGCAAGTAAATTGAGAAGACAATCTAACTATGCACAAAATTGATTCTATAATTAGATCTCTAGGTCATTCGATTAGATTAGGATTCAACCTTGATTTGGTGAAACCCCAAGACAATGAACAGCCTCTCTCAAGCGCATGTTCATTCTATGCATGAGTGATGATTTTTCTATCTCTAGCAAGAATCTAATCCTCATGTATGCATTAAGATCTAGAAATTCTAGGGCATCATTTCAGATTGAATGATGACCAACCGAATTGTGCAAGTTATCTCTAACCTTGCACTCAATTCGGTTCTTGATTAGTAAATCCGAATTTCTAGACTATTTCTCAAACAATTTAAAAACTCAAAGAAAGAAGAACAGTTCGGCCAAACAGAATTAAGATTGCCTAAATTCTTTCTCAAGCAATTCAGACATTACAAAGATTAAGATCAATTCAGCTAACAGTTCTAACAATTAAATTTATAATCAAGAAACATCAAAATTGAATCTAATCCATTTGAATAACCCTAGAGAACTAATTACAGATTTGAAATTACATGAAACATCATTCAATTACAACAAGAAAGATTGAATTAATGGAGAAAATAAACATGAAAGCCCTAACTGAATTCGATTACCACTTGTGCAGAAATCAAGGAAGAAGACAACCTAGATTGATCTCTTCCAATGACTTTTTCTCCAAATTCGAAATCAGCTTCTTCTCTTGAATATTCTTGAATCTTCTCATTTCTTCTCTTCTCTTGCGCCTATCTTTCTCTTCTCCCCAAAAGGAATTCTCCCCAAAAGGTATTCGACCCCTATTCCCCTCTTTCTCTTCTCCTTTTATAGTCTTCTCTTCAACCCCTTTCTCTCATCAAGAAAGTTTGGCGCCTTTAGCTTCTTTTGATCCTTTTAGAAGTTGCCGCCCCTAGCTTATTTTGGGCTGCTCTTGAGCTGCGAATGGGCCTCCTCCTTGCTGGGCCAAATAGGCTCCCTTGGAAGGTTGCGGCTAGGCTCTCCCAAAGAGTGTTGCATGGGCTTTAAGGGCCGAATAGCCCTCATTTGACCTTTCGGTTGGGCCTTGCTCCTAACGGGGCTGTATCACCTTCAATTTGACCTCATTTAGCATGGTTTTATGCTATTTTTCCCTAGACTTGTCCCCTTTGACAATTTCATGAAATCAAGTTCAATTGGGGTAAGAATTCACACAAATCAGCATCAAAATCATGCATAAACACCAGAATTTACATGTAAATTATGCACACAAATCAAGCTCAATTGGAAAACCAAAGACTGTTTGGTTGAAACATTTTTCATAGATCTCCGGAAAGACCATCAAAACTGGAAGACTGTTTGGTTGAAACATTTTTCATAGATCTCCGGAAAGACCATCAAAGCTGGAAGACCATTTGGTAATGTGATGAAAATATGTGTTATGTATATATGAATGCCTCATGTATGGGCCAACAAACCATTCATTTAACACATGTGGGACCCACATATAGGTCTAAACATACATTTCATAATTGTGGGCCCCCATGCACTTACCATAAACAAGCCCCACATTAAGTCCACATATGTATATCCTTCACTATGGGGTCCACAAATATTTTTTCAAGATGGACCCCACATACATTTCAACATATGCATAATGCATTTATGTTGGCCCCACACACAATTCCAGCTATGCACACCGTTCATTATGGAGATCATAAATATTTTTTCAATGTGGGCCCCACATACATTTCAACATATGCATGATGCACTAATATGGGCCCTACATGCAATTCCAACTATGTACACCCTTCATAATGGAGTCCATAAATATTTTTTCAATGTGGGCCCCATGTACATTTCAACATATGCATAATGCATTAATGTGGGCCCCACATGTAAGTCCACTTATGCATATCATTCATTTTGAAGCCTATACATATTTTTTAAGGTGGGCCTCATATACATGTGTACATATGCATAATGCATTAATGTGGGCCCCACATGCAATTCCAACTATGTACACCTTTCATTATGGAGTTCATAAATATTTTTTTCAATGTGGGCCCCACATACAATTCAACATATGCAAAATGCATTAATGTGGGTCCCACATGCAATTCCAACTATGTACACCCTTTATTATAGAGTTCATAAATATTTTTCAATGTGGGCCCCACATACATTTCAACATATGCATAATGCATTAATGTGGGTCTCACATGCAATTTCAACTATGTACACCCTTTATTATGGAGTTCATAAATATTTTTTCAATGTGAGCCCCACATACATTTCAACATATGCATAATACATAATGTGGGCCCCATATGTATATACCATTGGTCGGGCCCACTTACACATTCAAATTTTTTGTACATGTTAATAACATAAATACAACTTTAGTATTACGCAACTACAAAGCATATCCAAAATGGAAAAACCATACACCAATTCATGATAGGGACATACTAACCATACTTCTAGTGGTATCTATCCTACCTCCAAACTAACAAAATGAAAATCAAAATTATAAAAAAAAAATGATCAAACACATCATGGCACAACAACAAACACAAGCCCCAATTGCAACAACCCGCTCTTTCTTATAATTTGCATGTTCATGAGCATTATTATGTTGTTCAAAGATGTGGATTTTTTATTCTTCCAGAGTGTAGTTATCTGCCCACATGAAGTCATATTCATGTGGCTGGAAGAAAAAAATGTTAATAATTTTCAATTTATATTAAACACAAATATTGATCAATATGGTTTTTGGGTATTGGACTTATACCTCTCCAGTTGGACATTTATAAAATCATCTTCCGTAATTTTTTTCGATTTTTGCCATCCACAATTTTATACATCCACGCCCACATGGACACATCGGTCCCCTTCGATTTGTTGCTATGACTAAATAACAAAACAATTGAACATCACATCACAATAAAGTTGTATATATCCTAACAAATGAATTGTGAAATTTCCAACAAGCACATGAATGAACACCATCTTGAAAGAAACCATTCCAAAACACATCTTGGATTCTCGATAATCGAATGAAATTATGTAACACACAACAAGCAAATACAATTCTGATTTGCTTGTGAAGTGAGTATGGAAGCATCAACTTTAGTATTGGGAATTTTGCCTTAAGAGCATCGAAGCAACGCTCTATGACATTCCTCAATGAAGAATGAACATAATTATTCTTCGGCATTCTTTGGTCGACCACCTCTTCCTTGAAAGTCCCTTAAATGGTATCTCTCTGATCCATATAGAGACAGAGATCCAAGCATATTTGTATAATCCGAGTCAATTACGTAATATTTTCCTATATGGTAGCACAAATGTAGTTAATGTATTGAATAAAAAACTCCGATGGGTTATTTGATAGTTTTGCTAACCTTCTGGTGGTAGCGGGAACATATTATCGGGGTTTTGAACTGTCTCCAAAAAAACTCTTGAATCATGTGCAGCACCCTCCTATCCTGCCTCAACAAAAGTGAAGAGCATATTAAACGAACATGCACACATCACATTCTGGGTGATTGTTGATTTTCTTCCACTAAATAGAACTTGATCAACAAATGGAACACAAGCATGAACATGTGTTTCATCTATTGCACTTGCACAATTCTGCAGATGAAAAAAATAATCTAGTTTGGTGATAGGCTTTTTATTAAAGAATAAAGAAATGAAAAATTATCTCACATATAGTATGAGATACCTCGAACCATGGATAATATTTTGGATTGTTGAGTATCTCAGGTGGTACAATAGTTAGATCATCAGATCGTACAATTTCCTTGCCAAATTCACAAGTTGCTTTCAATGCGGAATTAAAGTGTCGTGAAATGGTTTTCCCAAAGTGTTGAAAGTGGTATGCAGTATCTTTATTTGCTTTGTTGTGTCCTATAATCTTTAAAAGAATTCCAACCTGCTCATCAGCTGATACATATCTACTATCTTTCACTAACCCTCTTTGTCTCAATGCACTTACTAGGCTAACAAATGCTTTTATGGTCATTCCAAACATTTCCAAACACTTATTACCTTCATTGCATATAACATTTTTCAACAACTCTGACCCGATCAAAATGTCATTGTGGTAAGGTGTCTTGGAGAGATACATTTCTTCCTTCTCAAGTTCCTTCACAATGAGGACATTTGTCACCATTCGCTGCTCTTCATCATCTACAAAAACGGCCAAAATTGCTTGCAACACTACCCTCTTGGTCGAACTATCAACCATTGTAAATCTGACACAACAATTACATATACACATAAAGCTTTATATTTAATTAATTGCAAACCTGCACTTCATAAATTAAGGACCAAATGTGCTACCCTATTCATTAAACCATCCAAACAATAATCAATAAGCAATCCACAAAACCATATAATACCATATGAATTGTATCTACTGAAACCATTATTCAATCCTACACCTGTGAAGTAGTTTAAGAAGTTATAACAATTATAAACAATTGTTCACCTAAAACATTAAAAGAAAGGGTTCATAGATGAGAACATAACATTCACGAATCTAACAATTAAAGACACCAAACACCCAATTCTTCCTAAGAATAACATGCATGTTTATGAACCACTCTCTTGCATCTGGCTTCTCAAACACTTAATAAAGTTTTAGGTAGTCATTATGATTCATCCCTTCAATAGAATTCAACTCTGCTAAAACATTGCTCATAGAGACATGATTCTCCGGCTTTTTATTCAGTCCCTTAAATGCTTCCACCAACTTCTCAAATCTCTTATCTACTGACACATTTTGTTCTGAAATTGCAACAAAAAATTCAGATGGCTTCTTCCTACAAGCATTTTGCTTTATGGTTGTAGTAGAAATTTGATCACCATCAATATTGGCTGAATCAACAATGCCAAGTGATGGTTGTTGAACTTCTTCAAGGTGTGGATCATTGGGGGGCATGCCCGTCCTCCTAGGGTGGAGATTCTATTCCATGTGCCAGAGATGCAAAGAACCTTCCTGTAGGTGTGGTACCCCCAAATATAATTTCAAGGTTGTTATACTCTGGACAACCCATATTACGAAAACTTTTTGCCTTGAGATTAACCTAAAAAGATAAGGGGACACCAATCAATATATACATTTACATACATATAAAGTCCCAAACAAATATGATCTCTAAATAACTTCAAAGTTCAGAAAATACCAATAAATAATTCTCCCATGTCTCTGGGGAGGCTACAACCATATGCTTCTCCTTGTCCCAACCAAATCCCGTTTGTTCGAATCTTAATTTCCTAAACTCCTTATACCTACTTTTTAGATCTTGTATTTTGTTACTGAAGGATTTAGTGTTGAACTTCAACCCAACTTGTGCAAAAAAACTTTGTTGAACCTCCTTCCAACCACTTGGTTTCAGACACCCAGAAACCATTCCCCCACTCTACTTGAAGTACTAGTAAATCTATGAAAATATTTTCTTGCGCAAGAGTCCAATTTGCATTAATAATGGGTCCATCGTCAAATGATGTGGTATTGACTACACTATTTGCCATCTATATAATAATCAGATCATTAGTTACTATCAAAGTGCTAGAATCATTTTAAATTTTGTGTTAAATAAGCAAATAATACAAGTATGGAATTACTTGCAGTGATAGGAGTGACCTGTGGTAAATGAACCCAAAAAATATGCAAATGGTCGTAATACAAAGCTGCACAAAAAAAGAAAACAAGAGTTTGATAGCTTCAGCAAACTTGCTGGTACAACCCCCAAGCAACCAAGTTCACCAACTAAAGATACATTAATAAAAAAGCAGAAATTGAAACCCATTTACAACCTTTAATTTTTTTTTTCTGCAAAGCAAATAAAAACTATTCTTATTTTTTTTCTGTAAAGTAGAAATTGAGAAACATGAAGTTCATTGGAACACTCCTTTAATTAGCTTCAGGTTTTTTTTTTCTGCAATGCAAATAAATAAAATAAAGCATAAACTAAAATAAAAATAAATAAGAATTTACACTGAAATCATCATTGGTGTCTACCATGTCAAGCCTCATTAAAAACTATTCTTAATTCATTTTATTGATAATACATAATATCCAAATTTGATTAATTTTGATAGATAATATTTCATTCAAATTCAAATATTATTATTAACAGGAATTGAAATCTAGATAGTTTTGATCTGGATCCAACCCATTAACAATCTTGAATAACAATGAAAGCTCTAGAGAAATGTGCAACTCGGTCTGGTTTGGGTCTGGGGCCAATTTGAATAAGTAGCATGCTTTTTAGGTCCTAATTGAATTAGATTGGATGAGTGTGTACGGGGTCGGTGTATGCATGCTTTTTACAAATACTTATGTTTCACATGTTCAAATATCAATCTTTATAGCTTGGAACGAACTAGCAATACAAATGATTTTGATGGAGCAAAATCTGTTTCACCCAACATGTTTCACTCAATCTTTATAGATTGGAACCAACTAATCAAAATCTGTTTCACCCAATGATTCTGATAGAGCAAAACCTGTTTCACCCAATGATTCTAATATTCAGTATAGCCAAAGAGTGATCAACATCTTTTCTTGGATATTAAGGGCACTAAGGGCATTGATACTTATTTTTCTCTCTTTTTTTTGTTGGAAAATAGTTATTGAATGGGTGGGATGAAAATCCAGCATAGATAACCGAGGTTAGAAAACCAGGAATGTTGAATCAAAATTTCCAACAAAAAAGTATTTGTAGGGAAGTCAATCCCTACAAAATACACATCATCATTGTTGCAAATGGAATTAGTTGAAATCAACCAAGACTGGATAGTAGTCAAAACCAAAGAAGAATATCCATTATTGTAATACAATGATAAAACAGTTCACACTCCATAGATAGCTGTGCAAAATATTCAAGAACAAGGTGAAGAAAACAACTGGATGCTACAATACAGGATACCAACATCATGTGTGATTTAATTCTCAATTAATGAAAGTAATTTCTAATGTTGATCCCCCAATTAATGAAAGTAATTTCTAATGCTGATCCCCTAACAGTTCACACTCCATAAATGGGTTGCTGGATTAATTTCCAGCATCATATGTAAAGATTTAACTCTCAAAGTAATTTCTAATGCTGATCCCCCAAGAGAATCAAGTGTGGTCAAAATTTTCACAAGCCATTTGTCACCAATAGATCATACCAACAGATTTATAAGCATTAGCTGATTCTTATCCAGCAAAAGGTTTTGCGGTAAGGTTGTATATCATGGTATCTTGCTCCCTTTTTGATCTATTGGTGTCTTCAGCAAGAAAGGAAACAACAAGAGTTTTTATCAACAAAAGGTGTCCCAAGCTTATTTTGATCAGGAAGATAGAGACCATGCTTTCTTCTTTAACAAGCACAAAAATGGGCCCTTCTCTTGAACCTTTTTCTCTTTCAAATATATAAAAGAAGTGTAACAAGAATACCAGATAAGAAGAACAGTATTTACTCCCAAACTTCAAAGAATCATAAAGTAGAAAAATGAAAAATTGCAATAAGCTTTAGCTATTGTGGGTTTGGGGTGTTAGTGTCATAACCCACGAAACCATAATGATTTCTCTTGCAGAGACATTTCCTATAGGAATGAACCACAATGTGTGAACAAATTCAATACTTAGGCTAGCAGTAATCATTGTAGAATGATCTTTCCTTATTCAAAGCTGAATAAGATTTATCTAATGTGGGTTATTGATGTCAACAAGCAAGGAGTAGATGCACAACAAGCAAAACCATAAATTTGAGGTCCAATAGTAAGTGATACCATTCTGAGGCCAACTACATTCAATCAGTTACTCATAAAAAAAAAGGAGACTTCCCAGCTTTTTTTCATAAGTCCGAAACAAGAAAGCCGAGGTTCATTGCTATTTTTCATAAGTCCGAAACTAGAAAGCCGAGGTTCACTCTTTAAACCCTTCTATAATAGGCAGCAATTGACTTCCCAGCTTTCATATATGCGAAGGCCATACATTGAAAAACCCTCATCATAAGGGGTTCCAGTCGAAGAAGGGAAATAACAGCAGCAAGAAGAGATTCCAGACAAAGGAATCGAAGCAACATGTTGTTAAGGGGTTCCAGATGAAGAAAGGAAATAACAGCAGCAAGAAGAGATTCCGAGCGAAGGGAGGGGGGGGGGGGGGGTTGTACCTGTTTGTTCGCAAGTCTTCAAACCTTCGATCGTAGCAAGTCACCTTTGATGGTATACCTGCAAAAAGGAAAGAACGGTTTGCCATGGGAAGAATAAAAAGAATAACGACACTCGAACAAGAAGAAGAAGAGAGATGTGTACGCAGGTCGACAATGGCAGAGCAAGAAGACGAAGAAGAAGAGAGATGTGTACACAGGTCGACAATGGCAGAGCAAGAACGAAGAAAAAGAAGTCGACAATGGCAGAGCTCAGGGTTAGGCTCGAACCATTTGCGAGTTTGTATCAAAGATCCCCTATTTTCTCACAAGCGTGTGCAGAGAAACACACGTTCGAAGAAGCTGGAAACTTGCAAAAGCTTCAATCGAAGCTTCCCGAAAAAAGCTCAATTTTGGGCTTCTCGTGTCTTCAATGGTCTGCGTCATTTTTGAAACATACTTACCATTTGCCAAACGGGAAAAGCCTAAAATTCAAGCTTTTGAGCTTCTAAACGGTCCGAAGCCCGCACGGAAAAACTTGCCAAAGCGGCTTTATTTAATAAATAATTAATAATAATTATTTATTTAATAAATAAAGTTTATTTGTTTTTTTTTATTTTTAGAAATAAATAATAAATAATAAATATTTAATTAATAAATAATTATTAATTATATTTTTACATAGAAGTTGTTCCAATGCATGCTTTATGGTTGGATAGGAGAGTTGGGTTTTTCCCATCCCATAAAACATTAAAACTTAAGAATTATAATTTATAAATTATAGTTAAGCATAAGATTTTTAATGAAATTATAATTAACTACAATATATTTCTTCATAAAACCTTTAAAAAATATTAATTTAATATATATACATCTCATTGAGGTCTTATATTTAGTGTTGTTGATGTATTTTTATGATTTATTAAAGTATTTATAGTATTTCTAAACGTATCTTAGTTTTTCTCCGATACGCACATGTATCCAAGATGTATCCTGATACGTCTCTTAAAATTGTCTTTCTGATACTTTGAACCTTGATTTGCACTAATGTAAATCCTGGTTTGCTTTTGCTTCAAATTTAGCTTTATCTTATATGTCTACAAGTAACAAAATGATTTAGCTTTATCTTATATGTCTACAAGTAACAAAATATGAAGTACAATGAAGTAACCGACTATTTTAAATGAAAAGGCAATGGGGGTAGGAGGAGGTATATCTATCTAGGACTAGGAGTAAGGTAGGATGAAAGATGATGTGTAAATTTCGTAGCCATCTTTAGTATACAAAATTTGCACTATCAAGAGTGCAAAAGAGATAAAAAAATGACAAATTTTGTATTAAGTAGAAATACAAATCATAACTACAAATAAACAAAAGCAAACCTAAACCAAGTACAAATTTTGCATTTGACCAAGATTTACACTACAACCAAATGCAACCAAAAGAGGTGTCGGCAACTTAGCACTAAATATGATACATACCTAAGTGTTCATTTGGTTCACGGGAATATTGGTCTAGAATCAATATCTTCCAATGGTTTGCCTGGGGAGAATGAGAATTGAAATTGGTTTTTGAATGTTTTGTGTCTCTTGTTAGAGGATTCTAACAGAGGGGGTCTATTTTCAACTGTGTCAAAAAGTTCAAGGGAAATGAGTACAATTACAAAACTTTAGGGAAGGTTTTAGCAAAGGTTAAAAACTTTAGGTGAGGTTTTAACAATTTTCCCTTAACAATGTGAAAATACACCTCATAAATATATGTAGACCTTATGACATCTTTAACCTAATTGGTTGAGATTTTAACGTAGCACCATTTTGTTATCAATAACAACGGATTTCAATAAATAGGAATAAGCTTACAAAAGAGTTAAAGTATCTTAACTCCTCAAGAAGGTGGGCAGGCACCCAAAAGGAAAAGAACAATTACAACTAAGTCCAGAAACCAGGATCCCTATTCACCCCTTGCCTAGCTAATCCATCAACAAAGGAGTTTGCATTTCTCTTTACCCAAGTACATTGAACTTCCATGTTCTTGATCAGCCATTTGAATTTTCTCTTTTCATTGTTGTAGCTCCAAAGCTTAGAGGTGTCTTCTTTTAGCCAATTCACTTCAATATCAGAATCTCCTTCTACAATCAGTTTCTTGACATTCAGGTCTTTAGCCCTTTGTACCCCTTTTAAAGCTGCTAACACCTCAGCCCTTAAAGAGTCTCCAACTCTAATTGGGCCAGAGAACCTAGCTATTACATTCCCTTTCTCATCTCTTAGCACCCCTCAAATACCTGAAGACCCTAGATTCCCCATGCTGCTACCATCAAACTTTAGTTTGATAAAACCAATAGGTGGAGGGTTCAAGGTGGGATTCGAGGTCTTTTTAATAGAGGCTAAGCTTGCAATTTCTTAACATATCATTCGTTGAATAATCTATGAACAAGTCTATTGTTTTCAACCAATGTGTTACCTTTATATGGATCACTTCTAACATAGTTTCCAACATTCTCTCCTTTTCTGAAAAAATCATTGAGTTTCTTTTTTCCCATATAGTCCAACAAACAACAACTCTCATACATTTCCACATGATCCTTGACCTTTTTGTTGAGTAGTTGAAAAAAGATGAATTAAACAAGCTTTGCACATTCATTGGGGAAATCACAAGATATTAGTAAGTGGTAACCAAACTCACAAGCAGCTTTGCAAAGAACACACCAATGAGGAGATAAACAACTATTGGGTTTTTTTCTTTGAATCAATTAACTTGTACTGACTCTTTTCAGGAAAGCTTTCCAATAGAAACTCCCAACCTTCAGAGGTATAGGTTGACACCACACTTTTTTGGCGGAGAATGGCAAGCCAATAGGAATTGTCATTGTATTAAGGATTTAAAGAAGGAGGCACAAGTAAAAGAGCCTGACAGAGACAAAGTTCAAATCCTACTATATGTTTTTATAGGCTCTAAGAAAACTCCATCAATAATGGACATGAGAGTTAAGGTATCATCCAATTCTATGTCTCTAAGAGCTCTTCTCAAACCTAAGTTCCATCCAAACCTAGAAATTGGGTTTGAGGGTACAAGGAAAGTGACAACTGGTTCATTTTTGAATGTAGAGATAGCAAAGATGGCTGAAAATTGGCATTTCAAAGGAGAATCCCCAACCCAAACATATTCCCAAAACTTAATGAGATTACCCAAGTGCAAGTTATATCTGATTCAAGGAGAAAATAAAGGTAGAATAGCTTGGATTGCTTTCCAAAGTGATGATCTTGTTGTCCTAGTCATAATCCTACAGTCTCATCCATTCTCCGCAAGCCTGTGAATATTACATATTATCTTAACCCATAGTTTTTCCTTTCCCAATGAAAATCTCCACAACCATTTCCCTAATAGAGCCAAGTTTCTCTTATATTCCCAATGCCTAGACCTCCATCTTGATTGTTCCTACACACCATCTCCCACCAAACCCTATGGTCATTTTTCTCCTCTCCTGTCTCCCAAAGGATTTTAAAATAGCAGTGAAGGTTCAAAGTATCAACACATCAGCCCGTATTGGCTGATACGTATCATGCCGGTGGCTTCCCGATATGCCCCTACAGGGATTATATCGGATCAATCATCGGTTCAGAGGGTAGTTAGGCCTTAAACCGGCCCCTTTGAATCGATTTTGAAAAAACTAAGTGAAACATAAAAAAAGCACCAGCACAATAGGCCCCTGTCGATATTTAGAACCTTACGTAGCACCATTACATATTTAAAACTTTCAAAATGCACTGTAATTGGACTACTTATTTCATCCAAACACGTACAGAATTGCCAGTCACATTAGGGTCTCAATAGATCCAGGTTATTCGGTGCTCAGTGTGAAGATGAGATTTTAAAAAAGAGAAAGAAACCAGACCCTGTTTTCTCGAAAGGATCATCTGAGGTCGGAAGTCCTATTTTTCCTTTGACAAAATGGCACTCGCCATTCGTTTAATGGCCATTTGAGGGTAACCACTAGCCACAACCAGAAGTGATGACTATTTCTGCTCGATGTACTAAACTTCTTATTAGATGGGAAGTCTCGATATGAGACATTTGGGTCACATTTCATTCCATTCCATTAATCCATTTGAATATGCATGATTATATTCGTTATACAACATAATTTACCATCTTAAAAATGGGTTCTAGGTTTCCAAGCCTTCCAGAATCATGGCAAGAATATACACTTTTGATCATTTGATTGTTAAACAAACACATTAGTGTAGCTACAGTAAACAGAACATCTGATTTCTAAAAACTACATCAAATGATCTCTACAAAGAAGCACCAATTCGTGAGCTTTGCCGGGTTGGTTACTCTTCTTCAGGCTCTTCCTCTTCTTGGAGAAGATTTTCTCTGTTATCATGGGCCCAGAAGCCACGGACATCTATAAGCATGCTTGCAACAGTCCCACCTTGTTTGCACGCAAGGAGATCAGCTAATGTTATTCTGAGTGGATCTGCTGGTTTCACCATATCCCAGATCTCATCTCGTACGTCTTCAATACAAAGCTCGTAGTTCCCCCCTTCAATCCATTTTTGGTGTACATCCCTTCATGCAGCAGAAGACAACAATATATATTTTTACAACAGTAATGACCTTTAGTTTATCAACCAGTAAAAGCAGTTTTTCCCTAGAAAGTTTTCCAGACTCTTATTAATTGGTAATGTTTGAAACTATTTCGATATTCAATTTCTGACTAAACTGTATCCAGAGTGCAAATGTTCAGTAAGTTGAGACTTGCAGACTTTGCTTCAGAACTACAAGTTGGAATTTACAGAGGTTTTTATAGGAAGATTGAATCAGGCACCAACTTAGCTTCGGGATGGTCCCCTTCTTTTCTTCCATGTTAAAATAAAATTACCCCCCACCCCCAACACACGCACAAAATTAAAAGGAAAAAAATCAGGAACCAAATAGAAAGCATAAATTATTTATCATTGCCAAATATCAAGATATTTGGTCAACAATGATAGAAATAAAGCCATGCAATGAGTAACCTGAAAAGCGTATGTATATCAGCCGTTGTAAGGTATCCTCTTCCATGGAGATCAAGGCACCGAAACAAATATGACAATCCTTCTGGTGTATCTTTATTTTCTAGGGCCAAAACAAAGTCAAGGAAGCTTTCAAAATCCATCTCCCTAGCATTGCCTCCACCACTTTTGCCACGTCGAACATGCTCATCAAAAGCTGTTAAGGATAAAAATGAGTACAAACAAGGCCATATTACAATCCAAGAAGTAAATGCAATTCATGTTGTTGAGCAAAATACCAATGAATGCCAACAGAATGATGTTAAGATAAAGATTAAACTCAATAAAAAGATAAATTGATCTATTTGACTAAAAAGGACCAATTGGGCAAAGCTGAATAAAACTTGTCAAAATTAATTCCCATTCTTACCCCTTTCAACGAATATTTCTGTTAGTGTGCCATCCGCATATTCTCGAAGCTCCTGCTTGCTCAATGTCCCATTCATATCTTTATCAAGAGCAAGAAACATGTCTGGAGAAAGAACAGTTGTTACAAGTTACAAAGGAAAAAAATGATGTTGGTCAACAGTTTCCCATTAAAACCTAAAAGAAATATATGAACCAAATGTAATCAGGTTTTGCATGAAGCACACACAATGCTACAGTGCTGTATGACTACATGAACTGTATTTTAGACACGAGATAACACCTATGAAAGTGTTGATAGAACTGTGACAAGTAGAACCAATTGCAAACTTTGCAGCTTTGAGATAAGGATAACAAGCACTAAGGCATGCAGACCCCCTCGCACATTGAGAGGGTCAAAAGCCCAAGTTAGTTCCAAAAATAGTTTAGTAGAGAGCATTATACAGATTCATCCACAATGCAATAAAATCAATTTTGGTAATACATTAATATTTATATCAGAAGCCCCTCCCCTTTTGCCTATCCATTAAAATCCACATATAGGATTGACCTCCCTCATTCTTCCTTTCATACAAGTCAGATTTTTCCGGTAGACTCAACCCTAAGCCAAAACCCCCCACCACTATACCTTTTTCTCTTACAAACAGTTCTTAGAAGCTTACGTTTCATTCTTGCACAATCAGATCTGTTCTGGGACTTGAGCTTTCTTCATGACCCAAGAGGTTAACAAATCCCCAATGATTTCTTTTCTTCTTTTTTTCCCTTTCTATAGTTCTTGAGATTTTCTTCCCTTCTTTTATCAATAACAGAAGCATTTTATGTCCCTATCCCTATTAGACCTTCTATATTCCATGCCCTTATCCCCTGAACCAGATCTGTTCTGGGACTTGGGCTTTCTTCATGGCCAAACAAATTTACTGGTCCCTGACATCTTGTACCTATTACACTTTCTAAATTTCATGTCCTTATCCTCTGAATAGTCAGATCGTACGCAGATGCAGAACACACTTGAGAGTGGCCACACACAGCTCCTGCAAGACTATGGTTGGCATCACAAAGGGATACCTAAATACCACATGCAGGATACAGCTGAACCAACCAGCATTAAAAGATTTTTTTTTTTATGATTGATCCCTCTAAACAATTGTGGTCTATTGAGACCTTGTTTAGCCAATGCATCTGCCATGCTGTTAGATGATCTCTGAACCCAGTTTAAACTAGCTCTTACCTCCCTAGTTATTTGATTCCTCTCAATATATGTCTTTACTGCCAGGGCCCCACATGTTATTTGATTCCTCTCGATATATGTCTTTACCCCGTAATGACCTTTTAGCCACCCCGTAATGACTATGTTCAGGTGCTTTAGGGCATGATAATGCATTGGAGTACAGCTAACTACTCTGCGCTAGTCTAATTATCATGCCCTAAAGCACCTGAACATAGTAATGTTGTCATGCCATCATGATGTCTAAATATTGTCCCCTAATACTTGACAGCCCTGGATTTCCCATGTGTTGGTGTGAAAATTTTAATAAATTCTCATGCAACATAATTCACTCAATCAAGTGATTGAGTTTTTATTATTTTGGGTAAAGCCCATTCAAGGAATCATACGAATTGTTCCCCTTAATTACAACTCCACAAGAAAGTAGAGAACACCTTTTGATTCTGACTTGGAGAAATAAATGCAAAAAACAAAAGAGAGGAGCAATAGAGTACTTTAAAAGAAACTTTCACTTACAATTCTTTTACATCAAGTGTACAAGAACGAGAAGAAAACAAAACTCCACAACAATAAATTTCTCTCTTTTTTTTTTTATACAAAGAAGATTTCCTTCTCACTCCTTTCTTCACAATAAGTCAATCAAATGAAATTATGATTGTAGACAGTCTTAACCCTTTGGATTTTTGCAAACAAGAAGGGAACCGTAGTCAATCAAATTGCATATTTGATTGTAGACGATTTTATTCCTCTGTTCTTCATTTTCATTTGAAGAGAACCATAACCAATCTTTGAGAATTAAACTGTAGATGGTTTAATCCCAAGCTTTGTCTTGGAAGAGGGACCATAGTCAACCAAGTACAGGTACCTGGTCGTACATGGTTTATTTCCCTCTATTTCCTTTCTCAGAACTGAAAATAAAAGAGAGAGAGAAAGAATGATACATAACAGAAGACATATATAGGAAGTATTCCTTTTTTTTATCAATAACACTTTCATTAATTCATCAATAGAAGATTTACAAAAGGAAGACAAACACACTTATCTTCCAAGAGCAACAAAGAACCTCAAGAAAAGGAAAAAAGAAAGAGAAAAGAAAGAAAACACACTAAAGTTACAGCTTGGCCCAAAAAAGTGAATCCCTTTCTGCCCCTTGTTTAGCTAAACCGTCAGCTACATATATAGGAAGTATTCTCGTAGAGGACTTTCCTTTTCCTACCTGTATTAGTGAAGGATACATAGCAGAAGACATATATAGGAAGTATTCTCGTAAAGGACTTTCCTTTTCCTACCTGTATTAGTGAGATTTCTTTTCCTTCCCTGCCTTCCCTTGAGCACCTCTCTTAATCTCTTGTGACAATTTTCTCCAAATAATCCCCCCTAGCTTCCTCTTAAGGAGCTTAAATAGGGAGTGAGGTTGTTATGTAACTACATCCTCCTCCTAGATGAGAGGTGCTTGTTTAGCTTAAATAGGGAGAGAAGTCTCATACGGGATACTTTTTTACTAACCCACTTATTTGGGTTATTAAATTATTAAATATTATTTCGGTTAAAAAAATGCCTTCAACAATGCCCCCTTGAGCACTGCGGGCCCAAAATCCAAGAATATGGGTATCCAAGGCTCAAATAAACAAATATAATCAAAATTTATGAAAGTTCTATTATTAAAAAAGAATTGAGCCAAAATTGGAAGTCCTAGTATGATCAGGACTCTTACAATATATTTCGTTAGACAAAATCTGATATAATCTAACTATTTGATTGATTTGATGAGGCTTTGTGGTTACTCATCTTGGTAAATTGAGAAGTCCTAGTGCAACTAGGACTCTCAATTTCAATATGCTTGATGTTATTAATTGTATGTTTTTTTTTATTGGAAACGGTAACTTCATTAAATAACTTTCCATATTTAAGTACAGCTGTCAACCATTTAAGTAGGTGTTGAGCCCCTAGTCATCTTTCTTACAAAACTGCCCAGAACATACTCTCCCTCACAGTCCCTTGCTTAGCCAACGTGTCAGCTAAACCATTAGCTGATCTCCTTGTCCATTTGAAGCATGCACCGATCTCCCTTGTTATATTGTGGATTTCCCTTATGGGCTGTCTATAAATCCAAGCTCCCAACTTACCAGATTGCAGCCACTCAATCAACAATTTAGAGTCTCCCTCAATCTCAATTTGGTGTAACCCCAACTGTTTTGCATATCTTACACCTTGAAGCAAAGCCATCACCTCTGCCACCAATGAGTCCCCAACTCCTATTGGTCCTGAAAACAAAGCCACAATTCTGCCATTTTCATCTCTAAAAACTACTCCTATACCTGAAGGGCCCGGGTTACCTCTTGAACTCCCATCAAAGTTCAATTTCACTCTTTGCTGTGTTGGTAGGGACTACAATTCCTGCACAATAGGTTTCATGGAAGTTGTAGAAGCCACCACTTCCCAATTCCTGTAAATGACTTCAGCTGAGAAGTCTTTAAATAAATCCAAAGTTTTCAACCAATGAATAGTCATAATAATTATCCTTTCTACAATTGCCTCCTTGGATTTCTCCACGCCTTTAAAGATTCAATTAATTGTATGATTTGATTTGAGTATTTGAGGGTCGGGCTGGGTTTTGCCATTTATCAATAGAAAATATCCAAGCCCAAGCCCAGCCCTTATATAAAGCCAAAGCCTGGGCTTTCCTAAAGAGATTATGTCAAATTGACCTAATTGAAGACTATCTAGGTCTTAGACTGATATGTTCTCAATTTTCAATTTAAAATTTGACCTCATAAAGGTGGAAGGATTTAAAATGTTGCTTTGATCTCATAAAGAGATCATATCAAAATGTTTGAAGATTTGATTGATCTCATAACAAAATCTGTTTTAAAAACAGACATTTATTTGAAAATCATTTTGATATCACAATGAAATTAGGTCGAATTGACCTCCTTGATGATAACTTACAAACAAATGTTTTGATAAATTTGGACCTCATAAAGAAAGCATAATAGATATCAATCTTTATAAGGTTTAACTACTTGATGATGGTTCTAAATGACCATCTTCAACTCTAAAGATTTAAGAGATTCATAAGGAGATTAATTTCAGATTTAAGGAAAATTGTTTGATTTGATCTCTCCCCCTTTTTTTAGATGGATACCCTTCAACCAAATGTTTCTAACGAAACAGATTCTAATCATCAGCCTCAATGAGTTCCAGGTATTTATGAGAAAGCCACAAATGACAAAGGGAATGAAGGAAGTGTTGGCCCTAATTTCCTTAGGTCAATATCTGTTGGTAATCTTGTAGCTCCTTTAGAGAACCTATTTCTTGTTTGGATACCTCATAAGGAAAAGCAACTTTCCACTTGGACTCCTAAAGAGCATACTTCCTTTGGTACTTTATTGACTACCAAGAAAAAACCCGGAACAATAGAAATATCCACTATCATTAGTGGCACTTTAAATATGCTGCTATTGGAAAAGGTTGACCCTTAATGCTATAAATAGGATAAATTAGGATGAGGATAATGGCCCTACTTTGCATGGTGTGCTGACGCAAGGTATGAGATGGGGTGACTTTCAATTTTTTGGTTGTAACTCTTATTTGCCATTGTTACATGAATGGACTGAAGTTATTTTGGACAAACATAAAGAAGTTCTAAAACACGCGGAAATATATGGAGCCATTGGTGTTTCTAGATACACCTATAATCGTTCTCCTGAAATTTGGTGTGCTTTTTTTGAATTATGGTGTCCTGCAAATAACACCCTACATACTCCCTTTGGAGAATTGGGGATTTTATTTTGGGATATGAAAATGATATGGTTTACCGATCCTAGGTCTTCCTCATGAAGAATACCTTCCATGTAATAATGAATTGAGAAAATATCTTATTGTGGTTGAGCTCTTACAACTTTACTCTCAACTTTGTGAACTTTACGGATTAGAGGTCATTTCTTATTCACTAGGGATAGAACACTTTTATAAAGGTGACATGGTTTATGGAATTGTGAGTGAACCCAAGAAAAAACAGGGAGGAAAAGTGTTGGATAGAAGAGTGTTGGACGTAAAAAGTACAAATCTTCTAACAAACAACTTTTGCAATACGATTCTCAAGAGATGGTATGTTAGTAGCCTACATATCTTTGTGGCTAAGTCATTTTGTGTTTCCTCATAGAAGAGGCATTGTTTAGCTAGAGGCATTTTATATGGCTTCTGGTTCTAAAGTTGTCACTTCTCTTGTAGCACCGGGCTACATTTATTATGCCTTGAGATTGATGGCTATGTGCCCAGCTGACCAGGAAATGCTAAAGTTCATATTCCTACGCATTATGTGATTGCATTGTTAGGAGAATATTTTCCAAATCTCACTAGGAGGCGTCCTAGTAGGGAGTATCTCCGTTCTTACCCTCACATGTGTCGTTATAGTAGCATGGGTTGTTGGATCTTTAATGCTTGGGCTTCAAGAATGTTTTCTCAGTGTGCGAAAAATTTCTGTTTTTTCTCTTTCAATAATGGGTTGGAGTGAGATATAGAGTATGTAGATACTCGTGAGATAAAACCAAGAGAACTTGAGTTTTTGATGTGTATACATTCTCGTATACTTCCGGTACGGGTGAGTAACGAAATTGCTTTAGAGCCATATTATCTCAACAAGTTTGCTCAGTTTTAGGATTTGACATGAGTGTCCCTTGTAATAGGCTATCTTTCAACATTGTGGATCGGTCAGGTCACACTCTTGTTCACTTGGGACAGACTTGGATGCATTTTCTATCTCGAAGCTCAGGGGCTTTTTTTTAATCCCACAAAAGAACCGTTCTATGTGTAGAAATACTCAAGGTATTTTGACGATTCAATGAAACAATGTTACATCGTGGAGGTGGTACACACAGAACGTATTTTTCTTGGGTTCACTTACAACTCCATAAACCATGTCACCTCTATAAAAGTGTTATATCCATAGTGAATAAGTAAAGCTGTAAGAGTTCAACCACAATAGGATATTTTCTCAATTCATCATTACATGGAAGGTATTCTTCATAAGGAAGACCTAGAATTGGTAAACCACATCATTTTCATATCCCAAAGTAAAATCCCCAATTCTCCAAAGGTAATATGCAGGGTGTTAGTTGCAAGACACCATAATTCACAAAAAGCACACCAAATTTCAGGAGAACGATTATAGGTGTATTTAGAAATACCAATGGCTCCATATATTTCCGTGTGTTTTAGAACTTCTTTATGTTTGTCCAAAATAACTTAGGTCAATTCATGTAACAATGACAAAAAAGAGAACCAAAAAATTGAAAGTCACCCCATCTCATACCTTGCGTCAACATACCATGCAAAGTAGGGTCGTTACCCTCATCCCAATTCACCCTATTTATAGCATTAAGACTAGGGTTAACCTTTTCCAGTAGCAACATATCTAAAGTGCCACTAATGATAGTGGATATTTCTACTGTACCAAATTTTTCCACGGTAGTCTTTAAAGTACCAGAGGAAGTATGCTCTTTAGGAGTCCAAGTGGAAAGTTGCTTTTCCTTGGGAGGTATCCAAATAAGAAATAGGTTCTCTTAAGGAGCTACAAGATTACCAGCAAATATTGACCTAAGGAAATTAGGTCCAACACTTCATTCATTCCCTTCGTCATTTAGGGCTTTCTCATAAAGAGCGGGAACTCGTTGAGTCTGATCATTAGCATCTCTATCGTCAAAAACATTTTGTTGAAAGGTATCCATCTAAAAAAGGGGGAGAGATCAAATCAAACAATTTTCCTTAAATTTGAAATTAATCTCTTTATGAATCTATTAAATCTTCAGATTTGAAGATGGTCATTTAGAACAATCATCAAGTAGCTAAACCTTATACAGATTGATATCTATTGTGCTTTCTTTATGAGGTCGAAATCATTCTCATTGTCAATAATAAAAGTTCAAATCTGAAATTGATCTCTTTAAGAGATTTTTTGATGAATAATAATAAGTTTATTGATTCAGAAGCAACTTTAGAGTGAGTTCATACATCATCCCAACGAGAGGCACGAAATAATTCTTCCCTATTTACCCCTTGCTTAGCTAACACATCTGACAAAGTATTTGTTGATCTCCCTATCCATTGTACAGTGACCAACATATTCCTTGTCAACCAACTAGATTTCTTCATTTCATTCTTGTATCGCCACATAGCCTCTTCAGAATATTTTAACCAACCCACCACCACTTTGGAATCCCCCTCGATTATTAGGTGTTGTACCCCCAGCTGGTTTGCAAATTGCACCCCTTGTACAGCAGCTAAGAGTTCTGCCCTGATGGAGTTCCCAATTCCCAAGGGACCTGAGTAGAGCAACAAAATCTCTCCCTTCTCATTTCTCAAAGCCCCCCACTCCGGATAATCCTGGATTACCCATGCTGCTTCCATCAAAGTTCAACTTTATTGAGCCTTCGGGTTGAGGAGACCAGCTTGTAATTGATTTGTCCTTTAAAGATGAGCACCTTGCTAGATCGGATTGAACCAAATCCAGTCCAATTGACACCCCTAGAGGAAATAAATGAAGCTTTCTCTTGATAGCAATAAAAAAATTAAAAAAATATATAATACTAAACATGCTTTACTGTTTTTTTCTCCTCAAAAGAAGAGAAAAGATCTCTCTTTATTCGTCCACCACTTTAGAAAACAAAGAAAACTTTCTTTGTTTAATCATAGATTGTGAAGAGAAGACAAAAAAAATCTCTTGTTGAATATTGTCAACAGCTCCTTGACTTGAATATTAAAGAAGAGGTCTGTCTTTCTCTCTTGAACCATGTAGAGCTTGTGTAGTAAAAAATAGATGCCGGAATACAAGCCCATGCCTTTTTATAACCAAAAGCAGTTTTACAATCTTAATGTGATTAGGATTGTTCATTATAATTAACAACAAAGGTTAGGGCGTGCAGCCCACTTAATAGCTTTATAACAACTCATTTGTGGGCCTATTTTAAGTTTAAATAAGAATTTTTAAAATAACCCACTTATAATTTTTAGTTTGGCCCAACTGCACAGCCTTATGTGGCCCATTTAGTGGCTTCACAATAGGCCATACGTGGATCTTATAATAACTCGTGATAAAGCCCATTTAGGTACATTAAGTTTAAGCCCAAGCCTCCTGTAATACATTAAGAGGATGAGACCATTTCTAAAAGGGGGTTAAATGCAAAGAAAGTAAAAAACCTAAGCCCTCTTAAATACATTAAAAAGTTGGAATCACTTCTAAAAGGGAGTTAAATAAAAAGAAAAAATGTAATCCAAACTCTCTTAAACATATAAAAAGAAAATATAAGCCCAAAACCTTAATAAGCTTTCAAATTCTGCCCTTATACTATTTCCAATTCAAATTGACCATTAATACCCTTAAAGGCCCACCTGATGTTTAATTAAAATTATACATCAAATAAAACAAAGTAAAAAATAAAAATAAAAAAGGGAGTAAATCACATCCATCTATGGATGCTATATAAAAAGAAAAAAAGAGAGACAGACCGGAGGCACAATGGGGTCTTCGTAACTTAAGGTTTCCGATATAAGAATCCTATTCAGATTAAGACTCTTTTGTTCTAAGCAAAAAAAAAATAAAAACTAACTACATAATTATTTCAAAAAAAAAATCCTACTAAAGCTAGGATTCCTCCACAAATCCTACTTAAATCAGGACTCTTATTTTATGAACCTAAAAATAATCATCTTGGTCAAAAACAGCTCAAGATCAAGATTTAAGGATGTATCAAAGATAATTTGATAAAATCGAGGAGTCCTACTTCAACCAGGAATCTTCCAACTGTGAAAATCTGTGATTAACCCTCAAATACTCAAATCAAATCATACAATTAATAACATCAAGCATATTGAAATCGAGAGTCCTAGTTGCACTAGGACCTCTCAATTTACTAAGATGAGTAACCATAAAGCCTCATCAAATTGATCAAATAGTTAGATTATATCAGATTTCGTCTAACGAAAGATATTGCAAGAGTCCTGATCATACTAGGACTCTTCCAAGTTTGGCTCAAGGGGGCACTGTTTAAGGACAGGTTCCCCTCATCTAGGAGGAAGTAGTTACATAACTACCTCATACACTATTTAAGTTCCTTAAGGGGAAGCTAGGGGGGACTCTTCGGAGAAAATTGTCACAAGAAATTCTTAAGAAAAGCAAAGATAAGGAGAGAAGAAAAGAGAAGTGCTCAAGGGAAGGAAAGGAAGGAAAAGAAGTCTCACTAATACAGGTAGGAAAAGGAAAGTCCTCTCCGAGAATATTTCATATATATGTCTTCGGCTATGTATCCTTCTTTCTCTCTTATTTTCAGTTTTGAGAGAGGAAATAGAGGGAAATAAACCATGTACGACCAGGTACCTCTACTTGGTTGACTATGGTTCCTCTTCCAAGACAAAGCTTGGGATTAAACCATCTACAGTTTAAATCTCAAAGATTGATTATGGTTCCCTTCAAACGAAAATGAAGAATAGGGGAATAAAATCGCCTACAATCAAATATGCAATTTGATTGGCTACGGTTCCCTTCTTGTTTGCAAAATCCAAAGGGTTAAGGCTGTCTACAATCACAATTTCATTTGATTGACTTATTGTTAAGAAAGGAGTGAGAAGGAAATCTTCTTAGTATCAAAAAAAAGAGAGAAATTTATTGTTGTAAAGTTTAGTTTTCTTCTCATTCTTGTACACTTGATGTAAAAGAATTGTAAGTGAAATTTTCTTTTAAAGTACTCTATTGTTCCTCTCTTTTGTTCTGTGCATTCATTTCTCCAAGTCAGAATCAAAAGGTGTTCTCTACTTTCTTGTGGAGATGTAATTAAGGGGAACAATCCGTATGATTCCCTGAATAGGCTTTACCCAAAATAATAAAAACTCAATCACTTGATTGAGTGAATTATATTGATGAGAATTTATTAAAATTTTCACACTAGCAAGTGACAAGCGGATCGACCAAGAGGTAAGCACCCCTGTCCGTATGATTCCCTGAATAGGCTTTACCCAAAATAATAAAAACTCAATCACTTGATTGAGTGAATTATATTGCATGAGAATTTATTAAAATTTTCACACCAGCAAGTGACAAGCGGATCGACCAAGAGGTAAGCACCCCTGTCTCGTATGTTGGTCGATGGTCTGAACACAGGTCGAAGGAGGGACAGCGAAAGAAGCTTGGGGAAGAGGTAGAGTCTCCCGGCGGTCCCAAAAAAGGCCATTTGGGGAGTTAGGAGGGAATGAGAGAAAAGAAAAGGTAGAGCACAAAAAAAGAGAATTCTTGATTCTTCTCAAGGAGTGGAAGGAGTGGGAGAAAGGGCGGTAGGACGAGATGTTTGTTTGGAGGGGAAGAGAAGGAAAAACAGGAAGAGGGGGAGGTCAGAGGGGGGGATAGTCCTTGGATTTGTTTTTCAGGAGTGGGGAAGAATTTGCATGGAAGGGCTTCAAACATATTGAGAAAATTAGGAGGGAAGAAAAGAATAGAGAAAAAGAAAAGCGTGGTAAGGACAAGGAGTGGGACGGAGAGGGGGAAGAGGAGGAAGTGGGTGAGGACTAAAGGTGAGTTTTTCTTTTTATCTTTCGTTGTCTAGGAGGAATAGCAAACTGTGGGTAGTCAGCTGGAACATAAGGGGTCTGAGAGATAGGCAAAGAAGGATGACAGTGAAAAATTTAATAAGGAAAAATAGCCCCTTTATTGTGCTGCTCAGGAGACGAAACTGGAATTTTTTAGTCTGGGCCTGAAAGAGGAAACTTGGGGAATGAACAGTGTTGGGGATAATTTTTGGAATTTCTTGAGTTACAGACTTTTAAGCTCGACCAGTTCTGTATTTCTAGTTTTTCTGGTGTAGTGTAATCAACATGTTTAACCTCTAATCATTCTATCTGCCAAGGAGTTAAAAGTGTGCAACATTTTAACCCAATGGACCACCTTTACTGTGATGTTCTTAATAAATGCCTCTTTGGAATGAGTTAATTCCTTGAAAAATCATGCAATCCCTTCCTCCCAAACAGACCACAAATTGCAGCCTTTATACATCTCTAAAAAAATCCCCCCCCCCCTTTTATTGGTGGGAGAAGAAAGAGTCCTGAAACAAGCTGCTCCCATCTGCTGGAGGAACCCACCTATATCCAGAGGGCAAAAAAATGCTCCTAAATGCAACATGCAAGACACAAGGACAGGGCATTAGTAAATATTGCATAGTTTCACTATTTGTTTTACATATAACAAGCAAATGTGGGGAGAAGCACCGGTTAGGCCTCCTCCGTTGAAGGACCTCACAAATGTAAATCTCAAAAAAAAAAAAACTCCCAACAGGAGGTGCTAATCTTGGGTGGGATCGGTATGCTGGAAAGACCCTAGGGGAGGGAAGGAAGAAAAGGCATGGAAAAATGATGCACAAGGACTCTGATTACTAAAGAATCCAAATTATCATTTTATTAAATGATTCAACCCAAAGATATTGCACCAGGCACAAATGGACCATTGTTTTACATCCCATTCTTTCTCGGCAATCAAATAGACCATTATGGGACCAATAAAGAAAGTGGCATTAAGACTGACCTTTAAAACTGCTATAGTTATATGCACAGGCAGTGTAGAATGTAAGCATTTATCATATTGAATTGTAAATACACATAAGCACACACCACATATTCGTTGGGCAGATGTCAACGAGAACCAGTTTTCAGCTTGTTCAGTATCTGTCACTTCGTCCTCACTTTCCTAATGCATATAAAGGATATGAACAAATGTCAGTCCAAATTAAAATGGTTATTTAGTTAATAGCAAATACATATCTGATAGAGTGCACAACCTATTGGGTTAGAAATAAGAATTTTCTATCAAAAGCATAAACTAAGTACGAAGTTGTTAAAAATGTTCAATGAACAGGTAGATATAGAATATGAAATTGAAGCAAAAACTGAAGAAACTTTCCCTAGTTTTGTTAATTTTAAGTTGTGTATAGTGATATGCCCTTGAAATAATACAAAAAAAATAAGAAATAAATTGAAAACCTTAGCATATAATGGAGGATGTTTGTTCTAGTATTTAAGAGTTAAAAATAGAACAATAAAAGCAAAACAGTTATAATAGCTGGCTATGTTCTGTTACAAATAAGCCAGCTATTATTAAATTTCAATTATCAAAAAAAAATTATAGCTGGCTATGTTAAGAGCAAGTGTACATTTACTAATTAATTCAGTATTTGAGTGCAAGCATTTACATCTAAACCAAACATAAGCTTTGAAAGGTACTTTGATTTACAGAAATGCTAGTTCATCCATAAGCCATTAATACCATCATCAAACATTGACACTGGTGTAAATGCATGGGAGGGCAAATGGATAAGTGTGCATTCTGGATCATTTCTGCTTCAGGTTTGGCTTTGTTATGTTTGCTTCTGAAGAGTAAAATGGGAATAAAATGAGAAGAATGAAGGCAGGAGGAAGGCTGTTTCTTGGAAGGAGTAAAATACGAAGCAAAATGATGTGGTCAGCAATTTGTGAGTGATAAGGAAAATGCTATGGTCCTTACTTTATATGAGAAGAATGAAGGCAGGAGGAAGGCCGTTTCTTTGGAAGGAGTAAAATACAAAGCAAAATGATGTGGTCAGCAACTTGTTTGAGTGTAAGGAGGAAGGCAGTGCAAATTTTGCATCAGTTTTTGATATGTAAAATTTCACTCCTAATGAGTGCAAATTTAGCATCAAGAAGAGTGAAAATCATAGTTACAAACAAAAACATGCAATCTGAACCAGATGCAAGCAAACAAACAAACAGACACCAAGCAATCACAAATATGAAAATGCTACTAACTTTTACTATTTTGTATAGAATCTTTTGACTTAATTCATACTACAAACTCCATTTATATAAAAAAGAATTAATTCATACTACAAGCTCCATTTATCTTTAATATATCCATACAAATCTACAATTATTATAATTTCTATTATTTGTATAAAATAACAAACTAACTTGAACTATACTGAAAAACTATTATGTCTTGATGGGAACAATAGATCAACCATATCCTATATCATATCATAAACATCTGCATAATATCACTATTCTGCTATAATATCTGTGACTATCGACTATCATCCGTAGTTTTATAAATTGAAATTTCTTAAAATATGATATGCTCTTGAGAAAATTATAATGAATTTCAGAGCATGTAGATGAGCCATAGATACACCCAAAAAAGTCTTAAATGAATTCCACAAAATTGCCATATCATCAGTTTGTGGGTACCCATATCTTGACGGTATGATGTACAAAGATCATGAGTCGCCACTGTCCGGGTCATAACCAAGAGAGTTTTCTAAGCAAGAAACCAACATAAAAGGCTCAAGGCTCATAACTATCTGATCTATGGAGCGCATTTTCTGGAAATGTTTTGGATGCTAATAAAATTTCCCCACCATCCAATAGAACATATGAAAGCATATAATTGCGATCAGGTGATCACACTATTGGCAAAGAGAAGCACTTCAGTAAGAATGCGGGATCCATTCATTGGCACATCCTGATTCTATGAGACATGTCAAATATCAACAGTTGACATAAATATAATCGTATGACTGTCATGAAGAGTAATATTTCCTTTGCGACTTCCAACTTATCAGTTTTTTTATAAGAAATTTGTGTACCCCCAGTATTCCAGGAATTTATACTTTCCAGGTAAGCAAGGTCAATATGCATTGCCAACTATCTACGGCTGCTTAGGATAGTCTTTAATTATTAAAATCATTGGAACCCTAACCATAGTTTTTGTGACCCTAGTAAGAATAAGAAAACTTCATATACTGAAACTTTTTCAAAAGTAAAAATTTTATTAAAAGAAAGAAGAGGATGCACAAGAAGCATTTCTTGTGCTTCCTTTTCCAAAGCCCTTATATCTACTCTTCTTCTTTTCTGGTTCGAGAGATATGGTGCAATCCAGTGGTGGTGGTGGTGGGGTGGTTGAATGGAAGCAAAGGACCATGGAAGTACAGGAAAACTTCAAGAGAGACCCAACTACTAGTAAGAGAACTGGTGATTAGCATCAGCTGTGTAAAGAGGTCCACCAACAGCCTAGCTGATGCTCTTGCTAGGCAAGAATTCCAAAGAAACCTGCGGAAGGACTGGGCTGTGTAATGAGGAAGCCGGCAAGGTAGCTCGGGGCTTAAGGACTGGGCTGTGCCACCTTTCTTTGTACATAAACATATTATATACTGCTTGTACATAATCTATGTAAATCCTGTTATTAAGCAATAAAGTTTTATGTCAGTGATAAAAAAGCAGCAGCAGAAAATTGTCCATTAATGGGATAATTTATTAAACACACTAGAAAAATTGCATCATAAATTTTAATCAAGAAGATCCCTTTCTCAAACTACAGTTGGAATCCAACTTCAAGAGAAAATTTGCAAATAAATAGACAAAGAAAGGGATGACTATGATGAGTTACCGCTCACCTTGGAAGCCCCTTCGAGGGTGGCTTAACCTCCTGAAACAGAAGATGGAAGAGAGGGAATGGGAGGAAGATGATAACAGAGAGAGAGAGATAAAAAGGGATATTCATTCACGCCACTTATTATATGATCAGGGCCTTATATAGCTGGCCTACATGTATGCAATCATGAAGAGAATATCTTCTGGTGGCAGTGTAACTAACTCTGGAAGGCTCCGCTGCGTGGCATGCTAGTCTCTCTGTCTTCTAGTGAAATGCTGCTCAGTGGAGGTCTGCTCCACACCTATAGTTGGGTTCGAAGGAAGTGTTTGGGTACCAACACTTCCCCCTTAAAATTGACCTTGCCCTCAAGGTCTAGTTTTGGAAACCTCTATTCAGCCTAAGATAAGGTTCCCAAGTGGCATCATTTGGAGGAAGCCCAGCCCACTCTACCTTGGCTTCCGGCACAACCTGACCTCCTCGTCGAACCCAACGGAAATCTACAATTCTTACAGGCTCCGTATCATGCCCCATTCTGCAGTGAATTGGGGTAAGTTGGGTGAGACAGGGGTCTGATTTCCCACTGCAGGGCCCACTCTTTCCAGAACCTTATAAGCCCGTAATACCTGGGTGCCAACTTGTGCCAAGCCCATCTTACCACTGAGATCTGGCGGTAAGGTTGGAGCTTGAGGTAAACAAAGTCACCCACCTGAAATTTCAACGGGCGGTGGTGAGCGTCATAGTGGGCCTTCATTCGCTGCTAGGCCTTTGTCAAGTTGGACTTAAGCAATATAAGAATCTCGTCTCTTGCAATCAGATGGGTCTCCACTTCTGCCACATTCGATGACCCATATTCATAAGGTAATATGGGAGCAGGTTCGCTGCCATAAAGAGCCTTGAAGGGTGTTGTTAGAATGCTCGAGTCAGGGGTATTTTGGTCATTCTGGTGTATCTTATTGAAAGTGAAATGTCTATTGTATCTGAGTTTAAGTTATGTGTCCCCTCTTCTATGAGGGACAAAATTGTCTTTCTTGTAACTCATGTTTTTCATGAATAAAAGTCAAGTGGGTCGGCTAGGAGAGTGACTTTTGAACATCCTCTCTTCTAGTCTGGCCGAACACTCTTCTCCTCTTCTTCTTCTT
This sequence comes from Nelumbo nucifera, assembly GCF_055504915.1. Taxonomy (NCBI): domain Eukaryota; kingdom Viridiplantae; phylum Streptophyta; class Magnoliopsida; order Proteales; family Nelumbonaceae; genus Nelumbo; species Nelumbo nucifera. The sequence goes on from NC_142651.1 coordinate 100,320,823, forward strand.
CTTCTTTTTCTTTCTCTTTCTCTTTTCTTTCTTCTTTCTTCTTTCTTCTTCTCTACTTTGACCTAGAAACAACTAGGGTTTATTCACATGGTATCAGAGCATTAAGGTCTGGTGTTCGTTTTCTTGCTGTTGTCTTCTTCCTGGGATCACCGCCAGCTTCATAGTAGGTTTCATCATCCTACAGCTGATCTGATTGAAGACTCGATAAAGGGCTGAAAAGGAGTTGTCGTTTTGAGGGCCTGGAGGTGAGAATGCCTCTGGCCGGTGCTGTGGTGGCCGTTGAAGTGGTATACTAGACCCTCTATTCAGTGTACGAAGAGGGCTGGACGTATACAGGTATGGACACTGCTGTCGTGTGTTCAGAAATGGACTGTGAATGCTGATTTTTTTTTGTGTGCTTCGAAAGTTACTTGTTGTGGTGCTGGGTGAAACTGAAACACATATCAGTCATGTTTTTTTTTTTTTTTTTTGTGTTTTCTTGCTCACATGTGTGCTGAAAGAAGAGTGGTAGACTGCTGATGTCCACGACAGCAATGGTGTGGTGTTGATTGTGTTGTGGTGGCTAACATATCTATGTTTTTAAATACTTAAAAGTGAACCCCTGGACCTTGTGTGTAATCAGTTCTGTAGTATGCAGAACAAGTGTTCGATGAAATGACTGAGTAAATTCAGTAGTGGTGTGTTGGTGGTAAATGGTCCTGCAGTGTGCAGTCCAAGAGTTTGATGTGTTGACTGAATGATTTCAGCTTTAGAGTGTAGTGTGTAATTAAAGATAGTGGGTTGGTGGTATTGTAAGTGAGATAAGCCTTGTGACAAGTATGAGATTGTGGTGTATATTCAGAGGAGACATAATTGAGATGGCTTCAACTGTAGTTGGGAATGACAACAAAACAGGCATCATGCTCTCTTCAGATTATCTAAGTGTTCAAATGGCATCCATCAAGTTGAATGGTGAGAACTATGTACCATGGGCAAAATCTGTGGAGGTGTTCTTGAAGGCCAAGAGGAAAGTAAAACATGTGAGGGAGGAGAAACCTTCCTCTGATTCTCCTGGGTTCAGTGATTGGGAACAAGATGATGCACAGATAATGACATGGCTTTGGAACAGCATGGAACCAAAGATTAGTGTGAACTTCATGTTCCTAGATACAGCCAAAGAGATCTGGGATCATGCTAAAAAGTTGTACTCTGGACAAGACAACACAACTAGGGTATATCAGTTATACCAAGAGTACTTCAATTTGAAGCAAGGAAGTCAAAGCTTAGAAGAGTATTATGCAAGTTTGAGAAACATCCGCAATGAGCTAAATGTGTATCACCCTCTAACATCAGATGTCCAGATCCAACAACAGCAACGTGAACAGCCTGATGTGACTAAGTTTCTTGTGGGGCCTGAAGGCTGAGCATGAGCCTGTGAGAGCACAAATATTGGGGGGATTAGCTCTCCCCACACTTGAAGAAGTTTTTGCCCGTCTTAAGAGAACATCCATTGAGCCAGTGGAACATTCTTCCTTCTCTGATAGATCTAGTTTGGTAGTGACTAAAGGGAGTAGTCGTGGAAGTAGAAGTAGTGGTGGCAGCAATCGTCCTCCAAGCAACCGTGGTTGACACATGTTTAACCGGGCCAGTGGCCGGACTGGAGAACGTGAGTCAGGGGGAGGCCGTGGAAAAGGAAGGGGTAATGCTCAGAGAAAATGTACACATTGTGGCTTAGAGGGGCACACAGTTAATTTCTACTATGATTTGTGTGGTCCACCCAATACTTGGGCTAACCATGTTACATCTAAGAGTAGTAGCACATTTATTGAAAACCTGCAAACAGCACCAACCCCCTCCACACCCACTTGTGCTTCCGGGCTGGAAATGGTGAGTGTACCACGGGCAATATATGAGCAGTTCTTTCAAACATCTCAGCAGAACACAGCTACACTTGCCCATTCAGGTATGACTTGTTTAGCTTCCAAAGCCTCACCCTGGATCATTGATTCTGGCGCTTCGAACCATATGTCTGGGACTCCTGATGTATTTTCTTCCCTTTCTCGCACCTCCACATCTCAGACAGTTACACTTGCTAATGGTTCTACATCTCCTATTTATGGTGTTGGTGATGTTGATCTCTCCTCATTGTCTGTAACATCTGTTTTATATGTTCCTAAGTTCCCTTTTAACCTTATGTCTATTAGTAGATTAACCAAGTCCCTTAATTGTTTTGTAACCTTCTATCCTTCTTCTTGTGTGTTTCAGGATCTCAAGACGGGGACGAAGATTGGTAGAGGGCATGAAGCCGGTGGTTTGTATTACCTTGATGGTGGTGGCCCTCCAGTGGCTTTTCAGTCGTCTCTTACTCCTCTCAAATGGCACAGCAGACTTGGTCATCCCTCTCTCAAGGCTTTGAAGCTGCTAGTTCCTTCCTTGAGTAATCTTTCATCATTAGATTGTGAGTCATGTCAGTTGGGAAAACCTCATCGAGTTTCATTTAGTCCAAAAACTGATAGTCGTGTCTCAAGTCCTTTTGCTTTAGTTCATTCTGATGTATGGGGTCCAATTAAAGTGGTGTCATACAATGGGTTTAAGTATTTTGTAATCTTTGTTGATGACTTTTCAAGGATGACATGGATCTATCTTATGAAAAACCGTAGTGAATTGTTCTCTATTTTTCAGAAATTTCATGCTGAAATACGCACTCAGTTTGGTGTTCATATGAAAATACTTCGCTCCGATAATGCCAAAGAATACATCTCCTCATGTCAATCCTTGGAAAAATAGACATCTTCTTGAAACTGCTCGGTCCTTGATGATCAATATGCATGTCCCAAAGCACTTTTGGAGTGATGTTGTTATTACATCCTGTTTTTTAATAAATCGGATGCCCATGTCAATCCTTGGAAGTCAATCCCCTTTCTTCGTGTTGCTCCCCACTTTGTCTCCCTTTCCTCTCACCCCAAGAGTCTTTGGTTGTGTTTGTTTTGTTCAACACTTGGGGCCTGGAGTAGACAAGCTAGATGCTCGGGCTACGAAGTGTGCCCTGATGTCACCTTCTTTGAGTCAGTTCCTTTTTTCTCCAATGTCGGGGTCTCTTCTTCTCCCTCTATGGTTCCTCTTCCTGTTCCGGTTGTGGACCCCCTTCCCGTAGCTCCCACTCCTACTACAGATGCACATCATATGCCAGTTACTACAGAGAGGCCGCCAATTACTCAAGTGTATACTCGCAGAAGTGCTTCGGCTCCTCCTCCACTTCAGCACCCGCCGACGGATCCTGCTACTGCTCCTTCTCCCTCAGATCTTCATCTCCCTATTGCTTTGCGTAAAGGTAAACATACTTGTACTTCTCATCCCATTTCAGACTATGTTTCGACTGCTCACCTTTCTGCTTCTCATTGTAAGCACACTGTTGGGTGTAAATGGGTCTATACAGTGAAGCATCTTCCTGATGGCAATGTGGAACGATTGAAAGCACAGTTGGTGGCCAAAGGCTATTCTCAGTTATATGGTGTGGACTATATGGAGACATTCTCTCCTGTGGCTAAAATTGGTTCAGTTCGGGTGTTGATCTCATTGGCTACTATGTATGATTGGCCTCTCCTACAACTTGACATCAAAAATGCCTTTCTACATGGTGATCTTGTTGAGGAGGTGTATATGGAGCAACCACCAAGGTTTGTTGCTTAGGGGGAGGCTGGTAAGGTGTGCAGGCTCAAAAAGGCAATCTATGGACTGAAACAATCTCCTCGTGCATGGTTCGGCAGGTTCAGTGAAGTGGTGAAGGCCTTTGGGATGAAACAGTGTCAGCTTGATCATTCTGTGTTGGAAAAATTTTACTAGTCGTGTATGTGGATGATATTGTCATAACTGGAAGTGACAGCAATGGAATTGACAGACTGAAAAAATTCTTACAGGATCACTTCAATACGAAAGATCTGGAGAAGCTAAAGTACTTCTTAGGAATAGAAGTTGCGAGGTCAAAACAGGGGATCAACCTATGTCAGAGGAAATATGTTCTTGATCTACTTGAAGAAACAGGGTTGTTAGGTGCTAAACCAGCAGAGACTCCTATGGAACTCAATGCCAAGTTAAGTGTGGATGCAGGTGAAGAGTTTGATTATCCTGGAAGATACAGAAGGTTGGTGGGAAAGTTCAACTACCTGACCATTACCCGACCAAATATATCATTTGTTGTGAGTGTGGTGAGTCAGTTTATGCAACATCCCCGGGTTCCTCACTGGGAAGCTGTTCTGAGAATTGTTAGGTACCTAAAGGGTGCTCCAAGTCGTGGTTTGTTATACCAAAAATTAGGACCTCTTGAGATAGTAGGGTACACAGATGCTGATTGGGCTGGCTCTATATCAGACAGGAGGTCAACCACAGGGTATTGTACCTTCCTAGGTGGCAATCTTGTAACTTGGAAGAGCAAGAAGCAAACAGTGGTGGCAAGAAGTAGTGCGGAAGCAGAATACAGGGCTATGGCCCATACCACATGTGAACTAGTATGGCTGAAGAACCTACTACAGGAGAGGGTTTCTCAATTGACAAACCCATGAAACTATATTGTGATAACCAAGCTGCTGTTCACATCTCATCCAATCCTGTCTTCCATGAAAGAACTAAACATATTGAGGTGGATTGTCACTTTGTGAGAGAGAAAGTGATAAGTGGGGTAATAACTACATCTCATGTGAGCTCAGGAAATCAGTGGGCAGATATATTCACAAAAGGATTGTCTCGGGGAAGAATAGATTACATTTGTAACAAGCTGGGACTATATGATATATACTCTCCAGCTTGAGGGAGAGTGTTGGAATGCTCGAGTCAGGGGTATTTTGGTCATTCTGGTGTATCTTATTGAAAGTGAAATGTCTATTGTATCTGAGTTTAACTTATGTGTCCCATCTTCTATGAGGGACAAAATTGTCTTTCTTGTAACTCAAGTTTTTCATGAATAAAAGTCAAGTGGGTCGGCTAGGAGAGTGACTTTTGAACATCCTCTCTTCTAGTCTGGTCGAACACTCTTCTCCTCTTCTTCTTCTTCTTTCTCTTTCTCTTTTCTTTCTTCTTTCTCTTTCTCTTTTCTTTCTTCTTTCTTCTTCTCTACTTTGACCTAGAAACAACTAGGGTTTATTCACAGGTGTCATTCCAGCAGCCGATTGATAGGTCGAGTAGAGTTGTACCAGAATTCTGCCCACGGAAGCCTGTGAGCCCACTGTCGGGGCTTTTCTCCTGCGAAACATCTAAGGTAGGCTTCCAAGCAACAATTAAGAACTTCAGTCTGCATTAGTCTGCAGGTGATAACTCGTGGAAGGGTGCATTTGCGTTCCTTGCAACCGAAAATATTCCTTCTAGAATGAACTCGGGAAAGCAGGGTCCCAATCTGAAACAATGGATCTTGGGGTCCCATGCAGCTTGGCGACATCCCGGATGAAGATGTCAGCCACCATAGCTGTGGTGTTAGGGTGAGGTAATGTAGAGAAATGGTTGTACTTGGTGAGACGGTCAACCACTACCATGATAACCGCCTTTCTTGCAGAACGAGGAAGACCCGTGATGAAGTCCATGGAAAGGTCTTCCCACACCTGATCTGCAATCTTGAGAGGTTGCAAAAGGCCAGCGGAGGACTGTGAGGAGTATTTCTGCTATTAGCAGGTTTGACATTTAGATATATACTATAATACATCCTTACGCATTCCAACCCAATGACAGTGGCTGCTGAGCCTCTTTATGGTCCGTAGCACCCCTGGGTGTTCTCCCAAGGCGGAGTCATGAAACAACCTTAGCAGTTCAGCTTTGTGGGCCAAATTTTGGGCAACAACAAACTGACCCATGAAGAAAAGATCAGGCCCCACAACTTGGTAACCAGCAACTTGTGAAGGGTCTCAATTCCACTTATCTCTAATGGCCTGCAACTACGGATCAGACCTGACTTCTTGTCGTATAGCTTCAAATAAGGAAAGTTGGCTGAGAGAAGGTCACCTGGGCTAACTCTTCTACTCGTGACAATGCATCAGCTACTTTGTTTGCGGGCCCCGACTTATATTCTATGAGGTAATCAAAACCCATCAGTTTACTAAGTCATTTTTGTTGCTCCGGGGTGTGCACCCTTTGTTCTGCTATGTACTTCAAACTTCTTTGGTCGGTTCTAATAACAAACTGGCGTCCCAAGAGGTATGCACACCACTTTTGCACTGCCATCACCACAGCCATCATTTCTTTGACATAAGTGGACTGACTTTGGTGAGTTGTTGAAAGAGCCTTGCTGAAATAAGCAATGGGCTGCCCTCTTTGCATCAGGACAGCCCCTACTCCTACAACCGACACATCACATTCTATTTCAAAGGGCTAAGAGAAGTCTGGAAGAGTGAGGACTGCAGAGCTGGAAACTACTGTCTTCAACTCTTCAAAAGCCCGTTGGGCTTCATCAGTCCACCTGAAGGAATCCTTCTTTAATAGACGCGTTAGTGAGGCGGCCATAAGCCCATACCCCTTAACGAAGCGCCTATAATATCTAGTAAGCCCAAGAAAGCCCCACAGTGCTTTTACAGTAGTGGGCTTGGGCCACTTCTGAATGGCTTCTACCTTTTCTGGGTCTGCCATGACCCAACCCGTTGCAACCACGTGGCCCAAGTACTGAATTTGTCCTTGCCCAAAGGAACACTTTGTCATTTTGGCATGTAACTGGTTTCTCCTTACAGTTGTGAGGGTGAGTTTCAGATGTTCCATATGTGTGTCTCAATCCCTGCTATACACAAGAATATCGTCGAAAAACACCAAAACAAATTGCCTTAGAAATGGCCTAAAGATGTCATTCATGATGGCCTGAAAGGTGGAGGGGGCATTTGTGAGTCCAAAAAGCATAACCAAGAACTCATAATGGCCATCGTGGGTCCTAAAGGCCGTCTTGTGGAAGTCAACCTGGTGGACCCGAATCTGATGACACCTGGAGCACAGGTCTAATTTGGACAACACTCATGCCTCCACTAACTCATCTAGTAGTTCATCAATAAGGGGTAAAGGAAACTTGTCCTTCACAGTAATCTGATTTAAGGCCTGGTAAACTACACAAAAGCGCCAAGTACCGTCATTCTTCTTTCCTAAGAGTACAGGAGATGAAAAAGAGTTGGTGTTGGTCTGTACGTGCTCTTTTTCCAATAGCTCTCTTACTGCCTTCTCAATTTCCAGCTTCTGAAAGTAAGGGTATCTATATGGCCTCACATTGGCCGGATTAGAACCAGGTAAAAGAAGCATTTGATGATCACAAGTCCGGGATGGGGGTAATTGGTTCGGCCCCTCAAATACATTGCCAAACTGATCGAGTATCGACCGTAGGGCCCCGTGTTGGGCTTCAGTTGGGGGGACACAGCCCTAGTTGTCCAGAACTGGAACTGTGGGCCAAAGGCTAAGTGCAAAAATATGGGTTGGTCGGCATTTTTGGAGGCCCGTATCATGGAGGTTAAAGTATCACTTCATGGGCCTGGGGGCTGCACCCCCTATAAATGACAAGATTGGCCATCCTGGTGAAAATCCATTGTCATTTTGGCACAATCACATAGAGCAGGGCCCAGACCATGCAACCAATGAACCCCCAATATAATATCAGCCCCCGAGAAATCCAATGGGTGGAGATCCACCACAAAATTATGGCCCTATATGAGGATTTTCTCCTTCTTACATACACCATTACATGACATCTGACTCCCATTAGCCACATGGATTGAAAAGAGAGGGGTGGGTTGTATGGTCATACCTAGCTGCATAGCCAAACGGCAAGTGATGAAATTCAGGGTGGAGCCACTGTCAATCAAAATCATCACGGTCTGGCCCATCAATCTTCCTTCTACTCGCATGGAATGAAGAGAGTTGAGGCCCATGAGGGCATGTAAGGAGATCTCGGCACCGTCAGGTTCTGGCCCATCTGGAATCAGTTCACATTCAGTCAAGTGCTCTGGGTCAGCCTCGTCCGTCTCTTCCTCTGTATGTAGGAGAAACACCCACTAGACCCGGCATTTATGGCCCGGTCCAAACTTATCATCACAGTTATAACAAAGGCCATTCTCACGTCGGGCTTGCATCTCAGCCCACGAGAGGCGCTTGAAAGGCATAGTGAACCGGGGCAGTATGGGTTTCTAAAAATCACCAACCGGTTTCATGGGCTGCTGGTCGACCCGTGGAGGAGTCTTCAAAATCGGGTAGGGTGGTTTGCTAGCTCAACGAAGGTTGCCAATTCTTTCTTCTTGCAGGCAAGCTAACACCACTGCAGCCATGACAGTCGTCGAACGGAGAGCTCTCACCTCCAAGCGGATATCCTCTTGAGTCCTCCTACTAAGGCCTTCTCCGGCCAACCGTGCACCCTGATCGCCATCCGCTCGAACTCGAGCTGGTACTCTGCTACCATTCTAGTCTGCTTCAGCCGGGTGATCAGATCATCATAGTCCACGAACGCCGTCGGCCCAAAGCAGATGCACAAGGCTTCGGTGAACCCCGACCAAGTTACTTGGGGATGATTCCGGCAATACCATTGGAGCCATAGAATCGCGTCTCCTTCTAGATGAATGGAGGCAATTGAGACATGCTGGTGAGCAGGAGTTTCATGGTACTCGAAATATCTTTCTCCACCGGAATAGTTGGGAAAATTGATCTTAGTGAATTTTCCGATGGGGTAACCCCTGTCCTTTGTTTATTGGAAGCAGAGGCTTCCACTCCTGCTAGGTGATGGTCTTGCCAAATTGTTGCTGAGAGGCGATGCTGGAGACGAACTCTGAGTTCCTTGAGTTCGTTCACCATTTGGTGAAGCCCGACCTCAATTTGGTCAACCATTTCATCCACGGTAGAAGAACGTGTCTGTGGCATCGTGAAGCCTGGGATTTGGATTGCAGGGTCTGATACCAAACTAATGAGTTACCGCTCACCTCGAAAGCCCCTTCAAGGGTGGTTTAACCTCCTGAAACAGAAGATGGAAGAGAAAGGATGGGAGGAAGAAGATAACAGAGAGAGAGAGATAAAAAGGGATATTCATTCACGCCACTTATTACGTGATCATGGCCTTATATAGCTAGCCTACATGTATGCAATCATGAAGAGAATATCTTCTGGTGGCAGTGTAACTAACTCTGGAAGGCTCCATCACGTGGCATGCTAGCCTCTCTGTCTTCTAGTGAAATGCTGCTCAATGGAGGTCTCCTCCACACCTATAGTTGGGTTCAAAGGAAGTGTTTGGGTCCCAACATACTACAAATAACATAAGGTGCAATTATGCACACAAATATCCATTTAATTTCAACACCATCAGTAGAAGCCAATATTGTGGAGGAAACTAGAAAGCCTAATAATAGCAATACAGATATATTATTGATAGCATGTGACAGCATACAGCAAGAACAATGGCAATATACTTCCTACTAAAGTTCATGCAATGTGAAAAGTGAAAACATAAGAACGCCAATGCAAACATGCAGTAGCACATTACCTGATGCAGTTCCATTAGTTCTTGGAGACAGTTACTAAGAAGCACCTTCTTTATGCATGCTTTACCTGTCAAGAAGGAAGCCAAGTAACTGTTAACGTTTTAGCAAATCAAAGATCATTGAGCTACCAAAACAAAACAAGTTTAATAAGGGTAAAACCACGTAAGGGGAAACCTTATTGACATCAAATATGAATTTGACATCTGTACCCAACACCCATCTGATATTGTCAATATGCCCCAAATGACACAGTTGGCTAAAGAGTTCCCACTTGCATGCATCCCCTTTAGTTGAGCCATGACCATAGTTGTTAAGGCATCTAGGCGATTCTGGGCGACACTAAGGTGCCTAGTCACCTAGTTGTTGAGACAATAAAATTTTTATAATATAAAGAATTAATTTTTGGCTAGTTCCCTAGTTTTATATACCGCTCAGCATGCATATTAATTCAAACAATAGCAAGTCACTTCATTAAGAACGTTAAATTTCCTCTAAAAATGTGGCAAATTATCATATCTAAAAGATAAAAAATCTTTTAAATCTATTAATTTCATTGCTTTCAAAAATAATACTACTATAATTATTTAATAGGGCAGTTTCATAGCAATTGGCAACTAAAGAAGGTTATTAACTTTATAATATAAAAACTCAAGATGGAAAATAAAATAGGAAAAAACAAGGATGGAGTTGCTATTTTATTTAATTGATGAGTGGGAGAGAGATTAGGAAAAAAAAACTTCTCTACACTTCTTTTCATTCATTCTTTCTATTTTCAAAACCTTCGATCTTTTAAATTTCAATAATAAAACATTAAAACAAAGTATAAATGATATATATATAGTGTATAATAGAATGTATTAACACAGAATAATAAGATGCAGCAATATAAATGATATTATAATAAGGTGCCTGCCTTGTCATTTTTGTTGCCTAGGTGGGTGCCTAGTTGCTATAACTCAAGATGTTTGAGCAAAGCGCCCGGCCAAGGGTGCCTAGTCGCTTAGGCAATGCCTTGACAACTATGACCATGACCCAAAAGGGCCTAAAGAAAGTTTCAGATTATTTTAACGGAAATCATCCAAGAAAATATAAACTGCAATTTATTAAATATTTTGATAGAAATTGCCCCTTCAAATTCAAATCTATAAATTTCAGTAAATAATTGCTAGAATGAGTTGAAGTATTTCAGAATGATTTAAGGGCTCATAATTTAACAATGGATATAGCATGAACAGAGTGGAATGGCAGAACAAGATTCATGTAAAAATTAAAAAAAAAAAAAAAACCATATAGTTCGGACAAGGCTTAGTAAGTTGAGTTGAATTACTAGAGCCAACAAAACTCACATGAAAAGTGATAAAGAAACTTGATTGTGGAATGAAGAGGTTCAAAATATAATCAGATTAAAACAAGCATGTTATAAAGAGGGAGAAAAAGAATTTTTGAACTAGCAATGATAAGAGAAAGGAACGGGAAAGATTTAAACCATGTCAGGTGTATTAAAGGGAAAGATGAAAGAGTCTTAATAAGAGATGAGGAAATCAAGGAAAGATGGAAAAAACTGTTCCGAAAAATTATTAAATGAACACTAGCAAAGGAAATACTAGTCATATTAATACTGTTGGAAATAACATGTACTTTCACAAAATTAGAATTGCTAAAACGAAAGAAAGGAAAGATAGTATAGAGGGAGATGAAAGTGGGCAAATCCTTGGGTCTGTTCTTCTAGAGAAGACTTTGCAAGAAAGCCATTTGAACAGTTTGAGAGAGATAGAAGGGAGGAAAAAACTTAAAGAAAGGGGAGAAGAGCAGAGAGAGTAGAACAAAGAAGGGGGTGAAGAGGAGCTGTTGGGTGAGATATGTGAAGCGTCAATCCCTTTGGGTGGAAGGAATCAGGTAGAGGGGGGAAGGATGAGGGTGCAAAGCCAGAATGAGAGAGGTTGAGGGAGAGAATGAGGAGAATTTTGGAGAGAAACCTGATCAGATGTCAGAATCCAATGGTTGTTTTGTTACAGGAAACAAAGCTGGAGTCTTTTGACGTTGGTTTGAAGGAGGTGTTTTGGGGGAAAAGCAATGGGGATTGGTTGGAGCTGAATGTAGAGGGGCTATCAGGGGGTTTAGTAAATATGCAAAGTTCACTCGGAATTTCCACAGTTTACTGTTTGGAGTCGAGTATTTCAGCCAAGATCAAAGCAGAACATTTCTCAGTTTGGCCAAGCATCTGTGGCAGAAGGGCAAAGACCTTTGGATCTGTATCCCTTCTGTGGTTGGTTGGGCCCTGTGGAATGAAAGGACCGGAAGAGTATTTGAAGATAAATCTAAAAACATTGAAATACTTGTGGCTTTGGTAGGAAAGTGGTGGATTCGGCTTGGGTGCTTCCAGAATTGGCAAATTAGTAATTCAGATATGGGGGAGAATTTTGGAATACCCTGGATTATCATTTATAATGCTTTTAAGTATTCAGTATGTAATTTTATCTTTTGTATGGTGAGGTGACCTCTTGCCACCTCCTTGTCTGTACTTCCTTCTTTTGTTTATTGATTTTTTTTTCTTTTTACTCATCAAAAAATAAAATAAAATGAAGGAAAGGCATTAGGACCAGATGGTATTCCAACAGAGGTGTGGAAAGATATAGGAGAGGTAAGCTCACTATGTCTAACTAAGCTATTTAATAAGATAATGAAAGACAAGAAGATGGCTTAGCGAAATGTGGTGCGCTCTTAGAGCATCTATATAGCGACAAACTTCCTCCTTTGTAAATTGTAGGGGTTCTCCCCCTGCTTTGTTCACCTCCTCATGTATCTCGTTCTCTTATCAATGAATATTGATTAACTTTTCTCAAAAAAAAAAAATGAAAGACAAGAAAATGTCCGATGATTGTAGAAAGAGCAGTATACCTATATTAAAGGATGAAGGTGATATACAAAGTTGTGAAACTTTGGGGATTAAACTAATGAACCGCATTATGAAACTTTGGGGGAAATAGTTGAGCAATGGTGTGTCATGAAACAAGTATATTGAAGAACCAATTTGGATTTATTCCAAGGAAACCAACCATGGAAGCTATCTTTCTTTTGAAATAATAGATAAAAAAAAATAGAGACAAAGATACATCTCCATATGTTGTTCATTGATCTAGAGAAAGCATATGATAGAATCCCTAGAGAGGTAAAATGGAGAGTCTAGAAAAATAAATGAGTCTCCAATAGGTATACAAATCTAATTAAAGATATGTATAAGGGTGCAATAACCAATGCCAGAACACTTGTGGGAGAGACATTAGATTTTGCAGTTATGGTGGATCTTCACCAATGTTCAGCACTTAGCCTTTGTTTATTTGCATTGATCATAGATTACACGCCTCTAAACATATTTCGGAGGAGGTCCCATGGTGCATGTTATTTGTTAAAAACATTGATCTAATAGATAAAGCAAATGAAGGATTAAATCAAAATTAACTTTATGGATGAATACCCTAGAAATAAGTGGTTTTAAAACAAATAGGACTAAGACAGAATATATAATATGTAATTTTAGTAATAATAAGAGTGCAGATCAAGATGCATTTAGGATAGGAGATCGAGAAATAAAGCAGTGTAACCTTTTCTGGTACCTTTGTTCAGTAATGCATAACAAGGGAGAGATTAAGGGTGTTGCCCAGAATGAGAGAGGGATGGGCAAAATGGAAGAATGCACCGGGAGTTTTGTGTGATAGGCGTGCCACTTTGATTGGAAGGAAACTTTTATAGAACAGTTGTAAGGCCAGTTGTGCTATTTGAAGCATAACATTGGGAAGTCAAGAAAGTGTGGCAGAAATTCATGCAAAGATGGATGTCAAAAAACTATAAAGGATAGGGTCAGAAAGTCATTAAAGAAACTAGGAGTAGCTCCAACAGGTGATAAAATGAGAGAAAGTAGACTAGGATGGTTTGGTTACATGCATAGAAGACCACCAACAGCACCTGTAAGAAGAATTGATCTGTTACAAGTTGAAGGGACTAGAAGGGCTAGGTGTAGACCAAAAAGGACATGGGTCAAAGTAGTTAGAAATTATTTAAGTGTCCATAATTTAACAATGGATATACATTAATGTTGCCAACCCCATATAGTTGGGAATTGGGATAAGGCTTGGATGGTGATGGTTAATTGAATATGAAATTCAGATTCTTTTTATGAATTAAACTCATATATCATCTCCGAGTTATAACCAGAAGCATTAACAAACCTCGCCTGTGAGGATCACAAAAGAAAAAGAATTTGCGTGCAGCTATGCGGCAGTACATTTGAACAAAGCCAGCAGGCATATCTCTAAGTTGTGCCAGATTAGGAATAAGGCCTCTAATGTAGGCCTCCATTTCCTGGAAAGAATAAAATAATATATAAAAATGTGATGTGACACTAATAAATTGCAAAGAACTCCCAAAGTAAATCAGGTCATTCTAGAATATGCTCAATAAGTGCAGGGAGTTCATACATGAGTTTGAAGGAAACCATCAGAATCCTCATCAAGCTCACTCATATCAATTCTTGCCTGAGTGAGGGAAACCTGAAAATAGCAAGGAGCAGTAAAACGTGATGCACTGCATTCTAATAAAGATGTGTGAAACTTCTAATTTAACATACAGAGCGCAATCAATTCAGAGAAACTAAATCCAAATCATGAATTAGCCACTGAACTTGGGAAGCAGATCAGTAGCAGAAGTTGTATAAAAATTTGAAAAGGGCCATATTCCCCAGTTGGTGTATAGGGCCAAACTGTAAACTACCATTCTGGCTAGAACTAAAATTTCTCTGTGTTTGTTCTGATATAGCATCTTGTGGAGGATCATATTGCCCTAATTTGCAGATACAATCTACCCACAATCGCATAATGAAACTACTGTTCTCTACAGTCATTGGAGACAAATGGCTTCGGGTGTAATATAGTTAGTGTGTATTCTGTTCACATGTTCCATGGGAACGACCATAACATTAGTAAGTGTTTCATTCATTAACTTTAATGTTAAATTCCAGATTTTGTTGACTCAAGGATGTCACTCAAGCAGTTTGTGGCCAAACTTTTCCCTATTAAGAAATAACAACAGAAAAATGCCACAGACAGGCAAACAAGCATGCACACACACACAGAATGATGCAGTCATCAAAGCAAGGAAATATATAATGGAGGTTATACTTTTGATCAGTTTGAATTTTCTTCATAATTTTTTATTGGCAATTATTTTCTGCTTCATTAGTGTCTTATAATAGGTTTAATTGTCTTAAAGTGTCAAACCAGTTTAAAGAGTCTTGTCAGAGATTTTAAATTTCGAAAAGCTGAAGATGTAATCACGTCACTTTTCTTTTAGCCTATTTTTCAGGGGATCCAAACATGTCTATTTTGTGCAATTCTGGTGTCATTAGAAGGTAATTCAGTTACCTAACCAATGAGGCCAAGACAATGTAAGTTCAACATGTTTTAAGAGAGTTACGGCTATTTTACTGATGGGGTATCAAATCTATCACGGGTTCAAGTCTTTCTATTTTTGTAGCCTATCTTAAATTTACTTTTGGTTTGTCTTTTTTTAGTTGCATTACTAGTAGGTTTTTAGAGCCGCTTTAAGAACTTGATCCTTATTTGAGTACCCCTACAGGCTACCTATGGGTTCGCCTTAGTTTTTTTTTTAATTAGTTTTTTTTATAGATAAAATTCAATTGATTTCATTAGAAGCAAATGATAAAGTGTTCGTTACAAGCATCCCAAAATGAGGCACGAGGTGCAGCCTCACTCATTGATATAGAAACATCATAAATTTACAATTGGGCCCAGTACAACTGTTCCCTAGTTACCCCTTGTTTAGCTAGAGAATCAGCAAAAGCATTTGCCTCCCTCCCCAACCACTGTATAGTTACCTCCATCTGCTGAGTTAACCATTTGAATTTCTTCAATTCATTTCTGTAAGCCCAGATCACTGAATCTGGGTTTTTTAGCCATCCCACCACCACCTTGGAGTCCCCTTCTATCACAAGGTCCACACCATTGCTGCTCTAGTGTACCTCCACATTACTCTTCCCCTCTTCTTCAGTAACACAAAGGAAGATGGGTCGAACAACATTTTTATCTCTGTTGGCATATTCCACCTGCACCCAAACAAAGAGAAAAACCAACCCCATATATCTGTAGCAAATGAACAAGAAAATAGTAAATGGTAACAAGATTCACCATCAGATTTTCATAGAGTGCACCAATTCGGGGAAATACATAGAAAAGGCCTTTTCTTTTGCAAATAATCCAGTGTGTTAATTTTCCCAAGAGCCACTTCCCAATAGAAGGCCTGAATTTTAGGGGGAATCAACGGAAACCACACTTCTTTCCAAGTAAAGGGCAAAGAGGAAGAGGACTGACAAAGAGCTTTAAAAAAGGAGGCACAAGAAAAAGAACTTTTAGAACTTGGGAACCAAATTCTTCTATCTGGACATGAAAGCTCTAAGCAAACACTATCAAGGAGAAGGAGAAGCTCTGACAGACAAGTTGCTTCCTCATCCCTCAAACCCCTACAAAATCTGAGATCCCAATTAAAATTCAAAGACAAAGAAGAAAGAACCAAAAAAATTGAAATGACCTTATTTTTATAAAACAAAATAGAATACAAAGAAGGAAAAACCTCCTTTAAAGGCCGGTCACCAAACCAAGTGTCTTCGCAGAAACGAATTAAATTCCCTGATCCAACATCATACCTGATGTACCTGAGAAACTGAGGGAGGAGACTATGAATTGCCTTACAAGGTGGTGCCAAGGTAGCCCTACGTTTTGTTTTTAGTTAGTTTCCTAGAACAGAAGTATGTAGATTGATTGGGCATTAACAAAAGTATGAAGATGGGCCATGGGGAAGTTGTGGGGGCTTTGTGGTCATCATATTCCTATTTCATGATTGATTGGGCTGCCGCAACAATTATGGCTGTTCAAGATCTTCTGAAGGAAGGTCCTCCTCTAAAAAGAGGAAACCTTTTCGACTTACCTGATTTCATCTCGATCTGACTGGAGTAATAGAGTAATGGAGAAGAATCCACATGGAACTAACTTACTCATGATTGTGTGAATTTTTTTTCCAAAAGCTTTGAGTCAGTGAAGAAGGTCCCGTTTTTGCTGGAAGAATGAGGGCCAATACTTGATTGATCTAGGAAGTCCCTGGAATTAGACCAAAAGTGAGCTCTAGGAATGTAGCAATAAGTCACATTCAGTTATGGGTTTTTAACACTTGTTGACCTTGCTTGAGCTTTAAGAGCAGAGTGGGTTTGAACGCAAAAGGTTTTTGATACTTGTTGCACAAGTGGGACACCAAGTTCTCATTCAGTTTCAAAAGGATCAGGTCTCTATTATTTGAGTAAATTGCATAGAACCAACAACCAAGGAAGAAGACACTGTTTCGTGGCTGTAGTTCTTGTGCTCGAAAAGTAGGGTAATATTTTGGAAATTTAATAACAGTTAAGTACACTTTTGTCCTTTACGTTTTATCCATTAGATTTAATGTTTAAAAGGTCAACAAGGTAACATGTAAGTAGGTTTTGAAACTACAGGGTATATATAAGTAGTTTCCTCAAACCCCAGGGTATATATAAGTAATTGACCCTTAAAACATTGATTCTACCTGATGTGGCGTAATCCGGCTGCTCCCTGCTGGATATGACCTGGCTACCAGCAACGATGAGAATTGGGTTCCTGAAAGAAATGAGTCAGAGATCCCGGGGTAGCTCACCCGGCAAGGATACTCCGATGGCTAAGTTAGAACACAGTGGTAGTAGAGAGCTTGAAGATGATAACAGTGAGAGAGCTAGAGAGTGAGGATTCCACACACAACAATAATAATAGAACATACCTTCGCCCCTGGGGGGCGGAGTCTTTATATACTGGGGTCCATGCGGGTTGGTGGTACGGTTACTAGATCCCAGCTGTGATGGGACTTGTTTGCGTGTTAGGTGGGCGGAACGCCGTCAAACGGTAATATTGTCCCTTCCTGTCAGAACCGGAGAGTTGGTGAACTAATGTGACCGTTACAAAGTACGGTCCTATGGGATACAAAGTACGGTGGTGTGTTCCTCGAGGTTGCCATGCGGAGGTCTGAACGGTAGGCGAGCTGCCTATAGGATATCGGGTTGTTTGATGGCGAGCTGATTGGTAACGAGCTTCTCGAGCTCGTGCTCCTTAGGTCCGCCCTGCCATGAATGCCGAAGTGCCCTTGGACCAAGGTGATCCATCTGTCCGGGCTCGATCTGTAACGAACTTGGTTCCGTTATCCAGGTCGCGATCTAGTACCGGGACAATCTTAGCCCGAAGTGACTTTAGTTCGGGGTACTAGCGTACCCTAGCTCGCTTTGTAGCGAGCTGATTTATGCTGAGTTGTCACCCATGTTGAGTCATGTCCACGTGCCGATCTAATTACGTCGAATTGTCACTTATGCCGAGTTACGTCCATGTGTCTCCCTGTCACGAGGTCGGGCCAAATTCTCCTTCATCAATTCCCCCCCACTCCTCGAGCTAGGGGTCCTGACATGGTTTGAGGAGTTCCCGATACACCAAGTGGATTTGGCTCGAAGTCTAGGTGCTCTGTCAGATGGGTCGCGTGCGGTTCACACGCGGACGTCAAGCGACCTCGAGGGTCGTGCAGCCGATTTTTTTAGGAGCCGTCGGATTGCTTTGATCATGACCGTTGCTTCTTCGATACAGTGGCTATAAATAGGGAGACCCAAGACTCATTTCCTTCGCCACAAGCTTACTAGTCTTCGATCTGAGGTCGCGCTTAGCTTCTTTAGCTCGGGTTTTCTAGTTCGCCACTTCCCTCTAATCCGGTTCTCTCTTTGGTGAGTCTCCTTTCGCTTTTCTTTTCAGTTATGTTCAGTTCATGTCTTCTTCTTGTTTTGATAGTCTTCTTGATGAGGCCGAGGAGGGTACCTCGGCCCAGGTCGGTAGCCGAGACGAGGCTACTCCGGGCTCAGAGGAAGTCCGTGACCTTCCCGAGGTACAGGCACCCGGGAGGCGCGAGAGGCCTCGGGTAGTCTGGCATCCACTTCTCATCAAGATAGGGTGCCGGACAACTTTGGCCCTTCAACAATGACCTTGGACCGGCTTCAGGCCTTAGTTCGCCGGTATAACCTCCCGAGAGAGTTCTCCTACAGTCTCCCCTTAGGTAACTTCCCTTGGGAACACGATCACAATGAGATCGTGATTTTTGAAGAGCAACTCGTGGCTGGACTTTGTCTTCCTTTGCACCCTTTAGTTGTAGAGGTCCTAAAGTCTTTCAAATTTACCATAGACCAGTTACACCCGAACTCCATCCGCAATGTAGTAGGGACCATCTCACTTTTTTACGAGTACTGTCTTCCCCTCGACCTCGAGATTTATTCTTCTATTTTGTCCATTAAGAAAAACTATTCTTGTGCTCTTCCCGAGCATAGGAGAACCTATTACCTGTCTCCTCGCCCGAGCTATAAGCTACTGCACGAACTCCCCAATAGGATCCCGGCCTGAAAACGGGATTACTTCGTGGTTCGTAACCCCAAGGGGTGGCCCTTCCCAACCCACTAGAGGCCGGCGATTCAAGATTTCGGTGTTAGACTGGACCTGAAGACAAGGGAGATGCTCAAGTCTTGGGCGGAGGTCGGCTTCTTCTGTGCGGACTACCTTGCCGAAGACAAGCTCGTGCAGGCCGGTTTGAGTCCTGGTAGGTCGCCTTGGGTCCTTGCTTTCTTAGGATTCTGATTAGTTCGAGGCTAATCTTGCTTTTCATTTTTGTAGCTACCATGCCGGTCAATGCAAAAAGTCTCTTGAGGAGCTCCCAGTAGGGGAAGAAGAGGGTTGCAAAGAGGCCACACCAGGAGACCGGTTCTCCTCCTGAAGTCTTAATCGTGGAGCCTGTCTCCACTGCACCTCTCCCGGAAGAGGTCCGACCTGCTACTCTCGAGGCGGTTACGGACGAGGTCCATCACGAGGGAGCTCGCCCCCAAGAGCCGGAGAGTTCGTCCGCACCCATGGAGGCGGATACTACACTAGAGGGTTATTTTCCGAGCGTAAAAGAGAGTATCATGGACCACGTTCAAGCCATGCGCAAGAGTCAGGGTGCCATCTTCCCTGACGAGATCGCGAAGTGGGCAGAGATGTCTCCAGGCCAGCTTTTGGGACTAGTTGGCAGCCACTGTATGGTGGTAAGTACTCCGCTTTTTTCTTCTTCCTTCCTTCCTCTCCTTTTTTTTTACTGACCTCAGTTTTCTTTTGGTAGGCTAACGCTGTTGGACACGCACTGGCCTATCAAACGGCGACCCGTATAAAGGAAGCTCATGATGATAAGGCGGAGGTGCAAAAGCTCCACCGCGAGCTGAACTTGACTCGAGGCGAGATACTTAGAGCCAAGAAGGGGGCTGAGGCCCAGAAGCAGCTGATCTTGTCCCAAGAAGGGCAGATCTCCACACTGACAGAGGAGGAGTAGCTTCAGCGAGAGGTCGCGAACCTCGAGGCCACGGTCAGGGAGCGCACTGAAATCTTCAAGACCACCATTGCAAACGAAAGGAAGAAGGCCGTCAAGAGCTTCAAAGAGTCGTCAGAGTTCGAGGCCCTGCAGGTCAAATATGGGGCCGGGTTCAAGCTGTGTCGGTACCTGATTCGGCATAAATTCCCCGATCTCGACCTTGGCGGGATCACGATGATAGGCTTAGACTCCGGGGTGGCCAAGGCAGCGGATGAGGAGCCCGACTCCCCAGGGGAGGAAAGTGACACCGAGGTCGAAGTGGTGGACCCTTCTGCGTGATGGCTTCTTGTTCTTTCTCTTTTTTCTTTTCTTGAACTGTGGATGTACTCTCTCGGGCCGTTGAGCACGGGTTTTAGTAAAATTCTTGTACTTGAACTTTTTTACTAATGAAATATACAGTTTTTTGAGTAATCCTGAGTGCAAAATAATTCTAAGTGTGAGTGAGCACCGAGCTAGGCAATTTAATGTATAGGTTACCCGAACTATCAAGCTAGCAAGCTGGCAACGAGTAAGGATAACCGAAAGTATAAATTGTGTTACTCCGGACTGCGCAGGTTACCCCGAACTATTGAGTTACCGAGCTCGGTAACGAGTGAGGGTAACCGGGGTGGAATAGACATCGTAGGGTTTATACCCGAGCTGTCATTACCTTAGGTGTTAGAAGTAGCTTGCTTATGCCAGTGAGGTAACCAAGTCTTATGCAGTGCCTAGGTCCTTGTCAGTTCGGCATTTTTTGGCCCTTAGGCTTTGGGAGGAACCCGTAGTCCGCTCCTGAACTTCGCCCACACCAAAGTGGCAACTTGGTCTTCTTGTGGCCCTTAGGCTTTGGGAGGGAGCCGTAGTCCGTTCCTGAACTTCGCCCACGCCGAAGTGGCAACTAGGTCTTCTTGTGGCCCTTAGGCTCTAGGAGGGACCCGTAGTCCGCTCCTGAACTTCGCCCACGCCGAAGTCACAACTGGGTCTTCTTGTGGCCCTTAGGCTCTAGGAGGGACCCGTAGTCCGCTCCTGAACTTCGCCAACGCCGAAGTGGCAACTAGGTCTTCTTGTGGCCCTTAGGCTCTGGGAGGGACCCGTAGTCCGCTCCTGAACTTAGTTGCTCCTTGGAGACCTGTAAGGAACTAAATGTCAGTGGACCCGGGGTGGCTAACCCGGTGAGGTCACTCTGATGGCTAAGTTGGTACTTTCATAGTAAACTGCGACCTAGAAATCACAATCTGAGAGTTAGAGTTTGCTTACTTGTTTCTAAGGCTGGTGCCTTTTCAATTCGTAATCAGAGGTAGTATCGCCTTAGGTTGCTGATGTTCCATGCCTGAGGTCTTGCTTTTCTACTAGGGTTTCGAGCTTGTACGTACCTTATCCGAGTATCCGCTTTACTCGGTAGGGACCTTCCCAGTTCGGTACGAGCTTACCTACACCAGGCTCAGGTACCATAACTTTCCAGAGGACCAAGTCCCGTACACGGAAGTGTCGCTTCCTGACTCGGGCGTTATAATACCGGGCTACTCTTTGCTAGTAGGTTGCGGTCCGGATGTACGCGAGATCCCGTACCTCTTCTACCAGGTCGAAGTTGGTGCGGAGCTCGTCACCGTTTCCTTCGTCGTCGTAGGCTTCCAAGCGTAATATAGGTACCTCGATCTCGGCTGGGATTAACACTTCCATGCCATAGGTGAGGTTGAAGGGGGTTTCTCCTGTGGCGGTCTTGATGGTAGTTTGGTAAGCCCATAGTACACTGGGCAACTCTTCTACCCATTGCCCCTTAGCTCGGGATAAGCGAGCTTTCAGTCCGCGGAGTATGGCTCTGTTCGTGACTTTTGTCTACTCGTTCGCTGGGGGTGTGCTACCAAAGTGAAGTTCTGTTGTATCCCCATCTCAACACACCAGTTCTGGAACTTGATATCTTCGAACTGCTTGCCATTGTCAGAAATGAGCACTCGAGGCAGTCCGAAGCGGCATACTATGTTCTTCCAAAAGAAGTTCTGCACGGTTCGAGCTGTGATTGTTGCTAGGGGTTCCGCTTCTACCCACTTCGTAAAGTAATCCACTGCTACTACTAAGAATTTCCTCTGTCCTGTCGCTAGCGGGAATGGTCCAAGGATGTCGATTCTCCACTGTGCGAAGGGCCATGGGCTGGTGAGGTACTTCACGTCGGCAACAAGTTGGTGATGGATGTTGGCGTACCTCTGACATTTGTCGCATTTCTTGACGAGCTCGAGTGCGTCTGCCTTCATCGTGGGCCAGTAGTATCCTTGCCGTAGCGCTTTCTGGGCAAGAGCCCTGCCCCCCAAGTGTCCGCCGCATAGGCCTTCATGGGTGTCGTGGAGAACGAGCTCAGCCTCTGAAGGTCGCAAACAACGCAAGTAAGGGAGCGTGTAGGATCTTCGGTACAATCGTTCGTCTATCATGACGTACTTGGTTGCCTATCGTTCTACCCTTCTGGCTGCGTTGCGATCTACAGGTCGGTTTTCGTGAAGTAGGTAGCTCGCGAGTGCGTCAATCTAGCTCGGCTCTGTTTGTGCAACGGGAGCGACCTCTTCTGCCCCCCCCAGCGAGAATTTTGGGCCGAGGCAAATTCTCTATATGCACGGTCCTCATGGTGTTGCTGCTCGTGCTGGCTAACCGGGACAAGGCATCGGCCTCAGCATTCTCGGACCTTGGAATCTACCCGATGAAGTATGACTGGAAGCTTTGTAGAACTTCCCTGACTTTGGCTAAATAAGTAGCCATGGTGGGGTCGCGAGCTTCGTAATCGCCGGTGACCTAGTTGACCACGAGCTGGGAATCACTGCAGATGATGATGTGCTTCACTTGTACCTCTTTCGCCAATGTGAGCCCGGCTAGTAGTGCTTCATACTCTGCTTCATTATTGGATGCCGCGAACTCGAATCGAAGCGCGTACTCCAGTTTGACCCCGCTTGGTCCGTGTAGAACAGCACCGGCTCCGCTTCCTTGCTGATTGGACGAGCCGTCTACATGGAGGATCCAAGGCTCTTTGTGTTCGAGCTCCGTCAATTCGGGAGCTGCGGTGGTGAAGGTACATTCTGCTACAAAGTCAGCTAAGGCTTGGGCCTTAATCGTCGTCCGAGGCTCGTACTGGAGGTTGTATTCGCCGAGTTCGATGGCCCACTTCGTCAGTCTGCTAGATACCTCAGGCTTGAGTAAGACTTGCCTCAAAGGTTTGTTTGTGAGGACTACGACAGTGTAGGCTTGGAAATACGGGCGAAGCTTCCGAGCTGCCGTGGTCAGTGCGTACGCCCACTTCTCGATCTCTGGGTACCTGGTTTCTGCATCCTGCAAAACTTTACTCACATAGTAGATAGGTCGTTGGCCCCGATCTACCTCTTTTATCAGTACCGAGCTGACCACCTCATCACTCGCGGAGAGGTACAGCTTTAAAACATCGCCCTCCTCGGGTCGGGTCAGAACCGGGATACTAACTAGGTACTTCTTTAGCTCGTCGAAGGCGAGCTGACACTCTTTAGTCCATTCGAAGTCTTTACTTTTCTTGATTGCCTTAAAAAAGGGCAGGCAACGATCTGCCGACATGGACATGAAGCAGCTTAAGGCAGCCATGCGGCCATTCAGCCTTTGAACCTCTTTCAACTTGCAAGGTGGCTTCATTTCTAGGATAGCCTTGATTTTTTCGGAGTTTGCTTCGATGCCACGCCGATTAACTATGTAACCCAGGAATTTACCCGAGGTGACACCAAAGACACACTTACTAGGGTTCAACTTCATACTATACTTGAGTAGAATTTCAAAAACACATTGCAAGTCACTTATTAAACGGTCTGAGAATTAGGTTTTGACGACCATGTCATCTACATAGAGTTCAACCTTATAGTCGATCAACGGCTCAAAAAGTTTGTTGACAAGTCTTTGAAAGGTTGCCCCGTCATTTTTTACCCCGAAGGGCATAACCTTGTAACAGTACAGTCCTAGCTCGGTTATGAATGTTGTTTTTCCTCGTCGGCGGGGTCCATCTTGATCTGGTTATAGCCTGAGTATGCGTCCAGAAAACTCAGCAACTCGTGCCCTGAGGTCGCGTCCACTAGACGGTCGATCTTAGGGAGGGGGAAACAATCCTTCGGGCAAGCTCGATTCAGGTCGGTGTAATCAACGCACATGCACCAT
Organism: Nelumbo nucifera; assembly: GCF_055504915.1. Classification (NCBI taxonomy): domain Eukaryota; kingdom Viridiplantae; phylum Streptophyta; class Magnoliopsida; order Proteales; family Nelumbonaceae; genus Nelumbo; species Nelumbo nucifera. The sequence goes on from NC_142651.1 coordinate 100,344,903, forward strand.
TTACCGTTGGTCTTTTTTACCAGAACGGGGTTAGCCACCCAGCTCGGGTAATGGACCTCCCTGATGAAATCGGCTACGAGGAGTTTCCCGACCTCCTCATCGACTATCCTCCAGCGCTAGGTTGCGTTTTTTCTGTCTAACGGTGGCAGCAAGAGAAAGAAAAGCAAGTCCCCCACCAGGGGAGGGAACATGTCAGATTTTCATCCCCGAGCTCCCCCGGTTGAAAGAACGAGCTTCACACCCCTCAATGCGAAGCGAGGGGAAATTCTCATGGCAATCAAGGACGCTTCCTTTGTGAAGTGGCCACCCCGATTGAGAAGCGACCCGACCCTTAGAAATAAAAATGCATATTGTCATTTTCACACAGACCACGGTCATAGCACCGAAAACTGTAAAAACCTCCGCGACGAGATTGAAGAGCTCATCCGTCGCGGGTACCTGAGAAACTTTGTACAAAGAAATAATAAAGGCCAAACAAATCAGCAAGGGGAGCAAAAGAAAGACGCTCCCGAGTCCAGCAACAGGCCGAGTGAACAGAGGCAACTGCCTGAAGAAAGACCAGTTCGCGGGGTAATCAATACGATCACCGGCGGGTCGGTTGTCGCGGGTTGTTGCACAGCAGCAGGAAAGACTTCAGCCCGTGAACTAGAACGTGAAGAGCAGAACCCTCCAAAGCAGCCGCGGTCTGAGGACCCTATATTCTTTACCGAGGACAATGCACGCGGTATTCAGTACCCTCACGACGACGCGCTGGTCATAAGAATGAAGATCAACGACTTCAAAGTCAGGCGCATCCTGGTAGATTCAGGAAGTTCGACCGATATCCTGTTCAAAAGGCACCTTCGACAAGCTACAACTCCGGGAAAGTGACCTCTAGCCCGTAAGTACTCCTTTGGTGGGCTTCAGTGGAGAAGAAGTGAGGCCCCTCGGGTGAATTTCTTTACCTGTGGAAGTTGGCACATGGCCCAACATCGTGAGGTTTGAACATGCCTTCCTAGTAGTCACGACGCCTTCCCCGTACAATGCCATAGTGGGACGGCCCGTCACTCACGCTCTTCGCGTGGTGGTATCTACCTACTACCTGGCCATGAAGTTCCCCACGGACTTTGGGGTAGAGGTAGCTCGAGGCGACCAACTCAAGTCCCGGAAGTATTACGTTGCCGCTCTCAAAGGGAAATCCAAGCTGGCAGAAGACCTCGAGTTAGAGCGACCTGTGGAGTACTTCGAAGAGCGAGCTACGCCAACAGAAGGGGCGATCCACATCCCAACCTCAGCGGAAGATCCAACCAAAACTCTCCAGATCGGAGCCGCGATCGAAGAGCCTCTCCGCTCTCGACTGGTAAGTTTTTTACTTAAGAATTTAGATGTGTTTGCCTGGCCCGCGGCAGAAATGCCCGGTATAGATGCTAAGGTTATAACTTATAGATCGATTAAGGAATTTTGTGATGTCTTTGGGTTTGTTCGCCACCACATGCCACTTGAATTCTCTGTGAGTGATCCCCTTTTTTGCTACCGCGAGTCACACGGCCGGGTCTTACTTCAAGATTAGTAGGCAAGTGTTGTTGAAGCATTTGATGTAGCTTCGGATCGACTCTCCTTCCCTCTGGACTAAAGGTAAAATGGAGGTAAGCTCGGGAGTCACTCACAGAGCCTCCCCAGCTCGATTAAGGAATTTTGTGATGTCTTTGGGTTTGTTCGCCACCACATGCCACTTGAATTCTCTATGAGTGATCCCCTTTTTTGCTACCGCGAGTCACACGGCCGGGTCTTAGTTCGGGATTAGTAGGCAAGTGTTGTTGAAGCGTTTGATGTAGCTTCGGATCGACTCTCCTTCCCTCTGGACTATACTGAGAAGGCTTTCTTGTGACCTCGGGCACTTCTTACTAGTGATGAAGTGTGAGGTGAACAACTGTACGAGCTGTGCCCAACTTTTAACTGTCCCGGGCTCAATGTTTCTATACCAAGTGCGGGCCACCCCTTTGAAGGTTGTGGAGAAGGCAACGCACATGCAGGCTTCGTCAGCCCGAACGAGATGCATCTGGGACTGAAAAGAATCTAAGTGATCATTTGGGTCGAAAGACCCGTCATACTTGTCCAGAGGGGGGACCTTGAAGTTCGTCGGCATCAGGGAGGCCAGGAGCTCGGGGTATAGCGGATAGGATACAGAGAGGAGGGGAGTAGTTTTTGTGACTCCCGAGCTTACCTCCAATTTACCTTTAGGCTGCTCAGGTCGGCTAGGTCGCGCGAGCTGGCTTGGATTTACCGCCTAGGGAGCTCCTGCATGTCTCCTCCGCCGATGCTCGACTGGTTCCGTAGCGGTGCTGCTGACCTCCGTACTGTCAGATGGTGCTTTGGTTGGAAGTGATTCGGACTGTCGGCTACTACGGACTGAAATGTCTTGCCTGGAGTCCTCAGCTAAGACCTCGAACTGGTTTCTAGCGAGAGTGCGTTCAGGTCGCGAAGGTCGAGGTGGACTGATTTTGGTGGGCGGAGTATCTCTCGACCTGCTTACTTGCTGAGAAATGGGGGGGGACTTGTCTTTCTCTTCTACCGCAGGACGAGACCTGGGAGATCTCTCCCCGACAAGAACGGCTGCTTTGGCGGCGAGGCTTGCTCAGGGTGATTGGACACTAAGGTGAGGTAGGTTGTTGGTTCTGCTGCAACAGTGGGAACTGCTGCTAGTACATGTGGTGCAGAATTTGTTGTTGGTACTGCTGAAACTGTTGGACCTGCTGCATTTGGGCTTGAATAGCCCGTGCGCAGTATACCAGGTCGCTTAGTTGGTTTTGTCCTACTCCAGGGGGAACTATGGATGGTTCAACGGGGGTCGCACCCACTATAGGGGGAAGTGGGGCGTTCACAGGCTCAAATGGTTGAGGTACAACAGGTGTTGGGATCCCACCCATGGGTAGCGATATGGTGAACTGGCCTATACAGACAATTGGGAACTGAGGTTGCCCCCCGAAGACGTTTGCTTCTTTGTGTTGTCTGGCGTGGCTGGAAGAAGCCATGGGTTTGGTTTTGAGTTTTTAGGTTTTTGGAATGGAGATAAAAAGGCTTTTAGTAACAATTTCCCACAGACGGCGCAAATTGATGTGGCGTAGTCCAGCTGCTCCCTGCTGGATATGACCTGGCTACCAGCAACGATGAGAATTGGGTTCCTGAAAGAAATGAGTCAGAGATCCCGGGGTGGCTCACCTGGTGAGGATACTCCGATGGCTAAGTTAGAACACTGGTAGTAGAGAGATTGAAGATGATAACAGTGAGAGAGCTAGAAAGTGAGGATTACACACAACAATAATAATAGAACATACCTTCGCCCCTGGGGGGACGGAGTCTTTATATACTGGGGTCCATGCAGGTTGGTGGAACGGTTACTGGATCCCAGCTGTGATGGAACTTGTTTGCGTGTTAGGTGGGCGAAACACCGTCAAACGGTAATACTGTCCCTTGCCGTCAGAATCAAGGAGTTGGTGAACTAATGTGACCGTTACAAAGAATGGTCTTGTGGGATACAGAGTACGGTGGTGTGCTCCTCGAGGTTGCCATGTGGAGGTCTGAATGGTAGGCGAGCTGCCTATAGGATATCGGGCTGTTTGAAGGCGAGCTGATTGGTAACGAGCTTCTCGAGCTCGTGCTCCTTAGGTTTGCCCTGCCATGAATGCCGAAGTGCCCTTGGACCAAGGTGATCCATCTGTCCGGGCTCGATCTGTAACGAACTTGGTTCCGTTATCTAGGTTGCGATCTGGTACCGAGACAATCTTAGCCCGAAGTGACTTTAGTTCGGGGTTCTAGCATACCCTAACTCGCTACAAAGCGAGCTGATTTATGCTGAGCTGTCACCCGTGTTGAGTCATGTCCACGTGCCGATCTGGTTACGTCAAATTGTCACTTATGCCGAGTTACGTCCACATGTCTCCTTGTCACGAGGTCGGGCCAAATTCTCCTTCATCACTACCAATGTAGATTTCGATGTAATTTTTGCTTAAGTTTTGTTTTTTCTTCACCTTTTCTCGTATCTCTATCCATTCTCTTTTTGTTACCAGATTGGATACTTATAGTATTCTGCTTATTTAAGGGATTTATTCATGTCTTCATGGTGATTTCTCTCACTTTTTTATTAGAACTCACCAATCCCAACAAAGAAAAGGGTGTGTGAGTAAATTATCAAAAAAAAAAGTGTGTGAGTATTAATTTTTGCACTTATTTTGTAAATCTCTTTCAGATCTTTGTAACATTCTTGTTTCTATGGAAAGCTATTTTTGATTTATTTCAAAACCAAAATGAATAGTTTTTGTAACATTCTGTGATCTATCCATAATGCCTAGTTTCTTTATGGTTTTTGTAACATTCTTGTTTCTATGGAAAGCTATTCTGTGATCTATCCATAATGAATAGTTTTTGTAACAATCTTTGAGACATTCTAATCACAAGTATGAACAAATGATAGAGAAATAAACCAGCAACTTAATGCCTAGTTTCTTTATTTATACCTTCTGTGATCTATCCATAATCCTATCTACTCATCCTACAATAACTAAATGAATGGTTTTTACATAATAAAATATATATCACTAAAAGTCCATTAGACAAATTTATCAATAAATGTTGCACAAACCAAGAAACTAGACAAGAAATGCATATGATGAGTACAACCTTCAGAGAAACAAATGACAAAAAGCTTGCTCCAAAAACAACTCAATAGTTGGGGCAATTTAAACATGGAACACAAATTAAAGAGGATCTTGATTTGACACTAGAATATTATAATTTTTTATGGATAGACAATAGAAGTATGTAGCAAAGCTCCTGTAACTCCCCATGTTACAGGAGTTTTTTTTTCTTTTTTTCTTTTTCAAATAATCTCCTGTAACTCCCCATGTTGTTCTTTGAGAAATAAAAGGTCAAAGAAAAAATGAGCTCTTTAGAAACAGAGCAGCAAAGGAGAGATGATTTTATTAGGATAGCAGGCTGGCCTCGGTCCATGGTTTGCAATATCAGTTAGATTTGGCAAAATCTCTGCATTGTACAATGAGCAGTACAAAATATTCCAAGAAACTTTTTCCCTCATATATTTGGGACAGTACAAAATATTCTAAGAATCTTTTTCCCTCATATATTGTACAAAATATTCCAATATCTTCCGCTGCCAATGGGGTCTAGTACAGCAGCGGATAATATACGGAAGCCCCTTATAGAGAGATTTGAGAGGAGATTAGACAGATGGAAAGCTAAATATCTCTCCTTGGGAGGCAGGATTACAGTCATAAGGAGTATTCTTTCTTGTCTACCGACGTACTATCTCTCACTGCTGAAGGTTCCTAAGGATGTGGCTGTGAAAATTGAGAAGATTCAGATGGATTTTCTTTGGGAAGGGTTGGGTTGGGGGGTCCAAAAAGTTCCACCTGGTCAAATGGGAAAAGGTGTGCAGATAGGGTGGGGGTGGGGGGGTGGGTAGGACAAGAAGGATTAAACCTTTTAACAAGGCACTATTAGGGAAATGGTTGTGGAGATTTGGACAAGAAAGGGAGAGGGAAGCCTTATGGAGGAAGGTGATAGTTGGTAAATATGGAGTAGCAAGGTTTGGGTGGGAACCAAGAGAAGTAAAGAGCTCTTATGGGGTAAGCGTCTGGAAGGGATCATGAGATTTAATCAGGAGTTCAGGGGTCGGTTCAGTTTCAAAGTGGGGGATGGATCAAGGGTGAGGTTTTGGGAATATGAATGGCTCGGGATAGGGAAACTCTGTGAGGTCTGTCCAAGGTTATACAGGCTGTCTGAGCAGCAAATCACAATCGATCAGTGCGATGAATGGAGAGGGGAGCAGCTGATTCGGTCTCCAAAGTTTAGAAGGCCTTTACTTGATGAAGAAGTTGAAGAATGTATTCCACTGCTGGAGAAATTAGAAGGCACAAGTATCTCTAGGGGAGCACAGGAGTTGGTCTTTGGTGGAACGAGTGCAAAGAAGGAAGATTCTCGGTGAAGTCTTTCTACAAGGCAATAACAAGAGAAAGTGTGAAGACAGGACAGATAAAAGTGTATGGTGTAATCCAGTACCCCCTTGGGTTGAGGCATTTGCTTGGTTGGTAGCACATGACAGCATTCTTACTACAGATCACTCAAAGAACAGAGGGTTTCACATGGCAAGCTTCTGTTACTTGTGCAACTTGGAGGAGGAAACGATTCTGCACCTGTTCTTTTATTGTAGTGCAGCAAATTTCGTTTGAAAGTTTTTCTCTTATCTAATTGGGGTCAATATCTTTCAGTCTCTTTCCCCAGCAGAAATCTTCTCCAAATGGCCAAAATTCGGAGGAAGCAAGAAAGCTAGTATCATGTGGAGCAGCATTCCATTTGCAGTTTGCTGGGCTATATGGAATGAGCGGAACAGAAGGATCTTTGGAGATAAGGCAAAGTACATTGATCACTTGGTAGCCGCAGTGAGCAATCTGATTTCAGTTTGGGAGCTACAGCTCCCAGAGTTCGACACAGTGAACAAAGCTGATTTGTTAGAAAACTTTTGGAGTACTCATGAGTTACAGCCCTGTAATGAAGATTTATTTTCAGTTTGAGTGATGTACCTTTGCTCGGTTTGTCAGCTTGACAACCAAAAGTTCTTGTACTGTACCTCTTTTTCAATTTAATGAAATTTTTCCATTGATATTTCAAAAAAAGATTATTGAACGGGACTTGTCAAAAAACAAGGTTGATTATTGAAGGGGATTCTAAGATGGTGATAGGATGGTTAAAGGATCCAGACAGTACGATAGAGTTACAGTGAGGAGATGGAAAGATTTAAATGGCTTACCAGTAATATGACCATAAAAATTCAAAGGAACCAAGATCAGCAAATAGAATGACAGATACTTTAGCTAAACAAGGGGTTACTAGAGATCACTTGTTCTTGGCTCAATTGTAATTTGACATTGTTGCTTGGGAGGGTGCGCCTCACACTTCTCTTTTGGCCTTTTGTAATAGTGTGATTTAAGCCTCTGAATAAAATTTCCTTAGCAAAAGAAAAAATCTTTTTCCCTCATATATACAATACACTGCAAATATGTCAAAGATAATTATTGTTGCCACTTACTGATTTCTTGTCCCTCTGTTGCAGATTTTGGCTTTGGTTTTCTTCTTTGTCTGGATGCAGGTGGATGTTACCTACGGAGGTTACTATTTTATTTGATCCCTCCTGTTTTACTTGACCGAAGAAGAGATGGAGGATGATGTGGAGATGTGTCAGAGCAGCCTTGATTTGGACCATTTGGGAAGAGAGGCATGCAAGAATCCTCTCAGAGAAGGAAAGAAGCAAGGAAGAAATCAGGATTTGTGTGATGGTTAGGGTGATTCACTAGATCAAGACTCCGGAGTTGTTCTCCCAGTTCACCTTTGATGATATTTGGAGGAATTTGGTAGTTGTTAAAAGCTCCAAGAGAAAGGACAAAGTGAATGTGGTCTGGTTACCACCAATTGAAGGTTTTGTTAAACTGAATTTTGATGGTAATAGTCGAGGTAATCCAAGCCCTTCAAGAATTGGAGGGATGGTGAGAGATGGAGAAAGTAAACTTAAGCACTTCTTTTTGGCCCTGTGGGTATGAGGAACTCTCTCAAAGCTGAACTGCTTGCTGCAATTCAAGGGGTGCAAATAGTTAGTGAGCTAAACTTGACAAATGCGGTGATAGAAGGGGACTCGAAAGTTGTGGTAGAATGGCTAAGCAATCCTGAGACTATAATTTAGTGCTACAATAGTGAAAGGAAAAAATTTACTTGGCTAACCAGGAAAATGAATTTAAGGATACAATGGGTGAGAAGATTGGCAAAGGGGATGGCGGATGCTTTGGCTAAACAGGTCAATTTTATTCAGGGCACAATTGTAAGGCGCATTTTAGGATAGGCGCCTTGCCTAGGTCCTAGGTGTAGCACTTTCAAAAGGCGCGCGCCTGGTGCACCTAGGCGTGCGCTTGATGTGCCTTGTGCCTTAGCCCAGGTGTGTGCTGTTTGAAAATTTTATGCTTTTTTGCCTTTTTTGAACCTAGCGGCCGAAGCGCAGTAGAACCCCCTATTTTGTAATGTTGTTCATTCATTCGTCTTAATAAAATGTCTTCTTAAAAGGCAAATAAAACTATAAAATCACTATTTTTTGTGTGAGAACTAAGAATTTAAGACCCTAACATGGACTTGTTTAGGCTTGCCTCGAGGGGAGTGGTACAAAGGCAGCTCGTAGAATCAAGAATGTAATATGTTTTACATCACATTAGCTACTTGAAGTAATGCAATTGAGGAAAAAAAAGAGGTTGTGGGTTTTACATGCTTGAAAATGTTTTATATGTTTGATTTTATTTTTAAATTTTCATTTGAATACGCTTTTACATGTTATGTTTATGTATTTTAATTTTAGATAATAGGTTTTTAAAACATTAAGTTTAAAATTTAAGTTTATATTTTTTTATTAATATTATATTTAAGATTTTTATTCTTTGCATTTTTTTGAATTTTCTGACATTTTTTATTTTTTAGCTTTTTCTGTATTTTTGCGCCTTGCTTCAAAAAGGTGTGCGCCTCGCCTTGCGCTTTTTTTTATGAATTCCTCGCCTTGCGCTTTTAAAACACTGGTTTTTCTTTTGTATGAGAGGTAGCAGCTCATGCCTCTCTAAGGGATGATTGTAAAGATTTTACATAAAATATTTTAATAAAACTCAATTTATTCATCAGAAAAATCAAACATCTAAGATTTAATGTTTTAGAATATCATCAAAATTTTCTGATATTTCGTTAAAATTATTGAAAACTTTTTTGAAATCTTTTCTTAAAGAACAAATGGGGATTCTATGATTGGATGACCAGCTTACTATTCAAAATGCAATTCCATAAGTCACTATAATTCAAAAAAGAAGAAAAAGGGCACACAACTATGAAGGAGAATTCTCAATCTAATCAAAACATATATTAATAAAAAAGACAGTCAAAATGGCGCATCAATGGCATCTTTACAGAAGAGAATATGACTAAAAGATTCAAAGGGAAACAAAGAGAGATTCCTATTTAAGTCTTTTAATCTTCTCTTATTTGATATATGTGGCTACGCGCTATTTGCCATGGCTTTTTGAGTCTTAAATATGAAATTATACTCTAACAATTCATGAAGTTTCACTAACAAATTTAACATTTTAAGTAGCATTCGCTAATTTCTTTAGATTTTTCAAATATTTTATCCCCAAGATTTTCCATTTTTGCATGGTGAAACATCCATCAATACCAAAATTGCAAACCATGCTTCAGCCTATTTAAATTTGCACTTCTTGTATCTCATTTCTTTACTTTGCAACAACAAATTTGCTTGATTGGTTACTGATCCAAAAAAAAAAAATAGCAAAACTCACTGTTCGCATCACATAAAGGTAAAATGGCAGGATAGCAATTCTTCCAGACTCATCTTTCTCAAACTTCATAAAATTTGAAGGGCTGAAAAAACGACGACATTTTGGTCCTATTTGCTCTGTACATACAGAGGCAATATGGCAAAAATCTTCATAATTCATCTGCAAGAAGAGAATTCCAAGAAATGCATGAGCTTTCTTTCCAAATCGAAATGCTTGCATGTAATAGATGATTCCAGAAAATAAAAAATATATAAATAAATAAATAACAAGTTCCTCATTTTTATCTCAAAACGGAAGCAGGAAGAATAGATGAAAGACCCAAAAAAAGACTTCAAAACATATTAGTCAAAGTATGTAAAGGTGGAAAACAGATGTAAAAAAGCAGAAGAAAATTCAATTGAAAAGACAAAGATAAATAGAAAATGCAAATTAAACTATATTAAGAATGTGGTTTGATCATTAAATTACCACAAAAACAGAATTTTGAAATATCTTTTATTTAAGCCATTATTTTTTAGACAAAGTTCAAATTGTATTAACTATCAAAAAGATAGAACGAAGTACATACAAGTCTAGTAAATACAAGAACCCCAAAAAGATAAGTGGAGTGAGCTTTTATGCACCCCTAAACCAGCCAAAGATCCAACTAGGACAACTGTATCTATGAAATTCATCTGGCAATAATTATAAGGCCATTGCCCAATGCTGGACCCAGCTACCCAAGGTCTTGGGAAGGGTAAACTGGATAAGGACCTAACCTTTGGCATTTTCTTGTGCAAAGTGGGCAGTCTCAGTCTCTCAGAATTTGATTCTCAAGCTTGTAAGCCTGATATTTTACCATTGGACCAAGCAATAGCCCCTTTTCTGGCAACAATTCAAGTCCTACATTCCACCATTCTAATCAAGTAGTACTGAAACTAAATTCAGAATATAATCAGAAGGCATAATTATGCATTTTGCAATACTATGTTCATAAAATAAATACAAAGGATGCTTTCAAGTAAAATACATGCTATAATATAATAAGAAACAATAGTGCAAATATTTGAATTATAACTTCACAAGATAACTCAGTATACCTATAGCCCCCAAGTTTAAGTAATTATAAAGAAGGAACATACAAACCTTCTCAGCACCAGTGACATCATCGATCACACAATTTTCTCTTAAGCAAACCCACATAGCATCTAGATCATCAGCATTGAGCAAAAGATCTGATTGTTTCTGCACAAGTAAGGAACTTAAATCACATTGTCTAACAATTTTAATTCAAACAAGCGAAAGAAGAAAATGCCTTTTATAGGAAAACAAGCAAATGCACAAAAAAGTAAATTTAGGAGAACTCCATATTCAGTTAAGACCAAAACCCATTTTATGGGTCAAAAGATGAACCAATTTCCAAATGATTTTAAGTACAAGCAGATTCCTGTTCACTGAAAGGATATCTCAAAAGGGCAAAGTGTGATATTCATAGCAAACATCAATTAGAATATCAAGCAGTGCAAACAGGAAAATAAAATCAATCTTGTAAGGGTACCTTGAGAAAACGGTACTTTGCCAGTCTTTGCACCCTATGACTAATAGATCCCTCTTCAGGTTTCTGTATCATAGAAAAATAAGAAATAAATGAATAAGAAGAATCAGAAAACAATTAAAAAATCAAGGCATATAAACAATAAACAAATTTATGATAGTGAAATCCTAATTATATGTTCAAGGAAAATACACTTAGTACTTTTGCATAGATACAAATTAGGCATCAGAAGTATGGATGCTCTAAAAGAAGGATGTCTAATAATGAAAATCAGATTAAGGAGGAATGCAAGGCCTAAATTAATGACTTTTTCCATTTGTTCATTCATCATCCCTTTGTAATATACAATATCCTGTAAACTCATGTAAGGAAGAAAAATGAGCCAACCACCCAAACAAACAACTGTGGTGCATGCCTTTCTGTAGAAGCTCGGGATAGCTCCAGCTTCAGCATTCTTCTGCTGTTTCTCCTTGAAAATTTCAAGCAAGATCCTCTTTGTTTCAAGCTCTGCAAGTGAGAATGACAGGTGGCAAAGGTAGTCTTAGATAGGAGGATTAAGCAGTATTAACATGCATAAGTGGTAATATGGTTGAAATAAATGCAAAGGAGATGATAGTAACATTAGTATTAATGATCTAATCAGCAGAACTGACATATAGAGGTTTAAGTAAGGAAAATATAAAATTAAAACTGATTTTAAAGATGAGCACCCTGTAGTATTGATTTTATTGGAATAAACTGCACTCAAAAGCTTTTTTTAGTTGAATACCCTCGTAATTTAAATTAAAACAGGACAGATTTCGCATATTAAAATTGTGCATTCACTTCATCAGAATTCAGAAGGCAAAATGATGACAGTAAAAAGAATAAAACTTGAATACAATTCAAGGATATTTTATTTATTTTAGGAAAAGATGCTTCCTTGAATCTAAGCATGCCAAGAAAGAGTGATATTCTTATCCACAGCTTTAGACAAACAAGTGTCATATGGGATCTCAATTCTAACAAGTTTTTTCTTCAATCAGTAACTGTTAAGATTTTTAGACCATAAAAAGAATGAGTTGTGTACAATATACCAAACATCCCCATGCATAGACTGAAAATCATCCACCTAATCCACTCTTATTTATTGTGTTACAATTGAGCCCAAAAAGATTTTATCCCTATTCTCCCTTTGTTTGGCCAATGCATTATTGAAACTGTTTGCTGATCTCCTAACCCAATGAGAAGTTGATTGTAATCCCCTAGCCAAATGTCTGATTTCCCTTATAACATATCCAAACTGTCATATTGCCTAGATATTGTTTTCCAGCCACTTCACCAGGATTTTAAAGTCCCCCAGCCAATTATAACAAAACTTCGATCAAGAAGCCATGTACTCCCTCTATTCATTGGCTGAGAATTTCTTTTTTAACTCATGACCAACATACAATCAAAAGACCTGATTAGGCATTCCAAGTTAGTAAAGGAATTTCATCCATCAATCATCCATGATATGTGAGGGTGAGCGTTGGCACTACAGTTGGGTTGCTCCACTGCAACCTGGGTGACCAGGGTTCAAATCTTGGAAACAGCCTCTCGGTATGTGCAGGGGTATGGCTGCGTACGATGTCCCTCCCCAGACCCCCGCATTAGTGGGAGCCTTGTTCACTGGGCTGCCCTTTTAATCATCTATGATATGTGTGCAGAAGTTTCATTTTTTCTTGTTATTTCTCTTTTTTTATAATAACATAAATGAAGATCACAAGGAAGATGAAGAGATTTCCCCCTAAATAAAGAACATAAAAGAAGACTTGCAACTACAGTTTTACATAAAGACCAATTAAACTTCATAAAATGAATATTAGAAAGGAAGTGAAGAGATTTCACCCCAAGGAACGAACCAGGAGATGAATGTTCCACATCCTCAAACTAAGGATTTGCTAAGAACCAGCCCAACATTATAGACAATTTACAAAACTTTTCTTTTGTTTTGAACCGAATCTAGTTCAATATTCTTCTTTCAGTACAGACTTTCTCTCCAAATATCGACATGAGAGGCTGCCATGTCTCACAATATTTCAACTTCTCAATGCATGTAAACAAGAAATACAACAAAACAAAGTGATGTCACTTCTGAAGGATGGCTGTATTTTCAAGAGAGAAATACAATAAATGGGCAAACAAGAAAGGTTACTCTTCATTGGAGTTAGTCAGCCTCTCAATGAAATAGAATCAGGTGGCATACCATCATTTAGCCTGACATTACCAGTCAAACTCATTCAAGCTTTTAGCCTTGCATAGTTTCAAGAAGATTCAATAACATCATATGGTTCCCACCCAAAGCCATCCTTCTCAAAAGATCAAAATTCATATGTATGGCAAAGATGCTACCTTTTTGAGCTAGTAGTGGTCAGTCAGTGTAGTTCCCACTGATTCAGGAATAAATCTCACCCTTATTCTTACCCCCATCCCCCCCCCCAAAAAAAAGTCATATGTACAGCCTATTAACTATTAAGGCATATCTCTATTCTCTACAAATAAGGAAATCAATGCCTGCAGTTCAGGACCAAAGCACAACCAGCTATTTTAGAAGGGTTTGATTTAAATACATCAGATTATCTTGATTATTTTCAACAGAACACTCATATTTGAGCAGCACAACTTTGTAAAGGTGGAAAAATTGAAAATACTTTTGATAGGACACCGTATGGAACAATTGCTCTTTCCTGTCCCTATATATAAGTTATAGATTTGAATGGTAATTTTAATGGGATTAGGTATCTTGTGATAATTGGGTTAATTCTAATTAGTAATTAAAGTCTTAAAGGGAAACATTGGAGATCTATGTGTATATGCACGTGCACGTGTGTACACTGTACACGTTGTAATTGGTAAGATTATTAATGAAGAACAAAGTATTTTTGTCTTGTCAGACAAATCATCCTCTATGTGCGTCGTATAAAATCTCCCTAGATGTAGTCAATCTTATCTCTATGTTTATACTTTGTTTTAAACTTTCAGGAGTGTATTTGGTATGCCAGAGTTATATTACCTACATTTTTTTACTCCAGAAATTTTAAGTGATCCAAATACCACAAACAGATCAGAACTCCATATGCACAGCCATTGATTTTTCCATGGGATTCAAAAATAAACAACGGTGTGCAAGTTCCTTTTAATGTGACCCTGGCACATAATAGACCAACCAATCAAATGGCACGCGCAAAAAGAATAAATTGAAAGAAAAAATAATTCAAAAACTCCAAACCCATGTAACCATTTAAATCTTGATCAACCAACTTCACTGAAATGTATAATGCATGCCCCTATCTAGTGAGAGTAAGCAATAAAACTATCAAATTAATTCGTATAGTAGCGAATGCCAGTTCAGACTGATTTACAACCTTAGTAGCCTTGACACTTAACCATCATTTAATCCAACGAGATTATCAGGTATGTATAAAATGAGTAAGATTAACAATTGTTTATGGTGAAAATCCGTAAAATGGGAGGACACTGACCCATCAGAGCTTCAGAGCCAAGTCCGGCGCCAGAACCAATGTACCTACGAAGGTTTCGAACCCACGTCATGGAGGATGCTGGCGGTATCTTCCTCTGCGGTGCATCGTGACCTTCGCCATCGCTTGAGCCGCTGTACATGCTTTCCTTTTTATCTTTGACTCTCACGGGGTGCGTTTAATCTTAAGAGCAATTTGAGTTCCACGGAAACCCTAGAGGCTAAAACCAGACACATGAACGGCCCAAAACCCTAGCTCCCACTTCCGCGATCTGGTTTTCACAAAGTTCCTTTGCTCTGGTCGAGGGTCTAACGAAATTACTGAGTGGGGCTGGAAATGGTGGGAACATCGACAACAACACTGTAACGTTGAAGATCTAAGATCTGTAACAAGTTGTAAATCTTTCCAGTACGGCCATGCCAAAAAAACCGAATGGTCTGAGACCAACTATCGCACTTGATTCCAACCCAGTGGCTTTCAGATAGCCGCGTTATGACTTGTCATGGATGTTTTATGGTAGAACCTCCCCTGGATTTGTTGTGATGCAGCACCAGTATTCTTCCTACGTTCGGGTGGCGGTGAGGATTGCACAGGTGAAATATTTGAACGTGTAGATCGAATCGAACTATCCAATACTTACTTAAACCTCCCTTGCGTTAGGCCTAATTCCTAAAACTTCCTTCGTGGGTTTTGAAATGACTCCGTCATCCCTTGTACGCCGTTTACATGTGAGCTCGCTTCAAGCTTTATATTTTTTAAGGGAAAACCCTTAAAATACTTAAATAACTTTGAAATTGTCTACAATATCCGACATCCATATTTATATATATATATATATATATATTATATTTTATATATTTAGAATAAAATTTGACTTGTTTATATCAGCTTTTAGAAAGTTATTTATTTATCTTTTTTATTTTTTATATTTTTATTTTCTTTTATTTTAAAGGTATAAAAAAATAAGCATTGCATATTTTGATTAGATTAATCAAATTGCACATTATTAAAGGGAAATTTATGTTTTCCAATGTATTACATTTAAAAAATACATCTAAGAGAAAGAGCATTTATATTATTAAAGAGATAAGGGGGTGATGTAAGGAGGCTTAGGTATTTTAGGCCCCTTAATGATTAAAGAACTCACAATATAAAACCACAATATTGAAAAAGTAATAAAATATTATTAAATTAATAATAAACTAATAGTGCTATAATAAAATATTACTAAAATAATAATAACATACAAATATATTAATTTATCAAGAAAAAGTGAAACAATGGAAAATGATAATTATATTAATAATTTTAGTATTATTTATTTTAGTAATTTGTTGTAAAAATAATTTAACAATTTTAGTAATATTTTTCCTATAGTGTTTTGTTGTATTTATTTTACTTTATTAATCATTAAACGTTATAATTAAAGTAATCTATAGATTAACTTTTTTAGTCATAATTAAATTAATCTAAGTCCAAGCTCATAGTTAATACTGTGAAACAAATCTCCATTCCCATCTTTGTCCCCATCCTCGGTTGGGTATCATTATCAATCGCCATCAATCATTGCCAAGGCAATATCCATCTCAGCCCCATCAGGTCGGGGAAGATAAGTACCCAATGGGTAAATTTTAGCAAAATTTTATCTAAAAACCATTAAAAAATAAATTAATAACAATTAGTAGTTCATAAAATAATAATAATAAATAAAAATGGATTAAAAATAATAAAATAAACCACTTGCACTCCATTTTAAAATGATAAATTTTAATTAAAATATTAAAACTAATAATGACCTAATTATAAATGTCTTAAGGCTCTTATTTATGAATGATCATTTATACTTAGCATATTAACCTTGCTAAACCAACAAATTTTCAGGCTCAATCAACTATTTTCTTCTAAGATAGGTCTATCTCGTATCTACACCAACTCCACACAATGTAGATAGTAGGATTGTAAATGGTTTGGATTCAAACCATAACCAATTGCATCCGCGTCCGCATTCAATTATGAAATCTAGATCCACATTTGCATTTGATTATTATGTTGGGTTTTGGGTCATCTTTGCATTTAATATGCAACCATATTATTGTCTTTAAAATGACAAAAAAAGTTTTAAAAACCAATTATTTTTAAAGTATATATGTATAATAAATGTATATAAATATAAAACAAAAAAAAGAAGGCATGTATCTCCGAGTTTATACAAGGGCTTGAGAGGGTACTGAAGAGAAGGAAGTACGATTGTTTGGACGGGGTTGGACGTCGGCGAAAAACCCGGGTGGAGGTTGTCGAGGCAGGTTCCATTGGAAGGAGGCATTTTTTGCGCTAGGTTCGGTGGTGGTGGTGCGGTTGGGGTAGGCTTTGGGATCGGGAGGCCTCCCTTGAAGGAGTATGACGAGAAAGTGCTGGTTGAAATTTATAAATCTCTAATGGCTCAATGATAGTTAGTGCCTCACGATGCAGGCAGACTAGCTGCCCGTATCTCATGTCGATGGTGAAAACTGAAAAGGGGTTTTCCTTTTTCTACTTCCCTTTCTTTTTCCTTTTCACTTCTTTGTCTCTCTACTTTTTTTTTTCTGTGCTTCATTATAGTTTTCGGGGATGTTGATTATGGTCTTCGAGCTATAAGCTAATAATGAGGCTACTTTTACTGAGCTCCTTGCTCCTCCAGTCATGTGCATAGAAACCAGAGCTCTGGTTTGGCCTCGGCCACGACGTCCTCAAGGGCCATCAATGGCTGAAGAGCGCAAACGGAGTCCATTTTAGTAACGATTACACAGGCACTGGCTTGCTTAATGGCGGCAGCACAACCCTTGTCGGCATCTCCTTACCTGCTGATAATTGCTACTTATCGGCATATCCAATCAGCGTATCAAATCGAGTTGCAATGGCCTGCTTGTTCTTGTTCTCGCTTGGTGACTGGGTTGCAGTCCTTGCCAGGTGTGGCAACCGGCGTATTAGACCCATAAGCAGGCAATGGAGAAGCTGCTAGAGATCGCCGCTTCTCTATTCTCGTCGAACAAAGAGAGTAGGAGAATGGAAAGAAAACAAGCAAACGAGAGAGAAAGAGAGAGCAAACGACGTAATGAATACATAAAAAATGTAATTTTTTTACATTGGTTATCGATGTAATTAAACGGTAAAATGTAATTTTACACCGATTTTCAGTGTAAAATTACATGACCAAATGCCTGCAAAATCGAAACAGGGTGCAAAGTTTACCCCAATTCGATTCTACACTGTTCCTAACGCAGCCTAAAAATATGCTTTTTGAGAGTCCATGTTGTTAGCAATTGAGGACTATGAGGTTACTTAGAAGTATTGTTGTGCATTGAGTAAAGCTAGACACAAAATTGCTCCTGTAGGGCAGATAAAACATAGATTCTTATGTAACTTTGAAGGGTTTGGTAATTTAAATATGGAAAGATATTGGAGACAGATAGGTTCTCAGTATCTCCCCAATATGGAAAACCTACATTGGAATTGTCAAAACCTGGGATAAGTGCATCGATTTCGATGTCAGTAAGCATCTCCCCGTGAGGAATGAGCAACAAGAATAAACATAAAAAAAAGAAAGGGAAAATTGAAGAGAGAGGGGGGAGAATGATGTATCAAATAAAAAGTAGAGGGGGCAAGTGTCATAGATAAAAAATGACACGTGTTAATCTTATAGAAGTCCCATAGTACACATTTTGCTTTAAGAGTATACTTGGATAGATTAGATTAGATTGTTGATAACCATCAACAACAATGATGCAAACAAATCAGATAGTGTATATTTGAATATGATCAAATACTACACAAATCATAAAAATGCAATATAAACATATTTATAAATAAATAAACACACAGACACATGTATGTATATATATATATATATCAGATTGTATACGTTTGGATAGGAGTGGTTTGAATTGGATCCAATCCGAAAAGGGGATATCCAAACCCATCATCTCCTAATAGTGAAATATGATCATTGTCCTCTTATTCTTTCTACTTTACAATACAGGCGACAGAAGGATATTCCACTTAGCTTTAAATCCTATTGGACATGTTGTTGCAATGTTTTCATGATCAAGTGGTACAAAACTATAATTCTTCTCGTTTTGGTTTTTTCTTCAAAAATGTAATTGTTGTAAACTTTCTTTACGAAGTTGGACGTTTCAAACTCATGGTCATCTACAACAAAAGAGTAAATCTTTGTTATCTAGGATTGGATATCTTCAATATCCAGACTTAACCTCCGCTAATTTGGAAGAAGATAGGTCATTGCGAAGAGAACTTGATCAAATACTCAAACTTTAAAATTATTATTGGCAATGAGGTGTTAAATGTAATTGGTTACAAGTAGGTGACCGAAAAACCTAGTTCTTTCTTTCATATGTTTAACATGGGGGGAGGAAGAATAGTATTCTTTGGATCAAAGGTAGTCAAGGCCATAGGACCTTAGACCCTTATGTTATTGAAATAACTATCGCATATTATTATACCAGTCTTTTTACATCTAAAACAACTGTTTTCCATGATATTAGTGTAGATCTTGCTCATTGTGATATCACTCTAGCTGATAATGAATTAAAATGTATTGTTTCTTTTGTGGAGGAGATCAATAATGCTTTATTTGCTATAGGTCCCACTAAGGCCCCTGTCCTAGATAGACTTTCAACTTTATTTTATCAACAATGTTGGAAGGATATTGCTTTACATTTGGTTAGTTTTATCCAATCTATTTTTTCTTACATCATAGACAAATCAAAGCTATTAATGATACAAACTTAATGTTAATACCCCAAAAGAGTAGGAGTTGAATTGGTAATCGATTTTTGGCCTAGAGGCCTCCCTAATGTCACTTACAAATTTGTGACTTACGTTAGACAATGTTGAATCGGATCTAGTGGCTGGCCAGTTTTTTATAAATTTTCTTACCCAACTTAGGAACCGGTTTCCTGGTTGAAATATTAAATTTTGGGATCGATATTGCATTGAATTGAACCAAAATTCAAATTCAAATTAATTTTTTATTATATCAGATACCGAATCTACAAATGCAACTCCCATAGTGGTAGTTCATGCCCAATGTCATACCCGAACCGGCCTTCCATTGAAGATGGGGCTGCAGTGAAGTGAAGTCAGTTAAACAATGCAGTTTTTGCACTTCAAACCTCCAATCTTCTTGCGATCAATGCAACGGTGTGGATCTTCTTAGGACTAATGGTTTTCTCCAAATAACACAATTAGGAATATGAATAAAAACATCTCTACTATGGTTGTAACAAAATAGGGTTTTATGGGAGCAATGGAGGTGAGATAGAGGTGGAAAGAGCTTATTATATAATGGTTTTATCATCCCCCTCTTCCCTTATACAAAGCACTCTCCTACCCTTGTTGGGATGGATTATGACTTGTGCTTATAAATAGACTCTATCTTATTAAAAAACGAGTGTTCCATACCCATATCCATGACTTATATTGGCCCCATGTCACATTGTCATGTGCCTAATTTTTTAGTTTGTATTAGTAATAGGCCTTAGGTCCATTTTCTTTAATGGTTCACTTTTTTATGCGTTGCAAGGCTATGTATGCCTAAACATTGTGTGATGCATGACCCACAAAGATCTTACGCAAGTCCATAAATGTTCGACCTCACCCCTATAAGAGGTTAGGCTGTAAAAGTCTTACCCAATCAGCTTGAGTTCAATTGGCCCCAGCATTTACATATAAATGATCATTAGATTTAGCCACCATAAGAGGACCCGACGATAATGGACTTATGTAAGACGATACCCATTAAGTAATCAACCATTGAATGGTCTCTTATACACAACTTTTTGGTGTATAATAATCAAAACATTTGTCAGAAGGAATGAACTATTCCCTGATTATAAAATGATGTGGTATGCTCTATACTTTAATGGATATCGGGATTAAAACCTTTTAAAACAAATTTTTCATAAAATAGTAATATGACATACAAATACATTTTGCAAATTATATTTCAAATACATTTAAACTCTACTACTGACAGTTTAGGTTTCCATCGAAGAGAGTGAAACCTTAATATTCACTTTGTTTGACAAACATGGTCAATTCTATTAATATGATCACCTATCCAGGCGATTTCCTAAACTGCCCCAACAAGCGAAAATATTTGTCTCTTGATGGATTTCACTGGTTGGCACATTAGAGATATTTTAGTCAAAAACCTAGTGTAGTATCATAATTAAGTATGGGGTTAAGTGCAACTTTCCAGCATAACTAAAAAACGGTAAATGTTTAATGTTTATTTCAAACACCCACTGGTTGTGTTTAGAGTATAGCTGTAGCAACTAAGACAAGCTGGTCTACCAATTTAGCAACACACCAATGTCAACATTGTCAAAATAAAATCCCCAAACATTCTAAACTAACATGAGTTTCATAAGTGTCCACTTTAAGGAATAATTCATAAAAACATACTAGGTCTCGTCCACCCTGCATTGTCCCTGTATTAACTTGACCATCAGTCTTTGCCTCAGGTACGAACCCGAGGCCTCTAACATCTTCCTTCCTTTACTCCTTGCAGGATCGGCCTACCAGCCCTTGGCCACTCTGGACCTCGGACTGCTCAACTACACCTCGGCTTAGGAGCGAAATGACAGTGTTGCCCTCTGCCCATTTTGCCTGACAACAATAACCTATTTAATTAATATCAATTAATTACTTTAAATTTATGTAACATAAATAATTTATATTTTTAATATTATACCCAATTGAACATACATCAATTAATTATTTTATAAGTTTTAATACTCTTTAACCGGATTAATTTAATAGTTTTTATTATTTTTGTCTTTATATTTTTCATCATTATTGTACTTTTAATATTATACTAACAACCTTCCTTAAATAGTTTTTATTTCACTTTTTTTTTTTTTGTTTTGTACTTGTTTAGATGCAACTTTTATGATTTTTTAAATGGTATTTTAATGTAATCAAAATACGGAATGATTTTTAAGAGGACATTATATTTTCAAAATATTACAATAATCATTCATCTCTTTTATTTTCATTTATTACATTTTTTGTGTCCATTTCTTATCTCCTCTCTCTCCCTCTCAAGTTTTAATGTATGGATATTTTTCATCTAATGGGCTTTTCGCATCTTTTTGGCGTATCATCTTTTGGTGGCTAGATCTTCCGCGAGCCAAAAGAGAATAGACCGAAAATCGATTTTCCTAGTTTGTAAACAACTAAAAGACCACACGGAAATATGCACCAAACAGGCCCTCTATTTGAGACTTCTTCATACCTCATTTTAGAGGGTTATAAGAGAGGGGGTGTACTTGTATCTACATTATAAAGTTAAAGGGAGGTGATTGCAATTATTAAAATTCATGTGAGACTTTATTTGTGAGGCATGTGAGAATTTCCTTGATTCATCTAGGGATCAAGTTCGGGGAGGGTTTTGTAAATTCTATAACCTACCCACCTCCCAAAACCTCTCAACCCATACCATTTTAAAATGTTGGATTTTGAGAATTCAAACCCTACTACAAATGAAAACATAAAACCTTCCCCAAATTCAATGGTATGGTGGGTTGGATTTAAAAGCTATGTCTAATTTCCTACTATTTATTATCATATATAAGCAACCAATAAGTAAAATAATACAAATAAATAATAAATTTTCCAATTATTTTTGATTAAGACTTTAGGAAACACATGAACTATCCATTATCTTTTAGATAAAATTTAATATATTATTAAATTTAACAGTTGATACATAAAATTTATGACTCCAAAACAATATATGGGTCGAGTTTAGCCGAATATCATACCGTATCTGTATCTATACGAATCGTAGAATCATAAAATCCGTTATTCAGGCAAAAAAAAAAACCCGCCCCGTCGAGTAGGGTAGGGTAGGGGTAAATTGTACCTCGCTGTATCGCAATCGTATGGCAAATCGCAATACGTAACCGTATTAGGAACTTAGGATACGCCTTGCGGCATTTTGAATCCCGAGTTTATTACGCCCAACAAACGCAGTCTACATAAAGGGGCTTAATGGCGGCAAATAAATTCAACGGAACTTCGCAGCGAAAAAGGAAACTCAACGGGAACTTATCTTCCCTCGAACCACACCGAGCATACCATTTATTTTCGCATCTCGTTTTCTTTCACTTATCAATGCATATTTAATCTTAATCATTCGAGAAAACAAAATGGGGGATTCGCAGCCTCAGCCTCATACTAACATTTTTAGCGTTAGAATCGTCTCTATCGACTACTACATGGCGCCTCCGATCGCAGACCTGGATATCTCTTACAGTAGTTTTCAAGGTATGAACTATAAACCAGAGCTGAAACTAGTATTTATCTCACTCACAGGCACGAGCGCGGTGAGCTCTCGTTATATTCTGCTTTATTTTATCTTTATGCTTTTGGGAATTTGAAGGTGAAAAGGTGAATGAGGTACCGGTAATAAGGATATATGGTTCAACTCCGGCGGGTCAAAAGACTTGCTTGCATGTACACCGGGTATGTTATTTTGTCTGTGTTTATCCACTTATTGATTGGCTCACCACTACTATTATTTCTTCATCACATCAAACTAGTTATGAGGTCTTCATGATGCGAAATTTGATTCTTTTTTTTTTATTTGGCAATATCAAATTATTATTTTTTTTCAGAAATTCATATTCGCAGTAACAGGTAATTGTGTTCTTTTGGGTACTCAAACTCAAGAGAGCCATATTCTGTATGGGGTTGCTACAAATCCTGTTTTGCTATTCCGCTGTATTAAGGATCATATCCTTGGCTATATCAGAATTAGTGAAGGAGTACATCCCAAAACATGTTAAGAAAGGCTGTTACCTATTGTTAAGGTTTTTTTTTGGGAGAAAAGGTGTAAGAGAAAAATACAGAGTGCTCTTGGTGTGAGAGTGAGTTTTTCTCTTGTTTTTTTTCTTCGGGTTGAGAGGAAAGGGAGAACGGATGTACAAGGGTAAGGGTTGGTTTGGGCTGCAAGCCACGAGGTACTTGTATTGTTCTTAGTTTTCTTTCATAGTGAAGAGCATATGTTGTCTCTCCCGCGGATCCGCAGGCGGTAAGGCCAAACCACGTAAATCTTTGTGTCTTTATGGTGCTTGTCTTTATTTGTCTTTGCTTGGATTTTATCATTTTTGCTTATATTAGATTTATTGTTGTTGCTATTTCAAATACTTTGTTATTTTATACTGTGGGTGGTTGTTGTGAGGCCCCAACAAGCATTTGGTTGCACGAAGTGTTCTCAAACTTGAACCTGTGTAGGCTTGTCAGCCTGATATATCTCAAAAGATGTTAAAAGCGATTATAAGTTATCAATAATAAACGAAATGTAGTAGCAGGCATGTATGTTGGGACTTGGGACTAGTTAAGGATGTATAGTTAAAATTAATAGTTATTTAATTTGACGAACAATCTTGGAAAATGCTGAAGGTTTATAAAATCTGATAGCGAGCGATTAGATCAAATTGTTGGTGATATTGTAGAGATTTTAGATAATTATGAACAAGATAAAGGTTGGAAGCAATCGAAAGAATTTATTAAGGTTGAGTGGTGGGAGGATACAGGTTACTATCCTAGAAATTGATTTAATGCCATCTAGTCTGATGGACAAGTTGAAGTAGGAATTTGCAGTGCTTAGCCTCCACAATCCAACAAGTACTTCTTTGTTTTGGTTCACGGGAATAGGGGTATGGAATTGGAATCGGAATGGTCCAACTGTTTGGTTGGGCAGAATCGGTATCTCATTCCCATTCCTGCTAGAATGGCATTCCTCCATTTGAAGGAATGGCCATTCCCTCCCCCTCCGTTGGGAATGAAATCCCATTCTAGTTTATTCCAATTCCGATTCTGATTCCTGTCTGAACCAAACAGACTATGGGAATAGACCATTCTGATTCTGAGGGATTTCAAGACAGAAATCAGAATGGGAATTGGAATAAGCTGGAATGGGATTTCATTCCCAAGGGAGGGGGAGGGAATGGCCATTCCCTCTAATGGGGGACTGCCATTCCACCAGGAATGGGAATGGAATTCCGATTCTGCCCAACTAAACAGTTAGGATTGGAATGGCCCATTCCAATTCCAATTCCAGACCTTTATTCCTGCAAACCAAACGGGTCCTAAGTTCTATAGAGAGTTGCTTTCTTGGTGGATGCTTCATAAAGGCAGAGGGGGATAATTCAGATCTAAGAATAAACATCCAGCCTATGCATGACATTGAGAGGATTCAGATCTAAGAATAAGAGAAGAAATTAGAAAAAGATGAGGAACTAGAGGGTGTAAGAAGTAGCACTTACGTGAAAAAGCACTTGCAATAGGAGCAACTGATTCCTATTTCTCCATTCACATTCCCTCATATACGTGTCATGTAGGGTGTGAAGGCATCACTATTGATGAAAAACTTATAGCTGTTGCAGACTGTAATGGCTTCTTGAAAGATTAAGAAAGAGAAAGAAGTGGATTCACTAGGAGATATCAACGATCATCTCAAACTGTTGGAGAGAAGTTTGGTGGGTCGTTTTGCTTAATTCTGATCCTGATCATGTTAGAAAGCTGAGTGTTGGATTTCTCCTTTTTATCTTTGGCAATGTGGAGGAAGCGAGAGATATTTTGATTCAAGAATAGGGTCTGATGTGTTGCCCAGAGCTCAGGATGGGGAGTTGGTACCCATTAGTCGATGTAATTAGAGACATAGGCCCCTCAAGCTTGGTGCGGTTAAACATATATGGAATTCCTCTGCATGCATGGTGCTTCCAAACTTTTAAAACCATGAGAGATGCGTGTGGGTTCAAGTTTGTGGATTCAAGAACAAGTTCATGGCGAAAGCTTGCTGTTGCTCATATTTTAGTTGAGGCTCTAGAGATGCATTTGGTGCCCACGTCGTTATCCCTGCGCTCTGTTGGAGAGAACTTCGATCTAAGGTTAGTGGTTGAAGGTTCGTATCTGCTAAGATGGGTTAATAACTTGTCTCGGTGGAGGGAGGTAAGTAGCACGTGTTCATTGCCTTCTATTGTGTTGGAAGGGAAGACGAACAGGCAAGTCAGAGAGGAGGGACAAAGGTTGAAGATGAGGGTAGTTTTGGCATTAAAGATAAAATTAATGGTTGTAAGGATGATTTGGCAAATGTGGGGCTTGTTGGAAATGGAGAACATAGGACTCCAAAAAATGGATGTGGAGTCCACTCGAGTTCAGCTAAGGAGGATCGACTTTGCCCACTTGCCTTAGTGGATTGGGGGGGGGGATTATTGAGGGACATATGGAAGGCCAAGAGAAGAAGAACTTGGGGTTAGATAGGGGAGAGGAAGAGTCTCCATATTCAAACATTGAGACGCTTTGTGCCGGGAAGCTGGTCTTAGGGTCGAGCGGGGTCCATATCATGAAGCCCAAGTTTTTTTAATTTTAAGAAAGAAGTGCATTAGCTTGGATTGTTTAAGGGTAGATAAGACGAAGCCATTTATTTGCAAACGCCCATAGGTAAAAAAAATGTAGGATCTTCAAATCTTTTTTCTTGGATAAGGAACAAAAGAGGAAGGAAGAAGAATGGGAGTGGGTGATCTTTAGATATGACAAAAGCGAGAAGGAGAAGGGCATCGAGAAGCTAAAGGCAGAGAATGTTGAACATGAAATTGATAGAAGAGTTGTTTCTGAAGATTGTCCTAGTTTGCTATGATCATAGCAAGATTGATGCTGGTTGGATTTCTGGTGCGGTGAGCCAGACGATGACTGACATTGTATCGGATTGGGTTGTTTTCTCTTCTGAGGAGGAATTTATGGCTTGTGGTCTAAGGAGATTCGTAATGGAGCAAAGGATAGGTTGGGGAGAGGGTGAAAGAAGATGCGATAGGGATTGGAAATGCTGAATTTAGAAAAGTTTTAGGAGTTGATGATGGAGCAAATGAGGTTAACAATGCAACTATTTGCGAATCCTCTCAGGTAGAGTGCTCTGATGCCATTCACAGTCCTTTTGTGGAAGTGGTGATTGGAAAGTTAGTGGTGGACTTAGGTAGGAAGATGGTGGCAGAGAATGATGTGGTCACAATGGAAGAGGAGGCTCCCAAGAAATCCCACGGAGCAAGGAGTTTACACATTGTTCATATTACCAAGATCTTTTCTCGGTTGAAACTTGGATTGGTGGGGTCAGGACCTACAACAAATTACAAAAAGGTTTACACGGGGAGAGGGGGGAAGACAATAATGCAAATATTTGAAGATACTGGAGGTGTGGACTTTCAAGTTAATAACAGTTTGGCATCTCAGATAGATAGCCTTCAGCTTGAAAAAGTTTATGGAATTGACTTCAGTTCTGAGTTTTGGGTGTGAACTACCACTTTGGGAGCTGAAATTTGTGGTATCCGTATCAAGTACGATCCCAATTCAACTTGGACATCAAATTTGATCATCTAAACCTAGATTGACCCTAGAAGAAAATTGTTTCTCCATGAGAATTTTGAATACACCTATAAACCCAGCAAGGTCCGACCTTTTTGGGCTCAATTTAATCCTTGCAACAGTGGGTTTGTATTCAGGCCCTAATGGAACAATTGCGGAATTGAGTGCAGTAATGTTTGGGTTGTGAAAAACAGTACAAATGGGGGTGAAGAAGTTGGTAGTTGAAGGAGATTCCAAAGTAATAATAAGTTGGTTGAAGCAGAATGGAAACCCCCCTGATATTTCAGAAGTGAAATAAAAAAGTGTAGAAGATTGTCAAGGGATATGTGTTTGTTAGTTCAGTGGATTCCAAGAATAGCCAACTGTCTGGCTGATCAGTTAGCAAAGCCAAGGGGTTAATAGGGTACAGTGTTTCTGGGCTCAGATGTAAGCTTAAAGAACAAATTTCTTGGGTTGATTAGACTGAAATCACAAAATGAGTAGCCGGGGCTGCCCATAATTTGTACTTGTCCTCTTCTTATTAATTAATGAAATTTCTGTTGCTTATAAAAAAGTTTTATTTATTTTTTCTTTTTTTTCCAAATAGTTACTCACATCCAACTCCTAAATATATTTGATTTAACTTTTTTTTTTGTAACATGTTTCTGTAGGTGTTGCCATATTTATATGTGCCATGTTCAGATATTTTGCTCCAAACACAAGAAGAAGGTATGGTCCTTGTGCAAACTGAAACACATGCTCTCTCTCTCTCTCATCCTCTCTTTTTTGAAAAAGATGGTAACTTTATTCAAATGGAAAGAGGTACACGAGTAGATGATCACAAAAACTACTAACTCAAAGAATTATACAGGGAGAGAACCACCACTAAACATGTAATCCCTGTGAACACCTGCCTTGGCAAGACCATCAGCAACAGAGTTTAGCTCCCTAGGGACCCAGCCCAACTGTGCATTCAATTTAGAGAGGATGTCTCTAGCTTCAACCAAGAAGTGAGCTAAAGCCCATGGACCTCTGTCAGAATCAGTTAACCACTTTAGTATTTGCAGAATCTCTGTTGTGGACGCCTTCCTCGGGAAGACGTACCATCGCCGCCGGCAGCAACAGGCCCCGGGCCCACTGCCAGCAGCAGCAAGGATTCAGTGAGTATTTGGGGGTTAATCACGAATTTTCACAGTTGGAAGAGTCTTGGTTGAAGTAGGATTCCTTGATTTTATCAAATTATCTTTGATTCACCCTTAAATATTGATTCTAAGTTGTTTTTGACCAAGATAATTATTTTGTAGGCTCATAAAATAAGAGTCTTGATTTAAGTAGAATTTGTGGAGGAATCCTGGCTTGAGTAGGATTTTTTTTTTTTTTTTGAAATAATCATGTTATTATTTTTTGGCTTGGAACAGAAGAATCCTAATCTGAATAGGATTTTTACACCAGAAACCTTAAGTGACGAAAACCCCATTGTGCCTCCGGTTTAGGTTTCTTTTTTTTTCTTTTAGTATAGCATCCAAAGGTGGATGCGATTTACTCACTTTTTTTATTATTTTTTACTTTTTTTCTTTGATGAATAATTTTAATTAAACATCAGGTGGGCCCTTAAGGGTATTAATGGTCAATTTGATTCCATTTGAATTGGAAATATTGTTAGGGGCACAATTTGAAAGCTTATTAAGGTTTTGGGCTTATATTTTCTTTTTATATGTTTAAGAGGGTTTGGATTACATTTTCTTTTTATTTAACCCCCTTTTAGATGTGGTCCCAACCTCTTAATGTATTTAAGAGGGCTTGGGTTTATACTTTCTTTGCATTTAACCTCCTTTCAAATGTGGTCCCAACCTCTTAATGTTTTTTAGAGGGCTTGGGTTTATACTTTCTTTGCATTTAACCCCCTTTTAGAAGTGGTCCCAGCCTTTTAATTTATTTAAGGAGGCTTGGGCTTAAACTTAATTGACCTAAATGGGCTGCTGTATCATGAGTTGTTATGAGACCCACGTATGGCCTGTTGTGGAGCCACTAAATGGGCTAAATAAGTTTGTGTACTTGGGCCCAACTAAAAGCTGTAAGTGGGTCATTATAAAGTTCATTATTCAAGCTTGAAAAAAGCCCATAAATGAGTTGTTACAGAACTATTAAGTGGTCTGCATGCCCCAGCCTTTGTTGTTAACCCTAATGAACAATCCTAATCACATTAGGACTGTAAGACTGCTTTTGGCTATAAAAGACATGAGCTGGCATTCCAGCCTCTCTCTCTCTCTATATATATACATATATATATATATACACACACACAAACACAAGCTTCTCACAAGCTCTCCATGGTTCAAGAGAGAAAGGGAAACCCCTCCTTCAGTATTCAAGTCAAGGAGCTGCTGAAATCTTTCAACAAGAGAGACTTTTTGTCTTCTCTTCAAAATCTGCGATTAAACAAAGAAAGTTTTCTTTGTTTTCTAAAGTGGTGGACAAACAAAGAGAGATTTTTTCTCTTCTCTTGAGGGGAGAAAGCCCTAAACCAGGTTTGATATTATTATTATTATTATTATCTTGTTTTTTGATTGCAGTATAATCACTGCATCAGCATGTCTGCTGAAACAACGTATCTGCTGTTTATTTAAAGCCAAGTTTGCAGTACCACATCAGCATATCTGCTGTTTTTTTAAAGCCAATTTTGCAGTATAATTACAGCATCAACATGTCTGCTGAAACACCATATCTGCTGTTTATTAAAGCCAAGATTTGCAGTGTAATTACTGCATCATCATGTCTGCTGAAATAGCGTATCTGCTGTTTATTAAAGCCAAGATTCGCAGTGTAATTACTGCATCAGCATGTCTGCTGAAACAGCTTATCTGCTGTTTATTAAAGCCAAGGTTCGCAGTGCCGCATCAGCATATCTGCTGAAAACACAAAGAAGAAATTTCTTATCTTTATGTATATATTTTGAAAATTCTGATTTGTGGATCTTATTTTGAACACAACCTATGTTTTGGTCGTCAAAAACAATTAGCAGCTTTGCCAACACTTTGCTATCTTCTTAGCAAATTAAGATCTCTCTGTCGTTTTTTTTTTCAGGTATGTTCACTCTGGTTTTAGTACTAAAGCTTCTTTTAGTACTGGTGATCTTTTGATTAAGGACTTCTCACATGTGATCCCCTCCTTTTTTTTATGATAATTATCTCATTATAGGGATCAGTTTCACCTCCAATCTCATAAAAGCAAAAGAAGAAAACTTGATCTCATACGAATCTGTTTCATCCTTCTTAGATCAATTTTAGATTTAAAGTTTGAATGAAATTTACCCATCCTTTGATGCAAATGTCTTAAAATCATGTTAAACTGATATCATAAGAGAGATTGTATCGAAATATTTGAGTACTGCAGAAATCAATTTTAGGAGATTTTCTTTTATTTGAAAATCATTTTGATATCTCAAATAGATTAAGTCAAGTTGACCTAATTGAAGACTTCCTTGGTCTTAAGTTGATATGTTCTCAATTTCTGATTTGAAATTTTGACCTCATAAATAGGGAAGGATTTAGAGGTTGCCTTGATCTCATGAGGAGATCGTAGCAACATGTTTGAAGATTAGATTGATCTCATAAAGAAATCAGTTTGAAAAAAATACACATTTACTTGGAATTCCTTTTGATCTCATAAGGAGATTAGGTTAAATTGACCTCATTGAAGATTATCTTGATCTCATAAAGAGAATAGGTCAAGTTGACCTTATTGAAGACTACCTTGGCCTTAGGCTGATATTTTCTCAATTTCATATTTGAAAATTTGACCTCATAAAGAGGGAAGGATTTAGAGATTGCTTTGATCTCATGAGGAGATCATATCAAGATGTTTGGAAATTAGATTGATCTCATGAAAAATTACATATTTACTCGAAAATCATTTTGATCTCATAAAGGAATTGATTTGAAATTTTACTGATCTCATAAAGGAAAATACTTTTCATCTTTTAAATAAAAGAGATCAACTTCAGATTTAAGGGTTTTGATGAGTCCAAAAAAGTTAATTTTTCTTAAATTATACTTAGAAATGTTGGGAAAATTGTTTTAATTTGATCTCCCCCTTTCTTTTTAGATGGATACCCTTCAATCAAATGTTTATCACGAGAGAGATGCTAATGATCAACCTCAATAAGTTCTTGTTCTTTATGAAAAAGCCCCTAATGACGAAGGGAATGAAGTGTTGGGCCTAATTTCCTTGGGCCAATGTCTGCTTATAATTTTGTAGCTCCTAAAGAGAACCTATACTTCCTCTGATACTTTGAAGACTACCAAAGAAAGATTTGGCACCATAGAAATATCCACTGTGGTTAGCGGCTCTTTAGATATGCTGCTATTGGAAAAGGTTGACCCTAGTCGTAATGCCATAACTAGAGGAATTGGGATTAGGGTAAAGGCCCTACTTTGCATGGTATGTTGGCACAAGGTATGAGATGGTGGGACTTTCAATTTTCTGGTTGTGCCTCTTTTTTGCCTTAGTTACATGAATGGGCTGAAGTTATTTTGGACAAACATATAGAAGTCTTGAAACACATGGAAATATATGGAGCCGTTGGTGTTTCTAGATACACTTATAATCGTTCTCTTGAAATTTGGCGTGCTTTTTGCAAATTATGGTGTCCTGCGACTAACACCATGCATACTCCCTTTGGAGAGTTGGGGATCTCTCTTTGGGATATGAAAAGGATATGTGGTTTACCAATCTTAGGTCTTCCTTATGAAGAATATTTTCCAAGCAATGAAGAATTGAGAAAATATCCTATTGTGGCTGAACTTTTACAACTTTATTCTCAACTATGTGAACATCACTGATTAGAGGCTATTTCCTATTCACTATGGATAGAACACATTTACAGAGGTGACATGGTTTATTGAGTTGTTAGTGAACCCAAGAAGAATACAGGGAAGAAAGGTGTTGAAAAGAAGAGTATTGGGAGTAAAAAATATAACTCTTTCGAAAAACAACTTTT
This sequence comes from Nelumbo nucifera, assembly GCF_055504915.1. Taxonomy (NCBI): domain Eukaryota; kingdom Viridiplantae; phylum Streptophyta; class Magnoliopsida; order Proteales; family Nelumbonaceae; genus Nelumbo; species Nelumbo nucifera. The sequence continues at coordinate 100,376,709 of NC_142651.1, forward strand.
GCCATTATGAGTCTCAAGAGATGGTATGTTAGCAGCCTATATATCCTTATGGCTGAGCCGTTTTGTGTTTCCTCATAGAAGAGGCATTGTTAGACCATTGACATTTTATATGGCTTCTGGTTCTAAAGTTTCCATTGCTCTTGTAGCATTGGGATGCATTTGTTATGCTTTGAGATTAATGATGACGTGCCCAGCTGGCCCAAGCAATGCTAAAGTTCATTTTCCCATGCATTATGTGATTGCATGGTTAGGAGAATCTTTTCCAAATCTCACTAGGAGGCGTCCTAGTAGCGAGTATCCCCGTTCTTATCCACACATGTGTCGCTATAGTAGCATGGGTTGTCGGATCTTTAATGCTTGGGCTGCAAGAATGTTTTTTCAATGTGTGGAAAATTCCCTTTTTTGCTCTTTCAATAGTGGGTTGGAATGAGATACAAAGTATGTAGATACTCATGAGTAAAACCAAAAGAACTTGAGTTTTTGATGTGTATATATTCTCGTATACTTCCGGTATGGCTGAGTAACGAAATTGCTTTAGAGCCATATTATCCCAACAGGTTTGCCCGGTTTTTAAGATATGACCAAAGCATCCCTTGTAATAGGCTATCTTTCAACATTATGGCTTGACCGGGTCGCACTCTTGTTGACTTGGGACAGACTTGGATGCGTTTTTTATCTCGAGGTTCAGGGGTTCATTTTATAATCCCACAAAAGAACCGTTCTGTATGTACCACTTCTACATATGTCAGATGGTGGAGTAGAAATACTCGCACGCATTTTGACCATTCAATGAAACACATTGTTTCAACTGTTTGTCCACCAAAACCAACTCATCCATGTAGTCAAGTTGTTCTTGGTCCTTTAAAGGATGTCTCTACTTGTCTCATTCATGGAGCGACAACTTCTAACCTCTCATCAAAGAAGTTGGTTCTAGTTCTAAGAGGGTATTAGATCATTCAGAAGAAGACTCAGATATTTATTTTAAGTGAGCTCGATATCCACGCCCCTTGACTGATGAATAGAGGAGGATCCTTTTGATCTAGAGAATTTTCCCATGGTAGGATTGTTTTGTTTTCAAATTTGTTATCTTTTTTTTATTATGTTTTTTTTTTGATGAATGAAATTAGTTTTATTAAATCAGATATCAATAATACAATCAGCCTAGGAGGAGGCACGAGATGTTACCCCCCCTAGGACTGAACCATATACACCAAAACTGCCCAGGCCGGAGACAAAATTACAAAGTAGCCCAAAAAAGATCTCCCCTTGACACCCCTTGCTTGGCCAAAGAATCAACCATTGCATTTGCTGATCTTCTGACCCACCGAAACCTAACAGTCATATTCCTTGTCATCCATTTAACTTTCTTTAGCAGATCTCTGTAGCCCCAACAAGCTGTTTCTGGGCTGATTAGCCAGCCTACTACTACCTTGGAATCCCCTTCTACTAGCAGATTGGTCACTCCAATTTGACTAGCCATCTGTATACCTTGTATCACGCTTTGCCCTTACTGAATCACCTTCATCCACTGGTCCTGAAAATAGAGACAACATATTGCTGTCTTTGTCTCTCAGAATCCCACCTATTCCCGAAGGCCCTGGGTTACCTTGGCAGCTACCATCAAAATTCAATTTTACCACACAATCTGGGGGGGGGGGGAATCCATTCAGCTTATTTTAGGAAGAGAATGCTTATTATGTGTTCAAAATACTTATTTGTTTATTATATCTTTCTTCTTTTTTAGGAAGAGAATTCTTATGAAGGTCAAGACTTTCTTAGCATGCTTGGCCTTGTATTACGGAGTGAGGATGAGCAAATATCGCACTCTATAGAGAATACTTCTTTACAAGAAGTGTCAAATCCTTATATTTTGATAGACCAGCTTGACCCTTTTAGCAATATAATGGTGGTATATATTGATTCTGATAAATTGCCATCTTCGGAAGGTGGTGGGAAGAATTCCTATGTGGTTGTGAACACATCGACAATAGATGCTTCTTTGCCTTTAAATGCTCATTTATATCCTTCAAGAGGTAATGAAAAGAGTACAAATGTTGCATATCCCATCGCTACAATTTTTTGGAAACATGATGCTTCATATGGTGGAATTTGTGAATCACAACCTCCAAGATATCTTAGGAATTGTAAACACCTTGCCCTCTGAGACATTGGCTCTTCAGAGTAAGGAGATTTGCGGTGATCTTTCTGTATTGCAATCGATGGTGGCTTGACTCCTGTCTTTCAAACAAAGATGGAAAGGTTTTCCAATGCCATGATTGAAATTTTATTTATGGCAAACGACCTTTGCTCTCGAAAAGCGGAGGTTGCAAAAGGCTCCGGTATAGATGAGCTCAAATATCGAGAAGTCGTTTCTCGTCATAAAAAATGTATTGATCGTATTAATGTAATTCACAAGAGACAAGATGACAAGGACTGTTCGGAGGTAGCTTCAAAAGTAACTGAGTTTTGCATGAAGCACAAAGAGTCTGAGTACCAAGTTAGCAATTTGAAATGTCATCTTGCTGAGGGATGAAAGAAAGATGAAGCCTTGAATGCAGAGAAGTCTGCCCTTTGACTGTGAGCTCATGGAATGTTGGGAACGAGAAATTCAATTGAAGACTCATAGATTGGAAATTGGAGAGGAACAAATAAAAGCTCATGAAGCTTGTGTAGCTGCTTATGAAAATTTACTTAGCTTGTATGAGCTAAAAAAACAACTCTTAAAAGATATTTGAGATTTGTTGATAATTTATTCATTTATCATTTTCATTTTTTTTTTATAAATGACATCAATATTCAAATGGAATATATATTTTTATTAATGTTGTGGCTGGACCTATATTAGGCTGCCTTTGTACCCGTTTAGGGATCAAGCCTCCAATAGTTTAGTCACTTAAGAGCGATTAGTGAGGTATTTTAGTGGTTCCACCTCATACCGATACCATTGATGGTTTATATAAGCAGTTTAGCCATGTGCAGACATGGTGGATTTTACTCATTGGTTTAACAACATAAAAGGTATCGGTAGGTCTTCATTTAAGCTTTCTTTTTGTTTAAGCGTAAAAGCGCTTAATGAATTTACCATTTACACATCGGTAGTTTACTTGACCTTCAATGACTACATATGGATCCTCCCATTTGGGTTCGAATTTCCCTGGAGTTTTCCTTGTGACTACGATAGGTCTTCTGACAGTTAGGACTAAATCTCTCACTACAAATGACCAATATCTCACCCTTTTATTAAAGGCACCTGCAACTTGGGCTTGGTACACTTGAAGCCTTTGTTGTGCTATGAGCCTCTTCTCATCAAGGGCTTCTAATTCAGCAAGTCTTATCCTTACATTCTCTTCTGCATGTGTGAATTATGTTGTGATCCTTAAAGAAGGTAGCTGAATTTCTAGAGGAAGAACAGCCTCTGCTCCAAACACCAAACTATATGGCGTGCATCCTGTAGCCGTCGGTTTTGTGGTATAATAAGCCCAAAGAGCTTTAGGGAGGCGCTCATGCCAGTCTCTTTTTTTTTTTGAAACCATTGTCTTAAGTATTTTGCAGAGGACTTTGTTAAAAGCTTCTGCTTGTCCATTTGATGTTGGATTATAAGCTGCCGATGTAGTATGTTGGAATTTGTATTTCTTAGATAACTTCATCATAGCCTTATATTTAAAGTACGAGACATTATCTGATATAATTTTGGAGGGAATTCCATATCTGTATATGATATGGTTTTGAATGAAGTTGGCAACATCAATTGCCCTCACCTCCTTTAGCGGAATTGCCTCTGCCCAGTTAGAAAAATAATCTGTAGCAGCCAAGATATATGAATGTGATTTTGAAGGTAGTGGTTTAAAAAGACCGATGACATCTAGGCCCCAAGCCTCAAATGGCCATGATAATGTTGTAGGGTGAAGAGGCATGGGCGGTTGATGTATGAAATCGCCATGAAGTTGACATACTTTTGTTTTTTTATTTTTTCAGAAACGATAACTTTCATTAGAGATAAATTAAATTGAAATACAGAAGTCAACCCTTATTAGAAAAGGTTGATCCAATAAACATCAAACATTACAACACTGCCCAATAAAGTCTCTCCCTTACTGTCCCTTGTTTTGCTAGGGTGTCAGCAAAACCATTTGCTGATCTCCTTACCCACTTGAAGCAAACACCCACCTCCCTTGTTGTGCTAAGAATTTCCCTTATCAGCTGTCTATATTGCCAAATTCCCAGCTGCCCTAATTGCATCCACCCAATTACCCACTTGGAGTCTCCCTCTATCTCAATCTGCTGTAGCCCCAATTGTTTGGCCAGTTTTACACCTTGATGTAGTTCATAGATTTCCGCTCTTAAGGAATCTCCAATTCCTACTGGACCTGAATACAGAGCCACTATCTTGCCTTCATTATCTCTGAACCCGGATTACCTATAGAGCTTCCATGAAAGTTTAGTTTCACCCTTTGTTGTGCAGGTGGGGACCAAACTTCCTATATCGTAGCTTTGGGAGTAGTAGTAGATGCCACAATACCCCAACTTGTATAAATGTCTTCAGCTGAGAAATCCTTAAAAAGATCACAGGATTTCAACCAATGGATAACCTTAGTAGTTACTCCTTCCATAACCTCTTCCTTGGATCTACAACTACCTTTGAAGATCCTATTCTTTCTTTCCTCCCACACTGACCACAATACAACAGCTCTAGTGGCTCTCCACATAATCCTTCCACGAACTGTTGGCTGCCTACAAAAATCTGGATCAAAGAGGTTCACCATGCTCGAGGAGGGAGTCCAATTGCAGCCAAATAGAGAAGAGAACCAAGTGCAAATAAAGAACACAAAGGGACATGAGATTAGTAAATGTGAAATTGTCTCACCAGAACCCAAACAGAGACAACAAACATGGGGGGAGGCACATATTTGGCCTCTTTTTCTGCAATAAATCCAAGGTGTTGATTTTTTGGAGTGCCACTTCCTTGCAAAAGGCCTGAATTTTTGGGGGTACAGGGCTACCCCACACCTCCTTTGAAGGAAAGTTCCCCACAAGGTTAGAGGTCTGAAGCAAAATGTTATAGAAAGAAGAGCAATTGAAAAAACCAGAAGGGAAAGGTTTCCAAATTTGCAAGTAGAAGAAAATTGTATTGCATCTCGAATCATAGTAGGCCGATAATAACCTAACCTTTTTAATTGGCCTGCAACTTTTGGTTTGGCTTGATGAGCTCCACATGTGCTTGAATGAATTTCATATAATGCATTTCTTGCCTCTTCATTAGATAGACATCTTAACAAGATTCTACCAAAGGATCTTCTATATAAGGTGTCACCGAAATAAGTGAAATGTGGGGCCCATCGATGTATATCGATTCTTTTCTTTGGATTTGTAGGTAATCTCCCATATTGTAAATAATTGATAATGGGTTGTCTCCAATTTGTTTCTTCTTCGATCCAATACACTATGACCATGTTAACATTGACAGCTTCTAGTAATATACCCCTTAGATTTTTGCAGTTAACACAATTCCTTAAGATGCAGATAGCATCTAAGATGATAGTGGGCCAAACATAGCCCAATTCTTCTAAATGGCCTACCATTTCAGGGACTTTTTGATGTACATCACACTCTTTTGCGGAGAGCTTGTTGGACTTCATCTTCAGAAAAACACTTAAGTAGAATTCCATTTATGGATTTTCTATACAAAGTGCCTTTTATATATTTATAACGTTCAGCTTGGCGTAGTACATCAATACTCTTTCTAGGATCTACCGGAATGAGCTCATCTTGTAGATAATTGATTATGGGTGTTCTCCAATCTGAGGTTTCTCCTTCCGATTGAATTGTGACAAAGTTCACAAGCTCAGTTTCCCAACCTCTTTTGCTTATGGGGGGAAGAACAACCTTATCATTTTCTGACCTTGGAATGTGGCTCACTTGTATGCTGCTGAATTGAGATATCAACTCTCTAGCTCTTTTAAAGTAGGGAGTAAACTTAACTTTTTAACCCCATACAATTCATTTAACTGATTAACCACCAATTGAGAATCTCCAAAGACTTGTAAATATTTAATATTCATCTCCTGAGCCATTTCTAAGCCGATAATGGCTGCTTCATACTCGACTGTATTGTTTGAGCATAATGATGTGAGGGAGAAAGAATATGGAATTAAATCTCCTGTGGGAGTGATGAACACAATCCCTGCTCCTGTGCCTTGTTTTGAAGAAGCTCCATCAAAATAGAGTTGCCATGATCTTTCAGTTTCTATGTATAAGACCCTTTCGTCTGGAAGGTCTTCTGAAAGCTCAATGTTGTCTTTTACAGGATGAGCTGCTAAGAAGTCAGCTAAAGCTTGTCCTTTTATTGCATTTAAAGAAACATATTTTATCTCGAACTCAGATAAAATAAGTGACCATTTTTCCAGTCTCCTATTAGAACTTGCAGAGAGTAAATATTTGAGAGGACAAGCTTTAGAAATTAAAGTAACTGGACGTGCAAGGAAATAATGTCATAACTTTTGAACAACAAATACTAAAGCTAAGCTTATGTGTTCAGCCCCAACTAAGGTCATGCTTTGATAATAAAGGGCATTTTCCCTTTCTTTGTCATTATTTTGAGCTAATAATGCCCCAGAGAATTTGGTGAAGTTGAAATATATAATATTAATGGCTTTCCTTTTATTGGTGCGGCAAGCACAGGCGAGTTTAACAAATAATTTTTTATGCTTTGGAAAGCATTTTGACATGCTTCATCCCATATAAAGGTGTATCCTTCCTCATCAATTTAGAGAAAGGGTGGCATCTACTAGACAAGTTGGAGATGAATCTCCTTATATAAGCAAGTCTCCCTGTTCTACATCCGCTGCTTCATTTATTTGATTCGGGAAGTTAGTGTCTTAGTTTCTCTTCTCCTCCCTTTTTTCTTCGTCCCGCATGGAATTCTGTTGTCTTGCCTCTGGCTTCTCCGCCACCACCAGGTAATCCTGCAGTTTATCTGCAGACCCTTTCCATCCTGTTTGGTTGTTACCTTCCGGGATGCAAATCAACTTTCTCTTCCCGTTCCCATAACACTCTATTAGCATTATGAACCATCCTTTTTTGTTATTTCTCAGTTCCTCCAAGAAACTCTTGCTCTCTTTGTTCATCTGTCCCTTCCAACCATTCATTTTTTTTGAGTATATTGCTGCATCAGCAAAGCCTTTTACCCAGGCTACCACTTCTCTAACTAGAAATACTGTGGACTTCTTTTCTTCCCAGATTTTCAGGCAGACCTGTCCATTATTCCTGCAATCTTCAAACACGAACCTCTTAGCCTTACAATCCTACCCCTTCCTCCATCTCGCCACCGGCTTTAACTCCCTCAGGTCTCCTAAGATTTGCCCCTTTTCCTCCTAAGGCCTCTCAGGTCTCCATGATCCCCATTAATTTGGGATGAATAGATAAACACTATTCCCTTTGTACCCTGAAATTTACTTGTTGCATGAATTTTTTCTTTTCATTTTCATGGAATTCATTTTGTTGTTGCTAATAAAGAAGTATCATTTTATAGTCAAATTGTTTTTGCCCATTTAATTTTGTCAGTGTTTAGACACTCATTAATAGGAAAAGAGGATCTTATTGAAGTTCACTATCTTCTGGTTTCCCTTTGCATATTTACTATAAATGGTGATATTGCCTTTTCATTTTCATTTTATAGGTGATGCATATACACGTACTTTGTCCCATGCAATTGAGAAGGCCTTGAAGGTATGCTTAACTCAATCTGGTCAAATTCATTTTTTTTTTCTGATTGATAATGAGATCAAAAGAACTTTATTAGAAGAAAAGCTGAAGAGAAAAAGTGCAAAAACGTAACTACCTACCTCCCCACGAGAGAACAAGAGAACCGTTAGTTGATCAATCAGTGCCCCCAATACACCCAGATAAACTAATCTAGTAGGGCCAAGCTCTAGTAAATCTCACTTCTACCCACATCGCCCAGCAAATCTGCCAACTTGTTGTTTGATCTTTGACCCAGTGAAACAAGCTGTTCCCTCTGGTTGCCAAAAAGCTATAATCTCTGATAACATGCTGGAAAACTGAAGACCCTTCCCTATCTCATATTCACTGATTCGCCACCTGGGAGCTCCCCTCAACTTCCAACTTGCAGTAGTTTAGAAGTAAATCAAGTGGATGCCCTAAGAAGTATGCATAGAGTTTTTATGGCCTATGGGGATGGAATAGAACTATGAACCCACCTTTTGGCTTCTGAAAACATATCATACTCCTGAAGGAAGGCTTTCGCAATGAGCAGCCATCAGTGAAGCATAATTTCTCCTTGAGAGGGAGGAACCAAGGCTGAGGGGTAGAGAGGAAGAAGAGGGAAGAAAGTTTGAAGAAAGGTGTAATAGGAGGGAGGTGGGATGGAGATGATGATGGTTAGGAAATTGGAAAGTCTTGTTAGGAAAGCCTTTGTAGCCTTTGAAAGGAAGAGGAAGGAAGAAAGTTTGAGGAAAGCTGCTGATGCTCTTGAAGGAGAAAGATGGGACGAGGAGGGAGGCTGTGAAAGTGTGAAAAGTTTGGAGAGATTGAAGATTAATTGTGCTTCATTGGTGCAGATTGCTTATGTAGTATCAGTGCAAATTTGTTTTCTTTTGAGCTTTTCTTCTGAAGTTTTGTGTTAGCATGGTTGGAAGTCTTTCCAGGGTGCTTGTGGGGTGTTAACTTAGCACCTGTTATAAAATTTTCCTTCTACTTATCAAAAAAAAAAAAAAAAAAGAAGACGGTGATGGCCAGGAGGAGGCGTTTGAAGGGGAAGATTAGGGTCTTATTTCCGCTAGGCTAGGTTCATTTTGTTCGCGTTGCAGGTGATCAATGGTGAAGTTGTCTGAGGAGCTGGTACCAGAGGAGTTAGTTCTTCTCTGGACAAGTTTTTTTTTTTTTTTTTTTTTTTTGTAGTTTGCTGATGTTGTTGTGAAAGTTGTGTTTCAGTTTGTCTTCTCCTCTCGGGTGATATTTTTTCACCTTCCTTTTTGTTTTCTCTTTTTATTTTTAATGGAATTTTTAGCTTACTCTTAAGAAAAAAAACTCTGACCACATCATTGGTGGAAAACTCTCAACTTTGTCTAGTTCATCACAAGGTTGTATGATACTTTTTGCTAATTGTAGATCTGATGTTAGACACAGTCTTATTTGAACCTTTTCAGCTTAAAGGTACTGGTGGATCTAAAAGACAGCATGTGCATGGTTGCAGCCTTGTGCGGGCAAGACAGTTTTATGGTTACCATTCGTCTGAGGAGCTATTTGTAAAGATATACCTGTATCCAAAATCTCATTCATCATTTTACGTAAACTCAGGCTAATTTTATATTCTATTTTTTTGACAGTTATCTTTTCCCTCTTTTTTCCTGTCTAAGTTTCTAACATATTTCTGTTTATCTTATTTCTGAACTTAGTTTCCATTTGCTTTAGCATTATTATGTATGTGGAATGCTTCTGCTCAATTACATAATTTTCTAATAGATCATGCATTCTTATAGCACACCAAGAAATATACATCTGAGGAGTTTTTGACTTTATACATGCAATTGTAACTGGGAAAATGGACCTTCCTGTTGTTTCCACTTCTGATCAAAGAAAAAGAAAGTCTGTGCACCTCTCTATCAAACAACCAATTCAATATTTAGAAGGCAACAACCGAAAATCGATATTTATTAATCTAAACTAATATTAAGGTTTACAGCACAGATCTGGGAAGAGCTAGCTGCAGTTAGGGGCCTTTGGGAGGGACCATGGTGCTTGGGAGGGGATCTCAATGTGATAAGGTACACAAATCAGACAAACAACCCCAATCAATCCATAACGACAAGTATGAGACACTTCAACTCCTTGATTGAGTCCCTAGAACTAAGAGAACCCACCTTGTTACAAGTCTCTTTCACCTGATCAAATCTTTAGGAAAGTCAAGTGTGCTCAAAGTTGAATTGGTTCCTTTTCTCCATTAATTGGGAGGAGTTGTGGGGAAACTTAACACTGAAAGCCCTTCCTAGAGTAACCTCCAATCACTTCCCCTAAGTCTTTACCAAGAAAATCTTATTGGAAGCCTTACACCCTTTAGATTTGAGAATATGTGGCTGGAAGTCCCAAACTTTGTGCAAAAGGTAAAGATTGGTGGTCAGAAGGTGGAATAAGTGCTAGGAAAGGGGTGAGATTCACAAAGAAGTTGAAAAGATTGAAGGAAAAGGTCAAGGAGTGGAATAAAGAAGAATTTGGAAAACTGAGGTCATAAGGGAGGAATTAGCCAGGAAAATAGAGGAATTGGACCAAAAGGAAGCCCGTAAAGTGTGCAAGCCGGATGATAGATCAGAAAGATGGAACTTAAAAGTGCAACTAGAGGAGATCCTAAGGAAGGAAGAAATTTCTTGGAGACAAAAAATCAAAGTGTAAATGGCTTTTGGAGGGGGATGGAAACACCAAAATTTTCCACTCACTAGCAAATGGGAGAAGAAGAAAAAAAAAATCAAATCTCTAGCATTGAGGTGGAGGGAAGAGTAATAAACTCAAAGTAGGAAATTGAAAGGTGCTTTGTGGATCATTTCAATTCAATCCTTGCCTCCTCAGTTGAAAGCAATTTGGAATTGGGAGAATTACATTGTGTAAATGGCTTTTGGAGGGGGATGGAAACACCAAAATTTTCCACTCACTAGCAAATGGGAGAAGAAGAAAAAAAAAATCAAATCTCTAGCATTGAGGTGGAGGGAAGAGTAATAAACTCAAAGTAGGAAATTGAAAGGTGCTTTGTGGATCATTTCAATTCAATCCTTGCCTCCTCAGTTGAAAGCAATTTGGAATTGGGAGAATTACATTGTGATAGTGCCGGAATCCAAAGCTGTCCTCTTAGAAAGAGTTTTTAGTGTAGAGGAGGTCCATGAAGCAATTTTCTTGATCGATAGATCTAAAGCTCTGGGGCTAGATGGTTTCTCAATGGCTTTCTATCAAGATTGCTGGGAAATCTTAAAAGATGATTTTATGGATGTCTTTGTTGAGTTCCATAAAAAAAGGGGGAATCTCTCCAGGAGCAAATGCAACTTTTCTTGCTCTAATGTCTAAAAAGAAAGAGGCCAAAACCCCTAAGGACTACAGACCGATAAGTCTTGTGGGTAGCATGTTAAAGATCATTGCAGAAGTTCTGGCTGGTTGGTTGAAGACTGTCTTGCCCTTTGTCATTTCTTAGAACCAAGGAGCTTTTGTAGAAGGGAGACAAATAGTGGATCAAATCTTAGTGGCAAATGAATGTGTGGCAACGAAGGAAAAACAAGGCGACAAAGTCTTGATTTGTAAATTGGACATAGAGAAAGCCTACGAATTGGTGGATTGGTCCTTCCTATTGAATCTCATGGAAAAGATGGGTCTAGGTGAAAGATGGAGACTGTGGATTAAAGGATTGTTTAGCTCGACACATTTTCCTGTCCTTTTAAACGGGGTAGCAAAGGACTTCTTCCCGGCTAAAAGAGGATTGAGACAAGGTGACCCCTTAAGAGGATTGGACTTCGGTAGTGGAGAGATTTGAGAAGAGGCTTGCGTCCTGGAAGAGAGATTATCTTTCCTTAAGAGGGAGAGTCACTCTGATTAGGTCCACCCTAGCTAACTTACCTGTGTATTATTTGTCAGTGTTTAAGATCCCCACCAAGGTCTCCAACTTACTGGAAAAATTAATGAGGAATTTTCTGTGGGAGCCGGGAGAGGAGAAGAGAGATCATAGGGTGAGATTGGAGGTGGTAATTAGATGTAAAAAACTAGGAGGTCTTGGGATTGGAAACATCAAGAAAAGGAATATGGCGTTGTTGGGAAAATGGTTGTGGAGGTTCACAGTGGAAAAGGAAAAACTGTGGAAAAAGATCGTGGCTAGCATACATGGGCTGGAAGACAACGGCTGGGATTCTGGAATTGTGGCAAGGGCTACAACTGCTTCTCCGTAGAAATCCATCCATGATCTGCTTCCAGTTTTCTCCCCTTGGATCAGGTACGATGTTAACTCTGGCAATCGAATAAAATTTTGGGAACATCTTTGGGTTGGGGTTTCACCTCTGAAGGATCAGTTTCCTTCCTTGTTTGCTCTATCAGATTTGAAAAATGAACCTATCTCTTCTTTTTTAGTTCCTTCAGACTCCACTTCTGGTTTTGGGTGGAACCTCGGCCTGCGAAGGGCAATTAGGGATACAAACTTGGACAACCTCTTACCTTTATTAGCCATCCTTGAGAATATCTTCCTTGATCCTAATAGGGAAGACACCAGAATTTGGATCCCTTCTACTTCAGGAACCTTCTCTTGTGCTTCGTTTTTTGAAACCTTAACTCAGTCATCTGTCCCTTATGGTGTGTCTTTTTTGATTAAGGAATTTTGGAGCAAGCCCATTCCTCCTCGGGTTTTTTTTTTTTTTTGTTGGGAAAGTTTCCTGGAAAGAGTAAATACAAATGATCTACTTCAGAAAAAGAGACCCAATTCTTGTTTACTTCCTAATAGATGCTCTCTCTGTAAAGATGATGGGGAATACGGTTACCACCTTTTGGTCTCTTGTATGGTTACTAAAACTGTTTGGGAGTGGGTACTTTCTCGCTTTGGGTGTACTTGGAACCCTCCTGAGAGTGTCCAAGGCTTGTTCTCCCCTTCGTTTTTCAGATGGCCTAAGAAGCGAGGGAAGATGATGTGGAGGAGTATTAGGGCAGCTGTGTGTTGGTCACTATGGGGGGAAAGAAACTCTCGAATATTTTCAAAAAAGGAAAGATCCCTGGAAGAACTATTAGACCTAATACTTTTAAGGGCTGCCAACTGGCTAAAAACTATGGAACTGTTCTCAGACTTTCCTATTGCTGACCTGTTAAGAAACTGGAAAGAGATAGCAACCTCTACTCTGTGTAAGAGGTCTCTTAGTCCCTTGTGGTCCCCTCCTCCCTCCGGATTTATAAAAGTGAATTTTGATGGTAGTAGCATAAGGAATCCAGGGTCCTTTGGGATTGGGGGAGTTTTCAGGAATGAGGAAGGGATTGTTATTGCTCTGTTCTCAGGCCCTATTGGAGAAGGAGACTCTATTAGGGCTGAGATCCTTGCAGCTTTGGAAGGGGTTCAAAGAGCAAGGGAACTAAATATCAGTCGGCTAATTTTGGAAGGTGATTCAAAGGTGGTGATTAACTGGTTGAAGAAAGAGGACAGTGGCTTGTCGAGTTACAATAATGAAAAGAAAAAATTCTTATGGCTATGTAGAGGCATTGGGATACAATACAGCTGGGTGAAAAAGGACTGCTAATTCTTTTGCAGATGGGTTGGCCAAGCAAGGGGTGAACAGGGAGGCCATTTTTTGGGGCTATTTTTTAATCTTCTTTCATTGTAATTTTCTGATGGGGAGATAAGACTCTTTATCTCCCCCTTTTTTGTACTTAAAGCTTCTTAATTCTTAATAAAGTTTCTGTTATTGATAAAAAAAAAGACAAGGTGACCCCTTATCCCCCATCTTGTTTACCTTTGTTGTTGAGGTTTTGAGTAGACAAATCATCAAGACTGACCAAGAAAATCAGTTTAAAGGTTGGAGGATTGGTAGATCAGAGGTGGTGGTGTCTCACTTGCAATTTGCAGATGATACTATTATTTTCTGTGAGAGTTGTGATGAACCTAGTTTGAAGAATCTGAAAAATTTGGTGGATAAGTTTCAACAGGCCTCAAAACTAAAAGTGAATTGGGGGAAAAGCTGGCCACTAGAATACCTAGGTATGCCCTTGGGGGGAAACCCAAAAGCTGAAAGCTTCTGGAAACCAGTTCTAGAGAGATTCACTAAGAAGTTGACAATGTGGAAGAGAAGTTATATTTCCTTGGGGGGGGGGGAGAATAACCTTGATAAAATCCACCCTAGCAAATCTGTCCACTTATTTCTCTCTTTTTTTTTTTTTTGATCAATAACTCTTTCATTAAATCATCAATAGAATATTTACAAGAGGAAGACAAACACACTTATCTTCCAAGAGATCTGTCCACTTATTTCCTCTCCACCTTTAGGATCCCGGTGAAAATAGCCAGGAAGTTGGAAAAGATAATGAATGATTTTTTGTGGGAACCCGGTGATTAAAAGATGGATCTCTTAGTGAAGTGGGAACAAGTCTGCAAAACTAAGGAGCAAGGTGGCCTAGGTATAAAGAACATTTTAAAGAAAAATATGGCCCTCCTAGGGAAATGGCTGTGGAGATTCCCTTGTGTAGAAGATAGGTTGTGGCACAGGGTCATTAAAAGCATTCATGGTGAAGTGGAAAATGGTTGGGATGCAAAACCAGACTTCAATGCAGCTCCAAACTCCCCCTAGAAGGCAATCTTTGAGGTACTCCTTGTCAAACCTTAAAAATGAACTTGTTGCTAGGGTTGGCGTGCTTTTAGACTTGTGTCTCTCTTGGGACTTTTGTTTCAGAAGGGGTCTGAGGGAAAATGAATGTGCCTCCCTATTGCTCTTGATCTCAACCTTAGAGAAGGTCCACTTAGACTAAAATATAGTTGATAGTAGAATCTGGTCCCCAACCTTTGATGACTTATTCTCTTGTGCCTCTTTCTTCAGTTTTCTCACTCATTGAACTTAATATTTTATAATTCTTTAAGGTATCTTTTGGAATAGATTGTAGGAGAGATTTTCAACTCAATTCAACTAAGCCTTAATCCCAACTATTTGGGGTTGGCTACATGAATCCTGTCCCTTCATTGTGCTTTATCAAGAGCTAATATTTTTCTTGAAATCGTAAATTTTTAGATCATCTCGTACCGCTTTGGCCCATGTTTTCTTTGGTCTTCCCCCACCTCTTTCAGAGCCTTCTACTTCCACCAAGTCACTCAATCTCACTAGTGCAGTCACTGGTTGTCCATGCACATGATCATCTCATTCAATTTTTGCTCGTCATTAATTGGGCTACTCCAAGTCTTCTCTAATGCATTTGTTTCTAACTAACCTTTCTAGTCCTGCTACACATCCATGTCAACATCTTCATCTCAGCTAAATTCATTTTTATTGTATATGTTTCTTGATTGGTTGACATTCTATGTATTTAACTGTTATTTTAATGAAAGTTACCATTTCAAATTAAAAAAAAATGCCCTAACTCTGCCAGTGTGAACTTATCTTACACTTCCAGTCCCAAGCCCAGATAAAGGAGGAGGGTTGTGTCAGGTTGGTAGCTGGCACCAAAACTTTTTACCAAGCTCTCATGATCATGGATTCTGAGTTGTATTTTCCCTGTAAGAAGTTATTTTTTGCAAGTTGAAGAGGCTAGAAGGGCTACAGGTAGACCAACAAGGACATGGGTAGAAGTAGTAAGAAATGTTTAAGTGTCAATTATTTTACAATGGATATGGCATTGAACAGAACGGAATGACAAAACAGGATTCATGTAGCTGACCCCATGTAGTTGGGGTATGGCTTGGATGATGATGATGTTTCTTGATTGCCCTACACTGTTCCATATAATATTGTTGGTCTTAATCAAGGTGATTTTTCTGTACCCCAGCCTTAGCTAAGGGGTCAGCCAGGCCATTAGCATTCCTAGACACCCTTTTGAATGATCTATTGAATAGACAACCCAAGAATTGTGCCTGCCACACCAGAGGTCAAACCTTCCAAGGGACCATCACAACCGTAGCACTTAAAGCAAGGCTAGCGATCCTATTCTGCTCCTTTTTTGTTTTAGAGGAGACAGTTCTGGAGATGAAGTTGTTATAATATTTCTTTCTCATCTTTTAGCACTAAGATATAAGTATGATATGAATTCCTTGACAGAAATGGAAGATATTATCCACATGAAATTGCTCGTATTGCCAATATCCTTCAGGTACAGTCTTAAGCTGCTCAGTGATATGCTCCCAAATGGTGTTTAATGTAATTTTTGTGTAGTTATTGTTTAATGGATGATACTAGCTTCATATTCTGCTGAATAACAAAGGTTTGTTTGGTTGAAGCATCTTGGCATGCAACTATTTATTGTGATGAATCCATGCTTATATACACTATATTATTCTCAACCCCACTATATTTTCTTTTACCAACTGTTCTTTTGATTAGTTGCACGTTAAGTTGGAGAGAATCTCCGAAGTTGTGAACTTGTGATCTGCATTTTAGATGTTCTTTGGCAGAAGCTGGGTGTCTTTAGTTGCTATGTGTGCTTGTATTTTGTAGCTTAAGTGAAATAGCAGCTTTTGAGGGCTGAATCATGGCTATCTGGGGTCTTGGGAGGGGTTCACTGGATATAGACCTAACCTTGTCTATTGCAAAGTGGCTATTCTTGGACTCAAACATGCATTCTCATGTTCTTGGACTCAAACATGCATTCTCATGTTCTTGGACTCAAACCTTGTCTATTGCAAAGTGTTCGTTACAAGCATCCCAAAATGAAGCGCGAGGTGCAGCCTGACTCATTTGATACGGAAACATCATAAGTTTACATTGGGCCCAGTACAACTGTTCCCTAGTTACCCCTTGTTTAGCTAGAGAATCAGCAAAAGCATTTGCCTCCCTCCCCACCCACTGTATAGATAAAATTCAATTGATTTCATTAGAAGCAAATGATAAAGTGTTCGTTACAAGCATCCCAAAATGAGGCACGAGGTGCAGCCTCACTCATTGATACAGAAACATCATAAATTTACAATTGGGCCCGGTACAACTGTTCCCTAGTTACCCCTTGTTTAGATAGAGAATCAGCAAAAGCATTTTCCTCCCTCCCCACCCACTGTATAGTTACCTCCATCTGCTGAGTTAACCATTTGAATTTCTTCAATTCATTTCTGTATGCCCAGATCACTGAATCTGAGTTTTTTATCCAACCCACAACCACCTTGGAGTCCCCTTCTATCACCAAATTTATCAATCCTAGCTCTCTTTTGTGGCTGTGTACAATTCTGCCTTTAAAGAGTCTCCATTCCCCACTGGTCCTGAGAAGAGTGCTCTTAAGTTTCCTTCCTTGTCTCTAATGACATCTCTTAGTCCAGCTGGGCCTAGGTTGCCTTGACTACTCCCATCGAAGTTTAATTTTAGAAATCCTTCAATGGGAGGAGCCCAAACCAACCTTGCCTTAACCTTTTGCATTGATCTAGAAGCCACTAATGGCCAATTCCTCCAAATATCATCAAATGTGAAATTTTTGAATAGTTCCACCGTTTGTAGCTAGTGTATAGCCCTAGTCATTACACACTCCACAATTTGTCGTTTGCTCCTTTCTTTCTCTTGGAAAATTCTGGCATTTCTTGTTTTTTTATCAATAATTCTGGCATTTCTTTCTTCCCACAAGGTCCACACCATTGCTGCTCTAGTGTACCTCCACATTACTCTTCCCCTCTTCTTCGGTAACACAAAGGTAGATGGGTCAAACAACATTTTTATCTCCGTTGGCATATTCCACCTGCACCCAAACAAAGAGAAAAACCAATCCCATATATCTGTAGCAAATGAACAGGAAATTAGTAAATGGTAACAAGATTCACCATCAGATTTGCATAGAGTGCACCAATTCGGGGAAATACATAGAAAAGGCCTTTTCTTTTGCAAATAATCCAGTGTGTTAATTTTCTTAAGAGCCACTTCCCAATAGAAGGCTTGAATTTTAGGGGGAATCAACAAAAACCACACTTCTTTCCAAGTAAAGGACAAAGAGGAAGAGGACTGACAAAGTGCTTTAAAAAGGAGGCACAAGAAAAATAACTTTTAGAACTTGGGAACCAAATTCTTCTATCTGGATAAGAAAGCTCTAAGCAAACACTATCAAGGAGAAGGAGAAGCTCTGACAGACAAGTTGCTTCCTCATCCCTCAAACCCCTACGGAATCCGAGATCCCAATTAAGACTCAAAGGCAAAGAAGGAAGAACAAAAAAAATTGAAATGACCTTATTTTATACAACGAAATAGAATACAAAGAAGGAGAAACTTCCTTTAAAGGCCGGTCACCAAACCAGGTGTCTTCCCAAAAACGAATTAAATTCCTTGAGCCAACATCATAGCTAACGTACCTGAGAAACTAAGGGAGGAGGCTTTGAATTGCTTTCCAAGGTGCTGCCAAGGTAGCCCTACGCGATACACCAGCGTCCTAGCCATTCTCCAATCTACCATGTATATTTGCCACTATTTCAGCCCACAAATTTTCTCTCTCAAGAGGCCATCTCCATAACCATTTCCCTAACAGAGCTGTATTCTTCTTTCTTACATTCCCTAGACATAATCCACCTTCTTCCTTTCTCTTACACAACCTCCCATTTTATTAAATGGTCCTTTCTAGTCTCTCCCGACTCCCAAAGGAAATCCCTCATAATTTTTTCTAGTTTCTCTTCTTCTCTTGGCGGAATCCTAAAGACAGAGAGAAAGTAGATGGGTAGGTTAGCCATAGTAGATTTTATCAGCGCGATCCTACCTCCCAAAGAGATATAACTTTTTCCAAGCAGCCAATCTCTTTTCACATCTTTCTATAACTGGGTTCCAAAACATACTTTCCTTCGGGTTTGCACCTAGGTGAAGCCCTATGTAGGTCAGAGGCCATGGGGTGATATGACATTCTAAGCAATCTGCTTTCCTATGTAGGACCATCCCCTCCATATTAATCCCTGCTATGCAACTCTTGTCCAAATTGATTTTCACATTTGACACTTTTTCAAACTTCTTGATTAGACTTTTCAATCTCTCGACTTTCCTAATGTCTCCTCCTTCACAAAAAATAATGATATCATTTGTAAATTGGAGATGGGTAAGTGGGACATTGTCTCTACTCACTCTCCAACCCCTAAATTCATCTTTTCTATTTGCCTTAGAGAGAAGTCTACTGAAGACATCTGCCACTAAAGTAAAAAGGAAGGGTGATAGGGGATCACCTTGCCTTAACCCTCTGCAAGCTGGGAAGAAGTCTTTTACCACTCCATTAACAAGGATAGAGAAATGACAAGAACGTACACACCCAAGCATCCAATTGCACAATCTCTCCCCAAACCCCTGTTGATGTAGAACTTCTTTCAAAAAACCCCAATCCACCATATCGTAAGCCTTTTCTAAGTCCAGCTTGCACACAAAACCTTCCTTCCTAGATCTCTTCATCTCTTCTACACATTCATTGGCTATTAGAATTTGATCAACTATTTGTCTCTCTTGAACAAAAGATCCTTTATACTGATTGATGAGGGAAGGGAGAATTACTTTGATTCTCAATGATAGGACATTAGCAATTATCTTGTAAACACTAGTTACTAGACTAATGGGTTGGAAATCCTTTGGATGGCTAGCATCACCTTTCTTTGGGATCAAGGCCAAGAAAGTTGCATTAACTCCAGGGCTAACAATATGTGTATTTGAGAATTCCTTAAAGACTTTCAGCAAATCATCTTTCAACACTTCCCAACAATCTTGATGGAAAGCCATTGTGAATCCATATGGGCCTGGTGCTTTAGACCTATTCATGGAGAACACTGCCTTTCTTATTTCTTCTTCCTCAAAATCTCTTTCCAGCCATATTGCTGCCTCCTAATCTAGTAAAGGCCACTCCAAGCCTTCTAAGCTCAACCTATCCTCCAGAGTTCTCATGTAGAGGGATTTAAGGTGGTCCACAAAGATTCTAGCAATTTCATCTTGATTTGAGATTAGCTCTCCATTGATTTCCAACCTAGCATTCTCATGTTTTCAGCCCAAGGTTTTACCATTGCACTAAGCAGTAACCCCTATATTGTTTGAATCATGAATGTTACCTGCTGTATGCGTTCAATTAAGTGTGAGAATAATGGGGGTTTGAGTATGAGAATGACCACTTTGCGCAAAAAATGTCAAAGGTTAGGTCTATCCAGTTCACTCTTCCCAAGACCTTGAATAGCTGGGACCAGCATTCCTATGATGTCAGAAACAGATACAAACTTGGACATGCATACAGGAAATGGGGATATGACTCTCTATGTCCTTAAATTCTGGACATAGATACATGTATGGGTATCCCATGTAATACACTTGTATCATGTGTTTATATATAGCTGTTGGATCTAAATGTCATTTCTCAAGACTTGTGTCTTGCCAACTTTAGTTAATCTTCTGACATGTGGAGATATTTTTATAGTATAATTTGTTATAAACATGGCATTTACATATTTTAAAAGTGTTAATACTATATAGTACCTCTACAAGTATTCATGAAGTAGGTATTGTATCTGATAAGTATTGGATACAACATCGGTATGCTGGGTATGCATGAGTATATGGTTATCATAGGTAATAACCCTTTGGCCCTCTTAGATGTTAAATCGTCACTTTTGCATAAGGGATCTAGATTGATCATGCATGGTCTAAATTACAACCTCAATATTTTTTTTTTCTGTATTTTAATCTTTTGAGTTTTATGTTCTATTTGAAGGAAAAAATATGAAAAATCTTGGGAGTTTATTCTTCTTTTCTATTTTCCCATGAATCTGTGGAAGAGTAATTAATCAGTCTTAAATCAGGAATAAGAAGAGAATAGAGAAAATGAGAGAGAATATGAGAAAAGAAAAAGGAAGAAAGAATATGAGAATCTGTGGAGAGAATTTTATTCTCACCCGCCTTTTAGTTGATATTTAATTATGCTCTTTTCAATATAAAACAAAGTTACCAAAATATCCCTACCTGAGTGACATATTAGAAAGGACATAAATACCTTGCCATAGTATCACCTAATGCAAGAGACTTCTAACACTCCTCAAATGGAGCATAAATGTCATTAACAATTTCTTGTTACAAATTTTATCCATTTGATTTCAACTCGAGCTCTTAGTGAATAAATCAGTTAACTAATATCCAGACTTAACATAAGGTGTAGCCGTGTAGATATATCTCTATTAAGAATTTCTCCCTCACAAAGTGGCAGTCAACTTCAATATGCTTTGCTTCTTGTGAATAAACCCTAGTTCATTCTAGGTTAAAGTAGAGAAGAAGGAAGAAGAAAGAAAAGAGAAGCAGTCTTGGGAATGGGAATGGGAACCGATGAGAGTAAGGGCTTCCTGTACAGTCTTGGGAATGGGAACCGATGAGAGTAATGATATAAACTTGCAATGAGAAGCAGAAAGGTGAGCAGTGGAAACATAGTCTGAAATGGGATGAGAAGTACAAGTACGTTTACCTTTCCGCAAAGCAATAGGAAGATCAAGATCTGAGGGAGAAGGGGCAGTAGCAGGATCTGTCGACAGGTGCTGAAGTGGAGGAGGGGCCGAAGCACTTTTGCGGGTATACACTTGAGTAATTGGCGGCCTCTCTGTAGTAACAGGCGTATGATGTGCATCTGTAGTAGGAATGGGAGCTACGGGAAGAGGGTCCATAACCGGTACAGGAAGAGGAACCACAGAGGGAGAAGAAGAGACCCCGACATCTAAGTAAAATGGAACAGATTCAAAGAAGGTGACATCAGAGCGCACAAACGATTTATGAAATTTTGGGTTATAACACTTATAGCCTTTCTGAGTCCTCGAGTAGCCAAGAAAAATACACTTCGTAGCTCGAGCATCTAACTTGTCTACTCCTGGCCCCAAGTGTTGAATAAAACAAACACAACCAAAGATTCTTGGGGTGAGAGGAAAGGGAGACAAAGTGGGAAACAACACGGAGAAAGGGGATTGACTTCCAAGGATTGACATGGGCATCCGATTTATCAAAAAACTGGATGTAAGAACAGCATCACTCCAAAAATGCTTTGGGACATGCATATTGATCATCAAGGACTGAGCAGTTTCAAGAAGATGTCTATTTTTCCGTTCAGCTACACCGTTTTGTTGCGGGGTGTAGGCACAAGAAGTTTGATGAATTATTCCATGCTGTTCTAGGTATTGCTGAAATGGTGAGGAGATGTATTCTTTGGCATTATCGGAGCGAAGTATTTTCAAATGAACACCAAATTGAGTGCGTATTTCAGCATGAAATTTTTGAAAAATAGAGAACAATTCACTACGGTCTTTCATCAGGTAAATCCATGTCATCCTTGAAATGTCATCAACAAAGATTACAAAGTACTTAAACCCATTGTATGACACAACTTTAACTGGACCCCATACATCAGAATGAACTAAAGCAAAGGGACTAGAGACACGACTATCAATTCTTGGTCTAAATGAGACTCGATGATGTTTTCCCAACTGACATGACTCACAATCTAACGATGAAAGATGACTCAACGAAGGGACTAGAAGATTCAAAGACTTGAGAGAGGGATGACCGAGTCTGCAGTGCCATTGGAGAGGAGTAAGAGACGACTGAAAAGCCATTGGGGGGCCACCACCATCAAGGTAATACAAACCACCTGCTTCATGCCCTCCACCAATCTTCTTCCCCATCTTGAGATCCTGAAACACACAAGAAGAAGGATAGAAGGTTACAGAAGGTTAATCTGCTAACAGACATAAGATTAAACGGAAACTTAGGAACATATAAAACAGATGCTAAAGACTTGGAGGAGAAATCAACATCACCAACACCACAATTAGGAGATGTAGAACCATTAGCAAGAGTAACTGACTGAGATGTGGAGGAGCGAGAAAGGGAAGAAAATACATCAAGAGTCCCAGACATATGGTCTGAGGCTCCGGAACAATGATCCAGGGTGAGGCTTTGGAAGCCAAGCAAGCCATACCTGAATGGGCAAGTGTAGCTGTATTCTGCTGAGATGTTTGAAGGAACTGCTCATACACTACCCATGGTACACTCACCATTTCCTGCCCGGAAGCACAAGCGGGTGTGGAGGGGGTTGGGACAGTTTGCTGGCTTTTAGTAATGGTGCTACTACTCTTAGATGTAGCATGGTTAGCCCAAGTGTTGGGTGGACCACACAAATCATAGCAGAAATTAACTGTGTGCCCCTCTAAGCCACAATGTGTACATTTTCTCTGAGCATTACTCCTTCCTCTTCCACAGCCTCCCCCTGACTCTCGGCCTCCAGTCTGGCCACTAGCCCGGTTAAATATGTGTCCACCACGGTTGCTTGGAGGGCCACTGCTGCCACCACCACTTCTACTTCCACGGCCACTCCCTTTAGTCACTACCAAACCAGATCTATCAGAGAAGGAAGAATGTTCCACCGGCTCAATGGATGTCCTTTTGAGACGGGCAAAAACTTCTTCAAGTGAAGGGAGAGCTGATCCCCCCAATATTTGTGCTCTGACAGGCTCATACTCAATCTTCAAGCCCACAAGAAACCTAGTCACATCAAGCTGTTCACGTTGCTTTTGTTGGATCTGGACATCTGATGTTAGAGGGTGATACACATTTAACTCATTGCGGATGTTCCTCAAACTTGCATAGTACTCCTCTAAGCTTTGACTTTCTTGCTTCAAATTGAAGTACTCTTGGTACAACTAATATACCCTAGTTGTGTTGTCTTGTCCAGAGTACAACTTTTTAGCATGTTCCCAGAACTCTTTGGCTGTATCTAGGAACATGAAGTTCACACTAATCTTTGGTTCCATGCTGTTCCAAAGCCATGTCATTATCTGTGCATCATCTTGTTCCCAATCACTGAACCCAGGAGAATTAGAGGAAGGTTACTCCTCCCTCACATGTTTTACTTTCATCTTGGCCTTCAAGAACACCTCCACAGATTTTGCCCATGGTACATAGTTCTCACCATTCAACTTGATGGATGTCATTTGAACACTTATTTAATATGAAGAAAGCATGATGCTTGTTTTGTTGTCATTCCCATCTACGGAAGAAGCCATCTCCATTATTTCACCTTCAAGTATACAACACAACCACACACTCTTTCACACGGCTTATCTCACTTATAGCACCACCAAACCCAGCTTTAAATACACATTACACATCACACACTATGGCTGAAATCACTCAGTCTTCACATCAAACACCTGGGCTGCACACTGCAAAACCATTCACCACCACACACTAAGACTGAAATCACTCAGTCTTCACATCAAACACCTGGGCTGCACACTGCAAAACCATTCACCACCACACACCAAGGCTGAAATCACTCAGTCTCCACATCAAACACTTGGGTTGCACACTGCAGAACTGATTACACACAAGGTATTGGACCCAACCACCACTTCCACCAATCACCACGACACAACCACCACCAAACTACTGCTGTTGTGAACCTCAGCAGTCGACAACTCTTCTTTCAACATACATATGAAGAGGAATGCAGAGGAATACGACTGAAATGCATATCAGTCACACCAAGCATCACCACAACCAACTTTTGAAGCAACAAGAAAACATTTTCAGTCCCTTACTTGGACAAACAACAGTAGTGTTCATACCTATCCACATTCAGCCCTCTTCGATACTGAATAGAGGGTTTAGTATACCACTTCAACGACCACCACAGCAACGACTGAAGGCATTCTCACCTCCAGACCCACAAAACGACAGCTCCTTTTCAGCCCCTTATCGAACCTCCACTCAGGTCAATCGAAAATGAAGAAGATGACTGAAAGTTGGCGGCGAACCCAGAAAGAGAACAGCAACAAGAAAAAAAAAAGGATACGACCTTACAGCTCTGATACCATGTGAATAAACCCTAGTTCATTCTAGGTTAAAGCAGAGAAGAAGGAAGAAGAAAGAAAAGAGAAAGAAGGAGAAGAATGTTCGGCCAGACTAGAAGAGAGAAAAGTGAAAGTCCTCTCTCCTAGCCGACCCACTTGACTTTTATTCATAAAACTTAAGTTACAAGAAAGACAATGTTGTCCTTCATAGAAGATGGGACACATAACTTAAACTCAAATACAATAGACATTTCACTTTCAATAAGATACACCAGAATGACCAAAATACCCCTGACTCGAGCATTCTAACACTTCTCATTGAATACTTGGTTAGATGCGTTATGAACATTGGTTTGGTATCACAAAATAACTTACTTGGTGCTGTAATATGGAACCTGATCTCTTGGAGTAGATGCTTCATCTGCATTGACTCACATGTGGCTCTTGGCTACTATTCTATGCTTTTTACCTTTCCAAGTAACTAAATTACCATCTTGGAGTGTACAATACACAATGGTAGATCTCCTATTAGATGGAGACCCAACAGAGTTTGATTCTGTATAACCTTCTAGCTGTCATGGTAAGAAGGATAGCTGGGGCTAGCTATCTTACTGGGTGTATGTCTTATGTGTCTACATTGTAAATTACTGGTTCCATTAATAAAGTTGTATCAGTTACTGATAAAAAATGACCACCGTTTTTTTTCTTTTTTTTTTTATTATGGACCGCGTCCTGATGCACCTTTTAAATACTGCAGTACTCTTATAGTTGCTTCCCCGTGAGAGACTTGAAGACTTATTTGATTTACTTAATACCCCTGTAACAAAGGAGATATAAGCCTTGTAATTGAGGGCTAGTTACTGAATGAGGGCTGAGATATTAGCTGTCTTACAAGGTTTAAGGCTTGCTAATTATCTCAACTATACCAACTTGAAAATTGAAGGGATCTCAACTGTAATTATTTCTTTTCTCTTTGGGTGCCTGTCCACATACTTGGGGATTTTAGATATTTTAGCTCCCCTCCTTTGTAAGCTTATTCTTCTTTAATGAAGTTTACTGTTATTGACAAAAGAATGGGAACTGCAAAGTGGTGGTAGACTGGTTGCTGAATGAGGAGGATATGGTTCCTTGGCAATATAAAAATTTTGTGAAGGAGATAAAGGAGCTCAAAGGAAACCGAAGCAATAATCTAACGTGGGTTCATAGATCATCTTATGGGTTGGCAGATGCATTGGCAAACGTGGAGTAAATGAAAAGATTTATTTATTTATTTTGGGGAACCTTTGATGTATACAGTTTCTCTTTTGGCTTTCTATCTCAGGGATGCAGCCATATGTATATATCTCTCTTTTTCTAATTTAATAATATTATGTTGTTATTCATAAAAAAATGTCAAACGATTCAGCTTTCCACTAATCTCTTGTATCTTCCTTGGATCACTGAATCTCTTGTATCTTCAAGTCTCTCACTGGTCAGTACTCCATTTCACATCAAGATCCATGAGCTTCTCCAAATTGCTTGCCCTTAATAGACTTGTCCCTTTGTGCAAATCAGGAACATATTTTCTTTGAAACAAGTTAGTGCCATATTTTGACTACTTCACTTCAATATTCAAAAAGTACTTCATTTGGCTAAGATCCTTGGATTGAAAATGTTGTAGGAAACCTTTGAGTCTCTACGGTCTATACCATTAATATTATTACTCCTAATGACAATATCATCAACATAAACCACCAGAACAATCTTCCCTGCTACAGTGTTATGACTAAATGCAAAATGATGAACACTGCACTACTTCAAGTTGAAGTCCTACACAACTCCATTGAACCTACTAAATAATGCTCGAAGAGATTGTTTTAGCCCATATATCATGGTACAAAATGATCAACACTGCACTACTTCCCTGCTACAGTATTAGTGCTAAAAAGAAGGATGTTGTATGTGAATATTGTAAGAAGCCCATGCACATTAAAGACACCTGTTGGAAGTTGCATTCATAGCTTATGCTTGCTAGATTCAAGAACAGTAATAATGGCAAGAAGAGTGGGAGTAAGAAAGGCGGCAATGCAAATATAGCCACCTCCTCAGAGAGTGAGAAGGGATTGAGTGGTGAGAAATCTATGGGGGAATAGCTTGCAGTTGCCAGAGCTGAATATGGGAAGTATGGCTGAATAATTAGTCACTTGGAGTCTACAACTACAACTCCTACTCCTTCAAGCAATGAATTATGCACACTCAGGTTTTTGTGCCATTGTGAATTGTGCTATTGTTTTATGTAATCGTGGGATCCCTTGGATAGTAAATTCTGTTACTTCTGACCATATGATTGGTATTTCCCATTTATTCACTACCCACCAACTCCTATCTGACCGAGACAAAATATCCCTTGCTGATAGCTCTCTTATTCCTATCTCAGGCAAGGGAGACATCAAAATCTTAGATTCTCTTACCTTGTCTTCTATTCTTCATGTGCCTAAACTTAATACTAATTTACTTTCAGTTAGTAATTTGACTAAATCCTTGAATTGTATGTAACATTTTCCCCTTGTTATTGTGTAGTGTGTAACCTTTGTTTTAGAATCAATTAGTCATATTGTGTTATGTCATTACCGTTTGGGTCATCTGTCACTTTCTTCCTTGAGTCTATTATTTCTAGTTTAATGGGATAAGTCTGTTGAGTCTACATTTCTAGTCTTGCGATTTCTCAAAGCATTGTAAAATCTCTTATCCAACAAGTAGTAAAAGATCCACTATTCCTTTTA
The DNA here is from genome assembly GCF_055504915.1 of Nelumbo nucifera. Lineage (NCBI taxonomy): Eukaryota > Viridiplantae > Streptophyta > Magnoliopsida > Proteales > Nelumbonaceae > Nelumbo > Nelumbo nucifera. Next base: position 100,403,937 of record NC_142651.1, read on the forward strand.
ATATTGTTCACTTTGATTTCTGGGGTCCTACCTTTACCTTATATGAGTGGCTATAACTATTTTATTCAGTTTATTGATGATTTTTCACTACATACCTGTTTTTTTTTTTTGTTTTTTTGATAAATGAGTAAGATTTTACATACCTGACTTTATCTTATGCCTTTTCATGCTGAAGTGCCTAAGCTTGTGAAACAATTCCATGAATACGTACTAACCCAGTTTGATACCCACATCAAAATATTCCAATTAGACAATGCTAAGGAATATTTTGAAAAAGATCTTATCTTATATTTTGAAAAGTTTGATTGTTCATCGAAACTCTTGTGCTCGTACTCCACAACAAAATGGAGTAGTGGAAAGGAAAAACCGACACATTGTGGAAGTTGCTAGGAGCATCCTAGCAACTGAGTGAAATGGAAAGGAAAAACCGACCATTCTTGAATGGTGATCTAACTGAAGAAGTGTATATATCCCTTCCCCCTAGTATGTATAGTTGTGCTGACCTGTACAAAGACAAATTGGAAGACAGTGGCTAGTTAACTGGCAAGGGGATGGAAGGTCCTGATACAACATCGGTATTCATGAGAGTGTAATGGAGCCAACAGAGAATTTGAAGGAGGAAGATCACTTATAAATGGGTGTGGACGCATTTTCAGTTGGATAATCTGTAACGGTTGCATGGTTGGCCTAACTAGAAGGTGGGCCATGGAGATCATAATAGTTTGTCTATTTAACATGTAGTAAGTGCACTAATGGGGACCACCACGACCTCCTATTACCACATCCTCCCCCTGACTTTTGACTATTGCAACATCCTGTAGTAGGATTGTATGGAGCATAACCTCCACCTCTATTACCATGTCCAATACCATTTAATCCATGCCATATGCCTTGCAATCACTGGAACTGATCTGTTACTAGGTGTAGGATCTTCCCTTCATGTCAAAGAGATCCTCCTGAGTCTAGCTTTTCAATCAATGATGGAAGCACTACTGTCTACATATTTTGTATGGACTGGTTTGTATTCAGATCTAAGAATGAAAGGAAACTGGACAATATTTTGAGTGTTCCCAGTGTTGCAATGGTACCTTCAAATCTATAGTGAGAAGCTAGTATATATTCAACTCATTTCAGAAATTCTAAAGAATCACATAATAATACTAAATACTTTTCTCAACTTGTTGAAGATGAAAGTAATCTTGATACAATTGATGCATCTTAGTCACATTGTTCTGGCCTGAATTCAACCTTCGAAAATATTACTAAAGATCCTTTGTAGTATCTAAAAACATAAGATTAGTGCTTATCTTGGGATCCATACTTTTTTTTGGTGAATAAACAGAAACTTTTATTAATATTTAAAATGAGACTTTACAAACATCCTTTAGAGGGGCACAAGATGCTACCTCTTTATAAAAAGCAAAGAAAAATTACAACTGAGCCCAAAACAAATTATCCTTATTCTCCCCTTGCTTAGACAATGCATCCACCATCCCGTTTGCATATCTCCTCACCTGTTGTATCCTGAATTTCATGGATCTAGTGAGCCAATTAAACTTTTCATTTCATTCCTGCAGCACTGGCTTTTAGAGTTTGGGTCATTTAGCCACCCCATCACCACTTTTGAATCCCCTTCTATTACCATATTTGCTAGCTGTAGCTCATTTGCAATCTGCACTCCTTGTACTGCTGCAAGCAACTCTGCTTTGAGAGAGTCACCCAAACCCATGGGGCCTGAGAATAAAGCTACAGTTTGACCTTCTTGTTGAAAACATTGATGTGGGCCCCACAGCTGTGGTCCCACTCTGTCCGTAGGGTAGAATGTATCTAGTCACAGCTGTGGTCATTTGTTAGCAGTTATGATGTAAACACCAATGACAGATATGTCCTTTCATGTAACTAGCATAACATATATATATATATATTAACTTAAAGTGGCAGCGGCAGAATATTGACATTCTGTTCTTCTCCTCAAAATCTGTGTTCTACTACTCTTTCACCACTCTTTCTTCTACTTCTTCTTCACTTTCTCTTCTCATCGAACCTGAAATCTCTTAGTGTTCAAGACTGAATAGCAGTCCTGAAAACCTACATGGTATCAGAGCCAAGTTAGGGTTTTTCATGTGAGTCTAATACCATCCGACCACATGAGAATCTCCTAGGACTGAAAGCTGAAAAGGAGGAGTTCGCAGACTGATTCTTGGAGATCGCCAGAGGTGCTAGCAGCTGTTGGAAACTTGCTAGGGTTGCAGAGTGTTGGTGGTCAGGAAGGATCAGAGAAGACTATGGTTCAGGTAACCCTAGAAGGCAGCGAACAATTTTTCCTTGTAAGTTGTTTACTTTCTAAGAGAAGTTCTATCAGAGAAGATAGGTTGGACCTATCTGGAGGGGAAGGCCGAACCATTCTAGTTCTTTCTCTCTTCGATTCACTAGGGTTTTACAGCAAACCCTGGACCGAACTGTGTTTCTCTCTACTCTAGGATTTGAAAGTGATTTGTGGCAAGCCCTAGTGTTTGACTAAACCCTGTGATCTACCTAGAGCTACTCTTAAGTTTATTGGTAGGTCCGATCAGATTCTAGGGTTTCTTATTAACCCTACTGCAAGCTCATCTATACAGTTTGGACTGTGCGACTGAATTGCTTCCTTTCAGGACTGATTAAAACCCTATTGCAAACTGATCTATACAGTTTGGACTGTGCGACTGAATTGCTTCCTTTCAGGACTGATTAAAACCCTAACTTTCCCTAGCATATCAGTTTCTTTTTTAAGCTGTTCTCAGAGTTCTAAGGGGTTAGAGATCTACGGACAGTTACTGCTGTGTTGGCCAGTTGGTTTCAGATCAGAATTATTTCAGTTTTGTGCACATACACTGAGAATACAGATCAGGCCTATACTGTTTTGATTGTGATTGGTGGTTCAAGTGCTGTTTTGAGACTTGACAGAAACGGAGTCTAAAATTCAGGCAGAAGGCAGCCTTGGGAACATCAGTTATGGTGGTATTTCTGAGATGGGTGGTCAGATTACGACCGTAAAGTTTGATGGATCAAACTATTTGGAATGGGCCCAATCAGCCATGATGGCTATTGGTGGAAGAGGTAAATTAGGGTACCTCCTGGGAGATATGAAAGAACCTTCCAAGGGAGACCCGACATATACCAAGTGGCTGCAAGAAAACTACTTGGTTATGACATGGCTGTGTAATTCTATGCAGCCTCATATTAGCCGGAATTATTTGTGGGCAAAGACAGCTAAGGAGATATGGGATGTTATGAAAGAAACTTACTCCCAACCCCTTAATGTTGCCAGAGCATATGAATTGAAATGTGAAGTGAACACACTTAAACAAGGAGAGAAACCGGTGTCGGTCTACTTCTCTACCTTGAAGTCCCTGTGGCATGAGATTGATCACTTAGAGACTCTTGAGTGGGAGAGTCCCAAAGATGCTCAGACCCATAGAAAGCACATCGAGACAAACAGAGTGTTTGAGTTCCTGGCAGGACTGAACTCAGAATATGATATTGTGAGGCAACAGATTTTGACTAGAGACAGTGTGACTCTCTCTCAGGCCTACTCATTTGTACACAGTGAAAAGACCAAAAGGAAGGTTATGATGCAACCTCACACACCCACATCAGCCTTTGTAGCGGCTACATCCAAATCAGGGGGTGATTCAGAGAAGGACAGGAGGAAGGAAGACAAGAAGGATGTAGTATGTGAACATTGTAAGAAACCCAAACATACAAAAGAGACATGTTGGAAACTGCATCCCCACTTTGTTCCTGCGAAGTTAAGAAACAAGAAGGGCACTGCTCATGTAGCCATGAACACTGATTCAACATCCTCATCTGGCACAAAAGGAACATCTTTGGAGACCTTAGCTGTAGTTCGGGCTGCCCTAATACAGCTAGAAAAGGAGGTTGGAAATTCAGCTCAGCCACCGCAGCCTCCATCAGCCCCTGTCACATCTGCCTTCGCCCATTCAGGTACTCGAGCTTCAGCCTATCATGCCTCAGCTCCAGGTACTACTGAACCTTGTTGGGTAATAGACTCAAGTGCATCTGATCACATGACTAGCTTGCCTTCATTGTTTACTACTTACCATTTGTCTTCTGGTAGGGATAAGGTATCTATTGCTGATGGCTCCCTGGTTCCTATTTCTGGGAAGGGTGACATCAAGATTTCAGATACTATCTCCCTATCATCTGTTTTGCATGTTCCTAAGCTTGATACTAACCTTCTTTCAGTCAGTAGTATTACCAAGCATATGAACTGCTCAGTAACCTTATTCCCTAACCGATGTGTTTTTCAGGAATTGGAGACGCAGGAGGTGATTGGGACTGGCCGTGAGACGAATGGGATCTATCTGCTCGGGGAGCGGTTCCGTCAGGGAGAGTCAGGGACTGGCCGTGAGACGATTAGGTCATTTGTCTTTTCGATCTTTACAGAGTCTGTTTCCTACTTTATTTGAGTCTATTGAGTTGTCTCAGCTACAGTGTGAAAGTTGTGAGTTTGCTAAGCATTGTAGAAAGCCTTATTTATTGAGTAGTAAAAGGAGTGATAATTCTTTTGATATTGTGCATACTAACGTTTGGGGGCCTTATCATATCCCTTCCATGGGTGGGTACAGATATTTTTTGTTATTTGTTGATGACCATACCCATTTTTCTTGGGTTTATCTCATGCGTTCACGAGATGAGGTACATTCCCTGACCCAAAATTTTCACCAAATGATCCTAACTCAGTTTGATGCCAAGACCAAAGTTCTTAGATCTGATAAAGCAAAGGAATACTTTGCTAAATCGTTGACATCTTATCTTCTTCATCATGGGGTTATCCACCAGAGCTCTTGCCCTCATACACCTCAGCAGAATGGAGTTGCCGAGAGGAAGAATAGGCACATTTTGGAAGTGGCTAGAAGCCTCATGTTTACTTCCAATGTCCTTATTCGCTTCTGGGGGGATGCTATCCTCATGGCGGTATACCTTATTAATCAGGTCCCTTCCAGGGTTCTTGATATGCGATCTCCTTTTTACCTTCTACACCCACATGAGGACTTGTTTTCTATTCCCCTTAAGACATTCGGTTGTACTTGCTTTGTTCAGCTTCTCGGACCCCATCACTCCAAGTTCGAACCCAATGCCTCCAAATGCATCTTCCTTGGTTATGCACAAACTCAAAAGGGTTATTGCTGTTATGATCCTGTCTCTGGGAGGAAGTTTGTCTCCATGGATGTCACTTTCTTTGAGGGGACACCCTATTATCCTCGGGTTGCCCCTCAGGGGGAGAGTGGTGAGAGTGGGGGTTTGAGTTCTTGTCTTCAGGGGGAGAGCAGTGAGAGTGGGGCAGTTCCTTTACCTATTCCATTGGGTGATGAGAGTTGCAATGGTGAGGGTAGTCCGAGGGATCAAGAGTTGAGGGAAAGCTGCAATGGTGAGGGTGGTCAGAGGGATTAGGAGTTGAGGGTTTATCACAGGCGGTGCAGGCAGGTTGATCCTGATCATCAGCAGTCCAGACCAGCTCCAATCTCATCTGCAGCATCAGGTCCAGATACTACAGTCCCAGAGCCCACAGAGACTTCCCCTACAGATGATCTTGACCTTCCAATTGCAGTCCATAAAGGGAAATGGCATTGTACTACATCCACAATCCACTGTATTTCCCATTTTTTATCCTTTGATCGCCTATCTCCTACCTACAGGTTCTACCTTAGCTCCATTTCCAATGTCCCTATTCCAAGAACAGTGCAAGAAGCCCTATCCGTCCTTGAATGGAAAGATGCAATGCAAGTTGAGATGGATGCCCTGTTGAAAAACAACACCTGGGAGGTAGTTGATTTGCCAAAAGGAAAGAAACCAGTTGGATGCAGATGGGTATTTACGGTGAAGCATAATGCAGATGGATCTATTGAGAGGTATAAAGCCCGGTTAGTTGCAAGAGGGTTTACACAGACTTATGGCATAGATTACTTGGAGACATTTGCACCGGTAGCCAAGATGACTACTATTCGAGTCCTATTGTCCCTTGCAGCAAGTCACACTTGGCCTTTATACCAAATGGACGTGAAAAATGCCTTTCTGAATGGAGATCTGCAGGAAGAAGTTTACATGCGTTTGCCTCCTGGATTCTATGATGCAGAAATAGGTAAGAAGGTCTGCCGGCTCAACAAGGCTTTGTATGGTTTGAAACAGTCACCTAGGGCTTGGTTCGATAGATTCAGACTAGCACTTGTGAAGTTTGGATATGTACAAGCCCAATCAGATCATACCCTATTCATCAAGAGGGTGGAGTCCTCTTTGACACTACTGGCAGTATATGTTGATGATATTGTGGTCACAGGGAATGATAGCCATGAGATTGAGTCTCTTAAACAACTTCTTCACCAAGAATTTGAGGTGAAGGACCTTGGTGTACTCCGGTATTTTTTTGGTATTGAGGTTGCTAGATCCAAACAGGGGATCTTTATATCTCAGCGGAAATATGTCCTAGACCTGTTGGCAGAAACTGAAAAATTAGGTGTCAAGCCTGCAGATACACCAATTGAACAGAATCACAGGATTAGTGCCGAGAGTGGGGAGCTTCTTGAAGACAAAGTTATGTTCCAGCAACTGGTGGGAAAGCTCCTATATCTCTGCCTCACTCGGCCAGATATTACTTATGCTGTTAGTGTTGTCAGCCAGTACATGCATTCTCCTAGAACCACACATCTTCTTGCGGCAGAAAGAATCTTAGCCTACTTGAAGAGATGCCCAGGTAGGGGTATACTATTCAAGAACAACAATCACATGAAGGTGGAGGTCTATACTGATGCTGATTGGGCTGGGAGTGTTGATGACAGAAGGTCTACCTCAGGATATTGTGCCCTTGTGGGAGGAAACCTTGTCTCCTGGAGAAGTAAGAAACAAAGTGTTGTCTCCCGGTCAAGTGCTGAAGCAGAATACAGGTCCATGGCCAATGGAGTGGCTGAAGTCCTTTGACTAAGACCTCTACTTGAGGAGTTGGGTATTGAGTATGAGAAGCCCCTGATGCTGTACTGTGATAATCAAGTCACCATTAATATAGCACATAACCCAGTACAACATGACAGAACCAAACACATTGAAGTTGACCGCCATTTTGTGCGAGAGAGGGTCTCATCTCAAGAAGTATGCCTCCCTTACATCACATCCAGTATGCAACTAGCAGACATCCTCACTAAAGCCGTATCAAGAAAGAAGCTAGAGGCGGTTCTATCCAAGTTGGGAATGATGAACATATACTCCCAACTTGAGGGGGAGTGTAGAGAACATTGATGTGGGCCCCACAGCTGTGGTCCCACTCTGTCTGTAGGGTAGAATGTATCTAGTCACAGCTGTGGTCATTTTGCTATTCTGTTATTCCTACTTTCAATTTTATATTGTTTGTTATTTGTTAGCAGTTATGATGTAAACACCAAGGACAAATATGTCCTTTCATGTAACTAGCATAACATATATATATATTAACTTAAAGTGGCGGCGGCAGAATATTGACATTCTGTTCTTCTCCTCAAAATCTGTGTTCCTCTTTCTTCTACTTCTTCTTCACTTTCTCTTCTCATCGAACCTGAAATCTCTTAGTGTTCAAGACTGAATAGCAGTCCTGAAAACCTACATGGTATCAGAGCCAAGTTAGGGTTTTTCATGTGAGTCTAATACCAGCTGACTACATGAGAATCTCCTAGGACTGAAAGCTGAAAAGGAGGAGTTCGCAGACTGATTCTTGGAGATCGCCAGAGGTGTTAGCAGCTGTTGGAAACTTGCATACCCCTCCAAACATCATCAAAGGAGAATTGGGAGAACAATTCCAGAGTCCTTATCCAATGGATCACCCTTACCATTACACAATTCCTAACAGCTTCTTTGCTCCTCTCTTTTTCTAAAATTATTCTAGCATTTGCTTCTCAGATAGTCCACACCAAGGCTGCTCTAACACATCTCCATATTGTCCTTCCCCTTATTTTTGCCAGAGTAAACAGGGGAGGAACGAAAAACATGTTGACCTCTAATGGTCAACATTATCTGAGCATTCTCTTTTACCCCATCATTTTACCCAGTTAGGATTAGTTAAATACTTCTTCTGTTCACCCTTGGTTGTAAGAAAAACTTGTACATATTTTTCCCAGGGCATACAGTTTTCACCATTCAATTTAATTCATGCCTTTTGAATGGTTAAGTAATCTGGATTCAGCATTTATCCGGGTTTTGATTCACCACTGGAAGAAGCCATCCCTTCCAAATAAGTCTAAGTAATGATCATCTTAGAAATAAACATCGAGAACCGCACACTTATACCACACAGCCTTAAAGGAATGGAGAATTTGCCATTAACAGCAAGGCACCTGATTTTATTTTTTAAGTCATAAATACATGCATCTCACCACCCATAATTTACATGGAAAACTTCTGAACAGTCAATCATCACTGCTATTAAGTTGACAAACCTTTATACCTATCTAGAATCTTGACCAAAACTTTATTCTGGTTTCTACCAGGAAGTCACCAAATCCTCTTTAAAGCTCTCAAATAGAGGGCCTCTCACCACCAAAGTTAGGAAAATAATTAAATCAACAAATTGCAGGTATGAAATGTTATGCAGCAGAAAGGGTTCATATCTTTGAGGTCACAACCCTAGTGGAGAATGAGGAAAGAGAAATTTCATTGATGAAGTTGCACTCTATTGCTCTGATCCAATGCCATTAATCAGAATAAGGAACATCAAGAGAAAAAGTTTATTATCTTTCATCTTCTAGATTACTTGTTCCACATTTTCTGTACTCTTAGGCAAATATTTATTTTTATCTTCATTCTGCTTTGAAGGGGGGTGCAGTTCTAGATAAAAGCTTCCAGCCACATGAATCTCATATTCCTTATCTTCTCCAGTTTTTGGTAAGTAGTACATTGCTTTTATTTGAGACTTTTCTTTCCAATAATGTGAAGGTGAAACACGGAAACTTTAGTTGCCAAGGGAACTACCCCTTAATCCCTTGTGCATGTTATATGGTTGTATTCATGTATCTCCAGGGTCAGTAAAGATGATCAATTGGTTGAGCTGGTCATCCTTGAAATAACTTGATATGGAGCCAAAAGAAGGCTAATGTGAAATTTAAAATCTCAGAGATTCCTTAAGGTGGGTCAGACAAAGGACTAGGGGTCCACTTGTGCAACCTCATTGTACATGCCATATATTTTGGGGGATATTATAAATCTCCCTTGTTAAGGGACCTTGAGCATTTTAGGAACTTTTATTTTTTTATATAGTTGATTGCATTGGGATTTTTTTAGAAGTCCTAATTTCTTTTACAGTTTATTATTGATTGAGCACTTGATGAGGATTTTTTTTTTTAATTTTCATTGTGCTTCATTTTACTACTAATTCTAATTTTAGGCTTACTTTTTGTAGTAAACTTTGAGCTTACTGTTTATTTATCTTTTGATTAAGGATGATTTGGTTATGTATAGTCATGTAAACATTACACGTCCAAAATAAAATCAAAGATAATTTATTAACAATTCATTAATAAAGAGAACAAAAGAGAAGAACAGAAACAAAAAGAGCCCTTAGGCTGAATTTATGAACCTCCTTGTACATCTTATGCACACAAAACACTCTAGTTTGGAAGGGTAGATCCTTATACAACTAACTGCTTTCTACCTCTTGGCTAAAGTTGGCTAAATCCTTACTGGATTTTTTTTTTTGATCCGTAAAGGGAATTTTATTAAGAGAAATTAAGAAACAGTACAGAAACTGAGTAGCCTCGGCTACCCCACTAGTATTTAAAATTTCCCAACCATCAACTTTGACTCTTCAGCCTTACAACTGAGCCCAAAAACAATGTTCCCTGTTGACCCCTTGTTTCGCTAACTGATCTGCAAAACCATTTGCCACTCTTGGAGTCCACTGAATTAATAACTGCATATCCTTGGATAGGTGTTTAAACTTCTTGATTTCATTTCTGAAGAACCAGGGAGTCTTTTGATTCTGCTTTGGCCAGCTTATAACCACTTTGGAGTCACCTTCCACAACCAGCATTCTCACTCCCAGTTCCATAGCTTTTTGTATCCTCAAAACCACTGCCTTTAGTTCAGCTGTGATGGAATCTCCCCATCCTATAGGGCTTGGATTCAACCCACCACAATCCCCTTGTGATTTCTTATCACCCCTCCAATTCCAGACATTCCTGGGTTACCAAAGCTGCTTCCATCAAAGTTTAATTTGAGGAAACCAGAATCAGGGGGGCCCCAGTTTCTTAAGACCTTCTTCTTTGCTGATGAAGAGAATGCTACTGTCCTCCAATTCCTGAATATTATCATCTACACTAAAATCTGAGAATAATCCCAAAGATTTTACCCACGAGGTCACTTTTATCATAATCCCTTCTATCAACACTTCCTTGCACCTTTTCTTCTCTTAAAAAATTCTTAGATTTCTCTCCTCCCATAACACCCAAAGCACTGCTGCCCGTGTGCATCTCCATAGTGTTCTGCCTCTTCTTTTTGGCCATCTGAATGTGGACGAGTCAAATGACCTTTTCAAGCTCACCGGGGTATCCCACCTGCATCCGAAGAGAGAAAAGAACCAATCCCAAATACAGCTAGCAACAGGACAGGAGACAAAAATATGAAAAGCAGTTTCACTACTTGACTCACACAAACTGCACCTATTAGGTGAAAGGCACCAGCCAGGCCTCTTCCTCTGCATCAGGTCACAGGTGTTAATTGCACCATGGTAGACCTCCCAACAAAAAGCACCCACTTTAGGGGGAATAGGGCGACACCAAACTTCTTGGACTGGGAAAAGTACCCCAGGTTGAGCAGGAGAGGACAAGGTTTTTAGGAAGGAAGCACAGCTGAAATCATTACTGGGTTTCTTGATCAAGCAGAATGAGGTATTTGTCTTAGCCACCGAAGATCTGTTCTCTCTGATACAATGGTGATACACCTATGGATTCTCTCCTCAAACTCTCAAGTTTCAACCAATCCCCCACTTTTGTATAACCTAGCATTTATTTTGATAATTAAATAAAAGTGTATTAAAAGAAAGAAACGAGAGTACAAGCCCTTGAAGTCCCAAACAAACTGTTGTTGAAAGGTCTGGAGTTAGGGCTGATTGGTTGTTTGGCTCATTCAAGGGAGGAATAAATGGATTATGGACTGGTTATTTCTCATTGTCAGTATGCTGATGATACCTTGATCTTTTTAGATGTGTCAGTGGAGCAGGCTGTACACCTTAGAGCTTCTTAAATATTTTGAAATGCTCTCAGGATTGAAGATTGATCTTTCCAAAGGTATGATGATTGGGGTAGGGGATATAATTCAAGAGATGTTGGAAAATTGTGCACCTGCACTTAATTGCTAAATTGGTAAGTTTCATTTGTATTTTGGTTTCACCTATAGGTGCCAAAACATCAAGCATGTCTATGTGACAATTGTGTCTTGGAGGTAATATTACATTCATAAAGATTGTACTGGGCAGTCTTGCCATTTGTTATCATTCTTTATTAAAAATTCCAGCTGTCATTGCAGAAGAGATAAGAGAAAATTCAAATTGATGTTTTATGGGCTGGAACCAGAGGAGGAAGGATCATTTGGTTAAATGGGACTAGGTTTGTAGACCTAAGAGCATGGGGGATTTGGGGTTAGAAGGATTAGATCTCTAAACAAAGCTCTCTTGGGAAAATGGATTTGGAGATATGCTTTGAGGCTATCGTAGGTTTAAGAGCCAATTTATCCATGAGCAGCATTGTAGGCATCCATGTTCCCCAAAGAAAATTGAATACCTTTAAAGAAGTTCAGAAGTTTTACAAAAACAGGCAAGCAGAATATGAGCCCTCAGAATGTGACTGGAAGCCTGGAAAGTCAGAATTCGAGCCCAGCTGGCCCGAAGGCTTGAATATTGATACCTTTCAAAGGTCTGAACCGTTGACAGAAGAGTTGGCTTGCCGAGAAGATGCGCTTCTTGCTTTGGAAAACCCCGTAAGAAATCAGGTGAGCTCTGGTGGGCTTGAAGAGTTGGTTAGGCTATCTTTGGATCAGGACCCGAATCCAGCTATACATATGAATGGGCCGAATGGCTTGAGCCCACCAAAAATAGGACTACTTGAGTGCAAAGAATGAGCTGTGTGGTTTGGGCCCATCAAAACCCCTTCAACTCGCACATGCTCACTTAAGTACTCACATGAGTGGAGGTGGACCTTTACTAGACCTTGGTAAAGGTCTATCTCCTTCTTCCTCGTTCTTTGACAGCAGTTCGAAGAGTTCTAGCCCAATGAAAATCTCTTTGCAGTGGCGTCCAGTGGAGAAAACTGCTTGCCTCTCACCGGAGTGAAGGAATCCCAGGTGTGAGCGACGCAGGTCTTTGAAGTCTCTTGATCAAGACTTCTTGACAAAGGAGGAAATAGAAACTGACTCTGATACTGACGACATAGTAAATGTTGGCAGAGTAGACTTAGTTGGGATTAATGATCTGGAAGGGGAGGAGAGTTTAAATACTGTACAACTGTTCTTGGAAGAGGACATTATGGCTTCCAAAGATGGGAAAACCAATGGAAAGCAAGCAGTTCAGGGGGAAAAACAATTGAAAACAGATGGATTCAGCAACACCCATAATGAAGATTTCTCATCTCCCTTATTTTTGTCACAGACTGACAAGGGTGCGGCAAAGACTTCAAAATGGATGGGCGATGCACAAAGTTTTCTTTTTCCTACAACTGAAGACTTTCCCATGGCCCAGCTGGTTCAACAAATTGGTTTAGAGGGGCAGCACTCCACTTTGCCGCTATGTACAGAAACTCCAGAGAGGGGACAGTCCTCAAAGACCGATTCTGTTGTTAAGGTTGACAAAGTATTGGTCGAACCTTGAATAACGTCACAAGAAGGCGCGCCTCAGGCGTGCCTAGGCGCACAGGCGAGGCGCATTTCACGGTATGTGCCTCGCCTAGGTCCTAGGCGCAACCCTTTCAAAAGGCGCACACCTGGTGTGCCTAGGCATGCACTTGATGCACCTTGCGCCTCAGCCCAGGCGTGCACCTTTTGAGAATTTGACGCTTTTTTGTTTTTTTTTGAACATAGCGGCTGGGCTGGGGGCTCCGCCCCCGGACCCCCATGCCACACCCCTCGAGGCAAGCCCAAACAAGTCCATGTTACATTACATTACATTAGCTAATAAAATGTCTTCTTAAAAAGCAATTAAAACTATAAAATCATTTTTTTTTGTGTGAAAACTAAGAATTTAAAACCTAACGTGGACTTGTTTGGGCTTGCCTTGAGGGGTGTGGCACAAAGGCGGCTCGTAGAATCAGGAATGTAATATGTTTTACATTATATTAGTTACTTGAAGTAATGCAATTGAGTGATAAAAGAGACTATTGGTTTTACATGCTTGAAAATGTTTTTTATGTTTGATTTTATTTTTTCAATTCTCATTTGAATATGCTTTACATCTTATGTTTATTTATTTTTAATTTTAGATAATAGGTTTTTTAAAAGATTATTTTAAGTTTTAAGTTTATATTTTTTATTAATATTATGTTTAATATTTTTTGTTTTTTTTTGAATTTTTGGCATTTGTTTTGAATTTTCTGACATTTGTTTTTGATGTTTTAGCATTTTTTTTTGTATTTTTGCACCTTGCTTCAAAAAGGCGTGCACCTCGCCTTGCGCCTTTTTTGCGCCTTGCGCTTTTAAAACACTGGTTGGAACCTGAAGAGTTTCTAGATTGGTTGAGCGGCATTTGAAATTATTTTGATTAAAAGGAAATGAATGAAGAAAGAAAAGTGAAGCTTGTAATAGCAAAGATGCATGGGACAACCTTGGATTGGTAGAAAAGTTATCGAAGGGATAGAGAAAGGAAGGGGAATAGAAAGGTTAGCTCTTGGGGAAGAATGAAAGAAAAGCTGAAATCACAATTGTTTCCACTGGATTATGAACAAACTTTTTATCAAAAAGTGCAGAATTTAAGGAAATGGGATAAGAGTGTAAAGGAGTACACAAAAGAGTTTTATAGATCAACTCTTTGGAGTAGTATGACAGAAATTGAACTGCAAAAAGTTAGTAGGTATATCAATGGTTTGAAGTTTTCAAAACAAGATCAAGTCATCCTACATTACCCGTATAAGGTAAAGGATGCCTATCAACTAGCTTTAAAGGTTGAAGCTCAATTGTGTCGGAGGTCAGGGTAGAAACTAAGTGTTGTCCAAGGTACATCTTCATCAATAGGTCGAAGTGTTGGGGCTGGTAGGGGTCATGTGATCAACCAAACACAACCTGCAGTCCAAGGGACTTCAAATGCAACAAAGAGCTACCAAGGGAAGCCTATGTTAAGGGCTTGCGAACAGGATCTCGTCACAGGTCGGTTAACGGGAAAAACTTCTTGATTTCCCTTGTTCCTCCCTTTTCTTGAGGAACCTATCTTTTGAGCCTTAATGGTGATTTGTTAAAGAGATCACCAACTCTCCTCTTCTCTTTCTTGACTGAAAATATCGATAATCTTATTGAATATCATCTGCTCCTTTAAATAGGAAATTACAAGAAGGTAAGAGTCCTTCTTTAGGAAAGCTACCTAACAAATATTTATCTTTAAATAGGAAATAATAATGCTACTGCCTAATTAATAGAAAAATATTTAAATTGGAAATCTTTAATTTAGCTAAGAGGTAAGATACTGAATTTAACGCCCATTACTGCTGCTATTTGCGGCTGTACTTCTTTCCAATAAAAGCATCCACAACATTACTCCCCTCCTGGACTAAGAGCTTGTCCTCAAGCTCGAATTCAGGATAGGTGTCTTGAAACACAGTCAAAGGAATCCAGGTAGCTTCAGCCAATGGTAAGCTGGCCCATTCCACCAGAACTTCAACAACACCTCGATTAATTCTGGAACGAACAATAGACTGAGGTTGGGGAATGATTTTTCCCTCCTTCAAAGGTGGTAAGGCGGGAACACTGGTAGGAGGAACACCCTTAAACTGCTTGAGCAAGGAAATGTGGAAAACATCATGAATCTTACTGTGCTTTGGAAGTTCTAGCTTATATGCAACCTTATCAATTCACTGCAAAACCTTGAAAGGCCCATAGAACTTAGGAGCTAATTTATGAACAGCCTAGTGACTCGAAGAGCGCTGGCGATAAGGCTGAAGTTTCAACCAAACAAACTGCCCAGGTTCAAACGACAATTTCCGATGATGCTGGTCATAGGCTTGCTTCATGCGGAGTTGTGCCTGTTGTAAACGAAGAGAAATTTCAGCCAAAAGAGCATCTCGCTCTTGTAAGGAACGATCAATCTCCTCCAAACGAGTAGAACCAGGTTCATAGGACAACAAACGAGGAGTTTCACGTCCATAGACAACTCGGGAGGGTGTCATTCCTAAAGAAGAATGATAGGTAGTGTTATAACAACACTCGACCCAAGGAAGCCAATCAACCCACTGTCTTGGTTGATCCCCAACAAAGCAACGGAGATACATCTCAAGCGTTCGATTCACCACCTCAGTTTGACCATCTGATTGAGGATGATAAGCGGAAGAAAAGGCTAAGGTGGTACCATTTAATCGAAACAATTCCCTCCAAAAGGTACTAGTAAAAATTGGGTCCCTGTCGCTGACAGTGGATTTCAGTAACCCGTGTAAACGAAAAATGTGAGTGAAAAAGACATGGGCGACAGAAGTAGCGCTGTATAGATGAGAAAGAGGGATGAAATGAGCGTACTTAGAGAAGCGATCCACCACTACATAAAGAACTGATTTTCCCCCAACCTTGGGCAGTCCTTCTATGAAATCCATGGAAATATCAGCCCATATCTGCGTTGGAATCGAAAGGGGGCTGAAGAAGACCAGCTGGATGCAGATTTTCCCATTTGTGTTGTTGACAAATAGAGCAATTTTGTATAAAGTGTCTAACAGAGGCCTTCATACCTTGCCAATGGAAATCAGCTTGGATGCGATACAGTGCTTTCTGAATACCTTCATGGGTGGACTTATGAATACTGGAGATGATGGAGGGAATCAAAGAGGAATTAGCCGGGAGATATATCCGACCCTTATACATCACAAGCCCATCTGTAAAAGCCCAATTGGAGTCTGCAGTTCCAGACTGAATTTTCTGAACAAGAGCCGTCCACTCTGCTGATGGTGGCATCTCTTTCTTGATGTCATCCAATAAGGTGACTCGAGGACGTGAAATCCCACAAAGGAGCATAGTGTCCTTTTCGCGCCTAGACAATGCATCTGCTGCGCGATTTAAAGATCCCCCCTTGTAATCCACCTGGAAATCAAACCCAAGCAGCTTGCTAACCCAATGTTGTTGGGGAGAAGTAACAAGTCGCTGCTCCAACAAGTATTTGAGGCTATAGTGATCAGTTTTGACAACAAATGATCTTCCCCACAAGTATGGTCTCCAGTGTTGGACTGCTCTATCTAATCCAATCAATTCGCGTTCATAGGCTGGCAATTTCAAATGTCGATCAACTAGTTTACGGCTGAAGAAAGCAATCGGGTGCCCTTGTTGCTGAAAAATGGCGCCAATCCCTATTTTGGATGCATCACATTCAACTGTAAACTCAAGATCAAAGTTCAGTAATTGCAAAATTGGGGTGGTGGAGAGGGCATTCTTTAAATTTTCAAAAGCCGTGTCAGATGCATTGTCCCATTGAAAGGCATTCTTCCTCAGCAGGTTGGTTAATGGGGCAGCCATCACGCCATAATTCTGTACAAATTTGCAGTAATATCCTGTCAAACCGAGGAACCCGCACAGAGCCTTGGCGGATTTGGGCGTGGGCCATTCCTTGATCGCTTGAATTTTGGAATTGTCCACTGTTACACCCTTGCCGTTAATGACATGACCCAAGTAAAGGACCTGGTGCTCTCCAAAGGAACACTTGGATCGTTTAAGGAAGAGCTTGTGTTGGCGTAGTAGCTCAAAAACAATCCTCAGATGATGCACGTGTTCTATCCATGTTTTACTGTAAACCAAAATGTCGTGAAAGAATACTAAAACAAATTTGCGAAGGTGGGACTGAAATACCTCATTCATTAAGGACTGAAATGTGGATGGAGCGTTTGTGAGACCTAATGACATAACTAAAAACTCAAAGTGGCCATGATGAGTTCGGAAGACAGTCTTCTCAGCGTCTTCGGAAGCCATTCGGACCTGAAAGTACCCCGATCTTAGATCTAATTTTGTGAAATACTGGGCACCATGAAGTTCATCCAACAACTCGTCCACAATGGGACTAGGAAATTTATCCTTGACAGTTCGGTTAGCTCCCTGTAGTCAACACAAAATCTCTTAGTACCATCCTGCTTTCCCACCAACAGGACCGAGGAAGAAAAAGGGGAACGGCTAAGGCGGATGATCCCCTGCTCCAGCATTTCAGCACATTGCCTTTCTATCTCATCTTTCTGCAGGTGTGGGTAGCGATATGGCCTTACTACTACTGGTTCTGAACCCGTCACCAGAGTGATCCGGTGATCGCAAGCTTGGGAAGGAGGAAGTCCTTTGGGTTCTTGGAATACATCTGAAAAATCAGCGAGGAGCCTTTCCATGGTTGTTGCGTGTCATTTCATCTTAGAGCACATGAACCTGTGGGTATTTGGTCTTCACCACTTTACCTTGCCAAGTGACTTGCTTTCCGTTCAAGTGGAAGGTCATCGTTAGGGCATTGAAATCCCATAGGATTGGGCCTAGAGTGCTCAACCATTTCACCTCAGGAACTACATCAAATCCATCCAAGGATAGCACAAACAAATCAACAAGGAAGGATTCAGAATTGACCTGTATTTGGACTCCCTTACTGATGCCCGAGCTGTGTACTCTTTCACCGTTTGCTACGGCTACCTGCAGTCTCGGTTTGATTTCCATTGGCAGTTCCAACTGGAGGGCAGCTTGCTCACTTACAAAATTGTGTGTGCTTCCTGAATCAACAAGGATTAGTATTGGTTTCCCCGCTACCCGCGCTTGCAATTGCATAGTTTGAGAGGTCTTTATTCCAGTAATTGCGTGGAGAGAAATCTCGGGTTCCAATGAAAGGGGTTCATCCTCATCTTCCTCTTGTTCATCCACCAGGAGGCAGAAGAGTCTCTTGCACTTGTGCCCTACTGAGTAAAGTTCATCACAAATAAAACACTGTCCCCTCGCCCTGCGTTCCGCCATCTCAGCCCTGAACAAGTGCTTAATAGGGGGTGCAACAATGCTGCTTCCCACATTGGATGCCGATCTGGAATTGCTGCTCGTCTGTGGTTTCTGTTCTCGGCTGGCTGCTGAAGATGGAGCCGTTCCGAGTGGTTTCGGGGCTGCCCATGTTGTTTGAGGCTGCCCTATACTGATACTTCCGCGGTTGAGTTGCAATTTTCGTTCAAAAGCTCGAGCCAAATTCATAGCAGTAACCAGATTGGGGGGGATTTTGCATCTCCACATCCACCCTCAAAGTTTTCACTAATCCCGTGGTGAACATGTCAACCTGTTGGTCTGGTCGTACCGAAGTTGCTCTTGCAAGGAGGGTCTGAAATTGGCGTTGATACTCAGGCACAATTCAAGTCTGTTTGAGGTTGATTAGTTCGCCTAATGGATTGCTTGTTAATGGGGGCCCAAATCTAAGAAGGCAGTAGGATTTGAATTGGGTCCAACTGAGCCTAGGTTCCTCCTGTTCCAATTTATAAAACCAGAGCTGCGCCTCCTTTGTCATGTGGAATGCGGCTAATCCTACCTTGTCCCTGTCCTCTGTCCTTTGGTTGCGGAAATTTGTTCACATCTGTACAGCCATCCCAAAGGATCTCCAGCTCCATTATAGGAAGGAAATTCCAGCCTGCTATATTTGGGAATGATCGCGGTTCCCTGGGCAACGACCTGTTGCTCGCCAGACGATTCTGCCATGTCTGGTCGGCGTCCGTCTGTGGTTGCAGCCCCTTCTGAACTCTTTTCCTTGTTGGAAAAATGTAACTCTATCAAGCGCCTCAATTTTCGGACGTCGTCCTTGATCTCGCGCACCTGCTTGCTGTTCTCCACGAGTTTGTGCTCCAGATCATGAACCCTAGTCTTCAATTGCTCAAAATCACCCACGATGCCTTGCTCTGATACCAATTTGTTAAGGGTCCACGAATAGGATCTCGTCACAGGTCGGTTAACGGTAAAAACTTCTTGATTTCCCTTGTTCCTCCCTTTTCTCGAGGAACCTATCTTTAGAGCCTTAATGGTGATTTGTTAAAGAGATCACCAACTCTCCTCTGCTCTTTCTTGACTGAAAATATCGATAATCTTATTGAATATCATCTGCTCCTTTAAATAGGAAATTACAAGAAGGTAAGAGTCCTTCTTTAGGAAAGTTACCTAACAAACATTTATCTTTAAGTAGGAAATAATAATGCTACTGCCTAATTAATAGAAAAATATTTAAATTGGAAATCCTAAATTTAGCTAAGAGGTAAGATACTGAATTTAGCGCCCATTACTGCTGCTATTTGCGGCCGTACTTCTTTCCAATAAAAGCATCCACAACAGCCTACTGTTAGATGTTTTAGGTGTATGGAGTTGGGATATCGTTCCAATGAATGTCCCAAGGATTGAAGGGAAAACACACTTGGTTGATGAAGTCATTGATGAACAACAAGATGATATAGGCCATGTTGAGGGTGGATAAGTGGCTGAAACTAATGAAGCTAATGCTTTAGAGGAAGAAAACTTGGATGGGGACATTGAGGGTGAAGCTTTAGTGATATGACACTCCATGGTTACACATCAAGAGCCACTACTAGGGGACTGGTTGAGAAAGAGTACCTTTAGAACACACTGTACAACTGGTGAGGAGTTGTGTAACCTGAGTATTGATAGTGGGAGTAGTGAGAATCTTGTTTCTTAAGAGATGGTGGATAAGTTACAACTCAAGACTATTCAAACCCCCCCCCATATCACATTTTGTGGTTCAACTAAGGAAATGTGGTAAGAGTTTCTTCTAAATGTTTAGTTAATTTCTATATTGGTAATACATTTGAAGAGTTGGTTTGGTGTGATGTTGTCCCAATGGATTCAAGCCATATTCTTTTGGGATGCCCATGGCAATATGTCCGTAAGACCATTCTTTATGGGGACAAGAGCACATAAAACTTTGTGAAAGACAATAAGAAGATAACCCTTAAACCAATGCAACTTGACTCATTTCCAAAGGAAACTAAGCCAACCACTACTCTCATCATCTCAAATAGGTTCAAGAAGATGGGAATTTGGATGTTGTTTAAGTGTTGCTTACAGAAGAAGTTAGCAAAGAAACAGCTGTTCCAGAGATTGTGAAGACTTCATGGGTATGCTGATGTGATGCTTGAGGAATTACCGAATGACCTTCCTCCCCTAGGAGATGTACAACATCGTATAGATTTAATGTCGGGAGCCGCAGTGCCTAACTTACCCCACTATAGAACGAGCCCTTAGGAGCATGAGGAGCTCTAAAGACAAGTAAAAAAGTTGTTGAAGAAGGGGCTGGTCCATGAGAGCTTAATCCCATGTGCTGTACCAGCTTTGCTCACACCAAAGAAAGATGGTAGTTGGCATATGTGTGTTGATAGCTGTGCTATTAACCAAATTACAGTTAATAGGTTTCCCATACCTTGCCTTGATGACATGTTAGACACATTGGCTGGCTCACAAGTCTTTTCAAAGATAGATTTGAAGAGTGGGTACCATCAAATTCGTATCTGAGTGGGGGATGTGTGGAAGACTGCATTCAAGACTATAGAAGGTCTTTATGAATGGCTGGTTATGCCATTTGGGTTGTCTAATGCTCCTATCACAAGCTGAACTTGCCTTCAATGATTCAGTTAATATATCTATAGGGAAGACTTCTTTTGAGGTTGTGTATGGTCGATCGCCTAAAGGTGTTTTTGCTCTAGTTCCTATAACAGGGTTGCGGCGAGTGAGTGATGATGCTGAGGCTTTAGCTGAGTCCATTTGAGATATTCAAGAAAACGTATGGCAAAAGTTGAAAGAAAGCAATCAAAAGTATAAAGAAGCTAAGGATAAGCATTGTTGGATGAAAGAGTTTCATGAGGGTGATCTAGTCATGGTTTATTTGAGGCCTGAGAGGTTTCCTGTTGGGACTTTTCATAAGTTGAAGCAGAAAAAGGTTGGGCCATGCCAAGTGCTGAGACGGTTTGGGGACAATGCATATGAAATTGCGCTACTAGCTGATTTGTCCATTTCACCCATTTTTAATGTAGCAGACCTCTTTGATTACCATGGAGATCTAGAACCAACAACAAAGGTTGAGCAAGGAAAAGTACAAAGGGCCAGCAGTTCTAAAGAGTTTGAACAAGTAGAGGATGTAGAAGATATACATGTCACCAACACTCGAAAAGGGGCCTATTTTAGGTTCTTGGTCAAGTGGAAAGGGAAACCATCAATTGAGAACTCCTGGATTAGTGTGTTAGACAGTTTATGTATGCCCTTAGCTTCAATCTGATTTGATGTACTTTTGTTATTTAGTGGAAATAAATAAAGTGCATGTTTGATTCATGTTGTTTGGTTTAATTCTGTGTAAAACCCTAAAACTAGACATTTATAGAGATTCATGTTAGTTTTAAATGTTCACAGCCGTTGGATAAGTCTGGGAAGATTTATCCTGCCAAGGCTGATGCTGGTGTGCCACCAAGTGTTGGGATGGCCTGTCTCAGCCACCAGGGTAAGACCCGAGGCACATGCAGTATGGGATTACTTGAATCCTTGAACCGGACCAGATTTCCAGTCTTGCCCTGGACCTTGGAGATAGATGGGCAAAACTGGAAAGTTACACCTGACCCCTAGACTCGATTATGACACTTCACTAGGTGCTGGATCAGGCTGCCTTTGATATGCCAATCAGTGAGATCCTTAGCGAGGATCAAAACCTGGGTATGTTGGGGCAGTTTGAGAATTCATCTGAGTGGGTGATCATAGTGACAGAATCAGCCACTTTGTCGGACAAAGGGTAATGATCGGGAATGCACTCTCTTTGATGGAAACCAAACTGCCGGCAGTTGATTTCAATCGTTGGAATTTTGTTTTGCAAAATTAACATACTTATATTTATATGTACGGTTTCAAAATGTTTGCAAATGGTTTTAATTCCCGGGATCCATGTGAGAGGGGAGTGCGGCACTGTTCCTTGCAGTCGAGGGAGAGGTCCTCTCTTGTCGGGCAGTGCTTGATCATTAAGGGCTGAGAGGTTAAGTGTAAGACCATTTAGGATAATACCTGATGGGCTAATCTTGCACCTGCCCACAGTCCCTGGGTTTTTATAAGATGGCTTTGCCCAGGGACCACTTAATGTAAGTGTTGGGCCCATAGGGTCCATATGATGGACTCAAGGGGTTCATTGAGTTTTTCAATGAATTCGGCTGAGCCTTGTATTAAAGGCTGGGCCGAACCCATGTGGCTGGTGTGTAGATCAATGCTTGGGTCCCACGCCATACAAAGAAGCCCAATTGGGCAGCAGATTGGAAAGTAATTAGACACTGAACACTTAATGGGCCAAAAGCCCATTTCCAGGTGGGCTGATATGATCACCCATCCATGGGGCGAATTTGAGATTGAAGTTAGTAAAAGGATTGGGCCTTTAGCCTTATCCACTCTTAGAGACCAAATTCAAATTAGATTTGAATTTGGTAACCTCCTGATAAGATCAGGAGTAACCTAGTTCTGTCTGCAGATAGGATTAAGATAATCCCCTGTCCAAATACTGATTGGATTGGGATGACTCCTGATTTAGGAGGTTTCTTAATCAAGAAGAAAGGAGGAGAAACCCTAACCAATTGAGAGAGAAAAACAACAGATTTCGAACCAAGAAAAATCGCAAGAAAGGTTCCTGCGAATTGAGATAAGATCTCATACTCTCCAGAAAAAGAGAAAAGCAGTTCAGCCCTTTTCGTTTTTGGAGATCTCCTCCTGCCGCCACCATCTGCCATTGCAAGATTAGATCTTTGCAGAAAAAGAAAGTCAAGAAATCTGTTCTTGACATCAGTCTTGCAAGAAAGACTGAAAAAGATTCAGTGTTTAGTACTTTCAGAGGATTCTTGTGAAGGATCCAGTGTGTAGGACGCACCCTGCTGGTTCTGTTCCATCCACAGCTGTGTCATCTTCAGCAGGAACGGATCTTGGAGCATTATTTGGGCGTGAACACCAACTTTGGGAGATAGTGCTTCTCCGGATCAGGTATATTCCTCCCATTTGTCTTTTGGTAAAGATCTGGTTTGATTATGGTTCAAGTAGGATCCTTGAATATTATATTCTAAATTTAGGGAATATGATTCCCAGTTGGGAGAAGGTAGGAAAATTTTTGAAATTCGCCCACCCATTCCGCAACCTTCATGGCGTCCATTGGATGGATCCTACCATTCTTTCATAGTGAAGAGGAATTTATGAAGCTAGATGGAGATAGTGCAAGGCTGCTCAAATTGCTGCTTGCATTTGGTCGAGCTCTTTTAACCCGGGGAGAATGATGAAGCCAAAAAAAAAAAGATAAGGAAAAAAAGAAGAACGAAAGAAAAAGAAAAAGAAAAAGAAGAAGAAGAAAAATGATGTAGCGTAGAAACTGGTGAATGTGATGCAACAGAAATGGTTTAGAAGCTGATACAGGCAGTGAAACTCAAGGTACACAGCAGAGACCAGAAGAAGAAAACCAAGGAGAAGTGGAGAAAGGATTTGTGGAGATAACTAGATGGAAAACGGCTTTGAAGGTAGAGGCTAAAGACTTTCTTTTTGAAGAGATGTGGATTAAAGGAAGACTTAGCATGAAGATAAGGGGACAGAAAATGGCTATGGTGCTTGTGGAAGGAACTGAGATGATTGAATGGTTGAAAGAGTTCCTTTCTGATGCAGCAACTAACGGGAAACAGTGTGTATGGAAAGAAAAGTTATCCCAGATGGGTAGAAGGTACGTAATGCAAAGTAAGAGGAATGCAAAGGGATCCTTCATATCTTTTTTCTGAATATTTTGCTAAAGGAAGGAGGCATATGGTATGTTTTCCTGAAGGAAGAAACAGTCAAGGGTGGAAAGGAGTGGCTAATATTTTATCAAACTTCCTAGACCGAAGGAAAATGGAAAAAACAGATATGATGGAGAAAGGGGACTGTTGCCAGAGATTGTATGCTAGCACTCCTAGCCCACCTGTGGAAGAGGAACCAAAAAAGGAGCTCCTTGCATTGGCACATATCATTAGTAATCCTACCTTGGTAGCAGACAGGATGTCAGGGCATTGGGACAACATGCTAATCTTAAAAGTTGAGAAGAGGGTATTAGATTGGGGGAAAGTTGCAGAACTCTTGAAGGTTAAGCTGTGCTTGGAGAAGACTTTTATTTTAACTCCGTTTGAGCAAGAGAAGGCAGTGCTGGACCCTCTTGAAAATCAGGTAAATGCTGAAGCTATATGTATTCAGGACGTTTTGGGAACCTTTTCAATTTTTAAATGGCCTCCATTCTCCAAACTCCAAGTTTTTATCAATTGAAGATATTGTGACTGTTCGGTTAGTGGGGTTGCCATTTCATCTGTGGAATTAGGAGATTACAGAATCAATTGCTTTGCTGTGTGGTGCTCGACTAGATGGTGTTTTCTGGGGAGATCTATGTAGTGCAGCTCTTCTTCTGAGTGGGGTAAAACCAGAAGAGATACCGAGGAAGGTGACTATTGGGGTGGGAGGAGTATTACTACCGGTGTGGTTAGCAACCTCCATTGAAGCTGCCTTGTGGAGGGAGACTAGACAGGAGGAAGATGAAAGGGTTGAAGGGTCGGTGCTGCGTGGCAATCTGGGGATGGACAAACAAAAGCAGATGGAAACTTTCACCAAAATGGAAAGACAACTTTTAAGTAGCCAAAAGCTTCTAGAACAGGAGAATGGTAAAAGGCGTGAGCAACAAGGCAAGGGTGTGACAGTCAATAGAACTTTTGTGCAGGCTGTATATTCTGGTGCCAAACTGAACAAGTTGAATGGGTCAAATAATTCAAG
This sequence comes from Nelumbo nucifera, assembly GCF_055504915.1. NCBI lineage: Eukaryota > Viridiplantae > Streptophyta > Magnoliopsida > Proteales > Nelumbonaceae > Nelumbo > Nelumbo nucifera. Next base: position 100,428,912 of record NC_142651.1, read on the forward strand.
ATCACTTGAAGGAATGTGTGTTTTGAAGGGAGCAACTGGAGAAAAAGGGGGGCAAATAGATGGGCTGAAACAGACAAGTAGGCCTCTAAGTGGGCACGTGGGGTCGAGTAAAGAAAGCCACAAATTAAGGCCAAAAGTAAATGGGCCAGCAAACATATTTGGGGAAAAAGGGGTGCAAAATGATGAGCTGAAACAGGCACGTGGGGTTGGTAAAGAAAGTTGACTTAAGCCAGTTGACTTAAGCCTGACTTAAGCCAGCAAACAGAACTGGACCAAAAGATAGGTCATGTGACTGTTTAAGTAGTCATGTGATAGGAGATAGGACTCGAGTGACAACAGATTAGTCTTACGATGTATCATCGTCCTAACCTAAGCCCAGCCAAACTGAAAACAGAAAGAGCGTAAGACTGCGGGAGGAGTTTGGACATGGAAACCCAGGCTGGTATCCTATTCTATCAGCCCAGAAAAACCAAATCCAAGGTACGATTGGCAAAGGGATAAGGTTGATATTTTTGACTAAGATTGGGTTAGCATTGGTGATGAGAATACAGATGATGAAGTTTTCACAGTTTCCCCTAGCCTAGGAAGTGTGGAAAGCAAAAAAAAAAAGCTTTGGTTCATTCAACGGAGGTGAACGATCTAGCATTACTTTTTGAAGAGAGTAGTATTGGTTTGGAAGTAGGGGCAATGACTGTTAGACAGTGTATGCCCTTAGCTCCAATTAGAATGTACATTATGACATTTAATGTAAATGAATAAAGTACATATTTGATTTATGTTATTGTGGTGTGTTTCTATGTAATACCCTTAAACTGGACACATATGAGACTTGTGTTAGTTTAGAATCTTCACAGCCGTTGGATAGATCTGGGGAGATTTATCCTGCTAAAGCTGACACTGATGTGCCGCCAAGTTGGTTGGGGTGGCTTGTCTCAGCTGCCAGGGTGAGACTTGAGGTACATGTAGTGTGGGTTTTCTTGAAACCCTGAACCGGACCAGAATTCCAGTATTGCCCTGGACCTTGGAGATAGATGGGCAAAACTGGAATGTGACACCTTACCCCTAGACTCGATTATGATATTGCACTACGTGTCGGATTGGGCTATCTTTGATATGCCAATCAATGAGATCCTTAAAGGGGGTCAAAACCTGGGTATGTTGGGACAGTCCGAGAAATCATCTGAGTGGGTGATCATAGTGACAGGATCAGCCCCTTTGTCGGACAAAGTGAATGATCGGGGATGCACTCTCCGAGGGAAACCAAAGCTGCCGGCAGCTGATTTCAGTCGAAATTTGTTTTTGCAAAATATATTTATATAGAGATATACATATATATATATATATATATATATATATATATATATATATTACGGTTTCAAAATGTTTGCAAAAGGTTTTAATTCCTGGGATCCATGTGAGTAGAGAGTACAACACTGTTCCTTGCAGCCGAGGGAGAGGTCCTCTCTTGTCGGGTAGTGTTTGATCATTATGGGCTGAAAGGTTAAGTGTAAGACCATTGAGGGTAATACCTGATGGACTAATCGTGCATCTGCCCACCGCCCTTGGGTTTTTATAAGGTGGCTTGACCCAGGGACCACTTAGTGTAAGTGTTGGACCCATTAAGAGCCCATGGTGATGGACTCAGGGGTTCACTGTCACCTACAGTGAATTTGGCCAGGCCTTGTAACAGAGGCTGGGCTGAACCCATGTGGCTGATGTGTAAATCAATGTTTGAGTCCCACGCCATACAAGGATACCCAACTGGGCAGCAGCTTGGAGGATATGTGAGCACATGGACTTATTGGGCTTAAAGCCCAATTCGAACTGGTATAATATGATTATTTAAAGAGGGGCGGTTATGGGATTTAGATCAGCAGATAGGATAGGGAGTTATCTCTATCCACTCAGAGAGTCCAGGTCCAAATAAAGATTTGGATTAGGAAACTCCCAATAAGATTAGGAGGGCTGATCTTTATCTGCAGATAAGGTAAGGGTTTATCCTTATCTCTTAAAGAGAGTCCAGATCCAAATAAGATTTGGATTAGTAAACTCCTAATGGGATTAGGAGAAGCTTTCTTTAAGGCTATAAATAGAGGAGGAGGGCGAACCCCTGTTCATCCTACAAGATTACAGATCCAAGAGAGAAGACAACTCTTGTCAGATTGACGCCATATTCTGCTCTTGCCTCCTTCTATTGCTACTGCCATAGCCAGTTCGATCTCCACCTGTAGGAGCGATCAAGAAGTGTCCTTGATATAAGTTTTTGGTGAAAAACTGATATGAAGTCGTGCTCACTCACCTTCCATCGAATTCTTGCTGAAGAGTTCGGTTCTTGCTGAAGAACCACCTGCTGATTCTGCTCCACCCTATGCTGTGTCATCTTCAGTGGGAGCAGTCTTTGGCGTTTTCCTTGGGGGTGAACACCTTCGTTGGGAGTTACTCTTACTCCGTATCAGGTACATCCCTCTCCTACCTTTTGGTTTTAGATTTGGTTCGGTTTAGGGTTCAAGATTGATCCTTGAAAATGCAGTTTTCTAAAACAGGGAATGTGATTCCCATATGGGAGGGAGAAATTTTTGAAATTTCGCCCTACCTACCTGCAGGGTTCGGCTATCCATATGATGGATCTTTCATCCCTTCAATGACGGTGGAAAAGATAAATCCTTTGATCAGAGGGCATCTTAGTCAGAAAGGAACAGAGAACCGGGCAACGTACAGGATCAAAGACAAGAAGGAACTAGGTGTAGTAAAACATTCTCATTGGCTCTCGGCAAGGCAACGACCGAGCCCCCATCCTCGTTCTCTTATCCAAGTAGTGATCCAAGAATCATCACCCTTGGCAAAAGGCTAATTTCTAGAAACCAGAACCTTCCAAATTCTAGTGTGTCTCCCTCTCAGTTCCAAGGTATGATGTCTCCTTTGGTTGATGTGGATACTAGCTTTTCTCCTTCTAGTCCTTTGTACACGGGTGAGGCCAGCCCGATATCCAAGTCTGTCACTGCCAATGTTTCGACAAAAGTGGTGGGTAGTGATAAGATGCTGGCAGTTGATGAGGTGGAAGGTGATAGAATCTGAGAGATGATTTTGGAGATTTTTAGGATCTTAGTGAAGGATGATTTAGAAAATGAGAGGAGAAAGGGTGAGGAGGGTGATAGTCCTAAGTCTAGGCCAGAAGAGGGGAGGAAAGAGATTGAGGCTTTGATTACAAAGGAAAAAGGTTTAAGAAAAAAATAATAGTAGAGGTAGGGGTAAAAAAGGGTGAGAAAGGAAAAGTTGAGTGCACAAAAGGTTCTAAGTAAGGTCAAAGGAGGCTCAAACAAGAAAAGGAAGAAGTTAACTGAGGTGGGGAGGTTGCGTTGTGATGTGGTGTATGATAAAGGGAGCGCTGGGAGAAAAGATAGGAACAGGCAAAGTAGAGGGTGTGTTCAGGAAAGGGGACAAAGTTTAACTTGTCTTATCTGCTTGAAGATATTAAGCTGGAATGTAAGAGGTTCAAGAAGAGCAACTAAGAGAACAACAACTGAGAGAGATGTTAAGAAAGGAGAAGCCAGAGTTTGTGTTAATTCAAGAGTCCAAATTGATTGAAGTGGATAAGACAAATTTGGACTGCTAGGGGAATCAACTAGGCCTTCTCACAATCTTGGGGATCTTTTGGAGGAATCATTACTATATGGAAGAATGATAATGTTGAGTGCATGGAAGAACTGATAGCAAACTTTTCAGTTTCAATCAAACTAAAGAGAAAGACAGATGGGAGGGAGAAGATTTTTGGGAGGGCCCATGGTCTTTGGGGAGTGACTTCAATGTGATCAGGTTCCTTCAGGAATCAAATAACCCTAGCCATAGGATTACTTCTAGTATGAGAAAATTTAACCTTTTTGTAGATACAAATGATCTGAGAGAGCTGCCCCTTCTTCAAGAAAAGTTCACATGGTCCAATTTTCAAGAAACACCTATTTGTTGCAAGCTAGGCAGAATTTTCTTTTCTTTAGACTGGGAGGAAGGGTGGCGGAGCCTAGTGGTTAGAGCCTTGCCTAGAACTACCTCGGATCACTGTCCTATTAGCATCTCTGAAGAAAGATAGGGAGGAGGTCCCTGCCCTTTTAGGTTTGAAAACATGTGGTTGATGCATCCAGATTTTAAATTAAAAGTGAAAGAATGGTGGGAAGAAGATCAAGTGGAGTTTAAATGGAAGGGTTTTAGATGGTAGTATTAAAGAGTGGAATAAGGAAGTATTTGGGTCGTTGGAGGAAAGAAAGATGCACATCTCACATAGAATAGGGGAATTAGATGAGTTGGAAGGGGAAAGGACAATAAGAGAGGAAAACAAATCTGAGAGATGGAGACTAAAGCATGAGCTGGAAGAGATTCTGAGGAAAGAGGAGATTTGTTGGAGACAAAAAGCTAGATGTTGGTGGTTAAAGGAAGGTGATGGCAATACAAGCTTTTTCCACTTAGTAGCAAATGCGAGAAAAAGAAGAAATTCTATTGCTCAATTAGTGTGGAATGGGCATACTTTAACTAGGGAGGAGGATATAGCACAAGCTTTTGTGGATCACTTTAAAGGCATTTTTACTAGTCAGGGAGCTACCAGAGTGCCACTAGAAAATTTTGACTGGAGGCAAGGTCCTTGGGAGTTGATGGAAACCCTGGAAAAGGATTTTGAAGTTCAAGAAATAAAGGAAGCTATATTCTCTTTGGAAAGATCCAGAGCCCCAAGCCTAGATGGCTTCACGATGGCTTTCTTTCAAGATTGCTGAGAGATTGTGGGTGCTGATTTAGTTGAAGTTTTTGTTGAATTTTTTGAAATGGGAAAATTCAACTCAGGGGCAAATGCCACCTTTATCACTTTGATCCCTAAGACCTTAGATGCTTCCCACCCAAGAGATTTTAGACCCATCAGCCTTGTGGGTAGCATGTACAAAATTGTCTCCAAGGTGTTAGCTGAGAGGATTAAAAAAGTGCTTCCCTCCTTAATCTCTCCAAATCAAGGGGCTTTTGTGTTTGGAAGACAAATAATAGACCAAATCCTTATTGCAAATGAGTGTGTGGAGTTTAAAAAACGGAGAAAGGAAAAAGGGCTAGTTTGCAAATTGGATCTGGAGAAAGCCTAAGACTTGGTGGATTGGGATTTCCTTCTGGAAGTGCTAAGGTTGAGAGGTTTTGGAGCGAGATGGTGCAAATGGATAATGGGTTGTGTTTCCTTCTGTCACTATTCCATTTTGGTTGACGGGGTTGCTAGAGATTTCTTTCTAGTTAAAAGGGGCCTTCGACAAGGTGACCCCTTTTCCCCTTTCCTCTTCACTCTAATAGCATATGTGTTTAGCGATTTGATTTCAAGGGATGATACCAATAATCTGATATGAGGTTGGAGAATTAGGGGGAATAATGTGGTGGTTACCCATTTACAATTTTCAGATGATGTTCTAATCTTTTGCGAAGGAGAAAGGGAGGAAATGACAAATTTGCAAAGTATGGTAACCCATTTTGAAAGGATTTCCAATTTCAAAGTAAACTGGAGCAATAGTTGTGTAACAAGATTAGATAGGGAGAGAAGAGAGGTTGAAAGCCAAGCTAGTTTGCTGAGTTGTGTGGTAGGTGGCTGGCCTCTACAGTACCTTGGACTACCCTTTGGGGGGGAACCTGACTATAGTTAGCTTCTGGGATCCAGTAGTGGAAAGATTCATAAAAAGACTTGCTGGATGGTAGAGAGACTACATATCTCTAGGGGGTAGAATAACTCTAATAAAGTCAACTTTGACTAATCTGCCAGTCTATTACCTCTCAACCTTTTAGATCCCCATAAAAGTGGCCAATAAATTGGAGAAATTGATGAGAGACTTCTTGTGGGAGCCAGGGGACACAAAAAAGGACCATTTGGTAAAGTGGGAGGTGGTCTCAAGGAGTAGGGATAGTGGAGGCCTAGGGTTAGGAAGCATCAAGCTTAAAAACATGGCTTTATTGGGTAAATGGCTGTGGAGGTTTCCTTTGGAACAAGAGAACCTATGGCATAATGTAATTGTAAGCATTAATGGCATGGCAGACAACGGATGGGACGTTGGTCTTGATCCTAGGGCAACAAGGGCTTCTCCATGGAAAGAAATTCACGGATTGCTACCTTCTTTCCTTCCGCTGGTCAGGTATGATGCTTGTTTGGGTAATAAAATTCGTTTCTGGGAGGATATTTGGCTTGGAGATATTCCTCTAAAAGACAGATTTCTACCTATTTATGCTCTGCCCCTCAACAAAGGGAAAGTGATTTCTTCAGTGCTTGGTAATGAAAATTCTTGGGATCTAGGTTTAAGAAGAGGGTTGAGTGGATCATTAATTGGGCTTAGTAGATGAACTAATCTCACTTCTTAATACTGTTTTCCTGGACCTATCTTGTCATGACAGCAGGATCTGGTTAGAGTCCCCCTCTGGCTTTTATACCTGTGCCTCCTTTTTCTCCGCCCTCCATTCCTCACACCTAGGAGGTTCTTTTTCCACAAAGGAAGTTTGGTGTAGTCCTGTACCCCCAAAAGTAAGAGCCTTTTGTTGGGAGGTGGTGCTTCAGAAGATTAATACTCTGGATAATATACAAAAAAGAAGGCCGAATCATTGCCTCTCCCCTCAATTTTGTTGCCTTTGTATGGGAAATGGTGAGATAGTAACACATCTTTTACTTTCTTGTCCCTTTGCATCTTGTGTATGGGATTGGTTTTCTTCCTTATTTGGCTGCAGGTGGACTACTCCCCCGGTTGTGACAAGTCTTTTCAACCCAAGTTTCTTCCGACTTTCAAAGAAAAGGGGAAGAGTGATGTGGAGGGTAACAAGAGCAGCCATTCTTTGGTCTTTATGGGAAGAAAGGAACAACAGAATATTCAAAGGGGCACAAAGATCAACAGAACAAATCATTGATTGTGTAGCCATTAAAGTCATACATTGGCTGAAAGTAAGTGATTTATTTAAAGATTTTTCAGTGGATGATATACAATGGGGCTGGTCAGCAGTGGCAAATTCTTTAACCAGACAATCTATCTTTCAGCCCTCTTGGACACCAGCAGCACAACCAAGGGTAAAATTGAATTTTGATGGAAGATCCTTGGGTAATCCAGGACCCTCGGGAGCTGGGGGAGTTTTTAGGGATGGGGAGGGCAGAATGGTGGCCCTATACTCTGGTCCCATAGGAGTGGGAGACTCTTTGAGAGCTGAAATTCTGGCTCTCCTACAAGGCCTGAGATTTGCCAAGCAATGGGAGTTTCAGAACTTGGAGGTGGAAGGAGACTCTAAATTGTTAATAGGGTGGCTGCAAACAAAGAATTTGGGTTAATGGAAGGTTCGACAGCAAATGAGGGAATAATCTTCTTGGCAAGGGAAGTTGGAGTAACATTCAAATGGGTAAGGTGATCGGCAAACTCTGTGGCAGATAGCTTGGCAAAACAGGGGATCTTCAGGGAAAACTTAGTACTGTAATTCTTGATGTTATTTTGGGGTCAACACTCTTTGTCTGAGTGGTTGACAGTGTAAGATGCTTATTTAATATTGTTAATGAAAGTTACCGTTTTCAATAAAAAAAAGAAGAAAAATGTGAATGTATTCTGTTTTGCGTGTTTTATTTTTCTAGGATCCCAAATGTTGAATGTATGCTGTAAGTAGTTACAGCCTTCTAGAAGAAACCCTAATCGGATTGGTCGTGAAAGAAAACCCTAATCAGATCTTTCTCAGTTTCCCTGCTCTGATACCATGAGAAAATATGGTATTAGAGAAGCATAGAACAATAAGAACTGAAGGAGAAAGGAAGAATGAAAGAGAAGAGAGTGGAGAGAAACTGCGAACCTGATTAGGGAGAGATTAAAATGTCTTTAATCCTCTCTAAGTAGTTTGCCCAGCCTAATATTAATTTTAAATAAAATGCAGAATTACAGATGTGCCCTTATTTATGAAAAACAGTGGATTGGAGTGTCCTTAACATAAGACAAAATTACTTAACTACCCTGCCACCCAAGTACACCCAAAATAATGCTCTTTTATTAGTCTCAAACAATTCAAATTGATAAGCTGAAAACAATATGGAGACAAGTTCTCTCTTAGTGGCCAATTCTGACAGGGATGTGTAGGTTATTGGATCGATCCCAATTGAGGTCTTAAATAGACTCCTAGAGCTTCTCAAGCCTGCCCAATTGAATACCAGAGTGAGAAGGAAAACTGCTGAACACAGTTCTCCAAAATTGGCAATGAATCTCTCCATGCGATTGGAGAGGTTTAGTCTAACCGTGACTTTCCTAGTTTAGCTTAAATTCAAATAGAACTTGGCAAGTTTCAGTAGTATCAATGAATCTTAGCAAAAAAGGGAGTAAGAATAGGCATGAGATCTATAGTAGTCTAGATTGGAGCCAAAACAGGAGAGCTCCTTAGTCCTAACCCTGAGATCAAATCTCTAGGATGGGACCTACTATAGCCAAACTCTCCTTTAATTCAATGGAGAATTCTCACCAAGCAGAAGGGGCAACTAGTGAGCCCATTAATGTTTGACATTAAATGGTTCAGGCTTAGCCTCTCAGCCCACTCTCCAAGCCCAAACAATGGTCCAACCTGAAATGTGACCAACAGGTATTGGGCCTAATAAACACTTGCATGCTAATCCTTCTTTCATTAATACCAAACACTGTAATTTGGAAAGATTTATTCCCTACTCTATAAAATACAGTGTTATGTTTTCCTCCGTGATGGAATTCCAGGAAAAAAATATTTTGCGAACCACTTTAGGAAATAAACTGTTTATTAATATGGGATCTTGAGGGCATACAGTGTAACATTTGCCCCATATCAGAGATTGCCTACTGACTTGTTGGGCTATAGAGTCAGCCAGAGAATTTGCAGATCCAGGGCCAGTCTAAAACATCTGCCAGTACTTCTCACCAAATGTCTTGCTTCCTTTATGAGATGCCTTAATTGCAATGGACCTTCAGTTTTTCCTTTCATCCAACCAATAATTGCTTTAGAATTCCCTTCTACAATCAGATTTTGTGTTCTAAAGATCTAGCCAATGTGAGCCCTTGCAGCAAAACTTGAAGTTCTGCTTTAATAAAATTTCCTACTCTTATATTTGTTAAAGATAAGCAATGAAATGTCACTCCTGTGTCTCTAAAATATCCTCCAACACCTGATTCACCTGTGGATTTCCCAAACCGCATGCATCAAAATAGTATTATGAAACATTGATTTTGTATCTTTTGTATATTTGGCCATACTTTTGTAAATTGAGGACATGCTATTTTGAATGTTGATCATACATAAATACATTATGCCTTAAAATCATGCATGCATGCATTTTTTTGATAGTTGTCATGCATGCGCATTCATACATCCTTGAATGTGTCTTATAAATCTGAACACTCAAATTATACATTATTTCCTTTTACTTTGTCCCTAAGCTACTTGCTCATGTGGTCTGTTGTTTATATATATATTTTGAAAGATATCTGCTGTTTTTTTATATTACTAACATGGTTATTTTATTTCATTATTTGTTTGCAATGTTGTTTCCCACTGAACCTTAATTCTCTTTATATTGAAAATATAAGGTTGACTACAACTTGTACGGCATGGGCCATCTACATCTAGCAAAGGTTAAATTCCGCCATCCACTGCCTGAGACATTCATCCCAAGGGTAGCTTGGTACAATGGTCAACATAAAGAAAAGCCCACTTGCATTTCTGTTAATTTTCAGGTTATTTTTTCTGAGTTGAAAGCCAATAGGTTTAGCCATTGATTTTATTAGGTATATTTGATAGTGTAATAATTTGATACTGTTAAACTTTTTTGTAGGCAGATTCAGGTGATGATGCATCTCTAGGTTTACCTGTTTGGATATCCTCCAAGATTCCAAGTGGTTGGATGTGGCCATATCCTACTGAAGTTGACACTTCATTTGATCAGGACATTCATCTTATAAAGCGCCAAAGTACTTGTGAGCTCGAGGGAGATGCTACGGTGGATGGTATGTTTTCACAAATGTGTGGCTTAGGTTTCCACGCAATTTCTAGGTGAGATCAACATAACATTGCTAATTATTTTTTGATCTTGCAGATATCTTAAACCAACAATTTAAACTTTACTCATCCCTTTCTCAGACACGTTCAGAGGTGAAAATGGTTCAGTCACTTATACCAATTTGGGAGGTCTGTTTGTTCACTTGGTGTTCTATAACAATTTGTAATCCATTTATTTATTTGTTTGTTCCATTGATTAACATAACCTTCTCTGGTTTAGGAAGAGTATGAAAGAACAGGGTTGCATGAGACAGTGATATCTCCTGATCCTAGAAAACCGCTTCCGGAAATTACTCTGAGAGTTCTTTCCCATGGGTTTGAGTTTGAGAGCACATTCATGGATCTCTGTAGGAAAGCAGAAAACTTGTCATCTTCTCAAGTTGCTCCAGTGGAGGAGGCTGAAAAATTTGTCCACTCTATAAAACCATTGGCAGAGGTGGGGAATTTAGTTGGATTTGGGGAGAATGGTAGCACAGATAATTCTCACAAGGAATCTTTGAAGTGTACCAAAGACAGAAATATTAATGGGTTGCTTATATCACAACGATTCTTGCATAAAGAGAGTAATCATGACGAAGGAAATGAGATACATACCAAAGAAAGAAACATTCTTCTGGATCAACTACCTGTTGATGATGAAATACTATCATGTGAGATGATCAGAACATCAGATTCAAAAGTAATCTTGTTTCTCTTTATCCCTATTTACTTTCATGTAGATGCTTATTTTTCTTTGAGCGTATATCATATCCAGGCAACTTTCATATGGTCATGCTTGAGTTACCATATTTGGCTTTGTGCAATATATATATTTTTTTGTTGAAATTAATGATCTTGTTCTCTGGCACTAGCCTCACAACTAGTTTTCTTATGCAATGGATGTGTTTACTTTGTGGTCTGTCCAAGGATAATTGGGAACCCTTGGATTTCTTCTCCTATTCTTCTTTCTATCTTGGTTGTGGAGTTATCTTCTCAATCTTTAACCAATCATAGTATTTTCTTGAGATTTTTGTGATATAACCTGTTTCATGCCTTCATCAGTTTCTTATATCATTTCGTGGGTTCTCAGATTGTAGATGAGGAGGCTATGGGGCTTCTAAGGTGGCTTGCCTCTTCTCAAGTTGCAGAGGATTTGAACACTGAAGATGAACTTCTTCATGAGTCTATTCTGAGTACCTTCTTACCCACAACTTCGATGGATAAAATTTTGGAGAAAGCTAATTTGGAATATGAGAGTGAGTCACAGCAAGAATGTCAGGACATACTTGATTCGGTTGATAATGTGATTGAAGATTTAGATGATCTTGATCAGAATCATTTACCTCAGGCTTCACTGAAGAATATAATTCCACAAATGGATGGGTCATATGATGATCATTTCACTATTGTCAGAACGGAGACAAATGTTGAGTTGGAGAGATCTTCTCCTGATGAAGTAGTTGAAGACACTGACATAGGCCTTGGCGGTGAATGCAAAAGGAACAAACCGGTATGGGGATCTTTACCTTTTTCCACCCTACCTAAGGCACAAACTGATGTAGAGCTTCCCAGGTTCAGTTTTGCTGATACATCTAGTGAAGAAATAAAAGATGGTACAGACAATTTTCCTTTTTCCGGAAAAAAAGCAGAAAATTGTTCTGATGCTTCAGTGGCTAATGCAAATGCAAATATCACTCATTTGCAAGAAGGAAATACATTGACTGGATGTTCACTGAGAGATCTGATGAGGAGAAAGCGGTTCTACCAGGTTGAACCATCTGAATATGGGGCTTGTAGTGTTCAGAAAATGCCTTCAGGAAAGGGGCAAGAAGAGGAGAAACAGAAGGGAAGGATATTTCTGGGTTCAAAGCAACTAGAGTTTCAACAGCTACAGAATGATAAGAAAGCCATGGCTAGGAGTAATCAGAAGGCAGAAGTTTTTGACAGGAATTCCTGTGTAAGAACTTGTTTATCAAAGGTATATTATGAAGCGTATGGAGTCAGAGTTGCACATTCTTTCATATATACATAAAATTACTCCTGTGTTGCAATGATAGGTCATTGCTAGAAAGTACACCTAAATATCAACATATTTTCCTTGCCAAAGGCCCTGTTGATGGCGCATCAAGGTTTCTGTTGAATCCAAAAGCTTCACAGGGTCTTCCAGTGTTAAAACAATGAAAGCACTGATGTTGAAACTAGACATAGTAGTATCTAATGCCTCTTATGAGTTGTAATTTTAAAATGTAATCTTGTTGTTGTGGAAATTTGATTGAGCTTTGTATTTTGTGATGCCTATAGTTGCAATTCTGATTCTTTATTGCTAATTGTTTCTTGAAATTTGACATGTATGATTACCAGTCTCTTGGTGGGCGATTGGAACAATGTAATTCTTGTGGTTCGAGCTGTTTGACAAATTCTGTCAAACGTGGAAAGTTTTGTGAAGGTAGTTGTAGTGAAAAGAATGATAATGAAGCTATCGTTGACATGGAATCAGTACCTGAAATGCATACCGGGAATTTCGAAAATATAAATGTTGTAGCTGAAGCAACTGTTCTGCAGAGAGAGGACCTTGGCAGTGGAGGAAAGGACATTCAAACTTGTTTATATCAGTCTGAGAAGGGAAGCAAAGGGCATGGTGAATATATTGAGATGACCTTTAGCATGAAACCTCCTGTTATAGATTGGACTGATTGGATATACAAATATACTCCATTGACATCCCCTGTGCATAATAATGCTTTTCTCAGGGACAAAGACGCTTGTGAAGAAGCATTGGCTTGTGAATCCAGTTTAACTGAATGTATGTGGTAGCATTTTTCATCTCTTTACAGCAGCCTGCTTTGTTTCTACCTTTATTTTTTGGGGTTAAAGCTTTTTATTTTCATATTTTCAAATTCCTGATTTATTTCTACTATAGTGTTTTTGCTGTCTAAGCATCTTCGTTAAAGTAATTAATTTATTTTGGCAAGTTAATGAACATGGCTAGTGATAAGGGAATATAATAGTGAAATGTTAAGACTAATTTTCTTATGGTTTTGTGATATGAAAATGCATAGTAATTTTAGGTAATATTGATGTGACAGTTAACAAAGAAGAACAAACTCTTGTGGCATGCATGGATTGAAAAGTGTCTATTGTTCCTGGGGTTTGTAGTATGTAACGCCTCTATGAGATCACCTCACCTATCTTGAACAAATAATGCAGGTTCTTAATATCTAGCACCAGCAAGGCTAAGCTACTAAACATTTATCTGGCATGCTTAGACTTGTTTTTTGTTCTTTTGCTTTGCTAATGGTGCAAAGAATTCTAACTCATTGTTATCAAAATAAAATGGACTTTCGTATCATTTGGTATGCCCTTAAGAGGACATTTTTTCAACATTCTATAATGATTTTCTAATGTTTTTTTTTTTGTCTCGTCTAGGATTTAATATTGTATAATCTTACTTATGGGATGTCCTGATGTATTACGAATTTTCATTTTAGCAAATGATCCAATCAAATGCATGCATTTCTAACTTTTGGTTTCGTACAAATGAAAGATTTAGCTTTATACTTAAAAGGAACCTAGAATATCAAGGGAATGATTAGATAATTGGTTTATATGGAACCTGTTGGGTTGGGACCACAAGGAATAAGGATGTGGCCCAAAATTTACAAGTGTGATATTTCCATTGTTCATCAAAAGAGGAGTCCTTTTTGAATAGGAAGGGCTATCAAGACTTCCTAAATCCCTTCAACTAGTAGTGGTGTCTGTTGACTATGTCTTAAATTAGATTTGGTAGTTGGGGTAGGGAAAGGGCAGATGATAGTTTATATTGTTGAGAATACATTGTCTTTTAAGAGCATTATTGTCTTTATCCTCTTTTGTATTTGGGTGCCCAAATAAGAGCATTATTGTAATTTGCTCACATATTAGAAATATTATGTGTGGGTGTGAACAATAACACACACACACACATCACATTCAGACGGACCCTTTTTTTCATCTTCTTTCTCTTCATTCTTCCTACTTGGTATTAGAGAACCTCTTGATTGTGAGACGACTTTTTTTTTGCTGACCTAGACTATAGGGGAGACCAACTGATGTCAGACCGTCACCGGATGACGTTAGTAGTCTGTACATGTGGCGACATCAGTTCTTGAATTTGGTAGGGTCTGATGCACCCTGATTTTAGAAATATTTTGGGATGATTCTTGTAGTCGTTTGAAGCTTCTATGAACTAATTTGATTTTTCCAATAAAAAATGGCTAAAAATCCAGATTTGATGTTGGATCTTTCTCTGTAATCTTGAAGATTTTTTTTTTTTTTCTGCATAAAACCAAGTTTCATTGGCTTGTTTCAAGTTTCTAGATTAATAGGAAGAGGTCTCGTATTTTTCTAAACCCTAGAAAATTTTTGGGAGATTTTTCTCTCCATGTAATTTGCCGCTAGTTAGCTTTTGCCCACGTTTTTGGCTTCCAACCGTGTTTTGGCCTTTTTTTTTTGGTTGATTTGCTGTTGGGCTTCCTTTTTTTGGCTATCGATAGGTATGGAGCAGTCCAAGGATGTGCCGACTACCTTCATTGTGCTTCTTGGAAATGTGGGCACCTCTAATAGCATGATAACTACAATGAAACTCTATGGGATAAACTTTTTGGAATGATCCCAATCAACTAAATTTACCATCATAGGAAGTAGTAAGTTGGGATTTATTACAAGGAGGGAAGTGAAGCCGAAGCCTGCTGATCCAAATTTGCTAAATGGGAGCAACATAACTCGTTAGTAATGTCATGGTTAGCTTGTTCAATGCAATCTCATGTTGCCCATAACCATATGTTCCTATCCATTGCTAAAGATATTTGGCATAGAGTTGTTGCTACTTACTCTAGACTACCTACTTTGAACTCCTTTTTGCTTTCCTGTTCTTGCCCATAACTGTATGTTCCTATCCATTGCTAAAGATATTTGGCACAGAGTTGTTGCTACTTACTCTAGACTAACACATCTGCTAAGTGTCCACCACAATCTTAACTTTCGCATTCACGTAATCTTTTACCTAACACATCTGCTATTGAACCTAATGTCTCAAATTTTGATCTTGATCTTTCTATTGCTATCTGGAAAGGAAAGCGGAAATGCACAACCAATTACCCCATTACTAACTATATTTCCTATGTTACTCTTTTGCCCTCCTATTGTGCCTATATTTATGCTATCTCTTTTGTGTTCATTCCTCATAGTGTTACAAAGGCAGTGTAGTTACCTCAATGGAAAGAAGCTATGAACTAGGAGATGGAGGCTGTCATAAAGAACCAAACTTGGGAGATTGTTTCTCTTCCCAAGGACAAGATTCCTGTTGGGTGCAAATGGGTTTATATTGTTTTTTATTGTATACGATAACTTTCATTAAAACATTAGGTTAATGAGTACAATTGTCACTACCCACAAAATGTTGACCCCTTAGTTTATCTCAATGATTACCACACAACCCAAAAAAAAATGTCCCCAAGGGTTTCCTTGCTTTGCCAAAGTATCAGCTAAACCATTGGCTGACCTCCTAGACCATTTGAAGATTGCCCCAGTTCCCTTGCTAAGTGGAAAATTTCCCTCATTTTCTGTCTATAATTTCAAACCCCCAAGCTGTTTGTTTGCGTCTAGCCTAATAGTAACTTAGAATCTCCTTCAACCTCAAGGCTTTGTAGTCTTCATTGCTTAGCCAGCCACAAGCCCAACCAAACTCTAAGAATGTCCTCAACTAGAGGATAGCTACTCTTGTGCCACATCCGAAGGAGGAGTCCACCTGAAACTAAAGAAAGACGAGCACCAAATCCAAACAAAAGAAGCAAAAAGACGAGATAACAATGGGTGTGTAATTGTCTCACAACAGCCCAGGCAAAGGCTACAAAACATGAGGTGACATGCAGCAATTTGGCCTTCTTTTTTGAAGCTTGTCCAAAGTTTGATTTTTTGGAGCACCACCTCCCAGCAGAAAACCCTTTTATGGGTACAGGTTTACACTGTTGTGGTAGCAAAGGGGTATACTCAAATCTACGGCATTGATTATTAGAAAACATTTGCTCTTGTCGCTAAAATGAATTCTATCCGGATGATTATTCCTTTGGCTACCCACTAATCTTGGCTTCTATATCAGATGGAAGTAATGAAAGCCTTCCTCAATGCGGACCTACAAGAAGGGGTTTATATGGAATTGCCTCCAGGGGTGAACCTCCCTGACAGTGACACTTTGTCATCTAAAGAAGGCGATGTATGGACCCAAATAGTCTCCTTAAGCTTGGTTTGATAGATAAAAGGGCTGTTTTGAAGATTGGATTTTCACAGTCTTAGCTTGATCATACTCTATTTATAAGAAGAGTTAATGGATGTGTGACTATGTTAATTGTGTATGTTGATGATATTGTTGTTATTGGGGATGATGATCTGGGAATCAATCGGTTGAAATCCTTCCTTGCTTCTGAATTTGAAATTAAGGATCTTGGTGATCTCAAATATTTTCTTGGTATTGAAGTTGCAAGATCAAAGAAACGAATTTTACTAGGAAATTGGGGTGCAAGCCTGCTGATACCCGAATTGATCCTAATCACAAGTTGAGTGCTACTGTTGGAGATATACTCCCAAACAGGGGGCGGGGGTTATCAAAGATTAGTTGGTTGGCTCCTTCACCACTTGACTAGACCTGACATATCCTATGTAGATGGTGTGGTAATCCAGTATATGCATGACCAGGACTTCTCATATGCAAGCTGTCAGCACAATTCTTGCATATTTGAAGTGTTGTCCTAGTAGATGGATTCTATACTCCAACCATGGACATTTGAAGATTGAGGCTTAAACAAAGGCTAACTGGGCAAGATTTGTTGACGATAGGAGATCTACATCCGACTATTGTACTTTAGTAGGGGCAATGTGATTTCATGGAGAAGCAAGAAACAATCTGTTGTTGCACGTTCTAGTACAGAGGTAGAATACAAGGCAATGACACATGGTGTCTCTAAGTTGCTTTGGTTAAAGACCTTATTGACATTAATGGGAATTCGGATAGATACTCCAATGAGACTTTATTGTGACAACCAAGTAGTTATGAACATTGCTCATAATCCTGTGTAACATGACCGTATAAAGCACATAGAAGTAGAGTAGACCAACATTTCATCAAAGAGAAGATAGCCAATGGAGAGATTTGCCCACCCTTTGTGAGAACAGGAGACCAACTTGGTGATTGTCTCACCAAGGGAGTCCACAAACCAAAGTTTGACAGTAATTTAGCCAAGCTGGGCATGATGGATATCTATGCTCAGCTTGAAGGGAAGTGTTGAGAATACGTTGTGTTGTAATTGTCTTTATCCTCTTTTGTATTTGGGTGACCAAATAAGGGCATTATTGTAATTTTCTCAAATATTATAAATATTATGTGTGGGTGTGAACAGTAACACATACACAGTTACACACCCCACATTTGAAAGAACCCTCTTCTTCCTCTTTTCTTCTTCTACCTCTTTTTCTTTTTCTTCTTCTTCATTCTTGCTACTTATATAAAGACTGATGGGAGTATCTCAGTATCTTAGTGCTTGGGCATTCGATCAAATATTAGGTTGGATGGTTAGTTGGCTTTTTTGTATAGGCAAAAAAGTTGAGGAACAGAATAGTTCTGCCCCATCTATGAAACCTCATTCATATGGGTCGGGAGAACATCGAGCTCTTAACTGGTTCTTTCACTAGACACGGTGTTGGCAGGGCAGATATGTATTGGATTTTAGGGCCTGGTTTGACAATTGACATGATAAAGGGTTTTTTTGGTACTAACATGATTATGGGTTGGAGGAACCAACAACTTCACTTATAAACAATAATGGGTTATGCTCTCTGGAAAATGCTATCTACTGTCTTCTACATATATCACTAAATTTCAGATATGTTAATGATAGAAAAGGTTGAAAATCAAATTTTATGAAAAAATCTATATTTCTTTGGGAACACTATCATGCAGAGAGATTAGTCTCTTGTCTCCACATTATCTTTTAGATGGTGGTTTTCCCCACGTTTCTTGTAAACTATACCTTCTCTTTTTCCTTAATAATGATTATCTGGATAAGTACATGTTTTACACTCAGGGTTTGATGCACATTTATAAATACCCTTTTTTATTGAAAATTCTGTGGTGGTTTGATGGTTTTTTACTGTTATGTACTCATGTTTTTGGATTAAACTGCAATTTGTATTCTAGCACTGCTATGTTTAATCCATTTATACTGATTTTCCTTTTCATACTATTCAAGTAAAGTAAGTTAATTTCCTTTTATTGTATTCTTTCTTTTCATTTTTTTTTTCATTTTCTTTACATATTCATTCTGTTCTTTTGTTGACCCCTCTAGCTAATCTTTAATTCTTTATCTCTATTTTGCAGTTAAAAGGGAGTGTGAGGATGAATTTATCCTATTTTTTGAAGACAAATGTCAAGAAGATGGCAAAATTGACAAGTATTACAAAAATAAAGAGCTTAATTTTCAACAAGAAATTGTATATGGTGTCCCCACTCACTGTCAAAATGATGGATCTTTCTTATACTTGTTGACACCTGTGTATGCACCACCATCTGTTGACTGCGTCTCTAAATGGCTACTAAATGAAGCCAAAGGTATGAAATGTAAACAGCTTAAATATATGCCATATCAATTACATTTAGATTTTTACTATCTTTTGGGTTTTGGAACACACTGAGAGAGAATTCCCATGCAGGAGTATCAGAGACTTCTCCAAAATCAAAGAACTATCTAGATATTTTCAATGTGAAGGATAAGTTTCAAGACCCCCAGTCTGTCTCGTCTAGTGGTCTGATAACTTTACAAGGTTCTCAGTCAGATGCTTGTTGTGAGACATTGCCACAGTCTTTTTCCTTATCTCATACGAAGCCTATCCTGGATCTTTTGAATCAAGGGAGCTCCAGGAAACAAGTCAATCTCTGTCATCCTGGGGTGACAACAGAATTCCACAGTGAAACGAATATAAAAGAAAAGGAATGCCCTGAAAGCTGGCTAGATATTTCACAGATTTCCGGTCCAGATAGATCAAAGCTTACTCCTCTCAGTCAAATTGGATTCCGTGATCCTGCTAGTGTTGGTTCTGGTCAACAACTAACATTGCTAAGTATAGAGGTATTTTGTATTGTCTTTTCTGGTATATTGCCTCTGAAGGACATTTATGCAAATTATAGTAATATCTCTCAAAATGTATCTTGTCAAAGCAGATGTAGCATCATGTATTTGACAAAAGTGACTGCAATATTGTTCATATAGATAAATTGATAATGTCTCAATCTCATAGGTGAAAGTATAATTAATGATTCTATTGGAAATTTCTAAGGTGTAATACATTCTTAGCTTGCTAAAGTGGTTCATTCTCATAAATTGGGATCTTCATAATGCATTCCATCTGTATGTTTAGATACATTTATTTGATTACTTCAATAATTTACTAAGAAGATAGGAAAGGATATGAGAATAGTGGTCTCCAAAGATGGAAGGGCTATACAACAAAGATACATGAGGCATGAACCCTGAGCTGCCAAGGAGACAGATGAACACAAGGGATCTCTTGTTACATCCACCCCAGCTTCAAGTCAGCAGCTGCACTAGTTGTTCTCAAGATCCACTTGAACAGAATATTCTGCTTGGATATCAGGCTTCTTGCCTTAGGAATAAATGATAGTCTCCTAGTTCCTAATGAGTAACTCAATTCAGCTAACTAATTACTATTGGAAGTCTCCTTCAATTATGATCTCTGTCTCGCCCAAAATTATTACCCTTGGCTAAGTGGTCGTTGAAGCGTAGCTTTAGGTGTCGAATCCACAGAGAAGCTGATTAAACCAGCAAAAGGAGTTATCGCTAAGAGTGAATAACCTAGAAAAAATGATTTTCTAAAAATAAAAAGAAGAGCAAAAATATTTAAATAAAAGTAACGATGATTAAAGGATGAAAAGTAGTATTGTGATGAACAAGGCTTCGAGATTCACTTGATCGATTTGCTTAACTGGTCTCGACTTTGATTCCTATTTATTACTCAATTGCAAGTTTCACATCCCAAACAAACAATCGGAAAATATAACTTTGAAACCAATGACAAGAACAAAAGTATTTGTTTTGAGAGAATTAATTTTCGATGAAGAACAAAATGTTCTATTCTTACAAGCTACCCAAGAACAACAACATATCAGATTGACAGTATTGCAGTAAAGGATCAACTCATAAAATAAATCTACCCAATCAATTATTTTCTAACAAATTGAACATAAAAAGAGCATGACTAATCTTATATCGAAATTGAAGAATATAACTTCAGGGTTTATCAAAATAATAAAAGAAATCTCTCAAGAACAAAATTAAACATTGAAATCTCTCAAGGAATGAAAGTAAAATAACAAGTAAAACTCATCGATCAAGATCCTCCCTAGCCTTGCTGAAGCTTTAGCCGTGCTTGGACGCCATTCTTCCCCTCTTCTCTTTTGTGAAAGACTCAGAAAATAATGCCAAAATAACCTTTGGAAGTCGTCCCCCTTTTAGGTTAGATTTTTCTTTTTTATTGTGCTGCCAAGCTCCTCAATCTGCTCAGCCTGGATCCGCGTCTTATCCCCCAATTTTCGCCTAGATAGAGATTGATTTAGAGAAATCTATCAACAGATGAATTGTAGCTCTATCTCTTAGCTGTCCATAGCCTCAAGAATCACCGAATTTCGACATCTGTAAAGAAAGATATGGCCAAAATACTGGACTCTGTTTAGTGTAAAACGGGAAACGAATCAGCACTCATACTTGGGCCATGGAACTTGGGTTTGGGTTTCTTGGACCTATGTTTGGGCTTTCCTCCATTCAATTATTAATTCATTCAGCATAAAAATTGCACAAATAATAAATTTGACATTTATAAAATTATTATGGAAAAATATTACTTTTAAGCTCTTTATTTTACAAATGTCAATTGTTGAGCACACTTTAGATATGCATTTTCATGCTTTCGTCAATCTCCTCAAAGCCAATGCAGAATTTGAGGACATGAAGACTTCACCTATCCTTGATGGTCTTGGATTTCTTAGGGAGCAACTATAGTAATTAGTTATTTCTCATTGGTGCTGTAAATGGTCTTCTTTGCACACGACAAAACCTTCTTAGTCTACTTTCTCTCATCTTATCACCTATTGGGGCTAACTTTCAGGTTCTCACAAATATGTCCACATTGGTGCTGTAAATGGTCTTCTCTGCACACGACAAAACCTTCTTAGTCTACTTTCTCTCTTCTTATCACCTATTGGGGCTAACTTTCAGGTTCTCACAAATATGTCCACTTTTTTCCCACCCCTTTTAGGTTTCCCACTCATCGATCTAAAGATTCACTTTGTTCTACTAAGACATTTTTGGACATGTTTTTTGATTGTCAACACTCTACTCCATAAACAATTTTGGACTTGTAACTGATTTATAAGGTTTTCCTTTTACCTCAAGTGATATTTTCCTATCACATAGGACTCCAGATGCACTCCTCCATTTTTCCAATCCCATTTTAGTCCAATTGGTGGCGTCCTCAATCTCTCCCTTGTTACGGATTACCGAACTATGGCAATGAAAATGGATACATTTAGATATAGTAGAAATCACTATTTGCTGATTCAATCAAGCTTCTTGTGAGAGAAAGAGGGGGAAGGTGAAGATTTCAGTAGTAGAGAAGGAAGGAGAAGAAGAAAAGAGTAAGAGGTCAACTAGAGTTATGAGAAAATTATCCCTAGCCGCTGATCCCTCATTATATTTATATTTAACTTAAAGATGAGATATTACAAGGATGCCCTTAGTAGGGCGGCTACTAAAACTGAATAGTCACAACTTTAAAAAATAAAAACTGAATAGTCACAAACTAAAGACAAACCAGGCTACTCAACAAAACAAACCGGCCCACTCAACACTCCCCTTCAAGTTGGGAGTAAATGTCACACATTCCCAACTTGCGTAGATCATGCTCCAGCTTGTTCTTTGCAACACCTTTTGTGAGAACATCAGTGAGCTGCATATCAGAAGCAATGTATGGAAGACAAACTTCTCCAGAAGTTACCCTTTCTTTGATAAAATGTCTATCCACTTCAATGTGCTTAGTTTGGTCATGCTGGACTGGGTTATGGGCAATGTTAATTGTTGCCTGGTTATCACAATATAGCATCATGGGTTCTTCTGCCTGTACACCAATTTCTTCTAACAGAGAACGGATCCAGAGAAGTTCTGAAACTCCATGCGCCATGGCCCTGTATTCGGCTTCAACACTTGATCTTGCCACCATTGTTTGTTTCTTACTCTTCCATGGGACCAGGTTACCCCCAACTAGGGTGCACACTCCTGAAGTTGATCTCCTGTCATCAAGGCATCCTGCCCAATCGGCATCTGTATAAGCCTCTAGTTTCAACTGTCCATGATCAGTAAACAATATGCCTTTGCCTGGATGTCCCTTCAGATAAGAAAGGATCCTGTCAACTGCCTCCCAATGCTGGACTCGTGGGGCATGCATGTATTGACTTACTACACTCACTACATAGGAGATGTCTGGTCTTGTCATACACAAGTATAGCAGCCGACCCACAAGTCTCTGATATCTCCCAATGTCCTTTACTGGTTCACCTTCTGTTGCACTGATTTTATGGTTCTGATCAATAGGGGTGCTAATTGCCTTTGTTCCAAGCTTCCCTGTCTCTTGAAGAAGGTCCAAGACATACTTCCTTCGAGAGATAAAAATTCCATGTTTCGATCTTGCAACTTCGATGCCTAAGAAGCATCTCAGTTCTCCCAGATCCTTAATTTCAAATTCCTTATGTAGGTTCCTCTTCAGACTATCAATCTCACTCAGATCATTCTCAGTGACAACAATATCATCCACATAAACAATTAGGATTGACACCAAAGATCCCTTGTGCTTCACAAACAAAGTGTGATCGGATTGAGTTTGAGTGTAGCCAAAATCAATCAAGGCCTTTCTGAATCTGTCATACCATGCTCTGGGAGATTGTTTCAAGCCATATAGTGACTTCTTAAGCCTGCATACCTTTCCCTTTTCAGTATCATTGTAGAAACCAACAGGAAGATCCATATACACTTCTTCTTGAAGATCCCCATTTAGGAAAGCATTCTTCACATCCAATTGGAACAAGGGCCAAGAGTACGAGGCAGCAAGGGAAAGGAGTATCCGAACGGAGGTCATTTTTGCAACTGGTGCAAAGGTCTCTAAATAATCAATGCCATAGGTCTATTTGTATCCTTTTGCGACAAGTCTTGCCTTGTACCTGTCTATACTTCCAACTGCCTTATATTTTACTGTGTAAACCCATCTGCATCCAATTGTCTCCTTGCCTTCTGGTAGGTCCACAATGTCCCATGTCTGATTCTTAATCAAAGCTTCCATCTCTTTCTGCATAGCTATCTTCCACTCAGGTTTGGAGGGAGCCTCACTAACACCCTTGGGTATAGACACTGAATCAAGAGAAGAGAGAAAAGCAAGGTAGGAAGGAGAAAGTCCACTGTAGGATAAGTACTGTGAAATACAATGAGCAGTACACTTTCTCTTCCCTTTTCTAAGAGCAATAGGGAGATCAAGGTTATCGGTAACAAAGTTAGTAGGATCAATGGGAATTGAAATAGTAGCGGGATCAAGAGGAATACCTGAATCCATATCAGCCGAATCTGGAGTCTCCAAGGGATCGACAGGAAGTGGTTTGAGTTCTGTTGTAGTGGAATCAACCGCCTTGTGAAGTCTCTGTTGTGAGTAATGCTGAGAAACAGAGCGCAAAGGAGGTGGCAAGGTAGGTGGCACTGGGTGGTGGTCAAGCACAGGAGGTAACACAGGGACTGGAATTGGGAGAGGGATAGACTACTGACTTACTTCCTCAAAACACTCCCCCTGAGAAGGATTCTGTGAGAAGAAGTACGTGGATTCAAAAAAGGTGACATCCATGGTAACATATCGGTTCCCAGAGACTGGATCATAGCAGCGGTACCCTTTCTGATTAGCATATCCAAGGAAGACACACTTCTTTGCCTTGGGATCAAGTTTCGAGCGGTGAGGACCAAGGATGTGTGCAAAGCAAACACACCCAAACACCCTGAGAGGAACATGAAACATCTCCCCCCTGAGGAAAAAGAAGGCTGAATGGAGTGCTGAATCCAAGTATACGAGAAGACACCCTGTTAATCAGATATACTGCAGTGAGAACTGCATCACCCCAAAACCGAACCGGAACTGTAGATGTGACCATCATGCTTCTTGCGGTCTCAACAATGTGTCTGTTCTTCCTTTCTACAACACCATTCTGTTGTGGACTGTAGGAGCAGCTACTCTGATGAACGACACCATATTCTAACAAGTACGAGGCAATATGTCTTTCAAAATATTCCTTGGCATTGTCAGATCTGAACACCTTTATTCTTGTTCCAAATTGTGTTAGTACCATCTGATGAAATTGCCGCACCAAGGATAGTACTTCATCGCGGGATTTCATTAGGTAAATCCAAGAGTATCGAGAGAAATCATCCACAAATAGAAGAAAATAGCGATAGCCTCCCATAGAAGGAAAATGGTAAGGACCCCACACATCCGAATGAATAACATCAAAAGAAGAAGAACATCTTTTATTACTAGGTTTAAAAGAATGTCTACAATGCTTTCCAAGTTGACAACCTTCACATTCCAGACTTGACAGACTAACAGACTCAAAAGGTTTTGGAAACAAAGAACTCAAAGAAGAAAAAGACAAATGACCCAAACGATTATGCCAAAGAATAATCTGACTCAAGATTCTGAGTCACTGTCCCTGCTAACATGATGACTCTGGTGAGGGGGAACATCTAGGAGGTAGATTCCATTCACTTCACGACCACTCTCAATCGTCCTCTTTGAATCCAGATCCTGCAAAGTACAACGTCCAGGAGAAAAAATTACCGAGCAGTTCAAATTCTTAGTCAAACTACTAACAAATAACAAATTCTTGCTCAATTTGGGAACATGAAGGACAGAGGGTAAACAAATAGAATCATTAATCTTGACAGATCCCTTCCCAACAATAGGAACACGGGATCCATCAGCTGTGGAGACCTTATCTCTGCCAGGACAAAGCTGGTAAGAGGAAAAAATAGTGGAGCTATGGGTCATGTGCTCTGAGGCTCCAGAATCTATAATCTAAGGAGGTCCCTCCTTACCTGAAGTGGAAACATAATTTGCAGTGACGTGTGAAATACCTGTGTGAGCAAAGGAGGTAGAGTGAGCTCCACCAGTGCCACCTATACTTTGTTGTTCGCTTGCGGCTGAATTGGAACTAGCTGTATCTCGCTGGTTCAGAAGTAGCCCATACCTCTCAAGTTCGACCCTTACTGCAGCAGCTGCAACAGACTCCAAAGCAGCTATAGTAGGAGGGGCTGGAGTGTCACCGGTAACTGCCATGTGTGCATTTCCCTTCTTATTTCTCAATCTAGTCGGCACAAGATGTGGGTGAAGCTTCCAGCAAGTATCTCTTGTATGTTTAGGCTTCTTATAGTAGTCACAAACCAAGTCTCTTTTGTCTTCTTTCTTGATTTCACCGCCACTTTGTTTAGGTTCAACAACACTTACCATGGCAGACTGATAAGAAATTTGGGTTTTCATCATCACATCCCTCTTGCACTCCTCCCCTGACACAAAGGCATATGCTTGGGAGAGAGTGACACTATCCCTGGAAAGAAGATGCTGTCGTGCAATATCATACTCGGGGTTAAGGCCAGCAAGGAATTCAAACACCCTATACTTCTCTAAATGTCTCTGATAGGTAGCTGCATCCTTGGTGGTTTCCCAAGCAAAGGTCTCCAAATGGTCAATCTCCTGCCACAGGGTCTTAAGGGTTGAAAAATAGGCTGCAACAGATCTATCTCCGTGCGTTGTAGCAATAATCTGATTTCTCAGTTGATAAGCCCTAGCAACATTCTCCCTTTTTGAATAGGTTTCTGCAACCCCATCCCATATCTCCTTAGCAGTGTTTGCCCATAAGAAATTTTTACTTATATGTGGCAACATGGAATTACACAACCAAGTCATCACCATATAATTTTCCTGCACCCACCGGGAGTTGCTAGTTTCGGGTGTCACCTCTTTACCAGTGATATACCCTAATTTCCCACGAGCCCCAATGGCCATCTTTGCAGATTGTGACCATTCCAAGTAGTTTGCACCATCCAACCTAACTGTAGTAATGGTTCTAGCCCCGAAGGGGTCTCCAGCACCCCCTCCCACTGGTCCCATTTCACTCCCGGGCTTATTTTCAACTCTATGGCCCTCCATGCTTCTCAAAAAAGGTAAAGAAAATAACTAAAAATGCAGCAAGATCAAACAAGACACCTTTTGGAACCAACAACACTTTCTCGGTGTCCTGGGCTTTCTTCCCACAAAAGATTCCTTTTCTTTGGGATGGGAGAAGAGAGAGAAAAGACAACCGCCCTCTCTAGAAGCCTCCAAACCACGTGGGACTTGAATCGCCCCTTACAAAAAACTCCAAGGAACCCTAAAAAACTAGGGCACCACTTCCTAGGTCAAAAATGAAGAGTCCAACAAAAACAGGATTCTTCCCCTTTCTCCAGTTTTTCCTGATTCTGATGAGAAACCCTAGACCAGCTATAGGGCAGACTGATCCATCAAGAAAATCCAAAAACTGGGCTTACCTGAGAGCTTCGATCAGCCTCTTAGATCACCATGTAGTCGGCCGATCTAGGGCTGCATGAGAGAACAACTTCAACAACCTTCAACCTGCTCTGATACCAAGTAGAAATCACTATTTGCTGATTCTGTCAAGCTTCTTGTGAGAGAAAGAGGGGGAAGGTGAAGATTTCAGTAGTAGAGAAGGAAGGAGAAGAAGAAAAGAGTAGGAGGTCAACTAGAGTTATGAGAAAATTAACCCTAGCCGCCAGCCCCTCATTATATTTATATTTAACTTAAAGATGATATATTACAAGGATGCCCTTAGTAGGGCAGCTACTAAAACTGAATAGTCACAACTTTAAAAAATAAAAAACTAATGGGCCGAAGGCCCAACAACTTCCTAATTCAATAAAAACAAACTAAAGACAAACCGGGCCACTCAACAAAACAAACCGGCCCATTCAACAGATATTTCTTGTCTCCAATCCCACTTGTACATTGATTTCCATTCCTATTGTTGTTGCTGTTGTTGTTATTATTATTATTGTTTTTGGAGTATTTAGTTTGTATGAGGATTGAGAAGTGGAGTCATCTTATGAAGAATATATATTCAAGGACTTTAAAGTCATATCAGATCTATTGGTGGTTTTCTTGTAATTTCGGTTAATTTTAATATTATATAAAGTGTCCATTAGAGAGAGAGAGAGAAACTTTACTGTGTGTTATTGTTAGATCCAATGTATGTCCTATTTTCTCTTCTCTTCTATCTTCTCCCTTTTTTCCATATTCATTATTCACGACAAGATGGTAGTAAGCAACAAGAAGGCGATTTTGATGATGATGATGTTGATAATGATCAAAATTGTTAATTAACTTTATATACTAGAATCATTTTGTGTTTTCTCTCTCTTTCTCTCTCTCTGTCTCTGTATGTCTCTCTCTTTCTCTCTCTCTCTTTTTGCTATAGTGCAATATTCGTTGTTCTTGGTCAGCCTGCATTCAGTTCTTGTTTGGTGTTTTTTGGATTTTTATTAACAACTCTATTTGTTTGATCTGCTTGTTCTTAATCTCAATTTATCCTCTTGTGGTTCATGTTATTAGATTTATTTGTTACTATAAATAATAAATCTAAAGTTTACTATAGATAGTAGTTTTATTTTCCTAAAAGTAGTAATTATGTGTTATGGGTTGTATTATTCTTGAATTGACTTATTTTTAGAGGATTTTTGGAGAATCCTCTAGAAATTTTTAATGCAGTAGAAGGTGTCCTAGAGACTTTGAATGAAAATCCACGAAAGATTATAGCTTGATTGTTGTCATTGGAGATTTTTTCTACGTAGTGCTCATGGATTGTTTAGTTAACTACAAATTTCTAAAGAGGTAATAAGCAATAAAATAAGTTTTGGTGAAATAGGGATCAAACACCCAACCCTTCGCTCTCTCTTGCAGTGCTTTGGTGTGAGTTCCTAGTCTGTTGGCTGATAATTGGTGGAGTATTAAAGAAGCTAATCAAATCATTATAGTTTTATGGGTTTATATGATTTGTGGAGAACTGATTGAAGGTTACTTGGTCTCAAGAAAGGAGCTTTGAAGCTTTTCAAAAAATCAAGAAGCAGAGGAATTTTTTGATCAACATTATTGAGGGGAATGTATTGTAGTGCATAGATATTTCTTATCTTCATGGATTATAATACAGTGTGTAACTTCAGTTTTGAAGAGTTTCTGGGCCTGGAGTGAGCACCCTTTATTTCTCCAGTTTCTAGAAGTCCTTCCTTGTAGAAGTGATCACTTATACTCTATGCGTAGGGTTGCAGTTATCTTCTAGTAATTGATCCTTGGGGTTGAGTTTGGTTCTATTTTTGGTTATATGATCATCAGAGTTTGTTATGGATTACTTTGAGGCTGATTACAAGGACAATTTTGTTCCACATGGTACCATGAAGAGTTTGAATGTTTCAGATGAAGAGAGTGATTGTTTGATCATATTGTAGGTACATAGTGCTCGCTCAAACCACCAAGTACAGAAGACACTAAACTGGCACCACATGGACGCTTGCGATGAGTCCATAACTCATCGGTTACCTGCGATGAGCTTATAACTCATCGAACAACTGTGATGAACATACGACTCATCGCATGTCTGCGACAAACTTGCACTTGACACAAGTCAGAGTAAACATTGGCTAATGTGAACCTGCGATGAAGTCTAGACGTATGTGGTTCTGTGATAAACTTTGAATGTGCGCGGTTCTGCGATGAACTTCGGATACACACGGTTCTGCGATGAGCTCGAAACCATTACAGAACCGCGGGTTATTGTGAAACAAAGTTAAATATTAGTCACACGTGCAACTTCAGTATCATGTGCGTGATAATGCGCCATGTAGGTTTAGTAAAACATGCCTGTTGGGATGACGTCACCAATGCCATGTTGGTTAAGTAGGTCACGAAAGGAAGTAGAACACGGGGATTATGAGAATCCTCGGACGAAAGGAAAGTCAATCCTTGAGAGATCTCATAAGACACGTGGTGAAACCCTAGCAGTGTCCCTTAATGACCAAACCGACAACGAATCTAATATTCCCTTTCCTAATGGGAATTAAATTCTTTCAATGCCTTCCTTTCGGGACCTCGGGATCCGTTCTTATAAATGAGAGTCCATCCCATGACGAGGGGATCGTTTGAATCATCCGATCTTCCTGCCCTGCTCCCTTATGACTTCCATTTACCCTAATCTCCGAACCCTAAACCTGCACCCGGTCTTCCTTCGTCCTTCAAGGAGACTCCCGAATGTAGCCTGACCACCACACCTACACATATCATATTTGTTTTGGTTGAAAATCTTTTGTGATGTGTGTTGGTGAGTTGTTCAAATGTTTCTTACACCAGTACTTGTGTTCCACATATGTTTGATGAAATTTTTGAGAAGCTACATGTTTTGATTCATAGTAAATCTTCCATGTTTAAAGGCGATTTATTTTTAGTTCTTTTGTGTCATTGGGGTTTTTGATATGTTAATGTTTCTGGCAGATTGTTTTTTTGTGTTGTTATATTTTTGGTTTGGTCTTTGCTAAGTTGGCTGTATCTCATTGTCACTGGAAAATCTGCCAAGTGGCGGGCTTGATGATTGGTAATGTCTTATGTAAGAGCTATGAGCCACCATGAATATGATCTGTTCACTTAAAGACTTGTCATAAATAAAAGCTGAAAGTGCTGCCGTGAGAGTATTCAAGATGATTGGTATGGTTCAATAGCTAGTAGTTGTTATATTGGAATCTTCAAGTTGCATTGTTCAAGAGAAGCTCTGGAGTATTGCTCCTAAGATCACATTATTTCTTTTCAGGCAAGCTAGCTGGTTCTAGGTTGAATGAGAGTGTTGGAGTATTCAGTTCATGTAAGGAATGGAGTTATTATCGGAAGAAAATACATAATTGGGTACCATAGTTGTCAAGGCGGCGCTAGGCAACAAGGCGCCCTTGGAGTCTTGCCTCGCCTAATTTTTTGAGGTTATAATTATAAAATAGACATTTTAAAACTAAAATACTCATTTTGCATGTTTATATACTAATTCCTTTTTGTTGTTTTCTTATTTGTTAGGGTTTAATCAACACAAACATTGCTAAATGCTGTATTGAACCCTCCAAGACTTCAAAACCTGAACCAGTAAGTAAGAAAGAACATAAAATGTTGTCCAATCAACACATTTTCTTCTTTTTCTTTACTAATTTTGTGTTTTTATATACTAATTTCTTTTTCTTCTTCCACCTTTTCTTTTCTTCTTTTCCTATAATGCTGTATTGAACCCTCAAAGACTTCAAAACCTGAACCAATAAGTAAGAAAGAACATAAAATGTTGTCCAATCAACACATATTCTTCTTTTTCTTTACTAATTTTGTGTTTTTATATACTAATTTCTTCTTCTTCTTCCACCTTTTCTTTTCTTCTTTTCCTATAATGCTGTATTGAATCCTCAAAGACTTCAAAACCTGAACCAATAAGTAAGAAAGAACATAAAATGTTGTCCAATCAACACATTATCTTCTTTTCCTTTACTAATTTTGTGTTTTTATATACTAATTTCTTCTTCTTCTTCCACCTTTTCTTTTCTTCTTTTCCTATAACAGAAATAGGGGTTCAGCCCCTATATTTTTTGAAATTTCTTTTCTTTCTTCTTTTTCTTCTCATGAATATGTTGGAATATGTTGATTTTCTATACTTTAACATGAAGTTTATACTTTTCTTATGAAAATTATGGATACTTATCAAAGAAATATGATTATGGAACCTAGGGAACTAACCTAGGATACATGTTTGTACTTGCAAAAAATCCATCGCGTAGGTGACTAGGCGACCCCCTGTCGCCTAGCCTCGCCTTGGCGCCTTGAAAACTATGTTGGGTACTTTAAAGTAATATCAGATCCATTAGGTCATTAAGTGTTTTCTTTTAATTTTGGATAATTTTGATGTTATATAAAGAGCCTCCTCATTAGAGGGAGAGATTTTAGTGTATGTTATTGTTAGACCCTATGTCTCTCCTATTTTCTCTTCTTCTCTTCTATCTTCTCTCCTTGGCCCCAAGACCAACAAACCCACATCCTTCTTCTACCCTTGAACCTAGCTCTCCTCTACCTTCCATATAATCAAAATCACCATCTCTATTAAAGGGTAATGGAAATTCTAGCATGGGGTCAAGCAATAGATCCCTCTCTTTTGAACATTAAATCAACTTAGAGGTTTTTACCTCCTTGTGACAATGGATTAATCCAACAGAGACCAAGTTAGGCATCTCCTTTTGGGGTTATACATGTTTCCACATAATCTTCTGATGCATGATAGGGATGCCTGCAATTTTATTAAGCACATGGGAATAAAGGAATGGTTCAGGTTTGAGATTTAGGGATGCGAGAGTAGAGATGAGCTTAGGGAAGGTGGAGGTTCAATAGAGATGTTTAATTTAGCCTAGATTTGTTGGGCAAAATTTCTATTAAATGCAGAAATTCCTAAGGTTGAGACTCTGGGAATTCAAGAACCTAATATCCAATTAGAATCAAGCAAAAGGGTTCACAAGGAATTTTTAGAATGGTATTTGCTGGGGGAAATTTATATAGGAGATTTTGAATGTATTATGGTGATTCCTAGGCTGTGTGATTAGAGGAAGAAGAATTCTATTTAAGGAAGTGGTTTGAAACTCAAAGAAACTCAAGGAGAAAGAGGTGATTTATTTGACTTTGATTAGATGGGTGACTTGGGGTAGCATGATGAAAAATAGTTAATGAAATCACTAGATAGCTAGCTCAAACCTGGATTTATTGTCAGCTCAGAGCTCTCTTAATTTATACAATTTCTTTCCTGATAAATTTTGCAAACTACAAAATGATCTTATTATGGAAAATAAATCCTTTAGACCTTACCTAGATTGATGACTAAAAATGGTGTATTAAAAGACAAGTATCCCCATGTTTTGACTTTTTTCATAACGAAAGGTGGTTTCTATGTCTTGTATTCGGGGATGTTCCTTGATAGAATTCAGGTATAGTGTTCTTATATTTCCAAATAATAAGAAGAAGAACCTGTAGAAACAGTAGGGAGAAGAGAAGAAGAGAGGAAGAGAAAACTGTTCTAGTTGAGCTAGAGAAGAAGTTAACTCTCTAGTCGGCCAGGTTTTATTTATACCTTTCTAAACAAATCAGAATTACTCTTGTGCCCTCACTTAAGTGAGAGACACATCAGCCAACTTAAGACCTACTTGTAATTACATCCAACATATAACTTAATGTAAATTGCTTATACTACCCCTCTACAGCTGACTCTAACACTCCCTCTCAGCTGGTGAGTAAATGTCATATAGTCCCAGCTTGTTACATATATAGTCCACTCTTCCCTGACTCAACCCTTTGGTAAACAAATCTGCCCATTGATTTCCCGTGTTCACATATGTTGTACTTATCACTCCATTAAGCACCTTCTCATGTACAAAGTGGCAATCAACTTCTATATGCTTTGTTCTTTCATGAAACACTGAATTAGAGGAGATATGAACTACAACTTGATTATCACAATATAGCTTCATAGGAGTGTCAACCGAGTACCCCATTTCCTCTAGGAGATGCTTTAACCACACTAGTTCACATGTGTGTGCCAAGGCTCTATATTCAGCCTCTGCATTGCTTCTTGCTACCATTGTCTGCTTCTTACTCTTCCATGTCACTAGATTGCCACCAAGAAAAGTGCAATACCCTGTAGTGGACCTTTTGTCAGATATGGAACCGACCCAATCAGCATCCGTGTATCCTCTATCTCAAGACTTCCTCCACTCTTATATAACAAACCACGACCTGAAGCTCCCTTCAAGTATCGTACAATCCATAGAACCGCCTCCCAATGTGGAATTCGAGGATTTTGCATAAATCGACTCACTACACTAACTGCAAATGAAATATCAGGCCGAGTGATGGTTCGGTAATTCAACTTACCTACCAACCTTCTTTACCTTCCAGGGTCTTCAAACTCCTCACCTGCATCACTACTCAACTTGACATTTGGTTCCGTGGGTGTTTCAGCTGGTTTGGCACCTAACAACCCTGTCTCCTCTAGCAGACCAAGAACATATTTCCTCTGGCATAGATTAATACCACTCTTGGACCTCGCCACTTCTATCCCTGGTCTATCAATGCCAGTGATAACAATATCATCTACATATACCACTAATAAAATCTTCCCAGCACTGGACTCATAGCTGAATACGAAATGGTCAACCTGACACTGTTTCATGCCAAATTTCTTGACCACTTCGCTGAATCTGCCAAGCCATGCACGGGAAGATTGTTTAAGCCCATAAATAGCCTTCTTAAGTCTACATACCTTATCACCTTCCCCTGAGCAACAAACCCTGGTGGTTTCTCCTTGTACATTTCCTCAAGGAGATCACCATGTAAAAATGCATTCTTGATGTCAAAATGAAACAAGGGCCAATCGTACATAGTAGCAAGGGAGATCAGAACACGAATGGAGCCAATTTTGGCAATAGGGGAGGTGTCTATGTAATCGATACCATACAACTGTGAATAAACTTTGGCAACCAACTGAGCTTTCAACCGCTCAACACTCCTATCAGGTAAATACTTAACAGTGTACACCCACTTACAACCTACAACATGCTTACCAAGCGAAAGAGTGGTGAGGTCCCACGTATGAGTACAAGTTAGGGGCGGGAGTTCTTCCTCCATTGCTTGGCACCACCCTGGAGAAGTAGGAGCTTCCTAGACATCCTTGGGAACAGAGATGGAGGATAACACAGAAACAAGCTGGCGATGGGAAGCCGAAAGGTGAGATACAAAAACATAATTGGAAATGGGGTGAAGAGTGCAACTATGTTTACCTTTCCGCAAAGCAATAGGAAGATCAAGGTCAGAACCAGGGGGTGGGACTAGGATGGGAACAATTGTCGGATTTGTCAACTGTGACGAAGTTGGGGGAGGAGCCAGTATTTGACAATGCGTAAACACTTACCAGATGGGTGGTCGTTCAGTAGGAAGTTGCACTGGAGGCGAAGACTTGGTTACAATTGGAACAAGAGGAATGGGGTCCTCAACAGGAACTGGAAGGGGAGGCGATGGAAGAGAAGAAACATTCGACCCAGAGAAAAAAGGAACAAACTCAAAGAACGTAACATTGGGACATACAAAAAAACGCTGGGAACTGGGGTTATAACACTTATACCCTTTTTGAGTCCTAGAATAGCCAAGGTGGATACACTTAGTGGATCGGGCATCTTACTTATCCATTCCAGGCCCAAGATTATGAACAAAACACACACCCAAAAACCTTAGGAGTAAGAGGAAAAGGAGACAAAGTAGGAAATGAAACCGAGAATGGAGAATGACCTTCAAGGATAGACATGGGCATGCGGTTAATAAGGAAGCAAGATGTAAGTACAACATCACTCCAAAAGTGTTTGGGAACATTCTAATGATGTAAGAGGGACTGAGCAGTTTCCAAAAGATGGCGATTCTTTCTCTCAGCCACCCCATTTTGTTGAGGGGTGTAGGAACACGATGTTTGATGGATAATGCCATGTTGTTCCAAATATTCTTGAAATGGTGTGTAAAAATACTCACGGCCATTATCAAAACGAAGAATTTTAATGTGTACACCAAATTGATTGTGAATCTCAGCATAAAATTTTTGGAAGATAGAAAACAATTCACTCATTTCTTTCATAAGGTAAAGCCATGTCATCCTTGAATAATCATCAATAAAAACTACAAAGTACTTGTAACCATTATAAGACACTACTCTATTTGGACCCCAGATGTCCGAATGGACTAAAGAAAAAGGACTCGATATACGACTATCAACTCTAGGACTAAAGGGAATATGATGATGTTTCCCAAATTGGCACGACTCACAATTCAAAGTAGAAAGACGACTCAACGACGGAACAAGTAACTTAAGAGCTTTAAGAGATTGATGACCAAGTTTGCAGTGCCATTGAAGAGGAGAAAGAGGTGTCTGAAGGGTTGTTGTCGAACCACCGCCATCAAGATAATACAGTCCACCAGCTTCACGCCCTCCACCGATCTTCATCCCCGTCTTGAGATCCTGAAACACACAAGGGTAAGAAGTGATAGAGCAATCAAGGGACTTGGTCAATTTACTAACAAATATAAGGTTAAAGGGAAACTTGGGAACATATACAATTGAGGATAGGGATAATGAGTCTATGTCAACATTACCAACATCACATATGGAAGATGTAAAACCATTGGCAAGAGTAACGGATTGTGATGTGGAGAACGGAGAAAGGAAGGAAAACACACCTAGAGTCCCAGTCATATAATTGGAAGCTCCAGAATCGATAATCCAATGGGAAGGTTTGTATGCCAGACAAGCCATACTTGAGTGTGTAAAGGTAGTCGTGTTCTACTGAGACGTACCCTGAATGAACCACTCATACTCATCACATGGAACACTCATCATCTCATTTCCGGAGGCATCTGTAGATGTAGAAGGTATCTGATCAGTTTGCTGAGACTCCTATCTCGAACCACCACCAGTTACCGCTGCATGATTTGCCTAGGTCGAAGGTGGGCCATGTAGATCATAACAGAAATTGATTGTATGTCCCTCCATTCCACAATGTGTTCACCTCCTCTGACCATTACTACGTCCTCTACCATGGGCTCCCCCTGAGTCTCGACCTCCAACACCACCACCACCATGACTATACATGCCACCACCACCACGACCAGGCTGACCTTCTTAAGCTCCTCTAACTCCACGGCCTCCCCCTCTCGTTACTGCAAATCCAGACCTATCTGATATAGTGGAGTTCTTCGTGGGTCCAATTGAGATCCTCCGGAGACGAGAAAACACTTCCTCTAGAGAGGGAAGAGCAGACCCACCTAGTATTTGTGCTCTAACCGGTTCATATTCAGACTTCAACCCTACTAAAAATCTGGTCACATCCAACTGCTCTCTCGGTTGTTGTTGAATTTTGACATCAGGTGTAAGAGGATGATACACATTCAACTCATTTCACAGATTTCTCATACTAGCATAATAGTCCTCAAGACTCTGATTCCCCTGTTGCAGATTGAGATACTCTTGGTACAATTGGTAAACCCTAGTAGTGTTGCCTTGTCCAGAATAAAGCTTCTTTGCATGATTCCAGACCTCCTTGGTTGTATCTAAAAACATGAAGTTCACACTGATTTTGGGTTCCATACTATTCCATAGCCATGTCATAATTTGTGCATCCTCTTGCTCCCACTCATCATATCCTTGAGAACATAGTTTTCAAGGCGTCTAGGCGATTCTGGGCGACACTGGGGCGCCTAGTCGCCTAGGCGATAAAAATTTTATAATATAAAAATCTGATTTTTGGCTAGTTTCGTAGTTTTATATACCATTCAGCATGTATGTTAATTCAAAAAATAGCAATTCTCTTTATTAAGAACATTAAATTTCCTCTAAAAATGTGGCAAATCATCACATCTAAAAGATAAAAATCTTTTACATATATTAATTTCATTATTTTCAAAAATAATACTACTATAATAAGTATTTAATAGAGCAAATTCATATTAATTAGCTAGCAGCTAAAGATGGTTATCAACTTTATATGATAAATATTCAAGATGGAAAGTAAAATAGAAAAAAAACAAGGATGGAGTTTCTGTTTTATTTAATTAGAGAGAGAGAGAGAATAGAAAAAATAACTTTATTATTCTATTATTTCTTTCCTCTTTCTTTCTTTCTTTCTTTCTTTTTCTCTTCTCAAAACCTTTTGATCTTTTAAATTTCAATAGTAAAACATTAAAAAAAAGTATAATTGATATATATATATAGCATATAAACAAAGTATAATTGTTGCCTAGGCAGGCGCTTATTCGCCTAGGTGGGTGCCTAGTCACCTAGAAGGGCGCCTAGTTGCTAAAAGTCAAGGCGTTTGGGCAAGGCGCCTAGTCGCCTAGGCGACGCCTTGACAACTATGCTTGAGAATCAGTTGGGGGTTTATCTTCCCTCACATGCTTCACTTTCTTCTTAACTTTCAGAAAAACTTCAACAGATTTAGCCCAAGACACATAATTCTCACCATTCAGTTTGATAGGTGTCATCTGCACATTCAGATAATCAGAAGGGACCATTACACTAGACTTGCATTCACTGCTGTCTCCCATGACTGCACAAGGAAAGGGAAAGAAATTCTACCACTATTCTGTCACTCCACTCCACTAATTAGTCACCACACTACACACCAACGTCTGATTATTACTAGGGTACTTACTATCATAGGTTTCAGCAACAACACTCACTGTTGTTCACCATTTTCAGCAACAACACCACTGCTGTCTTCCACTTTCAGCACCATAAACCATCACAATACACCTCACGAACAGGGAATTAAATTCTGCAACACATCACAATCTGTTTCTCACTGCTACACCCATGGAACCTACCTATCTGAACCCCCACCAACCAAACTTGCACGGTCACTCAAATTCACACCTAAAACCAGCCCTCTTCGAACTGCCGAGTAGAGGGTTTTCTACCAACCACACAAAACAGCAACAACTCTATCCATTGAAGGCATGAAAACCTCCAGAACAAGAATGTGATCAGTACTTTTTAGTCCCTCTGTGAAACTCCTATGTACCAATGAGAAATCTGCAAAACCCTAGGAAAATATGCGCTGAATAGAGGGAGAAAAAAAAGGTTGATCTGAACTGGTTATCGTGGTTCTGATACCATGATAGAAGTCAGGTATAGTGTTCTTATATTTCCAAATAATAATAAGAAGAAGAACCTGTAGAAACAGGGAGAAGAGAAGAAAAGAGGAGAAGAAGAGAAAACTGTTCTAGTTGAACTAGAGAAGAAGTCAACTCTCTAGTCGGCCAGGCTTTATTTATACCTTTCTAAACAAATCAGAATTACTCTTGTGCCTTCACTTAAGTGAGAGACACATCAGCTAACTTAAGACCTACTTGTAATTACATCCAACATATAACTTAATGTAAATTGCCTATACTACCCCTCTATAGCTGACTCTAGCATTCCCAAATTAATCCCCTAAAGATTTAGGTCATATAATTGTGTTAGGTTTTACTAGTGATTATCAGATTAGTAATGCTGAAAAAAGAAACATGTGAAATAATTTAATGTGCCTTACTCTCTAATCTCTACTTCTATTACTTGTAAGGATAACGTAAGGCAAAAATATACCTAGTACAGCACAATGTAACTTTATGAAGAATAATAAGTACTAGGTACATCATTCAAACTTCCTCTTAAGCTGGTATATAGATTGTAGATGTCATGCATGCGCAGCTTGCCATGAAGATATGATTCTTATTGGAATTCTTCTCATTTAAAACTCACAATGTAAATAAGTTTTTGCACGACTGCCTTTAAAACTTGCTCCAAAAATCTATAAAAAATGTTTATGTTCTCATTTTACCAAAATGCAGATTTTTCTTAACAGGTTCAAGCAGAATCAAGAGGAGATCTCCGCCCAGATCCTCGCTTTGATGCCATCAATTGTATAGCTCTGGTAGCACAGGAGGATAGCAGTCACAATCTTGATATTTTTTTACTTATGCGTTGTGATGATGGGAAATCATGTTTAAGGTCCGATGACTTTATTCATGCTGCACACTTATTTTTACATGTTATTAATGTTTGGATTGGGTCAGGAACAGAAAAGTAAATTGGAAATGGATTCTGGAATCTGCTACTTTCTGTGTTCTGCTGTTTGGCTCTGAAAAAATGTTATGCATGGAATACAGAAAGTAGCCAACTTCTAGCAGCTTTTTCAGTTGCTTATATGGAAAATAGCATGACTAGAGGGCCTAGTGATTTGATTATCCACTGGATCATGGATTCCACCTCCCTTTCTAGTTCACATACCTATTCCAAAACCAGCTTTGTTCTTGAATGGATGATCAGAAATTCTGTCTAGAGGTCTAGTAACTTTGACACCTACTGTTATCTTATGTTTCCATATGCTTTTTCACTCATCCTTAAATGTTTGATATGTATCTATGATGCAGGAGCTGAATGCTGGGAGTAGGGGTGCAAATCGGGCAGGCTGGCCAGGTTTTATTTCAACCCAGGCCCAACTCTGGGAATTGGGCCTAAAGCCCAAACCCAAGGTCAAGCCTGGACTATCCAACCCAACCCCAGCCCACACTAAAATTTGATGCACTCGGGTTGGGCTTGGGCCTGGGCTGGGCTTTGGGTTGGTCAATCAGCCCACACTAAAAATTGATATACATGTATGCATGTATGCATGTATGCATATATGTATGGCTTATTTAAAAAATTAATATATGCATGTATGCATGTAAATGTGTCTATATATGCATATATACATGTATATAATTGAGCTGGGCTTGGGTTGGGATAAGGTCGGGTCAATCTTGGTCCGGGTTTGGACTACCTAAGGGCTAGGCTTGAGTCCAGCCTGAAAAATTAAAAAGCCTGAATTTTTGGCCTCAGGCCCAGCCCAAGGACCAAAAATTCAAGCCCAGCACATGGAAAATTGCAGGCTGGGTCAGTCCGGGGCCTGCCCAAGTTGTACCCCTATCTGGGAGAAACATTTCAGTTACTAGTGGAGTTGGGTCCCAACAGACCTGCCCTGGATGGGCTGGGCCTCATATCCAGACCCATACCCAAACCCAAATGCAGACTGATGCCCCATATTCAAGCTTGGCTGTGATCCAACTGCTAACACATGAAGATTGGAACTATAAACGGAAAAAACATTGGAACTGAAATTAGGAGCAAAGAGGGAAGATATCTTAAGTCATTCTGAAACTTTTATCTTCATGCTGCAATGGACATAAGACTGCGGCAATGATGATAACTAGTCCATAAAAACTAAAGAAAGGAGAAGAAAGAAGAACATTTGCAATGACTCTTTAATATTGTTTAAGATCTTGGTTAAACATTCTGCAGTCAATTGGTATTAGGACAATCACAGGATTTACTATGATATAGTCAGTATTTTCTTTTTATATGCTTTAATTATTGGTTAATTGTGGGGGAAGTAATTGTTTTATGTATTTCTATCTTTTGGTTATTCTCTTACAGAAATCTTGATGGAATATCTGGGTGCAAGGTGGTGGTTGTCTCTGAGGAGAAGCCTATGTTTGACCATTTTGTGCAAATTATTTGCTCACTGGATCCTGATATCTTGATGGGCTGGGAAATTCAGGGTGGTTCCTTGGGTTTTTTAGCTGAAAGAGCTGCACATCTTGGTGTAACTCTACTAAATTCCATATCTCGCACACCTACATCTGAAACAAAAAGTGTAGTCAAAGATTCAGTACATACAGAAGGAGAAATACCAGGTAGTACGCCTCCTGATGCCTTAGCTACTGATTCCATTTTTCTTGAAGATGCAATAGTTGAAGATGAATGGGGCCGTACTCATGCAAGTGGTGTCCATGTTGGTGGAAGAATTGTCCTCAATATTTGGCGACTGATGCGCGGAGAAGTTAAGCTTAACATTTACACAATTGAAGCTGTAGCTGAAGCAGTTCTGAAGAGGAAAGTTCCATCAATTCCAAACAGAATATTGTCTCAGTGGTTTTCAAGTGGTCCTACTGGGGCAAGGTTCCGTTGCATTGAATGTATCATTGAGAGAGCAAATCTAGACCTTGAGATAATGAATAAACTTGATATGGTATTGTAATGAGGCACTTCTTTAGTGGAATTTTCACTTTAACATGTCAAAGCATGGGATAACATAGCTAACTTTGTTAACATGTCAAAGCATTTGTTACTTCACATTTGCGAGGGTGAGTCTAGACAAGAGTCTGGACTCTTGTATCGAAGAATTTGAATTTTACTGTTAAGTCACTGAGATTTGGTGTCCACTCCATGGGTAGATTTGGGATATCTGCTTTAGTGTAGCTTGTTGTTGGAAAGCGTAATAACCATCAAGAAAACACACTATTATGATATTTCTTAAACATTATGGATTGCTAGGTTGTACTTTACTTGCAATTTGACATGGCTGGAAGAGTCCTATACAAAATTCACACTAAAAACTGAAATGCTCCACAAGATGTCACCTATATATGAAGTTATCACCTTTTCCTTTGATCGGTAACTGGCTCCTTTTTCCTAACCCTAGCCTCTGGTACTTGCTTTCTACATTTAAATTACCCCAAAATAATTGTGCCTTGTTCACCCCTTGCTTGGCAAGTGCATCAGCCAAGCTGTTTGCTCATCTTTGTTGTTGTTTCCTTCCATCACAAGAAAAAAGAAGTTGGTCCTGAAATTGATAAGACCTCACTACTTTTTTAGTATAACTTCCTTTCCTAGTGTTTGCTTTTATATCTGTAAAAATAGATACTCTGAGCTGATAATATCTTTGTTATGATAATCTCATTATTACATGAATCCT
Source organism: Nelumbo nucifera (assembly GCF_055504915.1). Classification (NCBI taxonomy): domain Eukaryota; kingdom Viridiplantae; phylum Streptophyta; class Magnoliopsida; order Proteales; family Nelumbonaceae; genus Nelumbo; species Nelumbo nucifera. The sequence continues at coordinate 100,470,527 of NC_142651.1, forward strand.
CATCCTGCTTTGCCATTCTATTCTCATGTGTGTGTATCATCTGTTGTTTTACATGTATTTTGATCCTTTCCCATGATTACCGTCTGCATTCATTCCAGTCTTTCTTTAGGCCTTTATCCTGGTCTGTGCCTGCCATTGATGGGTGTTTCATTTTACAAATCTGTGCCTGCCATTGATTGGTGTTTCATTTTACAAAAACCATTCAAAACAAGTAACTGGTGTGAATCATATCTCCTTTTAGGAGGGGTAATAAGTAATTGGTTGATTTTTTTTGTCTTTCTTAATGTTTGCCTTACAGATTCTTAATCTTTCTTTTCTTTGCTCTCTCTTCATGCATTTCTTTCTGTTCTTTATATGATATTTTGACTTATTTGACCAAAGAACCCTTATCCTAACAATTTGGGATTGGTGCTTTCGATGTAAGGTGCTCTGTCTATTTAAGATAATTAGTTTCCAGTTGATTAAAGAAAAAACCTAAAAAACCTATCTGTCAGATATGTTTAATATGTAAATTTATCAAATAATTTTTAGTTTGGTTGTCTATTTAAGATAATTTTGCCATTCTTTTGGTGTCTGCTTTGCAGGTAAATCGGACATCGGAGCTTGCTCGTGTTTTTGGCATTGACTTCTTTTCAGTTCTTTCTCGGGGTTCACAGTACCGAGTTGAATCTATGCTTCTGAGATTGGCTCATACACAGAACTACCTTGTCACCTCTCCTAGCCGCCAACAGGTTTTCTTCTGACTTTGTCCTTTTTTCTCAAAAAACAAACAAAAAAAAATTCCTGTTGCTGTATGGTTGCTTTCTCTTGCCATATTATATTGATTTTTTATGGATACCTATTGGTTTTATTAGAAAAAATAAAGAATATGTATTGTACAACTGTTCCTAGCACCCCAAAATAGGCAGTCATTGCCACCTAGTCCACTCTTCCCAGATTAGAGATTAAGTCTAAAAGTCCCCAAAAGAGCTAATCCCTATTGGTTCCCTGTTTATCTAATATTCTAATAAATCTCCCAATGAATTACTTGATCTGTTAATCCATGAAAAATCTATTTTTATCTTGCCTATCAATTCCGTTATTTCTTGTTTTTCCAAGGGCCTTTTCTGTTGTCCCTTAACCAGCCAACTACTACTCATGAGTCTCCCTCCACCAGCAATGAACTAATGTTGATGGAACTAATCAATCTAAATCCTTAAGACACCACAAGAAACTCTGTCCTTGTGGAGTGTCCTTGGCCAAATGGCCCTGAGAAAATTGCCAAAATACAACAATGATAATCTCTAAAGAACCCCCAACACCTAATGGACCCCAATAGCCAAAGCTGTATCCATCAAATTTCAACTTACTTAATTTGGAGGAGGTGGAAACCATCATGAAACTATGAATCTGGCTATAGATGACTAAGGCGATGTTTGGTTCGCTGCTACAGGCCTCATTTTTTCAATTCTTTCTCATTCTGGGCAAGAATGAATAACATGGGAGTGGCTTAAAGTTCAAACCTTTAACTTGAACATACTATACATATAACTTGATGACAGTGTAAGGCTGTAATCTATTTATTTCTACTTTACCTAATACTTTTAATTTGTGAAGGATCTTTGATAGATCTCTTGCTAACATGTTGACTGAATGTATTTTAGGCAGTAATTGCTATCATTTGAACTGAAGCTAGGTGGTAAGGTCTCTGGCTGGTTGCAGCCGAGACTTGGGATCAAATCCTGCTGTCACCAGGGTTGGGGGGTTATGGGTGTAGGGATGGACTGCCCCCATTCTATAGCTCCATGAAGTAAGAAGAAAAATAAAATATTAGCTAACATAGTTTGGAAGCCGGACTTACGTATCTGTTTTTTCTTGAATTTTTGCATTGGAGCTAATTGTGTTTTACTATGTTTAGATAGAAAGTTCCTATTTGTATTATTTCAATATATTTACTGAATCTGATCTTTTTCTTGTTTATTATAAATGTATATGCTTATAGATCTTAAGAATTACCAAGTACTTAGCCAATCTCATCTTTTAACCAGGTAGCCTCACAACCTGCAATGGAATGCCTACCTCTTGTAATGGAGCCAGAATCTGGGTTTTATTCAGATCCAGTCGTTGTTTTGGATTTCCAGTCACTTTACCCATCGATGATTATTGCATATAACCTCTGTTTCTGCACGTGCCTTGGGAAAGTCATTCCTTCAAGGTTAAATACACTTGGTGTCAGCTCATATTCACCAGATCCCCAGCTTCTAATGGATCTAAAGCATCAAATACTTCTTACCCCAAATGGTGTTATGTATGTGCCTTCAAAGGTAACCATTCTGTAAGCTTGAGTAATATTTGTTCATCTGCATGTTACATATGCGTACAGGATATAAAGTATTGTAATCATGCTAATGTTACTGATGGGAGTAAATATATAGCATTTCTATTCCAGCAATTCTCTTTGTGAATGACTTCTGTAACTATGATTCCAAGGCAAAGGATCACAACCAGCATGAGGAAGTTTTGTCAATTTATGAATTCCTTTGAACTCGAGGATTTGCCACTTGCCTATCATAATTTTACTTGGTCAAATATCCAACTTAATCCCATTTTCATTAGACTAGATAGGTTATTGTTTTTGATAGATTGGGAGGAGCATTGGGGTGGACTAGTATCGAATGCACTACCCAGAGTAACTTTAGACCATTGGCTGATAGCATTATACAAGGAAGATCTGAGAGGTTGGGATCCAACTCCCTTTAGGTTTGAAAACAAGTGGTTACACCATATGGGTTTTATTCAAAACATAAAGGAATGGTGGGAAGAGGAAAGGCCTAGAGCACAATGGAAAGGAATAAGATTTCATAGGAATTTACAAGGGCTGAAAATAAAAATCAAAGAATGGAATGATTTGCATTTGGTAGGCTAGAAGAGAGCAAACAAGAAGTTTAATTGAAGAAAGAGACAGATTTAATATGGCTATTGAAGAAGAAATTGGAGGATATCTTATTGAAAGAAGAAACTGGTTGGAGGCAAAAATTGAGGAATAGATGGTGAGGTTTTTACTCAACCAAGTGAAATTTCAAGGGCTTTTGTGGACCATTTTAAATCTATTTTTAGAAAGCCCATTGATGAAAGGATTTAGGTTGAAGGGTTGAAGTGGCCCATTCCTTTAGAGGATCTGAAAAGTATGGATGCAAAAACCCTTTGAAGAAGAGGAGATCAAAGCAGTTGTATTCTCAATGGAGAGGTCCAAAGCTCCAAGGCCAGATGGCTTCACTATGGCATTTTCCAAGATTGTTGGGAGATAATAAAACATGATTTGAGACCAATGAGCTTGGTGAATAGTCTTTACAAAATCATTGCTAAGGTACTTTCTCTAAGGATTAGGAAAGTCCTCCCAGTCATTACATTTGCTAATCAACGGGCTTTTGTGCAAAATAGACAAATTATGGATCAAATTTTGATTGTCAATGAATGCGTTGAGGAAATGCAGAGGTCTAGGTAAAAAGGTTTGATTTCTAAATTGGACTTGGAGAAAGCCTATGACTTGGTTGATTGGACCTTTTTCATTAAGGTCTTGAGGCGTTGTGGGTTTGGTGATAGATGGTATAGATGAATTTGGGGTTATTTGAGAACTTGCCATTACTTAGTTTTTTAAATGTTTTAAGTAGAATCATTTCAATGGCAAATTCAAGAGGTTTAATGCTCTGTCAGGGAAAGCGTGTGAGAAATGGATGGGCGCCATGGTTTGGAATGTCCAAGAGGTCAATGTTGTTGCGCCCGTGAGGGTATGAACTCTGTTCTTCTCCGGTGGGCAAGGCCGAGTGAGGAATGGACGGGCGTCAGGGGTTGGGATGTCCAAGAGGCCAATGTGTCACACTTATGGCAGTATGGCACCTATCCCGTGTCTTTGCACCTTCAACGGAACCCTCCAGTGATATTTCGGTATTCAGTCACATGTGGGGGACAGGGTTGGGTGGTTGGTGAACAGCCGTAAGACGACCGCCACGTAGTAGGGACATGTCCCATTGATGTCCCAATGCGAGGCGTAGCAGGTCCATTGATCGTAAAATGGATGGTGGAGAGAAACAAAGGTTCTGCAGAACCTTCGTTTTGCTTTGTTGGGCAAGGTCGTGTGAGGAATGGACGGTCATTAGGAAGTGAATCTTGTTAAGCCCATTGGGATATGGTACCCTTTGTGTGCCTCCGCACTATTTTGTCATGTGTGGCGCGCATGGTTGGGTTGGTGGGGATCGGCCCCGAGACCACTGCCACATCATAGGGTCATGTCTCCTTGATGTCCTAGTGCAAGGCGGAGCGGGTCCAATCATTGTAAAATGCGCGATATAGAGGAACGAAGATTCGAACCTTCGTTCTGCTCCATTGGTCAAGGCCATATGAGGAATGGATGGGTGCCCAAGGTGGGGATGTCTAGGAGGGCAATATTGTTGTGCCCTTTGGGGTATGGCACCCATCCCTTGCCTTTGCACCATCAATGTGTCACTTTGGTGGAATTTTGGTATTTTGTCACGTGTGGTTTGCGGGGTCGGGTGGTCGGTGATCGGCCATGGTACAACCGCCATGTCGTAGGGACATGTCCCTTTGATGTATCAAAGCGAGGCGGAGCGGGTTCATTGATCGTAAAATGCGTGACAAAGAGAAATGAAAGTTCTGTAGAACCTCTGTTTTGCTCTTTCTGGCAAGGGAGAAATCCAAGTTTACTCAGCTTCTATCACTTTGTTCTGACCTAAGAAAGAAATCTACACAGCTAGTTATAAATTATCAAGAAAGAAAAGAAAGAAGCATCACAATTACACATCTGACCATTGACCATTTTACCCTTTTGAATAAGATCACAGAGAAATGTCTGGCATTTAAGCAGCAATTTAGCTCAAAATAGTACAAAAACATCATGTAATAAACTCGTGCAAAACCAAGTACAAACAATATTCACTAGGTGTGCACCATGGACATGAAAATGATTAATGTGTTAGTGTTTTAGAGAATGGAGTTGATAACGGGGGAATTGCTTGATGGGGGCCTTGTAGGTTCTTTTGTAGTGTTCATTGTTACAGCAACGACTACAATTAACCTCCCTTCTCTAGATTGGCTGTGACTCTTTATGTTTCGTCCATGGATGACCTAGTGGTCGTTTGGTCTTTGGTAGTTGTTGAACCATTCATGCCAACACTCATGGATGATGAGGTAGTTGCGGAGGGCAAATCAAAGGTAGACATGGAGTGGATTGGCTCCACATATGCAACCTTTTGCATCTCATTCGAGTAGTACAAGAGGAACCACCGGAATGGAATCGTCAACTGGAAGAGGAAGAGGAACCTCTGTAGGCAAAGGATATGTACTAGGACCAGAGAAGTAAGGCACTGATTTAAAAAATGTATCATCAAGACAAACAAAGGATTTTCGGGTAATAGGATTGTAGAATTTATACCCTTTCTGGGTCCTAGAGTAGCCAAGGAAGATACATTTAATGGAGCGAGCATCCAACTTGTCTAAACCAGGACCAAGATTCAGAATAAAGCACACACACCCAAAGATTCTAGGTGTCAAGGGAAATGGAGACAAAGTAGGAAACAAGATAGAGAACGTGGGCATGCGATTAATGAGAAAACAAGCAGTAAGGACTGCATCACTCCAGAATTGTTTAAGAACATTCATATGATGAAGAAGAGACCGAACTGTTTCAAGTAGATGTCTATTCTTCCTCTCAGCTACCCCATTTTGCTGAGTGTGGGCATAAGAGGTCTGATGAATTATACCATTTTGTTCCAGGTATTGCTGAAAGGAAGAAAGAAAATACTCTCTACCATTGTCAGAACGAAGAATTTTAAGTGAAACACCAAATTCTATACGCACTTTAGCATGAAATTTTTGGAAAATGGAAAATAATTCACTTATTTTTTTCATTAAATAAAGCCATGTCATTTTGGAACAGTCATCAACAAAAATTACAAAATATCTATAACCATTGTACGATTCAATTCTAATTGGACCCCAAACATCCGAATGAACTAACTCAAAAGGACTCAACATACGACTATCAACTCTAGGACTGAAGGAAACCCGGTGGTGTTTCCCCTACTGACATGACTCATACTGCAAAGATGATAGACTACTCACTGAAGAGGAGTCAAGGAGGTTTGAAGTGCAACTGTAGAGCCTCCACCATCAAGATAATACTATCCGCCAGCTTCATGCCCTCCTCCAATCTTCTTCCCCTTCGTTAGATCCTGAAAAACACAAGATGAAAGGTAAAATGTGATAGAACAATTGAGAAATTTGGTTAGTTTGCTAACAAACATAAGATTAAAAGGAAACTTGGGGACATATAAGACAGAAGACAAAGATGCAGTGGTAACTAACATTACCAACACTATAGATGGGGGAAGTAGATCCATTAGCAAGGGTAACATTCTTTGATGTAGAGGTTGGAGAAAGGGAGGAAAACACACCTGGAGTCCTGATCATGTGATCAGAGGCTCTAGAGTCAATTATCCAGGGTAAGGGTTTGGATGCTAGGCAAGCTATACCTGAATGAGCAAGGGTGGTAGTGTTCTGATGTGCAGTGGCCTGAAGAAATCTTTCATACTCCTCTCTGGGAATACTCATCATTTCCCTCCCAAAAGTAGTTGTGGCTGTAGAAGATACTGGATCAACTTGTTGAGTATCACTGACTTCACTACCACCAATAACTGCATGATTAGCCCATGTGAATGGTGGGCCATGTAAATCATAACAAAAATTAACTGTGTCCTCTCCCACAGTGTGTGCACTTCCTTGTTGTGCTCCCCCCTTCCTCTTCCACGACCTCCCCTTGAATCACGACCTCCTCCACTGGTACGACCACCCATAGGATTACTACAGCCTCACTTAACTATACAGCCACCTCCTCTCTGCCCATAAGAACCACCTCGAGTACTAACCAGTGCTGATCTTTCAGAAGTTTTGTTACTCTCTTAAGAGATATCCTACGGAGTCGGGCAAACACTTCTTTGAGAGTCGGGAGAGCAATCCTTCCAATATATCTGCCCTGACCAGTTCATACTCTGCTTTCAGTCTCACCAAGAACCGCGTAACGTCACTTTGTTCCCTTTGTTGTCACTGAATTTTAACGTTTGAGGTCAAGGGATGATAGACGTTAAGTTCATTCCGAAGATTTTTCATGTTGGCATAATATTCTTCAAGAGTCTGATTTCCCTGTTGCAAACTGAAGTGTTCTTGATAAAGCTGATAAACCCTTGTAGTGTTGTCTTGTCCCGAATAGAGTTTCTTCGCATGTTCCCAAATATCCCTTGCTGTATCTAAAAACATGAAGTTAACACTGATTTTTGGCTCCATACTGTTTCATAACCATGTCATGATTTGAGCATCCTCTTGCTCCCAATCACTCTACGAAGCTGGTCACAAAAACAAATTTTAGCTACTGCACTACTATCCTTCTACTTCCACACCAACACATTTAAAAGTCACCACTAGCTTGCCCTAGCATGCATTCAGCCACTGTGAACACCACTAATCTGTGCACCGGCAGATTTAAAAACACCCAGAATCCCTCTTGAAACTGCTCATTTGAGGGCAGACCACAACCACTACACCCACTCGACCATCATAGCTGTCACGTATAGTGACAGCAGTCCACACAGACAAAACCTTGGATTTCTTGTTCACTTGAACTGCTGTAGTTGCCTACTGTCACCAGAACCAGAAATCTGGGTTACTTCACAGTCCTCTAACCCAGATTTCTCACACCATAAAAAAAAAGTTGCTGCAGAAACTTTACTGTTGTGAAACCTTAGGTATTGCCGCAGAAATAGAAACCCTACCATCACGAACTAGTAGATGTTGCCACAGAGACCTGGGTTTCTTTTCTCTAACCCAGATTTCTCATGCCCAGAAAAAAAAAAAAACGAAAATAAAGAAAAAGGAGAAGACAAAAGGTTGCAGTCGGCTTCTAATACTGGCACTCTGATACCATGAAAGTGTTCAGCCGAACAGAGAAGAGAAGAGAGAGAAAGAAGAAAGAAGAAGAAGACGAAGAGGAAGAAGGAGAGAAAGAGGAAGAAGAAGAAGACGAAGAGGAAGGAGAGACAGTGTTGAACTGGTTAGACTCTTCATCTAACCCAGTCGACCATATACTTTGCATTTGAAATTATAAGATACAAAAGATTGAAATGCCCCTACATGTGAGGAGACATACAGCCAACATAATACATAAAGAGAAAAGACAAAAATACCCTTTTCTAATTAACTCTAACAAAATAGACTAAATAAAATTAAATAAAATTTACAATAATTTGAAAAAATGCTATACAACTATTGAGTATACAAAAAATACTGACTTCATCTGTTTTAGGTGAAACATCAGGTGTAGTGTCATGCCCTCTTTTGTCTTGTAATCCATCTTCAGCATCCAACCAATCTTTAAAGCAGATGCACATCTCTAGATTTTGTCATTCATACAACTTCTCTTGTCGTCCAACACCCTAGTACCTGCACTAAAACATGACTCCGATGGAATTGTAGACACCGGAGGGGTTAGTAGATCACGTGCCATAAGGCTATTTATAGGAAATGAAAATAATTCAATTGCCCAAAATACCCTAAAAACTAGCCATTTTTTAGTTGTTGGGATGGGTACTTTGGTTATTGTAAAGTTATTTATCACTTTACCCAAAATGCCCCCCAAACTAGTTGTTATATAGCTGTTGGGGGGGCATTTGTGTCATTCTTTCTCCCCCCCCCAAACCAAAATACATAAATACCCCCTATATAGTTGTTTATAGCTATTGGGGGTATTTCTATAACCCCCCCCGGAAAAAAAAAAGCTGAATCTAGTCATCAGGGACCCCCCCAATGTCTAGTTCATCGAGTGCGGCCCGCTGGCGGCACGACAGACATAGTCGTGCCGTGACGACCTATGGACCTGGAACCCCAGGCCCAGCATGGCCCAGACCATCGTGCCAAGCCTGGCATGGCCTGCGTGCCGTCGTGTCGGGCCACGGGTGGCACAACCCAATTTACACCTCTTGCAAGCAAAACGGACAACAGGAGACTGAATATTGGGTGTGGGAGCAATCTTCCAATCTAGTCAAACTTTGGGCTTTGAGAGGAAGAAACAGATTTGTCTCGATGGTGGTCAATAGAAATCAGGGGCAGAATGGGAATTTTCTTGCTCGCTTTGCTGACGTGGGCGAGCAAGTGGAGTTCAAAATAAATACGAATTTTTTAATTGGGTGCCACGTGAAATCTTTTAAGGCTATTGGGTATTTTGAATTATGCCCTGGAGCTAACCGTTAAAACCTCTATTATTTAATTATGACATCAAGGGCTTACGCATTTGACCCAAAAAGGTTGAATTGTTGACTTGCCACCATATAGGAAAACAACTTCATTGTGTTGGTTTTAAGTTTGTATTTTATTTCTATAATCAATAAAAACAATTATTCTTTGTCTTACTTATTTTTCTTTAATATGGTTAATTAATATACAATGAAAGAATTAGAGTGAATACCCTAAATATAAGACTCAATGAGAGGAAATTGAACGAGGAGAAATGTAGTAGTTCAAATTACATTTTTGTGCACTCACAATTAGGGAGGAACCAAATTCAAAAATAAGGGTGTTCTAGTCAAGAATAGGATTCAGAATGTTAGTGGGAGTTAATACCTTGAGCAACCAAATTCAAAAATTGGGGTATTTTAGTCAAGCAAAAGTTCCACACTCCCATTTGCACTTTTAATAGTAGTATAGATATTAATGAAGGTTTACAGTTATTGATATAAAAAGTATTTTGCAAAATGGTGTAGAAACAGTAATTGACTTGTTAGGGAAGTTGTCAAATTAATTACGCATACTATCATATCTTGCTTCACACGGATTAATTTGTTGTAAGGGCCATCACTCAACATTTGGTCATGAATTATTTGGGGAGTTGGGAGTTTGGACTGGCTACAGACCTAATATTTGGCATTCTTTGCACAATATATCTGCTTTCAGATTTGAACTTGCATTCTCATGTTAGCCTCAGGTTTTACCGTTGCACCAACAGTGATCCCTAGTTTCTTTGATAGTTTTAAAATATTTTGTTTCATTCCTATTTGTAGGCATTTTAATGTTTCTTTTATATTTGTGTCAACCATTTTTTCCTTTAATTGTTGCAAGGTTGAGGCCTTCTGCACAGGAGGCCAACTGAACTAAACCCCCTGCAATATTTGACTATTTATATTGTTGAATTAGAGGTTTGTTGCTCCATTAGCATTTGTAGGTATGGGGAGAAAGTTTGTAGGTCAAAAATATCCATTTATGTTGATTTTTCTGTTGGCATTTGAGTCTTTTGGGATAGGGGTGCAAATGGACTGGATCATGATCCAATCTGATGCTATCTTTTCAGGTTTGGATATCCTCTGTTGGATTTTTGGATCGAATAATAAGATCCGATTAAAAATGGATCAAATTCAGATCACCCTTATCTGACTCGAAAGAATCCGATCACACACACACACACACACACACACAGAGAGAGAGAGAGAGAGAGAGAGAGAGAGAGAGAGAGAGAGATGGTTTGGATGGATTGGTGGGTGGGACCAAGAATTGTCGAACACATTTTGGGATTTCTTAGTTGCTCATGAAAGTTGAGATAAAGTTGACTTATATTTTCTTTCTTTTTTTGTAATCATCTTGAAACTTGTAAAGAGTAACTCTCTTTTACATCTCATTGTATGACTAATTTCCATTACTATGGCAGGTTAGGAAAGGTATTCTTCCTCGTTTATTGGAGGAAATACTATCAACTAGGATCATGGTGAAACAAGCAATTAAGAAGTTGGAACCTTCGCAACGAGTTTTACATAGGGTGAGAAATCATAGTTTCCAACTTAAGGAAACTTTACTTGTTTGAAATCCTCATAATCAATTTTCTACTTTTATTACCTCCTTTGACGGATTTCCTGCACTAAAGAATCTAAAATGGATATGAATTTTGTTACATGTTTGGCCAATTTGTCAATTACAAAAATTACATCTACAAAGTCTCTGAAATATTTGAGCTTTATAGGGAAATATCTGAAATAAAGAAGGGGCTTTATGGGATCAAATTTCAAAACTATCTCCACTTTTTGATGATTGCATAATTTTTTTGTAAAATATTTGAAAACTCTTGTAAAATGCACCTTCTTTATATACTCATCTCTTAAAATATTGTAAGATTGCAAGAACGACCCATTTAAATAACAAAAAAGATGCCTTAAGCAATAAAGATAAACTGACTAACATACCTTTCTCTAAATTACTAAGAGCATAAATAACAGTAACTAAAAGCAGATTTTCATGTCCAGCAGTCCCCTTCAAGCTGCTCAAGGCCTTAGAACAAATCTGTAAACTGGTTCTCTGACTTGATACATGGGGTATCTACATTGCCAATATGTTTCATCCTTTCATGAAAAAATGAATTTGGGGCAATATGCATAGTAACTTGGTTATCACAGTGGAGATGTATGTGAACTTGTGAAGTGATAATGGACATACCAACTCTTGAAGTAAACTTGTCAGCCACATGGGTTCACCAGTGGTATGACCCATAGCTTGTTGTTCAACCTCAACTCTGGACTTAGCGATGACATTCTACTTTTTGGGATTACATGTAACCAAATGTTGGAAAGTAGAAGATTGACTCTCTAATGATTCTCCATAATTTTAGGTCCATCAGTTTAGGAAACATACATAAGTTAGTTTCCTAGAATTGTGGGATATCCTAGAATCATGGGATATTAATTGGAGAATCCCACTGATATAGAAATTAGTTTTCTAGGAAAAGTTAGTTTCCTATTTTATCGCCCTGTTAGTTAGCTCTGTAATTCTATATAAAGCTGTGTATATGCTCCTTCCATGACAATACAATCAATTCATTTTTTTCTCTCAAATTCTGTCATGGTATCAGAGCTGGTCACGACCTAATCTACACATAGTATCTCTTCGGTCATCTCTGCTGCTGCTGGTTCAAGAACTCTCTAACAGTATTTGGGAGGTTCTTGAGCGTCCTTGATTTTTCTTCGAGATCGGCTATAGATCTGAATTCTACATTTTTTTCTTCTTCTAGACTGCTGCGCCATCGGATTCATCCTTTTTCTTGGATTTCTTTGTAGAGACATCGGATCAGTCTGAAATCTTAGATCTGGTGTTGCCCAGAGCAGATTTACTGAATCCCTTTGGTTTGGTTTGGAAGTTTTGATTTTGAGAGGTTTCGATCCACTCTTCAGTTTGGCGGAGCATTAGAGTTACCTTTTTTTGGACATTGGCTGAAAGATTCTTTAGGCCTTCATCGCCAACCCTTACTAAATTTTTCAGACCTTCATTGTCTGTTTTTCTCTCTTTCTTGAAGCCCGCCCAATATGTCAGAAGCTTTCGTATCAAATACCACTGCACAATCGGAAGAAGTCTCCTCCCATCAAGCATCTGGCGACCTGCAAAACATTCAGGCAGCATATAGGTTGAACGGGAAAAATTATTTGAAGTGGTCTCAGTTTGTTTGAACATATTTAAAGGGAAAAGGAAAGCTTAGCCATCTCTTAGGGACGAGACCGAAGGAAGTAGATCCAAGATTTGATGCGTGGAATGAAGCTGACTCCATGATCATGTCATGGTTATGGAATTCAATGAACCCTGAAATCAGTGACATGTGTATGTTTTTATCCATGGCTAAAGAGATCTGGGATGCCGTCCGACAAACATATTCAAAGGCACGTGATGCAGCACAAGTGTACAAAATTAAAGTCAATACTGGAGCGACTAAACAAGGCAGCAAGACAGTTACCGAGTACGCAAATTTACTGCAGAACCTGTGGTAAGAACTCGATCATTATTGGTGCATTGAGACTAAATGTGCAACGGATGCAGCAATTCTAAAGAGTTTTATCGAAAAAGATCGCGTTTATGACTGTCTTGCAGGACTCAACGCAGAGTTTGATCAAGTTAGGGTCCAGATTCTCGGCAAAGAAGAGGTACCATCTGTAAATGAGACTATTTCTCTGATTTGTGCTGAAGAAAGCTGTAGGGGGGTTATGCTTGAACCCCAAGTACTAGAAGGTTCAGCCATGGCTACAAGGATGGAACAACCGAAAATACTGGAAGGAATGAAGACAGATTTGTCCTCTGCATGGGAGAACAAGGAGTCTCTTTGGTGTACCTGTTGCAAGAAACCAAGGCACACCAAAGAGAAGTGTTGGAAGTTGTTGAACAGGAGAAGAGAGAGAGGAGAGGCGAGAGGACTGAAAGCCCCAAAAAGAATACTGCAGGCGTGCAGTATGTTAGTATTTATACTAGGATGGCCGTACAACTTAAAGAAGGAAGAAATTACAAAAGTACCCTTGCAGTACTAAACATATGTACAACAACATCTGTCAACACTTCCCCTCAAGTTGGAGCATAGATATCAATCATGCCCAACTTGTCACACAGATCATGATGTCTAGAGTGGTGTAGTTCTTTTGTAAAGATGTCTGCAAGTTGGTTCTCAGAGCTGACATAGGGAGTACACACTTCGCCTGTGATGACTTTCTCTTTGATAAAATGCTTGTCAACTTCAATGTGTTTTGTTCTATCATGTAGCACTGGGTTAGCAACAATGTTTATGGCTGCTTTGTTATCACAGAATAGAGTCATAGGCTTATCCACTGGGAAACCCAACTCACCCAACAGAATCTTTATCCACATACTTTCAGCTACTCCGTGAGCCATTACACGATATTCAGCTTCAGTGCTGGATCTAGCCACCACATTTTGCTTTCTACTTCTCCAGGTAACAAGGTTCCCTCCTATAAAGGTGCAGTAGCCACTAGTAGACTTTTTGTCATTTTGAAATCCAACCCAATCTGCATCTGTATAAACTTCAACTTTCAAATGCCCGTGTCTTTGAAATAACAAGCCAGCACCAGGAAACCCTTTTAGATATCGAAGGATTCTTTCTGCTGCTTCAAGATGAGTGGACCTAGGTGCATGCATGAACTGACTGAGGACACCAACAACATAAGCAATATTCGGGCAGGTCATAGAAAGATATAACAATCTCCCTACAAGCCTCTGAAACTGTTTCACATTCTTGAGAGGTTCACCTTGGTTGTCACCTAATTTATGGTTGGGATCAATGGGAGAGTCAACTGGCTTCACTCCCATCTTTCCACTGTCCTGAAGTAAATCTAGGACATATTTCCTTTGGGAAATGAAGATACCCCTTTTTGAGCGGGCAACTTCAATTCCAAGGAAGTATCTGGGAGGCCCTAGATCCTTCACTTCAAACTGAGTGGCAAGGAAACTCTTCAATCTCTGGATTTCATCCTTCCAGTCACCAGTAACAATTATATCATCAACATATACTATTAAAGCAGCCATTTTACCTTCTCCTCTTTTCACAAACAGTGTGTGATCTGATTGACATTGCTTGTATCCTTTCTGTTGAACCGCAACATGGAATCTGTTGAACCAAGCTCTTGGTGATTGTTTCTGCCCGTATAAAGACTTCTTCAACTTGCACACCTTCTATTCATTGCCTTGAGCCAGGAAACCAGGGGGTTGAATCATGTAAACTTCCTCTTCAAGATCACCATTCAAGAATGCATTCTTGATATCAAGCTAATGTAGATCCCAATCCAGATTAGCAGCAAGAGAGAATAGAACTCTAATGGAGTTCATCTTGGCAATCGGGGCAAAAGTTTCTGCATAATCAACTCCGTACACTTGAGTTTGACAGTGAACACCCTTTGCCACTAAGCGATTTTTATACCTCTCCACTGTTCCATCAGCCCTATGTTTGACAGTGAACACCCATTTACATCCAACTGGATCCTTTCCCTTAGGAAGATCTACAAGTTCCCATGTGCCATTTTTATGAAGGGCATTAATTTCTTCCTTCATGGCATCTGTCCATTCAGGTATTGAAAGAGCTTCTGCCACATTCTTGGGGATAGGGACACTGTCAATCGAGGTAAGGAAAGCACGAAAAGTGGGTGAAATGTTCTCATAGGAAACAAAGTTGGAAATGGGGTGTTTAGTGGTGCACAATCTAACACCTTTCCTGTGAGCAATAGGGAGGTCAAGGTCATTAGCAACAGAGGTATCAATTGCAATAGAATCAGGAACATCATTGGGAGCCAAGTTACCTGAGTGAGTATGATCCTCCCCCGAGGAGTTTGATGGCACTAGAGGCACAGTTTCAGGATTCTCCATAGCTCTTGAATTTTGTTGACCTTTGCGATGACGGAAGAAGACACAAAAAGGCGGAGGATCAGAAAGAGGAGGTAGCTGAACCAGTTTCTCCTCATGCCTACACTCCCTCTGAGGAGAAACAGGAAAGAAAGGCTCATCCTCAAAGAAAGAGACATCCATGGAGACATAGAATTTCCGAGAAACTAGATCAAAACAACGGTATCCCTTTTGAGTGAAGGAGTAACCAAGGAATATGCAACGAATAGCACGAGAATCCAATTTCCCACGAGTGGGAGACAGATTTTGGACAAAGCACCGACAACCAAATACACGAGGAGGATTGGGAAGAAGGGGGGCCTTAGGGAAGAGAAGCTGATGTGGGGCCTTGCACTCTAACCAACGAGAGGGCATACGGTTAATGAGGTAGGTAGAACAAAGGACAACCTCAAGCCAAAAACGTTTGGGGACATTCATATGGAGCAGTAAACCTTGAGCCACTTCAAGGAGATGGCGGTTATTTCGTTCAGCAACACCATTTTGTTGTGGTGTTCGGGCACAAGAGCTACGGTGAAGTGAACCACGCGAAGCAAAGAATTCCGTGAGATCACTATGAAAATACTCTTTTGCATTATCTTACTGAAAAATTTGGATTTCAGTTTGAAATCGAGTGAAGTCCATCTGCTGAAAATCTTGGATAATTTTTGGTACTTCCTCCCTGGTTCACATGGGATATACCCAAGTATATCTAGAATAATCATCAATGAGGGTAAGAAAATACTTGTAACCACTCTCAGATGGTAAAGTAACAGGGCCTCATACATCAAAATGAACAATGTGAAAGGGAAATTCATATTTACTATTTTTTTGAAGAAAATGAGTTCTACAATGTTTACTCAACTGACACGTTTGACAAGAGAAATCTGAAACGGACACAAACTTGAACAGTTCTAGAAACACAACTTTTAAAGACTCAAAAGACAAATGACCAAGGTGACAATGCCATAAATAAACTTGACTCTTACAGGACTGACTCATAGACTCTGTAACATGAAGACCAGCCTTATTCTTCAGCATGTAAAGTCCATCAACCATACGTCCCCTACCAATCGTCCTTCCCGAGGCTAGATCCTGAATCACACAATGAGAAGGGAAAAAAGTCACTAAGCAGTTTAAGGAACTAGTGACACTACTAATAGAGAGCAAATTAATCGGAAATTTCGGAACATGTAGGACATCAGAGAGGGTAAGGCCAAGGGAAGAGAGATGGTTCCTTGACCAGCTATGGAAGTGTATGATTCATCAGCTAGTCTCACCTTGTCTCTTCCAGAAAGAAGGTGATAGGTTTGAAAATAAGAGGATGTACCAGTCATGTGTTTTGATGCTCTAGAATCAATGATCCATGGAGAGTCAAGGGTGTGAGAAGCAACATGGAAAGTTGTGGTAGAGTTACCTGACGTAGATGCAAATGAGGTTGAGGGAGGAGCATCCATCTGACGAATTGCTCTACCATAGAGCTCTAAATGGTCACGGAAGGAATTCCTAATATCCTCCCTTGGGTCAGATCCGGAGAGATGTGTCTGAGTCACAGTATGGATGGAGGGATGATTCTCCCGAGTAGCCATGTTGGCCGTGGTGTATTTCTTTGTACCTTGCTGTCTGGACCTTTTATTCACATCTGAACCTTGCTTCTTATTCAGATCTTGAGCCCATTTTGGTTTCCCATGAAGATCCCAGCATGTATCTCTGGTATGTCGGGGTTTCTGGCAATGAGTGCACCACAATTTGTCTTTATCCTCTATTTTTTTCTGGAGATCTCCTTTCCTGGAAGAGATTCCCACACTAGTAGAGACACCCCCTTTTGCTGCCAACACAACTGCATCCCCACCTGGGTTGTTCATCAAATTCCTTCTGCTCTCTTCAGATTGTACAAGAGCATAAACTTCCTGAACTGATGGAAGATCCTTAGAACTGAGAATCTGGACTCTGATAGATTCGTACATAGGATTCAAACCATGTAAGAAGGCAAACACTCTTTGCTAGGAGACAAGTTTCTTGTACAATTTTGCATCCTCGTCACACTTCCAATCCACATTCTGGTAATGGTCCAACTCCTCCAGACAGAAGTCAAGTCTGAGTAATATACCGATAAACACCTCTCCCTCTGTTTACAAGTAGACGATTCAGCCTGTAGTTGATAGATCTTGGCATAGTGTCGCAGTTCTGAATATGTAGATTTTTCTTGTTCATAGTTCTCATATGCTGTTTCAGCCCACATGAAATTCTTCCTTATTTGAGGTTGCATGGAGACTAAGAGCCAAGATATAACCATGCTGTTCTCCTGATTCCATCTATCATATTCCGCACTCCCAGAGTGTGGTTCTTTAATTCTCCCATTAATATAGCCTATCTTCCCCCTTGCAGTAATGTATAGCTTGATCCCTCTTGACCACTCTAGGTAATTTAAACCATCAAGAGGAACAACCATGGGAAAGGATAGGTCACCACCCCCACTCATTCCATTCAGCATTGAGGAAACTCCAAATGTGGCAGAATCTTCACCACTCATGATTTCAGGTTTAAAATACAACACCCAAAGAAGGAGCCTTGCCTCAAAGAGATGTTACAGAAGGCACCAGGCACTTCCTGACCTTCAGTCCACAAAAAAGGACTGCTATTGCAGCACACAAACAGGTCCTTATGACCTACGGTTTCACAGGGATCCAAAAACAAACACTGTTGTTACAATACATAAATAGGTCTTTATGACCTACGGTTTTACAGGGATCATACGACCCCACAACAGAATGGAAGGAGCAAGGAGAAGTTCACCACACATCTAATCGGCAGACCTGGTACATGGCCAACTTCAGGGCAGCCGAACAGTCAATGAGAACAGTAGTCGAACAGTCAATGAAAAAAAGGGGTACGATAGTCCATCAACAGGGCGGATGAGCAGTCAATGAGAACGGTAGATGAACAGCAGGTAATACCTTCGTGAACATCAGATGATAGCCTCTGAAATTTTCAGTCGAACATCAGATGGAAATCTCTCCATAAACCAGAACTTTCTCTACACTGGAAGATGAAAAGTCAGGCAGACTTCTTCGAACATCAGATGGAAATTTCTCCATAAACCAGAACTTTCTCTATGCTGGAAGATGAAAGGTCAGGCAGACTTCTACTTGCTGGAAGCCGAACAGCAGATGGACACAACTGGGAGATGAAGGGATTGATTGCTCGACATCACCCTTCAGGCCTGGACGACCTGCTCTGATACCATGTTGAACAAGAGAAGAGAGAGAGGAGAGGCGAGAGGACTGAAAGCCCCAAAAAGATTACTGCAGGTGTGCAGTATGTTATTATTTATACTAGGATGGCTGTACAACTTAAAGAAGGAAGAAATTACAAAAGTACCATTGTGGTACTAAACATATGTACAACAACATCTATCAACAGAAGTTGAATGGTAAACCATCGAACAGGGAATGGGGCTATCGAGGAGGACAACAGAAGAGTCAAAGTCAAGCTAACTTCACCACGAATCAGTCGAGCCAAGAGAAGCCTCCAGACAAGACCGAGTTCAATAAGGAGGAGATCGAAAAGTTAAGGGGGCTTCTGGGATCGTTGGAGAAACCTAGTGGTGCAGGCTCTCTTGCAATCTCAGGTAAGTTTTCTATTCCTCACAGACTAAATGTCTCAAATGAACCTATTAGGGATTTATGGGTTATTGACTCAGGAGCCACAGATCACATGACTCACTCCTCACTACTTTTTAGCACTTATACCCCCTGCCCAAGCAATCGAAAAATAGCCATTGCAGACGGTTCCCTTACTACCGTAGCTGGCATTGGGGATATTCATATTAATCCATCACTTACACTAAAAAATGTCCTTCATGTTCCCAAATTGTTCACTAACCTGCTATCTATCCAAAAACTCACCCATGACATGAACTGTAATGTGCTTTTCTATCCTTCTTACTGTATATTTCAGGACCAGGATTCGGGGAAGAGGATTGGACTTGCTAAGGAGAAGAATGGACTCTACTATCTTGAAGAATCTTGCAAATCAAATATTGTCCAGGATAAGCTATCTCTATCATTCCTTTCATCATCCAACAAAGACACCATTTGGCTTCATCACTTTAGACTAGGACATCCATCTTTTGGAATTCTGAAAACTATGTTTCCCTCCTTGTTTAAAGGATTGAGTGTTGAATATTTTCATTGTGATGTGTGTGAATTTGCAAAACACAAGCGTGTGCCCTTTCCAATCAGTAACAAGATAAGTTCAGTTCCATTCTTTTTTATCCATAGTGATATATGGGGTCCCTCCATAGTTCCAAATGTGTCTAGCTCACGATGGTTCGTCTCTTTTATTGATGATTGCACTAGGGTCTCTTGGATGTTTCTTCTTAAATCTAAATTAGATGTAAGTAGTGTACTCCCAAATTTCCATAACATGATTCAAAATCAGTTTGGGGTCAGAATCAAAAGATTTAGATTGGATAATGCACGGGGTAATTTCGACCAAACTTTATCCCCATATTTTCAAAAAGAAGGGATTATCCATGAATCCTCCTGCATTAATACTCCACAACAAAACGGAGTAGCAGAAAGGAAGAATGGTCATCTACTAGCTACAACCCGAGCCTTACTTTTCCACCAGCATGTTCCAAAAGCCTATTGGGGGGAAGTTGTGCTTACTGCCGCATACATTATAAATCGATTACCTTCAAGGGTGTTGGGATTTAAAACACCAATGGAAACACTTTCTCAATTTTATCCCGATCTACGTACAACAAATAATCTCACCCCAAGAATCTTTGGATGCACTGCTTTTGTCCATGTCCATAGCCATAATAGAGGGAAGTTAGATCCAAGAGCTGTCAAGTGTATTTTTGTGGGTTATTCGTCCACCCAAAAGGGTTATAAGTGTTACCACCCACCTACCAAAAAATTTTGTCTCTATTGATGTCACTTTTGAAGAAAAAACACCATATTTCACTCAACCTTATCTTTAGGGGGAGTCCTTGTCATTCATTGAAGATAAGGACATAGATTTGTTCCCACTTGGTCTACCTACAGTTTCTCAACACCCAAACTCAACATCTATACTAGTTCAATCCGTATCTGCACCTATCGAACCACCTCAAACCAAACCAACTTCTTCACCCATTCATACTAGACCCATGATAGAGAATGGTGAACTTTGTGACTCTATGAGATTGCAGGTATATTCAAGAAGAAGAGACCAGGATCCTAATCTTGTGCAGGTTCAAGATTCAACTCCTAATCCTACGAATGAGGTAAATACAGTTCCAGAAATTTCTTCTGAATTAGCATCTAACCAAGATCTTCCTATTGCCTTAGAAAAGGCACAAGAGAATGCACTAAACATCCCTTATATCCCTTAGCAAAATTTGTGTCCTTTAAAAAATTCTCACCATTACATAGGGAGAAGCAAATGAAGATCCAGTCGTGAATAGGGAAATGTACCAAAGATTAGTAGGAAAACTTATATATCTTGCCCACACAAGGCCAGACATAGCATATGCCGTGAGCGTGGTTAGCCAGTTTATGCACAACCCAAAAGAGGTTCACCTACAGGCAGTCTATAGGATACTACATTATCTAAAGGCTAATCCTGGCAAAGGAATCTTGTTTAAAAGAAATACTGGATTAGCCCTAGAGGCATACACTGATGCAGATTATGCAAGCTCTCCCGTGGATAGGCGGTCCACTACAGGTTACTGTACGTTCCTTGGAGGAAATCTTGTGACATGAAGGAGTAAGAAGCAGAATGTGGTAGCTAGATCAAGTGTGGAGGCAGAATTCAGGGCAATGGCTCAAGGAGTATGTGAATTACTATGGCTCAAGATAATTTTGGAAGACCTAAAGATCAGATGGGAAGGTCCTATGAGATTATTTTGCGACAACAAGTCAGCTATTAACATTGCTCACAATCCCGTCCAACATGACAAGACAAAGCACATTGAGATAGATAGGCATTTCATAAAGGAAAAGCTGGATAACGGATTGCACTCCATACGTCTCAACGAATGGTCAACTGGCAGATGTGATGACAAAAGGGCTTTGAAGTGTAGCATTCCAAGGACTTATCTCCAAGGTGGGAATGAAAGATACATATTCACCAGCTTGAGGGGGAGTGTTGGAAAGTAGAAGATTGACTCTCTGATTGATTCTCCATAATTTTAGGTCCATCAGTTTAGGAAACATGCATAAGTTAGTTTCCTAGAATCGTGGGATATCCTAGAATCATGGGATATTAATTGGAGAATCCCACTGATATAGAAATTAGTTTTCTAGGAAAAGTTAGCTTCCTATTTTATCGCCCTGTAAGTTAGCTCTGTAATTCTATATAAAGCTGTGTATATGCTCCTTCCATGACAATACAATCAATTCATTTTTTTCTCTCAAATTCCGTCACCAAATTCTTCCAATGAATGTCCAGTAACTTGTACTTGACTGATGATTTGAGAGTGAGCCAGCTCAATCTGCATTTGTATAACTCAATATAATTATGATCGTTAAATCTGGTTAAAAACCTTGCTTAGATGCCATGAACAAGGTCCTTTTATACCAGCAGAAAAAGAAGCAGCAGCAAGAGAAGGAATGAAGAAATAGCGGACACACAAGCTAAGAAATGTATCTACCAATTGGGGAGAATTCACTCTCCCAATGGGCCAGATTTCTTTATATACACACATCTCTTTAAACATTGAAAGATTACAAGAATGCTTGCTTAAATAACAAAACAAAATTGCCTATACCCTTTGGTAATAAAACTAGGGAAAACCTATGATGCTAAAAATGTGTGATACTGGAAGAGCTTTGACCAATCAAAACCCTCCTGTGAATTTTGATGAAAACCACCTGATTGGTTACCACTTTTCTGTCACTGGTTAATTTGTTGCAAGTTTTTCCAGTGTCATGTTTGGTATCATAGTCAAACCCATAAAACTCAGTTGACTACTGTACCCTTATCTAAACAACTAAAAACATGACAACAATAACTAGAAACAGATTCCTATGTCCAATACAGACCAACATGTATATTATTGGAATTTTTGGTTGGTTAACCTTTTCTATTTACGAATTAGCTGGGTTTTGAACTTTGCAATTTATCCTCATGATTGTTGTTCAATTAAAGATATCTCCTTGTCAAGTTCTGTTTTTGTTTATATGCAGGTTATGGCATAAAAAATGATAACTGGTTCATTTCCTTCTTCTTGTTCCTCCAGATATTCAATGCAAGACAGCTTGCGTTGAAGCTGATAGCAAATGTCACTTACGGTTACACAGCTGCTGGCTTTAGTGGCCGTATGCCTTGTGCAGAACTTGCTGATAGTATTGTGCAATGTGGCCGAAGAACATTGGAAACTGCTATTTCATTTGTAAATTCACATGACAAGTGGAATGCTAGAGTTATTTATGGCGATACTGATAGGTAAAAACCAACTCTTATTCACTAGTGGATAAGCTTTCAGGATGCATAGACTGTAACATAGTTTGTGATCTACAATGTGTTCAATTAACTACATTATTCTAAATATGATCAGCATGGGAAGGATTGGGACCCAACTTTTGATGGGTTGTGCCTACGAAACCTTTCTATGGAAATCCTGTCTTATCAGATGATGGCAACTTTTGATCAGTTATACTCTTTTAGAAAGCTGGTGTGGAACATAGGCAGGCTTGGATTCAGCATTAGTTAAGTTTTACAGGGACATGGGCTGATGCAGTTGAAACTCCTCGTTTTGAGTACACAAAATTGCTCTTCCTAAGAGAGGGTGTGCCTTGGTGCAATGGTTGGGTTGCTCCATTGCGACCTCGGTAACCAGGGTCCAAATCTTGTAAACAGCCTCTCTGTATGTGCAGGGAAAGGCTGCGTACATCTATCTCTCCCCAGACCCCATATTGGTGGGAGCTTCGTGCACTGGGCTGCCCTTTTTAAAATTTCTCTCGTAAGAGTTGCCAACAATCTGATTCAGTCACTGCAAAGGCCTATATATCTAGTGGTCAGGATCAGGTTGTTGGGTCTTCTGTCTTTGAGAAAATTCTTTGCATGAGATTCATTTAATGATCAGTCCACCATCTAATGTGTGTATTGTGGTTATGGCCTGTGAACAATAAATTATCCCTTTTTTATCAGTAAACATGTATTTTATTTAAATTTCATATTGTAAACAGTTTATACAACTTGGTGATGGGACTGATGATCCTTTTAATCACTCTTTTCTATCCCTCATTACAGTGCAGCCCAAAATAATTGCTGTCTCAATGCCCCCTGTTTTGCTAAACAATCAGCTAGCCCATTTGCACTCCTTCGGACCCATTTAAATTCAACCTCAACCTCCTTTGCAATCTTCTCCACTTCCTTAATCACATGCATGAACGTCCATGGGGTATGGCTGCTGTTTTCTACCTAGGAAATTACTACTTTTGAGTCCCCTTTCACCTCAACATGCCTGTATCCTAACTGATTGGCTAGCTTTAAACCTTGTAGTAATGCCAAAAGTTCAGCCTTCAATGAGTTTTTGGTGCCAACCGGTCCTGAGAACATACCCAATATCCTCCTTTCAGAATTTCTGAATACTCCTACTCTTGAAAGGACCGGATTTCCAAAGGAGCTCCATCAAAATTCAGTTTCACTTTAGTGCCTTCTGGTGGTTTCCACTCCAGCCTTACTTTATCTCTTACTCTCGATGATTGTGCTACTTCAGACCAGGTTCTGAGAATGTCTGTGACTGAGAAGAAAGCTAACCAAGGATTTTACCCAATGAGCTACTTTCACCTTGATGCTATCAATCACTTCCTTTACTGTTCTGCTTTTTTGCAAGAAAATCCTACTATTCCTCTCTTCCCATACTACCCAACAAATTGCTACTTTTGTTGCTTCCCACATTACTATCCCTCTTTTCTTTCGCTGTCTCAAGAAGTCACAATTGAAGAGTCCCACCACATCTTGAGGGGGAGCCCACTTGCAGCCAAAGAGAGTACAGAATAATTCCCAAATTTGAAGCACAAAACAACAGGATATCATTAAATGAGATAGGGTATTACCATTTTCCTTACACAAAGAGCACACATGAGGAGAAAGGCTGTATGGTCTTTTTTGTAGCATATCACAAGTGTTTACCCTACCAAGGAATATTTACCATCCCTCTTTTCTTTCGTTGTCTCAAGAAGTCACAATTGAAGAGTCCCGCCACATCTTGAGGGGGAGCCCACTTGCAACCAAAGAGAGTACAGAATAATTCCCAAATTTGAAGCACAAAACAACAGGATATCATTAAATGAGATAGGGTATTACCATTTTCCTTACACAAAGAGCACACATGAGGAGAAAGGAAAATGTATGGCCTTTTTTGTAGCATATCACAAGTGTTTACCCTACCAAGGAATATTTCCCAACAGAAGGCTTGAATCTTCGGGGGAATAGGCTTGCACCAAATTTCTTTCACAGGGAAATCCCCACCTGGGGGGTTAGGGGAAACAAGTACTCTAAAGAAAGAAGAGCAAGAAAAGTGACCGTTTGGAGAGCCTACCCAAATTCTAAAATCTTCCAGCGAATGGTCTAAGTGGATTTGCCCTAGAAGGTCCAGCAATAGGATTAAAGACTCTCTCATTTTCCCTTAGTCCCCTTCTGAAGCCCAAGTTCCAATTCACACCATTTGGACACAATGTTCCAAACATGAATATAGCTTCCCCCTTGAGGTTTGATAGTGCCAAGAGATCAGGAAATTGGTCTTTCAGTGGGGTTTCCACTACCCATAGGTCTTCCCAAAACAGGATTTTATTACCTTGTCCCACATCGAATTGGATGGAATTGAGGAAAGTAGGGTAGGTTTCATGAATTGCTTTCCAAGGAGAAGCCGAAGAATTGTGAGGGGAAATTTTTGCATCCCAGCCATTTCCATCCACCCCATGAATGCTCTCAATCACTTTGTGCCATAGTTTGTCACTCTCAAAGGGAAACCTCCAAACCCACTTACCTAGTAGAGTTGTGTTCTTTATCAGGATGTTCCCAATTCCTAAACCCCCTTGTTCCTTAGGTTTGCTAACCTGCTCCCTCTTGATCAAATGGTCCTTCCTTTCCTCTCCTGGATTCAGTAGTCGATCAAGACTACAGTCAGTCTTGAATCCAAAAAGGTTTCGGATGGAGAAAAGAAGAAGAAGAAGAAAAGGAGAAAAGGAGGAGAAGCAGAAGTACACAAGGGTTTAGAAAGGAGAGGGACAGATAGATTGAATCTGCCGCCCCACTCTTAATATTTATATGTTATGTTCACTAATTGTAGAAAAAGGCAGAAATGCCCTTAATGCTTACATGGCAAATAAAACAATAATAAGCTGAAATAACAAGCTGTCTGAAATAACTACCAACTAACAAAGATTACATGTGCTGTCATACGAACACAGTGGGGACCACAGCCGTGGGGCCCACATCATTGTTCTCTACACTCCCCCTCAAGTTGGGAATAGATATTTGTCATTCCCAACTTGCACAGGTTTGCCTCTATCTTCTTCCTTGGAACAGCCTTGGTGAGAATATCTGCGAGCTGCATGTTGAAGGTGATATACGGGAGACACACTTCTTGAAATGAGACCCTTTTCTCTGACAAAATGTTGATCAACTTCGATGTGTTTAGTTCTGTCATGCTGCACCAGATTGTGAGCTATATTAATAGCCACCTGATTATCACAATACAGCATCAAGGGCTTCTCATAATCAATACCCAACTCTTCAAGTAGTGACTTCAGCCACTACATTAGCCATCGATTTGTATTCAGCTTCAGCACTAGAGTGAGAAACAACACTTTGTTTCTTACTCCTCCAAGAGACAAGGTTACCTCCTACAAAGGCACAATATCCAGAGGTAGACCTCCTGTCATCAGCACTCCCAGCCCAATCAACATCTGTATAGACTTCTACCTTCATGTGATCATTATTCTTGAACAATATACCTCTACCTGGACATCTCTTCAAGTATGCTAATATTCTCTCAACTGCAAGGAGATGAGTAGTTCTAGGGGAATGCATGTACTGGCTGACAACACCGACTGCATAACTGATGTTTGGTCGTGTGAGACAAAGATATAGAGTTTTCCAACCGACTGTTGGAACATAGCTTTGTCTTCAAGAGGCTCTCCACCCTCTGCACTGATCTTGTGATTCTGTTCAATGGGTGTATCTGTAGGCTTGACACCTAACTTTCCGGTTTCTGCTAACAGATCTAGAACATACTTCCTTTGAGAAATAAAGATCCTATGTTTAGATCTAGCAACCTCAATACTCAAAAAGTATCGTAGTGCACCAAGATCTTTCACCTCAAACTCTTGACGAAGGAGTCGTTTGAGGGACTCAATCTCACTATTATCATTCCCTGTCACTACAATATCATCCACATATACAGCAAGCAAGGTTAAAGAAGAGTTCACTCTTTTAACGAACAATGTATGGTCTGACTGGGCCTGTACATAGCCGAATTTTCCAAGGGCCAGTTTGAATCTATGAAACCAAGCTCTGGGGGACTGCTTTAGTCCATACAATGCTTTATTCAGTCGGCAAACCTTCTTACCTGTCTCTGCATCATAAAATCCAGGGGGTAATTGCATATAGACTTCTTCCTGTAAGTCTCCATTCAGAAAGGCATTTTTAACATCCATCTGGAACAAAGGCCAAGAATAACTCGCTGCAAGGGCTAACAGAACTCGAATAGTGGTCATCTTTGCTATTGTGGAAAAAGTCTCCAAGTAGTCTATACCATAAGTCCGAGTAAATCCTTTTGCAACCAACCGGGCTTTATACCTTTCAATGGAACCATCAGCATTATGTTTCACAGTAAATACCCATCTACATCCAATCGGTTTCTTTCCTTTGGGTTGGTCAACTAGCTCCCAAATATTATTTCTCAAAAGGGCATCCATTTCAACCTTCATTGCATCTTTCCACACAGGAACTGAAAAGGCTTCTTGCACTGTTATGGGGATAGGAATATCAGCAATGGAAGTGAGAAAGGACCTGTAAGAGGGAGACAAGCGATCATAGGACAGAAACTGGGAAATGCAGTGAGCTGTGGATGTGGTGCAACGCCGTTTCCCTTTACGGACTGCAATGGGGAGGTCAAGGTCATCCGAAGAAAGGGAAGTAGCAACAGTGGAAGGTATCTCAGTGAGACTTGGATCTGATAAGGGGATTGTAATACTTGGACCTGGATCTACAGAAGGAACTGGGGCTGGCCTGGACTGCTGATGATCGAAATCAACCTGCCTCCACTGCCTATGATAGACTTTCAACTCCTGACACCTCTGACAACCCTCCCCATTACAGCCCTCATCACTCAATGGAATGGGTAAAGGAACCTCAGATGAGTTAACCCCACTCTCACTGCTCTCCCCCTGAGGAAAAAGGCCCAAATTCTCAATACTCTCCCCCTGAGGAGAAACCCTAGGGTAATAGGGTACCTCCTCAAAGAAAGTGACATCCATCGAGACAAATCTTCTCCCGGAAATAGGTTCATAGCAGCAATAACCCTTTTGAGTTTGTGCATAACCGAGAAAAATGCATTTGGAGGCCTTAGGGTCAAATTTGGAATGATGAGGGCCAAGAATCTAAACAAAGCAGGTGCAACCAAAGGTTTTAAGGGGAACAGTAAATAATTCCTCATCTGGGTATAGAAGGGTAAACGGAGGCTTCATGTCAAGAACCCGTGAGGGAACCCGATTAATGAGATACACTGTTGTGAGAATAGCATCGCCCCAGAAACGGATAGGCACATTGGAGGTAAACATAATGCTTCTAGCCACCTCCAAAATGTGCCTATTCTTCCTCTCGGCAACCCCATTCTGTTGTGGTGTATAAGGACAAGTGCTCTGGTGAATAACTCCATGATCGAGTAGATAAGAGGCCAGTGGCTTGGCAAAGTATTCTTTCGCATTATCAAATCTGAGGATTTTGATTTTGACCCCAAACTGGGTTAAAATCATCTGATGAAAGGTTTGGGTCAGAGCGGGAACCTCATCTCGAGAACGCATAAGGTAAACCCAAGAAAAACGGGTATAGTCATCAACAAACAACAGGAAATATCTGTACCCTCCCATAGAAGGGATGTGATACGGGCCCCAAACATCGGTGTGCACAACATCAAAAGAATTACTACTTCTTTTATTACTCATGGAATAAGATGTTCTACAATGCTTTGCAAGCTCACAACTCTCACATCTCAATAGACTCAAACAAATTAGGAAACAGACTCTTCAAAGACCGAAATGATAAATGACCTAACCGATTATGCCAAAGCATAACCGGATTCACAGATTGAGAAACAAAAGACTTCTTATCCACATGCTCTTTCCAATGAGAACTCTCTCCAAGCAGATAGATCCCATTCGTCTCACGGCCAGTCCCAATCACCTTCCTCGTCTCCAAATCCTGAAAAACACATCGGTCAAGGAAAAAGGTTACTGAACAGTTCTGGTGTTTTGTAATACTACTGACTGAAAGTAAATTAGTATCAAGTTTAGGAACATGCAAGACTGAGGATAAGGAGATAGTATCAGACAACTTGATGTCTCCCTTGCCAGAAATGGGAACAAGGGAACCATCAGCAATGGATACTTTATCTCTACCAGAAGATAAGTGATAGGTAGTGAACAGTGATGGCAAGTTAGTCATATGGTCAGATGCACCTGAGTCTATTACCCAACAATGTTCAGTGTTACCTGGAGCTGAAGCATGGTAAGCTGAGGCCCGAGTACCTGAATGAGCAAAGGCTGATGTGGCAGGGGCTGATGATGACTGAGATGACTGAGCTGAATTCCCAACCTCCTTTTCCAACTGTATTAGGTTAGCTCGAACAACAGCTAAGGTGTCTAGGGGCGTGCCTTTTGTGCCCGATGAGGATGCAGAAAGGGTATTAACAGCCATATGAGCATTACCCCTTTTGTTCCTTAGTTTTGTTGGGACTAAATGAGGGTGCAGCTTCCAACATGTATCTTTAGTATGCTTGGGTTTCTTGCAATGTTCACACACTAGATCCTGCTTATCTTCCTTCTTCATGTCCCTTTCTGTATCACCCCCAGACTTAGGTTTAACTGCTGCTAGGGCTGGGGGGAAGGGCTGATGCTGCATCATAACTTTTCTCCTAGTCTCTTCACTATGCACCAAAGAGTAGGCTTGAGATAAGGTCACACTATCTCTTGTCAGTATCTGTTGTCTCACAATGTCATAATCAGAATTCAGACCAGCCAGGAATTCAAACACCCTATTGGTCTCAACTTGCTTTCTATGGGTTCGTGCATATTTCGGACTTTCCCACTCAAGAGTCTCCAGATGGTCAATTTCATGCCACAGAGATTTCAAAGTAGAGAAATAGACAGAGACTGGTTTCTTTCATTGTTTGAGGTTATTTACCTCACTTCAATTCATAGGCTCTAGCAACACTAAGGGGTTGGGAGTAGGTCTCTTTCATGACATCCCAGATCTCTTGGCTGTTTTTGCCCACAAATAATTTCGGCTGATATGTGGCTGCATAGAGTTGCACAGTCATGTCATAACCAAGTAGTTCTCCTGAACCCACTTGGTATACATTGGGTCTTCCTTGGAAGGTTCTTTCACATCTCCCAATAGGTAGCTAAGTTTTCCTCTTCCCCCAATAGCCACCATGGCCGATTGGGCCCATTCTAAGTAATTGGATTCGTCAAATCTCACAGTTGTAATCTGAAACGCAGTCTCAGACATATTACCAGAACTGTTGTTCCCAAAAACACCTTCCCCCTGATTCTTTAACTCCATTCTTGGTTAAGAATCAGTAATTAAGAACTATTATAGCTACTGCAATAGAAAACAACACTTAAATAACTGATCACGGTCAGAATTCTGTATGAGTTCAGTTCGGATCTGATCTGAAATCAATCGGCAGTTCAGAATGTAAGCAGTCCAATAAAGGTTCTCACCCCAAAACAGGCTTTGAATTCAAAACAGGTCTAGAAACCACTTAGAAAACAATCTGTAATGCTGAAGCAGATTTAGGGTTTGATCGTAGGGTTAAGGAAACCTTTGTGAGAGCATAAACAGTGCTCAGCTGCACCTTCCAAATAGGTTCACAGTCAAATCTGGTCGTAAGGTTAATGACAAACCCTAAAAAAAATCAGAAAAACCTGATCGCCTCTGAGAAAATAAAGGAGAGTTCAGCCGCTCCTCCTAGATAGGTCCAACCTATCTTTGACTGACGACGACCTCAAGGAAAAATAAAAACTTACCTAGAAAACTCTGATCGCCACCTTCAATCTCGGCCTGAACCCTAAAATTGATCCTTTTAACCTTCTCTGATTCTTCCTGATTACCAAAACACTCTCCAAGCCTCTACAAGCCTTCGGACAGCTGCTAAACCCTTCTGGTAACCTCCAAGAATCAGCCAACGAACAGTTCTTTGTAAGCTTCCAGCCCTAGGCAGTTCTCATGTGGTCGGCTGGACTAGACACACATGAGAAACCCTAGATAGGCTCTGATACCAAGTAGTCGATCAAGACTACAGTCAGTCTTGAATCCAAAAAGGTTTCGGATGGAGAAAAGAAGAAAAGAAGGAGAAAAGGAGGAGAAGCAGAAGTACACAAGGGTTTAGAAAGGAGAGGGACGAATAGATTGAATCTGCTGGCCCACTCTTAATATTTATATGTTATGTTCACTAATTGTAGAAAAAGGCAGAATTGCCCTTAATGCTTACATGGCAAATAAAACAATAATAAGCTGAAGTAAAAGCTGTCTGAAATAACTACCAACTAACACTGATATAACTAACAAAGATTACATGTGCTGTCATACGAACACAGTGGGGACCACAGCCGTGGGCCCCACATCAGTGTTCTCTACAGATCCCTAAGGAAATCTCTCATGTACTTCTCTAAGCACCTTGCTACCCTAGAAGGGATTCTAAAGGTTGAAAGGAAATAGGTGGGGAGGTTTGCCAGTGTGGCTCTAACCAAGGTTATTCTTCCACCCAACGAAATATAATTCCTCTTCCGCAGGGCTAACTTCCTATCGGACCTTTCTAAAACTGGTTTCCAAAACTCAACTTACCTAGGGTTTCCTCCTAAAGGTAGACCTAGGTAACTGATAGGCCAGCTTCTGATCTCACACCCCAAGATCTCAGCAAATCTTATTAGTTCTCCTTCCTCCAAATTAACCCCTACAATTCCACTTATAGTCCAATTTATCCTCAGCCCTGTTGCTCCCACAAAACTATTCAGCATCACCTTCAGATTTTCCACCACTTCCTCATTGTTTCCTTCACAGAAAAAAGATGGTGTCGTTTGCATTCCTATCATTATCCCTTCCCCTTTGTTTTCTTTTCCTACTTTACCGCAGGTTTAGAATTTTTCATATTTAAATAATTCTATTATGTGCAGCATGTTTGTTCTCCTCAAAGGACGAAGTGTGAAAGAATCTTTCAGAATTGGGCAGGAGATTGCATCTACCATTACTGCTATGAATCCCCATCCAGTCACCTTGAAAATGGAGAAAGTATATCACCCCTGTTTCCTCCTTACTAAGAAGCGCTACGTTGGTTACAGCTATGAAAGTCCAGACCAAACAGAGCCTACATTTGATGCTAAAGGTATCGAAACAGTACGGAGAGATACATGTGGGGCAGTTGCAAAGACATTGGAACAATCATTAAGGCTTTTTTTTCAACACCAGGACATTTTGAAGGTCAGAATGATTGCATTTTACTTGTTTCATATAACATATACTTTCAAAGGTAAAAGATTAGGCTGTACTTGAGAAGCTTTTTGATTTTTGTGTTTGATTTTGAACATAGTTTTTGAGTCTCCAAGGCGAGGCTAGGCGACAATGGAGTGCCCTGGCACCTAGCTCTCGCCTAGGCGATGGAATTTAAAAATAAGAAGCCGATGGATTTCTACCCCTTCCGAACTAGTTTTTTTGGTTTTATGTATTCTGCACTTACTTTTGTGCTTGTGTTTCTTGATGAGAACACTTACTAAAATAAAAGAAGAAAATGAAGAAGAAAAGTAAGGGGTGGAGCCCCTGTTCTAGACCCAGAAAAGCTGGTGAAAAAATATTAAAATAAAAAAAGAAATATGAAGAAGAAAAGAAGGGGTGGAGCCCCTGTTTTAGACACCAATGATGAGAACAAAAAAACAGCTGAAAAATGCAAGAAGTTAAGAACAAAAGAAGGGGACGGAGCCCCTGTTCTAGACCCAGAAAATCTGGTGAAAAAATACTAAAATAAAAGAAGAATATGAAGAATAAAATAAGGGGTGGAGCCCCTGTTTGCCCCCTGTTTCAGACATTAATAATGAGGGGAAAAAAAGTTGAAAACATGCGAGAAATTTAAGAACAAAAGTAGGGGGTGGAGCCCCTGTTTTAGTCCAATAATATGATTCAACAAGGAAAGAAGGATGGGGTGGAGCCCCTGTTTTAGTCCAACAAAAAGGAAGATGAGAAAAATGGGGCGTAACCACTGTTTTAAACCAGTGGAAAAAGAGAACAAAACGAAGGAGGAAACTAATTAACTCACCTTGACTTAGAGGACTGTGTTGGAATGATGGAGGGCTGTTGTTCTCTCCTCTTCCTCAGTTCGATTCTTTTGTCAAAGTGAAACCAAGATTATTTTGTTTTTACTTTCCTCACAACAAAAACATGATAACATGCAACAGGTCCTATTATAAAATCTAAAACCAACCAATAAAATATTATATATTTTATATTTATTTTATTTAATAAATATTATATATTATATATGTGTTTCAGTCCCCTAAGCATGCACTTAATATATTTTTTCTTGGCGTTTGGGCGAGGCGCTCTTTGAAAAGCGCCTAGTCGCCTAGGCACCCAGCTTGACAACTATGATTTTGGAAACTCAGAGATGAATCAGTGTAGATCTGATAATCACGAGGATATGGCACTAAACTGAAAGGAATGGTGAAACAGGATTCACGTAGCTGACCCCATATAGTTGGAACTAAGGATTAAAATTTCGTCATGTATCTGGGCATATCAGCCGATATGTATCGTATCAGTGACCCTCCAATACACCCCTATACTATGTGTTTCGGGGTCTGATTTACTTCACGGGGTAGACAGGCCTTAAACCGACCACCCTGAACTGTATAGATGTTTTGAACCTTGGTTGGGACAAGGCTTAGACAATGATGATGATAATGATAAGAGATGAACCATTGTTATACTTGAATCATACATCAGTTTGAATGGCTGGTTAGAGGAGGTTTGGTATCATACAAGCTGAGAATAATGCAGTTAGGTACTTCAGGAGCCAAAAGAATCATCACCAAATTCAGGTTTCCAAGGTGTTTTCTAGATTGGAAGAGGGTTTTTTTGGGTGGGTCCCAACAAAGTGGTGAAAAAAATCCAAGAGATCAACAAAAAGAAGTAAAGAAGACCTCACTCGAGCTTTTCAAGCTGTTATGTAATTCTGTTCTTCTGTATTGGTTGAGGGTTGGTGTGTTTCTTGGTGGTGTTTTAGATGGGTTTTTCTTGTCTTTTCTGATTTTTTAAGGGTTGGGGTAGTGTTGTGTGATGAATTTGGTCAAAGGGTCTAAATTGTAGCTTAGGGGCGATGCTTGGGGGTAATTTTTTGGGTGGAGTCTGCAAGTTTGTTTCTCTCTCTCAGGTGATTGTTTATCACCTATCTTGTTTATTTTAATAAAATTTTTCTTTTTATCTTTAAAAAAAATCATTAGGGAAATTAATTTCTATATGTACTTTTATTTTTTGATCAATAACTTCCATATGTACATTATCACTTTGCAATAAGTATCTCCTCTTTTTAGAGGACAAAATAAGTTCCTTGATGAATCTTCAAATTCCCAAATATTGGGGATATAACCAAACTTATTTTCTGATATCTTGAAAGTCCCAAATATTGACATTTGGATGGGGAGTAGTGCAAATCTAGGTTTCAATTTAATGAGGGGGCATTTTTAATCATATGATTGGTTTATAAATTTGTTATATTATTTATTTTTTTATAAAAAACATGTATATATATGATGAAAATAATTAAAAAATACTTGTATTTTTTGTTTTTCTTTATTTAAATTGGTATATTTTTTTTCTTTTAATAATTTATTAATTTTTAAAGAAAACAAGTCGGATCAAATCAGATCCAAAGATCCGAATATCTGATAGCATTTGAATTCAGATTGAGGCCTATCAGATCCAATCGGATCGGATCCGACATGAACATTGTCAAATCGGATTCAAATATACCCTGATTTGAATCCGATCCGATCCATTTGCATCCCTATATAATAGTGGGTTAGACATTTATAAGAAGAATTTAGGGGTTGATGCTGTTGCTGCTGCCTTTAATATTTCAGCATTCTTTAAGACTTTCAACACATGTGCATAATACATGCCTTTCTCTAGAATATGTGTGCCACTTAATGAGGAGTTCTTACCTAATAACTCTTTCACTTGGGTTATTAAAAGAGATAAGAGACAATTTGAGGGATCAGATAATAGAATCCAATCTGGGCATTTCTGACATGGATCTCCATTCAGATTCTATGACTTCCTCTTTATTATTCCATAATCCTTTTTATTCTACAATAATCTAAGATAGAACCATAGATTATATGCATCTATTGCATTCCAATGCAACTCCACAAAATGTTAACTAGTATTTGCATTTTTTTTGTCCCATTTATTCACAGGTTAAAGCATATTTGCAGCGGCAATGGACAAGAATTCTATGTGGGAAAGTGTCTCTTCAGGATTTTGTATTTGCAAAGGAGGTTCGCCTAGGTACTTACAGTGCTAGGGCTTCTTCACTTCCACCGGCAGCAATTGTTGCCACCAAAGCAATGAAAGCTGATCCCAGGGCTGAACCCCGCTATGCAGAAAGAATACCGTATGTTGTAATCCATGGTGAACCTGGAGCACGCCTTGTTGATATGGTTGTAGATCCAATGGATATTCTAGCAATTGATTCTCCATTCAGATTGAATGATTTATATTACATAAACAAACAGATAATCCCAGCACTGCAGCGAGTATTTGGACTTGTAGGGGCTGACTTGAACCGCTGGTTTTCAGAGATGCCCCGTCCTTACGGGTTAATTTTGGCTAAAAACCATTCATATGTACCAAATCCACAACGAGCCAGAATAGATTATTATTATCTTTCAAAACGCTGTATCCTATGTGGGGAGTTGGTCCAAGCTTCAAACAATTTGTGCGAGCCTTGTTCTAAGAAGGGCCCCACTGTTGCAACAGCAATAGTTGGTAGAACATCAAAATTGGAGAGGGAAATCCAACACCTTGCTGCTGTAAGTTTGTTATATATTCTCATAATCTACTTGGCATTTTATGTTTGTAGTGGTATAGATTCGTTTAGGAAATTATTCCAATGCAATGTGTTTTAAAACCTAGCTGGAGCACTGTGACTCTGAGTGACAATGTACAGTCTTGCATTTTTATCAAGTGATCATAAGAGACTTGCCTCACATCTAACAGATAAAATGTCAATAAGACGAGGATCTAGAGATTATCTTCATTTTCCTTTTCTACTTTATGCATGTGGAGTGAAAATATTGGTTTTTATAATTATCCTGTGGTGATGGGTTTTACGTGCCCTCTTAGATATGTCAGCATTGCGGAGGTGGGGATTGGATCGTAGAAAGTGGGGTGAAGTGCACATCACTAGCATGTCCAGTGTTCTACGAGCGGCAGAAAGTTCAGAAAGAACTAAAGGTTCTTTCTGCTGTTGCAAACGAGGCTGGATTCTACCCAAAATGCATGGTAGAGTGGTTCTGAAGCGTCTGTGTGATAATGCCTATTTCATTTTAAAGTAAAAAAGCATAAATTGCCTTGTTTATATTCCAGGTTCTTTTTTTCCCACTTGATCCAGTCTTTGTTCAGTGGTCATATTGCTATCTAATCCGTATCCATTGCCTGTTGTATATGTAAACATGGTAATAGTTCATAATAGTACATTATGTATATAAGCCATGTATATATATGTACTGTATAAGAGGGAATGACAAAATAACATGATTTGCTCTTGTCTTTCTACTCGGGATATGCATATCTCAAAAGCCCTTTTGGGTGGGCTACCACGGCTTTCCATGATTGTTGATTTTTGAAGTGAGCCATTAAACGCTGCTTAATTGATATTTGGGTGTTGGGGTGATGAAATTTAAAGCAGGACTCTTGTTTATTATTTTGTTTTCCATCCTTTTGGTGGGAGCATGCAATTAAAATGAAATCGATAGACTTTATGCATAGAATAGTATCTCTAGTCTCAGTAGTATGATGGTATGTTTTGTTAGTGGAAAATCTTGTGGATTTATAAGTTGTAAAAAATGTCTAAAGATCACCTGATTATCTCCTGTACTCAAATTTCTTTTTTCTTTGCTTACCATCAAGTGCCTTCAGTTCAGGGTCCCAAATAGATACGATTCCCAAGTTTATTATAAATTTATAATGGGGCATGGGTCCACTTAAAAAGGAAAATGCTATTTTCTTTTTCAGCTCTAAATCCCAGGACATCCAGGAAAAGGTCAACATCAGATAAGCAGCCCACAGGATGGCGGATAGGCCACCCTTTCAGTGCCACAAACTTAGTCATCTCTAAATCCCATCGTGCATAAAGACTCCTCTCTTAGTAACACTAAATTGTCCAAGCTTGAATTCCCAATTGAAAAATGCAGAAAAAGAGGGCTCTTGCAGAGCGGCAGGGACCAGAAAAAGAGTGATGCGGTGAACACAGCCTAATAATGACTATTTCTTTTCTCTCCGAACAAGTACGATAAAAGCTGAGCTGAAATATTAGCAACGCCACATGTTTCAGCAATCACCACCTAAGCTGCTACGAATAGTGTACCTAGATCCTGTACTGTATCTCAAATGACAATATTGTGTTTATGATACGTTTCCCACTTTGGTCTGATCAAAATTCACATGAGCCTACACCCTACTTGCCTACATCTAAAACATCCATTTGAAAAAAGTGGCCGGGCCCGTGAATGATCTAAAATCTTCTGCTGGATGCTAAGAAATCCAAAATCATACTCTTTCTTGGTTATAACTTTAAAGTGGGTATGCCCCAGTATTATTCTCAACCGGCCCTAGGGGGGTTTCAATGACTGGAAAACATTTTTGATTTTTCCAAACAGGGTTCTCGGTTTGTGAGACTGACTATGGTAAATGAAAGAATACGGTTTTATTAAACTATGTTTGATGATGCACAATCCGGCCGATCTTAGCTGTCAACGATCTTGCCTCTGAACTGAGTGGCAGGGACCTGAAACGGAAGAAGAAGAGAAGCTCCGGGGAGAACCCGGCGTAAGGGCTTCGAAGCTCAAGTTAGAGTCTTTCAAAGGCAAGATAGACCAGATAGCGCAAAAGTTAGCATACCTCGTTCTTGGGGGGGGAGGAGCCTTTTATAACCACCTCGTGCACTTACTTTCAGGCTTCTGTCAGATCGGGCATGATTACTTCTGAACTCTTGCCAGTTCGGATGTCACTTCCTCTGGCCGGACAAAACCGCCACTGCTCCTTTTGTCGGAGCCGTCTCTGCGGCTAGTAACGACGGTGGCAAGTGGTGGTAGCAGGAGGCCGTTTGAAGTGCGGCTGTCAGGCATCAGATCCCAAATCAGTTAGGTGCATCGCCCTTGGATACGGACGTCCTTGGTGTCAGGTATGCTTGGTCAGCCTGGTGTTTCGGAAGCGAAGTGTTGGAGTGGTGAGCGAGATGTCTTGAGTTCGGTTTGGGGAGTGTTCCGAGCTGCCATGGGCCAGCTCGGGTCACAGGTTTGTGAGGCTTGGGGCCTAATATAGTTCGTGCTCCTCGCAGGGAGCTCGGGTTCTCAGTAGGGAGCTCGGGTTCTTAATAGGGAGCTCGGACTCTTGGTAGGGAGCTCGGGCTCCTTTTAGAGCGGTCTGGTGGAGTTCGGGCTCAGTAGTGGGCTTGAATTTGCTTTCGGTGCTCTCGTCGAGCGTTCTACTGTCCCGAGTTGCTTGTTTTTGCCACGTGTCGGGTGATTGCGAGGTCGGGCCAAATTCCCCTTCATCAATTGCCCCCCACTCCCTGCGACAAGGGTCCTGTCTTGGTGTGGGGAGTTCGTAAGGTAGCAGGAGGGTTTTGGTCCGTGCTGAGGGCTCTCGCTTTAATTTGATTTTCAAAAAAGGGCGCGCGTTTGGGAGACGTGATGGTAGTCGTTCGAGAGTTGGGCTGCAGACGCTTTTATTGCGAGGAGACGTGCGTCGACACTCCGTCAGTTTCGAGAAGGTGCGTGCTGACACCCGTCCTCTGACAGGACGTGTGTGACGCCTCGTCAGTTTCGGAAAGACGTGCGCTGATTGGCCTCGAAAGACGTGCGGTTTAGCGCAGTTGTGGGCCGTTGGATTGGCTTCGATCTGGGCCGTCGCTTTCTGGCCGCTGTGGATATAAATAGCGCGCGGGGGGGGGGCGTCCTTGCTACTGTTGTACCTCTTGAGCTCGCGCCTAAGTTTCAGTTCGCGTCTAGGCTTTTCAGCTCGCGTCCCAGGTTCCTTGCTTGTTCGAGCTTTCGTGGTCTACTTCAGTCTTCTTCCCGGGTGAGTGCTTTTGGAATCCCGTTCCATTCTCTGATGTCTAGTTCGGAGGGTTCAGACTGTTCAAGCGGGTCTGGTGTAGGTTCTACGAACCAATTTGCATCCCCCGGTAGTTCAAGCGAGCCCGATGTAGGTCCTGAGGAAGGGGTTGAGCCTACAGCCCAAGGTGCTTCGGGTAGGTTGGCGTCCACCTCCCGTCGTGGTCGGGTTGTAGATCAGTTCGGCCCTTCGACTATGATGCCTGAGGGACTTCAATCCCTCATAGACTACTACGACTTGCCCGGGGAGCACGCCTACTTCATCCCTACGGGTAGCTTCCCTTGGGAACATGGTCTTGATGAGATCGTGATTTTCCGGGAACAGCTTGCTGCGGGGCTGCGACTGCCTTTTCATCATCTTCTCGTCGAGGTTCTAAACCACTTCGGTGTGACGGTCGGCCAGCTTCACCCGAACTCTATTAGGAATTTAGTGGGGACGATCTCCTTATTTTGTGACGAGAACTTTCCTTTGGATTTGGAGATTTTCTCCTCTATTTTAATGCTGAAAAAGCAAGCGGGTCCCCTTCCTGGGCGTAGGCGGGCATACTACCTGTCTCCTCGCCCAGGCTTCAAGCTTTTACACGGACTCCCTAATAAGGTCCCGACGTGGAAGCGGGACTATTTCGGGGTGCGAAGTGCGCTGGGGTGGCCGTTTCAGACCGGCTGGGGGATGGCCGCTCCCGACTCCGGCATCACACTCGATAAGGAGATGGTGAAGGGCCTCCGACAATGGGCGCGGCTTGGGTTGGAGTGTCAACGGTATCTGACGGAGGCCAAGCTTATTGCTGCAGGCCTGAGTTCGGGTAGGTTCTTTCCCTAGTGATCCTGTCTGCTCTTCTTTTACGTGTCTTACTGATGCTGAACTCCTTTTCGCAGGTACGATGGACTCTCGAGGGACCCGAGGTGGGCACTTGTTCCAGGGCATGAAGAGGAGAAAACGGGTGGCTAAGCAAGCTCGCGCCGAACCACCCCAGGGTGCGGAGCCCGAGGTGCCGGACTATCCGATGGAGGAGCCCGAGATGGTTCCTCCTATGCAGGAGCCGGCGGGGGCTCCTTATGCCGAAACCACACACACAGGGGCTCCCGCTTACTCCGAGTCTGCCCATACGCGAGTTGGGCCGTCGGGTTCGGAGGCACCGGGGGACTTCAGGAGCGTGCTGTCGCCTGTTCATGCTCTTCAACGGAGTAAGGAGGCGATGTTTCCCGAGGAAGTTGCGGCGTGGACCGAGCTCCCTCTACACCAAGTGGCCTGTCGTGCCGTTACTCATGCTATGGTGGTAAGTGCTCCCTTCTTTAGAGTTCTTCGGCTTTTATTCTTCTATTCGTTCCTTTGATCCCGTTTCCCTTTGATAGGTGAACTCTTCTATTCACGCCTTAGCAAACCAGGTGGAGAGATGCTCGAGGCAGGCGCGAGCTGCCGAGGAGGCTGCTCGAACTGCCGAGGAGGCTGCTCATGCTGCTGAGGCTGCTCGCCTCGCGCGGTCTAGGCTGCTCGAACTGCTCGCCTCCCACCGCCATGGGAGTGGTGGTGAAGCATATGGCGGAATTGAAGCTGGACCTGCAACACCAGGTCGAGTATCTTCAGGAGGATATCAGGGAGAGGACTCAAATCTTCTCTCAAGGCATCGAAGACGCGAAGAAGAAAGCTGTCAGTGATTATATTGCTTCGCCGGATTTCGATGATCTGATGGTGGACTCCTACAGGAGGGGTTTCAAGCTAAGCCGGTGGATGATCCGGAATACGTACCCCGAGCTCGATACCAGCGCCATATCCACTTCGCGCATTACTCAAGAGATGGCTAATGCTGCGGATGCCGAGCCGGACTCCAAGGGGGAGGCAGGTCCTTCGGGTGTTGTCGAAGTGGCTTCTGATAATGATGAAGTAGCCCCTGGCTTGTAAAATGGATTTTTTTTTTTGAATGTACACCTCTATCTGAAATGAAATGGCTTTTTGTTCAAGTGCTGGTTGTCCTGTCTTCGAGCTGCGTTTTTTGCCGAACTGACCATTTCGGTCCTTCAGTTCGTTTTCTATCTAGGCTTCGGGGTACTTGCCTTGGTGGTTTATAGGTAGTATCTTCTTAAGTTGACGACGTTCCATGCTTGGGGTACTTGTTTTCCTTCTAGGGTTCCGAGCTCGTATGCTCCCCCACCGAGTGCTTTCATTACTCTGTAGGGTCCTTCCCAGTTTGGTCCAAGTTTTCCTACGCCGGGTTCGGGCACCATGACCTTACGGAGAACCAGGTCGCCGACGCGGAAGTTCTCTTCTTTACTCGCGCGTTATAATACCGAGCTACCTTTTGTTGGTAGGCCGCAGTTTGGATGTGCGCGAGGTCTCTCACTTCGTCCAGTAGGTCGAGGTTGGTGTGTAACTCGCCCTCGTTTGTCTGTTCATCGTACGCTTCTAGTCGCAACGTAGGCACTTCGATTTCCGCCGGGATCACCGCCTCGGTGCCGTAGGTGAGGTTGAAGGGGGTCTCTCCTGTGGCGGTTTTTTCCGTGGTTCGGTGAGCCCATAGAACACTTGGTAGTTCAT
Source organism: Nelumbo nucifera (assembly GCF_055504915.1). Classification (NCBI taxonomy): domain Eukaryota; kingdom Viridiplantae; phylum Streptophyta; class Magnoliopsida; order Proteales; family Nelumbonaceae; genus Nelumbo; species Nelumbo nucifera. Next base: position 100,511,894 of record NC_142651.1, read on the forward strand.
CTGCCCACAAACCTTTGGCTCGGTCTAATCGTGCTTTCAGTCCGCGGAGGATGGCTCTGTTCATTACTTCTGTTTGGCCATTTGCCTGCGGGTGTGCGACCGACGTGAAGTTCTGACTAATTCCCATACTTTGGCACCATTCTTGGAACTTGATATCTTCGAACTGTTTGCCGTTGTCGGAGATCAGTACCCGAGGTAGCCCGAAGCGACATACAATGTTCTTCCAAAAGAAGTTTTGTATGTTTCGGGCTGTAACTATTGCCAAGGGTTCAGCTTCTATCCACTTTGTGAAGTAATCTACTGCCACCACTAGGAATTTTCTCCCGCCTGTCGCTGGTGGGAATGGCCCCAGGAGGCCGATGCCCCATTGGGCGAAGGGCCATGGGCTGGTGAGGTATTTGAGGTCGGCAGCGGGTTGATGGTGGATGCTGGCATGCTTCTGACACTTGTCGCATTTTCTGATGAGCTCGATTGCCTCTGTCTTCATCGTTGGCTAGTAGTATCCTTGTCGAAGTGCTTTTTGGGCAAGGGCTCTGCCCCCCCAGGTGTCCGCTGCACAAGCCTTCATGGGTGTTGCGGAGTACCAGCTCGGCTTCGGCTGGGCGCAAGCATCGCAGGTAGGGGAGCGTGTAGGATCGTCGGTACAACTGTTCGTCTATCATGACGTATTTGGCTGCCTGGCACTGCACCCTCTTGGCTGCGTTGCGGTCCGCGGGGAGGGTTCCGTCTAGTAGGAAGCTCGCGAGTGGGTCGATCCAGCTCGGCTCTGCTTCAGTGACGGGAGCGACCTCTTCTGCCCCACCGAGAATGCTGGGCCGAGGTAAGTCCTCTATGTACACGGTTCTCCTGGCGTTGTGGCTCGTGCTAGCTAGTCGGGATAGGGCGTCGGCCTCAGCGTTCTCTGACCTCGAGATTTGCTTGATGAAGTGTAACTGGAAGTTGAGCAGAGCCTCCTTTACTTTTGCCAAATATGCAATCATTGTGAGCTCGCGCGCTTCGTATTCGCCTGTAACTTGGTTGACCACGAGCTGGGAATCACTACAGATAACCATGTGCTTTGCTCCAACCTTGTGCGCTAGGTTTAGCCTGGCTATCAGTGCCTCGTACTCCGCCTCATTGTTGGATGCCGCGAACTCAAAGCGTAGTGCATATTCCAGTTTTGTTCTGCTCGGGCCGCGTAGCACTATTCCAGCCCTGCTGCCTTGTTGGTTCGAGGAGCCATCTACGTGAAGGATCCAGGGCTCCTCATCCCAGTTCGCGCTTGGTCTAACCAGGAGGGATGCCACACTGGCTGCTACGTCACGGGGTTCGGACTCGTTTGGCTTGGGAGCTCCGAGTTCGCCCGAACTAGGGATCTCGGGCTCGACCGGCTCAGGGGCTTCGAGGCTAAACGTGCATTCTGCGATAAAATCTGCCAAGGCTTGGGCCTTAATGGCAGTTCTTGGCTTGTACTGGAGATCGTACTCACTGAGTTCGATGGCCCACTTCATCAGTCGGCCGGAAACCTCGGGTTTGAGTAAAACTTGTCTCAGAGGTTTGTCAGTCAGGACGATGACGGTGTGAGCCTGGAAGTACGGGTGGAGTTTCCGTGCTGCTACCACCAGTGCATACGCTAGCTTTTCTATCTGCAGGTACCTTGTCTCTGCTCCCTGCAAGATTTTACTAACATAATATATGGGTCGTTGGACCCGGTCTGCTTCCTTTACTAGTACCGAACTGACCACCTCATCGCTAGCCGAGAGGTACAGTTCTAAGACTTCGCCTTCCTCGGGCCGAGCTAAGGTTGGCACATTGGCGAGGTAACCTTTTAGCTCATCAAACGCGAGCTGACAGTCTTGGGTCCACTCGAACCCTTTGCCTTTGATTGCTTTGAAGAAGGGTAGGCAGCGATCTGTCGACTTGGACATGAAGCGACTTAGAGCGGCTATGCGGCCGTTTAGCCTCTGAACTTCTTTTATTTTCTGAGGTGGTCTCATATCTAGGATTGCTTTTATCTTGTCCGGGTTGGCCTCGATACCGCGCCGATTGACAACGTAGCCTAGGAATTTGCCCGTGGTGACGCCAAAGTCGCATTTGATGGGGTTCAACTTCATGCTAAACTGACGCAGGATTTGGAAGACAGAGTCCAAGTCTTTTATTAGTTTTTGTGAAAACCTTGTCTTGACGACCATGTCGTCTACATAACACTCTATCTTTGTTCCAATCAGGGGCCGAAACAGCCTATTTACAAGTCTTTGGAAGGTTGCCCCGGCATTTTTTAACCTGAAGGGCATGACCTTGTAACAGTACAGACCGAACTCGGTTATGAAGCTGGTTTTTTCCTCGTCGGACTGGTCCATCCGGATTTGGTTGTAGCCTAAGTAGGCATCCAGGAAGCTTAGCAACTCATGTCCCGAGGTCGCGTCCACTAGGCGGTCGATCCTAGGGAGGGGGAAGCAGTCTTTCGGGCAAGCTCGGTTCAGGTCGGTGTAGTCGACGCACATGCGCCACTTGCCGTTCGTCTTTTTCACCTGCACAGGGTTGGCCACCCAGCTCGGGTAATGGACTTCCCTTATGAAGTTTGCCTCGAGGAGCTTCTCGACTTCCTTGTCGACCGACTTCCAGCGCTCTGGGGCTAAGTTCCGTTTCTTCCATCTAACGGGTCTGACTAAAGTGTCAGTGTTAAGTTTGTGAGTTATAAGGCCAGGGTCAATACCAGGCATATCGGCCGTGGACCATGCAAAAATATCTAAATTTTGAAGTAAAAAACTTACCAGTTCGGTCCGTAGGGGTTCTTCAACGGAAGCACCGATCTGGAGTGTGCGAGCTGGGTCCGTAGGCGAGGTTGGGATCGCGACTGTTTCCTCTATGGGCGAGGCTCGTTCTTCGCCTTGTTCCGCGGGCTGCTCCAGATCGAGGTCGCCGGCTGCCTTGGTCTTTTCCTTTAGGGCGGCAACGTAGCACTTGCGGGACTCGAGTTGGTCGCCCCGCGCTACCCCCACACCGAAGTCCGTAGGGAACTTCATGGCCAAATAGTAGGTGGAGACCACCGCCTGTAGGATATGCGTGATTGGCCGCCCTATTATGGCATTGTATGGGGAGGGGGTCGCGACCACCAGGAAGTCATGGTTGAGTCTGACCGCGCAAGGCCACGTGCCGACTTCCACAGGCACCGTTATTTTTCCGAGGGGCCTGACTTCCTCTCCGCTAAAGCCCACCAGGGGAGTATTTGCGGGCTTTAGTTCGCTCCTCGGCAGCTGTAGTCGATCAAACGCCGATTTGAAGAGGATGTCCGCCGAGCTGCCCGAATCTACGAGTACGCGCCTAACCTCGAAGTCGCTGATCCTTAGTTTAATGACAAGCGCGTCATCGTGAGGGTAGCGAACTCCTCGCGCGTCGTCTTCTGTGAACAGGATTGGCTCTTCGGTCTTTGGCCTTTTCGGAGGGTTCCGCTCCTCGAGGACCGCTTCACGAACTGAAGTCCGGGCTGCCGCCGATGTACACCCCGCTACCACTGAACCTCCCACAATTACATGGATGGTTCCCCGAATTGGCCTCTCTGCCGGAGGCTGTCGCTGCATCGGTTCGGCAGGCCTGCTGCTAGTTTTGGGGGCGTCCTTTTTGTGCTCACCTGGCCGATCCGCTTTATTGCTATTATTGTTGTGCTGTACAAAGTTTCTTAAGTATCCGCGACAGATGAGCCCCTCTATTTCGTCTCGGAGGTTATTGCACTGCTCGGTACTGTGACCATGGTCCCTATGGAAACTACAATACAAATTCTTGTTTCTTTCGTTCGGATTTCCCTTTAGGCGAGGTGGCCATTTTACGTACGGGGCGTCCTTAATAGTCATTAAGATTTCGGTCCGCCTCATGTTTAGTGGCGTGTAATCCATCCGAACTGGCAGGGGAGCTCAGAACGACTGGTTCGGTTTCGGGTCCCGGGCCGAGTTTTTTCGGTCGGCTGAGTTAGAGGGCTCGCCATCCCTCTTTCTTTTCTCGTTTCCGCCCTCGGTTCGTTGGTTGATTTCCTCCTCCGTCCTCATGAACTTGTCCGCGAGCTTGAGGAACTCGGCCACGGTCGCGGGCTGGTTAGCTACCATGTGCCATTTGAACTCCTTGTGTGTCACCCCTCTTTTTGCTGCGGCGAGCTGCACCGCGTGGTCTAACCACGGTATCTGTAAGCATGCTTCATTGAATCGTTTGATGTAGCCCCGTATGGGTTCTCCTTCCCTTTGGACTACCCCGAAGATGCTTTCCTCTGCTCTGGGGTACCGTTTGCTGGTGACAAAGTGTGTAGTGAAGACCTGCACAAACTGAGCCCAACACTTTATCGACCCGGGGGCCAGGTTCTTGTACCAAGTGCGGGCTACCCCCTTGAGGGTGGTGGTGAAAGCCACGCACATGCATGATTCGCTGGCTCTGGCGAGGTGCATTTGGGACTGGAAAGCGTCAACGTGGTCGTTGGGGTCGAAGGACCCGTCATACTTGTCTAGAGGCGGGAGCTTGAAATCTCTGGGCAAGGGGACTGCCAAGAGTTCTGTCGCGAGGGGGGAAGGAACTGAGAGAATCGGGGCAACTCCTACCTCGTTCGAGCTTGTCTCGCCTTTGCCTCTAAGCTCCGACAGGATGCGGGTGGCGGTTCGTCGACATCGACGGTGCCTTCGCTGCTGAGTGGGCCTTGTACTGGCGTTGTTGGCCTCCGTGTTACCGAGCTCGATGGGCCCGGAGTGCTGGTAGTCCGCTGTTGCCAGTGCGCCGAATCGGTTTTCCACGAGTGGGAACTCCGGTTTGGAGCCCCGAGGTGCCGATCTCGCGAGCGAGGTTCCCGACCCGCCTGCGAGCTGTGAGGCGGGGATGACTTTTCTCTCTCTCCGGCCTGGGGACGAGGCCTGGCTGTTTGGTGGGTTCTGGGGCCTGGAGGCCTTTCCTTGGTGGAGGCGCCCATCCTGCGGAGAGGCCTTGACCGGCTTCGGAGCAGGGTGGCGAGGTGGAAGTAGTGGTTGGTTCGGTGGCAGTTGGGGGAACTGCTGTTGATAGTGATACTGGGAGAGGTTGTGCAACACTTGGTGCTGGTGAAGCTGGTGTTGCTAGAATTGTTGCATCTGGGCTTGCATTGCCTGCATGCACTGCATCAGGTCGTCCAACCGATTTTGGCTAGCTGCCAGGGGGACGGCGGTTGGTTCAGTGAAGGTATTCTCGATGGGGAGAGGAAAGGGGATGTTTGTGGCAGGAAGGTTTACAGGCGCCACTGCTTGTGGTGTATTCAGATTGGGAATTCCGTCCACCGAGAGGGGGATGGTGAACTGCCCAACACACACCATGGGAACTTGAGGCTGTTCCCCGGTGGTGTTTGTCTCTGTGCCGCGTCCGGCGTTGCTGGAAGAGGCCATGAGTATTGAGTTTTTCAGAGAAGAAGAAAGGGGTATGAGAGTTTTGGAGGGAGGCCTTTTGAAGCGTTCCCACAGACGGCGCCAATTGATGATGCACAATCCGACCGATCTTAGCTGTCAACAATCTTGCCTCTGAACTGAGTGGCAGGGACCTGAAACGGAAGGAGAAGAGAAGCTCCGGGGAGAACCCGACGTAAGGGCTCTGAAGCTCAAGTTAGAGTCTTTCAAAGGCAAGATAGACCTGATAGCGCAAAAGTTAGCATACCTCGTTCCTGGGGGGGGAGGAGCCTTTTATAACCACCTCGTGCACTTACTTCCAGGCTTCTGTCAGATCGGGCATGATTACTTCTGAACTCCTGCCAGTTCGGATGTCACTTCCTCTGGCCGGACAGAACCGCCACTGCTCCTTTTGTCGGAGCCGTCTCTACGGCTAGTAACGACGGTGGCAAGTGGCGGTAGCAGGAGGCCGTTTGAAGTGCGGCTGTCAGGCGTTAGATCCCAAATCAGTCAGGTGCGTCACCGTTGGATACGGACGTCCTTGGTGTCAGGTACGCTTGGTCAGCCTGGTGTTTCGGAAGCGAAGTGTTGGAGTGGCGAGCGAGATGTCTTGAGTTCGGTTTGGGGAGTGTTCCGAGCTGCCATGGGCCAGCTCGGGTCACAGCTTTGTGAGACTTGGGGCCCAATATAGTTCGTGCTCCTCGCAGGGAGCTCGGGTTCTCAGTAGGGAGCTCGGACTCCCCGTAGGGAGCTCAGACTCTTGGTAGGGAGCTCGGGCTCCTTTTAGAGCGGTCTGGTGGAGTTCGGGCTCAGTAGTGGGCTTGAACTTGCTTTCGGTGCTCGCGTCGGGCGCTCTACTGTCCCGAGTTGCTTGTTTTTGCCACGTGTCGGGTGATTGCGAGGTCGGGCCAAATTCCCCTTCATCAATGTTGTTCAGAACCGGTCAACAGATAATCTAAACAGATAATCAGGTGCATATCTTCCTGAGCTACTGGTATGGCTATTTAATCATATTGTGGGAGGTGGGGGAAGGGATTGAAGTCACATATTTGTTGGCCTTGAGAATGACAACAGTGGAAACTGTGAGATGTGAAGAATGATGGAAGCCAAAAACGTGAAGTTTCGAACACTTGGAACCATTCCATCTAGGTGCTTTCCTGTTGATTATCGATGCTTAACAAAGGAGATCTTGGTTTACAAATGTGGGTCATGATGATCTGGACCTTTCCTCTGTTAATCACCTTTTTCGTTTGATTTGTTCCAACGAATAAGGCTGCAACTTGAGCCGGGTTGGCCCAAACCAACCCTAACCCAACCCATTGGGTTGGGTCAGGTTGATATTTGGGTTAGGGTAAGGGTTAGGGTTGAAATTCATGAACCTGACTTTACTTCAGATTGGGTTAGGGTTGACCCCTTAGGCAACCCGATCCAAATCGAACTCGACTCTACAGTACATGCCATATATAAATATATGTTATATGTATATAACATACATTGACTTGTTTAGGTGCATGATATTTGTATAGCCCTCAACACATAGTATCATGTATTTCTTTTAAGATAATCACTTCACTTAATCCTAATTAGAAAGACTAAAACTTTAATAACATTAATTTATGTTTTTTGAAAATTTTATTCTTCATCTCCTCTATGTTGTTTGCCGCCCAAGAAAGATCTATCATAAGTCATAACACTTGTTTTTCTGAAATATGTACCAAAAGAACAAAAAAAAAAAAAACGTTAACAAATAGTACTAATGAAACATAGGATTAATATATGTACTGAAAGTTGAGTTAAGATCTAAAATCAAAAAATTCTGAGGTTTTAAGGGATGGGAAGAAGGTTGGATTGGGTCCAGCCCGAAATTGACTTTGGGTTAGGTCAGGTTGGGTTAGGGTTGAAGGAATTTAGTTAGGGTTAGGGTTAGGGTTGGGTTGGTTGGGTTGAAGGCCGAATTGGGTTAGGGTTAGGGTTGGGGGTTTAGAACTTAGGGTTGGACTAGGGTTGGCCTCAACCCGACCTAACCTGGTCCGACTTGCAGCCCTACCAATGATGCTTGGGGTAGGGTTACCCCAGGCTTGTGTAGGAATGGCAATGGGGCGGGGATCATATTCCCCATCTCTGACCTTGGTTCCTACTCGGAATAAAAATCAACCTCCATCCTCGATCCCTGATAAAGATGGGTTTTTGTTGGGTCCAAATCTCCAAAATTTTTAAATTAAAAGCTTTATGCTTTTTAAAAAACAGATTTACAATATAAGTGTATTTTGATATATAATACAAATAATATTGCAAATGTATATATTTAATATATAGAATCGAGGTCGGGGCAGGGCAAGGAATTCAATCCCCATCCCCAATTAGATATCACTATCAATCTCCACCCCTGCCCTGGTCCAACCAAGGCAATCTCCATTCCCAGGGAGGACAGGAAAATTGCCATCCTTAAAGCTTGTATAGCCTGCAATGGGATTCCCTGAAAGCAAAAACGCTATACAAATTCTGAAAGCATGGTAATCTAACCACGTATTGAGAACATCTCTATGAATTTAACATTCATGAAAATATTCCCACTATGCAACTGGATGCTATGTGTGCAGAGTTCGCTTGCAGGAGATCCGGGTTCGTATAGCCCAGTTCTGTTATTTCCTTTCGTATCAAAAAAATAAGTTCCCACACGTGAATATATGAGGCTGAGTGTTTTGGACTTTTCCATTTATGAACTGGATGCGTGATATACCTCCCCAAGGACCAATAATCCAGTGTTTGTAATGATAAAGTTCAAGAAATCAATATAGGGGTTTTTTTATCTTTTAAAACATGTACCCATGCTAGGGTCTTCTCTTTATCAAAAAGAGGATCTGCCCAAATCACGTCCATACGCCTCGGATCAGAGTAATAGCATATCAAACGGCCTGAAAATAGCTATAGATCTGCTTGGCTGGGGTAGCGTCGGAGATAATTGGAAAAATAACTGGAAAATGTGCCCCACTTTAACAAGGGCCCAGACACAACCAAACAAGGAAAACTCAGTTTGAGAAACCCACATTTCCCTATAAACCTTGTTTTCATCTCCCAACTTACTGTTGCAGGTCTGTCAACAGGCCTTTTCCATCAAGCCGTCAGATTTACAGAAGATTAAATTGCCCCTTCACACCAATCCCCTCTGCTTTCCAGCACAACCCAGAGATATAAGAGAACCACTCGGAAAAGCAGACAAGATAGATAAATGGTCAAGGGAGAAGAGAACAAATGAACAGCTCAATAAGAAACTTCACCCTGCTTTCCTTCATGCTATAAAATCAAGAAGATCTAGAATTGGAAACTGGGTTTCGATTGAATTTGCTCTATGATGTCTTGTTGGTTGTCATGACACCACTTGTGAAAGGGGCCCCTTCATACAGAAATGGCAAGTCACCCTTACCATACAGATGAACAAAAGGGAAAAGGGTGGACCCTGCAGACTCTGAGAGGAAAAGACTTGATTTTTTTTTTCTTGTTTATTTGAATTTTGAAGAACAGAAAAGATTTGAAATTGAGAGGCTCACTAGTAGCCTTTATTTGTTTATTTGCTATCGATCCCTTTCAATAATGATGCCTCAGAAAGTTAAAATAAGAGTACATTTAAAGTCACTTTTCTACCTGTCCATGCCACAGCCACAAGGTAAAATCAGGCATCACCTCACATGGGCTGGGTGATATTATGTTCTTTTCAGTCTGGAATTTTGGATAAACGATACCATAGAGTGGTGGTAGTAGCCTCGGTCCATTCTGCACGTCCAAAAGCATCCAAATGTACTGGGTACGAGTAATGATCTCATTCACTTAAACAAGGTTTCTTGTTCTGTTATCACCAATCAAATAATCATCTTAGGGTTCCAGTAATCTGGTCCAATCATTATGTAATCGTCTTTAGGGAACCGATTTGGAAAGTAAAATATGGTTAGATCAAAACTGGTGATGGTCAGAGAATGCATGACATAATGTTAAGAGATAATTGAACTTGGATGCTTTTAACTTTTTAGGAACCGGCCCCTCCAACCCCAAAGTCCCCAACAAAGTTTATATGTTGCTTGTCATTTTCCATATATTTCCTGAAGAGTGCGATGTTTTTCCAACAGAGGGGATGATTCTCTGGCATCATATTGGAGGAAATGCTGGAAATGGGACAGTAAAGTGGGGTATTTGCAAAGTTCAGTGTGTTGTCTTCTAATTTCCTTAAGTTTTATTTGGCCGTAAAAGTAGTGCCCAAGTCAAGTCTTGAGTGTTGCAACGTAAAGCCCACACCACATGAGGTGGTAGGACTATTGATCATGTTTGCCCAGGGACACTGCTACTGGTATGAAAAATGGAACTCCAGTTTTTCTACAGGTCTTTTCTCAATGTATCATCACCATAATTGCTTTGAAGATGGGCAAGGGCAATATATCCAAGTTTTGTGTCAACCCATTTGATTTTACTTCTTTGGCTCATTTACTGTGCAGGTTCCATGTTTGAGTCTGTGGAAAGAGACGTAAAGCTCCTGCCAGATGTCCAGGCCATATGGAGCCATGGTTGCTTGTGCTACAGGGGGGATTGCATTTTTTGTGACGGTTACTTGTTTCATATGGTTCTGTAGGTCACAATGTAAGAAGCACCGGAACAGGAATTCTGAGACAAGCTCTTCAGACCCGTCTGCAGTAGGTAAGACTGTTTTGTGTAAGTCAATGGAGACTCTACTATGCATGTGTCCAAGTAATATTTGCTTCTCTCTATTGAAATCAGCAGTGGAATCAAATAGAAGACATGGGTTTAGTTCTGAAGGAGCTACTTCAATACCTGAGGTGCAGGGAGTGAAGCAATTCACTTTGGAAGAGTTGGAGCAAGCAACTAAGCACTTCAGTAAAGGCAATCTTATCGGAAAGGGTAGTTTTGGTCTGGTGTACAAAGGCTTACTTAGTGATGGGACAATAGTGGCAATCAAAAGGCGCCAGAGTGCCCCTCGACAAGAGTTTGTAAATGAGGTATAACCACTCTCTTGCATGTAAAATGTAATTCATCAGATGCTATGTGCATTTAACATTTTGTGGACATTCCTTGTTGAATAAACTAAAAACTTCTCCTTGCTTTTTTTCATTCTTCTTTTAAGTTCAGAAATTTTAACTCTTATTCTCAACTCTCTCGAGCATGATCCTAGACCCATAACAGAACTCTAGATAAATGTATTAAGATCAAGGTTCTTCTGGGCACACAGACTCTGTCAACTTGTGGATCCTTTGTTGTGTGAACAAACTCTGGACATTCTTTAGTTTGCTTTTTCACAGTCAAGGGCCACTGTTCCTACATGCATTACTAAAATAATTAAGAATCAGCATCTCTGAATTGAGTGTTTCACATCAAATTTATAAAATCTCTGAATGTTTGAAAAGTGGAGCTAAAAATTGTAAATTGTTCATTGAGATATACTCACCTGAATACAAAGATTTGGCATGGGAAGTGATATGATCTATGTGACCAAACAGGTACTTCATCTTTCAGAGGTCAAGCACCGAAATATAGTCACTCTTCTAGGTTTCTGCCAAGAAGATGGTTCTCAAATGCTAGTTTTTGAATATGTACCAAATGGCAGTCTGAGCAGCCATATATATGGTAAGTCTCAATTTGTAAAACCTATTGATACTGTTAGGACACATTAATACATGTATGCTAGTATTTTGTTGTTTGTCAGATAATGGACAAGAATCAATAACAACACTGGAGTTCAAACAAAGACTATCCATAGCCCTAGGGGCAGCTAAAGGTAGATCCTAATAAAATATGACCAAGATTCTTCTTACCTTGCCAAGAAAATGATGAATTGGAGAAAGAATAAGTTTATGGAAAGAACCTTAAAATGTGCAGGTTTATGCCACTTGCATAGTCTCATACCTCCTGTTGTACACAAGAACTTCAGAATGTCCAACGTCTTAGTCGATGAAAACTTCATTGCTAAAGTTGCAGATGCAGGGATCTCAAAACTACTTGAAAGAATTGAAGATCCCAGTTCTTCATCTCAAACTGGTGGCAATGTTTTCCAAGATCCCGAGTATCTTCATTTCCCCTATCCGTATTATATAGTTGATGTGAGTCTTTTCCTTTGTTTGATCAACTAACTATGGATTTATTTGTTAGGGTAAGAGAATCAAGAACATTCTCTGAAATGAGTGATGTGTACAGCTTTGGGATATTTCTTTTGGAGCTCATAACAGGACAAGAGACATTAAAGATCAATTCCTTGGGATCCCATGAAAGCTTGATGCAGTGGGTAAAGAAGCATCCCCTATGTACTTTTTCAGTTTTTTCCTTAAACAAAATTGCTCAGTATTTGGTGGTAGAAATCTAGAATAAACACTATAGTGATGTAGAGAGCATATTAAAATTTAAAACTCCAAGCAAACAAGACTACCAGAAATCTACACATTGAATTACCTCTTACAGCACTGTCTTTGACATCTAAATGCCCTCCCAAGTAATACATGCTTGGAATTGGAGCTTGGAAAACGATTTGCTTCATTGGTATGTTTAAATCGTTTTGTTCCAGAATAAAGGCAATTGTTGCTAGTCTTTGCAAAATGGTTTTCCATCACCAATTAAGAATTGATCCTAATAAAAAAAAAAAAAAAAAAAAAAAAAACATAAATTTTCACATTGCTATTATTCAGCAGCCAAAGTCAAGTTAGGTTCTATTTTTGGTCAGCTAAAAAGTTTGTATATTCATTTATAGCATATTTGCATGTAACCTCTTTATTCTTATAAAATATTCATATGCAGCCTTTTATTCTCTGCTTCCTTACTATTTAAGTCCCCTCTTTGTGAAGGTAAAATCATGTCTGCATTCAAACAATTTTGTGGACCATCGGCTAGCTAGTTGTTTCACTTTAGAGGGAATGAAGAATTTGACAAGGTTGATGTTTCAATGCATGAACATAGTTGGAAAAGGGCGACCCAAGATGGACATGGTTATGTTGGAGCTTGAACGAATACTAGAAAATGAGATGACATTGACAACAGTCATGGGTGATGGAACTGCTACAGTTACTCTAGGGAGCCAATTATTTACTTCAGGGTGAAATTAAAATGAACAGTTCCATGTGTTTGTTTTTTACAGGCCTAAATTCTAAGAATGTAATGTAGTCATTTACTTATAGGCTAGCTCTGGTTTAATTTCCCCCGGGAGTGTATAAAAGCAATCACTCATTGCTTCTCTTGAGGGTAAGAATGCAAATTACTATTTGATTATTTTTCAACGATGTGGAAGCTTTTTTACATATGACTTTTTAGCTTCATGATTGATGGCTAATATAGTTCAGTTAGTATCAAAGTTATGAAATCAGAGATAATTCACTGCAACCAAAAATGTAGTAGTAAATGTGCATCAATGTTTTATATTTTTTTCCACAAAAATTGTAGCATATTTCAACATCAAGAATTTTACACCCCTTTTGAAACTGGAAGTAGCAATTTTACACCAAACTAATAGCAAGAAATAAAATGGATGTCAAAGCTAAGGACTTGATGCAAGTATAAGTGAATTGATAAAACAAGTAAACGGAATCTTGAAAGACCTACACGATAGGGATCTATAAAGAAATCTTATAAAGGTTCTACAGACATTCACATTCTTAAATGTCCAGCATAAATGTTCTAGAAATCTTAATATTTACAATATAATTCATCATTCACAATTCAAATTATAAATCTCAATGGTTCCAATTCAAATTTTAAGATTAAGTTGTTTTCGGAAAAAAAATCTTATCATTAGTGTGAATCTTATAATTTGATTTATGAAGTTTACAAGCCATCCAATTCAAATAAATTTAGCTAGGACTATTTCTTTACTTTGCCATTTACCCTCTCTTTTTGGTTTTAATTTTCCCCAATAAACTTTAAGATTTTAGTGTGCGTGTGTGTGTTGTTTTGATGATTTTTTTAAGAAACAGAAATTATCTTGCAATTTATGATATAATTCATAATTGAATTTGATTTAACCTTTTCTACAGTTTAAAAGCTTTTCAGAACATTGCCTATTGACTATTGTCCTGAATCAGGTACATGTGCTACCAAATATCAGTATATAGACCAAAAAGAAAAACAAGAAAAGCACATGAACAACTATTTATGCATATATTGTTGTCTTTCTTTCTTTCTTTATTTATTTTTCTTTTTTTCTTTTTCTTTTTTTTTTTTTTGGTTTGAAGAGCAGAAAAGACTTGAAATTGAGAGGCTGTCTTTTATTGTAAAAGGTTTGTATTGGGGTGAGATGGCAGGGGCTATTCTCACAAAATACATTATTTAAAACAACCTTGTGTTTGTACTTTTTTGATTAATTAATGAATCTATTGCATTCTGTTACTGATCTAAAACACACACATATACACATTGTTGTCTTTCAATAATGGTTAAAATGTGGTAATCGTAGTGAAGAAACTTTTGATTAGAGATCCAAACCAACGATTACTCCAAAAAAGCAAGGTTCTGAATGGAAGATTAGTTTCCAACAGTTGCTAATTCTGTTTATCAACTATAAAAGCTGAGCATTCAGAGCCCTAAGATTTTATTCTTTTCTTTTTGAAGACTGTGATAGTGACTAGAAAAAATAAAACATCTCCCACCGTTCAGAACAGGGAATGTAAAATCGGTTCATGTTACACCTGATGACAAATCTGCAATATAAATGAGAAATGACATTTTTTTCCCTTTTTTTTGCTTTTGATATATGATAGCACCACTAAACTGTAGCATAGAATCGTTCTACCATCCTTCTCTTTGTTGGATTCTTTCAAGGGCATTTATGTCATTTAAATATTTTTAGTAAAGTCCATAACTCTTCAGGGTGGGGATTGATTTTTTTCTTGACATCCCAAACTTTTCTTAAGGAAACAAAGATGTTATATTTTTTACATGAACAACTTTTATTGAGTAATTCCAGAAAAAAAAAAGAACTAATAATTATTTGTCATATACGAATATAATCTTCCAAGATGTGGCTCCTCTTCTCTAGGATTGCATTCCTCCTCCAATTATCAACAGCTCCATCAACTGTTGCCTTTGCATTGTATACTTCTTCAGCAGAGAACTTGTGTTCTATGATACCCAAAGGCCCTGGTTGCAGTACCTTTACTACAGTCTCCATGTCTTGTTCCAGCTGCCTGTAAATCAAGCGAAAGAAGGAAACCATGTGAGATTCTGACAAAAAACATGGCCTCGTTTGATAGGGAAGCCATATAGGAAATAACAAGCTATATTGATCCAGAGGGAGGAGAAACAAAGAAAAAGTACACACTGGTTATGTTGATTCAAATTCTCTGCAACTGTGTTTCTAATTTTTCTTTTTTTGTCAAGAATCAAGGATATGGCTCAAACCTTGCAAAATTTCCTATTTCTGAAAGATTTACATTTTCCTTGAAATCAACATTCTAAACCTTGCAAGAGACCAGAAGTACCCAACAATACACAACTATTACAAGGGAACCTTCAAAACTTCTTTAATCCATGATTTTATCCCCAACTATACACCCCTGTCCTGACAAACAGTTTCACACATAGACAACTAGCTTTTGTTGGTCTCTTACATATAACAAATAAGGTAGTTAGACATTTATACCCAAAAGCTAGCAATCTATGGACATCAGAAATACAAGATAGCTTCTAAGAGACTAAGACATCTTATAAATGCATGTTTAAAGGGCTGAAACAACAAATTGTACTTCTAAATTCCTCTTAAACCCTTCAATGACCTGTAAAGACACAGATATTTCCCTCCTCCACCTTATTCCAGGAAACTGAATTTTAGCTGCCCTTCTCTGGCATCAATTCTTCTAGTTTAAAAGCCAACAGATCTAATCAGTGTTACACGGGCTCTCCTATTCCGGAACCACTGAATCTTGAGGGGACGTTTATGTGTACATATTCCAATATACTTAATGAATTCCATCTTCATTCCTAGCTAGCAAGGATAAATCTTCAGATTTACTGATGCAAATTATACTAGATAATATGGTGATGTAATTCACAAGATATGGAAATATTTTTTTAACTATAAATACTGATTTTGGTTGTGTCTCCTAGTCTATGTTTATTTCCCCCTCTTTTCTTCATCTTACCAAGACAAATTCCAGTATGATAGCTGTTAAGAGCTAGAGGCAGTAGTGCAGTACTCTAATTTGGTCGATTCAAGATAAGGCACTTCGAAGTTCGAAGAGTCCACTCATTTGGTTCGGAGAAAACCCCCTAGAATTAACGAAATACGTAGAACTCAAACCTCCATTTCCAAAGTGGGTTTTCCACCAAAGTCCAAACAAAATGGTTTTCAATCCTTCAAAAGCCCTAACAGATTGAGAATCAAAAGATTCGATGTTTATCGGACACCGGTTTTATCTGACTACGGTACACGGGAATGAGCGTGACAAGAATGGAAGATCTTCCTAGATAGCAGTCGTGATCATCACTTCCAGAAAAAAATAATGAAACTAACGGCAAAGCAAACAAATAAAGAAAAAGAAGAACAGATTTCAGAAAGAAATGGTAAATGCACCTGAAGAGCCTGGAGAATGGCAGGGAATTACCAATCCGTGCGAAAGACATCGCATCGACACTACTGGGAAAGCAAGAAAATGGTCGGAGACTCGGAGTTTCTCAAAAGGAGTACGAGGAGACTTTTCTGTAATTTAGGGCGTCGGATATTCTAGTTAACTATCGGCCGGATCCCCAGTGATACGTCGGCAGCTGTCCAGCCGCATGTGAAGCTGCCAAAACTACTAGCTAGGGTGTTCAATAAAAAATCGAACCAAAACTTTTTTTTTTCTTTTTTGGGTAAACTATCGAACCAATTATAAGGTTGCGTTTGTTTGGGTGTAAAAGTATATGGATGGATTTGAACACCGGATAATTTAAAATTTGTGAACCTTTACGCGTGTTTGTCCATGTAAATTAGGCTCCTTTTGGTTTGTGCAATAGGAATATTCTAAAAATATTCTCTTTTCCTTCATTTGTTTTGAGGGAAATAGAGGGATGGAATGAGAAAAATATAGGATGTCATAACCCAAAATCTTAGATTTGGAGTCGTACCAAAACCGTGCAACTCCGGTGGAAAATTTTGAGAAATCACCGTTACAGAAGCAGTGTAGAGTAGTGGCGGCGGCTTTTGAACCCAGATCTACTACCTACTTTCGAACCTAGAAGTAGAGCAGCGGCGGCAGCTTTTGAACCCAGATCTACTACCTCCGTTCGAACTCAGAAGCAAAGCAGCGGCAGTGGCTCTCCTGAACCTAAATCTGCTACCTCCCCTTTTTGAACCCAGATCTTTCTTCTTCTACCCCCCCTTTCGAACCCAAATTTGCTACCTCCGTTCGAACCTAGAAGCAGAGCAGTGGTGGCGACTTCTCCTTCTTCTTCTGCTACCTCCCCTTTCAAACCCATATCTGCTACCTTCCCGTTTGAGCCCAGAAGCAGAGCAGTGGCGGTGGCTTCTTCTTCTTCTACTACCTCCCCTTTCGGACCTAGATCTACTACCTCCCCCTTCAAACCCAAATTTGCTACCTCCCCTTCCTCCCTCTCTCCTCTTTTCTTCGTCATAGTATTTTTCCCATTTATTTTCTCATATCTAAAACCAAACAATGGAAGTATAATTTTTTACACTTTCCCATCCCATCCCATATTTTCCCATCCCATCCCACCCAAATCTTCTCACAAACCAAACAGAGCTTTAGGGATGACAATTTTCCCCATCCTTGGCGGGGACCCGACTTCTCCAATCCGATGGGAATAGGGATGGGGATTGTTTTGGCAGGGTGAGGACGGGGATTAATAGGAATTCCCGATCGAGGTCGGGGTCGGGGATAGGGATGGGGGTTACTTCTATAATCGAGGTTAGAAACAGAGAATATGATCCCTGCCCCATTGCCATTCTTAATGTAAATATTATATCAATTTTATCGATATTGTATTTATATAATCTCTATTGTGAGTGAAGAAGTTTTACATTGATTCACGATTTTCATCCCAACGTAGTAAAATTTTACATTGATCCTCATTTACATATAAATCTTCGAGTGAAGTTTTACACTAATCTATATAAATGCAGCCTAAAAATCTGAACCGAATTCACTTGCAAAAACCAAATCAATTGTAAACAATACAAAGATGATCCCATCACTACCCACCCAACCTTATCTTGACCATACTCTCCAACAAATATTAAACTGTGACTAACTCCACATTCGTTTTTGAATCCTTTTTTTTATCATTATGTTGTGTTTGGTTTGAAAGAGAAGGTAGGGAAACCTATATAAGAACAATCTTTCCCTATCATTCCCTTTAAACCAAACATATCCTTAGTTGACAAAAACTTATTCCATGGTTTGAAAAATAATTAAAAGATCCTTAGGTTTCATTTGTTTGAGGTGTAAATACAAAATTACTCCGATGTAAAAGAAAAATGGCCAGACATGTTAGCGCAAAAGATGAACCGGTCAGATGTTACTTTATATTGTTGTACATTTGGAAGAATAGTGTAAATCATGAGAGTATTTTTTACATGCGTTTGGAATTAATATGGGTGTTCATGAGGGGTAATTTGGTCTTCCAATGATATTACAACATGTGGCATTGTAGAACAACGGAGTGACACATCGGCATCATGTAAATAGACCCTAGGAGCACCTCGGACACTTCACAACTGCATCAATGACCTTGGTACCATCCTAGTAAGTCGAATTGCAAATAACTAGGCAAGACCTCAGGTCGGCATAAGAGTTGTCCTCTAGTAGGGAGTTACTAGACCGCACACCATCAATTGGCGTCGTCTATGGAAAACACTACACAAAAATCATACTCTCACACTTCCTTTCCAAATATGTCATCAATGGCATCTTCCAACAACACTCCAGTCAACAACCCTATTAACAACAACAACTCGATTACATGGGGGCAGGACCAACCCGCTATGCACCCAGAGATCCCCTTTATGACTATTGGGTAGTTTACCATGCCCTCGACCCTACTAGGCGTCCCCGTCATGTAGAATCCCAACTTTTCTCTGCCCAATGTGAATATGCCTCGCCCATCATGTATAATTCAAATTCAAAATCTGAGTTTGTCAAACCAAGTTAATACAATTCATGCTAAGCTTAGGCAAGTTTCTAAGTGGGTTTGGATTTCTTTTTCACTTGTTTTAGTTGTATCTTTCATTTGGGATTTATAATCCCATCTAATATACATTTGATTCATTTTTATATGGTTAGAGAAAAATGGCACACACAAAAGGGATGCAACTTCGGTTAGGTTAGCCTGAAACCCAGCCCAAAAACGTTTGGTCGATGTTTGGATTATAAGTAGGTAGGGTTGACTTTCCCAACTCAACTTTCACATCGAATTGGGTTAGGGTTGACCCTTTCGGCAACTTGATCCAACCCAAACCCAACTTACATATGAACTATGGCCTTGCTACATACAATCATAATCTATCTTTACTCAAGCCCTAATCTTTAATGACAAGTTGTCATTTTATGTTTTATTATTGATAATTTCATGATTTTAGATTTTCAGTAGGAGACCTGTCATAATTCACATAAGTCTAATTATTTGAAACAATCATTTTTTTTCACCTTTTATATTAAAAGAACCAGTAAAAACATCAAACAAGAAAATATCTAGACATATACATAGCATGCATAATACGTGTGTTTTTTCATATATGTTTTGCTCTTTAAATTAGATAAGCATGGCTTTCTATAAATCAGGATTATATAAAGTTGGCCGAATTGTGTTTATATATAAAGTTGGAGTTTGATGGGTATTTTCCTTTTGCAGCAAGAAACAAAAAGGATTATATATAAAGTTGGAGTTTGATGGGTATTTTCATAGGAATACCTAGCTCATTTGGAATACGGGATGTTTCCATGTAAACATTTGGGTCCTCCAAAACAGACTGACCTGGTTAGTTTAATAAAGGAAAAAGAAAACAAAATGTATATAGATTAATGGGGTGCTCCTCAAATGTAAGGTTCAAAATATCAAAACACATCCACCCAAATGTAGCAGTTTTTAGGGTCATAGATATGTTAAATACGTCGATTTAGGACAAATGGCCATACTCAATGGAAAATAGCCTTCCCAATTATAGTGACAAGTTGTGTCAAGCACGACATGACCCCTAAGGTTGAGTTCGGCTTCAGTTAGGGCAAAGCCCATTAGAGCAGCCTTTATTGCCTTGAATTGAGAATATCTCCGTACTTATGTGCTTTATTTCATGAGAAGATATTCCTAATGCAAGGTTGCAAAAGTCTGTTAGAACGGTGTGGGCATAGATTTGTCCTGATAGAAGCTGATCTCCCTAAGGCCAGGTTAGGCTGAGGGTTTTTGGCCCATAGTCCAGCCTGACTTGCTAAATTCAATAGTTATTTGGAGGTTATAATTGCAAAAATATCCCCCAACAACTATAAACAACTATTTAGGGGGGTATTTGTGTATTTTATCAAAGGGGGTGCAAAGATGAATAAAATGCCCCTAGTGGTTATTAATAGCTAGCTTAAGGGGTATTTCAAGTGACAAATAAACTTTATAAATGACCAAAAACCCCTTTTAGAAACTATAAATGGCTAGTTTATGAGGGTATTTTGGTCAATTCAATTACTTATTACCTCTATAACTAACCCTTATCCATTTCTATCACAATAGCAATCATTTAATCAAATACAATCTCTCAGTGATTCTCGTACACTCATATTACTCTATAGTCTACTCACATCCAGTCATAATCTCAAATTATTTTATTTTTTTAATTTCAACAAGAAGGAGACTTGATCGAGTGTCTCAAGTTGAAGTTGGCCATTTTTGAAATTTAAAAGCTTTGCATTCAAGTTGAAATACTGAATTGGCATATCAAACTCTAAGGACCGAAGTGCAATTACAGGGTTAGTTGGATTTTTTTATAAGTTTCATATTTTAATATTTATTAACTTTCAAGCCCAATCTTTTGTTGGCCCTAATAATTCTAAGGCAAGGTCCAAAGTATCGGAAACGTAAGGTGTATTGGAAAGGTAATTTTAAGAGACGTATCGAGATATGCTTTGGAAACGTATAGATACGGACGAAAAATCAAGATACGCATGGATACACTAGAAAATCTGAAAAAAACCTTAAAAATATGAACAATAATAAAAATGAGTTTTATGTGAGTATAACTAATTTATTTAAACATAAAAATCATTCTTTAATGATTTATATAAAGTATCGGGATATAATTAGTAACCATTGAAAAATAATAGAAGAACTAAAATGTGTGTGTATATATATACTAATATTTATTAGTTAATATTTTTTTGAAATCATTTATTAGTTAATATTTATTATACATAGATTTAGATAATATTTATTATATATACAAGTTAATATATACCTTAATTTTAATAAATAAATATAACTTGTATTCATCTTATTATTATGTAAATATTAATAATCAAATTTATAGCATTTGTTGGGAAACATCCACCAAGGCAAAAAAGATTACTTTAAGTATAAAAAAACATGTCATTATAATAAGTAATTAAAGTTGGCATAATGGTTAATTAATTATTGTTATAAGCAAATTACTTGGGTTCGAAACTAGTTACCTTTGGTTTGTGATTTTTAACAAGTTATTTCACTTAAATAACATTTAATGACATCTATCAAAATGTTAGATTTCCAACATAGGAAATTTTGATATTTTATCTTGGTGGAAAGCATATGAAAATAATTATTCTATGTTTACTACTATGTCCATAGTAGAATCGAAATCTTGTTTTAGATAAATAGAGTAGCTATTTATCTATTTTCTCCATTTTTTGCATTTTTTTCTTATTTTCTTTTGTTTTAAAAATATAAAATAGTAATCATTACTTATCTTGATTAGATTAATAAAACTGCACAGTATTATAGAGAGACCTTTGGGTTTTTGAAGGCCTCTTAATATATATATATATATATAAAATAAAAATTGGACAGTCCATGTCAGCATGCTTCTGAGTTTTTCCTTTGAGAGAAGTTATTTATCTATTTTCTCCATTTTTCTTTGCATTTTTTCTTATTTTCTTTTGTTTTAAAAGTATAAAACAGTAATCATTGCTTATCTTGATTAGATTAATAAAGTTGCACACTATTAAAGAGAGACCTTTGGATTTTCCAAGGCCTCTTATTTTAATGCATGCTATTATTATATATAAAATAGAAAGAATCTATATAATAATAATAATAATAATAATAATAATAATAATAATAAAATTGGATGGTCCATGTTAGCATGTCTTTCCTTTGAGAGAAGCTATTTATCTATTTTCTCTATTTTTGCATTTTTTTTCTTATTTTATTTTGTTTTAAAAAATATAAAATAGTAATCATTGCTTATCTTGATTAGATTAATAAAATTACACACTATTAGAGAGAGACCTTTGGGTTTTCCAAGGACTCTTATTTTAATGCATGTTATTATTACATTTAAGAAAGACATTTAAGAGAGAGAGAGAGAGAATATATATAATAAAATTGGATGGTCCTTTGAGAGAATCTATTTCTCTATTTTTTATTTTTTTGCATTTTTTCTTGTTTTCTTTTGTTTTAAAAGTATAAAACAATAATCATTGCTTATTATATATATATTAGAGAAGTTATTTATCTATTTTCTTCATTTTTTTTACATTTTTCTTGTTTTCTTTTGTTTTAAAAATATAAAATAGTAATCATTACTTATCTTGACTAGATTAATAAAGTTGCACACTATTAGAGAAAGACCTTTAGGTTTTCCAAGGCCTCTTATTTTGAATTGGGATCTACTCCTCATGAAGCATGACTCGCACCCGCCTCACAGCCACATCCCACCCTGTATTAGGAACATCTCCCATGAACAATAAATACAAGTACGTGAGATGTTCTCAATATGCAACCAAGACATGTTATGAGGTCGATGTGAGGCATGCGGTGTGAGGAGTTGATCTGGACTCTCTTATTTTAATGCATGTTATTATTACAGTGAAAAAAGACATTTAAGAAAGAGAGAGAGAGAAAGAGACCTTTGGGTTTTCTAAGGCCTCTTATTTTAATGCATGTTACTAATATATTTAAAAGAGAGTGAGAATAATAATAATAATAATATAAATAGGTTGATCTTAAACAATCAAAAAATTATTAATGTAAAAATCCACTAAACTTTCACTAAAAATAAATATTAACAAAACTTAGTAAATATTAAAAATGTGTTTCAATTCCACTTAAAAATCAAACTTAATAAACACTAATAAAAATAAAAAATTTAAATATAAAAATATTAATTGATAGTTTTGATAATATTATTAGATAACTTATGGGTTGAAACCTTTATTGTGCATAATGAACTCATTAAAAATGATAAAAATTAATGAAAATTTAAAATACAGAACCCATTTTATTAACAATATGTTATTGCAAAAATTACTAAGTAATAATGAAAAAATACAAACAATTAATTAAAAATAAGAAATTTAAATATAAAAATATTAATTGGTAGTTTTAATAATATTATTAAATAACTTTGTATTAATGCATTTTTAATTAATTAATAATTTATATGAGTTGAGACCTTTATTGTTCATAATGAACTCATTAGAAATGATAAAAAATAATGAAAAATTAAAATGCAAAACCTATTTTATTAATAGTATTTTATTGCAAAAATTACTAAATAATAATGAAAAATACCAAAAATTACTAAATAATAATGAAAAATACCAAAAATTAATTAAAAATCCAAAAAATTATGAAAAACCTAAACATAATTAAAAAGTAACAATATTTTATATTAATAAGGGTATTTATTGAAAATATTTAAAAATTACAATTAATAGTATTTTATTATTAAAAAAATACCCAAGCCAAAAATTATTAAAAATATTGAAAATTAGATGTGTTTTTATTAAGTATGGTATTTATTTAGTTATTTAATTTATTTTACTAAAAGCAAATGAAAATTAATTTTGTAGTGACTAATATACAAAAGTAAATGCAGAAAATACTAAAAATTATTGAAAAATACTCATATGCAAAAATTACTGAATAATAATGAAAAAACACCAAAATTTAATTAACAATATGAAAATTCTAAAAACCTAAAGCTTAAATAAATTACTAAAAATAACTAAACAATTAAATTAATTGTATTTTATTGCAAAAAATACTGAATAATGATGAAAAAACAATATCTTTTAATTATCAATAGTAATATAATTAACAGTAATTATTTTTAAACTGTAATTTACACTAATTATAATTTAAGCTATAAAAAGTAAAAAATTACATTTAATTACCAAAAAGTTATATTTAATTACTAGAAAATTACATTTAATTAGTTTTATCCAAGAAATTAGCAATATTTCTGAAAATATGATAATTTCTAAAAATTATAGTATTTTAAATAAATACAGTAATTCAATAATTATAATATTTTAATAGCTAAAAATATTTTATTAATTAATAATAAAAATAACAAATTGTTTCTAACTTAACCTAACCCGATTAGATCTATAAATTTGTAGGCTCAAGCAACTATTTTCTTTTGAGCTAGGTCTAGCTGAGATATGCACCATGGCCACACATTATCTTGGATAATCAGATTCGAAGTCTAATTGGATATCAAACTTTTAGAGTCCAATGATGGCTTTAGTAGATAGGGCCTAAGCTAAACAACCCCTAATAAGCTCAACTTGGAGGTTATATGCATATATGGTAAATATTATTATATAATCTTTAAATAACAAATTTTATATTAAAATATAAAGAAATGTTATATATTTTTTATACAAGACTAGAATTAAATAAAAATTTTAATTTGTAAAAACTCATAGTTTTATAATTAACACGGGCCTCTTTATCAA
The DNA here is from genome assembly GCF_055504915.1 of Nelumbo nucifera. Taxonomy (NCBI): domain Eukaryota; kingdom Viridiplantae; phylum Streptophyta; class Magnoliopsida; order Proteales; family Nelumbonaceae; genus Nelumbo; species Nelumbo nucifera. The sequence goes on from NC_142651.1 coordinate 100,536,159, forward strand.
TAGAAAATGTGCGAGCTCGAGCCCGAGCCCGGCCTGACCATCATGCCTAGATCTTGAGACCGAGCCCAACCCTTATATAAAGCCCAAAGCTTGAGCCCAAACCCGAAGCCTGATCTGTACACAAAATGTCTTATTTTCAGTATTCTTTTATAAACTAATATTATATTAATTTAATAATAATTTAATAAATTAATAAACTAATTTATATTTCCTAATAGTAAATCGATATTTATTAATAATTTAAGAAGCATATATATTATATTTATTATATATAATATAAGTACCTTTTTATATATGTAATAGTATCAAGCCGAGCTTATTTGAGAAAGCTTGAGCTTGGGCCCACAAGTTTGAAATTTTGTCCAAGCCTAAGATTAATAGGTCAGGTCGGGTTGGGCTGTCGAGCTACACAGCCCATACATAGGTCTAATTGTATATATAAACAATTGTATACATAAAAAAACATATGAAATAAAAATTTAAACATCTTTATCAATTTTTTTTAAATGGACCTCTCATAGATTGGCCCGGTCCGTGGCCTGGCTTGGCCTAAGGCTCGGCCCATGGACCAGCCCATCCTACGGCACGACATGGGTCCGCATGGGCTTGGGCCATGGGCCATGCCGAATCGACCCCGCAAATTATCCTAGGGGAGGGAGGCATGGCTTGGGACACCCTGTGGGCCAACACGAAACAGCCTACACTTTGTGCGGGCTACATACGGGTCGTGTCATGCTGGCCCAGCATGACTCGATTTACACCTCTACTTGAACCCTCCCAATACTAGGGCCGGGACAAGAAAATTTGAGGATTCCCCATCCTTGATGAGGAGTGGGGTGTCTTGCCCCTAAACTCGCCTGACATTGAGGAGTGGTTGCCTTGCCCTGAACCTGCTTGACACTAACAGAGTGGGGATGGGGTAGAGTGTCTTGACTATGGGGTAGGGAGAGGGATGGGTGCCCTGCCTTGCATCCCATGGGTCCATGCTAAAGCAAGAAAAAGAAGGACATGGCACATCATCCAATGTATCACCAAAAGAACAGGAAAGTGGGACTAAGAAAATTTTTGGGCAAATTTCTTAAATTACCCCTATTGTTTAACTAGTTGACAAACTTAACCCTTATTGTTCATATATTTTATTAAAGTACCCCTACTATTTCTAACAATTAATTAATTACTCCCCTAATGTTAGGGTTTCGTCACAAGCTGTCATAATCCGCTCATATACCACAGGGTCCACAACACATGAATGTTATATTTTGAGAAAATGACAATAATACCCTTCTCTTCTTTCTGATGCTGGTGCTTATAATCAGAAAATTGGGGGTGCCGGTGCCTGCCATTTGAATCTAAGGAATATGTAATTACTTTTATTCACCCCTGGCATTGATGTTTGCAAAGCTACGCTTCTTCTCAATATCTCCGGTTTGGGGAGAGAAATGGTAGTTATCGTCTGAACGAAGAAGGTTACCAATCCACTCAAAGCGGGTTACCAGAAATTATATTTAATTAGTTTTAGCCAAGAAATTAACAATATTTCTAAAAATATGATAATTTCTGAAAATAAATATAGTAATTTAATAATTACAAAATTTTAGTAGCTAACAATATTTTAATAATTAATAATAAAAAGTAACAAATCGTTTCTAACTTAACCTAACCCAATTAGATATATAAATTTGCAGGCTCAAGCAACTATTTTCTTTTGATTTAGGTCTTGGTGAGATATGCACCATGCCCACACATTATCAGGGATAATCAGATTTGAAGTCTAATTGGGTATCAAACTTTTGGAGTCCAATGATGGCTCTAGCGGATAGAGCCCAAGCTAAACAACCCCTAATAAGCTCAACTTAGAAGTTATATGCATATATGGTAAATATTATTATATAATATTTAAATAACAAATTTTATATTAGAATATATAAAAATGTTATATATTTTTTTATACTAGACTAGAATTAAATAAAAATTTTAATTTGTAAAAAATCATAGTTTTATAATTAACACGAGCCTCTTTATCAACAGAACCCGCCTAATAATGGAGACGAGACGAAAAAAATTCAAGGATTCTCCATCCTTGATGAGGAGTGGGGTGCCTTGCCCTTGAACTCGCCCGACATTGAGGAGTGGTTGCCTTGCCCTAAACCCGCCTGACACTAGGGATGGAGCAGGGATGGGGTAGAGTGTCTTGACTATGGGACAGGGACAGGGATGGGGTGCTCTGCCCTGAACCTACCCTGTTGTCATTCCTATATAATTGTTAATTATTAGTAAAATTAATACAAATGTTAGCTTTTGTAATTATTTTTATTTATTTAAAGTTAATCAAAATTTCATTTAAAAATAATAACAATTATTAAAATTACTACAAATTATTAATAAAAATAAATTTATTAAAAATATTTATTCATATTAAATTAATAATAATTATTTTTTGTAAATCAACATTAAATGGAAAATAAAATTATTAAAATTTTAATTTAATATTAATTCATATTAAATTAACAATAAATTTGATTATTAATTTAATATTAATTAATAATAAATAAAATTATTACGTCTATACTAAAGAAAGATAAAGAAGGACATGGCACGTCATCCAATGTATCACAAAAAGAAGAAGAAAGTGGGAATTGAAGAAAATTATTGGACAAATTTCTTAAACCACCCCTACTATTCAATTAATTAATTATTCCCCCAATGTTAGGGTTCCGTGTCAATCCCTCATAATCCACTCATATACCACACGATCCACACCACATGAATAGAGAAAATGACAATAATACCCTTCTCTTCTTTCTGACGTCGTCTCTTCTTTCTGACGCCGGTGCTCATAATCAGAAACGTGGGGGTGTCGGTGCTTGCCATCTGAATCTAAAGAACATGTGCTTACTTTTATTCACCCCCGGCACTGATGGTGGTTTTCGTCCGAACGAAGCGGGTTACCAATCCACTCAAAGACAGGGTGAGAAATTGTCTGTGCGACTGCAACCTCTCATACAACTCAGCTCCCTTGCTTGGACGACTATCGATGACGATAGTGAAAGCATCGTGGTCGTCCTTCAAAGCCTCCTGCTTGCTGCTTGGCCTGCTCGACAGCTTGAGCAGCAATTCCCACTTCTTCTGCTCCTCTTTTGAAATGGAAGAGATCGGCCAAGGTCGATTTTCTTCATTGAGTTTCTCTGCGACAACGGCATCGCCGGCTGCGGTCCTGAATGGGCGAAAGGAAATTGAGGCTGAGAGATGGGTTTTCTGTTTATTGCAAGAGAGGGCAGAGAGCAGCCATGGTCATGGAGGATTGATATTCAACGGTCGTTAATCTTCAAGGATATCTGATGGAGGATGATTTGACCCGACTTGCTGGGATGATGACACGTGGACTAGACTCAGCACGAGCAACAAATCAGCACCATGGCTTGATTGCGACCAAGTAACGAGTCTGTAGAACAACTCGCTACGTCATAGCTCTCTATAGGGGGAGCTCGCTACAATGCGAGCTCTAGGTCCCCTGAGCTACTGAGAAGGGAAACCAGCTTGCTCCAGCACCTGGGCAGAAGAATTGCCCTAAAGACCAACCTTGATAAGGGTCACCCCGAAGTACCCCTAAGAGCTTGCTACAAAGTAGCTCACTGAGCAATAGGGTAGCTCGCGGCTAAGCAATGCTACGCCCTCAGGAAGCTTCTATCTGACAAGACCGTACTCGTCAGATTGTGCCACGTCTCTCGACTAACAACGCAGTCCCTGCCCGTTTGACAGTCTGCCCCATGTCTCTCGCAGATGGTGGCGTGCCTGCCCCTTTGGAACGTGTCACTCAGCCAAGCGGATTGTACACTATAACGATCACCTACGCAGACCAGGCAGGTAACGGCTGCGACAGGAGCCCAGTGGCGGTTACGCTTGATTTGACAAGAATGCCCCTATAAAAGCCTTTTAGGCGAAGGGGAGAGAGACATTCACTCATTTTGAACTTGGATTATCTGACTTACTCACGAGTTAACCTCGCAGCATAGTGATCTATCGTGACCTACACTCTTAGCTTTTTATACTCTTTCCTTCCTCCCCAGCGTTCTAACTTAAGCTTCGAAGTATTCCCGCCGGGAAAATCACCGGGAATCCTTCTTCTTCGTCTTCTCAGGTGTCGTCCGTTACCAACAAGGAGCCAGTCAGCAGCTAGCTAGGAGTGTCCGGATTGTGCTGCATCATTTGGCGCCGTCTGTGGGAAACGCTTCTAAAAGCCTTCCTCCAAGCTTTTACAACTCCTTCTTCCAAAAACTTGGCATTTTTCATGGCTTCTTCCAGCATTGCCGGACGTGGCAACAACCAAAACGCTTCTAGGGAGCAACCTCAACTGCCTACTGTTTGCATTGAACAGTTTACCGTCCCCCTCTCCGTGGATGGAGTCCCCAGTTTGAATGTGCCTCTTACAGTGGCACCCTTCGTTGCTCCGCTCTCTTCTACAATAGGAGCAACCTTTGCTGAACCCTCGGTTGTGCCCCCAACGGCCAACCTGAACCAATTGTAGGACTTGGTGCAATGCATGCGGGCCATGCAGGCTCAAATGCAACAGTTTCAACGATTCCGACTCTACCAACAATAAGTGTTGCACCAGGTTTCCTAGTACCATTACCGGCAGCAGTTTCCCCCTCTGCCTCAAGCCCAGACGTCACTTCCCCCTCGACACCCGGCCACGAAGCAAACCAAGCCCTCCTGTCGGAGTGAGCAGCCTCGTCGGGGAGAAGCCTCCCAGGTCCAGGATCTAGCCAAGAGCCAAGCCTCTTCCCATAGTAAGAAGGAGAGGCCGGCTACCCCCGCCTTGCAGCTTGTGGGTGGGTCAGGGGCCTCTCACCCGACAAAGCCCGTGTCACCACAGCCTTCGCAGTTTGAGCTCCTGCTCGCGGACAATCCATTCGAGGTCTTGGCAGCGGACTACACACAGGGCCCTTCGGTCCCGAGTCGTCACTAGCGGTCCGAGCCTATCGAGCTCGACAACACTGAAGCGTCGAGCACCAACGCTAAGCCAGTAAAGCAGTAACGAAGACGGCGACGAGCTCGCCGAACTACTTCCAGAGCCTCTCTTGAGCTCAAAGGAAAAGAGGAGGTATGCTCAGGTGAAGTAAAAGCTACCCCCCTCCTCTCGGTTTCTTCCCCACTATCTCCAGAACTCCTTGTTGTTCCCATGCCAAGGGATTTCAAGCTCCCTCCTCTGGACAAGTATGATGGGTCTTTCGATCCAAATGACCATGTGGATGCCTTCTAGTGCCAGATACACTTGGTACGAGCCAGCGAGTCCTGCATGTGCATGGCCTTTTCCACTACCTTAAAAGGAGTGGCCCGCACCTAGTACCGAAACCTTGCACACAGCTCGATAAGAAGTTGGGCGCAATTCGTACAAGTTTTCACCTCCCACTTCATCACCAGCAAGAGGTGCCCACGAACTCAGGAGAGCCTCCTCGGCATAGTGCAAAAGGAAGGGGAGTCCATCCGGAGCTACATCAAGCGGTTCAATGATGCTTGTTTGCAGATACCCGACCTAGATCCCGTAGTTCACCTCATAGCAGCCAAGCGAGGTATCACCCATAAGGAGTTCAAGTGGCACGTATTTTTCAACCAACCCAAAATCGTGACTGAGTTCCTTAAGCTCGCGGATCGGTTCATTGGGACCGAGGAGGAAATCAACCAGATGGGCGAGTAGGCCCTAGAAAAAAGAAAGAGGGAGCCAGAACCCCCGTCTCAAGGTGACGGAAGGAAGAAGAAGGACATAGCTCGGGGGGCGAGGCCAATCCAGTCCTCCCGAGCTCCAGCAACAGAAAGAGACTACATGCCCCTCAACACAAAATGGGTTGAGATCCTCATGGCGATCAAGGACGCTCCATACGTGAAGTGGCCACCTCGGGTGAAGGTCGACCCTAGCACCCGGATAAAAATTTGTATTGTAGTTTTCATAAAGATCACGGTCATAGTACCGAAAGTTGTAAAAACTTCCGCGATGAGATAGAAGAACTCATCCGTCGTGGATATTTACGAAATTTTGTACAAAGTAATGGTAATAATAATAAAGCAGGTCGACTAGGGGAACAAGGTAGGGATGCCCCCGAGTCCAGTAGGCAAGCGGAGCAACCGCAGAAGCAGCCCCCCCGAGGAGAGACCAGTTCGGGGGATCATCCATGTTATAGTCGGAGGTCAATTGTGGCGGGTTGCACCTCAGCAGCAGCTCGCGCGTCAACTCGCAGGACCGACAGGGAAGGGCAGAACCCTTCGAAGTGGCCAAGGACAGAAGACCCCATCTTCTTCTCAGAGGATAATGCATGCAGGGTTCACTACCCCCATGACGACGCGCTCGTCATAAAGGTGAAGATCAATGACTACGAAGTCAAGCGAGTCCTCGTCGATTCAGGCAGCTCGACAGATATCCTCTTCAAGGCGGCCTTCGACAAAGTTCAACTTCAGGAGAGCGACCTAAAGCCCACGAACACTCCCTTGGTGGGCTTTAGCGGAGAGGAAGTTCGGCCCCTAGGAAGGGTGACTGTACCTATGGAAGTCGACACCTGGCCTAGCATTGTGAGGCTCAACCACGACTTCTTGGTGGTCGCAACCCCCTCCCCGTACAACGCCATAGTGGGTCGGCCGATTACCCATGCTTTACGGACTGTGGTGTCAACCTACTACTTGGCCATGAAGTTCCCCACGGACTTCAGCATCGAGGTAGCGTGAGGTGACTAGCTAGAGTCTCGCAAATGCTACGTCGCCACCCTCAAGGGAAAAGCCAAGGTGGCCGACATCCTCGAGCTGGAGCGACCTACGGAGTAGAGCGAGGAGTGAGCTGCGCCTATGAAGGAGACCGTCTCTATCCCAACCTCGGCAGAGGACCCTGCCCGAACGCTTTAGATCGGTGCTTCCATCGAGGAGCCCCTGCGATCCGAACTGGTACACTTTCTACTTAAGAATTTAGATGTTTTTGCTTGGTCTGTGGCGGAAATGCCCGGCATAGACCCCAGCATCATAACTCATAAGCTTAATACTAATCCTGTAGTTAGGCCCGTTAGACAGAAGAAACGCAACCTAGCCCCAGAGCGGTGGAGGGCAGTCAATGAGGAGGTCGGGAAGCTCCTTGCAGCCAATTTTATTAGGGAAGTTCATTACCCAAGTTGGGTGGCCAACCCCGTTCTGGTGAAAAAGGCTAACGGTAAGTAGCGCATGTGCGTCGACTACACCGACCTGAACCGAGCTTGCCCAAAGGACTGCTTTCCACTCCCTAGAATTGATCGCCTAGTGGACGCGACCTCGGGGCATGAGTTGCTGAGCTTTCTAGACGCCTACTCGGGCTACAATGAGATCAGGATGGACCCAGCCGATGAAGAGAAAACCGCCTTCATATCCGAGCTCGGCATGTACTGTTACAAGGTCATGCCCTTCGGATTAAAAAATGCCAGGGCAACCTTCCAAAGACTTGTAAATAAACTGTTTGAGCCATTGATTGGCCAAAAGGTGGAATGTTATGTAGACGACATGGTCGTCAAAACCCAGCTTTCTTGCGACTTAATACAAGATTTGAATATGGTTTTTGAAATTCTGCGTAAATTCAATATGAAGTTGAACCTGAATAAGTGTGCCTTTAGAGTCACCTCGGGTAAATTCTTGGGGTACATTGTGAACCGGAACGACATTGAGGTCAACCCGGACAAAATAAAGGCCATCGTAGATATGAGACCACCTCAGAAAGTGAAGGAGGTTTAGAGGTTGAACGGCAGAATAGCCGCTCTGAGCCGCTTCATGTCCAAATCGGCAAATCGCTACCTGCCTTTCTTTAAGGCAATGAAAAGCAAAGGGTTCGAATGGACCCAAGATTGTTAGATCACATTTGACGAGCTCAAAAAGTACCTCGCTAGTATACAGGTCTTAACCCGACCCGAAGAGGGCGATGTTTTAGAGCTGTACCTCTCGGCCAACGATGAAGTGGTCAGCTCGGTACTAATAAAAGAAGTAGATCGGGTCCAACGACCTATCTACTATGTCAGTAAAGTGTTGTAGGGAGCAGAGACAAGATACCCGGAGATAGAAAAAATGGCATACGCACTGGTTATCACAGCCCGAAAGCTCCGCCCGTACTTCCAAGCTCACACTGTTACTGTCCTCACCAACAAACCTCTGAGGCAAGTCTTACTCAAGCCCGAGGTCTCCGGTCGACTAACGAAGTTGTCCGTTGAGCTCAACGAGTACGATCTCCAATATAAGTCGCAGACTGCTATTAAGGCCCAAGCCTTAGCAGATTTCGTTGCGGAGTGCACTTTCAGCTCCGAAGTCCCTAGGCTAGTTGAGCACGGGCCCCCCATTTCAGGTGAGCCCGGAGCTCCCAGGCCAATTGAGTCCGAGCATCGTGAGGTTGCAACCAGTGCTGCAGCGGAACTGGATTCTTCACGTAGATGGCTCCTCGAACCAGCAGGGCAGAGGAACCGGAATAGTCCTGCACGGCCCAAGTGGCACAAAGTTGTAGTATGCACTGCGCTTCGAGTTCGCGACATCCAACAATGAAGCGGAGTACAAAGCGTTGATAGCCGGGCTAGCTCTAGCCAAAGAAATGAAAGCCAAGCACATTATCTTCTGTAGCGGCTCCCATCTCGTGGTCAATCAGGTTACAGGAGAGTATGAAGCTCGCGAACCGACTATGATTGCCTACTTAGCCAAAGTATAGGAGGCCCTACTCAATTTCCAGTCATATTTCCTCAGGAAAATCCCAAGGTCGAAGAACATTGAGGTCGACGCCCTGTCCCGGTTAGCCAACACCAGTGATAACACTATGAGGACCGTGTACATAGACGACCTGCCTCGGCCTAGCATTCTCGGGGGGGCAGAGGAGGTCGCTCCCGTCGTTCAAGCAGAGCTGAGCTGGATCGACTCGTTCGCGAGCTTCCTACTATATGGGACCCTCCCTGCAGACCGCAATGCCGCTAGAAGGGTAGAGCGTCAGGCGGCCAAATATGTCATAATAGACAAACGACTGTACCAAAGATCCTACATGCTCCCCTACCTGCACTGCTTGTGGCCTACCGAAGCCGAGCTCGTACTCCGCGACACTCATGAGGGTTTGTGCGACAGACACTTGGGGGGCAGGGCCCTCGCCCAAAAAGCACTACGATAGGGATACTACTAGCCAACAATGAAAGCAGACGCCATTGAGCTCATCAGAAAGTGTGACAAGTGCCAGAGGCATGCCAACATCCACCATCAGCCCGCTGCTGATCTCAAGTATCTCACTAGCCCGTGGTCTTTTGCGCAATGGGGCATCGATATACTTGGACCGTTTCCACCAAAAACAAGCTAGAGGAAGTTCCTAGTGGTCGAAGTGGATTATTTCACCAAGTGGGTAGTAGTCGAACCCCTTGTAATAATCACAGCCCGGAACGTTCAGAGCTTCTTTTGGAAGAACATAGTGTGCCGCTTCGGGTTTCCTTGGGTATTGATTTTTGATAATGGTAAACAGTTCGAGAACATCAAGTTCCAGAACTAGTGCCAAGACATGGGGATCCGACATAACTTCACTTCGGTCGCACATCCTCAAGCAAACGGTCAAGCAGAGGTTACGAACAGAGCTATTCTTTGCGGACTCAAAGCGCACCTAGACCGAGCTAAAGGACTGTGGGCAGACGATCTACCCAGCATTCTATGGGCTTACCGAACCACAGAGAAGACTGCCACAGGAGAAACCCCCTTCAACCTCACCTATGGCACCGAAGCAGTCATCCCAGCTGAGATTGAGGTTCCCTCGCTACGACTGGAAGCATATGACGACAAGGCAAATGAAGATGAGCTACGTACCAACCTCGACCTACTCGACGAAGTAAGGAACCTTGCATATATTAGGACCGTAGCTTATCAACAAAGAGTAGCTCGGTACTATAACGCCAGGGTCAAGAAGCGGAACCTCCGCGTTAGCGACCTGGTCCTTCGAAAAGTTATGGTACCTGAGCCCGGCGTTGGTAAGCTCAGACCGAATTGGGAAGGACCTTGCCGGGTGAAACGAGTTCTCGAGGAAGGAACATACGAGCTCGAAACCCTTGAAGAGAAACAAGTAACTCGGGCATGGAATATTGTCAACTTAAGGCAATATTACCTGTAACTACTGAGTAGACCATGAGTCACTCCCAAAGCCTAAGGGCCAAAATGCCGGGCTAACACGACCTCGACGCAATAAGACCTAGTCACCTCCATGGCATGGGCAAACTTCAAGGGTAGATTATAAGTCAGCCCCTCAGCCTAAGGGCTAAAATACCGAGCTAACTGAGACCTTGGCATCAAGAAAGACTTAGCCACTTCAGCGATGAAGGCAAAGTATGAAATATCAGAGGCGTAAGCAGCTCGGTTTTAAACCCATGAAGCATAGCTCATCTTAGTACGTTGGTTGAACTAAGGAATAACCAACAAACGCATAGTTCGGGCACACATGGTAATCACTTTGCAGTACACCAGATAGATGCCTTAAACGTTAAAGGACAGCTCGGGCATGTAGCTCTGAAAGCTCAAGTGACGAGATCGCTTTAGCAAAAATAAGCACACCATACTTAGAATAAAAAGGAAGGAATTTCATTATCATTCAAAAAAGAATCGAGCTAAATAGCTCGAGAAAGTTTAGTAGAAGGTAAAAAGAGCAAAACCGCCCAACAAGATCTTTTCAAGACCGGGTTTATGGCACTCGAGAGCCACCAGAAATCAGAGCAGAAAACCAACGCTGCCGGCCTCAGGGGTCCACCTCCTCCACCTCGTCCTCGTCCTCCGGAGAGTCAGGCTCTTCCTCCTTCGCCTGGTCCACCGTCTCGGGAGACAAGCCCTTCATGGTAATGTCGTCAAGGTTGAGCCCAGAAAATTTCTTTCGGACCAACCAGCGGTAGAGCTTGAATTCGGAGCGGTACGAGATTGAGCCATACTTCACTTGGAGGTCGTGATACTCCTGGGAGTCCTTGAAGTCCCAGACCGTTCTCTCCCGCTCGGCCTCCACCATGTTGTTGAAGTTCCGAGTTTGGTCCAGAAGAGTGGACTCCAAGTCCTGAACCTGTTGGCGAAGGAGCTCCCTCTCTGCTGCCACCCTCGACGACTCCTCTTTGTAGCGCGCACTCTCTTCAGAAAGCTTGGCGATCTGCGCCTCCTGGTCTCGGACGAGCAGCTCTTGGGACTCGCTCCCCTTGCGAGTGTGAAGGAGCTCACCCCGAGTCCGGTCGAGCTCGCCCTGGAGCTTCTGAACGATGACCTTCTGGTTACGAACGTCGCCGGAGTGGACGTGCGTCTGGAGGGCCATGGCGTGGATGGCGGTGTTCACCTGCCAACAAGAGGTGGCAGCAACCAGAAGTGCAAAGTGACTCGCGCCGCCTCCTTGGCTTGGATCTTCTTGGTCGTTTTCTTCATTGGCAAAACTTAAGACCCAGAATCGATGAAGAAGCAATCGATTGTCGATGAAGAAGGTCGATCAATCAAAGTCCTCCCCTCCGAGGTGAGTATCTCTGGTAGTGGCCTTCACCTCAAAGATACCCTCTTCAATGGTAACGAGGGAGACACCAAAGGTTCCACCACCAAGGTCAAAAAATGAGGATATTCTTCTCGCAATGGCAGTAGTCATGGAGTACTCAGTGATGATACGCATGGTATTCAGGCCAGCGATGACACTAGCATCCTTTGTGGCTTGATGCTGAGAGTTGTTGAAGTAGGCGGGGACTGTGACAATGGCGTTCTTAACAGTCGAACCAAGATAGGCCTCAACAATCTCGTGCATCTTCATTAGGACCATGGATGAGATCTCCTATATCTTCTTCATTCTTCTCCTTCAAAGTTCAGAAAAGAAACATTCACGACATAAAGATTGTCTCCTTTTAAAAAGAAACCTTCACAACCACAAAACATCCTGATCAGGCGAGATTTTGATGATGAAGACTTTCAAAACCCTAATCTAATTGAAAATATAAGGATTTTCAAAAGAGGGATTTTGCTACAAAAAGAGAGATAAAGAGATTCCCGCTTCTTTTCTCTTTCTTTCAGGAAGAAGAAGAAGGAAATAAAAATTTAGCTTCTTTTCTCTTTCTTCTATGGCCGATTTTGGCGAAGGAAAATATAGGGATTGTCATCGGTTGCAAATTTAACATTTCATATTTTCCTTGGCATTTAATGATGAAAATTGTAAAAAATAATAGGATACTTTAAGACAATATATACACAGTAAGGTAGAGTTTCTCAAATAGTTAAATAGTAGCAGGGGTAATATAAGAAATTTGCCCACAATTCTTTTTTTAAATTATTGCAAAATTTGAAATTATTGTAAATTTTGAGATTTTCTATTTTATTTGTACCTTGTAAGTTATTTGTAATTTTTTATTTTCTATTTTGTTATAGCATTTTTTATTTCATTGTTAATTATTTTTAATTTTATTTAATCATTTTATATTTTTATTGTACGAATTGATTATTCATATAGAAAAAAATTTTAAGATGATTTTTTCAAATTATTGTTACAACCATTGAATTTGTCATTTTTTCTTTAATTTTCATTAATTTTTATGTTTTTTGATTTTTTATAGTGAAATAAGAAAAGAAAATGAAATAATATAGGCCGACCTAAACCAACCCGGCCCAATGGCCATGGGCCACGGGCCTGGGCTTATGTTGGGCCCACCCCAACCTGCACGATCTATGCTAGCACGACCCACCATAGTACGTAGCCGTGTTGGGCTGGCACAACCACACAAAAATGTGGGTCGTGTTGGCCCGACACGGCCCACATTACACCTCTACAGAGATAGATGGCTTGTTCCAAAGCTTGTAACTTGAAACTTTTTCTATTTGTTTTGGCTCTCTGAAAGTCTGAATTGCATGCACCTATCAATAACTCAATACTTTGAATCATGAATAACTGTGTATGATTTTGTTTAATTTTCAAAACAAAAATAATTGCCACATCAACAAAAAACATATTGATTTTATTACTAGGAAAAATACATCCATTATTCCACTATTTTTGTTTTGAAAAAGCAAAGCCAATCACGATAGTAAAAAATGTCATGTATATTTTGTAGGGTTTGTTTGATTCCCTAAAATAGATGCTTGGAATCGGAATGGCCATTTTGATTCTAACCGTTTGTTTTGATGGAACGGGATTCCCATCAAGAACTAAAGAATTCATGACAAAAAATCCCCCAAACATTATTAAATTAATAATAATATAATAACAATATATTAATAATAAAATAAAAGTATTGTAATAAAATATTAATAAATTAATAATAAAAAACAAAGATATTAATTATTAAATATAATAATAAAGTATAAATAAAATATTAACATAATATAATTAAAGAAATAATAAAATACTAGCTAAGTAAATAGTGAAGCTATGTTTGATGAAAAAAAACTCGAAAGACTCCATTTGGAAAGAATACAAATACAAATTTATTTAGTACAAATACAAGGTTTAGAAATACAAATATCGACCATTTACAAGGTAATGTATTTGTATATACACTATCTAAACTAAGCCGAAGGTCCAAAAGCACTTACAGCTTTCTAGTAAAACTAATTTTGGTAGCTTCTTCAAAGCTGCTCAATTAACGGTGAAGCCCTCAAATGGGCTTTATAATGACATGCTTTTTGCCAACTAAAGCTTCCATTGATTTGGGAAATGATACCATATCCCCAAGCTCAATAGCGCGAGATTGACCCGGGTACGATGTACAGGGTTTTCGAGGCTTGATGTGATTTGCCCAATCCAAGTAGAAAATAATGAAATAAATAGAATTTTTGCGACATGAGTGAAGCTATGTTTCATGAAAAACTCAAAAGTTTAAAAATACAAAATCAATCATATACAAGGTAACATATTTATATTTAAATTCTTCACAAATAAATCTAAAAGTGCAAAAATGTATAACTTGGATATAGTTATAGATACACTTTAGAAATACATGGATACAAACGAAAAATATAAAAATGCATATAAATTCAATAATTATATTAGTAACTTCAAGTTTATTGTTAAAATAACTATAAATAATGTATAAATATATAAGAATTGTATATTATAATATGAAGAAATACATTATTATTGATATAATGTGATGTATAGATATTATACAATTTTATTGATAATATATCACTTTTTATTTTATTAAAATCCAATATACAAAAAATATACAACAGTTATAATTGAATTGTTATATCAATTATTTTTTATTTTATTATTTTCAATTTTTAACATTAACAAAAAATCAACCAAAAAATAAACCACAAAACAAGTAGGTATAGTCGTAGATGACATGCTTTTTCCCAATTTAAACTTCCCTCAATTTGGGCAATGAGTCAATGACACCATATCCCACATCGTTAACACGATAGACATCTAACTTCCTTATTAGTCTAGGAATACAAAATAGCTCGCCGAGCTCGGTAGCGTGAGCTTGTAACCCTGAGCGGGGGCATCAAGATGGTCGTACATAAACTCGATCCGACGGGTGGGATCTGTAGAGGCTTGACCCGGTTCGCCCGGTTCCAAGTAAGGAGTTGGGCCATGCGATTCGGGCGAAGGCTCGGGTTTCATGGTCCTTAGAACGGAGGGCACCGCGTCAGGCTGGTTTCACAGAGCAGCGACAACCTCCCGCTCCCGTCGGTGGAAGGATAACGAATCGTTGCCTTTCTGTCCCACTGATGCCTTAGGATCCGAGTTCAATCGGACGGCCATCTTTTTCTTTTTCTTCCGTTCTATATATTTTTAGGGTTTCTTTTCTCAGGTTTACAAGTCTTGATCAGGTCGAATTCTCGTTTTTCGGTTCAGAAAGGAAAGTGGTAAAAAGGGTTGGAAGGTCTTACAGACGACGATCGACGGCGCTGAGGTGAGGGGAAGCAAATTTGCGCCTTTGCCATTACCGCCGCCTCCCTCGCGAACTCAGCCCAGGTTCGTTTTTCTGTTAACACAATACTTTATTCTTACTAATCAAAGAAGCTCAAAAGAGGATTGGGGCTAACAATTACAGTGCCTGTAATTTGATCTCCAACAACTTAAATATCCTGGCATTGTTTTTTGATAAGTGAATAATTTATTAAAATCATAATTGATGAAAACGGTACAAGGAACCATTACAACAAGCAAGCATATTTCAATTGAGTCCAATGCAATTCATCCCTATTAATTTCCTATTACATTAGCTTCTCTTCCCACCCATTATATTCTAACTTTTAGGTTCATATTCCTTGTTAAAATATTATTCTGGGCAGTTGGCTCATCTTCGTGACCCCTTTCTCTCAGAAATTCCTTCACCAGACACATCTCAACCTGAAGCCCCCATTGAATTCATAGTTCAGCGCCTCAATACCATGGCCAACAACATGATTCAACATTCCCAGTGTACATTCTCTCCTTGATATTCCCCATATTTTATTACAATATAATACAATACAATACTTGTTTCAAAAAAAAAAAAACCTTGATCAAATGTAGTAGATGATTGCTAGCTTAAATGAGAAGATGTTTGTTGAAGATAAAGATGTTCTCTCCCAGATGACTAGTCAAGACCCGTGTGATGCACATGCTTTATTTATAAGTAAAATTGAAGATGGAGCTCTATAAAATTTCCAATTAAATGTTGTTTATATAAGTTCAATGAAGGATTTTTAGGGTTATGTCTAATTTATCCGATCACAATCTAAGTTGTACTTTAGTGAGAGTGGCCAATTTCCAATTCTCTTGATATGCTAAAGTGAAAAAATTAGTACATTACATCAACATTTCAGAACTGATGAAAGCAAGGTATTTGCACCTTTTTCAAAACAATAGGGTGGGTTTTTGTCAATATCAAAACATTGGGGAGTTTCATAGGATTGTTAGAAAACCCAAGAAGGTTTTTATAAATTTTCTTATTTTTGAATGGAATTTAAATTGATTTTAAAACAATTAAATTGTATTTAAGATTAATATTTTTATTAAATTTTGAAATTATTAAAAATTGAATTTATTTTAGTATATTAAGTTTTTATTAAATTTAAATTCCTTATTTATTTAAGTATATTCAATGGAAATTAAGTTGGTTCTAATAATTGTTTGATTATTCTATATTAGTTTTAAATTGATATTAGTTCTTAAGGAAAATTCCACTTTAGTACCCTGAACTTTGGGGTAATGTCAAGTTAGTACTTGAACTTTCAAACCTATCATTGTACTACCTAAACTTTCAAAAAAGTGTCAAGTTGGTCCTATCGTTAACCAACCATCAGTTATCTGTTGAAAATTTCAAAACTACCCTTCAAAAAGAAGACACTGTTCATTGTCTTCTATCTTGAGACTGAATTGGTTGAGGTGTTTGAGATTCTAGACTAATGGGGTCACTATCTTCTACCTTTAGATATGAAACACATTCTTGTGTAGCTATTTCTTTGCTTTTTGTTTCTCTCCATCATATTTCATGTTTTTCCTCTTTTTCTTTGAAAGTAATAGGTTCAGTCTCAAGGTAGAAGACAATGAACAATGTCTTCTTTTGAAGGGTAGTTTTGATATTTTCAACAAATAGCTGATGGTCAGTTAATGGTAGGGACCAATTTGACACTTTTTGAAAGTTTAGGGATTGCAATGACACGCTTGAAAGTTTGGGTACTAACTTGACATTACCCCCAAAGTTCAGGGTACTAAAGTGGAATTTTTCCTAGTTTTTAATTTATCTTATTCCTTTTGTTAACTAAATTCTTTTTTATTATATTAAAAATATTTTTATCAATAACAATAACTAAAAATCATTTTTATTTTATTTAAATATCTTACTAAATTAATTGCAAATACCCCCTTTCCCTTGGATTTTCGATAATAAAGACATTTAAGTTACCCAAAGACCCTTACCATTAATGTATTATCATACATAATTTAAAGTTACAACCTTACCCTTCATTAATTTATTTTTCCAAACGACTTTCAAAGAATAATTCTCCTTACTCTTCTTGGACAAAGTAAGGTAAAATTAATACATTACATCAACATTTTGGAATGTTGATGAACGAAGGTGTTTTTGCACCTTTTTCAAAATAATAAGGGAGGTTTTGTTAATGTCAAAACACTAGGGGAGTTTCATAGGATTGTTAGAAACCCAAGGAGGTTTTTATAATTTTCCTTGGGTTTTTATAATTTTCCTTATTCTTAAATGGAATTTAAATTGATTAAACTATATTTAAGATTAATATTTTTATTAATTTTTGAAATTATTAAAAATTGAATTTATTTAAGTATATTAAGTTTATATTAAATTTAAATTCCTTATTTATTTAAGTATATCCAGTGGAGCTTAAGTTGGTTTTAATTTAATAAAACTAATAATTGTCTTATTATTTTGTATTAGTTTTATATTAATTTTAAATTGATATTAGTTTTTAATTTATCTTATTCCTTTTATTAACTAAATTCTTTTTTATTATAATAAAAATTATTTTTATCAATAACAATAATTAAAAAATAATTTTATTTTATTTAAATATCTTACTAAATTATTTTTATTATGGTTAATTATTTTTTGTTATTTTCAAACGGAAGTAGATTATTTAGCGCAATCGTATATCATTGAATATCTCAATTTCAATATAATTAATTTTTCTAATAATTGCAGTTTGATTTAAATATATCTAATATATATAAAATTATAGTTAAATTAAAATGGACATATATAGAAAAAGTTAATGTATTTATGCAATTTAATGGAGTAATGGGGATGAGGGAGAATTAGTGGCATGGGTTTTTGAATGAAAGAGTTAAGGACATAATTAATAAGGAGAAATTATTAAAAAAGTTAATAGAAAAGAGGAGAGAGAGAGAGAGAGAGAATGGTGTATAAGTGTATTAATGAGTGTTAAAAGTCTTAAAGGTGATTCGTCACTTAAGTTGTTTTGTTCAATTTTAAAATAAAAAAAAAAAGAAAAAGATAGGTATTTTTAAGAAGAAATGAGAAAAAAATTTAAAAATAAACCATAAAACAAGTTCATAAATATATAGATAGATGACATTAAAATTTTCCTTAATTTGGGCAATGAATAAATGACACCATATCCCACATCGGAAACGCACAAGAGATCTAGCTTCCTTATTAGTTATAGGATTACATTAATGTTCGCTGAGCTCAGTAGCGTGAGCTTGTGACCCGAGCGGGGGCATCAAGGTGGTCGGACATTAATTTGATCCGACGGGTAGGGTCTGTTGATGCTTTGATCTGGTTCGCCCGTTCCAAGTAAGGAGTTGGGCCACGCGACTCGGGCGAAAGCTCGGGTTTCATGGCACTTAGAGTGGAGGGCACCGCGTCAGGCTGGTTTCACAGAGCAGCGACAACCTCTCGCTCCCGTCGGTGGAAGGATAACGAATCGGTGCCTCGCTGTCCCACTGATGCCTTAGGAGACGAGTTCAATCGGACGGCCACCTTTTTCCTTTTCTTCCGTTCTATATTTTTAGGGGTGGAAGAAGGTCTTACAGACGAGGATCGACGGGCGCTGAGGGGAAGAAAATTTGCGCCTTGCCATTACCACCGCCTCCCTCACGAACTCAGCCCAGGTTCGTTTTTTTCTTTTTTTATTAGGGTTTTCTGTTCTCTTCAAATTTCGTCTATTAGAGTTTCTGCGGAGGAACATAAAATTGTACCTATTACATGTGAAATTGCCGTCCGACCTCGTCCTTCGTTTCCGTATGGTCTTCACTGCTACGCAGAACTCCGTTTGGAACAGTCGTAAAATATTATATTCTGTGCCACGAAGGTATAAATGGAAAGAAAAATTGATCTATTATTTGTTAGTTAGGAGCAAAGGGTGAAGCAACATAGCTATTGCTTAATGTCTTCATTACTGCTTTGAAAATTTAAATTCACACCTTCTATTACTAGTTTTGATCTAATTATGCTTTTTGTTTTAGGTTGGCTCATCTTGGTGACGTCTTTCGTTCCGAAATTCCTTCATTAACATCTCAACCTGAAGCCCCGGTGGAATTCATAGTTCAACACTAATGCAGCGCGATCCGGGCACTCTTAGTTGGTGGACACCTAGTTCCTAATTGGCGACGGACGGTACCTGAGATGAGGAAGGTGAAGGATTCCCGGGGAGCTTGCCCGATGGGAATACTCCAATGCTTAAGTTAGAACTCTGAGAGAGTTGTAGGAAATGCAAAGAGAGCTAAGAGTGCAAATAGCGCTAGATCAGTTCAATTACCTTCGCCCCTTGGAAACTGGGGCCTTTAAATATAGATGTTCTTGTCAAATCGGGCGTAACCGCCACTGGCCCTCTGTCGTAGCCGTTATTTGCCAGGGCTGCGCAGGTAACCGCTGCAGAGTACTGCCCAATCAAATGAGAGACACGACTCGGAAAGGACAGGCACGCCGCCACCTGTTGAGAGACGTGGGTGCAATCCGCTGGGCTGGCAAGGACTGCGCCGTTAGTCAGGAGACGTGGTGCAGTCTAACGAGTATAGTCTTGTCAGATAAGAAGCTTCCTGAAAACGCCGCGTCACTCGATAGCGAGCTGCCTTGTAGCGAGCTATCCCATAGCGAGCTGCCTTATAGCGAGCTCTTGGAGGTATTCCGAGGTGATTCCGCCTGAGGTCGCCTTTGAGGCGGTCCTCTTGCCCTAAGTATTGGAGCGAGCTGATTATTCCAGCTCGCGAGCTGGGATAGACTTAGCTTGGAGTGTTCCCTTTCAGCATACTGGGGTCCTTGAGCTCGCGCTGTAGCGAGCTCGTTCCGTGGCAAGCTGTAATGTAGCGAGCTGACCTACGAGGACTTTAACGAGCTCGTTACTCAGTTGTAGTCATGCTGTCACGCTGAGTTGTTACTCATGCTGACATTCAAATGTTTTTTGTACTGGGGTGACAACGAGCCAATCACGAGCTGCTCGAGCTCGGTTCACGAGGCTCGCGAGCCGGCTCGAATATATATATATTATAGAAAATAATATATATAATAAAAATATTATAATTATTAATTATTATAATTCATAATTTTTTAAATATAAAATAAAAAAAAATTATATATAATTTTTATTTTTATAAAATATAAAACGAGACAAGCCAAGCCGAGCTCGAGCTTATGAACTTTTGACTCGAGCTCAAGGTTTTGGCTTGAACTGAGCTCAAGCCTGGTACTATTCAACTCGGCTCGGCTCGAATCCACCCCTATTTGTACATTCCCAAAATACAGGCTCTTGTTGTACTTACATGGTTTGGTGTTATCTGTCTTCTGTCATATTTTAATACAATACTTGTTTAAAAAAATGTGATTCAAATGTAGAAGATGATTGCTAGCAAGGTTTTTAAAACTGAGAACCAAACAATGAACCAGTTAAGGGTCTAATTCTCGGGTCGAACAGTCTGAACGTTTGAACTGAATTGATGGCATGTTCTGACAAAAAAAAATAAAAAATAAAAACCATCAAAACCATTGGACAGTTCGAACGATTTGACTGCTCAGGTCAGCAGTTTGCTGACCAAATCAGCGGTTCTAGGGTAAAATGACCTGATCGGTTCTCGATTTTTTCAGTCTGGTCCGATTTTGAAAAATCATGATTGCTAGTTTAAGTGAGAAGATATCTGTTGAAGATAAAGATGTTCTCTCCCAGATGATGGAAGCTCGCATGCAAAATATGCAAGAGAGAGAGAGAGAGAGAGAGAGAGAACTTCGAATGGCTCACACCATCAACGGTTGCAATCAAGAATTGCAAATCTCAAGTCTCAACATTATGCATCATAAACCAGTTCCTCTCTTAGTTAATCTTGTAGATCTGGTTATTGATTGCGTGGATTGTGCGGGAAAGAAACTAGAAATTGAAAGGGAAGATTCATTGACCAACACAAACCCGACCCCGGCTTGAACCCAAACCGGGTGTATCAAATTACAGTATAGATTGAGCTTGGGTTAGGTAGATCGAACTTAACCTTGGGCTTAACCTTAAGCCCAAATTTTAGAATCAAGCATGGGTTGACCATAAACCCCACCCAACCCACCCAACTTGCACCCCTAGAAGAAGATGCATAGTGCTACCAAGGAATTAAACATGATTGTTAGAAAAATCAAATGCCTACTTGCCTAAAGGTGTTCTATATAATCTTCTTTTATTTAAGGATTGTATTTCTAAAATTAGAAAATTGTGAACTATCTACCTAACTCTTCTAAATAATCAATATTGGGCCCATTTGGTGTGTCTTTCCACGCGGTCTTTCAGTTGTTTACAAGCCAGACAGACTGATTTTCGATCTATTCCCGTTTGGTTAATGGAAGATCTAGCCGCCAAAAGCCAAAGTGTCAAAAAGATGCGAGAAGCCCATTTTGGGCTGATTTCGGGAAGCTCCAAATGAAGCTTTGCGTCTTTCACATTTTATTCTCATACGGAAAGATGCACGGAAAGACGTGTATTTACCTAACTAGCTTCAAGCTATTCGGATCTTCATACAAAAGCTCAATGCATCTTTTAACTTTCAAAACTACTAGAAAATCTTCCCAAAAAGACTTGTCAAATGGGCCTATTATTATCTTAAAATAGTAATTATTATCTCTCTACGAGTTTTGAATCTTTTGACTTTCACTCTACTATTTTCTTGGGAATGAGGATTAAATGGCTCGGAAGGCCTTAAGAGCCTGTAGGGCCTTTATCTTAAGGGCCATAATTTCAGTTTCAACTCCTGAAAGACCAAGTAGAAAGATGCTTGTTTTTAGTCAAGTAGTTGAACTTGGCATATTTGTTCATAGTTAGCATGTTTTGAGTTCATGTTTATTATTTCCCAAATAGTTGTTCATTTCTCTTATTATACTTTAATTTGTTTCAAATGATTATCACTGTTGTTTTAGAGAAATAGGTTATTTTGCCCAATAGAGTTAAGGGCATAAAAATGGGAGTAAGTTCAGCATCACTCCCAAAACAAGCCAATAGATGCTTATTTCAGTTGAGCTATGAAGCTTAGCATATTTTCATTTTGAGTTGGCATGGTTAATTTAGTATATATTGCTTATTTTCCAACTAATCTATTATATATCCTCTCACCATCTGATTTTCATAATTATTTTATATATACTGATGTATTTTGATGAGTTGGAACAAGAAAAGGGTGTAATATTCTAAGAAAGGCATCTATGAAAGGGGGAGATTAAGTTTCTAAACCCTAGAGCATTCCAATGCTTAAACCAGCAAATCAATTAGAATGGTTTATGAATGTATGTTTTATTTTCCCAATTAATATATTATGTGAATGGTTTCTCATTTGGACTTACCTGTTTCTTTTTCCTTTTCTTTTTTTTTTTTGGCAAAAAGGAATTAATCATTAAAGGGGCGTTCTTTATTTTGGATTTTGAGAGGGGGAAAATTGGTTAATGGGATTTTGATTTCCATAAACCAAGAAATCCATGTTCATTTTTCAAATTTATGTGGAGACCAGTGATAGTTTAGTTTCCTAGGTACCACTTACCTAGGTAAGTAATACCCATCTCCTAGGTGGGTAAATTAACTTTCCCATTTAGGCAGCGTTCCTTTTATGAATTTTGAGAGGGGGGAAGTTGGTCAATGGGATTCAAAATCCCATTGACCAAGAATCCCATGTTTTTTTTTCAGATTTATGTGGGGACCAGGGAAAGTCTATTTTCCTGGGTATCACTTAGGTAAGTGATACCCATCTCCTAGGTGGGTAAATAACTTTCCCACCTTACTTGGGACAAAAATTCCCCTTGTAATAATGGGTTTTTATGGCTAAAATGGTCATTGTCTTGTTTGCATGGGAAATAAAAGAACATGGGTAAATGCACTTACCCGGGTAAGTCTTTCCTGGGAAACACTTGCCTGGGTA
This sequence comes from Nelumbo nucifera, assembly GCF_055504915.1. NCBI lineage: Eukaryota > Viridiplantae > Streptophyta > Magnoliopsida > Proteales > Nelumbonaceae > Nelumbo > Nelumbo nucifera. Next base: position 100,558,969 of record NC_142651.1, read on the forward strand.
AGTGTATTTACTCGGGTAAAAAGTGAACGGGGCCTTAGGGGAAGTTGCCAATACTTGGATGGAACAAAAATGCCCCTTTTAATAATAGAATTTTTATGGGTAAGATGGTCATTGCCTTATTTACATGGGAAATAAAAGAACATAGGTAAATGCACTTACCCGGGTAAGTTTTTCTTGGGAAACACTTACCCAGGTAAATGCATTTACCTAGGTAAGTGACTTATCGAAAAGTGAACGGGGCATAAGAAACATCAAGGATGCATAATTACACCCCTCCTACAAGATGGTAGCAGATTTAACAGAAATGGAGGGGGTTTGCAAAAGAATCAAAAGATTTAGAGTTCTTGAATTTTTAGCCATTACTTGAGCTATACTAACATCTGCTCTATGTACATAAACTAACTTAATATTAACAAAAAAAAAGCCAAATTCTTGATATGTTTAACCAATGGCCACATTCGCCAATTGATGTTTCCTGGGATTCCCTTCAACATTGATAAAACTTGCATTGCATCTGAAAAGAGGATGGCATTTTGATGCCCAAAAGATAGAAGCTTTCTTAGACCCCTGTTGATTGCCCAGGCTTCAGATTCAGCATTCAGCTACTGTTGCGGCCTTGCAAAGCTCTCCTTCTGCAGTTATATTGGAAGCTGGATGCGAAGAAAGTAAAAGGCCCATAGGCTGCATTTGGAAACAATGCAAATAGAGTGTAAATCCCGGTTCATGGTAAATTTGCACTCTGTTTCACTTTTGTCTGCGTTTGGCAACATTACATTTATGCATTAACAAATGACAGACCAATGCATATTTACATTGATAATAAGTTGTAAAAGTACATCAGTAAAAAAAGAAGTAAATTTGCATTCAAGTGGGCTTTGATAAAAAAGAAAACATATGCTTTATTGAAATTCATGTTTGTATACATTACAGATCTGTGGAGCATACCAGTTGTGGATCCAGACCAGCTCTTCTTAAGAGCACTTTGTTTCTGATGTCCGTAAGCTTCTTAGGATATCCAATATTCTACACATAATATTTTCTTTTTAAATGGTTGGGGCAATTTTTGTTTTGGTTAGTCCACCATTGGAGTGGGTCTGGGGAATATGTCTCAAGTGCAGAATTGCAGAAGGTATAAAGAATCTCTTTCTCCCTTCTTGATTGCCAAATGTTCATCTTTGTTTCGATTGCCCTATGAAGAAGTTTCCAAATCAGAAGCTGGCATCTTAGGCTGTGTTTTGTTTGAAGAAAAAAGTAGGGAAAGGTGGAAATCTATACAACACAGTTGGTACTCATCTATAATCTTCGGCTATGATTGTTTCCAACTATTAAGCCATACTCTTGAAATTACCTTCTCATAATCTGTCATTTAATAAAACTAATAATTGTTTGATTATTTTGTATTAGTTTTATATTTGTTTTATATTAATTTTAAATTGATATTAGGTTTTCATTTATCTTATTCCTTTTATTAATTAAATTCTTTTTTAATATACTAAAAAATATTTTTATCAATAACAATAATTAAAAATGGAATATAAATAGATTATAATTTTAAATGGAAGTAGATTATTTAGTGCAATCATATATCATTGAATATCTCAATTTTAATATAATTAATCTTTACTAATATATATATATATATATAATATAATATTATAGTTAAATTAAAATATATATATATATAGAAAAAGTTTGTCTTTTATGCAATTTAATGGAGTAATGGTGATGAGGGAGAATTAGTGGCATGAGTTTTTGAATGAGAGAGTTAATGGCATAATTAATAAGGAGATATTATTAAAGGAGTTAATGGAAAAGAGAAGAGAGAGAGAGAGAGTTAATGGTGTATTAATGCATTAAAGTCTTAAAGGTGATTGATCACTTAAGTTGTTTTGTTTAATTTTAAAATTAGAAAATTAAAAAAAAAAAGAAAAAAATAGATACTTTTAAAAAGAAACGAGAAAAAAGACAAATGACTTTACAAATAAACCACAAAACAAGTACAATTTTAAAATATAGATATCATATAGATGACATGTTTTTTCCCAATTAAAACTTTCCTCAATTTGGGCAATGAGTCAATGACACCATATCCCACATCGTTAACACGATAGACATCTAGCTTCCTTATTAGTCTTAGGAATACAAGATAGTTCGCTGAGCTCGGTAGCGTGAGCTTCTAACCCGAGCGGGGGCATCAAGATGGTCGGACATTAACTCCATCCAACGGGTAGGCTTTATAGAGGCTTGACCCGGTTCGCCCGGTTCCAAGTAAGGAGTTGGGCCACGCGACTCGGGCGAAGGCTCGGGTTTTATTGTTCCTAGAGAGGAGGGCACCGCGTCAGGCTGGTTTCACAGAGCCAGCGATAACGAATCGGTGCCTTGCTGTCCCACTGATATGCCTTAGGATCCGAGTTCAATCGGACGGCCACCTTTTTTCTTTTTCTTCCGTTCTATATTTTTAGGGGTGGAAGAAGGTCTTACAGACGAGGATCGACGGGCGCTGAGGGGAAGAAAATTTGCGCCTTGTCATTACCACCACCCTCCCTCACGAACTCAGCCCAGGTTCGTTTTTTTTTTATTAGGGTTTTCTGTGCTCTTATAATTTCGTCCATTAGGGTTTCTGCGGAGGAACATAAAACTGTACGTATTACATGTGAAATTGTTGTCCGATCTCGTTCTTCGTTTCCGTATGGTCTTCACTGCTACGCGGAACTACATTATATTCTGTGCCAAAGCCCCTTCTAGGCTGATACAATTTTTGACTGTACTAAGATTGTTATTACTTGTCAAATAGATAAACAAAGGTATTAATGGAAATAAAAATTGACTATAATTTGTTATTTAATTGGAAGAAAGGGTGAAGCAAATAACCCAGATGATGATTGTTGTGAAACACTAACTTTGACACTTGTTCCAATTTATTTTTATTGGAAGTAATAACTTCAAAGAAACTCAAAGGAGGATTAGGACTGCCCGAGCTAACAACGCCTGTAATCTGATCTCCAACAACATAAATATCCATACTCTTTCTTTGACAAGTGAATATTTTATTAGAATCATAATTGATAAAAACAGTACAAGGAACCATTACAAAAAGCAAGCATATTTCAATTGAGTCCGATGCAATTGATTCCTATTTACCGTTTGCTTTAATCTGCCATTACATTAGCCTCTCCACCCACCCATTATATTCTTACTTATTTGGTTCATGTTTCTTGTTAAAATGTTATTCTTGCACTTCAAAATGGAAAGAATTCTGATCAATGGAAACCCATCCATGAATTTTGATAAATAACACTTGATTCATTATCAAGTTTATGATTCTAGTTGATTGGTCATATGTTTTTTGGATATCTTATCTTTTTCATACCATCCTCAAACCCAATATTCTTTCATTCTTGGGTATAGTCAAAGTTAAAAATTTTGTATCGGTTGTATCGTATTATATCGGTGGCTTTATAATACCCCTTTTTAAAGGCGTTTTGGGAACTATTCTTTTTTTTAATAAAAAATATGATTAAAAATGTCTAAAAACCAAATTTAAAAAGAACTTAAAAAAATATAAAAATGCATTAATTTAAGTACCAATACATTGAGGCATATCGATATTTTGAACCTTGGGTATAGTCATGTGTAGGAAGCATATTTTTTGTTAAAGTGGGTGATCTTCCACTGAATTAACCACTCAAAAAGAGTCTCACGCTCAAAGTAGTACCCATGGTTCATGTTTGCTCCCTCAGTGTCCTACTCTTTACTTTTGCTGATATAAAGCACCTTATTTTCCCCATATTTTTCTTTATTTTAGTAGACATGGTTCCCTATTATGGGACAGAAAAAAAAATGTCTTACAGTTGTACATTTCAAAAAAGTCAACTTGTAAAAGTTGTTTGATTCCTTCCATCAAATCCAATAGAGATTCAAGTACACAATGCCTACTTAAGATCAATGTTTTAAAACGCATAGGTGTTCCACTACCTAGAGCCGTGAGGTGTAGTTCAGAACACAAGAGGCATAAGCCTCCCGAACACAAAGAGGCGTAAGTCTCCTTAAGAGGAGGGGGGTTAGGAGGAAGAAGGAAGGGGAGGAGGACGAAGAGGAAGGGGGAGATCTCATTTTTTCTTTATTTTTAATAAGAATCTTTTATATTAAAAAGAATAAAGATGCATAACATTAGTTGAAAGAGAAGCAAACCACTTTCTTTCCTCTTGTCTTTTCTTTCCTTTCCTTTCCTTTTTTTTCTTTCTTTTTCTTTCCCATCCCTTTGTTTTTCTTTTCTTTCCTTTCCTTTCTTTCTTTTTTTTTATTTCTTTTTCTTTCTCATCCCTTTGTTTTTCTTTCCTTTCCTTTTTTTTTCTTTTTTTTTTCTTTTTTTTTTGTCCTTTTATATAAGATGTGCATGAGGCATACACTTTTAGCACGCCTCATGAAAAAAGCGCATGAGGCATACACCTCAGAGGTGTCAACGCCTCAGGGCATTTTGGAAGCACCTCGCATGGAGGTGCACCTCCAGGCATACACCTCCCACGCCTTTTAAAGCATTGCTTAAGATACAAACAAGAGAGAACCTTGTGTTAAACATTTATAACATTTTACAAGGATCATTGTTTAATCTTGTAGAGTTTTAGTGGAAAGAATCAATTATTATCCAATCCTAAAGACAATGTACAAATATAAATCAAATCAAATTGAAGTTAAGGGTTGAGATTGTGCTATTTTGTTGTTAGACATGGACTATAAAACTATTTTGTCTACAGGTCAAATGATCCAATTGCCCAGTTTGATTGCAACATACCACTTGAATCTCTCAAATAAAAAAAATGTGAAAAATAAAAATTAGAAAAAAAGCAAATGGTTCTAGACTGAAGCTACTAAAAATGGCTTAAAACAACATAAGCTTTAAACAATAAACATTCTAGGATGTAGTACCTTTTTTTTTTTGGTGTAGAGGTTGTAAACTTGTAATACCTAGTTATCTACTAGAACATTTATTTTAGAGTAACTTGTACAAAGTCAACATTTCTAAGGGGGTGTTCTTTTTTTGGATTTTGAGAGGGAGGAAAGTTGGTCAATGGGATTTTGATTCCCATTGACCAAGATACTCATATTCATTTTTCATATTTATGTGGGGACCAGTAAAATTTATTTCCCGAAGTATCACTTACCCGGGTAAGTGATACCCATCTCATAGGTAGGTAAATTAATTTTCCTATCTTGGGGAAAGTTGCCAATACTTGGATGGAACAAAAATGCCCCTTCTAATAATGGAACTTTTATGGCTAACATGGTCATTGCCTTATTTACATGGGAAATAAAAGAACATGGGTAAATGTACTTATCTGGATAATTCTTTCTTGGGAAACACTTACCCGGGTAAATGCATTTACCCAGATAAAAAACTTACCGAAAAGCAAACGGGACATAAGAACTATGCAAGTGTGCATCACAAAAACTACTTTGGCTGCTGGTCTGGTTTTCTTGCAGGTTGTTAGTTTCAAAAAATACAAAATTTGAAACTTTAAACTGGTGCATCTTTAACCAACATAGCTATTGCTTGATGTCTTCATTACTGCTTTGAAAATTTAAATTCACACCTTCTCTTACTAGTTTTGATCTACTTATGCTTTTTGTTTTAGGTTGGCTCATCTTGGTGACCCCTTTCTCTCGGAAATACCTTCACTGACATCTCAACCTGAAGCCCCCATTGAATTCATAGTTCAACACCTCAATACCATGGCCAACTACATGATTCAAATGTTTTTTGTACATTCCCAATGTACAGGCTCTCGTTGGGCTGGTGTTATTTGTCTTCTCTCGTATTTTAATACATTACAATACTTGTTAAAAAAAACGTGATTCAAATGTAGTAGATGATTGCTAGCTTAAATGAGAAGAAATCTGTTGAAGATAAAGATGTTCTCTCCCAGATGATGGATGCTCGCATGCAAAAGATGCATGAGAGAGAGAGAGAACTTCGAATGGCTTACACCATCAACGGTTGCAATCAAGAATTGCATATCTCAACATTCTGCATCATAAGCTAGTTCGTCTCTTGGTCAATCTTGTAGATCTGGTTATTGATTATGTGGATCATGCGGGAAAGAAACTAGAAATTGAAAGGGAAGAAATTGAATTGTTTCAAAAGAAGATAGGGTTCAACTTGGGCCTAGTCTAAGCCCACATTGACCCAGTCTGAAATTTTACACGGGCTGGGTTTGGATTTTTGGTCCTCGGGCTCAAGAAGTTGAGCTTTTTATTTTTCGGGTTGGGCCCAGGCCTAGCCCCTTAAGTAGTCAAACCTGGCTCGAGCCCGACCCAACTATACATATATATATATATATATATATGCATACATATTTACCTATATACATACATAGTTGCAATTTCCAAATAACCTAAATAATCCATTTTCCTAAAATTTCTCCTAAATTACCTCCCCCATTATCCCCCACTTTCTCTAAAATTATCTTTAATTCCTATTTATCTCCAAAATTATCTCTAATTTAGTAGATTCTCTCCTAAATCATCCATAATTCCTATTTATCCTCTCCCCTACTTTTTATCTATATCTATCTAAAGAAAGTTTGGATTAAAAAATTTAAGAATTATTTAAATACTCTAACAAAATTATATAATAACTTTAAAATATTTATTAAAAACACAAAAAATAATTTTATATTTTTACAAAATTTATCACAAAATTATTTACTAACAATTTAAATTATGTTTTTTTGAATTATAAATTTAAATGTTTTTCAAATATTTAATAATATGTAATAGCTTTAAATAAATAAAATTCAAATAACAAAAAAATTAAATATTTTATAGATTATTTAAATATTTAAATAACTAAATATTTATCATAACTAGATTTTAAATAGTTAAAATAACAAAATTATGTAATAAATTTAAAAAATTTCTTCAAAGTAGAAAAATAGTTCTAACATAATATTGAAATTTATAATAATTTAATATATTACATAATTAATAATGAAATTATGTAATAATAGTATAAAATATGATTTTATGGATAATTAAATTCAATAAATAATTAATATTTTTAAATTTAAATATTTTACATACTATTAAGTATTTGAATAACTAAATATTTTAAATGCAAAAATATTTAACATAACTAGATTTTAAATAGTTAAAATAAAGAAATTATGTAATAAATTTAAAAAAAAATATGAAAAGTAGAAAAATAACATAATATTGAAATTAATAATAATTTAATATTTTTACATAATATTGTAAATAATTAATTTCACTTATATCAAGTAATAATTCGAGAAAATAACTTTCAAAAAAATTAATATTTATTAATAATAATTTTAAATTCTTAATATGTATTTATTATATAATTATATATACTAAAATTAATATTTATTGTATTTCAGTAATTATTTATTGTTTTTGTGATAAATTTATTTTCAAAGATTATGTATAAATTTATTTTATTTTGTTATTTAACATAAAAGTTTCAATAATTATTGGAGACTAAATTACTATTATTGAAATTTTTAATTTTAATTTATTGTACTTATTGTATTTATTGTATTTTTGTTATAAGTCATTGATTAATATTTATTAGAGATTAAACTATTATTTGAGATTATACTATTTATTGAATAAGTTAATATATTTTTTAGTACTTATTGTATTTTTGTAATTTTTGTATTTTTCATTATCAATATATTTTCAATAATTGTGTATTTTCACTATAAATTTTCAATAATTATTGGAGATTAAAGTATTGTTATTTATCAAATATGAGACTATTAATTTAGTTGAAATTATGAGTGTTCTTGAGTTGGTTCGGTTTGGTCATATGCTATTTGGCTAACCAAATTGACTTGGTCAAGTTAGGAAGTTAGTTAATTGAAACCGACTAACATTTTGTAAAAATCGACCCACTCAAATTGTATCAGTTTGGATTAATTTTGTAGTTTGGTTAGTCAGTTCAAAAGATTTAAAATTAAAGATTAAATTTAATTTTAAAAATTATAGTGCAATTATTAAAAAATAAATTTAAAATTAGATTTATGATATAAAACATTTTAGACTAAGAAATATGGGAAATTCCCCACTTTTCCATATTAAAAATTATATTTAAAATATAAATATTAATATATATCCATGGTTAAGTCATTTGATTTTGGTCAGTTTACAAATGGCCAAAGTGAAACTGATCCAACTTGGTTGAATTGGGAAATTTTTAAACCAAAGCCAACCTAAAATACTAGAAAACCGACCAACTTGGGTCGACTTAATCAGGTTGGTTGGTTTCATCAGTTTGATAAATAAACCTAACTAAAATTAATTATTGTTATTTTTGTTTTATGAAAAAATTATTAAAAGTAATATATAAAATATGAATAATTGTTAATTATTTAAAAAGTTGAAAATATAAAACAATTGTATACTCTTATGTGTTTCTATTAGGGTCATTTACTAGAACACACCTTTAGGGATGGAAATTTTGCCCATCCCCGACGGGGACCTGACTTCCCTGACCCGATGGGGCCGGGGGATGGGATTGTTTTGGCGGGGCGGGGCGGGGTGGGGATGGGGATTAATAGGAATCCCCGGTTGGGGTCGGGGATGGGGGTCCCTGCCCCGACCCCGATTATATATATATATCAAAACATATTTAAAACATTATTTATAATTTAAAATTTTTATTTATTTAAAAAAATAATATTATCTGAAAACATTTTGGGGATTTGGATCCCCACGGGGAACCCATCCCCATCAGGGATCAGGGATGGGGATTAATTTTAGAATCAGGGTCGGGGACGGGGAATATGATCCCCACCCCATTGCCATTCCTACACACCTTATAGTTTTACAATTTTACTTAGACCTACCTTATAGTTTTCATTTTACTAAAACATCTCATATATTTTACAACTTATTTACTTAATTAACATTTCATTAAGGAGTGTTTGTTTTGCCATTAGGTCCATAATTTTTTTATTTCAAAAATACCCTTAACACATTTTTTGTATAGAAAACAAAATTGACCAAATATAGCCAATAGAGTGGTTGCACACATCTTATTTTCTTTTGATTAAATTTATTTAAATGAACATTAGGGTCAATAGTATCATTTTTCACTATCATCCCGTGTTATATATATATATATATATATATATATATATATATATATATTAAAACAAGGAAGTCTAGAAATTTTCTCCTTTTTTTGAATTCAAAGGTTAATTTTTTTAAAGCTTTACCTAATTCACCCCTCTTAATAGAAAATGACTAGGCCTGAGCCCAAGCTTGGCCTAACCATGGGGCCTAAATCTTGAGCCCGAGCCCAACCCTATATAAAACTCAAAGCCCAAGCCTAAGCCCAAAGCCTGATTTTGATAGGTATTTTATAATATATTAATTATATATTAGTACTAATATATTATGTATATTATAATGTATAGAATATTTTTTTGTTATTAATTTTATTATCATGTAATATATATTATATATAATTAATATAATATACTTTTCTTATATATAATATTACTGGGCCAGGTTTGGGTTCAAACTAGGCTTATTTGGGAAAGCTCGACGTTGAGTCAATGGGCTTAAAACTTTGTCTAAGCTCGATTTAGAATGGGCCAGGCCAGGTTCGCCCATCTCATCAAGCTACCTAGCCCATGAACAGGTATAGTCCCAACAATGTTAAGGTGAGGGGTAAAATTACAAGATTGACAATGTTGACTTTCTTTTTTTCACCTATTCATCATCTTCTTCTATGTTTAGACTTTGGATGCAAATCAACAATGACAAAGTAAGATAACCTCGATCTATTCATAGGGGTAGTCTCACTTTGGAAGGCTTACTTTGTCGCTGCTGGTTTGCATCTTGAAGCCCAAAGGTAGAAAAAGATGAAAATGAAAAAAAGAGAGTTCGAACATGAGCATTTTTGTAATTTTACCTGTTATCATAATGTTAGTTTAACGGAATTGGACTTAAATGTATATTTCTGAAAGTTTAAGTACTAAAGTGGCATAGTTGAAAGTTCAGGCTCTAAGGTGGGATTACCCCAATCTCACCTTAGAGCCTGAACTTATGAAAAAAAGGTCAGACTACCCTTGAACTTATAAAAAAAAGTGAGATTACCCTGAAGTACAGAGTAACTATTTGCAACATACCTATTTTTTTGCAACAACAAAAATCCAATTTTGTAATAGATCCCTGGCTATGTTTGGTTTGAAGGAAAATGTAGGGGAAGGTAAGGAAACCTTTACAAACCTTGTATTGGTTATCCCGTCTTTCCCTACCTTTTCCTTCAAACCAAACATAGCCTTAAAAAAAATAATAATAAACACAGCTAAGAAGAAACATCGTAGACCAACTCTATCACCATTTATTGGATATTCTAAACTTCTAGTGTTGTTTGAAGAAGCAATGAATAAATGGAGTTTTTGCACACACTCTATGAAGCTAAACCCAAAAGCACATTGGTTAAGTGCTAGGTTTGATGAAAAGCTTTCCATTTGGGAAGAGTGTAAATACAAATATATATATTCAACACAAACAAGGTTTAGAATTACAAAATCATTCAACAATATATAAGGTAACACATTTATATTTACAGAGCCAAAAGTGCCAAAACGCTTACATTGAATTGAGAAGACAATTTTCTAGTAAAACTTGGGGCCGTTTGGCAAGTCTTTTTGGGAAGATCTTCCGATAGCTCTAACAGTCAAAAGACGCATTAGACTTTTGCATGAAAATTTGAGCAGCCTAGAACTAGTTTGGCAGATGCATGTCTTTCTGTGTCTTTCCATGTGAGAATAAGATGCGAAAGACGTGAAAAGCTTTATTTCGAGCTTCCCAAAATTAGTCTAAAATAGGCTTCTTGTGTCTTTTTAACTCTCTGGCTTTTGGCAACTAGATCTTTCTTGAACCATACGGGAATAGACCAACAATCGGTTTGTCCGACTTGTAAACAGCCGAAAAAACCACATGAAAAGACGCACCAAACGGGGTAATAGCTCTTGCCTTCTTTGAAGTGGCTCAATTAGTGCTAAAGCCCTCCAAACGGGCCTTAGACATGCTTTTTTCCCAAAGTATAGCTTTGCTCGATTTGGGCAATGACATCCATATCCCACATCGGAAAGACGAAAGAGATCTATCTTTCTTATTAATCCTAGGAATGCAAAACTGATCGCTGAGCTCGGTAGTGTGAGCTTGTAACCCAAGCGGGGGCATCAAGGCGGTCGGACATTGTTTCGGTTCTTAACAGGTAGGGTCTGTTAAGGTTTGATCTGCATCGTCCGGTCCAAGTAGGGAGTTGGGCCACGCGACTCGGGCGTAGGCTCGGGTTTCATGGTCCTTGGAGTTGGGCACCGCGTCAGGCTGGTTTCACAGAGCAGCGACAACCTCCCGCTCCCGTCGGTGGAAGGATAACGAATCGGTGCCTCGCTGTCCCACTGAAGCCTTAGGATCCGAGGTCAATCGGACGGTCACCTTTTCCTTCTTCCGTGCTAATTTTTTAGGGTTTTTTTTTTTTTTTCTCAGGTTTACAAGTCTTGATCAGGTCGAATTCGCGTTTTTCGGTTCAGAAAGGGAAATGGTAAAAGGGTTGGAAGGTCTTACAGACGAGGATCTACGGGCGCTGAGGGGAAGCAAATTTTACGCCTTTTCCATTACCACCGCCTCCCTCAAGAACTCAGCCCAGGTTCGTAATTTCGTCGACTAGGGTTTCTGCGGAGGAAAATGAAACTGTACGTATTACTGATACTGAATCTATGTGAAATTGTCGTCCGATCTCGTTCTTCGTTTCCGTATGGTCTTCACTGCTACGCAGAACTCCGTTTGGAACAGTCGTAAAATATTATATTCTGTGTCAAAGCCCCATTTAAGCTGATACAATTTTGACTCTACTAAGATTGTTATTACTTATCAAATAGATAAACGAAGGTATAAATGGAAAGAAAAAATTGACTATTATTTGTTAGTTAATGGGGCAAATAGTGAAGCAAATAACGTAGATGCCGATAGTTATGAAACACTAATCTTAGTTCCCACAGTTCCTGCATCGGTGAAACTATGGACTATCTTCAATGCCTCACTCTGAGAGTCTGAGGGGGATATATTGGTTACAAAAATATGGAGATTATGGACAGTCGAGAGGTTTTTACTTAGACACTTAACTCTGTTTTTACATATTTAACACAATATTCATTCTTAATAACCAAATTAACTCAAGGGAGGATCAGGACTGCCCGAGCTAACAATGCCTTTAATTTGATCCCCAACAACTTAAGTATTCTGGGCACTTTTTTGTTTTTTTGATAAGTGAATAATTTATTAAAGTCAATATAAAAAACAGAGCAAGCATCCCTTGGAGAGGCATGAGGTGCAGCTGCGGCCTTTCCGAAAAATAGAATTAAAACAATACAGCAAGCACATTACAATTGAGCCCAGTACCATTGATCCCTATTTACCTTCTCCCCCATCTGTATTCTTAGGTTCATACTTGTTAAAAAGTTCAAGTATTCTGGGGACTTAAAATATTCTTTCATCCTTGGGTATAGTCATGTGTAGGACTGTAGACTGCTTCAAAGTATTTTGACAGTTTAGCATATTTCTTCTTAAAGTTGGATGATCTTCCACTGAGGAAGGGAAAATAATAGCCTTGTTCTCAGGTCCAGTTGGAGTAGGTGACTCCCTTAGAGCTGAGATCTCGAAGACTTTAGAAGGTGTTCAAAGAGCTAAGGAGTTAAATATATAAGGAAGCTGATTATAGAACGAGACTCCAAACTGGTGGTGCGCTGGTTGAAAGATGACAAGAATGGACTGTGGGCTTTACAGCAATGAAAAGAAAAACTTTAAGTGGCTGACAAAGGACACAGAAGTGAAAGTCACTTGGGTTAAGAGAAGTGCCAACTCTTTTGCTGATGGCTTAGCTAAACAAGGGGTGAACAGGGGGAGTTCAAATCAGCCCCCCACAAGATTGCCCCTACAACGTCCCACAGCACATCCCCGCCATGTATTGGGAACATCTTTCAATGATGACATCACCATTTCTGGTATCATCACCAGGAGATGTTCGTAATACATGGCGAGAATGTGCTGCAGAACGTTGTGGGGGCTGATTTGATCTCGAACAGGGGTGCTTTGTTTTGGTCTCTATTGTAAATTCTTTTCTGGTTTGTTTGTATCCTGTTAGGAGAGATAAGAGAGTTTGTCTCTTCCCCTTGTATCCTTTATCTTTATTGATGGAAATCTTCTGCTATGATAAAAACTTATGCTCAAACTAGTACCCATGGTTCATGTTTGCTTCCTCAAAATTATCCTACCCTTCACTTTTTCTGATCTGAAACACCTTATTCTCCCCACATTTTTCTTTGTTTCAGTAGACATGGTTCCCTGTTTTGGGACTGAAAGAAAGGAGTCTTTTACATTTGTACATTTCAAAAAGGTCACTTGTAAAAGTTGTTTGATTTCTTCCACCCAATCCCACAGAGATTCAAATACATAGTGGCTGCTTAGGATACAAACAGGAGATAACCCTGTCTAATAATCAGACTTTATAATCCAGACCATATTTCAAGGATCTTTTCTGTTTTGAGCAGACACAGGATAGGAAGATCGTATTATCTAAAATGTCATAAGGTGAAAATGATTTCGAACCTCAGACCAGCCTCTTATCCTTCCTAACTTGGATGAGCAGACATTTTCATTTTTCAACATTTGTAACATTTTTTTTTTAATCTTTAACACAACAACGTCTTTACTAATTTGTACAAGAACATGTAAATACATGCCGGACAACTAGTGCAGACACCTCACAATGCAGTTTAGGCTAGATCAGCTACCTAATCCATTAGAACCCCTTTCCTTGGGCTATATGTATCATTCAGCTTCCCAATGAGTGACCGACCCCCAAATACAATTGCTCCCTATTAACATCCTGTTGCTTTCGAATATCTGCCATACCATTTGCTGATCTTTGTATCCAAATGAAAGTGGTTCTCAGTTCCCTTGCTAGTTGTCTCACTTCTCTCAAGACATGTCTATACTTCCATGGCCCTGGACTGTTATACTTGAGCTACTTGATGATAACCCGTGTCAACATTTGTAACAGAGTGGAAAGAATCTTGTAACAGTGCAAGGACCATCGTTTAATCTTGTATAGGTTTAGTGGAAAGAATCAATTATATCTAATCCAAAAGACAGAGTGGAAATATTGATCAAATCAAATTGTAGTTAAGGATTGAGATTGTACTGTTTTTGTTGTTAGACATGGAGCGGATATAAAACTCTTTTGGCCAGTATGTCACAGGTCGAATGGTCCAGCTGTGCAGGTTGACTGCAACACCCCACTTGAACCCTCAAATAAAAGATGTGAGAAATAAAAATTAGAAAAAAAGCAAATGGTTCCAGATTGAAGCTTCTAAAAATGGCTTAAAACAGCATATGCATTAAATAATAAACACTCTAGGTTGTAATCAAGGTTCTAAATATCGATATGCCTGATAGCCGGTAGGGGTGTATTGGGCGGTATTGGTACTGTCTTTTTACTTTTTTTTTATTTATTTTTCTCAAAACCAGTTCAAGGGGGGCGTTTTGAGGCTCCTCCATCCCCTGAACCGGTCAGAACCCCGATACACCCTCTGTAGGGGCAATATCGGGGTGCTCCCAATACAATATGTATCGGCCAATACGTGCCAATACTTTGAACCTTGGTTGTAATACCTAATTACCTACTAAAACATTTATTTGGAGTAAGTTTTACAAAGTCAACATTTTTAAGAACTGTGCAAGTGTGCATCACAAAAATTATTTTGGCTATTGTCCTGGTTTTCTAGCAGGTTGTTAGTTTCAAAGAATACAAAATTTAAAACTTTAAACCGGTGAATCTTTAACCAGCATAGCTATTGTTTGATGTCTTCATTACTACTTTGAAAATTTAAGTTCATACCCTCTCCTACAAGTTTTGATCTAATTGTACCATTTGTTTTAGGTTGTCTCATCCTAGTGAATCCTTTCTCTCAGAAATTCCCTCACCAACATCTCAACCTGAAACCCCCATAGAATCCACAGTCCAATGCCTCAAATACCATTGGCCAACAACATGATTCAAATGCAGTAGATGATTGCTAGCTTAAATGAGAAGATATCTGTTAAAGATGAAGATGTTCTCTCCCGGATGAAGGAAATGGAAATTTGCATGCAAAAGATGCGTGAGAGATCCTTAAATGCCTCACGCCATCAGATGGTTGTGATCAAGAATTGAAGATCTCAACACTATGCATTAGAAGTTGTTTCCTCTTTCAGTAAACCTTGCAGATTTGGTGATTGATTGCATGGATCATGCGGGAAAGGAACTGGAAATTGAAAGGGAAGAAATCCAATCATTTCAGAAGAGTTGCCTGAAGGTGTTCAGATGGTTTTCTTTTATTCAAGGATTGTATTTTTAAAACTGGAAAGCTGTGAACTATTTGCTTGACTATTCTAATTAATCGGCACTGTTAGCTCAAAATAGTAATCATTATTTCCCTATAAGTTTTGATTCTTCACTCTACTATTTTCTTGGGAAACGAGGATTAAATGGCTCAGAAGGAGCCTAAAGGGCACTTATCTCAAGGGGCATAATCTCAGCTTTAGTTCCCCAAAGAACAACCAAAAAGATGCTTGTTCAGCCAATAATTTTTACTTGCGTATTTGTTCACAGTTGGCATGTTATGAATTTGTGTTTATTATTTCCTATTTGTTGTGATAGTTGTTTATTTCTCTCATTATGCTTTAATTGTTTCGAATGATTATTACTGGTGTTAGATAGAAATAGGAAATTTTGCCCAAAAGGGTATTTTGATGAGATGGAACAAGTGAAGGATGTTATATTCAGAGAGGCATCCATGAAAGTGGGAGTTTAGGTTTCTAAACTTCTGGAGCATTCTAATGCTCAAACCAGTTGGCACATCCTCTTACAAAATCAATTGGAGTGGTTTATGAATGTAGGTTTTTTTTTTTTTTTTGATAAATGAATGATTTATGAATGAATATTTCTTTTTTCCAATTAAGGTATTATGTGAATGGTTTTTCATTTGAACTTAACTGGGGTTGTCAATGGATTGGGTCTACCCAACAGAACCAAATCGACTTAACCAATTATATCGGTTTTGGAGTCATGTATTGTCCTGTCTGGCCGGTTTTGGTTTCAGGTTCCATGTCTCGATTATTATTTGGTCAGGATTGGTTTTGGTTGTCCCGAACCGATATAATAGTATAATGTCTTTGGTTTTACATGTATTAATACTAAGGTGCCGTTTGATTGCATTATTCAGACGTCTGAAGTCTGAAATAGTTGTTTTTTAGATGCCACAACCGTTTGGGTGTGCCTCTTAATATTAGATCTGAAATGCATTTTCAGATCTTAAAATGAAAGTAGTTGGACAAGTGCTTAACGTGCTCAGAGGCTATTCAGATGCGGGTAAATGACATATTATCCTCATAAAAAATTAAAAATGACAATAATTTGTCCTTCAAATAAAACCCAAAAAATTAGGTCATTCACCCTCATTTTCGAACTGAGAAAAAGCTCATCACCATCCTGTCTGCGAGCAATCTCCACCGCCATTTCTCTGTGAACCTTCTCTTCGAACCGAATCTGCTCTCTGAGAGGTATGTTTCTTGCTTCGAATTGAAGAACCTTCTCTTTGATCTTTCTCTTCAAACTGAATATGAAGCTCCCTCAAAAACCCTCACAATCTTCAGTTTTTTTTTTTTTTCTTTTTTATTGCCATGTTTGTTGGATAAACGGGAATGATTTATGCTATTCAACCATTCGGGTTCATTTTCTTTGTGGTATATGGATAAACAGGAATGATTTTCGTCTGATTTGCTTTACCCAGATTCTTTGTAAGATCTATCATTAATAAAATGTATGTTGGGGAGAAGAACTGACCCAAATTCGTTTTCTTTGGAGTTTTTTTTTTCTTTTAATTTTGTAGTTTTCTTCAATTTATTGGATATGGGGAACAACCCATCTTTAGATTCCTTGAAGTATGTTGGCATAAGACAATTGGGCATCTTCAAAATCATCTCGTTGAAACTAGTTTAATACCGGAATTGCATATTTTTTTAGGGAAAGAACTCCCTTTTTTGTGGTCAGAGCTTGTATTATCGGGTTACTTTACTCATTGTACAGGGAGGGAATAGGGCCTTTTCAAAGAACTTATTAATTGTGTTATACCACCACTTTTGGCCCATTCCATTAAAGTAGTATTGCTTTTTACTTTGTCTTGTTGAGTGTCCCAAGCTCTCCGGGGATGAGTAAATGAATAGTGTTAGTTTGGGGAACCAGTTGTTGGCATATCAGAATCAAAGATAACGTGTATGTTATTTATTAATGATACGATTTTTGGTAAATTTTGGAGTAAATATAAGATTTGCCAGAAGAATTGAATGAACCTATCAACTAATGTAGATGATGACAATCACTTTATTATGTGTAAACCTATGTTTTGTAGTAAATGTTCTGTAATTTTTAAATTTTTTATTATCTTTTATTTGTATTTGTTGTTGAATAATTTTTTCAATTAATTATAATAATATATTTTTATATTGTTATAGGTTATTATGTATTTAATTATTTTTATTTGATTATTTTAACTTTTATTATATTTTAATTTCTATTTGTTGTTGAAAATATTTTTAATCAATATTATTAAATTTTAATCATTTTATTATTTTTATAGTGAGTAATTATTTTTTATTATTTTAATCACATTATTTATTATTTATTAATTATTTTTCGAAATTATTATGCATTTAATTATTTTTTACTTGCGTTAGTTCAATATTATTATAACTATTAAATTTTAATCATTTTATTATTTTTAATAGTGAGTAAATATTTTTTTATTAATTTAATTATGTTATTTATTAATTATTAATTATTTTTCGTAGTTATTATGTATTTAATTATTTTTATTCGTGTTTGTTCAATATTATTATAACTATTAATTGCACTATTAAATTTTAATCATTTTCTTATTTTTTAACAGTGAGTAATTATTTTTTATTATTTTAATCACGTTATTTATTAATTATTAATTATTTTTCGTAATTATTATGTATTCAATTATTTTTTATTTGCATTAATTCAATATTATTATAACTATTAATTGCACTATTAAATTTTAATTATAGTATTGTTTTTTAATAGTGAGTAATTATTTTTTATTAATTTAATTATGTTATTTATTAATTATTTTTTATAGTTATTATATATTTTATTAATTTTTTTGTATGATTTTTAATATTATTTTGAATTTAATAAATTATTTTATATGAAATAGTACAAATTGAGCTCAAATTTACCAAATAGTTTATTCTAGGGGTAAAATAGTAAAAACAAGACATTTCAGATGTTAAAAGTTTGGTCCAACAGAAACAAGGCAAAGTATTCAGAGCCTCTGAAAAGTAGAAAAGTATTAATGCCTCTTTTCAGATTTTAAACAATTTTAATATCTTTTTAACTTTTTAGACTTCAGATTTATCAAACGCCACCCGAGAAATTACCAAAATAGTAATTTTGGAACATGTTAAGTTAAAAACATCTTACAAAACCCTACCCATTTGTCCTTTTTCTTTCTAGCCTTTCAAGTTTTTTGTTTCTCTATTCACACTATCATTTTTATTGGAAGTGGTGGAGGCACATTCGTCTTCTTTGGTAGTGACAATGGCTCTGGAAAACAACAGAAGTTGCCTTCTTTGGTAGTGGTAATCAATGTTCAATGAACCAGACCGGGCATAGAACTAGAGAAGGGAGAGGTTCATGGGTCAATGGTTCAACCAAAGTCAAACTCTGATGACATGGCATATACATATATATTACAAGCCATATAAATACTATATATAATATATTTTACAATTTTTAATATACTTAAATATGGTGTATCGATAACAAGTTACTTAATTTTAAAACAAAAAACCATGGTTTAAGTATCTTAATTTACATATTTTTTAAATATATGTGAAACAAAGAAATATGTATAATAAATAGTCATTAATTAACATAGGTTAAGAGGTAAACTAATGGTAATTAAGTAATATATGAAAATAAGAAATCATGGGTTCAAATCTTGTTAAAAACATTTTAAATTTTCAATTGGTTAAAGACTTGTGCGGTTTCATGAAACTGAGACCAATTCACTGATTTTTTGGTTAAACCGATCAGTTAACCAGTTTTCATAAGTTTTTTTAACAAAAGCGGTTATTATGGTAAGACCAAACTAGCCAAGGTCCAGGGTTAAGGTTTAATCGGTCCAACTGGCTAGTTTGGTTCGATTTTCTAAAAACTGGTGGTAACAACACCCACTCAGTCTTGCCTCTTTTTAGAAATAGCAACAGCACAACAGTAGTGACACTAACACCTATTCTATCTTCTTCTCTCTTCCCTTTCTAACACCCATTCTATCTTCTTCTCTCTTCCCTGTCATCACTTTGTCTTTTTCTTTTGCAACTTTCTTGACTATTTTCCAAAGCTATTTTTTCTCCAAATGGCAAAAGACAATGACCTAAAAGTTTTTGCATTCACGGATGTTCTGTTCAAACATATTTGATAATTCTCCTCTTAATGGCATTGTTCTAACCTTCTAGTTTTTATTATCGGTTCTTATCAGGTTAGACCCAATTGTTTCGATTAATAGCCAATCCGGTTTGGGGTTTGGAATTATAGGCCCTATAGGGTCTAGTTAATTTGAGATGGTTCTACCCTGTCTCGAACCAAACTTGACCCATTGATAGCCTAAAACTTAAATGCTTATATTTGTATTATTTGATGAGAATATTTTACTTATAGTTGGTATGGGTTCAACAATTTCACAAATGTTGATAAGTTGTTATCTATGTTTTCTCTCTTATACTCTGAAATAGTTATATATATATATATATATATATATATATATATATATATATATATATATATATATATATATATTATGAGAGAATAACACATGCTTATAGTTGGCACTAATTTATTACAATCTTCAACTACGATTGTTTCAAATTGTTAAGCCATACTCTTCAGACTCCCTTCTCGTTATCTGCTCTTTATTCTTATTATTCCCTTTGCTCTCTTTCTTTTTTTGATGACAAAAGGTGGAGAAATTATGGATTGAATGAAAAATAATTATTACAAGGAATATGGGAAAATATGCCAATGAAGTATATGCATCTTCCCAAATAGAAAGGACAGGGGGAGATAAAATAGACATGATTCAAGGGGAGTTTTGATCCAAATGTAGATTCAAAACAAGGGAATTGAATGAGAAAATGGAATATTCCCAATATTCCCTAAATGGAGAATATATTTAGGGGGAGCTAAAGGTTTTTATGTGCCAAAATTGTAATATGCTATATAATTGAAAACCATTTAGGTATTTGAGCTTTAATTGTCATGACCATTTCTATCCTAATTGTGCACTTATCAGTTATTATCAAATCATTAAAGCCATATCCATTTATCTTGTTGATTGAACAAATAATTCTTGTGTATCATTGAGTTGTAATGCTTATGTAGCATGATCCGAGAGAGTGATACTCTCTAGTTGCGCTTAATTGATTTTATTATCTTTCACCAATGGTTTGTTATCATAAAAAATGGGGAGGTTGTGTAACCTTATGTGCTTCGATGATAACAAACTCATTGAGAGTATTAATAATGTAACTAAGTGAGCAACAAATCTTTAATAAGCTTCTTGGGTCAAAAGAGTATTAAAGCTATAATGTTGTCAAAAATGAAGCGGAAGCTCTATTGAGATGGCTGCATATGCTTTAAAGATTTTAGTACCATTATCATCTTTTCAAGGTGAAGAAACACCAAGCAATTCAAGCATCAAGGCTATTGAAGGACTTAGTGGCTTTGGAGCTTCTCAAAGAATACCTGATACAACATCTCACCAAGGAGAAGACTACATCAAGTAATGCTTAAATTGTATTTATTTGTTAAGGACCTTGATGTAATCAATTGTATGATGGATTTTATAGATACTCAACAAGACTAAATTTAGTACAATCAACCTTAGAAACTACAAATTTTAATGGGTTTGGTTCCTAGGCTTTCTTGACCTTAAACAAGAGACAAAAATCAGGAAAATACTTGTTGAAAGCTAATGGAACAATTTCCAAACCTTTTGATTAAAATCTCCAAGGTTTTTAAGTATTGGGATGTCTATCAAGCAAGTTTATTCTAACTGTAAGACATAGTCAACTACCCTAAGTAGCATAGCCGATTAACTATAACAACCGATGCATGAAATGCCAAGATTGTGATGAATAGTCAATTACCCTAAAAAGTATAGTTGACGAACTGTAACAACTGAAGCATACATGCCCTATATGAGAAGATTATTCGACTTCCTAAAAAATCATAGTTGACTTAACTCAAATAGATTGTGCTTAGGTATTACTAGTCGATTAATATAAAGGAATCACATAACTAGGAGATAAAAAAAGATTTCTCCCTTAATCAAGTGGTCAACTAACAAAATTAATAGTTAACTATTCTAAAGAAAAATTGTATCATTTGAAAGTTGTAACAGCTATTAACATCTTTGAAAAGTCTTTTAACATGTTGGGAGAAATTTGAATCATTACTAAAGAAGGAAAGATGCTTCCAATGACTAAAAAGTGATCATTTGCTTTCAAGTTCTCTATAATTAAGTAGAATAGTTTAAGTTGGTTCAAAGCGCAAAAGAAAAGGCAAGATATTTGAATCAAGGATTGTGAAAAACAACATGTACATTCTTTGTATATATTGTATATAATTGTTATTTTTTTTTTTTTTGAGAGAGCAAGTTGAACTAGTGTCATTTTGTTCAAAAGATCCTAGAGGTTTAACAGTGTTAGTGGTGAGTAAAGTTAAGAAACCATTTGTGCCTGTATTGTTTCATATCTACCTACAGAGAGGCTTATCTCAAGGTTCAAAGTATTGGAAATACAAAATTATTAATAAAGCAATTTTAAGAGACATATCGAGATATGCTTTAAATATACATGGATACAAACGAAAAATCAAGATATGCATGGATACACTAGTAAACTCAAGTAAATCTAAAAATATATATATTAATAACAATAGATATAAGTTTTATATAATTATTAATGAGTTATTTAAACATGAAAAATTATACTTCAAGGATTTATATAGATTGTGAGATATCAAGACAATGGACACAATTGGTAACCATTGAAGAATGCTGGAAAAACTAAAATTTACATTTATATATCATAACTTTCCTAAATCAATATGATTTGTACTAGTATTTTTTAGAATATAAATTTTAATAATCAATTTTAGCATTTATTGCAAAAATATCTCTTAAGAATAAAAGAATTACTTAAGAACTAAAATGTTTATGTTTATGACAAGTAACTATAGCATGGCTTAATGATGCATTTGTGGTTGTTACATGTTAATAACAAGGGTTCAAATCCTTCTATTAACTAGTAATTAAGCATGTGCGTTGCACATGAGAATTTTTTCTTCATATTAATTACTTGAATTTTAGATACATCATAGTTAAGATAGAAATTGAAAATTAACAAAAGTAACAATATGATTAAAACTAAACTTAAATGTTTGTTGTAAATGTGCACGTGCATTGTATGTGGGAATTTTAAATTATAATAACACTTATTGTTATTATTATTATTATTATTAACTTTTTGTATTCTATTTCTATCATAAATAAAAATATTTTTTATTTTAACAATTATGCTTATTTAATATGATGAGTATAGAACATTATAAATGTTCCCAAATGTTTTTGACAAAATTCTACACTTTTTCAATTTTTGTGTTTTATCTTTTTTTAAATATTTATTATTCAATTATGACATCATGATTTTTTTTTGAAAAGTTGGCCATTGACCCACCATCTAAATAAGAAAAAAAAGCTTTGCTTTCAAATTAATTTTAAGTAATATATTTCATCTACATTATATAAATAATTTCTAGTACTTATCATACTTAATTTTTGTTTGACATAATTAATATATAATTTTTTTATATATTTTTTTGATTACTTGTACCTTTTTATTTTTTAAAGATTTACTATTTACCTATCATATAATTGACTAATCCATTTGATTCAAACCACTAACCCACCACCAAAAAAGAAAAATAGTTTGATTTCTATGTTGACATTAAATTTTGTATTACATTTCCATCAATGATAAAAATATTTTTTATGTATAATACTTATTTTTTGTTCAATATAATGAATGTATAATATTAGATATGTACCCATACTTTATTTTTTTTTATAAATATGTAACATTAGATTTGTGTCCAAATGTTTCTTTATTTTTTTTGTGATTCTTTGCATTTTTTATTTTTAGAAATTTTATTATTTGACTATGGCATCATTTTCATTTCTAGGTTGATTTTAAATTTGGCGTTCCATTTTCAACAGTGTTATTTGAAGAAATAATGAATAAATAGTATTTTTGCATACACTCCAAGAAGCTAAACTCAAAAGGCACATTGGCAAAGTGAACGAGTGAAGCTATATTTGATGAAAAACTTAAAAGGTTCCATTTGAGAAAAGTGCAAATACAATTATGTTCAACACAAATACAAGGTTAAAAATTCAAAATCGACCATATACAAGGTAATATATTATACTTACACTCTTCTCAAACAAATCAAGTGCAAAAACACTTACATTGAATTAAGAAGCCAAACTATATCTATATATTAAAATAAAATGTGCCAAGCTGGCAAATTCTTGTTCTATGGTTTATTCTCAAAGCCACTTAGCTTTTTTCTAGTTTCTTTTCAAAAGCACCTATCTTTTTCTAGTTTTTTGAACTTTTTAATTTTAAAATTGAACAAAATAACTCAACTGACTAATCGCCTTTAAGACTTTTAACACTCCTCATTAAAACACCATTAACTCTCTCTCTCTCTCTCTATATATATATATCCATTTAAATTTAACTATAATTATATATATTAGATATATTTGCATTAAATTGTAATTATAATCCATTTATATTACATTTGAAAATAATAAATATTAATTAACCATAATAAAAAAATTTTAAGTTACTTAAATAAAATAAAAATAATTATTAATTATTGTTTTTGATAAAAATATTTTTATTAATATAATAAAAACAATTTAATTAATAAAAGAAGATAAACTAAAAATGGATATCAATTTAAAATTCATATAAAACCAATACAAATTATCTAACAATTATTGGTTTTATAATTAAAATTTATTAATTTAAAACCAACTTAAGTTCCACTAAAAAATAAAAATTTATATATATCCATTTAAATTTATCTATAATTATATATATTAGATATATTTGCATTAAACTATAATTATCAGTAGAGATTAAT
The DNA here is from genome assembly GCF_055504915.1 of Nelumbo nucifera. Classification (NCBI taxonomy): domain Eukaryota; kingdom Viridiplantae; phylum Streptophyta; class Magnoliopsida; order Proteales; family Nelumbonaceae; genus Nelumbo; species Nelumbo nucifera. Next base: position 100,583,348 of record NC_142651.1, read on the forward strand.
TAAAATCCATTAATATTCCATTTGAAAATAATAAATATTAATTGACCATAATAAAAATAATTTTTTAAGTTACTTAAAGAAAAATAAAAATAATTATTAATTATTGTTTTGATAAAAATATTTTTATTAATATAATAAAAACAATTTAATTAATATAATAAAAACAATTTAATTAATAAAAGAAGATAAACTAAAAATGGGTATCAATTTAAAATTCATATAAAACCAATACAAATTATCTAACAATTATTGGTTTTATAATTAAATTTTATTAATTTAAACCAACTTAAGTTCCACTAAAAAATAAAAATTTATATAGTTAATTAAATTTCATAAGGAATTTAAATTTAATAAAAAATAATATACTTAAATAAATTCAATTTTTACTAATTCCAAAAATTAATAAAAAATATTAGTTTTAAACATAGCTTAATTATTTTAAAGTCAATTTAAATTCCATTTAAATTATAAAAACCTCCTTGGGTTTTCTAACAATCCTACTAAACTCCCTAGTATTTTGACCCTTACAAAAATCTCCCCTATTATTTTGAAAAAAGGTGCAAATACCTTCCTTTAGTCAACATTCCAAATAAAAACTTTTGATGTAATGCATTAATTTTAATTTACTTTAGCCTTTTCACATTTGTCTAAGAAGGGTAAAGAATTATTCTTTGAAAGTTGTCTAGCAAAATAAATTAGTGGAGAGTAAAGTAGAAACTTTAAATTTTGTATGATAATGCATTAACAATGATAAGGGTATTTTGGTAACTTCAATATCTTTGTTACTAAAGAGCCAAGGGAAAGGAAGTATTTGCATTTTTCTTCTCAAAGCTACAGAAGATTGTCGGGGGGCCTTTGTTAGGGTCAAAACACAAAGGTGGTTTATTGAATTGTTATAAGAGATTTTTTTTTTATAATTTTACTTAACAATAATACAAAAATAATAATAAACCAATAAAAATTACTCAACAAATTTTTTTAAAAAAACTAATAAGAATTAGCATTATGATACGAAAAACAAAACAAACTTATCTAGAGAATAGGAAATTGGCCACTCTCACTAAAGTGCAACTTAGATTGTGATCAAATAAACTAGACATAACCCCACAAAATAGTATTTGAATTGAATTTAAATGGACACTATTTAATTGAAAATGTCATAGAACTCAATATTTAATTCTGTTTATAAATAAAGTCCGTGCATCGCATGAGTCCTGACTAATTTTCTAGTAAAACTAATTTTAGTAGCTGTGGCTCAATTAAGGCTGAAGCCCTTCTACCGGGCCTTATTATAACGACATGTTTTTTCTCAAGTAAAAGTTCGCTCGATTTGGAAAATGACACCCATATCCCACATCGGAAAGACCAAAGAGATATAGCTTTCTTGTTAATCCTAGGGATGCAATACTGACCACTGAGCTCGGTAGCGTGAGCTTATAACCCAAGCAGGGGCAAGGAGGCGGTCGAACATTGATTCGGTTCTAACGGGTAGGGTTTGTTGAGGCTTGATCTGGTTCGCCCAGTCTAAGTAGGGAGTTGGACCACGCGACTCGGGCGAAGTCTCGGGTTTCAAGGTCCTTAGAGTGGAGGGCCCCGCGTCAGGCTGGTTTCGCAGAGCAACGACAACCCTCTTCTCGTCGGTGGAAGGATAACGAATCGGTGCCTCGCTGTCCCACTGAACAGAGTTCAATCAGACGGCCACCTTTTTCTTTTTCTTTTTTTTTAGGTTTTTTTTCTTTTTCATGTCTTGATCAGGGTCTAATTGGCGTCTTTCGGTTCAGAAAGGAAAATGGGAAAAGGGTTGGAAGGTCTTACAGACGAGGATCGACGGGCGTTGAGGGGAAGCAAATTTGCGCCTTTGCCATTACCACCGCCTCCCTCACGAATTCAACCCAGGTTCGTTTTTTTTTTTTATTAGGGTTTTCTGTGCTCTTATAATTTGGTCGATTAGGGTTTCTGCTGAGGAACATAAAACAGTACGTATTACTAAGACTGAATCTATGTAAAATTGTCGTCCGATCTCGCTCTTCGTATCCGTATGGTCTTCACTGCTACTCAGAACTCCGTTTGGAACAGTCGTAAATATTATATTCTGTGCCAAAGCCCCATTTAAGCTGATACAATTTTGACTCTACTAAGATTGTTATTACTTATCAAATAGATAAACGAAGGTATAAATGGAAAGAAAAATTGACTATTATTTGTTAGTTAATACGGGCAAAGGGTGAAGCAAATAACGTAGATGACTATTGTTGTGAAACACTAATCTTAGTTCCCACACTGCCTGCATCGGTGAAACTATGGACTGCTTCAATGCCTCACTCTGAGGGGGATGTATTGGTTCCACAAATACGGAGAGTCGAGAGGGTTTTACTTAGACACTTGGTCCATTTTTACATATTTAACACAATATTTCATTCTTAATATTCAAATTAACTCAAAGGAGGATCAGGACTGCCGGAGTTTACAGTGCCTTTAATTTGATCCCCAACAACTTAAACATTCTGGGCACTTTTTATTGGTAAGTGAATAATTTCTTAAAGTCAATTTAAAAAAAAAACAGTACAAGCATCCTTTGCAGAGGCATGAGGTGCGGCTGCTGCCTTTTCCTAAATATAGAATTAAAACATTACAGCAAGCACATTACAATTGAGCCCAGTGCCATCGGTCCCTATTTACCCTTTTCTTTGCTAAACAATCAGTCATTACATTAGCCTCTCTCTCCCCATCTGTATTCTTAGGTTCGTACTTGTTAAAAAGTTCAAATATTCTGGGGAATTAAAATATTCTTTCATCCTTGGGTAGTCATGTGTGGGACTGTAGACTGCTTCAGAATATTTTGACAGCTAGCATATTTATTGTTAAAGTTGGATGATCTTCCACTGTGGAAGGGAAAATAATAGCCTTGTTCTCAGGTCCAGTTGGAGTAGGTGACTCACTTAGAGATGAGATCTTGAAGGCTTTGGAAGGTGTACAAAGAGCTAAGGAGTTAAATATAAGGAAGCTGATTATAAAACGAAACTCCAAACTGGTGGTGGACTGGTTGAAAGAAGACAAGAATGGACTGTGGACTTACAGCAATGAAAAGAAAAACTTTAAGTGGTTGACAAAGGACATGGAAGTGAAAGTGACTTGGGTTAAGAGAAGTGCCAACTCTTTTGCTGATGGCTTAGCTAAACAAGAGGTGAATAGGGGTGCTTTCTTTTGGTCTCTATTGTAAATCCTTTTCTGGTTTGTTTGTATTCCTGTTAGAAGAGATAAGAGAGCTTGTCTCTTCCCCTTGTATCCTTTATTTTTATTAATGAAAATCTTCTGTTATGATAAAAAAAAGTCTTATGCTAAAACTAGTTCCCATGGTTCATGTTAGCTTCCTCAAAATTATCCTACCCTTCACTTTTTCTGATCTGAAGCACCTTATTCTCCCCACGTTTTTCTTTGTTTCAGTAGACATGGTTCCCTGTTGTGGGACTGAAAGAAAGAAGTGTTTTGCATTTGTACATTTCAAAAAGGTCAACTTGTAAAAGTTGTTTGATTTCTTCGACCCGATCCCACAGAGATTCAAATACATAGTGGCTGCTTAAGATACACACAGGAGATAACCCTGTCTAATAATCAGACTTTATAATCCAGACCATATTTCAAGGATCTTTTCTGTTTTGAGCAGACACATAGGATAGCAAGATTGTATTATCTAAAAGGTCATAAGGTGCAAATGATTTTGAACCTCAAACCAGCCTCTTATCCTTCCTAACTTGGATGAGCAGGCATTTTTCATTCTTCAACATTTGTAACATTTTTCTTTAATCTTTAATCTTATTATAAAAAAAAAAACATTTTTCTTTAATCTTAACACAGCAACATCTTTATTAATTTGTAAAAGAAGAGGTAATATATGCCGGACAACTTATGCAACACCTCACAGTTCAGTTTACGCTAGCTCAGCTACCTAATCCATTAGAACCCCTTTCCTTGGACTATGTGTATCATTCAGCTTCTCAATGAGTAGCCCCCTAATACAATTGATCCCTATTAACATCCTGTTGCCTTAGGGTATCTGCCATACCATTTGCTGATCTTTGTATCCAAATGAAAATGGTTCTCAGTTTCCTTGCTAGTTGTTTCACTTCTCTCAAGACGTGTCTATACCTCCATGGCCCTGGACTGCTATACTTGAGCTACTTGATGATAACCTGTGTCAACATTTGTAACATTTTGCAAGGACTATTGTTTAATCTTGTATAGTTTACTGGAAAGAATCAATTATATCCAATCCAAAAGACAGTGGAAATATTGATCAAATCAAATTGTAGTTAAGGATTGAGATTGTACTGTTTTTGTTGTTAGACATGGAGCGGATATAAAACTCTTTTGGCCATTATGTCATAGGTCGAATGGTCCAGCTGTCCGGGTTGACTGCAACATACCACTTGAATCCCTCAAATAAAAGATGTGAAAAATAAAATTTAGAAAAAAAGCAAATGGTTCCAGATTGAAGCTTCTAAAAACAGCTTAAAACAACATATGCATTAAACAATAAACATTCTAGGTTGTAATGCCTACTGAAACATTTATCTGGGATAAGTTTTACAAAGTCAACCTTTCTAAGAACTGTGCACCACAAAAACTGATTTAGCTGCTGGTCTGGTTTTTTAGCAGGTTGTTAGTTTCAGAGAATACAAAATTTGAAACTTTAAACTGGTGCATCTTTAAGCAGCATGGCTATTATTTGATGTCTTCATTACTGCTTTGAAACAATTCACTCTCTCTCCTACTAGTTTTGATCTTATTGTGCTTTTCGTTTTAGGTTGGCTCATCCTGGTGGACCGCTGAAAACGAACAAAGCTGCTGCTTTGGCAAAGTTTCTTGAAAGAAAACTCCAGGAGCCTGGTGGATTGGCTTCTATAAATCCCGATCTTCTTGAGTTGGCTGTTAAAAATGCTAAAGACACAATAAATGCTAGTAATAATCTCGTGCTTTATCTATTTCACAGTTGACTTTTCATTTCTTTGGTATTAAAAATTTTTACAAGGACTTTTGTATTGAGGTTACATGTCAACTTTTTGGGACCTGGCTGATTCGTTCTTCCGCATGATTTTTTTTCTCTTCCCTATAATTTAGTGCTTAGTCAGAGGTTTAGAGTTGGTCATTAGTTTTATATAAGATATCCATGATCTTTCCCTTGTCTTTGTTAACTTTATTTTTTTATTTATATTAACCTATATGTATGTATTTGTTATTATTACTGTTCTTCATGTTCAAAGATCATAAACAAGGCCAATGTCATATAGTTGGCCAAGGCTTTGTTGAATTGATAATCCCAAACATATTGGTGACTCTTAACTTTAGTCTATTTCTCATTCAACTAACCTTAGGTGGAGATTTTCTTAAGCAGAAGAATAACTTGCAAATGAACAAGGCATGAAAATAAAGTAATTGGGATTTCTATTTTCATCAATGAAATTTCTTTTTATTGATAAAAAAAAGTAATTGGGAACAGGGTGGGATATATGAATAGACACTAGGAATACCAGAGCAAGGATATTTGACCAAATGAGTAATATGACCTTAAAGAAATTTAACTGGGTTTTTATCTATTTGGTGCAAGATGTGGAACAGAAAGCCTATAAACTCATATTCAACGTGAGCTCTTATAGGGAATTATTTTTCTTCTGATTTGTAACTAGAAAAGTTTATTACAATAGAGAGCAATTGCTGATGGGTTAGCTAAATCATGAGAGTGGAAGAGTGGGGTAGGGTTTCAGTTTTGGGAGGACATTTGGATTGGTAACTCTACCCTTAAGGGCCTTTTTCCTTCCTTGTGCCCTGTCTTTGTTTAAAAATGAACCCATCCAAAGTTTTGTTTCTTCTTCATTTATCAAAAAAAAAATAGTTTTGTTTCTTCTTCTTCTTCTTCTTTTTTTTTTTTTTTGATCAATAAGAGGTCTTTCATTAAAACAATAAGATTTAAGTATAGAAAAGGGAGGATATAAGCTCTCCTAAGTCTTAACCAGAAAACAAAGTTACATTGAGCCCAAAACAAAGAACCCATATATTTGTTTTTGATAGGAAATGGAACAAAGAACCCATATTCACTCCTTGTTTAGCTAACCCATCATCAGCAAAGGAGTTGGCACTTCTTTTTACCCAATTTAGTTTTACTTCAGTATCCTTTTCCAGCCACTTAAGTTTCCTCTTTTCATTACTGTAGTTACAGAAACTAGTTATTTCTTCTTTCCATCAGCCCACCACCAACTTGGGATCTCTTTCTATTACCAGTTTTATAATGTTCAACTCCTTAGCTCTTTGTACTCCTTCCAAGGCCCCCATAATATTAGGCCAAAGTTTTGCTTCTTTCTCTGAGTCAACAAGTATTAGTTGGAATCTTGGGTTGAGAAGAGACTTGCGAGATCATGAGTTTGATCAGGTCGCCTTGCTTTTAAAAACTCTTGATAATTCGTTTTTGGATCCTTCAAAACCAGACTGTTGGGTTAGGACTCACACTAAAGTCTAAAGGTTTGTTTTCCTGTTCTTTATTTTTTTGATAAATCCTGTTCTTCTTTATTTTCTCACATGCTCTGTCCCGACCTCTCAGCCTTTTCCATTTAAAGAAATTTGGTCCAAATCCATCCCTCTCAAGGTTGGAGCCCTTTGCTGGGAAGTTTTTCTAGAGAAATTAAATACTTTGGACAATCTACAAAAAAGAAGACCTTCTTTCTACATTTCCCCGAACTGGTGTTCCCCCTGTAACACTCATGGGGAAAGTTGTTAATCTCTTATTTATCTCATGTCCCTTTGTTGTAGGCCTTTGGGAAAGGATGTTTATTCTGTTTGGTTTTATGGCTTTTACCTCGTAGGTGTGTAGCCTATTTGACCTAGCAACCTTTAGATTGCCTTCAAGGAGGGGTAAGGCTCTGTGTGTGAGGGCTGCATTGGTTTGGACAGTTTGGGAGGAGAGGAATGCTGGAATTTTCAATGACAAGAGGGGAGGATGTTGTATGGAAGTGCCTAATAAATATAGCTATATATTGGGCTAGAGCTTTGGATATCTTCCCAAACTGTTCTTTTGACAACATTAGGTGGAATTCGGAGCTGGTAGCTAAAGTTCTAACGCTAAGGAAAGGCCTAATGTAGTTTGGATGCCTCCTGGAGAAGGATTCATAAAACTAAACTTCGATGGCAACAGCTTAGGCAATCCAGGGTCTTCAGGAATTGGGGGAGTGTTCAAGAATGCCAAGAGCCGCGTTCTTGCTTTGTTCTCAGGTCTGGATGGAGCAGGGGATTCAGTTCATGCTGATTTTCAGGCAGTTCTGCAAGGAGCACAGTTAGCTAGAGAACTGAATTATGACAAGCTACTAATTGAAGGGGACTCTAAACTGATAGTTAGCTGGGAGATTGGCAAATTGAATGGCTGACTTGTTAGCTAAGCAAGGGGTGTATAGAAACCTGTCATGGTGGGCTAAATTGTAATTCAACCTTTGTAACTGAGGCTGCACTGTTATGGACACACCACCCGGCAGCGCACTGCGGCGCAGTCATAGGCAGCAGCACGCACAGCGGGCCGTCCAGCAGCACGCACCACCCAGCAGCGCCGCATAGCAGCCCGGCAGCGCACCGCACGCACCGCCCAGCAGCGCCGCATAGCAGCCCGGCAGCGCACCGCACGCACCGCCTGGCAGCGCGCAGCACGCACCGCACGGCGGCGCGCACAGCAGCATGCACCGCACGGCGGCGCGCACAGCAGCACTGCGAGACGCGGGCACCGCCCGGCAGCAGCACTGCGAGACGCGCGCACCGCCCGGCAGCAGTAGTAGGGCGGGGCCCACATGACAGCTCATCAGGGTGGGCCCACACTTATCTTGCCACATCAGCTCTGGCTGCCAACTCGCCGCCAGCTACACCATTCCTCATCCCTTATCCTTGTCCCTTATCTTATCTTATCCCTTATCCTTATCTTATTTTATCTTCTTAAGTAAGAGTTGTGTTACCATTAGGAGTAGGTAATTAGGAGTTTTAGTTTAAGTTGGATTACCCTAGCCTAGCCGAATCCAACAAGGAATTTCCCCTGTAATCTCCTATTTAAGGAGCCACGAATTGAAATAAAGCATTCAGTTTTCCAGTCAAGAAAAGAGTGAGGAGAGTTCGGGTGGTCTCTTGGACAAATCACCCATTAGGAGAGTTCGGGTGATCTCTTGGACAAATCACCCACGCGATTGCCACAATAGGGTTTGTACGCAAGGGCAAGGGCAAGGGAAGATAGGAGTCTCTTCCGGTGGACCGACCCGTGACGAGATCCTACGCGCGGGCCCATAACATTTTGGGTATCAGAGCCTATCGTCATGGGGGAACAAGAGCTGTTGTCTTCCAAGGTCCACGAACTGGAACACAAACTTGCAGAGACCAGCATGGAGGTACGTGAGGTCAAGGATGATGTCTGGGAGCTTCGACGCTTGCTGGAGACATTCTTAGCCAATAGGGAAAGAAACTCAAAAGGAATCGCCACCAGCAACAGCCGCAGACCGGACTGGGCAGAAACGCCTGGCGAACATCAGACGGCCACCCTGACTGCCGCTGTTATCCCCAAATACAATCGGCTAGAATTTCCGTCCTACAACGGCGCTGGATACCCACTGGGATGGTTGCACCGCTGCGAACAGTTCTTCCGCAACCAGCGCACCGATGACAGGGACAAGGTCAGCCTGGTCGCGTTCCACTTGACCGAAGAAGTGCAGCTCTGGTTCTACCGAGTGGAGCAGGAGGAACCAGGTCTTAGTTGGGATCAGTTCAAGTCATACTGCCTTCTTCGGTTCGGACCCCCATTAACAAGCAACCCCTTGGGGGAACTCATTAACCTCAAGCAGACCGGGACCGTAGCAAAGTATCAGCGGCAGTTCCAGACCCTTCTCGCCAGGGCCTCTTCAGTACGCCTAGACCAGCAGGTGGATATGTTCACAGCTGGTCTAACCAAACCCCTGAGAGTTGATGTAGAGATGCAGAGCCCGCCTAACTTGGTCACGACAATGAATTTAGCCCGAGCCTTTGAGTGCAAACTGTAGATTAGCCGAGGGCCGTTCAGCATGGGATGCCCAGCAGCAGCTTGGACAAACCCGAAGCCTACTAGAGGAGGGTCTTCGCTGGCAGCCAACAGGGAACCACTCGGAATGGCTCCATATCCAACAGCCAGCCCCAAACGGAAGCCACAGACGAGTACCAATTCCAGATCAGCATCCAGTGTGGGGAGTGGCAGCGGTACACCCCCTATTAAGCACTTGTCCAGGGCTGAGATGGCAGAACGCAGGGCGAGGGGACAATGTTTTAATTGCGATGAACTCTACTTAGCAGGGCACAGGTGCAAGAGACTTTTCTGCCTCTTGGTGAAACAAGAGGAAGATGAGGATGAACCCCCTCCATGGGAACCCGATCCAGGAGGGCAAAGCCATCCAGGATTCCTTTGAGGGTGTTTTCGATACCCAATTCGAGCTTGAGGACAAGCTCGTAGTCCGGGAGGGGTGTGATGTTATGGACACACCACCCGGCAGCGCAGTCATAGGCAGCAGCACGCACAGCGAGCCGCCCAGCAGCGCGCCGCACGCACCGCCCAGCAGCACGCAGCACGCAGCACGCAACGCACGACAATAGCACTAGGTAGCAGCACGCACCGCACGGCAGAAGCACTACGAGACGCGCGCACCTCCCAGCAACAGCAGTAGGGCGGGGCTCACATGACAACTCATCAGGGTGGGCCCACACTTATCTTGCCACATCAGCTCTGCCCGCCAACTCGCCACCAGCTACACCATTCCTCATCCCTTATCCTTATCCCTTATCTTATCTTATCCCTTATCCTTATCTTATTTTATCTTCTTAAGTAAGAGTTGTGTTACCATTAAGAGTAGGTAATTAGGAGTTTTAGTTTAAGTTGGATTACCCTAGCCTAGCCGAATCCAACAAGGAATTTCCCCTGTAATCTCCTATTTAAGGAGCCACGAATTGAAATAAAGCATTCAGTTTTCCAGTCAAGAAAAGAGTGAGGAGAGTTCGGGTGGTCTCTTGGACAAATCACCCATTAGGAGAGTTCGGGTGATCTCTTGGACAAATCACCCACGCGATTGCCACAATAGGGTCTGTACACAAGGGCAAGGGCAAGGGAAGACAGGAGTCTCTTCCGGTGGACCGACCCGTGACGAGATCCTATGCACGGGCCCATAACATGCACCTCATGCCTCTGTTTGGGAAGCCTTCACTGTATAACTCTTATTTTGTTTCTAATAATTCAATTTCCATTTATCAAAAAAAAAAAGAGTTAGGTGGGATGGGGCATGGGTTGAGATTTTTGCTATTTTGGATGGCAGCAAATCATTGTGACATTAGCATTTTGTAAAAACAGTAATGTTTCATGCACACTTCCTGTATACCCTTGTACACTTCCTATTGTACATCTTACTTTGTCATTATATAATACATCATAACTGATTTTTAATTTTTAAAGGAAAACAAATATGTAAGTGTAGACTTTTGAGGTGACAATTGCCAATATACAGGTGGTGCTTGGCAGCATTTAGGCAATTAGACAACTTATTAGGGAGAATCAGAATTATGAACCTATGCTTCCATAGGTGTGCCAAGACTGTGCTTGCAAGCTATGATGGATGCATCCATACCCTTATAATATAGCACTGAAGTGCAATTATGAAAGTTTATATATTGAAATCCTTGGCCAGCCTTCAAAGAGATTCATCTCAGCCATGTGGATTGAAGATACTTTCTTCTTGTTTCAATTTCGTAGTTACATAGGGACTTTCCTACTGCACCAAAGAGGGCCAGGCAATCTGTTGGTAGAAATTGGATTTGATGAGCAATTGGGTTGAACATATTGGCTATAAAAATAATTCTTTGCAGAAAACGAAGGCTACCTTTAGGTTGATGTTTAATTCCAGTGATTGTAAGGTAGTTCTTTTGAGATGCAAGTCATTTAATTCCAGTGATTGTAAGGTAGTTCTTCCCATTTGGTCGCATTATGCTTTTATTCTTTCTTTTCATTGGAGCTGGCAACATTATGTCCTTGACAGAGCTTAGACATCGTTTCTTCTATTTCTTCCTTGCATCCCTTAATAATTCATTTCCTATTATTAATGAAAAAAGTTGAGATATACCTCTATTGACTGTCATGCGCTGAAATGTGTTATTGCATTTACACAAGCTTAAGAGTTTACTCCCCTCACCTCTTTTCCTCTCGTAGATGATCTTTTAGTTTATCTTTTTCCCTTATTCCTGTGTAGTCACTCCTAACAGGATAAGGTATCAATTTTGGGATGTCAATTCCTTCTTCTATCTACTTTATCTTTTGGCATTATATTCTCCCTTTTTTCTTACACTACTTCCTTCTTTTTCCTCCTAAATTGAAGAGCCTGATGAGAGAATGACTGATGGTTGTGGAAATGCTCATTACACTGTTATCTGATAGGTTTACTTATTGGTTTTTCTGTTGATTCTTGTTGACGTCCGAGACTCCAAGGGGGTGTTCTTTTTTTGGATTTGGAGAGGGGGGAAAGTTGGTCAATGGGATTTTGGTTCCCATTGATCAAGAATCCCATGTTCTTTTTTCAGTTTTATGTGGGGACTAGGGGAAATTTATTTTTCTGGGTATCACTTACCCAGGAAAGTGATACCTATCTCCTAGGTGGGTAAATAACTTTTCCACATAGGGGGGAAAGTTGCTAACACTTGAATGGGACAAAAAATGCCCCTTTTAATAATGGATTTCTATGGCTAAAATGGTCATTGCCTTATTTACCTGAGAAATAAAAGAACATAAGTAAATGCACTTACCTGGGTAAGTGTTTCTCAGGAAAAACTTGCCCAAGTAATTGCATTTACTCAGAAATTGCCAATGTATAAAACATGGTATGGCGTCACTAAGGTGTCAATCGTTGGAAGTTATATCATCTGATTATTTTCATTTCAGGTGGGACTTCAAATTCAGGAAGAACAATTAGGCATGTTACTTCCTTCGCTGAATCTGAGGTAACATTGAAAATTCATCTGGATATTACCAATTTTTTTTTCCTTTCATTTCTTCATTCTTTTGATCTTTTGTTATTTTTTTTTCATTAAATGCTTGTAGGATTTTGATCAAGATAAAGACATAAAACGAGGTAAGGAAGAAGGAACTAAGCTAAAGAAACATAAAAGAAAGAGAAAGAAAAACAAGAAGCAGAAGGTAATCTTTGTGGTTGTTCTCTGCTTTATTATTTACTTTATTTTATTTATGTATATAACTTTATCTAATTCAGTCTCTTGTAATGTAGATGGTAGAAAGCCATGAAATAACTAAACCAGGAAAGCGCAAAAAGAAGTCAAAAACATAATTTTGACTTTTGAGGCCAAAAAACTTTCCTAATTTATAACCTGGGACTTGTACTGGTCACCAAAAAGCGGAAATGGAACTTTATATTTTTTGGTGGTTGGGGGGGAGGAATGGAGTTCTGCAGGAATGCTTTTGCGGTGGGGGAGAAGTTCTGCAGGAAACCATACCAGCCATTCTTTTGGTTGAATACTGAAAGACATACCTGTTGTTCAGCTCATTATCCACTCGAAACCTGAGAGGAGTGTCTCACAACTGTCAATAGATCAATTGATGTGATTTTTTTTTCTTCACAATCAAATTCTAGTTGAACAACATGTTCTGGCAGTAATGAAATCATTTCCAGTGGATGAGAGTTTTATCGATCGCCGTTGAAAAGGCGAAACCTCATATGTAATTATTTTCTTATATATAATCCAAAAATAAGTGGATAAAGAACAATTTTCTGGAACCATTAATCAAGGTTCAAACGTATCGTGCCGGTGGCTTCTCGATACGCCCCTACAGGGGGTGTATCGGGGTTCTGACCGGTTCAGGGGTTGAGCCTTTACACCTCTTAATGTGATTTAATGTTGGATGACATGTTAGGGCCTATTACCCATTGCTTCTGCAAAATCATTAACAATTGTTCTTCTGAATCAACCATTACAAGATGGATGTTGCTTTGCTGCCCTGTTTTCCTGAGCAAATATTTCCAGACGTTTAACCCCTAAAAATAACCATCATGCAAAGGTTAAATATCAATATTTTGTAACTTGAATGGTGCTCAGGTGGAATAGCCTTGTTTCACTGCCATTCCACCAGGGGGATAGCTGGTAACAATGAGTACTGGTCATGAACAGGGAGAAAACCTTGCTGTTCTCACCGATACCAAAAAACTAGGGCTCCAAACGGTATCTGTTTGTTTAAATTCGAAATCAATCTAATCATGGGTGATCCAAATTCGATCCATTTATCATTGAATCAAATAAGGATCTACCCTTATCGGATCTGACCAATTTGATGAAAATGCATGATATTGTATTTTTATTAGTCATAGATTCAAGTTTCGTAAGTCATTTTTAGTGTTATATATATATATATATAACTCCCCACACATTGCCCCCCACAGCACATCCCTGTCGTGTATTGGGAACATCTCTTGATGATAGCATCATCATTTTTTATATTATCATCGGGAGATGTTCCCAATACACGACGGGGATGTACTGTGGGATGTTGTGAGGGGCAATCTTGTGGGGGGCTGATTTGATCTCTCTCTCTCTCTCTATACAATATCAAAGTCATTTTTAGTTCAATTTATTAATAATGTATAATATCCTGATCATTAGTCTAATTTATTAATGCTATTCAATGACTGGTTACAATATAAATTCAATTCAAATTCAAATATATTTTTGATAAATAATTCAAATTCAAATATTAATAAATCAAATTTGGATCTTGGTATATCCAATTTGATCTCGATTTGTTTGCAGTCCAACAAAAAACCCTTGATTTAAACATATAGACTCCTATTGGTCTAAAACTTGGTAGTAAAGTTTTTAATTGCGAAATGACTTTGGAATCTATCATTCTTTTGAGGGGGGGAAAATCTATTGAAACCATTTTTTTAAACTGAGGATCTGGACACTGATTTTTGCAAATAGGGAAAAGTTGTGTCTTTCTGCAATTTTTCGTTCAATCCTAAGTTCCAATAGATTTACAAGTTCAGTGTTTGAAATGCACAGATGTGCATGCTGATCTATTGTCTAAACTACTAGTGGGGACCGTGTGATGCACAAAATTTTTTAAGCAAAAGCTAAACAATAGAAACACATAAGAGTATACAATTGTTTTATATTTTTAACGTTTAAATAATCAATAATTATTTATATTTAGGGTTTGATTATGATATGGAAAAGATATGATATATGGAATTTTTTTACCAATCAACTGGTATCATAAACGGGGTAGTGAATCAAGTGTTATTTATCAAAATTCATCGGTGGATTTTGATTGGTCAAAACTCTTCCTATACCATATCTTTCATGAATCGTAGATTTTTCCTTATATTTTATATACTACTTTTAATGATTTTTTTACAATACAAAAATAACAAAAATTAATTTCAGCTAAGGTTGTTCATCAAACTGATGAAGCCGACCAACCCCCAAGTTGGTCAGATTTCTAATATTTCAGGTTAGTTTTGGTTCTACAATTTCCCAACTCGACCAGGTTGGATCGGTTTCACTTTGACCATTTGTAAATCGACCAAAATCAAAACAACCTAGCAATAGATATATTTTAACATTTTATATTTTTAATATAATTTTTAATAGGGAAAAGTGGGAAAATTCCCATATTTCTTTTGAACTGACGGACCAAACTGAAAATTGACCCAAATCGATACAACCCGAATTGGCAAGTTTTCACTAATGGTTAGTGGGTTTCAAGCGACCAACTCCCCAACCTGACCAAGTCGATTCGGTTGGCCAAATCGCCTAGAGCCAAACCGAACCAACCCATGGACATTCCTAATTTCAACTAAATTAATAGTCTAATCTCTAATAAATAACAATAGTTTAATCTTTCATTAATATTGAAAATTTATACAAAAAATGCATAATTATTGAAAATATATTGATAATGAAGATACAATAAATGACTAATAAAAATACAATAATTACAAAGATGCATACTAAAAAATATATTGAATTAGTTAATAAATAGTGTAATCTCAAATAATAGTTTAATCTTTAATAATATTAATCAATAACTTATAAAAAATACAATAAATTAAATTAAAAAAGTTAAATAACAACATTTTAATCTCCAATAATTATTAAAAATTTTCTATTAAATAAAAGAACAAAAATAGATTTATACATAATTATTAAAAATATATTTATCACAAAAAATCAATAATTAATGAAAATACAATAAATATTAATTTTAGTATATATAAATATATAATACATATAGAATAGGGTTTTAAAATTATTATTAATAAATATTAATTTTTTGAAAGTTATTTTCTAGAATTATTAATTGATATAAGTGAAATTAGTTACTTACAATATTATTAAGTTATTTAAAAATATCAATATGTAAATTTTAAGATATTAATCATTTATTGAATTTAATAATCTGTAAAATTATATTGTATACTATTATTACATAATTTCATTATTTTAAGTATTTAAAATCTAGTTATGTTGAATATTTAAATAATATATAAAATTTTCCGTTATTTGAATTTTATTTATTTTAAAGTTATTACATAATATTAAGTATTGTTTTATATAATCATTTGACTATTTTGAATATTTTATTATTTAAAATATTTAGTTATTAAAATATTTAAATAATCTTTTTATTTTTTAATGTTAAATTTTTATTATTTAAATAACATTTAAGTTGAATAAACCAGAAAACCATAATTTATATTGTTAGTACATAATTTCGTGATGAATTTTATAAAAATATAAAATTATTAGTAATATGAATATTATTAAATCTATTATATTTTTTATGTTTTTAATAAATATTTTAAAGTTGTTATATAGTTTCGTTAGAATATTTAAATAATTTTTTATTTTTTAATTCAAACTTTAGATAGGTATAGATAAAAAGTGGGGGAGAGGACAAATAGGAATTAGAGATAATTTAGGAGAAAGTGGGGGATAGTGGGGGAGGTAATTTAGGAGTTCTGTTTTTCTTTTTTGGGGAAAAGGGTAAGGTATATATTGTTAAAAGAAAAAACAAAAATAAATGTACAAGAAACAAACAAATGCAACACAACGAGCAGATCCCATAGGAAACCACTTACAACCGGAGCACAACACTCTAGGGCCAAACAACATCACAAGAGACCTAACAAAGGTTCAAAATATCGATACGCCCGATACACCAATAGGGGCATAGGCGTATTGGGCAAATCAATACATTTTTTTTTATTTTTTTATTTTTTTTCAAAACCGGTTCAAGGGGGTTTGGTTTAGAGCTCATCTACCCTTTGAACCGGTCAAACCCCCAATACACCCATTGTAGGGGCGTATCGGAGGGGTCGATACTTTGAACCTTGGACCTAACCACCTAAGGCCTAGAAACTAACAAACCCAAAAACAGGCCCGCACGTTAATGGGGTGAACTGTTTCTTCCTCTGCCTCTTCTACCCCTTCCCCTGGTGTTGCGGGTGCCTCGAAGCGTAGGGGTAGCAACCGGTGAATCGTAACAATCCCTCAACAGCTTGGATTTTCTGTTCCCAAGCGGTAGCACCGAAGGTGTAAGAGAGACGTCTGACAAGGAGCTTTCTGTTTCCGTATCTGAGTCCAGTTCTGAGCAACTGTTTTCCAGAGAGCAGCAACGAGATTTCACTTCATTGGCAAGTTGAGAACTAAAGCAGTCTCGTAATTGGGGCTCTTGCTCCGTTGTGTAAAAAAACCCAAAAAGCTTCCCAAAATCCATCAACTGCTCAACCTGAGTTGCAACGACAGTCCCATGAGCATAACAACCCTCTTTCTCTTGTGAGACAAACTTGACAGAACTGGGTGAGGGGTCTTGGCCGGCAGGGAAATCTCCAGCTTCACACGGAGATATCTTTAATACTCTCCCGACAAGGGCTTCTTCAATGGGTCTACCAAGCCCAGCCCAGCCCATTATCTTGCATGATGGGCGGGCTCATAGAATTCATTTGTACGCCTAATGTATTAAGATATAACTAGGTGCCGTGGTGAGCTTGGTTCTATTTCAGTTTGCTTGAAAAACCGATCGATTGGTTTTATTTCAGTCACGCTGGGCTCCGGCGATGAAAGATGTCGTGGTGAGCTTGGCTATGTTCTGGCCTCCGAGCACTGGGGCCGAGGTATCGCTACTCAAGCTGTCAAGATGGTTGTCTCCTCTGTGTTCCATGATTTCCCAGATTTAGAGAGACTCGAAGCTCTAATTGACTCAGAGAATTTGAGGTCACAGAGGGTCCTAGAGAAAGTCGGATTCACCAGGGAGGGTATTTTGAGAAAGTATCTGATTGTAAAGGGGAGCACTCGAGATGTAGTGGTGTATAGTCTTCTCTCTACTGATCTCAAAAGCTGTTCACTTGTTTGATTCACTGAAAGTTGTAAATTGAAATTTGGGGTTTTCACTTTTTCTATTTCTAAGTGTATATTTAGGGATGGCAATTTTTCCCATTTCTCCGATTCCCATGGGGATCCACCCCGAATGGGGTGGGGATGGGGATAATTTTCCCCTGTAGGGATGGGGATGGGGAAATTTTCATCCCCGTTAATGGGGATGGGGCGAGGATAGGGAGAGAACTCCCCGCTGCGTGGGATCCCCACTAATATATATACATATATATATACACATACATCTATATATATTAAAATTTCTAAAAATATGATTAAATATGTTTGAATCTTTTCTAATAGGATTGCAAATTTTAATTATTTTATTTTTATTCTTTTAAATAAAATGAAAAACAAAAACAAAATGATTAACATTATAAAAAATCACGGAGAATGAGAATCCCCGTGGGGATGGGGATGGGGATAACCTCGTCCCCATTAGCGGGAATGGGAACGGGGATGGAGATGAGGATTTTCACGGTGACAGGGATGGGGAGAGGCTGCCCGTCCCCACCCCGCCCCGTTACCATTCCTATGTATATCATAAATCAGAATTTTGTTTGTTTTTTAGGTGATGGTTATTTCATTTTATATGACAGTTGGGCTTCTATAGTTTGTATTATTTTCAGGCAAAAAATACAAGAGCCAGTGTTTTTAAAACCAACACATAAATAGAAACCACTTTTTCATCTAAGTAGCTGGTCTGTGGTTCATTTATTTGGGTTAAAATATCAACAATTAAATAATAATTATTTAAATAAAATATACAAAAAATGGATATATATAATATTATACATTTATCATATTAAATAAAAATAAATGTGATAAATAATAATTATTTTTATTAATTAAAAAAATAAAAATATATATGATTAAATTCTGACCGCTGACCCACTAACCATGTCAAATTGTTTAGCAGTTAAACAATTCGGGTTGTCGGGCCATTGACTAAATCAACGGATTTTGTAACCAAACATTTTTAATCTAGTGAAATGGACATGAAACTAATGGGCCGGCTCAACCACAAAATTGAAAACACTTAAAACAGCCTAAGTGTGATTTTAGATAATTAATTTTGGTACAAATTTATGTAGACCATTATAAAGTGGATACTTAATTGGTTTCATGCTAATAAAAAAAATGTTGAATTTGATTGTATAATATTCCTTTGGGGAGACATTCAATAAAATTTAATTATATAATGTCAATTTATATCTTTATCATTTACTTACACACACACGTGCACAACATGTGTCCTTACACCAATTGTTAAAAAATGAAAAAACATAATTGACAATGCAACATCAATGACTAATAAGACTTTAGAGTCGCATTAACATTGAAACATCTAGCCACCCTGTTGCTTAGACAATTCCATATCCTCAAACTTTTCATTTGTAATCAAGGTTCAAAATATCAATACACCCGATATGCATAGAGGCATATCAGAGTGTATTGGTAGTTGTTTTTTTTTTTTTTAAATCTGGTTTAGATGGGTCGGTTTAAGGTCTATCCACTCCCTGAATCAGTCAAGACCCCGGAACACCCCCTGTAGGGGCATATCGGGAAGCTCCGATATGATATATATCAATATTTTGAACCTTGTTTGTTACTACAACAAATACACACTATAATAGGGTTATATTGGTCATTTACAAACTATAGTTCAGTATTCATTTCTTGCAACAGAGATATTAGAAGCAAAAGTATAGGGTGGGAAGAAGAAAAGAAAACAAAAATGATTGCTCTCAGATTGAAACTCATTCTCCTATTTGTCAACTTGAGATTTTACCATTACACCAAACAATAGAAACACAGGGGATAGAGTAACTCAAGATTGCTACTTGAGAAAGGGAAAATATGAGCCCATTTTGAGCTGTCATAACAGTTACTATGGGCCTGTTTGGGAGGGCGGAAGCATTGATTGGGAAGTCACTATAAGAAGCTTTAGCGGAAAAAACATTTTTTCCTTTTCGCATAGTCATTTTGAGCTCTCTAAGGTTTCCACCAAACACGGCTTATGGGCTTAGCATTTAGAAATTAAAGCCCATAGCACAAGTTTAATCTATTAAAGTTTTACCAAAAAATATAAATATATTAAAGATCACTCTTGTCTAATAATTAAAAAAATACATTAATAGTTTTACACATTAAGAGTTTGTTTGGTTCACAGTTGGAATTGGAATCGAAAGCGAAATCCTTTCGAATCAGAATTAGAATGATATATTCCTAATAGTCTGTTTGGTTCAGACAGAAATGAGAATGAGATTTCATTCCCAAGAGAGGAGCATGAAATGGCCATTCCCTCAAATCGGAATAGCTCATTCCGATTCCGATTCCAAACCACCCTATTCTTGCAAGCCAAACGGGGCCTAAATATATGTTATAGCTATATGCATATAATAATAATTGTTAGATAGTCCCACCATGGTTTAAATAAGAAATGAGAGATAACCTGGACCGGTCAATGGATGGCTTGTTCCCCAAAAACCGGATTTTCCCCGAAAACCGTTGATTTTGGCCAGAGAACTATTGAACCGGGCAATTAACCATTCAAACCATTTTAATCATTTTTTATTTTTTTATTTTCTTGTCAGAACGGGTCGAGCATTCGGTCAAATGGTCGGACCGTTCGACTCGATAACCGGACCCCTGACCGGTTTGATCACCGGGTCGGTTTAAAAAACCATGCTCATACTTGATCTTAAGGCTTGGACTTTGGTAGAAAACAAGTGGGCAAAATCATAATTAGCTGAACTCAATAGTTGTGTTGTCGAGTTTACTTTAATTATTTTTTTTTTGAAGGCTTAGTTGAGTTTTGCTGACTGAGGTGCTTTTAACAAAATTCAATATTTGTTTTTGATAATTTAATCACGGGACACTTAACTATTTGATTGAGGTATCATGTGTACAATTTTGACTTTAAGAGTTTGTGTACAAGCTGGTTCTTAGCCCAATGGAATTGATTATCTGTAGGACCGTGATGGATTTCAAAGATCCAAACAGGGAACAGTGACGAGTGACGACAGGCTATTGGATATATAATCCCACATCGGATGGTGAAAAGAATCGAGGAGGTAGCGCGGACTATAAATAGTGATGGAAGACACTAAACAAATCATACCTTTCTCGGCCTTTTGGCTAAGATCAAGTGTAGTATCTGTTCTTATCAGTTTAATATCTGATACGTGGGCCATCGGTCCACATGATATTAAATTAATCTTTTTAGGGGGAGAACCCACTACGGTAGCTTGCTACTGGGGATCTCGCGCGTCGCCCATGCGTTGCACTACTGTACGGGCCTGGCGCACCCCACCAAATCAATGTAGAAGATTTGTTTCTATGTTCTGTTCTTTATATGGTTTTCTTTTCTATTTGGATATGTGAAGTTATTCCACTGACGGAACGTACGAATGGTAGTTTCGACTCTCTAGTCTAAAGAAACTGTCTAGTGAATCAATTGATTCGGTAACCCATTCAAATCTCAGTCGTTCCTGACTTCCTGGGGAGAATGGTAATGGAGTTATCCTGGGAGCGGGCTGTGTTAAGCTTCAAGCTTTCCGATACATGAATCGACGAAACAGACTGTTGAACTCAAGCCGAGCTTGTTCTGAGGTTGGGGAGGAATGGTTTTCCTGTCTGTTGTCTGTGTCAAATTCTGTATGTTAGTTCTTAATCTATTAATTTATTTTCACCCAAAAACAAAAGCTAGAAGAGAAACTCGGGTAAAAAGCATGACGCGGGGGATTAAATAACCAGCTGAGAGGCTCTAAATCTAATAGAACTTTGCCATCTGCAGACTGCAAAAGCGGCCTTTACATGCTTAAACAGTCTAATTGGAGTTAGTATAATGTCCCACATCGGCTAAGGAAGTTAATAGCGGAGGAAGCGAAGCATTATAAATAGAGTGGAAGATTGGGAATGAAACATACTTACCTGGACGGGGTGAATGGGTGATCAAGAAGGCCCATAGCCTAGGTTGGTGACCTCCATTGCACACAGGATGGGTGCCCGCCTAACATCTCCCCAAGTGGGAGAGTGTACGTCATAATTTGTGGCAGCGGGGGTACGCGTTCGCGCGGCCCCTACCCAGTTCGTTTATTCAAAATCTTCATTTTCTCTATCTATTATTGTTAGTTAATAGACATTCTCTCTTTTTTACATGCAAAATAGGAAACTGAATAAGACGAGTAGCCTGGTCTCTCAGAGGTTTCTCCATCCTGCTACACTTCTTGATGAGAATAGTCTTCGCATATTTATGTCCTGTAATTGTAAAGCCATGATAACCGTTCTGCTTTTGTCGCTCCAGAAGCCCTGCGGCATTGATGTCCTGCTGCATGTATGATGTTACTCAATTCATTGAAGATAGCTGCTGCATTTCCAGTGCCCGGATCATAGGATCCGTCTACAAGAACTGTGTTTGTGCACTTAGTTGAAAATTTACTTTGAAACAGCTATCAATGATCATGGCTTTACAATTAATCAGGCCTCAGGGCATGTTGTTTCGGTCCTGGAAAGATCTGGCGAGGTCTTTTCAACAGGCAAGAGAGAGTGCCGACTGCCTACCCAGAAAAAAAACGCAAGAGGAAAGAGGGTGGTCGATCAGGCCTCAGGGAGGTTTATTCACAAATGAGTTTAGTGTTGATTGATCAGGCTCAGGCCATGTTGTCTTGGCTTTAGTCCCACATTGGCTAGTGAAAAGAGTCGAAGAGGTAGCATGGACTATAAAAAGTGATCGAAGATCCAGATCAAGCCATACCTTTCTCGGCCTTTTGGCTAAGATCAAGTGTAGTATCTGTTCTTATCAGTTTAACATCTGATTGTTTCATGGTTTGGGGTGTTTAATTTATAATAGTTTTTTAGGGAGTCTTATTGAATTTCAGAAAATTGAAGGTTGAGAGATTAAGGCATCTGGCATATCTTCTAACTTTCTAAGAAGGTATCTGACATGACTTCCCAAATACCCCAAGAAAGGATTGTTGGATTGATCCCTACAATTGGAGCTTTTTTTGGGAGGTAGGCAAAAGAAAAGAATTTAGACGACAAAATTTTTTCACTTAGCATGATTGTAATATACACAGTAGACACTACTGTACGGTGGTTGAGTCTATGTTGGTACAAGTGCCAATATCTGGTTTCTTACAATTGACATGCACTTCCGAATTTCTCCATAAATGGGAAGATTCTGAGAACAACATGGCTGCAAGCTTTTAACAGCATAATCTATTATCTGGGCCACTTCAGCTGGTGGATACTGCCGCTCTGTGCATGCCTGCATATTTTGAGGAAATAATACTAAGCATCAGAAGGAATAAAAAAATCCAAGTGTCCAGAATATTAGCCAGAAAAAAATTTCCAGAATATAGATTATTTTCACCAATTAAAAGTGAGAATTATCAAAATAAGACAGTCAATGTACCAGGGTTGATAAAAAAACACAAAGCATAAAGGAAATTTCAAACAGGATTCATGTAGCCAACCCCATATAGTTGGGTTAAGGCTTAGAGGAGGATGATGATGGATGATTCTTAAAGTAGGTTATTAGGTCTAAATGGTTGATGGTCTTAACGTGGAGAAACTAGGGTTTGAAAACAATATTTTGAAATAGAGAAATTCAGGGTATAGTGTGATTCTCAAATGATAATTGGGTGGATGCAGTCAGGTTGTTTGGGAGCGTGACCACATAGACAATTAGTTTAACAAGGGTGCTTGTTTTAAATGGGCAAGAAGATCAGCTAATGGTTTAGCGGAACAAGGGACTGCAAGGGAGAGTTTGTACTTGGCAGTAGGGGTGTCCACGGTTCGGTTTACCAAACCATGGACATATTTTGCAAACCGAACCGGTGGTACCGGTTTTTCCATTTCTCCAAACCGAAACCGAACCGGTACCACCGTTCGGTTTTTTATATTTATAATATATATTATATAAATATATGTATAATATTATATTATAAATAATAAATGATATATAATATATTATAAATATTTTAAAAATATATAATATATTTCTTAATAGATTATTATAAATATAATATAAGTATATATTTATATATATATATATATAATGAATATATATTTATATATAATATATAGAAAATGTGACATTAAAAAAATATATAAAATATACATATAAATATATATACCGGTCGGTTCAGTTAACCGCCAGTTTTTTGTAGGTAAACCGAAACCAAACCGATCGGTTCGGTTAACCGCATTTTGCGGTTTGGTTCGGTTTTTCGGTTTTTCATGGACACCCCTACTGGGCAGTGCTGTAATGTATTTTGTTTGTTGTTCAACTCCTACTAGGGATTGACTTCTGTACTTTAAATGCTCCTTAATGAAATTATCGTTTCCAATAAAAAAAATTAGGGTATAGGATTTACACAATGACAGATCTAACATTGATTTTGGCAATATGAAAATCAGTGTAGAAAAATCCAAGAATTAAATTGGTTGTGAACTACCAATAATTCTGAAAGTATAAATTAGTAGATGGGTAAAAAAACTGAAATACTTAGACCTAGAAAGTATGAATCCCAAATATGAAGACATACAAAATAGAATTAGTTACAAATAGTTTATCTCCAGTCTAGCAAAGAATCATAAACAAGGTTTTGATGTTAGTACCAATAAAAGATCTTGAAAGCCAAGTCAGAAACACACAAAGGAAGGAACCAGCTTCAAAATAAATTTGTTAACTTCAGTACATTTGCCCCTAGCACAAAGTTTAGCCCTACATTAGACAAATGAGATGCTTGGCCAACCATATTCCCAGCCATAACTATTTCCTTTAAATATAGAAACCAACTAGGACTGGACTTCAATCTAACTTTACATAACCAAACTTAATGTAAAACTAACTATATCAGAGGAAACATTTGAACAAATCTGAAACTAGGACATTATAAAAAGTTCAATAACTCAAATGACTAGAAGTAAACGCTGGACTGATAAAGAACATTTTTTTTTCTTTTTCTGCATGACAGACTTGAGAAATAACAACTATGATTACTGTGTAGAGAAGATGGAGGATAGTTGTGTAATTTTATCTTTCTTTCTTGTATTTTAATAGGCGTGTACATTAGTGTACATCTTTAATTCTTTTGTAAGGACAAACTTGTCCATTCATATTTCTTTAATATAAATACTATCCTTTTGGGTTGGTTCGATCAGATTGATCAACCCTAACAGATCTGGACTATTGGCTTTCCTCTTGTCTCTTCACTTTCTCACGAACTATCACGGTATCAGAGCAGGCTGTTCTCTGATCCATTATTTTTTTTTCAATCTGTTTGAGAACTATCCTCATCGTCGATTGGTTCTGGACTGTTCCGATCAAGGTTCAAAGTATCGATATGATATGCCCCGTATCGGGCGTATCGTATCGTATCTTTTGGTCTCGATACACCTATTTACAGGTGTTTCGGGACCCCCATTAATTTCAATAAAAAAAGACTTAAAACATTTCCAAAAATCAAGTTTTGAAAAAAAAACATTAAGCGGTTGTTTGTCTGTACCGATACGCCCCTGCCGATACACAGGGGCATATCGATACTTTGAACATTGGTTCTGATCATTCCAGGAACCATTTTTCTGTGTTCTGCGCATCCAGCAAGAGAGATTTTATTGGATCTCTCTTTGAAGACATCCGTTTGCAGTGAAAATTGAAAGGAAGTGTCTTGGTCTTCTTCTTCATCCTCTGAAAGTTTCATCAATATCAGAGAAGTATTGAGAGAGATCTATACATCTCTTCTGGGTGGCAGCAACAAGTCTTTCCTCTTTTGGACTGTGTTCTCAGATTTCAACTATTGCTGAATCTTGGACACTCTTTTTCGACTATAAGAGGTTTCTTCTCTTAGTTTTTTACTCTCTTGGATTGGTTTTCTACTTATATTGCTTGCTTCGATTGGGTCTGGGAAAGAACGAAATTATTTCTGTTAAGTTCGATGGAAGCAACTATGCTCTCTGGAAGTTTCACTTTTAGTATTTTGTTGAAGGGAAAGGCATGTGGGGTTATATTGATGGTTCCACATCCATACCCGATGCTGATGATATCAAAGGGCTGAAACAGTGGAAATTTGAGAATGAACAGGTTGTTTCATGGATTCTTGGTTCTGTTACTATGGATGTTAGTATCCCAATGAGGGGACTCAAATCTTCCCATGACATGTTCGAATACCTTGAAAAGGTGTATCAGCAATCGAATATGTCTAGGCAATATCATATTGAAGTTGATATTTTCTCTTATGTTCAAGGGGAGAAGCGGATTTAGGAATACTATGCTGGGTTTGTGAACCTTTGGACTGAATATGAATTGGCTCATTTTGTGGATCTCTCTACGGACTATTGTGTGAAAACTATGAAGAACCATCTCAGTAAGAGAAAGACTGCATTTTTTTATGCATCTCAGATCTGATTATGAAACTCTACACTCTGCTATATTGGCTCACTTTGGGGATCTCTCTACGGACTGTTGTGTGAAAACTATGAAGAACCATCTTAGTAAGAGAAAGACTGCATTTTTTTATGCATCTCAGATCTGATTATGAAACTCTACACTCTAGTATATTCAGCAAAGTGCTTCAGATTACTCTCTTTTCACTCTCAAGTGAGCACAAGGGTTGACTCTTCTCTTGGTATATGTTGATGATATACTTATCACTGGAGATGATGTGGATGGCATTAACAATTTGAAGCTCCTTCTCAGCAACTCCTTCAAAATGAATGATTTTGGGCCTGTCACATATTTTCTTGGGCTTGAAATTCAGCGATGTTCTCAAGGTTATTTTGTTAACAAACAGAAATATATCTCTGATTTGGTGGCACTTGTTCGCTTGACTGATTCTAAACAAGTGGATACACCTCTGGAGCTTAACCATAAGCTAAGAAAGGATGAAGGTGAGCTTCTCCCTGATGCTACTTTATATCGGAAGCTTGTAGGTAGTCTTATCTACCTAACTATGACTAGACTAGACATTTCCTATGTGATCCAGCTTGTGAGTCAGTTTGTATATGCTCCACGCCAGCCCCACTTCTCTATGGTTCTCCGAATCATCTGTTATGTTAAGGGCACTCTATCTCATGGCTTGTTTTTCTCATCTTCATCCTCCACCCAGCTTCGAGCTTATGCAAATGCAGATTGGGCAGGTTGTCCTAACACTCGTCGTTCCACTACTGGCTAGTGTATATTTCTTGGTGATTCTTCGGTTTCTTGGAAATGCAAGAAACAACAAACCGTTTCCAAGTCATCTACAAAAGCAAAGTATAGAGCAATGTCCTCAGTATGCAGTGAAATAGTTTGGCTCAAAACTCTACTTCATGACTTGGACATTGATCACTCATCTGTCATCCCCTTGTTTGCTGACAACATGAATGCGATCAAAATTGCATCCAACCCGGTATTTCATGAGCCCACTAAAAATATTGAAGTGGATTGCCACTTCATTCGTGATCTTCTTCTTGCGGATCACATCTCTCTCCCACATGTCTCCTTGGGCCTACAACTTGCAGACCTCTTCACCAAAGCTATGACCAAAGCCCGACATAATTTTCTTATAGACAAACTGATGCTTATCCCCCAACATTAGTTTGAGGGGAAGTGTAGAGAAGATGGAGGGTAGTTATGTAATTTTATCTTTCTTTCTTGTATTTTAGTAGGTGTGTACATTAGTGTACATCTTCTTTAATTCTTTTGTAAAGACAAACTTGTCCATTCATATTTCTTTAATATAAAAACTATCTTTTTGGGTTGGTTCGATCAGATTGATCAACCCTAACAGATTTGGACTATTGGCTTTCCTCTTGTCTCTTCACTTTCTCATGAACTAACATACTGCACCATATAGAGAGGCATCTGCTCGCTCCTATGACCTATATATCATTGATTTAGCTGTTTGGCCTGTGGGCCCCCATAAGTAAAGGATCCAGGAGCAGGCATATTGAAGATAATTAACTTATCAAAGAAAACGTGTACTCAAAATCAAAATAAGACACCACATCAGAGGTTCTGCTATCACAAAGAATGGGAAATTTCTATAATCAGGTTTTCGGATAAACAACAAGCATATTTCAACAATCCCAAGGGGAAAACAATAACAATAGTATATAAGCCACTGAAAAAATAACGGAACAATCAGAGCAACTTGGAAACCTGTCATATCATGTCATCTTACTAGACATTTGTTCAGTTTTCTATTTAGAAATTAGAGCAAAGAACTATGACAACATTCAATTTACCTGAATCATGAGCAATGTAGAAACACAAGATGAGATCAACTCCAAAGGTATTTGTGCTTCACTTGGGTCAGTAGTGTTTGACTTCTGACCAGATACAGGAACTCTTGTTGTTGGCTCTAATGTGCTGGAATTTGACTGATCCTCACAAGCCAAACTCCCATTTACAGGATCTCTAACAGTTGATGCAACAGAATCAGTTCCAAAATACCGATTACTTGCAGCATCTAAAGCCTCTCCAATCCTTGCAAAAGCATCTTCCCCTTCCTTCAATGAGGACATAACCTGAATTTTTTTAAAAATGTAATTAGATTACCTATGAAGTATTTGAGAAAAGTACTGCAGGTGGCCACCATAACAAATGATTTTACTGAAATAACCCATTAACCTAACACCATCTAGCAAATATATTAACATCTTGGACAAGTCACAGCTCAAAAACTGTCCAGTCAGATGATCTTAACAGGGCATCTGCTCTTTTCTTTATGAGTGGACAACAGAAATACATGGCACAATTCATGAAAATGTCCAATGATCAGATGGTTGTGACCACCTGGTAATGAAAATTTCAAACAAAAAGGTAGCCCATCAATTGCACAAGGCGAATCAATGTGCAAAGGGTAAAATGAAGCATAGAAGTGCATGAATCCATATGTTAAGATGTGTCGAATAGGGGTAGTTTAGTCTTCTTCTGTTTATTAAGTAACTTGCTTATGTGGCTGTGTTATTAGAGTTACTCTGCCCCACACTTAAGTAAGGGCATTTCTGTCTTTGTAAACATGATTAGAAGCTAATATAGATTAAGGGGGTCGACTGAATGGGTTAACCATCAGATTTTCGACTGACCCCTCTTCTTCTCTTCCTCTTCTTCTTCTTCTTCTTCTTCTTCTTCTTCTTCTTCTCCTCTTCCTGTTCGGACTACTGTAGCAGCAGTCGAAATATGGTATCAGAGCAAGGTTCCTGATCTAAGTCAGTTGGTAAAGCACCTCAGTGTTGTTCGTGATTCTTCACTTTCGTTTCTGGTCAGTCGATGGAGAGGACTGGTTCGCCCTAGGTCAGAAACATTACAGCTTGTCTCTCTGCTGCGCATAACTCTCTTCAACAAGGAAAGTAACTTCAGCAGTGAATGGTTGATTGATATTCTCAAAGGAAGGTCGGTTCTCTCTTCTTCTAGTGTTACTTATATTTCTGGGTAGAAACCCTACAAGAAGCTGTTAGTATTGAGTAGAACCTAGAGAACTAGGTTCATTGTTGCCCTAGGTAGGGCTGTGTGTGCAGTAGCCGAATGGTGTAGGGCTGCTGTGAGTTGTTGAGTGGCTGTGTGTGCAGTAGCCGAATGGTGTAGGGCTGCTGTAAGTTGTTGAATAGCTGTGTGTGCAGTAGCCGAATGGTGTTAGGGCTGCTGTAAGTGGCTGAGTGGTGTAAGGTAGAATGCAGTGAACTTGCCGAACTCCTTGTGGTTGTGTAATGCCCTCTTAAGTGTGTTGAACAAGTCTGAACTGGGTGCAGCAGATTTGGCTGTGTTGTGGTGCTTGAGTGGTTGTAAGAGGGCCTCTACTTGTGATTAATGAATGGTAAACTGATTCTTATGTGGGACGTAAGTGTGTGAAGTCAGCAGTAGTGTGAATAAGAACAAGTGTGTGCTTCCACTGTGGTGTTTAGAGACTGCAATAGGTGCTGAAATATCAAACTGTGAACAACATCAATCAGCTTGTAGCTGAGAAGTAAAGTTAGAGACAACTGTGAAAGAGTACAATGGCAGCAATAGGAGATGGCTACAATGATCAGAAACCTAGTGTAGTAATTTCCTCTGACTACCTAGGGGTACAAATGACCTCAATTAAGCTAAATGGAGAGAACTATGTTCCATGGGCTAAATCAGTGGAAGTTTTTCTCAAGGCAAAGAAGAAAGTAAAGCATGTAAGAGATGAGAAGCCACCGATTGACTCTCCAGGGTTTGATGATTGGGAACAAGAAGATGCTCAAATCATGCCTTGGCTGTGGAATAGTATGGAACCCAAAATCAGTGCCAACTTCATGTTCCTTGATACGGCTAAGGATATATGGGAGCATGCTAAGAAGCTATATTCTGGACAAGACAACACAACAAGAGTATATCAGCTGTATCAGGAGTACTTTGATCTACAACAAGGAACCAAAACACTAGAAGAGTACTATGCTTGCATGAAGAATATAAGGAATGAACTCAATGTCTATCATCCCCTTACTTCAGATATTCAAGTTCAGCAACAGCAAAAGGAGCAACTTGATGTTACAAGATTTTTAGTGGGGCTGAAGTCAGAATATGAACCAATTAGAGCTCAAATATTGGGGGGCTCTAGTCTTCCATCACTTAAGGAAGTATTCTCAAGACTTCGTAGAATTTCTTTGGGCCAGACAGAGAACCCCACACAGTATGATAGATCAGCACTTGTGACAGCTAGAGGTGGTGGACATAGTACAAGAGGGGGAGGTCATTCCAGAGGGGGCCGTGGCAATTCCATGATTGGTCGGGGTGGCCGTGATTCAGGGGGAGGCCGTGGTAGAGGAAAAAATAATTCTACAAGGAAATGTACTCATTGTGGTAGGGATGGACACACAGTGAATTTCTGTTATGACCTACATGGCCCTCCCTCTAAATGGGCTAATCATGCTGTAGCAGGCGAGGTTGCTATTAGTGACAGTAAACTGGCAGACCGAACACCTCCCACATCTACATCTACTTCTGGGAGGGAGATGGTGAGTGTTCCGCGTGATGAGTATGAACGGTTCCTTCAAACTACTTCACAGCATACCACTGCCACATATGCCCAATCAGGTATTGCTTGCATGTCATCTAAAACTCCTTCCTGGATTATTGACTCTGGAGCCTCAGATCATATGACCGGGACTCCAGGTGTGTTCTCTTCTCTTTCTGAAACCTCCACATCACAAACTGTTACACTTGCCAATGGGTCCTCATCTCCCATTTGTGGTGTTGGTAATGTTGACTTGGTTTCTGTCCCCTTATCATCTGTTTTATATGTACCTAAGTTTCCATTCAATCTTATGTCTATTAGTAAAATAACCAAAGCTCTTAACTGTTCTGTTACCTTCTTTCCTTCCACTTGTGTTTTTTAGGATCTCAAGACGGGGAAGAAGATTGGTGGGGGGCATGAAGCTGGTGGATTGTATTACCTTGACGGCGGTGGATCTTCAATTGCACTTCAGACCTCCCTTACTCCTCTACAATGGCATTGTCGACTGGGACATCCATCTCTCAAGGTTCTCAAGATGTTGGTTCCATCATTGAGTCAGTTGTCAGTTTTACAATGTGAGTCATGTCAGTTTGGTAAACACCGTCGTGTGTCCTTTAGTCCGAGAGTTGAGAGTCGCATGTTGAGTCCTTTTTCTTTGGTTCATTCAGATGTTTGGGGTCCAATCAAAATTGAGTCTTACAATGGGTACAAGTATTTTGTCTCCTTTATTGATGATTGTTCAAGAATGACATGGATTTACTTAATGAAAGAAAGAAGTGAATTATTTTCCATTTTTCAAAAATTTCATGCTGAAATACGTACACAATTTGGTGTTCCAATCAAAGTTCTCCGTTCAGATAATGGTCGTGAATATTTTCTTACTGCATTTCAACAGTATTTAGAACAGCATGGCATTATTCATTAGACATCATGTGCTTTCACCCCTCAACAAAATGGGGTGGCTGAACGGAAGAATCGTCATCTTCTTGAAATTGCTCGGTCTATGCTTCACCACATGAATGTTCCTAAACGGTTTTGGAGTGATGCTGTACTCACTGCATGTTTTCTCATTAATCGGATACCCTCTTTTATTCTTCATGGTCGGTCACCCTTCTCCATCTTGTTTCCCACTTTATCTCCGTTTCCATTAACTCCTCGTGTCTTTGGTTGTGTGTGCTTTGTTCATAATCTGAGTCCTGGAATAGACAAGCTAGATGCACGCTTAATTAAATGTTCCTTTCTTCTCCCGTCCTGAAGCACCCTTGTCCTCACCCTTACCTCCTCTTCCTCTTCCTGTCAGTGATTCAGTTCCAGAGGCTGTTGTTGGAGTAGACTCATCTCCTCATCCAGTGCAGGTCACCACTGAACGACCACCGATCCGACAAGTGTATACATGTCGAACGACACCGGCCCCTCCTCCTACTTCTACCTCGTCTGCGGATCCTCTCATGGCTCCTATTGCTGAACCTTCAGATCTTGACCTACCCATTGCCTTACGGAAAGGTAAACGTAGTTCTACACTCCATCCAATTTCCAATTTTGTTTCATTATCTCGTCTTTCTACCTCACATCGCCAGTTTGTTTCACTTTTGTCTTCTATTTCCATACCTAACAATGTTCAAGAAGCTCTTAGTTCACCTGGATGGCGGCGGGCAATGGAGGAGGAACTTTTTGCTCTTCAACATACTCAAACGTGGGAACTCACTATTCTCCCACTTGGGAAGCATGCTGTGGGCTGTAAATGGGTGTATACTGTGAAATACTTGCCAGATGGTAGTGTGGAGCGTCTGAAGGCCAGACTTGTTGCTAAAGGTTACTCACAGTCGTATGGTGTGGACTATATGGAGACATTCTCTCCGGTGGCTAAAATTGGTTCCGTTCGTGTTCTAATTTCTTTGGCAGTTATGTTTGATTGGCCTCTCCTTCAACTTGACATAAAGAATGCCTTCCTTCATGGTGATCTAGAGGAGGAGGTATATATGGAGCAACCACCTGGGTTTGTTGCTCAGGGGGAGGGTGGTAAGGTGTGCAAGCTGAAGAAAGCAATTTATGGGTTGAAGCAATCTCCACGTGCTTGGTTTGGGAAGTTCAGTGAAGTGGTGAAGAGTTTTGGAATGAAGCAATGCCAGGTTGATCACTCCGTGTTCAGCTATGACTCAGAAGCTGGGAAGATTTTATTAGTGGTCTATGTGGATGATATTGTCATCACTGGTAGTGATAAATTGGGGATTGGCAAACTAAAGGCATTTCTGCAAAATCATTTTCAAACAAAGGACCTTGGAACATTAAAGTATTTCTTGGGAATTGAGGTTGCCAGGTCAAAACAAGGTGTGAATCTGTGTCAAAGGAAATATGTCCTTGATCTATTGGAAGAAACAGGACTGTTAGGTGCAAAACCGGCTGAGACCCCTATGGAACCAAATGTTAAGTTGAGCAGTGATACAGGAGAAGTATTTGAAGATCCTGGAAGGTATAGACGACTAGTGGGAAAGCTGAACTATCTGACTATCACGAGACCCGACATCTCCTTTGCAGTCAGTGTGGTGAGCCAATTCATGCAGAACCCTCGTATACCTCACTGGGATGCAGTCCTTAGAATTGTGAGGTATCTGAAAGGAGCTCCAGGCCGTGGGCTATTGTATAAACCAGGAGGAAAACTTGAAGTAGTTGGGTATACAGATGCAGACTGGGCAGGCTCAGTGAGTGACAGAAGATCTACTACAGGCTATTGCACATTTCTGGGAGGAAACCTTGTGACATGGAAGAGTAAAAAGCAGACGGTTGTAGCCAGAAGCAGTGCTGAAGCCGAATATAGGGCCATGGCTCACACTACCTGTGAATTAGTGTGGCTGAGGAATCTTCTACAAGAAATTGGGTTTCACATGGATAAACCTATGAAATTGTACTGTGACAACCAAGCTGCACTCCATATCTCTTCCAATCCTGTCTTTCATGAGAGAACAAAGCACATAGAGGTTGATTGCCACTTTGTGAGAGAGAAGGTTCTTGCCGGAGAGATAAATACAGAACATGTGAGCTCCAATGACCAGTGGGCAGACTTGTTTACAAAAGCTCTAAGCTCAGGGAAAGTGAACTATCTATGTAACAAGCTGGGATTATATGACATATATTCTCCAGCTTGAGGGGGAGTGTTAAGATGTGTCGAATAGGGGTAGTTTAGTCTTCTTCTGTTTATTAAGTAACTTGCTTATGTGGCTGTGTTATTAGAGTTACTCTGCCCCACACTTAAGTAAGGGCATTTCTGTCTTTGTAAACATGATTAGAAGCTAATATAGATTAAGGGGGTCGACTGAATGGGTTAACCATCAGATTTTCGACTGACCCCTCTTCTTCTCTTCCTCTTCTTCTTCTTCTTCTTCTTCTCCTCTTCCTGTTCGGACTACTGTAGCAGCAGTCGAAATGAAGCTCAATATTTAAATTCAAGATGCACAGCTCCATATTTCATCAGTTGGATGATCAAAACCTACGAAAACCAGATGTACAAAATGAAGTTCAAGTTCTATAGTTAATCTTCATAATTCTAGGAATCAAAGAGAGCTTGGGATGGGAAACTATCTGCTTTAGATTTTTAAGTTTGAAGGAATTTTCCTACCTGCATAGCTGCATGCACCATTGCCTCTGCTTTCAACCTTGAACTCTCAATAATTTTGGCTACATGAGATCCAGATTCTTGAACAAAAAAAGCAGTGTGTTCAAAGGAGCTTGATCCAGAAGGGCCACTTGAATTGGGTATTATCTTATTCCATGCTGGTGGAGAATTTCCTTGGTGGGTATTCCGTTGCCTCAAATAAAGCAGAGCAGAAGAAACCTGCATTTGGAATAGTAAGATCAAGGTTGCA
The DNA here is from genome assembly GCF_055504915.1 of Nelumbo nucifera. NCBI lineage: Eukaryota > Viridiplantae > Streptophyta > Magnoliopsida > Proteales > Nelumbonaceae > Nelumbo > Nelumbo nucifera. The sequence goes on from NC_142651.1 coordinate 100,617,645, forward strand.
AAGTGTAATTTAGGTGGAAGAAAAAGAGTATGAACTGAAGTAAGATGCAAGGTTGACCAAGTTCATAAAAGCCACATGCCTGATCATTGGCTTCCTGTAGCTGTACAAGAACTGTGGCATATTGCTTCTTGAAAGGCTCAGAATCTTTGAGAGAGTTCTCTCCATCTTTCTGGTTTTCCAATACTTCATCATTCATGTGTGTCAGCTCCAACAACAGTGCTTCCTACCAATTATAAGAAAGTTTTTTAGTGAACTTCCAGACTATTGATCTGATGAGAAAAACAGTCAGTGAAGTACGAAAAGTTTGAAAACACAAACTACTGGACCACAACAAAAGACGAAACTGAAGGATGAAATGAAACACAGGCATAAAATGACATCAAGATCCTGGACAGCCATTTTGCCTCATTAACTCCAGAATTTGCAGCTTTTTCTTATCTGGTGGTGTGGTGTGGAGTGGGTGGGGGATTTGTTGTGGATACAAAAGAATCATATCAAGGAAAGCCTAACCTTGCACCCACTAATGTAGGAGCTCTTTCATGTAAGTGGAGGAATGAATCAGATGCAGCCCATGTTATTTGGGTGGCAATTTATGGGTTTTTTCTATTGCTACTGGTGCCATAGTTGGGGTTACATGCAATCTTGTCTCTTGATATAGCCTTCACCTGTGACCAGAGCTGCTTATTCATTTCACTTGTTTTGTTTGGGCAGTTTCTTGGATAAAGATCTCTTGTTTTTGTAGTTTTTGTTGCATGAAGCCACAGAATTAAGATATCCCCTCCTATACTTCTAATGCATTTCATTTTAAGCTTATTTTATCTATGTTGCCTATGAAAGAGAAAAGTAAAATTCATAGCCTGTTTTCATGGCATTAAGATAACTTAGAAAAGCACAAGATCTATGGAATACAAGAGTGAGAATATGAGGAGAGTTCTCCAGTGGTTTCATTCCATCTATGCAAGGTCTCTTCTAGGACCATAGTTAAAGAGTTTTCCCCTCTCAAACCTTTACAGTTTCTAATAGGGTTTCTAATTTTGATAAATATCAAATTCAATAGATGCTTATTGATATTGGTTGATTATTTTAGGAAAAATGAGATGATGGCTTTTCATTTTATCATCTGGTAACAGCTAAGTAGGTGTCAAGAACAGCTAACACTTTAGCCGATTCACTTGCACAATATTCTTTTTTTTCTGAATTAATAAAGTTCCACTGTTGAATGTTGACTATCAAAAAAAAAGCATATATATGGATATGAAGAAGGGTGCTTATCTATTTCTAATGCAGAACCTAGATTTCGCATATTCACAAATCCAATGTGGAAAAAAAGCATTATGAACACCAAAACAGACAATGACTTGATTAACTGAGTAATTATTCATGTCATAACAGTGTAAAAAAGTTAAAATTTACTACTTTGACAGAGCAAGCAAGTTATGGACATAACATGTATGACCAGGGTCACTTCAAATAATGATATTTCTGGAGGACTTGATAAACAAATAAACTTCCACATGATCATTTCAATGAAGGAAATTTTAGTAACAGAAACAACTAAAAAATTATTACTTATGCATATATAGTGAAATCAAGTGGAATAACCTTTTTATCAAGAGCACGAGTTAGCTCAGAAAGAGCCCGTATATCAGCCTCCTTTGCTTGTATTTGTGCCAGAGTACATGGTTGTGTGTATGTGGCTTGTTGTGAATTGACAATTTCACTGGTTGCTGCTTTAGCTAGCAAAATGGAATTGATTGTGTCCCCCTGAACAAAATAGTGTTTAAATGGTTTTTAACAAGTACAACTCTAAGTTCTAATTATTCTTATTCTAAAACTTCATTCTGAGCTTGCAAATGAAGGAAACGAGATGAACCATACTTATGTGTCAAAAAATAATATTGGAATGGATATTTGACATAATCATCATGGTTTCTAAATAAACTTTGTGTTTTTTATCGACTATATTCAACAGTTGCATACATTCATCCAGTCCAAATTTGGAAAAGCTAAAAATGAGGCAATGTTCACAAATCAACACCAGTTATTTATTCAAGATCTTTACCAAAGAAAAAAGTTATTTATTTGACATATATTTACTCTAAAGGGTTCAAAAAAGTGGATTGCTTTAACATTTTTTATTTTGTAATTGTTGCTGGTATGCCTTTAGATAATGACATGTGAAATGCAGAGAACTACAAACCTTTTCCTGTGTTAACAATGTGTTCAGGGGACAAGTTGAAGAAATCTGAGAAGATCCATCTGCCATCTCTAGATTCTCACTTGGAGTAAACTTCATGCAACCTCCACTTTTCCAATCTTTGGGTAGATTCACCTTGGGCTCGTTAATATTCTCACAGAGTTTATCAACTCCTGCATTCTGTCTTTGGAGAACTTTGGGCATGTTTTCCATTGGGTTTAAAGGCATGCAGTCAATATCCTGGGTTGGAAGTTCATGTCATTGATCTCAAACGAAAACATATTTATCAGAAAACTGTACCTCAATCTATTAACTTGGAGGGAGGGGGGATACACTCATTCAACTCATAAATTTAAACCTACCATTCTCTTCAAGCAGAAGCAAAGAGATTAACAAACAAAATGTAGGAAAGACTTGTCAGTAACTTCTATTCATAACACAATAAGTTCTTTTTCCCACTTAAAATAACATATAATAAGTTATTTCACAAAATTGTTGTTATCATAACCAAGGAATATTGGAAAACAAAGATTGTTGCAGTGACCTGTAAGATTCACATAAGCAAAAAAGTATTTGCGGGGAAAAAAAAACAACAAAGCTCCTACGCAGGTTAGTGGCCTTTTCAACGCTTCTTTCTTCAGCTGGTCTAAGCAGTGGGGTAGAATATTGTGGAGGTGTGCAAGGGCTGCATACCTAGAGGATCTATGGGACTGCATCAAAACAAGGGCTATACATTGGGTCAAAACCTTAAAGCTATTCCCCCCTTTCTCCTTCGATGATATATGGAGGAATTGGAAGAGGTAGCAATCTCCTCAGACAATTCCAGAATGGGTTCCACTGGAGGAAGGTTTCCAAAAACTTAACTTTAATGTAATGTTTTAAAAGCGCAAGGGGCGCAAGGTGAAATGTGAGGCGCACTTTTTTGAAGCAAGGCACAAAAATACAAAAAAAAAATAATAATAATTAAAAAATATTAAATAGAATATTAATAAAAATATAAACTTCAAATTTAAAATAAATGTTTTAAAAAACCTATTATCTAGAATTAAAATGCATAAACATAACATGTAAAGCATATTCAAATGAAAATTAAAAAATAAAATCAAACATAAAAACAATTTTCTTGACAGTGTAGCCGGCCAGAGATAAGTGGAAGAGGAGAGAAGAGAAGAGGAGAGAAGAAGAGAAGAGAAGAGAGGAGAGAAGAGAGAAGGTTTGCAATGTAACAGTACTGGCGGCGCCAGTGTTTATTTTACTATATATAGGGCGACAGAAATAACAAGGGAAAAGACCCTTGTGCCCCTGAGTACAATAACAGACATAACAGAAATAAAAAACACTTTAATTTGCCAAACAGGCCCTAACATCTGCAACTAAGTTATTTTAACATTATTCCAACACTCCCCCTCAAGTTGGAGCATAGATGTCAATCATGCCCAACTTGTCACACAAATCTTTGTGCCGCACATGATGAAGACCTTTGGTGAAGATATATGCAAGTTGCTCTTCCGAGCTGACATATGGTGTGCACACTTCTCCACTTTCAAGTTTCTCTCTGATAAAATGCTTGTCCACTTCAATGTGTTTCGTCCTATCATGCAGAACTGGATTAGCAACAATATTGATGGTAGCTTTATTGTCACAGTAGAGTGACGTAGGATTGCTTACTGCAAAACCCAGTTCACCTAACAGATTTCTTATCCACATGATTTCCGCAACCCCATGAGCCATCGCTCTATACTCTGCTTCAGCATTGGATCTAGCCACCACACTTTGTTTTTTGCTTCTCCATGTGACAAGGTTTCCTCCTACAAAGGCACAATAACCACTGGTAGACTTTCGGTCATTGACTGCTCCTGCCCAATTTGCATCAGTATATACTTCCACTTTTAAGTGATTGTGTTTCTGGAACAACAAACCAGCTCCAGGAAACTTCTTGAGATATCTCAAGATCCTCTCTGCAGCCTCAAAGTGAGTTGTCCTCGGGCTGTGCATGAATTGACTAAGGACACCCACTGCATAGGCAATATTAGGCCTGGTCATGGACAAATACATAAGTCTCCCCACGAGTCTCTAGAACATCTTTACATCTTTCAAAAACTCTCCCTGACTGTCTCCCAGATGGTGATTAGGTTCAATAGGTGAATCAGATGGTTTTACCCCCAACTTGCCTATATCTTCTAGTAGATCTAGTACATACTTCCGTTGGGAAATAAAGATGCCCTTGTGAGAGCGGGCAACTTCAATTCCAATAAAGTATCGTAAGGGGCCTAGATCCTTCACCTCAAATTTAGTGGCTAAGAATTTTTTTAGCCTCTGGATTTCAGCCTCCCAATCTCCTGTGATCACTATGTCATCCACATATACAATAAGAGCTGCAATTTTATCTTCACCTTTTTTTACAAACAGGGTATGATCTGACTGGCATTGTTTGAATCCCATCTGTTGGACTGCTAAATGGAACTTACTAAACCAAGCCCGAGGTGATTGTTTCAACCCATATAGGGACTTTTTTAACCTGCACACCTTTTGTTCACTGCCTTTGGCACAGAACCCTGGGGGTTGGGTCATGTACACCTCCTCTTCCAAGTCACCATTCAAGAAGGCATTCTTGATGTCCAATTGGTGAAGATCCCAGTCAAGATTTGCTGCCAAGGAAAGGAGAATCCGGATGGAGATCATCTTCGTTACTGGAGCAAAAGTCTTTGCATAGTCCACTCCATATACCTGCGAGAAGCCTCTTGCTACCAGTCTAGCCTTGTACCTTTCAACAGTTCCATCAGCTTTGTGTTTCACTGTGAACACCCACTTGCACCCCACTGGTTCCTTCCCCTCAGGAAGATTTACCAACTCCCACGTACCATTTTTGTGTAAGGCATCAATTTCTTCCTGCATTGCATCTGTCCATTCAGGTTTTGACAAAGCTTCTGCCACGGTCTTAGGGATGGGAACACTATCCACAGAAGAGAGAAAGGCACAGTACGAAGGTGAAACATGCTCATAGGACACAAAGTTAGAGATAGGATGATTAGTGGTACAAGATCTAACACCCTTTCTCTTAGCAATAGGAATATTAAGATCATTGGGGACAGGTGAATCAACATTTAAAGGAGCAATGGGAGCAAGTGTACCTGGCTGATGAGACGGATCTACTTCGGGTGAATCCGATGATGTTGGTTGCATAGTGTCCGGCTCCACGGCTCTTGAACTCTGCTGGCTCTTATGGCGACAATGAAAAACCCAGAACGGAGGAGGATCGGGTAAAGGAGGTAGTTGAATCTGAGTCGTCGCCTGTTTCTCCTCAACCCTACTCTCCCCCTGAGGAGAAACCGAGAAGAACGGTTGACTCTCAAAGAATGAGACATCAATGGAAACATAGTACTTGCGGGCAATGGGATCATAGCAACGATACCCCTTTTGAGATGAAGGGTAACCAAGAAAAACACAAGGAATAGCCCGAGGGTCAAGTTTACCACGAGTAAGTGACAGGTTGTGGACAAAACAACGACACCCAAAAACACGCGTCGGAATGGTGGACAACGGGGCTGTAGGGAACAAGAGCTGATGTGGGGCCTTATACTCTAGTAGCCGAGAGGGCATGCGATTGATGATATATGTCGCACACAATACTGCATCCATCCAGAACTGTTTTGGCACATTCATATGAATCAGCAATCCACGAGCAACTTCGAGAAGGTGACGGTTTTTTCGTTCAGCCACACCATTTTGTTGGGGTGTCCTGGCACAAGAGCTTCGCTGAAGTGACCCACTCGAAGCAAAGAACTTCGTGAGATCACTATGGAAATATTCCTTTGCATTGTCCGACTGGAAAATATGAATTTCCGTTTGGAACTGAGTGAACACCATGCGTTGAAAATCTTTCACAATTTGTGGCACTTCATCTCGAGATCGCATAGGGTAAACCCAAGTGTATCGAGAATAATCATCAATCAAAGTAACAAAATACTTATAGCCAGCCGCAGTAGGTAGAGTAACAGGGCCCCAAACATCAGAATAAACAATATGAAATGGAAATTCAGATCTTTTATTTCTTAAAGGTAAAGAACTTCTACAATGCTTACTCAACTGACAAGTTTGACACTGTAACTGACTCAATGACAAGGACTCAAACAACTTTGGGAACATAACTTTTAATGACTCAAAAGAAAGATGACCTAAACGACTATGCCATAAATAGGCCTGACTCTCACTCGACGAACTTGTGGACTCAGTCGCCACTAGACCAGCATTATTCTCCAACACGTAGAGACCATCCACCATGCTTCCTCTACCAATCGTCTTCCCCGAGGTCAAATCCTGAAACACACATGAAGATGGAAAAAAGGTGACTGAGCAGTTCAAAGAGTGAGTAATACTACTAATGGACAGCAAATTAATAGGTAATTTCGGAACATGCAGGACATTAGGAAGAGTAAGGCCAAGTGGGAGAGATATGGTGCCTCGGCCAGCTATGGTAGAAAAAGAACCATCAGCCAGTCTTACCTTATCTCTCCCAGAAAGAAGGTTATATGTCTGGAACAAATCTGACTTACCGGTCATGTGATTTGAGGCTCCGAAGTCAATAATCCAAGGTGAATCAATAGTATGAGATGACACATGGAAGGCTGTGGCATTACCTGATGTAGACGCAAATGAGGTAGAAGGAGTAGGCCCAGAATCCACCTGGCGGAGAGTCCTACCGTACAATTCCGAATGTTCACGGAAGGAGTTGATAATATCTTCCTTAGGGTCAGAACCGGGATGTCTCTCTTGAGTTACGGAAGGACTAGTCTCTGTCGATGCCATATTAGTTGAGTTATACCTTTCTTGATTCTGCTGGCCTGGTTTCTTGCCCTGATCTGGTGCTGACTTCTTACCCAAATCCTGTGCCCATTTAGGTTTTCCATGGAGATCCCAACATGTATCTTTAGTGAGTGCACCAAAGCTTGCTTTTATCTTCTGATTCTTTCTGAGTGTCACCCCTTTTAAAGCCACCTCCGACATTTGTATCTGAATTTCCCTGGACCGCTAGGGCAACTGACTCCCCTTCTACACCATTCATCACACTTCTTCTGCTTTCTTCTGACTGCACCAAAGCATACACCTCCTGGACTTGGTAAGTCTTTACTACCCAAGATCTGTACTCTGATGGACTCATATGACGGATTCAACCCTAGGAGGAAGGCAAACACGCGTTGCTGTGATACAAGTGACTTATAGGCCTTTGCATCTTCATCACACTTCCAATTCACATTCTGATAGTGATCAAGTTCTTTCCATATTGATGTCAAATCAGAATAGTACATCGAGAGACTCCTCTCCCCCTGCTTGCAAGTAGAAGATTCAGCTTGTAGTTGATATATCTTAGCATAGTGTCTTTGTTCTGAATAAGTGGACTTCGCTTGTTCCCATATCTCACAAGCAGTTTCAGCCCACATAAAAGTTTTCCTTACTTGTGGCAGCATTGAAACCAAGAGCCAAGACATCACCATACTGTTCTCTTGGTTCCACCTATCATGCTCAGCACTTCCATACTTCGGTTCCTTTACTCTCCCATTGATGTATCCTATTCGCCCCCTAGCAGTGATGTAGAGTTTTATCCCCCTAGACCACTCAAGGTAATTCAGACCATCAAAGGGAATGACAGCCATGGGAAAGCTCATATCCATTCCCCCACTCACTCCATTGTGGCTCCCTGAAATCTCTGAAGTAGCAGAATTCTCAGTCGACATGGTCAAGCAGTTAATCAGTCCCACACACCGGACTTAGGACCCCTCCTTACTCCACAAAACAATGCTCCACTCAGTTCACACCCACACACTCGGGTTTACCAACCAGATTGAGCACAAACAGTACCAAATTCCAGACAAAACTGAGGTAATATTCGGCGGATTTCAGACCTGTATAGTTTTAAAAGTCCCCACCTACCAGAATTCCAGAATGTCTAACAGCCACTAATCAGCAGGAGAGATCCTTCTTACTTATAGTCAACTCAAACCATTGAGAAGACAGGTCAGCATTGACCTACAGTTGTCTTAACACACACGATCCAAGAAAACTAGGGTTACACAGGTTCGATAGCATTCAGCCGCCCCAGATTGGTAGGGTTTTCACTCGGCACATGACCAAGGAGAGTAAAGAAGAGAAAAAATAGGGAGAACTGTACCAGCATCAGATTTCCTTTCTGCTAGTCTGTTCGATCTGTTCTTTGGGTTGATCGATCTTCTCTTGACCGTAGGGTTGATCGATCTGCTCTCTTTTAATCAGCATTCCCGCTCTGATACCATCTTGACAGTGTAGCCGGCCAGAGATAAGTGGAAGAGGAGAGAAGAGAATAGGAGAGAAGAAGAGAAGAGAAGAGAGGAGAGAAGAGAGAAGGTTTGCAATGTAACAGTACTGGCGGCGCCAGTGTTTATTTTACTATATATAGGGCGACAGAAATAACAAGGGAAAAGACCCTTGTGCCCCTGAGTACAATAACAGACATAACAGAAATAAAAAACGAAATAAAAAACACTTTAATTTGCCAAACAGGCCCTAACATCTGCAACTAAGTTATTTTAACATTATTCCAACAATTTTCAAGCATGTAAAACCCACAATCTCTTTATTTCCTCAATTGCATTACTTCAAATAACTGAAGTGATGTAAAACATCTTGCATTCCTAATTCTACGAGCCATGTTTGTACCAAGCCCCTCAGGGCAAGCCCAAACAAGTCCATGTTAGGGTCTTAAATTCTTAATCCCTACACAAAAATAAATGATTTTATAATTTTAACTACCTTTTAAGAAAATATTTTATTAGGATGAATGAATGAACAACATTAGCAAATAGGGGGGTGGTTCTTGGAGGGGCTTGGCCACCCCAGGCCCAACTACTAGGTTCAAAAAGTAACAAAAAGCACAAAAAATAAAAAAGGCACACACCTGGTCTGAGCGCAAGGTGCACCAGGCACACGCCTAGGCGCACCAGGCGCGTGCCTTTTGAAAGTGCTGTGCCTAGGGCCTAATGCACCTCGCCTGAGCACCTAGGCACGCCTTTTAAATCACTGCTTTGATGGTAGCAGTCGTGGCAATCCAGGGACATCAGGTATAGGGGGTGTCATAAGGGATGAAGACGGGAATACAATTGCCTTGTTTTCAGCCAGTTGGTCTAAGGAGCTCCATTTTTGCTGAGTTCCAAGCAGTTCTGCTGGGTGTGCAACTTGCAAAACAGTTAAATGTGGACAGATTGATAGTTGAGGGTGATTCCAAGCTGGTAGTTGGGTGACTGATCCAGACTTTGTTATTTGGACCTACAAGGAAGCTGCGAAGAAGTTCAAATGGTTAACCTTTAATATGCTTGTAAGAATTCAGTGGCAAAGAAGGTCAGCTAATGGGTTAGCAGATTCCTTAGCTAAGCAAGTGTTTTTAGGGAATCTATCTTTTGGGCTGAATTGTAAGTTGATTTGTACATGAGGCTGCATCTTGCATCTCCTTTTGGGATGCCTGTCTGTACACTTTTTGGTTAATTCTTAATAAAATTTTCGCTTCCTATAAAAAAAAAAGACGAGTTGGGTTAAGTTTTATCTTTTCCTTGGGATAAAAGAAGAAACATTACCATAACAAACTCAACCCCTAGTTCAGGCCGATCAAATTGAACTCTGCATCTATTGCGGTCAACTGTCAGTACACTACCATCATGAATCTCACATGTCTTGGGATGAGATGAAATGACACGCTGTCCAACTGATAAAGGCCGTGCTAGATCTGTAGGCAAGCCTTCCCTAGTACCAGCACGGAGTTCTGCATAATGTTTCCAAACAGATTCACGATATTGTTCTAGTTTCTCCTTTTCTTCCCTTAAAAATTGTTCAGATAACCTCCGAGGTTTTCCAAGGGAACTGCATGACCAAATAAGAGAAATCTTAAGTAATAATCTTGCCAACATTTCTTGATGAGCTTGAAAGAACAATAAAAAGAACAAAAAAAGCTTCATATAGATAAAAAAGTATTTTTTATGAAAAACATTTATTTTTATTGATTAAAAAACAAGAAGTATATACTTAACCGCATATAAAAGTTTCAAGGTATTTTTGTGGAAAGTTCCATCACAAATGCTATACCCACTGATCATTAGATAAACCAAAGGATGTCCAAATAGATATATATCTTCTATGGATAAAAGATTGCAAGGACCATATTGCTTCATGCAATGATAAAGTATCAGGCTGAAAGGTTTCATAACTTTAGTGCCTAGGTCACCTGAATCAATCCAAGTTAGTAACCTCAGACCAATCAAGCTTATAAAGGCATAGGAAAAGTCCCTTGTCTGCACTTAAAAGTACTTCCCTCCATAATGACCATCCAGATTCTAATCGCCAATGAATGTTTTGAAGACTTGAAGAAATCTGGTAAGAAAGATTGGATGAACAAATTGGACTTGGAAAAGGCCTATGACAAGGTACTTGATCATTTTTGGAGGAAGTGTTGACTAGGTTTCGGTGAAAGATTGAGAATGCAGATTATGGGTTGTTTGAAGTTTTGTCACTATTCAATGTTGATGAATGGGTAGTGAAGGATTTCTTCCCATCCAAGAGAAGGTTAACACAGGGAGACCGCTTTTCTCCCCTTCTATGCACAGTTATTATGGATGTGTTTAATTGACTAATCATGAAGGAAGAAAGTATTGGGTTGACAAGAGGGTGGAGGGTGGAGGAGGGGCACAAGTGCAACAACAATCTGACCAACTATTTATAGATGACATAATTCCTTCTTTGTGAATTGTGACTACAGTAGGGAGGAATAAGCAAGGCACTTACAACTCTTTCTAAACTCTCAACTTGACTCTGACATGGTACCAAAGCAGGTCATGACCTGATCCACACATAACATCTCAGTTACCACTGGTTCAAGAACTCTCTAACAGTATTTGAGAAGTTCTTGAGTGTCCTTTAATCTTCTTCCTAGATCGGCTACAGATCTGAACTTTACAGATCTTTTTCTTGGACTGCTGCGCCATCAGATTCACCTTTCTTCTTAGATCTCCTTGTAGAGACATCGGATCAGCCTGAAATCTTAGATCTAGTGTTGCCCAAAGCAGATCTACTGACTCCCTTTGGTTTGGTTTGGATCGGTTTGATTTTGAGGGGTTTTAATCCACTCTTCAGTTCGGCAGAACTTTACAGTTGCCTTTTTTGGACATCAGCTGAAAGTGTGTGTTTTGATCAACTCTTCCTTTGGTTCAAATCTTATTGTTTTCTGGAAGTGTGTGTTGTTGCCTTTTTTTCTTCCAATGGCATCAGAAAGGATGGAGGTTCTTCCTATTAAGTTCAATGGTACGAACTACGCATTATGGAAGTTTAACTTTCAATTCCATGTCGATGCTAAGGGTCTTTGGGGATATCTGGATGGATTTGTATCTAAACCTGATGACTCACATTAAGGGACTTAATCAGTGGAACATTGACAACGCAAAAATTGCGTCGTGGATTCTAGGTTCAGTCGAAACTGATATTGCTATATGAGAGGGTATAGGACAGCCTATGAGATGTACCGGTATCTCGAGAAAGTTTATCAGCAATCGAACACCTCTAGACAGCATCAGATAGAGGTTGACATCTTCTCATACTATCAGGGAGACAGAAAGGTCCAGGAATATTATGCCGGATTCATCAACATTTGGACAAAATGTGAGTTAGTTCACATGAGAAAGATCCTTCAGACTTACATGAAGGAACACTTTGACAGGAGGAAAATTATGCATTTCCTAATGCATCTAAGGCCTGAGTTTGAAATTGTCAAGTCTAATATCCTAAGCCGAGGAACACTTCCTGACTTAGATACTATCCTTGGAGAGATTTTGAGAGTGGAAACCAGATTGACTACACAGATTGCACTGGATGAAAGGAAAGATTCCAACATTGATGTTGTCTTCCTGGAAACTAAATCAAAAGGGAAGAAGGATTTCTCTAAGGTACAATATTATGAATGTAAGGAGTATGGGCACGTTGTCTCCCATTGTAAGAAGAGCACATGCACATATTGCAAGTGGGTCAGCCACATTATTATTGAATGTCCTACCTGGCCTCAAAAAGGTAGTTGATCAAATGAGAAGAAAGGAAACTACAAGGCCTATCAGACTGTTGTAGATGGTTCAAATGCCTCCTCCTCTATTATTTCTATAGCTGGCCAAAACGACACCTCCGGCAGCAAGTCTGAAGAACGGATTCGACAGCCCATGTCCTCGGTCATCTCTTCAACCTTCTCTGCTATTGGTTTGTCTGGTAAGTCACCGGCCTATTGCCCTTCACCGAACCACCTCTGGTATATTGACTCAGGAGCCTCTAACCATATGACAGGGGCCACTCTCGGTCAGTATCCCAAACCCCATCTTCCTAATAGACATTATCACTGCAAACGGTGAAAAGCTGGACACACTTGGCTGTGATGATTTATATTTATCTACCTCTAAGTCATCTTTGTTTCACTTATCCAAAACTTTATTTGTACCTAAGCTTACCACCAATTTGATTTCTGTTGGCCAACTTGTAGAGGAAGGTAACAATGTCTCATTCACTTCTGATGGTTATTTGATATAGGACTGGCAAACTGGGGAGGTGAAGGGGAACGGGCGTAGACTGGGAAGACTATTTGCTTTGGAATTTGAGGAGAATAAGACTGCTCCTGCTTCTACTTCGTGTTTGCTTTCTACTACTTCTAGCTCTGAATCTTTTAACTGTAATAATGATTGGCATTTGTGGCATAAACGCCTTGGCCATCCATTTTCTAAGAAACTTGATCAGTTACTTGCTTCTGGTAGTTTACCTGTTTCTACTGTTTCCTTTAAGAATGTGAATAAAGATTGCATCACTTGTGGTTTATGTAAGAGTCATATTTTACCTTTTCCTTTTCATTCTGAGCATGTAACAGTTCCTTTTTATTTAATACATAGTGATGCTTGGTCGTCTCCAGTTGTCTCATGGCTGGGATATAAGTACTTTGTAACCTTTATTGATGACTATACTCGTTTCACTTGGGCTTATTTTCTTCGAAAGAAATCTGAAGTGTACACTGTATTTAAACACTTTCACACCTATGTTACTACCCAATTTGATGTTCGAATTTGTGTGCTACAATCGAATTCAGGGAGAGAGTATATTGATGGGGATTTCCAAAATTATTTAAAACAACATGGAATTCAACCCCAAAAATCTTGTCTAGGCACCCCACAACAAAACGGGTTGGCAAAAGAATAAGCATATCTTGAGTGTAGCCAGAACACTTCTACAGGATTCCCATGTACCCTCTTGGTTTTGGGTGGAGGTGGCCAGCAGTACTGTGTATCTCATAAATCGTCTACGCCATCTGTTTTGAATAACTCTTCTCCTTTTCAATCTCTCTTTCACAAACCCTCAGACCTATCCATGCTCAAGGTTTTTGGTTGTGCTTGTTTTGTCCACCTTCCACCTCATGAATGTACAAAGTTAACTACACAAGCAACTTTGTGTGCTTTTATGGGGTACAGTTCTGAATATAAAGGGTTCCTTTGCTATGATCCTTCGGTTTGTCGTCTTAGAATCTCTCGTAATGTAGTTTTTCTTGAAAGTGTCCTTTTTTAAACATAATTCAAAAATCCCAGCTCCTATTTCCTTGTTGCACAGTTTTGATTCTATAGGCACCTCAGATATTCCATTATCACATACGCAACAACTTCAGACCTACTCCAAAAAGCAACGACCTCCTTCAGTCTCAATGCCCCCCTTTTCTCCACCACCAGTTGCTGATCCAGTCACTCCAACTGCCTCAGTAAGTGTACTTGGCCTTCCTCCTGAACCCACTACTCCCACTTTACGCTGTTCCTCTAGAATTTCTCGCCCACCTAACTGTTATGGTTTTTCACCAAACCATAGCTCCTTTTCCGCTGTTTTATCTACCATAGACATTCCCAGATCTTACCAGCAGGCTATAGCAAAACCATGGATTCTGAGATTCAAGCCCTTCTTGAGAATGACACCTGGGACCTGGTCAAAACTCCACCTGAGACATCTCTCATAGGAAGTCGATGGGTCTACTCTGTGAAACTAAAATCTGATGGAAGCCTAGACAAATACAAAACTAGGCGGGTTACATAAGGCTACAAACAGGAAAATGGGATAAACTATGAGGAGACCTTTGCTCTTGTAGCTAAAATGACCACTATACGACTTCCGATGGCTGTATCTGCAGCCAAACAGTGGACAATCCATCAGATGGATGTCAAGAATGTTTTTCTCCATGGGGAGTTGAAAGAGACAGTCTATATGAAGCCCCCTCCGAATATTGTATAGATCCACAACTTGTTTGTTGTTTGGAGAAGTCACTTTATGGCTCGAAGCAAGCTCCTAGAGCCTGGTTTGAGAAGTTCAGATCTGTCATCACTGATGTTGGCTTTATCTAGAGTTCTTCTAATTATTCTTTATTCATCTTAAGGCCAAAGCAGGGAGTAACGATATTAGTCCTCTATGTCGATGATATACTCATTACAAGGGATGATACAAAAGGAATTGCTAGGCTACAATAATTATTTAGTGAGTCCTTTAAGGTGAAGGACTTGGGGCCTTTGACATATTTCTTGGGACTTGAAGTGAGCAGAAACTCCCAGGGCTACTTTGTTAACCAACAAAAGTATGTGGTTGATCTTGTTAAACTGGCAAATCTTAGTGACTCTAAGATTGTGGACACCCCCACTAGAACTGAATTTGAAACTCAACAAAGATGATGGTTCTCTTCTTGAAGATCCTACCCTTTATTGTCAACTAGTGGGCAGTTTAATCTTTCTCACCATGACTCGGCCAGATATATCTTATGCAGTTCAGATAGTAAACCAGCCCGTGTCTTCCCCAAGACAATCACATTTATCTACAGTTCATCGGATCATTAGATATGTGGGAGAAACCCTATCACACGGGATATTCTTATCTTACTCATCCCCTATTAATCTTATGGCTTATGCAGATGCTGATCGGGCTGGATGCCCTGACACCTGACGATCCACTACTGGCTGGTGTGTATTCTTAGGCAACTCTCTTATCTCATGGAAGTGCAAGAAACAAGCTATTGTGTCCAAATCTTCCACTGAAACTGAATACAGGGTTATGTCTTCCGTATGTAGTGAGATGATATGGCTTCAGGCTCTTTTATTTGAAATACTTAATGAGCCATCATCGTTTGTTCCTCTCTATGTAAACAATGTCAGTGCGATTAAAATTACTTTCAACCTCGTCTTCCATGAGCGCACCAAACACAGAAGTTGATTGCCACTTCATCCATGATCTCCTTCTTGAGAGTACCATATCGCTTCCTCATGTCTCCTCCGGGCTCCAACTAGCAAACCTGTTGACTAAAGCGATGACTCGGGCTCGACATCTATTTCTCATGGACAAACTGATGCTTATTCCTAGGCATCAGTTTGAGGGGGAGTGTAGAGATTATGAGATCTAGCCGCAGGGCTATTTTTGTACTTTCACTCTTCTTTGTACTCTCTTTCTTTTGTACACTAAGGGCAGATTTGTCCTTTTACCTTTTTATTATAAATATATCTTTTAGGGAGTCAACTGGTCACACCCACAAAATCTCGTCTCTTTCTTTCTCTCTTTCTAAACTCTCGACTTGACTCTGACACACTAAACAAGGATCCACTAAAACAAGGGCTCCACTCTTCTTCCATCACGGATTTGTATGTCTTCTATGTATTTGGATTATGGTGTTTTATAGATTTTGAATTATCAATTTGTTTTTATGAAATATGGTTATGGATTATCACACCATGCTACTATTAAGGTTTATGTGCTTTTTATTTGTATATTTAATCCAGATTGCATAATTTCATATTCTGGTTATTATTTACTTTTTAAAGTTGAGCTTTGTGTCACTTGGGCATTCACCCCAGGCATCTAGAAGCCCTTGCACTATTGTTGCACCTCTTGATTTGGAAGCATGGCCTATTTTGTAGGTCACCCTACCACATCCCACATCAAGATGGGCAACTATTTTCTAACATACACCAATGGACACAAAAGATTGCATATACTTTTTGCTGAGAAACTTCCATATATAATGCATGTTATCTTTATACTTTAATCACATCATAACTGATAGAAGAAAAAATAAACAGTAAATACCTCCTTATGACACCCCACTCAACACGAGTTAGCCTTGGAATGTGGCCTAAGCCAACATGATTCAAGTATTCAACAAACTCCCGTTTAGCAAACCATGGGTAATCGATTGCACTATAGAACCACTCAAAAGCACACCACCTACGCAGCATTGGAGATGACAGACAATGAGAAAGTGTTTCCTGCAATTGAAGGAAAAGGAAAAAATAAAAGTAAAAAAACTGGCAGTTAGGACTTCAAAAATAAGTTTTAACAAACAATTAGTGTGGAATATTTTTTACCTTCAGATCAAGTGCCTTGTCATGGAGTGAGGAAGCGTATCTATTCAATTGGTCATTTCCAGAACTCTCAGAAGATCTCAACTCCTTTGGGATCAATGCCTTTGGTATACATATCTTACGCCTACTCCTGAGCTTGGTGGGTAAACTAACTTGGTTTACAGGAGCAACCTCTATAGTTGATACAGCTGAATCATTCCCTCCTTGCTGATTGGTACTTGAAGAAGAACGTTCTAAAGTTTTAACTGATTTCCTTTGTTTTGGCAACATATTAACTTGATTAGTACGTTTACCTTTTGTCATGGGTTTCTTCTCTTCTTCAGCTGAGACCTATAAATCAGGGGCATCCAGAGTGGCATGGGTTAGATACTTGAAAAAGCTAAAAGAAATAGGATTATGGAGTACAATTCCTGTATCTATATCTTGGTGCATTTGGAATTAGAGAAATCAGACAGTATTCCAGAATCAAAGCTGCTCAATTGAAGATTTTGCCAAGAAATTTTTGGGAATTATTCATTCTTGAATAGCTGCAACAGATCATTTCATCAATACATCTCACTGCATCCTGCTACTATGTTTTTGTAATGTCTGGTAGGATTGATGCAGCATAATATACTTTTGTATAGTGGCTCACTGTACATGGTGATACTTGTGTATGCTTTCACAAGCTGAATGAATATAATACTTTACCTTTTGCTCAAAAAAAAAGGATAAAAGGTAACACCAAATTAAAAAGAAGAAACATAGAACTCAGAAGAGAAATGAGAAGATGCACTAATATTTGATGCTACAGAAGAATAATCTGATGACAAAATATTATCTTAAAAGCTCAAGACTACATTAAGCATGTAATCTCATATTAATTGATGCCCCCCTTGTCTAGAATAAAAAGATAGATCATATAGTATATAGGGGGTAATCACCAAGGGATTGAGATCCTGAAATATGTATGGTGGTCACTGCCTTGATGCAGAAACAGGTGAGAGGGAACTAGATAACAGGGTGACTAACGAACAACAGAACTCTTAGGTGACAGAGGTTCAAAGAACGGGAGCAGACATGTTTGTCAAGGGGCTCTGAAAGAAGAACTAGGGTTCCTTCAGGCTATGGAGCTTTTATTATTGTAGTACGTACATCAATGGGGGACATCAAGAACTCCAGAAGACCACAAGTTTGAGGCCAAACAAGGTTTTGGTGGTGGCTGAAACAAGGTGTGAAGTTACAGCTTTAATAATTTGTAGTCAAGAGACTCAAGTGGAGATTACAGAATCTGGAAGAGCAGAAACTTTTAATGTAACTCCCTTGGCTTTCATGACTACAGAGGACAATGGAATGCTAGAGAAATATGTAGGTATAAAGTGGAGCTACCAAGCAACTAACCAGTAAGGAAGTCCACGGAATAGAAACATAGATGAACACCATTTGCTTCTGAATCAAACGAGTAGTCTCTAACAAAGCCAAAAACTACAGCATTAATAAATCATTCAAAGCTCAACCAAGTTGAAAAAATTATTCACGATTTATGGATAACACCAGATGGAGTCCATGATAGTTAAGTCCTCAACCATATCGAATTGAACAAATGAGTCATATGAGAAGATTCAGTGATTGTTCTAGTAGGAATGTTCTATGTACTGTAAAGTTATATAGAAATAGGAGTTCTAAACATTCAAAATGAAATCACCCTGGATCCCAGGGACATGGTAACTTCCCTAACTTTCACTAATAGAAATCTTCATCATGTTCCCAATCGAAAGAAAATTGTGCTTCCCCAATAAGCCTGGCCTAGGGTGAGGTGCATCTCCAAGAAAACTCATCACCCAGCTTTCAAAATGGACCTGGCTGCCCAGGTTCCTAGAATAGCATCTATAACAATACCAACTATTACATAGTCTGAACTGAAGACAAGAAAATCAAAGTTGTATAGACAACAATATATAAGTTCCTTGAACATGTAAAGGACTACATTCCTTCCCCACAATCACACCAGAAATATCTGTAATCTGACAAAATCATATAATAATAACACCAAAAAGGTAAAGATTAGAAAAGGATTTCCATACCTCAGTTTTATGAGCTTCACTGAGATAAGGATCATTGTGAGTTTCAGATTTTGCAACCTGCAACTAGTGAACAAATTGGGTGGTCATTAGCATCACCCAGCTAACTAGATGATAAACTTCAGAATATGTGCAACTGCATGAGGAAAGGAATTTTCCAACAAGAATATGTCTTACTTTTGATGCCAATAACTTTCTTTGTCTACTTTTCATCTTAGGGGTAGATTGCTGCTTTGCTTCGGAAAGTGTACTAACATCAACAGCTGAATCTCTTCCCAGTTTGGCACCTTTTAGACCGGCATCTTCAACACAAGCCATTGACTGATGAGCTTTCTCCTCAGCTGTTGAAATTTTAGGTCTGGAATCACCAATGTCAGAAGTTCTCTTTTCTTCCTTAAATTGCACAGATGACTCTGGAATCACCAACAAAGCAACAAACTAAATTATTATCTCTGAAATTTCATAACAGAAAAAATTCCTTGTACTCTGATGCATAATTTCCTTCTGAATAGGAGGGAGAAATAATGTTAGTTCAAAGCTGGGTGGATCACTATACCCTTGAAAATTTTATTATTTAATCATATTTAAAGAAAATTCATCATCTTCACCTCCGGACTAGTTTATTTTGGATACCACCAATTGAGGGGTACATAAAATTGAACGTTAATGGCAGTAGTAGAGGAAATCCAGGCCCCTCAGGTGTAGGAGGATTGTTTAGAAATGAGTTAGGCCAGGTGGTGACACTCTTCCCACGACCAATTAGTTCTTGGGGATTCATTGGCGGCTGAAGCAATGGCAGTTGTAGAAGGGGTGGTTAAATCATAGGAGTTAGATGTGCACAAGCTGATGTTTTTTTTCTTTCTGTCATCATCAGTTGGTGGTTAAGTGGCTACAAAACAAAGGAAATGATTTATGGATGTACAAAAATGAGCTAAAGCAGATTAAATGGATAACAAGGGATATGGATATTAGAATTCAATAGGTTCAAAAGACAGCTAACAGAATGGCTGATGCTTTGGCAAAACAAGGGGTTGGGAGAAATCAAACATTTTGGGCTAGATTGCAAATTTTCGGTATTGGAGATAAGCTGTTTTATCTCCAATTGTACTTGTAGTTGTGCACTCTTATCTCTTCACTAATTAATGAAAGTTACAGTTATTGATAAAAAAATTATTATTTAATTATTTTATCAACTAAAAGACAAAGCAGTAAGTGTTTCAGTTCAGCAAATTCAGCCATTATCAAACGGCCTCTTAACCATCAAAAAATTCTAATTTGAATTTTTGGGGCATTTTTCTTCCTTCCAATATTTCTACCCAGCCCTGTTCTTCAATATTTGGACTGTAATACGGCCCAATTGATGTATAGCAGTGTTCGGAAGGGTTTGAAAATGTTTTTTGGCAATAAGGTGATGCTTTGTTAGTCAAAGTGCATGGTATATCTCTTATTGTTCCTATTTCCAAATTGCATTCCCAAAACCCTGTAGGATTTGATTGTGAGGAAATTGGCAGTGTGGAATATTGGGATTTAATTTGACCAAGAAGTTGGCAGATAACCAAGATTCCAAGAAGGTTGCAAGGGCTGGTATGATATCTA
The DNA here is from genome assembly GCF_055504915.1 of Nelumbo nucifera. Classification (NCBI taxonomy): domain Eukaryota; kingdom Viridiplantae; phylum Streptophyta; class Magnoliopsida; order Proteales; family Nelumbonaceae; genus Nelumbo; species Nelumbo nucifera. The sequence goes on from NC_142651.1 coordinate 100,637,915, forward strand.
TCAGCTGTCCAGACATTCAAATAACAAATGTAAAATCAGATGGGACAAATTTCTTAGAATGGGTGCAATCTGCCAAGCTCCATGTTGGTGGTAGGAGAAATTGGGTTACCTTACTGGTAAAGAAAAGGAACTCAACCTTGAAGATCTTGCACATGGAAAGACGGAACAGGAAAATTTAATGGTTATGTCATGGCTGGTGAGTTCCGTGCATCTTAACATTGTCAAAACTATGTGTGTCAACTGAGAAGAGAGAATAATGATCTTCAGCAGCGGCAGGGGGTGCATTTGCTTCTATGTACTTTTCAGCCTTGCAGTCATTGTGGAAGGAAACAGATCTGGAGGTAGAAGAATGACATTGTCCAAAGGATGCCAAAAGATAATAAGAAGTTAGAGGAATCTTTGAATTTAGTGAGACCATCACATTTGGGCACACCACATTTTTGATGCCCTAGTGAAATGGTTAATAAACCAATGTTTGTAATGATCATAGAAGTCAAAACATGAGGTGCTATTGTGGAAAATGGGATATGTCCAAATCCCTCCCTTTAACAATAGAAAAAACTGCTTACCAGATTCCATTGTAGATGATGGCATCATCAAAGATAAATCTGCCAGAGTTTGCAGTGCATCCAAGGCTGAGTTTTCATCTAACAAAAATATGATAAATAATAAGAGAACTAAGAATGGAATTTATAACAAACATTCAAAAGACAAGAGTGAACAAAATGAAGGTTAAAAGTGAGGTTAGTTTTTCTGTTCAACAAAATGATGCTCAAGAACTCTTCAATATGAAACAGAAATACAGATAAGCTTTCAGATAAAAATATTGCATCTTGTCAAAGAATAAAAAATTGATCAAGCATGCATTTTTTCAGTATAAAGAAAGAATGACAATTTATTAAAAGAGGGAAAATCTAGTCGAATAAAAGGGAGGAGTTTAAGCACAAGATGCAATAAGAACTATCAATATTGCATTTCATAATAAGAATATTGCAACCATAAAATTAATCACTTCTAAGAATGCCCTTGCTTCAATATTTGTCCATCTATAGTTGGGCTAATCTGTCACTAAAGAGAACAAGGCTCTAAAACTTCAAAATCACTACCAATTTGAGAATCACTAAAATGAACGAAAGACCCTCCAAGCTCCTCTCCTTCTTCCTTCTTAGAAGCAGAACAATCATATTGGTAGAAACAGTAAGACTATGACACCAAGGAGAGAAGTCTTAAAATACCTTAGGTTTGGCATACTATGGATTCCCCAACCAAATCTACCTACTCAAGCCACCAATTCCTTGAGTAATAGGTAGGCTAATGTAAAGAATATGCTCAGCATATCTAGTATATCAAACAAATCCAAGAGTAAAAAAGAAAACAACAGTAAGCCATATCAAGCAAGATTAGAAGTAGAAAAGCAAAAGAATGGAGAAAATCCTATCACTGTTAAATGAACAAAACAAGAGAAGCAAGAGCCATAAAAAAACTAAGAAATAAGATGTCTACTCAAGAGTCTGCCTTCAATTGCATCTGGAACTTTATGTGATAGGCGAATACAACTTAGATTAAAAGGAAAATTCTATAAATAGTTGTAAGGCCAGCTATGCTGTATGGAACAAAGTGTTGGGCAATCAAGAAACATGTCTAAAAAATGAGTGTGGCAGAAATGTGTATGCTGAGATGGATGAGTGGAAAACTAGAAAGGACAGGACTGGAAATGAAGTCGTTCAAAGCAATAGACTAAGATGGTTTGGTCACATGCATGGAATACCATCAACAACACCAGTAAGAAGTGATTTGTTCCAAATCCAAGGGGCTAGATAGGGGTAGACCAAAAAGGACATGGTAGATGTAGTATGAAATGATTTAAGCACCAATTATTTAACATTTGGATATAGCATTAAAAGAATAGATTGAAGAAATACAAATCATGTAGCAAAGCCATATGGTTGGGATAAGGCTTGAATGATGATGAATTTCTTCACATAATCGCATTTGAATTAAAAAAAATGCAATTTTATCAGCTTCTCAGTTTCCTAGCCCTTGCCTTCAATGTTTTGCAATAAATTTTTTTGGGCAGTTTTTTGCGCCTCCCTTGGATTAAGCACATCTCAACATATCTCTCCTTGTTCTCTTTCAAATTTATTCATTTTCTCCTTTGAATTTTTTTGATCAGTAACAGAAAAAGATTTTATTAATTAAGAAGAATAGAACAAGTACAAGTCATGGGTAGCCTTGGCTACCCCGCTATGTAATTTCAACCTTCACAAACCAAGAAACTTTGGTTTCTTTATCTTTACAACTGAGCCTAAAAACACTGTTCCCTATTAACCCCTTGCTTTGCTAACTAATCTGCTAGACTATTGACCATTCTTGGAATCCACTGAATTGACAAAAGCATGTCCCTTGAGAGTCTTCTAAACTTTTTGATCTCATTTCTGAAGTACCAGGGAGTTTTTTCATTCTCCTTCAACCAGCTTATGACTACTTTGGAATCTCCTTCAACTACCAGCTTCCTTACCCCCATTTCCACTGCTTTTTGCACCCCAAACATAATTGCACTCAATTCCGCTGTTGTGGAATCTCCTGTTCCAATAGGGCCTGAATACAATCCCACAATTCTCCCATGTTCATTTCTAATCACCCTTCCTATTCCAGAAGAACCCAAATTACCAAAGCTACTGCCATCAAAGTTTAGCTTAAGGAAACCTAACTCAGGAGGACAAGGATCCCAATCCCTTAATATTCTCTTTCTAGCTATAGGAACCTCAAACATAGCTAGAAGATGCAGAATTCAGAAGAACAGAAAAAGTCAACAGCAGATAGCAGTGTCAAAGGTGTTTGCTAGGATAAAAGGAGCTCCATTTGGCATTGGGCCCAAGAAGATAGTAAGAAAACACAAAAATGTAGTCAGAAGACAACAAGAAGATTGCAATAAAAAATCAAACCAGAAGACTGATTGAGTCGGTCTTCTTGTTGGGTAGCGGTTGTGGGTGCTTGGGGTCTTGTAAGGGCATCAGTATTGTTTGTTTTGATGATCGGGGTTGTATTCGGTCAATGTTTTGTATCGTTTATGTGTATTTTTGCAAGGGGTTTGGTTTTTGAGGGGCTGGCCATGTTGGGATGGTTTGGGCTTACTGGGTTTTGTTTTATCTTTGTTGGGTGTTCCTTGGATTGTTCTTTTCCCTCAGGTGATTGCTTATCACCTTTCCTTGTATCTTCATCAAAAATATTCTCTTTTTGGAGGAAGATGAGGCTGCAACTGTTCCCTAATTCCTGATTACATCACCGAAGGTAAAGTCAGAGAACACACTCAAAGATTTTATCCAGTCTGCCACTTTTACCATAATCCCTTCTATCAAAGCTTCCTTGCTTCTTTTCTTCTCCTCAAAGATTCACAGATATCTTTCCTCCCATAGTGCCCATACCACTGCTACCCTCGTGCATCTCCATTGTATTCTCCCCCTTCTTTTTCGCCACCTGAAAGTAGAAGCATCAAACAACCAGTCCAGCCAGTCAAGGGTGTTCCACCTACAACCAAAGAGTTAAAAAACCAATCCCAAATACAGCAAGCAAAGGGAAAAGAAATGGGCAAATGATAAGCAGTTTCATTGATAGACTCACACAAATAGCACCAATTTGGGGAAAGGCATCAACCGGGTCTCTTCCTCTACAGCAAATCACATATATTAATTGCACCATGGAAAACCCAACAAAAAGCACCTGCTTTTGGAGGAATAGGCCAACAACAAAATTCTTTAATCGGGAAAGACACGGCAGATGTTCTGTGAGAGCCCATGAATGCCAACCACAACCTTGTGCCACATTCTTTTTTTTCTTTTTTTTCAATCTTCCTAATCCCAATCTGCCAAGATCCTTCCTTCTACCCACTACTTCCCACTTGATCAAATGACCTTTCCTTTCCTCGCCTGGTTCCCACAAAAAAATCTCTCATTATTTTCTCTAACTTTTTAATTATGGCTTAAGGCTTGCAAAGCACTGAGAGGTAATAAACTGGGAAGTTTGCTAAAATCAACTTAATAAGAGTTATCCTACCCCTAGAGAGATATAATTTCTCTTCCACATTGCCAACTTCTTTTCAAACCTCTCCATTAAATAATTCAATGGCTAATCGCTTGACAAGCACCCTAACTCTCCCGCCCACACGTCTAACATTCTTAGATTCCTAGCCCCTACCTCATCCTCATTCTCACAAAAGATGATGCCATCCACAAATTGCATGTGGGATATCACCAATCTATCTCTTCCTATTCGCCACCCCTTTATTAATCTCATCTCATTAGCTTTCAAAATCAATCTGCTAAACACTTCCATTATGACAATGAAAAGAAAGGAGGAGAGGGGTCCCCTTGTCTCAAACCTCTTAATGCACAAAAAAAAAGTCCTTTACCACCCCACTTACCAAGACTAGAAAATGGCAAGTTTGCAAAAACCCTCTAATCCATTTGCACCATCTTGCACCAAAACCACAACTCCTCAAGGCTTCAACTAAAAAATTGCAATCCATAAAATCGTGGGCTTTCTCCAAATCTAGCTTACAAACAACAGCCTTCCTCCCGAATTTCTTAAACTCCTCCACACATTCATCGGTAATAAGCAATTGGTCCAAGACTTGTCTCTCTTCAATGAAAGCCCCTGAAATTGAGAGATAATTGACAAGAGAGCCTTTTTTAACCAAAGGGAAAGGACCTTGGCTAGAATTTTGTACTAATTCATTACCAAGCTGATTGGTCTAAAAATCGTTGGGATGGCGAGCCCAGATTTCTTAGGGATCAAAACAATGAAAGTAGCACCAACATCCCTACTAATAATCCCTCTATGAAAAAATTCCTCAAAGACTTTCGTTAAGTCCCCTTTAATCTACTCCCAACAATCTCAGTAGAAATCCATGGTAAAACCATCAGGTCCAAGTACCTTAAAACAATCCATAGAAAAAATTGCATCATTGCATCCTTTACCTCTTCCAAATCAAATTTTTTCTCCAAATCTCTACTCAAAGTACATCTAGGGATGGCCACTCCAAACCCTCCAACTTCAATCTCTCTAAAACTAGCCTTCTATAAATTGATTTAAAATGATCCACAAAGGCCTTTGCAATATCTTTCTATTGTTGTACCATCCTCCAGTTTCAACATATATATGAAATTTTCCCTCCTCTCATTTGCAACCATATGGAAGAAATGTTCATTCTTATCTCCTTCATTGATCTATCTCACCCTTGATTTCTGCTTCCAATTTATGTCATGTTTCAACAAGGTGGCTTCCAACTATTTTTTCAAATTTAATCTCTCCTCCTTTTCTCATTCTACCATTTGTCCCTACTCTTCCTTTCTATCAATCTCTTCAATTCGACTAATCAAGCTTGATTTTCTCTCTTCAACTCTCCCAAAATTATTAATATTCCATTCCTTAATTATTTTCTTTCAGATTTTGAAGCTTCCTATGAAATTTAATCCCTTCACCCTTCCTTAATTATTTTCTTTCAGATTTTGAAGATTCCTATGAAATTTAATCCCTTCACCCTCAGCTTGGAGATTGTCCTGTTCCCACCAGTCCCTAACCTTCTATACAAATCCAGGGCAGTAAGCCACATATTTTCAAAACTAAAGGGCCTCAATCCTCCATTAAAATATTAACAAAGGCTATAGGCCAATGATCTGAAGTGAGTCTAGGCAGAGTTCTACCTATCAAGTTATCCCAATGCACCTCCCAACCTTGGGAAACAAGAAATCTATCCAATTTTGAACAAACAAGGTTCTCCTAACTATTGGACCAAGTGAATCTAAGTTGTCCAGTCACAATTTCCTTAAGCACAAAGGTTTCTACAAAACTATTAAACCTTCTCCTACTGGTGGTTACCCTCTATCTTGGATTGTTAGACTCTTCAGTACGTATAATCACGTTAAAATCACTTCCCACACACCAAGGACCTTGCCAAAAACCTCTAATGTCTACCCATTCTTCCACATTTCATCCCTTTCCCTATATGAATTAGGCCCATAAATATTCATCATAACCCAAACAAAATTGTCATTCACACTTCACAATTTTACAAATACAAAGAGTCTACCTATCGATTCCTCTAAGCATTCCACCAAATCCTCACTCCAAAGGGTAACTATCCCCCTGGAAGCACCCCAAAGGAGCCTGAGCCCACCCAATGCCCCTACCTCCCTAGATACCCCTCACCCATTTTCTGTCAAATTCCTATCTTTTGATTCTTGTAGCAACAACACCTCTGACTTTCCTCTCCTGATTACTTCCATAATAATCCTTCTTTTGTTTGTGTTTTCCAGCCCTCTAAAATTCCAACTCAAAACCTTCATTTCAACACAACTACTAGAGCCCTTCTTCTGATCCTTTCAACCTACTACCTTTCCTCCTCCCACTTCTCTCCCCTGACTCCACACTCTTGCCCCAATCAACTTTGAATTTTTCCACTTTTTCCACCAGCATCAATTTCCTTCTTCTGAACCTTTTCTAAAGCTAGAATAGTGATTTTCAGCCCTATCCTCTCTACTCATTGCTTCAAAGGATTTATCCTTATCAGATCCACACTCTTTGGCCCAAACCACTCCTTGAGTTCTACCTTCTACCTCTTTCTTCCCAATAATCTCTCCCTCTTTTCCCCTTTTTCCCAGCCCGCTCATACACTCCATCATCTTCGCTTCTAACGCTTCTCCATTCTTTTCTTGTAGGTGAACTCCACAATACCTTTCCAGCCTCTTTGATTTTGACTTTCTAAGACAGCCAAAGAAAGGGGGAAGAATTATATAGAAGCCACTAGAGCAGTTGTGATTTGAACAATTTGGGAAGAAGGGAATAATAGAATTTTCCAGGTGAAGGTGAAAACCAGGGAGGCAATCATAGGGAATATAATTGTGAAGGTAGCACATTAGGTGAAAAAATTGGCACTTTTCAAAGATTACTCAGTGGACAACATTATTAGAGGACGGATAGTGGTGGAGGCTTCCACTACATGAAGGCACATAAGACATGAGAAATGAACTCCAAAATGTAATAAAATCAAACTGAATTTTGATGGTAACCCTAGTAGCAACCCCAGACCATCCAAAGTGGGTGAAGTTTCCAAAAACCATGAAGGCAGAATTATGGCTTTATACTTGGGGCCACTTCATTATGGAGATTCTCTGAGGCCAAAAATATTAGCATAAAGAATTAAAGACAAGGGTTGAGGATTACAAAATAGTTAGGCAAACAGAATTTGAGGTGGAAGGTGATTCTACACTAGTAGGAGGCTAGGTGAGAATGGATAGTTTCGGAGTTTGGAACCACAGAATAGCTATGCGAAAGGTGTGGCACCTAGCAAAAAAATGAGGGAGATTCAAATGGGCTAGAAGAATAGAAAATGCTAGGCTGATGCACTCACCAAGCAAGGAACAAACAGGGCTGAGCTGTTTTGGGCTTCTTCATAAATTAATAATATCATTGCAGGGTGGTAATGCATTATGTATAGTTAAACTACATTCATATGCTATTGAATAAAATTTACAGTTTCCAACAGAAAAAGGCATCACAAGGTCCTTAGGTAGCCTCAACTACAACCCCTAAGTATTATGTACAAAAGCTATAAGCTAGATCCCTATTAGTTACTCCCCAAAACAATTGATCCATATTCGCCCCTTGTTTGGCTAGAGTACCTGATATATTATTTGCTTCACATCTCCTTTTTCTTACAAGTAATATGCATTTTATTAATCGAAAAAGGTATCCAGCACAAGGAACCCTAGGAGAGGCGTGAGATGCAACCTCTCCCATCATAAAATTAACATTACCAGCTTACAACTGAACCCGATACAATAGATCTCTGTTCACCTGTTGCTTAGCCAAAGTATCCACAAAAGCATTAGCAGTCCTCCTCACCCAATGTATACTCAGTGTCAGTGCCACATTTCTTGCTAACCACAGATTCCAGATCTTTCAACCACCCCACTACCAGCACAGAATCACCTTCAATCATCAAGTTTTCTACATTCAGCTAGTTTGCAATATGAACTCCTAGCATAACTATAAACAATCCAGCTCTAGTAGAGTCCCCCATTCCCACTGGTCCTGAGAAAAGTGCAAGGGCATGTCCTTCCTTATCCCTAATAATCCCCTCCCAACTCCTAAAAGGCCTGTGATGCCTGGCTACTCCCATCAAAACTCCGTTTTACAAACCCTTATGGAGGGGGGACTGGTTTACACCAGACTTCAGTAGAATGGAAAACCTGTGGGGAACCTGACTAGCAAAAGAGACTAAAAAAGGATGCACAAGAAGACACCCTTAGGGTGTGGGATCCAAATTCTTCTATCCTGTTCATTAAGAGTGAGCTCTTAATTCCTGTGCTAGAAAGGAGACAAGAGAACTCTTGAACTCACAAAGAGCAAAAGATCCCACAAGAAAAAGTGATGATTCACTGACTATTTTATCACTAAGCTTAGTTATTTGTCATAAAGCTGTGAGACTGCAATGAGCATTGCAAAGGATAATATATTTGAAATTGTCAGTGCTAAGTTATACTTGAGCAGAGTTGAGAGGATGATATGGGTGGTAGGAGGGAATCAATAATGGCTTCCTCTTCTATTAGATACTATTAGAGTCCACTCCCTGTATCATGCAAAGTATCAAGATGTTGTAGCTAATCAGAAGCTTTTAATGGATACCCTGGAGAACCTTCATGCTACTATGGGAACCAAGTCCATGATCCTATTATAGGAGGAAAGGAGCTAGACTTGCATCAGCTCTTTGTAGTGACCTCAAGAGGTGGGATTGGGCAGTTCATTAGAGAGAGATGGAAATATATAACTGTAGAGATAAAGAGAGTTAGCCGAGGAGGCTATTTTTTGTATTTTTACCTCCTGCTGTATTTTATTTTATCTTGTACACTAAGGACAATTTGGTCCTTTACAGTTTAATATAAATATCTTTCTTAGGGTGTTGATCTCTCCATTGGACACACCCACAAATCTGTTGCTGTCTCTCCTTTTTCCTGGGTTTACAGACTTAGATCAGACTCCGACATGGTATCAAAGCAAGTCACGATCTGATCTACTGAGTTTACTTCTCTGTTCTTTGAATCTTTTGGCATCTAGGGGTCTTCCTAACAATACTTGGGAACCCTTTAGTGCCCTAGAATATTCTCTCCCAAGGCTGTTACAATCAGATCTTGTCTGAAATCTAGAAGTCTGCACCACCAGATTTACTTCTTTTCTTTGACCTGCACTTGGAGACATCAGATCTGCTTGAAACTCAAGATCTACTGTCGCCCAGAGGAGTTCTTGTGATCCTGTTCAGCCTGGTTGAAATCGATTTGGTTTAAGAAGGGTTTTATTCTTCTCTTGGTTCAGCATACTGTGACGGTTTCCTTTTCTGGACATCTGAGTGAAAGGTACCTTCCCACATCATCTCTTCTTCGATTTCTGATATCAGTCTTGGAAATCAGCAATTTTTTATGCTAATGGCTTCGGAAAGAATGGATGTCCTTCCTGTTAAATTTAATGGATCAAACTATGCATTGTGGAAGTTTAACTTCCAGTTTCATATTAGATGTCATTCAAACCAATAAAATTAGCAGAATATTTCAGATTAAAGCAAAAGAAAGTAAGGAAGAAGAAGAAGACAGCAAGAAGAAGAAGGAAGATTGGAGAAGAAAGCAGGAATAGATGACTCGACTGGAGGAGACTCTATAGAAGATTCAATGGGAATTGGAAGAGGAACAGATGGTGACAATGCAAACAACTCCTCTGAATGCTCCCCCTAAAGAGAAGTACCAAAGAAAGGAACATACTCTGCAAATGTGACATCTCTAGAAACAAAGCGAGTGCCATGAACCGGATCAAAACAGCAGTACCCCTTCTGTGTGGAAGCATATCCCAAAAAGAGACACTTGTATGCACTCAAACTTATGTCTTTGATGACTGTGAACATGAACATAGCAAGTGCACCCAAACACCCTGAGAGGAAGAGAGAAGAGATCCTCATTTGGGAAAAGCAAGCTAAAGGGAGTTTTAAACCCCAGAACCCAAGAAGGCACTCGGTTTATCAAGTATGTAGCTATAAGGACAGCATCACCCCAAAACTTAACAGGAACATGGGAAGCAAAAAGGAGGAAAGACTCTTGAATGAAAGCCACTCCATTTTGTTGGGGAGTGTAGGAACAGGAACTCTGATGAATAACTCTGAAGGTATCAAAATAGGAGGAAAGACTCTTCTCAAAATATTCCTTTGCATTATCAAATTGGAATATTTTGATCCGAGTGTTAAACTAGGTAAGTATAAGTTCATGAAAATTTTGTACAATATTTGGTACTTCATCTCGGGATTTCATAAGGTAAATCCAGGTGTAACGAGAGAAATATCAATGAAAATAATGAAATATTTGTAACCCCCCATAGCAAGTAAATGATATGGCCCCCACACATCAGAGTGCACAATATGGATAGGAGAAGCAGATCTTTTATTACTCACTAAAAAAGATTGTCTACAATGTTTTGCAAGTTCACATGACTCACAATGAAGAATCGATAGGGATATTCCCTTAAACACTTCTGGAAACAAATGACTCAAAGCTGAAAAAGACAAATGACCAAATCTGAAATGACATATCATGACTCTATTAACTGACTCTGATAAAACAAACTCCAAAGCTACTCCACTAGCTACTCCAGGACTTTGATCAAAGACATCCAACAAGTATATCCCATTCGCCTCATGGCTACTCCCAATCGTCCTCTGAGACTTCAGGTCCTAAAAAACACAATAAGTAGGAAAGAAGGTTATGTTGCAGTTCATTGATTTTGTTAAACTACTAACAGATAAAAGGTTAGTGCTAAGTTTGGGAACATGAAGGACAGAGGATAATACAAGTGAGTCAGAGGCTTTAATATTCCCCTTGCCAGAGATGGGAGCAAGAGACCCATCGGCAAGATAAATCTTCTCTCTACCCGAGAGGAGCTGGTATGAACAAAAAAGGTTTGGTATGCTAGTCATATTGGTCTGATGCACCAGAATCTATGATCCAAGGAATTCTATGATTACCTAAGGCTGTAGCATGATTTGCAGAAGCACGAATACCTAAATGGGCAAAAGCAGATGTAGAGGGGATGCCTGAGGAGGAAGATGCAACAATAGACTCCAAGTGGTTTATCAACTTCCCATATTTCTCAAATTTTGCCTTCACTGCTGCCAGCTGTTCAACAACAGATTTTTCTTCACATTCAGATATTGTAGCAACATTTGCATTCTTGGGCTTTCCAGACTGACCACCCTTAAAGTTGTTGTTCCGAAACCTCTCAAGAAGAAGATCTGGATGAAGCTTCCAACAAGAATCCTTAGTATGTTTCGGCTTCTTGTAGTATTCACATATCATCTCCTTCTTTTCATTTAGCCCCTTTGGTTTTAATCCAGCATGTGCAAAATGTTATGGAGGAGGTGGGATTTGTACTTGTACCTGTCGCCTACTCTCTTCACTGCTCACCATAGAGTATGCCTGAGCAAGTGACACTTCATCCTTGGCCAGGATATTCTACCTTGTAATATCAAATTCAGGATTGAGTCCTATAAGGAACTCAAACACCCTGTTCCTTTCCAAAAATTTCCTGAAAGTTTCTGCATCTTTGGTGCTTTCCCATACAAATGCTTCCATAACATCTATCTCCTGCCATAGTGACTTCAACATCGAATAGTAGACAGCCGCACTCTTCTCCCCCTGATTTTAATTTTTCACATTATTCTTCAGTTTGTAGGCCCTTGCAACATTTAATTTCTGAGAGTATGTCTCTGTCACACTATCCCAAATCTCCTTGGCTGAAGTCATCCACAGATAGTGTTGACTTATGTGGGATCAGTCTCATCCGACATCACCTTACTACCCGTTAGAAACCCTAGTTTACCTCGACTACAAAATGGAATCAATGGGACCAACCCCCGACACTGGGATTTGCTTCGCCTCACTTCCAGATTGCTCCATCAATCAAACGAAAATCAAAAGTCAATGTTTTCAACCTTTATAGACCCAACTAAGGTCAATCAAGCACTCAAGAGACCCAAAACTAGGGTTTCAACGTACCTGGCCTTCGGTGAGAAAGAAAGAAGAGGTAACCGCTCAAACCAAAGCTATCTAAACCACTTCCATCTACAGCCGCCCACTTTTGGAGATAAAAAGGAACCCTCCAAGCCTTGAGTGCCACACCCAAACAGACTCTCCAACCCATAACTGGAAATTCTCTAGTCGGCTAGGGTCATCCTTTTAGTTGTAATAATGACTAGAACTTGTGTCATAGACGCCTTAGTCATCCTTTTTTCTAAGAAACTTGATTATCTGTTTGCTTCTGGTAGTTTACTGAGTTCTACTGCTTCCTTTAAGAATGTTGATAAATCTTGCATTACTTGTTGTTTGAGCAGAAGTCATATTTTACCCTTTCCTTCTCATGTTAAGCATGCAACAGTTCCTTTTTATTTAATACACAGTGATGTTTGATCGTCTCCAATTACTTCTAGACTAGGATTCAAATATTTTGTTACTTACATTGATGACTGCACTCGTTTCACTTGGATTTATTTTCTCCGCAAGAAATCTGAAGATTATCATACATTCAAACTATTTCAAGCTTATGTTGATATCCAATTTAAAAGAAAAATATGTCCTATGATCTGATTCAGGGGGAGAGTACTCTGATGGGGATTTTCAGGCTTATTTGAAACAACAGGGAATCCAATCCCAAAAATCCTGTCCAGGTACTCCTCAACAAAATGGAGTAGCAAAAAGAAAGAATAGATGCATCTTGAGTGTAGTTCGGACCCTTTTACAAGATTCTCATGTTCCTTCTTGGTTTTGGGTGGAAGCAGCCAGCACTGTTGTGTATCTAATAAATCTTCTTCCATCATCTGTTCCAAATAACACTTCTCCCTTCCAGTCCCTTTTTCACAAACCTCCAAACCTATTCTTGCTCAAAGTTTTTGGTTGTGTTTGCTTCGTTTATCTTCCACCCCATGAACGCACCAAGTTGATTGCACAAGCAACTTTATGTGCCTTTGTGGGGTACAGTCTTGACCACAAGGGATTCCTTTGTTATGATCCCGAAGCCCGTCGTATTAGGATTTCTCGCTATGTCATCTTTCTTGAGCACATATCTTTCTTTGAGCATATTGTTAAATTTCCTACTCCTCTAGTTTCTTTGTTGCACAACTTTGATTCGACAGATCTTCCAAATGCTTCGCCATCACCCGTGCAACAACTTCAAACCTACTTCAGAAGACAAGTCTACATCAGCTCCTATGTCCCTTTCGTCTTCTCCAACATCAGTTGTTGATCCAGTTACACCATCCATTCCTGTAAGTTCTCCTAATCCACCACTTGAACCCACTGCACCCACTTTGCGTCGTTCTTCTAGAATTTCCCGCCCTCCTGACCGCTATGGTTATTCCCCAAACCATAGTTCCTTTTCTATTGATTTATCCACCAAAGATATTCCCAAGACTTATCCACAGGCTATAGCAATTCCACATTGGAAAGATGCCATGGACTCTAAGATCCAAGCCCTTCTTGAGAATGACACCCAGGATTTGGTTAAAGCTCCTTCTGAAGCCTCTCTCGTTGGGAACCGCTAGGTTTACTACTAAGTTGAAGTCATATGGAAGTCTAGATAGGTATAAGGCTAGACTTGTTGCTCAAGGCTATAAACAGGAATATGGGAGAGACTACGAGGAAACCTTTGCTCCTGTGCCAAGATGACTACGACCAGACTTCTTTTAGCCATCTCTGCAGTTAAAAACTGGACAATTCATCAGATGGATGTGAAGAATGCATTCCTACATGGTGAATTGAAGAAAATTATTTACATGAAACCACCCCCTGGATATGGTACAGATCCTCAGCTTGTTTGTCGTCTCAAGAAGTCTTTGTATGGCCTGAAACAAGCATCCAGGGCCTGGTTTGAGAGATTCAGATCTGTGATAACTAATGCTGGATTTATCCAAAGTTATTCTGATCATTCAATTTTCACCTTACATCGGAATCAGGGTGTGACTCTTCTTCTCCTATATGTTGATGATATAATCACTATAGTGTATGATGTGGGCCCTTTAACTTACTTCTTGGGACTTGAGGTCAGTCATAATTCCCATGGCTATTTTGTTAGTCAGCATAAGTATGCAATGGATCTTGTCAAAATGACTAATCTCAGTGACTCCAAGACTGTTGATATTCCTTGGAGGTTAATTTGAAACTAAGCAACGATGATGGCTCTCCTCTTGAAGATCCTACTCTTTACCGACAGTTGGTAGGCAGCTTAATATATCTCACGATGACTCGGGCAGATATTATCATATGCAGTCCAGATAGTAAGCCAGTTTGTGTCATCTCCGCAACAACTCCACATGTCTGTAGTCCATCAAATTATTAGGTATCTGAGGGGAACCTTATCACATGGCTTACACTTCTCCTCCTCTTCATCCACCAGCCTTACTGCCTATGCCGATGCTGATTGGGCCGGTTGTCCAAACACTCAACGATCCACTACAGACTAGTGTGTCTTTATTGGTAACTCTCTCATTTCCTAGAAGTGTAAGAAACAATCTAGTTTCAAAATCTTCCACTAAAGCTGAATATAAAGCCACGTCCTTAGTATGTAGTGAAATTATATGGCTCAGAGCTCTTCTACATGACACACTACAGGAGTCACCACCATCAATTACCCTCTTTGCAAACAATGTCAGTGCAATCAAAATTGCTTCCGATCCTGTTTTTCATGAGCGCACAAAGCATAATGAAGTTGATTGCCACTTCATTCACGATCTTCTTCAAGCTAGTACTATTTCTCTTCCCCACATGCCCTCTGGGCTCCAACTTGTTGATCTCCTGACAAAGGCTATGACGCGGGCACAACACTTATTCCTTATGGACAAACTGGTGTTGATTCCTAAGCATCAATTTGAGGGGGAGTGTAGAGATAAGAGAATTATCCGAGGAGGCTATTTTTGTATTTTTACCTCCTACTCAGTGTTTTAAAAGTCGTGCCTCAGGCGCGCCTAGGCGCAGAGGAAAGGCACATTCCAGGCCATGCGCCTCGCCCAAACAAAGGCACATGCACCTCAGGAAAGCGCTCACCTTGGCGCCTAGGTGTGTGCCTTAGGCCAAGCACCAGGCGGCCCAGGCGAGCGCCTTATCAACGTTTTTGAAATTTTGGACTGAGTGTATATTTTTATTTAACAGATAATTGTTAGCATCTATAAAAAGTGTTTTCCTTTTATTTTTTTACACCTATTGCATATCATATAGTAAAGAGGGAGACCGGAGACGAACAGTTTTCTTAGAAAGGCTGGAAGAGGAAGGAAGACAGCAATTGCATGTTCGAACTCCAGGAGGAACAGTTTACACCGAGGAACTGTTTTTCTTCTTCTTCCGGTTCGTTTCTGTTTTTATTTTCCTCTGGTTTGCACCGAAAACAGGGGCACCGCCCCTTCGTCTTCTTCACCGTTTATTTTTTTTTTCCTTTTGTGCTCTCTAGTTTGCGCCAAAAACAGGGGCTCCGCCCCTTCTTCACTATGTTTGCACCAAAAAACAGGGGCTCCGCCCCTTCTTCTTTTTCACTATGTTTGCACCAAAAGACAGGGCTCCGCCCCTTCTTTTTCACTGTGTTTGTACCAAAAAACAGGGATCCGCCCCTTCTTCTTCTTCACTATGTTTACACCAAAAAACAGGGGCTCCGCCCCTTCTTCTTCTTCACTATGTTTGCACCAAAAAACAGGGGCTCCGCCCCTTCTTCTTCTTCACTGTGTTTGTACCAAAAAACAGGGGCTCTGCCCCCTTCTTCTTTTTCACTGTGTTTGCACCAAAAACAGGGGCTCTGCCCCTCCTCCTCCTCCTCCTCCTCCTCCTCCTCTTCCTTCTTCCTTATTGTTCATTGTTTTTTTTTTCCATCACTGTTTTAAACCAAAAACAGGGGCTCCGCCCCCTTCATATTCACTGTGTTTGCACCAAAAACAGGGGCTACGCCCCTTCATCTTCTTCACTGTGTTTGCAGTTTTGCACGAAAAACAGGGCATATTTTTGCAATCATTATGAACAGCAAATATGTCCTAATCTTTTGGAACTAAAATACTAAAATTCTGAATTTTTTTATCAGTAACATTGATTTTTCTAAAAAAGAATAAACAGCAAACAACCTTTTCATAGAACTTTTTATCAGTATTATTCATCAAAAGCAGCAAAGTTAGAGTAATTGATTTCCTATTTCACAAAGCACTGTGGGCTTCACAAGAACATGATTCTTCTTTTAAATAACTTGTTCAGGTGAACAAACATTGAAGTCAGTTAATGGCATTGTTGACTCTTCCAGGTCTTTTTTGTTTGGTTTGGGGAGGGGATGGGGAGGACTATGTACATCTGCAATAACTTGATTTTGCATTTTGCATTAAATAAAAAAAAAAATTAACACAATACTATGTACATCTGCAATAAATTGGGAATATGGGATACAAGAACAAAAAATAAGTATTGTTTTTGTATTTTTTCTGATTTTTTTTTAATTTTTATGTATTTTTTCAATTTTTTTACATTTCCTGAAAATTTTGTGCGCCTTTTTGTAAAAGGTGCGCGCTTCGCCTTGCGCCTCAGGCCCAAATTGGCCCCTGCGCCTTTTTTGCACCTTGCGCTTTTAAAACACTGCTCCTACTATATTTTATTTTATCTTGTACACTATTTCTTCTCTTGTACACTAAGGACAATTTGGTCCTTTTACAGTTTAATATAAATATCTTTCTTAGGGTGTCAATCTCTCCATTAGACACACCCACAAATCTGTTGCTAACAATATCTTTCCTGGGTTTATAGACTTAGATCAACTCTGACAATAACTGTTGTTTTCAGCTTTCCGCCTACAGCCTGGGGTGGATTCGAGCCAAGTAGAATATCTGGCTATTTGAGCTCCCCTCGCCTAAAACTATGAGGCTTGAGCTCGAATTTGACTCGACTCAAAAGCTTCTAAGTTTGAGCTCAGCTCGGCTCAAGCTCGACTATGAGCCAAACTCCCTATAAAAATAAAAAATATACATATAAAATAGTAATTATTATAAAAACAAGTTATTATTATATACAATATTTTTATTATATATATATATATTATTTTTATATGTATAATATTTTTCCATTTATTATATTTTATATGTATAATAAATATATGTGTGTGTAAAAGCTCAATTAGGCTCGCGAGCCTCACGAACCAAGCTTTATCAAGTTCGAGCTCATCTCGATTAGCAAACGAGCCTATATATTGGGTTCGAGTTCAGCTTGAAACTCAATTTAGACCGAGCCGAATCGAGCTTTTCACGAGCCGAGCTCGAATAGCTCGTGAAAATCTCGATTCGTGTCCACCCCTACCTACAGCTATAAATGTTCTTTTGTCCTAGCAAGTACCATGTTTCCTTCATCACTATCAGCAGACCTACTTATTTCAAGCCAAGGGCTGGATTCCTCCTGCTGCTGCTGTGCAGAGTTCATCTCCCTTACCAGTTCCAGCTCAAAGGTTGGTTGAACTGGTAGTGCCATCATCAAAATCAAAGACAAAAGAATCACACAAGCAGAGGAAAAGTACTTGGGAATTATTGCCTGCAACAGGTCCACCAAACTCCATGGGTTGTCCCATAGCTGGGGTGATAGATGGGAAATTCAAGCATTACTATCTTGTTATTGTTACAACTGGCACGCAGAAGTTAAAAGGTGTTCTATACTACTGACCACCCAGATGGCCAAATGCCTCAATACTCCAAATTTTTTGGGAACAATACTGGCAAAGTGGCAAGGAAACTACAGATCCATACCATCAGCATAGGCAGAAAAAATCTGAGTTGAGAAAGTAAGATCCTGCCCACCCTAAGCCTAACCGAAGTGGTTACAATTTCTTCTTTGCTGAGCAGCACGCCAGATTCAAACCACTCCACCCAAGGAAGAGAAATCAGGGGAAAAATAGTCAATGACAAACCAATCAATCAAGATGTTAAAGATAGAAGAATGATGTGATATTATTTGTTAGTACTAAACAGGAACAAAATGAAATAAAAAATGAAAAGAAGACATTTTCAACATATAGAAGCATTATATAATATTAGTTGCATAAAGAATGCAGAAATACTAATATACCACCAAAAAAAAGTTGTCTGCTTCTTTTCCTTGGACCCTGAGGAGAGAATCTCCCAATTTTAGCATCTGTAACTTCATTTTCGACTTTTCCTTTGGCAGTACTCAAGGTAAGCCCTTCTTCAGTGCCACTACATGCTTCCCTAACATCATCAAAATGGTTGGTCTCAACTTCTTCAAATTTCGGTTTCTTTCCATGAAACCTCTTCCTCTTCCGTTGAATTTCTACTGTACCAACACCTTCTGTGTCCATCAAATAACCTGAATCTTTGGCAAAGTCTCTGTTTTCAGCTTCCCTGCTTCCTAAACTACCTTCCAAACCATCTTCATCCATTGCAGCACCAGTGAGCTTGGCACTAGTCATCTCTGAATCAGCATGCTAAGATTGATGAACAAGTTACATATAAGTTTGTTATATCTTTTAGATACTAACACAAAAAAGCAACTTAAGATAGAAGTGATTACCATCCTTTCACCATTATGAACAGATGAAGGACCCGTTGATTCTGCTGTCCTGTTTGGTGTATGAGAAACATGAGGAGATCCCCCTTTTTGTGAAGCCTCTGCCAATGCTAATGCTACCTCATGGGCAACTTCATCATCATAAGCATCTACATCTAGCTTCATACCTGGTTTATTTGATGATAAATACCTTTCCCTGTCCTTACCAAATGAATATAAAACAGGGAAGCGAGGTGTTCTTTTTCCAACAGCATGAGGTCGGCTACCTACCAAAAACAAAGAGCACAACTCATAAACGGCAAGCTTCAAATTCCCTATATTTCCACTATTGTTGCTTTAAAAATAACAAGAATGCTTTATGAAATATGTTACACTTTGTCATCATTTCTAGTTGACAGGAGGGAAGGAACCAAATATGTGACAAATCATGCCAAGGTTTGCCATTTAGTAACAAAATAATGAGAATCTTCTGTCTCTGTGTCGATGGTTTGGGGTTCTAGACTACAAAAAGATTAATATTTTTGTAGGATAGAGCTCCCCAATATTAGGCATTTATGGGCATGTATTGTGCATCGAATCTATTATGAGGATCTATTAATGCTTTGTATAGCTAGAAATTTATTTATTTATGTTATTTAAGACCCTATATTGAGTTTATTTTAATCATATGTTGGATAAAGAACAATTGTGTGTGGATTATTTGACTTTCAAGTCAAACTTGATTACATAATATAACTTATCTATACTACTATAAAGTGGATATTTTCCTTGGTTTTGGTGCAGGTCGTAAAAGTTAAATTTGAGTGCATAATGTCAATTTATATCAATACATTTACTTGCACGCATGCATAGCACATGCCCTTACACTAGTATTGTATAAATGGTAATTCCTATTGGCTTAGGTATAGATTTTTTTTTTTTTTTACCAATAACTGAAAGGATTTCATTAAGAAAAATTAATCAAATGGGGAGGGGAGAAAAACTCTCTTAGCTCCCACCCCCAAAAAATGGAAAAACATTACAGCATAGCCCAGAATAAATCATTTCTTTTTTTTTGATAAATAAAGTAAAGAATAAATCATTTCTTCCCACCCCTTTCTTAGCCCAAAATGAAATAACCAATCCCAAATACATTTAGCAAATTGACAAGATATTAAGAAGTGGTAAACTAATCCCAAATACTCTATTATGGTCCCATTTGGAAAGAGATTTGTTGACAGCAGAAATTTCAGCCCTTCTACAAGGACTAAAGTTAGCAAGGCAGATGAATCTGAAACAGATAGAGGTTGAAGGTGACTCCATGCTGCTGGTGGGTTGGATGGTAAACAAAAGTGATGGCCTGTACCCTGTGGGCATTCAGACAGGTAATAAGGGAAATAAGGAAGCTAGCAGGTGAGGTTGAGGCTACCCTCAACTTCCAATGGGTTAACAGGACAGCAAATGCATTGAAAGACACCTTAGCAAAGCAAGGGCTGACTAGGGAGCAACTATTTTGAGCCAACTTGTATTCATAACCCTTATGTGGGATAGGCTTGGACTGTAAGCTTGTAATATTACTAAATTTTCTTAATTAATACAATTTTCCGTTTATCTATTAAAAAATGTTTATTGTCTTAGGAAATAATGAAGTAACAAAGTGAAAGTTAAATTTCATACATACACAAACTAGTGTTGCATGGGCAGACATGGGAGTTGAAATCCGACACGTATCCAAGAGCCTGATTCAGTGATATGAGAGAACATGGACTCATGGAGACATGGAAAAGAATGTAGTGTCATACAACCAGTTCGTACAAGAGAAGAAAACACAGTTCTAGGGTTTAAAACTTAATCCATCGACTCCACCCTAAGAACCAGCAATTATATATATGAAATATTAGATATTTACAAAGAAGTCCTTATAGGACTAAATAGGAAAATAAAGATTTACATAAAAGCCCTCATAGGAAATAAACAAGGAAAATACAGTACAGCAGGGACTACAAAGTATGATACATCAATGGGACTCTTCACATCCCCCTCAAACTGATGCAAAGGCATTAGCATTTGCTCACAAGGAATAAATGTTTGGATCTAGTCATGGCCTCGGTGAAGATATCAGCAACCTGCACATCGGAGGCAACACAAGGGAGAGAGATAGAGCCAGCAAGAAACAAGTCTCTGATAAAGTGGCAATCCGAACTTCTTCATTTAAGATCCAAGTGCGCACTCAGACCCTTGCCTGGAAACCAGCTTTAAACATTGGATAAGGGGGGTCTCAGGAGGAGGCAGGTAAAATTAAAGGCCGGATGGAGTTCGTGCAGGCAGGTCAGTGGAGGAGATCCTTGAAGATAGAAGCAAAAAATCTCTTGTTCGAAGAGATGAGAATCAAGGGGAAGGTAAGCCTGAAGGTAAGGGAAGCGAAAAAGGGTACAATATTGCTGGAAGGATTAGAAGTGATCGAGTGGCTAAGAGAGTTCATAGCTGGAGCCTGTTCAAAAGGTAAGCAGATAAACTGGCAGGATTTTAGTACACTAGAAGGGAGAAGATATGTTGTTGAATGTAAGAGGAATAGAAAGGGGTTCTTCATAGCTTTGGCTGAATTTTTTGGTAAGGGACAAAGGCAACTGGTGTGTCTACCAGCAGGAAAACAGAACCAAGGTTGGGGGGAAGTTGACTGGTTGCTCAAAGAGTTCTTAGCTCAAAGAGTAGCAAATGAGAAAAAAGCCTCCATAAGGGAGGAGAAGGCATATCTCAGCAACAACAGGGTAGAACAAGGGCCAGTGGTCATGGCAAAAACAAAAGGCCATTGCAGAATGGTGGGAGGTCTAGAGAGAGAGAAGTGGGATAGTAAGTTTGTGATACAAGCCAAGGAAAAGGTTAATGATTGGAGGAGGGTAGCTGACTTACTGGCAACCAAGTTGAAGTTGAAGAGTGTTTTCATAGTAACCCCCTTCGATAACTGTAAAGCCATCCTAGATCCAATAGAGAATGATTTGGAAATATCAGCTATCAATGTTCAGGCTGAGTTCGGATCATTCACAGTCTTCAAATGGAATCCAACATCCAACTCCAAGGATTTTTTTGTCGAAGATGGTGTGGTGGTGCGTGTAATAGGCTTGCCATTCCATCTAATGGAAACAAGAAATAGCAGAGTCTATAGCTGTGTTGTGTGGAGGAATCTTGAAAGGTGCTTTCTGGGGCGATCTCTATTCAGTAGCAATCCTGCTAAGTGGTGTGAAGCCAGAAGAAATTCCGCGAAAGGTAGAGGTACGAACAGAGGGGAGCTTTGTCTCTGTGTGGTTAGCTTCCTCCATTGAAGCAGGGCTGTGGAAGGAGGCTCGTATGGTAGGAGGGGAGAAGGAGGAAGAAGAAGCACTACGTGGACTTGTGAGATTGGGTAATTCAAATGGGAAGGAATGTTTCACTAAGAAGGGCCAACAAATTCTGGGAAGCCAAAAAGCTTTGGGGCAGTTGGAAGGTCAAACCTGGAGAAAGCAAGAAAAGGTTATGACAAATGGCAGATCCTTTGCGCAGGTGGTGTTAGGGGAAACAGACAAAAATTTTCTAGTGTCGAAAGGGAGAGGACTGAACCAGCAACCTCAGACAGAGAAGGTTGCTGGTTCGACCATTAAAACAGGGGGGCGTGACTCTTTAAGTGGTCACGTGGGACGAAAAGAAGGGCCCAATTGAGTGGATCCCTTTTATGGTGGGCCGGAGAAGGCATCTCAAGTAAAGGCCTTAAAGTTGGGCTCCTATAGTCTTGAGCACAAGGCCCATTACAAGACAGATGGGCCGAGGGACACGTTAAGTAAGCATGTGACTGGGAGGAGGGATGAGCTGATAGACGAGATAAAGCGTCTATCTTCTTCAACCCCAAACCCCTCCTCTCGATCGAACAGATCAGGCGCAAAAAAATCTCAAGACTCGCAGTCTCGAGGCTCTCTACAATGGGTCCCATCCAACCTGGCGAACCGTCTCTCACCAGATAGGCGCAACCCGAGATACCTGAAGCCTAGTGATGAGAACAGAACAGGGCTTGAAGATTGGTTGAGTGAACAAAACAGCAATAACGATTCTGATAGAGACGAAACGCTAAGTCTGGGAAGTCTGTCTCCGAAAAGCAACAATGATTTTCTTGAAACAGAAAGTTTGCATACAGAGCTGTTGTTTTTAGAGGAAGAGACTGAAGAAGCAGGTGGCGGGAAGACTAGAAATGGTGAAGAAAATGGTTCTAAAGCTGTGAAAACTCCTCCCCCCTTCGTCGAGGGAGCTGACCCTAAGTCTAATGAATTACAATATGTTGGTGGAGAGGGACAAGCATCATCCGTGAGGATGGATGTGGGTATTCCAATCGTCATGAAGTGATTCTTTCACCATGTCTACTTCACAACCTTGTCCAAAAAGGGGAAAGGCTTTAAAACCATTTGCCGCCTGTCAGCAAGTCATTTCCAGTGTTTCTAGTCCTACCCCCATTCTATCAGGTATGGGTGTCAATTTTGTTTTAGGTACTGACTTGTTTGCTATGCCTGTAATAGATATCCCAGCTTCCCATCCAGGAGGTTCTGATGCAAGAGAGAGGGTGATAGTGGAAGGAGGAGAGAGGGTGTTGGAAGGAAGTAGTAAGGGGGAGGCGGATAGAATTTGGGAGTTGATCTGTACAATGATGGAGGAACAAAAGAAAAAGGAAGGACTCGTAGAAAGATGTTGTAGCTAAAATAAGTGTGAGCAGGGTAAAATTCTTTCTCAAACATTGGCTTGGAAAGGATGGAGGAAAGAAAAAGGATGACTGTTGTATTGGGAAGGGGGGGAAAAGAGGAACAAATAAGAAAAAAAAAATCTGAAGTGGAAAGGCTAATTTCAGACATTGAGGGGGATTTAGAATTCAGTGGTAGAGGGGATAGGAGAAAGGGCCTAAAATGAGGAGAATATGGCCACTTATTGGGTTCCTTTGCTATTTTGTCTCAATGAAAATTATTAGCTGGAATGTAAGAGGGTTAGGGGGTGCAAGGAAGAGAAGGGCGATCAAAGACCTACTCCGAAGGGAAAAACCTGATATTGTGTTGTTACAAGAATCCAAACGGATGGAAATAGATGGGAGATGGGTGAGGAGTTTTTGGAGGTCTAGAGGTTTAGTTGGAGCTCGTCTCCTTCTTGGGGAGCCTCGGGGGGAATTGTAACACTGTGGAGGGAGGATGTGGTGGAAGTAGTGGAAGAATTGATAGGCAGATTCTCAGTTTCCATTAAGTGCAAGAATGTAGAAAATGGGTGTGTATGGGTCTTAACCAATGTTTATGGCCAGAATTCCTATAAAGAGAGGAATGAGATGTGGGAGGAACTATATGCAATCAAGGGGCTATGGAATGGTCCTTGGTGCCTGGGCGGGGATTTTAACGTCATTAGATTCTCTGAAGAAACCAGTAATCCCCAACAGGTAATCTCAACAAGCATGAGGAAATTTAATGGTTTTATTGAAGATTGTGAACTGAAGGAAATACCTCTACTGCAAGCCAATTACACTTGGTCCAACCTTCAGGAAACCCCTTTGTGCTCGAAGTTGGATAGATTCTTATTTAACCTTGCCTGGGAGAATAGTTTGGAAAACTTGGTTGCTAGGGCGTTACCCAGGGTCACCTCCGATCACTGTCCTATCCAAATAGGAACCGAGTCTTTTCCTATAGGACCCAAACCTTTTAGATTCGAAAATATGTGGCTTACCCATCTAGATTTTGTGAAAAAAGTGAAGGAGTGGTGGGGTGAGAAGGAGAGGGGGGTAAGATGGAAGGGGATCAAGTTCCATAAGAAATTAAAAAGGTTGAGAGCCAAAATAAAAAAGTGGAATAGAGATCAGTTTGGTAGAATTGAGGAGCAAAAATTGGGCCTAATCTCTCGAATAGAGAATTTGGATGTAAAGGAATCTCAAAATGGGCTGACCGAGGAGGACAGAGTGTTAAGGAGACAATTAAAAAAAGATTTGGAAGAAGTGTTATTGAGGGAAGAAATCAGTTGGAGAAAAATCTAGACACAAGTGGATTAAGGAAGGCGATGGGAACACTAGATTCTTCCATGATTTGGCAAATGGGAGACGAAAAAAGAATTTTGTGACCAAGCTAGAGATAGGAGAGGAGGTGATTACCAACCAGGATGACATAGCCAGAAAATTTATGGACCACTTCAAATCGATTTATAGAAGGCCTTTGAGTGAGAGAACAGTCATGGAAAGGGTGGATTGGTCAAGAATTGATGGAGTGGCAAGGGGGCTGGAAAGGGATTTCGAGGAAGAAGAGATTAAGAAAGCTGTCTTTCTAATGGATAGATCCAAGGCTCCGGGTCCAGATGGCTTTACAATGGGTTTTTATCAAGACTGTTGGGAGGTGTTGAAAGAGGATCTAGCTGAAGTCTTTAAGGAATTTGTAGACAATCACACTATAAGCCTTGGAATTAAAGCCACCTTTTTGGCCCTGATACCTAAGAAGAATGATGCCAACCACCCAAAAGATTATAGGCCTATTAGTCTGGTGACAAGCATCTATAAAATTCTGGCTAAAGTGCTCTCATTGAGGATCAAAACAGTCCTCCCTCCCATCATTAGTGAAACCCAGGGGGCTTTCATTCAAGGGCGACAAATAACAGATCAGATCTTAAATGCGAATGAGTGTGTGGAGGAAATGAAAAGGTCTAGTAAGAAAGGATTAATTTGTAAATTGGATCTTGAAAAGGCCTATGATTTGGTAGACTGGGAGTTTCTATTAGAGGTTATGCGAAATGGTGGATTTGGGGACAAGTGGTGTAGTTGGATCTTTGGGTGTATCAGTACTTGTCACTACTCTATTCTGGTAAATGGTACGGTGAGGGACTTTTTTCCAGCTTGCAGGGGTGTCAGGCAAGGGGATCCACTTTCACCCTTCCTTTTTACCTTAGTAGTTGATGTGATTAGTAGGATCATTACTAAGGCTGACAACGAAGATGCCATTAGGGGTTGGAGAATAGGGAGACACCAAGTCCCCGTCACCCACCTTCAGTTTGCAGACGACCTAATGATTTTTTGTGAAGGAGGTCTTAGTGAAAAGGTAGCAAACCTAAAGGAGCTAATAAAAGGATTTGAAAGTGTCTCTAATTTGAGAATAAATCTGGAAAAGAGCTGCATAGCAGGTATAAATTTTGAGGTAGGGGAGGTTGAGGCTATTGCGAAGTGTCTTGAGTGTTCCACCTCTACTTGGCCCATGTCATATTTAGGGCTTCCTTTAGGGGCAAATCCTAGGGAGAGTAGATTTTGGACCCCCAGTGTTAGAAAAGTTTGAGAAGAGATTAATCTCATGGAAGAGGAACTATATCTCTTTAGGAGAGAGAATTACCCTAATAAGAGCTACCTTGGCTAACTTACCTACCTATTATTTGTCTGTCTTTAGGATACCAGTTAGGGAAGCTAGGAAACTGGAGAAGTTGATGAGAGACTTCTTATGGGAGCCGGGACAAGAAAAAAAGGATCACTTGGTTAATTGGGAAATTGTGTGCAGAAGTAAAGAAGAGGGGGGTTTGGGAATTGGGAGGGTAACTAGAAAGAATCAAGCTCTGTTAGGGAAATGGTTGTGGAGATGGCCTTTGGAAAGAGAGGGATTGTGGCATGAGGTGGTGGGAAGCATTCATGGGAGGCCAGAGAATGGATGGGATGCTAGTGTATCGAGGCAAGCTAACCTAGCAGCACCTTGGAAGGCTATTCACAACACCCTTCCTCAATTCCTCAATTTTATCAGGTATGAAGTTTGTTCTGGCAACTCTATCCTTTTTTGGGAGGAAATTTGGGTAGGAGACTCACCGTTAAAGGATTTGTTCCCTTCGCTTTTTTCTATTTCTTTGTACAAAAAAGAGGTGGTCTCATAATTTGTCTCACCTTTGGGAACACCCTTAGATCCTACTTGGGATTTTGGATTTCGTAGAGGACTTAGGGATGCTGAAATTGAGTCTCTTTCTATTTTGCTTGGTTGTCTTAATCAGGTTTGTTTGGATTCCTCCAAGCCAGATAAGAGGGTTTGGACTCCTAGACCCAATGGAACCTTCACTTGTGCTTCTTTCTTCAAGTCCATCTCTCAACTTTCTACTCACCAACCCTTTCCCTCAAAAGAAATTTGGTGTAGGCCAGTTCCCCCAAAAATTATGGCTTTTTGTTGGGAAGTTTTCCATGGGTAAGTAAACACTTTAGACAACCTACAAAAGAGAAGACTTTTTCTCTGTAATTCTCCTAATTGGTGTATCCTCTGTAGAGCTCACGGTGAGGATTGTTACCATCTATTAGTATCTTGTCCCTTTTCTGTAGACCATTGGGCTTGGCTACTTTCGTTGTTTGGGGGTAGTTGGAGTCTACCAGCATAAGTTCACATGCTCTTCAACCATTCTACCTTTTATTGGCCTACAAAAATAGGGAGAATTATGTGGAAATGTGCTCGTGCTGCCTTGACTTGGACTCTTTGGGAAGAAAGGAATCTCAAAATTTTTCAAGATAAGGAAAGGAACAGCCAAGATTTGAAAGACTGTGTGTTAAACAGGGCAATACATTGGTTGAAGACCTTGGAAATCTTTCATCAATTATCCTTTAATGACATTTGGAGAAATTGGTCAACAGTAGCAAGGTGTTCATCTCTAAAGGACAAATCAATTACAAGCTGGTCTCCTCCACCCGAAGGCTCAATAAAGTTGAACTTTGATGGAAGCAGCACGGGTAATCCAAGATTATCTAGAGTGGGGGTGCTTTGAGAAATGAGAAGGGAGAGATTTTGTTTCTCTACTCAGGTCCCTTGGGAATTGGGAATTCCATCAGGGCAGAACTTTTAGCTGTTGTACAAGGGGTCCAATTTGCAAACCAGCTGGGGGTACAACACCTAATAATCGAGGGGGATTCCAAAGTGGTGGTGGGTTGGTTGAAAAATTCTGAAGAGGCTATGTGGCGATACAAGAATGAAATGAAGAAATTTAGTTGGTTGACAAGGAATATGTTGGTCACTGTACAGTGGGTGGGGAGGTCAGCAAATACCTTGTCAGATGTGTTAACTAAGCAAGGGGTAAATAGGGAAGAATTATTTTAGGCTCAATTGTGATTCTTGTTTTTCTTTCCTAGTTTACTTGTAAATTTCAAGGAGGGGCTACAGCTCGCACCTCTCGTTGGGATGATGTATGAACTCACTCTAATTTGCTTCTGAATCAATAAACTTATTATTATTCATCAAAAAAAGATAAAGTGGCAATCCACCTCAATGTACTTCGTCCTTTCATGAAAGACAAGGTTAGAAGCAATCTTTATAGCACTAGTGTTGTCTGCATACAGAGGAATACGAGTAGAGGAGTGACCAGGTTCCCCAATAGAGATTGAAGCCAAACAATTTCACTGCATACAAATGACGTTGCCCTGTACTCTACTTTCGCAGATGATTTAGAGACAGTTTGTAATTTCATGCATTTCCATGAGATAAGAGAATCACCCATGAAGACACATCACCCAATAGTGGAACAGCGTGTGTCAGGGTAGCCTGCCCAATCTGCATCATCATAGGCCCTCAAATGGATGGGGGAGGGCGAAGAGAATGGTCCCTGTGATAAAGTGCCTCGTACATAGCAAATATTCTGATATACAGTAGTCAAATGGGGTTGACGGGGAGCAGAGACAAACTGACTTACAACCTGAACCGCATGTGAGATGTCAAGATGAGTCATAATGAGATAGATGAGAGCATCAATAAGTAAGGAACTTTTTGACATGGACAATTTAACATTTAGCTCCAAGGGAGTATCAACCTGTTTATCATCAATAAGGCCAACCAACTTAACAAAATTAGAGGCATACTTGTGTTGGCAACGGAAATATCCCTAGTGAATGGTGACTTCTTTGAACTTCAAGTCCAAGAGATAGGTAAGGGGACCCAAATCCTTCATGTGAAGGAACTGTAAAGGAGAGACTTGAGGTCTGAAATTCCCTCTATATCCATGTTGTTCAGTAAACAATATGTCATCCACATACAAGAGAAGAATAGTAATACCCTAGGATCTCTTCCGAACAAAGAGAGAGTAATCAAAAGCACTCTAGTTATACCCAGCTTTCACAACAATGTCAACCATGCTAGAGGAGCTTGCTTCAGCCCATAGAGAGATTTCTTCAACCAGAAAACGAGGGAAGGATCACTACAGTACCCCAGAGGGGGTTTCATACATACTTTTTCTTTGAGATGCCCATGTAGAAAAGCATTTTTCACATCCAATTGAGAAATAGTCCAAGAGTGTGTTGTAGAGAGGGCTAACAAAATACAAACTGTAGTAATCTTGGCCACAAGAGCAAATGTCTCCTCATAGTCAATGTCATACTCCCGTGTATAGCCCTGAGCCACAAGTCGAACTTTGTATCACCTAGAGAGCCATCAGATTTCAGCTTAATGGATTAGACCCACTTGCTCCCAATAATAGAGCCATCAGAAGGAGCTAGGACCAGGTCCCAGGTGTCATTCTCCTAAAAAGCTTGAATCCTTGCATCCATGGCATCTCTCTAGTGAGAACTACTAATGGCCTACACATAAGAACGGGGAATATCCATAGAAGACAAAACAGTAGAAAAGGAACTATGGTTTGAAAAAAAACCATAGCGATCAAGTGGTCTAGAGATACGAGAAGAACGACACAAAGGAATAGAAGGAGCAACAAAGGGATCTAAAACAGGAGTGTCAATTACGGAGTTGTTTGGGACAGATGAACAGGCTGGACCAGGAGGAAGGGGGGTCGTAGGCACAAGCACTGGACCACGAACTTGCTTGCAAGAGAAGACGAGAAGATCCTTCACAACAGTTGAAGACAAATGTGCTCAAGAAACAGAAGGTGCAAATAACTTGGCTACTCCTGAAAAAAAAAAAAAGATGTGCTCAAGAGAGATCACATTCCGAGAAATACGAATACGACATGCAAAGGGACCATAACAAAGATATCCCTTGTGGTTAGGGCTGTAACCGACAAAGGCACATATAACAGATTGAGCTAAAAGCTTAGAACGTTCACGAGAGGGAAGATGAAAAAAGCATAGGCATCCAAAACATGAAGATGGGAAAGATCTGGAGGGCAACTAAACACTTTCTAATGAGGTGGCATGTTAGAAACAACAGATGAAAGAATGCTATTAATTAGATGCACAACAGTACTAGTAGCCTCCACCCAAAATGAGGGGCACATGTGACTCTTGCAGAAGAGTCCTCACAACACTGAGGTTGTGTTCGATAGCACCGAATACACCACCGAACGCGGAAAGACTGAAAATTTGACCTCATCTTTGTATCCATTTCTTTAAATCCTTCTTCCCTTTCCTCTTTTTTAATTTTATTTTTTTGTTGGGGGATAATAATTGTACATGGCTTATCTGTTTTATGTGGGTTCCTGAATGTAGCCAGCACTATCGTGTTATACAAAAGAGATGCAACATGACAATAAAATAGCAATACATCCAAAGCCTATGTTACAAAAATTGAGAAAAAAAATGACTACTGGGTACCTAAACAGAAAATCTACTGCATTAAATCATAAATTTCTGATTCCTTAAGATTTGCACCAACTCTTTTCAATCTAGCCTTGAATTCTTTGAATGTGATATAGCCACTATTATCTTTGTCTATCATTTTGAAAGTTTCCCTAAGGCCAACAATTTCAAGAGAACACCTTCCCCGTGCTTTTGTTACTTTCTCTGGTTTCAAAAATCCCAATAATCATTTCTGTAATGACCAAAACACAGCTGCAGGTATTGCTCCCATGCTATTTCCCATGTTTACTCAAATCTCTCAAATGCCAACCCTACAAAATTAACAGGTCACACCCTAAAGGCTGTAGGCTGTACAATGTAAAAGAGACACAATAGAATTGTGCCAATCATCCCATTTATCATGTTCCTTTAGAGGGTTAAAGTCTTAGAGTGTATGGAATTTGGGCACTAGTGCATTAGCAACATCTTACCAAATTGTACACGAATTCTAGTATGTTGCTTCTGTTTTCACAATTCTTTTTTACCAAAAAAAAATACAGCTTTGATGGAATAACAAATGTCACTTGTTGGGTCTATAAACTAAAAATTGGTTATCCAATATTTCTTTTCTTCTCTGTGTATCAGTGCAGGGCAAATACCTTAATGCTGAAATTTTTTGTGTAAAGGCTCCATTGCATTTTTTGTAATGGAAATCATTTGGAGGCTTGGCAGATTAGGGATCTTAGCAAGGATGGGAGGCCAATGTGTAAATGATTCCTGCTGCAGTTATGTAGGCCATTTTGGGGAAAATAGAATGAATGTATAATTGAAAACAAAGCCATGGAGGAGGTCATGATTGCTAAGGTCATATTAATATTCCTGTCTTAGGAAGCCGAGCATTAACCAAAGGAAGATCATACAACTCTTTTCATTATGATTTTCCATTATTTTAGTAATATAAGCATGAATGACTTCAACATTTTTTTTTGTAAATCCCCAATGTACATTCCCTTGTTGTACATCGCCGGAGGCGAAGCCCTAGAAACTTCAGATATGAGGTATAAGGTGTAAATCTTTCTCAAAGTTTCAGATGAGTGTAAAGCTCTATTCAGTCTTAAGGATTAAAATTGTCTTTCTCCCTTTCAGCCACTTGAAAGTGTGATATTCCAAATTCTGCATTGTTAGAAGCTCTTGGTGTGTTTATGTGAATCAAATTCTATATTAGAAGTTTTCGGTGTATGCATGGTAAATTGATGGCTACCAAGGTTCAAACCCTTGTAAAATCATTGAACAATTATATTTTATGTTAACTTGTTTCAAGTATTACCCGTGCAAAATCATTGAACATTTGTGTTTTATGTCAAGTTTTAATTGAAATCCATGATAGTTGACCTTGATGCTATGGCTTATGGATGCATTTTGAATTTCCAGTTGCATGAATGTATTGGATCAGGAGCAAATATGATATTCTCCATTTATTTATTTCTTGTGGTTATTATAATGCTTGGATGGAACCAAAGGAACCAGGTAAAGCATCTTGGAAATACCCAAAACTAGTGAATTTTTTTCTCGATGAACCAAATGTTATCTTTTCATGTTGATTTTTCACCTAGGCATTTCTTATCCAACTATGTGTAGGGTATCCAAACGAATGGTAATCTCCAAGTAGTTATGAAATGTGTAGTTCATTGAAATTTTACAAGTAATATTTGCTATAGATATATGTTAATTCCAATAATTGGGCTAGTGCATTTTTATTCTTACTTTTTAATAATAACTAGCTTTTTTTAATATTTTAAAAACATTATTGAAAATATTTTAAATATTTTCACTTATCCATATTATTATTATTATCATTTGTTTTTTTTACATTTTTGTTATATTTAAATTGATTTTTTATTATCTTAATTTTTATATTATTTTAATATTTGAAAATCTATTTATCATTGTTTATTTTAAATTTACATTATTTCTTAATAATATTTAATAGTCCTTTATATTTTTAAAATTTTTATTCTCTTTTATTATTGTCTTTTCTTAGAGTTTTATTATAATTTTAATAAATTTTTCACTAATTTATATTTTTCTTGAATTTTTATTTTATATTATTATTATTATTATTTTTTATTATTATTATTTTACTATTATATCAATAAATTTTTACTATTTTCTCTTTTTATATTATTTTATCATTTATTGATATCTTTTACATAATTTTACTATTTATATTATTTTTGTCATTAAATGATCTATTTTATATATTTATTTTTATTACCAGTATTGTTTTATTTTTTACATTTTAATGTATTTATAATAGTTTTACTATTTTATCATTTTTACATTATTTTTTTTATTGATACTATTTATTAATTTTTATCATATTTTATATTTTGTATCATTTTTGTGATATTTTTATAATATCCTATTACTTTAATCGCTTTCATTTACTTTTATTTACATAATGACTTTGAGGGGTAAATTTGTAAAATGTAAACTTCTCAGATGTCACAACATTCAGATTACCGAACAACCCCACTATATTCAAATGTTTGCAAAAGCAAAAAAGCAAAATTTCCTCTAAATGCTTTCAGAGCTTTTTCAAAGGTTTTTTTGCTTTCCAGACTTCAGATTTACCGAATGCCACCTGAGAAGATGGTCATTCTTCCTTTTGCCACACCATTTTGCTGAGGCGTGTCGGGACAGCTCCGTTGAACTTGTATGCCATGATGTTTCAAATAAACCAGAAATTCTCCATCATTGTATTCTCCCCCCGAGTCGAAACGTAAGATCCGTACACTTGATTGAAACCGAGCTCGAACCATAGCATGAAACAACCAAAACATACAAAAGACTTCTAACTAGTTTTTGAGAAAGTATATCCAAGTGTACCCGATACAATCATCAATGAACAATACAAAATATTTGTATCCCAAACGTGAAACAACAGATACAGTCCATACATCACAACGTATAATTTCAAAAGGTGAAGTATCATGTTCATCTCTATGAGTAAATGGAAAAATACGCTATTACTCAAACAACAAATAACACGAGATGTATCAAAAGTTTTCCTAGAGGGAATTTTAGTTCTAATGAAGTCAGAATCAAACAAAAGTTTAAGTTTTTCAGAGTTTGTGTGGCCTAAACGTTTATGCCATATATCCCAAACATTGTTTCTTTGACCCAAAACAGAACTCAATGAAGAAGAGCTCAAATAAGCAGAGGATGATGCTGATTGAGATTTCTCAAACTCTTGTGCAAACAAGCAGCCCAGCCAATGGCCCTTCCTTTTCACCTTCCCAGTGCACCAGTCCTAAATCAAACAACCATTAGAGGAAAAAGTTAGAATGTTACCTTCCAACTGAAATAGGGTTAGCAATAAATTTAGGAATAAAGAAGGTCTTGGTAAGGGAAAATTAGTTTGAGGGTGAGAGTTTGAGACACAAATCATCACTCCCAATGATAGCAGAAAAGGCAAATGAGATAGCAGAGGATACCAACTGTCGTATTTCTTCCTCATTCATGGAAGCAGAAGATTCACCTTTGACAGTAGAGATTTCTTTCACTTCGAGGGACAAACTGGGCAGTCTAGGATGATATGACCATGTTTGCAGCATGTGCATACATTCTTCTTCTTGCTATGTGAAGCTATATGTCCAAACCCCTAATATTCATAACATTGGATCTTGGAAAGATACTTTCCACCAGATTTCTTACTTCCTTGCGCAATGAAAGTAGTTTCAGCCCCTGAATCAAGTTGCCTCCCCTCTATGGTTGCAGCAGTCATGAGTCTAGTTTCATCCCTCAATAACTCTCCCATCACAGAATCTAGATCTGCAAGGGTACCTCTACTCAAGATGTTAGACCTGATTATTTCATATTCAGGTCTCAGTCTCATAAAGAACTGGATCACCTTTCTATTCCCAAAATGCTTTTGTAGATACTTAACACACTCTAGGGATCAGAGGGATCAATGTTAACCAGTTCATATTCTGTCCATAAGTCAATGAAGCCTGCATAGTACTCTTGTATCTTTCTATCCCCCTGGCAATAAGCAAAGATCCAAACTTAATCTGATATGTCTTGACATATTGGACTAATGATAAACCTTCTTCAAATAGGAATATGTCTCATAGGTTGTTCGCAATCTTCTCATGGGAACAGAAATGAAAGGTACAATGTAGCTTAGAATCCAAGAGACTAATTTCCCATTGTCAAGTTTCCATTGTTGAAAAGCTTTTGCTTTAGCTTCATCTGGCCTGGTAAATGTACCATCCAGATAGCCTTCTAGACCCTTTCCCTCAACAAAGAAATCAAAATGGAACTTCCACATACTATAGTTAGTTCCATCAAACTTCACAGGTATGGCATAACCTTATCAGCCACTTAGCTTAATAATTTCTAGTCCAGAACGATAACAGGAATGAGTTTGAGTCCAAGTAGAAGCATCGAGAAGCAATTCTTGTGAAGAAACTCCTTGATGTACCATTTTATTGTAGTCCTTATTGTATTGTTTCTCTTATTTATTATTATTATATTCACTTCAGCCCTGCAAGGGCCTCTCTATAAATTCTCTAAATTGTGTTGCCCTACAAGGGCCTCTCTGTAATTTCTTTAATTTCACTTTCTATGTAAAGGACCCTTGGGGTAGGCTCGAATCATCCATTCTTCATCCCCAAAATTCTGTATTCTGCTCTGGGTCAGTTGACATGGTTTCAAAGCAGGCTGCACAAGGGAATAAGAAATCTGGTGGAAAAGACCCCTCTAAAACTCAATGCTATGAGTGTAAAGGATATGGACATATAGCCTCTCATTGCAAAAAGAAGAATGTCTGCACATATTGCAAACAACATGGACATAGCATTCCAAATTGCCCAATTCGTCACACCCAAGGGGCCCATGAAGAAGAATCAGCCATGAGCTTATCAGGCGTCTAAGGGACGACAAGTGTCTGATACCCCTATTGCCAAGGGAGAATCCTCTGCTTCCATGAATAAGGAAGAGATACAACAACTAGAATCCTCTACCATCTCATCTGCCTTTTCTGCTATCGGCCTATCTGGTGAATTCTCCAGTTATTGCTCTTCTCCCTCTCACGTTTGGACAATTGATTCTGGTGCTACAAATCATATGACTGGGTCTATCCTGAACCTTCAAGCAAACTATCTGAAACCAACCATAGACATATTGTCCCTGCTAATAGCGAGAAACTTGACATCATTGGGAGTAATGACTTGTGTATCAAACTTTCCCCCTCAAATTCCTTGTCCCTTGCTAAAACCTTCCTTGTTCCTAAACTTACTGCCGACCTTATTTCAGTTGGTCAATTAGTAGATGAATGTCATATTCTAACCTTTTCTTCTGATGGTTGTTTGATTCAGGACCAGTGCATTGGGAAGGGGCGTAGGATGGGCCGCTTGTTTGCATTGGAGTTTGAGAAATTTCCATCAACATCATCCTCTGCTTTTTTGAGTTTTTCTACATTGAGTCCTATTTTGAATCCAAGAAACTATGTCTGGGATTTGTGGCATAAACGCTTGGGCCACCCAAATTCTTAAAAACTTAAATACTTATTTGACTCCGGTTTTATTAAAACTAAAATTCCTTCTATGAAATCCTTTGATACATCTTGTGTTTCTTGTTGTTTGAGTAAGAGTAATATTTTACCATTCACTCACTGAGCTGAACATGCTACTTCGCATTTTCAAATTATTCATAGTGATATTTGGACTTCTATTGTTTTTCGGATAGGATACAAGTATTTTGTGCTATTCATTGATGATTGTACCAGGTACACTTGGATCTACTTTCTCAAACAAAAATCAAAAATTTTTCCAACCTTTAGGTTGTTTCATAACATGGTTCGAGTTCATTTCCAAGTGAATGTGCAAACCTTACGCTCAGACTTGGGCGGAGAATTAGTGGTGTCCACGGTTCGGTGAACCGAACCATGGCCCCTTTTTGTAAACCGAACCAGTAGTACCGGTTTTTTCATTTTGCCAAACCGAAATCGAGCCGGTACCACCGGTTAACCGGTCTGCCGATTTCGGTTTTTGACCGATACTGTTCTTCGTTTTTTGGTTTTATATATTTATAATATATATTATATAAATATATGTATAATATTATATTATAAATAATAAATGATATATAATATATTATAAATATTTTAAAAATATATAATATATTTGTAAGTAGATCATTATAAATATAATATAAGTATATATTTATAAAATGAATATATAATTATATAAAATACATAGAAAACCAAAATTTAAAGATTGTATATATCAAAATTCATATAAAATAAAAATTTAAAGATTTTTTTCAATTCTTTTTCAATAAACCTTTCATATTCCATGACCCAACCTGGCCCAAGGCTCGGTCCACAGACCAGCCCAGTACGATCGCACGGAATGGGCCCGTGTGGGCTCAAGCCATGGGTCGTGCTGGGCTGACCACCTAAAATATCCCAGGGGAGGGAGGCACAGCCCGCGGACCGGCATGGCATAGCTCGCACTTTGCGCCGACACGGCACCATTTTATAGCTCTACCAACGGGAAAGCCAATCAAGAATGAAAAGCCTTTAGTGGCTCCAACAGTTCAGTTTGAACACTTAAATAACAGTCTTAACAACCAAGAATGAAACCTTGCTCTGACACCATGTCATACAACCAGTTCGTACAAGAGAAGAGAACATAGTTCTGGGGTGTAAAACATAATCTATCAACTCCAACCCAAGAGCCAGCAATTATATATATGAACTATTAGATATTTACAGAGAAGTCCTTACAGGACAAAAGAAGAAAATAAATATTTACATAAAATCCCTCACAGGAAATAAACAAGAAGGAAAATACAATACAACAGGCACTATAGAGTATAATACATCAATGGGACTCTTCACATATAGTATTTAAAAAGTTCATATTTTTCAGTCTAACATTATCTACCTACTGAAAGAGGTCTAAAATGTTGCCTTTGTGTATAAAAAATAGCATTCATCTTGTACATTAGTTGTTCATTTATGTCAAATAAGCTAGGAGATAAAAAGGAAGTGTTACGTAAAAGTTTCCTCAAGAATCCATGGAGTGTTAGATCAACTTGTGTCTGGCACAAAAACATCATCCATTTAGGAGAGACCATGCAACATTGATATAAACACCTAGTGCTAAAAAAAATATGACAAAAAAAACATGCTTTTCCTGATTGATGATGAAACAGTAATAATACAAGGAAGACCTCCTGAAGGTGTTGAAGGTTGCCATTTGGTCAACATGGGAACAAAGGATCAAAGCAATGCTTTAAAACGCGGAGGCGTGACGCGTGGCATTCCACTACCCAGAGACGTGAGGCATATTTCAAAATGTAAGAAGCATAAGCCTCCTAAACACAAGGAGGTGCAAGCCTCCTTTAGAGGAGGGGGATGAGGAGGAAGGAGGAAGGGGGGAGGAAGAAGATGAAAGAGGATCTCATTTTTCTTTATTTTTAATAGAAAATCTTTTATATTAAGAAGAATAAACATCAAAGAAATGCCAAAATCTTCTAAAATAGAAGATTTGACAAAACAATCAATCTTGCACCTAAACAAGTAGTTTGTTGATTTACCATGAAGGAGGATTTTAGTTACTTAACCATTCACAAGTCACAACATTAAGATCAGATTTTTGGATTAAAACATTAAAATCTCATTCAAATGAATCCAAAACTCACCTAATAGCTTAATCAGTTCACTGATTTGTTAGCAAAAGACAAAGTTGAGCTTGTGATCTGTATCAGGAGCCAACCCTTTGAATTCAGACATTGAGAGGAAGATAATGCAGTTAAACTAGTCTTTTGAACCCTACTTAAAGGAGCTCTCTTCGTACGCTCTTGATTCTAACAAATTCTCTTATCTCAATACTGATTCTTTTAAGTAATAGTTACTCTATAAAATAGAAAGTAATGAGATTTCAATGAAAGTTGTAATTCTTAAAGACCAAAATTAAGGAATCAAATACTCAACATTTTGGGAGAATTGGAGAGACGAAGCAAACGGTGACTAACCAAATTGAGGAATTAGATAAGGAGGGGAGGGGCAAATTTGAGGAAAGAGATACGGAAGCAAGACGGGATTTGAGGAAACAATTAGAAGATATTATCTACAAAGAGGAAATCAGCTAGGGAAAAAAATCAAGGCATAAATAGATTAAGTAATAGAAACACTAACTTCTTTCTTCCATGCACTAGCTAATGGTAGAAAAAGGCATATCTAAGATTAGTGGTGGATGGTGTAACAATCACACTTTTAAAGAACATTTTAAATCCATCTATAGAAGACCCTTGAATGATAGTGTGACTAGATTGTCTAAGTGGCCCAAATTATCAAGTGAATTCAAGATTTGGTTTAGAGTTTTAAGCAAGAGGAAATTAGGGAGGTTGTATTCTCTATAGACAAATTAAAAGCACTTGGAACGGAATTCACAATGGCTTTTACAAAGATTGCTAGGACATTTTGAAAGATGATTTCCAGGAAGTTTTCAATGAATTTTGAAAGATGACATTCAGTAAATTTCTATTATGATCTCCATGGCCCACCTTTTACATGGGCTAATTATGCAATAGCCAGTGGGGTTGATGTCAGTGATAACCAACAGACAGATCTAACACCTTCCACATCTACATTTGTTTCTGGAAAGGAGATGATGAGTGTACCGCGAGATGAGTATGAGAGGTTCCTTCAGGCTACTTCACAAAATACTACAACCACCCTTGCACACTCAGGTATAGCTTGTCTGGTATCCAAACCCTCTCCCTGGATTATTAACTCCGAAGCCTCTGATCACATGACCGGGACTCCAGGTGTGTTCTCTTCCCTCTTTGAAACTTCCACATCTCAAACTGTTACCCTTGCCAACAGTTCCTCTTCTCCCATCTGTAGTGTTGGTAATGTTGACACGGCTTCTCTTTCTCTATCATTCGTTCTATATGTACCTAAATTTCCATTCAATCTTATGTCAGTTAGTAAATTAACTAAGACCCTTAATTGCTCTATTACATTTTTCCCTTCATTTTGAGTTTTACAAGATCTCAAGACGGGGAAGAAGATTGGAGAAGGCATGAGGCCGGTGGATTGTATTATCTTGACGATGGTGGATCGTCAGTTGCACTTCAGACTTCTCTAACTAATTTACAATGGCATTGTCGACTAGGACATCCATCTCTCAAGGCACTCAAGATATTGGTTCCGTCTAAGTCATTTGTCTTCTTTATAGTGTGAGCCGTGTCAGTCGTGTCAGTCCAATAGTTGATAATCGTATGTTAAGTCCTTTTGCTTTAGTTCATTCAGATGTTTGGGGTCCGATTAAAATAGTCTTATAATGGTTACAAGTATTTTTGTCACCTTTATTGATGATTGTTCAAGGATGACATGGATTTACTTAATGAAAGAAAGGAGTGAATTATTTTCCATTTTTCAAAAATTTCATGCTGAAATACGTACACAATTTGGTGTTCCAATCAAAGTTCTTCGTTCAGATAATGGTCGTGAATACTTTCTTACTTCCTTTCAACAATATTTAGAACAACATGGCATCATTCATCAAACTTCATGTGCATCCACTCCTCAACAAAATGGGGTGACTGAACGAAAGAACCGTCATCTCCTTGAAACTGCTCGGTCTATTCTTCACCATATGAGTGTTCCTAAACGGTTTTGGAGTGATGTTGTACTTACTGCGTGTTTCCTCATTAATCGGATGCCCTCCTTCATTCTTCATGGTCGGTCTCCCTTCTCTATCTTGTTCCCCACCTTGTCTCCCTTTCCATTAACACCTCGTATCTTTGGCTGTGTGTGCTTTGTTCACAATCTTAGTCCTGAAATAGACAAGTTGGATGCACGCTCCATTAAGTGTGTCTTTCTTGGCTACTCTCGGACTCAAAAAGGGTATAAGTGTTACAATCCCATTACTCGGAAATGCTATGTCTGTCCTAATGTCACCTTTTTTGAGTTTGTCCCCTTCTTCTCGGGACCTGAAGTATCTGTGTCTCCACCTTTGCTTTCTCTTCCTCTTCCAGTTCGTGATCCCGTTCCGGGTGTTCCTGTTGGGATTGACCCTTCACCTCCTCCCGTGTAGATCCCTACTGAACGACCACCGATCCGGCACGTGTATACTCATCAACAGACACCGGCTCCTCCTCCAGCTTCTACCTTGTCTGCGGATCCTGTTGTTGCTCCTGTCCTTGAACCCTTAGGACTTGATCTACCCATTGCTTTACGAAAAGGTAAACGTAGTTGTACCCCCCATCCCATTTCCAATTTTGTTTCAGTATCTTGCTTTTCCGCCTCACATCGCCAGTTTGTTTCACTATTGTCATCTATTTCTATACCTAAGAATGTACAAGAGGCTCTTAGCTCAACAAAATGGGGTGGCTGAACGAAAGAACCGCCATCTCCTTGAAACTGCTCGGTCTATTCTTCACCATATGAGTGTTCCTAAACGGTTTTGGAGTGATGATGTACTTACTACGTGTTTCCTCATTAATCGGATGCCCTCCTTCATTCTTCATGGTTGGTCTCCCTTCTCTATCTTGTTCCCCTCTCCCTTTCCATTAACACCTCGTATCTTTGGCTGTGTGTGCTTTGTTCACAATCTTAGTCCTGGAATAGACAACCTGGATGCACGCTCCATTAAGTGTGTCTTTCTTGGCTACTCTCGGGCTCAAAAAGGGTATAAGTGTTACAATTCCATTACTCGGAAATGCTATGTTTTTCCTAATGTCACCTTTTTTGAGTTTGTCCCCTTCTTCTCGGGACCTGAAGTATTTGTGTCTCCACCTTTGCTTTCTCTTCCTCTTCCAGTTCGTGATCCAGTTCCGGGTGTTCCTGTTGGGATTGACCCTTCACCTCCTCCTGTGTAGATCCCTACTGAACGATCACCGATCCGGCATATGTATACTCATCGACAGACACCGGCACCTCCTCCGACTTCTACCTCGTCTGCGGATCCTGTTGTTGCCCTTGTCCCAGAACCTTTAGAGCTTGATCTTCCCATTGCTTTACGGAAAGGTAAACGTAGTTGTACCCTACATCCCATTTCCAATTTTGTTTTGGTCTCTCACCTTTCCGCTTCACATTGCCAGTTTGTTTCTCTATTGTCCTCTATATCTATACCTAAGGATGTCCAGGAGGCCCTTACTTCACCCGGGTAGCGCCAACCAATGGAGGAGGAACACTCTGCTCTTCAGCATACTCACACGTGGGAGCTCACTACTCTTCCTCCAGGTAAGCATGTTGTGGGTTGTAAATGGGTGTATACTGTTAAATACTTGTGGATGGCAGTGTGGAGCGTTTGAAGGCCCGACTTGTTGCTAAAGGTTATTCTCAGTTGTATGGGATGGACTATACGGAGACCTTCTCTCCAATGGCAAAGATTGGCTCAATCCGCGTCTTAATTTCCTTGGCAGTTGTGTATGATTGGCCATTGTTTCAACTTGACATTAAAAATGTCTTCCTCCATGGTTACCTTATTGAGGAGGTATATATGGAGCAACCACCTGGGTTTG
This sequence comes from Nelumbo nucifera, assembly GCF_055504915.1. Lineage (NCBI taxonomy): Eukaryota > Viridiplantae > Streptophyta > Magnoliopsida > Proteales > Nelumbonaceae > Nelumbo > Nelumbo nucifera. The sequence goes on from NC_142651.1 coordinate 100,679,537, forward strand.
TTGCTCTGGGGGAGTACGGTAAGGTGTGTAGACTGAAAAATAGGGCTGTTCACAAATAAATCCAAACCGACCAACCCGGTCGAACCCAACCCGAGTTGGCCGGTTTTTCTTCACTACCGGTCAGTTTTGGGTTGCAAAAAACAAACCGATAATTCGGTTCGGTTTCGGTTTTCGTATGTGAAAACCGAAGCAAAACCGAGTTATGTGAAAATATATATTCTGAAAAAATATCTATTAAATATAGATATTTTAGTTTTAAATAATAAATATATATCTGAAAAAATATATATCCTGAAATATATCAGATATATATTTCTAGAAATTAGAAAATATATATTTCGATATATTTGTATATATGTTTTAGTTTTAAATATATATTTCCAGAAAATATATTCTAAAATACTATATATAATATTAGCACTTTGACTTCATGTGCATTGTGCAAGCTTGGAGTTGGTTGAAACCCAAACCGACTCAAACTGACCAGGTCAGTTTTACTTAATAGAGGGTCAGTTTCGGTTTGGTCTATAGGTAACCCGACCAGGTCGGGTCAGTTGAAAAAACACTACTAAACTGACCCAACCCGACCCGTGAACAGCCCTACTAAAATAGGCAATTTATGGGTTGAAACAATCTCCTTGTGCTTGGTTTGGGAAGTTTAGTGAAGTGGTGAAGAATTTTGGAATGAAATAAGGTCAAGTTGACCACTCAGTGTTCAGCTATGATTCTGAAGCCAGAAAGATTTTATTAATAGTCTATGTGGAAGATATTGTCATAACTGGCAGTGACAAATTGGGAATTGACAAACTAAAGGCCTTTCTACAAGACCATTTTCAAACAAAAGACCTTGGGGAAGAAGTATTTCTTGGATATAAAGTTGCTAGATCAAAACAATGTGTAAACCTGTGCCAAGGAAAATATGTCCTTAATCTGTTGGATGAAACAGGGCTGCTAGGTGTAAAATCGGCTGAAACTCCCATGGAACCAAATGCTAAGTTGAGCAATGATACAGGAGAAATATTTGATGATCCTGGAAGATACAGACAGTTAGTGGGGAAGCTGAACTATCTGACTATCACAAGACCAAACATCTCCTTTGTTGTCAATGTGGTGAGCCAATTTATGCAAAATCCCCGGATGCCTCACTGGGATGCAGTTCTTAAAATTGTAAGGTACCTGAAGGGAGCTCCAGGCCGTGGGTTATAGTACAAACCAGGAGGAAGACTTGAGGTAGTTGGGTATACAAATGCAGATTGGGCAGGGTCAGTGTCGGATAGAAAATCTACTACAGGTTACTGCACCTTCCTTGGAGGAAATCTAGTGACATGGAAGAGTAAGAAGCAGACCGTTGTGGCAAGGAATAGTGCTGAAGCCGAATACAGAGCCATGGCACACACTACATGTGAATTAGTATGGCTGAAAAATCTCCTACAAGAAATTGGATTCTCAATGGACAAACCTATGAGATTGTACTGTGATAATCAAGCTGCAATTCACATCTCATCTAATCTTGTTTTTCATGAGAGAACAAAGCACATAGAGATTGATTGCCATTTTGTGAGGGATAAACTCCTTACTAGAGAGATAAGCACAGAACATATGGGCTCAGGTGATCAGTAGGCAGATTTATTTACAAAAGGTTTGAGCTCAGGGAGAGTGAACTATACATGTAACAAATTGGGATTATAATGACATATATTCTCCAGCTTGAGGGGGAGTGTTAGAATTGGCCGAATAAGGGTAGATTAGTCTTTTCATTCTGTTTAAGTTATATGCTTATGTGGCAGTCCTAATTACTTCTATAGACATCCTGTCCCATACTTAAGTGGGGGCAGTTTAGTCTTTGTACACTAATTAGAATCCCTAATCCATACTATGGTCGACTAGTAGGGTTTAGCCTACTAAGTTTGACTGGTTCTTCTTCATTCTCTACTAGTTCGAACTGCTGAAGCCACTGCAATAACAAAAGTGATTGCAGATTTTTGTTGAGACAAAGCAGTGGATGAACACATGGCTGCTGTCTTCCTGTTTTTGCCTGCATAGCACACAAACTAATTCTTGGATCTGCATACCTCTTTCTAACAAATGTGTTTTAGTTAAACATCCGTCTAAAGATGCAGCCCAGACTTAAAGCATTAACCTTTGAGGGGGCTACAGAATTCCAAACTTTAGCAGCTAGAAAATATGTTGGACTGAGGTTAGACAAATGTCTAACAAAAGATCTGACAGAATTGGCCATCTGAACACCAACTCCATACCCAACTATCTTCCACAAGCCGATCCAGGGGCTGAAGGGAAATCAGCTCCAGAAGTTCAGTGAAGCTTTCAATCTCCCAATCTTGAAAATTCCTTCTATAGGAAGGGCACCAGATCACAGAGCCTTCATTAATTTCATAACACTCCCCGATAAACGCATCCTGGGGTTCTACAATCTGGAAAAGCTGTGGGAATTGATCGGAGAGAGTGGATTGCCCACACCAAGGATCCTTCCAGAAAAGCAATCTATCCCCTTTACCCAGATTGGTTCTCAATCCTCTGCTAAAGACAGGAAGGATGTCCATGTTTTTTTTCCAAATTGAACAGCCAAGAGAATTGAAAGAAGTGCTAGTGATCCAATCCCCACTATCAGTATTGTAGTTGGCTGCCATTAGAGTCCTCCACCATTCTTTTCTTTCCATTCCAAACCTCCAGATCCATTTCCCAAGAAGTGCAGTGTTAAAGTTCCTTACTTTTCTGATACCCAAACCTCCTTTATCTTTTGGTAAACACACCTGTTCCCGGCTTACCAAGTGAACTGTCTTCTTTTCCTCCCACCCCCTCCACAAAAATTCCCTTTACAGCTTCTCAATTCTCTGGGCTATTTTCCCTGAGATAGGAAAAAGAGAAAGATAAAAAGCTAGGAGATTAGGAGAACTTTTCAGAAGTATAATCCTGCCCCCTAAGGATAAATACTTAGCCTTCCAAGAAGCCAATTTCTTTTCCAAACACTCCAGAACTGGTTCCTAGATCAAAGCAAAAGTACATTTAGCTCCTAAGGGGAGACCCAAGTACTTAGTTGGTAAGTACCCCACTTGACAAGCTAGTCTTTCTGCTAAATCCTCAATATTTTCCACCTTTCCCATCGGAAACAAACTGCTTTTGTTCCAATTTACCTTCAGACCAAATACTACTTCAAACCAACTGAGCACCCCAACCAAAATCTCAATTTGATCCTCCTTTGCTTCTATAAAGCATAAGGTATCATCTGCAAATTGTAAAACTTGCACCCTTTCCCCACCTGGAGTCACCTCAAAACCTTTCCATAGGCCTTCCTCCCCCACTAACTTAATGAAAATAGTGAGAATTTCCACTACATATATGAATAATAGGGGGGAAAGAGAGTATCCCTGCCGAAGTCCCTTTGAGCTTTTGAAGAAACCCATTGATTGTCCATTAACCAGAATAGAAAATTTAGGAAAGGCAACACAGACTTTTATCCAATTCCTCCATTTCTGACCAAAATTCATCCTCTCTAGAACAAAGTCCAAACATCTCCAATTAACATTGTCGTAAGCCTTTCCCAAATCCAACTTACAGATCATACCTAGAGAACCCTCTCTTTGCATAGAATCAAATATTTCATTTTCCACCAAGACACTATCCAACAGTTGAAAAACAGCCCACTTGATGTATGGAACTGTTTGAGATTAGATGCAAATCAGAAAAAACAAACAAGAAAGGAAGAGAAGAGAGAGCTAGCGGCAATGAGTGTTAGAGAGTAGAGGTTTGAACATAACCCCTCTCTAACACTCTAAACATCTTATTAATAAGTTAATCTTTGACAAATTACAAAGAGGCCCTTGAGTGGGCAGGAAAATACAAAAAACAGAACATTACAAAGTATGGGCCCAAAATAAGGCCCACAACAGAGAGAAACATAACATAAGATGAAATGACAGTCTATGGACCATTCGGCCCATCTTCTCTACACTCCCCCTCAAACTGAGCATAGATGTTAATCATGCCCAGCTTGCCAGTGTCATGTTGAAGCCTTGCCTTAGAAATGCCCTTGGTGAGGAAATCTGCCAATTGTCCTTCAAAAGTAATGAATGGAAGAAACATTTCACCGGAGGAGACTCTTTCATGAATAAAGTGTCTATCAACCTCAATATGTTTGGTTCTATCATGTTGTACTGGGTTGTGAGCAATGTTGATGGCAACCTGATTATCACAGTACAACATCATGGGTTTGTCATAATCAATCCCAAGTTCTTCCATTAAGGACCTTAGCCACAACAATTCCGAGACTCCATGTGCCATGGCTCTATATTCTGCTTCTGCGGAGGATCGAGCCACAACTGTTTGTTTCTTACTCCTCCAAGAGACAATATTACCAGCCACCAGATTGCAATACCCTGAAGTAAATCTTCTATCATCAATATTTCCAGCCCAATCAGCATCAGTATAGGCTTCAAGTTTCAGATGACCATGTTTGGCAAATAGAATTCCTTTTCCTGGAGAGTCTTTCAGATAGCACAAAATCTGTTCTACTGCTGCCATATGGGTATCTCTAGGAGCATGCATGAACTGGCTAATGCAACTGACAGCATACGCAATATCTGGCCTACTCATGCACAGGTACAGTAGCTTCCCAAGAAGTCTCTGACAGACCCCTTTGTCTTCCAACAAAGTTCCATCCGAAGCTAAAAGTTTGTGACTCATATCAATAGGAGTTACAGCTGGTCTTGCACCCAATTTTCCAGTTTCAGACAACAAATCAAGGACATATTTCCTTTGGGAAATAAGAATCCCATCCCTGGATCTGGCAACTTCTATGCCAAGGAAGTATCTCAACTCCCCCAGATCCTTAATCTCAAATTCTGTACAGAGGAAAGACTTAAGGGCCAGAATGTCTGAGGCATCATCACCAATCACTATAATGTCATCAACATACACAATGAGATACACTGCTAGACATCCACTTTTCTTCACAAAGAGAGTATGATCTGACTGTATCTGAACATAACCGAATTTAACAAGTACAGCTCTAAATCTCTCAAACCAGGCTCTAGGAGATTGTTTGAGGCCATAAAAAGATTTCTTCAGTTTACATACCTTTCCTTGCATATCTTTCTCATACATTCTTGGAGGAAAACACATGTAGACCTCCTCATGTAAGTCACCATTTAGAAATGCATTCTTTACATCTAACTGATAGAGAGGCCAATCAAAGTGAGCTGCCAGAGATAAAAGAACCCTCACAGATGTCATCTTAGCAACAGAGGCAAAAGTCTCCAGATAGTCAATCCCATATGTCTGTGTGTAGCCTTTTGCAACAAGTCTGGCCTTGTACCTCTCAATAGTCTCATCTGCCCTGTATTTAATGGTAAAAACCCACTTGCACCCAACTAGATCCTTCCCTTCAGGCAAATCCACCACCTCCCAAATACCATTTTCATGTAAAGCATCCATTTCAGTCTGCATGGCATCTCTCCATTCTAGAATCCCAAGAGCTTCTGATACAGACCTAGGAATGGGGTGAGAAGCAACTAAAGAGAGGTAGGCACAATATGAGGGGGAAAGTAGGTCATAAGAAAGGTGTTTGAAAATGCAGTGTGCAGTACACTTCCGCTTTCCTTTCCTAACAGTAATGGGGACATCAAGATCTGGGAAGGATGATTCCAAGGGAGCTGAAGCAGTACCTGTTATCTCATCTGTGATTGAGAGTGTATGAGCCTCATCTGTTGTAAAGGAAACCACTTGCTCATTCCTAGATCTCTGCCTTTGATACATTTTGGGATTATGGGTAGGACGAGGAGGTAAAGAAATAGGAGCACTAGGATAAGAGGAATGAAGTGGCTGATCCTCCTTTGATTCATTTGGTGAGGATACAAATTTGTCAAGAGACTTAATTGGGACAGGAAAGGGAAGAGCAAAAACTTGTGACAGACTCTCCCCCGGCTGACAATGTCCTTCCTAAGAGGAACCATAAAAAGGAAAAAGTTCATCAAAGGTAACATCCATAGAGACATGTCGGGTGCCAGCCTTTGGATCAAAACAACAATAACCCTTTTGTGTGGGGGAGTAACCAAGGAAGATGCATCTGTGGGCTTTTGGTTCAAACTTGTGTCTCTGCACACTTGGAATGTGAACATAACAGGTACAGCCGAACACATGAAGAGGAATTGGGAAGAGATCCTTGTCTGGATGAAGAAGACTGAAGGGGGATTTAAACCCTAAAACCCTTGATGGCATACGGTTTATAAGATAGGTAGCAGCAAGTTCAGCATCACCCCAAAATCTTGTGGGAACATGTGAGGCAAATAAAAGGCTCCTTGCAACTTCAACAATATGTCTATTTTTCCTCTCAACAACTCCATTTTGTTCAGGGGTTCTAATACAAGAGATTTGGTGAATAACCCCCATGTAAGAGAGATACAAGGATAAACTCTTCTCAAAATACTCTTTTGCATTGTCAGATCTGAAAACCTTAATTTTGGTATCAAATTGAGTTAAAACAAACTCATGAAATTGCCTCACAAGTCTCGAGACTTCATCTCGGGATTTCATTAAGTATATCCAAGTGAATCTAGAAAAGTCATCAATAAACAGGATAAAGTATCTGTAACCCCCCATAGAGGATAAGTGGTAAGGCCCCCACACATCAGAGTGTACAATATGAAAAAGAAAAGAATATCTTTTATTGCTCACAGGGTAATTTTTTCTACAATGCTTTGACAACTGACACGACTCACAATTGAGACTGGACACACTGACTCCCTTAAACAGTTTGGGAAGCAAATGACATAAAGCAGAAAAAGGTAAATGACCCAACCGACAATGACTCAACATAATTTGACTGACAGACTCTGAAGAAGTAGAACCAAAAGCAACATTCTTGGGATGATCAAAGCATTGGCCAGGGGTGTCGAGCAAGTATATTCAATTCGCTTCATGGCCACTCCCAATCACCTTCCGAGACTTCAGGTCCTGAAACACACAGTGAGAAGGAAAAAATGTTACACAACAATTCAATGACTTGGTCAAGCTACTTACAGATAACAAGTTGGTATTTAACTTAGGTACATGAAGAGTGGAAGATAAGAGTAAAGAGTCTGTAGGCTTGACAGTTCCCTTGCCAAAAATAGGGGCAAGAGAACCATCAACTAAGGTGATTTTGTCACGACCAAGAAGCAAATCATAAGACACAAACAAAGTGGAAAGGTTGGTCATGTGATCAGAAGCACCTAAGTCAATGATCCAAGGGGTCTTGGGATTACCTGAGGTGGATGCATGATTAGCAGAAGCCCTTATACCTGAGTGAGCAAATGCGGTGGTGGCTGGACTTCCAGAAGGGTTGGATGATGAACTTACACCTTCAAGCTGGCTGATCATCTTTCCAAACTTCTCATATTCAGCTTTCATGGCTGCCAATTGTGCACTGGCAGACTCAACCTCTGTATCTGTACTTGTGGCTGCATGTGCACTTCCTGTCTTTCTACTATCATTCTTCTTCTGGATTCGAATAGGGACAAGACTGGGATGCAATTTCTAGCACTTGTCCTTGGTGTGTTTCGGCTTCTTGCAATATTCACACACCACCTCCTTCTTTCCTGTGCCACTGGGAGCTCCTGTAACCCCTTTTGGTTTAATTCCCATATTTGCAAAATGATCAATGGTACCGACTCCTTGAACCTGCACTTGCCTCCTACTTTCTTCACTATTGACCAAAGCATATGTTTGAGACAATGAAACATCTTCCTTGGACAAGATATTTTGCTTTGCAATGTCATATTCAGAATTCAACCCTGTCAAGAACTCAAAGACCCTATTCCTTTCAACCAATTTCCTGTATGTTTCAGCATCCTTAGGGGTATCCCATGTCACAGCCTCTATCAAATCAATCTCTTGCCATATAGATTTTAGGGCTGAGAAGTATGCTGCAAGTGACTTCTCCCCCTGTCTTAGATTCTTCACATCACTTCTCAGTTTATAAGCTCTGGCAACATTCAACTTCTGGGAGTAAGTTTCTGCAACACTATCCCAGATTTCTTTAGCCAAATTCATCCACAGATAATGTTGACTAATCTGTGGCTGCATTGAGTTCACAAGCCACCCAATCACTGTGTAGTTTTCTTGCACCCATCTCTCATAAGATGGATCATCCTCTGGAGAAGCTTTCTTGCTCCCAGAAATAAAACCCCATTTTCCTTTGCTACAAATATGGATTTTCACTGATTGTTACCAAGCCAAGTAGTTGGTCCCATCAAGCTTAACTGTAGTTACAGCCAGCATAGAATCGGTTGGGGTTCCCAAAATTTGTCCATATTCAACAGCATTCTTGTTTTCAAGGCTTGAGAAATCCATCATGTAAAGGCTTCAATTAGGATTTTCAATAGGTTTCCCAAGGTACTGGGGTCTTGATGAGTTTAGTTTGAGCTGAATAGGCAACAACAACTAGCTCACAGCATCAATTCAATCTTGATAACTGTGACGGTCCAGTTCGGTGGTAGTTCTTTCTTTTACTGTTTCAGCCTTCAAAGGACACCCAGCAAACATCCAATCACAAGGTATTTCAGGTTCCCAACAGTCATTGTCCCAAAGAGAAGAAAAAAGGGCCACAGTCCTTAAGAGACCTTTTGTCGAACACTCAGTGTCAGTACTTAACGGCCTACTGTTAACTAGAAGAAACCACTTCAAAGTGTTCAGTATAGGTCCAAGAAGAGGCTAGGATGAAGATGAGACTAGTACACTTAGTTTTAGATCAATTTCAGCAGCTTGGCAGTCCAATAATCAGCTGAATAGCACTTCCAAAACAACCTAGAAATTTCTGAGTAGAATTAGTCCAGCAACAATGGGCCGAATGGAGGTGGGCTTTAAATGCTTTAACAGTCCTCCCAAACAACAAAAAATAACCCAGCAAAGGATTGAGAAAAGACTTACAGTAAGAGAGTCTCTGGTTTGAACTATAAACCAGGCCGAACACTTGTTCTCTGAGATAACTTCGAAATTCTTTTTCTCTGATTTCAAATCAGGCCAAACAACTTGCTCTCTGATTCTTCCTGGTCACCGAACCCTTCTCCAAGTGTATAGAAACATGGGCACCCTCCAATGACCTCCAAGAACCAGGCGGATGACGGTAAACTTTCAGCCCTAGAACCTCCTCATGTAGTTGGCTGAACTAGAACCACATGAGGGACATGCCAAGCAATGGCCCGCTCTGATACCAAGTTGAAAAACAGCCCACTTGATGTATGGAACTGTTTGAGATTAGATGCAAACCAGAAAAAACAAACAAGAAAGGAAGAGAAGAGAGAGCTGGCGGCAACAAGTGTTAGAGAGTAGAGGTTCGAACATAACCCCTCTCTAACACTCTAAACATCTTATTAATAAGTTAATCTTTGACAAATTACAGAGAAGCCCTTGAGTGGGCAGGAAAATACAAAAAATATAACATTACAGAGTATGGGCCCAGAATAAGGCCCACAACAGAGAGAAACATAACATAACATGAAATGACAGTCTATGGGCCATTCGGCCCATCTTCTCTACACCAACATTTGGAGCCCTGGAACAAACGCAAACTGATTTTGGAATTCAAGAATTTTTTTCAGTTAAGGAAAGAAGCAAAGAGGCCATTGTAGAAACCATTATAATTCAAGTGGTTCATTGGGTGAAGCCTTTGGAGCTATTTGCCGATTTCCCAATAGGTGACATTATGAAAAATTGGAAGGAAGTGGCTTGATCAGACCGTAACAAGATCATTGCAAGCACCCTTTGGTCTCCACCAACCAATGACTACACCAAACTAAACTTTGATGGGAGTAGTGCAGGTCACCCAAGTCCTTCTGGTATTGGAGGTGTTATTAGAAATGGTGAAAGCAGAATTATTGGTTTATTCTCAAGTCCAATCGGTGTAGGTGACTCATTAAGGGCTGAGACTATGGTTGTTATGGAGGGAGTGCAAAAGGCAAAGAATATGAATTTAAGTAAGCAGATTATAGAAGGTGATTCAAAGCTGGTAATAGAATGGCTGCAAATGGAAGAAAATGGTTTCTGGATTTTCAGTTATGAACGGAAGAAATTCAAGTAGCTAACACAAAATATGGATGTGATACTTAGTTTGGTTAAAAGAACTTCTAATGCCTTTGCTGATGTTCTGGCAAAACAAGGGATGGGAAGAAGTCAATTGTATATAAAATAAAAAAAAAAAAAACTTCTAATGCCCTCCTCTTCTTGTATTTTTCTTCCTCTTTAATCATTAATGAAATTTGCTGTTATTGACCCAAAAAAAATAGTTACTTTATAAAATTAAAAGGTATGTAATATAAATATAAAAAGCATAAGAGAGAAAAATAAAACATCCCACAATCTCAGACCCAAAAGAGGCCTAAAAGCATCAGATCTTGATATAGATCAAAAACTAGAGAGAAGGTTAACTTCTCAACATACACAACAGTGTTTTAAAAGGTGTGGGAGGTGTACGCCTAGAAGTGCACCTCCAAGCGAGGTGCCCCCAAAACGCCCTAAGGTGTATGCCAGAGGCACTGACACCTCTAAGGCATACGCCTCAGGTGTAAGAGGTGTAAGAGTTGTATGCCTCATACGTTTTTTCCATGAGGCATGCTAGAGGCATACACCTCATGCAAACCTCATGTAAAAAGACAAAAAAAAGAAAAAAAAAAGAAAGAAAGAAAGAGAAAAAAAAGGAAAGGAATGGAAAAGAAAAGAAAGTGAAGGGGAAGAAAAAGAAAGAAAGAAAAGAAAAAAAAAGAGAGAGAGAGAGAGAGAAAAAGAAAGAAAAGAAAAGGAAGGGAAGGGAAGGGAAGATAAGGGGAAAGAAAGTGGGCATCTTCTTTCAACTAGTGCTATGCATCTTCATTTTTCTTAATATAAAAGATTTTTATTAACAATAAAGAAAAATGAGATTTTCCTTCCTCCTTCCTCCTCATCCCCCCTCCTCTTCAAGGTTCAAAGTATCGGAAACGCCAAGTGTATTGGAAAGGCAATTTTAAGAGGCGTATCGGGATACACCTTGGATACGCATGTGTATGGGAGAAAAACTACGATATGCATAGATACACTTGGAAACACTATATATACTTTAATAAATCATAAAAATACATCAACAACAATAAATATAAGACCTCAATGAGGTGTATATACAGTAAATTAATATATTTTAATGGTTTTATGAAGAAATATATTGTAGCTAATTATAACTTCATTAAAAATCCTATGCTTAACTATAATTTATAAATTATAATTCTTAAGTTTCAATGTTTTATGGGAAGGGAAAAACCCAACTCTCCTATTCAACCATAAAACATGCATTGACACAACTTCTATGTGAAAATATAATTAATGGTTATTTATTATTTAAATAATTATTATTTATTATTCCAAAAATTATAAAAAATAAATAAACATTATATAATATATTCAAAAATAGTTATTAAAGAAGAAATTTCAATTGCTTTGTGGATATGATAGATCATCCATAGAATTATAATATATTCAATCATTGTGACCAAATAATAAAATATAATTAATTATTTAATTATTTTTTAATTCTAAAATATAAAAATAAAAAAAATAATTATTAAAGAAGAAATTTCAATTGGTTTGTGGATATGATAGATCATCCATAGAATTATAATATATTCAATTGCAGTGATCAAATGATAAAATATAATTTTTTATTTTTTATTTTTTAATCTACTGATAACACAAAAAAAATTATGATTTTGAATATATGAAATGCAGATCAACATAAATTTAAACATCCAAGAAAAAAAAGAAATCACAAGAAATTATAAAAAATTGAAAAAATTTAACTATTTTTGCCATATTTTTTAAAATTTTGAAAAATCATTAAAAAAAAATTAACGATTCACACTTGTTTTTTGCAAAATTTTGCAAATCTAGCACTCTAGGAATGAAGTCAAGAGTTTTAGAGTCATTTGGGGGTGAAAGAAAGCTTATTTCGGGGAAAAGAAGCTTGTTTTCCCTCTTTATTTTTTTTTAGTTTTTGGTCGTATCTTTTTCGTCGATACGCCCCGGTACACCCCCGACACAGATTCAATATGCATGAAAAAAGATGAAACAACTGATTTTCATGCGTATCCCGTATCTATTTTTCAAAGATACAACATGATACACCCTGTATCGGGCGTATCGTATCGAAAATTTTAAACCTTGTTCCTCTTAAGGGAGGCTTGTATGCGGGAGGCTTACGCTTCTTACATTCTGAACTACGCCTCATGCCTCTAGGTAATGGAACACCTTGCATCAGACCTCCGCATTTTAAAACATCGATACACAGACATACACAATCTTTTTTTTATTGAATACCTTCATAATTTTATTGATTACAGAGAAAATAATAAGTTATACACAGGCAATGTTTTAAAATGTGGAGGCTTGACGCAAGGCGTTCCACTACCAAGAGGTGTGAGGCGTAGTTCAAAACGCAAGAGGCGTAAGCCTCCAGAACACAAGGAGGCATAAAACTCCTTAAGAGGAGGGGGTAAGGAGGAAGGAGGAAGGGAAAGAGGATGAAGAGGAAGGGGGATCTCATTTTTTCTTTATTTTTAATAAAAATCTTTTATATTAAGAAGAATAAAGATGCATAACATTAGTTGAAAGGGGGGGGGGGGGGGGGGGGGGTTCTTGTCAAAGCGGAGGCAAGCGAGCGAACCACGCTCGCCGGAGCGAGCTGGGGACAAACCACTTTCTTTCCCCTAAACTTTTCTTCCCTTCCCTTTCCTTTTCTTTTATTTCCTTTTCTCTTTTTTTTCTTCACTTTCTTTTTCTTTCCCTTCCCTTTCTTTTCCTTTCCTTTTTTCTCTTTTTTTCTTTCTTGTTCTGTCTTTTTATATAAGATGTGCATGAGGCGCATGAGGCATATGCCTCTAGCACGCCTCATGAAAAAAGTGCATGAGGCGTATGCCTCTTGCACCTGAGGCATATGCCTCAGAGGTGTCAACGCCTCTGGCATACGCCTCAGGGCATTTTGGCAGTGCCTCCAGCGCCTCCAAGTGTACGCCTCCCACGCCTTTTAAAACAGTGTATACAGGCAAACTTAGCATCCTAAGATTTTAAGTTAGGCTGCAACTGCCATCTAACCAATTTCCTTGTTGATTACATTCATTCTACATACAATTGACCCCAAAACAACTGAGCCCCATTCACCCCCTTTTCTAATGCATCAGCCAAACTACTTGCTGATCTTTGAACTCAAGAAAAAGTGCTTCCTAATTCCCTCGGAAAATGTCTAATCTCCATCATAAAGTGTCAAACTGTCAATATTGCCATAGTTCCTGTTATTTTTTTAACCAACCCACAAGTCCATAACCACCCAAGAATCCCCTTCCACACCTGCATATTTCTATAATTAATGACCAATATAAACGTTTGACAAGTAGATATGATCGAGTGCCATAATTTTCCCATGAGATTTTACCACCGGAGCGTTTCTTCTTCAATAATGATAAGCACCCATAACTTGATCCACCAGATTGGCAATTCAATAAATCTGGAAAATATCCATCCAATCCTTTCGCAACATTAGTTTGAACTTTTCCCCGACCACGCTTTTGAGGCTTTCGAGATATTTCTGATGCATCATTGCTTTCTCGTTCACTATCACTCCCTTCCTGTGAATTCACAATGAAATTGTTTTTAGATTCAGGCTAATCTATCCTGACAAGCAAACAGAATGTCCATAATGTATATAAATGATTGGTTTGGCCATAGAGTACAGATTCTATAACCTAATGGATTAACCTATATCAATCCCAGTCAAAAAGTATAGAAATATAACCATTAGTCTCAGTTTTTAGATTGCTAAAGTAACTATTACAAATTTTATTTGTACTCCTGGTAGAAATTGTTATATAAAAGCAGAAATTTTATTTCAAACAAAAAAAAAATCAAATGTTTTTGAAACTTAATATATTTAATTAACAGCACTAGTAAAATTTTTTTATCAATAACAGCACTAGTAAAATAAAAAGTAAAAAAGTTCACTTGGAAAATAAAGATAGACCTGAGTTTTATTCAGGGGAAATTAATTAACTTCTAATTTTGATTTTTCGTCAGCAACAATAACTTTATTAGTTATAACAGTTTGTATGCGACGAATACAGAAACAGGAACATAGACAAACCTCCAATCATGTAGCAGACCTGTTACATCTCTAACAACTTGGGAAAAAAAAGAAAGAAAAGAAAAAATAGATGCAATCAACAACTACCCCTTTACACAAATCCTATCTCAGCAAGAAAGGAGTCAAGTAAAGATCACTACCCAATAGTACATTCCTGACAAATGGCAATCAAGCCAGCCATCTAGTTTGCAGATCTCAGAACAAAAACAAGTGGCAGATACAATCTATAACTCAAGGTCTTCCCTCTCTGATCTAATAGCATGACATTCAAGGACCAATCAACAAGGCAATCAACCAATATATTTCAATTTGAGAGTCTGACTGAAGATGAGTCCCTCAACACCCATGAACAGGCATGAGCCCTTGAACTAGGAACAGCAGCTCAAACCCCCTAAATTCACCCATTCAGCTACAGGCCTAGAGTATGAAAGGGAGATGTCACCAATCACCATTATATCTCTGAGGCTCCACCAATTTCTAAAGGTTCAGGGTTGTGCAATACAATTATGTCAAAGAGCATGGTCTTTCTGTTCTTCATTATTGTACTTGGTGAAAGAACAAACCAATTAGAATCACTAGTAATAGATAATAGAGAGGCAATATTTTTTAGCATTCAACCAACATGCATATAATAAAAACTATAAAGGAAAATAAAAAATAACAAAATGAAAAGGCACCATTTATAACCCACCAAAACATTGTAGTGATCGGTCATCATTGCTATCAGTCCAACCACAGATGCCATTCCTTCTGGAAGGGATAAGTATGCCTGAAAGTGACAGCACATGTTCTAAATAAGTGAAATGTATAACCAAAAGCCAAGGTAAATAAATATCTTATTTTGCTAGTCCATTTGGTTTGACTTAGAAATATGTAGAATAGCACATAAAGAATATAGGCAGCGACTTAGAGACGCCAAAATCCTGGTCTATTTGGTGTAGTTCCTAGAGATGCTTTTCTTATTTGCTTCGCATGCTTGGATTATTGAGTACTTTGAATATGTTTTATATGCTATCTTTGATTTTATTTTTGCATCTTCACTTTGAATATGTTTTATATGTAATGTTTATGTATTTTAATTTGAACTAATAGGCTTTATATAACATTTAGTTAAAATTAAAGTTTGCATTTTTAATATTTTTACATATTCTGATTTTTTTAAATTTCTAAAAATTTTGCGCATTACTTCAAAAAGGCACACACCTTGCTTTGTGCACACGCCTTGGGTGCAAAAAGCCCTTTGTGCATTAATTGTGCCTTGCGCTTTTAAAACACTAATGCATCTGAGATCTTGATGCAAGATCTTTGTGATTCAGCACTATTCTTGCAAATAAACTCAAGTTTAAATGTGTAGCATAGAAACAAATAGCTAACAAAAGAAAGAAGAGAAGAGAAGAGATGGAAATAAGATGAAAACCCTAGGTAATCACACCTAAGGGTGAGGGCAATCACACCCCCAACTTGCCAACCACACCAAATTCTGTAGAGAAGCTTTCTTTGTTCATTAACCAAAAACTGTTTCCCAAATTAGCCTTGCAAGCTTACTAAGAAAGACACTTCCAAATGAGCATCCTAAGGTCAACTAAAGATTCTAGGATCTTCTCAAGTTGATCCACTGCTGACCCATATCCCATGTGGGCCCCATGTTAAGTTGATTTCCATCAGGTCTTATGTGATAGGCAAATTCCACTTAGATTTGAATGAAAAATCCATTACAAAATTATAAGGCAGCTATGATGTATGGATACGAGTATTGGCCAGTCGAGAAACATGTCCAAAAAATGAATGTGGCAGCCATGCATATACCAAGATGGATGAGTGGAAAAACTAGAAAGAACAGGATCAAAAACGAAGTCAATTGAAGGAACCTAGGAATAGCTCCAATAGGTGATAAAATGAGAGAAAGTAGCCTAAGATAGTTTGCTTATATGCATAGAAGGCCACCTACAGCACCCAAAAAAAGAAGCTTTTTTTCGAAGATAAAATAGAAATTTTTATTAAAAAAAAAAAAGAGATACAAGAGGAATGTGTAAGTCCCAAAATGAGGATTGTTACCATCTACTAATATCTTGCTCCTTAGTTGTAGCTTTATGGTGTTGGGAGCTTTAGTTTATTTGGATGTAGGCGGAACCTGCCGTCTAATGTACGTATGTTGTTTAATCCATCTACTCTTGGGTGGCACATGAGAAGAGGTAAAATTATGTGGAAATGTATTAGGGCAGCTATCTTATGGACTGTTTAGGAAGAAAGGAATGCTAGAATCTTCCTAAAGAAGGAAAGAAGTTTTGCTGAAGTGAAGGATTGTATCTTAACAAGAACAATCCATTGGCTAAAGTCCTGAAGACCTTGATCTTGTTTGCTGAATTCTCCTGTGATAATCTTTGGAGAAATTGGTTAGCAATGGCTAATACCTCCACTAGGAAGAATAGAAGTGTGGTAGAGTGGAAACCTCCTCTAGAAGGTGTCATTAAATTGAGCTTCGATGGTAGCAGCCAAGGTAACCCTGGGCCTTCAGGTGTAGGAGGTGTGCTAAGGAATAAGGACAGCAACATTATTTCCTTATTTTCAGGATCAGTGGGAGTGGGAGACTCTACAAGGGCAAAGATACTAGCTGTTGTACAAGGGATCCAGATTGCTAACCAGCTTGAGGTGGAACATCTTCTAATTGAAGGGGATTCTCAGGAGGTAGTAGGGTGGCTATCAAACCCAGACGCTGCCATTTGGGGTTATAGAAAACTCCTCAAAAAAGTGAAGTGGCTAACTAGCAATATGCAAGTTGATGTTAAATGGGTAAGCAGGTCAACAAATACTGTGGCTGATTCCTTGGCCAAACAGGGGTATCCAGGGAAGGTCTTTTTTGGGCTACTTTGTAATTTGCTCTAGTGATTTTGAAAAGCTGTAAATGACTATTCTGGAGAGGTCGCATCTCGTGCCTCCCCTTGGGATGCTTGTATCTCTTATCTTTGGCAATTAATAAAATTCATTCAATTATCAAAAAAAAAAGAGATACAAGAGGGATAAAAGAGACGATGAGAAATAGTTTAGGCTCTCCTGCTCTTCCTTGAATCCTTCCACAAATAGTTTAGGCTTCCTATCTGAGAACCAGACTGACTCGACAATGTCTGTACCGCTCGCCTTTTCTTGAACCCCTGCAACAGCATAACTATTAACGACCTCTTTTTTCTTATCCACCATACTCTTCACTTTATCTTAGCATCCCCTTCAGGTCTCTCAATTAATTTACTCAGATCACCTATTACGACCAGGAAATGTTGAAAAGCTTCCACTATCTGTTTTCAGCCCAAGCTCTGTTTACCTTCAGGGATACAGACCAACCTTCTCTTCCCAGGGTTGAATAACTCGGTCAATTGCACATAATCACCACATCTGTGCTCCAAAATTTCCGTCCAATAAGTGGTATCACCTCCCCTGTAAGAAACTCTCCAGCTTACCGTCCTCTGTGAATGGATGGCTCCTTCGATGAAACCCTTGAACCACAGCATGACTTTCCCTTTAAGGAATACAGTCGCCTTCCAGTGTTCAATGAATTTCAATACAATCCCT
This sequence comes from Nelumbo nucifera, assembly GCF_055504915.1. Taxonomy (NCBI): domain Eukaryota; kingdom Viridiplantae; phylum Streptophyta; class Magnoliopsida; order Proteales; family Nelumbonaceae; genus Nelumbo; species Nelumbo nucifera. The sequence continues at coordinate 100,697,250 of NC_142651.1, forward strand.
CATCTAGTTTTACCTCTTCTAAGACAAAAGTTTTGGCCTCAACTCTGAGTTTCTTTCTCCAGACATTTGCACGAACAAAGTTCCTCTCAGTGTCCATTCCTCCTCAGCCTCTACAGTTCTTTTCACTAGATCTGTTGGGCTATTCCGTCCCTTCTTTCTCAAAGACAAAAAGAACTTCTGCAACTTATTACAGAAGTTCTTGACTTCTTGCCCACAATATTTTAAGAAGAAGCAATCTATTACCAGTTGAAGGGGCTAGAAGGGCTAGGAGCAGACCAAAGAAGACATGGGTCAAAGCAGTAAGAAATGATTTAAGTGATCATAATTTAACAATGGATATGGCATTAAACAGAACAAAACATCAAAACAGGATTCATGAAGCCAATCCCATATAGTTGGGATAAGGATTAGATGATCATCAACTACAGGGATTGATTTTTTAGGTCATATTTTCTTATAAAAAAAAGTGCGTTTTTATTACTCATAGAAATATTGCCTTTTAGTTTTCTTTTCCATTAAGAACTCTAGGGTAAATTTGAATTAGTTGAGTTGAGTTGAGTTCTATTTAAGTTGTCATAGTTCTATTTAAGTTTTGTACTTCGGGTGTTTTCATTTCATTCAGGTGATTGCTCATCACCTTTCCTTGTATCCTTTTTTTCTTGTTTTAATAAAATTTTTATTTATCTTCAAAAAAAATAACTAGGCAACAAGGTGCCCTTGGAAGGTCACCTTAACGAAGCACTTGCATGCTTTATACATGTTAATGTCGACTATGTAGGGGTATTTTTGTCTTTATGCTTATGTTTAAGCTACTGATGTGTAAGGTTATGTTAGATCTTATGTCCCTCACTTAAGTGGGGGCACATGTGTCATTTCCAGATTAATAGTAATATAAAAACAAATCTGGCCGAATGGGAGAGAGAACTTTTCTCTCTTGTTCGAACCAGAACTTTCTATCCTTCTCTTCTCTTCTCTTCTTCTTCTTCTCTCTCTTTCTCTCTTTCTTTTACTTCTACTGTTATCAGTCTAACAGGTTTCAAGGGCAGGCCGAATCCTAATATGGTATCCGAGCCAAACTGAGCAAATCGAAACTGCCCAGAATTCTGTTCTTTGCGCACCCAATCTAGGGTTTTCTTTTGTTTTCTTCGCCATCAGTTGGAGATAAGGGAGGGGCTGAAAAGGAGTGATCGCCCTCTTCCCTTGGAGGTTTCTATGCCTCTAGTTGTGCTGTTCGTGGTTGGTTGCTGTGGTTTGTAAGAAGCCCTCCCCTAATCGATGAAGAGAAGAGGGCTGATTCGTGTGGTGCAGTGGGTGCCTTGTGTGGTCTGATTTTCGGGTGATTAGGTAAGAGGTTTCTATGCAATTTCTTGTTGTGAATCAAATGATAAGTGTGTTTCAGATTGTATGGTGGAAATTCATATTGTAGTGTGTTAGGGTTTATGCAAATTTCAGTGTGATTCGAAGAGGGAGTGATCCTCAAACAGTGTAGTGAGCTTTCAGGTAGTCGTGGGGTAGGGTTGTGGTGTAGAGAGTGCAGTTTTCAGCAATAATAAGTGCTGAAAACAGTGTGGTTCAGTGTCTAGTATGGTTTAGTGTGTAGTGTGCCGAATTCAGCAATGGGAGACAACAGTGACAGTAAGACTAGTGTGATGGTCCCTACTGACTACCTGAATTTTTTTTTTTTTTTATAATTTACTGACTACCTGAATGTTCAGATGACCTCTATTAAACTGAAAGGAGAAAATTATGTACCTTGGGCTAAATCTGTAGAAGTCTTTCTTAAGGCAAAGAAGAAAGTGAAACACATAAGGGAAGAAAGACCTTCCACTGATTCTCATGAGTATGATGACTGGGAACAACAAGATGCACAGATTATCACATGGTTATGGAATAGTATGGAACCCAAGATTAGTGTGAATTTCATGTTTCTTGATACTGCCAAGAAAGTGTGGGACCATGCTAAGAAGTTGTATTCGGGTCAAGACAACACAACTAGAGTATATCAGCTGTATCAAGAATACTTTAATCTGCAACAGGGTAATCAGAGTCTTGAGGAGTACTATGCTAGTATGAGAAACATTCGTAATGAGTTGAATGTTTATCACCCCCTCACTTCTGATGTCAAAGTTCAGCAACAACAGAGAGAACAACAAGATGTGACTCGAGTTTTGGTGGGGCTGAAGTATGAACCAATGCAGGCTTAGATACTATGAGGATCAGCTCTCCCTTCCTTAGAAGAGGTGTTTGCTCGACTTAGGAGGATTTCTATTGGATCTACCGAGAACTCTAGTGTTTCCGACAAATCAACTTTTGCAGTTTCAAGGGGCCGTGGTGTTAGAGGTGGAGCTCGGGAAACTCAATCTGGCCGTAGTGGTAGTAGTGGACCTACATATAACCGTGGTGGTGGTCGTACTGGAGGTCAAGATTCAGGGGGAGCCCGTGGCAGAGGACGTAGTTCGGGTCCGATGAGATGTACACACTGTAGTATGGATGGACATACCATTAATTGTTGCTATGATTTGCATGGTCCACCTTCAACATGGGCCAAACATGCCATGACTAGTGACAGTAGCTTCAGACAGGAGAGTCATTCAACTTATTAGATGCTCCCTACATCCACAGATGTTCCTAGGAAGGAGATGATGAGTGTTCCCCGTGATGAGTATGAGAGGTTTGTCTAGGCCACATCGCAGCAGAACATGGCCACTCTTGCACACTCAGGTATGGCTTGTCTAGCATCCACACCCAATCCCTGGATTATTGACTCTGGAGCCTCCGATCACATGACTGGAACTCCAGGTGTGTTTTCTTCCTTCTCTCATTTCCCAACATCACAATCTGTTACCCTTGCTAATGGTTCCACATCCTCCATTTGTGGTGTTGGTAATGTTAACATGGATCCTTTACCCTTATCCTCAGTTTTGTATGTCCCTAAATTTTCGTTTAACCTTATGTTAGTTAGTAAGTTGACCAAGTCTTTTAATTGCTCTATTACTTTTTACCCTTCTTTGTGTGTTTTTCAGGATCTCAAGACGAGGATGAAGATTGGTGGAGGGCATGAAGTTGGTGGATTGTATTATCTTGACGGTGGTGGAAGTACGTCAACAACTCTCCAGTCATCTCTTTCTCCTCTCCAGTGGCACTGTCGATTTGCTCATCCTTCGCTGAAAGTTTTGAAGTCTTTGTTTCCTTCGTTGAGTCATCTTTCTGTTTTGAATTGTGAGTCGTGTCAATTAGGGAAACATCATCGTGTTCCCTTTAGTCCTAGAGTTGATAACCGTATGTCGAGTCCTTTTTCTTTGGTTCATTCAGATGTTTGGGGTCCTTATAAAGTAATGTCATACAATGGGTATAATTATTTTGTCATTTTTGTTGATGATTATTCAAGGATGAAGTAGCTTTATTTAATGAAAGAAATGAATGAATTGTTTGCCATTTTCCAAAATTTTATGCTGAAATTTGCAACCAATTTGGTGTCCACATTAAAATTTTTTGTTCCAATAATAGTTGTGAATATTACTCTACATCATTTCAAGAATATTTAGACCAACATGAAATCATCCATCAGACTTCATGTACCTACACCCCACAACAAAATGGGGTGGCTGAGAGAAAGAATAGTCATCTTTTGGAAACTGCTCGATCCCTCATGCACCACATGAATGTACCCAAACCTTTTTGGAGTGATGCAGTGCTTACTTCCTGCTTCTTGATTAACCGGATGCCCACGTCCATCCTTGATGGTCATTCTCCATTCACCACTTTGTTTCCTACCTTGTCTCTGTTTCCTCTTTCTCCTCGGGTTTTTTGGTGTGTCTACTTCGTTCATAATCTGGGGCCAAGAAGGGACAAGTTAGATGCACGATCCATTAAGTGCATCTTCCTTGGCTATTCCCGAACTCAGAAAGGGTATAAGTATTATCATCCTAGCTCTCGACGTTCCTTTGTGTGTGTTGATGTTACTTTCTTTGAGTCTACTCCATTTTTCTTGGGGTCCAGTGATGCTTCTTCCTCCTCATCACCTCCTCCCCTTCATTTTCCAGTTGCGGATTTTGTTCCCCTTGTTCCAGCTGTGACCAAGTCCTTGCCTCCGGTGCCACCTATTCTTCAAGTGTATACACATCGCCAACATGTACCAGCTCCTCCTCCAACTCCATCATCAACGACAGATCCGGCAGTTATCCCCACACCAGCCCCAACCACAGTATTTGATCTTGATCTTCCCATTGCCTTGCGGAAAGGTAAACACAGTTGTCCCCACACCAGCCCCAACCACAGTTTCTCTCACTCACCTTTCTGCTTCCCATCGCCAGTTTATCTCCTTGTTATCCTCTGTTGTTGTCCCTAAGGATGTCCAGGAAGCCCTTGCCTCTCCAGGGTGGCGTCGTGCAATGGAAGAAGAACTCTCAACTCTAACTCATAATCATACATGGGACCTCACCACTCTTCCTCCTGGTAAGTAGGTTGTCGGTTGTAAGTGGGTTTATACTATTAAGTACTTACCTGATGGTAGTGTAAAGCGGCTGAAAGCTAGACTGGTTGCCAAAGGGTACTCCTAAACCTATGGTATTGACTACACAGAGGCCTTCTCCCCGGTTGCTAAGATTGGTTCAGTTCATGTTGTGATTTCCCTTGCTGCTATGTATGATTGGCCCCTCTATCAACTTGATATCAAGAACGCTTTCTTGCACGGTGATCTACTCGAGGAGGTCTATATGGAGCAACCACCGGGGTTTGTTGCTCAGGGGGAGGATGGTAAGGTGTGCTGACTAAAGAAAGTCATTTATGGGCTTAAACAGTCTCCTTGAGCATGGTTTGGTAGGTTCAGTGAGGTGGTAAAGAAGTTTGGTATGAAGCAGTGCCAAGTTGACCCTTCAGTCTTCAGTCATGACTCTCGGGCTGGAAAGATCCTATTGGTGGTGTATGTAGATGCTATTGTTATTACCGGGAATGATAAAGTGGGAATCGATAGGTTGAAAACTTTTCTGCAGGAACATTTTCAAACAAAGGACCTTGGTAAACTAAAATATTTCTTGGGGATAGAAGTAGTAAGGTCTAAGCATGGTATTAACTTGTGTCAAAGGAAATATATCCTTGATTTGCTGGAAGAAACAGGTTTGTTAGGCACTAAACCAACTGAAACACCTATGGAAACAAACACTAGGTTGAGTAGTGATATGGGTGAAGAGTTTGAAGATCCTGGCAGATACCGGCAGCTTGTAGGTAAACTGAACTACCTAACCATTACTCGGCTAGACATTTCATTTGCGGTTAGTGTGGTAAGTCAGTTCATGCAGAAACCTTGGGTTCCACATTGGGATGCAGTTCTAAGGATTGTGAGGTATTTAAAAGGGGCTCCAGGTCGTGGTTTGATATACAGAAGTGGTGGAAAACTTGAAATAGAAGGATATACCGATGCTGATTGGGCCGGTTCTATATCTGATAGGAGATCTACTACAGGCTATTGTACTTCTCTTGGGGGTAATCTGGTGACATGGAAAAGTAAAAAGCAAACAGTTGTGGCAAGAAGCAGTGCAGAGGCAGAATATAGAGCTATGGCACATACTACTTGTGAATTAGTGTGGCTAAGGAACCTTCTACAGGAGATGGGATACACTATTGACACTCCAATGAAGCTCTACTGTGACAATCAGGCTGCAGTCCATATTTCCTATAATCCGGTGTTTCATGAGAGAACCAAGCACATAGAAGTTGACTGTCACTTTGTGAGAGAGAAGGTGCTTAGTGGAGTGACAGATACTGCATAGGTTAACACATGAAACCAATGGGCAGGCTTGTTTACTAAAGGGTTGAGTCGGGGAAGAGTGGATTACATATGTAACAAGCTGGGATTATATGATATATACTCACCAGCTTGAGGGGGAGTGTTAATGTTGACTATGTAGGGGTATTTTTGTCTTTATGCTTATGTTTAAGCTGCTGATGTGTAAGGCTATGTTAGATCTTATGTCCCTCACTTAAGTAGGGGCACATGTCATTTCCAGATTAATAGTAATATAAAAACAAATCTGGCCGAATGGGAGAGAGAACTTCTCTCTTGTTCGAACCAGAACTTTCTCTCCTTCTCTTCTCTTCTCTTCTTCTTCTCTCTCTTTCTCTCTTTCTTTTACTTCTACTGTTATCAGTCTAACAGGATTCAAGGGCAGGCCGAATCTTAATAATACAAGACACATAATATTTTAATATTTTACTTTCTGATAATTATAACATTACAATAGATATCATTACACATTTACATCAATTGTTCATTTTGTGTGTCCACAATACGTATTCTTATACTAGTTTCTTGTTATTGTTTTCTTATTTGTTTGGGTTCAATCGACACAGAAGTTAGTGGACATTGTCTTGAACCATTTAAAACATTAAAATCTGAACCAATAAGGAAGAATTTAAAGATTTTATCCAATCAACACACAAGAGCAACTGAGGTACGCCTTTTCTTCTTTTTGCTGGGACAAAAAGGGTATCCACGTCCACCCCTTCTCTTTCATTTTCTATGTTTTTTTTAACTTCCTTTTCTTCCTAGGACAAAAACAAGGGTCAGCCCCTACATTTTCTATGTTTTCATTTCATTTTTCTTTTTCTTCTCATAAATATGTTGGTTCTCTATGTGGTGATATGTTTACACATCTTTTCATATCTTGCAAGGTAGCTGGTTTCTTGTAGAAGTTCAACACCTCACTGTTTGGATTTCCAAATTTTCAGCCAGAAACTGCTGCAGAAATTTTTTTTCTACTTGGCTAAAGTTAAGAGGAAGTAAAAAAGCAAAAACTCTCTGGAGCTGCTTACCGTTTGCTATTTGCTGGAACATTTGGAAGGAAAGAAATACAAGAGCTTTTGAAGACAAATACTGGAATCTGGATAAGATTGTGGCAGCTGTCAGTAATGCGGTTGCAGATTGGATTCTGGTCTCTCCAGACTCCAGCTTTTAACCAAGTTTCTAAAGAGGGTTTGGGTGACAGATTAGGGGATATCTTGGAATATCAACTTGTAACTTGGATGGATTTTAGTTATGGTTTCCTGTCAGCTTTTGTTGTTGATTGTATGAGGGCAACGCCTTATCACCTCTCAGGATGGAATTTTTTCTTCTTTTAATGAAATTTCATTTTTATCTTCAAAACAAATATGAGGTTTATACTTGTTTGATGAGTTATTGATAATTATTAGTTAAGATAACTGCTGGTTGCTATGAAACCTAGGGAACTACCCTAGGGTTCAATTTTTTATAAAAACTCACTACCTAAGTGATACGGTGATACCTAGGTTCAATTTTTTACAAGGCACACTGCTGTCATCTAGCTTCACCTTGGTGCCTTGAAAAATATGAGTTTTGCTAGTGGATTCTACAGGAGAAAGGGAAAAGAAACTGAAATAACTAGCAAAACCATCCTAATTATTTACTGTCTACAAAATGAATTGCATAATAATCACTGCATCTAGAAATTCAAAGAATAACAAAAATTTGAGAAATCAAGAGTTTGTTGGTGAATTCTACATCTTTTAAGCCAGAAAGGACAATGCTTACCCTGTTTATATTGTAAAGGGCTTCTACCATCTCTACAGATCTATTCAGTACTACACCAGCAACCTGCAAATTAAAATGAAAGAGCAATCACTAGAAGATTCCAAGAAACTAGATTATTAAATTAAGACAATTGACTTGATCCTCGCACTGCAGCATAATGGGATTACGAAAAGTTACAAAAACACAAACCACCCTTCTTGCATGGAGAAGGGTTTCTAAACACAAAACACAAACGGGCATACACACAAAGCATATTGATGTACTGAGCCCTAATAGCCCACATTACCAAGTACACAATAAAATAAATAACCAAAATAATAGCTCAGCTGGACAATCAGCCTATCTTTAAATATCACATCAGACCAAATGATGAAAAATGAGCAAACCTTCTTCCAGTCTTTTCCATATTTCCTGTACGCCTCATAGAAACGGATGAGTTCTTCCCTACTCCATTGAGGCCCTAACATGTCAGACAATGTCCTCTTCTGCACAGAAGAAAATGATGGTCAATACTTTGAAAATATTCATAAAGACAAAGCATTTAAGAAATCAGTTCCTGTTATCAATCTGGCATGCATAACATTCTTTACCAATTACCATATGCAAAGACTTCACAAATTTCTTTTTGGAATACTAAAAAGGAGCATAGGAATAAATTAAACTTACATTAACAAAGAGCAAATGATAGTAATAAGAAAGCATTATGAAAAAATCAAAACCACAAAAAGAAACCATATTCTCAAAATAAGTAATATAAACAACATATGAGAGAAGTCATCAAAAACATGTATTTATAGAAGAAATACGCCAAGTATACAGACACACACACACACACGCATCTGATGAGTTATGGATGCCATTCATATAAGTGAAATATGAATTTGTACAACATATGTAAGCAAGTAAAGGTAGTTTTGATTCATGTTAGAGTCGACTATACAGGGGTAGTTTTATCTTTTCAGTATATTATTAGTGTGATGTATTGTCTATTATGTTCAAGTTTAAGTTATATGTCCCATACTTCATTAGGAGAATAAGAGTCTTTATGTACTTAATTAGAAACATATAAATACAATCTGCCCAGCTAGAGAATTGACTTTTTTTCTCTAGATCGAACCAGTTTTCTCCTCCTCTTCTTTCTCTCTTCTCTCTCTTTCTTTTGTCTTTATTCTCTTCTAATCTAGAGCTGCAACCAGTACAGATTTGTTCTGTAACATGGTATCAGAGCCACCATGAACAGTTCAGGTTAACCCAGAATTTCCTGGTTCATCCTTTGCCCTAGATCTCTGCAGAGATCTCATCGATCCCTTGGAGTTTCACAACAAGGCTGAAAAGGAGTTTTCGTTTTTCCTTCTTGGAGGTCTTCATGTCTCCAATTGGTTGTATGGTGCTCGTTTCATGTGGTTTGTAGAAAACCTCTTATCAATGGATCGGAGATGTTGTTTCAGGTGGTGTGGTGATCAGATCAGTGCAGTACTGATTTATCGAGTTCAAACAAGTAGGTTATATGGGTGATACAGTGTGAGATAGGTAGTAATCAGTTGCAGGTCTGGTAGTAAGTGTTTTGGTGCATTCGGGTATCTTCTATGGTGTTGAAACAGCAGGGCTGCAGTGACAGTTAGGGTTAAGGAAAAAAAACATGTGCAGTGTGGTGGTTAGCAAGTGAAGTGGTGTGAAGTACTAGTGAGTGAAGTTTTTTTATGGCAGCAATCGGAGACAACAGTGGACATAAAACTAGTGTTATGATTCCCCCTGATTATCTAAGTGTGCAGAGAGATGTGATTCAGACCAATAAAAAATAGTAAACTATTTCAGATTATAGCAAAAGAGGAAGAGAAGAAGAAGGAAGAACGGAGAAGAAGGAAGAAAGAAGGAGTTCGATAATCTCCTCTTTCTCCACTCTAATCTTTTATTAATCTTACTAAGATTACATAAATTACAAGTCTGCCCTTAAGTGGGCATCCACCTCATCAGCATACTTAGAAAACATAAAAAAGAATTAAAGGCCTATTAAGAACAAATAACAAGAAAGAACTAATCAACAAGATAATAATGGGCTAGGGCCCATTTGGCCCAGTCTCTCTACACAAATGACCTCTATTAAGTTGAATAGTGAGAATTATGTACCTTGGCCTAAATCTATAGAAATCTTTCTTAGGGCTAAGAAGAAGGTGAAGCATGTGAATGAGGAGAAACCCTCAGCTGATTCTCAGGGTTACAATGAGTAGAAATAAGAAGATGCACAGATTATGACATGGTTGTGGAATAGTATGGAACTGAAGATTAGTGTGAATTTTATGTTCTTAGATACAGCCAAGGAGATTTGAGACCATGCAAAGAAGTTGTACTCTATACAAGACAACACTACGAGAGTATATCAGCTTTACCAGAAGTATTTTAATATGCAACAAGGAAATCAAAGTCTTAAGGAGTATTATACTAGTATGAGGAATCTTCGGAATGAATTGAATGTTTATCATCCCCTTACATCTGATGTCAAAGTTCAGCAACAACAGAGAGAACAACTTGATGTAACCAGATTTCTAGTAGGTTTGAAAGCTGAATATGAACCGGTGAGAGCACAGATACTAGGCGGATATGCTCTTCCCTCTCTAGAGGAAGTGTTTGCTCGTCTCCGGAGGATTTCTGTTGGACCCCCAGAGCATCCTATTGTAATTGATAGATTTTCCTTTGCAGCAACTAGAGGTGGAGATCGTGGTGATAGAGGAGGAGCTCGAGGAAGTCAGCCAGGTCATGGTGTAAGTAATGGTACCATGTTCAACCATGGTGGTGGACGTTTTGGAGGTCGGGACTCAAGGGAAGCATGTGGTAGAGGATGGGGTAATGGTGTGAGAAGGTGTACACACTGTGGTATGGAGGGGCATACTATCAATTTTTGTTATGATCTGCCTGGGCCAATCATGCGATGACTAGTGGTGGTGGTTAGAGAGATGAAATTCAGCAAAGTGATCTGACACCTTCTACACCTACAGATGTCTCTAGCAAAGAGATGATTAGTGTTCCACATGATGAGTATGAGCGGTTTCTTCAGGCTACATAACAGCAGAATATAGCTACCCTTGCCCACTTAGGTATGGCTTGTCTGGCATCCAAATCCTCCCATTGGATTATTGATTCTAGAGCTTCAGATCACATGACTGAGACTCCAAGTGTGCTTTCTTCTTTTTCTCGGTCACCTCCTTCACACAGTTACCCTTGCTAATGGCTCCACATCTTCAATCTGTGGTATTGGTAATGTTAACCTAGACTCCTTAGTCCTTACCTTTGTCATCGGTTTTGTATGTTCCCAAATTTCCTTTTAACCTTATGTTTGTTAGTAAATTAACCAAGTCTCTTAATTGTTTCATCACTTTTTACCCTTCCTCTTGTGTTTTTCAGGATCTCAAGGCAGGGAAGAAGATTGGTAGAGGGCATGAAGCCAGTGGATTATATTACCTTGATGGTGGTGGCTCATCAACATTTCTTTATTCGTCTCTTTCTCCTCTTCAGTGGCATTATCGGCTTGGTCATCCATCTCTTAAAGCTCTCAAGTTACTTGTTCCGTCTTTGGGTAGTCTTTCTACTTTGCAATGTGAGTCGTGCCAGTATAGGAAACACCATCGTGTTCCCTATATGTCTAGGAGTGATAATCGTTCGTCCAGTCCTTTTTCTTTGGTCCATTCGGACATTTAGAGTCCAAATAAAATAGTGTCATACAATGGTTACAAATACTTCGTAATTTTTGCTGATGATTCAAGGATGACATGGCTTTATCTTATGAAAGAAGGGAGTGAAGTGTTTTCTATTTTCCAAAAGCTTCATACTAAAATTTGTACTCAATTTGGTGTGCCTATTAAAATCATTTTTCTGATAATAGCCGAGAATATTTTTATACACCTTTTCAACAATATTTGGAGCAACACGGTATTATTCATCAAACCTCATGCCCTTACACTCCTCAACAAAATGGGGTTGCTAAAAGAAAGAACCGCCACCTCTTGGAAACTACTCAGTCCCTTTTACACAATATGAACGTCCCCAAACGTTATTGGAGTGATGTTGTATTTACATCTTGCTTTCTCATTAACCGGATGTCCACGTCTATCCTTAGAGGTCATTCTCCCTTCTCCGTCTTATTTCCTCGTTGTCTCCTTTCCATCTCACTCCTAAGATTTTTGAGTGTGTTTGCTTTGTTCATAATCTTGGGCCCGGAATGGACAAGTTAGATGCACGATCTACTAAGTGTGTCTTTCTTGGCTATTCTAGAACCTAGAAAGGGTATAAGTTTATAATCCTAGCTCTCAACTTTCTTTTATTTGTGTTGATGTTACGTTCTTTGAGTCTGTTCCATTTTTTCGGGGTCGGACATCTCCTCTTTTTCTCCACCTCCACTTCCATTCCGGTTGCGGATACTTGTCTAGTAGAGATTGTGATCAGTCCTACTCTAGATGAGAATTCAACAAGAAAAAAACAGAGAATGGAAGAGGAAGGAGAGAGAAATCGAAGGGAAAAGAATTCAAAGAAGAGTGTGGGTTGACTTGCACATTGCCACCCCACTCAGCTATTTATATTAAAGATTTAAAACATAGCAAACTAACAATATTGCCCCTAATAACATAACTTATCAACAACTAAAGAATAACAAAAATAACTAACTTACTGACACTACTAACATGCCAACAGCTACATAAATGGTATGCTAACAACAACATAAATAAAGATATTATTGCCCTACAACTCTACACTCCCCCTCAAGTTGGGAGTAGATATCAATCATTCCCAACTTGCGTAAGTTTGTCTCCATCTTGGTCTTTGGAACTGCCTTAGTGAAGAGACCAACGAGCTGCATGTCAGAGGCAATATATGGAAGCCACACTTCTTGAGAAGCAACTCTCTCTCTCTCTCTCTCTCTGATAAAGTGTCGATCCACTTCGATATGCTTAGTTCTATCATGTTGAGCCGGGTTATGAGCAATATTGATAGCAGCCTAATTATCAAAATACAGCATTAAGGGCTTATCATAAGCAATGCTTAGTTCTTCAAATAGATATCTCAACCATAAGACTTCAACCACATCATTAGCCATAGATTTGTACTCAGATTCAGCACTGGAACGAGCAACAACATTTTGTTTTTTACTTCTACAAGAGATAAGATTCCCTCCTATAAATGCACAATACCCAGAGGTGGATCTCCTATCATCAACACACCCAACCCAATCAGCATCTGTGTAGACTTCTATTTTCATGTGACCATTATCTTTGAAGATTATGCATTTGCCTAGACATCTCTTTAGATAAGCAAGAATCCTCTCAATTGCAAGAAGGTGAGTGGTTCTAGGGGAATGCATGTATTGCTAACAACACTGACCGCATAAAAATGTCCGGTTGTGTGATGCAAAGATAAAGAAGTTTCCCAACCAAAAAATATCCGGGAGATTGTTTCAGTCCATATAAGGCTTTATTCATCCGGCAGACCTTCTTTCCTGCTTTTGTATTATATAATCCAGGAGGTAACCCCATATACACCTCATCTTGCAAATCATAATTGAGGAAGGCATTTTTTACATCCATCTGAAACAATGGCCATGAGAAATTTGCTACAGTGGATAGTAAAACTTTGATAGTATTCATCTTGGCTTCTAGTGCAAAAGTCTCCAAATAGTCTATGCCATATGTTTGTGTAAACCCCTTTGCAACTAATCTAGCCTTATATCTTTCAACAGAGCCATCAGCATTATGTTTCACTATAAACACCCAACCGGTTTCTTCCCTTTAAGCTAACCAACTATCTCCCATGTATTGTTCCTTAGAAGAGTATTCATCTTCACCTTCATTGCATCCTTCCACTCAGGTACTGACAAGGCTTCTTGCACTGTTTTGGAAATGGTAATAGCAGTAATAAATGCCAAAAAAGACTTATAGGAAGGAGGCAAATGATCATAACAAAGAAACTAAGAAATACAATGGGTTGTAGATGAGGTACAATGGCACTTCCCTTTACGAACTGCAATTGGAAGATCAAGATCATCCAAAGGAGGAAGAGAAGGCCCAACAATGAGAGGCATGGGAGGTATCTCATCTGTAGTGGGGGATAAAGGAACTGTGGTACCTGAATCTGGAGCCACAGAGGGAATTGGAGTTGGCTTGGACTGCTTATGACCAAAATCAACTGCCTCCACCGCCTGTGATACACCCTCAAATCTCGATATCTTTGACAGCCCTCCTTACTACACTCCCCTTCAGTGGTTGTAACGGGTAATGGAATTTCTGATGAATGAGACTCCATCTCACTACTCTCCCCCTAAGAAGAAATTCTATGATAATAGGGTACATCCTCAAAGAATGTGATGTCCATAGAAACAAATTGTTCCCCAGAAACAAGCATAGCAACAATATCCTTTTTGATTTTGTGCATACCCAAGAAATATAAATTTCAAAACTTTATGATCAAATTTAAAGCAATGAGGTCCAAGAATCTAAACAAAGCAGGTGCATCCAATGGTCTTAAGAGGAATGGTAAACAAGTCCTTATCGGGATATAATAGGTTAAATGGAGTTCTCATATCAAGGACCCATGAAGGAACTCGGATGATGAGGTACACAGCAGTGTGGATAGCATCTCTCCAGAAACATATGGGAACATTGGAAGTCAGCATAATGCTTCTAGCCACCTCCAATATATGCCTATTTTTCCTCTCAGCAACCCCATTTTGCTGAGGTGTATGGGGACAAGTGCTCTGATGGATAATCCCATGGTCAAGGAGATACAAAGCCAATACTTATCAAAAAAAGGAGATATGAAGCCAATGATTTTGCAAAGTACTCTTTCGCATTATCGGATCTGAAAGCTTTGATTTTGACCACAAATTGGGTTAAAACCATCTGATGAAAAAATGACCCGAAATCGAAACCGTTCTAGCCACTGGTTTCCGAGTCGGCGATTTGACCGTTCAGTCCGAACGGACGGCCCGTTCTAACAAAATAAATTAAAAAATAAAAAAAATGAATTAAAATTTAAAACAGCCAAAAACCACTGAATGGGTCAAACGGGTCAACGGTTCAACCGATGAGAAGCGAGTGTAGTCATCAAGAAACAACAAAAAATATCTATATCCCCCCATAGCTTGTGATTTAAAAGGCGCGCCTATGCGCACAGGCGAGGCGTATTTTGGGGTATGCGCCTCACCCAGGTCTTAGGCACACCCCTTTCAAAAGGCGCACGCCCGATGCACCGAAGCGTGCGCCTTTTTAAAATTTTGCGCTTTTTGCTTTTTTTTTTTAGTCTAACGACTGGGTCGGGGGCTCCGCCCCCGGACCCCCGACCATTCCCCTCGAGGGGGGTGGTACAAAGGTGACTCATAGAACCAAGAATGCAATATTTTACATCACATTAGCTACTTGAAGCAATGCAATAGAAAAAGAGATTGTGGGTTTTACATGCTTGAAAATGCTTTATATGTTTGCTTTTATTTTTAAATTTTCATTTAAATATGCCTTACATGTTATGTTTATGTATTTTAATTTTAGATAATAGGTTTTTAAAACATTTATTTTAAAATTTAAGTTTATATTTTTTTATTAACATTATGTTTAATATTTTTTATTTTTTGCATTTTTTTAATTTTCTAACTTTTTTTACTTTTTAGCTTTTTTATGTAATTTTGTGCCTTGCTTAAAAAGGAGAATGCCTTGCCTTGCGCCTCAAGCGCAAATTAGCCCTTGCGCTTTTAAAACACTGCCCATAGCAGTGATGTGATATGGTCCCCAGACATCAATATGCAAAATTTCAAAAGGAATACTACTTTTATTGTTCAAAGAATAGGTTGTTCTACAGTGCTTTGCAAGTTCACAACTTTCACATTTTAAACTAGACATTTCAACTGACTCAAACAAACTGGGAAATAAACCCTTCAAAGACCTAAAAGACAAATGGTCTAGCCGATTATGCCAAAGCATAACCTAGCTTACAGACTGAGCAACTAATGACCTTCCCACTTCTCTATCTTCCCCATGTGAATGCCCTCCAAGCAAGTAGATTCCATTTGTCTCGCGGCCAATCCCAATCACCTTCCTTGACTCCAGATCCTGAAAAACACACCAATCAATAAAGAAAGTCACTAAACAATTTTGATTTTTAGTGGTACTACTAATTGAAAGCAAGTTAGTACTAAGTTTAGGAACATACAAAACTGAGGACAAGGAGATGGCATCAGAAAATCTAATGTCTCCCTTGCCAGAAATGGGGACAAAGGAGCCATCAGCAATGGACACTTTGTCTCTGCTAAAGAATAAGCAATAAGTATTAAACAATGAGGATAAGCCAACCATTGGTCAGATGCACCTGAATCTATAACCCAACAAGGTTCATTGTTACCTGGGGTTGAAGCATGATATGCTAAAGCCCTTGTACTTGAATGAGCAAATGCAGAAGTAGTAGCAGATGTAGCCAGTGGCTGAGATGAGGGTGTTGAAGTGCCAACTTCACTTTTCAACTGAGCCAAGGCAGCTCAGACAACAGCTAAGGTGTCCAGGGATGTGGTTCTTGTGCTAGAGGATAAAACACCATCATTAGTAATTGCCACATTGGCATTCCCCCTTTTTGTTTCTGAGCTTTGTTGGAATTAGATGTGGATACAGCTTCCAACATGTGTCCTTGGTATGCTTTGGTTTCTTGCAATGATCACAAACTCCCTCCCTCTTGTCCTCTTTCTTCATATCCCTTTCTTTGTCACTCCCAAACTTCAGTTTTACTACTGCTAGGGCTGATTCCATAGGCTAATACTATAGCATAACCTTTCTCCTACTTTCTTCACTGTGCGCTAAGGAATAGACCTGAAACAAGGTCACACTCTCCCTGGTGAGAAATTGCTGCCTCACAATGTCATATTCTGGATTCATACCAGCTAGGAATTCAAAAACTCTATTAGTTTCAACCTATTTTATGTATGTCTATGCATCCTTCTAACTTTCCTACTCAATTGTCTCTAGGTGATCAATTTCATGCCACAAAGACTTCAAAGTAGAGAAGTAAAATGAGACAGGTTTCTCTCCCTGCTTAAGATTATTGACTTCACATTTCAGTTCATAGGCCCTAGCAACATTAAGTGGGTAAGAATAGGTTTCTCTCATGATGTCCCAAATTTACTTGACAGTTTTGGCCCACAAGTAATTTCGGCTTATATGAGGCTGCATGAAATCGCACAGCCAAGTCATGACCAAACGGTTCTCCTGAACCCATTTGGCATATAATGGATCTTCTTTGGCTGGTTTCTTTACATCCCCCATCACATAGCTTAATTTCCCTCTACCTCCAATAGCCATCGTAGCTGATTGGGCCCACTCCAAGTAATTTGATCCATCAAATTTCACTGTGGTAATTTGAAAGGTATTTTCAGTCATGTTGTCAGCCCCCAAAACACCCTCCCCTTGAGCTTTTAACTCAGTTCCTACCATCTCTACCAAGAATTTATCACAAAGAACTATTTTTATGCTGAAACATAGGTAATTTACACCCTGAAACTGCTAACAGCCAACTTGGAATGCTGAGAAAGGTCTAGCAAACACCCAGAAATTCTGAAACATGCCTAATAATCTTCAAAAAATCATTACCAACCAATCTGGAATGCTAAAAACAGATCAATTGTTACCCAGAAACTAATAACAGTCAGACTATTAGGGTTTAAAACAGAGAACTGATCGTGGGTTTGGGAAAACCCTAAAAAAAGATCAAGAGAAATCAGAAGAAAAAAAAACAGCCACTCCTTCCAGATCACTCTGATCGGTTTCTGATTGGTGCTCAAAAAAGAACTAAAACTTACCCAGAAATAACTGGCCACCACTTCCAATCCTCAGTCTGAACCCTAATCTTGAATTTCTTTCCTTCCCTCTGATTCTTCCTGATCACCGGACTCTTTCCAAGGCTCTATAATCTCTTGAAAAGTTGTTGCACTCTACCAATGATCTCCAAGAACTAGCCAATTGACAAATCTTGCTAAAACTTCCAACCCTAGGAAGTTCTCATGCAATCAGCCTGATTAGACTCACATGATATACCCTAAGTTGGCTTTGATACCAACTTGTCTAGTAGAGACTGTGATCAGTCCTACTCCAGATGAGAATTCAACAAGAAAAAAAAAACAAAGAATAGAAGAGGAAGAAGAGAGAGACAGAGAGAGAGAGAAGAGAGAAATCAAAGGGAAAAGAACTCAGAGAAGAGTCTGGGTTGACTTGCACATTCCCGCCCCACTCAACTATTTATATTAAAGATTTAAAACATAGCAAACTTACAATATTGCCCCTACTAACATAACTTATCAGCAACTAAAGAATAACAGAAATAACTAACTTACTGACACTACTAACATGCTAACAACTACATAAATGGTATGCTAACAGCAACATAAATAAAGATATTATTGCCCTACAACTCTACACGGATCACATCCCTCTTGTTCCAATTCCAGTCCCAGTTGTGTCTCAGTCGTTGTCTCCAATGCAGCTCCCTGTCGAACAACCACCTATCAGACAAGTGTATACGCATCAACAAGCACCGGCTCCTCCTCCAGTCACTTTACCATCGACAGATCCGACAGTTGTTTCTGCACCGGTTTCACCCCCTTTCTCTGACCTTGACCTTCCCATTGCTTTGTGGAAAGGTAAACGTAGTTGTACTCTTCATCTCATTTCCAATTATGTTTCAGTATCCCACCTTTCTGCCTCCCATCAGCAGTTTGTTTCTTTGTTATCTTCTGTTTCTGTTCCTAAGGTGGAAGAAGAACTCCACCTCCCCAAGGTGGCACCAAGCAATGGAAGAAGAACTCTTTGCCTTGGCTCATAATCATACATGGAATCTCACCACTCTTCCTCCTGGAAAACATGTTGTGGGTTATAAGTGGGTGTACACTGTCAATTATCTCCGAAATGATAATGTCAAGCGGTTGAAAGCTCGGTTGGTGGCGAAAGGGTATTCACAGCTATATGGACTACACAGAGACCTTCTCTCCTGTTGCTAAGATTAGTTCAGTCTGTGTTTTGATTTCATTAAATGCTATGTATGATTGGCCTCTATTTCAACTTGACATCAATAATGCCTTTTTACATAGTGACATTCTTGAGGAGGTTTACATGGAACAACCACCAAGATTTGTTGCTCAGGAAGAGGGTAAGGTGTGCAGACTCAAAAAGGCTATTTGTGGACTTAAACAGTCTCCACGTGCACGGTTTGGTAGATTTAGTGAAGTGGTGAAAGAGCTTAGCATGAGACAGTGTCAGGTTGATCATTCAATACTTAACTGTGATTCGTCTGCTGAGAAGATTTTGTTGGTGGTATATGTAGATGACACTGTCATCACAGGTAGTGACAAGTTGGGAATTGACAAGTTGAAGACATTTTTGCAAGATCACTTCCAAACAAAGGACCTTGGAAAGTTAAAATACTTCTTGGGGATAGAGGTAGCAAGGTCTAAGCATGGTATTAATCTGTGCCAACGGAAGTATGTTCTTGATTTGTTGGTTGAGACAGGTTTGTTGGGTGCCAAACCAGCTGAAACACCCATGGAACCGAATGTCAAGTTGAATAGTGATGCAGGTGAGGAGTTTGAGGACCCAAGAAGGTATCGGAGGCCGGTAGGAAAGTTGAATTATCTAACCATTACTCAACTAGATATATCTTTTGCAGTCAGTTCATGCAGAATCCTCGAGTTCCACATTGGGATGCAGTTTTAAGGATTGTCTGGTATTTGAAGGGAGCTCCAAGTCGTGGTTTGTTATATAAGGGTGGAAGAAATCTTGAGATAGAAGGATATACAGATGTTGATTGTGCTGGTTCAATATCTGACGAGAGGTCCACTACAGGGTACTATACCTTTCTTAGAGGCAATTTGGTGGCATGCAAAAGTAAGAAGCAGATTGTAGTAGCAAGGAGTAGTGCACAAGCTGAATATAGAGCCATGACACACACTACATGTGAACTAGTATGGTTGAAGAACCTTCTACAAGAGATGGATATACAATTGATCGACCTGTTCACTAAGGGGTTGAGTCAGGGAAGAGTGGATTACATTTGTGACAAGCTGGGACTATATGATATATACTCACCAGCTTGAGGGGGAGTGTTAGAGTTGACTATACAGGGGTAGTTTTGTCTTTTCATTATATTATTAGTGTGATGTAATGTCTATTATGTTTAAGTTTAAGTTATATGTCCCATACTTCATTAGGGGCATAAGAGTCTTTATGCACTTAATTAGAAACATATAAATACAATCTGGCGGACTAGAGAATTGACTTTTTCTCTAGATCGAACCAGTTTTCTCCTCCTTCTTCTCTCTCTTTCTTTTGCCTTTATTCTCTGATAATCTAGCGCTGAAACCAGTACAGATTTGTTCTGTAACAATTCATAATGGAGAGGAAGCCACAATAAAAAGCAAAAAGGAAGCCAAATAAAATAGGGGCATGGAGAAATGCAAAAATCCATTACCATGAAGAACACACCAACAGACATGAAAAAAAATGCAGCTAAACCATGGAACCCCATGCAACTTTCAAAAATAAGAAAATTGTTGTATATTATTATACAAAGAATCATAGTCAGAAAAGGAAGAAAATCTTACACCCTCATGGCCCGTGAATTATTAACACACACAAACCTTCCCCATAAGTCTTTGAATATAAATCTGCCTCTCCCTCCCTCTCTCTCAGCAGAAATTGATAGCTTACTGACTTTGTATGGAAAGGACTAGTTGATAGCTCACTAATTACTAAAAGGTAGCTCACTGACATTGTACAGGAACTCAGGAAGGACTATAGGAGTTTGGATAATTTGATAGTTATAGTATTGTAAGAGGATTCCATCAAATGGTAGTGTCATCAACCAGGTGGAATATTTTCATATAGACATGGTCCCTTCTGCCCCAAGGAGCAATGAAAATGAATTCCTATAGCTGTTGTGAAACCCAGGACCATCATGCATTGTTGAGAGCATTACAAAGATGCAACGGGAAATCCTATTTTACACTCAAGGCTCATAACCAGAGGAGATTCCTAGAGGTAAGGCACTTTCACTCCTCTAGGAATTCCATTTGCTAAGAACCCAAAGCCAACATGGTTTCAAGCAGAGGAAAATTCGAATGGTGATAGATTGTATGGGAAGCCTTTTAAAAAAAAAAAAAAGTAAAATAAAAGTTTCATTAAAATAAAAAGAATACATAAGAAAGGTGATAAGATATCACCCAAGAGATAACATGACTGCTTACTTAGAACCTCCACCAACTACAAGACTCAAAAATTAAAAAAAAATGGAAGGATAACATCTCTAGACTCGTAAAACTGGACAGCTTCACTACTGATACGACTGCGACACAAGCAACAGCAATCCTAGCAGAACCAGGGCCCTAATCTTCCCCTTCAAACACCTCCTCCTGACCATCATCATCTTCATCCCACCACCCACCTCCGTTTTCCTTTTTCTTTAAAGCTTCTCCTTTCTTCTTCCTCTCAAACTCTTTGAAGGCTTTCCTAGCAAATTCCTCGACACCCCAGCAAAACAGACCCAGGCTTTTACCAATCGCTACATCTTTTTTAGCCGCTTCCTCAATGGAGATACTTCCTGATTTCTCCACCTTCCCCTCAATGATTTTATCACATTCTCTTACAGTGGAATCAGAAATGTTCTCTAATGCTTCCTCCCGCTGTCAAGTCCCCAATTGCTTGTCCAGGTTAGAACCAACCCAGGAATCCTAGCCAGCATCATCTTCGACTGTCCTCTTTGTAAGATTGCTGCCCCTTCTCTTGTATACCTTGTATTTCTTGGTAGGTCCAGTCCCAACCAAACCACATTTCAGCCGGAAAAAAAATGGATGTGAATAGTATGAGAGTATCTTACTCCTGATGTTCCACGGGGTTTTTTGGAATTCACTGATTCAGCCACATCTAAAAATTTCTTAGGCTCCCCCCTCCTACCCAAATCCACGCCTATCTTTCTGATCACCACCTCCTCAAAGTAACAGTGGTCATCTACTGCACTCTCGGGTTGGGGCAGGGCACAATGGTTCTCGCCAACAGTTCCACTTCCTTCAACGCCAATAACCTGATCACCTCCTAAATCGGCATCAGTGGAGCCTCTTCTCTATTGTATTGGTAAAGCACTTTATCTTTTTTTATTTTTGTTATTAATTAATCACAAAATAATCTTTCATCCATTTTTTATCCTTTTGATAAACAGAAAAAGGAACCACCTATTATAACATTTTTGTATATACGAACAAGTACATGCACATTAGCCGACCCCATAAAGTTGGGACAAGTATATACAAGGCTTAGATGATGATCAACAAGTATATATGCATATGCATTGCTGCTGTCTGACAAAAATTATCTAGTGATGAATTCTGAAATCAATGGTATAAATTGTTATTGCCTTGTGGTCCTGATGATTTAGTATGCTTTGTTAGGTAGAATGCACTGTTATTTAGTGAACTTATTGGCATTCTGTAATTCTGATAAATGTTGGATGTTGGTCTAGCTAGGAAAATAACATAGGAATTTTATGGTTTCCATTTTCAACCTCCATTTCCCAGATGGGGGACTTGGCGCCCTGTCACCCAGATTAGCTTTTATGTCTTGATAACTATGCCCCCAAATGAGGCCTAAACCTTGTCCATGAGATTTCCTACTGTTATCTAGTAAACAAATAAATCAAACCTAAGAACAACATTACAAATCCTTACCAATTGCCAAAAAAATAAATAAATAAATGAAAATACCAAGACATCAGTATATGAAGAAGCTAGAATCAAGAAGATGTAGAAAGTAACATATCAATAAAAAAACGCAGAAAATTCACTCTGCAATGACCAATAACTGCACCATATAAACCTCAAATCACATGAAGCTAAACTCACCCGTTGCCTACTTTTGTTCACATTTCCTCCATCCTTATCAGGAGACTCCTCATTAACATTTGAAAACCGCTTATTCACACTTCTGGATTTTCTTGGAGGTGCCATGCTAACAATCTGAAACAGGCCAACTCTACAACACAAAAGTAGCAAATTAGTTTCCTCAAGAAAATCCTAAACTACATAAAGACCTAAAACTCCACAAACACACAGATTTTAATTGTGTGTCCTTGTTCTTTCTTCAAATAGTCACAATCTCATCACTTCCCAAACAAAAAGCAATAACATTAGTAAGGGAAAGAACAATGCCAAAGCAAGTTTCTGTAATGCCATTAGATTTTCTTAATGAATAAAAAAATAGCCCGTAAGTCAAAATAGTCCCATGGCATCAGCCAAACAATGCTCCAGAAATGCCATTTTCACAAAATTTATGTGGGGACAGGTCAAAGGTCGGCTTTTTTTTTGTGAAGAAGCCTAAACTCTAAAGTCTAAACACCCATAAATCTTCCACAATAGAACTTGTTTTGGGGGCCAAATAACCCCGTGTTCTTTCCATTCTTTATGCATGGGATAGATTTAATACAAAGAAGCCTTACCAGGTTTCCAAAATAAGTCTTTCATTATTTTCAAATTAAAATTAAAAATGAAAGTCCAGATGGCTGCTATTTCTTGGGGAAAAACACTCTGGTAAGGATGGGGCATAGTACAACCTGTGGATTCATGAAGTAAACACCCGATAAAGCCAGAAGGTCTATTCAAATAATGATCAATATCTGCCCCACAATTACTCCATGTGCAGTAACAGGTGGGATTATCTAGCAACTCCCCTAAATGATCCAATTATGAGCATAGAAAGATGAATTGTGATGAGCATTGATGATAGAATTGAAGGTAGAGGAGGAATATAATGTTTGTATTAAGACAATGCACTAATGCTTGGTAAAAAAAAAAAATGGGGAATGTACAAAATCAAATCTGAGTTCCTAAAATATCCTCTAAAGTTTACAAAAGCATTTTATATATGGGATATAGTGGTTTTACATAATACAGAATGCAATGATTTTTCTATAACTAAATAAATAACTCTACTGCAAGTTAACTTAAGCCCGGCTTATAGATTATCCCCAAAAAAGGAATTCACAGCCCATCTTTGCCCAGAAACACTTTATGCTACTGCTCTTACAGAAGAAGAACGTATATTTGAAGTAAATAGTATCATAAGTTAACAGTTTGGAGAAGGGGAGGATTAAACAACTTGCAAACCAAGTAGATTCAATCATCCCTATGGCAAGCCAATCTAGCCAGTATTAATAAAGACAAAATTAACCACGAAATATATTGCCCGCCACTAGGAATCAAAATCTTAAATTCAAATTTACATAAACCCTAAAAGTGGAAGTACAGTACAGTGGACTGAATTTAACAGAACGACTCAAAATGGAAAAACGAAACGCCAAATGCACAATGAACTCAAAGAAAAAAAAATAGTTGTCTTTCTAATTACAATACTTCAACGTTAAACACAAAACACAACTCACGCTCCGCTAAAGTTTGGAAAAAAATAATAAAAAATAGGTGTCGTTCTAATTCAAACTCAATGGACTCGAATAATCCTGTGAGAAAGAAAGACGATGAGGAAAGTGGGATATCAATAATGATGTAAATTGAAGAAAATTGCAAGGATAGACTGAAGTAATATCTTCCACTTAAATAAACAACAGAATAAGACGATAAAGTCCCCATTACCTCTAATGACTAATCAATCCATTGGAGCAACATCGGTGCTGATTATCTTACCGATTACAGGCTCTCTGTGCACCTATCGTGTGGAGCAATCACCATGGAGAGAGAGAGAGAGAGAGAGAGAGAGAGAGAGAGAGAGAGATTCGAATTTGGGTTGGGGCATTACCGCCCGCGAAACTTGAATATTAGGCAGAGGAGGCCTTTCTAGTTTCTACGATCAACTGTTTTTCTTTCCTTTCTGCGGGCGCAGTCCTATCAATATGCAAAGAAACAAAATTGTTCCAATCGGACGATGGGTGATGAATGGTAATGGGGACAGCGGATTAGCTGTTTTACTGACTGTGTGAGATCAATCATTTTGTGTGCCATATTTTGCAGATGTGAAACAAAATGGTTGGTGCAACACAGCCAATAAAACAGCTATCGAGTTCGATTCAAATTAGAGACTTGAACTTGAGTTCGAGCTCGGCTATATACCTTTGATTGCAGGTCTCTCAAGCAATCAAGGTTCCGAGCCGAGGTGTCAAACCGAGGTCTTCCTTAGTTGTTGAAGTGTTAAGTTGAGGTTTTCCTAGCATACGAGATGTCGAGCTAAGGTCTTCCTTAGTTGACAAGGTGTCGAGCTGAGGTCTCCCTCAGTTGTTGAGGTGTTGAGCCGAGATCTCCCTTGGTGACCGAGGTGTCGAGCCGAGATCTCCCTCAATGGTCGAGGGTGTCGTTTAATTTGAGCTCGATTCAAATTAGAGACTTGAACTTGAAATCAGAAGTTCGAGCTCGGCTTGGCTCGAATTCAACTACCTTTGATTGCAGGTCTCCTAGCAGCCAAGATGTTGAGCTAAGGTCTCCCTCAATTGGAGAGAGAGTTGGTAGGATGGGGAGAGTGGCATTATTGTAATTTGAAAAATAAATAAAACAAAAGAGAGAGAGTTGCATTCTTGTAATTTCTATAAAAAAGGCAAAAAATATTGTTAGATTCCATTTTCCCCATCCTTAGGCCTTCTTACATACACATTTCAGCTTAATATATTTATATAGATTTTTTGTGCTTAGTAAGAGAAAGAGGAAAAGGGAAAGCATAAGCTTAAAGGGTTGCAACTTGTAAGGCCTAACAACCGCCTAAGCCTTAAAGATGAAAGAAAAAAATTAATTAAATTTTATAAATAATAAAAATAACATGTAATATACCAAATTAGAATGATGAAAGGTACCAATACCCATTAAATATAAGTTTATAAGTAATAGGCTTTAACTTTTAAATATCAAATAAAACAATAATTAATAATCTAACAATTATAAACATTTTATATTTCATGTTTCCAAATGCAATCTTATGAAATTATTCATATTAAGAATGAAACATTTGATTTATATAAAAGAAACAACATTTAGTTGATTTGTTCTATGCAAAACAAAAACAAAAAAATATAAAAAAAAAAAAGAAAAAAACATAAGTCCAATAGGGAAAAATGATAAAAAACAAACTTGAGATGTTATATCAAAATGATAATAAGAAAATCTCACTTGATTTATCGAGGACAAACTAATAACTTGATTTATAGGGCTGACAATGGACCGGTTTTGGATTGGCTATCAAATCAGATTTGAATGGTACGTTATAATTATTGGATTGGGCCAATCCGAAATAAATTGGTCTATATTCTTATTGGTCTAAATCAGACTTCAACCAAATTCCCAATAATCCGGTCATGAGGCCAAAACCCTTGTCTAATTTGAAACCAATCAAAATTGAAGTTGGCATAAAAGCACTTTTACGAAAACACTTTTACAAAAGCACTTTTACAAAAATAATTTTATGAAAGTAAAGTACTTTTACAAAAGCACTTTTTACAAAAGTACTTTATAAAATCACTTTTACAAAAGCAATTTTATGAAAGCACTCTTACAAAAGCATGTTTATAAAAATAATTTTATGAAAAGTACTTCTATGAGAGTAAAGTACTTTTAAGAAAACAATTTTATGAAAGCACTTTTATAAAAGTAATTTTATGAAAAATACTTTTATGAAAGTAAAGTACTTTTACAATAGCACTTCTGTGAAAGCACTTTTATAAAATTACTTTTATGAAAGTACTTTCACAAAAGCATTTTCATGAAAGCATTTTAATGAAAGCACTTTTACAAAAGTAATTTTATGAAAAGTACTTTTGTGAAAGTAAAGTGCTTTTGCAAAAGCACTTTTATGAAAGTATTTTTACAAAAGCATTTTCACGTAAGTACTTTTATGAAAGCGCTTTTATAAAAGTACTTTTACATAAGTACTTTTATTCATTCACTTTGGATTGGATTGGACCCGATCCATTTGCATTTTAATTTGATTGGAGGAGGTGTTGTGGTTTTTTTATATACTAGTAATTATTAAGCATGTGTGAATTTTTTTGTTTTCATATAATTATTTAAATTTTAAATATATCATAGTTAAGATAGAAATTGAAAATTAATAAAAGTAACAATATGATTAAAAATAAACTTAAATAATTGTACCAAATGTGCACTTGTAGAAATTTTGAATTACAATAACAATTATTTATTATTATTGTTGTTGTTGTTGTTATCATTACTACTACTAATGTTGTTGTTGATGATGTTGTTGCTACTGCTACTATTACTAATGTTTGTATTCCATTTTTGTTCTAAATAAAAATAAGATTTATTTCAACAAGTATTTTTATTCAATATGATGAATATATAACATTAGAAATGTTTCGAAATGTCTTTGACAAAATTTTGTACTCTTTTTTATTTTTTGTGTTCTATGTTTTTTTAAATATTTATTATTTAATTATGACATCATTAATTTATTTGAAAAGTTGGATCGACCCACCATTTAGATAACAAAATAGCTTTGCTTTCGGATCAATTCAGTTTTAATATATATATTTCATCAACATTATACAAATAATTTTTACTTATCACACTTAATTTTTGTGTTCTATCTCATCAGTACTTTTAACATATTGTTGACTTGGTTGATTGAACCATTCAAACCATCACTCGGCATTGATTTTGGGCTTGGTTTTGTTGAAACTCCCCCTTCCAGTTAAAAGTCATATAACCCAGGCGGTTCAACTATTGACCCATTCGACCTAGTAAGTAGGTCGTGGGTTACGCACTTAATTATGTGCAAATTTTTGGAAGCCATAACTTTGCATTTTGATGTTTGATTGGGGTTATCTTTTTTTTTAGTAACTTTTCAAGATCTATACGTCCTAAGGGCCTTAAGCACCTTGCCTTGCTATTTTTTGCGGAAAACCCCTATTTTGGCCCCAAATTACAATTTTTAATATTTGTTATAAATAAAAATTTAAAAACTTAATTAAAAAACATAAATAAATTTAACATAATATATATGTTATATGTAAAACATAATTATACTATTTATTGATAAAATATGTATTTTTACATGCACACATATAGTGTTAACATAGAGCGGTTTGACTCGTTTGACCCTGACAGTTAAACCGGTGACCTATGACCCGAAGGCAAAAATGGGTCAGCCTCTGGGTCGGTTTTTAAAACATTGTTTATTATACTTATTATTGTTTAATATGTCAAATATTTGATGTTAAAAACGTTTCCATTTTTTTAATTTTTATATTTTTTTGCATTTATATACTTTTGAATTTTATTATTTAATTGTGGCAACATGGATTGGCTCATTTAACCCAAATGAATTACTTTCTTACCATCACCTAGATGAAAACACTATTTTTTTTTTCCAGGTAGATCTTAAAAGTATAAGTTTTTATGTTATTGATACTATTAATTTATTATGTATGGATTTAATTATAGAATTTAATGATGAGAAGAAACAAAAAAGTCGTCAATATATGATTCAATGAAGGTGAATGCTAATTAATACCTTAAATGTTGGATTTAATATGGGAGAATTGAATGCATTGAATATCTTAAAATTACCTATTTTCAACTCATTTAATATCAATAACCAATTACCCTATTTGCCCTCATTTTTTATCAATAGATTTGAATATAGAGGAGTAAATTTTGTCCTAAAAAATTACAAAAATATTCTTGAGGCTATTGGTACCTTTAAAGTAGTATAGGTTTTCTAGATTTCTCATGTTATTTTGGTGTTTGATCCAATTTGGATTGAACTGAATCAAATCCAGTCCATTTGCATTCTATTTGGACTGGATTGGACTTGGTTTGTATAGATTTGGTCCAGCCCATTTATTAATGGACCAATGTTGGATTGGACCAGATTGGACCAAATCCAGTTCAATTGACAACCCTACTTGATTAGCCCTTTTTTTGCATCAAACTCTCTTAAAATATTAAGAGAAACTAACGGAACTTAATTTGCCCTATTGGTTTTTCATTTTGACTCTTTTTATTTGGCCTAGAATTATTGAAGTGCTTCTTCCATGTATTTTAAAGTTTGGACTATAAAAAATGCATAAAAATATATATCTTTTTTTTTTTTGCATTAAACCATTAAATAATGTTGATACTTGAGGCTTACACCTTTTTATTCCTCATGCTTTGGTGTTTGAGGCTTATATCTCATTTTGACAAAAGGCTTAAGCCTTAAACCAAAGTCATGAGGCTTGAACCTTTTAAAATAATGTTTCAAATACAAGTCAACTATGCAACGTACAGGGCTGATATGGACCAAAAGGTTAAACACATGGCTATGCTAAATGAGTGGGACCTCTAATTTTTTTCGTTGACATTACACATTATGAGGGGGGATTAAGGGATGGGGTTGTGGAGACTTGGGAAAGCAGGGTACAACCCAACCCAGCCTAACTTGCAAATTTTTAAGGCTTGGGCCTCAATACGATACTTCAAAGTCTGCTCCATATATTACAAATATTTTTAAAGTTATCATTTGACTATTTATTACATATGTATATATACATATACATGTATATACATATTTTATTTTATATTACATGATATATACATTATAAACTTATACAAATATATCTTATATTTATATAATTTTATACATATTATATGTATCATACAATACACATTATTAAATATATTATATTTAGTGACATAGGCACTAACCACTAAATCCAACCTGGGCCTAGGCTATAGCCCTTGTGATAGGTGCTAAGTCCGGCCTGGTCCGGTCCATGATCACCCCTACTTACTGGGTGTGTAAATGGATCAAATTCAAATTGGATCAGGCAATATCCAAATTTGAATCTGATTAAAAAAGTCGATATCCGACAGATATTGGAAATTAATATTCGAATTCGATTAAATATTTTAATATTGAATTCGATTCAAATTCGACTAATTAATTATTTTAGGTAATTAATAAATATATAAAATAAATGTTTTATTTATATAGTATATAAATGTATAAATTATTTATATAATTTAGGGATTTTTGGACTGCAATCCCCCTCAGAAATCTAATTTGCAGCCCCCTCCTAGTCTACTAATAGCCCCCCTATAAACCGCATCCTACCCATGAATTTGGCATGAATCCACGGGCAGGATTCAATCCACCCCTAGTCTACTAGTAGCTCCACCTAGTGGTGGACTGAACGGTAAAAACCCCTCTAATTTAATTATTATATATAAATTATATAAACATTTATTTAAAAAATTTATATATTATATATAAGAATTAAATAATTGGTCGAATTCAAATATTTATTGAATTGAATAAGGTCATATCTGAATTCAAATCCGATTAGCTATTTGGTATGAATAGGATATCCGAATTCGACCAGTTAGATATTCGAATGATCCAAATTCGATTTGAATATGTCAAATCTCGATTTCGAAATCGGATTTTTGAATACCATTGACACCCCTACTACTTACCACAATTGTAGTTGTACCGGTTTGCTCCCACCTTCCTAGCCCATTGGCTGAATTAACCCCCCTACTTGGTAGATAGTTGATTAGCTTTGTTATTAAGGCTGTGTTTGGTTGAAGTGCAATTTTACTTGCACTAGTACAAATGTACGGGAGTACAAATGAAAAAAAAAGGCAAAATTTGGTTTTAATTTTGTTTTGGATTTTACTTTGTTCTGCTCTAGGTCTTATTTTACTTCATTTCTACAGCAACAAACAAAGTAAGGTAAAATTTGAAACAAAATTAAATCAAAATTTACACCCAAAACATTTGCACTGCCATAGTTTTAAATTAGTGCAAATTGCAACCATATACAACCTAAGGCTCAGTTTAGAAGGAGTACAAATATGTAGTGTAAAACCTTGTATTTTATATTATTCGGTATGCATTTATACTATATATATTTGTGTTTGTACTCTTTCCAGGGAGGAACACAAACACAAATATATACAGTGCAACAAAACATATATTTTGTATATCTAAACTTTGTTTTGCAATGTACATATTTGTATTTATACTATTTCCAAACTGAGCCTTGGAAAGAGTATAAATACAAATGTATGCAATACAAATATAAACAAAATAATATAAAATACATGGTTTTGCACTCTACAAATTTGTATTTTTAGTATAAAATACATACATACAAGATAATATAGAATATCTTGAAAATACCCTTCTTATATGGAAATTTCAATGATGCCGTCTAGGTATTTCTTATATAATGATAATTTATCATGTAAAAGAGTTTGTCTTGGCTTAGCTTAGGCCACCTTGGGGATGGTTGGTTTTAGACTCAATTTAAGACGAAGAGGGTTGGGTTTGCTTTTTGATTTACAATAAGTGGAATTGCTAATCAAAGTAATACAAATTTTATAAAGTTGAAGGTGTCATAAGAGCTAAGAAGAGCCCAACTATGTCATGAGATGAACTGAAGTATTGAGAAATGATTCAAAGGTCGAGACATGATACTGAACAAAACAGAATAGTGGAATAGATCTCAGGTAGGGGTGTCAATGGATTGCTTTTGGATTGGACCCCGTCCAAACTAAAATTAATTTGGACGGATTGAACTGATCAACAAGACATATTGAATTGGGCCAGTCCAAACTTAATGGTCCAAAGCATTTATTGAATTGGACTGGACCTGGTGAAGGGAAGGGGAGATCCATCATATGGATGGCCAAAAAATGCGGGGTGGCTGGGTGAAGTTTCAAAAATTTCTTTCTCCCTTCCGGGAATCTTATTCATTGATTTTAAAAAATTGCATTTTTTCAAGGTTTGTTCTTGAAACAAACTGGACTAAATCTGAAATCAAGATTAGGGAGAGGAATACCTGATATGGAATCCACGCAAAAAAACTCCTCCCAATGTAAGTGTTCACGCCCAAAAAGGATACCAAATCCTTCATCCACTAAAGATGACATAGTTTAAGGTGAGATAGGATCAGTAGGGAGATTCTTTAGCAAGAACCCCAATTCTTTGGCAAGAACAAAGTAGGGATGTGAGCATAGCTTCAAGATTGATTCTTCCAGCAAGAATCAATATCAATATCCAATATTGATCACTCAAAAAACTGAAGATCAAACAGGGGAGGGTGGCAAGAGCAGAATGAGAGAGAACCGAATGCAGAAAACTGTGAAACTGTGTAACCTTTTTCCAATTTGCCCTCTTCCTTTTATATAATCCTTAAAGAGTTAACCTCCTAATCTGATTAGGAGTTTCTTGATCCAAATCTTTATTTGGATATGGACTCTTTAAGTGATAAGGCATATCCCTTATCTTATCTGTATATCAGAATCAACTTCTCATAATCCAATTAGAAGTTTCCTAATCCAAATCATTATTTGGATATGGACTCTTTAAGTGGATAAGAGTTATTCTCTTATCCTTAACTCTTATCCTTATTTGTTGATCCATACCTAGATTCGCCCCCTTATTTAATTAATCAAATTAAGCCCAATTCGAATTGGCCACATAAGCCACAAGGGTTCAGCCTAGCCTCTGTTACAAGGCTTGGCCGAATTTACTGCTGAATACAATGAACCCCCTAAGTCCATCAGTATGGGTTCTTAATGGGCCTAACTTTACACTAAATGGTCATTGGGTCCAACCATCTTATGAAAGCCCAAGGACTATGGGTAGATGTGAGATTAGCCCATCAGGTAAAAGCCCTAAATGGTCTTACACTTAACCTCTCAACCCATAATGATTAAACATTACCCGACAAGAGAGGACCTCTCCCTTGGCTGCAAGGTACAGTGTCGCATTCTCTACTCACATGGATCACGGGAATTAAAACATTTTGTGAAACCATAATATATATGTATATCTCTATATAAATATATTTTACAAAAAACAAATCTCAACAAATTTGAAATCAATTACCGGCAGTTTAGGCTTTCATCAGAGAGTGTGTAGTCCCCGATCATTTACTTTGTCCGACAAAGGGGCTGATCCTGTCACTATGATCACCCACTCAAGTGAATTCTCGAACTGCCCCAACATACACAGGTTTTAACCCCTCTAAGGATCTCACGGATTGGCATATCAAAGACAGCCCAATTCAACACTTAGTGTAGTACCATAATTGAGTCTAGGGGTCAGGTGTAACTTTCCAGTTTTGCCCATCTGTCTCCAAGGTCCAGGGCATAATTGGAAAATGGTCTAGTTCAGAATTTCAAACAAACTCACTCTACATGTGCTTTAGGTCTCACCTTGATAATTGAGACAAGTCACCCCAACCGACTTGGCAACACATTAGTGTTAGCTTTGGCAGGATAAACCTTCTCAGGTCTATCCAACGGCTGTGATGATTCTAAACTAACACGAGTTTTATTAGTGTCTAGTTTAACGGTTTTACATAGAAACACACCATAATAACATGAATCAACTATGTACTTTATTCATTTACAATAAATGTCAATAAGTACATCTATCTGATTGGAGCTAAGGGCATACACTATTTAACACCTGGTTCATCCGTAATGAATTTATATTGGATTGAGTTGAGCCAATATCTGGTCCATTGATAGAAAATACGAATATAGGTGTCAATGGACCAGGGTTGGGTTATAATTAATCTAAATTAAAACAAATTTGAACATATTGAATGTTCCTGACATTGAATTGGACTGGTTCAAAACTTTCATTTGATTGGATTGGATCTGGTCCATTTGTAATGGACTCACATTGGACTGGATAGGATTGGACCAAATCCAATCCAATTGACACCCGTAATCTCAGGCAATTAACACCATATAGTTGGGACAAGGCTATAACAAGAATGCACAAAAGATCTACTACTAGCATGAGTTCAGATCTCCTGACCACCCTCATCCAGCCGCACGATGAGAATATCGATGACCATAATACAATCAATGTTGCATAAATGTGGCTGGGTGAGCATGGTCGGCAGATCCGAACTCTTACTAGCGCACTCCTATGACATGACATAACGCTGAAAGCTCTTCTCTTCATGTGTTTTTTTCCCTCTTAGGCTCAGTTTGGAAGGAGTACAAATACAAATGTGTAGAGTGCAAAACCTCATATTTTGTATTATTTCGTAAGTATTTGTACTATACATGTTTGTATTTGTACTCCTTCCAAACTAAGCCTATGGCTGCATTTGGAAACGATGCAAATAAGTGTGAATGCAAATATGTAGAGTTTAAAAGGGTTCATATAAATTGCAAAGTTAGGTTAGTTTTGCACTGACAAATTTACCTTCTTACCAAACAAACTTTTAGTTGTAATGGATGCAAACATGACTTTCAATAAAGCATATGCTTTTTTCATCAAAAGCCTACTTGAATGCAAATTTACTTCTTTTTTTATTGATGTACTTTTACATCTTATTATCAATGTAAATATGCATTGGTGTGTCATTTGTCAATGCATAAATGTAATGTTGCCAAACACAGGCAAAAGTGAATCGAAGTGCAAATTTACCTTGAAGCGGGATTTACACTCCATTTGCATCATTTTCAAGCGCAGCCTAAGACTCAATTTAGAAAGAGTATAAATACAAATATGTACAAATACAAATATGGAGAGTGAAAAACCTTATATTTTTGTATGCATTTATACTCTTTCTAGAGCCTAAATTAGTGCCACTGTCTTTTTCTTAAATGAGTACTCTTCTTAATTTAGATGCCAAAAGCATGGCTTCTGAACCGTCATTGACCTGGACAGTCGGACCATTCATCCTAGAAACCATCCAGGTAATCAGTTCCGTTTTACCCAAACCCGATCCTTGGCCAAAAACCATTGAATCTGTTAATGACCCATTGACCCGGGCGGTTGAACTGTTCAACTTGTTCAACGATTTTTGGCCGCTTTTTTATTTTAATGATTTTTTTTTTAATTTTTAATTTTTTTTTGTCAAAATAAGCCATCCATTTAGACTAGATAGCCGAATCGATGCAGACACCGATGGCCAAAACGATTCCAGTCCTGAATCGTTTTTTAAAACATTGGCCAAAAGTCCAGTCATAGAACTCCAAGATTAGTCTTTTGAAATTGAAGTTGTATTAATGGGTAGGTTTGAACTTTGAACGCTATTGAGGATAAGGCTGTCTTTGGTTTGAAAGAAAAGGCAGGACGTACCGTTTATTTCAAACCAAACACAGCCTAAGTAAGTGCTTAATAATATTTGTAAAAAAGGCAGGCAACACTTGGTGAAAACTTAGATACATTTTTTTCATTGGGAATATATAAATGAAATTGATTAAAGGGGTGAGGGAAGGGCATTGACGTCTTTGATGACATCTTTGGTGGACATTGGTGGGTCCACCAAAGAGACCTTTGATCATACATTTTTTTCCATTGTTCTTTGATGAAAACTTAGATACATTTTTTTTTTCCATTGTGAAGCTCCATCTCCAACTGGGAAATCAGATCATGTAAGAGGTAGCCCTGATCCAATGACTACTACTTCACAAATGTAATTTATACCTGCAGCAACTGAATGGGTTTTTAGGTCTTTGAGGTTTTGGATGGTTGATATATGGGCTTTCTCTGTCTTGGGCTTCTTGGCAGTCATGTCATTGGTTCTGTCTGGCCCAAAAGGGTGCTGGGCTTGCCACTAAGCTGTGTTCAATTCTCAGACTTGCCACTCATCATCAAGTTTAGGTTTGGCTTGGTCTCATTATGAGCCTGAAGTGCCAACCGAATATCTTGGGGGCTGGGCTCATTGGATGTTCATCTGGGTTCACATAAATTATGTACACAATAGGCTTTGAAGTTATTGGGCAGATATAGACCCAAATGTTGAAATGTAAAAGCCCATTCTCTACTTAAATATGTATATGTGTGTAAGTAAACTATATGTATCCTTATATGTCCGTAGCGAACCATGGAGATCACATCTCTGCCCTCAGGGGGCCGCCCCACATAAATTGCTTCAACCTCAGAATTTTTATAGGCACTAAAAACGAAAGTAAAGGATAGGTTTTCTTAAACAGATATTCAACCATTCTGCAACAAGTAGTCCTGCAAGAACAGCTTTCGTTCACTGGTTCTCTTGCACAATTTCAGCTCTTTGATATCTCTCATTTTCTTTCTAATAGTTTTATCTCAACATGGTATTACATAAAGCGTTAGCTTATAGTTCAATCTCATGATTGAACACCCAAGATATAAGTCAATGTAAATGGAAGCTATAGAACCACATTCATGGAAATGAAATTTCATATGAACAAAATGCAATGTAACATTAGTAAAACATGATTTGATGACACATAAGGGTTCTGATTCTTGAGCAATCCATATAAAATTACACAATCTCATTGAAACCCATCTAAATTTAATTGATCTAGGACTAACAAGCTATTGCTTCAGGACCGTTCGTCGATGTTAGTAATAAGCACAAGGAAAGGTCCAATTGTTAATTCGTCAAGAACAAAAATGGGCATCTGAAGTGGACCAAATCACGAAAAGAAATTGATAATGAAATCAAAACCCAACTCCGTAGAAGCTGACACAAAACAAGAAGCAACATTCGAATATAGTGCGATCAAACAAGCACAATGGAAAAAAAAACGAAGAAGAATAGATGAGGAAATCAAAGCGAACCTGTGCAATGTTAATGATGAACTGTCGGAACCTTGGGTGCAACCCAGCCTCCTTCTTGAGCTTTATGGCCGGGATTGATTTCCCTTGAATATGCAATAAAGAGAGCAGATCAACGAGAGGGAGATCGGAGAGGGGGTGTGAGAGAGAGAGATAGAGTGTGTGAGTGAGAGGAAGAACTGTGAGAGATTATCGGATGTTTGACGGAGGAGCAGTGGCATCGGCGAGAGAGCTAATGGAATAGATGAAGAACGGAGGAGAGAGATGTGTGAGACAGCCAGAGTAGAGTGAGAGGAGTTTACTTCGATGATAGAACCGATGAGTTTTACATAGATAATTTTGATGTATAATTTACATCGATTATCGGTGTAAAGAGAAAAGAAAGTGAAGTTTTACACCAATTTTCGGTGTAAAATTATGTGTTTACCAAACATATGTAAAATCGAACCGGGGTGTAAAGTTTACCCCGGTTCGATTTTCCACCCCAAACAAATGCGGCTTTAATCTCCATCTCTACAGATATTTTGCCAAATTTTTATTAGAAAAATAAAAAATATAAACAAATAGATATTCTAAACAATTAATTTTAAATAAAGTTACAGAAAAATCATTAATGAATCTATAAAAGGCAGCTGAGTACATGAGGTTAAAATTCATTAATCACGTGAATTCTATCTATCTCTGACTACATGTTAAAATAATAGAATTGCCAAGTAAAAGCACCTTCCTTCTTTTTGGTTTATTTTCAAAAGCATTTATCTTTTTTTTTTAGTTTTTTGAATTTTTTAATTTTAGAATTGAACAAAACAATTCAAGTGGTCACCTTTAATACTTTTAACTCTCCTCGTTAACTCCCCATTAACTCTCTCTATCTCTCTCCCCCTCTTTCCCATTAATTATTTTAAATTTCTCTCCTCATTAATTATGCCATTAAATCTCTCCTTTAATATCTTGTGCCACTAATTCTCTCTCCTCCCATTACTCATTGAATTGCCTAAAATTCTTTAACTATATCTATATCATTTCAATTTAACTATAATTTTCTATACATTAGATATATTTACATTAAATTGTAATTATTGATAAAAATAATTATATTGAAATAGAGTTATTCGATGATACATTATTAGGCTATCCCTGTCCTTGGCCAAGACAAATATTATTATGCTTGGGGTGTGGGCCGGTTGGGCCAAGCAACCCTAAAATTATTAATACACTATGAAAATCTAGCCTAAGATATTTTATTTTTTTGGTTCATTAGGTTACACAATGGGGATATTTCATCTCCCGTAGCTCCTTTAACTTCAATATTAATATTTTTTTATTTAAAAACATTTAAAAACCCAAAAATAATGCATGCATAGGTTGTACTCAATTTGGTTCAGTCTAATTA
The DNA here is from genome assembly GCF_055504915.1 of Nelumbo nucifera. Classification (NCBI taxonomy): domain Eukaryota; kingdom Viridiplantae; phylum Streptophyta; class Magnoliopsida; order Proteales; family Nelumbonaceae; genus Nelumbo; species Nelumbo nucifera. The sequence goes on from NC_142651.1 coordinate 100,734,763, forward strand.
AAAATCCCACATTACCTTTATAATGCAACTTGGGGCTTGGGTTAGGTTGATAATCAACCAAAATCCAACTCGAAGTCTTAAACATCGAGCTCGAGTTTAGATTAATTTAACTGTGACTAAAAAAGTTAATCTATAAATTAATTTAATTACGACTACAACCTAATTTTATATATTTATTAATATTTAAGTATTTAAAATATTTAATAATATCTAAAAAATTATAATATTCATTCATTGATAAAGTAAAATAAATAAAATAAAACTCTAATGGATAATATAAAAAATAATTATTTTATTAAGTAATTAATTTTTGTTGAAATTATTGATATAATTAATCCAAATTACTAAAATAATTTTGTAACAAATTACTAAAATAAAGGTTAATTATTTTAAACAACATTGTATTCCTCCGTTATAATAGTTATTTGTTTTTGTTTTTTCATTTTTCCTTAACAAATCCTATGCATTTTTCCTTAACAGTTTCTAATGGAAGGTCAAATAAAAGATTGCAAACTAAAACAGGTTTTATACATCATATGGTAGGTTTTAGTGAATAATGAAATCTATACCCACCACGAGACTAAGACCCGCCATGTATGTAATATGTGGACACAGATCATGTTGGAACGTATTGACATAGTTTTTGGTTGAGATTATATATTTGCACCATAGATTGCGCCCCACAAATACCCAACACATCCCAGTCAATACAATGTATTGGGAACATCTCCCAGTAACAAGTACGGGAGATATTCCCAATGCACGTTAAGCGTGCATGTGGGCATAAGCGCAGGTGTAAAGTCTTTTGTTGTGAGCAGATCTGCCCTGAGCTATAGGGGCGTTTAAATAAATGACCTTTTCCCTTGACTTTTGACTTTTGCATAAAAGGTGACCAAGTTTGGTAAATCGACAAATTTCCCTCAATTTAAAAGATGTTTCATTGTTCAATCTCTCTCCAAATAATTCTTTAGTCTTTCTCCACCTCTTAATTTTTTTGGTAAATTTCTTAAATTATCGTTATGATTTAGTTAATTGATTAAATGTATCCTTACTCTTTGAAAATTGACTGATACTCCTTACTATTTCAGACAATTGTCTAAACATTACCAGCGTAGCTAAACATACAAGGAAAATATAAAATGACTGTCTTACCCTTAAACTCAAACCCCTTTCTCTTGTGGGAGTTGTGCCTGTTGTTGATCCTCTGCGAGCAACTGAGCGACTATGTTGGCGGCAATAGAACCGTTGCCGAAGACGCCATTGACTCTAACGGGAACTAATACATTCCCCCAAAAAATGAGTATATGGTTTGCTTCTTGTTCAAATCCTGCACAGAGATGCAACGGTGGTGAAGTTGGACGACACTCTAGCTATTGGTGAAGTTGGATCAGGAGAACCAATCTTCGCTGTAATTACCAAAACCCACCACTCGAAAATCTTCACCAATGGATCTCGGATTCTCAAATGGCAAAAAGGAATGATTTTCATAATTGTCATCATCATCGGATGAAGATGAAGTCGAGACTAGCGTTGTGCCGCTGAAGTGGCATTGTGGTGCTCAGTCCCAACAGCAGTGGCTGTTGTGGTGCTCTCATAGGGGAAAGCACCAACAGCAGTGGCAATGGTGCTCAGTCCCAACCTTCACAAAACTCCGGTGATCTGAAACTCATTTCTTCACCCTCTCCCTCTCGTTCTCTTCTTCGGTGTCACAGGGGAAAGTACCAACAATAGCGGAAAGTGGTGGCGGTGGTAAGTCCCAACCTTCGCAAAACTCTGATGATCTGAAACCTAGATTAGAAATGATCTTCTTGCCCGCCACTCGAAAATCTTCATCAGTCGGACTCTGATTCTCAAATGGCGAAAATGATTGCTCTTCATCATCGTTATCACCATTGGATGAAGATGAAGTCAAGACCGACATTGTGCTGCTGCCATTGGTGTTGGGCTGTTGAACTAAGCTTCGAATCTTGCTTGTAACAGGGTCTTTGGATTGCATGTTAGGGGTGTTGGCAGTGATGCTCAGTCCCAACCTTCACAAAACTCGGGTGATATGAAACCCAGATTAGAAACGATCTTCTTGTATTGTTTAGATTTCAGATGCACATTTATCATCTTGTATTGTTCAGAAACCTAGATTGTCTGGTGAGGGAGGTTCGGTCCAAATTGCTGCTGAAGAAAATGAGGGAGGTGAGGTTGAAGAAGAAGATAAAGAAGAAGGAGAGAGAGAGATGTGAGATCTTCGCCAAGCGTCCATTGCCGAGAGGCTATTTATGGCTGGTGAGGTTGAAGAAGAAGATAAAGAAGAGAGGCCCATCGCTGGGCGGTAGACCTGTTCATGGGCCGGGCCGGGCTTGGGCCGGGCTTTTGCTCTTTATTAACATAAACTTTTCAGGCCCGAGCCCGAGCCCGGCCCTCATAAAAAGCCCAAAGCCCGGGCCCGAGCCCGAAGCCCAACTTGGGAGTCTGAGCGCCAGTGCCCTCTGAGGATTGAGAGAATGGTGCTGTTGAGTTCGCCGATTCCTGGGAGTCTGAGAGTGAGAATAGAAACCCAGAAAGTGAGAAAATAGAAGATGAAAACAATGTCGGCTAGAGAGAGAGAGAGAGAAAGAGAGCTCACCGCGAGAGAGACGATCTAGATCTGGTGGTGCTAGCCGCCGGTGCCTGAGTTCGCAGAATGAAAATGGTGCGCCTGCGTTCTGGTGGCGCCGGTTGGAGAGAGAACTGAGAATGAGAAGAAAGAAGATGAAAACAGTGCCAACTAGAGAGAGAGAGAGAGAGATCACCGCCAAAGAGAGAGATGACTAGTTCTAGTGGAGTCGGCCGTCGGTGACTGAGTTCACAAGTGCAGTTGGGTTCACCGGTTCTGAGAGTTGAGAGGGAGAAATGAGAGCCGCCGCTTCTGAGAGTGAGAGTGAGAAAGGAGAATGAAAAGAAAAATTTTAAATATTTAGGGTTAGGGTTAGGTAGTTTAGGAAAAGTTGGGCCGGGCCGGGCTTTTTTAACAAATCCCGAGCCTGGCCCGTAAAATAGTCGGGCTCGGGCTTTTAGGCCCGAGGTCAAGCCCGCGGGCTAAAACACATGCCCAAGCCCGTCCGGGGGCTGGGCCGGCCCGTCGGGCCACCCGGCCCATGAACAGGTCTACTGGGCGGGGATCTCACATCTCCCATCTCCCATCGTCCATCGCCCATCGCTTAGAGGCCATTTATGGCCGGTGTCAGAGTTGAAACCTAGATTCATCCCAAGTAGAGCGTGCGACAACAACGAACACAACTCCGGTCATATGAAGGCGTTGCCGGTTAGAGGAAGGCGTTGCTGGTGAGAGGAAGGGGATGAGGGAGGGGTAATATTAGGTTTTAAAAGAATTTTAAACATCATTTATATAGGTTGACAGAATATTAACGGATGTTAACGGTAAGGGTAAAGTTAGTCAATTGTCAGAAATAGTAAGGGTAATGTTAGTCAATTTTCAAACAGTAAGGGTACATTTAGTCAATTAGCTAAACCATAAGGGTAGTGTAAGAAATTTACTCTTTTTTTATGCCCTCTCTTATTTGGCCTTTGGTTTTTGGTTTAAGAAATTTTATTAGTAGTGGAGTGCGGAGTTGACACCCAATGACTATTATTGTGTGAAACAGATAGAGGTGTAAAGTGGGTTGTGGACGGCCCGCAGGCCGTTACGGGCCATGCCGACCTCCCCGGTGAAAAATTTGAGGGTCGGCTTGACACGGACCACGACCTTGTCTCGTGTGGTGTTGCGGACCAAAATGGCCTATGGGCCGAGCCTTGGGCCAGGTCAGGTCGTGCATCGGGCCAAAGCTATTTATTTAAAAAAAATTGAAAAAAAAACTTAAAATTTTAATGTTATATGAATTTTGTGTATACAATTACTTATATATACAATTAAATAGTGTAGTAATAAAATTTAAAAAAATATGTATTTTATTAATATTATACACTATACATTATTATATAATTATAATTTATATAATATTATATAAAATATATATAAATAATATATATGGGCCATACCGGCCCACTCGAATGTATCGTGCTATGCTGGCCCATGGACCTAAAACCCCAGGCCCAACATGGCCCGCATGATCGTGCCAGGCTTGACACAGCCCGTGGACTATCATGCCGGACTGCATGCAGCACGGCCCGATTTACACCTCTATAAACGAAGACGAGTAATTTGAAATAGAGTCCTGATAATTAATATCTAATATGCAAAGATGCAGGCCATGTATACAATGGTAGATACATTGATGAAGGCCATCTGTAACTGGAAGCTACTCGAGGATCAATTTGATAAAAGGTATCTCCGCCATCCAATAGACTAAAGGAAACCAAGGTAATTAATACACAAGAATGTCTATAAATATGTGTGTTTCTTTTGACTTTTATTGTAGAACACTTCAAGAATCTAAGAAAATATCAACGACTCAATGGCAAGAATTTCTGAGTATGAAACATATCTTAAGAACAAACTGATATGGTACTGATTGCTTACATCTAAACATATTTCAAGAAGTTGGAGGCCTCCCGAAAGGGCTATTAGTCGGCTGCAACACTGATACGCTTTTAATGAAATAATGGAACCTTTTTTTCCATCTTATAAGCTCCTCAGTTGATTGAAAATTAAATTGACCATTTCACTGAGATTGCATTCTTTTGCTCGTAAATTATTTTCTTTGAAAACATTATTCAAAAAGAAGATAAGCCTTTTTCTGATTTTTCATTCTTGATGCTTGGGTGTTACTGCGATATGTCAAAAATATTTCCACCTTTTTGAGATAAATAGGTGCAGGAATAGTGAAAAGAGAGGAATGGGAAATGCAAAACGTTATTTGAAGTTTAGAGAGAGAGAGAGAAAAGAGTGGAAGAGTGAAAAACGATATATCTTTTAAATCGGGGGCAATCTAGTCCTAACAAAAACTTTTTTCTTCCCACTCACCATTTTTGCAATTAATTTTGAATTTTTTAATTGACCAAACTTGATAAATTTTTATGCAAAAAATCATTTTTTTAATGGGAAAATTCCCGATCAATACTTGTACTTTGACTCGAGTGACAATTTGATCTCCAAACTTTAAAATACAATAATCCAGTACCCAAACTTTCAAAATATAACAATCCAATACCCAAACTTTCAAAATATGATAATCTAATACCTACCGTTAACCAGTCTATTAAATGATATTTGAAAAGTCAAAATTACCCTTCGAATGCCATCTAATTCTCTTTATCGACCATCCAAATGTTGTCAAAAAACTGAACAGTCCCAAATCCTAACTTTCTTCTATTCAAAAAAGTTGGTGACTTTAAAAAATTCTAAAATTTGAGACTGTTCATTTTATTATCAAATATTTGGATGATTGATAAAAAGAATTAAATAGCATTTTATACTTTTCAAATGTCGCTCAATGGCTGATTAACGGACATGTTAACGGCAAGTACTGAATTATCACATTTTGAAAGTTCAATACTAAATTATTGCATTTTAAAATTTGGGGACCAAATTACCACTCGAGCCAAAATACAGGGTACTGACTGATTTTGGCCTTGTTTAACACTCATAAAGAAACCAAAACGGAACACAAGAGAAGAACAACTCAAGAAATACAATCACTTCTCTACATCCCAATTCCCAAACAGCAAAATCTCATTTGTGGCTTGTCCCACGCCCACCACCGAACAGGGCTGCTGTCTTAATTGAATGTCAATCTATAGATACACAAGTACATCAGTACATCATACATCAGGTCACTAAGTCGTCGTCATCGTGATCATCCTAACCCTTATCCCAACTGTATGGGGTTTGGCTAATCAGATCACTGAGGTGATTGGGTGGTATAAATATGTTGGTATTTAGATTAGTCGTCAAAAGTCGACATAGCATTCAAACAACATACATATAGGTATGGTATAACTGTCAAACTGAGCTGTACTATCTACAATATGTATGAGGTATGAAATGTAAATCCTCCTTACCCAGCTTCGTCCCTTCATAAATGACCAGACATAGTCTAGTAGATAGCAACATAAACACTAACTCGGCAGCTCAGTAGGCTGTGCCGCTTGTCCGCATGATAAATCGTTTTGAAAACAACATGCTTCAATATCTATCTACTTGAGCAAGGTCTTGAGAAGTTCGGGATCAGTGATGGGAGAACTGCATGTGAACTTCTGGCAGACAAGAGCAACCACCTTCTCTGGGGAAGTTCTGTTCTTTGCCACGAGGGCAATGTTCTCGTTGTAACCTTCCCAGAACTGCATTTCTTCTTGGTTGCTTGAGTCTATGTGAATAACCTGTCATTGAGTCCATTCAGGAAGAACATTACTGTGACAGAAGCTAATGGGCCCCCTACAATCATATATGGGAAAAGAAAAAGGAGCAATGCAAATTCCCATAGACCTGAGTGCTCTTCTATATCTCTCCCAAAATGTTGCATTGAGATGGCATGTGTCATGTATAATATTAGATATTTCATAATGAAATTAAGAACTAAACTAAAAAAAAATTGATTACTGTGTATGACCTAAGTTCATGACTGAACATAACACAAAGCCCACCCAGAGAATTCCTTAGATCAAAGATTAGCATGATATCATGATCAGGGAACGGGAAACTTGTATCCCATACTCACAATTCTGCTTGGGTCGTATGTTGAATGAACAGATGCAATCATATCATCAAATTCGGTAGATGGCTTACGGCCAACCAGCACAACTTGTTTCATGGAAAGAACAGAAAACATGTCTGCTGCACAGCACATCAAGGGGACAGCTATTGCAGTGTCTTTTAATTTTGATTCAAAAACCGCCTATAAAGCCATGTATCAAAATCACAAACCACATCAGTGAAAATTCAAAACTAGATTTATTTATAGAGAAGTATATTTTGAGTGAAAGGTAGACAAACCAGAAGATGCTGTGCTGTCTGCTTGTATTGGTCGGACTTGCTTGTGGCAGCCATGGAGGCCAATCTTATGAGGTTGATCATTGATGCCGAGTTTCCAGATGGTTCTGCCCCATCATGATCTTCTTTTACACGGAGGAGAACAGAAGGATCTTCACCAGGAGTGTTAAAATAGCCGCCTCCCTCTCTATCGAGAAACAATTCATCCTGGAAAGACAGATCTTAGGAATACACAATCACAGAAGCTATTGCAAGCGCTAATAGTAGGTGGTTACCTGGGTATCCTGTAGCTCAATTGCCCATGATAGCCAGTTGATCCCACCACCAAACTGATACAGATCAAGCAACCCTGAAATTAAGAAGGCATAATCATCTAGAAATCCAGGTGCTCTAGATGGACCATTCCGGAAGCTGTGCTGTAGCCTGTGTGCCTGCTCATCATAAAGGTGCCTCCTGATAAAAGATGCTGCTTTTTCTCCAACTTCAAGGTACTCCTTGGGCTGAAAATAGTAAAAAGAAAATACACAATTGGTACAAAGTAGCATCATTCATTTCCCAAACAGAATGTTGCAGATACCATGGTCAGACCTTACGCCAAGGGCTTCCAGTGAGCCCCTTACAATAGGTGACTGTGACTTAGTTACCAGGGCACTAACTGATACTCTGATAGCTCAATCACAATCCAAAAGATCTCATCAAAGAGATCAAGGTAAGACAAACCAGACACCCATAGCAAAATAACCCAGTAAATGTTGCCACAGCCCACAAATAAATTATGCCCTAAATGGGAACTTTGCTAGATAATATTGCAACCCATGAAGGCACTCCAAAGCTTGGATTTTCTGGTACCATTACAAAATTTTATGTGAAAATTTTATGTATTTCTCGTATTGTTGCTTGGCCAAATATAAACTTCCAAGTTTGAATTAACACTTGGTTCAGTCTATATGATAAATTTACCACTTGAGAATATTATGTTTCCCATTTATATGAGACATAAAAGCCATGTTGATTTTATATGACATATTTACAACAGTATATATAAATTTTTAGACAAGATAATGAAATATTTCCACCTCTCTTGTCAGGAAAAATCTTCAAGAGAAAGTTGTCTTCCACAAGCAGAAGGGTTACATGATGGTCTATTGAGAAATCCACATCAATTCAACCTGAAGTTTCCAGTAACCATCCACTTTAGGGCCTTTCAATTTGACCAAGTATATCTACAGGTTACATTATTATTTCGATGAATCTATATCCAAGTCTCAAGAAATTAATTATTAATAAATTATGTATGTCAACTGTGCAAAGCATGATAACAGGAAAATAAGAGACAAACATTCCTCAAGAAAAAAACATTATATCATTTCTCAAAGAGGAGGCAATTGATTCTTCTTATACATTCATATAGGTGAAGATAACTAAAAATAAAGCACGATAGCAGATGACAAGATCAGATTTATAATATTGAACATGTCCTAAATAAAGATGGAGCCTTACATTGCAACCAAGAACAGGAAAATTGAATTTGGTCATTTCAGCTTCTCCCCTGAGAATTTGGGAAGCTCTTGCAAAGGCTGAAATTGCAAGTCCGTTCCATGAAACAATTACCTAGGCAAGCACCTGATCAGTTATAAGGTGCATAATAAGTAAGCTAAAAGTTGAAAAATATTACAAGGAAGTACGAATAGTGTATTCTTGCTTAGACTGAACATGAGAAAAAGGTACCTTATCATCCAAATGTGGTCGTGGTCGTTTTGATCTGAAATCAAAAAGCTTTCTTTTGCATGCACCTAGTACATCTAAATATTCATCCTTGGACATATTATGCTTTGATGCCATTGCAGAAGTATCATTCCTCTCTATTAGAACATTTTCCCCCTTGAATTCATTGTGAGGATCACTCATCCTTGAAAGGTCACAGTTGCCTGATAGTTTAATATAATAATGATCCATGAAAAGATTTGCATGTTCTCCAACTATATCCTCAACCTTTAGCATAAAGAGAAAATAATAGAGAAAGTACAGTTAATGTAAATAAGGAAGATGAATTCAATGATTACAATTAAATAATCCCATACATCAAGTGAAAAATTCAAAAACAAGCATTATAGTTCACTATTAAATGGGATACGAAATGAGTTCCACACATAACTGTGTGTAGGTTGTCAAATACCATTCCAAGCTAGGGAATAGCAGGTTCCCCATTTGTTAACATGGAAGCTACTCACTTAAGAGATCATACAACATAGGAATAGATGATAAGTAGGTTTTTTCTATACTTAGAGCGAAGATCCAAAACATGTAATCAGATATGCACCATTCTGTAGAATATAATAATTCTGTCTAGAGTCTTGTATAGTCGAAATTAAGATCCAAAGCACGTAAGAAGATCAAAATTATCTAAGCCTCATCCCATCTATACGAGTATTGTTGAAAAGATCGGTCTTGCCTATGCCCATAAATACTACATTAAAATTGAAAGACTCAGAAAAGCTAATTGATAGACCTCTTGACTTGTCCAAATGTAGAAGGCTCCTTCCTTTTTTCTTGGAGCACCCTCAAATTCAGCACTATCTGCATCTTCTGCTGAATATATTTCACCTTCCTCTCCTATCATATCTCTCCTCAAATAGTCAAGGATATCCCGAGCAACAGAAGAATAAAAGGTATCTTTTGTGATTGAAAATGCATCCAAATAAACATTAGCAATCTGGCCCTGATCATACAACATCTTTTCAAAGTGTGGAACTGCAAAACATAGATATTGTGTCAAGTATAAAAATAAAATAAACTAACAAGCTAAGAAATGGACATGAATCAAGTTAAGAGAGGAACTTATTATATGCATCAGAAGGAAGAACAAATCTATTCAAACTCTGTCTTTTCCATTTGTATATATTGAGATCTTTGATGCATGGGAAGTGGGTGTAGTTTTGGTCAATACATAATCCCTTGCTACTCATGTGAAGTTGCAACAGACTTAGCACTTCTCAAGTTACCAAGCCAATAAAGGGGCAGTGAATGGAAAATATGTTAGACAGGATTGGAACAACAAAGCTGAAGACAACAACACACATACAAAAACAAACCTGCACAGGTAACCATGCATGATTGTGTCTCACGTAGTGTTGCATAGACACTCCACCTTCGCAGGGGCACACAAGTCAATTCATGTCTGACACTCCAAAATACTTGTTACTCAGCTATAGTGTAAATCGGGCATTTATCTACTAAAATTGCCCACCACATCTGACTCTCCAAAAAGTATGAATCCTCACTTTACACACCTCTATGCAACAGTCGTCCAACCATTTAAACTGTCCAATAGGGCACTCTAGTATTTGATTTTTCCATTTTACACATAAATTATGATCCATTGCTTGTTGGATCTTTTCCAATTAGCATTGACGTCAGGAAAAAAAATGAAAATGAACTAGTGTGACCACGTGTTTCATGGACTTCCTGGACACGTGTCAGATTCTGACTCCCAGATTGGAGTCCATGAAACACTACTCTATTTTCTGAAGTTGTAGAACGTAGCAGAAACCACAAACTTAATTAGTAAATGGTAGATATAGTGACAAGAAACAATTCAACACCAGACATACTGATGTTTCTTTTTATCAGCAACAACGGTATGAATTTCATTGATGTGAATAGAAGAATCTCTGCTACCCAAGGAAGAGGGTTGCAGAGTACAAGGAAAACAGTAGGTTGCTGTTTTTTTTTTGATAAATAAATAGAACCTTTTATTAATTTGGAAATATTAGCACATACAAGCAGCCCATGGAGAGGCACGAGCTGTGATCTCTCCATTAAAGAAGAAAACAAAAGCAATAAGTTACAGTTGTGCCCAATACAAAAATTCCCTATCTGCCCCTTGCTTGGCTAGACAGTCTGCCATAGCATATGCTGATCTCCCCACCCATTGTATTCTTAGGTCCATGTTTCTTGTCAGCAACTTAAATATTTTATTTTCATTCCTGAAACACCAAACTACTGACTCCGGGTTCTGCAACCAGCTTATTACAATCTTTGAGTCACCTTCAACTATTAACTGTTTCACCCCTAATTGAGCTGCAAACTGAACACCTTGCAGGGCAGCAGATAGTTCTGCTCTAGTAGAGTCTCCCACTCCTAAAGGACCTGAGAAGATAAGAATCACATTCCCGACTTCATTCCTCAATACCCCACATAAGAACAGCAGTTTGCTGTTCACAACTCTCTTCCTGGCCCGGGTGTGTACCCCACCCACGCTGCACCCCTACAGACTGTTAGCAGATCCTGAAACACACCTGAACAAGCAGTAAAGGGTTGTGTTTATCATCCAATTTACCATTACTTGACAGTCTCCCTCAACTTGTATCTGCCTAACCTATACATGTAGCAATCTTTGATCCTTGTAATAGGGCTAATAGCTCTCAGTGTGTTTCCTATACATGTAGCAAACACACCTGTTCACAACTCTCATCCTGGCCCTGGTGTGTACTCCACCAACGCTGCACCCCTACAGACCGATAGCAGATCCTGAAACACACCTGAACAAGCAGTTAAGGATTGTAGCCATGACTATTGCTTCTCTAACCAGAAATCTTATTATCCATAGTGTTTCCCTGATATCATCCAATTTACCATTACTTGACAGTCTCCCTCAACTTGTATCTGCCCAACCTATACATGTAACAAACTTTAATCCTTGTAATAGGGCTTATATCTCTTTTCTCAGTGTGTTTCCATTACCAATAGGCCCTGAGAAGCTATGCAAAATATTTCCACTATCATCTCTAACCACACATTCAATACTTTAAAGTGCTCCATGGCCCTCCAAAATCCACCATTATTTTCTATCTTCTATTTGAAAGTCCCATTACAATCTGCCAACTTCGCATTAACTTGTCCATGGTAATGCCTTAAAAAACATCGCATGATTGTATCCAAAGAATGCTTCTTACCATAATGAGATCTATAAGTTGGTCTACATTTAGTTGTTCTCAAAGACTGTTACATTTATTTTGCAACATAGGACTCCATAATGTTGCAGCTTTTGTGCAATGATACATTAGAATATGCCTTTTTGTATGATAAAGACACAAAAAAGACAAGAGCAGCTCACAAACATTTGGTGGTGATATCCAGGATGCCCCAAAGAAAGAGGGAAAGTGATTCCCTAGCTCAGACTGACATGACAAAAAGATGATAAATACTGATATAGGATCGTCTGTTATGAGTCCAAAGGACCGATAGCTCTGATACCAAATTGATGTAGGAATTATCTAAAGCAAGGATGAGCCTAAGAGGGTTAAAATATAGCTCTGATACCAAATTGATGTAGGAATTGTATAAAGCAAGGATGAGCTTAAGAGGGTTAAAATATGCTTGGGGACAATTTTAGGACTAAAGGAGGAGGTTGATTAGGTTAGGAGGGATATTGGGGCTTGATTGTAACAAGTTGTAAATTTATCCTAAAATTATGAAAAGTTTTAAACAGGGAAATAGGTTGAAGGTTAGATTTTTTCAACAAAATTTTGTAGGTAAAATTTTCCTTTACAGATGAAAGGGGTACCAAATTTAACATGGTTTAGAGTATGCCTTGAACAGAAAGAATAAAATTATGGGATGTGAAAGAAAAACCTTGAAAATTACAGAACCTAGGGTTTTGGGGTGTGATTTGAGATGAGTTTTGGCCAAATAAAAGGTTAGGATCTATGGAAGCATCAATCAAACATTGCTTGGCATGAAAGGATATAAACTGCTAAAATGGGAAAAGTTCAGGTCCCAGCATAAATTGGAAGAAAACATATCTGGATAGATTCCAATCCTTTAGAAGTGTAGAATGAACTTCTTTAATGATTGTGATCTTTTGATGGCAGTAATACTGCTTGTAAAAGTAGAGAGTAGATGAAGATAAAGAAGAAAGAGAAAACATGTAGTCACTTAATAGGGACCTGAACCACTTTAGGGTTTATTGGGAACCAATCAGCATAAACATAATATGCATATAATTAACTTAAATATCATTCCAATATTTTTTTACCAAAAAAAAATAAAGATTGTAATGATAAGGTGGACAGTTGTACTAGAACTGGGAAAAATTGAAATTACAGAATTATCATTATCATAACTCCTAAACAATTTGACCAATGACTGAATTTGTAAATAGCAACCAACTATGACTAGGCAGATCAAATTATTAGGCCAGACCCCACAAACCTGTAAAATGAAAAAGCACACATACTGTCTAAAATTATAAAAAAATACATAAACATTCAGAAATTTTCAATTTTGACTCTTCTGCATCAAATACCCTCCCCACTTTTAAATAGAGGATGCACACATGAAGGGATAAGCACCAAGTACAAGAGAAAGTATTATAGCATAAGTTGGTGACAATATATGTGAAGTAGCAATGTTATTGCCTACCTAACTTACATGATTACCACTTTGAGCTAGCTCAATATTCATTTCAAATATGAAGTTAAATATTAGTTTTTGTTTGTGTAATAGATTATTTGGTTGATCTATTAGAACAATTGGCATTTTCTATGAGTTTAAATTTCACTTGAACTCATTCTATCATATAGTTTTTAATCTTTAAGTTTACATGACAACTTCAGAACATATTATTTTGTTTATAAGCTTAGTTTCTTACTTTTGTTTTATGATTTGGAACAAGATAATACGTTAAAAAGGTGTTCCTATGCTTCTCTTATCATTTTGTAAAATATCATTCTATATTTTTGCATATTTTACAATGTTTTCAACATGACAACAATTTTTACAATGTTTCCATATGATATTTCCGACATCTTTCCTATATTTAGATGACCAACATTTCCACTGACAACAACAATTTAACATTTGTTAGTTTGATCAAGGATTTTAAAGAAATAAGAACAAATGAACCACAAGATTCTAGACCCTAGATTCTTTTATCCACTATGGATAGACAAATGAAAAAGAACTACAAGACAAGATGATGATTATAAGTATTAATAAAACTAAATCAAAAGATATCTACCTTGGTATAGTCCCCCCCTCCCCCAATCAAAAAAAAGAAAAATCATTCAGTTGACCACCCAATAAGTTGGTGGAATTCTATATTTTAAATGCATACATTATGTATGCTAATTTTCTGGAAATTTAAAATAACGCCTATAGCACTCCTAATGAGTTATCTTGTTTGAAATGGCCAAACAGTGAACTGAAGTATCGAGTCCTCCTACTTAGAATGTTACAATGGCAAAAGGTGAAGTTGACCTGCAGAAGATGGAACTATCTGGACACTGGACTTTCAGTACTGTGTTAAAGGATTTTATTTATTACTGGTCAAGTCACAGAATTATGACATCCTTAAGACTACAAATCAAGAATTAGAGTAAATAGGTTTGGCAAAGAGTATATGGAGATTTCCAAGGTCTAAAACCAAAACAGAAGTTTTAATAGTGCTTCTTTCTCATAATAGATTTGGTTTTCATTCAGAAAGATTCCAAAGATATGAGGAGAATAAATCCTAAACAAAAATAGGACAGGATAGTAAAACGTTGATATAATTTATTTTACTCTCTTGTAATGATAAGGATGGCATATCTTTTATGCTTTTTGACAACCTAAAGATTTTGTGCGAAGTCAATGAAGGACCTGAATTTTTCGTTTTTTTTTTTTTTGGAAAATAGAATTGGTTCATTATCTACTGTAGGTATTCCTTCCAGAAAAGAGAAACAAGGACCAGATCCTGGAGTTGGTAGTTGAAATTTAGTTAAACAAAGCCAACCAGCTACTTGGTTATAAAATTTTTAAAATTGCAAAAAGTGAAACCTATACTCCCCACTGTAATACACAAAAGGGGAAAAAAATATTACCCAACCAAGTCAAAGCCTCTTGCAAGCACAAGTTACCAAGGTTTTAAAAGGTTGAAGGCAGAGGCAAGGCAGCTGGGCTTGGAGAGGCCACATGTAAACCTCAAAAAAATTCAAAAAGTAGTCAATGAAGTTTATAAACCACAAATATATGCATTTAATTTTTTTCTTTACCATATATAAGATATATATTTTTGAACTTCATTCTCATATTTTGTTCTTAATAGTTACTCTAAATTTAGTATCTTGTTCACTTTCAAGCAATATAACATTATTGATGATAAATGGCCAATGATGACAAATAGAAGGCTTGTTTCTTAAATTTTCTCAAAAAAAAAAACATTATTGATGATAAACTAAACAAATTTTGTTTCCCAATTAAAAATAATTAATTTCCTTTTATTTACAAATTGGGGCCACAAAATATCTAGTGTGGTCTCTGGTTATATATTTTGTCATTGGAAGATTAGGACAAAGCATTAAATGAATCCTAGAGTAAGGTTACTGTTGCAAAATACCAGCTTTAAACAGTACAATGATATGTAACATTCATTTTAATACAAATTAATTGTGGAAAATTTTCATATACTTTAAAAAAAATGATTCCCAGACGGTTAAAAAGCAATCTGGTTGTTCTGCCTTTTTTTT
The DNA here is from genome assembly GCF_055504915.1 of Nelumbo nucifera. Taxonomy (NCBI): domain Eukaryota; kingdom Viridiplantae; phylum Streptophyta; class Magnoliopsida; order Proteales; family Nelumbonaceae; genus Nelumbo; species Nelumbo nucifera. Next base: position 100,750,189 of record NC_142651.1, read on the forward strand.
GTTTAACTACATTTTACATAGGACAACAAATAAATATAGACAATTGATCCTCTAATCATACATTAAGTGTTAAATTATTGGAGCTATTCACCGCAACTACAACATGGTTGCCCCAAACCCAAGAATTTCATATTTAAGCTACAACTTTCAAGGTTTTGTTAGGCATAGCCAGTAGGGCTCATTTTCACAATAAGAGAAGTAATAAATGGCAAGGAAAATGTGGGATGACATCTCAGGTTATTCACCTTGATTTTTTGAATTTTCTTTTCTTTTCCTCTCTCTCTGTAAACGTGTTTTGTTCCAGAGGTATATTAATGGCAATGCTCCCTATGTTCTTCACCATACATGTAAATGGTCTTGCTACTTTGTTAGACTACGGATTGGAGTCTGGAGAAAAGTAACCACATGATGCTTCTATGTATGTCCTGGTCTGCATGGTACACCACTCTATGATCATCCAAAAGAAGGGTCTTGATTTATTGAAAAACCACTCATCAGAAGGGCACTTTATGGAATGGTCCATTATGTGATGGAAATTACACCAACACAAGGTGAAGTATGGATATTAAGAATATTCAAGTCACAAGTTAAAAAAGTGCTCCCTCATTGAGATGACAGTCCCACTCCCCCAAAGAGAATTTCTTTTTAGAGTAGAGAATGGTGCTATAGAAAGCTGGCTAATTGTGGTTTTTTGGCTTTAAATAATTAAATTTTATCCAGAAATTAGAGGATACACACCTGCACCTTTGTTGATGCGAGAGGCACACACAACTGCATGCATCTCTAAGAAATTGAGGCATAGCTTTTCTTGTGAAACATCAGCCATATTTACTTATAGGTGTAATTTGTTCATCTTTGAAGATTTTCCTATTTTATATCAGTATGTATGATGCATTGAGTAGAAATCACTAATTGCAGATTTAGTCGAGTTTCTTGTGAAAGGAAAGATGGGGAAGAAGAAGATTTCAGCAGTAGAGAAAAAAGGAGAAGAAGAAAAGAGTAGGAAGTCAACCAGGACTATAAAATTAACCCTAGCTGCCTATCTCTCATTATATTTATACTTAACTTAAAGGATGAGATATTACAAGGATGCCCTTAGTAGGGCGGCTACTAATATAGTTGAACAGTCACAACTTAAAAAAACATAAACTAATGGGCCTAAAGCCCAACAACTTCCTAACTAAATAAAAAACAACTCGGACCAACTCAACACATTGTTATCTCAGGAAAGATAATTACTAACCCATGCAGACTTACCATGCCAGCACTCATCAACACTGTATCTATGAAAACCACCTCCAATGTGATCATGGATGCCACCTCTGGCCATACACTGCAGACTAAAGAGCACCATTTTCAAACTTCTATTTGCCTCAGATGACTTCCCAGCTTCCTCCAGCTTCTTTGAGTGATAAAACATCAACTGAATCTCTACAGGTCTAGGAAACTTTGGAGAAGAGCCAAACCCACCAAACTCTGGATCATAACTTCCAGCAAGCTAGTAGAGAACAACCATAAACAAATGTAAATATGAAGAGCAAAAATTTACAAAAACACAACCAAAGTAACAGACTTGGATATGTTACTTTCATCATCTTGCTATCAGGAACATAGTATCAAAAATATTCCCAAACCACACATCATCTATGCTTGTGTTCATCTCATGACAATAGGCTGAATATATTTGTAGGCATGTATGCGTGGATGTGCATACATAAATATAGACACCAAAGCAACAATGACCAAATCAGTTCTCTCAATACTCTAGTAGAACATATCCTCATAAAATTCTCAGTGACAACCAAGAGGAAATCCACAGAAAATGGAGGATATAAGAGAGCATGACTAATAACACAAAAAAACCACATGTGAATCAAAGTTTACTGAGCAAGAAACATGAAACCAACAAATCCACGAGTCAAACTGGAGACATATCATAAAATGGATCAGTCAAGACTTTGAAATTTCCTAGTTTTGAAATTGCAATAGGAGACATCAGACTATATAATTTTAGCCCTTTGGCTCTTTCTAATCCTTGTCTTTCAATAACTTGGCCAATTTATGCAGCATCGCAGTTTAAGTAGTCAAATCTTTGAACTGTTACAAGAAAGGAAATACAATAAAGGCTCCCATTTCAATAAACTTCACCTGTTCAGCGCACAAATGTAAAGCATGTTGTGAGAGTCCATCTGTTGGCGTATTAAGAGTGACACTTTTGGACAAGGCTTCTGCCAGTTGTTCTATTGCATAGGCTCCGCCTTTTACAAGCATCTCCCTTTTGGTCTCCCAAGCATCTTTCACTTTCCTGTGTAAACACAGGAATAAGTGAAAAATGAAGAGGTAAGATAGTACATGTAAATTGAATTATCATTACAGGATGATGAGTCAGATCACTAAATGGTTCTTTGCATTTATGAAGTTGCTCTCTTAGCCCTGGATTATTTCTTACCAGCAGCAATAAATAAGATTGGGAACTTCATGTCCCAAATGCTAACCTGATTATGGTTTTAAAACCAGGCCGTCCATACTTGTCCTCTGGTGGGAAGTATGTTCCACCCATTAACGGCTTCAAATCAGGTGAAAGAAAAACGCTCAATGGCCAACCACCACCACCATAAAGCGCTTGCACATACGTCATGTATACCTATGTAAAAGCAGAAATTTAATGAAATCAAACCAATTTTTTCGTTCTGTATCAATTTGTTAGGTTTCTTATTCTTTTTTTCTTGGAGTGGGAATTGGTTGGAATTTCGTAATGGAATAAAAATGGCTAGTAAGACCTATCTAAAAAAAAGTGAAGAAATGGCTAGTGTTGCTGTCGCATGGACTGTCCTAAATGAATGGCATGTCTGTATTGGAGACAAGTCATAATCCAAAACTCCATGGATTCTTTGAAATGCACTTCCACATGACATTCCTTTTTTATCTCCTGGTTTATTTGACATAAATGAACAGCCAATGTACAAGATCAATGCCATTTTTCAATCGAATGTTACTTGGTAACAAAGGAAACTTTTTTTGCATAATGTTAGACTTCAAAAAATATGAACTATTTAATAGTATCGGCTTTTCCATAGACGTGTCCACAAGTCCATGCTTTTCATCTTCTCAAGTTAGACACTTTGGACACACGTCAGATTCCGACTCCTGTATCTGTGTCCATACGGCAGTGGAAATGGCACACCCCATATTCAGCAACTTCATTTCATATGATAAAAAATAGAACAGAAAACTCCCCAAGTTCAACTAATTAAGAGTGAAATTCTAAAACCATCAAATTCCAAGAAAAAACGTACACGTTCCCCCACCCTTAACTTCGTTAGAATAGCATCCTAAACTCCGAATGTTCATCTTAAACCTAATCAATGCTCATGAATGAGAAACTGAATCTCCTGAAACAGGCTTTAAACTGATTCTTGTTACAGAAATTACATCAAGGGCCAAAGATTAAAAGGATAAAAAATTAAAAACAATCTCTCGTATAAAGTAGTCAGGAAATTCTTCAAGGACAAAAAAAAATCTCATTCCCTTACCTTATCAACATCCGGTCGCTCTTCTCGATCCACCTGTTGCAAGGAAATTGTTGGAATAAAAATTCACAGTTGAGAAAAGGAGATAATTCCCGATGAACAGATATTTCTAAAAGGAAAAAGCCTGATTCGAAACATTAGTTTACCGAATTCAAACTAACCTTGATACTAACAAACCAGTCATTTAGCAACTTTGCAACTTCTTCGTCCTCGAAAGATTCCACTTCCATAACATGGCACCTGAGCAGTAGCACCCAACTCCCCATCCCACCACAATCAATGAATCAATCAAGTGCAGAAAGAAGACATTCCGAACAAAGACACAAGTTAGAAGTAAAAGTTCCCGGAGCGAAATTGACTCACCAGTGGCAGGTGCTATATCCAACTAGTCATAAGAAGCGCCAACAAATCCAAAACCAACAGCGTGAGATTGAAATGCGCCAAATACATCTCAAAAATCAGAATCCTAAACAAGAAAAAGGGGGCGACAAATTTAAAAGAAGGAATGTCATACTGGACAAGAAGATTGGCATGTCTTTCCGTCGCGCTTTCTCGAATGCTTCCTCTCCCCATGGATACCAATCAACCTAAAAAAGAACAAAAAGAAAGCAAATTTTTTCTCTTAATTACCTCCAGCGAGCGACAGATCCTTGCTTTTAAAGAGAAGGGCAAAGAACTGATGGTACTGACCGGATTATGAGCGTGTTGGAGAAGGTAAGGGCTATGCTCTTTGGCGAGACGGTTGGTGTGCTTGTGAGCTTGTGATGGCTTCAGGGTTCCTTCAGCCATGGCGAGGAGCCTAAGAGAGTGAATGCGTCGACGGCTTATCAGTGGCGGAGGTGAATAAGGAGATGTGGATGTGGAGGTGAGAATTAATGGATGTGGAGTTGTGATAGAATTGTTGAGAGAGAGCAACGAGCGACGGAAATGGATAGAGGTGGAGTAGAGCAGTAGTCTCTTGAGCATGGAAGCTCTGTTGTTGTTGTTGTTGTGGTTGAAAGGATTTAATAAGTATAGCGGTAAGAAGGAATACGAATGGGGAGAAGAAGAAGGTTTGAGAAGAAGAAGAAGTGACATTTGGGATTCGGGCGGAGAGCGTGGACGAGATGAGTCATCCGCCCTGCTGTGCGGAGGTGGTTGGAGACACCTGCATGCCGGTACGCACGTGGAGCGAAGAAGCTACATGCTGGCGTACGAGTGATGCAGCAGGGAGTCCGATCTCCTACCAACAGATTACGTTCCAACACCCTACCAATATCACCTGACACCACAAATCTCATATTATGATGGGTCCCACTTTTATGGTGGCACAGTCTCGTGGTGTGATATGCGGTGTCAAGTTGTGTTGGTCGGTAGGATGTTGGAACGTGTGATGTTGGCATGAAATCCCAACTCTGCAGTAAGGGGCTAGGGGATAGGGGCTGTAGGGCAAGTTAGGATTTTCTCACACAAAACAGGTTTCAACTTAGAGGTGTAAAGTGGGCTGTGCCCGTGGGCGGGCCCCGTATGCCCGTAGGTCATCACGGGTTGTGTCGCCTTTCCCAGTGAAAATTTTGGGGGTCGGTTTGGCATGGCCCATGGCCCAGGTTTAGGCGGGTCTAGCCTGTGCCGTGTTGTGGGTTTAGGCCGGGCTGGGTTATAGGCTGTGTCATGGGCTTGGGCCATGTCGGGTTGGGCCACAAGGCGGGCTTTGGGCCAAAGCCGAATCGGGCTGCACTGTTTTTTTTTTTTATTTTACTTTTTTTGAAAATTTTGATTTCTTTTCTAAGTAAACTTGTAAAACTAAAATATTTAACTTTCCTTTGAAATTTGAAAATTGGGAATTATTTAAAAAATTAAGAAATGAGAAATCTAAGGCCACGTTTGGCAAGTCTTTCCGCACGGGCTTCGAGCTGTTTAGAAGCCCGGAAGCCCAAATTTCGGGTTTTTCCCGTTTGGTAAATGGTAGATTTGTTCTGAAAAAGACACAAACCATTGAAGACACGAGAAGCCCGAAATTGGGCTTTTTCGAGAAACTTCGATTGAAGCTTTTGCAATTTTCTAGCTTCTTCGAACGTGTGTTTCTCTACACACGCTTGTGAGAAAATAGTGATCTTTCAATAAAAACTCGCAAATGTTTCGAGCCCTAACCCTGAGCTATGATGTATGAAGATTTATTAGCGTTGTGTACACCAATGTGGCCTTTGCATATATGAAAGCTGGGAAGTCAACTGCTGCTTGAGAGATGTTTGATGACATGGCTAAGAGGAAATTGATGATAACACTTAAAATCTACAATTCTTTTACTGCTTCCTATGTCAGTGACAGCAACATCTTAGGCCTATTTTGGGATCACATGGTTGAAATTTTAAAGTTAATCCAATAATTGAAATTTTAAAACAGTTCCTCTTGTGACAACAATCAACAATGCAGTTGCAGATTGAAGTTTTCTGTATCAGCCAATTGGGCTTTAATCCAGATTGAAGTTTTCTATATCAGCCAAGGGGGGCATTGGGTTTTCAGCTTTCTTGAAACAAAGGGGGGCATTGGTTGAGAGGGATTTCCTGGGCTTTAATTAGAACCCAAATCTGGGCTTTAATCCAATTTGAAGTTTTCTGTATCTGCAGAAGGAGACATATGACTAGATTCCCCATCTTGGAGATCTCATGGGCCAGAAATTGTTTATTTAATATGATGACCATGAAATTGTTGGATGGCCCTTTTATTTGAAAATCATAAGTACTCCGCCATCAAGTTGAATATTGTCCAGAAAGACATGAGCTTTATTTATGCTTAACATTCTTTGTTGGTTCTTTGTAAGTAAAATTCATGTATATGGTGTCATGAAAACCATATATATGTAAGTAAAATTCATGCAACAACTGAAGTCCTGAAAACTAGAGCTTAAACAAATTCAATACAAGTAAAACAAATTTGCATAGTTTAAACATGTATATGGTGTCATGCTTTCCCACCTATGTATATATATCATTTTCGCAAGTGATACAATAAATCTCAACTTGTTGGTTCCACCTTCTTAAAACCTTTAATTTTGAATCTTTACGTGCATATTTTCAGTGTTTTTTTATCATTTTAATATGGCTATAAGTGTGTTTGACTTAATAATAATTCCTCAAGGTGTGGCATAAATATCTATCTAGGTACCATCACTAGAGAACTTAGTTTTAAAGTTGCTCTTGAACAAGATAGAGGATAACCCAGTTATCAGTCAAAAACATTTTTAGATATAACTGAAATGCTTTCTTGAAACAGAGGTTTTTAGCTTCAAGAATTGCTTTGTGTGCTTTGCGGCCAAGATTTGGAGGATAGTAATCATCTTTTTCTTCACCGTCCTATCTCGACTAAGATCTGGAATCATTACTTTTCAGCCTGGATCTTGATTGGGTCATGAGGTCTTTAATGTTGGGAGCTGCAAGGTTTGTCAAAGCTAGAAAAAGTCTATGGAGGTCCATTCAGCACTATTTGGGCAGAAAGAAATAAAATTAGAAACAGAACTGATCTAATTCCTATTCTCTTTGGATGTTAAGGACCGTAGCAAACAACTCATAAGAATCCCAAGGCATAGATAGAGGGGACCCCACTTTGGATGTTGGTGTGTATTGGCTCTATTTATCAAAAGGTGGGTCTTAAAATGATGATAGTTTTCTGTAGAGATGCCACAACCCATAAGAATCCCAAGGCATAGATAGAGGGGACCCCACTTCTCTAAAATTTCTCTAAAACTCCTATTTACATATATCATATACTCCTCCACCTATTTACATATATCATATACTTCTCTACTATTAAATTATTCGGTTTCATCATAAGCTTTATGTTGTATATCTGATGTAAAAATACTTCTTTACATATATCTACTATTTTTTTTAATGTTTCTTTATTAGTTGGTGAACTTGGTTGCTTGGGGGTTGTACCAGCAAATTTGCTGAAGCTATCAAACTCTGTTTTCTTTTTTTGTGCAGTTTTATTGTACATCCATTTGCATATTTTTTGGGTTCATCTACCACATGTAACTCCTATAATTGCAATTAATTCCATACTCATATTATTTGCTTTTTCAATACAAATTTAAAATGATTATATCACTTCGATAGTAACTAATGATCTGATTATTATATAGATGGCAAATATATAGTCAATACCACAACATTTGACGATGCACCTATTATTAATGCAAATTGGGCTCTTGCGCAAGAATATATTTTCATAGATTTACTAGTAGTTCAAGTACAGAATAGGGGAATGGTTTCTGGATGTCTAAAATCAATTGGTTGGAAGGAGGTTCGACAAAGCTTTTTTGCACAAGTTGGGTTGAAGTTCAACACTAAATCCTTCAATAACAAAATACAAAATCTAAAAAGTAGGTATAAAGAGTTTAAGAAATTGAGGTTCGGGCAAACGGGATTTGGCTGGGATGAAGAGAAGAAGATGGTTGTAGCCTCCCCAAAGACACGGGAGAATTATTTCCTGGTATTTGCTGAACTTTGAATTTATTTAGAGATCATCATTATTTGGGATTTTATATGTATGGAAATGTATATATTGATTGGTGTCCCTTATCTTTTTAGGCTAACCCCAAGGCAAAAAAGTTTCGTACTATGGGTTGTCCAGAATATAACAACCTTAAAATTATATTTGGGGGTACCACACCAACAGGAAGGTTCTCTGCATCTTTGGCACGTGGCATAGAGTCTCCACCCCGGGAGAAAGGGCATGTTTCTAATGATCCACCTTTTGAAGAAGTTCAACAACCATCACCTGGCATTGCTGATTCAACCAATATTGATGGTGATCAAATTTTTACTACAACCACTAAGCAAAATGCTTGTAGGAAGAGGCCATCTAAATTTTCTGATGCAATTGTTGAACAAAATGTATCGACAGATAAGAGATTTGAGAAGTTGGTGGATTCAATTAATGGAATGAATCAAAAGCCAGAGAACCATTTCTCTATGAGCAATGTTTTATCAGAGTTGAATTCTATCGAATGACTTGATCATAATGACTACATAAAACTTTATGAAGTGTTTGAGAAGCTGGATGCAAGAGAATGGATCATGAACATGCCTACTAATCTTAGGAAGAATTGGGTGTTGTATGTGCTTAACCGTTAGACTCATGAATGTTATGTTCTCATCCATGAACCCTTTTTCTTTTAATGTTTTAGATGAACACTTTTTTTAGACTTGTTATTACTTCTTAAACTACTTCATAAGTGTAGAATTGAACAATAGTTTCAGTAGCTACAATTTATATGGTATTATGGTTTTGTGGATTGCTTAATGAATATTGTTGGATGGTTTAATGGACATGGTAGCACATTTGGTCCTTAATTTATGAAATGCAGGTTTTCAATTAATAAAATACAAAGAGTCTTATATTTATATGTAATTATTGTGTCAGATTCACAATGGTTGATAGTCCGACCAAGAGGGTAGTGTTGCAAGCAATTTTTGTTGCTGCCATAGATGATGAAGAGCAGCGAATGATGACAAATGTCCTTATTGTGAAGGAACTTGAGAAGGAAGATGAAATGTATCTCTCCAAGACACCTTACCGCAATGACATTTTGACCGGGTTAGAGTGGTTGAAAAATGTCATATGCAATGAAGGTAATAGGTGTTTGGAAATGTTTAGAATGACCCCAGAATCATTTGTTAGCCTAGTAGGTGCACTGAGACAACGAGGGTTAGTGAAAGATAGTAGATACATATCAGATGATGAGCATATTGGAATTCTTTTAAAGATTGTAGGACACAACAAATCAAATCGAGATACTGCAGACCACATTCAACACTCTAGGGAAACCATTTCATGACACTTTAATTCCGCATTGAAGGCAATTTGTGAATTTGGCAAGGAAATTGTATGTCCCAGTGATCTAACTGTTATACCACCTGAAATACTCAACAATCCAAAATATTATCCATGGTTTGAGGTATCTCATACTATATGAGAGATATTTTTTTTTAATTCTTTATTTTTCAATAAAAAATTTATCACCAAGCTTGATCATTTTTTCATATGCAGAATTATGTAGGTGCAATAGATGGAACACATGTTCATGCTTATGTTCCATCTAGTGATCAAGTTCCATTTAGGGGAAGAAAATCAACAACCACCCAGAATGTGATGTGTGCATGTTCGTTTGACATGCTCTTCACTTTTGTTGAAGTAGGATGGGAGAGTGCTGCACATGATTCGAGAGTTTTCTTGGAAACAGTTCAGAACCCCGCCAATATGTTCCCGCTACCACTAGAAGGTTAGGAAAACTATCAAATAACTCATTGAATTTTTTTATTCAATATACTAACTAACATTTGTGCTATCATATAGGAAAATATTACATAGTTGACTTGGGTTATACAAATATGCTTGGATTTCTATCTCCATATCGATAAGAGAAATACCATTTGAGAGACTTTCAAGGAAGAGGTGGTTGATCCAAGAATGCCGAAGAATATTTTAATTATGTTCATTCTTCATTAAGGAAGAGGTGGTTGACCACTTCACAAGCATATTAGAATTGTATTTGCTTGTTGTATGCTACATAATTTCATTCGATTTTCGAGAATACAATATGTTTTTTGGAGTTGTTTCCTTCAAGATGGTGTTCTTGTTGAAGGAGAGGGAGGAATGTTTCATGGTACAACATTAACAACTATCAACGTATGATCCCAGGCATCTAGACGACTAGAACAAGTTTGTGATGAAATTATGTTCAAAATGGCTGATCATTACAACTTATGTGTCAATGGCACCCGCCCAAGAAGTATATGTAGGTGGCAATCAAATTAGTTAGGGATTTCAATGAACTATTGAACAATTAATGGTTATGTGTTTTTTTAACTATAAAATTATGGCATTGATATGTTCTCAATTAGTGATCATGTGCTTGTTGGAAATTTCATAAATCATTTGTTAGGTCAAAAATAATTTTATTGTGATGTGATGTTCAATTGTTTTGTTATTTAGTTATGGCAACAAATCAAAGGGGGCCGATGTGTCCATGTGGGCATGGACATATGCAATTGTGGATGGCAAAAACCAAGAAAAATTACGGAAGATGGTTTTATAAATGTCCAACCAGTGAGATATAAGTCCAATACCCAAAAACCCATATTGATCTATATTTGTTTCTGACATGGATTGAAAATTATTAACATTTTTTTTTTCTTCTAGCCACATGAATATGACTTTATATGGGTAGATAACTACACCCTAAGAGAACCCAAAGTTTGCATCATTGAACAACATCATATTACTCATGAACATGCAGATTACAAGAAGGAGCGGGTTGTTGCAATCGGGGCTTGTGCTTGTTGCTATGCCATGATGTGTTTGATCCTTTTTTTTTGCTAATTTTGATTATCATTTTGTTGGTGTAGAAGTAAAATAGATACCACTAGAAGTGAGGTTAGTATACCCTATCATGAACTGTTGTATGGATTTTCCATTTCGGATATGCTTTGTAGTTGCACAATATTAAAGTTGTAATAGTAAAATTAAGGTTATTATGCTATTAACATGTACAACAAATTTGAATATGTAAGTGGGCCCACTAATGGTATATAAATGTGGGCCCACTTTACGTATTATATATATGTTGAAATGTATGTGAGCCCCACCATGAAAATTATTTAAAGGCTTTAAAATGAAGGATATGCATAAGTGGACTTACATGCAGGGCCCACATTACGCATTAAGCATATGTTGAAATGTATGTGGGGCCCATATTGAAAAAATAGTTTTATACTCCATAATGAGGGATATATAGTTGGAATTGCACATGGGACCCACACCATTATCTGTATGTTGAAATGTTTATGGGGTCCACATTACATATTATATATATGTTGAAATTTATGTGGGGCCCATATTGAAAAAATAGTTTTGGACTCCGTAATGAAGGATATGCATATGTGGGGCCCACATTAGAAAAATACATGTGGGGCCCATTTATGGTGATTGCATGTGGGACTCGCAACTATGAAATGCACATTTAGACTTATATGTGGGCCCCATATGTGTTAAATGTTATGATTTGTTGGCCCACATGAGACATTCATATATACATAACACATATTTTCATCACATTACCAAACAGTCTTCTAACTTTTATGGTCTTTCCGGAGATCTATTAAAAATGTTTCAACCAAATAGTCGTTGGTCTTTCAAGATCTATTTGCAAAAGCTCACCAAGTCTTTTAACCATCAGATCTTGCAATAGATCTTCTTAAAAAGATTTGCCAAACAGGCACTAAGTTATCTAATGCATAATGACATAATTGAAAAAAAAAAAAAACTTACCAAATTGAAATAAGAATGATGGAATAACAAATTGGAAGAAAAATAGGAATTTTATTTCATTTAAATTTGAATGGTACAAATTAGTGAATTACAAATACAATGATTGGATCATTTGGATGAATCATGAATGAAATATGAAAATGGAATAAACTAATAAAATATAAAAAATACAATATGGTTACAAATTGAAAATACAAAATTACATTGTTAAAAAATTTTAAAAAATATATCAAATAAATTAAAAAAAATTACAATAATTTGAAAAAATAAAAAATTCTATACAAGTAGTCAAACTCATGAATCATCATTCATGACTTTCATAATTTGCTTCGGGTGAAATATCCGGTGTAGTATCATGCCCTCCCTTGTCTTGTAATCTATTTTCTACGTCTAGCCAATCCTTGAAGCAGATGCACATCTCTATGCTCTCATCGTTCATGTAGTTTCTTTTGTCATCCAGCATCCTAGTACCTGCACTAAAACAAGACTCCGATGGAATTGTATACACCGGAGGGGTTAGTAAATCACGTGCCATGGCGATGAGAACTGGACGAAAAATTTTAGTAAATGAACTTATTGTAGAACTAGGAGATTCCTGCCTTCTACTTATTAAATAAAAAAGTTTTTCTCTTCTACTACTTGGCTCAAGGTCAGAAGTAGAAGAAGATGATGAACAAGTTGTAGGAATTTCCTACAACTTCAGATTCATACAAAATGTATATTTCAAATAATAAATTATTAATTTCTTCTTTTTTATTTCCTATATCAATATTCATATTTTCACAATATGATTTAAGTAAAATATCTAAACCATCTTTCCTAATCTTAGGGTCTAATATTGTAGCTAAACAATAAAGGGGAGAAATGTTCTCCCAATATTTTTTTTTTACTTTATTTTCCATAATTTCAATAAGATATTGAAATTGTGGATTATTTCTATATTTTGCAAAACAATCACTAATTACCATTCATTGATAAGGTAAATTACAGATAGTTGGATAATAAATTCTAGATAATTCATTAATTGCATCATAAAAATGTTTTAAAAAATATCTTATACAGATTGCCATTTCCTAGTCTTCCTCAAATATCATATCATTAGGCATTTTTAAATTATAAAAATCAGAGAGAATTTGTTTATGAGATATACAACTTGCTAACATAGCATAGGTAGAATTCCACCTATGCTTTACATCTAATATAAAATGTTTATATTTTACACACAATTTTGACATAAATATTTAAATTCTTGTTTTCTTGCCCCTTTCTAATTTTTGAAATATGAGTAGAAATAATATTCAAGGCATCTTGAATACATAAATTTAAGATGTGACATGCACATCTAATATGAAATAATTTGCCATTTAAGCATGGTTTTAATTAAGATTTTAAAATATTTATTGAAGAGTCATTATTGCTGGCATTATCAAAATTAATTGTATCCATAAGCATGCAAAGTATTTAAAATACTTGCAGCAATAGAAGGGCCACTATGTGGCCATTCAAGCCTAGTAAAACTTAAAATTCTTTTATTCAAAAGCCAATTTTCATTAATGAAATGACCGATAACACAGATATAACTAATATTAAATTTGGATGTCCATACATCCGAAGTAATTGTAACTTTAGAATTAAGATTTGCTAACAAAGAAATTAAATTTTGTTTATATGAATAAAAAACTTTTAAATCATCAGTTCTTATAGTATTCCTAAAAACATTTTTATATTGTGTGTTTATAGAATTATGCAATCATTTTTCTAACTTTGGATCTTCAACTAATATAAATGGTTGTTCTGCATGTACAATATACTTAGCAAGTTCTTGTCTCATTTTTTCTTGTAAATATTTAAAAGTACCAAAACTAGTCCTCCTCCCAATCTGTGTTTGGGTTGTTTTTCTCCCTTCATCTTCCTCTTGCTCATATGTGAGCAGATGTCTACTCAAATGACCCATACCACCCTTGCTACAACAACTAAAGTCTTTCCTATATTTTTGGCAAATGGTCATTTTCCCCTTCCCCTTAATATCTTCTACTTTGAAAACTTTCCAAACCAGGCTACTCAGCTTAGAAGCCTCTTTTTCCCCCTAGTATCACTACTATCGGGGTGAAAGTTCCACTTCCATCGACATCAATCGCATTAGTGCTAACACTATCATGATGCGATTGAATATCACCAATAGTGAACATGTTGGGAAATCGGTTTTCAGAAGAGTCAGCATTTTTTTTAATTCTAAAAAGATAAAAATTAATCTAATTCGACTTACCCGGATTGCCGGTTCAGAATCCCAACTTGATTTCAACAATTGAAGCCTTTCAACGTTCAAGCCTCCCAAATTGAGATACTTGAGCTAGTTGAGCAAGCCTTCTTCTTGTTGAAAGTCGAAAATTCAATAAAGTTGAGACTTGAGAATTGGAGAATGCAGAATCAGACAATAAACTATTCAGAATTTCTCAGATTGTAGATAATTGAGAATGTATGAATTTGAAAGAGGGAGAAGAGATTAAGAGAATTGTTGAATTGGTGTGATGAGAATGGTGGAGGATAAAGCTATTTATAGAAATTGAACATAATTCAATTGCCCAAAATACCTAAAAAACTATCTGTTATTTAGTTGTTGGGAGGAGTGTTTTGGTCATTGTAAAGCTACTTATAACTTTACCCAAAATGCCCCCTAAACTACTTGTTATATAACTGTTGGGGGGCATTTATGTAATTTTTTCAACCCTTATAAGAAAAATACACAAATACCCCCATAATATGGTTGTTTATAGCTTTTGGGGGGTATTTCTATAAACCCCCCCAAAAAGCTGAAATTAGTCGTTGGGCCCCTTTTGGGGGGGAGGGGGAGAGGGGCAACGGTTATATTCCGGGTGGACCGAACGGGCCCTGCGGGCTGCACAACACAAGCTGTTGTGCCATGCTATTCCGACCCATGGGCCTCGATACCCCGGTCCAACATGGCACGTACCTCCGTGTCATGCTGAGCCGAGCCGATATAAAATCGTGTCGGGCCATGCCAGGCCACCCATGGCCCGACCCAATTTACATCTCTATTCCAACCCCCTACTAACTTGATTTCACGCTGCACATCTTACCATGAGATCGGATTTACCATGAGGTGTATGGTGTCAAATGATGTTGATACGCTATTGGAGTGCATTTTGTTGGCAGGTGACTTGTCCTACCAATAAATTATGTTCCAACAACATACTAACATTATCTAATACCATAAATCTCATATCATGGTAGGTCCCACTAAGTGTGTACATGACATCCGATTTCTATTTCGATATCCAATATAAATGAATCAAATTTGGATAGTTCAATTTTAATGGTTGAATTCGAATTTATAAAACAATACCGATTAATTTATCGAATCAAATATGAATTCACTTGATCCGATTCTATTAATATTCGAATTCGATTATTATATACATATAATATATATTAATAATAAATATAATATAATATGTATTAATTTATATATAACAATGGCCAAATATCGACATTTCTACCAAAAAGACTGCGATGATGTCACCATACTCGATTACCCATCAATTCTCAAGAGCCCTCCCTCTCGAGTTCAAATCAGGTGAGATAGTTTCCCACAATGTTCTACAGTACATATCCACCATGTATTAGAAACATTTTTCAATGATAATATCAGAAATGATGAGGCATCATCCATCATCGGAAAATGTTTCCAATACATGGCAAAGATGTGCTGTAGGATGTTGTGGGAAACTATCTTGTGAGGGGCTGATTTCAACTCCTCCCACTCTTATGTCCTTTCCATCAATACTCGATGCTCTTCTCTCTAATTTTCATTCCTCTCATTTTCCCTCCTCCCTCCCTCCCACTCATCTTTCCTCTTCTCTTTACAATTTTTTCTGGTTTATTTCACCAGACTTGTGTGCTGCGAGCTATCATTCATGTTCATATTTTTAACAAATTTTTCAACTACAACAAGTGAAGAAGAATAAGTGATCCATCCTAACGCCTTTAGCATCAGTATGCCATGAACAAAATCAACATCACAGGGTACTTCATCTTCTTCTCTCAATGCATCTAGCTAGGTTAGGGTTTTGAAGGACAATAATTAGTCGAATTCAAATCGAATCGAATATTTTAATCAATTCGAATTTGATTGACAGTTTTGAATATCCAACGAAATCACCTATTTTGCAATCGAATTCGAATATAGACTGATTTGATTCAAATTGCTCTGTTGACAGACCAAGGTCCCACTTTTATGGTGGCCTCAATCTCATATACGATGTCAAGTTATGATGGTAAGATGTTGGAATGTATTTTGTTGGGATGATATCCAAACTCTGCAATAGGGGGGCTAGGGGTTGTAGGTGATCGAATCAGCTGCCCACCGAGTACGCCCCACACCCATCCCCTCCGTGCACTAGGAACATCTCTCGTGCTTGTCATGGGGAGATACTCCAAATGCACAGATGGGATGGGCTGTGGAGGCATCTGTGGGAGTACTCTTCGTGGGCAGCTGATCCCATCCCACTATAGGGCGAGTTAGGATATCATCCCACTATAGGGCAAGTGATTCTGACTGTTATAGGGTTGCAAGAGCAAGTGTAGCTTGGGCGAGTTGGGTTAGTTTAAGGTCAAACTAGGCCCAAGATTAAGTCTGATCTAGCCCATTCAAACTCAACCCGAATTAAAAGTTGGCACTTGGGTTTGGATTGGACCCGATCGGGCTCAGACTGGTCAATTGGCTCGAATCTGGATTTACTCCCAGCAGAATATGTTCCAACAAGATCTGACACAACACATCTCAATTATCAGGCAAGGTGGGTCAAATTCGGATTAGCTGAACGTGATGGTTGTTTAGCAGGCTGTGGAACCAATGACGAGGTTTCATGCTAATAATAAATTCATGAGCCCCACTGTATAAGGTGCGGGCCCCATGTATTTAAATATTGGTGTAGAACCTTATCATCAGTTCTATAGCCTGCTGAATAGCCATCGTCTTCAGCCAAACCTTGCTCAGGTGGGTCTTGGTCTCAAGTTTGTTGGTAAATTTGGAAGTGTGTTGGGATGGGTTTGCTGGGAGCATATCCCAAGTTTGTTGGTTTGTGGGCTCGGGCTTTAAGCCTATTTAGCACAAATAATTCAATAATAAATAGAAAAAAGTGTACGTTTTGTATATATGCATGTAGGCATATGCATATGTAGACAATTGTGGTCGCAACTCACAATCTAGAGTTCTAGACAATTATGGAAATTGGGAGGATTTCTCATATTAAATACTAGTGCATGGACATGTATGCTAATAAAGGTAAAAATAAAAGTTAACAATATGTTATCAAATTTAACTTTATGTCTTGCATAGAGTTCAAGACAAGTACATGATTTATAATATACAATGTTTTGAAATTTTCTTTTCTAAAGTTGAATTGAGAAGTTAATCTAGTTGTTCATAGAATAACTCGAAATGTTAAACTTTATAGTTAGATGTATTAAACAAGCATTTATACTTAGCTAATTATTTGCAATATTTTATTGTATTTTCACCACTGCCACAAACTCTCCCTTCTATACCATATTTCTTAAACTTTTTTGAATATTGAACTTGGACAAGAAAATGTAGTAGATATTGCTCCATTTACATTAGTTTATCTTTTCTATGGTTATGCTTGTTTGCAACCTAAGGGGTCATCCTTGCAATTGATCTATCATCTAATAGCACAAAAATAAAAGGAAAAAATAAAAAAAAACCCAAATTGCTCTTCATGTGGTGGTGTACTGGTGTCTTTACATTCTAGCAAGTAGAAATAAAATCACATAATACCTCGACCATAATTAGCATTTGATGCATCCGAGGCTAAATTTGAGTCTTTGATGATTAAAAAAGGCTCACATTAGAATTTACAAATACACGCATAGTTTATGTGAAGTGTGAACTACCATAACACACATTTGCGAATCCACAAGAAGTGAAAAAAGAATTAAAAAATGAGTGTGTATCTTCTTAATTATCAAGAATCCAATATAGTTCTTATTAATATTTATAAATAACAAATGTTAATAATAGGGAAAATCTTTACTGCAACTTACCTCACAAATTTTTATTTATCTATTCGCACAACAAATTGTAACTTCTAAAAACCCCACTATGACACTGTAAGGAGAGAACCTAATAAGTAATAATTTATGACAACCAGATGAAGCATGGTTGAACCGTTGAAGCCAAAAATCTTTCAAGTGCACCACCTATTGTAACTTTCTTTAAGTTTGTCCTTCAATAAATTCTATGTTTGAAGCCAAAGATAATTAAATAAATCCAAGACCTTTTCGGTTAAGAAATAATCAGTCTTCCATAGACTGCTTACTTGCATGGTTGCACCTGCACATACACACCAAAGGCCTGATATTTCTTCAAAAGTTCCATGGTTTTATGGTTTTCTTTCTAACTTTCCAGACCAGCAGAGCAGCCAACAAATGAATGAAGGAGACATGTTAAGTTTGGAACCCCTGCAGAGTGCAACACACTGGAGACGGTGGTCGGTGGGTGGTGTTTGGCATCAATGCTGTTTTCTCAGAAAACAGCATCACATAGGCACCACATCAGAAAAAGCAGTGCTTCAGAAAATGGCCTCTTGTTTGGTACTGTTGTGTCAGAAAAAAAACGTTGTTCTAGATCATGCCAATGTTTTAAAACGTGGAGGCATGACATGAGGCATTCCATTACCAAGAGGCATGAGGCGTAGTTCAAAATGCCCCTATCTCAAAAATAATAATACTAATAATAATAATAATAATAAATAAATAAACGAATTGGACTGCATCGAAAAGGGGGCGGGGGGTCTGGTGGGCAAAGCCCCCCAGCTGAAGGGGCAGGGGGAAAATCTCTTTCTTTCCCCTTATCTTTTCTTCCCTTTCCTTTTCTTTCATTTCTCTTTTTTTCTTTTCTTTTTCTTTCCCTTCTCTTTCTTTTTTCTTTTTCTGTCTTTTTATATCAGATGTGCATGAGGCGTACGCCTCTAGCACGCCTCATGAAAAAAGAGCAAGAGGCGTGCACCTCTTGCACATGAGGCGTACACCTCAGAGGTGTCAGCGCCTCTGGAATACGCCTCAAGGCGTTTTGGGAGCACCTGGCCTGGAGGCACGCTTCCAGACATACACCTCCCACGCCTTTTAAAACACTGGACCATGCCTTGGAAATTGAGAAAATGTGGTATGAAGAAACGCCAAATTCAATGTTTTATCAGAAAACAACCCATTGCTGCCAGCGGTGTAATGATGTGGCATTATCTTGGTTGGATAATACAGACCAATGCTGAAAACGGTTCTACAGCACTGGTACCAAACAAAACCAATGCAGTTTTCTCAGAAAACAGCCTATGTGGCAGTACCATTTCCAAACAAAGAGAAAATGGTGCTTACAACTCAAACATAAGCCACTCCCTTCTCCGGATATGATATTCTGACGAGTAGAAACCACTATCTGCTGATTCGGTCAAGCTTCTTGTGAAAGGAAGAGGGGAAAGTTGTAGATTTCAGCAATACGAAGAGAAAGAGGAAGAAAAGGAGAAGAATGTCAACTAGGATTGTGTATCAAAACCCTAGCTGCCAGCCCCTCATTCTATTTATATTTAACTCAAATATGAGATATTACAAAGATGCCCTTAGTAGGGGGGCAACTCAAACTAAATAGTTACAACTCTTTTAAAAATAAGAACTAATGGGCCCAAGGCCCAACAACTTCTTAATTTAAAAAAAAAATAAACTAAACACAAATCGGCCCATTCAACACTCCCCCTCAAGTTGGGAGTAGATGTCACACATTCCCACTTGCGTAGATCATGCTCCAGCTTATTCTTTGCAATGCCTTTTGTGAGAACATCAGCAAGTTGCAGATCAGAAGAAATGTATGGAAGACAAACTTCTCTGATAAAATGTCTATCTACTTCAATGTGCTTAGTTCGGTCATGTTGGACTGGATTATGGGCAATATTAATTGTTGCCTGGTTATCGCAGTATAGCATCATAGGTTCTTCTGCCTGTACACCGATTTCTTCTAACAGAGAACGAATCAAGAGAAGTTCTGAAACTCCATGTGCCATAGCCCTATATTCGGCTTCTGCACTTGATCTTGCCACAACTATTTGTTTTTTACTCTTCCATGAGACTAGGTTACCCCCAACTAGGGTGCACACTCCTGAAGTTGATCTTCTGTCATCAAGGCATCCTACCCAATCCACATCTGTATAAGCCTCTAACTTCAACTGTCCATAATCAGTAAACAATATGCCTCTGCCTGGATGTCCCTTCAAATAAACAAGGATCCTGTCAACTGCCTTCCAATGCTGGTCTTGTGGAGCATGTGTGTATTGACTCACTACACTTACGGCATAGGAGATGTTCGGTCTTGTCATACACAAGTATAGTAGCCGACCCACAAGTCTTTGGTATCTCCCAAAGTCCTTTACTGATTCACCTTCTGATGCACTGATTCTATGGTTCTGATCAATGGAGGTGCTAGCTGCCTTTGTTCCAAGCTTCCCTGTCTCTTGGAGAAGGTCCAAGACATACTTTCTTTAAGAGATAAAAATTCCATGTTTCAATATTGCAACTTCGATGCCTAAGAAGTATTTCAATTCTCCAAGATCCTTAATCTCAAATTCCTTATGCAGGTTCCTCTTCAGACTATCAATCTCACTCAGATCATTCCCAATGACAACAATATCATCCACATAAACAATCAGGATTGACACCAAAGATCCCCTGCGCTTCACAAACAAGGTGTGATCAGATTGAGTTTGAGTGTAGCCAAAAGCAATCAAGGCCTTTCTGAATCTGTCAAACCATGCTCTAGGAGATTGTTTCAAGCCATATAGTGACTTCTTCAGCTTGCATACCTTTCCCTTTTCAGCATTATCATAAAATCCAGCTGCAAGATCCGTATACACCTCTTTTTGTATATCCCCATTTAGGAAAGCATTCTTCACATTCAGTTGAAACAAAGGTCAAGAGTATGAGGCAGCAAGAGAAAGGAGTATCCAAACAGAGGTCATCTTTGCAACTGACGCAAATGTCTCTAGATAATCAATGCCATAGGTCTGTGTGTACCATTCCGCAACAAGTCTTGCCTTGTACCTCTCTATACTTCCATCTGCCTTATATTTTACTGTGTAAACCCATCTGCATTCAACTGTCTCCTTGCCTTCTGGTAGGTCCACAATCTCTCATTTCTGATTCTTAATCAAAGCCTCCATCTCTTCCTGCATATCTGTCTTCCACTTGGGTTTGGAGAGAGTCTCACTAACACCCTTAGGTATAGACACTGAATCAAGAGAAGAGAGAAAAGCATGATAGGAAGGAGAAAGTCCACTGTAGGAAAAGTACTGTGAAATACAATGAGCAGTGCACTTTCTCTTCCCTTTTCTAAGAGCAATAGGGAGATCAAGGTTATCTGTAACAATGTTAGTAGGACCAATGGGAACTGAAATAGTAGTGGGATCAAGAGGAATACCTGAATCCGTATCAGCCGAATCTGGAGTCTCCAAGGGATTGATAGGAAGTGGTGTGAGTTCTGTTGTAGTGGAATCAACCGCCTTATGAAGTCTCTGCCGTGAGTAATGCTGTGATACGAAATGCAAAGGAGGTGGCAAGGTAAGTGATATCGGGTGGTGGTCAAGCACAGGAGTAGACACAGGGACTGGAACTGGGAGAGGGATAGACTACTGACTTACTTCCCCAAAACACTCCCCCTAAGAAGGATTACTTGAGAAGAAGCACGTAGACTCAAAAAATGTAATGTCCATAGTAACATACCGGTTCCCAGAGACTGGATCATAGCAGCAGTACCCTTTCTGATTCTCTGCATATCCAAGGAAGACACATTCCTTTGCCTTGGGATCAAGCTTCAAACGGTAAGGACCAAGGATATGCGCAAAGCAGACACACCCAAACACCCTTAGAGGAATATGAAACATCTCCCCCTGAGGAAAAAGAAGGCTGAACGGAGTGCTGAATCCAAGTATACGAGAAGACACCATGTTAATCAGATATACTACCGTGAGAACTGCATCACCCCAAAAACGAACCGGAATGGTAGCTATGATCATCATGCTTCTTGCAATCTCAACAATGTGTCTATTCTTCCTCTCTGCAACTCCATTCTGTTGTGGGTTGTAGGAGCAACTACTCCGATGGACAACACCATACTCCAACAGATATGAGGCAAGATGTCTCTCAAAATATTCCCTAGCATTGTCAGATCTAAACATCTTTATTCTCGTTCCAAACTGTGTTAGTATCATCTAGTGGAATTGCCTCACCAAGGATGGTACTTCATCGCGGGATTTCATCAGGTAAATTCAGGAATATCGAGAGAAATCATCCACAAATAGGAGAAAATAGCGATAACCACCCATAGAGGGAACATGATAAGGGCCCCACACATCCGAATGAATAACATCAAAAGGAGAACATATTTTATTACTAGGTTTAAAAGAGTGTGTACAATGCTTTCCAAGTTCACAACCTTCACACTTCAAACTTGACAGACTCACAGACTCAAACAGTTTTGGAAACAAATAACTCAAAGAAGAAAAAGACAAATGACCCAGACGATTATGCCAAAGCATAATCTGATCCACAGATTTTGACTCACTGTCCCTACAAACATGATTACTTTGGTGAAGAGGGAGAGCATCAAGGACGTAGATTCCATTCACTTCACGACCACAAGCCCCACTGTCCATCTTTGCAGATTGGGACCATTCCAAGTAGTTTGTACCATCCAACCTAACTGTAGTAATGGTCCCAGCTCCGAAGGGGTCTCCAGCACCTCCTCCCACAGGTCCCATTTCATTCCCGAGCTTATATTCAACTTTGTGTCCCTCCATGCTTCTTCAAAAGGGTATAGAAACAAATAAAAAATGCAGCAAGAATAAACAAAACACCTTCTGGAACCAACGACACTCCTTTGGTGTCTTGGACTTTCTTCCCACGAAAGATTCCTTTTCTGTGAGATGGGAGAAGAGAGAGAAAAGGTAACCGCCCTCTCTAAAGTCTCCAAATCATGTGGAACTTGAATCACCCCTTATAAAAAACTCCAAGGAACCCTAAAAAATAGGGCGCCACTACCTAGGTCAAAATTGAAGAGTCCAACAAAAACAGGACTCTTCCCCTTTCTCCAGTTTTTCCTGATTCTGATGAGAAACCCTAGACCAGCTACAGGGCATACAGATCCATCAAGAAAAATCCAAAAACTGGGCTTACCTGAGAGCTTCGATCAACCTCTTAAATCTCTATGCAGTCGGTCGATCTAGGGCTGCATGAGAGAATCACTTCCAGAACCTTCAACCTGCTCTGATACCAAGTAGAAACCACTATCTACTGATTCGGTTAAGCTTCTTGTGAAAGGAAGAGGGGGAAGTTGTAGATTTTAGCAATAGAAAGAGAAAGAGGAAGAAAAGGAGAAGAAAGTCAACTAGGATCGTGTATCATAACCCTAGCCGCCAGCCCTTCATTCTATTTATATTTAACTTAAATATGAGATATTACAAAGATGCCCTTAGTAGGGCGGCAACTCAAACTAAATAGTTACAACTCTTTTAAAAATAAGAACTAATGGGCCCAAGGCCCAACAACTTCTTAATTTAAAAGAAAATAAACTAAACACAAATCGGCCCATTCAACATGATGAATAAGCCCAACCAATGCCAGAACTTTTGGATTATAATCCCTTCTTTTAAAGAATAGAGCTGATTAATTGATATAGAAGGTAAGTAAATGTAAAAGAATATATTGCAAGTCGTGTTTCCAGTGTTGCCAGTGGAAACTCCATTTTGTTATGGATGCAAAGGTTATCAAAATATACCCGTGGCAATAACATATTGTCAATTTTATTTAACATTCTTGCATGTTAACCTATCAAGAAGATTGGTGATTTAGTTAATCCATGTTGTTACCTCTTAAAGTAAAAAAATCCAAGAATTAAGACACTAGATCTAATCATGGAAATATGCAATCAAAGAACAGGATTTATTATTACAAAGAAATTTTCTTGTTCTTTTTTCTCTGATCAATCATGTAAGATAGAACTCTCTATACAAAAAATATACCTGAAGATAAATAAGGTGTGGCCTCCACCCCATAAAATCCATAATTTGTTGCAAACTCAAACTGTGAACCAGCCACACCCATTGGTCAATAATCCAAAAAAATCCAGAGCAAGCCATGACTAACCAGCAGATGCACCTACAGATTCGGCAAGTTCTTCCAAGAGTTCCTTCTGTTCCATCGCAGCACAAGACTGCAATAAACTTTAATTAGACGAAAGGAAAACCTTAATGTTCCACTAATGTTTCCTCCTTATCATCCAATGCAAAACCATAGCTCACATGCCAAAATAAATTGGATTTTAACAACAAAATTAGCTGGCCTTGAACTCTAAGTAGTTAAATTTGTTAGAGACGAAGTTTCTCAGAAAATGTTTTAAAAATACCCACCCTCACACTTAAGCAGAAAAATTGTGGGATGAAAGGCCCTAGAATTGCACTTTATTCATGAAAAAAGAGATAAAATGGAGCCATTTCATAGTTTCTGATATCCAGGATATACCTTCTATCCTCTACCAGAAAAAAATAATAATTAAGGAGACCCCCCCAAAATGACATGATTGATAACTATTGATTGATGCAACAAGAATGTGTACCTGGACAGCTGTCTCTATATCACCATCAAGAAAGGATGTAAGTTCAAAGTTCATCTTCAACCGATGATCCGTGACTCTATTGTCCTATAAAAGAAAAATAAATTATTAAATAAAAAGGGAAATAAATAGGGTAAAAAAGTAATGTTATCCATAAAAAATTGCCTATATTGCTACAGAAATATAATAAGATGTGTCCATCATATTAGCCACACCCATGACATATATAATTCTATGTACCATATGTAATTAAACCATTCCTTTATAATTAACAAAAACAATGTTTCTCCAATAAAAAAGTTGCCTTTGCCTGGCCGCCAATAAGAAGCCAAATGCACAAGTTCTCAATGTCTCACTATTTTCCATACTATTGAAGCTCTCAAGTAGCAGCCAACATTGCAAAAAGAGCATTGGAGGATACCATGACAACTGGCTACCAAGAATGATCTGACTTGTCCACAAAGATGCTAGTCCCTGGTCATGTTTTTTAAAATGGTTTCTGTGTTTCATCAAGGACCAGGAATTTATACAGTCTGCACAAGGAATATTAACAATTTTTATAGTGTACCTTGTAATTGTATGTCCGGATCTTCTCAGCACGAGCACCAGTACCAACCTGGCATTTCAGAAAATATCACATTATGAATACTTCCATCTGATGCATAAAAATACATGAGCATGTAAAATCCAACAACTATCAGGTACGGAAATGTACAAAAATGGAATGGAGTTTTACATGTAAATTTATTCAACTTCAACCCTCTCCATAAATATTTCTATAAGATTAACTTTCTGAGGAAAGAGCAATATTTTGACTTCCGAGGCACTGCTCTGCATAGGAATGGTTGTACAAAAGCCTCAAAAACTCAAACAGCACCTTTTAGTCCAGTTAAGAGCTAAACTCAATATCAAAAACCTTGGTTCATGACCTACCAAAAAAAAAAAAAGAAAAAGAAATCTTGGCCCATGATCATTTGGTTTTACTTTCTGCTTCCATCTCATTGTACGAGTCTAAGTTCCTTTTTTATTTTAATGACAACAGATCAATGAATGTATGTTTTCTGAGAGAAGAACTACAAGAACATATTTAGGAAAGGGGGGAGCAAACCTAACATAGAAAGAAGAACCCAGAAAGCAGCATGTTCCCTGGCCAGGGACTCCACTAAAGAGTTGGCAGATCTTTTTTTTTTTTTTGATGAATTAAAGAGTTAGCACATCCTTGGATCCAGCTAAATGAGGTGTTCATACTGCATAGATGGTAATAGGTAGAAAAAAGGACCCAAGTCATCACCCCTCATCTATCCAATGACAACTTCAGAGTCTCAGTCAATTTCCACTCTCATATCCCAAGATAGTAGGCTAGTAGCCAATTTCAGCCCTTGCACAAACAATAGCACCTCAGCATGAAAGAAGTCTAAAAAGTTTGCTGTGACCCATACCTGGAATACCTTTTTATTTATTTAAGATTATAAGAACTGGGAGAAATCATTATAGTTTATCTTTTGAGTTTCCGACACTTCAATATTAAGTTATAATTAAGATCAAATCCATGGTTGATGCAACACCCATGTCACTAGAGCATGGGTTGTTAGTGAGATTGATCAAGTTTATATCCAAGTATGTGCAACTTGATCTCTATTAATTCATGCATGGACCAAATAAGCCATGCAGGTTTACTATTTTCCAGATTTGAGTTGAGGTTTAAATTTTATATGGTCAGCCATCATCCTAAATGCAACCTATGTGACCATGTCCTTCACTGGAAAATCTCTATGTTAATTTTTTTTTTTTGAAAAAGGTAAAGTAAATGTTATTAAAAAGAAAAATAGTCATACAAAGAGGGAAGAAAACAGATCCCCCTCATAAAGAGATTAGAGATCCATATACTGACTGACTTTAGCCTCAACAATACATTCTGATCACAAAACTCAGGTAGGACTGACATCCAGGATGCTACCTCAGCCACAATACACTGGATCAACACCTCAGGGCTTTTCTTCTCTCCTCTGAAGATTCTGCCATTCCTCTCATACCAAATCAAGTTGATAACTGCCCCAGGGATAGGTCTCCAAATGAGCTTGCCTCTTTTTGATAAGCCTGGAAGGTGCCAGCCATTTAACAGCTCCTTTACATTGCTCGGCATAACCCAGCATATACTCACAGAAGAAATGAAATGGGACCAGATCTTCCATGAAAGATCGCAATGAATGCATAGGTAGTCCATGAATTCCTCGACCAGACCACAGTTTCCACAACTTAGGTCCTATAAACTGAATCCCCTCTTAGCCAAATTACTTCTTGTTAGGCATTTCCCAAGTGCAGAGGTCCAGACCAGGAAATTAATTTTGGAAGGGGAAGAGGGAATCCATACTTGCATACGAGGGAAGTCTGCAATCCTTCCCCTAATCAGACCATCAGCAAAGGATCTAACCGAGAAAATTCCATCTGCAGCCCAGGCCCATGTCTATTTGTCTCTTTCTTGGGGTTGAAAGGAGAAACTATTTAGGCTACTTAGCAGGTTCACCACCTCAGCCACTTCCCAGTCTCTATGTTAATTTCATTGTTGAGTTTATTTTCTTTATTGAGATCAATCCATGAAAACCCCACAGCAGTGCATACTTTGCTTACCCTAATTCATGAAATCTGGAGTTCAAAGAACCCAACTACAACTCCACAGGCAACCCTGCCCTGTAATTCATCATTTGTTCAATATCCCAACCCTAACATCTTCACAACCTCAATTCTTACTTAAACCCAAAGTTTTATTACTAGCCTAATCTCTTTACCTATTATAAACACCGAGTTCAGACTATAAATTTGGTGCTTTAGCTCAAATCCGTTTTTCTAAAACTATAGGACCCCTTCAGCCTTCATCTAACTAATGGCTCTAAACAATACACAAGAATCATAAACTTTGAGCGGAAAAAAAAAAAAACTCTGCCTCTTACTTACCAATAAAAAAAAACTACCCACTTGCTCAGGCATTTCCTAATGCAATTCAACTCTAAGATCCAAGCACAGTTTCAGGAGGCCGCTTCAACTTCACAGTCAAGTTCTTAGTTACATGCCATCAACCTTGATAACATAAAAGAAGCTCTTCTCTTGATTTGGTTACGAATCCAAAAAGAAAAAAGAAGATAAAACGTAGCTCCAGGTCTGATTAAAAACAGACATGAAATTCAAATTTGCATTGTCATACTGCATCTCTATTTCATATACCTGAGAACATGATCCAATATTTCTTGACAAGGACAGCTTTTACATGTCTCCCCCCACCCCCCCGCCGAAAAAAAAAGAAAAAAAAAAAACATCTAGGTTATCTACTATATCTCTCATCTTCCTGAATATTGTCACTCATTATCTTTATCTCAGTCTTCATTCAAAAGCAATGACAATCAAATTCTGACATAACCCATAACTATGCTTCTGGGCATTATACTAAGTACTAAATGATGCAAGTTACCACCTAAAGAAGCAGACATGGAAACCCAACATAATGAACTTTTATAAAGTATCATGTAGATTTTCATGTTAACACAACTAAAAAACCTCATGTGGTTATCACATCCAACCACAAAATGATGGCTTACAATTTTACACACAAAATAAGACAGCAGACCTGTGATTTTCGCTGATTCCTTATCAACTCTTGCTGCTCCCTCACTTTGATCTCATACCTGTAGCCAATATACAGTGTACCATAGATAAATAACAACATCACAACTTTCTAAAGTATATCAAGATCAACTGAAAGCAAAGGGAGAAAACTGCAATAATTGAAACTAGAAATGGAATATAACAATCATTAAATTGAATCCAAATGATACATATCATACCTCCAGACTGAAGTATAAATAGGAAGTATATAGTTCCATCATTTCCAAAAAAAAAAAAACTTGCTGAATATTTTTCCATATGATGTGCATAATGACATGTGGCAAATTTCAGTAATATTTATGCTGACCTGCACCAAAATTAAATCTTCTCACTGCAATAGGCTGACAGCATAAAGTTAAAAGTAGTAAATATTTTCTTTATGTATCTCCATAATGGAGATCCTTACAATAAAGCCCCACTACCAATGCATTTCTCAATTTTATGGAACCACACAAAACAGGTGATAAGAAAATATGGTTTTTGTCACCCAATGCAGTGAGGAACCACCAGGGAGGAGGCAATGGCACTCTTCCAAGAAAACTTACCTTGCAATTGAATGCTCTAGGATCGGAAGCCTCCACAAAGCACAAGGCAGACAAAATGATAAGACTCTTTCCATTAGAATTCAGAAGAACAAAGAAAGAAAAACAAGATGAGGTATAAATAATGGTGTCCAATCATAGAAATGATCAGAGGATTTTAACCTTGACAAGTCCTCAAGAATTGAAAACCAAAAGAAAATAGAATTTTAATTCTTCCTTCAAATGTTAAGAGCAAGCTATACTGGTGGTCTTTGACACTGCAACAATTCCTCTCTTTCCATATCTTGTACAAGAGAGACCAACTACATGGTTCAGGCTGCGATTAACTTCTCTTTTGTTACTTAGTGCATTTCCTATTTAATAAAATTAATTTTCATTACTTATCATAACGTAGTAATACAGTATACATAACAATATCATGGCTACTAATACTATTTAGATACCATGAAATAATCCAAACAACTTGTATTAAACTCACAATTTTGCTCGAAGCAACTGAAAAGCACGATTCTTGTTCTGAAGCTGTGTCCGTTCTTCAGTGCAAAAGATGCGGATTCCACTTGGTTTGTGGTAGAGATCAATAGCTGTCTCCACCTTGTTGACATTCTGTCCTGTATAGTAATTCAATGCAAGTGATATGACTTAACAAAGTTGTTTTAAGAGGGAATACAAGTCAAATATAAAAACGGTTTAATATGTGAAACCCTATTGGCTAATATTATTTTCAATATGTCCAACAAGAAATGTTAAAGTAACAGAAAAAATTATAACTAGGACCAAATATCATTATGCCAATATATATAAGGCTCCAATGTAGTTGTGCCAACAGGGAGTCCATCATGGACCCAAAATTGGTCTGCACCTAAGCTTTAACGCCATGGCCAAGCCCAAGTACACGGGAAACTTATCAAGTCCAGGCTAGGCTGGGCTTGGCCAAAGATGTCAAGTCCTGGTCAGGCCATTATTTTTGTACAAATGCTAATATTTCTTTTTTTTTCATTTTTTACCTATATGAAACATTACATTGTAGCTGAGTGGGCATAAGTCCTAAAGGATCTGATCAGATAAAGTGTGCCTCACATTAAGCCATGAGATCAGAATATCTTTTTTTTTTTATCAGCAACTCAGGAAAATTTTATTAAGATTAAGGAACAAAAAAAATACAAGAAGTTGTTAGGCCAAAGGCCCTTTACAGCGAAGAAACCCCCCCCCCCCCACACACACACACACAATTAACATTGGGCCCAAAACAACTGCTGTCTATGAGTTCCTTGCTTAGCCAACCCATTTGCAGACCTCCTGACCCATCTAACATGGATTTGCATATCTCTTGATATTATCCTGATTCTTCTTAGATCATTTCTGAATTGCCATAGAACCCCTTCTCCTTTTTTCAACCATCCAACAACAATTTTATCCAACATCTTATTTTCATATCCTTGGCTTTTTGCACCCCAACAATAGCAGCCAAGAATTCAGCTCTCACTGAATCACCTTGATCAATAGAACCTGAATACAAGCCACATATAATCCCATTCTCATCTCTGAACACTCCACCAATACCGGAAGGCCCTGGATTAGCACAGCTACTTCCATCAAAATTCAGCTTCATCCACCCACCACTTGGGGGACTCCAGGTCTCCGAGACCTTTTGTTTCCTAGAGGATGATAGGGCAATCGAGCTCCAGAATCAGCACACTAAGTTCTCTTTTTTTAATCATCACTTGAAGTTCTATGCTTTCACAAATTTGACCCGGGTTCAAGTCTGAGAGCGAACACTTGGTGCAAACAATACCAAAGGTCAGGACCATATCCAGATAGCTGGGAACGGCATTGGGTAAAGACCTTTAATTGGTTATGGCCCAGCTAGTGATTTGCAAGCCCAATGGCCGGCTTGGAACCTCAAGTAAGTTATCAAAACGTATCTGGCCAAATTAGCTTATTTCTATTGTTCCAATTTACAAATGTTTGTTTATATTTAGTACAATGAGTAGCATGTCCCCTATGATTCCTTCATCTCTAGAGTAAAATTGGATTGGTGCCTACCAAATCCATGCATTTGCTAATTGTCCAAAGTTCCAAATATTTGTAAAATCATCAACCTCCCATTCCAAAGGGACCAAGATTAGAGTTTGACACCAACATCCAACCCTTGAAACCAAATGCTTAGAGATTATTAAATAGTAGAGATCAACGTGGATAACATGCTTCTGTATAAAGATTAAAGAACCATTTAAATACACTTGATAAGGACTATTTTAGTTCTCAGTAGCTCCTACCTCCAGCACCACCAGACCTTGCTGTTGTAAGCTCAATATCTTTTGGATCTATTACCACCTCAACCTCATCAGCCTGGACCAAATGTAGCATTTTCTTTAGATAACAAAAGATTCTACTAAATAGAGGAAAATAAGAATGTAGAAACAAACCAAACATGGCAACAAGCACCAAAATTCAATGCAAAAATAACAACATAAAATGCAAAAGTAAAGACAACCCTCAAAGACATGCCCAACCTTGTCTTGTACTATATGCCTTCATGGGTCCCACCATATTTTGGGCAAAGAATGCAAGACAGCAGGAGTTGCATGAATTGATGCTTACTACTATTCCTCTAAATTCTAATAGCAAGAAATCAAAACTACTGCACTTTTGGAATTTATGATCTTCCCTTACCTAGTTTCTTATGTATGTATAATCTTGTCAAGTTTCTTATCAACAAAAAAAAAAACATGGGACATCATGAATTACATAATAGTTCTATGACATGATGGGAACAAAAAGCCAGTAACTTGGACAAGAAAATATAACAACAACAACAACAACAACAATAATAATAATAATAATAATATGTAAGCCTTGTTCCAGCTATATGGGATCGGTTACATGAATCTTGTTTCACCATTCCATTCTGTTCGGTACAAAATATTAAAAATAACAGTGCAAAAAAGAGAACAAAAAAAAGATAAAACAAAAGAGAAATACAGTACCTCTGGCATGATTGCTATAGTGGCAGTAGAAGTGTGCACACGGCCCTGAGCTTCTGTCTGAGGAACACGTTGTACACGGTGAACACCAGATTCATATTTTAGTTTGCTATAGACACGATTTCCTTTAACCTCCATCACATATGTCTTGAAACCACCTTTTTCAGCCTGAAAATGAAGATGTATTCAGATATTGGCATTACTAACTGTAAGCTTTCAGAATTTAGTAGGCTGCTAACATAAATACCTCTGAACTTGAAACTGTGGTGTACTTCCAAGAATTACGTTCACTATACTTCTGATACATGCGGACCTAAATGAAGTAGAAAAGAAAATTGTGATTATAAAAAAAGAATTTCCTTGCTCACTTTTTCATAACCAGCTTCCGACATCACAAAAAATGGTTTTAGTGCCTCTAACAGGAGGTTTAAGTCATGTTGTTCTAGTCTGTATATGCAGAATATTATATATTGCAGTGGTATAGGGTTTTTATAAACAAAATGAATACATCCATTGAGAAGCCTAGTAACTGTGCAAACTGACCCATAAAATGTTGATAAATAATAACAGAAGAATTGTCACAAACAAATTTTCTTAGAAGTAATCAAACTTTTTAATTAATATTTTAGCAGAGTCATTTGAACAGATCCAATTTTTTGATAAAGGGAGCTCACCCCTAAGCATGAGACAAGAACTACATGTTTGAAATGACAAACGCATCATCATGTTTTTGACTTCTATCATAGAAACAATTGTTTCTTTGTCTTTTCACTAGGGATGTGCCCAGTTTATCAAAAACGGAAGGTAGCCAAATAAATGCCAATATATAGAAGTCCAAAAATGTACAGAAGACCCTTTTACAGTATAGGCTGCAAACATCGCAAAGCCTTTTCTTCCCAATGTAGCCAAGTTTGAAAATGACTTGTAACAGCCTCCTTTCAAGTTTTTTTTTTTTTCTCCTGATGGGATTACCAAAATTCCTCACTTATGATTTCACTCAAAAAAGAAAGAGATTACAAGAAATAGCTTGAAAAATAAGGCCCAAAAGAAGAATGGGGGAGCTATAAAAAGGAACGTTCAAGTGATTTACAAACTCCAAAAACAGTAGGGTATCAGCAACTTGTTAACAAAGCAGAGGGTAACAAGGATCAAATTTTCACAATGTATTGGCCTGTATCAGCCGATACATATCGTATTGGTGACCCACCGAGACACTATTATAGGCATTGTTTCACGTTTGACCTGTTTCAGGGGGAAGACAGGCCTTATACCAACCCCCCTGAACAGGTTTGAGAAAAAAAACAAACTTAAAAAAATAAAACACCAATCAATACAGATCGATATGCCCAATCGATATTTAGAACCTTGGATGGTAAAAATTACCCCAACGCTTTAGCAGAAATGCAGAACGTAGACCTGGAAAAAAGTTGACCCAACCCACGAACCTGACCCAACCCAACCCGAAAAAACAGGGTTAGTGATGAGTTGCTGCTCACCTCAGGAGTCTCTTCAACGGAGACCCTTCCTCCTGCGCAGAAATGAAGAGAAAAGAGAAAGAGAAAGAGAGAGAGAGAGAGAGAGAGAGAGAGGAGTGGATTCAATTTGCATTCTTCATTCATTCGACCAACCCATATTTATAATGGTTTTGGGTTACAAAATATCTCAACAAACTTTGAGCTCTAACGAATTCATGCAGAGGGACCAGCTAACGTGTTGCTTTTTGCAGTTGGTGCTGTAACGGCTTGCATGCGTTCTTCCTCAGGTAAGTGCGAGTGAGTGGAGGCCTGGGCCTTGGTTCCCAACAGTTCCCGCTCCCTCAAGATGGGCCTTGTCCTCAAGGTCCAAATCTGGGAATTCATTTTTTAGCTGCCAATACAGTTCCCACTTGGAGTCATGGTGGGAAAGCCCAGTCCAAGTTACTAAGGCTTCTTGCACTATGTTCTTCCCGTGATGGACCCAATGGTAATCCAATATCTTGGCAGGTGTGAGGGTAATGTTTCCATCCTCTGTAAATGTTAGGAGGCTGCTGCTAACTTTGGTTGGATCCCCCAGACTTCTTAAGCAAGGAAATGTGAAAAACTAGGTGGAGACGAGCTGTCTTGGGTAGGTCCAGTCAGTAGGCAACATAGCCTATCTTCTCAATTATCTTGAACGGCCCAAAGTAGCAAGGAGAGAGCTTATGCCAGACCCTTTTTGCTACAGAGGACTGTCGATAGGGCTGTAGCTTGAGGTAGACGTAGTCCCCCACCTGAAAGTCGATGGCCCGATGTTTTTTGTCGTACTGCTTCTTCATGAGTTGTTGGGCCTTGTATGAATTCTCCTTCAGGAGGCTGAGCACCTCATCCCGTCAAACTGGGCTTCAACTTCTGCCACTGCGGTTGAACCCATTTCATACGGAAGGATGTGTGGTGGTTCCCTTCCACACACGGCTTTGAATGGTGTCATGCCTGCTGCCGCCTGGAATGTAGTGTTGTACCAATATTCGGCCCATGGGAGCCACTTCGTCCAATGTTTGGGCTTGGAACCCACAAAACAACGTAGGTAAGTTTCAAAGCATCTATTCAGCACTTCAGTTTGTCCGTCGGACTGAGGGTGATAGCTAGTAGATTGATGAAGCATTGTCCCCTGTAAACGGAAATATTCCTTCCAAAACTGACTAAGGAAGGCTGGATCCCGATCTAAGATGATTGATTTGGGGGTACCATGGAGTTGTGTCACCTCTTTGATGAAGATTTCAGCTACTGAAGTTGTGGTGTAGGGATGAGATAGGGCAACAAAGTAACCATACTTAGAGAGCCTGTTGACTACCACCATAATCACTGCCTTGCCCCCAGAGGATGGAAGACCAGTGATGAAGTCCAGGGATATATCTTCCCAAACCTGTGATGGAATTGGGAGGGGTTGCAGGAGACCAGGAGGGGATTAGGCCGAGTACTTTTGTTGCTGGCATATTGTACACTGTGCTATGTGTTGCTCGACTGCCTTCTTCATGTTGGGCCAATAAATATGTGATGGTACCCTCTTATAGGTCCGAAAAATACCTGAATGTCCGCCCAACACTGAATCATGATAGAGCTCTAGCAAGGTCTTTTGATTAAGGGTGGATTCGAGCCGAGCCGAATAGTGCCAGGCTCGAGCTCGACTCAAGACTATTCTACAAGGCTCGAGCTCGGTTTGAGCCAGAACCTTGAGCTCGAGCTCGACTCGAGTCAAAAGTTCATAAGCTCGAGCTCGGCTATTTTATTATATATTTTTATAAATATTTTATTATAAAAATAAAAATCATATATAATTTTTTTATTTTATATTTAAAATATTAAGAATTATAATATTTTTATTATATGTATTATTTTCTATAATTTTATTATATATATATATACATATTTGAGTCTAATAGGCTTGAGCTCGGCTCGTTTAATAATCGAGCCACTGTATTGGGCTCGAGCTCGGCTGAAACCGAGCCGAGCTGAGCTTTTCACGAGCCAAGCTCGAGCAACTTGTGAAAAGCTCGGCTCGTTGCCACCCCTACTTCTGATGTGCTGAAGTAGGAGAGAAAACAAATCTCCCTTTAAAAAACAAGTCTGCTCCCTTCATGGTGTACCCCGGTGTAGAGGTGGGGTCTTGCAAATAGCTTTGCTGCACCTTTTCAAGGCTGGGGTCATTTCTGGCCTCCTCTCATAAAGCTTCAAATAGAGGGTAATGGGGCTGAGAGTGCACTAACAGCGACAACTCAGCCTTCCGTGACAATGCATCTGCAGCTCGGTTGGTGACTCCAGGCTTGTATTCGATCAAAAAATCATGGCCCATTAACTTCATTACTCATTTTTGTTGATCTGGGGTGAGAGCCTTTTGGTCCAGTGTAAACTTCAAGCTTCTCTGATCGGTTCGGATTATGAACCTTCAACCCAACAAGTATGGCCGCCATTTATGGACTGCCAGTACTATTGTCATAAGCTCCTTTGTATATGTTGACTGGTTTTGGGCTCTAGTGGAAAGGGCCTTGCTGAAATAAGATATGGGCCTTCCATTTTGCATGAGCACCGCTCCAACTCCCACACCTAATGCATCACATTCGACCACGAAGGTCTCTTCGAAATTTGGTAAGGTTAGGACTGGTGGGCTGGTCATGGCCTGCTTTTTTTATCAATAACAATGAAATTTTATTTTAATAAAGATTGAGATAATTAGAATTACAAAGGAGGGAGCTAAAGAATCTTAACTTCCAACTACCCAAGGTACATCCTGACCATGAAGCAATTACAATTACAATTACAATTACAAAACAGCCCAAAATATAGTATTTCTGTTTACCCCTTGTCTAGCTAGACCATCTGCCAATGCATTTGCACTTCTCTTTATCCATGTACAATGGATTTCCATGTCCTTGGTGAGCCACTTGAACTTCCTCTTTTCATTGTTGTATTTCCAGAGCATAGAACTGTCCTCTGTTGGTCATGGCCTGCTTGAGGGAATCAAAAGCCTTCTGGGCTTGCTTCGTCCAAATGAAGCAGTCCTTTTTGAGAAGCCCAGTTAGTGGGGCTGCTAGTGACCCATAGTTGCATATGAACCTCTGATAGTAGCCGGTAAGGCCCAAAAACCCGCGTAGGGATTTGACTGTCTTGGCGTGGGCCAGTCTTGTATACAATTTATTTTTTCTGGGTCAGCCATGACCCGTCCAGCTGCAACCACATGGCCCAAATAATGGACTTCAGTCTGCCCAAAAACACTTTGAAAGTTTGGCAAACAGTTGTTGTTTCAGCAAGCTCAATGTTTGTTCCAAGTATTGGAGGTGTGAATCCCAATCCTTGCTGTATACCAGAATGTCATCAAAGAAGACCAGAATAAAACACCGAAGGTAGGGCCTGAAGACATCATTCAAGATGGCCTGAAAGGTAGAAGGGGCGTTGAACAGCCCAAACGGCATAACTAGGAATTCATAGTGTCCATCATGGGTTCTGAAGGCTGTTTTGTATATATCTTCAGGGTGGACCTGGACTTGGTGGTAGCCGGGTTGGAGGTCCATTTTGGAGAAATACTTGGCTTGCCCCAGCTCATCTAATAACTCATCCACAACCGGGATCGAGAACTTATCCTTGACTGTGATATGGTTCCGGGGCCCGGTGATCCACACAAAAACGCCAGGACCCGTCTTTCTTTTTAACAAGGAGCACTGGGGACGAGAATGGGTTTGTACTAGGCTGTATCCATCCCTTGTGCAGGAGCTCCTTCACGAGCCTCTCAATCTCAGGCTTTTGGAAGTGCGGGTATCTGTAGGGCCGCACGTTGGTAGGGGCTGCCCCTGGAGTTAGGGGTATGTGGTGGTCTTGGAACTGGTTTGGAGGAAGCTGGTTTGGGTCTCTAAAGACTTCTGGGAATTGGCCTATCACCCTTTGTATGTCATCTTGGTCCTTCTCAGATGGTTGGACCGCATTTTCTAGCCTTAGTAAAGGCCCAATAGGCACCGGACCCATCTGCATCAGCATGTTCCTTTCCAAAACCCCCCTTTTATCATGGAGTGTAGACCTTCCATTAGTGGGCCGGGTATCTCCTGACCTTGCAGATGGCAGCGGAGCCCATCGCAATAGAAGAACATGGTCATATGTCCCCAATCACAAAGGACCGGGCCCAATTGGCTCAGCCATTGTACACCCAACACTACATCTGCCCCGCTGAAATCCAATGGATGCAAATCCACGATGAAAGTGTGGTCTTGGATTATCAACTTTTCATTTTTACAAATACTTTCACATTCAATGTGGTTACTATCCGCCACTTTAACAGCAAATGGAGAAGTGTAGAGAACTGTCATACCTAGTTGACGAGCCAATATTTGTGTGACAAAATTCAGTGTGCTTCCACTGTCTATGAGAACGGATACCCGGCGGCCTCTGAGCTTCCCTTCAACCCTCATAGATTTGGGGGATGCCAGCCCTGTCAAAGCTTACACAGAGTTCTCGGGGTTGTTGTATTGAGTACTGTTCGGTTCCCTTTCCTCCTCAGCTAGTTCTTCATCATCTTCCCCTCCAGTCTCCTCCCATTGCAGCAAGAACATCCTCTGGGTTTTGCATTGGTGACCAGGCCCAGATTTCTCATCACAATTGTAGCACAGGCCCTTCTCACGCCGGACCTACATTTCAGCCCAGGAGAGGCGTTTGAAGGGGACTGGGCTCTTAGTTGGCGGTGTGGGTCCTTGGGTGGGCCGAGTGGGCTCCCCAACAATTAGGTTGGGTTCTGTCTTGGGCCTAGGGACAAAACCCATCTTGGCGGGATGGGGTTTTTAACAGGGGCCCCGATGGCCAAGTCGCCACCTTCCCTAGTCGGTTGAGCCGCGCCTCTTGCAACCTTGCTAGACCTACAGCCGCAGACAGAGAAGTGGGCTTAAGGGCCTTCACTTCTACCTTGATGTCGTCTCTCAATCCTCCAACAAAGCAACCGACCAATGCCTTCTCCGACCACCCATATACTCTGGTGGCTAGCCGTTCAAACTCAACTTGGTAGTTTTCGTACCGTTCCCGTCTATTTTACCCTAGAGAACATCTCGTCATAGTCATTGTACCCGGTAGGACCAAATCGTATGCACAACGCCTCTGTGAATTCTTGCCATGATATTTGGGGACAGGAGCATTGGAACCACTGAAACCACAAAACCACCTCCCCTTCTAGATGAAAAGAAGCGATGGTCACGCGCTGGAGTCCAAGGAATCGGATCTCCTCCATAGAACATTGGAAAATCCAGTTTGGTGATTCTTCCTGGAACGTAATTTCCCCTCCTGTTGCTGCCCCAGCTGGATTCTTCATTGTCACTTTCTCGGCTTGCGGCAAGAGAAGCTTTCTCCTTCTGAGATGCGATTACCGACATGGCTTCCTTGATCTCCTTAAGCCCCGTAACCACCTGGTGGAGATCAACTTCGATCTTGTCCACCCTCTTGTCCAGAGTCACTGATCGTGTGTTGGTCATCTTCGATCGTTCAGGTTAGCCGTCCACGCTCTAATACCAATTGATGAGTTGCTGCTCACCTTAGGAGTCTCTTCGAGGGAGACCCTTCCTCCTGCGTAGAAATGAAGAGAAAAGAGAAAGAGAGAGATAGAGAGAGAGAGAGAGAAAAGTGGATTCAATTTGCATGCTTCATTCATTTGGCCAACCCATATTTATAATGGTTTTGGGTTACAAAATATCTCAACAAACTTTGAGCTCTAACGAATTCATGCAGAGGGACCAGCTAATGTGTTGCTTTTTGCAGTTGGGTGCAATAACGGCTTGCGTGCATTCTTCCTCAGGTAAGTGTGAGTGAGTGGAGGCCTGGGCCTCTGGGTTGGGTATGGGCCTTGGTTCCCAACAGTTAGGGTCTCATATTTAGCTACCTAAATGTGAGAATGACCCAACCCGACCCAACCCGGAAAAACTGGGTTGTTGGGTTGGGTCATGGGTCAACCCGTTGACCCGATTGTCAGGTCTGATTGGGACTATTTATGCATTGTTAGAAATTTCCACTCTTTAATTTTTCTATTTAGTCTTTACTCTATTGTTTACTCTTTGAATTGTTAAATGTTCAAGTTTTTTTTATTTTATATTTGGAATTTTAAGGTTAATTCCTTTAATTTTGGCATTTCATGTATTTTTTCTTTATTTTTTAAAATTTCAATTATTTTTTGGGAGGACCCGAATTGACCCATGGGTCAATCCTAACCCAAATATTTAGGGTTAGGGTTAGACAACCCAACCCGAAGTGTCTTGACCCAACCCGAACCCAACCCACCCAACCTAAATGCCAGGTCCGGCAGAACGTGTTAGAAAGTAGTTAACCACAAAAAGTGAAATGTTTAAGCTACTTAGCAGAATTAGGCATGTAACTATTAAAACAAAAAAATCAATGAAACAACTAGCTGTGAGAATTACCACGATAAGCAAAGATGATGCTCAACTTTCTAGTTCCCACCAAATCTTAGGAGGAACACATCAAATGTCCAAAAGACAAATAAGGCTAATATTAGACCAAGATAGGAAGGGAGTTGAAGCAGGAGAAAAGAAGCTAAAGCTGGAATTTTCTAAATATGAATGCAATAGGGGTATTTGGGTCATTTCATATATTTTTGTGGGTTTCAGCCTAGGAGTTTGATTTGTCTAGTTAAAGTTGGTTTATGTTTATAATTGCAGTCATTAATTAAGTAGTTAGGAGATATTGAGTTTTTTAATGATAGTGGCAATTTTCAATGTCCTAACATTTTCCTTTTTCCTATTTCTAGTAGAAATCACCCTTATAGCGTGTATGTATGCATGTGTATAAGTGCAAAATGGAGTACATATGGGATCTTATAGCCTATGCTACATATGGTAAGTGATTCCCATGCCCTAGAATGATTCTAGGCACCCCAATTAGTGATTCTGGGTTTTCCCTTTATATTTTCTCCTTGATTTTGTAAGCACCCATTAAACTATCAACAGTCATAAGTTTTTCATCAAAAGTCAAATTTTCAACATTCTCAAAATACTGGAACAGATCTAGGTAATTTTTCCTTTATTTTTCATTAAAAGCCCAAAATTTTTCCATTCCAACCATGCTTGTCTTTTTGTGCCAAACTATCTTTGATTTTTTCCATATTGAGTATTGTACTTCCATAGATCCTTAAAACCTTTCATCCCAATAGGTCTAATTTCAAAATTCCACCTAGAACCCCGGATCCCATTGATTTTAGGTTTTCTTCATAAAACAGATTTTTTGTTCTTTGTGCAAGACAAACATCAAACCTTCCCAAACTTGATCTCCCTCTACAATTGTCTATTCTACTACCTACAAAATTTCAATGAAATTTTTCTATCATTGATTTATTTTACTTATTTTGAAGTTGTAAGTAAGGTGGTGGTTAGACTAGGGATGATGGTCTCCTTGAAAGACAGAGGAAGACCGGGGGCGAGGAGTCAAACAGAAGGTTAAGGCAAAGAGGGTGAAGAGACGGCTAAGCAGGGAGTCCAGTGATAGGGTTAATCAGTGGCTGGATGAATGAGTTTCATTATGAAAAGGATCTCTATTTATGGGGAAGATCCCAAGATCCTAAAAAGAAGGAACTAAAGGCGTTTGTCTTCTACTAGGAAAGTGAATATTGGATTCATTATCAAATCATTAAGGGCTCTGTTGGGGTTTCGCCACGTGTCCCTATGGGGATCCTCCGATGATTGACTTTCCTTTCACTCGGGGATCCTCATAACTCACGTGTGCTACTACCTCTTGCGTGCCTTACTTAATTGACGTGGTGCTAGTGACGTCACCGTCTAGCAGACGACGTCTTGTTAAACTTACGTGGCTCCTTGCCACGTTCGTCTCCATGACATCACGCGCGTGGGTGGCATGTGGACACGGTTCCTTAGCGGACCAAGGTACTGCAGTGATTGAGGGTTTATCGCAAGGCCCGGTGCATGCGAACCTCATCGCGGGTCCAGCCCAGGTTTGCCTTGGTTCGAGCTGTGAATGGGCTCGTCAAGAGTGTGCGATGAACCGTGGGTTTATCGCGGTCCTACGATGCACGTTGTGGGTTCATCGCAAAGGGAAAGTTAATTGCGGGCTGATTGCAAGCATCCATGTGGTATCAATCCAGTGTTTGTTATGTTCTGAGGGTCTGAAGGAGTACATACCTACAGAAGTTCTTCACCATCTTACAAAACTGCAATTTTTGCATCCAAGGCCCGAGACCTTTCCTAGCCTAAGCACACTCTCCTTTTGGTCTTAACATCACCCCTAAACCCATTCAAATCCTTCTGAATCCATCCTTGATTCATCATCCTACTTCAAGCAGTATCAAATATGTTGGTCCTACAACAATTTGGTACTAAAGCAACCAATCCTACATCAGGAGGAGGGAACCTTATTTTGTGGGGCCTGATCATCATGGCACAACATGGAACCATGGATAGCATATACTTTAAAGTGTTAGTCCCATCTTTGTATTATCAACCTTCCAAAGCATCAGGCACACCCAAATAAGTTCAACAGCAGACCTTATTGCCATTATTGTGTTGTAAGTTTAAAATAAAAATGTCCATCCACACATATCAAAGATTTACATGACATTTCTGAAAACCATGATTAGCAGCACAAAAGTAATATGTACCTACAAGATCACCAGCCCATAGTCCAGCTTCATCACCACCAGTACCTGCCCTCACTGCAAAAGAGGAGTGGAAGTATTTTAGTAGAACATTGTCCAATAAATACCAAATTTAGTCTATTTTCCCCCCTTGCCCCTGATTTGAGTTTAGCAGGTTCCACTTTTCTCCTGAAGTCCCTTCTAGCCTTCAATTTTTAGTAAATTATCCTGTACCTAAAATTTGATTGTACCAGTAGATCATCCTAATCAGAAAAGGTAAAGAAACAAAGAAATTATTTACGTTCTATTGTTTTTAACTAATGTAAAAAACTATTCACTGTATTTATTCAAACAAAGCATATCAATTGGACCTAAGAACAAGGTAACATCTCAAATTTATAGGTGACAACTAATTCGTTGCATAACACAGAACGGAGTAACCAGAAGTATTCAGAGACAAAGAAAGATAACTAATTATCACCTTTCTGACTGCATTCAAAGGAAATTACGAAATATATCTGAGAAATGTGAGAAAAAAAAAACAAGATTGTTTTATTGCATCAGTTACTAAGTAGAAAATTAAAGCTGTGAGATAATAATCTTGTGCAAAAATGGGTATCCCAGGATCAATTTGTAATTGATGACAAAGTAGTAATAAATTTAGCTGATACTATAGCACAAATGTAAAGCATACCTTCAAGCAATATATTTCGTGCATCAAGAGGATCACTAGGAAGCAACAGTACCTATCAGTAAAATTGCAAAATCATGAGCAGGAGATCAGGAAAAAACTAAAAATAGAAACCTCAGCTTCAAATAGACAGTTTGATAGTAGACATTTAGGATGTCCTACAAACTTTTGGATCTGATACTAGACATTTGCAGAGCAACGGAAGGTAAGTTTGGTGACTGATAATGAAGAACAGAGATTCCACCAAAAAATTGATGAAGAATAGAGATGGATAAACAAATAGAAAGCTTGCTAGCCACCAAAGAATCAATAGGAAATTAGAAAGAATAACACCTTTTGTTGTCATAACAGACAGCAAAAAGGTTTAGATCATTGAGCAAGAAATATGTGAGGGAGGGGAGAGAGAGAGAGAGAGAGGGAGAGGGAGGGAGGAAGAGACCTAGCATAAGGGTCTAGATCTCCCTTCATAAACTCTGTTAAACAGGGTATGCCCTTAGCTCCAATCAGATTGATGTACTTATTGACATTTATTGTAAATGAATAAAGTGCATAATTGATTCATGTTATTATGGTGTGTTTCTATGTAATACCCTTAAACTGGACACTTATGAGACTCGTGTTAGTTTAGAATCTTCACAACCGTTGTATAGACCTGGGGAGGTTTTATCCTGCCAAGGCTGACACTGATGTGCTGCCAAGTGGGTTCGGGTGGCTTGTCTCAGCTACTAGGGTGAGACCTGAGGCACGTGCAATGTGGGTTTTCTTGAAATCCTGAACCGGACCAAATTCTAGTATTGCCCTGGACTTTGGAGACAGATGGGAAAAACTGGAATGTTACACCTGACCCCTAGACTCGATTATGGTACTGCACTAGGTGTCGGATTGGGTTGTCTTTGATATGCCAATCAGTGAGAAGCGGGGGTCAAAACTTGGGCATATTGGGACAGTTTGAGAGTTCACCTGAGTGAGTGATCATAGTGATAGGATCAGCCATTTTGTCAGACAAAGTGAATGATCGGGGAATGCACTCTCTCTTATGGAAACCTAAACTGTCGGTAGTTGATTTCAAAGTAGTTGAGATTTGTTTTGCAAAATATATTTATATAGAGATATACGTATATATTATGGTTTCACAAAACATTTGCAAAAATGTTTTAATTCCCAGGATCCATGTGAGCAAAGAGTGCAACACTGTACCTTGCAGCCAAGGGAGAGGTCCTCCCTTGTCGAGCAGTGTTTGATCATTATGGGCTGAGAGATTAAGTGTAAGACCATTTAGGGATAATAAACCTGATGGGCTAATCTCACATCAGCCCATAGTCCTTGGACCTTCATAAGATGGCTGGACCCAAGGACCATTTAGTATAAATGTTGGGCCCATTAAGAACCAATATTGATGGACTCAAGGGTTCACTGTATTCAGCAGTGAACTCGGTCAGGCCTTATAACAGAGGTTGGGCTGAACCCATGTGGCTTATGTGGAGATCAATGATAGGGTCCCACGCCATACAAAGAGAACCAAGTTAGCCGACACTTAAAGGGAAATGAGCATGAAAGCTTAATGGGCCTAAAGCCCAATTCGAGCTGGGCTTAATATGATTAATTAAATAGGGGGCGAATCTAGGTATGGATCAGTAG
Organism: Nelumbo nucifera; assembly: GCF_055504915.1. NCBI lineage: Eukaryota > Viridiplantae > Streptophyta > Magnoliopsida > Proteales > Nelumbonaceae > Nelumbo > Nelumbo nucifera. The sequence continues at coordinate 100,794,315 of NC_142651.1, forward strand.
AAAATGATAGGAGGATAACTCTTATCCACTTAAAGAGTCTAGATCCAAATAGAGATTTGGATTAGAAAACTTCTAATTTGATTAGGAGAAGTTAATCCTGATCTGCAGATAAGATAAGGGATAAGCCTTATCACTTAAAGAGTTCAGATCCAAATAAAGATTTGGATCAAAAAACTCCTAATCAGATTAGGAGGTCGAGTCTTTAAGGGTTATTAAAAGGAGGGCAAACTGAAAAAGGGTTACACAGTTCCACTGTTTTCTGCATTTAGTTCTCTCTCCCTCTGCTCTTGCCACCCTACCCTATTCGATCTCTACCTCTTGGAGTAATCAAGATTGGATTTTGATATTGTTTCTTGGTAGAAGAAACAATATTGAAGTTGTGCTCACAACCCTGTTCAATTCTTGCTGAAGAATTTGAGGTTCTTGTTGAAGAACCCCTTGCTGATTCTTCCTCACCCTAAGCTGTGTCATCTTCAATGGAGGAAGGATTTGGTAACCTCTTTGGGCGTGAACACCTACATTGGAAGAAGCTTTTGCGTGGATTCCGTATCAGGTATACCTCTCCCTAATCTTGGTTCAGATTTGGTCTAGTTTGTTTCAAGAATGATCATTGAAAAATGCAGTTTTTGAAATTTAGCCCAGCCACCCTACATGGTTCGGCCATCCATATGATAGATCTCCCTTCCCTTCAAACTCCAATTTAAACTAGGAAATTGACCAAAAACAACTTCTAATTGCTTTGGAACTAATAAAAACCTATAAAAGTACTGAAATATGGATCCTAACTCCTAAACCAACCTATATAATCATTAGTAATTAAACCAACTCTATATAACCATTACTAATCCTATAAAACTAAAGAAACAAAAGACAACTCCAGTCCAGCATAGATCCAAAAATAGAAACTTCTATAATCCTTTCACAAGTTGTTACTAAAATGACCATAACCACTGAAACAAATTGGATTTACAAGATATTGACCTTCTTGTATAGATAACTTACACCTATAGTGACACCATAATTACTTAACTCAGATAAGTTTTCTGCAAACTTACAGGTCCTTAGAAAGGAAACATTTCAGAGTATAACAGATGAATGCTGTAAGGAATGCACACACACATAGAGGAAGAAAATACCTTCAGTTTCTCCTCGAGCTCCTTAAGTTCGTCAGATAAAGTTTCAATTTCTAAAGCTATCATTTCTGCCATTTCTTCATCAGTACCATCCTCATCTGATAAAGCTGTCAAGGAGAAAGTAATAAAAGAAAATTGATGGTGGTTAGTTGATTGCAAATTTTTTAGAATTCTTAGTAAATGATTTTAAGTGGAAAGTAAAAGGCACTTTGGCAACCTTTTGCTTCTTCTAATTGCTTTTCACAATCCTTGAATTTCCTATAGGTTGACACAACCTACTACATCAAAGAACAAGATAAATAAATCTAACAGAGGAAATGGCAAGAGAAGCTTAACAGATAACAGAAACGAGAAGCAGCAAATTTCCAAAATAGGAAAATAAACCAGGAAATGAATCATATCCAATCTCTATTACTTCACCAAGTTCTGCCATAGATTGTGCAAGCTTTTGGTATTCACTGGGATTTGAGACAACATCAGGATCTGCCAATTTGACCTGCAACAATCAAATTTTGGATTCCTGTCTCATGTAAAAGAAATTGGAGGTGCAAGCGAGAAATCTAACAAACCAGAAAACCATGATTCATGCACCTACTACCCATAAAGCATTGCATATGGATCCTTTACCAAATGAGAAACTTGAATGTGAAATCTGATCATATATAGGTTGTCAATGTATGACATGCACTCAATAGGACAAGCACTTTCCAGTGAACTGAATTTTCAATTACTGGATAGTTTATCACCCAGTAATGCCTTGGATATTGATGCTTCACAAATAATGCCCTAAGTAGATAAGAAAATAACAATTATTGCCCCAAAGAAATTATAGTTATGCTGCTGTTGATCTCTGATACAATTACGTTATTAAACAGAACTGTGACCTCTTAGATTAGGCCAAGCTCCAATCACGGAATATAAGGAGCATCCCCTGAATTATAATACGGATTAAGAAATGGACCAGTAAAAGTCCACATCTAAAATGTCTCTGAATACCTCGACTCTAGTATCGAAATGCAGACATTGTTCTAAGACGTTCGTTTTTATCAATAACAATATTTTATTAAAATAGAAGCTTAATATGGATTACAATCAACAGCTCCATAGAGCTGGACCAACCCTCCATTATCATTCAAAAACACCCAATAAAAATGATCCCTAGAAACCACTTGTTTGGCCAAAGCATCAGCCAAACTATTTGCTAACCTTCTAACCCACTTGAAAGAAGCCCCAACTTTATATGCAAGCTTTCTGATTTCTCTCAGTTTTGTGTTTGCACACCTACCTACCTGACTCTTTAACTAAGGGATAGTGATTACGAATATAATGGCACCAAGGTTGCTAAAAAATAATCGAGTCGAGGAAAACCTTTCCTTTTCTGAAAGGTACATTCTTTTGAAACTTTACGTGAACAGCAAGGGTGCGGTGGATTATAAAAGGAAATTTATGTGCAAACAAGAAACCAAGTCCTCTCAATAAATTCGTACCGACAATTCTTTCCATGTCTTCTCGGCGGAGTCTAGCTTCGTTATCAGATAGGGTTCCTGCAATTTAACCAAAAGAAGAAAAGTATTTGGTAATCCAGAACTGAAAGTCAAGGAAAGTTGATAGTCTCAGTCTGATAAGCTCTCTACTGAATATGTTGCTCAAATTCTATAAATCCGAGACTATAAACATAACTTACCGCCATACAAACGACTCGGAGAGCTCTGAAGTTCGGCGAAGGTTGAGTTACAAACGGTTTTCTCGTCCTGCTGCAAAAACCATGAGAAGTTGAATACTGCTTCGAACATGTTGGGAATCGAGCTGCAAAACTCGTTATTAAACCCTCCATGGTCCAGAGAGGCTGAAAAACAACCGACCTAGAGAGCGGGAGAGATGGAAGGAGGGAGGAGAAGTTAATCCATGGCAGAGAAGCTGATAACGTTAGATGGATATAATAAGGAGCGGGCAAATTTTTTGAGTATGCGTAACGCGCATCCTGCGGTTGTTAGAAGTTGCTTTGTCCGTGTCATGGATGTTGAGAGAATGATGGGCTTTTTTTTGGGCCTCTCTCTCTCTCTTTCTCTCATGGGCAAATACATGTGCTGATCCCATGGACTGGGCGCGATACCTCATGTTCTTGTTAGAATTGAGATTACGCAATTTAAAAAGTAAAAATAAAATAAAAATAGGTATCATTTTGAAAATTTTACAAGATATAATGTGCAGGCGATATTAGTAAATACATCATGGTTGAATTTAAAAAAAAATAAGTGATGTACATGGATAATTCATCAGACTTTCATGGATACAAATATCTTGTATTCAAATATATGTCTTTGTATATGCTATTTGCCTATTGGAAGTATTTTGAGCATGGTTTTTGAACCGCCATTGACCCGAATGATCAGACTGTTCAGCGTGGGAATTGTCCAGGCAATCAATTCCATTTTATCTCAAACTCGGTCCTTGACCAAAAACCGTTAAATCAATCAACAACTCATTGATCTGGGCGGTCGAACCGTTGATCCGTCGACCTATTCAATAGTTTTTGGCCATTTTATTTTATTTTTTTATTTTTCTGTTAAAATGTACCGTCCGTTCAATCCAGATGGCCGAACTGTCGACCTGGAAACCAGTAGCTAAAACGGTTCCATTTCTGGGTCGTTTTTTAAAACCATGATTTTGAGTGACTTTCTTCCTCTTTTTTGTTTCCCAACCCCCTCAAAATTTCCTATTTTCTTTTTTCTTTTTACAATTTTTACAGATACTAAAAACTCAAACATGGGACAATTTAAACTCAAGTACAACCCATGTTGCTTCCTTCTTATAAGGAAATGGAATCTAATCACTTGGATTGATTGGCTAAGTGGTTCAAGATAGAATCACGCACACCAATATAACCTATCACAACTGAACATGCTAATGTTCCATTGGAATAAGATGTGGATTCCCACCCAGCCCGGTGTGCATGATTTTGTCTGCAACCCATCAAACATGGCATCTTTTAATTGCACATGTCTCGTCTAATTTTCTACATTTAATCCATGAAATGCTAGCCCAATAAGCTAGGAAACAAAGAACCTAACATGTTCAATTTAAGTATAGCTCAATATCAATAATGTCTTCAAGCTGTTTTGGTGTAGCCATAAAATCTAAAAATAAAACAGCCAAATTCTACTTGGTTGAGTTATAACTATTTGAATTGATAAGCCTTGATAAGTAAATAAGGTTTGTGCTTTTTAGATTGGTTACTACTACTAGCACTCTTGTGGAGCAAACAAAACTATTTACACAGCTCTTTTGAAGTCATAATCCAATATATCGTCGTGGGTCTTTCAATAAAGGGGTCTTTTGTATGTCAAGAGGTTTTACTCTCTTTATGTCAGTATTGATTTCTTCATGTATCTTGGTACCCATGCTCTTTTACCTCATGTTAAATATGTTGGCTTCAATTGACAAAAGCAAAAGCATTGGAATTTCAAATAAGACATTTCTTTGGTTTATATACTCCACTTTAGATCTACTACTACACTGCCCACAAGACACTATAGCCATACATCGGGAACATCTCCCATGATTGACAATATATAAGTATGGAAAATGTTTCCAATTTGCCTCTATAGTGTTTTGTTACTGGGACCAATAATGGCCTTATCCAAAAGGGGTGAATTGGGTAAAGCTTAAAAACACAAATATCTTGAATTCAAATCTAAACTCCAAGTGAAACTCAAAAACCTTCCCCTCAAACTAAACTGAAGCCATTTTTAACAATCAATATGCAATGGAAGTTTTAAGCATAGTTTTTAAAACCGGCCCGGAGGACGAACCAATCAGGGGTCCGGTTATTGGGTCGAACGGTCTAATCATTCGAACTGTTCGTTTGGCTCGTTCTGACAAAAAAATAAAAATTTTAAAAATATAAAAAACGGTTAAAACCGTTCGAACAGTTAACCGCCCGGTTCAATGGTTCGCTGACCAAAATCAACAATTTTGAAGGAAAATCCAGTGTTTGAGGAAAACGAAACCAATCACTTGACCGATTCCTGGTTTTTCCAGTCCGACTGTCCGATCCAGTCGGTTTTGAAAACCATCATTTTAAGTTAGGTTAGGCTAGTTCAACGGTTAATCAAGATGATGTAGCTCTTTGGTTAACTTAACTATTGAATTGGTAATCTTCACTAATAATAACGAATAAAAAAAGTAATAGGAGTTGGAGGGGTTAGCATGGAATAATTAAGAACAATAATAACAAAGACTTCTAACAAGTTGACAGTAACTGATAAATAAATTAAGCAATTAAGAACTATAGCTTGTTATCTAGTTAGTGGTCCTATAGTTAATGATAGAATAATAACAATGAAAATAACTATAGAAATGCAAAGGAGTAGTTAAAAGTAAATCAACACAAATGTAAATAGAATCTATACCTGATAGTGTGTGTCTAAGCAGTTGGAGAGAGAAGACTATGCACAAACTGTAGCAAAGAAGAGGGTCTACTACACAAATATAACTGAGACTAGCTATTAAGCCTATAATCAACTTGAGATTCAAGTAATTATCAATTGCTACCGAAATCTTGAGGATAGATCTAACCGCTGAAATGTAAATGTTGTTAATCAATAGTAAATGAATAATAAAGATAAACAACGAAAACAGTAGTTTGTTGAAATGTAAAGGATAGATCTAACATTGAAGTGTAACCAATAATGTTAATAGCTCTATAACTACACTAAGAGATCTTGTATCTTACAAATAAAATCAAAGAAAAACAAAATAAAAAGAATCTACAAGATCTCAAGGATTCAAGTTAATGCAGTTATAAGAAAAATGTTAGCAAATAAAGCAAATTGCAAAACTTGAAAGAAAAGAAACAAAATATAAGACACGCAAGATTTTTATAGTGCTTCGGCCAATCCTACCTACGTCCTCTACGTTAGACCACCACTAAGTAGGGGTGTCAACGGTACTTAAAAATTTGAGCTTGAATTTAAGGTTCAACATAATTGAATCAAATTTGGATATGTTGTTCATATTATTTAAGTAATCAAATTGAATTCAGATATGACTTGATTCAATTCGATAAATATCTGAATTTGACCTATTATTTAATTATTATATATAATACATAAAATATTTAAATATTTTATATAATTTATATAATTTATATATACAATATTTAAGTTATATAAAGAAATTTACATATTTTATTTATAATTACTTAAAATAATTAGTTAGTCGAATTTGGACAAATCGAATTCAAATTCGGACATTGATTTTCAATATCTATTAGATATCAAATCAAACTTAGATATCAAATTTTCTAACCCAATTCGAATTCAGATGTTGCTTGATTCAATTCGAGTTTGATCTATTTACAGCTCTACCACTAAGGATTTTCACTAATCAATTGGGCTTCCCGAGTACTAGCCAAGACTTTACAACTAGCAAGATTTTACGGGTGTTTGTAATACTTGATCCAATTAAACTTACACATGTGCCAATAAGACCCAAATCAATAGGTTTTTCGAGTGCCTACAATGCCTTATAGTTGAACTTCATAGAGGTACCAACAAGACCTTAATGGTGTTCAACAAGTTAAACACCTACCTGCTCAAAATATCTTTATTTCTTTAGCAATGGAGTAGGCTCACATGCAAGAGAAGCTTCTCAATAGGTAGATATACACAATACAAGCACAAACTAAACTAAGTTGCCAAAGTTCTCAATAGATGCTCAACTCAGGAGAGAAGAACCTAGTAGATAGGTGAAAATAAGCTCAATGGCTTATCAAAGAAGCTCACCTCCAACAATGATGAAGCTTAGGGATGTCTTCCTCAAAATGGCTCTAACCTAGCTTGCTCTCTTTGAAAAATAATTATTTACAAAATGTAAAATGAATGCACAAGTTGTTTTTCACAAGCTTTGATTCAAAAATTTTATTCTTATTCCCTTGTTTTTTGAATAAAGCTAAACTCCTTTTATTTATAGAGGATTTGAGAGCAAGTGATCATTTTTTATCCATTGGAGGAACTTTAATCTCTTTGTAAATGATTCAAATTTCCCCCAACATGATAGAATGACTTCCAAGAATAGTAGTAGTTGTTTGAAACTTCAAATGGACAAAATTTTCTTCATAGTAGTCGACTGTGTAATTTGTTGGTTGACTACAATATAAAAGAAGGAATCTTTTTTTCTCTCTTGGTCGGTTGGTTTTTCTTTATTAGGTAACTAGTAAGTTGTGAACTCAACCTATCTAAGGTAATTGATAGATCTCCTCAAATTGGTTTTTCTTTGTCAGATACTTGACACATATTTTTGGGTAGTCAACTACTTTTCACAATCAAGGCCAATTTGCCTAAAAGACATCCCAATCACTTAGAAATGTTGAAAAATTATGTCCAAAGGTTTGAAAACACTTCCATTAGCTTTCAACATGTGTTTTCCTAATTCTTATATTTTGTTTAAGATCAATAAAACCTAGGAATCAAATCCAATAAAGCTTATGGTTTCTAAGGAGATTGATTGAGTTCGGTCTTGTTGAACACCTATGAAGTGCAATATACAATTGATTACATCAAGATCTTAAAAAAATAATTAAATAAAACTTGATGTAATCTTCTCCTTGTGAGATGTTGTAGCAAATCATCTTTGAGTAGTTTTAACACCATTCAATTCTTCATTAGCCTTGGTGCTTGATATACTTGGAGCTTCTTTAGTTGGAGCGATGATGATGATGTTATAGATGATCATTGAAGCACTACCAACCACTTCAACAAAATTTCTACTCCATCAATTGTAGCATTCTAGCTTTAATACTTATGTAGCATGAAGAAACTCAATAAAGAATTGTTGCACACTTAGATGCATCTCAATGAGTTCGTTATCATCAAAACACATAAAGTCAACACATAAGAATTTCTACTCCAAGTGCACTCTGCACTCAGCTAAGGCCTGTCCCAAGTATACTAGGTTGGGGATATGAATCCTATTCCATGATTCCACTTTATTCTGTGTTATATTCATTGTTAAATTATGAGATCTCAAATCACTTTAGATAAATTTTCATTATCCCAACTCATGTGCTTTTTTGGCATGACCCTTCTTCTTCTTATGTGCCCTTAAGTTTGAAACAAATAGCTTTTTTCTTATTGTCAATTTGCAATTTTTGGTTCACTGTGCTCACTAAGACAAGTACAACAACAAATGTTACTGGTTATTATTTATTGGTGTCATGATGCATGTGTGTGTAGAATCCCACAATGGAAAGAAATAATAATGCAAAAGAATTGACCCACAACCTAATGACTAAATCTTTTTGGTTAAATATAATGTCCAATTCCTATGTAAAAGTCTCTTCACTGCACAACAATTGAGAACAATCTGATTTCTCTATACTTGCTATTTAACAACCATTCAACTTCAACTCAAGGAGTCCTCAAACAATAACCTCATCAACTCACTCTCAATATTGTGGCTATCTTCACTCCACTCAATAGGTTAATTAGAATCTGTGAGTATTGTCCCCCTTCTAAAGGTTATTCCTCTCATCAATTGCTTATTTCTCCGCGTGACAATTGGCCCCAGCCTTCTCCTTTGGGGGATCAAAATAAATACTAACCCCACCATTCCTGCAGCCTACTTGAGGCAAGAAGATCACAATTGAAACATTTTTAGGGTTTTTTTTTTCCCTTTTCCTCATCAAAAGTGTCCTCTTTCCTCATAACGAAGTAATGGCTTTTCACAAGGAAATTTCCTGGCCATAAAAGCTTTAGTTTCCAAATTAAAATCGACTCATCAATTTATGTATCAAACCTCCTCTAACTAACCCCAAGGAGTGGCTATTGGGGAATAATCCATTCAAGGCAATTCACTGTCCTGTTTTAGGGTGTATTTTCCCCACCATTCATTCTTGGTAGGTCCCTAGGTTTATTCCTTTTTATAATCCCGTGGTGTGGGACCAGTTTTTCTTTAACGTTTTGTCCCCTTGAAAGACAAAATGCCAAAATCTATATATCTCAATATCATCAAATTTTTAAAGCTGTTTTGGCCCCGTAGAAACTATAGAAACACAAAGTTGAGGGAAATTTATTAGAACTTCAATAACTTTTTCCTCAACTTTCTGTTCTCTTTTTGTTTTCTATCAAACCATTATTATTATTCATTTTTATCCCTGTAGAAAGGGATGCAGATTCAAATCCGATCCGAAGATCTGGTCGGATTTAATATGACTCAATTTGAATTCGAATCTTATACGTAAGTTGGATTATCGGATTTAATCTGAATTGACTTATTTTCTTTAAAAATTAATAAATTATTAAAATAAATAAATAAATATACTAATTTAAATAAAGTAAAAATAAAAAAATACAAATATTCTTTAATTATTTTCGTCATATATACATGTTTTTTACTTATAAAAATATATATTTATTTATAAATAAATAAATAATATATATGTGTTATATATATTTATATTTATAAATATATAATACATATCAGATCAGATAGGGGAATCTGAATCCGATTCGACCTGATCCGAAGGGTGACCCGAATTCGACCAAATAGGATCAGATCTCATATCGGATTGGATCAATCCATTTGCACCCCTACCTGTAGGCAACTCTTTTGTTTAATTGTTCTCCGAGTCACCATAAGGAGACGCTTCTAAGCTATTGTGTTAAGCATGGTTTCCAAACATAGTTGACCCAGATGATTGGACCGTTTGGCCAAAAACCATCTAGGTAACCAGTTCTGGTTCACCTGAACTGCCCTTTTGTCAAAAATCACTGATTTGATCAACAGCCTGCTGACTTGGGTGTCTGTGATTGAACCATCGACCTGTTCAACCTGAATAAGAGTTTTTAGCCTTTTTTTTGTTTTAATTATCATTTATTTATTTTTTAATTGCAATAGATTGTACATTCAAACCAGACAGTTGAACCACTGACCAAAAACCGGTGGCCAAAGTGGTTTTGGTTTCAGGTCCATTTTTAAATCATTGGCGTTAAGTATGTTATTGGAGGATGTACATCCAATCAAAGAGTGCCATGTAAGCACTCTCTTGTGTTAAAAGTTCACACGTGTGAGTTAGAGTAACAGACGTTTCAAACATCTTCCCTATTTTTAGTATATTAAAATTTTAAAACAAATAAAAAATACGGCTAAATTTCTTTTTCCTATTTCACTCAAATATAAAACAAGAAACTTAAACAATGGAGAATAAGACTTCCACCTTGACTTTCGATTCTAGGAATTAAACGCTTAAAGGCTGAGACAACTCTCCGACTGAGAAACCAACTGGAATCAACAATCAAATAAGGGAGAATAAGAGTTCCACCTTGACTTCCGATTTCTAGGAATTAAACACATGAACACTGAGACGATTCTCCAACTGATAAACGTGTTCTTCTTCAACACCCCTCTTCAGAGGCTTTCTTTCTCTTTTCTCCTTTGGTTGCATTTTATACAGAGGATCCTTGACTGGTTTCTGTTTTAACTCCAGAAGGATTTCTCCTTGGTTTTCTTTCATGGGAAGGAAGAGCAGGAATAGAAGAGTCAGATCTTTCTCGGAGCTCAACGACCGGTGGTTTTACTTTGAGCAGAAATAGGACAAACAGAGGTAAGTCATCGAGCATCTTTTCTTCGACATATTTGCAAAAATATATTTCAGATTATTTTCTGTAATCTTAACTTCCAATGGTTGATCACGGTTAAGATCGGTTTTACTTGCTGTTTTTATGAACTTATACAAAAAATAGGGAAGACGTTTGAAACATGTAAAATTTTAACACAAGAGAGTGCTTACATGGCACTCTTTGATTGGATATACCAAAAGATTTTCAGAAAGCATTGTGCAGGAAATCCGGACTCGCAGAAAACCCTTTTCCACTGCCTGATATCTAAAAAAGAAATGATGGCACTTTAATCATTAAACTGCGTCTTACTAAATCACACCTTTTATCATTTTTAAGAGATAATGGTTCGGACATTAACACAAACTTGACCCAACCTCTATAAAGCAAGTTATTCTATTTTCAGAATTTATTCAGAGCAATCAAACACCACCGAAGTCATTCAAGTATCTTGAACCCAGTACTTATTGCATGGGAGTGGATCAAGGTGCTAAGTCAGGTTGAGGTCAACCCTAACCTAATCTGAGTTGTTTCACATCTAGCCCAATTGTTTTGGGTTCATTTGAGCTTGTGGTTTCAGGTTCGTCCAATTTCTTTACTTCTTTTAGCACATCAACATTCATTGATTTTGGATTATTATATATTTAAGGACAAAGCTGTGTTGCTTTATGAATGTTTATACATGCTAAACTAAAATTTTTTCACCTTAATTTGAATTTAAAATTGTTGATACATACATTTATTCATACATAATTGAACACAGACATGCATGCATACATACATATTTATATATACAAATATATAAACTATTGGGTTTTGCAGGTTGAATTTGGTTGTCCAAGGCCTTGACCCTAATCCAATTCAGTTGAGTCAGGTTCATGTTCTTAACAACCCAAAATTAAACCTAACCCACCTCAACTTAACTTTATTGGGTCCGGATGACTTTATCCAAGTTGCTTCTAAGGCTGTGTTTGGTTGCGGTATAAATGCAAATATATACTCTACATAAATACCCTCTTTTCGGTTCAAGAATACAAAGTGAATTCAAAATATAATCCATTTCTGTGCTTTTCTTGTTTGTTTGAAATCGGTGCAAAGTATGGGAGCAAACATTAAACGCTCCCAACTACCAAAGAGCACAAATTTGTATCCAAAAAATGGATACAGTAATATGCTCCCCTCAAGATACAAAGATGTCAAAAAAAAAACATTTTTGGCCTCCTAATCATCATTGCATTTTTGTATGACAATTAAATACTCACAAATCCAAATTGAGATATATAAATACCTCGATTCAGTTTGAAAGGAATACAAATACAAATATATAAAATACAAAACCTTGTATTTTGTATTATTTGTATTATACATGTTTGCATTGGTACTCTTTCTAAACTGAGCCAAAAGCTGAATTTGGCTGTACAATACATACGTCTTTCTAATTATAGCTATTAGTGTTATAATAGGTGGCTGATGGTGTAGTGACCTCATGTTAGGATACAACTTATATATATATATATATATCTTTGTGGGGATCAATATTACATCATTTCTTACATTTTTTTTTCTTTTCATTTTGTGAATTTTGTGAACAGTAGTTGGATTTGAGATTTGGGTTAATTAGCATGTCTCATCATGCAACATTCCAACAAGAGGGCAATGCTAATAATAACCCCTTTAAAAATTCTAACCACTAAAGCATTTTCTTTTTTTCTCACATCCACTAAGTTATTTTGTTCTTTCTGCTGACTTTAGTTCACTCCCTCTGAGAAAATGCTATTCAAACTACAACCTTCACATGTTCCAATCATCAATGGCAAAAGCAAAACAGAGTTATGCAAATTAAAAGGAACTGATATTCAATTTAGCTATATACTTTTATTCAAATTATTGTAAGAGTATGTGGAATCAAAGCAAGTATCCACTTTATATATAATATAGATATTTATCCAATTCTTTATATTGGTTTATTTGATATAAATTTATATTCCCATCAAAAAATACAAAGGGTAATTAAGATGGAAAATAGATATTTTATCAAAATGCCCTAAGCAATATAGTATTAGTTTTTGCTTCAAAACCATACATATTATGAAATTGAAAAAAGAGCATATCTTTGATTCTTTGTTTATAAAAATGCATATAATTTTATACTCTCAAACTTTGTTTTTAATTTCAGAAAAAAAAAACTTATTTTTCAACTTAATTAATATACTGTGGTAGAGAAAACTGTCACTTTTAAAAAGAATAAAATGAAATATTTGTGTCCATATAATATACAACAAGGTACAAAAAAAAGGGTGAAATGGACTTGAAAGTCTTAATTGAAAGTAGTGGAAGGGCACTTATTAAGATCAGGACATGAGACCAAAGCAAGTGTCGGCATTATATAATAAAGATGGGAATATAACATGTTAGTTGAGAGGTGGAACAAGCGAGTCACAGAGTCAGGATTTGCTGCTAATAAAAGCATTCTGACATTGATTTTAACATGACAATCCATTCACAATCATGATTATCTCCACATGAATTATAAGGGCGATGTTCCTGCTCTTTTTTAGGGATAAATGGATTATAATCTACTTCAGAAATCTGAAATTGCAGCCCCTTCCTAGTCTATTAGTAGCCTCCTCATAAATCTCATCTTGCTCATGAATTTGGTATCAATCCACGGGTAGGATTCAATTTACCCCTAGAAACCTTAGTTCCACCCCAGGGGTGGAGTGAACTATAAAAACCCTTTTTTATAGGACTATACAATAAGACCACAAGGGGGATCCACAAACCCTCCCTACGACCAACCCTGTTTCAGGTGGGATTCAAATCCAAGTCTCTGCTATAACCAACAGGAAACTTTACCAACCAATCAGTTGGGACCTTGTAAGGGAGATGTTTCTGATGTGTGATTGAATTGCCGTATTAAAAGTGTTTTAGCACACTTAGTGACTTGACCCTACACTAAAAGAGGTAAGTTCATAGGTGTAATTTATCCTCTTGCTATTTTGCCAAATCCTAGGGTAAAATGAAATCAATTACTTAAACGGTTTCCCGGGCCAAACAGTTCGACCGTCTAAATCAACAACGATTAGAAAATCATACTAGAACCATATATCAGGAACATCTCTCATGAGTGACGACATACGAGTATGAGATTGTCAATGTGTGGTTGTAATATCTTGTGGAGTTGTGTCAATTGTTGTTCTCGTTGACGAGAGATCTAAATTTTCTATCTATCAGTTTAGGGGGTGTTGGGTTTGTGGTTGTACTTGTATTTCATTTGTTCATGAATACAACCAACGTCCCATATGCTGTGGTTCATGATTTCGAAATCACCAAAATGACGTTATTTAAAAAAAAAAAAAACACTGCTTTTTATAACTTGTTTCTATTTGATGATTGATAATACAATCAAAAATAAATCGTGAAAGTACATGAACGCATGAATCATACAGTGAATCACAAAATAACCTTTTTTTTTTTTAATCGTGTGGTTCAATAAAAATATTGGTATGCAACCTAGCCAGCTTGAGTCAGGGAATTGATACAATTTCAAAGGACCCAATCCCAAAAAAGCTTGGGTTTGAAAGGGGTGTTCATGGTTCGGTTTGAGTCATTTTCTTTAATTGATTCGGTCTAGTAAATTTACTTATTGATTAAATCGAAATCGATTGGCCTTGAAGTAAAACCAACCCAAACATGAAAGGTTGGTTCGGGTCGGTTTATCAATTTAGTCGATTTATATATATATATATACATAAAACTAAATTAAATATTGTACCATTGTATTATATTTGTATTGGTTTTACTCTTTTATTTTTTATCATAAATAATCTTTTTTTTTTAAGTTCAAACAAAACACAAATAAAATATATTAATATTTAATATATAGGGTAGGGACTAATTAATAATTACTTAAACATACAAGATTGGTTCGGTTTGGATACCAAACCAAGTTGCCGGTTTATTTTCTCACACAAATTGAAACCAACCGCTGGTTTTGAAAAACCGGCCAACTCGGGTTGGATTGGTTTGACATTTAATGCGAACACCCCTAGGTTTAATGCAATATAGCAAAGTAAATTCTTCAAATCAGATACCCGACTCACACCCTACTTAGGAGGAACTAGGAAGAGTTTTGTGAGTTCAGCTATCCACTTTTATGGCTTTGTAAATTACTTATCTTGGCTACATGGATCTATTATAGTAAAAAAAAATTGTCCAAGGATTAGGGGTGTAAACAGATCGAATTCGAATTGAATCAAGCAATATCCGAATTCAAATCCGATATTCGATTGATATTGAAAATTAATATTCGAGTTCGAATCTGATTAAATATTTGAATATTCGATTTGATTCAAATTCGACCAATTAATTATTTTAGATAATTAATAAATATTTTATTTATATAGAGTATATAAATATATAAATTATTTATATAATTTAATTATTTTATGTATAAATTATATATAATAATTAAATAACCGATTGAATTAGGATATTTATCGAATCGAATTGAATCAAGTCATATCCAAATTCGACCAATTAGATATTCGACTTATCCGAATTCGATTCGATTATGTCGAATTTTGAATTTAAAATCGGATTTTCGAATACCATTAACACCCCTACCAAGAATAAAGGTTGGTGTTTACCAATGTTCATGACTTTGTTTACTTAGTGGCTGTTTGGCATCGTTGTCGTTTCCTAGAGGAGCAACACCACCACATCAGCGCCACATCGGAAAAAATGGTGCTCCAGGAAACGAGCATTTGTTTGAAATCATTTTTTTCATAAAAAATGGTGCTCCAAGCCATGCCACGGAAATCGAGAAGCCATGGCTTGGAGCAACGCCAAATTTTGTGTTTCCTAAAGTTGCAGCTCGTTGCTGCCAACAAGGTAGTGATGTGGCATTGGATAATGGGTACTCATGCTAAAAACGTTTCCTAGAACAATGGTACCAAACAAAGAAGTTGTTGTTGCTGCAAGAAACATCCTACTTGGCAGCAACGATTCCAAACAAAAACAAAGGCACCGTTTTCTGAGAAAATGGTTATGCATCTGCCACATCAATGCCGAACATATGCTTAAACCCCATATGTACTTTGACCTCTACAAAAAACCTCTTTCGTGTTTCAATCAAACATGCACCTTTTCCTTGCACGTATTTGCACCAGAAAGGCAAGAGCGAGTATAAATACAAATATGTAGGGTGCAAAGCCTTGTATTTTGTATGTATTTGCATAGTATATATTTGTATTTGTACTCTTTCCAAAGTGATCCTTGCAGGGGGTAAGTTCCTCTAACTTAGCATTTGTTGTTTGCTAGATAAAATAAACAATTTATCATTGTCATTATACATGTCGTATCCCAATTATACAGGGTTGGCTATATGATTTTTGTTTTGCCAATTTGTTTTATTTAAAGCCATATTGAGTATTAAATTATTAATGCTTAAATCATTTCTTACTACTTCTATCCATGTCATTTTTGGTATAGCCCAAGTTTTTTTAATCCTTTAAATATGTAAAAAATCACCTCTCCTAACTAGTGCAACAAATAATTAGATTCACGTAAATAAAGTGAATTGCCTTTTTGGGGTAATTCAATAAATATCCATCCCAATAATGTTTTTCATGGGTGAAGGCAGGATTTTAAAAATTTTAAAGCATGAAATTGTCATTTCCTGTCAAGACAATTAATGGAATAAGTGTGCTTGAATATTTATTTAAAACATGAAAGGAGATTTTTGCGAAAGTCAAAGGACATGGGAGGTTTTAATAAAGTAGGGTGATAATGGGCCTGGTCGGACTTCTAGACCCACGTCTTTAAATACACCACATTTAATATATATATATTATATTATATATCTTTAATAATCAATTTTTTTATTATCATAAATATGATCACCCGTATTTATAATGCTCCAACTACTATAGGGTTTTTGTTTTCCTTTTTTTATCCAAAGGATGACTATATTAAAGAAACAAACTACATTAACTACACTACACTACACCATTGAGCACCTCCCTTCTCATCATACATAAGAATACGATATACTGATAAACTTCAAATTGAGGGTAGGACAGAAAATTATAACTGTTAGATGTATTTAAAGCTAAAATAGCTAATATATCGGCACATTGTTTCTCTTCTCTATATTATTACTATTATTGGTTTTCTTATATCAAATTCATCCCCACCCTTAGCATAGATAATACACTATTGACTTTTTGTTTTTTTGCATTTACAACGGAATGGCAATGACGAGACATGATCCATGCAGCTAATTTATGATGCTAGAAGAGCTTTCATCAAACTTTACAGGGGGCGGAGGATTTCTAAATTTTGATGAATACCACTTATTTGATTACCACTTTTATGGCACTGATTGGTGAGGTTTTTAAAATTGAATTGGTCAGGGATCCGGTTCCCGAGTCAAACAGTCCGGTCGTTTGAGCCAAATAAACAGTCCATTCTAACAAAAAAAAATTAAAAAACAGTCAAAAGCATTAGACGGTTTGAACAGTTCGACCATCCGGGTTAGTTGTTTGCTGACCAAATTAACGATTTTTGGCGAAATAACGGTTTTGGATAAAATGAAACCAATCACCTGACCGATTCCCGGTTTTTCCAGTCCGACCGTTCGGTTCGATTCAGTTTTGAAAACCATGCTGATTGGTTATAAGTTTTCCTGATATTATGGTCGAACCTTAAAAAAAAGTTATAGTCTAACCCTATAGTTGGGGTGTTCATCGAAATTGATGGAGAGTTTTGACAGTTTTTCCACTATTGCCCCATTGTGTAGTCCCATCAAGAATAAGATTTGTAGAATAAGAAAAAATTGCAACCATGGTTGCAACAAAAAATTTTGTCAACCCAATAAAAGGATATATATATATATATATATTGTCTTGCACTCTTGTGATTGGAATTCAAAACAAAAAGGGATCATTTCTGTGTTTAATTAATTTATGACAAAATATATGATGTATCTTCTGCATGTGCAACATAAGACGTGGTGATTAGTTGAATGCAAGTATACATTGTTGAATGTAAGACCATATTTATATAAGATATAAACACGTATTGTGTCAATATAATAATATATAATTATATTTTCTAAATATAATATATATATATATACATGTATTACTTTATG
The DNA here is from genome assembly GCF_055504915.1 of Nelumbo nucifera. NCBI lineage: Eukaryota > Viridiplantae > Streptophyta > Magnoliopsida > Proteales > Nelumbonaceae > Nelumbo > Nelumbo nucifera. The sequence continues at coordinate 100,812,221 of NC_142651.1, forward strand.
TTTAAAATATATTTTTAGTTTTTTATTTTTTATCTATTTGTAAAAAAATTTAAAACCAAAAAAAAAAAATTTAGGAAAATAGGAGGGCAAGGCACATTGGGACACATGGATATCAAAAAATTATCTAAAAGAACACCCCAATCAAACATCCAAGCACAAAGCTATGTACTCTGAAATTTATATATATAGCAGGGACCTGTGTGATGCACGGGAAAAATCTGAAAGATTTAATAATTTTATTTTTCATTTAATGTTGATTTATAAAAAATAATAATTGTTAATTGAATATGAATAAATATTTTTTAATAAATTTAGTTTTATTAATAATTTGTAGTAATTAATAATTTTCATCCTTTTTGTTATTTTTAAAAGAAAATTCGATTACTTTTAAAATAAATAAAAATAATTATAAAAGCTAAATTTTTTATTAATTCCACTAATAATTAACAATTATATAGGAATGACAACGGGTGGATTCAAGGCAGGGCACCCCATCCCCGCCCTATCCCCAGTGTCACACAGGTTTAGGTCAAGGTAACCACTCCTCAATGTTGAGCAAGTTCAGGGGCAAGGCACCCCACTCCTCATCAAGAATGAGGAATCCTCGAATTTTCATGCCCTGTCCCCAGTATTGGGCGGGTTCAAGTAGAGGTGTAAATTGGGTCGTGCTAAATCGATACGACACGACCCACATGTGGCCCGTACAAAGTGCGAGTTGTGTCGTGCTGGCCCACGAGGTGTCCTGAGCCATGCCTCCCTCCTCTAGGATAATTTGGGGGGTCGGTTCGACACGACCCATGGCTCGAGCCCACACAGGGTTGTGCCATGTCGTGGGTTAGGCTGGTCCATGGACCGGGTCTTGGGCCAGGCCAGGCCACACACCAAGCCAATCTTAAGGCAATGCACCCCCTCCTAGTCCAAGGTTTTCAAAATTGAACCGGATATGGAACAATTCTAGGGTCAAGCTGTTAGTTTGTCAAACGGATAACCCACTTTGACCAAAAAAATAAATAAATATTAGAAAAAACAAGAAAAGCCAAAAACTGTTGTCCAGGTTGATGATTTGACTGCCCAGGTCAGCGGTTCACTAACCAAATAAACAGTTTTTGGACAAAAAGAGGTTTTATGGAGAAACGGTGTCCAAATCCCAATTTTTTTGTCTAACCATCTGGTTTGATCTAGTTTTGAAAACACTATCCCCGTCAACCCAATATTCAATTTGATGATAGAAATGATCAAAAGGATATATTCAGTATCAAACACTTGGTAAATTTCTAAAAGTACACTAAATTGTTTTTAATATTCAAAAATATAATTTTATGAAAATTTTAGAAAATTTATTGTACTTGTGTAATTTGAAAATTTATTCAAATTTATTTAAATTTTTATTAAATAATTTATTTTCTTTTTAAATGGTTTACTTATAGAATTATACTAATTTATCTTATAATTTATAATATAAACTAACCAATAATTTCCTTTTTCCAATATTATACTAATTTATCTTAATAATTTGTGTAATTATTTGTTCAAATTATAGTTTTTCGTTTCACATAGTCATTTATCTTTAATAATTTTCAATAAATTGCAATGAAAATTACATAATTTTTCAATGATTTTCCAAAATCAATCAAATGTAATAAATTTTCCTAAAATTTCCAAAATATTCTAATAATTTTCAATAATTATTTAATGCATTTTATATAAACTTTCAAATACTTTATATCTTTTAATTTCAAAAATGTTATTTTATGAAAATGTAGTTTTATGAAAATTTTATTACATTTGTGTAACTATGGGGATTTATTGAAATTTTTTAAAATTATTAAATATATATTTTTATTTGGTAGCTAACTAACAAAATTACACTAATTTATCTTTTAATTTTCAATATAAATTAGTTATTAGTTTCATTTTCTAACATTATAATATTTTGTTCCCCCATTTGTATTTGGTTATTAATTATAATAATAACAATAACAAAAATTTTATAATTTTTGATAATTGTTAAATATAATTCTCAATTTTATATAAGTTAAAGAGTTTTCAATTTCTATAAAACACTGTTAATGAGTTAATTAATAACAATATTTATTAATTTTTGGTGATTTACTAACCGTATTTATTAACTTTTGGTAATAACACTATTTAATACTCATTGAATATGGGTGGGATTAAATATTAACTATATTTAACTATTTATTAATTAATATGAATATTTTAAACGAGAGATAGTGGATATAGATTGGGGGGATGCATTTTATGAATTCATTAGGGAGTGGGGCAACATGATACTTTCTTATTGGTTTAAATGAGATATCTTAGGAGAGAGATTATAGGAATATTTTTAGGTAGTTGGGTGACATGGCTTAATGAGAGTGGTGGGAAGGGGAGAGGAGAGAATGCAGGGTAGGGATAATGGAGCAAGGAGAGGCATGGTGACGGGGACCTGTGCTTTGTTAAGTGAAAGTTAAACAATAGAAATACATAAGAGTATATAATTGTTTTATATTTGAACTTTTTAATAAACAATCTGATCAAACTCAACCCAAGTTAGTCGGTTTTCTAGTATTTCAGATTGGCTTTGGTTTAATAAATTATTTTATATTTTAAATTTAAATTTTTAATACAAAAAAGTAGGAAATTCCCATATTTGTTAGTCTAAAATATTTTATATCATAGATTTAATTTTTGTATAATTCATTATTAATTTTGTAAATTATTAATATGAATATTATGAATTCTATTATAATTATTTTTCTACTTTTATTTTTTTTTAATTTATTACATAATTTCGTTATTTTAACTATTTAAATTTTTGTCATGTTAAATATTTTGTTATTAAATAATTTAAATTCATTTATTTTAATGTTATTACATAATATTAAATATTTTGTTATATTATTTAGCTATTTTTAATATTTTTTGTTTAATATTTATAGTTATTGAAATATTTAAACAATGTTTTATTTTTAATGTTAAATTCTTATTATTTGAAAAACATTTAAATTGAATAATTCATAAAATTATAATTTTTAATTTTACTACATAATTTCATGATGAATTTTGTAAAAACATTGAATTATTAATAATATGAATATTATTAAATCTATTAATAATATATAATTTCCTTATAACATTTAAATAGTCTTGAATTTTTTTTTTTTAATTGAAACTTTCTTTAGATAGATATAGATAAAAAGTGGGGGAGAGGATAAATAGGAATTAGAGATAATTTAGGAGGAAGTGGGGGAAAGTGATGCCACTTGGTTAAACACTAGAAAAGCTTTATGGTTGTTAGAAATAGTTAGGTATATGTGATTTCCTTATTGGTTTAATGGGTAATTATGTAGAATTAAAAAAAATAAAAAATTCAAATAACAGAAAATTAGGAAGGGGGTTTCATGCAAGGAGAGCTATGCTGACAGGAAGAGTTTTAATATACATATATATATATATATATATATATATATATATATATATATGTTAAATTCTTATTATTTGGATAACATTTAAATTGAATAATTCATAAAATTATAATTTTTATTGTTAATACATAATTTCATGATGAATTTTGTAAAAATATTGAATTATTTTAATATAAATATTATTAAATCTATTAATAATATATAATTTCATTATAACATTTAAATAGTTTTGGATTGTTTTTTAATTGAAACTTTCTTTAAATAGATATAGATAAAAAGTGGGGGAGAGGATAAATAGGAATTAAAGATAGTTTAGGATATTCTCTCTACTAAGTTAGAGATAATTTAAGAGATAAATAGGAGTTAGAGATAATTTAGGAGAAATAGGAATTAGAGACAATTTAGGAGGAAGTGGTGCCACTTGGCTAAACATTAGAAAATCTTTATGGTTGTTAAAAATAGTTAGGTATACGTGTTTTCCTTATTGGTTTAATGGGTGCTTATGTGGAATTAAAAAAAATAGAAAATTAGGAAAGGGGGTTAGGAGAGCTGTGCTGACATGGCAGGACCAGTTTTAATATATATATATATATATAGAGAGAGAGAGAGAGAGAGAGAGAGATTGGGTCAACAATTTAACCACCTGTGTCGGTGGTTTTTTATCAAATTCAAAGTCTTAGGACAACTGAACCCAAAATCATGAGTTATTAGAATGGTTTAACCGTTTGGATTAATGTCTCAATAACATGTTGAAAACATTATCAATATACATAGCACTTGTACTCAACCAAATCTATGTATTAAGGGTTCATTTGGTTCGCATTCGGTATCAGAATCAGAATTGAAATGACCCATTCAGGAGTGAGATTTCATGACGAAGGGAAGGGCAGGGAATGGCCATTTCCTTATAAGGGAGAATACCATTCCAGCAGAAATAGAAATAAGATTCTAATTCTGCCCAATGGCCCCAATGAAACAGTTGGATGCTGATTGAAAACCCCCATTCCTGTGAACCAAACGGTGCCTAATATATAACCCAGTTAAGTCCAAGACGATCATAAATCATAACCCTATAGGATCTGATCAGTGCGGGTCTACCACTTAACCGATCTACTTACATCCTTAGGGAGGGGGGACTATAAAACCATATGCAGAGTTATTTTAGCAGATGTCTGAGAAAAAAGAGAATCTGCTGCCATATAGGGTGTCATACTGTCATCCAACTATAAAATAGCTTTCTACAATACACCAAGGCTCCAACAAGATTCCTTAGATTTGCTTGTTTAAAGGCAATCAACCCTATTTTCCAAGCGCCCCCCTGTCCCCCACTGCTCCTCCTTTTCTGTCAAAAGATTTAATGGAGTAACCACCAATTAATTGGGAACTTGCAAATTAAAAATAAGAATAAAAAAGCATGTAAAAGGTCCCATGGTCTAGTGGTCAGGACATTGGACTCTGAATCCAGTAACCCGAGTTCAAATCTCGGTGGGACCTTTAACGACTTTACTGTCTTTTAGAAAAAAAGGAACAAATAATATTTCATTAATTGAAGCAAACTTTTAAGATTCAACCTGCATCAGACGGCTGGATCGAAAATAGTGAACCGGTAGCCTTTTTCGGTTTTGGTGGGTTTGACAAGCAAACCACTTTTTTTTTTTTTACATGGGGTTACAAAATAAGGCATCCCCGATATCGGATCTCCTACCCACAAGAGACTACAGCTGTACATTGAGAATGGGATCACATTTGCGAGCGCCCCATAGAGCGTGCCCCAACACATCCCAACTGTGTCTTGGGAACATCTCACAATGATAAATACAGGAGATGCTTCCAATGTGTGCTGAGATATGCATGTGGAGCACAGATGTGAACTCATTGATAACATCTTCTCTATTTACATACTATTATTCGATCCTGGATCTCTTGCCTACAAGAACTCTACCCGGCCCCTATCCACAATACACTTTCCCCCGTAATTGGAAACATCTCCTCCTGCATAATACTATGCAGAGGATGAGATGTTCTCCATGTGTGACTGCAATAAACGTGGACAGAGTTCTTGTGGGCAGGAGATCCGGATTCCTATTATTCATGTGCAAATGTTCCTAATACAGCTGTAGTGTCCTGTGGATAGGAGATCTAGATTCCCTAAACCCCATCCCGGTTTTTATTCCGGTAAATCTTAAAAAACTAAATTGAATATATCACTATTTGAAAGTTGAAACAAACTTTTAGGTTTGACCCAAACTAGATGGTTGGACCATGAAATTGGGAATTATTGGCCTTTCTGGGTCTTGGTTAAATGACAGTTTTGGAGGGTTGGACGAGCAAACCACCCAATTAACCGGTAAAACCAGAAGCTGTAGAACATTCTGAACTTAAGTCCGATCTGGGTCTCTAAACACCAATACACCATTGAAGAGTGTCGGAGACTGGTTTTAAAACCATGTTTAGTCAAATGATAAAATTGTCACTTTAATCCAGTCAATGGCTGAGGGCAAAATTTTCGTTATCGAAATCACATGTTTATTGCCAATGTTTTTGAACCACCATTGACTTGGATAGTTGAAGCATTCGGCCGAGAACTGTCCAGGCAATCGATTCCATTTCACCCCAAATCTGGAATTTGGTCAAAAACTATTGAATAAGTCAAATTGTTGATTCAGACGGTCGAACCATCAATCCATTCAACGGTTTTTGACTTTTTTTTTATTTTGCTGTTAGAACGGGCCATCTGTTAGAAACTGGACGATCAGACCGTCAACCTAGAAACCAGTGGCCAGAATAATTCCATTTCTGAATCATTTTTTAAAACGTTGCTTATTGCTTTCTGTTAGGGAGGATTTGTTGTGTTAGATTGTTCCCTTTGAAAATTTTCAATTAGGGTGTCTATACAAATACAGCCAACCCATGTGTACATGTTTGTACTTGCAAAAACCTGTATATAGTAATTTGTATCGACACTGCAGTATTGTCATGATCCCAATAGACTCCCATGTAGGGCTGTTCATGGGTTGGTCTGATCCAACGGGTCCAAACTAATTGGGTCAGTTCTAGTTTCAGGAATTCAAACTGGTGGATTAGTTTGTTTTTTTATGTATATTATCTCGATTATTATCGAGTTCAGGACCGGTTCTATCCAATTCTGATCAATTTTCCGATTATATATTTATTTTATTTATTTTCAGCAGGTTTATTGTAATCGGGTCATCAGGTCAAACCTGATTGTCCTGAGAACTGATTCGGTTATAGGTCTAAAATTGCAGGTCCTATTGGGTCTGGTTCGATAGATTGCTGGTCCTTACTATTTATTGTCATGTCAGCTTTGACCAACCCGGACCCGACACATTAAGAACCCTAGTTCCATATAACTGATGCAGCTTTGGCCAAGTGAGCCTTGGTTAAAGTGGATAAATTTGGAATTCAGGCTGAGTTAGGATTCAAATATATAAATCCAATTTAATTTCAGGTTAGGTTAGGGACTTAGGGTTGAGGTTTTGGGCAATCCAAATAACCTGGATAGTTGGATTATTTGCACCCTTACAAGGAGGCAACACATACTATGTTACTGCCTTCCTAAAGAATGACACCATCACCACCCTTCCTGCCTATAATGGCTGGTGTCATCATCAAAATGTTGAAGATCCAGATATGTTGTCTAAAGCAGAGTTTTCAAGCTGTCATCGATCAAACAGTTGAACTTTGTCTGTTTAACCCGTGACCCGAAAGCTAGGATAGCTGGGCGTGGGTCTAATCCCAAACCCGTTAAATGATTAGAAAAGCATTGACTAGGGCAAAAACCAGATGTTTAATCTGCTGAACCATTTGAATCATTCTTTGGTTGATGATTAATCATTTACTTATGACAAAAAGGATTAGGCTCTGTTTGTTTATAGCACAAATCTGAATCAAATACAGATTTTGCATCTCATTTGCTCCTATTGGCAGTGCGAATTTTGCATAATTTGCATCACCTTTCTCCTGCCTCAATCTTAATATAAGTAGCCATTACAGCATCTCATCTTCTATCAAACTCCCAAGCAAATTAATAGCCTACTCCCATCTCCATTCTCTCTCACCACCTCCTTTTAATTCTTATTCTCCTTTTCTAAGCAAGACAAAGTCGAATATGAAGAAAACTAAACCAGAATTTATACAAACCATTTGCATTCCCATGCATTTACATCAATGCAAATCAAATAGGGTGAAAAGAAGATACAATGAGAGGTAGGGAAAATGAAAGGCCAACCAAGTGGAAAGCTAGCATCCCAACACAATGATGCCAAATCTAATATTGCCGTCATCCTCTTTAGCAAGCGGTGACCGGCCATCCAATCTTGGACAAAAACACTACTACTATTTACCATTTTCTAATGTTCAAGTGAAATATCATCCTCTTCTTCTTTTGTTGTCTCTTTCTCTCCTTTTGTTCTTCTTAGTTACCACCATGACCCTACTTTCTTTTTGATAAGGTATTTATGCATTTACCCATATTCTTTTATTTTTCATGTAAATAAGGCAATGACCATTTTATTCATAAAAATCCATTATTAAAAGGGGTATTTTTGTCCAATTCAAGTGTTGGCAACATTCTCCCTAGGTGGGAAAGTTATTTACCAACCTAGGATATTCGGGTAAGTGATACCTAGGAAAATAAACTTTCCCTTCTCCCCACATAAATCTGAAAAATACAGCATGAGATTCTTGGCCAATAGGAACCAAAATCCCATTGACCAACTTTCCCCCCTCTCAAAATCCGAAAAAAGAACGTCCCCCATATGTATTACTATATATAATACCAATTAATTATCCCCATCTATATGTATTTTCTTATATATATATATATATATAGAGAGAGAGAGAGAGAGAGAGATGCACACACACACACAATATAAGGTTACCCAATATTCTAATTTAATACCTTGGTTACCAATTGATTGTGGCTCAATTGGTAGGATCTCTAACTCATTGTAGTAGATACCTAGGATCAGACCCCACTGATGGGAGATGGGCTACCCCTATTCTATAGTCATATGGAGAAAAAAAATCACGTACTAAGGTCTCCATGTCCTCATATAGTGGAACAACAAAGAAGCTCATCAGATAGTCCCATCAACCAATGGTAATTTGATATCTAGATTATTTATCACAAAGCCCATCTCACAACAACCTTACATCCCACCGTGTATTGGGAACATTTCCTTGTCAATAACAACACTAATATGAAACATATTATGAGTAGACTTGTTCACATGTTGGGTTGGCCCGGGCTTTGTCTCTATATTAACAAAATATATTTAGGCCCGAGTTAGAGCTTGGCCTAGCATGTATTAGGAACATCTCCCTATGAATAACAACAATAGTATGGAAATATATTACGAATATACTTGTTCACGTACTGGGTTGGGCCGGGCTTTGTCCTTATATTAATAGAATACATTCAGACCCGAACTAGGGCTTGGCCCAACCATTGGGCCTAAGTATTAAGTAAAGCTTGGCCACAAAAATGAAAAAAAAAACAATTTTCTTTTCTATTCAATAAAAAACTAATTTATTTATATTAAAAGATGTTAAAACCGAAAAATAATAAAACATCTCAATATAAATTGAAAAATAAGAAGAGGAACAAAAGATTATATTTTTTATCATAAAAATCTTTGTTTTTTGGTATATATTTTTTTTGAACCCGAACCCGAAATCATGAGCCTAAATTCATGTTAAGCCAGGCCTGTTGGGCTATCCGGCCGATGAACTCTATTTGCGAATTGCGAGGTTGGTGTGAGGAGCAGATCCGGACTCGCCGACTCGGCAGTTTGATGCATCGTCCTTCCGTCATTCGTCCACCGGAGCGGCGAAGCGCTCCGAGGAATCTCGTGCGTTCAGAAAATCTCATATTTTAATGGTGCAACGCGTATCAATCGAATCCGTGGGAAAGCTTGCTTCTCTATCGTCGTCAATCCTGCTTCGTCGGGCATCAATGGAATTATATAAAATGAAAAAGTAAAAAACAGAAGGCTTTCCATCATTGGCACGTGTTTATTGATCAAAGAGAATGACTGAATTTATCGTCGCATCCTCGGTCGCAAATAGAAATATCCCCAATATCACGTGAGATGGATCCTTAAGTCAAATTTATCGCGATACGAAACCTTACATTACGGCCTCCTGCCGATAAATATGATATTTCAGTGAGCAGTGAGATTAGAAAGGGAACAAGATCTTGAAAAAGTGCCCACTCCGTGGCCAAGCTTGTCCAAGTCAAACCACTTTCGACCTGTTGACCGGTACCTTCCGGTACATGCACCTTCTGCTCCGACACCGGAGGAAAGCGAGTCCACCGGTTATAGGCGGTCTCGATTTTTACTGCCTGAAAAGCCCTAAAGCCAATCATGGAGATTGCTCACCTACTACACTGCACCAAATGATTCGTACCTTAGAGATGGCGACACGCCCAAGATCTGGACCTACTGTCGATCAGAGCCATTCATTGCCGAAACAACCCCCCCTCCCCCGTCGAGAGATTTTCCCGTGGTTTCGCGTGTTACTGAGATGGCCGTGGGTGAGAACCGTGAGCGGGCCCACTTGGAACTTCTGACCGTACGTGACGAAATCTGATTGGTCATGCGCGTAGTGTCAGAACTCTGGTGTCCGTATCTACTTCCTTGATTTTCTTATTCTCTCATGTATTCTTTTATTCTTTGCTAATTTACATAACTAACACCTATCGGTGCTATAAATTACAAACCAAGCACTATGGAATAAGTGACAAGATTACAAAAATGCCCATATTTAAGAAAACTGGGCTGTACTTGAGGATTAGTGCCTGTTCGGGAACTGGGAGGGCGTTCCGTTCACGCTGTACTTTTTTTGGCCCAGAGAGGAAGTGCCTACCCAAAATCTAAAAGCATACAAACAATGCTGGTTGAAAGGATTCTAGAACCAAATTTGGGCATCGTACAGTCACAGTCACAGACACTTCACATCTGCTGCAGCACTCTCTTGCAACTCTTTAATACGGTGCTGAAGAGGCCAACTGCCAACGTTTGCAATAAATTCAAGACATCATGTCATCTTTTTTTTTTGAATGCTGACGTGTCTCCATTTCATTGGGAAGTGCAATAGTTTTATGACCATGGTTGCAATATATGGATTCACCCATTTTGATGGTTCTCCAAACAAACCTCTTTATAATTTTCAAGGGCCGATTTGCTTTGCAAGAATAAGGTCTGGAATCTGAATGGAGTCAATGGACATGGATCAACTGTTTAGTGGGATTGAATCAGAATCTCATTTCATTTCCCAGTGGAATGGTATCCCCCATTTGAGAAAATGATCATTCTCTTCTCTTTTTTGAGAATGAAATCCCATTTCAGCTCATTCCAATTCTGAAATTGATCTATGTTTGAATCAAACAAATTATATGGAAATAGATCATTTCGATTTTGATTCTGATTCTAATTCCGAGTACAAACCAAATGGATCCTAAACTTTTCATCATAGTACATAGTATCAACGTGTATTATATGTTATGTATCAATTTCCAGGGTCATCGTAAATGTTAAATATAAAGGTTTAGAGGATTTTATAGATGATTTTAGATGCTTGATACTGAAAAAAATTTACTTTTGGTTGATTCACATTTCACAAAAATATACTTTTGCGTCTAACAAAAGATATCATATTCAACCAATCACGTTTTGAATGCATATCATAGATTTTGCCTTAATTTTAAATAAAACCAAGGCATTTTGGACAAAGATTAATGGGAGACCCATATTCCTGGTTTTCCTCCATTGAAGGTGTGTACCTTGGTAGTCAGATAATTATTAAGTCTTAAGAATGCAAATGTTCCAAGGTGAAAGTCAGGTAGAACAAGAAGAGGAGAGTGCAGAACTAACATATTAGTGTGTAAAGACAGTGTGCTGTTTGTAATGTAATGGGTGGAGAAGGACAAATTTGTCCTATTGAGTTCAAAAATGTAAGGGCATGGGAGTTATTCCAAACAAAACGAGTGTCGGTTGCGTACTGTAAATTTCTCCAGAGTCCAGACCCCCCCCTTTATTTTAAAGGTTTTCTGCGAAATTACTATACCAGGTGCTTTTGCAGCGAGGAAAAAAGGAAAATAAAAAAACTATACCAGGTGCTTATTTAATGCAATCTTTTCCTTGCGTTTGGCGGGTATAGAAACGAACTGACGAAAAGAGCCCCAAATAGAGATCAAACGCTTTGAAAACGGGAGGAGAGAGAGAGCAGAACCGAACCAGAGATACAAGGCAGAGGACTAGAGGAGGCATGCAAGAAGCAATTATCTCATTGCTCATGTTCCTCTCTCTCTGACCAAATCAGTTGGGCATTGCAGAGCTTTGTTGAATATTCCAGCGGCGTCAAGAAGAGAGGGCTGCTCGCCTGTCCCCCATTTTTTCCTCCCTGTAAATTTTGTAAGGTATACTTATACACCGTCTGTACCAATGGAGATGTACGGTCGGAGCCCAGCACTGGAAGGGTCGCAATCGGATCCGCCGGTGGGCTGGAACTCTCCGGGAGCTGAAACGGGGCTCGAAGGTCAGTCGTTTGTCGTGGCATTTGGGTTTCGTTTTCTTTTCGGTTGAATTTCGCGTTTAGCGATATCAGTTATTAGGGTTCACAGAATGTAGGGGGTTTCTCAATTGGTTTTGGCCTTGATTTTGAAAATGCAGAACCCATGTGGCAATTGGGATTGGGCAGCAGGGATTCGTACCCGGAGCGGCCCAACGAGCCCGACTGTGTCTACTTCATGCGTACTGGGTTCTGTGGTTATGGTGCCAGATGCCGTTTCAATCATCCCCGCGATCGCAGTGCGGTAACCTTTTAATCACTTTTGATTTGGTTTGAATTCTTACAAACTTAGGGCTTAAAGGAAGGCTTTTTGATGTCAATTATCGGTTTTGTCGGTCAAACTCAGTTTGATCTTATAATGTGTGCACTTTTGAGTACTCTCGTGCTAAGATTCGACATTGATTTTTAATAATTGGAGCTCTTTGTTGTCCTTAGATTGCTGGTAAAGTTGTGGGAAGATCATCTCTCTTCTTCCCCCTCCCCTTCTCCTTCTTCTTCTTCTTCTTCTTCTTCTTCTTCTTCTTCTTCTTCTTCTTCTTCTTCTTCTTCTTCTTCTTCTTCTTCTTCTTCTTCTCCTCCTCCTCCTCCTCCTCGAATTAGGAAACAAGATCTATGTACTGGAAATTGAGCAATTCTCAATTAATTTAAGCTATAACACTGCTAGGTTCTGGGATCTGCAAGGCCCGGAGCAGGGGAGTATCCAGAGCGGGTGGGCCAACCTGTATGCCAGGTACTTTTCTGTCTGGTTTGTTGTTCTATTGTGGAACACATTCAAACGAGTAATTGTCTTTTTCCATGCAGTATTTTTTGAAGACCGGCACTTGCAAATTTGGTGCCTCCTGCAAGTATCACCATCCAAGACATGGAGGTGGATCAGCAATCCCTGTTTCACTAAATTATCATGGATATCCATTGCGACCGGTTTGAACTCCTTCAATTTTAAACCTTTTTCGGTTTTATGTTTTACTCACAATCATGTTTTACATTTATTGAATTGATTCTGAGACATTCGTAGTTAGATTACTCCAAAATGAGATTAACTGCAACAGGGGGAGAAAGAATGCGCCTACTATGTGAAAACGGGGCATTGCAAGTTTGGTGTGACCTGTAAATTCCATCACCCACAACCAGCTGGTGTGTCGGTGCCAGCTCCTGCACCACAGTTTTATCCAACGGTGCAGTCTCCTTCGGTTCCTTCTCAACAATATGGGGGAATGTCAGCGAGTTGGCAAGTTGCGAGGTCTCCACTCTTACCTGGTTCATATGTACAAGGTGCTTATGGTCATGTGCTGCTTTCCCCAGGGGTGGTTCCGATTCCGGGTTGGAGCCCTTATCCTGTATGTCTACAAAAAACTCCTTTCTATTGTTTTGGAAATTTGTCAAACATTATCTACGTTTCTTATTAGTCCACCTGCAGGCACCTGTTAGCCCAGTGGCATCTCCTGGTGCTCAGCCCACCGTTGGAGGGGGTCCTATTTATGGCGTAACACAACTATCACCTTCTACACCTGCATATGCAGGTCCTTATCCACCCTTACCTTCTTCTGCTGGTCCTTCAGGCAGCAGTCAGAAGGAACATGTATATCCAGAGAGACCTGGCCAACCTGAATGCCAGTACTACATGAGGACGGGGGAATGCAAGTTTGGATCCTCGTGTAAATATCATCACCCCCTAGAATGGATTACACCAAAAACAAATTGTGTCCTCAGTCCAATGGGCCTCCCTTTGCGTCCGGTATGTGTTCCTTTTGATCTTCATCTTATTCATTTCTTTAATGCAATACTAGAATTGTTGATGTACTTGGCATTGAAAGGAAGTTTCAATAAAAATGTACAATTATTTTCTTTCTTAGCAAAAGTAATGCTTACACAGAAAAAGCTTTGGAATGTTACTTCGATATTGCACTGCTACATGGTTTTAATTCTTATATTCCTGATCCCGTTTTCATAGTTAAAAAATATTTATCACCAAAATGCAGCAACTGCAAACTGATTTTTTTTTTTGTATTTTTTTCTAAGTTTCATTTGTATTTCTGTACTAGAATATCCATGTGATAAATGGCCTCGTCCCTTGAAAGGAATTGATTTTTGATTTTTCTTTGGGGGCTTTTATCTATATCATTGTTTTGATTTCAACGTTGAGAACTTGATGAGCTTCTTATGCAAACACTCTAAATGCAGAGTTTTTGGTTAAGTAGTCTGCAGCATACAGACTTAAAGAACAACAATTGAAAGTTTCCATTTGCAGCTGAAGAGAGTTAAATGGAGGATTGATGAGCTTCTTATGCAAAACACTCTAAATTGAAAGTTTCCATAGGCAACTATTGCTTTTGTTTTATAAAAGAGGATTGATGCCTATGAGATGGTATTGCTGATAAAAAAAAAGCCTATGAGATGGTATTGAATTTGTGCATCAATAGTGTGGGTTCTAGGAAAAAGTTGTGATGAAGACTGGAAGTTCTTTTTGAAAGGTTCTTTCTAGAGTTTGATAGTTATATATGGAAGTTCAACCCAAGAGGAAGTTTCTTGGTTAAATCCTTATTATCTAGTCCATCTCCATCCTAGTTCTTATTCTGTCTGATATTTCTTTTATGCTATCTTTGGTTAGAAAATAAGAGGGAATTAAAGTTGAGAGAAATAGAAAGTTGAGGAAAAGTTTTTTTTTTTTTTTTTGATAAGTAAGTTGAGGGAAAGTTCTTAACAAAATTTGTAAAATTCCTTAAGAACTTTTGCTGAACTTTCTATTTCTCTCTTGTTTTCTATCAAACCAAGCATAGCCTCAAAATGTGGAAACTTCAGGGGTAAATGCGGAAAACTTGGGGCAAAATTCAGAGAAGGAAGATATGAAAAAATTGTTTAGTAAAATAAGTTGTCCGCCACACCTGCTTACCAGGTCTAGGCAGGCAGTTGGGTACAAACTCAACAAAAAAATCGGCCTATCAACTTACAACAGAAACACACTTCATCTTCATATGTATCATCATTAACATCTAAGCCTTGTCCCATCTATATGGGATCAGCTACATGAATCTGGTTCGCCATTTCATTCTGCTCAGTGCCATATCCGTTGTTAAATTATGAGTAGCTTAAATCTTTTCTTACTACAACCCATGTCTTTCTGGTCATATGTATGTGTGTATGTATGTATTTATATCCACCTTTATATTCTTCATTTGCTTTTTGCCCATTGTTTGGCTCTTTTGAAGCTTTTTGTGTTGGATTTCATTTTCTTGATAGAAGATTTTTTTTTTTGAATGAGGTAAGGTACATTTATTGGGAAAAAGAAAGACAGATTATATATAGAAGAGAATCATAACCTCAAAGATTATGTTAATGGTAGGAAAGAGTCTCAAATATGCACTACTCCTTGATAAGAAATGGGCTAAAAGGAAGGTAAAGTCCTAAGATGATGGGCCTCACAGTCCATGCTTGCAGCAAACACACAAGCAAGGTTTAAAATGTCGATGTCGATGGAAATGCCGCTTACCAAAATATAGGACATATGTCGGAAATGTCGAGGGTAAATATTGTAAAAATTAGAGACATTGTGGAAATATTATGAAATATGTGGAAATATGCAATGATATTTTGTAAAATGATAAAAGAAGCATTAAAACATATTTCTAGACTATTATCTTATTCCCAACCATTATATAAAGCTAAGAAACTAGTAAATGACGATTTACTAATTTATTATGCATTTTGATGTTTTTACAAGGTTATCTGATATTTTCTTTTCTTATTTTTAATTCTGATTTATTATAAATTCTAATATATTTATTTCACACTAGTAAATAGAAATACATTTATTCTGATTTTTTAAATATTAAAGTTATAATACATTATGTTTTATTATAAATTTAATAAACTGTTTCTCCTTTTTGTAGTATTAAGATTATGATAAATTCTGATTTCTTATAAAACTTAATGAATTTATTATGATTTTTAATACTAAAATTATAATAAATTATGATTTAGTATAAAATTTAATAAATTTATTCTGATTTTTATATTAAATGTAGAATATGATTTATTATAAAATTTAATAAACATTTTCTGATTTTAATAAATATTTTAAAAATACTAACTAGTTAATATTTTATTACTTGAAAAATATTTTAAGTTTTATATTATAAAGTAATTAATTTATTCTTTTGTTTTTATATTTTGTTAATTCTTTTTTGTAAATATTTTATTTGAAATATTAAATAGAAATTATTAATGGAATAATTTATATTAATATATTGTATTATAATAATATAATATAATATACTAATATATTATATTATTAATGTACATTAGTTGACATCTTGTCAACATAATAGGAAAAATGGTCTTTTTTTTTGTTATTTGGACCGATTTGGTCGGCATTTCCAAAATATAGGAAATGTTGACCGAAACTGCACAGGAACTGAAGCACACACCATATGACTCCTTGCTACTTCCACAATGTGTTTGTTTTTCCTCTCAGCAACTCCATTCTATCGCGGTGTATATGCACAACTGCTCTGATGAACTACACCATGTTCTAAGAGATACGTGGTCAGGTCTTTCTCAAAGTACTCTCTAGCATTATTTGATCTAAAAACCTTAGTTCTCACTCCAAATTGTGTTAGAACCATCTGGTGGAACTGTCGTACCAAGTTATGAACCTCATCACGTGATCTCATCAAATATATTCAAGAATATCGTGTATAATCATCCACACACAAGAGAAAGTAACGGAATCCTCCCATGGAAGAGATATGATATGGCCCTCATACATCAGTGTGAACAATATTAAAAGCAGAAGTATTTTTATTACTTGGTTTAAAAGACCGTTTACAATGCTTTCCTAACTCACAACTCTCACACTCCAAAGTAGATAATTGAACAGACTCAAACAACTTTGGGAAAAGACATTTTAAAGAACTAAAAGAAAGATGTCCCAAGCGATTCAAAGCATAATCTGATTCACTGACTCTGACCCACTACTATGCTGCTGCTAACATAATGGCCCTGATGTCTCGGAATCTCATCCAGAAGGTAGACTCCATTCACCTCACGACCACTCTCAATCATTTTCTTTGACTCTAGATCTTGCAAAACACAATTACCAGGAAGAAAGGTCACAGAGCAATTCAAATTTTTTGTTAAAGAACTAACAGACAGTAGGTTGAGGGACATGTAAAACAGAAGACAGAGTTATATCATTGGTCACTCTAATTGTCCCCTTCCTAGCAATGGGCATATGTGAACCATTTGCTGTAGAGACTCTGTCTCCACCAAGGCACAACTGATAGGAACTAAGAAGGGTAGGGGCATTAGTCATGTGCTCAGATGCTCCTGAGTCTATAATCCAGGGAAGTCCCTCCTTACCTGAAGTGGATGCAAGATTTGCAGTTGCATATGAACTACCTGTATGTGCAAAGGAAGTTGTGTAGTTGGCTCTTGCATTTTGCTGTCCATCTGGAAGGTTAGAGCTAGGTGAATCTTTTTTACTCATAAGCTGTCCAAACCTCTCCAATTTTGTTCCCACTATTGCTATTGCAATGGATTCCTAATCAGTTTGGGAAAGAGGGGCCGAAGAGTCTCCTGTAGTGGTTACATTTGCATTTCCCTTCTTGTTCCTTATCCGAGAAAGCATAAGATTTGGATGAAGCTTCCAACAAGTGTCCCTGGTATGCTTAGGCTTCTTGCAATAATCACACACCAAGTCCTTATCTTCTCTTTTAGTCTCACTACTCCCCCTATCTCCGTTCAACTTAGGTTTTGTTATACCAACCATAGCCGACTGGTCAATCCTAGGCTATCTCAGCATTACATTCCTCCTACTCTCTTCTCCAAAGACAAAGGCATAGGCTTGAGAGAGTGTCACACCCTCCCTAGAAAGAATATGCTGCCTAGCAATGTCAAATTCAGGGTTCAACCCTGCCAAGAATTCAAAAGCCCTATTCCTCTCTACTAGTCTATGATGAGTTGCTGCATTATTTGCACTTTCCCATACCACAGTTTCTAAGTGATCTATTTATTGCCATAGGGTTTTTCAGCATGGAGAAATATACAACAAGAGGTTTTTCTCCCTGTTTCATACTTATCACCTGATTTCTTAACTGATAGGCTCTGACTTCAAGAGTAGGTTTCAGTCACTCCGTCCCAAATATCCTTAGTAGTATTAGCCCATAGGAAATTTTTTGCAATGTGAGGTAACATAAAATTACACAGCCAAGACATTACCATGTAATTCTCCTGCACCCATCGGGAAGGGTTTGTATCAGGTTTCTTCTCCTCCCCATTGAGATACCCTAATTTTTCACAGGCACCAATAGCCATCTTAGCTGATTGTGCCCACTCCAAATAATTTGTACCATCAAGTTTTACTATAGTAATGATCCCAAACCAAAAAATATCACTACTACCTCCAGCACCTAGTCCCACAGTACCGGTAGATTTCATCTCGGTATTCCAACTCTCCATCTTACTTCAAACAGTTCAACAGTAAGAAAAAATAGATTGGAGACCTTTAAAAAATAGTTTAATATCACACACATAGGAACCAACCCTTATGGAAGAAGAAAACCCTAGCTGGAGAGAAATCTCTCTCCTCCCCACGCCTCCCAACCATGGTTCAAAGTATCGATACGATATGCCCCGTATCGGGCGTATCGTATCGTATCTTTTGAAAACGATACGGTCTGAAACGCTTGTTTCCAAGTGTTTCGGCCCCCAATTTTTTAATAATAAAAAGCATGCTAAAAGCTTCCCAAAAAACCAAAATTTGAAAAAAAAACTAAAAAAAAAGAGTTTCGGCCGTTTCTAAGTGCCGATACGATACAACCGAAACTCGTATCGTATCGATACTTTGAACCTTGGTTCCAACAGAGAGAAGAGTGAATCGATCACTCCGGGAGGCTTAGAAAATTTCAGAAACCAAACTGCCCTCTTCAGAAAATCATAAGAAACTAACAATACCTAGGCGCCCAAGATCAGATAAAAAACAAAGAGTCCAACTTTTCAGGGACTCTTCCCCGTACTCCATTTCTTCCTGATTTTGATGCCGAATAGTAGATCACCTTCCTGATGACTCGATCAGCCCCTTACTATTTCATGCAGTCGGCTGATCTAGGGCTGCATGAGAATGCTTCAAGAAACCCTAGCCGATGCTCTGATACCAAGTAGAAATCTGCTGAAATAAAAAAATATCAAAGAAAAGTAATTTCTTGAAGAGAGAAGGAGAGGAAGAGAAGAAGAGAAGTTGAAAAGAAAAAGAGCAATTATCTGGCTGCCCCCTTCACTTATTATTTATACTAAAAATAATAGAACAGTACAAAGACACATGCCCTTATAGGGCGGCAAAACATAAAACAACATATGTAACATTCAAAAACATAATAAAATTTGGACTCACATAATTACTGTGGTCCCCACCTCCTATCTAACAAATAACATAAAACATCTACTCAGAAAAACATCATAAAACTGATTAATCTTCAACACCGTGACTAATATTAAAGCTTCCCCACATTATGGGCTTATAATAGGCATGTGGCCAGGGCTTTGAAACTGAGTTTTTTCACATGAATGCTAGGAAAAATGAATGTGTTCGGCTCTAAACAATATTGCCACCTGGAAGATTCCTATGTTTTTTTTTTTAAAGAACTCAACTATTCAACTATCAAAGGTTGCAAACTGTATGTTAGAAATCAGATTTTCTGGAGTGTGGTGAATTCAAGTAATGGTGGGATAACATGATTGTAAAACTGGAGCCTCTGGGTTAGGCAGTATTGGCCTAGTTAATAAAATTTTGCGGTTAACTATCCAAAATAAGTGCTCATAAAAAGAAAAGAAAAGAAAAGAAAAATCAACCATTATATACATACAATGTGGCATATTCTTCCGACCAATGATGGATCCCATCAAATAGTGGACCTAATCCAAAAATCAGCATAATCAGTTCTCTCTCTCTCTCTCCTCTTTTGAAGAAAGTCAAGTATTGTATTGATGTGACCATATCAAGCCAAAAAAAGGCATTCATAGATATTCAACTACGTAGCCTAAAAAATATAGTGAGAAAACTGTACAAAAATATCCCATGCCCAGAAATGCAAAAACCCCCACCCTACACCAAACAGAATGTTATGACTAAAATTTCCAGCATGTGGCACCAACCCGAACCCCTTGTCAGATAACCAAGAATAAATTGAACCCACTACTTTGTTTAACATTGCCTCCCTATCAGTATTCTTTTCAAATCTGTGATTTCTTTTCTTCCAGACCACCCAACAAATAGCCACTAGAATGGATCTCCATAATAAGCAACCTTTCTTATAGAGACCATTAGGCTACCCTGCAAATTCTTCTCAAGTGATATAGGAAAATCCAACACAATCAGATCTCTTTAGAGCATTAATCTGCATCATTTTCATAGCTTCTTTTTGAAGAAAGTAAGGTATCAATTGAATTAAGTAGACTATAATGCACAATGTAGCTTCTGTGGTCCATGTATAATGAACATCTGTACAATGCATTTGAGTTATGCCCACCTACCATGTTTTGAAGAAACCGAATATTATCTATGCTCAAAAGTTTTTCAAAAGAAATGTAGTTGTGATGTTGTATGATTCATCCCCCTGAATGCATCATGGGCGGTAAATGGTAACAGAGAGTTTATTGTTGCTATTGCTTTCATTGGCACCTCCTTTTGGGTCTATTTGCCTTCCAAAATTTGAGCATTTCTCTTAGTACCTAGGTCCAAACGAGTGAAAGCAACATAGGACTCCATTGGAGGAGGGGCTTAGCTATCCCATACAGGAGACATTTGTGTGTACAGGAGGATAGCACCTTGTGTGAGAAATAGCAGATTGTTGAAGAGTTTAGCTACTTGAAGGACCTTATGATGAAAGCTTAGGATATGTGTGTGTATATATATATGTAAAACAGAATTTCATTAAATAATTAATAAGAAAATTACACTAGAGAGGAGAGGTAACCTTTCTTAACTCTCCTCACCGAAAAACAAATTACATATTACAATTGTGCCCAAAACATTTGATTCCTTACTACCCGTTGTTTTGCTAGAACATCAGCAAAAACATTGGCAGTTCTTTTAACCCAACGAACCTTCACCTCCATATTTTGAGTTAGCCACTTGAATTTCTTCTCACCGCTGAATATCCAGAAACCACTCCTCTTCTTTTGCTGCCAGTCCACTATCAGTTTTGAATAACCTTCTATAATCAGCCTTTTCACATTCATATCCTTTGCCTTTTGCACTCCCTCCATTATAGCCAGAATCTCAGCTCTTAATGGGTTTCCTACACTAATTGGACCTGAGAAAGCTTGGGATATATCCCGCAGCCATGTCCTTGCATCACTAGATCCTCGGACAGGGGTAGCTTTTAGAAGTTCAATCATGTCATCTACTTCCTAGTCTTGAAGGTTTATCTTGAATCTGGAAGTCCACAATCCACACTGTTTCATTTCCATATGCCTCGCCTCGAGGGGCGTGGCACAAAGGTGGCTCGTAGAATCAGGAATGTAATGTCACATTAGCTACTTGATGCAATTGAGAAAAAAAAGAGATTGTGGGTTTTATATGCTTGAAAATGTTTTATATGTTTGATTTCATTTTTAAATTCTCATTTGAATATGCTTTACATATTATATTTATGTATTTTAATTTTAGATAATAGGTTTTTTAAAACATTTATTTTAAAACTTAAGTTTATATTTTTATTACTATTATGTTTTATAATTTTTTGATTTTTTTTTTGAATTTTTATCTTTTTTTTTTTAATTGTGCGCCTTGCCTCAAAAAGGCGCGTGCATTGCCTTGCGCCTCAGGCGCAAAATGGCCCTTGTGCCTTTTTTGTGCCTTGCGCTTTTATAACACTGTACCAGCCAAATCTTTGCTTCAAAAACACGATTTTTTGATAAAATACCAGGCAGAATTTTGGGTCAATTAAACTTCAAAGTGGGACCTGTTAGATGTTTTGTCCTAATGATGTCAAGTAGTGTGAGCTTCTGTACATGACCTAGTCTTTTGTTTCCCCACATGGAAGGACAATGTGGCTGATCCAGAATGTTTGCTGAGTTGTCTCTTTTGAGTGGGCACGTTCAATGCTCCTCTGTTCACAATCCACATAAACCCATATTCATCTTCTACTGACCTTTTCTGTCACTATTAGGCATCCATTGCTTCTGTTTCCAAATCTAAAACTTGCTAACATAAAGGGGTTTATTTCAGACATGCAGCTTGGTCTTCAAATCTGACATTTCTCACATGACTAGAGGTGTTATGAATTATGATGAATATGTTCTTTATGCTTGAGATAACTTTTCCACATAGAAAATTCCTAGGTCGTTTATTACTTGACTTGACTAGCAAAACCATTCCCATATACACATATATATGCATATTCTCAAATTTAGCATATCACAAAGGTCCTGTTCCTTGGTCTTGAAAAATTTTGGAATGACTTTACCGCAGAGCTTTGAACATATTTTAAATGGGCCCTGAGAGTCTGAGGATTGTAAATGGGGTGGCAGATGTATTAGAGAAACAAGGGTCAACAGATCAGATTGTGTCCCCCAAGAAGGTCATGATGTATGTAAATGAATGGGGTGACCGGCTTGGGAATGGCCAAGTATGGGGCACTAGGCACTCATGTTGTATATTACACATTCCCTATATAATCATATCAATAAATTCAAATAATTACTGATTTAAAAAATTGGAAAGCCATTGTTGCGCTCACATTTAGAATACCACAAACATTCTATTCCTTGGTCTTGAAAGTTTTTGTGCTGGATTATCCAGATTGTAATGTGTATGGGGAATATAGGTATTTTAGAAGGAAAGGTTATATTTAGGAACTTTAATGTAATATCATCCCTATTGGGTTTCTGTCTATTGTTTCTTCTACTGAAATTCTTGTTTATTTTTCCTGTCGTCTTCTACCAACTTAAATCTGCTTAGTTTGGTGTTTTGGGTTTCTGTCTATGGTTAACTAGTGGTTTGTCTTCTTTCTTCTGTTTCTGTTATTGATTTGTATTTGAACAGTTTTTTATCTTATAATGCCACTACAAATTTCAGTCTGTCCTCTGATTTGTTCTTGTTATGAGGTCTGGTTGTTTGTGCTGTTGTTTTTTTTTTTCCTATTATTTGTTAGCCTTGTGTTTGTTGGCAATAGAAATAACACAGAAGATGGAAGCCACTTTAGAAGAAACATTGGCTTCTCATATCCACTTCATTGGGAATGAAAACACTGTTGGACCAATCAATGAACCTTACCAAGATTTGACAGAAAAGACACCACCCAGTCAGCTACTGCTATTCTTCAGATTAAAGATGATTCCTTTCTATGCTATATGCTGTTGGATAGGCTACCAGAGAAATATTTCAACCACCTTTCCACTTATGGAAACTCCTCCAATTATTGATGAAATACATGCCATACCCAGAGAAAACCCATTAACATGGGGTGGGATTGAAAACATTTACAAGAGGTCACGTCATGATGGGAAGTAGATATTGCAATAGCAATCCAACCTCCAATAACTGAACTAAAGTGTTTCATAAAAAATGCTAAAAGACCAGCTACTCTGTGAAGCAGATAGAATGAACATGGATGAAGGTGTTGAGATGGATGGGAGCCATGACTAGGAAGTATTCAGTGAAACTTTTCTTATCAGTCACATGTTTAGGAAGTATTAGCTCTGCTTTTCAATGCCATAACAATAGTGGGGGGTAAAACATTACATGGCATATGTAACCTTGACTGATGTAATCAGGTCAAACCGTCAAGGTTTACTCTTGATTTCTGTATGTAGAAGAGGAATAACGACACAAGTTGTATGGGGTGTCTCTATATATCTGAGAATGACCCCGCCCCAAATGGACAAAAGTATTGTTAAGCCTGAGTTATGCATTATGCATGATTACAAGAAAGGGCCCTTCTAGGGTACTGAATGAGAAATATACAAAGTACAGGAATCAAAAGATAAACACAAAAGAAATGACAATTTAACATATAAAACACCTATCAACATGGTCTCTCTTCAATCTTTCTACAGCATAATCAAATGCAGTGAAGAAACTGTAAAAAACTGACAACCAGCATATAGCTACCCAAAGCCCGATACTAGTGCTTTTACCTCTCTGATAAGAAATCAGAAATGTCCAGAGCCTTTCTCCATTGAATATATCCAGCCAGTAGTCCAGCCACTAGGCTGTGAACTTATATGACTAACTAAACCATTCCAACCAGACAAGGAAGCCAGAGCAAGACCTTGAATAAGTGCCAACAATTTGGTTTTAAGAGAAGGGGTTGTTACTTAGTGTAATGGTAAGATCTCAGGCTGGCAAGTGTGAGAATGCAGGTTCGAGCTTGAGGGCGGCCACTTTGTGTGAAAAAATGCCAAAGATTAGGACCTTACCCAGTCAACCCCTCCCAAGATTAGTGTTTTAAAAGCGCAAGGCGCAAAAAAAGCACAAGGGCCAATTTGTGCCTGAGGCGCAAAATTACAAAAAAAATGCCAAAAAATGCAAAAAATATTAAACGTAATGTTAATAAAAAATATGAACTTAAATTTTAAAATAAGTTTTAAAAACCTATTATCTAAAATTAAAATACATAAACATAACATGTAAAGCGTATTCAAATGAAAATTTAAAAATAAAAGCAAACATATAAAGCATTTCCAAGCATGTAAAACCCACAATCTTTTTTTTTTTTCCTTAATTGCATTGCTTCAAGTAGTTAATGTGATGTAAAACATATTGCATTCTTGATTCTATGAGTCGCCTTTGTACCACGCCCCTCGAGGCAAGCCCGAACAAGTCTGTGTTAGGGTCTGAAATTCTTATTTCTCATATAAAAAAATAATGATTTTATAACTTTCATTGCCTTTTAAGAAGATATTTTATTGCATCACTGAAGCTCCGAGAACCCCCTATTTGCTAATGTTGTTCATTCATTGTAATAAAATATCTTCTTAAAAGGCAATGAAAGTTATAAAATCATTATTTTTTACGTGAGAAATAAGAATTTCATACCCTAACATAAACTTGTTCGGGCTTGCCTCGAGAGATGTGGTTGGGGTCCGGGGGCGGAGCCCCCGGCCCAGCTGTTAAACTCAAAAAAAAACAAAAAGCGCAAAATTTTAAAAAGGCGCATACCTGGGCTGAGGCGCAAAGACACATCAGGCGCATGCCTAGGTGCACCAGGTGTGCGCCTTTTGAAAGGGGTGCGCCTAGGACATGGGCAAGGCACATACCCCAAAATGCACCTCAGGCGGGCCTTTTAAATCACTGCCCAAGACCTCAGATAGCTGGGACCAACATTGGGTAATGGGCTTTAGTTTGGTTCTAAGAGAGTTTTCATCTTTTTCTGGACCTGAAAAACTGAGCAGTATAATTTAATGATTTCTAAAAATACTTCCCACCCCTGATGGCATTTGATTGCTTAAAAAGTGTCAAATCAAGGTTGATTTTTATTATTCCTCTTTCCAAGACACTTGAAGCAAGAGAGGTATGTGTTCTGTGCTGCACAAAACCAGCAACTGCTTGCCAACCTGCTATATGAAATCCATAGGGATAGCACCGATTCTTCTAATGCAGAGATCCAGTGTGCCACCCCTAAATTCAATGTAACATAGACCTTAATGGGTAATTGTGATGTCCAGTGGCATGGGTTGAGATAGCTTGGTCATTCACAAGAAAGACCAGTCGTGGCACAATGAATTTAAATTTCTTGGTGGAAGTTGTCTCTGGTATACTGGAATAGAGAGAGATGTGCTCTCTGATATACTGAAATTATAGAATGTAATTGCTACTTACATGAAAATCTTTCACTTATGTGTTATTTCCATTGCCTTGTGCCCTTACACTGTGTCTTCCATCATGATGCAATTCATGTTTTTTAATTGTTGGAAATAACTGAGGCATGCACTTTTTCTTTTGGATTCTTATCATCCTTGTCTTTTTCTTTTGTTGTTTCCTGGATTTGGATAATCCTTTTACTTGTGTCTTTAAGTGTTCTATCTTCACATCTATGCATGAACTGCTTCTTTAGCGCAACCTGGGATTCTTGTTCTTTTATCTGGTTGTTTAAACTTTTATTCTTGTTAGTCTCATTTTTTTCCTTTTTAGTAAATGTTGTGATCTTTTGTATTTAAAGATTGATTGCTGTCAGTATACTGAACCTGAGCTTCTTACTTGATTAACAGGGTGCTCAGCCTTGCACTTTCTATACGCAACATGGAGTATGCAAGTTTGGACCTACATGCAAATTTGATCATCCGATGGGGAGTCTCAGTTACAGCCCATCTGCATCTTCTCTTGCAGATATGCCAGTTGCTCCTTACCCAGTTGGGTCTTCACTAGCTACTCTTGCCCCATCTTCTTCCTCCTCGGAAACAAGGCCCGAATTCATTTCAGGATCAAAAGATTCTTTCTCAACCAGAATGCCTACTTCTGAGAACACTTCCAGTGGCTCAATTGGTTCAATTTTCTCAAGGGGTGGATCTGTCCCTCATTCTACTGTCCAACTGTCTAGTCAGAATTCTGCTTCTACTGGCACAGGGCATGGCAGTGAGGTTCATGGTTCAAGCTGATCAAGCCAAATCCCAATTCTCATTATTCCTCTTCTGGGTCAAATTTCATGAGCCTCACTACGTTCATTGTTCTTGAACCCCAGAGCCCATTATACATTCAGCACTTTCTGGATATAAGCTTCAATTGTCAGTCACCAAGTTCCCATCAACAATCCAGTCGATAGTCCACATTAAGTTTCATCAACCTTGTGTCCATATGATCTTTGTATTGGCCAAAATGCGCATTATGTGATCTTTATATGGCCAACTTCTCATCTTGAATAAGCTATAGCCATTGCTGAAAGGTATAGCATTCCTATATAGCAATTCTAATAACCATGACAAGAAGCTCCTATGATCAAGAAAAACTCGCATCCCTCCTATAATCGAGTCCATTGTGTTTATTTATGCTCTGTCCTTTTCGAAGCGGAAAGGACAAGTCCAACTTTGTTTTGTCTTTCTTTTAACAATATGTTTATCCTTTTCTTTGTTTTTCATTTTCTTCTGGTCTGTTGAATTTGGGAACTGAGCATTCTGTTTGGTTGTTCTAAGCTTAATGCCAAAGCTTAGAAAGGGATTGAAAGGTGATCTTGCTCCCCTTCCCCTTTTTGTCCAGGGGTTTATTTTGAAAAGTAACTTTAGAGAGTCAAGATGCGTCTCAGTTCTGCAACATGAGACAAATTACATGGGTATGTGCTGAGACTTGCATTGCTTGACAAGGGCTTGTATATTTACGTACTACAAAAAAATGTGGAAGCCCTTTGACATTGCAGAAACTTGGTCCTTAATTCTTCTCCACCAATGTAGTATGGTTTTAAGCAACTTTTTTTAGCATGATCAATGCCAAAACTACAAATTTTTCTCTTGTAAATTTTAATAATCTATTACCACATCCGGAGTATTGGTCAGATGGACCCACCTATTGGGACAATTGGGGGACCCACTTGAAACGGTACAATTTTTCCCAAATGTGTGGTATATTTTGGCAGTTGCACTACATACAAGAGAACAAATTCTGCTGTTTTTTTCAGCGGCTGTTGCTAAAGTTTTTTTTTTTTTTATAGGTTCCGACTTCCATGTGTCTATACAACCTGGGGTAGCCCATCCCCCAAACCCATATGGCCATACCCCCAAACCCTGGTGAAGACGGGATTCGATCCCAAGTCTCCGCTACAACCAGCCAGAGACCTTGCCGAGCCAGTTGGAGTTGGTACCTGTATATTCTGTGACCTGAATTGTGTAGTTGAGAAGCTCCTTGCTAATGTCCTATGATGGTTGCTTAGTGTGGCTAGGCACAATTCCTTGTATTGTGTCAGATTTCCTCGCATTGTCATTATTCTCAGTTGTGCATTCAGATAAAAATTTGTGAGGTGGGGGAATCTGAAAATTCTGCCAAAAAAAGTTACAATTCATTTTGTGGAGAAAAAAGATCAGCTTAGTTTCTGGGCCCGCAACGTGGTTATCTAAAATAGAGATTTGTGGTGGTTAAGAAAAATGGAAATGATTTAATTCAATGAAGTTCTTTTTTAGGTATTAGTTCCATGAAATTGTTAAGATATACTTACTAAAATGACAACTCTTGGAAATTTCGATTATTTTCGATCCTTGGCCTGAAATGATTTTCTTTTATGTAATATAATTCCATCTGAATCCTTGTTTTTTCTTTTTGAAACTCCTATGATTTTTATTAATACTTTTCTTGTTTTGTATTTATGGTATATAATTTATTATTTTTGATAAATATAGAAAATTTGCACCAAATACATGAAGTCAAGATGTTTTGGAAAAAGATTCTTTCGTTTTTAAAAGTTAAAACCATGGATGGATGTGTTTGATCCATAAACTAAACAGATTATTTTTATTTTATTTTTTGAAGTCAAACAGTCAAACCGACTACAAACTTTTGAGACGAAACAGACACTCTATTATGATGAACCGGTTAGAAATTGTGAGATTGATGTTGTCAAGTTCTAAGTGGAATTTGAGCACAGACAGCAATGGCAAATTTGAACAAGGTTTAGCTGAAGGAGATGGCTGTTCAGCCGGCTGTGGAACCAATTACAACGTTCCACGCCAGTAATAAAATACCTCATAAATAGGTCTTTATCCCAAGCACTTGAAAGCAGATTAACCAGCTCAGTTAGGGGTGCAAGTTGGGAGGGGTGGGCTGGGTTTAATCTCAACCCAGGCCGAACCCTAAGAATTGGGCCTAAAGCCCGAGCCTGGCCCAAGCCTGATGTCAAGCTCGAACTTTCCAACCCGATTCCAGCTCACATGAAGTTTGATGCACTCGGGCCCAACCCAACCCAACCCAACCCAACCCAAGGATAGAAAGCCTGAATTTTTTTGGGCCAAGGCCCAGCACCCGGACCAAAACCCAAGCCCAGCCCATGTAAAATTTCAGGCTGGGTCAGTCAAGGCTCGGGTTGAGCCCGGCCAAGTTGCACCCCCTAGCAGCAGTCCTGTTTCATCTCCGTTATGGGAACTAGATTGCGATGGGATCTCCTGCAAGTAAAAACTCTGCACATTAGGAACAACTCCCCTGTGAATTTTGAGGTACATGTACATGAGATATTCCAAATGTGTGGCTGGATGCTGTGTGCATTGAGTTCTTGCTTGCAGGAGCTCCGGGCTCAACCGGACTCAATCATAAGGAATGTGAACCTTTGCTGGTCAAATTTCCTTGAGGTTTCTGAAGCAGGCCAACTTGATCAAACGAGCAGTGACCAGGCTGCCAACTCTTCACACCCACAGCATTGGTGCGCCAGTTTGCAATCTCCTTGGGAATCTCTGCTGCTGTGGTTGGAGGTGTTGTTGAACTAATAAAACTTTTGTTGGAATAAACCTCCCAGGGACATTAATACACTCTTTGCTAGCAAGGATCAAAATTTCGCAAACTATCGACAGATCACCCAAACAGGGCTTTTGGGGTTTTGACCAATTTCAGGGGTACACAGGCCTAAGACCAACTCCAGACTAATTGTTGAAAAAAAAGTGTGGTCGAAACTCAAAACATCCAATGTGTACCATCTGATGTATCAGGGTGCATCTATGGTAGCAAGATCGGTTTCAGTGCTCACAAACACCATTGGGAATATCTCTTATGAATGAAAAACATACAAGTATGGAAATATTCTCAATACGTGACTGAGACTGCAAGTGGCTGTGAATACAGTGTGAGCACCATTTTGTGAGAACTGAATCCGAGTTCCACGGTAGCCTGTCTTACTTTCTTTTGTACCTGACCTAACACTTGTCTCTATACCCCCTGATTTTCTTGTCCACCCTTTGGAAGCGGATGTGGGCTCGAATACAAATTCCTTCGAGTTCAAATGCAGATGACCCAAAGCTATTCTTTGAAGGAGGGAAGAATGGCCTGATAGTTCGAACATGCAAAGCCCATCAAATTATCAAGGCCCACTTGACGATGACTGTCAAATGACCTTGTGGATGGATGGGGTCAATAAGAAAAGATATCATGGTCCTAGGAAACGTGAAGGCTTCAATGCTTTTCAGACCGTACTTTGGCTTTTGAGGTCATCTAACCGTGTAGCTGTAGGGTTCTGTTTCCTGCTTTCATTACCCTACTATCTTCCGCTGAAAGTGGAGTGGGCTCTTGAGAGGAATGACCTGAAATGACAATAAAATCCTCGTAATAACCCAATAAACCATGAAAGTTCCTTGTGATCATTTTCATCAGACGGTCAGGACCAAGTAACTGTTGTCATTTGGAATCACTTAAGATCCGTTTGGTTCACAGTCTGAATCGGAATCGGAATGGTCTATTTCTCACTTGTTTGGTTTAGTTTGGAATCTGAATCAAAATCAGAATAGCCTGGAATGGATTTTCATTCCCACGCGAAGAATGGAAATGGGATTCAGATTCCGCCCAATCAAACAGTTGAT
This sequence comes from Nelumbo nucifera, assembly GCF_055504915.1. Classification (NCBI taxonomy): domain Eukaryota; kingdom Viridiplantae; phylum Streptophyta; class Magnoliopsida; order Proteales; family Nelumbonaceae; genus Nelumbo; species Nelumbo nucifera. The sequence goes on from NC_142651.1 coordinate 100,842,724, forward strand.
TCAGAATGGACCATTCCGACTCCGATTCCAGATCCCTATTCCTATAAACCAAACGGACCCTTGGAAATAGAGCCACTTAGATGGACCATGCATCGCCAATGTCATCAGGCCCACCCAATATAAATGGGAGCCCAGCCCAGCCCAGCCCATCCTAGTCGTGTGAACCCTAGACCCCTGCTGTAAACCCTTACCAATCCACCGTCACCCTCTTTGGATGGTTAAAAATCTGAATCAGTGTCTATCACATTCGTTTGAAACATCAAATTTGATATGACCTGACAATCGTGTCTATCACATTCTTTTGAAACATCAAAACATCAGTGGGTGAGGTCATTCTAATCTCTCTACCTGTGTTCCATCCATTAATGGTGGATGATGGATCCACCTTTTCTGCATGCATATATGGCACAGGTTGATGGATCATCAGTAAGATCTCTACTACTGAAAATCCTCTATCATCTCCAAAGCAATGACTACATTAAGCAAAAGAGATTGATACATAAAATTACTGATTGAAACAAGAGAAAGAAAAAGGTTAATAATAAATACATGCAAAATGTATCAGCTCATCATGATATAGAAAATAAGCCTGTTTGTGAAGCACAAAACCATCTGGCTTTCTTCCATTTTCAGAAATCCTTTGTATGGCTTGGGTTCTGAGAAAATCACAAGAACAAGAACCCAGAAAAGTGGGTCAGTAGTCATAGCTAGCTAACATGATTTGCTTTTGTGAAGGTTGCCAAATGGAGCCTTCGTTCTTACCAGAAAAACTTTATTGGACCTGAAAGAAGAATCGAAACTAGAAAAGATTAGTTCCAAAACATTCTCTCTTTTTCTCTCAACTTTTTGAGTTTTGGACGTCTACAACTCTACAGTGTAATTACAGTAGCAGAATAGTTGCAGAGAAAGGCAAAAAGATAATGACAAACTACGGTGCTTTATGCTTACTTCAAGCTTCAAGAAGAGCTCCGAGTAGTCCTCAAAAGAGTGAGTATCCCAAGTCTATTACATCACTGAAAGGAGGAAGTGGAGTGTTGTAGATTTCTGAATGAGTAGTAGGCTGAGACATGAACCCGTTTCCAGTATTCTCCATGAAAGGACTCAGAGCTCCCATGCACCCATCTTCCAGCATTAGAGGTTTGTTGTCGATGGCGGTAGCAAGCCCACAGGAAGATAGATCAAACAACTGGTCATCAGCCCAGAAGCCTTCATTAAGCCCGTCCATGTAAGGAAAATTCCCAGAGTTCAAAACATTTGCTGACCCACCAAATGTATCAACAGGAGCTCCATTGTTGCTGTTGTTGTAGTGAGACTGAACCTCTGGAGGAGAGCCGCTGAAAACTGAGTTGGTCGAACAGAAGGTCTGAGCGTCCGAACAACCAGTGAAACCACTCTTTTCAGAGCTCAAATCTGTGGTCTTTGAAGGAGGTCTCAAGCAACTCTCAGGGATGATGCTCCCCAAGTAGCCTGAGCCCGAGTCAGCAGAGAAGAAGAAGTTATCATCCAACGCAGATTCATTTGAAGCCGAAGTAGTGTTACACGTGTCCTGATTGGATTGGATGGGAGCCTCATTCGGGTTGAGCTGATATGGGCAGCTCTGTTCAATGGTGGGTTGTTTGGTCTGAGACTGAGGGCTGGTCAGGAGCTGGAGCTGAGATTGTGGTAAGAAGGCTTGAGCATCAAAAGGTGTGAGAAGAGAATGAAAGGTGGTGTTGCCGGAGTAGATGAAGTTGGTTCTAGCTTGGGTGCCTTTCATTGAAAGGGCAGCCCTGTCATACGCAAGAGCTGCTTCATGAGCAGTGTCGAAGGTCCCCAGCCAGTGCCTCTCCTTGGTTGTCGGGTCTCTGATCTCAGCGGCGTATCGCCCCCACGGCCGGCGCCTCACGCCCAGAAACCGCCCAGGCTCCGCCTGCTTCCGACGGCCTCTCCTCTCGCCTGGTTGGGAGGGAGATGTGTTAGACTGGATTAGAGTAAAACCCATTTGAGCCAACCCGGTTTCTTCCACTTTGAAGGGTTTATCAGAAGTTTTGGTGGTGAACATTGCAGGAAGTAAGGAGGGAGACGTGGTTCGTGGTTGAGTGAGTCAGGAAGCAGCAAAGAATGAGAGAGAGGGACAGAGGAATGCCAGAGGGATGTGGGTGAGACTTGAGTGAGTTGAGACTTGAGAGGCGATAAAAGAATGAGAGGGAGGGACAGAGGAATGTCAGGAGACTAGAGACAGAAAGGGAGAATGGAAGCTGAAGAAGTGAGGTTCTTGGTTTGAGTGAATGTGTGAAAGAGTGGGGGTGACTCTTAAAGCCTGTGATTTGATTGTGGAGAGAAGGAAAAAGGGTGTTTGTTGCAGATGTCATTCATTTCTAAATGGAATTCTTTCATTTTTTTTTCACCCACTTTTGATCAATTTTCTTTTATCCTCATGTCCTTCAATTTATGAGAAGAGAACAAAGAATGGGTTAATTTGAAGATACTCTGTCACATGGGTACTTAATTACTATTTTTTTTAATACTTTGCAATGGTTTGTAGCTGCTTTTTTCTCCCAAATTTCCGAAATGATTGTAGTCTCCCCTCTCTCTCTCTCTCTCTCTGTTCATTCACTTTTTTCTGAACATAGCTACAGAGGTTCAGATTCTAGTAAACGTCAACTAAATGGCTGGATAGAGCAATCAACAAGTTCTACCAAGGAAAAGGAAATTTGTAAATAAAAAAGAACGAGAGAATAACAACGTAACTTGGATGTTTTGGCCATGGGGAGTCTCGAAAATTTGAATTCGAACAGAAGTTGGCTGTTGTTATCTGAAATGTTTAGATGGGGTGCATGTGTTTTCCGTATTCTATGCAAATCAAATCTATCAAATTCCTTGGGAATTCTTGTCTGCTTCAATATTTTCAAACGGAGCAGTTAGATGGTCTCTAGCTGAATAGAAAAAGACTAACTGAACAAGATATTGGCTTAAACAGTTGTGTCTTGTAATATGGGAGCAACCCCACAACGAAAATCCTATTACAGGAGGGTAATGCAATAGGGGCCCTGTAAGTCAAAATTGGAACCGTGTTATGTTTGTCTCTTCTGCTGCCATGAAACCCCAAAACCCCAAGTGGGTATATCTCCTTCCCCCTCAAAACCCATATGCCACATGGTCTTAGCTCATACATGCTAGGACCTTAGGCTTAGCAGTTGACCACAGCTTGAATGTTTCTCTCTTCTTTTTGGGTAAATGGGTTTAATTTTCATGCATTTGTGCTCAACTTTACAAGGTCTTGATCTGTTTGGGCCTACTTGTTTGATCACATTCAAGCCATATCAAGCAAATTTTTGTGAAATCTAAAGAGAAAGTGGGTATATATATATCTCCTCCTCAAAATCCATTACAATAAGCCAGATCTCACAGCTATATATATACATTCTAGGACCATAGCAGTTGACCACAGCTTGAATGTCTTTCTCTCTCTCTCTTTAAATGGGTTTACTTTTCATGCATTTGTGCTAAATTTTACAAGGTCGTGATCTGTTTGGGGCTACTAGTTTGATCACATTCAAGCCATATCAAGCAAATTTTGTGAAATCTAAAGAAGAAAAAGAAGGGTTTAAAGAAGAGAAGGTGGGTATATCTCCCCCTCAAAACCCACTATAAGCCACATTGCCATAGCTTTATACATGCTAGGACCATAGCAGTTGACCACAGTTTGTTTGTTTGTATTTTGGGTAAATGGGTTTTGTATGCATTTTATGCTAAAGTTTACAAGGTCTTAATCTATTTGGACCTAGTTGTTTGATCACATTCATGCCATATCAAGCAAATTTTATGAAATATAAACAAGAGAGAGAGAGAGGTCTATAGAACCAAGAAAAGGCTGTGGCTGTGAGTCAAAAGGACAACCAAAAGTCTAAAGAACACATCTAAAGCATAATGTATTAAGTTACACGCACACACACACGCAATAACAACAACAACAGCAGCAATTAGTGGACATACTATAAACTATTTGATTAGTAAATCCAACAGGAAACTTGTGAGTGAATACCCTTTGTTTAACCCTAATTATTTATAATTTGGCTTCGGGAACAACAAAAAAGCAGCAAACATCAAATTTGGTCAACTTCATTACTTGTTTTTTTGTGGCATTTCTCAGGTCTAAATTGCACCCACTTATCACAACCCTAGTCTTTTTTAATTGAAAACTGTACTAACAAAAATGATGAGTAAATAAATAAATGTTTTGGATACAAAGAAATCGTAGAGCCAAATCAAGGCAGACTGACAGAGAGGATCAATAGTGTTCACTAGACCGAGTCACAATATTATATATTTATGACAAGTAAGAGAGAAGGTTGGTTGATTGGGTAGTTTGTTTATCAAGCATTCACTAAACCACCCAAAAATCTTCTATGTGGGCAAATCAGTTTGGAGCTCGAAGTAAGTCTTTGAACAAGTATATAGATGATATGGGGTTGATTATGTGATCAATTTAGTGATGGGTCCCCTATTTGATGGACGGTTTAGATTGGATGGATTCCTCTTACTTGGTCCATTAGAAAACCAACTTCTTAAAATAAATAAAAGAAAACATTAAATGGACTAAACTAATTATAGTTTATTTGCAGAATGACATGGACATGGAATCTATGACTCAAGTTTTTGACTCCTCCACTCAGCTTGTACGATTGAATTCCATCTGCTTCCTGCTTAAATAAATAAAAAAATAAATTTGCATTACTTTAATTATTTGAGAAAACAAGTATAGCTTGTTCCAATCAACTTGAAGAGGCATGAGAAGTTAGAGTACTCTCAATGGTATTGAGTTGGTGATGTGAGATTTATGTTTGTTTCCTTGAATAGGGTGTCTGAGGAGATGGCGGAGACTGTCTTAAAAGCAACTTAGGTGACTTACCACTTAGGACAGAACCTATGGAGGAGTCAAGTCCGTCTCAAAAGCTGTGAAGAACAAGCTGGGTCGACGTTTGGTACGAAAGGAGAAGGAAATAAGGATAAGGAGTGGTGGGTCTTCTTCTGTGGGCTCTATCAACTCTCAACTCATAGTTTTCCTCAATTTCTCTAGCTTTACTCTTTGAGTTGGAGTTGGAGTTTGTTTGGGTCATATTGGAATTCTGCACATTCTCCAAACAAAAAACACTTGCTTTTGTCTAGAGTTAAAGGTCGCCCGGGATTTGGGGGAAACGATCATGTCTGTCTTAGAAGGAAGACTTTGACGAGAGAGAGAGAGATGCCAACCTTTTCTCAATGGAATAGAGGTTATAATTAAGAAATAAAAATTGAGGAATGCTATTTGCTAATATACAATAAGTTTTGCAGCTCATGGACCGGCAAAAGGTCGACCCAACCCGAAAAAATGGGTCAGGGTCCCCTATGCAGTGACCCGATGTAGAAGGGTGCCTGACCCGATCCAAAGAAGTCTTGGGTCGGATTACATTGGGTTGGGCTACGAGTCACCTATTTTCAAACCATGTTGGCCCAAAGGATCGGACCATTTAAATTATTTGAATCGAACAAATAAATCCACATTTTTAATAAAAAAATTATTGACTTGATCAAAAACTAACTCATTCAGACAGTTGAACCATTAACCTATCTGACCTGTGGATCAACACTTAGCATTCAGCCTTTGCCAATCCAATTCGAAATGATTTCAAAATGCTCAACCAGACTTGAACCCCACCTGACCCGACCCGATTTCGAGGTCGTGTGGGCCCACAAATTTAGGACCCAACCATAATTGGGTCCAATTCCAACATGACCCGGAACCAATGCAAGTTAATAGGGTTTGAGTCTGTATGGAACCGAGCGGGCCATACATCCACGAGTCCACCTCACCACTCCTGACCCATGGTTATGGTCAGATCATCAGAGAGCTGGAACGGAGCCCTCCCCAAAGATCTGGCGAAGTGGTTGATGTCCAATCCGGCCATGTAGTGGGTAGGTAGGTGACCTACCGAGTATGAATTTGAATATTTGATTATTTAGCAAACTAATAATCAATAAACAACACATTTAAAGATTTGTTTATTTATTGTGTAGAAAATCATATATATATTCAATGTTTTAGAACATGACCCGGAGATTGTATCAGGTGGATGTATCATCAATTCAATCATTTGGGTCAATGGATCAACTTGTGATAGCGCAATAATAATAATAATAATAATAATAATAATAATAATAATAATAATAATAATAATAATAATAATAATAATAAATGAAAAGTGAAAAATTATTGGTTTTATGGAGGAAATGTGTCCAATCAAATGCATTTTTCAGTCGAAAATTAAGGTTTAAAAATTTAGGAGTTTAGGATTTAGGATTTAACATTTAGGTTCAGTTTGAAAAGAGTACAAATATAAATATATAATGTAAAATCTTGTATTTTGTATGTATTTATATTATACAAATTTGTATTTATACTTTTTCCAAACTGAGTCAGAGAAATTTTATATAAAAACCAAGAGGTGGTCGGGCGCTTTACCATGGTAGGAGCGAATATTGTGCTCTATGAAAATCTAACAATTCGATGAACAGGTCAAATGGAACAGCAGTTCAACCATTTGGGTTGATGGTAAGGTAATTTTTTTTCCTAATAAAATGATAAGTCATAGGTAAATTGAAATCAAAAGGATAAATTATAGATTGCTACCTCCAAACTTCATTTGCAACAAAGACTCTCCTGAAAAATTTCAGGACCTCCTAGGAAGTCCTCGTATTGCACCCTAACTTTATGAGGTCGTGCTACTCCCTGTCTTGTGTAGCATTTCCTGATTCTATAAAAAAAAAAAAATCAGATTCAAATACTTTGCCCCCTTCTGTTAGCCAAGGATCAAAATTTTATCACGTATCTGCTTATATTGGAGCCTTTCCGATATGTCCCTACAGGGGATGTTTTGGGTCAGCAAATGGTTCATAGGGTAGACCGGCCTTAAATTGGCCCCTTTGAATCAGTTTCGAAAAAAATAAAAAAAACACATAAAAAATAGTACCAATAGTGTACCGGCATGTATCGATATTTTGAACCTTGCTGTTAGCACTCTGTCCGTTAACTTTGAAAAAGATTTCATTTGACCGTATGCACTTGTAAAATATTTTTAAATCCCCAAACTACCCTTTCATTAATTTGTGGGACTGCTTTGAAGATTCTGGTATGTATTTGTATGAATCCTTTAATTTATGTTTGTTTTTTTTTTTTTTTTTCTTTTGATAATGTGCTTTGTCCTTTCCATTTTTGCCCTTTTAAAACGCCGTTCTTGTGTTGTGTTCATAGGAATCTTGAAAGGGCATTTTAGCAGATTTACCTTTTATATGAACCCAACTGCCATAGAGGGGGGAAAGTGTTGGTATCTGAACAAGGGTGGAAACTTGAAAACGATAGAATCTTCTAGACAATCAGAGTAAAACTGAAACAACCTAAACACTGCTACAAACAATCCATGCATCAAGGCTCAAGGTAGAGAAACCCCAAAGACAAGCCTACAACCTAACCCCCTCTCAAGCAGATGAAATGTTTAATCGTAATTGGATGGATTGGGGGAACGGGGAATGTTATGTTTGTGGTGTCAAATCCACATGGGGGGTTGTAGAATGTAGAGGAAGCAGGAAAAGTTGTCCTTTTGATCCTTGCCTAACCGACAGTTGGCTTGTTTTCCATACAACAAGATCATGTGGAAAAGGAAAGCTTCAATGTCAAGTACTAACCCATGTTTTGAGCTACAAATGTTTTTCTCTCTTGACCTTTAAGCCAAAGGCCAGACCCTTTGAACTTGTCAGGCCGTGTACTACGGTTTTAGTGCTTGCAGTTTGCAGCAGGCCAAATGACCCGAACGCCGGAGCCGGAGGGCTGGCCAGGATTACTGCCATCTCGGCCAGCAAGATTTGGACCCTCTGCTATCCACATTTCCCAACCCTGGTGGCTGTTTACTGTTGGTTTTCATTCCAAAACCCTTTTGTAAGCCACTCCGGATCTGCTATCCACAAGCTGTTCCTACATCCCTACCCATCAAGGTTTTAAAAATCGGATTACCCATGGAACGTTTTAGGGATTGATTCCTGGGTCGAATGATATGACCTCACCAAATCAAGGTTTTTATTTGCCCAGAAATGAAACCGGTTGCCTGATTGATTTTTGGGTCAACCAGTCCGACTGTATATTCTGATCTGGTTTTCAAAATCATGTTACCTATAAATTACTACCACCATGTATTGGAAACATCTTCCCATGAATAAATAATAAGAAAGATATTCTCAATGTACAACTATAATATCTCATGAGTAGAGATTTGAGAATAACTTGTGGCTAACAGATGAGAGCCCTTCGTAATGTGGTTGTTTGTTAGAGCCACGGCCTAGCTCAGCCAAGTAGATGAGCTAAGCTGTAGAGAAACCACAGGCATGGATTCATACTAGGGTGAATGGTAGCTGAAATGGCTGCAGGAGTAGAAGAGAATAGATGCATTCCCCTATATTTTCACGTCAAAATTAAAAGTTTCTGCTGCAGCTGCAGCCTTGGATGATATCCGCTGTGTATTGGAAACATCGAAATATTCCTAATACACGATAGAGATGTATTGTGGGACATTGTGGGGCGCAAATGGAAACTCATCCAAGACATCATCTACTGATGATCAAAGTGGCCAATATAAGTGAGCCGAACTATTTGAGCATGGATCGGTTGTTTTGCAGATTCGTGGTGACGTATTACCCCTGGCTTGCGTAGTACATTTTCGTTTCCATAAAAAAAAAGGGTCGAGTTCAAACTATGTAATATTCAATTTGAGTGATTTGCAAGCCTAACTAAATATATTATAATTGAGTCGAGTTGGGTGGAAACTCAAAACTCAACCTAGCTCTATTGAGTTTTGAATTTCAACTTTTGAGTCGAGTCGAATTTGAATAGCCCAATACCCAACTTGACTCATTCGATCGGCTCGGTACACCCTAAACCAAGGTTGTGTTTAGATTTGTGCTTTTAAAGCTAGAGTTTGTACTTTGGGGCAAAAATATCTTCGACTTTGTTGTTATAATCTTAAAAAAAAACTTTACCAAAGCTATGAAAACATTTATTAGGACATATTTGTTTCTCACAAGTCACAACCCAAAATCCAAAATCGAAAAGCTTAAAGAAAGGGAGATGGTGACTTGCTTGTTACATGGACTATCTATACCAGTTACAATAACTGAAATAAGTGGTTTAGTCCTACCGGTTGAAGAGATTTTGTTTTTATTTTTATTTTTGTGAAAACGGCTGAAGAGATCAGTCACATCAAATCTGACTCGATTAATTTTTTTTTTTTCATACTGAAGTACCATGGTTATGGTAAAAACAAGCTGGGCTAGGATAGGGGTGTCAATTGGACTAATCCGATCCGGTTTAATGTGAATTCATTATAAATGGATCAGACTGTATTTGATCCAATTCGATTCAGTCCGATGTGAATCCATTATAAATGAGTTAGGTTCAATACAATCCAATAAATATTTTGGATCGGTCCAATTCAAGGTTCAGATCGTCAAATCTGCTCAAATTCATTTTAATTTAAATTGGTTTCAACCCAAACCTGGTCCATTGACACAATGACACCTATATTCTTATCTTATATTAATGGATCGAATATCGACTTAATCCAACTGAATCCAATATAAATTTATTAAAGACGGACCAGGTCCATTCCATTCTAATAAATATTTTGGACCGGATTGGTCCAATCCAATATGTTTTGTTGGTCTATCCAATCCGTCCAAATTCCAAAACCGGTCCATTGATACCCTTAGGCTAGGAATAAGGAAAGGTTCCTTGATATGTTTGTTTTAATTCTTAATTGAGTTGTTCTAAAATTTTGACTCCCAAGTATCTAAATTAAATCCGAGTAGGGGCATATATAAAACCATAATATGATTGGGAGTTCATACCAGCCACACATTAGGAACATCTCTTATACTTGTGTATTATTATTTATGAGATGTTACCAATACACAGTGGGATATGTTGTGAGATTATATATGACTGTGGTTTCAATGGAGCCATGGAGCTGTTTCAATTGCCTTGCTCTTTAACGTGAGAGCCTCGGTCTTAACAATTCATTCCTCAATAAGGAAAAGTCTTTTTTTTTTTTTTTTGGAATTTGGCATGTGGGGCCTCGTAATTGTTCGGCCCGAATGTTTGATAACAGCTGAAAAAGGCTGAATTGAATGACTTATTATTTTTGTCTTTTAGTGAACAAATCATAAATAATGGCTGAAGATAAAGTTAATTAATAATTACCATATTTTCGAACCTTTTATTATTTTATCCACCAAAAGACAAAACTTTAAGTCATTCAATTCAGCCACTTCAGCTGTTATTATTTGGCCATTTAAGGATATGATCAAAGCATTGGTATCGGGAATTATACTGTACAACTTGGATACGAATATGTTTTGAAAACACATGAATATGGACGAAAAATATAAAAATGCTTGGATATACTAGGGAAACAAATAAAAATTTCATAAATACATTTATAATAGTATATTTAAGGTCAAATAACCATAAATAATGTATAAATACATAGAAAATGTATATTTTAATGATGTATATGAAAAAGTATATTACAATTAATATAATAGGATGCATAAATATCATATGATTTTATTGATAATGTATCAATAAAGAGTCTGAAATGCAAAATATATGCTCCTATTATATTTTAATTATTGTTATATCAATTATTTTCTATTTTACTAATTTTACTTTTTTTACACAAACAAAATGTCAACCAAATATTAAATTCTCAAATGTAAATTAAAATATCAATTAATAATTTATAAAATATATAATCTTAACTAAAATATAGCAAATCTATAAAAATTTCTAAGATACATATCATATGCAAGTTCATAATTTTTAACTATTAAAATGGTTATTCCATTATTAATATTTTTATTTCTATAGTTTTCTAATATTAAAAATCCTTTTTTATATATAAATGTAGATTAGCAGATTTGATAAATTCAATTTAATATTATATTCTTGGATATTTTGTAAACAATTTATTATTTTTGTAAATGATAAATATGTTGTTATTTAATGTAAACTAAAATATTAATTAATAATTTAAAAGATATAAAAAGTTTGAAATGCGTTCCATGTGCAAAATTATAAATTGAAGTACTAAAATAACTATTATATTATTAATATTTTATTTGTATAAGTTTCTTGAGATTCAAATAATATTTTAATATAAATGTGGATTTGATATATGATTTATTCATTGTTTTATAAAATAATAATTTTGAATATTATTTTTAATTTTTAGTTGGAATTGTTAAATATAAATATGTATTACTTAGTTGGATTGCATTTAGACAATAAACTTAATAAAAGTAATTTTATTTTAATTGTTGACATAAGTAGTTAAGTAGCTTAAAGGTGAGGGCATTAAGCGCCATAAGATTTCTGACTCGGGTTCAAATCAAACTTGTGCGCATGCGTATTTGCCACATCAATGCCACAATAGAAATCTATTTATGGGAAAATGCCTACTGTTTGGTAGTTATTTTATTTTTCTTAAAAACATTTTCTCATACTACATATTGAAAATCGGGAAATGTGTGGTCTGAGAAATGTCCTTTTCTGGTGTTTTCCCGTTTTTTTCTAATGTTGCTCGCAATATTATACTGACATGGCATTGAAAGATGCCTACGTGGTAGCAACAACAATGGTAACAAATAGAAAACTTGAGAAAAAGTTTTTTGAGAAAACATCATGCTTATGCAACACCGTTTTCTAATAAAACCCCTCTCAAAAATGACATTGATTCCAAACACTACCTTTATAACCTTGGTTTTCATTTTTGACCCTATCTCATAAAATGAGAGGCCGAGGTATCTCTATACCCTATAGAATGAACAATGCTATGACACATTAGTATAACCCTAATTCTTTTTGGCTGTATTTGGATGTGATGTAATTCAAGAACCAATGTAGATTTTACATTGGTTCGGTTTTGTATGCATTTGGAAAGAGGATGTAATTATTATCGACGTAAAACTACACCCGTTTTAGTTTTGCATGCATTTGGATGGAGTGTAATTTTACGCCGATAGTTGATGTAAAACCTCATCAACTCTAAAGTTTTACATAGATAATTGATGTAAAAACTACATTGATTTTATCCATGCAAAACTTTACACTGTTCCACCATCACTATTTTCAAAAAACAACGGTCACTTTTTGATTTAATAAACTGATGATGTTTTACACTAATTCCAAACGCAACCTTAATATCATATGAAATGAACAATATTTTCATACACTACCATTTGCCTAGAAAATGAAGCAAAGTTCTTCAGGAATTTTACAAACTTTAGTCAATAATAGGACTGCAAACGGATCAAATTGAATTTGATAAAAATTTTGACCGATTTGAATTCGATAAGGATTTGTAGGTTTCTAGCATTATGGTTCAAATTTGAATTCAATTATCTTATCGGATACCTGATTTGAATCCGATTCGAATTGGATTGTATTAAGAAAGTACTTAATGATATAATATAAAAATATATTATATTCTTATTTATATTTTATAATTAATGAATTGAATCGAAGCTTATTATTTGGATTGAATTGAGGGTATATCCGAATTCGATGTCTTAACTTAATGGATCCGATGTCCCAATTCGATTCAATTTATTAAATTCAAATCCAACTCTTACTAGATCGAATTCGGATTCAAATCGGATCAGATCGGACTTATTTGAATCCTGCTCAATAGCTCTCCCTCCGCTTTATATTTCTCTTAATTTCCGTCAAATCAAACCTAATTTAACCGGAGAAAAAGATGAAAATAAGGAAAATGGTCGTATATCATCATTATAGTTCAATCCGACCCAACACAAAACCGGATTCCTCTCGCCCCTTCACCTACGACGCTGATCTCAACCAATCAGAGCCCGCCACCTTACCTCGTATCGATCACCTAACCCACTAGGCAGAATTATGAGGCCACCATCTACGTAACACGTGCGTACTGTTGCCACGTAATTAACCTCAAATCACACGGGACCCACTCCTCTGACGTGTCACACGCTGGACGGTTGTCACTCATTTTCGTCCGGAAACATCACTTCACGCCTTCTTCTCCCCAATCTCTTCCTCTGTACGAGCTACGATAGCTCCGTAATGCTTACATCAGCAACTAGGTGACGTGTCGGAATCCCTAGCTGTGGACCTGGCTGACGTGGATCGGAAATAAAAGTTTTTGGTTTTTTTTTCCTTGGGTTGTACCTACTACGTGTCTAATATCTGGACGTGAAATGCGGAACACGAGATATGGATACGAGGTTGAACGTACGATGGAGGGGAAGGTGTACGGTGGGTGGAGGTGGCCCCTCAGTTGGTAAACAGTGAAACTGAATCTGCGAGAAAGGTAGTCAAAGATACGGACGCCTGGTGCCGATTGGACGGCTGAGAGAGACCCGTTCCGTCTCTGGTTGAGGAATGTCCATCTTTTCCGTCCGAAGATTATATACACTAATGGCAATTTTTATGATAACGGGAGAACTCTGATCAATCAGACACATCCGTCAATTTTGATGAATACCATCTGATTCCTCAACACTTTTGTTGAATTCTGGCTTTAATAATAATAATAATAATAATAATAATAATAATAATAATAATAATAAAAGTATACTGTACCATAATACAGAATTTTTAGGGTGTAATGAACAGTACTCTCTTTAATAAAGGATGATCGGAATTTAAAACTGAGGGTCTATTTGGTTTGCTGGAATGGGGTCTGGAATCGGAATCGGAATGATTGAATCGAATCGGAATTTCATTTTTATTCTTGTTGGAATGACATTCCCTTTGAGGGAATGATTATTTCCTGTCATTCCCTTAAGAATGCAATCCTATTCCTACTAATTTTATAGGGGTGTAATTGAATATGTCTTTTTTGGCTTTTATATAGTTATTTTGGAATTTCGACTTTATAAGCTTATAAGATTTTCACTAGGGGTGTAATTGGACTGAATCACACTAGTCAAGCTCGATTCAACTTAAAAACTCGCTATTCGAAGTTAGACACGAGCTCTACTCGAGTTTTGATTTTCTTACTCAAACAGTCAAACTCAACTCAATTAGTCGAGTATTGTGGAACTTGAACACGACTTGATTAAATATTTGAGCTATTCAAACTCAGTTTAAACTCAATTATTTGTGAGTCTAATTCTGAGTATTCAGCGAGTCAAGCTCGAGTTTTCACCAAGCATGTGGGGCCCACTTTACAAAACCAAAAGCCGCCCTGCCAATTAGGCAATTAGCCATTTAGAGCCCGTTTGGTATGGCTTCTGCGTCAGAGGTGAATTGCGATGATAGAGCCGGGGTGGTGGTGCACATGTGTTCTAGTTTGTATTATCATCGCATAGTTTTCAAAACCGGATTGCACTGGAAAAACCGGAATCGGTTCCATTTTTCTCTAAAACCAGATATTTGCAAAAAAATGTTGATTTGTTCAGCAAATCACTAACCCGAGCGGTTGACTGTTCAAACAGTTCAACGGTTTTGACCGTTTTTATTATTTTTAATTTTTTTGTTAGAACAGTTGGACCATTCGGTTCAAACGGTCAGACTATTTGACCTGGAAACCGAACCCCTGACCGATTTATTCTCTAAGTCGCTTTTAAAAGCTTTGTATAACCGTGTTTCTCATGTCTAGAATGCAGTGGGACGCTTTCTACGTTCGTAAATAGGGCCCAGTTCAGAATGCTAGAATCCGTGTCCCAAATGCCCTCCCAAACAGGCACTTTGTTGATTGGAGTTGAGTATAGCTGAGATTTTCAAAGTTGAGCCAGTTTTTTTGCTTTTTGTTTTTTTTTGTTTTTTTCTGAATTGAAACAAACTTTTGCTATGTTATAAGTTCCAAGCCCAAACTTCAAGGCAAAGTAGATGGATCTCTGAGCCTAGCAGCCCAACTAACCATCCAAGCCCTAACAACATTTGCCTTGATTCCTTATAAATTAACCCAAACATAATGCCCTTAAAATCTTTTGATGCAATATATTTCACATTATTTATTTAAACAGTACCCCCAAAAATCCAAAATGTGATTAAGATCTTATCTGAATCCAATTAAAAATTATTTTATATATATGATTGTGTAATATAATTGCATATACATTTATATAAAGTTTATAATTAATAAAGTTTACATCATTAATAAGTAGGGTTTAGTTAGTCATGTTAAGTGGTATGCCCACCTTGACCCAACCCTACTAGATTATGTTGGGTTTAGGGCTGGCAATCTTGACAACAACAGTTGAACGATTCAAACTCAAACCCCTTAACGCATTTTCATCTCATTACAATTCCAAACCACAATGCCACATTTCATTTTGACATTAAAATTGAAACAAAATAGATTTTATTAATTTTTGTGTTTACATGTAATTTTACACAAAATCACTTCTATAAAAATAATTTTATAAAGTAATTTTATGAAAAAAGACTTTTATGAAAGTATTTTTATAAAAATACTTTTTTTACATAAAAGCATTTTTGTGAAAGCACTTTTATCAAAGTACATTTACAAAAGCACTTTTACACGAAAAACACTTTATGAAAATACTTTTACGAAGACACTTTTATGAAAGCATAAAATCACTTTTATAGAAGTAATTTTATGAAAGCATTTTTACAAAACTACTTTTACACGAAAGCACTTTTATGAAAACATTTTTACGAAAACACTTATAAAAGTTATGCATTTTCTTGTATTTTTTTGTATTTTCTGTAATTTTTGGTATTTTCTGAATTTTGTTTTACAGTTTTTTGATATTTTTATACATTTTCTGGTATTTTTCTGCATTTTCTATAATTTTTGGTGCTTTTCTGCATTTTTTTTTGCATTTTCTGCAATGTTTTGGTATTTTTTGCATATTTTCTGATTTTTTTCTACAAAAGTTCTGAATTTTTTGCAATTGTTAGTATTTTTTGAATCTTCTGCATTGTTTTATTTTTGTTTTGCATTTTCTGAAATTTTCTACTATATTCTGCATTTATCTACAAATTTTTCATTTTCGGGTATACAGGTTGACCTAACTCATTTTTGTCACGTGGCAGTCTTGAGAGAGATTATTCTGTCAAAAGTTAATATTTTGGATATACGGGCCATCCTGACTGATTTTTGTATTTATAGGTGAGGGTAGGTGAGTTAGTATGGGTGAGGGTAGTTAAGGGTCAATATGGGTGGGTTATGACCCTTTAACATGAATTGATGATGGGCCATGATAAGTTGGTATTCAACCCTTACCCAATCCATCCATTTGCCACTCCTAGCTAGGTCAGCCTTAAGTGGGCTTTAGGTTGGGGAGGGTTGTGGTCCCAATGCCAACAGCCAGCCTTAAACATAATAGCATTGAATGTAGTACTATAAATGTAGCCTTGGCTGAATCTTCATCACCATCTAAACCTTGTTCCAACTATATGGGGTCGTTTACACGATCCTATTAATTTTTGCAATTCTTTTCTATTCAGTTCTATATCCATCATTAAACTATGGATGCTTAAATCATTTCTTATTACTTTTATTTAAGTCCTTTTTGATTTGCCGTTAACTCTTTTAGCATTGGCCAAATTTAAGGGGTATTAATTGCCTTTTCGATATTCATATTTTACCTTGATTTTAATTTGATGCCATCCATATGTAAGCCATCATTTGTTTTATTTTATGATGCTAGGGTTTCATGATTATTTGGTTATTCTTGTGTTGATATTTTCTTATTTAAAATAAATCTTTATTTTATTACAAGTAGAATATTGAGATAATAATATAAAAAATAAAAAAATGAAGGTTCTTTCAAATGCTCTCATTGACCTATTCTTCCTACTCTGGACGATGCTTTTTTATAGGATTTATTTTATTGTTTTAGGTGTTTATAGTGAAAATTTATTTTGGATTACTTTCTATCAATTAGTACTTTATATGCTTTCTTGTTCAAATTTTTTATTCACATACTTTTACTCTTGCACATGCTCAACTAATTGTGAGGTGGCTTTCTTTGCTGGTTAAAGAATGAATTCAAGGAATTAGGATTTGTTCTTCACAAAGTGCATCTTACACTGAATTTACAGCACATTTCACCGTATACTGAAAACATCTTCAACACATAAGTTTGGGAGATGTTTACGATTAAACCTGTTCATAGGCCGGGTGACCCGACGGGCCGGTCCGGCCCCCGAACGGGTTTGAACGTGTTTATAGGCCCGCGGGCTTAAATTTGGGCCAAAAAGCCCAGCCCGCAATAAATTCGAGCTGGGCTCGAGTTTTAAGAATGTAAAACTGTGTTTTAAAATATAAAAGAAAGGGGAAAAAAAACCATCTTGTAGGTCCATTATTCATTTAAATAGGAAAAAAAGAACTATATGAATTTTTAATTCTAATTTGAATAGGGAAATTTTTTTTTACTAGGTTGGGCTTCAGGCTCGGGCTTCGGGCTTTTAATCAGGGCCGGGCTCGGGCTCGGGCTCGGGCCTAGCATATTTCCCTTAATGACAAGTAAAAGCTCGGCCCAAAGCCGGCCCGGCCTGGCCCATCAACAGGTCTATTTACGATATGTGGCTGAAACATGTTATGAGGTTAGAGTGAGAAGCAGATCCGCCTCTTATTCAAGGCATAACAAAGTAAATTTGTTGGTCTGAAAGAAAACCGAGGATGCTAATTCATGACTCATCAAATCTTGAAATTGGGAGGAAAAAAAGTTATTTACCAAAAAAAGCGAGCTAGGGGTTAGACATAATTCTCTTTTCTGCTTTGTTTTTGTTTCTCAGCCATTTTCATTATTAATAATAAGAAGAGGAGACCTGTGTGACGCATGGGCTGATGTCAAAGAAAGAGTTATGGTGAGTTTTTTTAACTGAATTAGGCCCCGTTTGGTGCATTTTTTTGCACGGTTTGTCAGTTATTTACAAGTCTAGGAAATCATGACGCGCCAAAAAGATGCGAGAAGTCCAAATCTGGTGATTTTCAAGAAGCTTCAAAATGGAGCTTTTCCGAGTCTGGATCTCATGCCCACGAGAACCATGCCCATATCTACCCACAATACACTACCCCCGTGAGTTGGGAACATCTCCCCCTGCATAATACTATGCAGAGGATGAGATGTTCTCCATGTGTGGCTGTGATAAACGTGGGCAGGAGATCTGGACTCACTTAGATCTTAATGCAAAAGCTCAATACATTTTTCGACTGTCAGAGCTACCAGAAGTTCTTTCCAAAAAGACTTGCCAAACAGCTCCTTAGTTGTGGATGAGTATAAATAGCCCCATTTTTTTTACTTTATATTTATAAAAAAATAAAAAAACCACAAAATTCTAAAAGGGTCGAGAAGCAATTTTACGGACAACTGCATTTTAGAATATAGTATAGATAACTCTCGTTCAACACACTTATTTTTACTTAATATAATGAACATAAAACATTAAAAGCATGTTCATTTTTTTTACAAATTTTTAATAATTATTTTAATATATTTATTATTTGATATATAACATCATGGTTGATCCATTTAACTTGGATGACTGAACTACTAATCTTAATTTTATTTACCCTGTCCAATCCAGGAGCCCATAAACTCAAACTCCTTGGCCTGTTCCCAACCTTCTTGGGTGTATGCATGCACCAAATTGCTTGCATGGACAGGAATTGCATGGTTCAAACTTGAAATCAATTTGCACTGGGTCCAAGTCCAACCTTCTTCTCTCAGCGTTCTTACAAAAGGGTAGGTTCAGTGTCTTGCCAGGGGGAAACATCTTTTGGCCCTTGGGCCATGCTGCAGCAATACTGGGTCCAACTCAGGCCCATGTGAGCTTAGGATTGGTCCAGTGGGCTAAAATGGAATTGCCACATGTCATCGCCTCTCTACCTCCAAGAAATGGTCCCAAGCTGCTCTTCCTGTAGAGAAACCAGAAGTAGATCTTACATGTCACGCGCAATCCACATTTTAAAAGTGCTTCTCACTTTTACTATCTTTTAATTTAATGATAATTTAGTTTTAAAAGTGGTTATCTTTCTCTCTCACACACACAATCAAGATTAGCTGTCTATGGTGGTTTGAACATTTTCAATTTTTTTGATCATCTACTATTTGAAGTGTCAGTGGGTCAAGTTTAGTGCAAGGTTCTAAATATTGAAACGCCCGATATGTCGGTAGAAGCGTATCGATTCAGGGGGGGCTGGTTTAAGGTTCCTCCACCCCATGAATCGGTCAAAATCCTGATATACTCTCTGTAGGGACATATCGGGATGCTCTCGAGACTAATACGGGCTAATATGTGTTGAATTTTTGAACCTAGTTTGGCCTGATTTGTTTCGACCTTAATTATGTTGGTGAACCTGATCCGGCCCATTGGTTAATAACACTGAAACATTTGTGACTATACCATTTTGTTGAGTATAGGGGCAATATCTGTGGGATGGGGAGGATCAAGTTTAGACTAATCAGAACCCCCACCGCATCCACCAGTCTGGATCAGGTAAGCACACATGATGAACACATTGAATAAGCATTTAGAATTTTTTTTAACACCTGTCCATTAAAATATCCTCAACTTACCCTTGAAAAAGATTAAAAACAACCTTTGATATACCTATCAGAATATTTATTAAGTGCTCATTGAATGTGCTTACAATACATGCGTTTCTGATATCACAGTTGAATCCTCCATTTGATAGCCAGGTTGGATTTGGGTCAGGCTCAAGTTGAATGAAAAAACGTATAGAACCTGAAATGGTTCAAAGTCTGATCAACATTCTTGATATGCAAAATTTGTGTATAGAGAGTTTCATTATATTTTTATATTATTTCGTTCTAATATTTTGTCAGGGGATACACTACATCATATGATAGCATTCAAAACATTTAAAATCAACCAACTCTTGATATACACAGTATCAACTGAGTGGTGTCTCAGTTGGTAGTAAACTAGGTTGTCCCAGAAGAGATGCAGATTCAAATCCCGAGCGAATACCACTCTGTTTATAACCACAGTGATTGAGTTACAATATGAATTATGGCCCCTATTGGGGCACAGAGGCGTACAATTCAATACCAATAAGTATTAGTAACCTTGAAAAGCAATACATGTCATACAATACGGACTGATATGTTAAGAAATTTTAAACCTCTATCCGACCTATTATCATTAGTTTTTTATCAATTTGTTAATTAATTTAAAAAGATAAAAAGTGATTCCTACCCTAGATGGCCAACCCCCTAATCTCCCACTTAACCCTGGTAAAGTTACCTTTTTTTTTTGGAAAACAGAGTAAAGTAACAATCAATGATAATTAAATATAGGAAAGTCAAAAGATAATCAAGTCCCATTTCTCTTCTTATCCCCATCACTCCCCCCTTTTATATAGTCTCATTTTAAGACATACAGGAAACAAAGAAAAGCAAAACAATGGTGTTATTGAACAAACCAGCTGTTTTTATTGCTTTTATCTTCTTTCTTCTTGGTTTCTTTGAGTACATTTCAATTTTAATATATTAAGGCACATCATAATCATCAAACACAGCTAAGTGGAGATGCCCACCTCTGGTTTCTGAAACAAGTATAGATCCACTCCAAAGTTTTTAGTGTATCATGGTTCCTTTGCAAGAAAAAGAAATTATATATATATATATATATACTAGTGAGAGCAGACAATGTGACATTGTGCATTGCAAAAAGTGAAAAAGCAAAAACTCAGCCAAGCATCATCTGTGTTTCCACAACATAACACAAGACATCAAATTCTTAAAATAAATGTATCTACTGTACTGCTATGCCTAATGCCTATGCATGCTTGCTATTTTCATGGGTTCTACTAGGTATATTAACACTTTTCAAATGGGCTTAGGTTTGGAATCTTGGCATTGTCAATAGATAAGCTAGGCTTTTTCAATAAGCTTTCTGAATAATTTGCTCAGAATTGGTCTCACAGTTGTCCTTTGCTTAGGCCCCATTTGGCTCCAAGCTCCAGCCTCTGTTGCCCATGTTTCCATCCTGAACAGTACTGTTCAGATTATTTTCCCGGAGGTCAGATTAGCTGCACTTGATGGCTGTGTTAAGGGCTGTTTAATTAACGAAGAATAATATTCCGTGTCAGCCATGCATGCAAAGTGAGAGATTGAAATGATTGTGGGACATATACACTTGAATCGATGATGTGGAGTGTTATTATTGGTTAAACCGCCCCTAACACAGCCATCAGGTGCAGCTAATTCAGTTGCATTTTCGTGGGGCGTAAGCCCTAGAATTAGTACTCCTCCCCCCTCCCCCCTCCCTCCTCCCTCCTCCCTCCCCCTGTTCATATTGAATTACATACAGAGAAATGACCTAAAGAAGCTTCCCTACATGCCTTATGCATTGTAACAAGTTGGATATTTGACTCACCATCCAATGGATCTTACCAATGAAATTCCAAGGTCGAGATGTTGGCCCATCAACCCTAATTAAGAGACAAACATATTTTCCCCTTCTCTATTCAATGAATCGTTCTCCATGTTTTATGTGATTGTCCAAAAGTCATAAGGTACAAAGTGTTATTCCCTACAACTAAAAGGTTGCAATCCTTGAATTGACTCCCCACCAATTCATATTCGAGTCTGGTCCGACCATTTCCCGGCCCAACCCATCTCTTTCTTTTCTTTCAATGCATAGGGACTTGCTAAGAGGGGTGCAACTTGGGTGAGGTGTTGGGTTGGGTTGAGCATTTATTAAATTTTGAATGGATCCGAGTCCAAAGTGCTTGTAGTTCTTCAACTTCAGCAACTCGATCGACCAGGTCGGTTTGGGTTGCAGCTAAGGAACTTGTGGAATGCACTTTCAGGCATGCAGGTTCCACCAATTTGTTGCATTATCATCCAAAACTGCAGGATATGTACAATATAATGGTGAATTATATACTGTCATTCTCCATAGAATTTGAAGGTGGGGGCCTCACATGTTTTCTCTACACTATAATTGTGACCACTAGCTTTGCTCACCTGCCCTAATGATTTAGCATCAATTCTCCTTCATGTGAAAAGTCCTTTGTTCATCCTTTGGTCCCGCCCATGTTTAATATAGATCAAAGTTCATCCTAATCCCATTTCCTTCACCCAAACAACTTGTTAAGAAAAATCTGATACAATGACACCCTTCTCCAAAGGGATGTGAGTCGAGCCAATTGGTGGGCTAGGGATCTAAATACCCAAATTTGACTTGAAGATTATCGAGTTGAGTCAAGTTTGAACTTATTGTTTCGAATAGTTCATGATTATAATTGAACTTATTGTTTCTAATAAAATATTATTTCTTAATATATTTTTATTTATAATATAGATAAATAAATTTATAATCAAGTTTTTTAATATATATATATTTTATTTATAAAATCGATTATTTATAATTTTTAATAGCAATTTATTTATAATTGGCTCGAGCCAGCTCGAGTAACTCGTAATTATTGACTCAAATTGAGTTCAAGTATGAAACTATAACTCAATCGAACTCAAGTCAATTGAGCTCCAAGATTTTGAGTCAAACTCAAGCTCAAGCCACCCAAAACTCGACTCAATTACCACCCCATGATCCTAATGGCCAAAACCACCTTCACTATTAGCAAATTGACTCCCTCTTCCCTACTAAAATTAATATTACCAGACCGCCCAAATCATGGAATGGTCATGGCCGGTCCGACCAATGAAAGAAGGTCTTAGTGATCAAACAGTCTGTCAAAATTATGTGGGTACAAGAGCTTTGGTAAATTAATTGTTAATTAGTATATAGATCGAAAGCTTACTTTGGAGATAATTTTTTTGGTTATTATATCTTGTAATCCAATCCAAGCCATCATCTTAATAGCCACTTTAATGAACTTTACACATAATATGAAGCTGTTTTAATCCAATCTTTATTTGGGTAGCTTTCGCTAGACATGATTATAGAGACCCCAAAAGCAGTGCAAGCCTTTAGTATTCCTGCAAATCCGAAAAAGAAAATCGAATTAAAAGGCATTGCACCCCACTTTCACCGAAAAGTAGTGCAAGGGGTTGCCACATTTTCTTGACTTCAGCAAATTAAATACACACTTCAAGCACAATACAAAATCATCTCTCACCTCTATTCCTGCATGGGTTCTTATAACTTTCAGCTCACTCCAGCTTTAGAGAGAGAGAGCCTTTAATTATCCACTCATAACAAACCTCTGTTGTTTGCTCTTCAACTAAATATGGATCAGTTAGTCCTTAAGGGAGAGAGGCAGACTTCTTCTCTGGTGGGGAAGTGGTAGAGATTGTCTAGCTAGTAGGAGTTGTGAGTGTCTCTGTGTCTGAGTCTGACGAGATGGTTGTTGCTACCGTTGGTGAACTGAAGCCAAGTATTTCAGGAAAGAGACTGTTTCGCCCCAATTCAAGTATTCGTCACGCCACTGAATGGTATTCTAGCTTCTTCTTCTTTGAATTAAACAAATGCTTTGGGTTTGGGTTTTAGAAATTTTGAATTATAATAGTGGTTGTTTTAACTTCTGAGAAACTGATGAAGAACAAGAGAAATCATGATACAAGTACAATAATTAATTGTTCTTTTGTTTAAGATGCTGATAATATGAATATAGGGTGACACTCATATTGATACTAGTGTACTAATGGAGTTCTTCCAGAACCGTGATAGACATGATCATACAAGTGCAATAACAAAATTTTCTTGCTGCTAGCTAGTAGTTTGATATTTAGCTTCACTGACGCCATGTTTAGATTCTGGGTTGCTGTCTTATTTGTTTTTTTTTCTCTGCCAATTTCTATTCCATGCTTAGTAAATTCCTTTTCTTAATTAGGAACTAATTAAAGAAAAAGAAAATCACAAGATCATGTTACAACTACACTCAGTCAGTAATGTACTGCTATACTGCAATAGAGATACTACTGTTCATCAGAATTTTTATGTCTTTATTGGCCGGAGAAGTTGAAGTTTCATGGATGTGTTTGATGGGTCACCAACATTTTGGATTTGGGTTTGTTGGAAATCGTACTGAAACAATAATGCATGATTAGTGGTGTCTGTTTGCAATTTGGGCCTTTATTATCAGATGGCCTAATTTCGCCACTTAATTCACCCCAAATGGGTTCGTATGATGATATATGGTTCCTTTCGGGGACGCAGAAAAAAACATACAAATTAAGGCACTATGATCTAAATGAAAACCTCTTAATTAAACAGAAACTGTGATTCTGGGGAGCTGCAAATGTTAAAGCCCAATCCTGGAAGGCCGTGAATCTCTGACTTTCTATGATTATATCAACTTTGTTTTACCTGAGCACCCATGTTCCTGATCGGCACAGCTAGCTACAAGAAAGACTGACAGTTACGTTCTAACCGAATTCGAATTAGCTGAATGCTTTAGCTGTTCAGCGGGCTGTGGAACCAATGATGAAGTTTATTAATGGACCCCATTTAAATACTGGCGTGGAACCTTATCATTGGTTCCACAGACTTCTGAACAGGTAAAGCGTTCAGCTAAACCTTGCTCACACCAACATGAGACTTGACTCTACAATCCTCACCTCAATCTGCAGTAGACCATTAATTCAGAAATCAGAACACAACAACCATACGTGGGTGTCCTAATAAACCCAAACGAACCCAGATGGCTTCTGTGTCCCTTTCCCTTCAATTTCATGTGAATTGCCTCCTCCATGCACTTTCTACCTCCAGAAATTCCAAATTTCGCATCCTTGAATAAAGCTTTCCACCTCCTGTGACTCATATTCTTATCCTTTCTGTACTTATTCCCCTGTGAAAATCATCTCAGGAATGCATTTCTTAAGATTCCTGAACCTTTTCCTATCTGGGGCCATCTATGTAGAATCATAAAATCCTGATTATTGATCACACTTTCCAATATTGTTTTCAGTCGACCACCTGAGCAAGCTCCTTGCCACTGGCCTGAATCAGTTTCAAGGTTACAGTTTCCAAACGTTGTGATGCAGTAGTCAGCATATATAGATTTTATAAAGAGTTGTTGAAAATGCTCTTTTCATTAACGAATATGTAGGCTATTATGTCTTTCAGTCATTTCACAGTTTCCTCTTTTTTTTTTTTTTTTTTTTTTTTGTTGCTGACGACAAATCTAACATTGTTTAATTCTTCTTTTTCAGGCCAATCTCTGATGTTTCTAGTGACCTTATTATTGAAGTAGGAGGATCAAGCTTTCCACTCCACAAGGTGATAACTGAAATCTCTGTTGTTAGCTAGGAATCTGTAATTCTGATCAGTTATTAATCATTCTTTGTGTTCTAGTTTCTTTCCAAGTTTTGTTCTTTATGGGTGCTGATAAAAACCTGGGTTTCTGTTTCGAATTCATCCTTAGAAAAATTGTATCGACAGCATCTCATCACAATCTTTTTTCTATTTTTTTTTGTTTTTGCAGTTCCCTCTGGTTTCTCGGAGTGGGAAGATTCGGAAACTGTTGCTGGAAGCGAAGGATTCAAAAGTTTCAAGGATAAATCTGCCTTCCATTCCAGGTGGATCGGAGGCATTCGAACTAACAGTAAAATTCTGCTACGGGGTAAACATAGAAATCACACTGTCAAATGTTTCCATGCTACGCTGTGCAGCTCATTACCTGGAGATGACAGAGGAGTTTTCTGAGAAGAACTTGGAGCTGAGAACAGAAATTTATCTGAAGGAGACGGTGTTGTCTAACATCCCAAACTCCATTTCTGTTCTTCACTGCTGTGAAACCCTCCTTCCCGCAGCAGAAGATATCAACCTGGTTAGCAGAATTATCAGTGGAATTGCAACTAATGCCTGTAAAGAGCAGCTGACATCTGGGCTATCAAAACTCGAGCAGAACTTCGCCATCAAACCCATCGTGGACATTGAACCAGAGACCCCATCGGACTGGTGGGGAAAATCAATCACGATTCTGAGCCTGGATTTCTTCCAACGGGTTCTGTCTGCAGTAAAGTCGAAGGGCCTTAAGCAGGACATAATCAGCAGGATCCTGATAAACTACACACATAACTCTCTTCAGGGTGTCGTATTCAAAGACCCTCAATCGATTAAAGGAAGCTCGTTGGATGCAGAGTTGCAGAAGAAACAAAGAGTAATTGTAGAAGCAATCGTAAGTTTGCTACCAACTCTGTCAAGAAAGAGTTCAGTACCGATAGCCTTCCTTTCCAGTCTGTTGAAAACTGCAATAATGGGGTCGGCTTCTGCAGCTTGCAGAGCTGATTTAGAGAGGCGGATTGGTCTGCAGCTGGATCAAGCTATCCTTGAAGACATCCTTATACCCGCAAACTCACACGGCAACAACTACCATCCACTGTATGATACAGATACGATACTGAGAATCTTCTCCATCTTCCTGAACTTGGATGAGGATGACGAGGAGAACAACTTGAGGGATGAAAGTGAGATGGTTTATGACTTCGACAGTCCTGGATCTCCTAAACAGAGCTCAATCCTTAAGGTGTCAAAGCTCTTGGACAACTATCTAGCAGAAATCGCACTGGATCCAAACTTGATGCCATCGAAGTTCATCGTTCTAGCAGAGCTACTCCCAGATCATGCCCGGATCGTGAATGATGGGTTATACAGATCTGTTGATATCTTCCTCAAGGTAAGGCACTAAGACCCAGTTTTCATCCTCATGGTTTATGACTTTGTCTGAGACGTTTTCGAGTTTCAGACAGCATTTGTGCTTCTCACAGGTTCATCCCAACATCAAGGAATCTGAACGCTACCGACTGTGTAAAACCATCGATTGTCAAAAGCTATCTCAGGAAGCCTGCAGTCATGCAGCTCAGAATGAAAGACTGCCGGTGCAAATGGCCGTCCAGGTGCTGTACTTCGAGCAGATCAGGCTTCGAAATGCAATGAATGGAGGCCACACTCATTTCTTCTTCGGTTCAATTAACGGCCAATTCCCCCAACGCTCAAGCAGTGGCGCCGGCAGCGGGACGATCTCCCCAAGAGATAACTACGCCTCTGTGAGAAGAGAGAACAGGGAGCTGAGGCTCGAAGTAGCTCGAATGAGAATGAGGCTGACCGACCTGGAGAAAGATCATGTCTCCATGAAACAGGAGCTCGTTCGATCAAACCCAGCAAATAAGATACTTAGATCATTCACCAAAAATCTAAGCAAGCTCAACTCCCTTTTCCGGATAAAAGACGTTAAGCCCATTGGTTCCAAGGCTAATTCAGAAGCACGGTTTCTGTTTCAGAAGCGAAGGCGCTACTCTGTTTCCTGATTTTTATACATAACTGCATGCATAAGAATTAATGTATAGCATAAATGTTGTGATTGTGTCTAAAAATCTCAATTTTATAGTTCTACTAAAACTCAATCCTGTGTTCAATGAGATGACATTCTTGATTCTCGACTTTCTTACATAAGAATTACACATTCTTGATTCTCGACTTTCTTACATAAGAATTACACATTCTTTTATCGTATTTTAAGAAGGGGAAAGTTGGCCAATGGGATTTTGGTTCCCATTGACCAAGAATCTCATATTCTTTTTTCAGATTTATGTGGAGATAAGGAAAAGTTTATTTTCCTGGGTATCAATAGGTGGCTAAATAACTTTCCCATCTAGGGGGAAGTTTACTATACTCGTATGAGACAAAAATGCCCCTTTTAATAATGAAATTTTATAGCTAAAATGGTCATTGTCTTATTTATATGAGAAATAAAAGAACATGGGTAAATGCACTTACCCTAACTTAGTGAATAACAAACATGGCTTAAATCTAATAGCAGTAATCAGTTAGCTTGGTTGGACTCATTCTCATTCCAGCTAGCTCTACTGTCTGATAAGGTCCTAAATTTAAAATTGGATTTGGTGCTCACAAAATTATGCTTGCAGTATTCTCACAGCTCTTTCCAGTCATGCATTGGGAACATTTCCCCATAAATAAAAAGATAAATATAGAGATATTCCCAATGCGTGGCTGAAAATGGTTGTGAGAACAATGTGAGCACTGATTCTCCAAATGTAAGACAGAAAATGGGTGTATGAATAGTGTGAGCATTGAATCCGCCATCCCTAAATTTATAACCATTAGTCCCCATTGGCTTGTGGATGAAGGTTATAAAAAGTAGGTATGGCCACCGTGCAAGCAAATAGTTGGGATTGCAACCTTTGGACTTAAGGATTTTTCCCCTATTCTCATTGGAATGGGGTTCAAACACCAGGGGACCACTATATGATCAACCCTCTAGCCTAGCTATCTCTCTAATAGCCTTTTAAATTCCAGCATTCAACTACCAAGTTCTCTACATTACCTTATCTCTTCTTTATAGAAGGATGTTTGGAACAATTTGCATATTGGTCACCTTATGGGCAAAGAAGACTTGTAATGCTTTACGAAAGGCTTAGGGGTGGCAAAGATGACTGGTGGAATTGCAGAGATGGCCGGAATGAGCCACAAGATCTGTGAAAGAACAGAGGCTCTGAATGCTGCAGGAAACCCAACTATGCTGCTATTGGAAAGGTAGGGCCAATTCAATCCCAGAAAGTATTTAGTTTGAGAGCATATGCTGTATCACTCTAGCACAACCCAACTATGCTGATGATGTCCTACCTATTGCAGTTTGTGCATCTGTTTATCACAATCACATAATGGTTGGGTCACACCCCATGGGTGATTTCTTACCCAAAGTTATTCGAATTGGATATTTAACTCCCCATTGTTTTGGGTAGCAATCAATATCTAGAAGGCAGGAATCTTACTTGAAACTTCAGGTCCTTCTAATCCAAGTGAACATTTACCTTCTGTTGTGTACCTTGGGCATGATGGTTCCTGTTGATTTTCAATGAAAAAGCTACTAGTACTAGGTCAGTGTTTTTGATACAGGAGAAAAAAAAAAAAAACAACACAAAATTTAGGAGGTTTACAGACTAGTTAGCAAGGAAAACAAACAAGCAAATAGACCAACAAAGGGAAGCCTGATTAATGGTTAAGTAAATCAACTCCATACATTATAACCTAACTAATGATTAAGTTCGAAGGCTTACTACTATGTAAAGCATCCATATCACGTTTGAGTATTTTATACCTAGACAACATAAGAGACAAATCAAAGAACACCAACTTTCAGCCAACCATGTTTATTTAGGTGGGAACCAGCACCATTGTTAATCTTTTAATCCGTGGATTCCTCTGTTTTGGATCAATGCAAGCTATTCTTGACATGATGTTTCTTTAATGTGCAAGGGTTTTGCAATTGGATCGGCTGCTCTCGTCTCTCTTGCATTATTTGGTGCCTTTGTAAGTAGGGCTGGCATCACGGCTGTTGATGTGTTGAGCCCAAAAGTTTTCAGTAATTGATGGGTGTTGTCTCATTCATTTTGTGATTAACTGTTTAATTCAAACTGACATGCAATCTTGGACTAATTGAAAAGCTGATCTAACTTTATAGGGATATTCAAAGTTGATCAGTTCAGCTGAGAGATTGATTCAGGCATGTTTTCTTGGACATTCTACAAGAAGAAACCATACTCAGCTTCCACCAGTTGATGATAGAGATTCCAATTCTAGTATTGGAGCCATTATACAGTTGGGAAGCCAAAACAGTAGATGGTGCTGCAGAAATAGATTCTATTGGTTCTAGAAGAGAAGCTGATGCTCCAAGGGCATCAGATGGGGATATTGGAATGTTCCATGCAACTAGACGGCAAAGGTTGAATTGATACGAATCTGTATCTAGTTATTGCCTTCTAGGACTTTAGAATCTAGGTTTCCTGTAAAATTCGGTACAATTAATGTATATTGTTGATACATGGGTAAGTGTTAGTTTTTGTTTTGAGTTTTGGCTTCAAGCTGTTTTCTCTTTTTCATTTCCCCTCCTCAGTTTGCAATTATTATTGAGTTAATGCAAACAGTGTATTAAAATGTTTGCTGTATACACAGGGGTTGGTTTGCTATGGATGACTCTGTCGTTCACGTTCTCCTTAAAAGAGGTTACCTATGTTATTTGTATGTCAAGTCAATTTGTATATAACCAAGCAAGTCAGGTTATTGGTAAGTTCTATAAATTCATAGTTCCATATACATATGTTTTTCAGGATACACATAATTTTGGTGTTCTGAGGCACTTAATTGTTTCAAGTGACAGGCTTAGCTGCTGCAAGTGTTAAGCGGGTGTATTTGTTTGGTGAAAGTTTAATCGACCTCACAGATCAACACAGAAGATGTTGATCTGTTTGCAGATGCAACTTCATGTAGAAGCAGGGGTGGTTCCTCAAAAACATGGATGATGAAATTTGTATTAGAGATTAATGTATCAATTTGAAACTAAGATGTATATTAAAAAGAAATTATGGATTATATGAACAAAAAATTGACTTAACGGCAATCCCGAGCGCGCCAAACTTATAGCGGCAGCCGTATCAGTATTAGTGGCAGCTTATTCTTAAAGCCTAATGGTGGATTCTATTAAGTAAACCACACATGAGAAGACCAACACCCGTGCAAAGAACAGGTGGTGATGGGTCATTGAGTATACAGAGAAAGTCATTAGCTATAGGTCTACATCAGATCCGAGTTCACAGTCATCATGCATCGGAGGACCTATTCCACAAGTTCACTCTCTTCCTCCAGATCCGCATCTCATCGGAAGGAAATTGCTTTTCATTGCACATGTAAAACAGAACCAACAACCAAGAATAGAACGAGGATGAATGCATGGAATTTGCTATCGACTCTCTCTCTCTCTCTCTCTCTCTCTCTCTCTCTCATTATAAAAAGGACCATGTCCCTCTTCCTCCCACTCACTCAGTGAATTCTAAACAACTAAACCGACAACATGGCCCAAAGTATGAAAAGCACCACTGGTCGTATTCCGATGAAATATATGATGGTCATGATGATGATTGTCCTTCCCACTTGGGGAGACGCTCTTGATGCTGCTTTGGCTGATGCTGAGAAAAACAAAAAAGTGATCAAGGTTAATGCAGATGGTAGCGGCGATTTCAAGACAATGACAGATGCCATCAACAGTATTCCTGCGGGAAATAAAGATCGCATTGTCCTTTCGATAGGACCTGGGGAGTATGTAGAGAAGATCAAGGTGGATGGAAACAAGCCATTCGTCACCTTCTACGGAGCACCCGGCAGCATGCCCACCTTGTCCTTTCATGGTACGTCCGGCGAGTACGGGACTGTCGATAGTGCTTCTGTAATTGTGTTGTCCGACTACTTTGTGGCTGCCAATATAATCTTCAAGGTTCGATATCTTCTAGTCTTAACTCTTCTATATATTATTGTTATTTAACTTGTTGACGAACAACAAGTGTAGTCTATGCTACGTGAAATTAAGTATTCCTTTTAATTTTTCCAGAACACGGCTCCACCACCCAGTGGCCAAGGTAGCGGACAAGGAGGTCAGGCGGTGGCAATGAGAATCTCCGGTGACATGGCGGCATTTTACAATTGCAAATTCATTGGCTTTCAAGACACATTGTTGGATGACAAGGGCAGGCATTACTTCAAGGATTGTTATATTGAAGGCACCGTCGATTTCATCTTTGGCTCCGGAAAATCTCTCTACATGGTATTGTGTGCGTTAGTGTTTAATTGTGTAAGGTTACAATGATTAATTCTCATCACAGTATGGTTAAAGAAAGGCTTTATATTCATCAATGGGTTTCTATTGCATGCTTGCAGAACACCGAGCTACATTCGGTGGCAAAGGATCTTGCAGTGATCACAGCACAAGCGAGAAAATCTGATAGTGAAGATGACGGATACTCTTTCGTTCATTGCACCGTTACAGGAACCGGAGACATATATCTAGGCCGGCCATGGTTTCCCTTCGGAAAGGTTATCTTTGCCAACACCGAATTGTGTGACAAGGTCAATCCTGT
The DNA here is from genome assembly GCF_055504915.1 of Nelumbo nucifera. Classification (NCBI taxonomy): domain Eukaryota; kingdom Viridiplantae; phylum Streptophyta; class Magnoliopsida; order Proteales; family Nelumbonaceae; genus Nelumbo; species Nelumbo nucifera. The sequence goes on from NC_142651.1 coordinate 100,874,605, forward strand.
AGGCTGGCACGTAGGAGTTGGAGTTGCCACTGAGTATGCAACTAATCATTTAATCGAATCTAACTTCTTGATTCATGACTTCTAAGATATTTCTTAGTGTAACAATAATCTTAATTGTTATCCCATGTTCTAAAATTTTGTTATAATCTTTCTGCAGCAACGTATTCTTCGTAGAGTATCAGAACACCGGACCGGGATCAAATACAGATAAGCGCCCAACATGGGTGAAGACGAAGCTATCTGACGCAGAAGTTCAACCATTCTTGAGCACGAAGTACATTGATGGCGATAATTGGCTTCAACCTCCTCCAACTGTATAAACCAGTCCACTGTCATACCAATACCATTCTACAATTTTGACCTGAACTTTATTTTTTTCTTTTGTTCTTCTACCTCCGTTGATCAAGGAGATGTTTTCTTACCTGTGCAAGTGTAAATTCCCTTGGTTTCATTTCTTTTGATGATGAATAATCTTCTTTTTAGTAGTTTTGGAGTTTTATTACCAGACATATAACCACAGTTATTTGAAGACTCATCTCTACTATTTGTTTTGAATATAGAAGAGTTTCACATTTTTACATTACAAAAAAAGGACCCATGCTTCCAAATCTTCACTGGTAGTCGTTAGTAGGAAAATACGTAAAGAGGTATTTTATTATAAATGAAACATTACTCACTCATTTATATACGCTGAATGATGGAAATTAATGTTTTTTTTTATCAGATAAAGAGTGTCAATGTTAGTAAAAGAGTATTTGATCACCCAAAGACGCACACATACCACGATTGTATGGAAACCATCCTTTTTCATGGGTTTCAACTCTAGTATATATCTTCCTGGTGGGGAGGTTTGATACCCAATGGTCTAGTTCGGAAACAAGTCATGTTCAAAGAATCTTCAAACAAAATTACCAAAGCCAAAATAAATAAGAAAAACAATACTTAAGAGAAAATCAACCAAAACTCCCTTAGATTTGTCATATCTGTTCTTTATATAGATTTTCTTTATTCCAAAATATCCAAAGTCCTCTTAAAAATCCTACAGAATCTATAAGTAGAAACTCATCAGAAGAAAATGATTTAGCAATCATTTTTGATCGCTCAAGATTTCTTCTAGTTTCCATTGAAAAACAGATTCCGGGTTTATGCACTCACTTCAATTCTTTAACTTGTCTTTATAGGGTTGGTCTCCCTACGTCTCTCCTGTTCCAGCTAATTAGTTTCTATTAGTGAAATAACATGAATCTCAGAAGGACTCTATCACTCAGTTATCCTCTTATTAGTAGTTCGTTTCCTAATCGTGTTATCTAGTTAGGAATTTGTTCTTTACCAGAACTCTATCACTTTATGTAATCTGTCATGGTACCAGAACCACCACAATGGCTTCTTTCTCTTCTTCTACCTCTCCTCCCATTTCATCCTTCTCTAACCTAGAAACCACGTCCTTGGTCTTCCTGGATCAAGATTGACCAGTTCATCCTCAGTTGGATAATCTCCCCGCCTCTAAGAGCATGACCAAACAAATTATTGGACTCAAGACATAGCATGTTGTATGGAAAGCTCCTGAGCAAGCTTTCTCTTCTCCATCGCCAGCCTGGGTTCTCCAGCTTCGTTTTCAACTCATGAAACTCAAAAAGGGCTCTGCCTTTGTTATAGAATATGTTCGACATGTCAAAAACATTGCTGACCAACTGCTAGCTGCATCAGAACCGGTCCCAACGCGTGATCTGCTTCTTAGTATTCTCGACGGATTGGGATCCGATTTTGATTCCCTCATCACTTCAATCACCACCAGACCCGATTTCTCCTCCCTAACTATTGAAGACCTTCACGGATTCCTACGTAACCACGAGGTTTGGCTTCAACAGTGCCATCTCCCCAGTCTTGAACCTCTTGCTCCCACGACCAATATTACAACTTAGTCACAACCTTAGCAACAGCAACAGCCCCAATTCAACTCCAACAGAGGCCATGGTCGGGGATCTAGGGGGGTGCGGCTGTTACAACTTTATTAACTCTACCCAAAACTTTCAACCATTCCCGCAGTTCAATCTGGAAAGGCCGCAGAATTTTTAGTACGAACGGGTTGATAACTTGCCCGCTTGGCTTCAACAATGCAATAAGGCCAATCACACAGCCATGCAATGTCACCGGCATCATGAGATTGTTCTCTCTAGTGGTTTCAACAGCAACAACAGAACATCCATTTCTGGCTCTCAGGCTGCATTACCCCAACATCAGTCCTATGATTTCGCTTGGTATCCCGACTTAGGAGCCACCACCCATATCACATTGGATTTTAACAATTTTCAGACTCGCTCAGACCGTACTGGCTCAGACCAAATTCACATCGCAAACGAAACAGGTTTGGGTATTGCTCACATCGGTTCTTCCCATTTCACATACAAAGATCGTAGTTTTCTTTTAAATCCTTAGTTTTATGTGCCCTTCATTACTAAAAATCTGCTCTCAGTCAGTTAGTTTACTCGTGACCACAATTGCTTCTTTGAGTTTCACCCTTCTTACTTTCTTTCTTGTGAAGGATCAATCTTCAGAGAGTATCCTCTTACAGGACACCCTTAAAGATGGTCTCTATCATTTGTCTTTCTCCTTCATCTTTTGTTGGTACGACCTCCTTAGATGTTTAGTCTCTGAGAGCCACTGACTAGTATGTATGTATGTATGTATGTTTGTATCCTCCTTAGAAATCTTCTCCTTCATCCTCCCCTTCGGGGAGTATCCTCCTATATACATATGTATGTATATATATATATATATATATATATATATATATATATATATATATATAATATCCGTTACTTAGTTATGACATCATAGATTGACCCATTTGACCCGGAATGTTAGATCATTGACCTACCTACCATCTATATATGAAAATGGTCTCATTTTGAAATTGGTTTTAAAATTTGTATTTTACATCATTGATAAAATACTTACTATTTATCATACTTATTTTTGTTTATATTATTAGTATGTAACATTATAGATGTATCCAAAATTGTTTCATATTTTTTTGTACTATTCTGTTTTTAAAAAAAAATTATTTTTAATTATACATCATGGGTTAACCTATTTGAGCTGAAAGGTTGAATCACTAACCCACCCCCTAGATAGGAAGATGGTTTAATTGCCTAGTTTTAAGTTGTATATTTGATGTCCATCATTAATTAAATTATGTTTATTTTATCATACTTTTTCAATTTTTTTCTATATTTTTTGTATTTTTATATTTCTAAATTTGTATTATTTATTTATGTCATCATGAATATCATTGATAAAATAATTATTGCTTATCATACTTATTTTTATTTATATCATTAGTATATAATATTAGATGTGCCCAAAATTGTTTCATATTTTTTGGTACTATTCTATTTAAAAAAAATTATTTTGAAATATTATACATCATGGGTTAACCTATTTAACCTGAAAGGTTGAACCACTAACCCACCCCTAGATAGGAAGATTGTTTAATTTCTCACCGGTTTTAAGTTGTATATTTGATGTCCATCAGTAATAAAATCATGTCTACTTTATCATATCATACTTATTTTTTAATATAAAAAATATATAATAATAGAAACGTGTCCAATCCGTCGATTGGGACCGGTGGTGATTGAAGTGATGAGGGAATCAAAATCGGATCCCAATCCGTCGAGAATACTAAGAAGCAGATCACGCGTTGGGACCGGTTCTGATGCAGCTAGCAGTTGGTCAGCAATGTTTTTGACATGTCGAACATATTCTATAACAAAGGCAGAGCCCTTTTTGAGTTTCATGAGTTGAAAACGAAGCTGGAGAACCCAGGCTGGCGATGGAGAAGAGAAAGCTTGCTCAGGAGCTTTCCATACAACATGCTATGTCTTGAGTCCAATAATTTGTTTGGTCATGCTCTTAGAGGCGGGGAGATTATCCAACTGAGGATGAACTGGTCAATCTTGATCCAGGAAGACCAAGGACGTGGTTTCTAGGTTAGAGAAGGATGAAATGGGAGGAGAGGTAGAAGAAGAGAAAGAAGCCATTGTGGTGGTTCTGGTACCATGACAGATTACATAAAGTGATAGAGTTCTGGTAAAGAACAAATTCCTAACTAGATAACACGATTAGGAAACGAACTACTAATAAGAGGATAACTGAGTGATAGAGTCCTTCTGAGATTCATGTTATTTCACTAATAGAAACTAATTAGCTGGAACAGGAGAGACGTAGGGAGACCAACCCTATAAAGACAAGTTAAAGAATTGAAGTGAGTGCATAAACCCGGAATCTGTTTTTCAATGGAAACTAGAAGAAATCTTGAGCGATCAAAAATGATTGCTAAATCATTTTCTTCTGATGAGTTTCTACTTATAGATTCTGTAGGATTTTTAAGAGGACTTTGGATATTTTGGAATAAAGAAAATCTATATAAAGAACAGATATGACAAATCTAAGGGAGTTTTGGTTGATTTTCTCTTAAGTATTGTTTTTCTTATTTATTTTGGCTTTGGTAATTTTGTTTGAAGATTCTTTGAACATGACTTGTTTCCGAACTAGACCATTGGGTATCAAACCTCCCCACCAGGAAGATATATACTAGAGTTGAAACCCATGAAAAAGGATGGTTTCCATACAATCGTGGTATGTGTGCGTCTTTGGGTGATCAAATACTCTTTTACTAACATTGACACTCTTTATCTGATAAAAAAAAACATTAATTTCCATCATTCAGCGTATATAAATGAGTGAGTAATGTTTCATTTATAATAAAATACCTCTTTACGTATTTTCCTACTAACGACTACCAGTGAAGATTTGGAAGCATGGGTCCTTTTTTTGTAATGTAAAAATGTGAAACTCTTCTATATTCAAAACAAATAGTAGAGATGAGTCTTCAAATAACTGTGGTTATATGTCTGGTAATAAAACTCCAAAACTACTAAAAAGAAGATTATTCATCATCAAAAGAAATGAAACCAAGGGAATTTACACTTGCACAGGTAAGAAAACATCTCCTTGATCAACGGAGGTAGAAGAACAAAAGAAAAAAATAAAGTTCAGGTCAAAATTGTAGAATGGTATTGGTATGACAGTGGACTGGTTTATACAGTTGGAGGAGGTTGAAGCCAATTATCGCCATCAATGTACTTCGTGCTCAAGAATGGTTGAACTTCTGCGTCAGATAGCTTCGTCTTCACCCATGTTGGGCGCTTATCTGTATTTGATCCCGGTCCGGTGTTCTGATACTCTACGAAGAATACGTTGCTGCAGAAAGATTATAACAAAATTTTAGAACATGGGATAACAATTAAGATTATTGTTACACTAAGAAATATCTTAGAAGTCATGAATCAAGAAGTTAGATTCGATTAAATGATTAGTTGCATACTCAGTGGCAACTCCAACTCCTACGTGCCAGCCTACAGGATTGACCTTGTCACACAATTCGGTGTTGGCAAAGATAACCTTTCCGAAGGGAAACCATGGCCGGCCTAGATATATGTCTCCGGTTCCTGTAACGGTGCAATGAACGAAAGAGTATCCGTCATCTTCACTATCAGATTTTCTCGCTTGTGCTGTGATCACTGCAAGATCCTTTGCCACCGAATGTAGCTCGGTGTTCTGCAAGCATGCAATAGAAACCCATTGATGAATATAAAGCCTTTCTTTAACCATACTGTGATGAGAATTAATCATTGTAACCTTACACAATTAAACACTAACGCACACAATACCATGTAGAGAGATTTTCCGGAGCCAAAGATGAAATCGACGGTGCCTTCAATATAACAATCCTTGAAGTAATGCCTGCCCTTGTCATCCAACAATGTGTCTTGAAAGCCAATGAATTTGCAATTGTAAAATGCCGCCATGTCACCGGAGATTCTCATTGCCACCGCCTGACCTCCTTGTCCGCTACCTTGGCCACTGGGTGGTGGAGCCGTGTTCTGGAAAAATTAAAAGGAATACTTAATTTCACGTAGCATAGACTACACTTGTTGTTCGTCAACAAGTTAAATAACAATAATATATAGAAGAGTTAAGACTAGAAGATATCGAACCTTGAAGATTATATTGGCAGCCACAAAGTAGTCGGACAACACAATTACAGAAGCACTATCGACAGTCCCGTACTCGCCGGACGTACCATGAAAGGACAAGGTGGGCATGCTGCCGGGTGCTCCGTAGAAGGTGACGAATGGCTTGTTTCCATCCACCTTGATCTTCTCTACATACTCCCCAGGTCCTATCGAAAGGACAATGCGATCTTTATTTCCCGCAGGAATACTGTTGATGGCATCTGTCATTGTCTTGAAATCGCCGCTACCATCTGCATTAACCTTGATCACTTTTTTGTTTTTCTCAGCATCAGCCAAAGCAGCATCAAGAGCGTCTCCCCAAGTGGGAAGGACAATCATCATCATGACCATCATATATTTCATCGGAATACGACCAGTGGTGCTTTTCATACTTTGGGCCATGTTGTCGGTTTAGTTGTTTAGAATTCACTGAGTGAGTGGGAGGAAGAGGGACATGGTCCTTTTTATAATGAGAGAGAGAGAGAGAGAGAGAGAGAGAGAGAGTCGATAGCAAATTCCATGCATTCATCCTCGTTCTATTCTTGGTTGTTGGTTCTGTTTTACATGTGCAATGAAAAGCAATTTCCTTCCGATGAGATGCGGATCTGGAGGAAGAGAGTGAACTTGTGGAATAGGTCCTCCGATGCATGATGACTGTGAACTCGGATCTGATGTAGACCTATAGCTAATGACTTTCTCTGTATACTCAATGACCCATCACCACCTGTTCTTTGCACGGGTGTTGGTCTTCTCATGTGTGGTTTACTTAATAGAATCCACCATTAGGCTTTAAGAATAAGCTGCCACTAATACTGATACGGCTGCCGCTATAAGTTTGGCGCGCTCGGGATTGCCGTTAAGTCAATTTTTTGTTCATATAATCCATAATTTCTTTTTAATATACATCTTAGTTTCAAATTGATACATTAATCTCTAATACAAATTTCATCATCCATGTTTTTGAGGAACCACCCCTGCTTCTACATGAAGTTGCATCTGCAAACAGATCAACATCTTCTGTGTTACTGCTATTAACAGTATTTGTTTCTGTTGGAATAGGAGTTGGTGCATCTGTGAGGTCGATTAAACTTTCACCAAACAAATACACCCGCTTAACACTTGCAGCAGCTAAGCCTGTCACTTGAAACAATTAAGTGCCTCAGAACACCAAAATTATGTGTATCCTGAAAAACATATGTATATGGAACTATGAATTTATAGAACTTACCAATAACCTGACTTGCTTGGTTATATACAAATTGACTTGACATACAAATAACATAGGTAACCTCTTTTAAGGAGAACGTGAACGACAGAGTCATCCATAGCAAACCAACCCCTGTGTATACAGCAAACATTTTAATACACTGTTTGCATTAACTCAATAATAATTGCAAACTGAGGAGGGGAAATGAAAAAGAGAAAACAGCTTGAAGCCAAAACTCAAAACAAAAACTAACACTTACCCATGTATCAACAATATACATTAATTGTACCGAATTTTACAGGAAACCTAGATTCTAAAGTCCTAGAAGGCAATAACTAGATACAGATTCGTATCAATTCAACCTTTGCCGTCTAGTTGCATGGAACATTCCAATATCCCCATCTGATGCCCTTGGAGCATCAGCTTCTCTTCTAGAACCAATAGAATCTATTTCTGCAGCACCATCTACTGTTTTGGCTTCCCAACTGTATAATGGCTCCAATACTAGAATTGGAATCTCTATCATCAACTGGTGGAAGCTGAGTATGGTTTCTTCTTGTAGAATGTCCAAGAAAACATGCCTGAATCAATCTCTCAGCTGAACTGATCAACTTTGAATATCCCTATAAAGTTAGATCAGCTTTTCAATTAGTCCAAGATTGCATGTCAGTTTGAATTAAACAGTTAATCACAAAATGAATGAGACAACACCCATCAATTACTGAAAACTTTTGGGCTCAACACATCAACAGCCGTGATGCCAGCCCTACTTACAAAGGCACCAAATAATGCAAGAGAGACGAGAGCAGCCGATCCAATTGCAAAACCCTTGCACATTAAAGAAACATCATGTCAGGAATAGCTTGCATTGATCCAAAACAGTGTTAGACAGTTTTTGTATGCCCTTAGCTTCAATTCGATTTGATGTACTTTTGTTATTTAGTGGAAATAAATAAAGTGCATGTTTGATTAATGTTGTTTGGTTTAATTCTGTGTAAGACCCAAAAACTGGACACTAATAGAGACTCGTGTTAGTTTTAAATGTTCACAGCCATTGGATAAGTCTGAGGAGATTTATCCTGCCAAGGCTGATACTGGTGTGCCACCAAGTGTTGGGATGGCCTGTCTCGGCCACCAAGGTAAGACCCAAGGCACATGCAGTATGGGATTACTCGAATCCTTGAACCGGACCAGATTTCCAGTATTGCCCTGGACCTTGGAGATAGATGGGCAAAACTGGAAAGTTACACCTGACCCCTAGACTCGATTATGACACTTCACTAGATGTCGGATCGGGCTGTCTTTGATATGCCAATCAATGAGATCCTTATATGGGGGTCAAAACCGGGGTATGTTGGGGCAGTTTGAGAATTCATCTGAGTGGGTGATCATAGTGACAAGATCAGCCACTTTGTCGGACAAAGGGTAATGATCGGGAATGCACTCTCTCTGATGGAAACCAAACTGCCGGCAGTTAATTTCAATCGTTGGAATTTTGTTTTGAAAAATTTATATATATATATATATTTATATATGTACGGTTTTAAAATGTTTGCAAATGGTTTTAATTCCCGAGATCCATGTGAGTGGAGAGTGCAGCACTGTTCCTTGCAGCCGAGGGAGAGGTCCTCTCTTGCCGGGCAGTGCTTGATCATTAAGGGCTGAGAGGTTAAGTGTAAACCATTTAGGATAGTACCTGATGAGCTAATCTTGCACCTGCCCACAGTCCCTGGGTTTTTATAAGATGGCTTGGCCCAGGGACCACTTAATGTAAGTGTTGGGCCCATAGGGTCCATATGATGGGCTCAGGGGTTTACTGAGTTTTTTAGTGAATTCGGTTGGGCCTTGTATTAAAGGTTGGGCCGAACCCATGTGGCTAGTGTGTAGATCAATGCTTGGGTCCCACGCCATACAAAGAAGCCCAACTGGGCAGCAGATTGGAATGTAATTAAACACTGAACACTTAATGGGCCAAAAGCCCATTTCGAGGTGGGCTTATATGATCACCCTTATGGGGCGAATCTGAGATTAATGTTAGCAAAAATGATAGGGCCTTTAACCTTATCCACTCTAGGAGACCAAATTGAAATTAGATTTGAATCTGGTAACCTCCTGATAAGATCAGGAGTAAGCTAACTTAATTTGCAGATAGGATTAAGATTATCCCCTATCCAAATACTGATTTGGATTCGGATAACTCCTAATTAGGAGTTTTCTTTATCAAGAAGAAAGGAGGAGAAAAAGCAGTGGAGAAATATCAGATTTCGAACCACCTTTTGATACATAAGGGATACCTCCTGCGAATAGAGATAAGATCTCAATTGTACTCCAGAGAGAAGAGAAGCAAGTTCAGCCATTTTCGTCCCAGGAGTTCTCCTCTAGCAGCCACCATTCCCTCTTGCAAGATTCGATTTTTGCAACAAAAGGAAGTCAAGAAATCAGTTCTTGACATTAGTCTTGCAAGAAAGACTGAAAAGACTCAGTGTTTAGTGTTTACAGAGGGTTCTTGCGAAGGATCCAGTGTGTAGGACACACCCTGCTGGTTCTGTTCCATCCACAGTTGTGTCATCTTCAGCAGGAACGGATCTTGGTGTATTCTTTAGCCGTGAACACCAACTTTGGGTGATACTGCTTCTCTGGATCTAGTATATTCCTCCCTTTTACCTTTTGGTTCAGATCTGGTTCGATTATGGTTCAAGTAAGATCCTTGAATATGGTATTCTAAATTTAGGGAATACGATTCCCAATTGGAAGAAGGTAAGAAAATTTTTGAAATTCGCCCACCCATTCCACAACGTTTTTGGCATCCATTAGATGGATCATACCATTCTTTCAGTGGTATTAGAGCCACAGGTTCGAATCTTGAACCAAAAGAAAATCAGAGCTGACCCTGCGCGGATGGATAGAAGTTGTGTTTCCAAGATTTGCGTAGATTGCTTTTTTTTTTTCAAGAAATGGTTTCTTGTTAAGGGCGATTGATCTGAAATTAATTTTTGTTAAATCCAAAATTTATTTAGAATTGTTCTTTATTTATTTTGTTTTAATGGAATGTTCGAACCTGGAGATCGCAGTGCGGTTTTGGCGCAGATGGTCTGCGCACCCTTTTTCTTTTATTTTATTCAATTCGATCTGTAAATAATTTTTTTTTATTTTTTTATAGACTGAATGTATAGGATTTGATCAAGAATGTAATTAATTAATAGAAATAGGTTTTCTGTTATTTTTTCTTGATTAAAGAAGAAGGAAGAAGATGGCGGCGCTGGAGATTTGTAGATGGAGAAATCACTTCCTGCGATTTGCAGTTTATGAAACTGCAACATTAGTGATTAACCTCTGTTTTGCAGGTGATGTGAACAGTCTATAATTGATTTGTGTTTGTTTAAAATCAAGTTTGTTAATTTCAGATCTTTCATGAATTAATTCTTGAATTGAAAATTAGTTTTGGACCATTTCGGACTAGATTGGACCAAAACAGTTTGGACCGAATCTGGGGTTCGAAAGGGACTGTTATTCAGTCCATATTTCTCACACTTGTTGTTCCAAATCTGATGTTCAATTACAGGGATTAATTCGGCCCACCTGTAAAGCTCAGTTTTAAAGGGTTAAAACTACAAAAGCCCATTATTGTGAGATAAGTTGTATGGGCCGAACTGCTAACTGCGATTCAGCCCATACACCTAGTAAACATTAATTGTTAATGATTTAGATTTTAAATGGGCTATTCGATGGGCTTTACAGCAGTTAATGGATTGGATCAATTCCTCCTTTACATGTGATGTTTGGATGATTGATGTGCTGCGACCATGGACCATAAGCACTTGGCCCATGAAGACTCGTTAGTGGCTCTTGCGCACACCATGGTTGAATGCACATCATTGCCATAGTGTCCCTTAAGGTCATTGGATGACCCCTCTTTGCTTGGTGGGCCCCACAACCCTGAAAAGGGATGCGTACGGAACCCCTAGCCGATTAAGGCCCACCAGAAATCTGACTTTATGAAAGTCAGTGGGAGCCACTCTGGTTTGACCTAAATTAGAACAAGGGCGTAATTTTGTTCCCTCCAGCAAATATGAGTGCATGTGATAGGGAGATCCATATGATGGACTCTCTAAAGGCCTTCCGTCATTAGCACAATGATGGTCCTTTAGTAATGACGAAACACACCATAAAATTGGGCTATCCATTTGTTGTTGGATCTGTCAGAGTGTTTCATAAGATGATAGGGGCATCATAGACCGATGTGGGAGGGGCTTCACCATAAAATGGGAACTCTCTCACGGTACCTTGGCGTAACCTAAATATGATGGGTAAGCACTCACTAGACAGAAAGGTTTACCTGAAAACGGCTCTGAACCTTGTCTGACAGAGGCCAAAGGGAAGCTCATTTGATGAGTGGATATGATCCATGACAGAAAGGTGGTGGGGTTATGCAGCTGAAACAGTTGGATTCACGCACCCCATGTGATTTCCTACATTTCCAGAGACATTTCGTCGTCTCCGTCACTGAGAAAGGAGGGAAATCTCAGAGATGAACAAATGGGAATGGAACATAGATTAAAAACCATATCTATGTAGGTAACATGAATCAAACTAAGGTTGTGGACTAACGTCTTTGCTGTTTTATCAGAAAATGGCAAACGGTCAATTTGCAAAGCTTCTAGACGATAACAAGCTTAAGGGCCCAAACTATGCTGACTGGTACAGAAATCTTATGCTGGTCCTAACTTCCGAAAAGTTAGACAAGGTGGTGAAAAATCCTGCCCCAGAACGTCCGGGTGATAGGGCTTCTGAGGCCCGTAGGAGGGACTACCAAGATTGGGAGGATAAGAACTCCCTAGCCCGCTGCTTTGTCATTGCCTAATTAGACAACTCAATACAGAGGCAGTTCGATCAGATCGAACTAGCCAAAGACATATTGGACAGTCTAAGAACAATGTATGAAGAGCAGAACCGTTCTACTCGACAGAAGGTCTTGAAATTGTTCATGACCGCGCAGATGTCCAAAGGGCAGAAAGTTCATGACCATTGTCTTCGTATGATGGGATACATTAACGAACTAGAAGCTCTTGGATCCGGGCTAGATCTTGGCACGCAAGTGAATGCCATCCTAAATTCTTTTCCCTCTTCCTTCAATGCGTTCACAATGAACTACTATATGAATAAGCTGAATGTCAGCGTCTAGGAACTCAGCAATATGTTGCAGAGAGCCGAGGATCTACTCAAGAAGGATGAGCCTGTGGTTATGCTTGCTGAAGCTAACAAATCGGGCAAGAAAAAGAGAAAGGCAAAGAAGCCCTAGAAGAAAACTACCAAACCTAAGAAGCAAAAGAAGAATAAGGCATCTGATGTTTGTCACTTCTGCAAGCAGACCGGCCACTGGAAGAGGAATTGTCCTGCATACCTGGAATCTAAGAAAGGTAACATCGAAACTTGTGTCATAGAAACTAATATGTTAGTTACTTCTGTGTCCTGGTGTGTTGAATCTGGGGCTTCAACTCATGTGTGTAACTCACTGTAGGGGTTCAAAGTTAGCAGAAGGTTGAGTGAAGGTGAAGTGACACTGTTCTTGGGAACGACTGCAAGTGTTGCAGCTACGGCAATAAGAACCGTAGAATTAGTTTTTAGAAAAAGAGTACTTGTACTTAAAGATTGTCTTTATGTACAGAACTTGAGAAGAAATTTAATTTCTGTTTCCAAACTGTGTGCTGATGGATATACTATTTATTTTAGTAATATGATTACTGTTAAACGGAATAACAAATTCAGCGCATGCGGGGAACTGGAGAATGGTCTCTACGTTCTACATCCTTCTCTAGAAACTAACTTAACCGAAACTATGTCGGTCAAAAATCCCAAGAAAAGGAATCGTGATACAGTAAATCCCACGTGCCTCTAGCATTACCGACTTGGCCATATCGGTGTTGACCGAATCGCAAGGCTGGTAAAGGATGGTCCTTTGAATTTTCTAACCGTAGAAAATCTTCCCACTTGTGAACCTTGCCTTGAAGGTAAGATGTCTAAGCGGCCATTTGACGGTAAGCCTGAAAGATCTGAAGGCACACTAGACTTAATACATACTGATGTATGTGGTCCCCTGAGTGTTAGGACACAGAATCAACACGTGTATTTCATCACCTTTACAGATGATTTTTCACGATATGGTTACGTGTACCTAATGAGACATAAGTCTGAATCCTTTGAAAAGTTCAAAGAGTTCAGACAGGAAGTCAAGAAACAGTTAGGGAGAGAAATTAAGGCCATTCGATCAGATCGAGGTGGCGAGTATCTCTCTGACGAATTCAGGGACTACTTAAGGGTCAATGGGATAGTGTCACAATTAGCTCCTCCTGCTACACCTCAACTCAACGGTGTTTTAGAGAGGAGGAATAGGACCTTGTTGGACATGGTCCGGTCACTTCTCGTACGCTCAGAATTACCCACATCCTTTTGGGGATACGCATTAGAGACTGCTATCTATGTGCTGAATCGGGTTTCAACCAAATCAGTTCCGAAAACTCCATATGAACTTTGGACCGGATGGAAGCCAAGTGTAAGACACTTGAAGATTTGGGGTTGTCCTGCACACGTTAAAAGAACAAGTGCGGACAAGTTGGATTCTAAAACCAGTCGTTGCCTGTTTATAGGCTACCCAAAGGATTCGGTGGGTTATCTATTCTATGACCCAAGTGAGCAGAAAGTGTTCTGCAGTCGAAACGCCCAATTCTTAGAACCCGAATACATCCTGGACACCCATCGTCAGGAAATAGTTCTTGATGAGGAGAGCTCGGGAGCTGTGGGAGATATCCCACAAGTTCCCGGTAATGACCAACCTAGAAGGTCCACCTGGGTCTCCAGACCACCAGCCCGATATGGTTATGACCAGGATAGTTACCTGGTGGAAGCCTTATTAGTGAAGAGGATCCCGTGACTTACACGGAAGCTATGTTAGACATAGATTCCCAGAAGTGGGTGGAGGCCATGAGAGCCGAGATGGACTCGACGGAGACCAATGGAGTCTGGACTCTAGTAGATCCACCCTCCGGGGTAAAAGCAATCAGTTGCAAATGGATTTACAAGAGGAAGAAGGGCCCCGATGGTAAGGTTGAGACCTTCAAAGCTTGTCTGGTGGCGAAAGGGTACACTCAGAAAGAGGGCATCGACTATGAGGAAACCTTTTCGCTCATGGCAATGCTTAAATCCATTAGGATCCTGCTAGCTGTAGCAGCATACCATGACAACGAGATTTGGCAAATGGATGTCAAAACCGCATTCTTGAATGGAGATCTTAGTGAAGATATCTACATGCAGTAGCCACAAGGCTTCATTGCTGGTGGTCAGGAACACATGGTATGTAAACTTAACAGATCCATATATGGACTTAAGCAAGCTTCTAGGAGTTTGAACATCCGTTTTGATTCTGCAGTCAAAACGTTTGACTTTGAGCAGAATTCGGATGAGCCCTGTGTTTACAAGAAATCCAGTGGGGATAAGATCAGCTTTTTGGTGTTGTACGTGGACGAAATCCTACTCATTGGGAATGATGTAGGAATGTTGACTTCGGTCAAGGTATGGCCATCACAGCAGTTCTCCATGAAAGATCTTGGAGAAGCTTCATACATATTGGGTCTTCGACTCTATAGAGATAGATCGAAGCGGATAATTGGATTATCCCAAGCTGCTTATATTGACAAAATTGTCAAAAGATACAGCATGGAGAACTCCAAGAAAGGAAACGTTCCTTTCAGGCACGGAGTCACTGTCTCCAAGAAGATATCTCCCAAGACTTCTGAGGAGATTGAGAACATGAGAGACGTTCCCTATGCCTCAGCCGTAGGGAGCATCATGTATGCCATGCTGTGCACTTGCCCGGACATTGCTCAGGCGGTGAGTGTGGTAAGCAGATTTCAGGCAAACCCAGGGTAGGAGCATTGGACTGCTGTGAAGAACATACTCAAATACCTTCGAAGGACAAAAGAGTTTTGTCTAGTATTTGATGGTAGTTCACTGCAAGTTCTAGGGTATACCGATGCTGATTTCCAGTCGGATCCAGATGATAGAAACTCTACATCTGGGTATGTTTTCACGATAGAATCGTGTGTTGTTTGCTGGAAAAGCAACAAACAGGGGTCCACTGCAGACTCCACAACCGAGGCCGAGTACATTGCCGCAAGTGAAGCTGCCAAGGAAGCCGTGTGGATGAAGAAATTCATACACGAATTGGGAGCGATTCCATCCAGCACATCACCAATCCCGTTGTTGTGTGACAACAATAGAGCGATAGCCCAGGCTAAAGAGCCTCGGGCTCGCTCGAAGTCAAAGCACATCGAGAGAAAGTACCATGTACTGCGGGAGATCGTTGGTAGATGGGACGTCCTAATTCAGAAGGTAGCATCAGCGGATAATGTGGCAGACCCATTGACTAAGCCACTGACACAGAAAGTGTTTGAGAAACACGTGGAAAGTATGGGACTCCGGCTTGTACCAGATTGGACCTAAGTGCAAGTGGGAGTTGTTAGACAGTTTTTGTATGCCCTTAGCTTCAATTCGATTTGATGTACTTTTGTTATTTAGTGGAAATAAATAAAGTGCATGTTTGATTCATGTTGTTTGGTTTAATTCTGTGTAAGACCCAAAAACTGGACACTAATAGAGACTCGTGTTAGTTTTAAATGTTCACAGCCATTGGATAAGTCTGAGGAGATTTATCCTGCCAAGGCTGATACTGGTGTGCCACCAAGTGTTGGGATGGCCTGTCTCGGCCACCAAGGTAAGACCCAAGGCACATGCAGTATGGGATTACTCGAATCCTTGAACCGGACCAGATTTCCAGTATTGCCCTGGACCTTGGAGATAGATGGGCAAAACTGGAAAGTTACACCTGACCCCTAGACTCGATTATGACACTTCACTAGATGTCGGATCGGGCTGTCTTTGATATGCCAATCAATGAGATCCTTATATGGGGGTCAAAACCGGGGTATGTTGGGGCAGTTTGAGAATTCATCTGAGTGGGTGATCATAGTGACAAGATCAGCCACTTTGTCGGACAAAGGGTAATGATCGGGAATGCACTCTCTCTGATGGAAACCAAACTGCCGGCAGTTAATTTCAATCGTTGGAATTTTGTTTTGAAAAATTTATATATATATATATATTTATATATGTACGGTTTCAAAATGTTTGCAAATGGTTTTAATTCTCGAGATCCATGTGAGTGGAGAGTGCAGCACTGTTCCTTGCAGCCGAGGGAGATGTTCTCTCTTGTCGGGCAATGCTTGATCATTAAGGGCTGAGAGGTTAAGTGTAAACCATTTAGGATAGTACCTGATGAGCTAATCTTGCACCTGCCCACAGTCCCTGGGTTTTTATAAGATGGCTTGGCCCAGGGACCACTTAATGTAAGTGTTGGGCCCATAGGGTCCATATGATGGGCTCAGGGGTTTACTGAGTTTTTTAGTGAATTCGGTTGGGCCTTGTATTAAAGGTTGGGCCGAACCCATGTGGCTAGTTTGTAGATCAATGCTTGGGTCCCACGCCATACAAAGAAGCCCAACTGGGCAGCAGATTGGAATGAAATTAAACACTGAACACTTAATGGGCCAAAAGCCCATTTCGAGGTGGGCTGATATGATCACACTTATGGGGCGAATCTGAGATTAATGTTAGCAAAAAGGATAGGGCCTTTAACCTTATCCACTCTAGGAGACCAAATTCAAATTAGATTTGAATCTGGTAATCTCCTGATAAGATCAGGAGTAAGCTAACTTAATCTGCAGATAGGATTAAGATTATCCCCTATCCAAATACTGATTTGGATTCGGATAACTCCTAATTAGGAGTTTTCTTAATCAAGAAGAAAGGAGGAGAAAAACAGTGGAGAAATATCAGATTTCGAACCACATTTTGATACACAAGGGATACCTCCTGCGAATAGAGATCAGATCTCAATTGTACTCCAGAGAGAAGAGAAGCAAGTTCAGCCATCTTCGTCCTAGGAGTTCTCCTCCAACCGCCACCATTCCCTCTTGCAAGATTTGATCTTTGCAACAAAAGGAAGTCAAGAAATCAGTTCTTGACATTAGTCTTGCAAGAAAGATTGAAAAGACTCAGTGTTTAGTGTTTACAGAGGGTTCTTGCGAAGGATCCAATGTGTAGGACACACCCTGCTGGTTTTGTTCCATCCACAGCTGTGTCATCTTCAGTAGGAACGGATTTTGGTGTATTCTTTGGGCGTGAACACCAATTTTGGGAGATACTGCTTCTCTAGATCAAGTATATTCCTCCCTTTTACCTTTTGGTTAAGATCTGGTTCGATTATGGTTCAAGTAAGATTCTTGAATATGGTATTCTAAATTTAGGGAATATGATTCCCAGTTGGAAGAAGGTAAAAAAATTTTTGAAATTCGCCCACCCATTCCGTAACATTTTTGGCGTCCATTAGATGGATACTACCATTCTTTCAAACAGAGGAATCCACGGATTAAAAGATTAACAATGGTGCTGGTTCCTACCTAAATAAACATGGTTGGCTGAAAGTTGATGTTCTTTGATTTGTCTCTAGTGTTGTCTAGGTATAAAATACTCAAACGTGATATGGATGTTTTACTTGGTAGTAAGCCTTTGAACTTAATCATTCGTTTGGTTATAATTTATGGGGTTGATTTACTTAACCATTAATCAGGCTTCCCTTTGTTGGTCTATTTGCTTGTTTGTTTTCCTTGCTAACTAGTCTATAAACCTCCTATTTTTTGTGTTGTTTTTTTTTTCTCCTGTATCAAAAACACTGACCTAGTACTTGTAGCTTTTTCATTGAAAATCAACCGGAACCATCATGCCCAAGGTACACAACAGAAGGTAAATGTTCACTTGGATTAGAAGGACCTGAAGTTTCAAGTAAGATTCCTGCCTTCTAGATATTGATTGCTACCCAAAACAATGGGGAGTTAAATGTCCAATTCGAATAAATTTGGGTAAGAAATCATCCATGGGGTGTGACCCAACCATTATGTGATTGTGATAAACAGATGCACAAACTGCAATAGGTAGGACATCATCAGCATAGTTGGGCTGTGCTAGAGTGATACAGCATATGCTCTCAAACTAAATACTTTCTGGGATTGAATTGGCCCTACCTTTCCAATAGCAGCATAGTTGGGTTTCCTGCAGCATTCAGAGCATCTTTTCTTTCACAGATCTTGTGGCTCATTCTGGCCATCTCTTTAATTCCACCAGTCATCTTTGCCACCCCTAAGCCTTTAGTAAAGCATTACAAGTCTTCTTTGCCCATAAGGTGACCAATATGCAAAATGTTCCAAACATCCTTCTATAAAGAAGAGATAAGGTAATGTAGAGAACTTGGTAGTTGAATGCTGGAATTTAAAAGGCTATTAGAGAGATAGCTAGGCTAGAGGGTTGATCATACAGTGGTGCCCTGGTGTTTGAACCCATTCCAATGAGAATAGGGGCAAAATCCTTAAGTCCAAAGGTTGCAATCCGAACTATTTGCTTGCACGGTGGCCATACCTACTTTTTATAACCTTCGTCCACAAGCCAATGGGGACTAATGGTTATAAATTTAGGGACAGCGGATTCAATGCTCACAAAATTGTGCTCACACTATTCTCACAGTCATTTTCAGTCTTACATTTGGAGATTCGGTGCTCACATTGTTCTCACAACCATTTTCAGCCACCCATTGGGAACATCTCTATATTTATCTTTTTATTTAGGGAAATGTTCTCAATGCATGACTGGAAAGAGCTGTGAGAACACTGCAAGCATAATTTTGTGAGCACCAAATCCAATTTTAAATTTAGGACCTTATCAGACAGTAGAGCTAGCTGGAATGAAAATGAGTCCAACCAAGCTAACAGATTACAGCTATTAGATTTAGGCCATGTTTGTTATTCATTAAGTTAGGGTAAGGTAAGTACATTTACCCATGTTTTTTTCTTTCTTGTATAAATAAGACAATGACCATTTTAGCCATAAAATTTCATTATTAAAAGGGACATTTTTATCTCATAAGAGTGTTGTAAACTTCCCCCTAGATGGGGAAGTTATTTAACCACCTAGTGATACCCAGTAAAATAAATAAATCTGAAAAAAATAAAAAGCATGAGATTCTTGTTCAATCCCATTGACCAACTTTCCCCTTCTTAAAATACGGTAAAAGAATGTGTAATTCTGATGTAAGAAAGTCGAGAATCAAGAATGTCATCTCATTGAACACAGGATTCATTTTTAGTAGAACTATAAAATTGAGATTTTTAGACACAATCACAACATTTATGCTATACATTAATTCTTATGCATGCAGTTGTGTATAAAAATCAGGAAACAGAGTAGCGCCTTCGCTTCTGAAACAGAAACCGTGCTTCTGAATTAGCCTTGGAACCAATGGGCTTAACGTCTTTTATCCGGAAAAGGGAGTTGAGCTTGCTTAGATTTTTGGTGAATGATCTAAGTATCTTATTTGCTGGGTTTGATCGAACGAGCTCCTGTTTCATGGAGACATGATCTTTCTCCAGGTCGGTCAGCCTCATTCTCATTCGAGCTACTTCGAGCCTCAGCTCCCTGTTCTCTCTTCTCACAGAGGCGTAGTTATCTCTTGGGGAGATCGTCCCGCTGCCGGCGCCACTGCTTGAGCGTTGGGGGAATTGGCCGTTAATTGAACCGAAGAAGAAATGAGTGTGGCCTCCATTCATTGCATTTCGAAGCCTGATCTGCTCGAAGTACAGCACCTGGACGGCCATTTGCACCAGCAGTCTTTCATTCTGAGCTGCATGGCTGCAGGCTTCCTGAGATAGCTTTTGACAATCGATGGTTTTACACAGTCGGTAGCGTTCAGATTCCTTGATGTTGGGATGAACCTGTGAGAAGCACAAATGCTGTCTGAAACTCGAAAACGTCACAGACAAAGTCTTAAACCATGAGGATCAAAACTGGATCTTAGTGCCTTACCTTGAGGAAGATATCAACAGATCTGTATAACCCATCATTCACGATCCGGGCATGATCTGGGAGTAGCTCTGCTAGAACGATGAACTTCGATGGCATCAAGTTTGGATCCAGTGCGATTTCTGCTAGATAGTTGTCCAAGAGCTTTGACACCTTAAGGATTGAGCTCTGTTTATGAGATCCAGGACTGTCGAAGTCATAAACCATCTCACTTTCATCCCTCAAGTTGTTCTCCTCGTCGTCCTCATCCAAGTTCAGGAAGATGGAGAAGATTCTCAGTATCGTATCTGTATCATACAGTGGATGGTAGTTGTTGCCGTGTGAGTTTGCAGGTATAAGGATGTCTTCAAGGATAGCTTGATCCAGCTGCAGACCAATCCGCCTCTCTAAATCAGCTCTGCAAGCTGCAGAAGCCGACCCCATTATTGCAGTTTTCAACAGACTGGAAAGGAAGGCTATCGGTACTGAACTCTTTCTTGACTGAGTTGGTAGCAAACTTACGATTGCTTCTACAATCACTCTTTGTTTCTTCTGCAACTCTGCATCCAACGAGCTTCCTTTAATCGATTGAGGGTCTTTGACTACGACACCCTGAAGAGAGTTATGTGTGTAGTTTATCAGGATCCTGCTGATTATGTCCTGCTTAAGGCCCTTCGACTTAAGTATCTAAACCATCTTTTCTAATCCTAGGGTCTAATATTGTAGCTAAACAATAATGAGAGAAATGTTCTCCCAATATTTTTTTAAATTTATTTTCCGTAATTTCAACAATACATTGAAATTGTGGATTATTTCTATATTTAGAAAAACAATCAGTAACTACCATTATGGTAAATTACAACTAGTTGGATAATAAATTCCAGATAATTCATTTGTTGCATCATAAAAATGTTTTAAAAAATCTCTTATACAGACTGCAATTTCCCAATCTTCCTCAAATATCATATCATTAGACATTTTTGAATTATAAAAATCATAAAGAATTTGTTTATGAGATATACAACTTTCTAGCATAGTATAGGTAGAATTCCACATATTCTTTACATCTAATATAAAATGTTTATATTTTAAACCATAATGTTGGCATAAATATTTAAATTTTTATTTTCTTGCCCCTTAACTTTTTATATATATATAATACAATTTCTAATTTTTGAAATATGAGTAGAAATAATTTTCAAGGCATCTTGAATACATAAATTTAAGATGTGACATGCACACCTAATGTGAAATAATTTACCATTTAAGCATGATTTTAATTGAGATTTTAAAATATTTATTGCAGAATCATTATTGCTGGCATTATCAAAATGAATAGAAAACAATTTCCATAAGCATGCAAAGTATTTAAAATACTTGCAGCAATAGTTGGGTCACTATGTGTCCGTTCAAGCCTAGTAAAAATTAAAATTCTTTAATTCAAAAGCCAATTTTCACCAATGAAATGGCCAGTAACAAAAATATAACTAATATTAAATTTGGATGTCCAAACATTTGAACTAATTGCAACTTTATAATTAAGATTTTCTAACAAAGAAATTAAATTTCGTTTATATGAATAAAAAATTTTCAAAGCATCAATTCTTATAGTATTCCTAGAAACTTTTTATATTGTGGGTTTACAGAACTATGCAACCATTTTTCTAGCTTTGGATCTTCAGCTAATATAAATGGTTGTTTTGCATGTACAATATACTTAGCAAGTTCTTGTCTCATTTTTTCTTGTGAATATCCAAAAGTACCAAAACTAGTTCCCCTCTCAATCTGTGTTTGGGTTGTTTCTCTCTCTTCATCTTCCTCTCGCTCATGTGTGAGTAGATGTCTGCTCAAATGACCCTTACCACCCTTGCTACAATAACTAAAGTCCTTCCTACATTTTTGGTAAACGGCCATTTTCCCCTTCCCATCAATATCCTCTATTTTGAAAACTTTCCAAACCGGGCTACGTAGCTTAGAAGCCCTCCTTTTTCCCCTAATATCACTACTATCGGGAGTGAAAGTTCCACTTCCATCGACATCAATTGCACCTGTGGTAACACTATCATGATACGATTGAATGTCATCCATGGTGAACATGTTGGGGAATCGGTTTTCAGAAGAGCCAGCCATTTTTTTAATTCTAAAAAGATAAAAAACTAATCTAATTCGACTTACCTGGATTGCCAGTTCAAAACCCCAACTTGATTTCAACGATTGAAGCCTTTCAACGTCCAAGCCTCCTTGTTGAAAGTCAAAACTTCTATAAAGTTGAGACTTGAGAATTGGAGAATGCAGAATCAGACAATCAATTAATCAGAATTTCTCAAATTGCAGATAATTGAGAATGTATGAGTACGAGAGAGAGAGAGGGAGAGAGAGAGAGAGAGAAGAGATTAAGAGAATTGTTAAATTGGTGTGATGAGAATGGTGGAGGATAAGGCTATTTATAGGAATTGAATATAATTTAATTGCCCAAAATACCCAAAAAAACTATCTGTTATTTAGTTATTGGGAGGTGTATTTTGGTCATTGTAAAGTTATGTATAACTTTACCCAAAATGCCCCCCTAAACTAGTTGTCACATAGTTGTTGGGGGGCATTTATTTCACTTTTTCAACCCCCCATAAGCAAAATACAGAAATACCCCCCTAATATGGTTGTTAATAGTTGTTGAGGGGTATTTCTATAAACCCCCCCCAAAAGTTAAAACTAGCCATTGGGCCCCTTTGGGAGGGGGGCCAACCGCCCAACAACTATATTCCCGGGCAGGCTGAGTGCGGCCCACTATGGGCCTGGCGGGCCGTGCTTCGTGTCGTGCCACAAGCTGGGTCATGCCAGTACGCGGGCCACGGGCGGCACGGCACGTGCTGTCATGTCGGCCCATAGGCCTCGAACCCCCGACCCAACACAGCACAGACCTTCGTGCCACTTTTTTTTATCCAACGATTGGCCCACTTTTTTTTCTTGTGTGTTGTTTATTCATAGGAGAAGTTCTAAATAAACAGTGAGATGTGCTGTGAGATCTGAGATAGAGAGCAAATCCCGACTCAATTTTACAACCCAAGACTGAGTGCAAGCCAAATCCTTTGATGTATTAATATGACCCCACATTGAATTAGATAAAGTGACATAATATATATATATATATATATATATATATATATATATATATATATATATATATATATATATATATATATATATATATATATATTGAATAAACAGTGGGATGTGCTGTGAGGTCTGAGATAAACCACTTACGCCCCAAGGGAGCGTATAAACCACTTATGTCCCTTATTTATCTTATATTATATAAATAAGATAATATATTATTTAATCAAATTTTTTACTACAATCCAAATCCCACCAACTGAGGGGTAGCCCAGTTGGTGTGATGGATGAATTGTCTCAGCGTGTCAAGCAGTGATTAATACTTAAAAAAAATAAAAATAAATAAATTGGATATCCCATAAAATATTCAAATTTAAATTCAAATCATAATTTTGGAAATCCAATGGATTCTTATCAAATTTGGATCGGTCAGATTTCTTATTGAATCAAATCAGGTATACCCTTTATCGAATCTGATCTGATCTGCTTGCAGCCCAAAAATAGTGGAAAATTTATTCATAAATCTGAACAAATGTCCCTTTTTTATTTAAAATACCATGGCCTTCACAATAAGGCCTAGGTCATAGGTTCCCTTGGGGCGTAAGTGGTTTAGTGTCTTCTCACTTGTCAGTTTTAGAAATTAAGAATTAAAAGCACCAATAAAATCAATCAAGAGCATATGTTTTATGTATTTTTATTTTAAAAAAAAAAAACTTCTTTGTTTTTAAACTACATTAGCTTGGCCAACCCAATGAACTTTATTGTTTTTAATTGAATTTAAAAAAAAAAAAGTGGTTCATCTTAGAGGTGTCAATTGAAGTGGATTTAGTCCAATTCAATCCGATCCAATGTGAGTCCACTTACAACTGGACTGAATCCAATCCAATCCATTAAAATGTAAATGGACTGGATTGGATCCAATCTAAACCAGATGAAATATAAAAAACAGAATAAATAAAAATTATAATAATATATTAAAATGAAGAAAATCTGAAAATTACAAAAAAAAATATACCCTTTTAGCATTGAAAAAGCATTTTTGCAAATAGAAGTACTTCCATAAAGCACTTGTATGAAAGTAATTTTAAAGTGCTTTTATAAAAGTATCAAGTACTTCCCTAAAAGTGCTTTCTTAAAAATGTTTTTATAAAAGTACTTTCATAAAAGTTTCTTAATAAAAGTGCTTTTATAAAAATAATTCCACAAAGTGTTTTCGTAAAAGTACTTTCATAAAAGTACTTTCATAAAAGTGCTTTCATAAAAGTACTTTTATAAAAGTACTTTTATAAAAGTACTTTTTAAAAGTGCTTTCATAAAAGTACTTTTTAAAAGTGCTTTCATAAAAGTACTTTTATAAAAGTACTTTTTAAAAGTGCTTTTATAAAAGAACTGTATAAGTTCTTTTGTAAAAGTGATTTCATAAAAGTGCTTGTGTAAAAGTACTTTCATAAAAGTGTTTTCATAAAAGTACTTTTATAAAAGTACTTTTTAAAAGTGCTTTTATAAAAGAACTGTATAAGTTCTTTTGTAAAAGTGATTTCATAAAAGTGCTTTTGTGTAAAAGTACTTTTATAAAAGTACTTTTGTTAAAGTATTTTCGTAAAAGTACTTTTCATAAAATTACTTTTATTAAAGTATTTTCATAAAAGTACTTTTCATAAAATTACTTTTATAAAAGTGCTTTTGTAAAAGTGTTTTCATAAAAGTGATTTCGTAAAAGTACTTCCATAAAAGTAATTTTATGATGGATTCAATTTTGATTCGTTTCAAATTGGACAAGGGTTTGGCCTCATGATCAAATTATTGGAAATTTGGTTTAGGTCCAATTCAGACCAATAAGAATATGGACCAATTTATTTTGGATTAGCTTAATCCAATAATTATAATGGACTATCCAAATCCGATTTGATAAGGTTTGGACCGGATTGAATCCAAAGCAAAACTGGTTGATTGACACCCCTAGTTCATCTTAGAACTAAGAAATTTCTCCAGTGATGCTCAAATGGGACAGTAAACAATTGATTGATTTTTCTAATTTCTTCTTATCTTTTTCCCTGCAGCCAACTTATGGTTTAACCAAATGATCAAAATTCTGATAGGATATGCCCAGTATCAGGTGTATCATATAATGGTTTAACCTAATGGTTTACACCTAGTTTGATGGATTTTAGGCTCCTTTTGTTTGCAATACAAATGCCATCGAACTGAGGTATTTATGTACTACGGTTCGTGTTTGCGAGCGTTTGTTTGACACGTAAAAATGTAATTATTATCAGATCAAATACTTTGGAAAGAGAGTATTACAGTGCCTCTTTTTTGGATACAATTTTGTATTCTTTTGATAATCAACTTTTTAACCAAAGTTAAGGCATTGGAGCATAAGGTAGTTGGAGCATTTAATGATGAGGCCCACACTTAGCACCGATTTCAAACAAACAATATGAGTACAAAAACAGTTTAAAATCTGAATTGTGTTTGCATTCATGAACCGAAAAGAGGATAAATATGCAATGTACAACATGTTTCATCCGCACATCAGGAAATGTGTTGTGAGGTCTGAGATAGAAGACAAATCCCAATATCACTTTTATATTTAAAGAATAAAATTAAAGCCTTTGATTAAGGTCCCACCGAGATTTGAACTCGGGTTACTGGATTCAGAGTCCAATGTCCTAACCACTAGACCATGGGACCATTACGTTCATACGCTTGCGATTCGCCAATAAGGATTTTTAGCGACTCAAAGAAGAAAAATCTAAAAGCAATTCAAACAATAAAAATTGCATTGACAATGGTAAAAGAAGGGTTTGAACCTTCGACTTGCGATTAATAATCACACGCTCTAACCAACTGAATTATTCCAACAATCACATGTTAGTTTTGTTTTAATTTTATTATATATGATCTGATTCAAAATTGAGCCACTAACCTCCACCATGAAATGACAAGAAGCCATATGGGAGCAGAGTCCATACTCTCCATCCCCAACTTTGATTTTGATTTTGAAATAAGGCCATGTTTAGGGGTGCTTAAAAATAAGTGTTTATTTCACTCAAGACCACACCATTAAGCACTTATTGGTGTTTGGGAAATAAATCCGAAATAAGTGTTTATTTTAAAAATAAGGGCTTGTTTTTTAAGCTCAAATTTCCAACTTTTTTTAAGTGTTTATATAATAAGTACTTATTCAATTTTTTTCTTCCAAATTTATCTCTAGTTGAATTTTAAAATACCACTTATAGAGACACCCCTAGTTGAATTTTATAAAAGTATTTTCGTAAAAGTGCTTTCATAAAAGTACTTTTATAAGTGTTTTCGTAAAAGCGCTTTCATAAAAGTGCTTTAATAAAAGTGTTTTCATAAAAGTACTTTATAAAAATATTTTTATAAAAGTACTTCTGTAACTTTTATAAAAGTGCTTTTGTAAAATTTGAAAAAAATGAAGGAAAAAATAGTTGCAGATGCTTATTTAAGTGCTTATTAGAGAAAAAGACTACCAAACACCTAATATAAAATAAATAAGCACTTGAAAAAATCGCATGCCAAATGCAAATAAGTGTTTATTCAAATAAGCACTTATTTTTAACATAAGCATTCCCAAAGAAAAAATTACAATATAAATAATATTTGAATATAATATATTATTATATATAATATGTATTTAATATATAATCAGAGTTGGGACGGTGGAGACAGGAGAGATTGGTACCCATCTGAACTCTCATGTTTATTTCTATACAAGGGTTTTGTAATTGGGTAAGGCCCGTAAGGGTAAACACGTAAAGTAGGGTGCTTCCCTACATGACTTGGATGAAATCGGATTCAGTACTTACTACTTACTAGACTTGTTCATGGGTCGGGTAACCCAACGGGCCAGCCCGGCCCGGCCTGGCCCTCGAATGGGCTTGAACACAAATTTGAGCCCGCAGGCTTGATCTCGAGCCTAAAAGCCTGAGCCCAACTATTTTACAGGTCGGGCTTGAGATTTGTTAAAAAATCCTGACTTGAGCCCGGCCTGGCCCAACTTTTAGGTTAAACCAAAAACCCTAGATATCCTAAGTTCCTAACCCCTCTCCTCTCATTCATCTCTTTCTAGCCGAACCTCTCATCTCAGTAGTCGAACACTCACCTCAAGTAGACAGAACAGGCAAACACTCACCAGTGCAACCAGTGAACTCCGGCGGACCGGCGGTATGTCCTCTCTCTCTCTCTCTCTCTCTCTCTCTCAATACCAACGAACACATTCATCGGCAGTGATTCCTTTCTTTTTTTTAGGTTAGACTTCTGACTCGGGCCCGGGTTTCGGGCTTTTTATTAGGGCGGGGCTCGGGCCCATGTTGTAGGCCCATTGGTCGAGCCAGGCTCGGGCTCGGGTTAACAAAATCCTGTTTATGAAGAGTAAAAGTCCAGCCCGGCCCATGAACAGGTCTACTACTTAAATAACTGTCTTCATACCGTGCTCACAGCCACTTGCAGTTGTGTATTGGGAATATTTCCCTATGAATAAAACATACAAGTACAAAAATGTTCCCGATGAATAGCTCTAAATGGCTATGAGCACGGTGTGAAGATAGTTCAGTGAGGACTGAATCCATACTCTGACCTGGACATCATGCTACATGAAGGAATGATTTGGCCAATATGAGAATACCAAGTAGGGAACCCTTTGGGCATGCCTACCTATTCGATGGTTTATTCTGAACACGTGGCAAGGGATAGGACCAGAGAGTGCGTTGTAGGCCCATTGGTCGAGCCAGGCTCGGGCTCGGGTTAACAAAATCCTGTTTATGAAGAGTAAAAGTCCAGCCCGGCCCATGAACAGGTCTACTACTTAAATAACTGTCTTCATACCGTGCTCACAGCCACTTGCAGTTGTGTATTGGGAATATTTCCCTATGAATAAAACATACAAGTACAAAAATGTTCCCGATGAATAGCTCTAAATGGCTATGAGCACGGTGTGAAGATAGTTCAGTGAGGACTGAATCCATACTCTGACCTGGACATCATGCTACATGAAGGAATGATTTGGCCAATATGAGAATACCAAGTAGGGAACCCTCTGGGCATGCCTACCTATTCGATGGTTTATTCTGAACACGTGGCAAGGGATAGGACCAGAGAGTGAGATGTATACCAAAAAGTGATCTAGGTTCCTCCAACAAAGTGTGAATTTTACCTTGTCTTACCAGCAGCATCAGCATAGAAATAGGTTAACTACTACCAGTCAGGTCATTTGACAGAATCTTCTGACCCTTTTTTCATATTTAAGGGTGTCAATGGACCGGTTTTGTACTGGATGTTGTCCAGTCTAAAATCAATTTGGACCGATTGGATGGATCAACAAGATATATTGGATTGGATCAATCTGGTCCAAAATATTTATTAGATTGGATTGGACCTGGTCCATCCGTAATAAATTTATATTGGATTAGGTTAAATTAATCCAATATTTAGTCCATTGATATAAGATAAGAATATAGGTGTCAATGGACCGGGTTTGGGTTGAAATCAACCTAAATTAAAACAAATTTGAACAGATTAGATGATCCATACTTTAAATTGGACTGGTCCAAAATATTCATTGAATTGAATTGGACCTGATCCATTTGTAATGGATTCACATTGAACTGGATCGGATTGGACCAAATCCAGACCAATTGACACCCCTATTCATATTTGATGGGCCAAAGTTATCATTTGGAATCATGCCATACCATTTCAATGTGGCAGTAAGCGATAGAAACCATCAGCAACGCGTCCTGTCAATGGAATTATAGCAGAAATACAGAATACAAATGCAGGCCATTCGTCCAATCTTGACAACCAAAGGATGGGAGATAAAACAATAAAAGAAGAGAGGAAAAATTTAGATGGCCATTAAAGGTGGGATCTGTCCTTTCATGTTATCAACTATGGAATGGGATCTGCTCCTCACACGGGAGCGCCTCACATGCACATCCACCGTGCATTGGGAACATCTCCCGTGAATAATAACTTAAAAGTATGAGAGATGTTCCCAGTGCGTGGTACCATGTGCGTGTGAGGTGTGAGTGAAGCGCCTTGTGTGAGGAGCAAATCCGGTCTCATCAACTATCAACTATTGGGGGAATCTTCATTTACCTCCACCTCATAAGTTTTTTACTTCATTGTACATATGGGAATAGTGGTAATAGGGGAATTAATGCCAATACAAGGGGAGTCCAGATCTGCTGCTCACACAAACTCTGCCCATGTTTATCACAGCCACATGGAGAACATCTCAACCTCTGCATAGTATATGCAGAGGGAGATGTTCCCAATTCACGGGGGTAGTGTGTTGTGGGTAGATGCGGGCAGGAGATCCGGAGTCATATAAGGGGTATGAGGAATCTGGATCACCTGCCAACAAAATACGCTCCATCACCCTGCCAATATCATCTGACACTGCACATCTCATGCATGGTAGCTCCCACTTTTATGGTGGGCCACAATTTCATAGTGAGATGTGTGGTATCAGATCAAGTTGATAAGGTGTTGGGACGTGTTTTATTGGCAGGAGATTCCAACTCGGGAACGAGTGTTGGAAGTTTTAAATTGTTGTAAGTGTACAGTGGAATAAAAGTTGTGGGGTCCACACCACACGCCTCCAAAACATGTTGGAACCTCCTAGATTCTAAATATCTGTTCGGAATTTCCAATTATCAATTTTCTAGTTAGGCATCAACAAGGTTAAGATGGAAACAAGAACAAAGACATATAACTAAAAGACTAATTTTAAATTTTTAGTAAGGGTTGGCATTTTACAATTCAGCCCTAAAAAAATCAACAGAACAGAGCATGCTAACTTAAGGTTTGAACGTTAAAAGGTATTAGAAGATACAGGGTGGAGATGAACTAAGAGTGAAAAAAAGAAGCGTTTTTTTTTTCAGGAGGAAACGAGAACTAGGGGATTGTTAGCCTTAAAAGTCAGAGGACAGAAGAAAGTTATTGTGTTACTGTTAGAAGGTTTTGAGTTGGATGAAGTTTAAGTCCAGTTTGGTTTGCGGGAATAGAGGTTTGGAATTGGAATTAGAATGGTTCATTTTGATTTCAAATGTTTGATTGGATGGAATTGGAATCTCATTCCCATTCCTGGTGGAATGGCATTCCCCCTTTTGAGGGAATGGTCATTCTTCCCCCTCCCTTGGGAATTCTATTCCAGTTGATTCCAGTTCTCAATCAGATTCCTATCTGAAGTAAACAGACCACTGTTTTCAAAACCGGATGGCCGGACCGGAAAAACCGGGAACCGGTCACCTGACCGGTTCCGTTTTCCTCTAAAACCGCTTTTTCTCTCAAAATTGATTTTGGTCAGCAAACCGCTGAACCGGCCGGTTAACCGTTCAAACGATTTTAACCGTTTTTCAATTTTTTAATTTTTTTGTCAGCACGGGCCGGCCATTCGGATCGAACAGTCGGACCGTTCGAATCGGTAACCAGACCTCTGATCGATTCGATCACCAATTTATTTTTAAAAACCATAAAACAGACTATGAGAATAAACCATTCCTATTCTGATTTGAAAAGAATATCAATTTCGATTCTAATTCTAATTCCACCTACAAACCAAACGGATCGTTAGAATTGACGAGTTTAAAGGTTGAAGGCACGGTTCAAAGCATCATACACCTCTGTATCAATACTTTAACCAATATGCCTTATATTTCTTTTAGTTTTTTTTCTTTTCAAATTTCATATTCTTTGTTTTTTTCTTTCAAATTTCATAAAAAAAGGAGTTTGTATAAACACCAGTAAAGAGGAAGGCCCAAAGTACTTTTTTCAGACAACAGGCTTCATTGTAGCAAAAATGAACTTGAGTGCATGATGAAATGTATCAAATCAAAGTTGAACGGTTATGACCAGCAAGTATTGAATGGGGCCTAATTAGGCTGATGATGGATTTATAATGGGCCGGGCCCTTGCTTTTGCGAAGCCCATTCGTGCACATAAACTCTCGTACGTGATTGAAAGGAATTTAAAAAGAAAAGGTCCCACCGAGATTTGAACTCGGGTTACTGGATTCAGAGTCCAATGTCCTGACCACTAGACCATGGGACCACATGTACATTTGTTGCGAATAAGAACTTAAAAGAATAATGAAGAAGAAAAGCTATCTACAAATTTTAGATTTAAAATTACGCTAGAGGAAGGGTTTGAACCTTCGACCTTGTGGTTAACAGCCACACGCTCTAACCAACTGAGCTACTCCAGCTACCACGTTTAATTTCCTTTCAATTATTTCAAATGTGTATCCACCCATCCCCACAGTCATTAATCCTTTAGATTTTAATGTTAATTTTTTTTCAGCAATCCGAAAAAAGTGGACGCATCATCATTTTATGACACCTTTTTCGATTCACATATGCTGAAGACAGATGACACAATTGTGATGTTCCTAACATTGTTTGTTTTAGGAGATCCACGCTTATAAATTTGGAGGGTGGATTCAGTCCTCACAAAAATTATGCTCACACCGTTCTCACGGTCTTTTTGAGCTGTGCATTGGGAACATCTTTTTATTCATGGGAAGATATTTTAAATTCATAGCTAAAAAAGGCTATGAAAACGGTGTAAACACAATTTTGTGAATATCAAATCCAATTTCATAAGTTTGGGGTGTCGAAATCTCTTACCCATAGCCACGGGACACTATAGCCTCATGTGGAGAATATCTCCCCATAAATTATAACATACAAATATGGGAAATATATTGTGGGTAGGTGTGGGTAGTATATCCAAATGCAAGTCAACTTTCTCTTTCCCTCTTAAGGTTCAATTATTAGAATAATGAAAGCTGAAGCCACCTCAAGAGGTTCATGAGCCTGATTTGACAAAGCTCCCCTTAACTCGGTTCATTTACACCCCTACTTGAATCCAAGGTTCAAAGTATTGACACGTATCGGCCGATATGTATCATTCCAAGACCCCTTTGATATGCCCCTATAGTGGGTGTATTGGGGGTCTGACCGGTTCAGGGGGTGGAGGAGACCTAAATCGGCCCCCTTGAACCGGTTTCAGAAAAAAAAAATAAAAACTAAAAAAAACAGTATTGATTCGCTCAAGACACCCATACCGGCGCATCAAGCATATCGATATTTTGAACCTTGCTTGGATCATTTCATTTTTGGTAAATCCCTACTTAGATCCAAGGGCTAAGGAATAAAAAGGTTACAATAATCCAATCTATTCAAAGCATATGATTGGGATCGGACTATTAGTAGAATTGGATAAATGTTCTTCAAACTCAAATTTTGATTGAATAGCATGCGTTGGATCACTTTATTTTCCTTTCCCAATTTCCCCCTTTTTTCTTGTGTTTGTGTGTGTGAAGGGATACTGGTGGTGGTTGATATGGTTATGGGAGAGATCGATTCTTTTTCTTATATTTTACATGATCATATTTTTCTTTTAAGTTCGGATTTCCCCCTCACACCCACATCACAGAATGTTAGTCGCACGTTAAGAATATCTCCCATACTTGTATGTTTTCATTCATGAGAGATGTTCCTGATGTATGACTATAAGTGTTGTGAGGAAAATTTTATGAGGAAATTCTGATTCTTTTCTTTGGTAATTATAAAATACATTTAGAACTTGTGCAACTGTTTTTTTTTCATCTTTTTTTATCAAGGGTAATCCATCCATGGGTAAAAGTTATGAAAATGACTTAGTCAATCAATGTAGTACAAATATGTAAGGCCATGGAAGAGGGGAAGATTGGGTATTAGGATTAAAAGGCATAAATTAAATAAGCTTAGTAATTCCACCAGAGCTTGTTATACATTGTCAGTCCCATGCCCAATAAAGGAGGAGGGTTGTGTTAGGTTGGTAGCTAGCATTAAAACTTTTGCGAAACCCTCATAAGTATGGATCATGATTTGCCTTTTCATGCTCATGTTAAGGCATTCTCCAAAAATGACACGCTATACTCTAATCCAAGTGTAGTGTTAAATAGGCAAGGGTTTGCTATGATGGTCCCCTTAACTGACCTGCTATGGCAATGTTCAACTATAGTGGCAAATAAGCAAGGGTTCCCACATCCTTTTCGATGGGGTGGGTAACGAAACTATTACAAGAAACACAACTTCATTTATCCACTTAGAATGCAAGAACATTAATAGAAAAAAACTATGAAATTAGTATACACTATGAAGAAAATAAAGATTAATATTGCAGTACAAGAAACTAAATGGAAGAGTAAAAGAAGCTAAAGATATTGATGGCTACAAATTATGATATACAAGAGAGGTGAATAATAGAATGGTGTAACGATAATAATATATGGGGTTTAAAAATAACATTGTAAATGCTAAAAGAATTGGGGATAAAGTAATTTTAATTAGACTTGTTTTGCGTGAGGAAATTAGTAACATAATTAGTGCTTATTTACCTTAAGTGCATTTAAGAAAAAAATAGTAAAAAATGATTTTAGAAAAAACTAGAAGGATTAATTGAAAAAATCCAAATAAAAAGAGATTTTTATAAGAGATTTAAATGGATATATAGGAAAAAGAAGTATATGAAATGATATGACGCATGGAGGATTTGGATTTGGAGAGAAGAATAATCCGGGAGGTACAATATTAAATTTTGCATTAGCTTATGATATGACAATTTTAAATATCTTTTTTCAAAAGAATGATGAACACTTGATAACATTTAAAAGTAGATTAAACATATATCAAATAGATTTTTTCCTCACCAGAAGATTAGAACCAATAATGTGCAAAGATTGAAAAGTTATTCCAAAAACAACAGAACATAGACTAATGATAGTAGATATGCACATTAAGAAATGAAAAAGTAATCGGTGTCCTAGAATTAAATGGAAAACCTAAAAGGAAAAAAGTTAGTTTATTTTAAAAACAAATTGATAATAAAAGGGAATTAAAATTTAAATAGAAAAATTAATTATTTGGCTTAAAATGACAAACAACACAAAAATAGCAAAGAATATCTTGAAAGAATTTAATGATAAATCCAGTAACAGCACCGGTTACTTGTTAGTAAAATGAAAAGATTTAAAATATAATCAAATTAAAATAAATATGTCCTAAAGACAATGATACCAAAAGACATGACATTTGTATGATAGAATTACCTACTGGGGATCAGCCGCACAATCTTAAATAAAGCAACATTATTTCAATGCTTCCGGAGACACGGTCCCACAAAGACCATAATCTTGTTGATCAAGGTCCCACCATTATTCCAGCTATTCAGCAATAGAGGTGAAGTTTGGTTCCAAGGATCTTAATGACAAGTTGGACCCAAACCAAACAGCTTGTGCTAGTGCCCGAACAAGTAAAAAAATAAATGTAATAAGGATTTTGTCTACTCAATGGAGGCAATGCACAATGGACAAGTGGAGTCTACATACGTAATACTCTCTATAGGAATAGTTGGAATAGGAAGCAACAACTTCCACAACCACTCCAAGAGATTGGATCGAACAATGAATGGGTGCTGTTGGAACTGGAGAAGTACTAAGCCTAGTGTTAAGAATAGATGCTCCTAGAACTGATTGAACAATGAAATAATGAGATCAACCCACTAAGATTTTTGGGTGGCATCAATGAAGGCTGTCTTTTGTATCATTGCCATTTTTACTTGTACAAATTATTGAAAAATTGTCTTATCACATCATGTCAAATAATTAATTTCATTAAAAAAATATAGGCATTGGATTAAGTATTGGTATTTATGATAAAAACATTAAACTTGAATATCTAATGTGGTATTGATAACTCACATTATTTGTGGTAGAAAAAAAAAACGTATTCTTATAAAATTTGTATTAACCAACCTAAAACGTTGTAAGTAAAAGTGACAATGGTATCAAATATCAATGTTTTAAAAAACGACTCAGAACCGGAACCATTCTGGCCACCAATTTCTAGGTCAATGGTTCAACTATCTGGTCCAAATGAACGGTCCGTTCTAACAAAATAAATTAAAAAAAAATAAAAAAATAATTAAAATTTAAAAACAGCCAAAAACTGTTGAATGGGTCGACGATTCAACCACCCAGGTCAACAATTCGTTGACCGATTCAACGGTCTTTTGCCAAGGACGAGGTTTGGGGTAAAATGAAACTGGTTGCCTGGATGATTCCTGAGTCAAACAATCCAACCGTCCAGGTCAACAGCGGCTCAAAAACCATATGCCAAATACAACTGATATTGACAGTTGCAAGTTTGCAACCACAACATTGTAGGTTCTGTTAAATATCTCCAAAGGAGTTTCAAAATTAGAGTTTTATTGGTTCTTTTCTATATCTTAGATACCCAAACCACCTTATTTGCTAAGACTCAATTTGAAAGGAATACAAACACAAATATGTAGAGTGCGAAAATGCCTTTCTTTTCATGCTCATAACTCCCCCGCCAAAAGTCTCTAATTAATACCATTCAACTGATTGGAGATCGAATAGGGCAGAAGGCACGATATTGTTCTGGTGGCCGCATGAGATAACACCAAAAGACTTCCAACTGGTTAGATGTTTCTTCACTTTATTGACCAAGAATGAAGGGCTGTTTGGTGATATTTGATATGGGGCATCCTTGCCTCAAACCCTTTGCTGTTTGATTGCCATTCACTTCAGACGTAGGGTATCCTTGCCTCAAATCCCTCTGTTGAAAGAATAGCTCCCTGGAGTTTCACAAGGAGATGAAATATGGTGGACTATTAAGGTTGCACAACTTAGATGAGAAATCAAAACACCTAAAAATCTTGAAGAAAAAATCTCATTCCATTCTATCATAGGCTTTAATCATATCAATCTTCAGCATACAATAGCCAGTTTTTCGATGTCAAGAATTAACAACCCAATGCTCCGCAGAGAGTCTGTCTTGCCCAAAATGAAATCGATGATGAGATTGGTTAGTTAAAAGTCCCATGTTGTGAGCTTTACCACTCACGTGTTGCCCCAAGTAATGTAATTTCTAATAATGCATCCAAAAGACGCATTTCATATTGAGCCAACTAGCCAATTGAAGCATTATTTTTTTTATCAAAATTGAAGCATTAAAATTTACTTTAATAAAATGGTCATCGTGGAAATTTGTCACCTTTTAGATTTGAATTTCGGTTCATCTATGATCTAACTTGCCAATTGCCACCATGGTAGCCAAATAAAACATTTGATGATTTTATATAAGGGCAAAATTGGTATTATAGTATATTTAAATCCAAGACATCAACAGTTGCTGTTAGATTTCTAACCGTAAAGCAACAGAAAGGGTGTATGAGTCCCTATACCTCCAAAAGTCAGGGAGGTTTAAGGGCATGTCAAACTTGAGGGGAAGCTTAAGACCTTTTCAGAAAACCCAGGGGAGGTTTAAGGGATTTACCCTAATATTAAACATACTATATTTGAAGTTGTGGGCCCGAAAGCCCAGACTAATTAGACTTGGGCTATACCCCTAAACCTATCCTCGGCCCAGCCCATGGATCTCCCTACAACAAGTCTACATAATCCGCCGTAAAAAGGTCAGTTTTTCCACAAGTTTTGAACCCTATGGCAAAATTTTGATTGGAGTAGGCAAATCTACAAGGGTCTAAGGTAGCATTGGTCCATTACCAAATACCAACCGAGTTCTCATATCAAATATTAGGCATACAAAAAAGGCAATTAAATTCAGAAATTCATGGAACAAGTATCATAATTTCGCCAGTTTATTTACGGTACAGAAGTTTAAATTACAGTGAAATGTTCAGAAACTTCCTATAAAATATAATAAACAACTCCTATCAAGCTGTATATCTAAACTTGCAAACTTCTCCTTTCCCAAAGAGAAAAAAGAAGGAAAACAAGAAAAGTATTTCCCCCCAAGGTTGCAGTTGTTATTTCTGCGTTAGAGAGAAAATTTAGGCATAGCATTCAATCTTCTGTGTAGAATACAGAAATTAGCATCCAGATTTATAGGATCCTACCCTACAAATGAGTTTAAGACTATTGTCTTGTTATAAGCTTTTTAGCCATTCCAAGATGATCTGACCTAAGATAATAGGTTCTTATGAGATCTCGAAAATGTCTCCAAATGAAACTTTTTGGTCAGGAGGCCCACTTTGGTTTGCTTCCAAATCAATAAACTAAATCCAACAAAGCCTTCCCAATTTATATCTGTTGTGCAATTAAAATACAACTATTGGGATATAAACATAGAATGCTTGAATATATATATATATATAAAGAAAAACCTCAACTGGAAAATCCCACTATATGCTCTAAAGGATTATTTTCAAACTAAACCAAAGATAACTTCTCAGATGGAATCACAGGGTGACGGAGACTGGAGACATTGGTACCAAGCTGAACTCTCATGTTTATCAGCCATTTGTGATTTTCTCCATACAAGAATATGTAAGGGTTCCCTAGTTGGGTAAAGTAGGGCGCTTCCCTACATGACCTGTCATATCTTGCTTGCTACGTGGAGAGATGATTTGGTCAATCTGAGAACACCAAGTAGGAAACCGTCTGGACATCCCACCTATTCAATCCTCCAGTCCATACCAGCCCTGAACCCCATCCATTATTGGTATTTTCCACAAGTAATATTGGCTGCTAAAAGTATTAATGCTTTAATGTTAAACTTGCCTAAAAAGATGGGTTTATTCTGAACATATGGCAAGGGATTAGGGGCTCAAATTTACCCAATTAACAGCATGTAGGCCATTTTGGGCCGCAGAACAGTTTGCAATGGAAGATTCCTTGGACCTTCAGCCTGACTAATAACCCGCTACCTATATATATGTAAATATAGATGTAGATAATGTCAAAAATAACTTTCTATGGTCTTTTTATCTCATATGCTGAACTAGGTTACTCCAACAAGGTGTGACTTTTACCTTGTTTTACCAGCAAGTAGTCAGCGTGAGCATAGAAATAGGTTAACTACTTCCACTCAGGCCATTTGACAGAACCTTGTGGCCCCTTCTTCATATTTGACAGTCCAAATTTGTCATTGGAATCATGCCATACCATTTCAATCTGGCAGTAAGCAATAGAAATCATCAGCAATGCATCCAGGTTTATCAATGGAATTATAGCAGAAATACAGAATACAAATGCAGGCCACTGGTCCAATCTTGAAAACCAAAAGGATGGGAGTAAAAAGAACAAATAAAAAAGAGAGGAAAAACTTAGATGGCCATTAAAGTTGGAATTTGTCCTTTTATGTTATTAATTATTTTTTTTCTTGACTATTGTCGACGCTTATTGCATGTTTCATGTTAATGGAAAACAATCCTAGACGATGTTGCCAAAGGAAAACCTGAAAATATTATTAACATACCTCACCAACAATCACCGTATCTCCTTCTTTAACACCAAGTTTAACAAGAGATTTGTTCACACCACATGCCTCCAAGACATGTTGGAACCTCCTCATAGATTCTGAATACCTGTTCAGAACTTCCAATTATCAGTATTCCAGATAGGCATCAGCAAGGATAAGATGGAAACAGGAATAAAGGAATATTACTCTATCTTCAATCAAATTGGTCAATCACAGCAAAGAAACTGTGGAGTGTGGGCTCTACATTTTTCTAAATTCAAGGACCAGAAGAAAGAGAAACATATTTATCTGTTTTTTTATCAGTTATTGGTCCTTAATTGTTAAAGAAAATATGCATATGGTGTATCACAATAAATCTAATTGCAGGAATCTGTATGTTCTAGATATTTCATTAAATTTGTTATAATGTAATTTCAGCTTGAATGGGTTCGCATACAATGGTATACTTGTATCCAGATTAATCTCCTGGAATTTTGGAAAATGAAGGATTTTGCCCCCATTCATATCCTGAATGGAATACTTGTATCACTGACTGGTGTAGTCATCAATTTTGCACAATTGACCGGGATACCTGTATCCATATTTGTATCCTAGAATTTCAGAGATAAAGATCATATCCTCACTTTTCTCATAAGTGTCCATTTCCATATCCCACCACCATAGACCAGTTGAAGTTTATTGCCAACAAGGGAGGATTTAAGTCAAAATTCAAAAACAAGAGTCAAGATTCTGCATAATGAAAAAAACCCCATTTTTGCAGTTCATGCAGTTATAAATTATAACTTTGTTGTCATATCATATCTTCTCTATTCTCATGTTACCCCTTGGGATATATTGCACGCAGTGTTTTAAAAGGCATATTCCAGAGGGCTGAAGGGGTACTCCTCAGATTCATGAGGCACATGCCTCATACAAAAAAGGTAGAAAGAAAGAAAAAAAGGAAAGGGAAAGAGAAAGAGAAAAAAAAAGAAATAGGAGAAAAAAACAAGAGAAAATAAATCAAAGAAAAGTAAAAGGAAGGGAAGGAAAGAAAGTTTGGGCTGGGGGCTCTGCCCCCAGACCCCCTTCTTCCTTCTCATCCTCCTTCTTCCTCCTCATCCCCCTCCACGTAAGGAAGCTTACACCTCCTTGTGCTTGGGAGATTTACACCTCTTACATTCTGAACTACACCTCATGCCTCCAGGCAATGAAATGCCTCAGGTTATGCATCCACATTTTAAAACATTGATAGCACAATTTTTTAAATTAATTAAAGTAAGATCAAGGAATGAGGATAGTAAAAAATAGTGCAATTACAATTGCAGGATGGCAATAAGCAACATCTATGATTATGTAGTTACAATACAATTCTTCAGTAATACCTTTGCAGGATAAAATAAATCCAACAAAATATGCCAAAAGATGCTCAAAAAGAGATGAAAAACTAAATAGGTATTGTGACAACTGGAATAAGTTCACATTAATATAATGGGATGAAGAAATAAGGCAAAGATAGCATACTGCCAGTTTGTCATTTGAACAAAACGTTGTATGCCTGCACCGACTACATGCCAAGTATTGGAACCGCTATCATGAAAGATCTCGAAGTTATTAATGGAAGCACTTCTTTGCTTATGTACCATGTCAGCTACATGATTCAAGTTTACTGGATCAGCCCGACCTGAAATTCATGGAATATGTCAAAAAAATGCCAAGACCACATAAGGACATAAGAAAACCCTCTTGACACGCATAAGAATTTGAAGAAACTGAAACACATACCGACTGAGCAAAGGAGTTGAAGAAACTGAATTTTTTATGGACTAGTTGGAATTAAGTGGCAGTACCAGTGTTGCATGGACTCTTCTGAATAGATGCCATGTCTATGTCAGACACATGTAGGATTCTGACACTCCAAGATTCTTGAGGGGCACTTCTATGTAATATTTCATTTTTATCGCCTAGATTATTTGACATAAATGAAGAACTAAGTGCGAAATGAATGCCATTTTTCATATCAAGCATTACTTAGTAACAAAGGCAACATTTTAGACCCATTTTTTGTAGGTATATAATGTTAGAATTCAAGAAAAAAAAAGACTACTTTAATAGCATATTCACTTTTCTATAGATGTGTCTGTGAGTCCATGTTTGTTGTCTTGCCAAGTCAGACTCTTGTGCCTGTGCCCATGCAATACTGAGAAGTACATTTTCATGATTGGGGTACCACATTCAGAATCCAAGGTGAAATACAGTTCAATAGGCATTCATCAAGAGACAAGCTGACAAATACAGGATTTTCGAGATATTAAGAGAACAATTTCAAAAATTTCTCAAATTTGAAACCACAATGTCTGGGATAGAAATGTATGTTAAATGCATTCTGCATATTCCATTTACAGTAATGAACATAGCTTCCATAAGTCCCTCAGAACACTTCATCTATGATAAGTTCATCTTGTAAGACAATGTGTTCATGTCACCTTGACCAAGAAGAACTAGTTCCATCATTGTGAATAATTTCAGGCAATACAAGGAAACAAGGATTGTCTTTCCATCTTGATAACTAATGTGGATCCAAAAGGCCATCAAATTATGAGTCCAACTATGATGCAGAAGTTGCACAGTAAATCAATAAAAAAAAGTAATCAATCAAGTTAAAGATGTCACATGTTTTACTTATTTTTCATTGGTTCACATTTCACAAGGTCTACTTATTAATCATGTTAAAGATTTTAACCAAGTTTTAAAGTATCAATACACCCAATATGCACAAAAACACGTGTATCGGGTGTTTAGACCTTGTCAAAAAACCTTTTTTATATTTTTTACTTCATATTTTTACAGGAGGCTTGTTTAATTATTATTTAACAGTTAAAAAAGAGTGTTTCTAGAAAACCCTTAAAAAAGGAGTCCCTAACAATACAATACGCTGGATACGGGGCATATTGTAACGAAATTTTGAACTGTGACTTCAACAATTTTAAAGATGTCACATGTGACATATCACTTTACCATTGGTTCACTTTTTTTGCTTCATGATGCACGTTCTGCACCATAGATTTTGCCTCAAATTATTCATAGTTGAAATCACCCAAAATGTTTGCATTGTTACTTGCCACTTTAAAGGAAATGAGATAAAGTTCTAACCTTCAACTTCCTTGTTTGCCTCTGCTTTTTTTCGTAGCTCATAAGCAGCACAAGCTACTTCATGAGTGCCCTGTCCGTTTGCTGCACTCATGCAGAAAGGTTCAATACCACGTCTTTGTAGGCTTTCTTGGAATGTATTCCACTTTTCAGATGCCTCTGGAAGATCCATTTTGTTATAGGCAACTATATAGGGCTTTTCAGCAAGCTCTGGGCTAAACAACTCCAACTCCAGACGAACTGCATCAAATTCATACTCTGGATGTTGTCCTGAACCATCAACAACATGCACCTAAAAGTCCAACAAAAGGTGGAGTTACATTAGCATGTTACAACAACTCCACATGCAAAACAAGAAATATATCATCACATATGTACTCTTAGAGGATCAGAAGTGTCATCATCGTCATCATCATCATCCAAGCCTTATCCCAACAATATGGGACAGCTACATGAATCCTGTTTATATAGGTATGTAAAGACAGGTACATGGGGGGGGGGGGGGGGGGGGTTCAGGGGCCATACCAATCCACTCTGGATTTTGGAATCAGGAGGATGTAATAAAATGCACTCAGGGTTAAACTACTTATGAAAGGCTAGACAAATGGAACATTGCCAAAGCTCCCACTTATGTGAAACTAGATCTCATGACAAGCGTCACAAATAACACCTCAAGTTATCCAGATGCCCTGTCACTCCTTTTTATGGAAATGTCAAATGCATTAAAAAATATGACTTTTAGACCCTACTGGTGGACTTCTGGTAGGCAAAAATACATGAACAATATAAAGTTTAAACATAAACAGGGATGTAAGGATTATGGATGGTCAATAGACTATGCATTACCAATGTTTTAAAACACAGAGGCATGATGTGAAGCATTCTACCATCCTAAGGCATTAAGTATAAACCAAGATGCCAGAGGCATAAGCCTCCTAAGCATTGACTTTTTTTAATTAATAAATAATAAAAAATAAGTTAAAATAATTTAAAGATATAATAAATAAGATAAATAAATTAAAAACAGGAAAATTTATGAGAAATTAGAAAATTTCTAATTTCTAATAATATAACCATCACATTTAAATATAGAAATTGAAGTATCATCAATTTATCACATTAAGTATCGTTATTCATAGTTTTTTTATGAATGTATCGTTATTCATAGTTATATATAAGTATCATCAGCAATCAATAAATCACTTGCATAGTTTCAAATCAAATTTTCAGAATTAACAATTCAAAATAGCACAAAATTAACATAAACAAATATGTCATCTCATATTCAAATAAATGCAATGCATTAAAAGAAATCAAAGCTACAGTTCCCCCACTTCTATTTTGGCATTTTATTGTAATATTGCAATAAGAGGGCGGGCCTTGGCACAACGATTGGGTTGATCCATTGTGACTTGGGTGATAAATGTTAAAATATTGGAAACAGCCTCTCTGTATGTCCCTCCCCAGACCCCACAACAACAGGAGCCTCGTGCATTGGGCTGCCCTTTATTGTAATTTTGCAATAAACAAATTTCGAGGGCTTTCATCCTCAATATAATGTCAATTTACAATTGGGAGCATGATAAAATGGTTCCCCCACTTTTATTTACAACATTTTAATTATAAAAAACTACCTAAAAATGTAAAAGCAAATGAGGCATATGCCTCATGTATAAAGCACAAAAAGGCGTATGCCCCAAGGAAATCATGAATCAGTGATTTATTCATCAAAACAAAATCTTGAATCCATGAGCAATGCCAACACTAGCTTTAATTGCTTCAATGTTCCCAATAAGACCAAATAATAACTACCAAAATGGAGATCCATTGAGATTTGAATATCTCTCCCATCTTGAATGAACCTTGGCTACCAAGAAAGTTGCCATCAAAATAAACTGAAATCTGCCCAACCACCCATGGAGGAATAGGACTCCTTGATTGAGAAAAGTGAAAGGTTGAAGGAAATATTGGTAAAAGAAGGGGGCCTCTTAAGCTACAAAAGAGGCACTACCACCTTCAAACACCTTATTTTTTCTCTCTCCCTAGACCCCCACATGACAACTTATAACTCATCATCATCATCCATGCCTTATCCCAACTATATGGGGTCGGCTACATGAATCCTGTTTTGCCAATCCATTCTATATATCTACTGTTAAATTATTAGTTCCTAAATCATTTTTTACTATTTCTACCCATGTCCTTTTTGGTCTACCCCTAGATCTTCTAGCCCCTTCAACTCATAACAAATCACTTCTTCTTCTTACTAGAGTTGTTGGTGGTTGTCTATGCTCATGAACAAACCATCTTAGTCCACTCTATCATTTTATCACCCTACTAGAGCTACTCCTAAGTTCCTACAAATGACTTCACTCCTAATCCTATTCTTTCTAGTTTTTCCACTCATCCATCCTAACATTTGTAGTTCTGCTACATTCATTTTTCCAAACATGCAAGTTTCTTGACTGCCTAACATTCTGCTCCATACACCATAGCTGCCCTTACAACTATTTTATAGAATTTTCCTTTTAATCTAAGTGGTATCTACCTATCACATAAAAGTCCAGACGCACCCCTCCATTTTGCCCATCTGCTCTAATTCTTTGGGTGATATCCTCCTAAATCTCTCCCTTGTTAATAATTATTGAACCAAGGTACCATAAATGGTCACATTGAGTTATCTCTTGACCTCCAATCCTAAGTGTATCCTCATTTATACTCCTATTATTACTAAATTTACATGTCATATACTTTGTTTTAGTCCTACTTATTTTAAAACCTCTTATTTCTAAGGCATTTATCTATAATCTTAATTTTGCATTTAATCCTTCATTAGTTT
Source organism: Nelumbo nucifera (assembly GCF_055504915.1). Taxonomy (NCBI): domain Eukaryota; kingdom Viridiplantae; phylum Streptophyta; class Magnoliopsida; order Proteales; family Nelumbonaceae; genus Nelumbo; species Nelumbo nucifera. The sequence continues at coordinate 100,919,227 of NC_142651.1, forward strand.
CATTAACTAAAACAATGTCATCCACAAACAACATGCACCATGGAACTTCTTCCCAAATATCTCCATTGTTGCAATAGGACAATTCCAAGAGCCACTGAATCCATCCCAATTAGGCCCAAAAATAAATGCCATAATCTCCTTGGTAGTGAACGATTAAATGTGGAGCTGATTCTACTTTCTTTAGACATATAATACAGGCATAAACAGAGAAGAGGGACATCCCACACTTATTACATACAAATAACATCAAAAGTATTGATCTTTCCTTTTACTGCCTCCTTTAAATAGACGGATACACTGTGCAGATCAAAAGAAACCCAGTCTTTTCTGTGAATACATGTTCACCAGGGTCAGAAATCAATGCTTGGAAAAATAGATTGGGGTGAAGAAACCTAATCGTTAGGGCAACCCAAATTCTAGATTTCTAGTGAGGGTTTGGAGGGAGAGATGTAAACATCCTTAAGACTGTTGATTAGAGCAACAACCCTTTCCATCTAGACAGTCCTAAAGGGGCATTTAAGTGTAAATTCCAGCCCCACGATAGGTCCATCCAAAATTTTATTTTCTGACCATTACCCACCCCAAGTATGATCAAACAAGGACAGTTTCCATCTCAACTTACCCATCAAAATGCCAATTCACACCTTTACAGGAATATAAGGTACTACATGCCAACAGACCAGTGTTAGAAACATGTGAACTCTAGATCTTGATTAAGGAAGCATACAAAAAGTAATTTTCTAGCTTCATAAGACAGGAAGGAATTAGACATTTGACAAGGAGAAACCAAATAATCAAAAGAGTAATATCAGCAAATTTGATAAATTATGCCTCGTTTGACTTAAAAGAATATTAAACTACATTCATTTCAACATGAGATGGTCTAACCAGAACAGAACATCTTTCAGTGTGTCTTAGAAACTCATGGCCTAAACCAAAACCTCGGTGTGCTCCTTCAAGTAAACCTGGCAGATCTGCTACAACCATTGTTGCATCATAGTCAAATGAAACCACTCCCAGATTAGGAAGTAAAGTTGTAAAGGGATAGTTAGCTATTGTTGGCTGAGCAGCACTTATGATGCTGAGGAGGGTGCTCTTTCCTGCATTTGGAGCACCAACTATTCCAACATCAGCAACAAGTTTCAGCTCCAATTCTAACCACCTGATGAAGCAAACTGTCAGGCTGAAATTGGTAGACTAAACTAATTCTTCAATTTGTTGTATAAACTGAAAATTTTGTCATCACATTAGAACCCATGTACACCAAGGATCTGTTCAATGGACATGTACAAAAAGTATAATTCAGTATGACAAAATGCCCTAAACAGTGTAATCTTTTCAAACAACAGGCTACAAGGATAGTGCTGTCAATGGGTCGTCAGGTTGGGTCAGGATTAGGATAGACTCAGTCCTCAGCCAATAAACAAATGTGTAGAACCAGTTCCATACCACACCCTATAGGGTCTGACGATAACAGACAAAGAACCGGCCCAGTTATTAATCAGGGCTATCTGGTCTGACTAAATAAAACCCGATTATAATTGACAGTTATTCTTTTAACCTGTAACTTGACAATAAACCCACTCATTTGTTAAATCAACGCATTTGGAATTTTGGACATCATAATATGATAATATTACAAGTATATCATGAGAAAAAATAGGTATTACATAATTATACACATAGCGAGCTCTGGTCTTAATTGGTCCGGAACAGCCAAAACCAATCCAGACCCATTTATAATCAAGACACATAATGCAGATCCAGACCCTATATAATTGGATTGATTTAGTTCTGTCAGGTCTGCCCAACCCATTGACAACACTATATGAGGAACATCTGAAAACAACTTATATATGGACAACCATGAACATAAAGTTCCTTTGACTTTACTGATTCTTCTGTGCTTGATTTGTTCTTAAAATAGCTGCATTTCTCTCAGCTCAAATGTACCAAAAAATAGCTGCAAGCAGAATTTCCCATGTAACTTTTCATTTCTCACTTAAACTTTATAGATACCAACATTGAAAGAAATTTTCAGTTGTTGCTGGGAAACATCCTTTCCAGCCAAAAGAAGCAAACACAATTTCCCATGGTTCCTGAAAAAATGGTAGACTGGTAGTATAGGAATAGATGGATGCTGTTTCCAGCTCATCAGAGCATAAAACACAGCCATTATTATCCAACACCATGCTCCTCATAAGATTCTGTTTTACGAAACTTTGGTAAAACATTTCATGACATATTAAGTCATCTTTTAAACAACTTAGTGAGATTTCAAGTGATCCCTATGAGGCTTTTCTAAGGAATTAGAAGTCAAACATTACAATGGGATACGAAAAGTGCAACTCAAGTGCCAAATTCATATAGATAACAATCAAATTTCAAAGGCCCAAAACTGCACAATGCTGTCAGCAAATGAAATTAAGGCTGTGTTTGGTTGCAATGCAAATTTATTTACACTGATGTAAAACCATGGTAGTGCAAATGATTTTGGTGCAAATTATGATTTTTTTTTTCAAAAGTTATCTTATTTTGTTTGATTGCAGTACAAATAAAGTAAAATAAGACCTGAAGCAGAATAAAATGATGAAACCAGAATTTGCATTCTTTTCATTTGCACTTCCATGCATGTGTACTAATGCAAATAAGATTGCACTGCAACCAAACACAGCAAAGAACAAAGGGAAACTTTTATATTTCTAAGAGACTCGTGCTGAACTGCTGATTGTCTAAACGACTGCAGGAATTATCATTATCTTATAAGAATGAGTCATGGAGGAGTTATAAGCCACAACAAGAATAGCATGTACTAAACAAATGCAATATCTCAAATATGTTAATAAGAACATCCAAAACAATAATAACATGTTTAACTTACATTTCTGCACCCTCTTCACCATTCTCAGCAATCTTTGGTACTTTGTTTGTTCCTGACTTAAAGGAAGCATTCCCTCTCCCACCCCGCCCACCAGGTAACAACAGTGCCCTCTGCCCAGGATTCAGAAGCTCCAGAAGCAGTTGCCCTTCGGGTCCTTCTTTCCCTGCTTCTCTAATCACAGTCCCTGGAGGCACCTTTACCACTACATCCTCTCCTTTTGCCCCATCCTGTTTCCTTCCTTGTCCATGGTGCCCTCTCCCAGCCCTAAAATGGATGCTTTTGCGAAATGGTAACAGAGAATTCATTGAACCATCAACCTCAACATAAACATTTCCTCCCGTACCCCCATCTCCACCCGACGGCCCACCAAATGGCACATATTTCTCACGCCGAAAGGCCACAACGCCATTCCCGCCATTTCCAGCCTTCACATAAATTTTTGCCCGGTCAAAGCATCTCATCACTGCCGGTACTCCTTTCTCCTTCTCTCCCTCTGTCAAATCTCTCTCACTGTCGGATTTGTCGCATTCGAACCCCATCACTTCGCCACTGTTGTCATCATCAGCAGAAGCAAACTCCTCGTCGATAAACTCAATTTCTTCATAATCAAACCCTAATTCGGTATCAAAGGCATCCTCCTCAATGTCTGACTCATCCATCGCATACGCATTTTCATGAGTCGAGATCTTTTTCTCTGCAATATTCTCCAAAGTCGACTCGGAGAGCTTTACTTCGCTTGGAATCCGATTTGGGGACTCGAAGGAATACTCGAAGAAATCTTCCTTAGGTGGAAGACGGGTGTAAGTCGTGGCTTCCCCACCGCCGGATCGATTAATGGGTGGTGGCGGCCGCGGTGGCAACCTATCAGAGTTGAGTCGAGGTTTGGGTTTAGAGTTCGAGCTGCGGGATAGCCTTCTCGGAGAGCTAACACGAGGGTTTCGTGTGTTCAGGCGAGCTTGAGTTGGACAAAAACGATGAGAAGAAGCACATACGGATAGAGATGCCATTATCGGTTTCAGAATGGGAAAAAATGGCGCTAAACAGAAAAAAGGATGAGTTCGTTAATTAAACGGTTCCCGGCAGGTACTTCTAAAGAAGATAATCACATATAATTTTGACAGTTGGCACGTATTTTGACTCTGTGGAATCTGGATATTAGCCTATCGTGGATAGCTTAGCAAATCTCTTATAGCATCCCAAGTTTTACGAAATTTCAAAATTACCTCCAAATTTTCCGACAATTGAATAAATCTTCTCATGCCGTTGGTATTAACATTTCATCATAATCCTTTTACATGTAGACCAGGTATAGATTTTTTTTTTGAAAAATTCAAACAGTATCTTGAACTTTGGGGTTGTGTCAAGTCAGTCCCAAACTTCAAAACATGTATATATTTCAAATTGTGTTTAATAGGCCCTTATCGTTAACGATTGAGCCAAATGACTGAAATACCCATCATATTCCGAGGAAGAGAGACTTTTTTTAGAAAATGGCAGAACTGCCCTCACCTAAAAACCCTTTGTGCATCGGATGCCAACACTGCTCAGTGCTCACTCAACACCTTGGTTTCGTATCAAGGTTGTAGTGGTCGTCGCCGGTGTGATTGCTCGGGAAAACACCGTCGTAGACCTCTTACCGATCATTTAAAAGTCATTGCCAACGCTTAAGATAGCATTCTCTTCTATCTACAGTAAAGGTTATCTAACCCTTGTCGTCGTCGAAGAAGAAAGGTTAAAAAATCACATTTTTAACCATATTTTTTGTCCTCTTCACTTTTGTTATATGATTATGGTTTGATTTTGGTTTTTTATTCATTAGATAGACAATCTAGAATGTATTTTTCAGACCAACAATTGATCAGTGTCTGGTTTCACAACCCTTTTTTTCCTTTCATTCTTATAACACCCATTACGAAATGGGTAAAATGGTCAAAAAATATCATAAAGGGTAGTTTTGTCAATTTGAAATTATTGAATATGCATCTGATGTCACGTGATGGTATTGACTGACGGTCAACTAATGGTAAGGAACTATTAGACACAATTTGAAAGTTCAAGTACTATAGAGACATTTTAAAGTTCGGAGACTAACTTCACACAACACCCAAAGTACAGGGTGCATTTCTTATTTAGCATTGATGATGGTAAAATTGAATAGTAAAACTAGTAGAGATGATTGTCGGGGTGCAAGTACAACAGGTTTATTCAAAAGTTTCATTTTAAAGTTTTAAAGAATAACGATGAGTAAAATAGTCTTTTCCATCTTTTCATTACAAAAACACTAACGGCATGGGAGGATTTAGTCAATAGCTCAAAAACTTGGGGGTGCAGGTGTGGGACGGGAGGTTTGGTACTTGCATTTGTATTACAACAGGTTTATTCAAATGTTTCACTTTAAAATTTTAAAGAATAATGATGGATAAAAATAGTCTTTTCCACATTTTCACTACATAAACACTAACGGCATGGGAGGATTTAGTCAGTAGCTCGAAAACTTGGGAGTACCTAAAAGCAGTTTCTAAACATTAGGGCAAAGTAAGCCAACTCCTAAAACTTAGGAGTACTGTAAGAGATTTGCCCAATAGTTTATGTAGTGTTTTTGACGGCTAAGATTGGATTAAAAAAAAATCATTTGCAAACTCCCTACAAAACATTAAAGTGGTGGGTAATCAATTTAATCCATTTGAGTCAAGTTTGTAAACCCATTATAACACAATTAAATACTAAAAATACAAATAATAAAAAAATACACATCTCTAATATATATTAATCATAATAAACAAAAAAAAAGTATGATAAATAATTATTATTAATAATATAAATGAAATACAAATTTTCAAAATTATCTAAACATGAAACCATTTTCCTATCAAGATAGTGAATCAATGGTCCAACCTTTTGGACCAAATAGGTTAACCCATTATGTCATAATTAAATAATAAATATTTAAAAAGATAGCAACACAAAAGTTACAAAAAAATATATACAAATTTTGTAGAAAACATGTCAGCACATCTCTAATATTAAACAAAAAAATAAGTATGAAAAATAAGATTTGTTTTTACTAATGATGAAAATGGAATGCAATAAAATTGACCAAAGGGTAAACCAGTTTTTCTATCCATACAAGTAGTGAGACAATGGTTCAACCTTCTAAGTCAAATGGGTATATCATGATGTCATAATTAAATAATAAAAAAAAGCTAAATAGAAATATAGTGAATTGTAAAAAAATTAAAAATAAAATTTATTTTTATATATTTATCATATCAAGAGTATAAATGTAATAAATAAAAATTGTTTTTTATTAATGATGGGAATGGAATACAAAAATCAATGGAAATGGAGAATTAATGTCTAACTTGTGACCCTACTAACTAAGTCAAATCGTTCAATGGTTCATATACTTAGGTCACCATATTATTGTGCCTTAGCTGTTGTTGTTATAATGAATCTACCATGTGCAAACGCATATGCATATTTACTAGTTAAGAAATAATAGGAAATTAGATGCAGATTCTAAACCCAACCCCCCCCCCCCCACACACACACACACTCTCTCTTGGATGCTCGGGGGGAGGGGTGTTGCATGTTCATGTGCAAGGAGGGGTTTGATTCTCAAAATCCAACCCACTATGAGTTTTAGAATGGGTACAACAGGAGGTTCAAGGAGACATGTATGGTATAGAATTTACAAAACCTCCCTGAACTGCTCCCTTGTCATCCTTATGCCTAGAAAGGAAAAAAATTTTAAAATTTTAAATCAGTTCACATGTGACATTTCATTAGTGGATGGTATGTTTAGGTCCAGTGGGGTCAACCCACAAGATTTAAGTCAATTTATGAAAACTTAAGGTATCTCTAAGTCTTTTGCCCTAAATAATTTAGTAATCTTATCATTTTTATTAAGGTTATAATATGAAAGTTTTTAATATAACTTATTGTTTTAATAAATAAATATAATTGTTAGTATAATTGGGTCTATGCTGATAGACTTGACTATTAGCCGGGACAGTTTGGGGTTTGTAATTTTGTCCCAATTAATAATCAATTCAAAACTGGTTCTACCTTGACATGATCCAAACCCGAGCTGTTGATAGTTGAGGTGCAGGATGTGTTGAAATTGGAGTGTAAAAAACATAAAAAAAAAAAGAAAATAATGACAAGTAGGCGAATAGCTTTAATACCCTCCACTAGTGTTCACACAAGCAAAATTAACATAATGAGTAAGGTCCAACGGTCCCAATTGCATTGAGGATAACAGTTGCTACTACACCTCGTATATGAACGTAACGGGCATATCAGATTTGGACTCAATCATAGGGCTGCAAATCAAGCTCTAGTTGAATCATTCGAGCTCAAGCTTAATTAGGCTTGGTTTGAATTCAATTCTAGTTGAGTTTGAACCTTGAGGTAAGCTTGATTAGTTATTTGAACTTGAGCTCAACTAATAAAAAGTTTAGATCGAAAGCTCACAAGTCTGGCTTGATTAACACAAATATATATATTGATGATGTCCAATTCAAGGTGTCTCAAACCAAGATCGTAGTCAAATAATCTTGCCAACTGGCAAAGCTGAGGTGGAAGGACGGAGCCGCACAACAAGATCTGAAACAAGAAAGTGATCAGATGCCCAAGGAGTTGTTCCCCAGGTAGGCACTCTGACGTTCAAGTCATTAATGAAAGATGAGTGGCCGGGCTAAGCAGTTGAGAGAAACATACTGGTCCGAGCAGAGGTAGAATAATAGTATGAAGTCCGAAGAGTCAAAAATCTCGTACCTTAAGCGGGGGTTACCTATTTATAGCCAAGGATCTGTGTCCTATTCGGATGGGGCTTCCAGGGTTATCAGGATGAGGTTGTCCACCGAGGTCTTCGGGATAAGTCATAATCCTCGACGAAACTGTCCTCCTTATCCGTACAAGGCTCCTCTTAGTCGCGCTTCTTCATCCTACATGGTACCGATGTGGTTGAAGAGATAAGACGGCCATGGAGGTGACACATGGCACCCGGGGCCAGCTCAACCATAACCCAAACACCCCTCCCCCAGTTCCAAAGTCGATGAGTGTAGTGCTCAACCGTGGTGTGGCGTGGAAGAGCTATGAGGTATTCGACTAAGGAACTCTTCGAAGTGTATCTTTCCGAGCTTAATGACCCGGGGTGCAACCAATTTGGGTGAATCGACCAATTCGACGTCCGTACCGTTTTCGAGATGGGTCAATAGGGGCGTCGTTTCGTTTCCCCGAGGCTACGTGCGTGCGAGGGGCGGTGGCATCGCTTCGTCTTCCCGAGCTATTAGAGGGCAGCACTGAATCACAACCTTTGATCTGACTTGATCTAGGACGCTAAGGGTCTTATAAAAGAGTAGTGAAGAGCATTTTCATGTTGCCACCATCCTCAAAGGAGATTGAGCGTGGGGGCTTTCATAAAGTGCTTTCGTGTAAGTACTTTTATAAAAATGCTTTCATAAAAGTACTTGAGTTCGAGTCACATTAACTATTGTTTTTTTATATATTTGGCAAGTATGGATAGAGCTGATTTACACCCAACCCATCCTAACCCGCACGGTCCAACCCATCCTGACCCTAATGGGTACCCTTGGCCCAACCCACCCTGACCCTTTTCCATTGACCCTAATGCATTACTCGACCCATATTGACCCGCCAATAAATTGGGTGGGTATGGATGGATTCCAAGGTGGGTGGGTCAAATGGGTTGGGGTCAAAATTGCCAGTCATATTTTTAATGGCTCCCATTTTGAATTAAACAAAAATAGGAGTTTTACAATTGCGATATTGTCAACCAAAATTCCATTAAACTACATAATACTTTATTTGACATCTAAATTAACACTTGGACACATCATCTATTTCATCATCATCATCTTAATAAATCCTTTTTGGGTTTTCGATTTGAAAGCATTCTAGACCCAATTTTCAGTTGCTTCCACTTCTTTTATATCATTCAACAAGAAAAATCTCATATTAGGCATTTCAGCTATAAACAAGTAGACCATGGGATTCCATTAGAGTATAAGTAGACCATCTTCATATGACCATATGGTCCATATAAGGCACAAGGTACAATGTTTACTTGCCTAAAGCTTGTATCCTCACCAGTACTCCTTTTATTACAAAAAGGATAAAACAATGGAATAAAGGTGGCGGGTTGGGTTAAATAACAATGAGCCAAGATTTTACAGAAATCTATACTACTTTAAAAAAGTACAATAGCCTTAATAATATTTTCTGGAATTTTGTGATGACAAAATTTACCCCTTTATATTTAAATTTATTGATTTAAAATGAAAGTGAATATGATAATTTGTAATTTTAAGATATTCAATACATTCAATTATATCTCATCAAATCAAACATTTAAGGTATTAATTTGCATTTACCTTCATTGAATCATATATTTAAGGCTTCTTCGTTTCTTCTCATTATTAAATTCTATAATTAAATACATACATAATAAATTAATAATTTTAATAACATAAAAACTTATACTTTTAAAATCTACATGGAAAAATAGTGTTTTCCTATAGTTGGTGGTAAGAAATTAAACCATTTAAGTCAAATGGGCCAATCTATTTTGTCACAATTAAATAATAAAATTCAAAAATATATAAAATGCAAAAATATAGAAATTACAAAAGGGAACTTTTTTAACATCATATATTTGACATAAACAATAATAAGTATGATAAACAATGTTTTAAAAACTGACCCGGAGGCCGAACCACTTTTGCCTTCGGGTCATAAGTCACTAATTCGACTATCAAGGTCAAACCGCTCTACATCAACACTATGTGTGTTTGTGTAAAAATACATATTTTATCAATAAATAGTATAATTATGTTTTACATATATCATAGTTATGTTTTGCATATATTACATATAATATATGTATTATGTTACATTTATTTATTTATGCTTTTTAATTTTATTTTAAAATTTTTATTTATATAAATATTAAAACTTATAATTTGGGGCCAAAAAAGGTTTTTTTTGCAAAAATAGCAAGGCGAGGTGCATAATGTCCTTGGGACGTATAGATTTTGAAAAGTTACTCAAAAAAAAAGATAACCCCAATCAAACATCAGAGTGCAAATCTATGGCTTCCAAAAGTTTGCATATAATTAAGTGCACAACTTGTGACTTGGTTACTGGGTCGAATGGGTCAATAGTTGAATCACCCAAGTTAGACTATTTTTAACCAAAATGGGGAATTTCAACACAACCAAACCTAGAATCAAGGTCAAGTGACGGTTCAAACGGTTCAATTAGCCAGGTCAACAACAAGTTGAAAACATTGATGATAAATAAGAAATGTTTTTATTAATGATGGAAATCAAATGTAAAATTTAAAACTAATTAGAAGTAAAACTATTTTCATATTATCTCTCATTAAATCTCATATCTAAGGCATATTCTCTTATTAAATCCTATATTAAAGATATATTTTCTCATCATTAAATTCTACTGATTAAATCCACAACACTAATTTTAATAATGCCATAATCAAATAATAAAAAATAAATAAATTAAATATATAATACAAACAAATAAAAGAACTGAGCATGTCATTAATATAGTATATTCATTATATTGAACAAAAATAAGTATGAAATGTAAGAAGTATTTTTGTAAATGAAAATAGAATTCCAAAATTAAAATCAACCTAGAAATGAAATGATGCCATAGTCAAATAATAGAATTTTAAAAAATAGAAAATACAAAGAATCATAAAATAAATACTATACATAAGATATAATTTTATCAATAATGGAAATGTAATACAAAATTTTGTCAACCTAGAAATCAAACATTTTTCTTTTTGGGTCATGGTTAGTGGTTTGGGTCAAATGGATTAATCGATGATATAATAGTTAAATAATAAATATTTAAAAAATAATAAGTAATCAAAAGAATATATAAAAAATTATATATTAATTATGTCAAACAAAAATTAAGTGTGATAAGTAAAAATTATGTATATGATGTAGATGAAATATATAATTTAAAACTGATCCGAAAGCAAAGCTATTTTCTTATTTAAATGGTGAGTCAATGATCCAACTTTTCAAAGAAATTCATGATGTCATAATTGAATAATAAATATTTAAAAAAATAAAGACATTTAAGAACATTTCTAATGCTATATAATCATCATATTAAATAAAAATAATTGTTAAAATAAAATTTATTTTTATTTAAGGCATAAATGGAATACAAAATTTTATAGTAGTAGTAGTAGTAATAATAATAATTGTTATTGTAATTTAAGTTTAGTACAAGTATTTAGTACACATTTAGTACAAGTATTTAAGTTTATTTTAATCATATTGTTACTTTTATTAATTTTATATTAATATGGAAAAAAAGTCATACATATCAGGCACGTGCTTAATTACTAGTGCATTTAAATTACAAATTATAGGATTATTATCTTTATTGCATTGAGTATATGGATAAGATTCTTGTAGCGGATGTAAAAAAAATGTTTTAGGGTGAAATACAAAAACCTCACTAGAAGTTTTTGACAATAATAAAAATCTCCCCTTTAGTTTCATTTTAACAAACACCTCCTCTAAACTTAAAAAAAAAAATCAACAGAAACCTCCCTTCATTCTTGACCCCGATAGAAAATTAAAAAGTTATAAAATTACCCCTGTTAATGTCAGGGTGTTTTTTAAGTTTTTTGCAGTGGATCCTTTGGAGTTATAGACTGGCGGCACTCATCCTCACCTACGGTCCAAAACTAATACTTACCGACATCAATGACTCTCCCACCTTCTTCTCCTTCCTATCCGATTTCACAAACTGGGTTACATCAAAACCACACTTTTTTATTATTATCTCTCACAAATCACGATAGCGTTAATAATTGTCTCCAATATTTTTTATCAAGCCCAAGCATAGGCTCCTCCTCCTTATCCTCTGATAACCAAAACAACTGATCTTCAACAAGTATTTGCTTCTTTGCAATTGTTCGTCGATGAACTCCCCACAAATGCCAAAGCTCTATGGTTATTCTTAGGGGTGCTTATAGTTTGATTATTCAAATCGTGGGCTTATTTTTGAAATTGAATTAGGGTTACTAGTTTTTGGACAATCTGTAATTAAAATTGAATCGAAGCCAACTGATTAATCGATTGATTAGTTCAGTTCGATGGTTTTTTGGCTTTTTATTATTTATAATATATAATAGAAAAATATATAAATATATAATAAAAAAATTAATAATATATATACAATATTATATTTTGAAATAATAAATAATAAATTATAAATTATATATTATAAATATATAATGCATATTTATTAATTTATAATGTATAGAAAATATAATATATAATATAATATACACAAATATGCATAAAATATATATATAAACATATGTATATCGATTAGTTTGGTTAATTGTTGGTCTTCTATTTTGATTAATCGAAACCAAACGATACCTTTGATTTTTTAAAATACCGAATCAATTGATTCAATTAAACAAATTATTGATTCAATTTCAATCGATTTTTCGATTCAGTTTTTTGGTTTTTCTTGCTCACCCCTAGTTATTCCATGCTATATCGCCTTCCCATTCCTTCAAGTCTTACCATCGGCATGTATCAAAAGAAATGGATGCTAATTAATTTTTGATCCACAGTACTCCTCCCTCTTGCTTCTTTATCTTGTCTTCACACATGGGACCTCCTAATTCCTGAATGACCGCTACTGTTCCTGGTCCCACAATTCAGACACTCTCTCGAATGGGCGCCACTATTCCTGGTCCCACAATTGAGACATTCTGTGGAGTACCAACTTACGTGACGTGGCAAAATCATCTCCCTCAAAATCACATATTCCCATGGGATCCAACCGTCCCCATTGCCATTCCCAAGAACGCTGGTGTCTCTACTATCGTCCATCTCCATGGCGGTGTCCATGAGCCACAAAGTGATGACAACACCCTTGCTTGGTTCACCTCCAATTTCGGAGACTTTAGACCCGCTGGTCCTAACAGATTTACACTTAGGCCCCTTTTGTTTTTCAACAAGTTACTTACTCAGATAAATGTTATTAATTAGATAAGTTTTTTATGGGAAACACTTATTCAGGTAAGTGCATTTATCAATGTTCTTTCATTGTAAATAAGGCAATGACCATTTTAGTCATAAAATTTTATTATTAAAGGAGTATTTTTGTCACATTTAAGTATTGACAACTTTCCCCTGAGTGGAAAAGTTATTTATTTACCTAAGATATAGGTATCACTTACCCAAGAAAATAAATTTTTTTGGATTTTGAAAAAAGAACATAAAATTCTTAGTTAATGAGAACCAAAATCCCATTGACCAACTTCCTGCTCTCAAAATCCAAAAAAATGAACCCCCCTTACCCCAATGTCCAACACTTCAGGAACCTCAAGTACCATGATCATGTATGCTTTGTCTCTGCAATGATAGATGAGCTTCAAAAATGAATCATTTTCTTTCCAAATTATAGAAGAAAAAACTCAAAGAAATGCCAAGTGGGGAAGATAAGTGTGACATCTAATTGCACAACGAGACCAAAAAGAGATTTTTTATTATTGTAAGAAACTTTAGGAAAGGTTTTTTGTATTTTACCCTTCATTTTATTGCGATGCAGGGTCGCTTCCAAGTTCCAACTGCTTAGCCCGGTGGTGGGAATGATAAAAGTGCTTCTGGCCACTTCTTTTGGCACCGCCTATTGGAAGCTATGGTTAATTAGAACTTAGAAGACAGACATTGATGATATATATTGTGGTTGATTGACTTTCAACTTGTTGGTTGCAACACCTGCATGGGATCTGGTTCCTGAAGGATTTCTTCAATCTCTTTTCCATTTGTTTGAGGTGAGGTATGTTGTACAAACTAAACTAAATAGAGTGGGGACATCAAATATGGCCATGAAAGATCACCACATCAAGAAGAATAGTAATCTTTCATTACGTCGCTACACATTCTTTCTCTTTATCTCTGTCTTCTGCTTTGTTTCGCTTGCCCTCGTTTTCTCAGATTTCAGAGGTTCTACCACCAAGATGCTTGTTTCGTACAAAAATAATCGAGATTTTGAAATCAAAGAGAGAGGAATCCCACAAATTGAGAATTCAGGATTATGTGATTATTCAGATGGGAAGTGGATCTATGATCCAAAGTTTAGAACTTCACTGTATGCCAACTCATGTAAGGAGGTCTTTAAAGGCTGGAATTGCATTTCCAACAATAAATCCAACGCCCAAGATATCATGAACTGGCGTTGGCAGCCAAAAGGTTGTGATCTTCCACCATTTGATCCGGTTTGGTTTCTCAAGCGCTTCAGCAACACCAACATCGGTAAATGTTTCGTTTTCCTTAGTCTTAATGTTTTACCATTTCCCTTTAATCCTTAATAAATGCCTAATTATGATTGGAACTTGAAAAGTGCTAACATAAACCTAAAGAAAATTATTACAGGTAAAGGGCTCAGCCATTTAATCCAATTGGTGGATGTATGTTACCTCAAATATTAGATTGCTGGTGTAATCCCTGCTTAAAAGTTACAGCGACTTTAGTAGAATAGTCTCTAATAAGATGCATACTGATGTTTCCCAGGTTGAGAAAAGGAGATATCTGTCACACATATTAGTTGAAATTATTACTTAGTTATGCTTTCTAATATTTTCAGTCCTTTAGTCTTCATGAAAATTTCAACAGTATGAGGATTTGTTGGTCATATGTTCAACAGAAAAATGTTTGTTTTTCATGTTCATACTTCAGATTTCAGTATTTTAGCCCTCATGACGTTGTCAATAGTGCAGGATTTGTTGGTGATTCATTAAATAGAAACATGTTCGTTTCTCTTGTTTGCACTCTAAAACAAGTGTCACTAGAAGTAAAAAAGTGGCGGCCTGCTGGAGCAGATCGTGGGTTCACCTTTCTGCAGTACAACCTTACAGTTGCATATCATCGAACTAATCTTTTGGCACGTTATTCTAGGTAATTTTCTTTATTTTGCCACGATAAATTCATTCTTACCAAGTAATTTTGTTCCAATATTTACTTATCCATTTGTCTTTGATGCTCTTTTATTTTTACACCTTTGCATTTTGGGAGAAAATAATCACCCCATGTTTTTTTTTTCTTTCAAGTAGGTGCATGGGTGTTTTTTGAAAATTTAGTCATTCTCTAATTGAGATGATTTTATTTAAACAATTTGTATGGTTGTTTTTTCTAAAATTAGAATTAGAATGGATTTTTACTGAATAAAAAAGTCATTATTGTTTTTTTGGGATAAATAACTGAAAAAAATTATTAATAGAAAACAGCAATATTACAGTGCATCTCTTGGATAGGGTAGCAATCACTACCGTACCCTACAGAATCAAAATAGATTACAAGCATGCCCAATACAATTGATTTCTGTTAACCCGTTGCTTAGCTAGAGCATCAGCCAGCCCGTTGGCAGATCTTTGTACACATTGTATCTTTACATTCATGCTCCTTGTGAGCCATTCAATCCGTTTAAGTTCATTTCCGTAACCCCATACTACACTCACCATTTTTCAGCCATCCAGTTACAAAACCATTACAATTGAGCCCAAAGCAACTGATTTCTTCCCACCCCTTATTTTGCCAAAGCATTGACAAACCCATTAGCAGTTCTTTTAACTCAATGTACTCTTACTTCCATGCCTCGTGTCAACTTTGGAATCATCCTCTATCACCAAATTGGTGAGATTAATTTCCTTTGCCCATTGTAGTCCATGAAGCACATAGAGATCAACCCTTGTGGAGTCCCCAATGCCAGTGGGTCCTGAAAACTTATCTGCGATATGTCCTTCCATGCTTTTGAAAACACCTCCCATACCCGAGGGGCCCAAATTTCCTACACTGCTCCCATCAAGGTTTAGCTTAATGAATCCCTCCTCCGGTGGTATCCATTGTTTATGGATCTTTGGTTTCTTTGAGGATGATGTAACCATCTGTCCCCAGTTTCTCCACAAATCATCATGTGGGTAGGATGAAAATAGCTCCATGCTTTTAGCCCAATGCATCACCTTAGCCATTATACATTCAAAGACTGCTTCCTAGCTTCTTCCTTCCGCCTTAAAGATTCTAGCATTTCTTTCTTCCCAAATTGTCCACACAATTATTGCCCTTGTACATCTCCATAATGTCCTTCTTTTTCTTGGCTAAGTGAAGGTTTCTACACAAAGCAAACTTGCCATGCTTGAGGGTTCTATCCACTTGTAGCCAAAGAGGAAGAAAAACCTTTCCCATGCTTGGAGGCAAAAGTCTAGGCACAGGTGGATGAGTGGATCAAGGAAAGTGATGGGAATACCAAATATTTTCATGCACTGGCCAATGGGAGACAGAGAAAGAACTTTGTGACCAAATTAAAAATTGATGGAGAAATGTTTTTTCTAAAGAAGAGATTGCAAGGATTTTTGTGGACCACTTCAAATCAAGGTTGAGAAGACCTATAGACAATAAAGAGAGGTCGGAAGACTTAGAGTGGCCAAGGTTAGATGATAGTACTCCAGGTTGGATGGAAAGGAATTTTGAAGAAGAAGAAATCAAACAAGTGGTGTTCTCTATGGATAGATCAAAGGCTCCAGTCCAGATGGCTTCACTATGGCTTTTTACCAAGATTATTGGGGAATAATCAAGGAGGATCTGGTTGAGGTTTTCAAGGAATTTGAAGAGAGACATGTAATTAGCTCTAGAATAAATAGGGGTGGATTTGAGTTGAACTCGCTAATAAACTATCAAGCTCGAGCTCGATTTGAGCTAAAGACTTGAGCTCGAATTCGGCTCAAGTCAAAAGCTTGGAAGTTTGAGCTCGACTATGAATTAAATGTTTTATAAAAATAATTTGACATAAAAATTAATTATTATTATTATATATAAAAAATAAAATTTTTTATATATATTATTTTTATATGTATATATATTAATATGTATGCGAACCTAATCAAGCCTATATACTAGGCTCGAGTTGGCTTGAAGCTCGGTTTAAACCGAGCCAAGCATAGCTTTTCATGAGCTAAGCTCAAACAACTCATGAAAAGCTTGGCTTGTGGCCACCCCTAGGAATAAATGCCATTTTTTTAGCTCTCATTCCTAAAAAGAATAATGCTAAACACCTAAAATATTACAAGCCCATTAGTTTGGTGACTAGCATCTATAAAATCTTGGCAAAGATGTTGTCCTTAAGGGTCAAAGTGACTTTATTTCCTCTCATTAGTCAAGCTCAAGGAGCCTTTGTACAAGGCAGGCAGATAACCGATCAAATCCTAATAGCAAATGAGTGTGTGGAGGATATGAGGAAATCAGGAAGTCAAGGCTTTGCTTGCAATTGGACCTTGAGAAGGCATATGATATGGTGGACCAAAGTTTCCTCTTGGGGATACTTAGGACTTGTGGGTTTGGGGAAAGATGGTGCTTATGGATGATTGGCTGCCTCACTCCGGTTCATTACTCAGTGTTAGCGAATGGAGTGGTAAAGGATTTCCTTTCCGGCTTCCAGAGGTTTGAGATAGGGTGATCCTCTCTCTCCTTTTTTCTTTACTTTGGTGGTGGATGTGCTTAGCATATTGATATTGAAGGCAGATAGGGAAGGGGTAATAGATGGTTGGAAGATTGGAAGGAATATTGTCTCTATAACCCGTCTCCAGTTTGCAAATGATATTATCATTTTCTATGAAGGAAGCGAGTCGAGGAAGGTGAGAAACCTTAAGGACCTAATATTAGGCTTTGAGAGAGTTTCCAATCTAAAGATCAATTTTGAAAAAAGTTGTGTAGTAGGGGTCAATTTGGATCACAATGAAGTTGAGTCTATTGCAACTCTTTTGGATTGCTCTAGTTCTTCTTGGCCCTTGACTTACTTGAGCTTACCTTTGGGTGGGAATCCTAGGGAAAGCAGCTTTTGGTATCCAGTTGTGGAGAAATTTCAAAGAAAATTGGCAGCTTGGAAAAAGAATTATATAACTTTGGGAGGAAGGGTAACCTTAATTAGGGCTACGCTTGCCAATCTACCAGTTTATTTTCTTTTTGTGTTTAGGATCCCCTGTAGGGAGGCTAGGAAATTAGAAAAATTGATGAGAAATTTTCTTTGGGAACCAAGGGAAGAGAAAAAGGATCACTTAGTTAATTGGGAGACAGTCTATTGGAGTAAAGAGGCAGGGAGTTTGGGATTAGGGAATTCGGTCCTTAAAAATGAAGCGTTATTGGGGAAGTGGTTGTGGAGATGGCCCCTAGAAAGAGAAAGTTTGTGGCATAGGGTGGTGGTTAGCATAGTTTTCAAGGCGCCAAGGCAAGGCTGGGCATTAGGGGGGCACCTTGTTGCCTAGTCGCCTAGGCGATGGATTTTTTTATATAGAAAACATAGATCCTAGGGTAGTTTCCTAGGTACCATATCCATATTTCCTTAATAATTATTCATAATTTTCGTAAGAAAAGTATAGAGTTCATGTTAAAGTATAGACAATGTGCTGATTAGACAAAATTTTAAGTTCTTCCTTACTTATTGGTTCAGGTTTTAAACTCTTTGAGGGTTCAATACAGCATTTAGCAATGTTTGTATTGATTAAATCCTAACAAATAAGAAAATAATAAAAATAAATTATTATATAAACACATAAAATGAATATTTTAGTTTAACGGTGCCTATTTTATAATTATAATGTCAAAAAAATAAAGAATAAAAAAGTATTTTACAATACATAGTACAAAACTGCTTGGCGATTAGGCGAGGGGAGCCTCAAAGGGTGCCTTGTCGCCTAGGCTTCACCTTGACAACTATGGTGGTTAGTATTCATGGTTATTCCGCCTCTAGTTGGGATATTGGAGTATCTTGTTGGGCTACCCAAACAACACCTTGTAAGGCAATACATGGCATCCTCCCCAAATTCCTTCAATTTGTAAGGTATGACGCTTTGGGAATTCAGTTCTTTTTTGGGAAGACACTTGGGTGGGCAATCAACCTCTAAAAGATCTCTTTCCTTCCCTTTATTCTCTTTCCCTTTATAAAAAGGAGGTTATCTTTTTCCCCTCTCCAGTATTACCTTTATCCTTGAACTGGGATTTTGGTTTTCGTAGGGGATTAAGGGAGGCTGAGTTTGTTTGTGTTACGAAACTTCTTTCCATCTTAGAAAATTTTTGTTTGGATTCCTCTTCTCTTGATAGAAGAGTGTGGACCCTCTATCCCAAAAGGTTCCTTCACATTTGCATCATTCTTCAAATTCCTTTGTTCTAGTACTTCCCTTGAGCCTTTCCTTGTAAAAGAAGTCTGGACTAAGCCTCTTCCCCCCAAAATTGCTGTTTTTTGCTGGGAAGTGTACCTTGGTAAGATCAATACTTTGGAGAACTTACAAAAGAAAAAGCCTTTTCTGTGTTTATCCCTAAATTGGTGTGTGTTTTGCAAATCTCGTAGTTTGTTGCGGTTCTTTGGGATTGGATGTTTGGTTTGTTTAGATATAGGTGGGATCAGCCAACATAGGTAAAATCTTTGTTTTCTTCATCTACCTTTGCTTGCCCAACAAAAAAAGGGAGCAGTATGTGAAGATGTTTTAGAGCAGCCACCCTATGGACAATTTGGGAAGAAAGAAATGCTAGAATCCTCCAAGACAAGGAGAGACCCTTTACAGAAGTGAAGAAGCGCATTTTAACCAGGGCTATTTACTGGCTGAAATCCTTGGCTTTGTTCAACTCTTTCTCTTTTGATGACATTTGGAGGAATTGGGCTGCAGTTGCACACACTTCGGTTAGGAAAACCAGGGCTGCAACAGTTTGGGTAACTCCTATGAAAGGGGTAATTAAACTAAGTTTTGACGGAAGCAGTCAAGGTAACCCAGGACCGTCTAGCATAGGAGTCCAGAGGAATGAGAATGGCAATGTTGTATCCTTATTCTCAAGCCCAATGGGAATAGGGGATTCCACAAGAGCTGAGTTGTTGGCTGCAGTACAAGGAATTCAGATTGCTAATCAAGTACAAGTGGAAAACCTATTAGTTGAAGGGGATTCTAAGGTGATTGTGGGCTAGTTGTCAAATCCAGACTCAGTTGTTAGGAGTTATAGGGATTACATAAAAAAGGTTAAATGTTTAATGAGACACATTTCGTGTAGATACCAGTGGGTGGGTAGGGAGGCAAATGCTTTGGCTGTAAATCTTTTTTATCTGACCACTTGTAATGTTTAGGGGAGGCTGCATCTCGTGCCTCCCCAAGGGATGCTTGTAAATGTAGAGAGACTTGGCCGAATGGGCCCTAGCCCATTACTATCTTAGTGATTAGTTCTTTCTTGTTATTAGGCCTTAATGGGCCTTTTCTTTATGGGCCTTCAATTCTTTTTATGTTTTCTAAGTATGCTGATGAGGTGGACGCCCACTTAAGGGCAGACTTGTAATTTATATAATCTTATTAAGATTAATAAAAGGTTAGAGAGGAGAAAGAGGAGATTATCAAACCCCTTCTTCTCAATTCTTCCTTCTTCTTCTTGCTGTCTTCTTCTTCTTCTCTTCCTATTGTGCTATAACCTGAAATATTTTACTATTTTTTATTGGTCTGAATCACATCTTGGTATTAGAGTAGGTCTTCCTCCTCTTTTATTTTTCTTTTCTTTTCCCATACACCTTTCGATTAGAAGAGTGTATGGAGAGATAGGTTGCTGATTATTCAGAGAACTTGTATGCCTAGTTGGTAGAGGGTTTAGAGAGTTAGAATTTAGCTATAGATTGCCTAGAAAGTGGGGGTGCTGATTTTTTGCCCGAAACCCTAGCTGACTAGAGAGTTTCTAGTTACAGGTTAAAGAGACTATTTGGGTGTGACACTCAAGGCATGGAGGGTTCCTTTTGATCTCTAAAAGTGGGCGGTTGTAGTTGGAAGAGGTTTGGGAAGCTCTAGTTGGAGCGACTACTTCTTTTCTCTTTCTCTCTGGAGGCCAGGTATAGTGAAACCCTAGTTTTGGGATTTTTAAGTGTTGGACTGACCTTAGTTAGGTCTATAAAGCTTGAAAACCTTGTTTTTTGATTTTCGTTTGACCAATGGAGCAATCTGGAAATGAGATGAAGCATATCCCAGTGCCGGTGGTTGGTCTCATAGGTTCCATTTTGATAGGAGTGACTACAATCAAACTTGATGGAACAAATTATTTAGCTTGGGCACTATCTATAAATATTCATGTCTGTAGTAGAGGTAAACTAGGGTTTATCACGGGCAGTAAGGAGAAACCGGAACAGATTGATCCTACATATGAGAAATGGATGCAGGTTAACTACACAGTTATTGGATGGTTGATAAATTCTATGCAGCCCCACATAAATCAACATTATCTTTGGATTTCAACCAAGGAGATTTGGGATAGTGTTATAAAAACATTCATAGAAATTGAATGTTGCAAGGGTCTACAAACTAAGGATGATATGAAAAATCTAAAACAGGGGGAGAAGAGTGTAGTTGTCTAGTACTCAATGTTGAAGTCACTATATTCATAAAAAAAAATGTTGAAGTCACTATGGCAGGAGATTGATGTTATGGAAGCAGTTGTATGGGAAAGCACCAAGGATGCAGAGACATTCAGGAAATTTGTGGAAAGAAACAGGGTGTTTGATATTATGAGACAGAATATTCTGGCCAAGGATGAAGTAACACTTGCTCATGCATATCCTATGGTGAGCAGTGAAGAGAGTAGGCGACATGTACAATTACAGGGCCCGTTACCTTCAGAACATTTTGCACATGCTGGAATAAAACCAAAGGGGCCAATCGAGAAGAAAGTTGTGATATGTGAATACTACAAGAAACCAAAACATACTAAGGATACTTGTTGGAAGCTTCATCCAGATCTTCTCCCAGATAGGTTTCGGAACAACAACAACAATGATAATTACAACTTTAAGAAAGGTGGTCAGTCTGGAAAGCCCAATAATGCAAATGTTGCTACAGCATCTGAAGGTGTAAATAGAGAAAGTGAAGAAAAATCTGCTATGGAGCAGTTGGCAGCAATGAAGGCAGAATTTGAGAGATATGGGAGGTTAATTAATCACTTGGAGACTACTATTGCAGCTTCCTCCTTAGGCAACACCTCTTCATTTGCATTTTCCCATTTAGGTATTTGTACTTTTGTAAATCATGCTACAGCCTCAGGTAATCGTATAATTCCTTGGATTATAGATTCTGGTGCATCAGGCCATATGACCAATATATCTAACCTTTTTTATTCATATCACAGTTCCTCTCTGGTAGAGAGAAGATTTCCCTTGCCGATGGGTCTCTTGCTCCTATCTCTGGCAAAGGGAATATTAAAGCCTTTGATTCCCTTGCTTTATCCTCTGTCCTTCATGTTCCCAAACTTAACATGAACCTTTTATCTGTTAGTAGCTTAACTAAATCAATTAATTGCAGTGTAACCTTTCCTACTCATTGTGTTTTTCAGGACCTGAAAACTCAGAGAATGATTGGGAGTGGCCATGAGGCGAATGGAATATATTTGCTGGATATCTTTGATCAAAGTTCTGGACCACCTAGTGGAGCAGCTTTGGAGTCTATCTCATCATAGTTAGTTGATAGAATCATGTTATGTCATTTGAGATTTGGTCATTTGTCTTTTTCAGCTTTGAGTCATTTGTTTCCAGAAATGTTTAAGAAAATATCCCTATCGAGTCTTCACTGTGAGTCATGTGAACTTGCAAAACATTATAGACAATCTTTTTCAGTGAGTAATAAAAGATCAGTTTCTCCTTTCCATATTGTGCACTCTGATGTGTGGGGGCCACATATCATTTATCTGCTATGGGGGGTTACAAGTATTTCATCCTTTTCATTGATGAGTTCTCTCGTTACACTTGGATTTACCTTATGAGATCCCGGGATGAAGTGCCAAATATTGTCCAAAAATTTCATAAACTTATTCTTACCCAATTTAATACTCGGATCAAAATATTTCGATCTGAACACTCCATAACAAAATGGAGTGGCAGAAAGGAAAAACCGACATGTGGTTGAGGTTGCGAGGAGCCTCTTTTTTGCTTCTCATGTTCTTGTTGTTAGAATGTTAGAGTGATGTTCGGCTGATAAGAGTTCTTATTAGCCCATACTTATGTTTAACTTATCTTGTAACTGGGCCTGTGTTAATGGGCCTAATCCTGTTTAATGATTTAAGTCATCTGGGTGTCCCATCACTAATCAGGGGCATCCTAGTAATTTCTTGTACTTTGTACTACATTCATATATAAATAATAGCATGGTCAACTGACTAGTACAGTTCGACATTCACTGCATTTCAGAGTTTCTCTTCTCTCCTTTGCTACTTTGAGTACAGCTCCTAAGATTACATGGTATCAGAGCAAGTTCGAACCTAAGGTTTCAGCAGGCGCACTCTCTTCTCTTGCTGTCTTTTCATCTTCTCTCTTCCTTTTCTGGGTTGCTGTAGTAAAGACCTAGGGGTGTAAGAGAGTAAAGCAAGTTCGAACCTAGGGTTTCTCTTGGTTGTAGGACTCAAGGGAAGTAAGACCCAGAAGTAGATGTCCTACTAGGTTGTTTCCAGTAAGTAGTAGCTATTTGGCTACTAAGAGAGGTCTGTATAGGACAGACCTAGTTGAGGACTGATTTCAACAGTCCTAGCACTAGCCGAAAGGGGGAGAGCTTCCTCTACAGTTGCAGCTTCGGTGCTCCAGAAAGACTTGCGCAGAACAGTGGTAAAGACTTGGCCTCTTCTACAGTTGTAGCTTCGGTACTCCAGCAAGACTCTTACAGAACAGTGGTAAATAGCCCTATTTTCAGGTCGGTTACCAGCCCTACTTTAGCCTTGCACAGCACAGTGGTAAAGACTTACATTGCACAGTTGCAGCCTCGAATATTTTACTTGCTACTGTACCCGAACTGGTTCAGTCTAAGTGAAGTTTATCTAGTGTGCTACCAGCACTGTGAACACTTCTACCAGCACTGTGAACACTGTGACCACTTCGGCCAGCCCTAAACAGAACCACCTACAGCACTGTGAACAACTCTAGGACTGAAGTCAGGATGTCCTCACTATCCGTTGAAGTTTCCTCTAGAGATAACAGACCTGTCGCAAGGTCCTCAAACCTGGAAAACCCTAATCTGCACAGCTTGCAGATTACAAGTGTGCTGCTGGATGAGTATAACTTCAGAGAGTGGTCCGTCTTAGCAAGGTTGTTCATTACCTCTCGTGAACTCACATGCTATTTGGATGGAGACAAGAAAGAACCAGAAGTTGGCAGTCCTGAATACACTGTGTGGCGCAAGGAAAATGCCATAGTCATGTCTTGGTTGCTGGCCTCCATGACTCCTCGGGTGGCCAGAACTGTTCATCATTTTCCTACAGCCACTAAAATTTGGGAGAAAGTATCCAAGACATACGATCAGAAAAAGAACAATGCTAGAATCTACAGGCTGAACCAAGATATTGCAGCCCTAAGGCAAGGAGACATGTCCGTGAACATACTTTGCAACATTGGAAGGCCTCTGGGAAGAGCTTGACCATCACTTGATTTTGGATTGGGAAAATGCCAAGGATAAGGAGAGGCATGACAAGCAGATTGAGGAGAGCAGAGCCTTCAAGTTTCTGGCGGGCCTAGATCCTGTATATGAAGGTATAAGGTCACAGATTCTAGGGAGAGATGAATTACCCGAGCTTCACCATGTCTACTACCTGGTGAGGAATGAAGAAGTAAGGAGAAAGGAGGTGCAAGTTGACTCCCAAACACGGTCCACAGAACTATTTGGAGAACATTCAACCCTAGTCTCCACTAAGGGAAATAGATTTTCAGACAAGAAGTCCCTCAAGTGTACCCATTGTGGTGGTGAGAAACACACAAAGGAGAAATGTTGGGTCTTGTACCCTCATCTGAAGCCAGTTGCTCTGAGAAAGGACAGAAGGCAACATAAGGGCCACACAACAAGTGGGAATCTTGTCACCAACAATAGTAGTGACAACTCACAGAGTACTCAGACAGTGTCCTCTTCCACCACAAGGCAGGCTGCCGACTCCTCTGGACCAAGTACTTTGCGCTTCACAGCTAGTGAGGTAGAGGTTCTCAGCCGGGCATTAGCCCGTCTGAAGAATAATCCTTTAGCTTCCACCTCTCTTGCCAAATCAGGTACAACCTCTGCATTTAGTGCAACTAGTTCCATTAATTCTACCTCTTGGGTGATTGATTCCGGAGCTAGGCTGCACCTGCTCCAACTAGTCCGAAAAGTGTGGAGTCAATAGCTAGGCTGCACCTGTGGCATGCTAGGCTAGGTCATTTGTCTTTTTCTTCTTTAGCAATGTTGTTTCCCGAATTATGTAAGGGCATTCCAAGTCAGAGTTTAATTTGTGATGTGTGTCAAATGTCAAAACAATGCAGATCAATGTATCCAATTTCTAGTAATGAAATTCAAGCCCCTTTTGATTTGGTTCATTCTGATGTTTGGGGTCCTTCACCCATTGTTTCCATTGATGGCTTCCGTTACTTTATCAGTTTTATTGACCATTATTCTCGGTGCACTGGGATTTATCTGTTAAATGGACGTGATGAAGTTCCACGGATAACTATGATGTTTTGCAAGATGGTTGAAACACAATTTGATAAGAAGATTAAGCAATTCCGTTCAGACAATGCATCTGAATACTTTGAAAGATCCCTGAGCTCATTCATGGAAGATGCAGGCATGTTACACCAATCATCGTGTGCTTACACCCCTCAGCAAAATGGGGTTGCTGAGCGCAAGAACAGACACCTATTGGAGATAGCTCGAGCTCTACTTTTCCAGCATAATGTGCCCAAGCAATATTGGTCTCAAGCTGTTCTCACTGCATCATACCTGATAAACTGGATGCCATCTAAGGTACTGGGTATGAAGACTCCTTTCTCTGTTTTGTGTCCCTTCCAGGTACTCAGAGGCGGCATCTGATCCAAGGTGGAAAGAAGCCATGAATGAAGAGATGAAAGCCCTAATGAAAGCAAGAATGTGGGAATTGGTGGACTTGCCAGAGGGGAAAGGCACTGTTGGGTGCAAGTGGGTATTCACAGTAAAACACAGGGAAGATGGGTCAATTGAGAGGTACAAGGTCAGACTTGTGGCAAAGGGATTTACACAAAAGAAAGGAATTGACTACAAGGAAACCTTTGCCCCAGTAGCAAAGCTCAACACAATCAGGGTTCTATTGTCACTAGCAGCAAAATTCTCTTGGGAACTCCATCAGCTGGATGTGAAGAATGCCTTCCTAAATGGTGATCTTCATGAAGAGGTATTCATGGAACCCCCACCTGGATATGATGTTGGAAAGAAGGTGTGTAAACTAAGGAAAGCATTATATGGTTTGAAGTAGTCTCCCCGGGCATGGTTTGAGAGACTTTGTATGGCCATGAAGAAAGTGGGGTACACTCAGAGCAGTGCAGATCATATATTGTTTACAAGGAGATAGGATAACAAACTTACAACACTCATTGTTTATGTGGATGATATGGTGATTACTGGAAATGATGTGAAAGAGATGAAGAGGCTGAAGGAGTTCTTAGCTTCAGAATTTGAGATCAAAGACCTGGGAAATCTAAGATATTTTCTTGGGATTGAAATTGCTAGATCAAGAAAAGGAATCTACATATGTCAACGAAAATATGTGCTAGATCTCCTAGAGGAAACAGGCATGATGGGGTGCAGGCCAGTAGACACTCCAATAGAACCGAACCATGGATTACAAGAATCAATGGGTGAGGAATACTGTGATAAAGAAAGGTACCAAAAATTGGTAGGAAAATTGATATACTTATCCCTTACTCGGCCAGGCATTGCTTATGCAGTGCATGTTGTCAGTCAATTCATGCATTCACCAAAGACCCCTCATATGAGAGCAGTGGAAAGAATTCTCAAATACTTGAAGACTTGCCCAGGGAAAGGAATTCTATTCAGGAAAAACAACAGACTTGAAATTGAAGCCTACACTGATGCTGATTGGGCTGGGTCTGTTGGAGACAGAAAATCAACCTCAGGTTACTGTACATTCTTGGGAGGAAACCTAGTCACATGGTGCAGTAAGAAGCAGAATGTTGTGGTTAGATCAAGTGCAGAAGCAGAATACCGAGCTATGGCACACGGTGTTGCTGAACTCTTATGGCTCAGAACTCTTCTTAATGAGCTTGGTATCAAAACTGAGGGTCCTCTCAGGCTGTATTGTGATAATAAAGCTGCTATCAACATTGCCAACAATCCCGTGCAGCATGACAGGACAAAACATATTGAAATTGATCGACACTTTGTCAGAGAGAGAATTATTTCAGGAGAACTCTGTGTGCCTTATACTCCATCAGAGATGCAGATTGCAGATGTATTAACTAAAGGGCTGTCAACAACAAAGTTCAGGGACTTACTTGGTAAGCTAAACATGATTGATATCCATGCTTAGCTTGAGGGGGAGTGTTAGAATGTTAGAGTGATGTTCGGATGATAAGAGTTCTTATTAGCCCATACTTGTGTTTAACTTATCTTGTAATTGGGCCTGTGTTAATGGGTCTAATCCTGTTTAATGATTTAAGTCATTTGGGTGTCCTATCACTAATCAGGGGCATCCCAGTAATTTCTTGTACTTTGTACTACATTCATATATAAATAATAGCATGGTCGACTGACTAGTACAGTTCGACATTCACTGCATTTCAGAGTTTCTCTTCTCTCCTTTGCTACTTCGAGTACAACTCCTAAGATTACAGTTGTTATGTTTTGGGGGGATGATGTCCAACCTATCCTTACAACTACATACTTGATAAACCAGATGCCTTCCTAAGTTTTGGGTTTTAAAACCCCTTTTAACCTTCTATTTCCAAATGAGGATATCTTCTCTCTTCCTATCCGAGTGTTTGGGTGCACTTGTTATGTTAATGTTCACAGTCATTAGAGAGACAAAGACATAAGTTTAAGCCTAAAGCACACAAGTGTGTCTTCTTGGGATATGCCTCCACACAAAAGGGGTATTGTTGTTTTGATCTGGTTCGTGGTACTCGCTTTGTTTCTAGAGATGTCACATTTGCTGAATCTGTTCCTTTCTTTGGTACTTCTCCTAAGGGGGAGCATTTAGAAGAGTTGTGTGCGTTGTCACCATTTGTCCCTCTTCCAATCCTCATTGAGTCTTCTATTGAGTCTCCTCTCATCGAGTCTTCTATTGGGTCTTGTTCTCATGTTCTTGCTCCCCCTCGTCCTGCTCATCCTCCCACATTTTCTTCCCATCCTATTCTCCACAGATGGTACTAGAGACAAAGACTCAATGATGTGCAAGTTATTTCCACATCTTCAGATGATCCTCTTGCACCTCTCATCACTATTGAGGTAATAGGTCAGCCCTCTTCTACCACTTCTATTTTTCGCAAAGGCAAATGGAAATGTACAACTCATTGCATTTCCAAACACCTGTCCTACAACCTTCTTTCCCCTACCTACTATTCATTTCTTGCCTCTGTTTCCACACATGTGACTCTCAAATTTGTCCTAGAAGCCTTATCCAAACTAGAATGAAGGGATGCTATGATGATTGAATTAGATGCTTTGCATAAGAACAATACCTAGGAAATTGTGGATTTGCCTGAGGGAAAGGAATTGGTTGGCTGTAAGTGGGTATTCACTATCAAGTATCATTTAGATGGTACTATTGAAAGATTTAAAGCCTGTGTGGTTGCTAAAGGATACACTCAGATGTATGGTATTGATTACCTAGAGACTTTTGCCCCAGTGGCCAAAATGACTTCAATTCGAGTTTTGTTATCTTTAGCTGCTACTTTTGGTTGGCCACTTAATCAATTCGATGTTAAAAATGCTTTCTTGAATGGGGACCTACATGAAGAGGTTTATGTCTTTACCTCCAGGGGTGTATGGGAAGGAGATGCAAGGGTAAGTTTATAAATTGAAGAAGTCCCTTTATGGCCTTAAGCAATCTCGTAGAGCATGGTTTGACAGATTTCGAGTTGCCCTTGTTACTTTTGGGTACGCACAAACTCAGTTTGATCATACCTTGTTTGTTAAGAGGAGAGATTCCTTAATGACCTTTCTAATTGTCTATGTTTATGATATTGTGGTTACTGGTAGTGATACTCAGGAAGTTACTCATCTCAAAAGATTTCTTAACATTGAGTTTGAGATTAAAGACTTGGGTGAACTCAGATATTTCTTGGGATTTGAAGTTGCCAGGTCTAAGGATGGTATTTTCATTTCTCAATGTATGTTCTTGATTTTCTTGCAGAGACTGGCGAATTGGGTGCTCAACCAACTTCTACTCCTATAAACCTAAATCATAAGTTGTCAGCTATTGATGGTGAATTGTCAACTGATAGGGGAGTGTTCTAGAGACTGGTTGGGAAGTTATTATATCTTTGCATGACTCGATCAGGTATTTCCTATGCAGTTAATGTAATTAATCAGTTCATGCATTCTCCTAGAGATACACATTTAGCAGCTGCTAAGAGGATTCTGTGTTTTCTAAAAGGGACTCCAAGGAAAGGTATCTTGTTTGCTAAGCATGGACACATGAAGCTGGAAGCATACACTGATGCTGGTTGGGCTGTATGTATTGATGATAGGAGGTCCACTTCAGGTTATTGTGCTATGGTGGCAGGGAACATTGTATCATGGAGGAGTAAGAAGCGGTTTATAGCAGCTAGATCCTCGACTGAAGGAGAGTATAGGGCAATGGCACACGAAGTTTCATAACTTTTGTGGTTGAGATTACTTTTAGAAGAATTGGGTATAGACTATGAGAAGCCAATGATGTTATATTGTGACAACCAAGCCGCTATCAACATTGCACATAATCCTGTTCAGCATGACGGAACTAAGCACATAGAAGTTAATAGACACTTTATATGGGAGAGAGTTGCTTTAGGAGAAGTCTACCTGCCATTTATTGCTTATGAATAACAGTTGACTGATGTTTTGACAAAAGGTGTTCCCAAAGGAAAGTTGGTTCACTATATAGGCAAGCTGGGCATGATTGATATCTATGCTCAGCTTGAGGGGGAGTGTAGAGAGGCTGGGCCGAATGGGCCCTAGCCCATTACTATCTTAGTGATTAGTTCTTTCTTGTTATTTGGTCTTAATGGGCCTTTAATTCTTTTTATGTTTTCTTAGTATGCTGATGAGGTGGACGCCCACTTAAGGGCAGACTTGTAATTTATTTAATCTTAGTGAGATTAATAAAAGATTAGAGAGGAGAAAGAGGAGATTATCGAACTCCTTCTTCTTGCTGTCTTCTTCTTCTTCTCTTCCTCTTCTGCTATAATCTGAAATATTTTACTATGTTTTATTGGTCTGAATCACATCTGTAAAGTTTTATTATGCTTGATTAATGAAATCAATTTCAACTATAAAAAAAAAAACTTTCTCAAATACAAGCAACAAAAAGGCAAGATATTAGTAAATGAAAACAAGTCTCACCATTAGTCTTGCAAAGTATATACCAATTTGGGGATAAACACCAGTTCAGTCTTCTATTTTGTAGCAGGTCTAAAGTATTGATCTTTTCATGATCTACCTCCCAGCAAAGTGCCCCGATTTTAAGAGGAATGGGCATATCCCACACTTATTTGATAGGGAAAGAAAATTGAGGGTTAGGGGGATGTCCAAGAGCCCTAAAGAAAGAAGCACAAGTGAAAAGACCCAAGGGGTAAGGAGATCAAATTCGCCTATCTGGTTTTGAAAGGCCTAAGCACATTTCATCTAGGATCTTTAACAAGTTGATTATGTTGGTAGTTTCCTCATCCCTCAAACCTCTTCAAAACCCCAAATCCCAGTTAACCCATGATGAGGAAGGGGAAATAGAAGCCACAAATTTTGAATTTTTTTTTTTTTGGTAAAGTAGAGAAAGAATACAGAGAGGAGAACAAGTCCCTGAGAGAAGATTGGAATTGAATTTGCAGTTTAGGTCAAAAGGTGCATTGTATTTAAGGTCATTTAAACCTATCTTAATCAATAAGAATGAAGTGGCATATTTAACACACATCTCATTTATGTGTATAATAAGTAAGCCTTTCTTGTGATCAGTCTGTTTCTCCATACATATATACATTGATGTATGCCTGAGTGTCTTGTTATGTGTGTGAGCACAGACCTTTCAACTACTGGGGTACAACTTTACAAACTAAACAGATAATTTTATATGTAAAATATTAAATTATAATTTTCTGTAGTGTAATAAATATCCAATTGAATCTGAATCATGTTTTATGCTGTTCTGGGGAATCTGAAGGAAGTGCATGCCCTGTTCTGTAACATAAATTTGTACATATCTGTCTGTGCATTTTTATTTTTGTATGTGTTGCACTTGGTCATTTGGGAAAGCAACACCATGGTCAATGATATATTGGCCATTACTGTGCCATGGATCCTAATTGGAAATCTAATTGCTTATGAGACTTTTATTAAATCTTAATCTATATTAACCTCCCAAGAAAAAAATCTAAAATGAAATTAAGAAAGGAAAATGACAAAATAACCACTGGGGAAAAGGAAATCCATCATCAAACTAAAAATGTGGCATGGTGGGAAATTATTCCATCATTGATATGGTGTGCAGTGTTTGACATATTTTCTGTTGCATAAAATTCTTCGGGCTTCTCTATATGGGACCGGGAGTCACTAATCATGAGCAGCATTGGGAATTCTTCCTCTTTCCTATGTGTGATGAAAACTCAGAAACATAATTTTTTTCTAAGTTTGTTTCATTTTTTTAATTCTACCATTCTATTGAGAAAATCTTGTTATATTAAAGAAAATCTAATATGCTGCTTTCATTCATTGATACTAACTTAATGATTTCTACTTAGATGGTCAGCTGATGCTAATGGTGGTGTGCTAGAATCCTTTGGGTATAAAGAAGGTTTCAGGGTGGATGTTGATGTTCCAGAAGGCACTTGGGCAAAAGCTCCAAGCTTCCATGATATTCTTATCTTAAATACAGGCCACTGGTAATAGTAATTCCCACCTTGTCACCTCAATTTGTAACACACATTTCCTTATGCCAATGACTACATTATGAATATAAAACCTGAATTTTATGAGCAGAGTTGGTTGCCTCACAACCTGCCATCTACCTGGCATTTGTTGAACATAATTTGGTAAAATTAGTAATAGTGCCATATCTGTATTGGTCATTTTCTTAAGCTGAACTACTATTTTCTTATGACAACCTGACCAATCCAACCACCGCCTCCCTTGTCCCTGTAGAGGATTTTACTGTTAATAACCTGTTTTCTATTTATTATTTGTTTAGTTAATTAGTTGGGACCACAGCCCATCATTTAGAAGTTGTTAAAGTAGTGTTTTTTTTTTCTTCTTTTTAAGTTGTTAGCATTAGCTGCCCTGTTAAGGGCATATTTGTCTTTGTGCATGCCTTTTTTTGTTTAAAGTACAAATACTAATTGTAGAGGGCCGGACAGCATTATCACCTTCTAGTCCTCTTCTCTCTCTCTCACACACAAAACTCTTCCTTTCTTTCATTTCTTTCTATATATATATTATTTTTCTGCTGATTTCTACTTGGTATCAGAGCCAAGTTAGGCTTCCTTCAATGCTGATTCATGCAGCCCTAGATCAGCCGACTGCATGAGCGAATAGAGGGCTGATCGATTTGCTTCAGATTGCTCAATTCTTGGATTTTTTGGTGGATTTCAGTCATCAAGAAGGTGATTTATGGTTTGGCATCAAAATCAGGAAGGACTAGAGTGCGGGGAAGAGTTCTAGTCAAGTTGGACTCATTGTTTTTGACTTGGTGTTGGGCGCTCAGACTTTCCTAGATAAATTTGAGTTTTCTATAGGGGACGGTTCAGTTTTTGGGCTTTTCTAAGCCTTCTGGAGAGATCAACACCTTGTTCTCCTTCTCTCAGTTTTGGGAAGGGAGAATTCTCTTTGGTAGGGCTTTCTTCTTTCGAAAAAGCTCCCCACCTTTTTTTGTGAGATTGATTTGATCTTAGAGTGCTCTACTTGATCCTTTTGTTGTTTTAAGCTGTTTGAGTTGATATGGGGGGTTGTAGTGCTGAGCAGAAATCAGCCAGTGACCTAGGTCTGGGTGTAGGAAGTGCTAGTGGTCCATTTGGATTTGGGGTTATTTCTACAATCAATATGGATGGTACAAACTATTTAGAATGGGCACAACCGGCCAAGATGGCTATTGGTGCTTGTGGAAAACTGGGGTATATTATTGGGGAGGAGAAGAAATGATACAAATTCTTCCCTGTGGGTGTAGGAGAATTACATGGTGATGTCTTGGCTGTGTAATTCTATATTACCTCACATTGTCTTTTCTTTCCTGAACAGAGAGAAGAGAGAGAGGAGAGGAGAGAAGAGAAGAGAACAAGTGTTTGAGAGTCAAAAAAACTCAAGTTGGCGGCTACCGGCTTCCTATTTGTATTAACATGATGTAAAATAAAAGAAACAAAAATTACAAGCATGCCCCTAGTGGCCCACCCTAATAATAAGAACTTAAACAAAGAAAAGAACATGTTGACAACATCCTAGACTAGCAGCACCCTAACAGCAGAAATAAAAAAACTAATTCTAACAACACTCCCCCTCAAGTTGGGCTGAATATATCTATCATGCCCAACTTGTCACACAACTCATTATGCCGCAAGTATGGAAGCCTTTTTGTGAGAACATCAGCTAGCTGCTCCTTGGAGTTGACATAAGGAGTACAAATTTCTCCCTTCTCCAGTTTTTCTCTTATGAAGTGCTTGTCCACTTCAATATGCTTGGTCCTATCGTGTAGGACATGATTGCTAGCAATATTTATAGCTGCCTTGTTGTTACAGTAAAGAGACATAGGATTGTGAATATTTATCCCAAGTTCCCTTAGAAGATTCTTCAGCCAAAGTACTTCAGCGACCCCATGTGCCACTACCATAGCCCTATACTCTGCTTCAGCATTTGACCTTGCAACTACACTTTGTTTTTTGCTTCTCCATGTCACTAGATTTCCTCCCACAAATGTGCAGTATCTACTTGTTGACTTTCTATCATCCACATCACCTGTCCAATTAGCTTCTGTATAGACTTCCACCTTTAGATGATTATGTTTACTGAATAACAATCCTATTTGTCGATACTTCTTCAAATACCTAAGAATCCTCTCTGCTGCCTCCATGTGTGGTCTCTTAGGGGAATGCATGAACTGGCTTAGGACCCCAACTGAATAAGCAATGTCTGAATGTGTCATGGACAAATAGAGCAACCTTCCTACTAACCTTTGAAATTGTTTCACATCTTTTAGAGGTTCACCATCACAATCACCCAGTTGATGATCTACATCCATAGGAGTATCTGCTGGCTTTGCTCCTAACTTGCCTGTGTCTTGTAACAAATCAAGGACATACTTCATTTGAGAAATAAAGATGCCCCTTTTTGAGCGGGCAACTTCAATTCCAAGAAAGTACTTTAGTGGACCCAGATCTTTCACTTCAAGTTTAGAGGCTAGGAATGTCTTCAACCTTTGTATTTCTGAGCTCCAGTTTCCTGTAATGATGATATCATCCACATACACTATCAGTACAATAACCTGTTCCTGACATCTCTTCACAAAGAGAGTGTGATCAGACTGACATTGTTTGAATCCTACTTGCTGGACCACCATATGAAATTTACTGAACCATGCCCTGAGAGATTGTTTTAAACCATAGAGAGACTTTCTTAGCTTGCACACCTTATTTTCACTCCCTTTGGCATAGAACCCTGGGGGTTGAACCATATAGACCTCCTCCTCCAAGTCACCATTTAAGAAGGCATTCTTTATATCCAACTGATGTAATTCCCAGTCAAGGTTTGCAGCCAATGATAGAAGAACCTGAATTGAGTTCATCTTAGCTACTGGAGCAAACGTCTCATCATAGTCAACACCATAGACTTGAGTGTACCCTTTTGCTACCAACCTTGCTTTGTACCTTTCAACTGTCCCGTCCGCCTTGTGTTTCACTGTAAACACCCACTTGCACCCTACTGGGTCCTTCCCCCATGGAAGATCCACCAACTCCCAAATCTAATTCTTATGGAGGGCATTAATCTCCTCCTTCATAGCATCTGTCCATTCAGGGTATTTTAAAGCCTCTGCAACATTTCTGGGTATAGGTATGTTATCAATTGCAGATAGGAAAGCATGATAAGAGGGGGGAAATTTGGTCATAGGAGACATACTGGGTAATGGGGTGTTTGGTAGTGCATGACCTGATTCCCTTTCTTTGAGCAATAGGAATGTCAAGGTCATCCACAACTGAAGAGGGAGCTGGGGTATCAACAGGTGGGATAGTACCTAGTTCATTTGGACTTACCTCCTAGGAGTTTGAAGGTGTTGGTTGCTCTGTGTTTGGTGGCTCTACATCTTTGTCACATTGCTGATCTCTACGGCGTGTACGTTGGAAGACACTAAAAGGAGTAGGATCCGGAATAGAAGGAAGAGAGACTTGACGGACCTGGACCTGGACTTGCTTCTCCTCTTCCATGCTACTCTCCCCCTAAGGGGAAGTAGGGAAGAATGGTTTAGACTCAAAAAATGAGACATCCATAGAGACAAAGAACTTATGAGCAATGGGATCAAAGCACCGATAACCCTTTTGAGTAGAGGGATACCCCAGAAAGATACATGGAATAGACCGAGGGTCTAACTTACCACGAGATGGAGATAAATCATGGACAAAAGCACAACAACCAAAAACTCTCATGGGAATGGAGAACAAAGGAGATTGGGGAAACAACAACTGATGAGGAGCCTTGTAGTTCAGCACTCTGGAAGGCATGCGATTGATGACATAAGCAGCAGTCAATACAACATCTATCCAAAAACGTTTTGGTACATTCATGTGTAACATCATCCCTCATGCAACCTCAAGGAGGTGTCTGTTCTTTCTCTCTACAACACAATTTTGTTGCGGTGTTCTTGCATATGAGCTCCTATGAATGGATCCATGGGAAGCAAAGAACTCATTGAGCTCACTATGGAAATACTCCTTTGCATTATCTGATTGAAAATTTTGAATTTCAACATGAAATTGTGTAAACACCATCCTTTGGAAATCCCGCACAACCTTTGGAACTTCATTTCTACTACGCATGGGAAACACCCATGTATAACGGGAGAAATCATCAATCAATGTGATAAAGTACTTATACCCGCCCTCCGAAGTTATAGTAGTAGGCCCCCACACATCAAAATACACAATATGGAAAGGGAAATTTGATCTTTTATTACTTGAATGAAATGTTGCTCTACATTGCTTACTCAATTGACATGCTTGACATTGGAAATCTGATACTAAACATGACTTAAATAAACAAAGACTTCATTATTTCAAAAGACACATGACCTAACCGATTATGCCACAAAAAAATTAGACTCTTATTTTATTGACTATGCGACTCTGAAGATGACACAGAGAAACCGTCATTGTTGTCAAGAGTGTAGAGACCATCCACTAAGCTTCCTCTACCAATCGTCCTCCCAGAAGTTAGATCCTAACAAACACATGAACCAGGAAAAAAGGTCACACTGCAGTTTAAAGAGTTTGTGATACTACTAATGGAAAGTAGATTGATGGGAAGTTGAGGAACATGCGAAACATTATTCATGTCCATGAGGAAGGGATATTGATCCTTGGCCTGCAATGGAGGAGAATGATCCATCTGCAAGTCTCACCTTATCCCTTCCTAACAAAAGGTTATAAGACTGAAAAAGGTTTGGCTTACCGGTCATGTGGTTGGAGGCCCCTGAGTCAACGATCCAGGGGGAATCAGGAGTTATGGATACATGGAAGGCAGAGGCTGCATTACCTGATGTAGACGCAAATGAAGTGGAAGGGGTACCAATGACTAAACTGTCCATCTGGTGCAAGGCCCCATCATATGATTCCAAGTGATTTCAGAAGGAATTCATGATATCTTCCTTGGGGTCAGAACCAGTGAAGTACTCTCGAGCAGTACCAGTCAACACTCCACCAGACTGAGTATCTTGGGTTGCCACGTTTGCCCCATTATGTGCTGTATTAGGCTTCTTCTAACCCTGCACCTTACCCTGTTCTTGGTTCTTTATAGCCCACTTTGGCCTCCCATGGAGATCCCAACATGTGTCCCGTGTATGTCTTGAACGTCGGCAAGGGCTACAAAACAACTTGTCCTTATCATCAGCTTTCTTGGAGTCATTTTTCTTTCCCATATTGTTACCACCCATTGCAGCTAATGCCACATGTTGCTCCCCCTCAGTTGTAACCATCACACTCCTACTTTCCTCAGATTGAACCAGGGCATAAACTTCTTGAACTGAAAGCAACTCTTTACTCCCTAAAATCTGAACTCTAAGAGGTTCATATACAGGTCTAGTCCCAACAAGAAAGCAAAAACCCGCTACTGAGAAACCAACTTCTTATAGGCTTTAGCATCATCGTCATGTTTCCATTCTATAGCTTGATAGTGGTCCAACTCCTTCTGTACTAAAGTAAGGGCTGAATAATAGGCTGACAAACTACTGAAGAAAACTAAAGAGAAGAGAGTTGAGGGTTCGACAATGAGGGTCTGAGAAGAGGGTTTTCGAACTCTTGCTCTCTCAGCCCCTAACACTGTTTTATTAAATATATTTGAATAATTACAAGGAGGCCCTTAGTTGGGCAAGAATTTACAAAGAACTTAGTATTGACAGGATGGGCCCAGAATAAGGCCCATTACAGAAAAGAAACATAAATAACAAGAAAGAATAAACAACCTATGGGCCATTCGGCCCATCTTCTCTACACTCCCCCTCAAGCTGAGCATAGATGTCAATCATGCCAAGCTTGCTGGTATCATGCTGAAGTTTTGCCTTGGGAATGCCTTTGGTGAGAAAATCTGCCAACTGTCCTTCAGATGTGATGAAAGGAAGACACACTTCACCCGAAGAGACCCTTTCCCTAATGAAGTGTCGATCAACTTCAATATGCTTGGTTCTATCATGTTGCACCGGGTTGTGAGCAATGTTGATGGCAGCCTGATTATCACAGTACAACATCATTGTCTTGTCATATTCAACTCCAAGTTCTTCCATCAAAGATTTTAGCCATAATAATTCAGAAACCCCATGTGCCATGGCCCTGTATTCTGCTTCAGCAGAAGACCGACCAACAACCGATTGTTTCTTGCTTCTCCAAGAAACAACATTACCAGCTACCAAGCTGCAATACCCAGAGGTAGATCTTTTGTCATCAATGTTCCCGGCCCAATCAGCATCGGTGTAGGCTTCAAGTTTCATATGACCATGCTTGGCAAACAGAATACCCTTTCCTGGGGAGCCCTTCAAATAACATAGGATTCTCTCTGCAGTTGCCATATGAATGTCTCGGGGAGCATGCATGAATTGGCTAATGCAACTGACTGCATATGCAATATTTGGCCGAGTCATGCATAGGTACAAATGTTTCCCAAGAAGTCTCTGAAAGATTCCTTTGTCTTCTAACAATGTCCCTTCTGAGGCTAAGAGTTTATGACTCATATCAATAGGAGTTGCAACTGGTCTAGCACCCATCTTTCCAGTTTCAGAGAGCAAGTCAAGAACATACTTCATTTGGGAGATAAGAATCCCATCCTTGGATCAAGCCACTTCTATGCCAAAAAGTATCTCAATTCCCCCAAATCTTTAATCTCAAACTCTATATGGAGAAAAAATTTTAAATCATGAATTCCCGAGGCATCACTACCAGTCACTACAATATCATCTACATACACAATGAGGTATACTGCCAGAGGTCCACTCCTCTTCACAAAAAGAGTATGATCGGACTGTGTCTGCACATAACCAAAATTAACAAGTGCTGTTCTAAATCTCTCAAACCATGCTCTAGGGGACTGTTTTAGTCCATAAAGAGATTTCTTCAGCCTGCATACCTTCCCTTTCATATCAGTTCCATACATCCCTGGAGGAAGAGACATGTAAACCTCCTCATGTAATTCACCATTCAGAAATACATTATTCACATCCAACTGATAGAGGGGCCAGTCAAAGTGAGCAGCTAAAGATAAAAGTACTCTCACAGATGTCTTCTTGGCAACAGGTGCAAAAGTCTCTAAATAATCAAACCCATATGTCTGTGTATAGCCTTTTGCAACCAGCCTGGCCTTGTACCTTTCAATGGTGCCATCAGCTCTGTATTTGATAGTAAAGACCCACTTGCAACCAACAGGATCCTTCCCTTTAGGCAAATCCACCACTTCCCATGTGTCATTCTTGTGTAGGGCATCGATTTCAGATCTCATAGCATCCCTCCATTCTGGAACTTAAGAGCTTCTGACACAGACATGGGAATAGGATGAGAAGCAACAGAGGAGAGATAGGCAAAGTATGAAGGTGAAAACAAACTGTAAGAAAGATGCTTGAAAATGCAGTGTGCAGTGCACTTCCGTTTTCCTTTTCTAACATCAATGGGAATATCAAGGTCAGGGAAGGATGAATCCAAAGGTGCTGAAACAGTACCTGTTGTCTCTTCTGTGACTGGAAGTGTATGAGGCTCATGTGTTGTAGGAGAAACAACCTGCACATTTCTGGATCTTTGCCTTTGATACACCTTGGGATTGAGGATAGGACGAGGAGGTAGAGTACTGGGACAAGGAGAATGGAACGACTGATCCACCCTTGATACATTTGAAGGAGAGGCAGACACATCAAGAGACTCAACAAGGACAGGAAGAGGAAGAGAAAACACCTGTGTCAAATCCTCCCGCTGTGGACAATGTCCTTCTGGAGAGGAACCATAAAAGGGGGAAAGCTCATCAAAGGTGACATCCATTGAGACATACCGATTGCCAGAGTTTGGATCAAAACAACAATAACCCTTCTGTGTGGGGGAATAACCAAGGAAAATACACTTTTGAGCTTTGGGTTCAAATTTATGCCTTTGGACACTTGGAACATTTACATAACAGGTGCAACCAAAGACACGAATAGGAACAGGAAAAAGGTCCTTGTCCGGATGAAGAAGAGTGAAGGGAGACTTAAACCCCAAAACCTTGGATGGCATGCGGTTTATAAGGTAGGTAGCAGTAAGAACAATATCACCCCAAAACCTGGTAGAAACATGTGAGGCAAATAAGATACTTAGCAACCCCATTCTGTTCTGGGGTCCTAGAACATGAGCTTTGATGAATAACCCCATGTCAGAAAGATAGCAGGATAGGTTTTTTTCAAAGTATTCTTTTGCATTGTCCGATCTGAAGATTTTAATCCTGGTATCAAATTGGGTTAGAACAAATTCATGGAATTGTTTTACAAGTCTTGGAACTTCATCACGGGATTTCATCAGGAATATCCAAGTGAACCGTGAAAAGTCATCAATAAACAGGATAAAATATTTGTAGCCACCCATGGAGGGTAAGTGGTAAGGTCCCCACACATCAGAATGCACAATATTAAAAGGAATAGAAGATCTTTTATAGCTCAAAGGATAATTGTTTCTACAATGCTTTGACAATTCACAAGACTCACAATGAAGACTGGATAAACTAATTTCCTTAAACAGTTCAGGGAATAGATGACTCAAGGCAGAAAAAGACAGATGACCAAAACGACAATGACACAACATAATCCGACTAACAGACTCTGAAGAGACAGATCCGAGAGCAACATTCCCAAGATGATCAGTGCATTGTCCCTGAGTATCAAGCAGGTATATTCCGTTCGCCTCATGGCCACTCCCAATCACCTTCTGAGACTCCAGATCCTGAAAAACACAATAGGAAGGAAAAAATGTTACACAACAATTTAGTGACTTGGTTAAACTACTCACAGACAACAAATTTGTATTTAGTTTAGGTACATGAAGGGCAGAAAGTAGGTACAAGGAATCCGTAGCCTTGATGGTTCCCTTACCAGAGATAGGGGCAAGTGAACCATCAGCTAAAGTGATTTTATCACGTCCAGGAAGTAAGTCATATGAAACAAACAAGGTAGACAGATTGGTCATATGGTCAGAAGCACCTGAGTCAATAATCCAAAGGATCTTGAGATTACCTGAAGAGGTAGCATGATTGGCAGAAGCCCTTATACCTGAATGAGCAAATGCTGAAGTAGTAGAATTTTCTTGAAGGGTTGGAAGGAGAGGTCACATCACTCAGCTGACTGATCATCTTCCCAAACTTTTCATATTCTACTCTCATGGCTGCCAACTGTTCAGAAGCAGACATCTCTTCACTATCTGGCCCGACAGCTATATTTGCACTTCCTGATCTTTTACTATCATGTTTTTTCTGAAACCGAATGGGAACAAGATTAGGATGTAACTTCCAGCACTTGTCTTTGGTGTGCTTCGGCTTCTTGTAGTACTCATATATAACTTCTTTCTTTCCTGTGCCACTAGAAGTTCCTGCATTCCCTTTAGGTTTAATCCCCATATTGGCAAAGTGATCATTAATATCAGCCCCTTGAACCTGGACAACCCTTCTTCTCTCTTCACTACTCACCAATGCATAAGCTTGTGACAAAGAGACACACTCCTTGGAAAGAATATTCTGTTTTGTGATATCATATTCTGGGTTTAGTCCAGTTAAGAACTCAAAAACCCTGTTCCTTTCAACCAATTTTCTATAGGTCTCTACATCATTGGTGGTGTCCCAAGTTACACTTTCTATTAGGTCAATCTCTTGCCATAGGGACTTAAGGGTTGAGAAATATACAACAAGAGGTTCCTCTCCTTGCCTTAAATTCTTTACATCACTTCTCAATTTATATGCCTGGGCCACATTGAGTTTTTGGAAATAGGTTTCTGCAACACTGTCCCAAATTTCCTTTGCTGAATTCATCCATAGGTAGTGTTGACTGATTTGTGGCTGCATTGAGTTCACAAGCCACCCAATGACAGTGTAATATTCTTGCATCCACTTTTCGTAGGATGGATCATCTTCTGGGGGAGCCTTCTTACTCCCGGAAATGAACCCCCACTTTCCTCTACTACATACATGAATCTTTACTGATTGTGACCATGCCAGATAATTAGTTCCATCTAGTTTAACTGTGGTCACAGTCAATAAGGAATCACTTGGAGTCCCCTGAACAAGTCCATATTCACCACCACTTTTGTTTTCAAACTCTGAGGAGTACATCATGTAAACACTTCAAATATGATTTCAGATGACTTCTACAAGTATACTGAATAAGGACAAGCAATAACAGAGTTCAGCCGACCACAAGAAGGCAATACACCGAGTTCAGCCTCCAAGAAGTAAACAGAAACTTCTAGGCACTCGGCCGAAGTACCCTTTTCAAATCTGAACTTCAAAGTAAATACCACTTGGCACTCAACCGAAGTACCATTTTCACAAACACAGTGTGGGCAATAGAGACAACCCCACTGTCAAAAGAGAAAAGGCCTCAAGAATAGTTCGTACAACCCCTCAAAAACAGCCAGGTATAAGCAACAATCCACAACCTTGTTACAGGGATGTTTCGGCAGTTTGACAGTCCAATAAGGAGTGAAAAACAGCCCAGAAATTTTTGGGTTAAACCAGATTCAATGGCAGCCGAAGGTAGTACAAAACAACCAAAGTTTTTCGGACAGTTCAACAGTCCAAACACATTCGAAAGCAATACAGAACAACCAGAAGAAAACTGAACCCAGAAATCTGAGTGCAACTTTCAGTTTCGAACCATAAGAAAACTGAACCCAGAAATCTGAGTACAACTTACAGTTTCGAGCTTCAATAGAACCGAACTGTTCCTCTTCCCCTTCTTTTCTCTGATTCTTCCTGGCCACCGAACCACTTCTCCAAGAGATTCAAGTCTTGGGCACTTTCAATGACCTCCAAGAATCAGGCAACACGAGTCAAGCTTCCAGCCCTAAGATATTGAAGTTTAGGTATGCTCTGATACCATGAAGAAAACTGAAGAGAAGAGAATTGAGGGTTCGACAATGAGGGTCTGAGAAGAGGGTTTTCAAACTCTTGCTCTCTTAGCCCCCTAACACTGTTTTATTAGATATATTTGAATAATTACAAGGAGGCCCTTAGTTGGGCAAAAATTTACAAAGAACTTAGTATTGACAGGATGGGCCCAGAATACGATCCATTACAGAAAAGAAACATAAATAACAAGAAAGAATAAACAACCTATGGGCCATTCGGCCCATCTTCTCTACAACTACGATTCCCCTGTTTACAAGTTGAGGATTCAGCTTGTAATTTGGTAAATCTTAGCATGGTGCCTCTGCTCAGAATAAGTGGTTTTGGCCTGTTCGTATATTTCACTAGCGGTGTCTGCCCACGTAAAGTTCTTCACATCAGGTTCCATGGCTGCTAGAAGCCAGGACATCACCATACTGTTCTCTTGGTCCCACCTATCATGTTCAGCTGTCCCATTCTTGGGTTCTTTCACTCTTCCATTTATGTACCTAGCTTTTCCCCTAACTGTTATGTAAAGTTTTACACCTTTAGCCTACTCCAGGTAGTTCAGGCCATTCAAAAGAGTAATTGGCATAGGAAATATCATATTTTCAGTTCCCATACCAGCTGTCCCATACCAGCTGTACTACGGGTTGATGTAACCCCAGATGAGGCAGAATCATCATTTGCCATTGACAGAAACAAAGGCTACAAGACAATCCCCACTCAATTACTAACTCCCACAGTTATAATTAGGGCACTGAACACTCAGAAATCTGCTTCTGAAACAAAGGACCAAGCTGAAATCTAATGGCAGCCACTAAACAGTTCAAAAAACAGTCCAAAAAACACTGCTGAAATCCTCTAGCAATAATCAAACCATCCAAGAATGGTTCAAGCCGTCCAGGAAATTGGACTTCAACCAAACAGTTCAGAAAACAGTCCAGAAATAACAAACTACACTGCTGACATCCTCTAGCAGCACTCAAACCGTCCAAGAAAAGTCCAAAAAATTATACTTAAGTAATCATTTGGTCTATGTACAACACAGACCCAAAACACACACACACACACACACACACACACATCAACCAATCACAACACATACCTGTGACAAAAAAGGGAACCACACATCCCTGTACAGCATCTGTACAAAGGTGCAGTTCCAAGACTGAGTCTTCACAGCATCAGCCAAAAGAAGAGAGCCTTCACAGCATCGACCCCCTCCTACTAGGGTTACCTTGGTGCTATGACCAAGGAAGAACCCAAAAAAAAAACAGCAACAGTTGATGGTTCTGATTAGTCCGATTAGGGTTTCTGCCTTCACTGTCCAAGAGTCAGAAAACTGGGTGGAAGGAATGTGATTCAGAGGAGAAAAGAGATTCCTATTGCCTAGAGTTATGCTCTGATACCATATTTTCTTTCTAGAACAGAGAGGAGAGAGAGGAGAGGAGAGGAGAGAAGAGAGATACGAAGAGAAGAGAAGAGAAAAAGTGTGAAGATATATCTTGATGTACATTATTAGAGTAGTCCTTGTTGTACAGTATCATAGTTATTATTTTATTTGTTCTTTTTATCTTTCAGCCCGGTAAGGGCATTCTTGTAATTGTACATACCTTTTATCTCTTTAATATAAAGAGGCTCTTTGGAGTGGGGGTCGACTATTCTGGACACCCCTAAATCTGTTTTCTCCTAGATCTGAATTCAGTTCACATGGTATCAGAGCAGGTTGCTCTTTGATCTTCCTTCTCTCTGATCTGTTTTGCCCTCGTGATTTATTGAAAACCTACATCTCTGCCGAGTGGTCCTGGAC
The DNA here is from genome assembly GCF_055504915.1 of Nelumbo nucifera. Taxonomy (NCBI): domain Eukaryota; kingdom Viridiplantae; phylum Streptophyta; class Magnoliopsida; order Proteales; family Nelumbonaceae; genus Nelumbo; species Nelumbo nucifera. The sequence continues at coordinate 100,963,777 of NC_142651.1, forward strand.
TGTTTTGATCTATCTAGGAACTCCTCTTCTGTTTTCTGCGCACCCAGAGAGATAGATTTTATTGGATCTCTCTTGTTTGATCTCCTTTTGCAGTAAGAATTGAAAGGAGTTGTCGCCCAACCCTTCTCAACATATTCTGAAAATTTCACGGAGATCTGTGAAGTTTTGAGAGAGATCTGGACTCTTCTTCTTGGCTGCTGCGCCCAGACTTTCCTTTTCTGGACTGTGTGTTCAGCCTCTCTTCGTTTTGGATCTTGAACAATCTCCGGTGTAAGTAAGGGGTTTCTATCTCAGTTTTTTGACTCTCTTGGATTGATTACAGTCTATTTTTCTTGTCTTTGGATCAAGTTTTGCTTCAAATTAATTTCTTTAAACTTCAGCCGAACCCTATTTGTGCTATTTTCTTGCTGAAATGGCTTCAAACAGAGGTGATGTCATCCCTGTAAAGATGAATGGACAGAACTATGGGATGTGAAAGTTTCACTTCGACTTTTATGTTAAGGGAAAGGGTTTAGGAGGATATCTGAATGGAATGGTCACCAAACCAGCTGAGACCGAGGCCAAAGCTTTACAACAACGGTAGACTTGTTTCTTGGATTCTGAGTTCTATTGACTATCATATATCTGTTCCCATGAGGAGAATGAAAACAACACATGAGATGTATATGTACCTAGAAAAGGTTTATCAACAGTCCAATGTATCTAAGCAATATCAGATAGAATCATAAATATTCTCTTACAGCCAAGGAGATAGGAGGATACAAGAGTATTATTCTAGTTTTCTTGATTTATGGGCTGAATATGAGATTGTTCACATTGAACCCTCGGATCCAGTGGAGTGTGTAAAATATCATTAGAAGCACTTTGAGAAGAGAAAGGTGATTCAGTTCTTGATGAGACTTAGACCTGAATATGAGATAATCAGGTCCAACATTCTGAGTAGGGGAACACTTCCAGATATGGATTCTGTTTTAGGGGAACCTCTGAGAGAAGAGACTAGACTTCTCACTGCAGCTGGGTTTGATGAGAAGATGGCTGAAGTTGGGGCTGAAACAGCCTTTGTTGCTCATGGGGGTAAGAAGCCAACCTCCAAGGACCTCTCCAAAATCCAGTGCTATGAGTGTAAGGGTTTTGAACATATAACATCTCACTGTAAGAAGAAGAATGTGTGTACCTATTGCAAGCAACATGGTCACATCATTCCAGACTATCCAGTTCGACCAGCTAAGGGCTCTCAGCACTGGGCCTATCAGGCAACAGATGGACCAGCAACAGACACTGTATCTACCAAGGGTGAGTCCTCAATGAAAGGTGAATCAACAAGTGTCATGGCTGAAGAAAGGGTTCAACAACTGGTATCTTTTGCTATTTCCTCTGCTTCCTTTGCTATTGGCTTGTCTGGTAAGTTCTCTGCATATTGTTCTTCCCCTTCACATGCTTGGATTATAGATTCAGGTGCCACCAACCATATGACAGGAGCCTACCTCAACCACCCAATCCCTTCCACTAAAACTCACTATAAACATATTATTACTGCTAATGGTGAAAAGTTAGACATCATTGGTAATAATAATCTGTCCCTTCAACTGTCACCAACCAGATCCTTTCCTCTCTCCAAAACCCTCTTAGTACCCAACCTTACTACTAATCTGATTTCTGTTGGTCAACTTGTTGATGAAGTAAATGTTCTCACTTTTTCTCATGATGGTTGCTTGATACAGGACCGTTACACTAGGAAGGTGAAAGGGAAGGGGCGTAGGCTGGGTCGTTTGTTTGCGCTGGAGTTCGAGAGGTCTCAACCGGGGGCATCCTCTACTTTACTTAGTTCTTCTTTGTCTGATTCTATGTTGAGTTATAGAAATAATATTTGGGATTTATGGCATAAACGATTGGGTCATCCATATTCCCAAAAATTAAAACTTTTGTTTGACTCTGGTTTGATTAAGAATAAAATTCCTCTTGTTGATACTTTTGATGTTTCTTGCACTATGTGTTGTTTGAGTAAAAGTCATGTTTTACCATTTCTTCATAAATCTGAACATGCCACTAAACCTTTTGAGATGTTACATAGTGATGTTTGGTCTGCTTCTATTACTTCACGCTTGGGGTATAGAAATTTCGTATTATTTATAGATGATTGTACCAGATATACTTGGATTTATTTTTTGCGATACAAATCAAAAGTTTTTGGTGCATTTAAATTGTTTCATACTATGGTGCAAAATCGATTCAAGTGCAGTGTGACTATCCTCCGCTCAAATTCAGGGGTAGAATATAGAGATGGAGACTTCTTGGCATATTTAAGGAGTCATGGAATTCAGTCTTAGCATAGCTGCCTAGAAACTCCACAACAGAATGGTGTAGCTGAACGGAAGAACGGACACATTCTCAGTGTTGTGCGGACATTACTAAAGGAGTCTCATACTCCAACTTCATTTTGGGTAGAAGTAGCCAGTACAGCCGTGTATTTGATCAATTTTCTTCCATCGTCTATTCTAGGCAACACCTCTCCCTTCCAAAAACTTTTTGGTTATCCCCCAGATTTCTCTAGCTTTCATGTTTTTGGATGTCTTTGTTTTGTTCATCTTCCTGTTCGTGAACGATCTAAATTAACTGCTCAGTTTGCTATGTGTGCCTTTGTGGGATATAGTCCTGACCACAAAGGATTTTTGCGTTATGATCCTTCTATTCGTTGTATTCGGATTTCTCGGAATGTTGTGTTTCTTGAACATATCTCCTTCTTTGCTGGGGTTGCTAGATTGTCTGCTCCTTCCATCGTTGTTTTGTAGGACTTTGATTCAAATGACACTACTACTTCCTCAACCAAGAGAGGTCTTCTTGTCTTCACCCACAAGCGGCTACATGTCCCGGTTCCTGTGCCTACAACCCCCCTTCCACCCGGTCCAGAGCATTCATCTCAGATATCCTCTGTAAGTGATACCTTGACCTAAGATCCTCTTTTTTCAGATAATAGTTCAGTTATTCCATTTCGTCGTTCTACCCGTATCTCTAGACCTCCTGACCGCTATGGTTTTCCTTCAAACCATAGTTCCTTTACTGCTGTACTTTCTTCCACATATATCCCTAGATCTTATCAACAAGCCATTAGAAGTTCTCAGTGGAAAGAAGCTCTAGATGTCAAAATTCAAGCCTTCCATGAGAATGACACTTGGGATTTTGTGCCTGCTTCTCTAGATGCTTCTATTGTTGGAAGCCATTGGGTCTTTATGATCAAACTAAAATCATATGGCTCTCTTGATCGATATAAGGCCCAGTTAGTTGCCCAAGGATACAGTCAGGAATATGGGATTGATTATGAAGAAACATTTGCCCCGGTTGCTAAGATCACCATAGTTTGGACTCTTATGGCCATTTCTGTTGTTTATTCTTGGACTATTTATCAATTAGATGTGAAGAATGCGTTCCCTCATGGCGAATTAAAGGAGATAGTCTACATGAAACCTCCACCTGGATATTGTAGTGATCCTTCACGTGTCTGTCGCTTGAAGAAGTCTTTATATGGCTTGAAGCAAGCACCCAAGGCTTGGTTTGAGCGCTTCCGGGATGTTGTTGCAGCCAGGTATAACCAGTGTTCCTCTGACTACTCCCTCTTTGTTAAGAGAAGACCCCAGGGTATTACTATTCTTCTATTATATGTTGATGACATGCTCCTAACGAGGGATGACTATGACGGCATTTGTGAGCTGAAGTCCTTACTTCATAACTCATTTCATATGAAAGACCTGGGTCCTCTCACTTACTTCTTGGGTTTGGAGGTTCATCGTACCAGTCGAGGGTATTTTATTTGTCAACAAAAATACGCCTCTGATATTGTCAAACTAGCTGAAATCACTAATGAGAAACATGTTGATACCCCCCTGGAGCTGAATGTCAAGCTATCCAAATCCGAAGGCCTCATCCTTCCTGATGCCACCCTGTACTGTCAGCTTGTGGGCTCTTTGATCTATCTTACTATGACCAGGCCTGATATTTCACATGTTGTTTAGGTCGTCAGTTAATTTGTCTCTGCCCCAAGACAACCTCATATGACTGCAGCTCGCCGCATCATTCGTTATGTTCGAGACACAACCTCTCCGGGATTGTTTTTCTCTTCCTCATCATCCATACAATTGAGGGTTTATGCTGATGCTGATTGGGCTGGTTGCCCTGACACTCGCTGATCCACTACTGGGTGGTGTGTCTTCATGGGTGACTTTCTCATCTCCTGGAAGTGCAAGAAACAACAAACTGTCTTTAAGTCTTCCACTAAAGCCGAGTATAAAGCTATGTCTTCTACATGTAGCGAGATTGTTTGGCTGAAGTCACTTTTCATTGATCTTGGGATTTCTCTTCCTACTCCTATCCCTCTATATGCCGACAACACCAGCGCTATCAAGATCGCATCTAATCCAATCTTTCATGAGAGGACTAAACATATCAAGGTGGATTGTCACTTTATTAGAGACCTCCTTGTTGCAGGCTCTATATCTCTTCCTCATGTTGCCTCTCACATGCAGATTGCCGACATCTTCACCAAGGCCATGACTAAGAGTCGACATCTCATTCTTATGGGCAAACTGATGCTAATGTCTATGCATCAGTTTGAGGGGGAGTGTGAAGATATATCTTGATGTACATTATTAGAGTAGTCCTTGTTGTACTATATCATAGTTCTTATTATTTTATTTGTTCTTTTTATCTTTCAGCCCGATAAGGGAATTCTTGTAACTGTACATACCTTTTATCTCTTTAATATAAACGAGGCTCTTGGAAGAGAGGAGGGAGGGGGGGGAGGAATTCACTAACCAGGATGATATTGCTAGGAAGTTTGTGGAACATTTCAAATCGATTTACAGAAGACCCTTGGATGAGAGGAGGGAAATCGAAGGAATTGATTGGTTAAGGTTGGAGGAAGATCAGGTTAGGTGGTTGGAAAGAAACTTTGAGGAAGAAGAGATTAGGAAGGCGATGTTTTTGATGGACAGGTCCAAAGCTCCAGGACCAGATGGTTTTACAATGGATTTTTACCAGGATTGTTGGGAGGAGATAAAAGATGATCTTTGTGAGGTTTTTAATGAGTTCACAGAGAAGCATATAGTCAGTCGAGGCATTAATTCCACATTCTTGGCCCTAGTTCCGAGAAAGCTGATGCTCTCCATCCTAAAGATTTTAGGCCAATTAGTTTGGTGACTAGTATTTATAAAATCTTGGCCAAGGTCTTGTCTTTAAGGATTAAAGAAATCCTCCTCTTCATTATTAGTCAGGCTCAAGGGGCTTTCATCCAAGGGCATCAGATAATTGATCAGATTCTGATTGCCAATGAATGTGTGGAAGAGATGAAGAGGTCCAAGCAGAGAGGCTTTGTTTGTAAGCTTGATCTGGAGAAAGCCTATGATTTGGTGAACTGGCAGTTCCTACTAGAGGTTTTGAGGAAGTGTGGGTTTGGGGAAAGATGGTGTAGTTGGATGACTAGTTGTGTTAGCTCTTGTCACTATTCCTTCCTAGTAAACGGGGTGGTGAGGGATTTTTTTCCAGCTAGTAGGGGAATCAGACAAGGGGACCTACTTTCACCCTTCCTCTTTACCTTGGTAGCTGATGTGTTTAGTCGAATTATCACTAGGGCTGATAGGGAAAATGTGATAAGGGGTTGGAGAGTAGGCACAAACCAAATTCCAGTCACTCACCTTCAGTTTGCAAATGACTTGATGATCTTCTGTGAGGGAGGTTTTGGTGAGAAGGTGGAAAATTTGAAAGAATTGATTACAGTTTTTGAAGGAGTCTCTTATTTGAAAATCAATCTAGGAAAAAGCTACATAGCCGGAGTAAATTTAGTTTTTGAGGAGGTTGAGGCGATTGCAGGCTGTCTTGAGTGCTCCATTTCCTCCTAGTCTTTGTCTTACTTAGGGCTTCCGTTGGGAGCAAACCCTAGGGAGAGTAGGTTCTGGACCTCCATCTTGGAGAAGTTAGAAAAGAGACTAGCTGTTTGGAAGAAAAATTATATCTCTTTGGGTGGGAGGATCACTTTGATAAAAGCCACCCTCATGAATCTACCTACCTATTATCTCTCTGCCTTTAGGTTACCGTCTAGGGAAGCGAAGAAGTTGGAAAAATTGATAGAGATTTTCTGTGGGAACCGGGAGAAGGTAAAAAAGACCATTTAATTAAGTGGGGGGTTGTGGGTAGAAGCAAAGAGGAGGGAGGATTAGGGCTCGGGAATGTGCTTGAAAAGAACTCAGCTTTGTTAGGGAAGTGGTTGCGGAGATGGCCCTTGGAGCGGGATAGACTCTGGCACGAAGTAGTGAAGAGTATTCATGGATGTTTAGAGAGTGGTTGGGATGCTGGTGCATCAAGGAGGGCTAACCTAGCCGCACCTTGGAAAGCAATTCACAAAGTTCTTCCGCAGTTCCTTAGCTGTGCCAGGTATGATGCTTGTTCAGGTAATTCTATTCGGTTTTGGGAGGACATTTGGGTTGGAGATCTCCCTTTGGAAGACCTTTTTCCTTCATTGTACTCTGTTTCCTTGTATAAAAATGATGTGATCTCAAAATTCCTTCCGTTGAATTTATCCTTACCAACTTTGTCTTGGGATTTTGGTTTCCGTAGAGGATTAAGGGATGAGGAAATTGAGTGTTTATCTACTCTTCTATGTCTCCTTGATTAGGTTTGGTTGGATCCCTTGAAACCTGATAAAAGGATTTGGGCCATTCACCCTAAAGGGTCTTTTTCTTGTGGTTCCTTTTTCAAGTTCCTCTGCCAATCTCCCTCTCATAAGAGTTTCCCTTTCAAAGAAGTCTGGTGTAGGCCGATCACCCCCATGGTTATGGCTTTGTGTTGGGAAGTGTGTCATGGTAAATGTAAACACAATGGACAACCTACAAAAGAGAAGACCCGTCCTTTGTATTTCACCAAACTGGTGCATTCTTTGCAGATCTCACGGTGAGGATTGTAATCATCTATTTTTATCTTGTAGTGTCACTGCAGAGCTCTGGGCTTGGCTTCTATCTTTGTTTGGGTCTAGTTGGGATATGCCAGCAGAAGTAAGCACAATCTTTAACCCTTCTTTCTTCTCTTGGCCCCATAAAAGAGGAAGGAAAATGTGGAAATGCTCACGAGCAGCATTGTTATGGACAGTATGGGAAGAAAGGAATGCCAGAATCTTCCAAGAAAAAGGAAGAAGCAGTCAAACCTTAAAGGACTGCATTTTGTCCAGGTCTTTACATTGGTTAAAGACTCTAGAATTATTTAACCATGTTACTTTTGCTGATTGTTGGAAGGATTGGAAGTTGGTAGCAAGCTGTTCCTCCTACAAGGGAAGGGCAGTGACTAGCTGGGTCCCCCCTCCTCTTGGTTCTTTGAAGCTGAATTTTGATGGGAGTAGCCAGGGTAACCCGGGTCCCTCTGGGATGGGAGGTGTACTGAGGAATGAGGCTGGAGAGGTTGTCTTAATCTACTCTTGTCCTTTAGGAGTTGGGAACTCTATCCAGGCAGAACTGCTAGCTGCAATACAAGGAATATTTCTTGCAAAAGAAGTGGGCGTGGAGCAGCTTCTGATTGAAGGAGACTTAAGACAGTGGTGGACTGGTTAAATAATCCGGAGGATGTCACTTGGGGCTACAAAAATGAGTTAAAGAAATTCAAATGGCTGACAAGAAATATGTCTATAACAGTACAATGGGTTGGGAGATCAGCTAATGCTTTTGCTGATGTCTTGGCAAAACAAGGGATAACTGGGGAAACATTGTTCTGGGCACAATTGTAACTATTGTTTTAATTTCAACATTCATGTTTTCTCTGTTGTAGTTTGTGTATTTGCTGTTTGGAGAGGCTGCTCCTCGCGCCTCTAAGGGGATCTTCTTGTATCTATTCATTATTTTAATGGAATTGATGTTATTTATCAATATATATATATATATATATATATAAGAGTCTCTTTGGGGTGGTGGTCGACTATTCTGGACACCCCTAAATCTATTTTCTCTTAGATCCGAATTCAGTTCACAAAAAGTGTTTGAGAGTCAAAAAACTCAAGCTGGCGGCTACCAGCTTCCTATTTGTATTAACATGATTTAAAATAAAAGAAACAGAAATTACAAGCATGCCCCTGGTGGCCCACCTTAATAATAAGAACTTAAACAAAGAAAAGAACATGCTGACAGCATCCTAGACTGGCAGCACCCTAACAGCAGAAATAAAAAAACTAATTCTAACAACAGGTAAAAATTTTTTGTAGGCTAATACTGCAAAGGAGATTTGGGATGGTGTAATTGATGAAATTGATGGTGTAATTGGTGCAAGTAAAGGAACAGAGGAAGGATCAGGAAGAGGAATAGAATATGAGCTCTCTTCCCCAAAACATGGGTTGATTCATCAGAGCAGTTGTGTTTATACACCGTAGTAGAATGGGGTAGCAAAGAGAAAAAATAGACTTGTTGTAAAGGTGGTAAGAAGTCTTATGGTGTGTGCTTTAGTTCTAGTTTCGTTTTGGGGTGATGCAGTTCTCACAACTTTTTGCTTGATCAACCATGTACATTCACACATTCTTGGGTTTAAGGTGCCATATAATCTTCTTTTTCTAGAGGGGAGATATTTCACATACATTTGAGAGTCTTCGGGTGTGTTTGTTTTGTTCATATTCTTGGTTCTCATCATAGAAAGTTGGACCTTGAGGCCAAAAAATGTGTCTTCCTTGGGTATGCTCAAAACTAGAAAGAATACTATTGTTATGATCCTGTGTCAAGGAGTAGGTTTGTCACTATGGATGTTGCTTTTTTTGTGTCTACATATTTTTTCTTTGGTGGTTCTCCTTAGGGGGAGTGTTTTGGGGAAGAGAGCTCACAGTCTATTACTCTTCCTGTTCCTTCCTCATTTCAAGTTGCAACATATCTCAATTAATTATCTAGTTTTGCTTGACCAGTCAGTTTTGAATTGACCCAATGCAATTAATTGCCACTTTGACTTATGAACCAGTGAAGATTACAGCAAAATTATGTTGCTTGATGTTTAATTATCGGTGATGGAAAAGCATTAGAAAATAATGAACATAGTATTGTCAACAACATTTACTAGTTTCTAGTATGCATAAAATCTTAATTGTGTATAATGAGTTCGAGTTCTCCTTTGCATGCATGTAAATTTCATTAATTCTTCGGTGGTTTTTTATGTTTAGGTGGTGGGCACCTTCAAAGTTTGACCCAATTAAATCACCAATGCTCTTTTTTGAGAAGGGTTTGCCTGTTCTACCTCCCATAACTCCTGAGATTGGCCTAGATATGGTTCTAAAGCACATGGTATGACATTTACTGATTTTGTACTTTATACAAGAAATAAATGGAATAGCTGCATTGGTTAAGACAGTCTAACATCATACTTGCAAACTAAACAATTGGCCTAAATGGTTTTTTTAAAGGGTGTTGAAACAGGGAAAAATAGCTGCTGTTTTACAGATGTATATGATTCCACATCAGTAATTTTGTAATAGTCACGTTTCACTTATCGGCCGTCCACTTTGTAGAGAATGATTGATTATAAATGTGTATATTCACAGATACTACAGAAGTTTTTCTTTAATATAAATGCTTTTCCCTAATTGAATTGAGTTTTGCAAACTTAAGTGATGCTTTAGTTATATTATAAAAATGATTTTATTTCATTTATCACTATAATCTGTTTCATAGTTTTCAAGGAGCCAAGGTGAGGCTAGGCAATAGTGAAGGGGATGATAAGAAAAAGAAAATTCAGGTTAAAACATAGAAAATCAACATATTCATGATAAGAAAAAGAAGAAATAAAAGAAAATTCAGAAAATATAAAGGTTGAGCCCCTATTTTTATCCTAGGAAAATAGGAAAAGAAAGGGTGGAAGAAGAGGAAGAAGAATGTATTGATTGGACACAATTTTAAGTTCTTCCTTGCCTCTTGGTTCAGGTTTTGAAGTCTTCAAAAGACAACATACACCAACATGTGTGTTGATTGAACTCTAACAGATAAGAAAAGAATAAAAAGAAACTAGTATCTAACCCCACAAGATGCATAGTGTAATAATGCCTATTTATTATTGTAATCTAAAATAATAAAAATATAAAATATTTTATGGCACCATGTACAAAACAGCTAGGTGCTTAAGCGAAATGGTCCTCCATGGGCACCTTGTTGCCTAGGCATCACTCAGGCGCCCATCAAGGAAGAGAGGAAGGTTGATGTGGAGATGCACAAGGGCTGCTGTTGTATGGTCAATATGGGAAGAAAGAAATACAAGAATCTTTAATGAAAAAGAGAGAAGCAACAAAGCAGTGTTGGAATGTATTTTGATAAGGGTGACAAATTGGATCATATCACTGGATTTGTTCTCTTGTTACTCCTCTGATGACATTAGAAGAAAATGTAAAGAAAGGCTGCATCCTCATCAAGGAATATTAAAATTCAGCTGGAATGGGTACTGCTAGAGGAGAGTTTTATCAAGTTAAATTTTGACAGGAGTATCTGTGGTAATCTGGGTCCTTCAGGTGTAGGAGGGGTTTTCAGAGAGAAGGAAGGCCATATCTTAGCATTGTTCTCGGACCCTATTGGGTTGGGGACTCTACAAGAACTGAACTCCTTGCTGTATTGGTTGGAATACAAAAGGAAAAAGAAATGAATGTTGACAGGGTAATTATTGAAGGTGATTCTCAAGTGGTGGTTGGGTGGCTAAAAGATGAGAAAAAGGCAGTATGGGCTCACAGGGAGGTGCTAAAAAGGATTAAAGGGCTATCACAGTATATGCTGATAAGAATACAGTGGGTACCATAATCTGTAAACGGGTTGGCTGACACATTAGCTAACCAAGGGGTAAACAGGGGGCAATTGTATTGGGCATGGTTGTAATTACTTATACTGGGGTTAGGTAGGACAGTCTACCTCTCCTTGGGAAGTTGTACTTGTACATATTTTTTCTGTTTCATTCATAAAATCTGTTAGTTATAGAAAAAGGAACTTACTCGTTTCTTTGCAAGACAGGGATTTATTTTGGGAAAGAGAATGAATTGAGGGACCCAAAACACAAAATCCACAGCTTAATGATGTAAAGTCTAATTTGCTCTGGTTATAAAACCACATAAGGATATTGCTGAATACTGCTGAATTCGAGAAGAATTTAGGACCAGAGAAACATCATATCCCTAGCTCCAAAAACCACCCTAGCTGCTGAAGAAAACTTATCCTCAAATGTTCATTGTTCATTTCATCCTAGGTCCTTCAACATATAGAGAAAGGGAGCATCCTTCAAAGTTTCTAACTGCACCTTCAAGGGAAAAAGAGATCCCAACAGTCTACCTGTTATGAGATCCGTGATGTTTCTAGGAAGCACCCAAATGATAAGACAAGACCTGAGTAGATGCAGAATGCATTAGAAGATGATGGTGACATCTTGTATAAATTTTACACAAAGAGCATACATTAGTTAAGTTCATTTCATCATTGTTAGTGTCGACTGTGTAGGGGTATTTTAGTCTTTATAGTTATATTTCAAAGCTGATGTGTAATGTTTTGTTAGTTGTTGTGACCCATACTTAGGTAGGGGCAAATGAGTCATTTGTCTTTTGAATAGAAACATATAAATTAAATCTGGCCGACTAGAGAGGTGATTAATCTCTCTTGTTTGAACCAGAATTCTTCTTCTTCTCTATTCTCCTCTCTTCTTCTACTTCTTCTTCTAGTCTTTCTATTACTTCTTCAATTCTAGTTCTAACAGAATTTTAGTGCAGATTAGGTTTATAATATGGTATCAGAGCAACTGTAACAAAATCGAATCCACCCAGAACTCTGATTTTCTTGCATCCAGCCTAGGGTTTTTTAATTTTTTTCTTCATCATCGGTTGGAGATAAGGAAAGGGGCTGAAAAGGAGTGATCACCCTCTTCCCTTGGAGGTTTCTATGCCTCCGGTCAGCAAGTTTGTGGGTGTTTGCAGTGATTCGTAGGAAGCCCCCCCTAATCGATGGCAAGAAGAGGGCTGATTCGAGTGATGCAGTGGAGTGTCGAGTGCAGATTGATTTTTTGGTGATTAGGTAAGTGGTTTTGTGCAGATTTCAGTGTGAACCAAATGGTTGGTGAGTTCCAAGTAGTGTTGTGAAAATTCAGGTTGTCATGTATTAGGGTTTTGTGCAGATTTCAATGTGGATCGAAGGGTTAGTGTGTTCCGAGTAGTGTGGTGTTGAGTGCAATGTGGTGAGAGGTGAATTAGGAAGAATTTTTTTTTTTCAGCCATGGGAGATAATAGTGAAAACAAAACTAGTGTGATGGTTCCCACCGACTACCTGAATGTTTAGATGACTTCTATTAAATTGAATGGAGAAAACTATGTGCCTTGGGCGAAATCTGTAGAAGTCTTTCTTAAAGCTAAGAAGAAAGTGAAGCATATAAGGGAAGAAAAAACCTCTACTGAGTCTCATGAGTATGGTGATTGAGAACAAGAAGATGCATAGATTATAACCTGGTTATGGAATAGTATGGAACCCAAGATTAGTATGAATTTCATGTTTCTTGATACAACCAAAAAAGTTTGGGACCATGCTAAGAAGCTGTATTTGGGACAAGACAACACAACTAGAATGTATCAGCTTTATCAAGAATACTTTAATCAGCAACAGGGTAATCAGAGTCTTGAGGAGTACTATGCTAGCATGAGAAACCTTCGTGTAGAGAAGATGGGCCGAATGGCCCATAGGCTGCTTATTCCTTCTTGTTATTTATGTTTCTTTTCTGTAATGGGCCTTATTCTAGGTCCATCCTGTCAATATTAAGTTTTGTGTAAATTCTTGCCCAACTAAGGGCCTCCTTGTAATTATTCAAATATTTCTAATAAAACAGTGTTAGGGGGCTGAGAGAATGTGAGTTCGAAATCCTCTTCTCAGACCCTCATTGCCGAACCCTCAACTCTCTTCTCTTCAGTTTTCTTCATGGTATCAGAGCATACCTGAACTTTAGTATCCTAGGGCTGGAAGCTTGACTCGTGTTGCCTGATTCTTGGAGGTCATTGGAAGTGCCCAAGACTTGAATCTCTTGGAGAAGTGGTTCGGTGGCCAGGAAGAATCAGAGAAAAGAAAAGGGGAAGAGGAACAGTTCGGTTCTGTTTAAGCTCAAAACTGTAAGTTGTACTCAGATTTCTGGGTTCAATTTTCTTCTAGTTCGAAATTGTAAGTTGTACTCAGATTTCTGGTTCGAAACTGTAAGTTGTATTCAGATTTCTGGGTTCAGTTTTCTTCTGGTTCGAAACTGTAAGTTGTACTCAGATTTCTGGGTTCAGTTTTCTTTCGGTTGTTCTGTATTGCTTTCGACTGTGTTTGGACTGTTGAACTGTCCGAAAGCTTTGGTTGTTCTGTACTACCTTCGGCTGCCATTGAATCTGGTTTAACCCTGAAATTTCTGGGCAGTTTTTCACTCCTTATTGGACTGTCAAACAGCCGAAACATCCCTGTAACAAGGCTGTGGATTGTTGCTTATATCTGGATGTTTTTGGGGGGCTGTACGAACTGTTCTTGAGGCATTTTTTTCTCCTCTTGACAGTGGGGTTGTCTCTATTGCCCACACTGTGTTTGTAAAAAGGGTACTTCGGCTGAGTGCCAAGTGGTATTTACTTTGAAGTCCATATTTGAAAAGGGTACTTCGGCTGAGTATCTAGAAGTTTCTGTTTTACTTCTTGAAGGCTGAACTTAGTGTATTGCCTTCTTGTGGTCGGCTGAACTCTGTTCTTGCTTGTCCTTATTCAGTATACTTGTAGAAGTCATCTGAAATCATATTTGGAGTGTTTACATGATGTATTCCTCAGAGTTTGAAAACAAAAGTGGTGCTGAATATGGACTGGTTCAGGGGACTCCAAGTGACTCCTTATTGACTGTGACCACAATTAAACTAGATGGAACTAATTATCTGGCATGGTCACAATCGGTAAAGATTCATGTATGTAGTAGAGGAAAGTGGGGGTTCATTTCCGGGAGTAAGAAGGCTCCCCCAGAAGATGATCCATCCTACGAGAAGTGGATGCAAGAAAATTACACCGTCATTGGGTGGCTTGTGAACTCAATGCAGCCGCAAATCAGTCAACACTACCTATGGATGAATTCAGCAAAGGAAATTTGGGACAGTGTTGCAGAAACCTATTCCCAAAAACTCAATGTGGCCCGGGCATATAAATTGAGAAGTGATGTAAAGAATTTAAGGCAAGGAGAGAAACCTCTTGCTGTATAGTTCTCAACCCTTAAGTCCCTATGGCAAGAGATTGACCTAATAGAAACTGTAACTTGGGACACCACCAATGATGCAGAGACCTACAGAAAATTGGTTGAAAGGAACAGAGTTTTTGAGTTATTAACTGGACTAAACCCAGAATATGATATCGCAAAACAAAATATTCTTTCCAAGGAGTGTGTCTCTTTGTCACAAGCTTATGCATTGATGAGTAGTGAAGAGAGCAGAAGGGCTGTTCAGGTTCAAGGGTTTATATTAATGATTACTTTGCCAATATGGGGATTAAACCTAAAGGTAATGCTGGAACTTCTAGTGGCACAGGAAAGAAAGAAGTTATATGTGAGTACTGCAAGAAGTCGAAGCACACCAAAGACAAGTGCTGGAAGTTACATCCTAATCTTGTTCCCATTTGGTTTCAGAAAAAACATGATAGTAAAAGATCAGGAAGTGCAAATGTAGCTGCCGTTTTCAGATAGTGAAGAGATGTCTGCTTCTGCACAGTTGGCAGCCATGAGAGCAGAATATGAAAAGTTTGGGAAGATGATCAGTCAGCTGAGTGATGTGACCTCTCCTTCCAACCCTTCAGGAAATTCTACTACTTCAGCATTTGCTTATTCAGGTATAAGGGCTTCTGCCAATCATGCTACCTCTTCAGGTAATCTCAAGATCCCTTGGATTATTGACTCAGGTGCTTCTGACCATATGACCAATCTGTCTACCTTGTTTGTTTCATATGACTTACTTCCTGGACGTGATAAAATCACTTTAGTTGATGGTTCACTTGCCCCTATCTCTGGTAAGGGAACCATCAAGGCTACGAATTCCTTGTACCTACCTTCTGCCCTTCATGTACCTAAACTAAATACAAATCTGTTGTCTATGAGTAGTTTAACCAAGTCACTAAACTATTGTGTAACTTTTTTTCCTTCCTACTATGTTTTTCAGGATCTGGAGTCTCAGAAGGTGATTGGGAGTGGCCATGAGGCGAACGGAATATACCTGCTTGATACTCCGGGACAATGCACTGATCATCTTGGGAATGTTGCTCTTGGATCTGTCTCTTCAGAGTCTGTTAGTCGGATTATGTTGTGTCATTATCGTTTTGGTCATCTATCTTTTTCTGCCTTGAGTCATCTATTCCTTGAACTGTTTAAGGGAATTAGTCTGTCTAGTCTACATTGTGAGTCTTGTGAATTGTCAAAGCATTGTAGAAGCAATTATCCTTTGAGCAATAAAGATCTTCTGTTCCTTTTAATATTGTGCATTTTGATGTGTGGGGACCTTACCACTTACCCTCCATGGGTGGCTACAAATATTTTATCCTATTTATTGATGATTTTTCACGGTTCACTTGGATATTCCTGATGAAATCCCGTGATGAAGTTCCAAGACTTGTAAAACAATTCCATGAATTTGTTCTAATCCAATTTGATACCAGGATTAAGATCTTCAGATCGGACAATGCAAAAGAATACTTTGAGAAAAACCTATCCTGCTATCTTTCTGACATGGGGGTTACTCATTAAAGCTCATGTGCTAGGACCCCAGAATAGAATGGGGTTGCTGAGAGGAAAAACAGGCATATTGTTGAGGTTGCAAGAAGTATCTTATTTGCCTCACATGTTCCTACCTGGTTTTGGGGTGATGCTGTACTTACTGCTACCTACCTTATAAACCGCATGCCATCCAGGGTTTTGGGGTTTAAGTCTCCCTTCACTCTTCTTCATTCGGACAAGGATCTTTTTCCTGTTCCTATTCGTGTCTTTGGCTGCACCTGTTATGCACATGTTCCAAGTGTCCAAAGGAATAAATTTGAACCCAAAGCTCAAAAGTGTATCTTCCTTGGTTATTCCCCCACACAGAAGGGTTATTGTTGTTTTGATCCAAAGTCTGGCAATCGGTATGTCTCAATGGATGTCACCTTTGATGTGCTTTCCCCCTTTTATGGTTCCTCTCCAGAAGGACATTGTCCATAGGGGGAGAATTTGACACAGGTGTTTGCTCTTCCTCTTCTTGTCCCTGTTGAGTCTCTTGATGTGTCTGCCTCTCATTCAAATGAATCAAGGGTGGATCAGTCGCTCCATTCTCCTTGTCCTAGTACTCTACCTCCTCGTCCTATCCTCAATCCCAAGGTGTATCACAGGCAAAGATCCAGAAATGTGCAGGTTGTTTCTCCTACAACACATGAGCCTCATACACTTCCAGTCACAGAAGAGACAACGGGTACTGTTTCAGAACCTTTGGATTCATCCTTCCCTGACCTTGATATTCCCATTGCTTTTAGGAAAGGAAAACGGAAGTGCACTGCACACTGCATTTCCAAGCACCTTTCTTACCGTTTGCTTTCACCTTCATACTTTGCCTATCTCTCCTTTGTTGCTTCTCATCCTATTCCCAGGTCTGTGTCAGAAGCTCTTAAGTTTCAGAATGGAGGGATGCTATGAGATCTGAAATCGATGCCCTACACAAGAATGACACATGGGAAGTGGTGGATTTGCCTAAAGGGAAGGATCCTGTTGATTGCAAGTGGGTCTTTACTATCAAATACAGAGCTGATGGCACCATTGAAAGGTACAAGGCCAGGCTGATTGCAAAAGGCTATACACAGACATATGGGTTTGATTATTTAGAGACTTTTGCACCTGTTGCCAAGATGACATCTGTGAGAGTACTTTTATCTTTAGCTGCTCAGTTTGATTGGCCCCTCTATCAGTTGGATGTGAAGAATGCATTTCTGAATGGTGAATTACATGAGGAGGTTTACATGTCTCTTCCTCCAGGGTTGTATGGAACTGATATGAAAGGGAAGGTATGCAGGCTAAAAAATTCTCTTTATAGACTAAAACAGTCCCCTAGAGAATAGTTTGAGAGATTTAGAACAACACTTGTTAATTTTGGTTATGTGCAGACACAGTCCGATCATACTCCTTTTGTGAAGAGGAGTGGACCTCTGGTAATGACGCCTCAGGAATTCATGATCTAAAATCTTTTCTACATACAGAGTTTGAGATTAAAGATTTGGGGGAATTGAGATACTTTCTTGGCATAGAAGTGGCTCGATCCAAGGACGGGATTCTTATCTCCCAAAGGAAGTATGTTCTTGACTTGCTCTCTGAAACTGGAAAGATGGGTGCTAGACCAGTTGCTACTCCTATTGATACGAGTCATAAACTCTCAGCCTCAGAAGGGACATTGTTAGAAGACAAAGGAATCTTTCAGAGACTTCTTGGGCAACTTTTGTACCTATGC
Source organism: Nelumbo nucifera (assembly GCF_055504915.1). NCBI lineage: Eukaryota > Viridiplantae > Streptophyta > Magnoliopsida > Proteales > Nelumbonaceae > Nelumbo > Nelumbo nucifera. The sequence goes on from NC_142651.1 coordinate 100,981,243, forward strand.
ATGACTCGGCCAGATATTACATATGCAGTCAGTTGCATTAGCCAATTCATGCATGCTCTCCGAGACACTCATATGGCAGCTGCAGAGAGAATCCTATGTTATTTGAAGGGCTCCCCAGGAAAGGGTATTCTGTTTGCCAAGCATGGTCATATGAAACTTGAAGCCTACACCGATGCTGACTGGGCCGGGAACATTGATGACAGAAGATCTACCTCTGGGTATTGCAGCTTGGTAGCTGGTAATGTTGTTTCTTGGAGAAGCAAGAAACAATCGGTTGTTGGTCGGTCTTCTGCTGAAGCAGAATACAGGGCCATGGCACATGGGGTTTCTGAATTATTATGGCTAAAATCTTTGATGGAAGAACTTGGAGTTGAATATGACAAGCCAATGATGTTGTACTGTGATAATCAGGCTGCCATCAACATTGCTCACAACCTAGTGCAACATGATAGAACCAAGCATATTGAAGTTGATCGACACTTCATTAGGGAAAGGGTCTCTTTGGGTGATGTGTGTCTTCCTTTCATCACATCTGAAGGACAGTTGGCAGATTTTCTCACCAAAGGCATTCCCAAGGCAAAACTTCAGCATGATACCAGCAAGCTTGGCATGATTGACATCTATGCTCAGCTTGAGGGGGAGTGTAGAGAAGATGGGCCGAATGGCCCATAGGTTGCTTATTCCTTCTTGTTATTTATGTTTCTTTTCTGTAATGGGCCTTATTCTGGGTCCATTCTGTCAATATTAATTTCTGTGTAAATTCTTGCCCAACTAAGGGCCTCCTTGTAAATATTCAGATATTTCTAATAAAACAGTGTTAGGGGGCTGAGAGAGTGTGAGTTCGAAATCCTCTTCTCAGACCCTCATTGTCGAACCCTCAACTTTCTTCTCTTCAGTTTTCTTCACTTCACAATGAGCTGAATGTGAACCATCCTCTCACCTCTGATGTTAAAATTCAGCAACAGCAGAGAGAGCAACTAGATGTGACCGATTTTTGGTAGGACTAAAATCTGAATACGAACCAGTGAGGGCACAAATACTAGGAGGGTCAGTTCTTCCATCCTTAGAAGAGGTGTTTGCTTGGCTTCGGAGGATTTCTATTGGACCTACAGAGAATTCTAGTATCTCTGATAGGTAGGCCTGTGCAGTATCAAGAGGCCGTGGTGTTAGTGGTAGAGCTCGGGGAGCTCAATCTGGCCGTAGTGGTAGCAATGGACCGGTGTATGGTCCTAGTGGTGGTGGTAGACGTATTGGAGGTCAAGATTCAGGAGAGTTTGTGGTAGAGGACGTAGTTTTGGTCCAAGAAGATGTACACACTGTGGTATGGATGAACATACCATCAATTATTGTTATGATTTGCATGGTCCACCTTCAACTTGGGCAAATCATGTGGTAACCAGTGATAGTAGTTCCAGACAAGAGGGCCATCCAGCTGATTAGATGCCCTCTATATCCACAGATGTTCCCGGGAAGGAGATGATGAGTGTTCCACATGATGAGTATGAGAAGTTTGTTCAAGCCACATCTCAACAGAATACAACCACTCTTGCACACTCAGGTATGGCTTGTATGGCATCCAAACCCAACCCTTGGATTATTGACTCTGGAGCCTCCGATCACATGACTGGAACTCCATATGTGTTTTCCTCTCTCCCAGTGCCCAACACCACACTCTGCTACCCTTGCTAATGTTTCCACATCTTCCATTTGTGGTGTTGGTAATGTTAACATAGACCCTTTATCTTTATCCTCAGTTTTGTATGTTCCCAAGTTTCCTTTTGACCTTATGTCTGTTAGTAAGTTGACCAAGTCCCTTAATTGCTCTATCACTTTTTGCCCTTCTTGTATTTTTCAGGATCTCAAGATGGGGATGAAGATTGGTGGAGGGCATGAAGCTGGTGGACTGTATTACCTTAATGATGGTGGAAGTGCATTATCAAATCTTCAGACATCTCTTTCTCCTCTTCAGTGGCACTGTCGATTTGGTCATCCATCACTTAAAGTTTTGAAATCTCCTGTTCTGTCGTTGAGTCATCTTTCTGTTTTGGATTGTGAGTCATGTTAGTTGAGAAACATCATCGTGTTCCCTTTAGTCCTAGGGTTGATAATCGTATGTCGATTCCTTTTCTTTAGTTCTTTTAGATGTTTGGGGTCCAAATAAAATAATGTCATACAATGATTGTAGATACTTTGTTGTTTCCGTTGATGATTATTCAAGGATGACATGGCTTTTCCTAATGAAAGAAAGGAGTGAATTATTTACCATTTTCCAAAAATTTTATGCTAAAATTTGCAACCAATTTGGTGTACACATTAAGATTCTTCATTCCGATAATGGCCGTGAATACTTTTATACACCATTTCAGGAGTATTTGGAACAATATGGCATTATCCATCATACTTCATGTACCTACACCCCACAACAAAATGGGGTAGACGAGAGAAAGAACCGTCGCCTTTTGGAAACTGCTCGATCCCTTATGCACCATATGAATGTACCCAAACCTTTTTGAAGTGATATGCTTACATATTGCTTACTTATTAATCGGATGCCCACGTCCATCCTAGAAGGTCATTCTCCTTTCACCACTTTGTTTCCTAGCTTGTCTCTGTTTCCCCTTTCTCCTCGGGTTTTTGGGTGTTTGTTTTGTTCATAATCTAGGACCGGGAAGGGAAAAGTTAGATGCACAATCCATTAAGTGTATCTTCCTTGGCTATTCTCGGACCCAGAAAGGTTATAAGTGTTATAATCCTAGCTCCCGATGTGTGTGCTGATATTTCTTCTTCCTCTCCTCACCACCTCCTCTTCCAGTTCCAGTTGCGGATCCCATTCCACTTGTTCCGGTTGTGACCAAGTCTTTGCCTCTGATGCAACTTCCTATTGAACAACCACCTATCTGTCAAGTGTATACACATCAACAACATGTACTAGCTCCTCCTCCAGCTCCATCACCGTTGACAGATCCGATAGTTGTTCCCACACTAGCTCCAATCCTAGTTTCTAAACTTGATCTTCCGATTGCCTTGCGGAAAGGTAAACGCAGTTGCACTCTTCATCCTATTTCTAATTATGTTTTTGTCACTCACTTTTCTGCTTCCCATGACCAGTTTATCTCCTTGTTATCTTCTATTGTTGTTCCTATGGATGTCTAGGAAGCCCTTGCCTCTCCAGGGTGGAGCCACGCAATGGAAGAAGAACTCTCTGTCTTAACTCATAATCATACGTGGGACCTCACCACACTTCCTCCTGGTAAGCAGGTTGTCGATTGTAAGTGGGTATACATTGTTAAGTATTTACCTGATGGTAGTGTAGAGCGGTTAAAAGCTAGACTAGTTGCCAAAGGGTATTCCCAAACATATAGTATTGACTACACGGAGACCTTCTCTCTTGTTGTTAAGATTGGTTCAATTCGTGTTGTGATATCTCTAGCTGCTATGTATGATTGACCTCTCTTTCAACTTGACATCAAGAATACTTTCTTACATGGTGATCTACTTGAGGAAGTCTATATGGAGCAACCACCGAGGTTTGTTGCTCAGGGGGAGGATGGTAAGGTGTGTAGACTAAAGAAGGCCATTTATGGACTTAAACAGTCTCCTCGTGCATGGTTTGGTAGGTTCAATGAGGTGGTAAAGAAGTTTGGTATGAACTTGTGTCAGGTTGATCACTCAATCTTTAGTCATGACTCACAGGCTAGAAAGACCTTATTGGTGGTATATGTAGATGATATTGCCATTATTGGGAGTGATAATTGGGAATTGATAGGTTGAAGATCTTTCTACAAGAACACTTTCAAACAAAGGACCTTGGTAAACTAAAATACTTCTTGGGGATAGAAGTAGCAAGGTCTAAGCATGGTATTAATTTGTGTCAGAGGAAATATGTTCTTGATTTGTTTGAAGAAACATGATTATTAGGTGCCAAACTAGCTGAAACACCTATGGAATCAAATACTAAGCTGAGCAGTGATTTGGGTGAAGAGTTTAAAGATCCTGGAAGGTATAGGCAGTTGGTGGGTAAACTAAACTACCTAACCATTACCCGGCTAGATATTTCATTTGCAGTTAGTGTGGTGAGTCAGTTCATGCAAAAACCTCGGGATGCAATTCTGAGGATTAAGGTATTTAAAGGGGGCTCTTGGTCGTGGCTTGATATAAAAGAGTGGAGGAAAACTTGAAATAGAGGGATATACTGATGCTGATTGGGCTAGCTCTATATCTGACAGGAGATCCACTACAGGCTATTGTACGTTTCTTGGGGGTAATCTGGTGACATGGAAAAGTAAGAAACAAACAATTGTGGCAAGAAGCAGTGTAGAAGCAAAATATAGAGCTATGGCACATACCACTTGTGAATTAGTGTGGCTGAGAAATCTTCTACTGGAGATGGGATATTCTATTGACACTCCAATGAAGCTCTACTGTGACAACCAAGCTGTAGTCCACATCTCTTCTAATCCGGTGTTTCATGAGAGAACAAAGCATATAGAAGTTGACTGTCACTTTGTGAGAGAGGTGTGAAGGGATGAGAGATCCATCATATGGATGGCCGAACCCTGCAGGAAGGTTGGGCGAAATTTCAAAAATTTCTCTCTCCCATGTGGGGATCGCATTCCCTATTTTAAAAAACTGCATTTTCAATGATCAATCTTGAAACAAACCAGACCAGATCTGAAACCAAAAGGGTAGGAGAGGGATGTACCTGATACGAAGTAATAATAACTCCCAATTAAGGTGTTCACGCCCAAGGAGAAAACCAAAGATTGCTTTCACCGAAGATGACACGGTGTGAGGTGAAGCAGAATCAGCAGGACGATTCTTCAACAAGAACCAAATTCTTCAGCAAGAATATGATGGAGGGCTGGTGAGCACGACTAAAGAGAGGTTCTCCTAATCCTATTAGGCATTTCCTAATCCAAATCTTATATTTGGATCTGGACTCTCTTTAAGAGATAAGGATAATCCCTTATCTTATCTGCAGATAAAGATCAACCTTCCTAATCAAATTAGGAGTTTCCTTATCCAAATCTTTATTTGGATTTGGACTCTTTAAGTGGATAGAGATAATCCCTTATCCTATCTGCTGATCCAAATCCCAGAACCACCCTCATTTAATTAATCTTATTAAGCCAGTTCGAATTGGGCTTTAGGCCCATTAAGTCTATGTGCTCACTAGCCCTCTTAATCTGCTGCCCAGTTGGCTATCCTTGTATGGCGTGGGACCCAAACATTGATCTACACATCAGCCACATGGGTTCAGCCCAACCTTTGTTACAAGGCCTGGCCGAATTCACTGTAGGAGACAGTAAACCCCTGAGTCCATCACCATGGGCTCTTAATGGGCCCAACATTTACACTAAATGGTCATTGGGTCAAGCCACTTTATAAAAACCCAAGGACTGTGGGCAGATGCAAGATTAGCCCATCAGGTATTACCCTCAATGGTCTTAAACTTAACCTCTCAGCCCGTAATGATCAAACACTGCCCGACAAGAAAGGACCTCTCCCTTGGCTGCAAGGTACAGTGCTGCACTCTCTACTCACATGGATCCCGGGAATTAAAACCTTTTGCAAACATTTTGAAACCATAATATATATATATGTATATCTCTATATAAATATATTTTGCAAAAACAAATTTCAACAGTTGAAATCAACTGCCGGCAGTTTTGGTTTCCATCAAATAGAGTGCACCCCCGATCATTCATTTTGTTTGACAAAGGGGCTGATCCTATCACTATGATCACCCACTCAGATGAATTCTCGGACTGTCCCAACATACCCAAGTTTTGATCCCCTCTAAGGATCTCACTGATTGGCATATCAAAGACAACCCAATCCGACACCTAGTGTAGTATCATAGTCGAGTCTAGGGGTCAGGTGTAACATTCCAGTTTTGCCCATCTATCTCCAAGGTCCAAGGCAATACTGGAATTTTGGTCCGGTTCAGGGTTTCAAGAAAACCCACACTGCATGTACCTCAGGTCTCACCCTAGCAGTTGAGACAAGCCACCCCAACCAACTTGGCGGCACATCAGTGTCAGCCTTGGCAAGATAAATCTCCCCAGATCTATCCAACGCTGTGAAGATTCTAAACTAACACGAGTCTCATACGTGTCCAGTTTAAGGGTATTACACAGAAACACACCATGATAACATGAATCAAATATGTATTTTATTCATTTACATTAAATGTCATAATGTACATCATTCTGATTGGAGCTAAGGGCAGATCTGTCTAACAAGGTGCTGAGTGGAGTGATAGATATTGCATATGTTAACATAGGAAATCAATGGGCAGATCTGTTCACCAAAGGGTTGAGTCGGGGGAGAGTGGACTACATATGTAACAAGTTGGAAGTATATGATATATACTCACCAGCTTGAGGGGGAGTGTTAGTGTCGACTATGTAGGGGTATTTTAGTATTTATAGTTATATTTCAAAGCTGATGTGTAATGTTTTGTTAGTTGTTGTGTCCCATACTTAAGTAGGGGCAAAGGAGTCTTTTGTCTTTTGAATAGAAACATATAAATTAAATCTGGTTGACTAGAGAGGTGATTAATCTCTCTTGTTCGAACCAGAATTCTTCTTCTTCTCTATTCTCCTCTCTTCTCCTTCTACTTCTTCTTCTAGTCTTTCTATTACTTCTTCAATTCTAATTCTAACAGAATTCTAGTGCAGATTAGGTTTATAATAGTTATGAATAATAAATAATTGTCAAGGCAAGATGTTAAGGTACACATTATAAAGTAGAAATAGGCAGGTGTTTTCAGCTTCCATGGAAAGGAATGAAGTAAACCCTATAAGTAGCAAAAGAAGGGTTTAACAATATACCTTTCTTTGGCAGAAAAGTTCTATATACATGAATAAATCTATTATAGATGACCTTGTTGTCCAGTATCAAAAGGTGTCTGCCATCATTTAAGTTCTTTCATGGTCTTAGCATCCAAATGACAATCTCTGATTCTGTTTCAAGGTAGTTAGCTGATTAGCATTACCCACCACCAAACTATAATATCAAGGAACAACATCTTAAAGGGAGTCTAACCACATAGTACATCCTTCCAAAATCTCACCTTTCTGCCATAGAAGCCCACCCTTAAATGACCACTAGGGGTGGCAATTTCCCCCGTAAAACCGGGGCCCCACCCCGCCCTGCCCCGAACGGGGCGTGTTTTCCCTGACCCTAAACAAGGATGGGGCGGGAATGGGGAAAATAATTTTTCCCCTAACCGGGTACGGGGTGGGGATGGGTTTTGTATATAATTCCTCGAACCCGCCTTGAATCCCAAGGTAAATTAGTAAAATATCTCTAGGTTTAATATTGATATTTAAAATATCTCTAAGTTTTCCCTAAATTTTTAAAATCCTAGGATCCCATAATTTTATTTTTGAAATATAAGGAGAAAAGGTAACTTGTATTCAAAAAAAGGGAAGGATGTACATAAGAGATGTACAAAAAGGTCTAAAAGACAAAAAGAAAGCCCAAGCAATTAAGCATTGTATCGGCACTAAACAAAAAATCCCTTCCCAAACCTAACTTGGCTAAACCATCTGCTGCATGATTAAAGCTCAGGAGGGATCCATCTAAAATTGCAGTTCAGCAAAGAAGATAGCTCACGAACCTCTGACAAAAGGCGGGCAATCCTCCAAGGTCCTTCTTCCGTGCCTTTAGCCCACTTGATGGTGTTTCTGAAATCTTCTTCAACTGCTAAGGAGCTAATGTTTAATCTATTGGTGGTCCTTGAGCCCTCAAGAAGGGAGCAGGTCTCTGCTTCTAAGGCATCTGCAATTGTTACAGGGCCACTATAAATCCACACAGCGTCTCCCTTTATGTTTTGGACGATACCACCATCCCTGCTGCTGATGGGGAGACAATAGATCTTCTAAAACTGCCATCAACTTCAGGCAGAACTTACTCCCTCCTGGGGGGAGGGTAGCTTCAGTTGGGGGGGGGGGGGGAACTGGGAATGTTAGCAACATCCAGGAGAAAATTAAGGATAGGATCCTCTCTCGTACACTTCCTGAGGGGGAAGATCTATCTTCAAATAATCTTCTATTGCTTTCTTCCCAAATTCCCGACATCACAGCATGGATGACAGTTTTTCAAAAGAGTTTTCCTTTTTTTTCCCAGTCTAATGTTGTTTCACTGAGCAATGAACTCGCAAATTGAGTTTGGGGGCCTGGGTCCAACGATAGCTACCCTTATGAGTTGAATTCAGAAAAAAATGCCACAGGTTTCTTGCAAAATGGCTATTCATAAGGAGGTGTCTTATTGATTCTCCATCCACATAGCATAAGGCACAAACATGGGGAGAGATGCACCTTTTGAAAGGCATAAAAAGTGTCCAATTTTCCACATGCAGCTTCCCAAACAAAGAAGGCAATTCTGGGGAAACAGAAGAGATCCTTTTGCCCGAGAAAGCAGGAGCGGTAGGGTCAGCTATACGCTTATGGAAGTAAGAGCTGGTGGAGAACTGGCCTGTTGGGGTGAGGGACCAAATTAGCTTATCTTGTGAGGAAGGGGATAAGAAGGCCTCTGAAATTGAAGATAAAAGTAGAGAGATATCCAAGATTTTTGTTTCTCTCAAAGCTCTATGGAAGTTGAAGTTGCAGGAGAGGTTGTGGTTATCCCTAAAGATGGTTGAGGAGACAAGGGCTTGTTTATCTTGAACAAGAATAAGGGAAGGACTCTGATTATATGTTACCATCACATACACTAAGTTTACCTTGACAACAAGTGGAAGTAAGATGAATAGAGGGCTAACATGAAGAAATTTGGGGTAAAGGAAATAAATTGTTTCCTTGGTAATTGGATTCTATTCATTTTTTTTTTCTTTTATCAGTAGCAATATGAGAAGAGTTTCATTAATGAAAAGGTAAAATAAAGTAGAATCCCTAATCCCTTAAAAGGGTTTGAAATAAGGGAAAATAGCAATGAAGGTTGACAACTCTTACTAAAAATAAAACATACATAAACAATGAACAAGCCAGCCCAGGATAGTCGCCTCATGATAAAAGGTATTCTTCCTCATTCCTCCTTTGGCTAATCAAGGTATTAAAGGCAAGGTTTTAAAAACCCGAACGGACACGAAACTATTTTGGGGACCGGTTCTCGGGTCGAACGGTCCGACCGTCTGGTTCAGATGGATGGCCTGTTCTGATTTAAAAAATTAAAAATTAAAAAAATAATTAAAATAAAAGGCCAAAAACCGTTGTCCAGGTCGACGGGTTGACAGTTCAACTGCCTAGGTCAGCTGGTCACTGACCAAATCAACAGTTTTTGGCCCAAGAGCAGTTTTATGGTGAAACAGTACCGGTAGCCTGACTGGTTCCTGGGTCAACCGATCAGACCGTCCAGTCCAGTCCAGTTTTCAAAACCATGATTAAAGGTATAAAGTATTTCATGTTGGCACAACTAAAATAAGCAACGACAATAAAGTACTCATGCTTTCTGCAATACTTGCTTTGAATTTTGAGTTACTACTCAAGCATTACAAAACATATTCAGGACAAAGTTAAACATTTTTTGAGAGAAATTTAACCAGATTTCATTGAAGGAATAAAGGATACATGAGAAGATGTACAAAACAGGGAAAGAACCCCAAAAGATTACAGAGGAGGAAGCTTGTCATATACAAATGATCCAAAAACACACCACATTTTGCTAAGCCATCTGCTATATGATTTAGTTCCCTAGGAATCCAAGCTAATATTGCATTTAAACAGTCCAAGGAGTCCCAAGCCTCTGCCAAGTAGCGGTTCAGTCTCCAAGGTCCCCCTTCCTTATCCCTCAACCATTTTATGGTATTTGCTGAGTCACCTGCAATGATTAAGTTCTGGATTCCCAAATTTTATTATTCCGATTCCTGTGAGAGCTGCCATCACTTTGGCCTTTGTGGAGTCATCCAGTCCGATTGGACCACTGAAGGTCCTGCATATGTTACCCCTTTCGTCCCTTACTATGCCTCCAATTCCAGAAAAGCCAGGATTTCCCAAAGCACTTCCATCGAAGTTTAGGGTCACCACTCCATCACTGAGAAAATCTGGTTGTCTCAAGATTATTTGATGAGGGTGAGGGAGAAACAGAAAGGGGCGAGCATCTCTATTGAGGTCATTGACTCAGAGTCCTTTGAACAGATCTGAATTGACAGTCCAGAGGTTGTAAAGGTAAGAAGTGTCTGAAATTAACTCTTCAAGGGGCCTGAATTTATTGTCAAAGAGGCATTTAGTTCTTTCATCCCAAACTCCTCACATTACTGCATGTAACACGGATTTCCAATAAACTTTACCCCTTTTACTTAAGCCTATGCCTTGCCACTGATGCAAGAAGTCCAGAATGTGCTCTGATATAACCCAGCTGTATCCTGCCATTCTCGAAAAATGAAACCAAATGTTTTGGGTGAACTTACAGTGAAGGAGGATGTGATCTGTTGATTCACCATTCACTGAAACATAAAATGCAAACATGAGGAGAGATAGACAGTCTTCCCAAATACTTCTTCTGTAAGAGATCACAAGTGTTAGCTAAGCAAGGGGTAAATAGGGAAGAATTATTTTGGGCTCAGTTGTGATTCTTGTTTTTCTTTCCTAGTTTACTTGTAAGATTCAAGGAGGGGCTGCAGCTCGTGCCTCTCGTTGGGATGATGTATGAACTCACTCTAAAGTTGCTTCTGAATCAATAAACTTATTATTATTCATCAAAAATGTTTGATCACAAGGGTAAAACACTGGATTAGAACTTTGGATCACTTCTCACAGTTCTCCTTTGATGATGTATAGAGGAACTGGAAGGAGGTGGCTAGGAATTCATCTAAGAATTATAGAATAAATGCAATGTGGATGCCTCTTTCTGGAGGCTATATGAAGCTAAATTCTAATGGGAGCAGTCAAGGAAACCAGATGCCTCTAGAATTGGAAGGGTGATGAGAGATAAAGGCAGTTGTGTCGTAGCTTCATTTTTCCAGTCCAGTGGGAGTGGATGATTCCGTCAAGGCTGAAATGTTGGCTGCCTTGCAAGGAGTATATACAGATTGCATATTTACTGAATATAACTTGAAGATTGAAGGGGATCCAAAACTGGTGATGGCTGCAGGAACGAGAGTCTATTTTATGGTGTTTTTGAAATGAGATGAAGGAATTTAAATGGTTTGCCAGAAATATTGTAGAGAAGATGGGCCGAATGGCCCATAGACTGTCATTTTATGTTATGTTATGTTTCTCTCTATTGTGGGCCTTATTCTGGGCCCATACTCTGTAATATTCTGTTTTTTGTATTTTCCTGCTCACTCAAGGGCCTCTCTGTAATTTGTCAAAGATTAACTTATTAATAAGATGTTTAGAGTGTTAGAGAGAGGTAATGTTCGAACCTCTCATTCTCTAACACTCGTTGCAGCAGCTCTCTCTCTCTTCTCTTCCTCTCTTGTTTGCTGTTTTGCTGTTTTGCATCTAATCTCAAACAGTTCCATACATCAAGTGAACTGTTTTTCAACTTGGTATCAGAGCGGGTCGTTGCTTGGCGTGTCCCTCATGTGGTTCTAGTTCAGCCAACTGCATGAGGAGGTTCTAGGGCTGAATGTTTACAGTCATTCGCCTGGTTCTTGGAGGTCATTGGAGGGTGCCCAAGTTTCTATACACTTGGAGAAGGGTTCGGTGACCAGGAGGAATCAGAGAGCAAGTTTTTAGCCTGATTTGAAATCAGAGAAAAGGGATTTCGAAGCTAGCTCAGAGAGCAAAGTGTTCAGCCTGGTTTGAAGTTCAAACCAGAGATACTGTAAGTTGTTTTTCTCAGTTCTTTGCTGAGTTATTTTTGTTATTTGGGAGGACTGTTAAAGCATTCAAAGCACACCTCCATTCGGCCCACTGTTGCTGGACTGATTTCTGGGTTATTCTAGAAGTGTGGTTCGGCTATTATTGGGCTTCCAAACTGCTGAAAAACTGATCTAAATTAAGTGGTACAAGCCTCTACTTTAGTTCAGCTGCTTCTTGGACCTAGACAAAGTGTTCTTGAAGTGATTTCTGCTTGTTAACAGTGAAGTGTTGACTGTTGCATACATATTGTTTGTAAAAAGTCCTCTTAGGTACTGTGGACTGTTTTCTATGTTCTCCTTGGAAAATTACTGTTGGGAACCAAGAATACATATTGTTTGGAGGCCTGCTGATTGTTCCTTGAAGGCTAAATCAGGGTTTCTTCTCTTTGAAAGTGCTGCCACCGAACTTGGTTCTCACGGCTGTCAGTTCTGAACTGAGTTTGTGTGCTGCTGTGTTTGCTACTGTTTCAAATCAATCTGAGTTCTTTGAAATCAAATCACTTTTAAAGGCCTGCCGAAACCCTAATTGAAGCTGTTACATAATGGACTTCTCAGAAATTGAGAACAAGAGCACTGCTGAATATGGACATAATTTGGGAACTACAACTGATTCCTTGTTGGCTGTAACTACAGTTAAATTGGATGGAACCAATTATTTGGCCTTGTCACAATCCGTAAAAATTCATATTTGCAGTAGAGGAAAGTGGGGGTTTATCTCTGGGAGCAAGAAAACTCCCCCAGAGGAGGATCCCTCTTATGAGAAATGGGTGCAGGAGAATTACACAGTGATTGGGTGGCTTGTGAACTCAATGCAGCCACAGATTAGCCAACATTACTTGTGGATGAACTCGGCTAAAGAAATCTGGGATAGTGTTGCAGAAACTTACTCCCAGAAGTTGAATGTTGCCAGAGCTTACAAGCTGAGAAGTGATGTGAAGATTCTAAGACAGGGGGAGAAGTCACTTGCAGCATACTTCTCAGCCCTAAAATCTATATGGCAAGAAATTGACTTGATAGAGGCCGTGACATGGGATACCCCTAAGGATGCTAAAACATATAGGAAATTGGTTGAAAGGAATAGGGTCTTTGAGTTCTTGATAGGGCTCAATTCTGAATATGACATTACAAAGCAAAACATCTTGTCCAAGGAAGATGTTTCATTGTCCCAAGCATATGCTTTGGTCAGCAATGAGGAAAGTAGGAGGAAAGTGCAGGTTCAAGGGGTCAGTATCAATGATCATTTTGCAAATATGGGAATTAAACCCAAAGGGGTTACAGGAGCTCCCAGTGGCACAGGAAAGAAGGAGGTGGTGTGTGAATATTGCAAGAAGCCGAAACACACTAAGGACAAGTGCTGGAAATTGCATCCCAGTCTTGTTCCTATCCGATTCCAGAAGAAGAATGACAATAGAAAGACAGGAAGTGCACATACTGCCACAAGTACAGATACAGAGTTTGAGTCTGCAAGTGCACAATTGGCAGCCATGAAAGCTGAATATGAGAAGTTTGGAAGGATGATCAGCCAGCTTGAAGGTGTAACTTCATCATCCAACCCTTCTGGAAGTCCAGCCACCACTGCATTTGCTCACTCAGGTATAAGGGCTTCTGCTAACCATGCATCTACCTCAGGTAATCCCAAGACCCCTTGGATCATTGACTCAGGTGCTTCTGATCACATGACCAACCTTTCCACTTTGTTTGTGTCATATGATTTGCTTCCTGGTCGTGACAAAATCACCTTAGCTGATGGTTCTCTTGCCCCCATTTCTGGCAAGGGAACTGTCAAGCCTACAGACTCTTTACTTTTATCTTCCACTCTTCATGTACCTAAGTTAAATACCAACTTGTTATCTGTAAGTAGCTTGACCAAGTCATTGGATTGTTGTGTAACCTTTTTCCCTTCTCACTGTGTGTTTCAGGACCTGAAGTCTCGGAAGGTGATTGGGAGTGGCCATGAAGCGAATGGAATATACTTGCTTGACACCCCTGGCCAAAGCTTTGATCATCCCAAGAATGTTGCTTTTGGTTCTACTTCTTCAGAGTCTGTCAGTCAAATTATGTTGAGTCATTGTCGGTTGGGTCATTTACCTTTTTCTGCTTTAAGTCATTTGTTTCCCAAACTGTTTAAGGGAGTCAGTGTGTCCAGTCTCAGTTGTGAGTCATGTCAGTTGTCAAAGCATTGTAGAAAAAATTACCCTGTGAGCAATAAAAGATCCTCTTTTCTTTTTCATATTGTACACTCTGATGTGTGGGGGCCTTACTACTTACCCTCTATGGGGGGCTACAAATACTTTATCCTGTTTATTGATGACTTTTCTAGATTCACTTGGATATACTTAATGAAATCCCGAGACGAAGTCCCGAGACTTGTGAGGCAATTTCATGAGCTTGTTTTAACTCAATTTGGTACCAGAATTAAGGTTTTCAGATCTGACAATGCAAAAGAGTATTTTGAGAAGAGCTTATCCTTGTATCTCTCTGACATGGGGGTTATTCACCAAAGCTCCTGTGTTAGAACCCCTGAAAAATAGACATATTGTTGAGGTTGCAAGGAGCCTTTTATTTGCCTCACATGTTCCCACAAGATTTTGGGGTGATGCTGTACTTACTGCTACCTATCTAATAAACCATATGCCATCCAGGGTTTTAGGGTTTAAATCCCCCTTCAGTCTTCTTCATCCAGATAAGGATCTCTTCCCAATTCCTCTTCGTGTGTTTGGTTGTACCTGTTATGTTCACATTCCAAGTGTGCAGAGACACAAGTTTGAACCAAAAGCCCACAAATGCATCTTCCTTGGTTACTCCCCCACACAAAAGGGTTATTGTTGTTTTGATCCAAAGAATGGCACCAGACATGTCTCTATGGATGTTACCTTTGATGAACTTTCTCCTTTTTATGGTTCCTCTCATGAAGGACATTGTCAACAGGGGGAGAGTCTGTCACAAGTTTTTGCTCTTCCCCTTCCTGTCCCAGTTCAATCTCTTGACAAATCTGTATCCTCACAAAATGAATCAAAGGAGGATCAGCCACTTCATTCTTCTTGTCCTAGTGCTCCTATCTCTTTACCTCCTCGTCCTACCCATAATCCCAAAGTGTATCAAAGGCAGAGACCCAGGAATGAGCAAGTGGTTTCCCTTACAACAGATGAGGCTCATACCCTCCCAATCACAGATGAGATAACAGGTATTGCTTTAGCTCCCTTGGAATCCTCCTTCCCAGATCTTGATGTCCCCATTGCTGTTAGGAAAGGAAAGCGGAAGTGTACTGCACACTGCATTTCCAAACACCTTTCTTACGACCTACTTTCCCCTTCATATTGTGCCTACCTCTCTTCAGTTGCTTCTAACCCCATTCCTAGGTCTGTATCAGAAGCTCTTGGGATTCCAGAATGGAGAGATGCCATGTAGGCTGAAATGGATGCTCTACATGAAAATGGTACTTGGGAGGTGGTGGATTTGCCTGAAGGGAAGGATCCAGTTGGATGCAAGTGGGTGTTTACCATTAAATACAGGGCAGATGGGACTATTGAGAGGTACAAGGCCAGACTTATTGCAAAGGGCTACACACAGACATATGGGATTGACTATCTGGAAACTTTTGCTCCTGTTGCTAAGATGACATCTGTGAGGGTTCTTTTATCTCTGGCAGCTCACTTTGATTGGCCTCTCTATCAGTTAGATGTAAAGAATGCATTTCTGAATGGTGACTTACATGAGGAGGTCTACATGTGTCTTCCTCCAGGAATGTATGGGAAAGATATGCAAGGAAAGGTATGTAAACTGAAGAAATCTCTTTATGGCCTCAAACAATCTCCTAGAGCCTGGTTTGAGAGATTTAGAGCTGCACTTGTTAAATTTGGCTATGTTCACAGTCAGATCATACTCTTTTTGTGAAGAAAAGTGGGTCTCTAGCAGTGTATCTCATTGTGTATGTTGATGACATTATAGTGACTGGTGATGATGCCTCAGGCATTCTGGGCCTTAAGTCTTTCCTCCGTACAGAATTTGAGATTAAGGATCTGGGGGAGTTGAGATATTTCCTTGGCATAGAAGTTGTCAGATCCAGGGATGGGATTCTTATTTCCCAGAGGAAATATGTCCTTGATTTGTTGTCTGAAACTGGCAAATTAGGTGCAAGACCAGCTGCAACTCCTATTGATATGAGTCACAAACTTTCAGCTTCGGATGGAACTTTGTTAGAAGACAAAGGGGTCTTCCAGAGACTTCTTGGGAAGCTTTTGTACCTGTGCATGACTAGGCCAGATATTGCGTATGCTGTCAGTTGCATTAGCCAGTTCATGCATGCTCCTAGAGATACCCATATGGCAGCAGCAGAACGGATTTTGTGCTATCTGAAAGGCTCTCCAGGAAAAGGACTTCTATTTGCCAAACATGGTCATCTGAAACTTGAAGCCTATACTGATGCTGATTGGGCTGAAAATATTGATGATAGGAGATCTACTTCAGGGTATTACAGTCTGGTGGCTGGTAATGTTGTCTCTTGGAGGAGTAAGAAACAAACAGTTGTGGCTCGATCCTCCACAGAAGCAGAATATAGAGCCATGGCACATGGAGTCTCGGAATTGTTGTGGCTAAGGTCCTTAATGGAAGAACTTGGGGTAGATCATGACAAACCCATGATGTTGTACTGTGATAATCAGGCTGCCATCAACATTGCTCACAACCCGGTACAACATGATAGAACCAAACATATTGAGGTTGATAGACACTTTATTCGTGAAAGAGTCTCCTCCGGTGAAGTGTGTCTTCCATTCATTACTTCTGAAGGACAATTGGCAGATTTTCTCACCAAGGGCATTTCCAAGGCAAGGCTTCAACATGACACTGGCAAGCTGGGCATGATTAACATCTATGCTCAGCTTGAAGGGGAGTGTAGAGAAGATGGGCCGAATGGCCCATAGACTGTCATTTTATGTTATGTTATGTTTCTCTCTATTGTGGGCCTTATTCTGGGCCCATACTCTGTAATATTCTGTTTTTTGTATTTTCCTGCTCACTCAAGGACCTCTCTGTAATTTGTCAAAGATTAACTTATTAATAAGATGTTTAGAGTGTTAGAGAGAGGTAATGTTCGAACCTCTCATTCTCTAACACTCATTGCAGCAGCTCTCTCTCTCTTCTCTTCCTCTCTTGTTTGCTGTTTTGCTGTTTTGCATCTAATCTCAAACAGTTCCATACATCAAGTGAACTGTTTTTCAACTAATATGAATGCGAATATTTTGGGGGAGGATATCAACTAGACAACTAATGGGATGGCAGATGCTCTAGCTAAGCAAGGGGTAAACATAAATTAGTTGTATTCAGTGCAGTTATAATATATATATTTTTTATTTTGTTTTGTTGTAATAGTAGCTCCTCGTGCCTCTTCAAGAGAAGCTTGTACTGATTATATATTTTCTGCCTTAATAAAATTTTACTTCATTTATCAAAAAAAAAGAGATCACAAGTGTTTAGTCTCTGAAGACAAGCTTCCCATACAAAGAAGCAGACTCTTGAAGGGATATGGCTGCACCAGATCTTCTTGAAGGGGAAGGAGGAGTGTTGTTCACCAGCAATCAGAACCTTGAACATAGACTTAGAAGAAAATTCGCCAGTAGGATGGGGTGTCCAGATTCGGGTATCAGGGGAGGAGGGGGTGATGTAGGCTTCTTTTAGGGTCTGAAGTAAGGCAATTAGTTCAGAAATCTCCGGGTCCCTTAGAGGTCTTCTGAGGTGAAGGTTTAGGGTGTTCTCAGCAGTTTGGTCTGGAAGGCAAGAAGAGACAATGGCTTCTTGGTCAAGGGTGAGGTTAAAAAGTCTGGGGAATGAGGCTGCAAGGGTAGTTTCTCCCCACCCGAGGTTTTTCCAGAATTTTATTTTAGATCCATTATCCACTTTATATCTTATAAAGGGAAAGAAAAAAGAGTGAGTTGAGATTATACCTTTCCAAGGATTTATTGACTTTATCCTGTTCAAGTGGAGATTGCTATCCCACCCATTTGTGTTTGACCTGTATTTGCTTGAAATGACAGCTGCCCAAAGAGCATTGGATTCTTTAGGAAACCTCCAAAGCCATTTTCCCAAGAGAGAGGAATTTTTTTCTTTAAAGTGTCCAATTCCCAAGCCTCCTTCCTCTTTAGGCTTGCAAACCTGTGCCCAACTGACTAAGTGGCTTCCCCACCTCCTTCCCAAAGAAAGTTCCTTTGAAGCTTCTCAATCTGATTTTTGACTTTAGTTGGGGTTTGGAAGACTGAAAGGAAGTAGACTGGCAAGTTTGCTAATGAGGCCTTTAAAAGGGTAAGCCTACCCCCTTTTGAAAGATAGCATTTCTTCCAAGATGCTAATTTCTTCTCACATTTCTCCACCACTAGCCCCCAGAAGTTGACAGATTTTGGATTCCCTCCTAGAGGCATACCTAAATAGGAAATAGGAAGATTCTCCACTTTGCAACCCAACAAGAATTTAAAGCTTTCTAGAAGCTACTCTTCCACTGAGTTTAGAGCTACTTATACTTTTGCAAAGTTAACCCTTAAGCCCGTGATGAGCTCGAAGCATTCAATTATCCTTTTGGTGTTTATGATGTTAACTAGGGAGGCATCCAGGAACAAGGTTATGTCATCAACAAACTGTAAATGCGAAACATGAATCTTGTCCCTTCCCACTTCAAAACCTTTCACCAAATTAAGAAGAGTAGCCTTATTAAACAGATGATAGAATATGTCCATCACCAGAGTGAATAGAAAAGAGGAGAGTGGGCAACCTTGTCTGAGATCCCTGCTAGTCTTGAAGTAGCCCTTCGGTTCACCGTTTATCAATATTGAAAACCATGAAGAACCAATATATCCTTTGATCCACTTGATTCATTTCTGCCAAAGCCTCTCATCTTCAGGCAATCTAAAATACACTCCCAATCCACTTTATCATAAGCCTTTTCCAGATCTAGTATGACAAGGACCCCTGGATTCCCAGAATTTTTCCTATCTTCCACACACTCGTTTGCAATTAGAATTCTATCAACAATTTGTCTCCCTTTTACAAAAGCAAATTGATTTGGAGAGATTAGGTCTTCTAGGACTTCGTTTTGTCTTCTTGCCAAAACCTTAGCCAAAATTTTATAAGTGCTCTCTATCAGACTTACTAGTATGAAGTCTTTAACTTCCAAGACTCCCGCTATCTTTGGGATGAGACAAAGAAAGGTTGAGTTTAGGCCTTTATTGACAATGGCGGAAGTCCCTGAAAAAATCCATCAGATCTGACTTTACTATTTCCCAACACTTCTGGAAGAAAAAAATGGGAAAGCCATCCGGCCCAGGAGCCCTATCTCCATTCATACTAAAGACTGCCTCTTTAACTTCTTCCTCTTCAAAGCTTCTTTCCGGCCAAGCTCTCTTATCATCTGATAAAGTCGAGCCTTCCCATTTGTTCAAAGTAAATTGGCTATTACTTTCCTTGGAGTGCAGGCCTTTGAAGTAGGAGAGAAAGGCTTCCTTAATTTCCTTGGGGTTCTCCACTTCCTTTTGATTCACTTTCAGCTTAGAGATGAAGTTTTTTCTGCACCTTCCCGAAGCACAAGTGTGGAAAAATCTGGAGTTGTTGTCTCCTTCTTTCAGCCATCTCATTCTCGATCTCTGTCTCCAATAGATTTCTCCTCTTCTGATCAGCTGCTCCCAAACCTTCCTCAAATCAGCTCTTCTACCTCTGCTTAGCTCATCTAGGGTGCCATTTTGTTCTCTGCTATCTAACTCCTCTAACTCCATGAGAATTTTTCTCTTCTCTTCTTCAGATGCTTTAAATTCCTCTCTTCCCCAAGCTTTGAGATTTCTCTTTAGGACTTTTAATTTTTGTAACAACCTGAATCCAGCCCAGCCCTCTACTTTGCATTCTTCCCACCAAGCAGCAACCTTCTTGTTGAAGTCTTTGTGAGATAACCAGAATTTTTCCAATCTGAATGGGGCCTTTCCTTTGATGATCCTTTCAGTGTTCAGCAGGATAGGCCAGTGATCTGAAGTGCACCGTGGGTGAAGTTCTTGGAACAGGTTGGAGAATCTCTCCATCCAGTCCTGAGAGAGCAGAAATCTGTCCAGTCTGCAGCTTATGGCATTTTCTTGCATATTTAACCAAGTGAAGAGTCCATTATTAAGGGGGAAGTCACACAGATTGTGTCTAGATATGAAGTTAGAAAAATTCCTCATACTAAAGGTCGGGACTCTATCATTGGAGTGTTCTTGACTAAATCTGATGGCATTGAAGTCTCCTGCTACGCACCATGGGATATCTTCCTCATGCAGAGAGTCCAGTTCGTCCCAAAATCTTTCTCTATCAGATGGGGAGTTGGGCTCATACACTCCAGTTAGAATCCAACTAAAACCATCTTTGATATTAGTGACAAAACTGAGATTGAGAGTTCCCCTTTATCAATCTCCAGACCCGATATTTCTTCTTCCTTCCAAGCTAGGATGATTCCACCTGCAGAACCCACTGCTGGAACAGCAGCCCATTTTCTTCCCCTTATTCCCCAAATGGATTTCATAAGTTTTCTATCAATTATTTCCTTTTTTGATTCTTGGAGTATAATTATGTCTGGGTTTTCTCTTTTTAAAGTTTCTTTCACTATACTTCTTTTGAGCTAACCTCCCAAACCTATGACATTCCAACTTAAGACCTTCATTGAGTCACTCTTACTGAGATGTGATCCATTAATCCCCACTGAAGCCTTTTAATTTCTCTTTTTGGGACCCTTTTTTCTGCTTTCCTCCTGATGCTTTCCCAATTTGATATGTTCTTTCTTAGTTATTTTCTGTTTCTCTTCTCCTTCCTCTCTTCTTTCAATTCCCAAAGCTCTAGCAATGTTAACATCTCCTGTATTCTCTGCCACCTTCCTACCAATGCTAGATTGCGCATCTGTCTGAAGCGGATCATTCTGCTTTGGGTGGGATGACATTCCATTTGAACCTGAAAAACAAGATGGAGAAGAAGGACGATGAGAGACAATGGGGAGAAAATGAGTCTGAGGATTAGGAGAATCAAAAAAAAAAAAAAGGAGTGGATGATCTCCCTGAGGGTTGCTGAGGATTTTGGCGCGGACTGTGAAAGGGGGTTGGCAAAAGTCTTCCTTGTCTACAAACATGGATGTCTGAGTCTGAAGTCGATCCATATTCTGGATTGGTTAATTGTGTCTGCTCGAGTATCTTCACACTTCCCCGAAGGATCTTTCCCTGTGAACAATTCCTTCGCCCTTTCGAAAGCTTTTTCTTGAGGATCTGGTTCTGCTTTCGTTGCATACGAGCTAAGGTCTTCCTCTGAATCATCTTCTTTGTTGGCAGAATAAGAACCAGAGCTCTCTGAAGGAGTAGGAGCCCTGAATGCATTTCACTTGTACCGACCCAAGCTAGGGGGTGTTTCTAGAATGGATTGGCCAGAATAAGAGGGAGTCTCTGGTGGGCTTAAGGAGTTTGGTTCAAGCTCCCTTTGTGGGCCTTGGGCTTCAAAAGAGTGATAGGTGAATGCCACCAAAGAATTAGAGCAAGATGGGCAAAATGGAGGGGTGCATCTGGACTTTTATGTGATAGGTGAATATCATGTAGATTAAAAGGAAAATTCTATAAAACAATTGTAAGGCAAGCTATGTGGTATGAAGCAGAGTGTTGGGCAATCAAGAAACATGTCTAGAAAATGAATGTGGCAGAAATGCGAATGCTAAGATGAATGAGTGGAAAAACTAGAAAGGATAGTATTAGGAATGAAGTTATCCGTAGGAACCTAGGAATAGCTTTAATAGGTGATAAAATGAGAGAGAGTAGATTAAGATGGTTTGGGCACGTGCATAGGAGACCACCAACTGTGCCAGTTAGAAGAAGTGATTTGTTACACATTGAAGGGACTAGAAGAGCTCAGGATAGACATGGGTAGAAGTAGTAAGAAATGATTTAAGCACTAATAATTTAATAGTGGATATGGCTTTAAATAGAACGGATTGGTGAAACAGGATTATGTAGCCGATCCCATATAGTTGGGATAAGGCATGGATGATGATGATGATTTGACCATTACAAAAATCTGGTAGACATGCTAGCTAAGTAAGGGACACACAAGATCTAAATAGAAGGATGGAATACTTTACCAGCAACTATCATTTGGACAATCTGGAGGGAAAATAATCATCACATTTTGTTAACAAATGCACTGAAGTGGATGTAAGAAAGAAATCTTAAAGGGCTATTATGTTCTTGGTTAGGTGTAGAGGGGAATTTTCACAGCATCCAGCTTGATTCTTTTTCGGGAGTTGGGCCTTTTATGATTAACCTATATGTTTATTTTTGTATATTCCCAATGTACAGTCTTTCAATGTACATGGGCTGATGTATTTCCTTAATAGCATATTAATATAATGTAATACTTTACCTTATTCAAAAAAAAAAAAGGCAAGAGGTACATAGGTGATGCGACCAATATGTATTGGGGATAACAAACTAACAAAATTGGAAACCCGGACAACTAAAATGATTGCTTAAAGGGTGCATCTGGGTTGGCAGCAGGGACCACCAGGGATGCTGGGCAAGCACACTCTTGTATATGTAGATACATCCTTTTTCTATAATTAATGAAATTGATAGTTAACACTAGAAAAAAAGTTATTACATGGCATTAGAAAAACGGGTTTCAGTCTCAAGTTCATGCCAGATTGTCTCATGCAATGTTTATGCTCCTTTGACAACAGATACTTTTTGTGGAGAAAACAATGCGGCCAACTGCAATCAAGATCTTCCGGACACAATCCCCAAGGCATTTTGAAGGAGGTGATTGGGACAAAGGTGGTTCTTGTCAAAGATTACAGCCTTTGTTGCAAGAACAGGTACTCTTGTTCCATGATTTTGTCATTGACAGGTCATCCTTGGTTGCATAGAACATTTGTCCATTTTTGTCTGTGTGCTAATCCATGACAATTTCCTTCTATTCCTGCAATATTATGGAGTTCATCATCCTTTCTGAGGTTCTCAGTGACAATATGTCCTATATTTTTTATGTGGGATAAAAGATTGGTTAAAACCACCCAGAAAGATATCAGTGAGAAAGATTAAGTAAACTATTTTAATAAAACAAAAAGTGTCACTTCTTGCATAAAAATGGCATGACACAATGCACATTTAATATTATAATAGTCTTCGGGATAAGGCCAGGAAGAACAAAATAAAAGGACAATTTAGTCTCAGAACTAATTGTATGTATTGCACCCATAGCCAGGTGAGGACCAGCCTCCTTCAACACTAATGATGAAGGTCCAAAGTTAGCCTAACCTGTTCTCAAAATCCTTGACCCCAAGACTAGTCTAGATGAATGTCATCCCAGACTTCAATCTCTTTCTGTTTAATACAGGTATAGGACATTTCGGTAAGTTCAACCTCAGAACCTGGGCTGTTCCTCTTTAATGCAAGTAAGGAGAACATTGCATTTTGGAGTGGATAGGTTCTTAATAGCTATGGATTTTCTATTTCACCCTCTTTAGCAACAGATCTCTGTTACATGGCAAAAGGAGAGTTGTTTTTTCTAATCATTTTTCCTCTCCAAAAAGAACTTCAAGATTTGTTAGTAGTCCAGATATAATAATCATTGGCAATGATATTGTACATGTGGCCAGATCTATTAAGGTCCCACTCCAGATGGACTGCTTGAACTGATCATGTCATATTTCCATGTGGCTAGAAAAGCTGAACTGTCTGGAGAGGAGTTCAGGGTGGACTTTCTGGAACTCTCATCCTGAAGCCCTTTTTTCTTAATTTTTTGTTTTGTTACCACTCCCACTGGTTTGTTTTTTCCTTTCCTTCTTTCTTTTAGGACTTCTTGCAATACATTGCTCGCACACTTTTTGTCCTTTGCAAAGTTATCCTCTCAGGTATTCATCCTTTGCAAGAAAATGGGAAAGTTATGAACTATTTTCTCATCATCTATTCTGGATATGTCCCTAGGATTTGGATTTTGGTATCAGTTCAAGTTTCTCTTTAGTAGTCCATGGCTGTATGTATGGCCCTCTACAAGTCTCTCTCTCTCTCTGATCTGCAGAAATTTATATTATTATATTAATTGTAAGTGAGAAAGTACAAAATGTCTTTGCAATACATAAGCTGATTTACAAAGAAGCCCAGTACAAATGCTGCCTTACAGCCCCTTGTTTTTCTAGGGTGTCAACTAACCCATTTGAATTCAGCATTTAGGTTTTCAATCCTGTCCACTTCCCTAAAAACATGTTTGAGAGTCCATGGTATATGTCTATTACATCTTGCCCACGAAATAATTACTTTTGAGTCCCCTTCCACCTCCACTTGTCTGAATCTCAATTGTTTAGCAAGCTTGAGCCCTTGTAGTAGTAATACCAGTAATTCAGCCTTCACCGACTTGGCAGTACCAATTGGTCCTGAATATAATGTCAGTATCCTACTCTCCGAATTTCAAATTGCACCACCTTTTCCTGCCAACCGGGGTTGCCCAAAGAGCTCCCATCAAAGTTCAGTTTTACTTTATCACGTACTAGGGGTTTTCATTCCATTCTTATTCTTTTTCCTTAGAGGATTGTGCTACTTCCCTCCAGGTTCTTATAATGTCAAACACTGAGATGTTGTGGAAGTTGTCCATGGTTTTTACCTGAAAAGCTACCTTCACTTCAATACTATCTCGAACCTCCTCCAAAGTCCTGTTCTTTGCAGAAAAAATTCTGTTATTCGTCCCCTTCCACATGGTCCATACAATTGCTGCTTTAGTATCTCTCCACATTGCCCTTCCTCTCTTCTTTGGTTGCCTCAAAAGGTTCAGATTGAAGATGTCCACAACCTCTGAGGGTCTTACCTGCAGCCAAAAAGAGAACAGAAAAACTCCCAAAATATGACTTACAAAGGAGCAGGAGATTAACAAGTGAGATAGGGTCTCTCCACTATGCCTACATAAGAAGCACATATGAGGAGAGAGGCAAGAAGAGGACCTTCTTTTTTGCAACATATCACAAATATTTACCTTTCCAAGGAAATTTTCCAATAGAAAGCTTGAATTTTAGGTGGAATAGGCTTACCTTGAGAGCTAGGTAACAAAAGGAAATTAAAAAAGTAAAGCAAGTAACGAACCAATCTGGTGAATGTATCCAAAATTCTAGAATATTCCAAATTGGGATCCAAAAAAGTTGGCTCTAAAATGTCAAGCAGGTCAGTCAAAGAGTTGCACTCACTTTCTCTTAGGCCTCTTTTGAAACCAAGGTTCCAATTAAGGCCTGAAGGGGAGAGTGTACCCGAACTAGAAATGCTTTCATTCTGGAGGTTAGAGAGGGCAAAGGGTTTAGGAAACTGATCTTTTAGAGGTAATTCCCCTACCCAAAGATTTTCCTAGAAACAAATTTTATCACATCTCCCCACATCAGAATGGACAGAATTGAAAAAGAGAGGATATACCTCATGAATTGCTTTCCAGGGAGAAGCTGAAGTTGCGTTAGGAGCAATTTTATCATCCTAACCATTACCCTCCAAGCCATGAATGCTAACAATTACCTTGTGCCACAGCCTGTTTCTTTCAAAAGGAAATCTCCACATCCATTTTCCCAGTAATGTGGTGTTCCTAAGACTAATGTTTCCTAGTCCTAGGCCCCTTTCTCTTTTGGTTTACAAATCTATTCCCATTAAAGTGGTTCTTTTTTTTCCTCTCCTGGTTCCCAAAGGAAGTTCCTCATATATTTCTCTTTTGGGATTCAGAATGTGGAAAGGAAGCAAATGGGTAGGTTTGCTAACATTGGCTCTAATCAAAGTGATTCTTCCTCCTAGAGAAATATAGTTTCTTTTCCAAAGGCCTAGTTTCTTGGCAAACCTCTCCACCACTAGCTTCCAAAAGCTATCAGCTCTTGGGTTTCCCCCATAGTCCTAGGTGGGTAATAGGCCAGCTCCTAATCTTAATCTTATAACCCAAAATCTCCGCAAACCTTAGGATTTCCCCCTCTTCTAAATTCCAAGTTAATTCCCACAATTCCACTTTTGTTCCAATTGATACTTAGCCTTGAGATACTCACGAATCTGTCAATCAAAGCCTTCAAATTTCAAACCATTTCCAAGTCAACCCTCTTGCAGAACAGAATTGTATCATCAACAAATTGAAGATGAGATACTACAATTTGATTTCTACCCACTCTCCAACCCCTAAGTAGTCCCTGTGTGTTTGCATCCACAACCATTCTACCTAACACCTCTACCACTAGGGTGAAAAGGAAAGGGGATAGAGGGTCATTGAGGGTCCCCTTGTCTTACTCCTCTTTTTGCTGGGAAGAAGTCTTTTGCCACCCCATTTATGAGAATTGAACAGTGGACTAAGCTAACACATCCTTTGACTCAACCTCCATTTTTTTTTTTTTGATAAATGAATGAAATTGTTATTAATAGAGAAACAATGAGCATACAAACAACCTAAGAAGAGGCACAAGATGTGACCTCTTTAATGATGAAAGCAAAAAACTCACACTAAACACTAAACAGAAATCAGTTTGCAAAGTAGCCCAATACAAAGAAACCCTTGAAACCCCTTGTTTAGCAAGAGAATCAACCAAAACATTTGTTGATTTGCTAACCCACTGAAAATTAACTGACATGTTTCTTGTAAATCAATTAACTCTTCTTAGGAGATCCCTATAATCCCAATTAACAGTATCTGGATTCGCCAACCAACCCACAACCACCTTAAAGTCTCCCTTAATTAACAAATTCTACACTCCCACAACATCCATTGCACCAAACCCAAGACTTTCTAAGATTTTTATCAAAAAACTCCAATCAATTAAATTGTAAGTCTTCTCTGAATCTAGTTTACACACCAAACTCTTTTTCTCTTCTCTTTCTCTTTTAACAATACATTCATTTGTCACTAAGATCTGGTCCACAATTTGTTTACCTTCCACAAAAGCCCCTTGAAAAGGTGATATCATTGAGGGTAACACCTACTTAAGCCTGTCAAACAAGACCATTGAGATGATCTAATAAATGCTCCCCATCAGGCTAATCGGTCTAAAATCTTATGGTGCTTTTGGCTCCTTTTTAGTCACTAATTATATGAATGTAGCATTTGCTCCAAAGGGGATTTCCCCTTTATGAAAAAATTCCTCAAACACTTACAAAATCCCTTCAGGAAATCCCAGTACTCCTAGTAAAAAGCCATGGAAAATCCATCAGGCCTGGGGGCTTTAGACCTATCCATTGAGAATATGGTTTCTTTGATTTCTTCCAAAGAAAATCTTTTTTCCAACAACCGCGACTGTTCCTCTGAAACTATATTCCAATCCAACTTTGGTAAGCTTATCCTATTCCCAACTGGAACTAAGATATTCTTAAAGTGATTTATAAAGACACTTACAATCTCCTGGAGCTCTCTTATTTCCTAACCTTCCACTTCCACACTATGAATAGTGTTTTTCCTTCTTCTACCATTTGCAAGTGAGTGAAAGAATTTAGTGTACCATTCCCTTTTGCAATCCATTTACATCTTGACTTTTGTCTCTAACAAATCTCTTCTCTCCTTAAAGTCTCCAATTCTACCTTTAACTTCCATTTTTCCTCTTTTTCCTCCTCTTCCAAGGTCATAAGAACTTCTTTTCTATCCAATTCTTCAATTCTAGTGGAAAAGTTTCCTTTGATATCTTCAACTCTTTCGAAATGCTCTAAATTCCATGCCTTTATGTTCTCTTTTAAGCTCTTTAACTTCCAATAGAAACTTCCTATTTTCTTTCTCTCTAGACCTCCAAGTTCTCCTCACCATGTCTTTAATCTTTCCTTAAAATAAGGATCCTCAAACCACATTTTCAAACCTAAAGGGAGTAGGACCACCAAAAAGAACTTTCTCTATACATATAGGACAGTGATTTGAAGTAACTCCATGCAAGGCTCTTGCACTAATGTCCCCTATAACTCCTCCCAATCATAAGAGAAGAGGAACCTATCCAATGTGGAGCAAGTTTGGGGGGGGGGGGGGGACCTGCAACAATCTGACATCATCCCACCATAAAATCTTATGAGAGAGAGAGAGCGCAATGTCAGGTTCTTCTTCAAATCTACAACACGATATGGGCACAAATATACCGTTTAAAATGTTGATATCATGTGTCTATACTTATTTGTTTAAGTTAAATATCATTTATTAAGTAATTTAAATTTATATCATTTAAATGATATTTAACTTCTAGAATCTAGGCAAGGCTCTCTCTCTCATAAGATTTTATGGTGGTATGATGTCAAGTTGTTACAGGCCCTTCCTTGTATAGGAAACCAAGGTTTAAAATGTCGATGTCGATCATCCAAATTAGTTTTTTAAACCCGTCGTAGACCTAACTGGTTGAACTGCTCGAACTGTCACCTAGTCAAGATTTCGGGTTTGATTTGAGTAAAACCCAGAGAAAGTCAAAACCCGTTGAATCGGTCAAAAACCGTCCAACCCGAACGGTTGGACCGTTGACCTAGTCGACCAGGTGACCAGGTCGTGGGTTGCATACCGTGTATGCAAACTTCAAGACGCCATAACTTTGCACCCTGATGTTCGACTGAGGTGATTTTTTTTTTATTTTGGGTAACCTTTCAAGATCTATGCATCCCAAGGAGACGTAGGCACCTTGCCCTACTATTTTTGCGAAAAAAAAAACCATTTTTGGCCTCAAATTGCAATTTGTAATATTTTTATAAATAAAAAATTAAAAACATAAATTAAATATAAAATAATACATATATCAGATCCAGCCTCCAGGTCGTTTTGAAAACACTGATCCAAATATAAGAAACATGTCAGAAATGTTGTAAACATCATATGGAAATATTGTAAAATTTATAGACATGGTGGAAACATTGTAAAATATGCAAGATATAGAATGATATTTTATGAAATGATAAAAGAGGTATAGACACCTTTTTAAATTATTATCTTGTTCCAAATCATTAATCAAAGCTAAGAAACTAAGGTTATTGACAAAAAAAAGTATGTTCTGTAGTTGCCCTATAAACCTTAAGATTCAGAGCTTCATGATAGAATCATAGAATGAGTTAAAGCAAAATTTAAGCTCAGAAAGTGTAAATAAATGGTTGTAATAAATCAACCAAAAAATCTATTACACAAACAAAAACTAATAAAAGTTAATATTTGACTTCATGTTTGAAATGAATATTGAGCTAGCTCAAAGTGGTAATCATGTAAGTTAGGTGGACAATAACTTGTTACTTCACATATCTACAACATTGTCACCAACTTATGTTATAATACTATCTCTTGTACTCTACATAATACCTGTAGTGTTCTTTGGGAAATATGTTGATTCTAGTAAAATTTCATGTCACTACCTATTAGAGTCGGCTGTTGAAGGGTAGTATAGGGATTTTACATTAAGTTATATGTTAAATGTAATTATGAGCAGATCTTAAGTTAACTGATGTGTCTCTCACTTAATTGAGGGCATAGAAAGAATTTTCTCTCTAGTTCGACCAGAACAGTTTTCTCTTCTTTTTCTTTCTTCACAGAAAGAAAAAAAAAGGACCAATCGTTTTCTTGTTCTGGAGGTCATGCCTCCAATGAATGAAGTTGTTGTGGTTTTGTGTGGATGGTAGAAAACCCTCTACTCGGCAGTTCAAAGAGGGCTGATTTCAGGTGTGAGGATGGTGACAGTGCAGGTTTGGTGAAACAGATTACATGATTGCTGAACCAAATTCTGATGTGTAGCAGTGAGATAGTTAGATTACATGAGTGTAGCAGTGAGAAACAGATTGCGATGTGTTGCTGAACCAAATTTCCTGTTCGCGAGGTGTATTGTGAGGTTTTATGGTGCTGAAAGTGGAAGACAGCAGTGGTGTTGTTGCTAAAAGTGAACAACTGTGAGTGTTGTTGCTGAAACCTATGATAGTAGGTACCCTAGTAGTAATCAGTTGTTGGTGTGTGGTGTGGTGACTAATTAGTGAAGTAGGGTGACAAACTAGTGGTACAATTTCTTCCCTTTTTCCTTGTGCAGTCATGGGTGACAACAGTGAATGCAAGTCTAGTGTGATGGTCCCTTCTGATTATCTGAATGTGCACAGATGACATCTATCAAATTGAATGGTGAGAATTATGTGCCTTGGGCTAAATCTGTTGAAGTTTTCCTAAAATCTAAGAAGAAAGTGAAGCATGTGAGGGAAGATAAACACCCAACTGATTATCAGGGATATGATGAGTGGGAGCAAGATGATGCACAAATTATGACATGGCTATGAAACAGTATGGAACCCAAAATCAGTGTGAACATGTTTTTTAGATACAGCCAAGGAGGTTTGGGATCATGCAAGGAAGTTTTATTCTAGAGAAGACAACACTACTAGGGTTTACCAACTGTACCAAGAGTATTTCAATTTGCAATAGGGGAATCAGAGTCTTGAAGACTATTATGCAAGTATGAGAAATCTGCGAAATGAGTTGAATGTATATCACCCTCTTACACCTGATGTCAAAATTCAGCAACAATAGAGAGAACAATTGGATGTGACCAGATTTTTAGTAGGGTTGAAGTCTGAATATGAACCGATAAGGGCACAAATACTAGGTGGGTTTGCTCTTCTCTCTCTTGAGGAAGTGTTTTCTCGTCTCTAGAGGATCTCAGTTGGACCCACGGAGAACTCACTATATAAGATAGGTCTACATTTGCAGTAACGAGAGGGGGAGGCCGTGGAGGTAGAGGAGCTCGAGAAGGTCAACCTGGCCGTGGTAGTGGTGGTGGACCTATGAATGGTCATTGTGATGGTCGTGTTGGAGGTCGAGACT
Source organism: Nelumbo nucifera (assembly GCF_055504915.1). Classification (NCBI taxonomy): domain Eukaryota; kingdom Viridiplantae; phylum Streptophyta; class Magnoliopsida; order Proteales; family Nelumbonaceae; genus Nelumbo; species Nelumbo nucifera. The sequence goes on from NC_142651.1 coordinate 101,011,838, forward strand.
TAGGGGGAGCCCATGGTAGAGGATGTAGTAATGGTCAGAGGAGGTGTACACATTGTGGTATGGAGGGACATACTATCAACTTATGCTATGATCTACATGGCCCACCTTCAACCTGGGCAAATCATGCAGCTGTAACTGGTGGTGGTTCGAGACAGGAATCTCAGCAAACTGATCAGATACCCTCTACATCTACAGATGCCTCCAGAAAGGAGATGATGAGTGTTCCACGGGATGAATATGAGCGGTTCATTCAGGGTACGTCTCAGCAGAACACGGTTACCCTTGCACACTCAAATATGGCTTGTCTGGCATCCAAACCTTCCCATTGGATTATAGATTCTGGAGCTTCCAATCATATGACTAGGACTCCAGGTGTGTTTTCATCCTTTTCTTCGTCCTTCACATCACAATTTGTTACTCTTGCCAATGGTTCTACATCTTCCATATGTGGTTTTATATGTTCCCAAGTTTCCCTTTAACTTGATGTCTGTTAGTAAATTGACTAAGTCTCTTAATTGCTCTATCACTTTTTACCCTTCTTGTGTGTTTTAGGATCTCAAGAAGGGGATGAAGATTGGTGGAGGGCATGAAGCTGGTGGACTGTATTACCTTGATGGAGGTGGTTCGACAACAACCCTTCAGACATCTCTTTCTCATCTTCAGTGGCACTGCAAACTTGGCCATCCATCTCTTAAAGCTCTTTAGTTACTTGTTCCGTCGTTGTTCCTATGGGGCTGATGTCCTTGTTCATGGGGTGGTTGGAGAGGTAGCCATTCAATGTGGACTACAAGGAATCAAGGATCTATGTGGTTGATGTCTTTATCCCAGTTTTATTACATTGGTCATAGGAAATATTGTTTTTTGACTTCTTGATGCAGGAGCCAAGAGTCAAATAGAAACTTCTGATCTTTTATGTATATGTTTTTTTTTTTTGTAATATTGGGCAAAAGCAATATTTTGGTCATTTTGCATGTGTGAATAAACCCTAGTTGATTCTAGGTCAAAGTAGAGAAGAAGAAAGAAGAAAGAAAAGAGAAAGAAGGAGAGAAGAAGAAAGAAGAAAGAAAAGAGAAAGAAGGAGAGAAGAAGAGTATTCGGCCAGACTAGAGAGAATGTGAAAATTCACTCTCCTAGCCGACCCACCTGAATTTTATTCATAAACTTAGAGTTACAAGAAAGACAATTTTGTCCCTCATAGAAGATGGGACACATAACCTAAACTCAGATACAATAGACTTTTCATTTCAAGAAGATACACCAGAATGACCAAAATACCCCTGACTCGAGCATTCTAACACTCCTCAAGCTGGAGAGTATATATCATATAGTCCCAGCTTGTTACAAATGTAATCTATTCTTCCCCGAGACAATCCTTTTGTGAAGAGATCTGCCCATTGATTTCCTGAGCTCACATGAATTGTAGTTATTACCCCACTTATTACTTTCTCTCTCACAAAGTGACAATCCACCTCAATATACTTAGTTCTCTCATGGAAGACTGGGTTGGAAGAGATGTGAACAGCAGCTTGGTTATCACAGTATAGTTTCATGGGTTTATCAACTGAGAACTCCATCTCTTGTAGCAAGTTCTTCAACCATACTAGTTCACATGTGGTATGAGCCATAGCCCTGTACTCAGCTTCTACACTACTCCTTGCCACCACTGTTTGTTTCTTGCTCTTCCAAGTTACAAGATTGCCACCCAGGAAGGTACAATACCTTGTGGTTGACCTCCTGTCTGATATAGAGCCAGCCCAGTCAGCATCTGTGTACCCTACTATCTCAAGAGTTCCTCCCTTTTGGTATAACAAACCACGACCTGGAGCACCCTTTAGGTACCTAACAATTCTCATAACAACTTCCTAGTGAGGAACCCAGGGATGTTGCATAAACTGACTCACCACACTCACAGCAAATGATATATCTGGTCGGGTAATGGTCAGGTAGTTTAGCTTTCCCACCAACCTTTTGTATCTTCCAGGATCATCAAACTCTTCACCTGCATCCACACTTAACTTGGCATTGAGTTCCATAGGAGTTTTTGCTGGTTTAACACCTAACAACCCTGTTTCTTCAAGTAGATCAAGAACATACTTTCTCTGACATAGATTGATCCCCTGTTTTGACCTCGCAACCTCTATTCCTAGGAAATACTTTAGCTTCCCCAGATCTTTCATATTGAAGTGGTCCTGTAAGAATTTTTTCAGCCTGTCAATTCCATTGTTGTCACTTCCAGTATGACAATATCATCCACATACACAACTAGCAAGATTTTCCCATCCTTTGAGTTATAGCTGAACACAGAATGATCAACCTGACACTGTTTCATCCCAAAGGCCTTCACCACTTCACTGAACCTGCCAAACCATGCACGTGGAGATTGTTTCAGTCCATAGATTGCCTTTTTGAGCCTACACACCTTACCAGCCTCCCCCTGAACAACAAACCCTGGTGGTTGCTCCATATACACCTCCTCAACAAGATCACCATGTAGGAAGGCATTTTTTATGTCAAGTTGTACGAGAGGCCAATCATACATAGCAGCTAATGAGATCAACACCCGAATTGAACCAATTTTAGCCACAGGAGAGAATGTCTCCATATAGTCCACACCATATAACTGAGAATAGGCCTTGGCCACTAACCGTGCCTTCAATCGTTCCACATTGCCATCAGGAAGATGCTTCACTGTATAGACCCATTTACACCCAACAGTGTGTTTACCAGGAGGAAGGGTGGTGAGTTCCCACATGTGATTATGTTGTAGAGCAGAGAGTTCTTCTTCCATGGCTTGCCGCCACCCTGGGGAGGTAAGGGCTTCCTGTACAGTCCTGGGAATGGGAACCGATGAGAGTAATGATATAAACTTGCAATGAGAAGCAGAAAGGCGAGCAGTGGAAACATAGTCCGAAATGGGATGAGAAGTACAAGTACGTTTCCCTTTCCGCAAAGCAATAGGGAGATCAAGATCTGAGGGAGAAGGAGCAGTAGCAGGATCTGTCGACAGGTGCTGAAGTGGAGGAGGAGCCGAAGCACTTCTGTGGGTATACACTTGAGTAATTGGCGGCCTCTCTGTAGTAACAGGCATATGATGTGTATCTGCAATAGGAATGGGAGCTACGGGAAGAGGGTCCACAACCGGTACAGGAAGAGGAACCACAGAGGAAGAAGAAGAGACCCCGACATCTGAGAAAAATGGAACTGATTCAAAGAAGGTGACATCAGAACACACAAATGATTTATGAAATTTTGGGTTATAACACTTATACCCTTTCTGAGTCCTCGAGTAGCCAAGAAAAATACGCTTCGTAGCTCGAGCATCTAGCTTGTCTACTCCAGGCCCCAAGTGTTGAACAAAACAAACACAGCCAAAGACTCTTGGGGTGAGAGGAAATGGAGACAAAGTGGGAAACAACACGGAGAAAGGGGATTGACTTCCAAGGATTGACATGGGCATCCGATTTATCAGAAAACAAAATGTAAGAACAGCAACACTCCAAAAATGCTTTGGGACATGCATATTGATCATCAAGGACCGAGCAGTTTCAAGAAGATGTCTATTTTTCCGTTCAGCTACACCGTTTTGTTGTGGGGTGTAAGCACAAGAAGTTTGATGAATTATTCCATGATGTTCTAGGTATTGCTGAAATGGTGAGGAGATGTATTCTTTGGCATTATTTATTTTTTTTTTTTGATCAATAACACTTTCATTAATTCATCAGTAGAAAATTTACAAGTGGAAGACAAACACACTTATCTTCCAAGAGTCACAAAGAACTTCAAGAAAGGAAAGAAGAAAATACAAAGATACAAGGACACTAACATTACAACTTAGCCCAAAACAAGGAATCCCTTTATGCCCCTTGTTTTGCTAAACCGTCAGCTAGGGAATTAGCTGATCTCTTAATCCAACATGTCTTAATTTCCATCTCCCGCACCAGCCATTTGAATTTCCTCTTCTCATTGTTATACTTCCAAAGATCATTTTGTTCTTTGGTCAACCACCCTATCACCACCTCTAAATCCCCTTCAATTATAAGTTTCTTGATGTTCAATTCCTTAGCTTTCCGGGCTCCTTCCATAACTACACATATCTCAGCTCTAAGGGAGTCACCCACTCCAATTGGGCCTGAGAACATAGCAGAGATGACCCCATTTTCATCTCTAAAAACACCCCTGATCCTTGATTGTCCCGGGTTTCCCCTACTGCATCCATCAAAGTTTAATTTCAAGAATCCACTAGGTGGGGGGGTCCAAGCCACACTCATTACTGACTTGGTCTGCGTGCAACTTGCAATTTCACCCCACTTCCTCAACATGTCATCCACAGTGTAACTTGTGAATATTTCCAGAGATTTCAGCCACTGTACCGCTCTAAACTGTATGATAGCCCTCAAATCTGCTGTCCCTCTCTGAGTTTCTGAGAATATCCTGGAGTTCCTTTCTTCCCACAATGTCCAACATACTGCAGCCCTTAGTCCTCTCCACATTGTCCTTCCCCTTTTTAATCGCCACCTGAAGGAGGGGGCGAAAAGGCCCTGCATGTCTGATGGGGGATTCCAGCTGCATTCAAATAAAGAGAAAGCCCAATCCCACAATGACCTCGCGAAGTGGCACAACACCATTAGGTGAAAACCAGTCTCCCCATCTGCTTTACACAGAACACACCACTGAGGTGACAAGCAAGTATTGGGTCTCTTCTTTTGGAATAGATTACCAGTGTTGATTCTTTCCAGATAGGCTTCCCAACAAAAACTACCAACCCTAGGAGGTATAGCTCTGCACCAAACCTCACCAACAGGAAAAGGGGACAGGGTAGGACTGGTGGACTGACTTAAGACTTTGAAGAACGAAGCACAAGAGAAAATGCCATTGGGGTTAGGTGTCCAAATTCTAGAATCCGCCCTAGTGGGGTCTAAGATAACGTTATTAAGAAGTGCAAGAAGGCTCGAAATACAGTCGAAGTCTGAATCCCTCAAATCCCTTCTTAGACCCAAGTTCCACCCAATCCCAGAAGTGGAAGAGGACAGGGTGGTGAAAGACGAGATCGGCTCATTTTTCAAATCAGAAAGAGCATACAAAGACGGAAACTGATCCTTTAGAAGGGCGCTCCCCACCCAGGTTTGTTCCCAAAATTTTATGTAGTTACCGGAATTCAAGTCATACCTGATATTAGGAATGAAAACTGGAAGCAGGTCATGAATGGCATTCCTACATCATTCCCAATGAGTAGAATGTCATCTACATACAGAACCAAGAAGGTAACCTTATCTCCACTGTACTTCCTGTAGACACAGGGTTCATCCGGATTCTGCTCGAAGTCAAACGATTTGACGGCAGAGTCAAAACGGATGTTCCAACTTCTAGAAGCTTGCTTAATTCCATAAATGGATCTATTAAGTTTACATACCATGTTTTTCTGACCTGCAGCAATGAAGCCTTGTGGCTGCTGCATATAGATATCTTTAGTAAGATCTCCATTCAGGAATGCAGTTTTGACATCCATCTGCCAAATCTCATAATCATGGTATGCTGCTACAGCTAGCAGGATCCTAATGGATTTAAGCATGGCCACAGGCGAAAAGGTTTCCTCATACTCGATGCCCTCTTTCCGAGTGTACCCTTTCGCCACTAGACGAGCCTTGAAGGTCTCAATCCTACCATCGGGGCCCTTCTTCCTCTTGTAAATCCATTTGCAACCGATTGCTTTTACTCCGGAGGGCGGATGTAGCAGAGTCCAGACTCCATTGGTCTCCATTGAGTCCATCTCTGCTCTCATGGCCTCCACCCACTTCTGGGAATCTATATCCAACATAACTTCCGCGTAAGTCACAGGATCCTCCTCACTAGTCAAGGTTTCCACCAGGTAACTATCCTGGTCATAACCATAACGGATTGGTGGCCTGGATACCCGAGTGGATCTTCTAGGTTGGTCACTACCTGGAACTTGTGGGACATCTCCCACTGCTCCTGAGCTCTCCTCATCAAGAACAACTTCCTGACGATGGGTGTCCAGAATATAGTCAGTTTCCAAGAATTGTGCATTTCGACTGCAGAACACTTTCTGCTCACTTGGGTCATAGAATAGGTAACCTACAGAGCCTTTTGGGTAGCCTACAAATAGGCAACGGCTGGTCTTGGATTCCAACTTGTCTGCACTCGTTCTTTTAACGTGTGCTGCACAACACCAAATCTTCAAGTGTCTGACATTTGGTTTCTTTCCAGTCCAAAGTTCATATGGAGTATTCGGAACCGATTTGGTTGGAACCCGATTCAGCACGTGTATCGCAGTCTCTAATGCATAACCCCAAAAGGATGTGGGCAACTTTGAGTGTATGAGAAGTGACCGGACCATATCCAATAAGGTCCTATTCCTCCTCTCTCAAACACCGTTAAGTTGTGGTGTAGCAGGAGGAGCTAATTGTGATACTATCCCATTTTCTTTTAAGTAGTCCCTGAATTCGTCAAAGAGATACTCGCCACCTCGATTTGATCGAAGGGCTTTAATTTCTCTCCCTAACTGTTTCTCGACCTCTTGTCTAAACTCTTTGAACTTTTCAAAGGATTCAGACTTGTGTCTCATTAGGTACACGTAACCATATCGTGAAAAATCATCTGTAAAAGTGATGAAATACACGTGTTGATTCCGTGTCCTAACACTCAGGGGACCACATACATCAATATGTATTAGGTCAAGTGTGCCTGTACATCTTTCAGGCTTACCGTTAAATGGTCGTTTCGTTATCTTGCCTTGTAGGCAAGGCTCATAGGTGGGAAGATCTTCTACCGTTAGAAAATCCAAAGGACCATCCTTTACCAACCTTGTGATTCGGTCAACACCGATGTGGCCAAGTCGGTAATGCCACAAACACGTGGGATTAACTGTATCACGGGCTCTCTTCTTGGGGATTTCAGCCAACGTAGTTTCGATTATGTTAGTTTCTAGATAAGGATGTAGAACAAAGAGACGGTTCTCCAGTTCCCCATATGCGATGAATCTGTTATTTCTTTTAATAGTAATCGTATTACTAAAGAAGACAGAATAACCATCTGCACACAGTTTTGAGACAGAAATCAAATTTCTCCTTAAATTTTGTACATAAAGACAATCTCTCAGTACAATAGTTCCTTCTCTAAAAAGTAACTCCATGGTTCCTATGGCCGCGGCTGCAACAGTTGCATTAGTCCCCAAGTAAAGTGTGACTTCTCCTTCACTCAGCCTTCTGCTTACCTTGAACCCCTGCAGTGAGTTACACGCATGAGTTGAAGCCCCAGAGTCAATACACCAGGACGCAGAAGCTACCAATAAATTGGTTTCAGTAACACAAGTTTCGAAATTACCTTTCTTGGATTACAGGTAGGCAGGACAGTTCCTTTTCCAATGGTCGGTCTTCTTGTAGAAGTGACAGGCATCCAATGCTTTGTCTTTCTTCTGCTTCTTGCCCTTAGTGGCTTTCTTCTGAGGATTCTTTGCCTTCCCTTTCTCTTGTCTGTCTTGCCAGCTTCAACAAGCATAGCTACAGGCTCATCCTTTCTAATCAGTTCTTTAGCTCTTTGCAACATATTGCTGAGCTCTTGCAAGCTGACATTCAGCTTGTTCATGTTATAGTTCATGATGAACGGATTGAAGGAAGGAGGCAAAGAATTAAGGATAGCATCTATCTGGGTCGCAAGGTCCAGCTCGGATCCAAGAGCCTCCAGTTCGTTGATATATCCCATCATCCGAAGACAATGGTCGTGAACTTGTTGGCCCTTGGTCATTTGTGCGGTCATGAACTGTTTCAAGACCTTTTGTCAAGTAGAATGATTCTACTCTTCATACATCGTCCTGAGACTGTTCAATATGTCCTTGGCAAGTTCGATCTAATCGAACTGTCTCTGTATTGGGTTGTCCAAGGAGGCAATGATGTAACACCGAGCAAGGGAGTTTTTCTCCTCCCATTCCTGGTAGTCTCTCCTTCGGGCCTCAGAAGCCCTATCACCCGGACGCTCCGGGGCAGGATTCTTTGCCACTTTGTCTAGCTTTTCAGAAGCTAGGACCAACATAAGGTTCCTGTACCAGTTGGCATAGTTTGGGCCCTTCAACTTGTTGTCATCAAGTAATTTTGCAAATGATCCGTTTGCCATTTTCTGATAAAAGAGCAAACATCAATCCACAACCATATTTGATTCATGTTCATTTCATAGATATGGATTTTAATCTACGTTCCATTTCCATTTATTCATCTCTGAGATTTCCCTCCTTTCTCAGTGATGGAGACTACGGGTTGTCTCTGGAAATGTGGGAAATCACATAGGGTGCATGGAGCCAACTATTTCAGCTGCAAAACCCCACCACCTTTCTGTGAAGGATCTTATCCACTCATCATATGAGTTTTCCCTTTGGCCTCTGTCAGACAAGGTTCAGAGCCGTTTTCAGGTAAACCTTTCTGTCCAGTGAGTGCTTACCCATCATATTCGTGAACGCCAAGGTACCATGAGAGAGTTCCCATTTTCTGGTGAAGCCCCTCCCACATCGGTCTATGACGCCCCTATCATCTTATGAAACACTTAGACAAGCCCAACAGCAAATGGATAGCCCATTTTCTGGTGCGTTTCCTCATTATTGAAGGACCCATCCTCATGCTAATGATGGAAGGCCTTTAGAGAGTTCATCATATGAATCTCCCTATCACATGCACTCATATTAGTTGGAGGGAACAGTTAATTATGCCCTAGTTCTAATTTTAGGTCAAACCAAAGTGGCTCCCATTGACTTTCATAAAGCTAGATTTCGGTGGGCCTAAATCGGCTAGGGTTCCGCACGTAACCTCTTGATTAGGTGTGGGGCCCACCACTGAGGGAGGTCATCCAATGACCAAAAGGGACACCATGGCAATGATGTGCATTCAGCCATGGTATGCGCAAGAGCCACTGTCGATTGGGCATGGGCCAAGCACTTATGGCCCATGTACGTAGCACATCACACATCCATACATCTCATGCAGGGATAAATTGATCCAATCAATTAATCATCTGTAAGGCCCATTTGAAGCCCATTTTAAATCCATAATATTAACCATTAATATTATCTAGGTATATGGGCCAAACGGTTCAGCCCATATAGCTTTATGTTTTAAATGGGCTTTTAGCAGTTTTAACTATTTAAAACTGGGCCTTTACAGGTTGGGCCGAATTAACCATTTAATTAAATATCAATCCTCAGGCCCATCAGTGTGAAAATTAGGGCTGACTTTCAGCCTTGATTAAACCCTAGATTCGGTCCAAACAGTTTGAACCAATCTTGGTTCAAATGGGTCTAGGGTTTGATCTTTAATTAAATCTTTAATTCATGAAAATAATCTGAAATTAAATACTGATAAAAGAAAATCAAGAATCAGTCAATCAGGGCTGATCGCACAATCCATCCTGCAAAACAGAGGTTAGATCACAGTTTGCAGTTTCATAAGCTGCAAATCGCAGATTGTATTTCTCCCATCTGCGAAATCTCTTTCTCTGCGAAATCTCCTTTTCTGCGCCGCCATCTTTGATCCAAAAATAAAATAAATAAAAATCCTATTTCTATTAATAATTACATCAGATCGAATACCTATACATTCAGTCTAAAAATAATAAAAAAAAATATTTTACAGACCAAATGTAATAAAACAATCCAAAAACTGCAAAATCGCAGGTTCCCTGCGCAAATCAAGATTTCGATCTCCTCTTGTACAAACAGCCCATAAATCAAGAAAATCATAAAGAACAGTTCTAAATAATAATCAGATTTATATAAAATTAATTTCAGATTATTCGCCCATTAATTTTGGGAACAGATTTCCCAAAACCCATATCTGCGCAAATCGGGTAGAACACCTTCTACCCATTTGCGCAGGTTCAGATCTGAAACAAAATGGTTCAAGATTTGAACCATGGCTCTGATACCACTGAAGGGATGAGAGATCCATCGTATGGACCATAAACTGGGAATCGCATTCCCTATTTAGAAAATCATATTTTCAATGACCATTCTTGAACCATAAACTGAACCAGATCTGAACCAAAAGGAGTAGGAGAGGATTATACCTGATACGGAGAAATAATATCTCCCAACGAAGGTGTTCACGCCCAAGGAAGGATCCAAAGACTGCTCCCACTGAAGTTGGCGCAGTGTAGGATGGAGCAGAATCAGCAGTGTTCTTCTCCAAGAACTCTGTCCTTCGCAAGAATCAGCAGGATGGCACGTGAGCACAGCTTCCTATCAATTCTTTCTGAAAGAACTGATGTCAAGATCGAATCTTGACTTCTCCCACAACTAGAGATCGAACTGGCAAACAGGGGTTGCAAGAACAGGGAAGCGGCAAGAAAGAATTCTGCAGGGATGCTTAATTCTTCCTTCTGTGATTTTAGCACTCAAGAGGATGTGAATATCTCATTCATCTAAAGGCTGCCGCCCCCTCCTTTTGTTAACCTAAAAGATCAGCTCCTAATCCAATTAGGAGTTGCTTATCCAAATCATATTTGGATCAGCCCTCTCTTTTGGTGATAAGGATAAACCCTTATCTTATCTACAGATTAGATTAGCTTTCTCCTAATCTCATTAGGAGGTTTCTAGATTTGAATCACATTCAGATCTGGACTCTTTGAGTGGATAGGGTCAAGTCCCTATCCTATCTGCTAATCCATCTCAGCCCCCATAATTAACTAATTAAATAGCCCAGTTCGAAATGGGCTTTAGGCCCATTAAGCTTATGTACTCACTTAACCTTCCTAACTGCTGCCCAGTTGGGCTTCCTTGTATGGCGTGGGACCCAAGCATTGATCTACACATCAGCCACATGGGTTTGGCCCAGCCTTTGTTACAAGGCCTGGCCGAATACACTGTTATGGACGGTGCACCCCCTGAAAACCCATCAAATGGGCTCTATGGGCGCAACACTTACCCTAAGTGGTCCCTAGGCCAACCACCTTGTAACACCCAGGGACTGTGGGTAGATGCAAGATTAGCCCATCAGGTATTTGTAGAGAAGATGGGCCGAATGGCCCATAGGTTGCTTATTCCTTCTTGTTATTTATGTTTCTTTTCTGTAATGGGCCTTATTCTGGGTCCATCCTGTCAATATTAAGTTCTGTGTAAATTCTTGCCCAACTAAGGGCCTCCTTGTAATTATTCAAATATTTATAATAAAACAGTCTTAGGGGGCTGAGAGAGAGTGAGTTCGAAATCCTCTTCTCAGACCCTCATTGCTGAACCCTCAACTCTCTTCTCTTCAGTTTTCTTCATGGTATCAGAGCATACCTGAACTTCAGTATCCTAGGGCTGGAAGCTTGACTCGTGTTGCCTGATTCTTTGAGGTCATTGGAAGTGCCCAAGACTTGAATCTCTTGGAGAAGTGGTTCGGTGGCCAGGAAGAATCAGAGAAAAGAAAAAGGGGAAGAGGAACAGTTCGGTTCTGTTGAAGCTCAAAACTGTAAGTTGTACTCAGATTTCTAGGTTCAGTTTTCTTCTTGTTCGAAACTGTAAGTTGTACTCAGATTTCTGGTTCGAAACTGTAAATTGTACTCAGATTTCTGGATTCAGTTTCTTCTGGTTCGAAACTGTAAGTTGTACTCAGATTTCTGGGTTCAGTTTTCTTTCGGTTGTTCTGTATTGCTTTCGACTGTGTTTGGACTGTTGAACTGTCCGAAAGCTTTGGTTGTTCTGTACTACCTTCGGCTGCCATTGAATCTAGTTTAACCCAGAAATTTCTGGGCTGTTTTTCACTCCTTATTGGACTGTCAAACAGCCGAAACATCCCTGTAACAAGGCTGCGGATTGTTGCTTATATCTGACTGTTTTTTGGGGGGCTGTACGAACTGTTCTTGAGGCCTTTTTTCTCCTCTTGACAGTGGGGTTGTCTCTATTGCCCACACTGTGTTTGTAAAAAGGGTACTTCGGCTGAGTGCCAAGTGGTATTTACTTTGAAGTCCAGATTTTGAAAAGTGTACTTCGGCTGAGTATCTAGAAGTTTTTGTTTTACTTCTTGAAGGCTGAACTCAGTGTATTGCCTTATTGTGATCGGCTGAACTCTATTCTTGCTTGTCCTTATTCAGTATACTTGTAGAAATCATCTGAAATCATATTTGGAGTGTTTACATGATGTACTCCTCAGAGTTTGAAAACAAAGGTGGTGCTGAATATGGACTGGTTCAGGGGACTCCAAGTGACTCCTTATTGACTATGACCACAGTTAAACTAGATGGAACTAATTATCTGGCATGGTCACAATCAGTAAAGATTCATGTATGTAGTAGAGGAAAGTGGGGGTTCTTTTCCGGGAGTAAGAAAGCTCCCCCAGAAGATGATCCATCCTACGAGAAGTGGATGCAAGAAAATTACACTGTCATTAGGTGGCTTGTGAACTCAATGCAGCCACAAATCAGTCAACACTACCTATGGATGAATTCAACAAAGGAAATTTGGGACAGTGTTGCAAAAACCTATTCCCAAAAACTCAATGTGGCCCGGGCATATAAATTGAGAAGTGATGTAAAGAATTTAAGGCAAGGAGAGAAACCTCTTGCTGTATATTTCTCAACCCTTAAGTCCCTATGGCAAAAGATTGACCTAATAGAAGCTGTAACTTGGGACACCACCAATGATGCAGAGACCTACAGAAAATTGGTTGAAAGGAACAGGGTTTTTGATTTCTTAACTGGACTAAACCCAGAATATGATATCACAAAACAGAATATTCTTTCTAAGGAGTGTGTCTCTTTGTCACAAGCTTATGCATTGGTGAGTAGTGAAGAGAACAGAAGGGCTGTTCAGGTTCACGGGGCTGATATTAATGATCACTTTGCCAATATGGGGATTAAACCTAAAGGTAATGCTGGAACTTCTAGTGGCACAGGAAAGAAAGAAGTTATATGTGAGTATTGCAAGAAGCCGAAGCACACCAAAGACAAGTGTTGGAAGTTACATCCTAATCTTGTTCCCATTCGGTTTCAGAAAAAACATGATAGTAAAAGATCAGGAAGTGCAAATGTAGCTGCCAGGCCAGATAGTGAAGAGATGTCTGCTTCTGCACAGTTGGCAGCCATGATAGCAGAATATGAAATGTTTGGGAAGATGATCAGTCAGCTGAGTGATGTGACCTCTCCTTCCAACCCTTCAGGAAATTCTACTACTTCAGCATTTGCTCATTCAGGTATAAGGGCTTCTGCCAATCATGCTACCTCTTCAGGTAATCTCAAGATCCCTTGGATTATTGACTCAGGTGCTTCTGACCATATGACCAATCTGTCTACCTTGTTTGTTTCATATGGCTTACTTCCTGGACGTGATAAAATCACTTTAGCTGATGGTTCACTTGCCCTTATCTCTGTTAAGGGAACCATCAAGGCTACGAATTCCTTGTACCTTCTTTCTGCCCTTCATGTACCTAAACTAAATACAAATCTGTCGTCTGTGAGTAGTTTAACCAAGTCACTAAACTATTGTGTAACTTTTTTTCCTTCCTACTGTGTTTTTTCAGGATCTGGAGTCTCAGAAGGTGATTGGGAGTGGCCATGAGGCGAACGGAATTTACTTGCTTGATACTCCGGGACAATGCACTAATCATCTTGGGAATGTTGCTCTTGGATCTGTCTCTTCAGAGTCTGTTAGTCGGATTATGTTGTGTCATTATCGTTTTGGTCATCTGTCTTTTTCTGCGTTGAGTCATCTATTCCCTGAACTGTTTAAGGAAATTAGCCTGTCCAGTCTACATTGTGAGTCTTGTGAATTGTCAAAGCATTGTAGAAGCAATTATCCTTTGAGCAATAAAAGATCTTCTATTCCTTTTAATATTGTGCATTCTGATGTGTGGGGACCTTACCACTTACCCTCCATGGGTGGCTACAAATATTTTATCCTGTTTATTGATTATTTAGACTTTTGCACTTGTTGCCAAGATGACATCTGTGAGGGTTCTTCTATCTTTAGCTGCTCACTTTGACTGGCCCCTTTATCAATTGGATGTGAAGAATGCATTTCTGAATGGTGAGTTACATGAGGAGGTTTACATGTCTCTTCCTCTAGGGATGTATGGAACTGATATGAAAGGGAAGGTATGCAGGCTGAAAAAATCTCTTTATGGATTGAAACAGTCCCCTAGAGCACGGTTTGAGAGATTTAGAACAGCACTTGTTAACTTTGGATATGTGCAGACACAGTCCGATCATACTCTTTTTGTGAAGAGGAGTGGACCTCTGGCAGTATACCTCATTGTGTATGTAGATGATATTGTAGTGACTAGTGATGATGCTTCAGGAATTCATGATCTAAAATCTTTTCTACATACAGAGTTTGAGATTAAAGATTTGGGGGAATTGAGATACTTTCTTGGCATAGAAGTGGCTCGATCCAAGGACGGGATTCTTATCTCCCAAAGGAAGTATGTTCTTGACTTACTCTCTGAAACTGGAAAGATGGGTGCTAGACCAGTTGCTACTCCTATTGATATGAGTCATAAACTCTCAGCCTCAGAAGGGACATTGTTAGAAGACAAAGGAATCTTTCAGAGACTTCTTGGGAAACTTTTGTACCTATGCATGACTCGGCCAGATATTGCATATGCAGTCAGTTGCATTAGCCAATTCATGCATGTTCTCCGAGACACTCATATGGCAGCTGCAGAGAGAATCCTATGTTTTTTGAAGGGCTCTCCAGGAAAGGATATTCTGTTTGCCAAGCATGGTCATATGAAACTTGAAGCCTACATCGATGTTGACTGGGCCGGGAACATTGATGACAGAAGATCTACCTCTGGGTATTGCAACTTGGTAGCTGGTAATGTTGTTTCTTGGAGAAGCAAGAAACAATCGGTTGTTGCTCGGTCTTCTGCTGAAGCAGAATTCAGGGCCATGGCACATGGGGTTTCTGAATTATTATGGCTAAAATCTTTGATGGAAGAACTTGGAGTTGAATATGACAAGCCAATAATGTTGTACTGTGATAATCAAGCTGCCATCAACATTGCTCACAACCCAGTGCAACATGATAGAACCAAGCATATTGAAGTTGATCGACACTTCATTAGGGAAAGGGTCTCTTCGGGTGAAGTGTGTCTTCCTTTCATCACATCTGAAGGACAGTTGGCAGATTTTCTCACCAAAGGCATTCCCAAGGCAAAACTTCGGCATGATACCAGCAAGCTTGGTATGATTGACATCTATGCTCAGCTTGAGGGGGAGTGTAGAGAAGATGGGCCGAATGGCCCATAGGTTGCTTATTCCTTCTTGTTATTTATGTTTCTTTTCTGTAATGGGCCTTATTCTGGGTCCATCCTGTCAATATTAAGTTCTGTGTAAATTCTTGCCCAACTAAGGGCCTCCATGTAATTATTCAAATATTTCTAATAAAACAGTGTTAGGGGGCTGAGAGAGAGTGAGTTTGAAATCCTCTTCTCAGACCCTCATTGCTGAACCCTCAACTCTCTTCTCTTCAATTTTCTTCCGTATTATCCTCAATGGTCTTACACTTAACCTCTCAGCCCATAATGATCATACACTGCCCGACAAGAGAGGACCTCTCCCTCGGCTGCAAGGAACAGTGTTGCACTCTCTGCTTATATGGATCCCGGGAATTAAAACCTTCTTGCAAACATTTTAGAAACCATAATATATATACTTTTATATCTCATATAAAATATATTTTGCAAAACAAATCTCAACGATTGAAATCGGCTGCCGGCAGTCTTGGTTTCCATCAGTGAGAGTGCATCCCCGATCATTACCTTTGTCCGACAAAGGGGTTGATCCTGTCACTATGATCACCCACTCAGATGAATTCTCAGACTGTCCCAACATACCCAGGTTTTGACCCCCGCTAAGGATCTCACTGATTAATACATCAAAGACAGCCCAATCCGACACCTAGTGCAGTATCATAATCGAGTCTAGGGGTCGGGTGTAACTTTCCAGTTTTGCCCATCAATCTCCAAGGTCCAGGGCAATACTGGAAATCTGGTCCAGTTCAAAGATTCAATTAATCCTACATTGTATGTGCCTAGGGTCTCACCCTGGCAGCTGAGACAGGCCACCCCAACCGACTTGGTGGCACCACAGTGTTAGCCTTGTCAGGATAGGTCTCCCCAGACCGACCCACTGGCTGTGAACATTCTAAACTAACACGAGTCTCATTAAGTGTCCAGTTTAAGGGTATTGCACAGAAACAAACCAAGGGAACATGAATCAAATATGCACTTTTATTCATTTACAATAAACTCATAAAGTACATCATTCTGATTGAAGCTAAGGGCATACAAAACTGTCTAACAAGTTCTTTCCTCTCCAACCTTCCTCCCCTTTCTGTTACCTCCCTCCTTCCTTGCTTTCTCCCCGTAACCCTTTCCATCTCTACCCTCATTCCTATCCCTCCTCTCCATTAACCCCTCCTCTCTTCCTTCCTCCCCTTCCCTCCTCCATATCAGCTGCCCTTCCACATCCTTAAACACTCTTTCAATGATTTCCCACACTTGTCCACTTCTATACCTTTCTTCCCACACCTTCCCACAATCCTTCCTTCCCCTCTTCCCCTCCTCAAAGAGTCCGCCTACTAGCTCGGCTTTATATTCATGGGCTACAGGACATGGTACAGGAACGGAATCTGGAACCAAAGACACAGGAAACACATTAGTATCACAAACCGAAATCACATGGTTACCTGGGACTGAAGGACAAGCTAGAATAGGACTGCTCCCGGCCTCCTTCTCTTGTTCCGAAGGTTGGTAACCAATTGTCTTCCCGAGTTGGTTGGGAAGTACTTCTGTCCTTTGGTCAACCTGGTGATTTTCCACTCTACCCCTGGGTCACCCCTAGATAGCATATTCCTGCTCTGCTTCCGGTTCTCCTGGTTTTCCCCTTCTGAAAAACCTTGTGCACTCTATGGTCTTGGGAATGAGATAATCCGATTGCAGACTTCACCCTGGAATAATCTTGCAATATTCCACCCTTCCATATCACCTCCAACACAGCTGCCTTCATCGTTTACACTGCCCACGCTAGAGCCATCGACAGAAAGGTCCTCCGGTTCACCATCGTCTTCACCGCACTGCACCCACCCTTCAAACTTCTCTTTCTTCTCTTCAGTTCTTCCCTTAGTGAAACTTAGCTCCGGCCTCTCTGAGAAGCCTTGCACGGGGCTAAGCTCCTTCAAGCTACGTCGGGAGACCCACTGTAACACCCTCTTCTTTCCTGGTTTCCGACGCTGCGCGCATTTCCCCTTTTGGCTCGCGGCTGGGGACGATGATAGGCCGAAACCGATGTCTATCATAGTTGAAACCCCAGTCACGTGTTTCTTTAGTGGCTCATGCGCCTTATAAACAAACTGGGTCGGGCCCGCTGTTCTGTTTGGGTCTTTAAGAATACCATTAGCAGCCCAGATGGGCTTTTGCTTTGGCCCATTTGTAAGCACCCGCGAGCTCACGTGACTTTTAAGAAGGTCACGCGCGTCCAGCCCCGACCCCGATTTGGTTCTAACAGGTTTAAGTTCAAATCTTCCTTGGCCCAACCCCTTTTCCCTGTTCAGAACAGTCTTGGCGCCAGTTACAACCTGTGCAAAGGACCTGCCACCCTCCAGACTGCTCACTTCTTCCACACGCAAAAATCCCACCCCCTGCCTACTACCCTTTTGTTTCTCCAGCAAATGTTTTTCCAATTTAGTGAAAGTGCTTTTCTTGTTTGAATCCTCCAACCCTTTCTTGCCACGCAGCTCTTTTTCTTCAACCTTCTCATCTCCCTTCATACGAGCCTCTCTCCAGAGCATCGATTCAGTGGATGAAGCCAGCCACACTGAGTAGCACTGCCTTTCGACTAGCACCTCTATCTTCCGAGGTATCTCCTCAGGTTTTACTCCATTCAATAAAATAGAAGCTGAACGAAGGTCTCCCCAAAAGGTCCCTCCTAGTGATCCTCCACACATCAAAGCAATGGCTTCAGCAGTTTCTTGCTTCCACAAATGAAAGGGAAGACCTAACAGACGCACCACCACTCCATCTTCAACAAAGAAATCTTTGGAGTTTGATCCTGGACACCATCTTGATACTGTGAAATTTCCAAGCTTAGCTTGGATGTTTAAAGTCTCAACTTCTACTCTGTTCTCAAGCAAATCCAGCAAAGCCTCATTCTTCTCAAAGGATGTTAAAATAAATGTGCTCTTCAACTTTAACCTTGTTGTTAACAGATCTGCAACTTTCCTCCAGTCAAGAATGGGAGTTGAAGCTTCAACTATCAATTTACTTTCCCAATCCCCTCTCTGTATGTTTACTCCCATTCTGTAATTGCCTGCCCCAGCAAACACTAAAGGAGTCTCTTGCTTAGTCTTGTTCACCATACTACTAGACCTGCTTATCTTCCTTTTTACTATTGCTTCTCTTTTTACACTCATGCGTTTCAGCAGTTCACATAAGGCGCCAAGAACTGCCTTCCAGCCCTGACTCTTCCTTCTGGAAAGCAGATCATCTGCTTTCTACCCTTGACAAAAAATTATGTCAAGGAGATAAAATAACCTTTAAGGTTTCTCTTACACTCTACAACAACCCTTCTTCCAGATTCTGAGAAAAGCTCTTTCCAACTATTTTGCTTGCCTTTGTTACTCGCACCCTCCACAAACTCCTTGATCCCTTCAATTACCCCCAGTCCTTCTAACAGCACCATCCCTCTCTTTGCTTCCCTGATCTTCAAACTCAGCTGACCATTTAATCTTTGCTCCTCAAATAGGAGTTCCTTAGATTCAATCTTCAAAACTTTTTTCCAACGACCTACCTTCACAAATTCTCCCATCTCAGCTCCTCCCCCTCTCAACCTCTCAGCAACCTTCTCTTTGCTTCACCCTCTCACCCTCTCAGCAACTATCTGTTCTCTCATCAATGTCACTGCATTTGTTTTCTTAACTGTGTGTCCCTCCTCTTCCTCCTTTCTCTCAATTAGTAAGGCAGTTATTTCTGGAAAGAATAAACGAAGTTTTTTTTTTCCTTTGGATTTTCTCTTCTCTATTCTCCTGCACAGAGCAGAGAATATCAGCCCTGGCTTCTGTCAAATTCTTCAAACCCTAGCGATTTGACACTACTAAAACCAAGCCCCCTCTTCCCTAAACTGTGTATTCTTTGCCATTATCGGAGCGAAGTATTTTCATATGAACACCAAATTGAGTGCGTATTTCAGCATGAAATTTCTGAAAAATAGAGAACAATTCACTACGGTCTTTCATAAGATAGATCCATGTCATCCTTGAAAAGTCATCAACAAAGATTACAAAATACTTAAACCCATTGTATGACACCACTTTAACTGGACCCCATACATCAGAATGAACTAAAGCAAAAGGACTTGAGACACGACTATCAATTCTTGGACTAAATGAGACTCGATGATTTTTCCCAACTGATATGACTCACAATCTAATGATGAAAGATGACTCAAGGAAGGAACTAGCAGCTTCAAAGCCTTGAGAGAGGGATGACCAAGTCTGCAGTGCCATTGGAGAGGAGTAAGAGACGACTGAAAAGCCACTGGGGGGCCACCACCATCAAGGTAATACAAACTACCTGCTTCATGCCCTCCACCAATCTTCTTCCCCGTCTTGAGATCCTGAAACACACAAGAAGAAGGATAGAAGGTTACAGAACAATTAAGGGACTTGGTTAATCTGCTAACAAACATAAGGTTAAAAGGGAACTTAGGAACATATAAAACAGATGCTAAAGACAAGGAGGAGAGATCAACATCACCAACACCACAAATAGGAGATGTAGAACCATTAGCAAGTGTAACTGTCTGAGATGCAGAGGAGCGAGAAAGGGAAGAAAATACATCAAGAGTCCCAGACATATGGTCCGAGACTCCAGAATCAATGATCCAGGGTGAGGCTTTGGAAGCTAAGCAAGTCATACCTGAATGGGCAAGTGTAGCTGTGTTCTGCTGAGATGTTTGAAGGAACTGCTCATATACTACCCGTGGTACACACCATTTCCTGCCCGGAAGCACAAGCGGGTGTGGAGGGGGTTGGGGCAGTTTGCTGGCTTTCAGTAATTGTGCTACTACTCTTAGATGTAGCATGGTTAGCCCAAGTGTTGGGTGGACCACGCAAATCATAGCAGAAATTAACTGTGTGCCCCTCTAAGCCACAATGTGTACATTTTCTCTGAGCACTACTCCTTCCTTTTCCACGGCCTCTAGTCCGACCACTAGCCCGGTTAAACATGTGTCCACCACGGTTGCTTGGAGGGCCACTACTGCCACCACCACTTCTACTTCCACGGCCACTCCCTTTAGTCACTACCAAACCAGATCTATCAGAGAAGGAAGAATGTTCCACCGGCTCAATGAATGTCCTCTTAAGACGGGCAAAAACTTCTTCAAGTGAGGGGAGAACTGATCCCCCCAATATCTGTGCTCTGACAGGCTCATACTCAGCCTTCAAGCCCACAAGAAACCTAGTCACATCAAGCTGTTCACGTTGTTGTTGTTGGATCTGGACATCTGATGTTAGAGGGTGATACACATTGAGCTTGTTAGAATGCTCGAGTCAGGGGTATTTTGGTCATTCCGGATTATCTGCTTGAGAGTGAAAGGTCTATTGTATCTGAGTTTAAGTTATGTGTCCCATCTTCTATGAGGGACAAAATGGTCTTCCTGTAACTCTATGTTTTTGAATAAATACAAGTGGGTCAGCTAGGGGAGTGTGATTTGACTCTCTTCTAGTCTGGCCGAACCTTCTTATAGGGTTTACTAACATGGTATCAGAGCTGTAAGGTCGTATCCTCATTTCTTTCTTGCTGCTGTTCTCTTTCTGGGTTCGCCGCCAACTTTCACAGTCATCTTCTTCCTTTTCGACTGACCTGAGTGGAGGTTCGATAAGGGGCTGAAAAGGAGCTGTCGTTTTGTGGGCCTGGAGGTGAGGATGCCTCTGGTCGTTGCTGTGGAGGTCGTTGGAGTGGTATACTAAACCCTCTATTCAGTATCGAAGAGGGCTGAATGTGGACAGGTATGAACACTACTGTTGTTTGTCCAAGTAAGGGACTGTGAATGTTTTTTTTTTTGTTTCAAAAGTTGGTTGTGGTGGTGCTCAGTGTGACTGAAATGCATCTCAGTCGTGTTCCTCTGCATTTCTCTTCGTATGTATGTTGAAAGAAGAGTTGTCGACTGCTAAAGTTCACAACAGCAGTAGATTGGTGGTGGTTGTGTCGTGGTGATTGGTGTATCTATGTTTCAAAATATTTAAAAGTGATCTCCTATACCTTGTGTGTAATCAGTTCTGCAGTGTGTAGCCCAAGTGTTTGATGTGAGGACTGAGTGATTTCAGTCTTAGTGTGTTGATGGTGATTGGTTCTGCAGTGTGCAGCCCAGGTGTTTGATGTGAAGACTGAGTGATTTCAGCCTTAGTGTGTGGTGTGTAATGTGTATTTAAAGAAGCTGGAATTGGTGGTGTTATAAGTGAGATAAGTCTTGTGAAAGAGTGTGAGGTTGTGTTGTATATTTGAAGGTGAAATAATTAAGATGGCTTCATTTGAAAATGGGAATGATAACAAAACAGGTGTCATGCTTTCTCCAGACTATCTAAGTGTTCAAATGACATCCATCGAGTTGAATGGTGAGAATTATGTACCATGGGCAAAATCTGTGGAGGTGTTCTTGAAGGCCAAGAGGAAGGTAAAACATGTAAGAGATGAGAAACCTCCCTCTGATTCCCTTGGGTTCTGTGACTGGGAACAAGTAGATGCACAGATAATGACATGGCTCTGGAACAGCATGGAACCAAAGATTAGTGTGAACTTCATGTTCCTAGATACAGCTAAGGAAATCTGGGATCATGCCAAGAAGTTGTACTCTGGACAAGACAATACAACTAGGGTGTATCAGTTGTACCAAGAGTATTTCAATTTGAAGCAAGGGAGTCAAAGCTTAGAAGAGTACTATGCAAGTTTGAGGAACATTCGTAATGAGCTTAATGTGTATCATCCTCTAACATCAGATGTTCAAATCCAACAACAGCAACGTGAGTAGCTTGATGTGACAAGGTTTCTTGTGGGGTTGAAGGCTGAGAATGAGCCTGTCAGAGCACAAATATTGGGAGGATCTGCTCTTCCCTCACTTGAAGAAGTTTTTGCTCGTCTTAAGAGGACATCCATTGAGTCGGTAGAACATTCTTCTCTCTCTGACAGATCTGGTTTGGTAGTGACTAAAGGGGGTGGTCGTGGAAATAGAAGTGGTGGTGTCAGGAGTGGACTCCCAAGCAACCGTGGTGGTCACATGTTTAGCAGGGCTAGTGGTCGGACTGGAGGCCGAGACTCAGGGGGAGGTCGGGGAAGAGGAAGGAGTAATACTCAGAGAAAGTGTACACATTGTGGTTTAGAGGGGCACACAGTTAATTTCTGCTATGATTTGCGTGGTGCACCCAACACTTGGGCTAACCATGCTAGGACTAAGGGTAGTGACACAATTACTGAAAGTCAGCAAACTGACCCAATCCCCTCCACATCTACTTGTGCTTCTGAGAAGGAAATGGTGAGTGTACCACGTGCAGTATATGAGCAGTTCATTCAAACATCTCAGCAGAACACTGCTACACTTGCCCATTCAGGTATGGCTTGCTTAGCTTCCAAAGACTCACACTGGATCATTGACTCCGGGGCCTCGACCATATGTCTGGAACTCATGATGTATTTTCTTCCCTTTCCCACTCCTCCACACCTCAAACAGTTACACTTGCTAATGGTTCTACATCTCCTATCTGTGGTGTTGGTGATGTTAATCTCTCCCCCTTGCCTTTATCATCTGTTTTATATGTTCCTAAGTTTCCTTTTAACCTTATGTCTCTCAGCAGATTAACCAAGTCTTTTAATTGTTCTGTAACCTTCTACCCTTCTTGTGTGTTTCAGGATCTCAAGACGGGGAGGAAGATTGGTGGAGGGCATGAAGCGGGTGGATTATATTACCTTGATGGTGGTGGTCCTCCAATAGCTTTTCAGTCATCACTTACTCCTCTTCAATGGCACTGCAAACTTGGTCATCCTTCTCTCAAGGCCTTGAAGTTACTGGTTCCTTTCTTGAGTCATCTTTCATCATTAGATTGTGAGTCATGTCAATTGGGTAAACATCATAGAGTCTCATTTAGTCCAAGAGTTGATAGTCGTGTCTCAAGTCCTTTCTCTTTAGTTCATTCCGATGTATGGGGTCCAATTAAAGTGGTGTCATACAATGGGTATAAGTATTTTGTAATCTTTGTTGATGACTTTTCAAGGATGACATGGATTTATCTTATGAAAGATCGTAGTGAGTTGTTCCCTATTTTTCAAAAATTTTATGCTAAAATACGCACTCAATTTGGTGTTCATATTAAAATTCTTCGCTCCGATAATGCCAAAGAATACAACTCCTACCATTTCAGCAATACCTAGAACATCATGGGATCATTCATCAAACTTCTTGTGCCTACACCCCACAACAGAACGGTGTAGCTGAACGAAAAAAATCGACATCTTCTTGAAACTGCTCGATCCTTGATGATTAATATGAATGTCCCAAAACATTTTTGGAGTGATGCTGTTCTTACATCCTGTTTTCTGATTAATCGGATGCCCATGTCAATCCTTGGAAGTCAATCCCCTTTCTCCGTGTTGTTTCCCACTTTATCTCCATTTTCTCTTACCCCAAGAATCTTTGGCTGTGTTTGTTTTGTTCAACACTTGGGGCCTGGATTAGACAAGCTAGATGCTTGAGCTACTAAGTGTATCTTTCTTGGCTACTCAATGATTCAGAAAGGGTATAAGTGTTATAACCCAAAATCCCATAAATCGTTTGTGTGCTCTGATGTCACCTTCTTTGAGTCAGTTCCGTTCTTCTCAGATGCTAGGGTCTCTTCCTCTCCCTCTGTGGTTCCCCTTCCTGTACCTGTTGTGGACATCCTTCCAGTAGCTCCTGTTTCTACTGCAGATACACATCCTATGCCTGTTACTACTGAGAAGCCGCCAATCACTCAAGTGTATACCCGCAGAAGTGCATCGGGCCCTCCTCCACTTCAGCCCCTGTCGACAGATCCTGCTACTACTCCTTCTCCTTCAGATCCTGATCTTCCTATTGCTTTGCGAAAAGGTAAGTGTACGTGTACTTCTCACCCCATTTCACACTATGTTTCTACTGCTCACCTTTCTGCTTCTCATTGCAAATTTATATCATTACTCTCATCTGTTCCCATTCCCAAGACTGTCCAGGAAGCTCTTGCCTCCCCAGGGTGGCGGCAAGCCATGGAAGAAGAACTCTCTGCTCTACAACATAATCACACGTGGGAACTCACCACCCTTCCTTCCGGTAAGCACACAGTTGGGTGTAAATGGGTCTACACAGTGAAGTATCTTCCTGATGGCAGTGTGGAGCGATTGAAAGCGAGGTTGGTGGCCAAGGGTTATTCTCAGATGTATGGTGTGGACTATATGGAGACATTTTCTCCTGTGGCTAAGATTGGTTCAGTTCGGGTGCTGATTTCATTAGCTGCTATGTATGATTGGCCTCTTGTACAACTTGACATCAAAAATGCCTTCCTGCATGGTGATCTAGTTGAGAAGGTGTATATGGAGCAACCACCAGGGTTTGTTGCTCAGGGGGAGTCTGGCAAAGTGTGTAGGCTTATGGACTGAAACAATCTCCACGTGCTTGGTTTGGCAGGTTCAGTGAAGTGATGAAAGCCTTTGGGATGAAACAATGTCAGGTTGATCATTCTGTGTTCAGCTATAACTCAAAAGGATGGGAAAATCTTGCTAGTCGTGTACGTGGATGATATTGTCATAACTGGGAGTGATAGCAATGGAATCAACAGGTTGAAGAAATTCTTACAGGATCACTTCAATACGAAAGATTTGGGGAAGCTGAAATATTTCCTGGGAATAGAGGTTGCGAGGTCAAAACATGGGATCAACCTATGTCAGAGAAAATATGTTCTTGATCTACTTGAAGAAACAGGGTTGTTAGGTGCTAAACCAGCAGAGACTCCTATGGAACTCAATGCCAAGCTGAGTGTTGATGCGGGTGAAGAGTTTGATGATCCTGGAAGATACAGAAGGTTGGTGGGCAAATTGAACTACCTGACCATTACCCGACCAGATATATCATTTGCTGTGAGTGTGGTGAGCTAGTTTATGCAACATCCTCTGAGAATTGTTAGGTACCTAAAAGGTGCTCCAGGTCGTGGTTTGTTATACCAAAGTGGAGGAACTCTTGAGATAATAGGGTACACAGATGCTGACTGGGCTGGTTCTATATCAGACAGGAGATCAACTACAAGGTATTGTACCTTCCTCGGTGGCAATCTTGTAACTTGGAAGAGCAAGAAACAAACAGTGGTGGCAAGTAGTGCAGAAGCAGAGTACAGGGCTATGGCCCATACCACATGTGAGCTAGTATGGTTGAAGAACTTGCTTCAAGAGATGGGATTCTCAATTGACAAACCCATGAAATTATACTGTGATAACCAAGCTGCTGTTCACATCTCTTCCAATCCCGTCTTTCATGAGAGAACTAAGCATATTGAGGTTGATTATCACTTTGTAAGAGATAAAGTGATAAGTGAGGTGATAACCACATCTCATGTGAGCTCAGGAAATCAGTGGGCAGATCTCCTCACAAAGGGATTGTCTCGGGGAAGAATAGATTACATTTGTAACAAGCTGGGACTATATGATATATACTCTCTAGCTTGAGGGGGAGTGTTAGAATGCTCGAGTCAGGGGTATTTTGGTCATTCTGGATTATTTGCTTGAGAGTGAAAGGTCTATTGTATCTGAGTTTAAGTTATGTGTCCCATCTTCTATGAGGGACAAAATGGTCTTTCCTGTAACTCTATGTTTTTGAATAAATACAAGTGGGTCAGCTAGGGGAGTGTGATTTTGACTCTCTTCTAATCTGGCCGAACCTTTCTTTCTTCTTCTTCTTCTTCTTCTTCTTCTTCTTCTTCTTCTTCTTCTTTCTCTTTTCTTTCATCTTCTCTACGTCAACCTAGAATCTGCTAGGGTTTACTAACAGAGCTCATTACGAATGTTCCTCAAACTTGCATAGTACTCTTCCAAGCTTTGACTCCTTGCTTCAAATTGAATACACCCTAGTTGTATTGTCTTGTCCAGAGTACAACTTCTTAGCATCATCCCAGATTTCCTTAGTTGTATCTAGGAACATGAAGTTCACACTAATCTTTGGTTCCATGTTGTTCCAGAGCCATGTCATTATTTGTGCATCTTCTTGTTCCCAGTCACCGAACCCAGGGGAATCAGAGGAAGGTTTCTCCTCTCTTACATGTTTTACCTTCCTCTTGGCCTTCAAGAACACCTCCACAGATTTTGCCCATGGTACATAATTCTCACCATTCGACTTGATGGATGTCATTTGAACACTTAGATAGTCAGGAGAAAGCATGACACCTGTTTTGTTATCATTCCCATTTTCAAATGAAGCCATCTTAATTATTTCACCTTCAAATACACAACACAACCTCACACTCTTTCACAAGGCTTATCTCACTTATAACACCACTAACTCCAGCTTCTTTAAATACACATTACACACCACACACTAAGGCTGAAATCACTCAGTCTTCACATCAAACACTTGGGCTGCACACTGCAGAACTAATTACACACAAGGTCCCGGAGATCAACTTTTAAATATTTAGAAACATAGATACACCAATCACCACGACACAACCACCACCAATCTACTGCTGTTGTGAACTTCAGCAGTCGACAACTCTTCTTTCAGCATACATATGAAGAGAAATGCAGAGGAACACGACTGAAATGCATATCAGTCACACCAAGTATCACCACAACCAACTTTTGAAGCAAAAAGAAAACATTCACAGTCCCTTACTTGGACAAGCAACAGTAGTGTTCATACATGTCCACATTCAGCCCTCTTCGATACTGAATAGAGGGTTTAATATACCACTCCAACGACTACCACAGCAAAGACCGGAGGCATTCTCACCTCCAGGCCCACAAAACGACAGCTCCTTTTCAGCCCCTTATCGAACCTCCACTCAGGTCAGTCCGGAAAGAAGAAGATGACTGTGAAGGTTGGCGGCGAACCCAGAAAGAGAACAGCAGCAAGAAAGAAGTGAGGATACGACCTTACAGCTCTGATACCATGTGAATAAACCCTAGTTGATTCTAGGTCAAAGTAGAGAAGAAGAAAGAAGAAAGAAAAGAGAAAGAAGAAGAGGAAGGAGAGAAGAAGTGTATTCGGCCAGACTAGAGAGAATGTGAAAATTCACTCTCCTAGCCGACCCACTTGAATTTTATTCATAAACTTAGAGTTACAAGAAAGACAATTTTGTCCCTCATAGAAGATGGGACACATAACTTAAACTCAGATACAATAGACCTTTCACTTTCAAGAAGATACACCAGAATGACCAAAATACCCCTGACTCGAGCATTCTAACAGCATGTTCTCTATGGGGCTTGTGGTATTGTAGCAACTAGCAAGGTTTGTGCTTGATATGATCGATGACCAAAGACCAATGGAAGCTAGTCAGACAAACGTTGCAGGGAATGCTCTTTGTCATCTTGCTTGGTTGAGAGAAGTTAATGTTGTCTTGGAGGACAGTAGCTTTGTGTGGGGGGTTTTGGCGATAAGGTTTTTTCAGGAGGAAAGATATGGTGGGTAGGGGAGGTTTCGGGGGGCCCAAAAAAGATATGGTTGGGGGTAGACTCATGGTACAACAAGGGTAGAAGTGGAGTAGGAATGAGGCAAAACTTTTCTTTTATTTATGCAGTTAATCGTTATCGTTGGTGCTTGGTCGGATTTTGGGGAGATGTTTATTTGAATGGATGGAGAAAATTGGTTCCTTGAAACAATGAAGAGGAGAGTGGAGGCAAGGAGGGAGTTTCTCAAAGGTTGTTTAGTGGGAAGGTTTGAAACCGTAGTAGGGGTAGAGGAAGTGAAGAACTGGGCCAATCGAGTGTGGGTGCAAGTGCCTGGAGTTCAAGTTAAAAAGTTGATTCAGGGCCTCTTTTTGTTTATTTTGCCTTTGGTTTGGAAGTCAAACTAGGTGTTACAGGACGGTCCCTGAAAAATGGGGGAGAATTCCTTACTATTAGATCTGTGGGAGTAAGTGCAGGTTGTTTCTTACTAGAATCTGAAGGAGTGGAAGACAAACTAGACTCTATCTGGACTAGTGTTTTTGGGCTCCTCTAGTTCTATGGTGTTTGGGTGTTATGAAGGCATTAGGAGATCTCTGTGGGGGCTTCCTTGAGATTGATGATTCACCAGAGGCAAGGTTCAAAACTTCAATATGATACACCCCGTATTGGGTGTATTGTATATTTGTATCGTATCAGTAGCTCCCTGAAACCCCAAATAAGGGGTCTTTCAGAATCTGGCCACTTTCAAGGGGTAGGCAAGCATAAAACCGACCCCCACAACTTTGAAAAGAAAAACTAAAAACAAAGGTTATGAAGTATCGAAACGCCCAATACGCCTATCCGTGCATATCAGACATATCAATACTTTAAACCTTGACCAGAGGAGCTTTGCACTTTTGAATGGGTTAGAATAAGGGCAAAAATGGGCAGTGCTGTCCTAAAGAAAGTGGACCTTGTGGCAGGTGATGTTGTCTTCTCGATGTGGATTTGGTAGGAAAAAAGACCATGTGTTAATCTGAAGAAGCACATGCCTTCTAAGGGAGGTTTGCAGTCAGGTGCTTTGGGTGGGCTACGTTGGCCGTAATTTTCAAAGGTGAACATTGGCTAATTCTATGCGGGGAGAGTGCAACCTTGGAGGTGCCGGAAGGAAGGAAGATGGTCTGGTGGTGGCAGAGATTTCTGTACTGGAAAAGTACTGGATGGGTAGGGCTACTCCTATGGAGGTGGGGTGTTCTTTGAAGGAAACTAGTTCCAGGCTTCCAGCCATTCGATAAAATTTACATCAAACAGTTTGGAGGCGATCAGGGAGAGACAAGCAATTCAAATGTTAAATTTGGTGGCCAAAGGGGGAGAAGCACTAAATTTGCTTAAAGATTAAGAACTGCTTAAAGGAGTTGGGAGTGGGACACATTTCTTCTCCAGGTGGTGCTGGTCTGAAGGGTTTGGGGAGGTCTACTGAAGTGGGTGGTCAAGAGGAGAGGTTGGGTCGGGCCTTCTCAAGTGCTGAAAGGAAGGTCTCTTCGAGGTTGGGAGCGCAAGGTCTAGTTTGCTCTCCAAGCTCGGGTGACCCCAAATGAGTAGTGGTTTAGGGGCCCCAAGGTGAGAAATGTGGAAAGGTTGCCTGGGCCAGTGGTGTTGGATAGGCCCAATTGGTTAACTCAACCTGATGGGCTAAGGGAGCTCCCAAACTCGCAGGGAATTTTGTATGTAGTTTTGCCTTAGATAGAATGTAAGGGGTGACCAAGTTTGGTTAGGTCTGGAATATATCATGCATAAAAGGACAGACCTAACCAAACTTGGTCACCCCTTACATTCTATCTTAAGACAAAACTACATACAAATTTCATTGATAAATTCCAACCTAGACCTATTTTCCACAATTTGAAAACTTTCACCATTTTGGGATAAATCTACAATTCTTGTGATTAAGCCTTGAGACCTTTCTTACCTAACCACACACACACACACACACACACAGACATACATACATACATACATACACATATGTGTGTGTATATATATATATATAATATATATATATATATATATATATATATATATATATCTTACATCTTCTAAATTTATTGCTGGAAGGAAGAAACCTGAAAAAGAATGTTTACCCAAGTATTTGAACCTTTGAGAATCTCTATTGCAGGTTGAACAACTTTTCTCCTTAGAGAACAATGGAACAAATGTGGAGGCACGCCTGGTGAACCAGCATTTGTTCAAGGCCTTAGAAGGTTCCAGTTTCCACATCCTGGATATCACCCACATGAGTGAGTTCAGAGCAGATGCCCATCCATCAACTACAGGTGGCAAGAAACATGATGATTGCATGCATTGGTGCTTGCCAGGAATTACAGATTCTTGGAATGACTTGCTTGTGGCACATTTGAACAGCATTCATGGTGGAAGTAGGTAAAATGCTATTTCTTTTGCATCCTAGTTGATCATGTTGTTTGAAAGTAATTATTTTCTTTTGTCTTTTCTTTTACTTAGTGGGATGATTTGGAAGTTTGGAAGCACCTTTGGATCTTTCCTCAAGCTTTTGAAGCTTGATGAAATTTAAAATGGGGTGTACCAATGTGTCAAACACTGAAAAGATGATGACCTGCTAAACTGAACCATGAAAAATCCCCTGCTTAAGTGAACCCTATCACCTTTTTTGGAGTATCTAACATGGTGATCTTCCACAAGTGTCTAATTGCAATATAGGTTCAGCCTACCATTGGAAGTTGGTATATATAAGATGCTTGAAGACTGCATGGAAAAAGTTATGTGAACTGTTATCCATAGGCCAATAGCTGACCCCATATAGTTGGGATAAGGCTTAAATGACGATGATTATTTTAATTATTAGCTTTGTAGATCTTAAGATGGACTGATCAAATTCCAAGTCCCAATCATAGTTTTCAAGGTGCCAAGGCGAGGCTAGGTGGGGGGGCTTGTTGCCTTTGCCTAGGCAAATGGGATTTTTTGAATAAAAATCATGAACCCTAGGGTAATTCCCTAGGCTCCATAGCAAGTAACAACCATATTTCACTACTAATTGTCTATAATCTTCATAAAAAAAAGTATAAACTTCATTTAAAACATGGAAAATCAACATATTCATGAAAAAAGTGGGAGAAAGAAAAGAAAATTCAGAAAAATAGTTATCAAAAAAAAAAGAAGTTTCAGAAAATAGAGGGTCTAAGCTTCTACTTTTGTCCTAGGAAAAGAAGAATGGTGAAAAAAGATGAAAGAAGAAGAAAAATCAATGTGTTGATTGGACAAAATTTTGAGTTCTTCCATGCTTATTAGTTCATGTTTTGAAGTCTTCGAGGTTCAGGATAGTATACATCTTGATTAAACCCTAACAAATAAGAAAAATAATAAAAAGAAAATTAGAATATAAAAATATCCAAGAGCACCGTGTAAAAATATCTTGGCAATTGAGGCAACCCTCCATGAGCATCTTATTGCCTAGGCGTCACTTAAACATGTTAAGCTACCTTGGTATTACCTAATTGTCATAGTATATCCTAGAAGTAGTCTATTTTATATGATAGTGGATTGTTCTTGTATCATGTGGTGTTTCACTAACAGACATGCCTTTGTTGGGTTATTTGGTTTTTCATTTGATTGATACCAACATGTTTGAGTTTTATTGGATGGTCACAAGAAATTGTTGTGACTATGTGAATTCATGAAAACCAAATCACCTAGGCATGTACTCAAAGGGTGATTTGATTTATCCTTTGACTTTAGTATGTCTGGGTTTTTTTAGAGGCCACAAGAAAGTGTTGTGATTATTTGAACGCATTGCTCCACATGTTAGGCTACCTTTATATTTCTTGATATTCCTAGTGAGGTAGTGAATCCTAGAGGTAATCTCCATTTTTTCATATGATAAGCGGGTAGTTCATGTATCATTTGGGGTAACAACAATAAGCATGCACTCAATGAGTAATTTGTCTTTCATTTGATTGATAGAATGTTTACATTTTATTGGAGGGTTGCAAAAAAGTGTTGTGACCATGCAGACTAATCAAAACCAAATCACCAAGGCATGCACTCACAAGGTGATTTGGTTTTAAATTTGATTATTAGCATGTCCATGACTTCTTTAAGGGTCACAAGAAAGTGTTGTGGCTACATGAACTCATTGAAATCAATTCTCCCAGGCATGAGTGATTTGGTTTTTCTTTTGATTGATATCATGTTAGGGTATTGTGACTATGTGAACACATCACAACACATGTTAGGATACCTTGGCATTTCATGATTGACATAATAAGGTAGTATACCTTCTATTTTTCTTCCTAGGCTAGTGGGTCGTTCTTAAAACGCTTATGTTTGATTGTAGGGTTTCAAGGAAGTGTTTTGGCTATGTGAACTCATCAAAATCAAATCACCTAGGCATGCACTCATTCAGTGATTTTGTTTTTTCTTTTTCTTTTCATTTGATTGATAGCATGCTTGCATTTCATTGGAGGGTTGAATTAAAGTATTGTGGTTGTGTTAACCCATCATTCAACATGTTAGGCTACCTTGGTATTTCTAAATTGTCATAGTAAGGCAGTAAACCTTACTATGATAATTTTATTTAATGCAAGTTTTCAGTTATTGATCAAAAAAAAATAGTAAGGCGGTAAACCCTAGAGGTAACCTCTATTGTTTCATTTGTTAGCGAGTTCATTTGGGGTAGCAACAGTAGGATGCACTCACTAGATAATTTGATTTTTTGTTTTTAATAGCTTGTCTATGTCTTGTTAGAGGGCTGCAAGTAAGTATTGTGACCATGTGAACATATTGAAGCCAAATCACCCATGCAAGCACTCAGTGAGTGATTTGGTTATTCATTTGGTTGATATCATGTTGTGTTTCATTGGAGGGGCAAAAGAAAGTGTTGTGACCATGTGAACTCATTGCTCTACATGCTAAGCTATATTTTTATTTCTTGATTGTCAAAGGGAGTGGACCTTAGAGGCATAGCTTTCAAGGAATCGAGGCAAGGCTAGGTGATGAGGTTTTTTTTTTTTAATAAAACCCATCTTTCACTATTAAGTGTCGCCTATTAACTTAGGTGATGGGTTTTTGTGAATAAAAACTATGAATCTTAGAGCCTGTTTGTTTGCTCTGAAATCTGACATCTGAAAGTGCAATAATTACATTCAGAGGTATATTGGTATTGGTGAATTTTTCTTTCCTCTCTGGATGCAGAGAATGTTCTGAATTCTGAAAATTATCATATATCTATTTTGACCCCATATGAGAGTTTTTTGTTGTCTTTTTTGGGGGTATCATTGAAAAACAATAAGTTGTATGGTTGCACTTTAAGAGGTAAGAGATAAGAGGAAACGAACAACCATTTTTCTCTTAAAGTTAAAAGATTCCTCTTAAGAGATGAGAGTTAAGAGGAAACGAACAGGCCCTTAGGGTAATCCTCAAGTTCCATAGCAAGAAAGAGCCATCTTTTACTATTAATTGTCTAGAATCTCCATAATATATATATATATATATATATATATATATATACTTCATTTAAAACATAGAAAATCAACATATCCATGTAAAAAAATGGAAGAAAAAAGATTTCAGACAATAGAGCATTATCCACCACATATCTGGAACGTTGTGTCATCCCAGGTTCCCCGAGTGGCACAAGGAAATTTTTTTTATTAACACAATGTCTCTATCTAGAATTGACAAAAGACCTTGCCATCATCTCCACTGGACATGTTTGATCCACCTATTGCCACTGCCACACAATGCTATATTTGAGAATGATCTTCAATCTTCAGTTATGATGTTGCTTTCCTTCACAGATATCAAGAATAATCCTCATCTGGAAATGTCTGCTTGGTGAAAGATTTGCAAGATAAATCAGACTGTATTAGACATGACCCACTCAATGTCTTGAAGAGTTGAGTTTCTTAGTGGTGTGGAGTGACCACTCTGACCCACAAAGCAACAAGGGAGATGTGGAAATTGGAAGTCTGGAAGTTGTTTTGCATCATGATCAAACACCTACAGAGATTATCCAACATTAACTGGAAAGAGCAGAAGACAACTGCCGGTATGTTCCACTTGCTCAAAGAGGAATACGGATAATATAGCATCTATGATGTAATGCAGAGGTGGGAGTATTGAGAATACAATGGATGAGAAGGTTGGACAATGTTTGCGCTGATACACTAGCCAAACAAGAGGCCAATAGGGGTTGTTTGTACTGGGATCAATTGTAATTGTTTTGTTATAGACTTTTGCGAGAGGCTGCATCTCACGCCTCTTCTTGGGATGCTTATAATGCCTCTTAAGTTAATGAAATCTTCTTTTACTTATCAAAAGAAAAATGCAAAGGCGGGATTATTCCTGCTGCTGCTTGTACTACAACCCCAAGTTTGATTCACTATTTTTCTGTTTTGTTTTTTGATTTGTAGAAGAATTTTGTCTCTTCAAATGTTTTTGTCAATTCATTTATGGCTTCTTTTTTATTTTGGTGTATATTGTCTGACCCAGATGAGTGACCTTGCCCAATTACAAGCAGAAAGCAACGACAATGATAAACGATAACCTAGTCCTGAATCCAACTATCCATGGTTTTTTAGAACATGTATTTTAAAAGTTAAAAGTAATTAATTTAAAAAATAAAAAAGTTTTAGTTTTCTTTGTTTTAAAACCAATAAAAATCTTAGCATTCAACCATTTTCTCTTCTTGGACTATGTCTATTAATAAATGTTAAAAAATTATTACAAATTTTATTTATAAATATCAAAACAAAAGCCCAATTATGATACTGAAAAAGCATGATACCCAAAAAACAAAAACCGATGAACCAAACTCATAAAGTCGGTAGCAACTTAGTCTGTATTCAATAAAAGTTACGGGGCTATTGATTGATCGAAGTTCTATTATAAGAGTTGAATCTGCTAACCACAACACATTGCTAGCCGCATACAGCCGCGCATCAAGAACATCTATTGTAATTCAGATCTTCAATATTCCTGATGTGTGGTTTTGTGAATGTGGCTAATGTGTTGTAATCAGCAGATCTGGTCTTCTATTATTATACCATCACATTTTAGAAATTTAATATGGTGGGTTCAACCATGATACCAAAAACACATAATAACAGAAGAGCTTAATAAACTGCCAACCAGTATCATAAAGGTGGAAACCATACCAGGTGATAATCATCAAAGTTCAGAGGTTCTTGATTGGTCAAAGCACTTCCAGTATCATACCTTTCCAGCGTCATAGATTTACCCTAAAGATGTATAAATAACTATTTTAGTTACTCCATTTTCTTCAATGTTTACCAAGTGCCACCCAAAAGTGTACCCTAAAGATATATAAATAACTATTTTAGTTACTCTATTTTCTTCGATGTTTATCCTTTTTTTATCAATAACAATGAACTTTTATTAGTAAGGAATTAGATAATCAGAATTACAAAGGAGGGAGCTAAATAGTCTTTAACTCCCAACTACCTAAGGTACATTCTGACCATGAAGCAATTACAATTACAATTACAAAACAGCCCAGAACATAATATTCCTGTTTACCCCTTGTTTAGCTAAACCATCTATCAATGCATTTGTAATTCTCTTTATCCATGTATAATGTATTTTCATGTCCTTGTGAACCACTTGAATTTCTTCTTTTCATTGTTGTATCTCCAGAGCATAGAACTGTCCTCTGATAGCCAATTCACCTCAATTTTAGAATCACCTTCTATAATCAGCTTTTTAATATTTTGTTATTTGGCCCTTTGTATCCCTTCAATAGCTCTTAGAATCTCAGCCCTCAAAGAGTCTCCTACCCCAATCGGACCAAAGTACATAGCCAACAAATTTCCTGCTTCATCCCTTATTACTCCCCCTATTCCAAAAGGCTCTGAATTGCTTATGCTATTACCATCGAAATTCAATTTGGTGAACCCATGAGGTGGAGGTGTCCAGTAAAAGTTTATGTTCTTCCTGCTTGAGCCTGTTTTTGCAATCTCCTTCCAGCTCCTTATCATCTTATCAACTGAGAACACTTTAAACAATTTCAATGTTATCAACCAATGTATCATCCTGATGTGGATTGTCTCAAGGATTTCATCCATACTTCTCTCCTTATCTAAGAATATTCTTGAGTTTCTTTCCTCCCAAACAGTCCAATATATCGCAACCCTACCACATCTCCACATGATCTTGGCCATTTTGGTTGGCTAGTTGGGCATGGAAGTAAATAAGCTTTGCACATTCAAAGGAGGAGTCCATCTGCACCCAAACAAAGAAGTAAACCATTCCCAAATAACCTTAACAAACTGACAAGAAATTAGTAAATGGTATCTAGACTCACCATCAGATTTACAGAGAACACACCAGTGAGGAGATAAACAATTGTTGGGTCTTTTTCTTTGGAGTAGATCCCTTGTATTAACTCTTTCCAAAAAAGCTTCCCAACAGAAGCTCCCAACCTTTGGAGGTATAGGTCGACACCATACATCTTTGACAGGAAAAGATAATCCAACCAGAGGAGAGGGTAACAGTGCTCTAAAGAAGGAGGCACAAGTGTAATAACCCGAGGGAGTGAGTGTCCATATTCTGCTATCAGGCTTTACTGGCTCAATGAAAACTCCTTCAAGAATGGAAAGTAAGGCTAAAGTACAGGCTAACTCAGTGTCCCTGACATCTCTTCTCAGACTGAAATTCCATCCAAACCCAGAAGGTGAATTAGAAGGAACAAGAAATGAGGAAACTGGTTCATTTTTAAAGGTAGAGATAGCATAAAGGCTTAAAAATTTATCTTTCAATGAGAAGTCCCAAACCCAGACATGTTCCCAAAATTTAATGAGGTTACCCGAGTGCAAATCATACTTGATCCATGGAGAGAACAAGGGCAAAATGGCTTGAATTGCTTTCCAAGGAGAAGTTGTTGTGGCCCTAACTAGAATCCCAGAATCTCATCCATTGTCTACCAGCCCATGTATACTTCACATTATCTTAACCCACAATTTTTCTTTCTCCACCGAGAACCTCCACAACCATTTCCCTAGTAATGCTAAATTCCTAGCTCTAATGTTCCCAATCCCCAAACCTCCCTCCTTTTTGCCCCTACATACTATCTTCCACCTAACCCTATGAACCTTCTTCTCCTCCCCTGGCTCCCAAAGAAAGTCTCTCATTAGTTTATCCAGTCTACTAGCCACCTTAGCCAGAATCTTAAAAACTAACAAAAAATAAACATGGAGGTTAGCCAGAGTAAACCTTATTAAAGTGATTCTCCCTCCAAGAGACAAATAGTTTTTCTTCCAATTAGCAAGTCTCTTTTCAAATTTCTCCACAACAGGGGCCCAAAAATCACCTTTCTGAGGATTATCCCCCAAAGGTAGACCAAGGTAATTTAATGGCCAATTAGAGACTACACATTCCAGCATGTTTGCATACTCACCAATCTCCCCTTCCCCCATATTGACTCCAACTATACAACTTTTCTCAAAGTTCACCCTCAGGTTTGACATCTGCTCAACAAGTTGTATAGTGAGCTTCAAGTTCCTAATCCAATTGATATCCCCTCCTTCACAAAACAAAATTATGTCATCTGCAAATGGTAGATGTGTAAATGGTATACTATCTCTTCCAACTCTCCACCCTCTTATTAACCCCCTGGAATCTGCTTTAGAAATTAGTCCCCCCAACACTTTTGCTACCAATGTAAACAAGAAAGGGGATAAGGGGTCACCTTGTCTAGTCCCCCTCAAGGCTAGGAAATAGTCCACTGTTGTCCCATTCACCAAAATGGAATAATGGCAATCTTTAATGAAACCCATCACCCATTTACACCAGATATCTCCAAAGCCAAAGTTAATCATCACCTCCAATAAAAAAGACCAATCAACCAAGTCATACACCTTTTCCAGATCTAATTTACAGACCACACCTCTTCTCCTCGATCTCTTATAGTCCTCTAAACTCTCATTTGCTACCAGTATCTGATTTATTATTTGCCTCCCCTTCACAAACGCTTCTTTATTGCTAGATATGATAGCTGGAAGCACCTTTCTAACTCTAAGGGACAGCACCTTAGTGATGATCTTGTAAAGGCTATTTACTAGACTGATCGGCCTGTAATCATTTGGAGTATTTGCATCACTTTTCTTGGGGACCAAAGCAAGGAAGGTGGAGTTTAACCCAGGGTTGATTACTCCTCTGGTATGGAATTCATCAAATACCAACATTAAGTCCTCCATTATTATCTCCCATCAGTCCTGGTAAAAAGCCATCGTAAAACCATTTGGGCCTGGAGCCTTTGATCTATCCATTGAGAAAACCATCTCTTTTATTTCTTCCAACTCAAACTTCTTTTCCAGCCACTCCCTATCTTCTCTCTTTAGTGTTGGCCAATCCAATCCTTCCAGCCACACCCTTTTATTCAGGGGCCTTCTAAATATATGCCTAAAATGATCTGCAAATGCTTTTGCAATTTCTCTTTGACTTGTGATAGATTCCCCTTCAATCTCCAAACTTGTAGTGAAATTTCTTCTCCTTCTGCCACTTGCCAAGGCATGAAAGAACCTAGTGTTCCTATCCCCCTCTTTTAGCCACTTGCATCTTGACTTCTACCTCCAACTTATTTCCTCCTAAAGACTATAATCCTCTAACTGTTTACGCAATCTCCATCTTTGTTATCCTCTACAGTTAGGTTGCCTTTCCCTTCTTTGTTGTCCAGATCTTCGATTTCTAAGATCGCACTCTACTTTCTTTCCTCCAATCTCCCGAACTCTAATAGATTCCATTCCTTGATTCTTCCTTTTAGGTATTGGAGTTTTTCATGAAACTGCATTCCACACCACACCACTACAGGATTACTTTCAGACCACCACTCTTCTACTTTCTTAATGAACTCCGAGTGCTCTAACCACATGTTTTCAAATCTAAATGGAGCAGGACCTGCATTTCTCACCTCCTCCTTGCAAAGTACAATAGGCCAATGATCGGAGGTCACCCTCGGAAGTGCTTTAGAGTTCAGATTCCCCCCAATATTCCTCTAAATCATTTGAAAATAGGAATCTATCCAACTTAGAGAAAATTGGATTGGTTTGAAGATTGGACCATGTATAACACCTTTGTGATAATGGGATTTCCTTTAGATCAAAGGCCTCGATGAATTGGTTAAATCTCCTCATACTTGTGGTAGTTCTCTATCTTGGGTTGTTTCTTTTTTCCACAAATCTGATTACATTGAAATCACCTCCTAAGCACCACGGCCCATCCCACAGACCCCTTATGTCAGTTAGCTCTTCCCATAGTAACCTCTTTTCTCTGTAATCATTTGGCCCACACACATTGGTTATCACCCATTCAAATCCGTCTTTCACTTGCCTAAATTTGATATCCTCTCAATTCCTCTAACCCTTTAACTGCCTCCTTCCACATTGTCACAATACCCCCTATTGAGCCCCATGAAGGTAAACCCGCCCAACTTATCCCCTACCTCGCCACAAACTCTTAGCCCGTTTAATGTCAAACTCTGCTCTTTTAGTTTCCTGTAGGAGTACCACATATGGGTTTATTTTCCGGATTGCCTCCTTTATTACTGCTCTCTTCCTTGCACTACCCAGTCCCCTCACATTCCAGCTAATTGAAGGGATGGGAGATCCATCATATGGATGGCCGAACTATGCAGGGTGGCTGGGCGAAATTTCAAAATTTCTTTCTCCCATCTGGGAATCCTAATCCCTGATTTAGAAAAACTGCATTTTTCAAGTTTCATTCTAGAAACAAACTGGACCAAATCTGAAACCAAGATTAGGGAGAGGAATACCTGATACGTAGACCTATTCATGGGTCGGGTAGCCCGATGGCTCGGCCCGCACCCCGGTCAGGCTTGGTCATGTAATTAGGCCCGCGGGCCTAACCTCGGGCCTAACATAGTAAGACTGACTATGTTTCGGGCCGGGCTCGGGATTTGTCAAAAAAGCCCGGCCCGACTCAACATTATATATTTTATAAAATACATAATATGTATTTTATATGTTTTATAAAATACATAATATTTATTTTATATATTATATAAAATATATAAATAATATAATATTTATTGAAATATATATTTATAATTTAATATATACATTTTTTATTTTTCTTTTTATAATCTCTCTCTCTCTCTCTCTCTCTCTCTCTCTCTATCTATCTATCTATCTATCTATCTCTATTCAGCCGCTTTAGCAATAGTAACAGCATGGGCTAAATTTCGGGCTCGGGCCCAGGCCCAGGCTTTGGGCTTGGGCCCAAGTTGTAGGCCCGATGGTCGGCCCGGGCTCGGGCCTTAGAAAAATTTGTTAATACAGAATGAAAGCCCAGCTTGAGCCCGGCCTGGCCTAGCCCATGAACAGGTCTACTGATACGGAATCCATGCAAAAATCTCCTCCCAACGTAGGTGTTCACGCCCAAAGAGGGTACCAGATCCTTCCTCCACTGAACATGGCACAACTTAGGGTGAAACAGGATTAGCAAGGGGATTCTTCAGCAAGAATTGTGTAGGGATGTGAGCACAGCTTCAAGATTGTTTCTTCCACCAAGAAACAATATCAAGATCCAATCTTGATCACTCCAAGAGGTGGAGATCAAATAGGATAGGGCGGTAAAAGCAAAGAGAGAACTGAATGTAGAAAAGTCAGTCAAACTGTGTGTCTTATTCTAGTTCACCCTCCTCCTTTATATATACCTTAAAGAGTTAATCTCCTAATCTGATTAGGAGTTTCTTGATCCAAATCTTTATTGGGATCCGGACTCTTTAAGTGATAAGGCTTATCCCTTATCTTATCTGCAGATCAGGATCATGGTTGGTTCACGAGCTTCGTAATCTCCTGTGACTTGGTTGACTACGAGCTGGGAATCACTACAGATGACGATATGCTTGGCTCTTACTTCTCTGGATAAAGCTAGCCCGGCTATCAACGCTTCGTACTCCGCTTCATTGTTGGAAGCTGCGAACTCGAAGCGTAGTGCGTACTCCAATTTTGTGCCACTTGGGCCATGCAGAACTATTCCGGCTCCGTTGCCCTGCTAGTTAGAGGAGCCATCTACGTGAAGGATCCAGGGCTCCTCATCCCAGTTCGCGCTTGGCCTAACTAGAAGAGATGCCGCACTAGCTGCTACCTCACGGGGCTCGGACTCAACCAGCTTGGGAGCTCTGGGCTTGCCCGAACTGGGGGCCTCGTGCTCAACCGGCCTGGGGACTTTGGAGCTGAAAGTGCACTCTGCAATGAAATCTGCTAAAAGTGCACTTCAGGCCTTAATAGCAGTTCGCGGCTTGTATTGGAGGTCGTACTCGCTGAGCTCAACGGCCCACTTCGTCAGTCGACCAGAGACCTCGGGCTTAACTAAGACTTGCCTCAGAGGTTTGTTGGTGAGGACGATAACAGTATGAGCTTGAAAGTACGGGCGGAGATTTCGAGCTGTGATGACTAGTGCGTAGGTTAGCTTCTCTATCTCTGGGTATCTCGTCTCTGCTCCCTGCAATACTTTACTAACATAGTAGATGGGTCGTTGGACCCGATCTACTTCCTTTATCAGTACCGAGCTTACACTTCGTCACTTGCCGAGAGGTACAACTCTAAAACATCGCCCTCTTCGGGCCGGGTTAAGATTGGTACACTAGTGAGGTATTTCTTGAGCTCGTCAAACACGAGCTAGCAGTCTTGGGTCCACTCAAACCCTTTGCTTTTAATTGCCTTAAAGAAAGGCAGACAGTGGTCTGCCAATTTGGACATAAAGCGGCTCAAGGTGGCTATGCGGCCATTCAACCTCTGAACCTTCTTCAATTTCCAGGGTGGTCTCATATCTAGGGTGGCCTTAATTTTATCCGGGTTGGCTTCAATGCCGCGCCGGTTGACGATGTACCCTAGGAATTTACCCGAGGTAACATCAAAGACACACTTGTTTGAATTTAACTTCATGTTAAATTGTCGTAGAATTTGAAAGATAGAATGTAAGTCTTGTATTAATTCATGTGAGAATTGGGTTTTGACGACCATGTCGTCTACATAACAATACATACCAAACTCTGTTATGAAGGCAGTCTTTTCTTCGTCCGCCGGGTCCATCCTGATCTGGGGCTAGGTTGTGTTTCTTTTGTCTAACGGGCCTAACTACAGGACCAGTATTGAGTTTGTGAGTTATGAGATTAGGGTCTATGCCAGGCATCTCTGTCACGAACCATGCAAAAACATCTAAGTTTTGAAGTAGGAAACTTACTAGTTCTGATCGTAGGGGTTCTTGGACTGAAACACCGATCTGAAGTTTCCGAGCTGGGTCTTCTGTTGAGGTTGGAATAGCAATTGTTTCTTCCATGGGTGCAGCTCGTTCTTCGTCTTGCTCTATAGTTCACTCCAGTTCGAGGTTTTCGGCTACCATGGTCTTTCCCTTGAGGGCGGCGACATAGCACTTGCGAGACTCAAGTTGGTCGCCCCACGCTACCCCCACTCCGAAGTCTGTAGGGAACTTCATCGCCAAATAATAAGTGGAGACCACCGCCCATAGGGCATGGGTGATCGGCCGGCCTATTATGGCGTTGTAGGGGAGGGGGTCGCGACCACTAAGAAGTCATGGTTGAGTCTTACTACGTTGGGCCATGTGTCGACTTCCATTGGTATTGTTATTTTCCCCAAGGGCCTAACTTCTTCTCCGCTGAAGCCTACCAAGGGAGTATTCGCGGGCCTCAAGTTACTTCCCTGCAGCTGAAGCTGGTCGAACGTGACTTTGAAGAGGATATCCGCCGAGCTACCTGAATTAACGAGGACACGCCTGACCTCGAAATCATTGATCTTTACTTTTATGACGAGCGCATCATCGTGGGGGTAGTGGACCCCGTGCGCATCGTCCTCCATGAAGAAGATCGGCTCCTCTGTCTTTGGCCATTTCGGAGGATTATGTTCTTCTCTGGTAGCTTCGCGAACTGATGTTCGAGCTGCCGCCGAGGTACAACCCGCAACGATCGAGCCTCCAACTATCATGTGAATGGTGCCCTGAACTGGCCTCTCTTCTGGGGGCTGCCTCTGTGACTGCTCTGCCGGCCTGCTGCTGGACTCGGGAGCATCCTTACCGTGCTTCCCTTGCCAACCTGCTTTATTATTATTATTATTATTATTATTATTATTATTATTATTATTATTATTATTATTATTATTATTATTATTATTATTATTATTACTATTACTTTGTACAAAATTCCTTAGATATCCACGACGAATGATTTCCTCTATCTCGTCGCAGAGATTCTTACAGTTCTCAGTACTATGACCGTGGTCTCTATGAAATCTGCAATATAAATTTTTATTTCTTTCATTAGGATTCCCCCTCAGGTGGGGTGGCCACTTCACGTACGGGGCATCCTTGATTGCCATCAGGATTTCGGCCTGCTTAGCATTCAATGGGGTGTAGTCAGTTCGGTCCGCTACAGGGGCTTGGAATGGCTGACTCGGCTTTGCCCCCCGAGCTAAATCCTTCTTCTTTCAGCTGTCTCCTTGGCTGGAAAGTTCCCCTTTTCTCTTTCTCTTTTCGGGCGCACTCTCGCCCTTCTGGTTGATCTCCTCTTCCGTGGCTATGAACCTGTCTGCGAGCTTGAGGAATTCAGTTATGGTCGCCGGTTGGTTGACAACCATGTGCCACTTGAATTCCTTGTGCGTCACGCCCTTCTTGGCTGCTGCAAGGCGCACTACAGGGTCTAGGCACGGTATCTGCATGCATGCATCGTTGAACCGCTTGATGTAGCCTCGGATGGACTCTCTTGCATTTTTTAAAATATTTTCCTTAATTAGTTTGTGTGTCTCTTGATTTCCCACCTACGCCTTTCCAGTTTCCTCCTTAGACCGCTGCTGGTCAACCTCCATTCCCTCCAACCCATGGTTGCCACCTGTGAACCATCCCGCCACGTCACCTTCATCTTCTTCCATCGTGCTTCGCCCCTAGAGCTCCACTTCCTTCTCTAAAACCAGTC
The DNA here is from genome assembly GCF_055504915.1 of Nelumbo nucifera. Classification (NCBI taxonomy): domain Eukaryota; kingdom Viridiplantae; phylum Streptophyta; class Magnoliopsida; order Proteales; family Nelumbonaceae; genus Nelumbo; species Nelumbo nucifera. Next base: position 101,055,446 of record NC_142651.1, read on the forward strand.
AGATCTTATACCAGACTTCATCAACCAACATTTTGACTACCCTTGGGACTGATTCTGGTTCCACCCCCTTAACCCTAACCTCCACAGCTCGAAAATTTTCCATATTGATTTCCTCCACCACCCCACCCAACATCTTTACTATATTGTCCAGGTTAGATTCATTCCAGAGGTGAAATGGGAGTCCAACCATTTTTAGTGTGAAGCTCCCTCTGGGAGGCACCAACTCATTACACATAGGTTTCTATTTTTGTACGTATATCAACCCATCTTCCCATTCAAAAGCTGTGAAAACTCTATTTTTTCGGTCTTCAATTTCTAAGACTGCATTCCGGTTTGAAAATGGCTTTAAGGATACCTTCACATCTAGCTTCAGATTGTTCACCATGAAGGGATGGGAGATCCATCATATGGATGGCCAAACCTTGCAGGAAGGTTGGGCAAAATTTCAAAAAATTTCTTTTCTCCCATCCAGGAATCACATTCCCTAATTTAGAAAGTTGCATTTTCAACATTTGTTCTTGAATCCAAAACGGACCAAATATGAAACCAATAGGAAGTGAGGGATATACTTGATATGAAGTAGCAGTAACTCCCAATGCAGGTAGGTGTTCACGCCCAAAGATAAAACCAAAACCCGCTTTCATTGTAGATGACAGAGTGTGTAGTGAAGCAGGATCAGCAACATGGTTCTTTACCAAGAACCTGAATTCTTCAGCAAGAATTAAGCAAGGGCTGGTGAGCATGACTTCATATTGCCTCTTCTACCAATAAGCAATATCAAGAACTCTTCTTGATCAGATCCACAAATGGAGATTGAACTAGGTAGGGGCGACAATAACTAGGGAAGAATTCTGCAGTTTACTGTTGTGTGTAATCTAAAGAATTCGCCCCCTATTTATAGACTTCTCTAGATCAGCCTCGTAATCTAATTATGAGAGAGTTTCCTAATCCAAATCATATATTTGGATCTAGACTCTTAAATGGATAAGACTTATCTTATCCTTAAGCTAATCCTAATCAGTTTAAAACTAAATTAACCCCCTTTTAATTAACTAAATTAAGCCTAGTTCGAATTGGACCTTAAGCCCATTAAGCTTATTTTCTCACTTACTCTTTAACCTGCTGCCCAGTTGGCTCTCTTTGTATGGCATGGGATCCTAATATTGATCTACACATCAGCCACATGGGTTCAGCCTAGCCTCTGTTACAAGGCCTGGCCGAATTCACTATAAAAGACAGTGAACCCTTGAGTCCATCACCATGTGCTCTTAATGGGCCCAACATTTACCCTAAAAGGTTCTTGGATCCAGCCACCTTATAAAACCCAAGAACTGTGGGCAGATGCAAGATTAGCCCATCAGGTATTACCCTCAATGGTCTTACACTTAACCTCTCAGCCCATAATGATCAAACACTACCCAACAAGAGAGGACCTCTCCCTCGGCTGCAAGGTACAGTGTTGTACTCTCTACTCACATGGATCTCGGGAATTAAAACATTTTGCAAACATTATATATATATATATATATATATATATATATATATTAAAACCTAAACTACTAGCAATTTAGGTTTCCATCAGAGATAGTGCCTTCCCCGATCATTCACTTTGTCCGACAAAGGGGATGATCCTGTCACTATGATCATTCACTCAAGTGAATTCTCAGACTGTCCCAACATACCCAAGTTTTAACCCCCTCTAAGGATCTCACTAATTGGCATATCAAAGACAGCCCAATCTGACACCCAGTGCAGTACCATAATCGAGTCTAAGGGTCAGTTGTAACATTTCAGTTTTGCCCATCTATCTCCAAAGTCCAGGACAATACTGGAATTTGGTCTGGTTCAGGGTTTCAAGAAAAATCACACTACATGTACCTCAGGTCTCACCCTGGTAGCTGAGACAAGCCACCCCAACCAACTTGGCGGTACATTAGTGTCAGCCTTGGCAGGATAAATCTCCCCAAATCTATCCAACGGATGTGAAGTTTCTAAACTAACATGAGTCTCATAAGTATTCAGTTTAAGGGTATTACACAGAAACACACCACAATGACATGAATCAATTATGTACTTTATTCATCGACAATAAATGTCAAAAGATACATCAATCTTCTGATTGGAACTAAGGGCATAAGTGTCTAGTTAAAGGGTATTACACAGAAACACACCACAATAACATGAATCAATTATGTACTTTATTCATTTACAATAAATGTCAAAAGATACATCAATCTGATTGGAGCTAAGGGCATAACTGTGTAACACACCACAGCTTCCAACACCTTCCTCCAATCCTGTACATTATTGCTGGTTGTAATCACCATCTTCTTCTCCCACTCATCCTTCTCAGCCTTAAACCAGACTTTCAAACCCTTGCCTAAGAATGCTACTACCTTTCCGTAGCTGAAGGAGTCCTATTTCAGTGCCTGACTCGAGGTCTTATGCATACTCTCATCTTTGCTCTGTTCTTGTTTGTGTTTCATTTGCAGATGGTTATCGATCATAGCCAAGTACTTTTGTAACTCAGCCGCGAAATTTATCAAACCTCGTGTATTCTTCCCTTCCGGTAAGCAGACCATTTGTTTCCGGTCCCCAAAATACTCGATGATGGTAATGAACCATCCTTTCCTATTGCATCTTAGTTCCACTACAAATTTCTTCCTTTCCAATTCCAATAGATTTCTCCACCCTACATTTTTTACGGATTGGAGTACTCCATCGATGAAACCTTTCAGCCAGGGGAATGCTTCCTCCAGTTGAATTATCGTCGCCCTCCTACCTTCTCTTACCTTTAAGAGATTTCTACCTCTTGCCTTTCCGCTTTCCAGGAGAAGTTTCTTCACTTCAATGTCCAGTACTGACTTCCACCTACTCGCCACCTAAAACTGTGTCGCTTCCTCTTCCCATCCTCTCACTCACCTCTAATGAAGGACCTTTCTCACTCTCTTCCTGAAACTTTGCTTTCAGGAAGATATCCCCTATAGGGATTACAAGATTATCACATCAAATAGTGTAACCTTCTTTAATAATGTAATTTTCTTCAATGTTTATCAAGTGCCACCCACAAGTTCACATTTAACGTAAACTATTAAAAGCAGCATTCAATGCTGCCTGCACTTGAGTTGGGGGTTTTATGGGTTTGGGGGATGGGTGTAGCCCCTTGGAGGAAAAAAAATAAAATGTATTGCACCATATCGGTGGGTATCATAGGATGCGTATAGGTTTTGTAATCAACAGATAAATGAAATGCTAGAAATTAGATTAATAAGTAATAACCTTCCTAAAATTGCCATGGCTCAGTTCTTGAAACTTCAATTTTTTTTAACCAAGACCATTGCGCATGGCCACGTTGAACCTCGACGAAAAGTATTTATCCTTGTGCGTGTAGACTTACTCATGATCATCTAAAATTAATACTTAATGTTATATTTTTTAAATTTATTTCAATTTTCTTAATGTTTCCCAGGTATCCATGCGCATTCAAAACATAACGAGAATTGTGATACATGTCATAAAATTGCTTTCTGTTACTTGGTTATAACTTGAGACTTGCCTGAATCACAGGAAATGAGGTTATAAACTACACAACGCTTGGGGGAGATTGAATTCAACATGAAAGAAAAATATTGGGTAATAATACTGCATTAAATGTCAAGTGACCCATGTTCCTTTTTTTCCCGTAGTCGGCCTCCTCGTGATTTCCAAATTCAAAGTTGCAAGCAATTCATTATCATACTCATACTGGAGAAAACAAAAGAAGCACAAAACACCTGACTTGTAATGAATAGACAAATGATCCCTTTACCCACAATATTAATTCCCATGTAACGGCATAAACCATGACCACTACTACAGTGAATGGCATAGATAGCATCATGACAACCCGTCACCAATGTCGTTGAGTTTGTTTTCACATTTCTTCCTACTTTCTGTTAGTAGTAGGTAAACTATGAGCAGACAGGGCAACCATATCAGCAGCAGAATTGAGTTGATAATAATTAGGGTTAGGGGAGAATGAAAAAGGGAAGGGAAAAAAGGAAAAAAAAAATGAATCCCCTCAAGTTACAGACCTCTACAGCCTTTTATCCTAATAAAGACCAGGCTCTCGAACCTGAGGCCCATCCAATCAAAGATTCCAAAATAAATGAGACCATCCATCGCCCACGAACAACAGTGAGGCATGCACAGAAAAAGGCCAGGACGAGTAATGAATGACACCATAGATTGTAGGTTCTCCAATTAACACCAGGGCACTCCTATTATGAAATTCTTACACGGTACTTCCAGCTAACCAAGCAACAGCCTGAACACGTCACTCAAGGAAACAATACCTTCTACACGTTTGCTGCCAGCCTCGACAATTACAAGCCGCCTCACTCCTGAACCCACAAATAATTTGGGGGTTGAAGATTCCAATAAAGAGCCAGTCATGAACAATTAACACTTGGGAAATAATAGAAAAAAAAGTATGAAAAAGGTTCACCTGGATTTGACAACCGTTCCATCACTTTATGCAGAGGATCAGTACGCAGACACATTTGACATCTCTGGCCGTTGAAGAAGCCATAAGGAGAATTTCCATCTTGTCCCAGTTGCAGCGCCTACAATAAACAAGGGCAAGAAAGGAATCGAGTTCTCAGATACATGGTTAATTGTTTATATCTATTCCTTGTTATTAGGACTAAACTTCAATTTCTTCATCTCACCAAAGAAACAAGTATTCTGAAATTAGACAATTCAGAATATCTAAAACAATGTGAACACCAACCAGAGGCAACTAAGCTGTAAATAGTTCATAGTACACAGCTAATTTCGTAGTTCAGACCATGATTCCCATGATCCTAGTAATTTGGCTCCTTAGAGGTCCAATAACCTTTGATATTTGGAATGCATTAAGACAATATAGTTTTTACCCACCAAAAGCATACGAGACTAAAGAAAAAACAAATATCTAGAATGACATCCAACATTTTTCTTCTATTTGAATGCAACAACAAAAAGAATGGATGCCATCGAACACAATATAATAGCAGTCAGGGATGCTACCCTTTTTTGATAATAAAAATTAAAACAAATCATTAATGAAAGAAAGATATTGCAGCAGAGAACACCCTGTGATCAGACCTGTAAAAAACACAAAATAAATGGAGAAAAATCCTAGGAGAATCCCAGGACAAAGAGAAATAGAAGAGAAGAAGATTGAAAAGGAAATAGGGCTGAAGACAGAAGAATTTGAGAGTCTCAACTGCAACCCATTTTATTATTTATGTTAATGAATATTCATAATTACATTATTACCCTTGATTAAGTGAGCTAAGAAAGAAACAATGAGAAACATAAATGAATAGAAAAAGACTAAAAGGACCCTGCAATAAACACTATAATTTAACATACCCCAACTATCGATCTCAAAACATCCCAAATACTTGATCAGGAACAATATAACCATGAAAGGCTGACAAATATCAGCACGGGATCATTGGATTTCTAAGCTGAGCATGCTCTCTCTGTTCAGAGAATAAGCTAGGCACATTTTGGCATGGATAAGGGCCTGACAGCACCAGAAAAGCTTCTACCGGTCCAAGTTTCCCGAGATAAGCATAAAAGGATTTAATCATCAATATAATAGTGGCATCATCTTCTTACTGCCATAATGTAAAGCCCAAATAATAAGTTTGATCTTGCTAAGGATAGGGATGGACTGGACCTTTTTGACTCTTAAGTTAAGTTTTGACAGTGAAAATGGTTGATGGTCAGCAAAGAAAGCTTCTCATATCAACATGATAGAAGATACTGTGGTCTTCAACTCCATGTTACCAATTGGGAAGACCATCCTCTAGAGGTTCTCTTTTGAAACTAAATTAGACTACTACAGAACCAGGAGAGGAAGATGAGAAGGTTTGGACACCAAACTTTCGCAAAACTTTCACTAGTAAATCATTCTACACTTGTCTAATCTATGATGACATGGATTCATTCCCTTAAAAGTTGAGATTGGCACCTAATATCCCCTCTAAATTTACATGCTTCATGTTCTTTATATGGATGGTATAAATAAACCACCAAATCTAAAGAAAACTGACACATCAAAGCACACATGTACAGTGAGAATCTCTACATTTTAGAGTTACAGATAAACTCCTGACCCTGGAATTCCCCAAATGAATCCGTGTACATGCTTAGACCTGTTCATGGGCCGGGTAGCCAGACAGCCCAGCCTGGCCCGGCCTGCACCCCGGCCGGGCTTGGTCATATAATAAGGCCCGCGGGCCTGACCTCGGGCCTAACACAGTAAGCCCAACTGTGTTCCGGGCCGGGCTCAGGATTTGTCAAAAAAGCCCAGCCCGAGCCCAACTTAGTATTATATATTTTATAAAATATATAATATGTATTTTATATATTATATAAAATATATAAATAATATAATATTTATTAAAATATATATTTATAATTTAATATATATATATTTTTATTCTTTTCTTTATAATTTCAATCTCTCTCTCTATTCAGCCGCTTCAACATTAATAATAGTAATAGAATAGGCTAAATTTCGGGCCCAGGCCCAGGCTCGGGCTTTGAGCTTTTTATGAGGGCCAGGCTCGGGCTCGGGCCTTAGAAAAATTTGTTAATACACAGTAAAAGCCCGGCCCGAGACCGGCCCGGCCCATGAACAGGTCTACTCATGCTATAGCTAAGCTGTCAGCTAGGGTGTTAGCCGATCTAGGGATCCACCTGAATGAGCAGTTCAGGCTGATTCCAATGGATTTGCCTTCCCTAACCAAAGCTCTAAGCCAACCATGTAGTGCTTCTTGGTTCCCTGATTCCAAAAAAGTACCTAATTATTTCCTCCACTTTCTCAGGGTCCGTTTGGTTCACAGTCGGAATTGGAATGGTCTATTCCCATAGTCTGTTTGGTTCAGACAGGAATGGGAATGAAAATTAAAATCAGCAGGAATGGGATTTCATTCCCAAGGGAGGGGCAGGGAATGACCATTCCCTCAAATGGGGGAATGCCACTCCAGCAGGAATGGGAATGGGAATGGGATTCCGATTCTGCACAAGCAAACAGTTGGAACCGAAATAGTCCATTCCGATTCCGATTGCATACCCCTATTCCTGCAAACCAAACGGGTCCTCAATCATTTTAATTGGGTCACTTAACCAGGAAAAATGTGGAACAGGAGATGCAACAATATGGATTTCACAAAGGAAATTCAGTTCTTTTTACATGCAAATAGCATCTAAGAGAACCTCTACATCACCACATTCCAGAAAACCATAGACCTAATGGCTGCAACCAAGGGGGATCCTTGGATGCTTAAGGAGCCAGTGCAAGGTCACACAGCACATGGAAGTAGCATCTCATAAATTTAACATTGTCTGAAGAATGCCCTTCCTCTCGTAGGCATGTAAAAAAGTCCGAGTCTAGATTCATAACCCTATAAAATGACTGCAATTGGCATGGCACAAGAAAATTATAATCTTCTTTTATGATTGATGACAATACTCCTTCACAATCTACCCACTTTCAAGATGAATCAAAGCAATTAAGATGGAGTAGACTGTAAGGTATTCCAAATACCTGATGGATAGTCATTTCATCAAGCTGGATCTGTGCATAAGCTCTATCTTTGGCCAAAGCAGTTATATCACTGTAAAGGAAATAAAGAAATATCGATTAATACAGAAGAATAGCTGAAGACTGAATCTAGAGCTTAGGCACAAAAGAAAAAGCAACATCTTATAAGTAGGAAAGAGAGATTACCTTCGAGAATATATATCTAGTAGTGAGTCATTATCATCAACTATTGGTATTGAACTAACTTGAGCTGCAAAGAGAAAAATACAGTGACATAAGAAAAGCAGAAACAGAAAAACTATGATAAGACACCCTGCTAAACAGTGATTTAAAAGGCGTGCCTAGGCGCACAGGCAAGGCACATTTTAGGGTAGGTGCCTCGCCCATGTCCTAGCTCCTAGGCGCAGCACGTTCAAAAGGCACACGCCTGGTACGCCTAGGTGTGTGCCTGATGCACCTTAGCCTAGGCGTGCCCCTTTTGAAAATTTTACGCTTTTTTGCTATTTCTGAACCTAGCCATTGGGCCAAGGGCTCCACCCCAGACCCCTGTGCCACGCACCAAAGCTCCAAGAACCCCCTATTTGCTAATGTTGTTCATTCATTCATCCAACTAAAATATCTTCTTAAAAAGCAATTAAAATCATAAAATCATTAATTTTTGTTTGAGAACTAAGAATTTAAGACCTTAACATGGACTTGTTTGGGCTTGCCTCAAAGGGCATGGCACAATGGTGGCTCATAGAATCAGGAATGTAATATGTTTTACATCACATTAGCTACTTGAAGTAATGCAATTGAAAGAAAAAAAAAAAAAAAGAATTTAAGACCTTAACATGGACTTGTTTGGGCTTGCCTTGAGCGGCATGGCACAATGGTGGCTCATAGAATCAGGAATGTAATATGTTTTACATCACATTAGCTACTTGAAGTAATGCAATTGAGGGAAAAAAAAAAGAGATTGTGGGCTTTACATAATTGAAAATGTTGTATGTGTTTGATTTTATTTTTAAATTTTCATTTGAATATGCTTTACATGTTATGTTTATGTATTTTAATTTTTGGTAATAGGTTTTTTAAAACATTAATTTTAAAATTTAAGTTATATTTCTTATTAATATTATGTTTAATATTCTTTTGCTTTTTTTGGCATTTTTTTGCTTCATAGGTTACTGACAACAAATATTACTAGAATCGGCATGTTCCCCCCAATAGTATTATAACAAAAGTTGGCAACAATATTTTAGGTTTTTGGTATCAATGTTATTGGCCACCTAATGGATACGATCATCACTTTGAGCCAGCTTGAAATTCTTTCAAAGTTCAAACATGAAGTTAAGTCTTAGTCTTCTATTGTATGATGCATTATTTGGTTGGTTTATTAGAATCGTTTGCACTTTCTATGAATTTAAATTTGCTTGAACTCACTCTATCATGTAGTTTTGATTATTTAGAACAAGATGATAATTTAGAAGGGTCTACCTATGCATCGTTTTTTTATCATTAGAAAGAAATTTATTTAGGCAAACGTCAAGATTAGAACAGGGTGGGAGTAATTTTCCACCCCAAGCAACAGCAGTTTACAATTTTTCCCAAAACATTTATTGTCTAATAGACCCTTGTTTAGCTAGTGTATCTACCACTCCATTTGTTGTTCTCAGACAGTTGAAAGAAACATTTAGTCCCCTTTAATGTTTTGAATCCCCCAAAACATATGTCTAAAGACCCAAGGGATTTGGGTGCTGCATCTTTTGTCCAAAAAATGACCACCTAAGAATCCCCTTCCACCTCTAGATTGTGGAATCCAAATTGCTTAGCAAACTTTAATCCATGTACTAAGCTGAGCACTTATACTGTCAGTGTGTCACCATACCCTGTAGATCCTGAGTACAAAGCTAGCACATTTCCTTATGGATCTCAAAAGACGCCTCCTAGCCCAGCCACACCAAGATTACTTATAAAACTTTACATCAAAGTTAAATAAAATTGGTAGTCGGGAGTTTCCAGTCCATAACTAGTCTTTCCTTTTCTTGAGTGAGCAGCTTTTATATAATTGGTAGTCGGGAGTGTGCAGCTTCTATTTTAATTATGTCAATGATTTCAGCCTCAGGCCTACTCCTTTCATTTAAAATTCTCCCATCTCTTTCTTCCAAAATAGTCCATATCACAGCCGCCCTCATTGCTTCCCATAGTAATATTCAAGAAAATTGGATAAAAGAGACCCACCACATCCTGAGGAGGATTCCTCACACCCAAAGAATGAACAAAGACACTCCCAAATAAAAAGCACAAAAGGACAGGATATAAAAATATGGGTAATAGTTTCACCATTGTCTTTCCAAAGGGTACACATGTGAGGGTAGGGTAAAGGCACTTGTTTGGCCTTCTTTTCTACAGCACATCATAGGTGTTAATCTTTCCAAGGAAGACCTCCCAACAAAGGGCCTAAATTTTAGGAGGGATAGGCTTGCTCCAAATTTCTTTCACTGGAAAGTTAACCCCCAATGTATTAGGCTGTATTAAAAAGTTGACTAAATATGGGTAAAAGAGCCAACCGGAGAAATTGAACACACCCTACTGTCCTCCACACTTTGATCCAAAAAAAAAACATTGAATCAAGTCTGACCAAAAGAAGGATGAGGGATTCACATTCAACTTCCCCAAGACCTCTTCTAAATCCAAACTCCCAATTTAAACCTGAAGCAAAGAAAGCCACAAACTTAGATATGGATTCAGATGTAGTTGGAAAGTGCATAAATCATAGGAAATTGGATTTTTTTGATAATTGAAAAAATATTAATTCAATAATCAAAAGATAGGACTGTTACAAGCATCCCATAGTAAGGCACGAGATGCAGTCTTACTCTAAAACAAAGGCTAAAAATACATCCATTAAGAAACAAAGAAAAGTCTATTACACCAGAACAGAGGTCTTCTCACCCATTGGCATCTCACATTCATAGGTCTTGTTAGCCAACTGCCTTTCTTTGTAATATCACTAGAAACCCAAGCAGCCAAGTCCGGAGCCAACAACCATCGAATAACCACCTTAGAGTCACCTTCAATTATTAGATTTTCCAGAGTAAGTTGACTAGCTAGTCAAACCCCTTGTAAGACTGCCATTAATTCAGCCCTTTTAAAGGTGCCTCTACCCACAAGTCACGAGAACAAAACTAAGATATTGCCATCCTTATCTCTTAGAACCCCTCCAATACCAAACAAACTAGGGTTACCTTGATTATTTCATCAAAGTTTAATTTGATAAAACCTTCAGGCAGATGAGACCAATCTATAATGATACTCCTCTTGCAAGAGGAGCTACTAAACACTTCTGTCCAACTTCTCCACAACTCATCAAAGGAGTAGGACTGAAAAGAAGTTGTAGTCTATAACCAGTGTATTGTCCTAGTCAAACTACAATCCTTAACCTTTGTCAAAGTTCTTTCCTTATCATGAAAAATCCTTGCATTCCTTTCCTCCCAAAGTGTCCACAAAGAAGCTGATCTAATGCATTTCTACCATTACCCTCCCTCTTTTTGTACGCCAAGCAAAAGTTGAGGACTCGAGCAATAGTCTGGCTTCTAATGACAGATTCCACCTACACCCAAAAAGATAAAAATCCCAATTCCAAATAGCCACAGCAAAGGAGCAGGAAATTAGTAAATAATAGTAGTCTTCACCAGTTGATTTGCAAAGAACACACTAGATCAGAGACAAACACATAAAAAGTCCCTTCCTCTACACATTATCTAAAGTATTAATTTTCCCATGAAAAACTCCCCAACAAAAAACAGAAACCTTAGGGGGATAGGCCTATGCCAAACTTCATTTACTGGAAAACCCAAGGAGGTTGGGTTAGAACAAAGGGACTTGATGAAGGAAGCAACTGAAAACGAACCGTTCGGAGAGGGAGACCAAACTCTTCCATCTGATTTGGAAGATTCTAGACAAACATCACCAAGAGTAAGTAGAAGATCTAAAACACTAACAAGCTCATCATCTTTTAATCCTCTCTGGAATAGAGACAGTTTCTTTTTTTGTAAAGAGAAATAAAGTATAGGGAGGGAAAACGATCCTTTAGAGCTCAACTGCCCACCCAAACATCATCCTAAAACAATACTAAACTTCCAAAGCAAACACCAGACCTTATGAAGTTGTGAAACTAAGGATAATAGCAATAGTTTTCCAAGGCAAAGCCAAAGTAGCCTGTTGAGATACACCAGCGTCCCAGGTTCCAGCCATTATTTGAACGACCATAAATACTATCAAGTACCTGCCATAACACCTCTCTCTCTCTCTCTCCCCCCCCCCCCCAATGGCCACCTCCATAACCATTTCTCCAACAAGGCCACATTTTTGCAAGTTAGATTCCCAAATCCAAGTCCACCCTCCTCTTTAGGTTGACAAACAACCTTCCACTTTATCAAGTGATCCTTCTTCTGATCCCCGACTCACATAGGAAATTTTTCATCAACTTCCCTAGAAGTGATTTTGAAGACAGAGAAAGTACATTGGTAAGTTAGCTAGTGTGGCTTTAATCAAGGTAACTCCCTCCCACAAAGATGTAGTTCTTTTTCCATGTTGCCAACCTTTTTTCAAATTTTGTGAGTACCAGAATCCAAAAGTGACTCTCCTTTGGATTTGCGAATACCCTAATAACTTCCACCCTATCAACTTTTGAGATTAGGTGACTAAACACATCAGCTACCAGGGTAAAAAGGAAGGGAGGGAGTGTGTCACCTTGTGTCAAACCTCTACACGTTTGAAAAAAAAAAATCCTTGCCCACACCATTGACCAGAACTGAGTAATGACAAGAATTTAAGCACCCCAAGTCTTTTTCTTGGCCACACCATTGACCAGAACTGAGTAATCCTTGCCCACACCATTGACCAGAACTGAGTAATCACACCATCTATCCCCGAAACCACAAAACTCAAGCAACTCTAGGAGAAAGAATCAATCCAGCAGGCCATAGTCTTTTTCTAAGTCAAGCTTACACACAAGTCCCTGACAACCAAATCTCCTCATATCCTCCATGCACTCATTAGCAATAAAGATATGATTATAAATTTGTTTTCCTTGCACAAACACTCCTTGAGCTTGACTAATTAAATTGGGAAGCACCTTTCTAAACCTCAAGGACAATACCTTAGCCAAAACTTTTTAGATACTAGTAACTAAACTAATGGGCCTAAATCCTTAGGGTGTGGCTTTAGATTTCTTAGGGATGAGCACTAAGAAGGTAGCATTGACCCCTACACTAACTCTATGCCTATCTACAAACTCCATGGTTTTCAAAACCGGACCGGACTGGAAAAACCAGGAACCGGTCACCTAACCGGTTCCGTTTTACCCCAGAACTGTCTTTTTGGCCAAAAACCATTGATTTGGTCAGCAAATCGCTGACCCGAGAGATCAAATTGTTCGAACCGTCCAGCGGTTTTTGTCCGCCTTTTATTATTTTTTTCTTTTGTCAAAATGGGTCATCCGTTCGGTTCGAACAGTCGGACCATTCGACCCGAGAACCAGACCCCTTAACAGTTCGTTGTCCGATTCGGTTTTAAAAACCTTGGCAAACTCTGAAAAGACCTCAAGCAGATAATCTTTAATCACATCCCAACAATCTTGGTATTAGGCCATCGTGAAACCATCTGGATCTAGAGCTTTATTTGTCCATTGAGAAAACCGCTTTTTATCTCTTCTTTCTCAAAACTTCTCTCAAGCCATCGAGAACTTTCTTCATCCAACCTTGACCACTCCGGATCTTCCAGGCTTTGCCTAGAGTTCAAGGGTCGTCTAAAGCAAGAGTTGAAGTGTTACACAAAGATTCTAGCTATCTCCACTTGAAGTGAACTCTTCCCCATTGACCTCTAACTTACCCACAAAGTTCTTCCTCCTTCCATTGGCCAAGGCATGGAAGTACTTAGTGTACCCATCCCCTTCCTTAATCCACTTATGTCTATTATTTTTGCCTCCATGAAAACTCATCTCTTAATAGGACTTCTTCCAATTCTTCTTGAGTTTCCAGCACACCTCTCGCTCTAACTCACCCATTGATCTTTGGGCTTCCTTCCCATCAAGTTCCTCAATTTAGGTCTCTTATTCTTCCACCCCGCGGCCCTCCTTCCACAGTTGCACTTCAATGGAGAACACCATCCAAACAAGGTAAGAAAGTCCATCTATTACTAGTTTACTACCACTACCCTTCTTGGGATATCATTAGGTTTAACTCCACTTAACTTGAGAGCTATAGAGTGGAGATCGTAATTGAAGACTCAATCTAATCTAGCAAATACAAATCGAAGCTCTTGACTGTAACACATCATCCCTCCAAAGGTGGAATGGCAGACCTAGAAAAAGAACAATAACACCGTCCTCAATACTATGGTTTTTAGTATTTGAAAGAGGAACCCACTTTGAAACTGTGAAGGCACCTGCCTCCAACTAAAAACTTAACGCCATGGCTTCAACTTTAATTTCATCCACTTCAAGCAAAGCCTTACACTTATTAAAAGGGGTAATAACAATTGATTCTTTCAACTTTAACTCTCACAAGATCACCTCTACCAATCTTCCAGTTGGGCTGATTTCTTGACCACAAACTTTCTTCCCTATTCCTCCTTTCCACCATTTGTTATCAATTTGAAGTTTCCTCTTCCTTCTCTACAACTACCAGACTTTGCTCCTTCCCTACTAGTGTTTCAATCTTTTCCAATTGGAGTAGGAAATCACCAAGCAACCCTGCAACTTGCTTCCAGCCTTGACCCTTTCTTCCTTCATGGAAGCACCCTAGCTGCATCCTTCCCAAAAACGTTCCTGAAGTGCAATAAACAAACCTTTGGCATTCTTTTTACATTACACCCCGTACCTTCTTCTTCCTTCTAAACTAAGCGCCCTATAGTTTGTTTGCTTACCTTTGGAGCTTGCTCCCATCACAAACTCCTTAAGCCATTCTATCACTTCAAGTCCCACCAGCAAGACAGTAGCCTTCTTTACCTCCTGGGATCTTCATGCTCAGCAACCCTTTGATCCCCATCTCTTCAAATAAAAAGTCCTTAGCTTCAACTTTCAGAACTTTCTTCCATCTTGCTTTGCTTCCACGAACCTCTCCATTTAATGATAGATATTTCCACCAACATGAACATTTTAAACCTTACTTCCACCGCCTCACCCCAAGTGCCTTCGAAGGCTCCCCCAAACCCCCTTGAGTTGTTCAAACTTACCTCTGTAAGTGCGAACAATTGGGATTATCTGCCAATTCTCAATGCTAGCTTCAAAGGTGATAGAATAACATCCAAATCAAATCTAAGCCTAAATATATTGATTGTAACTAGCCTATCAAGCACAGAAAGAGCCCATTAAACTTCCTTCATATCAAACAAGCATTCCAATTGTAAAAATAAATATAAACCTTTTTTAATCCCTCCTTTGATGTATAAAAGGCAAAACATGGATTCATTGTATATAGTTCTGTTTCATTAACCATAGTCCCCATATACAAGTTCAAATGGCCCTTTTCCTGATTATTTAGTATACACTACCTCACTTAACTATCGAAAGAAATAAACAGAAAAAACATCACTCTGGTAAGATTCATCAAGCCATGAACTCGTTGCTATACAAGTAGAGAATATGACTTCACAATAACAAACATCATTCACACTATTCTCAAAAGGAGTGTGTTCAATGAAAAATAATTGATTATCTCCTCGTTGTTGTACCCTCTACAAGGCTAACAGTGAGAATTGTAATCATTTATTTAATACCTGTTCCTTTGTTATAGGAATTTGGGAATGGCTTTACTCTCTATTTGGGTGCAAGTGGACTCCTCCGAATAATGTCAAAAGATCTCTTTGCCACAACAGCATTTCCATGTCCAACAAAAAAAGGAAAACATATGTGGAGGTGGGGTAGAGCAGCAATTTGCTGGCCACTGTGGATAGAAAGGAACGCAAGAATTTTTAAGGAAAAGGAAAGAAGAAAGGAAGCTTTAATTGAAACTATTTTGATTAGAGTGGCTCTCTAGCTTAAATCCATGGATGCTTTCTCACATATGTCCTTCGATGATATCATTAGAAATTGGAAGGAGGTGGCGGATTCAACTTCTAATAAGCAAGTTATCAGTTCTGTTTGGTCACCATCAGAAAGAGGATTTATCACATTAAACTTTGATTGAACTAGGGCAATCTGACTTTGTCTAGAATTGGAGGGGTTCTCGGGGATAACGAAGATAAGGTTATTGCTTTATTTTTGGGCCCAGCTGGTGAGGAAGACTCTTTAAGGGCTGAAGTAATGGCTTTGATGGAAGGGGTACTACAGAGGGCAGGATTCCAAAAGGGTTGTGATGTGGCTGCAGAGAGAGGAAGCTTTTTTTCTTTTTTTGAAGAGAGTGAAAATTCATTAATCAAAAAAAAAGTGAGTTACAATCCATAAGTGACAAGATGGAACCTCACTAGACACATCAAAACAAACTCTAACTAAGAACAAAAACTACTCCATATTACAGCAAATAAATTTCAAGATCAATCATTCTCCCCCATCTCTGATCTACTGATTAGATCAAAATCTGGTAGCACCCAAACCCAATTCGCTACTAGTTCCCAACCAGAGCCACTAGTGTTTCAGTGTTACAGAGAGAAGAAGCTAGGATGTGGAGGTACAACATAACAACAATGAGAAGAAGAAACTTTGATGGATTACTAGGAATATGGATTTTAGGTTTCAATGGGTGAAAAGAACTGCAAACTCTATGACTGACGCTCTAGCCAAACAAAGAGTGGAGAGAAATCAATTATTTTGAGCACAGTTGTAAACTTTTGTTTTTACTTTGAGGGGAAAGACAAGAGAGCTTATCTCTCACTGCCTTCTCTGTCTTGTACTCCTACTCTTATACTTGAATGAAAATTACAGTTATTGATCAAAGAAAAATGAAAAAACTAGTCCTTAATTCTTTTAAAGCATAAAAAATGTACACAGAAAAACCAAAAAAACATTGTTGTATAACTTGAAGTGAAGCACCATAAACCCAACTGGTAGTAAGGTGTTTGATGAAAAGACACAAGTATATGAGACATGAAACAGAATTCAGCGCATTAAACTCCAAGAATTTAACAAATTAATAACCATAAGCATAGGTAAAAAAAACAAGAAAAAGAGAAAGCTACCTTGAATTAATAGAGATAATGCAGCACTAAGAGATGCATTTGGTCTCAACATTGCTAATGGCCGTCTTGATTCCCCAATTTTTGGAACCCATGTACCCAAAGGAATTGAACAAATAGGCTGTTGCAGGATTGGCAAGGAGCTGGAAGAGTGTCTAAAATGCCTGCAAATACCTGCAAATTACAAGTTTTAAGTCAGCAATAGAGCATTCCTCATCAATTAGTAAACCAAAAAATAAAACTTACATTTCAGTATTCCTGACAAGGAAGCAAGATGCAATAGTTGTGGAAATGAACCATCCTGAGAAGTAGAATGGATAATAGGAACTGTTGCCACCTCATTTCTTAGAAGTTTCAAGGCAACATCTTTTAAAGAATCATATGGTCCAGCCTGTACATACATAAACATGCCAGAAGAACTTTGAATATTCCATTGAAAATACCACATGTTCATATTCCAGAAATAGAACATAGCTAATGAATTTTACAGAAAATGAGCAAAGAAAATTTCTCCAACATTTCATATTTTACTAACTTGGCATTCAGTTGGAATATCATAATCATCTAACATACCTCACTTAAGCAGGAATTGTTGTAAAAGTCCTTCCCTATATTCCACTATATCTAAAGACCACATTCAGCTGGAATATCATTGTCATCTGCCATACCCCATTTAAGCAGGATTTAAGTCACCGTGTTTCACTATATCTAAAGACCATCCTCTGTTAACACAGTATCAGAAGTTTGCTCTCTTCTCAACACCTGAATCAACTATCAAGCTTCATCTATTGCATTTTACCTTAAGAACCTTCAATTTGCATCAAGTCACTCAGAGGTATATCCATTGATCTCTGCCTCACCCCTCAGGGGTGAACCCATTGGTGTAGGGAGAGCTGTTAGGGATCATTGTGGCATCATAATTCTTAGCTTCTCAGCTTAGCTGGCTGAAATGTTGGGTCTAATTCAAGGGTTAAAACTGATGGTGCTGCATGGAAATAAAACATAGTTTTCAAGGCGCCAGGATTTTTTTAAGTAAAAACCACATATCCTAGGGTAGTTCCCTAGGTTCCATAACCAACTTTCTTTAATAACTATCCATAATTTTCATAAGAAAATTATAAACTTCATGTTTAAGTCTAGAAAATCAACATATTTATGAGAAGAAAGGAAAAAAAATTCAAAAAATATAGGGGCTGAACCCCTATTTTTGTTATAGGAAAAGAAGAAAAGAAAAGGTGGAAGAAGAAGAAGAAATGTGTTGATTAGACAAAATTTTAAGTTCTTCCCTTACTTATTGGTTCAGATTTTGAAGTCATTGAGGGTTCAATACAGCAGTTAGGAATGTTTGTGTTGATTAAACCCTACCAAATAAGAAAATAATAAAAAAAATTAGTTTATAAACACAAAAAATGAATGTTTTTCTTTAATAATGTCTATTTTATAATTATAATCTCAAAATAAATAACAATATAAAAAAAGTATTTTATTACACAGTATGCAAAACTGCTTGGTGCCTGGGCGAGGCGAGCCTCCAAGGGCGCCTTGTCGCCTTGACAACTATGGAATGGAGGATGTGGAAGTGGAGGGAGATTGTCAAACTATTATCTGTTGGATGAGGGAACAAGACGTTGTAATCCATAAAAACTTGTTTTCATTTTTTCTGTTTTGAGGATCCATTTGTGGAAAGTTATTATGTACTCTTTGGCCTGCTGCCCACCTTGGTGAGCGGCATGGTGGTTTCTTATTAATGACATACATTCAATTATTCATCAACACAGACACAACTATGAGAAAATATTTGCTCTTAATGAAATGTATAAAATCACAAAAACTATTGTGAGGTTACACCACCAATTTTTGGTGATCATAAAATTTATGCATACTTATTAAAATTTATGTAAAAAATGAAATTGCTTAAGCCTAGAATAAAATCAATTTTAAGTTCCATTGTCCTGCACCAGTGAAAACCATATGAATAATAAAGAATGCGGGATTAATACCACATCAAGGCTTAAGCACTCACATGGATTAGACGCCTTGGTAATGCTCTCCCATGCCCATCAACCTGTCTATCAAGAAACATCTTTCCTTCTTTCCAAGCAGATATAGTGTGTGTCTCAAGTTCTTCCTCGGTCAGATTCGATCCATGACTTCCAAGCTGCAATTGAAAAGGTTACATAGCACTACACATCAAGGACTTTGACCTTCTGAATGGCACACAATGAAAATAGTAAAGAGGCAATATAAAGGATAAAAATAATCTATATAACAAAGAATAAAAAGAATGCTATTTTCAGAAAAAACAGCAGCCAAAATATTCAAGCATCTTCCAAGAATATTAGCCCATCTGACATGTAAAACGAGCAAACATAAAAGTGTTAAAACTTGCTCATGCATTCAAAACGAGAAGCAAAAAGAGGAGCAGGGAGGGAAGCCCCTGCCTCTCTCTCTCTCTCTCTCTGGCATGGTATCAGAGAAAGCCACGATCTGATTTGCATAAAGCTTCTTTTTTATTAGCGTTCTCTCTGTCCATTTTGGGCCTCCCTAACAGTATTTGGGAAGCCTTCGAGTGCCCTTGAATCCCTTTTCAAGGGCTGCTTTGATCACAACTATACAGACCAGTTCTCTGGACTGCTGTGCCATCAGATTGGCCTGAATCTTTAGATCTGGTGTTGTCTATAGGAGATTGATTGATGTTCTTTGGTTTGGTTTGGATCAGTTTTGATCTAGAAGGGTTTCGATCTACTTCTGGGTTCAGCAGACTATCACAATTTCCTTTTCTAAACATCTATTGAAAGGTACTTCTCTCTGTCTCTCTACCTTCTGACTTGAAGTCTATCTACTATTTTGGAAGTGTGCACTGCTGTTCTTTGTCCTTTTTAATGGTGTCAGAAAGAATGGATGTTCTCCCTATCAAGTTCAATGGTATGAAATATGTTTTGTGGAAGTTTAACTTTCAATTCCATGTTAAGGCAAAGGGACTTTGGGGATACTTGGATGGATCTGTACTGTAGCTAAACCTGATGATTCAGATATTAAGACTCTTAATCAATGGAAAATTGATAATGCAAAAAATTGCATCATGGATCCTAGGATCAGTTGAAACTGATATTGCAATTTCTATGAGCAAGGTTCAAAGTATCAGATACGCTTAGCGTATCAAGAAGGCAATTTTAAGATACGTGTCGAGATACGCTTTGAATACGAATGCATATCGAAGAAAAATTAAGATACGCATAGGAACACTATAAAAACTTCAATATAGCATAAAAATACAGTAATAACACTAAATATAAGGCTTTAATAAGATATATACATTAAATTAATATATTTTAATAGAATTTATGAGGAACCGCATCATACTCAAGTACTCAACATATGTGAACATCTAAACAATGTTTATTAAAATTATAATTACATCAATATTTAATAACTCAATTCAACACAAAATATTAATATCTAAAATTAAAGAAAAAAAATTTAGTAACAGAAGTGTAAAACATACCTTCATTTTTTAATTATAAAATTGATGGATCAGCCATATATTAAAAATATATTCAGTCCTTAGAGTTAGGGCTATATCATAACAAAATGTAATTAAATATTATTTATTATTATTTTCTGAAAATTACAAAAAAAATTATATTTTAATAATAAATGTCAAATGAACTATGGATATGATAGATCAGCCATATATTAAGAATATATTCAGTGTTTATGGACAAGTCATAATAAAAAAATAATTAATTAATATTATTTTTAATTCTGAAAATTACAAAAAAAATCATATTTGAAAGATAAATGTCAAATGATCTATGGATATGATAGATCAGCCATATATTAAGAATATATTCAGTGTTTATGGATAAATCATAATAAAAATAAGTAATTAATATTTACTTTTAATTCTGAAAATAAAAAAATTCAAAAAAATCATATTTGAATGAAAAATGTCAAATGATCTATGGATATGATAGATCAGCCATATATTAAGAATATATTCAGTGGTTTATGGACAAGTCATAATAAAAAATAATTAATTAATTTCTATTTTTAATTCTGAAAATTACAAAACAAAATCATATAAATGTCAAATGATCTATGGACATGATAGACCAGCCATATATTAAGAATATATTCAGTGTTTATGGACAAATCATAATAAAAAATAATTAATTAATATTTATTATTAATTCGGAAAATTACAAAATAAAATAAAATAAACATATTTGAATGATAAATGTAAAATGATCTATGAATATGATAGATCAGCCATATATTAAGAATATATTCAGTGTTTATGGACAAATCATAATAAAAAATAATTAATTAATATTTATTTTTAATTCTGAAAATTACAAAAAAAAATCATATTTGAATGATAAATGTAAAATGATCTATGGATATGATAGATCAGCCATATATTAAGAATATATTCAGTGTTAATGGACAAATCATAATAAAAAATAATTAATTAATATTTATTTTTAATTCTGAAAATTACAAAAAAATTCAAAAAAAATAATATATTTAAAGAATAAATGCCAAAATAACAAATGATCTATGGATATGATAGATTAGCCATTGATCTACAACACATTCAATCATTATGGACAAAAAAAAATTAATTAATTAATATTATTTTTTATTTCCGAAAATTACAAAAAATTAAAAAAACAAATATTACATAGAAAATTTCAAATCTTACATGGATATGGTAGATCATCCATAGGTTTCTAACATATTAAGTGCTTACATTCAAATAAAAAAACAAACATTTTTTTTTTATTTTTTTCTTTATTTTTATTTTTCCATATTTATTCATAAAAATCCATAGATCTACACATATAATAAAAAAAATTGTGATTTTTGACATGGGAAATGTAGATCAAGTAAGTTTAGAGCACTTCCAAGAATTCAACCAAGAAAGAAATAACAAATCAAAGAGACTAAATGAAAAAAAAAATGAAAAACTCACCTTTTTTCGCAATACTTTCCAAAACTTCAAAAATTTTCCCAAATCTTCAAGTTTGATGTGTTTTTGTTGTTGTTTTTTTTTTTTTGTAGATCTAGCAGTCTAGGTAAGTATGTGAGAGGTTTGGAGTGGTTTGGGAGGGAGAGAAGGCTTTTTTCGGTAGAAAAAAGCCTCCTTTCTCCACTTCGAAGATTTTAAACTCCGCCTATATCGTTTTGGGTGTGTATCAGTCGATATGCCCCCTGTATCGGTAGCGTATCAACCAATATGGCACCGAAACGGGCGATACGGTGTCGATACGGAAGAAAAGAGATGCAACTCTCGATTTCCTACCGTATCTCGTATCTTACTTTGAAAGATACGATATGATACGCCCCGTATCAAGCGTACTGTATCAAAATTTTAAACCTTGCGTATGAGGGGATACCGAACTGCATGTGAGATTATGTTAGACAGTTTTTATGCCCTTAGCTTCAATCAGAATGATGTACTTTATTAGTTTATTGTAAATGAATAAAAGTGCATATTTGATTCATGTTCCCTTGGTATGTTTCTGTGTAATACCCTTAAACTAAACACTTAATGAGACTCGTGTTAGTTTAGAATGTTCACAGCCAGTGGATCGGTCTGAGGAGACCTATCCTGACAAGGCTGACACTGTGGTGCCACCAAGTCGGTTGGAGTAGCCTGTCTCAGCTGCCAGGGTGAGACCCTAGGCACATACAATGTAGGATTAATTGAATCTTTGAACTGGACCAGATTTCTAGTATTGCCCTGGACCTTGGAGATTGATGGGCAAAACTGGAAAGTTACACCCGACCCCTAGACTCGATTATGATACTGCACTAAGTGTCGGATTGGGCTGTCTTTGATGTACCAATCAATGAGATCCTTAGCAAGGGTCAAAACCTGGGTATGTTGGGACAGTCCAAGGATTCATCTGAGTGGGTGATCATAGTGACAGGATCAGCCCCTTTGTCGGACAAAGGTAATGATCGGGGCTGCACTCTCACTGATGGAAACCAAGACTGCCAGCAACCGATTTCAACCGTTGAGATTTGTTTTGCAAAGTATATTTTATATGAGATATAAAAGTATATATATTATGATTTCTCAAATGTTTGCAAAAAGGTTTTAATTCCCGGGATCCATACAAGTAGAGAATGCAACACTGTTCCTTGCAGTCGAGGGAGAAGTCCTCCCTTGTCGGGCAGTGTTTGATCATTATGGGCTGAGAGGTAAAGTGTAAGACCATTGAGGATAATACCTGATGGGCTAATCTTGCATCTGCCCACAGTCCCTAGGTGTTACAAGGTGACTTGGCCCAGGGACCACTTAGGGTAAGTGTTGCGCCCATAGAGCCCATTTGATGGGTTTCATGGGTGCACTGTCCTTAACAGTGTATTCGGCCAGGCCTTGTAACAAAGGCTG
The DNA here is from genome assembly GCF_055504915.1 of Nelumbo nucifera. NCBI lineage: Eukaryota > Viridiplantae > Streptophyta > Magnoliopsida > Proteales > Nelumbonaceae > Nelumbo > Nelumbo nucifera. The sequence continues at coordinate 101,078,593 of NC_142651.1, forward strand.
GGCCAAACCCATGTGGCTGATGTGTAGATCAATGCTTGGGTCCCACGCCATACAAGGAAGCCCAACTGGGCAGCAGTTAGGAAGGTTAAGTGAGCACATAAGCTTAATGGGCCTAAAGCCCATTTCGAACTGGGCTATTTATCTAGTTAATTAAAGGGGTGAATTCTGAGATGAATTAGCAGATAGGATTGGGTCTTGACCCTATCCACTCAGAGAGTCCAGATCTGAATGTGATTCAGATCTAGAAACCTCCTAATGAGATTAGGAGAAAGCTAATCTAATCTGCGGATAAGATAAGGGTTTATCCTTATCACCTGAAGAGAAGGCTGATCCAAATATGATTTGGATAAGCAGCTCCTAATGGGATTAGGAGCTGATCTTTTAGGTTAACAAAAGGAGGGGGCGGCAGCCTTTAGACATAACATCAGATTTTCTTTAGTGCTGAAATCAAGAAGAGAGAATTCTGCACCCTGCGAATACTCTCTTGCCGCCTCCCTGCTCTTGCTGCCCTGTTTGCCAGTTCAATCTCCAGTTGTGGGAGAAGTCAAGATTGGATCTTGACATCAGTTCTTGGAGGAAGATTTGATAGGAAGTTGTGCTCACGTGCCATCCTGCGGATCCTTGCGAAGGATAGAGTTCTTGGAAAAGAACACTGTTGATTCTGCTCCATCCTGCACTGCGCCATCTTCAATGGGAACAGTTTTTTTATCCTTCCTTGGGCGTGAACACCTTCGTTGGGAGATACTACTTCTCCGTATCAAGTATAATCCTCTCCTACACCTTTTGGTTCAGATCTAGTTTAGTTCGTGGTTCAAGAATGATCCTTGAAAATATGATTTTCTAAAATAGGGAATGTGATTCCCATTTGAAGGGAGAGAAAATTTTTGAAATTCGCCCCTTATTCCGCAATCTTTGGGCGTCCATGGGATGGATCTCTCATCCCTTCAATGTACGAGTACCTTGAGAAAATATGTCAACAATCAAACACCTCTAGACAGTACCAAATAGAAGTTGATATATTTTCATATCATCAAGCAAAAAGGGAAGTCCAGGAATACCATGCAGGATTTATTAATCTATGGATGGAGTATGAGCTAGTGCGCATGGGATGTGGGAAAGGATCCCTTAGATTGTTGTGTTAAGTTTATGAAAGAGCTTTGATAGAAGGAAGATCATGCATTTCCTTAGAGGTGTAAATCAGGTCATGCTAGGCCGGCACATCATGGCCCGCCTGCGGCTCGTGCAAAGTGCGGGTCGTGTCGTGCCGACCCGCGGGCCGAGACAGATCGTGCTTTCCCTCCCCTGGGATACTTTGGGGGGTCGGTCTGGCATGGCCCACAGCCTAAGCCCATGTGGGCCCGTGCCGGGCCATGGGTCAGGCTAGTCTATGGGCCAAGTCTTGGGCAAGGTCAGGCCACGAACCAAGCCAAGCCTTTTTTTTTATTTTGAAAAAAGTAATGAAAATTTTAACATAAATTAAAAAATAGACAAAAAATTAAAAAATATCTATTTTATTTTATATGAATTTTGATGTTTACAACTATTCATATATGCAATAATAAAATCAAATAATATAACAAAATTGAAAATAAAACTATATATATTAATACATTGTATAATATAACAAACATATTATAATATATATAAAATTATATATGGGATGGCCTATAGGCTAAGCTGGGCCAGCACAAGGACCTGAAACCTCAAGTCCGTCATGTCGGGCGATGGCAAGGAGCGGGTGGCACGGCCCAATTTACACCTCTACATTTCCTAATGCATCTCAAACCTTAATTTGAAGTTGTCATATCCAATATTCTTAGTCGAGGGACTCTTCCTGATCTAGATATCATCCCTGGGGAAATCATGAGAGCAAAAACCAAGTTTGTTACACGACTACTCTTGATGGAAGGAAGGATTCAAATAAAGATATTGTTTTTCTTGCAACAAAACCTAAGGGGAAGAAGGATTTTCCCCGAGTACAATGCTATGAATGCAAGGAGTTTGAGCGTGTTGACTCACACTATAAGAAGAAGAACACATGTACTTATTGCAAACAGTCCGAACATATCATTACAGAATGTCCCACTCAACCCCAAAAAAGGGGTGGATCAAATCAGAAAAAAGTAACCTATGAGGCCTATCAGACTTCTATAGAGAGTTCAGATGCCTCCTCTTCTATTGCTTTAGTGGCTGGACAGAATGATACTTCTAGTGGTATGTCTAAAGAAAGGTTTCGGCAGCTCATGTCCTCAATCACCTCTTCCACCTTTTCTGCTATTGGTCTGTCTGGTAAATCTCCTACCTACTACCCTTCATCAAATCATCCTTGGACTATTGAATCTAGCGCCTCTAACTACATGACGGGAGCCACTTTTGGTCATTATCCCAAACCCCATCTCCCTAATAAACACATTGTTACTACAAATGGTGAAAAATTAGATATAGTTAGTTGTGGTGATTTACATTTATCTACCTTTAAGTGTTCCTCTTTTCACCTACCCAAAACCTTATCTGTACCCAAGTTAACTACTAATTTGATTTTTGTTAGCCAACTTATAAAAGATGGTAACACTGTCTTTGTTTTCCTCTAATGATTGTTTGATACAGGACCAGCAAACTGGGAGGTAAAGGGGAAGGGCCTTAGATGGGGTCAGCTATTTACTCGGGAGTTTGAGAAGAAGAAGAAGGTCGATTCTATTTTTACTTCTTGCTTGCTTTCTACTACTTCTGGTTTTGAGTCTTTTAATTATAATAATGATTGGCACTTGTGGCATAAATGCCTTAGTCACCCTTTCTCTAAGAAACTTGATCAGTTGTTTGCTTCTAGCAGTTTACCAATTTCTATTGCTACTTTTAAAAATGTTAATAAATCATGCATTACTTGTGGTTTATGCAAGAGCTATATTTTACCATTCATCAAAAAAAGAGCCATATCTTACCATTTCTTGCTCATTCAAAACATCCTACAGTTCCTTTTTATTTAATGCATAGTGATGTATGGTCGTCTACAGTTATTTCTAGATTGGGATACAAATATTTTGTAACTTTTATTGATGATTGCACTTTGTTTACTTTCTTTGCAAGAAATCAGAAGTTTATTCTGCATTCAAAGTTTCAAACAATGTTAGGCTTATGTTGCTACCTAGTTTGATGCCAAGATATGTGTACTACAGTCTGATTCAGGGGGAGAGTACTTTGATGGAGATTTTCAAACCTACTTGAAACAACAAGGAATTCAATCCAAAAAATATTTTGTGTAGTCAGAACCCTCTTGGTTTTGGGTGCAGGCAACCAATATTGTTGTGTATCTCATAAACTATCTTCCTTCAATTGTCCTAAACAACACTTCACCTTTTCAGTCCCTCTTTCACAAACCTCCAACCATATCTATGCTCAGAGTTTTTGGTTGTCTAGTTTGTTCACCTTCCACCCCATGAACACACACAGCTAACTGCACAACCAGCTTTGTGTGCCTTTGTGGTGTACAGCCCTAATCACAAGGGATTTCTTTGTTATGATCCTTCAACTCGTCGCATTCGAATTTCTCGTAATGTAATTTTTCTTGAGAATGTGTCGTTCTTTGAACATGTTAAATTCCCTGCTTCATCTACCTCTTTGTTGCACAGCTTTGATTCTACAGATATTCCAAGTGCACCAGCATCACCTATGTAGAAACTTTAGACTTACTTCAGGAGGCAACAGTCTACATCAGTCTCAATGCCCCTCTCCTCTCTACCGCCAGCTACTGATCCAATCACTCCATCTATACCTGTGTAAGTTCATCTGAACCTCCACCTGAACCCATTGCACCCACTTTGCACCATTCCTCTAGAATTTTTCGCCCACCTGATCACTATGGTTTTTCACCAAACTATAGCTCTTTTTCTGTTGTTTTATCCACCACAAACATTCTCAGGTCTTACCAACAAGTTGTAGCAATTCCACACTAGAAGGATACCATGGACTCTGAGATCCAAGCCCTTCTTGATAATGACACCTAGGACCTGGTTAAAAGCTCCACCTGAAGCCTCTCTCATTGTGAGTCATTGGGTTTACTCTGTGAAATTGAAGTTTGATGGAAGCCTAGATAGGTACAACGATAGGCTTGTTACACAAGGTTATAAACAAGAGTATGGGATAGATTATGAGGAGACTGCTCCTATAGCAAAAATGACCATTGTACGACTCTTGTTCGCTATATCTGTTGCAAAACAGTGGACAATTGATCAGATGGACGTAAAGAATGCATTCCTACATGTGGAATTGAAGGAGATATTGTATATGAAGCCTCCTCCTAGATATTGCACAGATCCACAGCTTGTTTGCCGCCTAAATAAGTCCATATGTGGTCTCAAACAAGCTCCTAGAGCCTGGTTTGAGAGATTCAGATCTGTTATCACTAATGCCAACTTTATCCAAAGCTCTTCAGATCATTCTCTCTGTAACTTACACCGGCAGCAGGGGTGGCAGTCCTACTTCTCTATGTTGACGATATACTCAATATGGGGAATGATGTAGGAGTTGTTGATTTGAAACAACTACTCAGTGAATCTTTAAAGATGAAGTACTTGGGTCCTCTAATTTATTTTTTGGGGCTTTAAGTTGTAATTCTCAGGATTACTTTGTCAACCAACATAAATATGCGGCTGATCTTGTTAGAGCCAACCTCAGTGATTCCAAGATGGTTGATACTACATTGGAACGAAATCTAAACTTTAGTAAGGATGATGGTTCTCCCCTTAAAGACCCTACTCTCTATCATCAACTAGTAGGCAATCTAATCTATCTTACCATGACTCAGTCAGATATATTTTATGCAGTCCAACTTGTGAGCTAATTTGTGTCATCACCAAGAAAACCACATTTGCTTGCAGTCCATCGGATTATTAGGTATGTGAGGGGGACTTTATCTCACGGCATATTCTTCTCCTCTCCATCCTACATTAGCCTCATTGCTTATGCGGATTCTGATAGGACCGGATGCCCAAACACCCGACAATCCACTATAGGTTGGTGTGTATTCTTGTGGAACTCCCTCATCTCATGAAAGTGCAAGAAACAATCCACCGTATCCAAATCTTCCACTAAAGCTGAATACAGTGCCATGTCCTCAGTGTGTAGTGAAATTATATGGCTCCGGGCTCTCTCCTACAAGACATTCTCGATGAGCCATCACCCTTAGTTCCTCTCTTTGCAAACAATGTAAGTGCAATCAAAATTGCACCCAACTCTGTATTCCATGAGAGTACAAAACATATCGAAGTTGAATGCCACTTCATTTGCAATCTACTTCTTGCGAGTATTATCTCTCTTCCACATTTGTCCTCCGTCCTCCAACTTGCAAGTTTATTGACAAAGGCAACGACCCGAACTCAACATATATTTCTCATGGACAAACTGATGCTTATTCCTAGGCATCAATTTGAGGGGAAGTGTAGAGATAAAGAGAGTTAGCCGGGGGCAATTTTTGTACTTTTACTTTCTTTCTTGTATAATAGCTTGTTTTGTACACTAACCTATGTATACTAGGGGCAGATTTGCCTTTTTATCTTTCTAATATAAATATCATTCTTTGGGTGTCGACTGTCACTTTTGACAAACCCACCAAGTGTTGCTCTCTCTGTCTCGATCTGACTCTACCAGAAATAAGTTAATTAGCTTTAGGAGAACAATAGAAAAACAAATAGCTTCAAAACAAAACAAACACAAGGAATGAATAACTGGCAAGTACTAAATAAGGATTAACACTTCACATCTAGACCTGTTCATGGGCCGGGTGGCCCGGCCCGGCCCGACCCCCAAATGGGCTTGAACATGGTTATAGGCCCGCGGGCTTAAATTCGGGCCAAAAAGCCTGGCCCACAATAAATTCGAGCCAGGCTCGGGTTTTGTCAAAATAGCCCGGCCCAGCCCGACCTAATATTAGACTTAAAGTGAGTAATGTGATTATGTCCATTTGAATAAATTTTTTTATTTAAGAATGTAAAACTATGTTTTAAAATATAAAAGAAAGGGGAAAAAAACCATCTTGTAGGCCCATTGTTCATTTAAATAGGAAAAAAAACTATCTGAATTTTTAATTCTAATTTGAATAGGGAAAATTGTTTTTTTTTATTAGGTTGGGCTTCGGGCTTTTTATTAGAGCCGGGCTCGGGCCCAAGTTATAGGCCCGTTGCTCGGGCTCGGGCCTAGCATATTTCCCTTAATGACAAGTAAAAGCTCGGCCCGAGCCCGGCCCGGCCCATGAACAGGTCTATTCACATCCCAATAATCCCAACACCTCGTTATCAAACTGAATTATCTTCATGATGTTGTACTTCAGCATGACTACATTTCTGCTTTCAATTCTAAATTTATCCTATTAAGAGAACTTTAAGAAGTGATCCAAATAGATCATCAAACAAAAGAATTTCTCAAGAACTAAGGCAAAGTTTTGCAATAAGCAAACAAATTGTTATCAAACTGAATAATCTTCATGATGATGTACTTGAGCATGGCTAGACTTCTGCCTTCAATTCTATGCATACCCTTTCAGTACAATTTTAATTTTTAAGAAGTGATCCAAATAGATCATCAAACAAAAGGGTTTCTCACAAACTAAGACAAAATTTTGCAATAAACAAACAATCATACTTCCAAAATTTGTTGATCCCCACAACCATAAAAGAACATTATCATTTTCCATCAAGGAAAGCAATTTTCTGAAGTATGTATGCTACCATAGCTAGGTAAAATATAAGTCAAGTTAAACTTCATTATCAGTAATGAAGTCTATGGGACACCTCAAAAGTAAAAATACAGTCAGTTGGAAAGATTTGTATTTTCCATACAAATTGCATCTGAAGAAACAGAATGAGAAATTTTTAAGCATACCTCTTTCAAAATCAAGATGAAGTCAGATGCACTAAGAACTCCAACAAATTGCCCCTTGGAGAAGTCCCATAGAGGCGCCACAGAAATTCCCTGGAAATTGCTTAACTCAGAAAAAATTATACCTAAGCTATTTATTAGCAAAATATATATGTAAAAAACATATCTAAAGCTTAAAAAGATAAAATGGAAAAGAAAGCCTTACAAACCAGATCAGAATATAAATAAAAGGGCTTCAGAACCCTAGATGAACCCATTGGCAATGATATTAGTTCCAAGAACTGTGATGCATCCAGCACTTTTTAATAAGGATCCAAACTCCAAATTACAGATACATCATACCATCCTACTCTAACGTGGAAAGGAAGAACCAAGAGAACAAGGAAAACAAACATCCAGTGCACAAACGTGAACACAAAGTGGAATGTAGTGTCAGGAGTGAAGCAATGGCGGAAGTCCAATTCTACAGAAATGTAAAAGGCCTTGATCCTTCTATAACAATTTTCAGCTTTTTAGCAAACCAGACCTTCATATACTGAATTTGTTCCAAATTTTTCATTATCCACTAAAAAATGATCTTGTTCTTTCTAAGACTAATCCTTAGTATTAGTAATGCTGAAACCAGATCAATAAATGCAAAGAAACCTCATTCCCAGATTGTAGTTATACGGGCATGGTACAAAAAAAAACAGCCCAACACTCACCAGAAAACACATGTCCTGTTGAGACCCAAACACCCCCTCCAGAACCCACTAGGGGAGTGGAGCAGGCCACCACCTATCAGCCATTCACAAGAAGACAGAGGAGCCAGGCGGCAGAGCCCCAGAATTAGTTACACTCAGAGTTGGTTACTCTGCCACCTGAAGATATTCCACCCATGTTATCTGCCAGAGTTAGTTATTCAGAAATCAGAGGATATTCCCTCTGATATTACACCTGTAGGCCAGCTATACAAGGCCATCATCACATAATGAAAGGAATGAATGATTCTCCCTTAATTTTCCTCTCCCTGATTCCAGTTTCTTCCTTCCCTCCCTTCTCTCTTTTCTCTCCATCTTCTGTTTCAGGAGGTCAAGCCTCCCTCGAAGAGGTCTCCGAGGTGAGCGGAAACTCACCAAGTTGGTATCAGAGCAAGGTTGCAGACCAGCTATGCCACAGACAAGATCCTCTACCGTGGAAGATAGAGTCGACCAACTTGAGATTGGGTTCCATCAGGTACTGAACGGACTCAGGGATCTCAAGGTGGACATCTCTAACCTCGCCTCCCAACAACAATCCGGCGAGACCAGTCATCCAACAGGGGCCGACGCCTTTGTTTCCGATAGCAAGGGAACTGGGGGTTACCCCGCCGGAAAGGTTACTAAAATCAATTTTCCCAACTATTCCGGTGGAGATCCCATTCCTTGGATTTTCAGAGCAGAGAGATTCTTCGAGTATCATGAAACCCCTGCACACCAGCGCGTCGCCATCGCTTCCATTCACCTAGAAGGAGGCGCTATTCTCTGGCTCCAATGGTATCGACAAACCCATCCTCAGGTAACTTGGGCGGAGTTCACGAAAGCCCTGTGCATCCGTTTTGGGCCGACGGCGTTCGTGGATTACGACGAACTCCTCACTCGACTAAAACAGACCGGGACAGTAGCAGACTACCAGCTCGAGTTCGAAAGAATGGCGACCAGGGTACATGGATGGCCGGAGAAGGCCTTGGTAGGGTGTTTCGTGGGAGGTCTCAGAGAAGACATCCGCCTGGAAGTGAGAGCTCTTCGACCAGCGACAGTCATGGCGGCGGTGGGTATTGCTCGCCTACAAGAAGAGAAGATGGATAGCATGCGCAGAACCAGCAAGCCTTCCTACCCGAATGTGAGGGCTCCCCAGCGAACCGAACAGCAACCCATGAAACAAGTTGGGGATTCTCAGAAGCCCATTTTGCCCAGGCCCACTGTGCCCTTCAAGCGCCTCTCATGGGCTGAGATGCAGGCCCGACGCGAGAAGGGCCTCTGTTACAATTGTGATGACAAGTTTGGACCGAGCCATAAGTGTTGCGTCCAGCGAGTGTTTCTCCTTCAGACAGAGGAAGAACCGGAAGAAAACGTAGAAGACTGTGAACTGATCTCAGTTGAACCAGAACCGGTGGGAGCCGAGATCTCCTTACACGCCCTCATGGGCCTCAACCCTCTTCAGTCCATGCGAGTAGAAGGAAGGTTGGTGGGCCGATCTGTGATGATCTTGATTGACAGTGGCTCTACCCTGAATTTCATCACTTGCCGATTAGCAAGGCAACTAGGTATGTCTATACAACCCACTCCACTCTTTTCGATCTATGTGGCTAATGGAAGTCAGTTGACATGTGATGGTGTGTGCAAGAAGGAAAAGATCCTTATACAAGGCCACTATTTCGTGGTAGATCTCCACCCATTGGATTTCTCAGGGGCTGATATTATTCTGTGAATTCATTGGTTACGTGGCCTAGGGCCGGCACTGTGTGATTGGGCCAAAATGACAATGGACTTTTATCAGGATGGTCAGACTTGCCATCTACAAGGGGTGCGGCCTCCGAGTCCCCACGGTGATACTGTAGCTTCCATATTACGGGCCTCCAAGGATACTAGACAGCCCTTATTTATGCACTTAGGCATGCAGCCCACAGTTCCAACTTTAAACAATCAAGGCTGTGACCAACCCACGGAAGCCCAACACGAGGCACTACGATCGATACTCGATCAGTTTGTTGATGTGTTCAAGGAACCAAGCCAATTACCTCCACCCCGGGCCCATGACCATCAGTTACCCCTCTTACCAAATTCTAAACCGGCCAATGTGAGGCCATATAGATACCCCTATTTCCAGAAGCTAGAAATTGAGAAGGCGGTAAGAGAGCTAATGAACAAAGGGCATATACAAACCAGCACCAGCCCATTTTCATCCCCTGTACTCCTAATAAAAAAGAAGAATGGTAGTTGGGCTCACCAACGCCCTCCACCTTCCAGGCCCTTATGAATGACATTTTCAGGCCTTTCTTAAGGCAATTTGTTTTAGTATTCTTCGATGACATTCTGGTTTATAGCAAGGACTGGGGCACCCATATGGAACATCTGAAACTTACCCTCACCACTCTAAAGGAACATCAGTTACATGCCAAAATGACCAAGTGTTCTTTTGGACAAAAACAGATACAATACTTAGGCCATGTGGTTGCAGCAGGGCGGGTCATGGCAGACCCAGAAAAGATAAATGCCATCCAAAAATGGCCCAAGCCCACTACTGTAAAAGCTCTCAGGGGTTTCCTTGGGCTTACAGGGTATTATAGGCGTTTCATTAAGGGGTATGGGCTCATGGCCGCCCCTCTAACGCGCCTGTTGAAGAAGGATTCTTTCAGATGGGCTGATGAAGCCCAATGGGCCTTTGAAGACTTGAAGACAGCAGTTTCGAGCCCTGCAGTCCTTACTCTTCCAGATTTCACTCAGCCCTTTGAGATTGAGTGTGATGCCTCAGGTGCAGGAGTGGGGGTCGTCCTGATGCAGAAGGGACAGCCCATTGCTTACTTCAGCAAGGCCTTATCAGCCGCCCACCAGAACCAGTCCACTTATGTCAAGGAGATGATGGCAGTGGTAATGGCAGTCCATAAATGGCGTACATATCTATTGGGACGCCAATTTATCATAAGGTCAGACCAACGAAGTCTGAAGTGTATAGCAGAACAAAGAGTGCACACCCCAGAGCAGCAAAAGTGGCTTAGTAAACTGATGGGCTTCGACTACCGAATAGAGTGCAAACCTGGGCCTGCTAACAGGGTAGCTGATGCCTTATCACGAGTAGAAGAGCTGGCTCAACTAACCTACCCTCAGCCCAGTTTTCCCTTGTTTGAAACCATAAGGCAAAAAGCAAGGACTGATCCGCAGCTGCAGGACATTAGTAAAAAATTGAGGCATAACCCTTCCCAGGTTGCAGGGTACCAAATTGTGGGACCAGACCTCTTCTTTAAGGGATGGTTCGTGATTGCTCCAAATTCCAGGCACAAAACTGAACTATTGAAGTTGTTTCATGATTCCTCCTTGGGAAAACATTCAGGAGTGCTAAGGACTCTAAAGAGGCTCAGCAGCCACTACCATTGGGTAAGTATGCGCAAGGACGTGTTACACTATGTATCTGAATGCCAGACTTGTCAACGGCAGAAATACTCCTCACAGTCTCCCGTGGGCCTCCTACAGCCCCTCAAGATTCCAAAGCAAGTATGGGAAGACCTCTCCATGGACTACATCACCGAACTTCCCCGTTCTTTAGGGAAGGAAGTTATCATGGTAGTAGTTGACCATCTCACCAAGTATAGCCATTTCTCTGCCCTGCCTCACCCTTACACCGCAGCAACGATGGCTGACATCTTCATACGGTACGTCGCCAAATTGCATAGGACAAAAGATCCATTGTATCGGACCGTGACCCTGCCTTCCTGAGTTCATTCTGGAAGGAATACTTCCGATTGCAAGGAACCCAACTGCACCCATCCACAAGTTACCACCCCCAGACGGATGGACAGACTGAAGTTCTTAATCGGTGCTTAGAAGCCTACCTAAGGTGCTTCATAGGGGAGAAGCCCAAACAGTGGGCTCACTGGCTTCCGTGGGCAGAATACTGGTACAACACAACTTATCAGTCAGCAGCAGGAATGACACCCTTCAAGGCTCTATATGGCAGAGAACCTCCTCCCATATTACCTTATGAATTTGGGTCGGCTAAGATGGCAGAAGTAGAGACTCGCCTACTGGCAAGAGATGAGATCCTTAGACTGCTCAAGGCCAACTTGACTAAAGCCCAGCAAAAGATGAAGGCCTACTATGACTCTCACCACCGCCCACTAGAGTTTCAGGTAGGTGATTTTGTCCACCTTAAGCTCCAACCTTACCGCCAGGTCTCAGTGATGAGACGGGCTTGGCACAAGCTAGCTCCCAGATATTATGGGCCCTATAAGGTGCTGGAGAGAGTGGGCCTTGTTGCTTACAGATTGAACCTCCCTGCTACCTCGAAGCTACACCCGGTGTTTCACATCTCACTTCTCAGGAAAGCTGTGGGGAATCATACTCCTATCTCACCCAACTTACCCCAATTTACAGATGAAGGGGACATTTACACGGAGCCTGTCAAGATTGTGGATTTCCAATGGGTTCGGCGAGGAGGGCAGGTGGTGCCAAAAGCCAAGGTTGAATGGGCCGGTCTGCCTCCAGAAGAGGCCACATGGGAACCTTATCTAAGGCTGAATGAGAGGTTTCCCAACCTAGACCTTGAGGGCAAGGTCAGTGCTAAGGGGGGAGGAACGTTGAGACCCAAACACCCCCTCCAGAACCCACTAGGGGAGTGGAGCAAGCCACCACCTATCAGCCATTCACAAGAAGACAGAGGAGCCAGGCGGCAGAGCCCCAGAATTAGTTACACTCAGAGTTGGTTACTCTGCCACCTAAAGATATTCCACCCATGTTATCTGCCAGAGTTAGTTATTCAGAAATCAGAGGATATTCCCTCTGATATTACACCTGTAGGCCAGCTATATAAGGCCATCATCACATAATGAAAGAAATGAATGATTCTCCCTTAATTTTCCTCTCCCTGATTCCAGTTTCTTCCTTCCCTCCCTTCTCTCTTTTCTCTCCATATTCTGTTTCAGAAGGTCAAGCCTCCCTCGAAGAGGTTTCTGAGGTGAGCGGAAACTCACCATGTCCCCTGGAAAGGGTGACTACATCAATTTTTGGGAGGACCTTTGGCGGTGAGAATCACCTCTTTCTTTGAGATTTCCTATTCTCTAATCTCTATTCCTTGTCCACACTCAAAAACTGCCTTATTCCTCTTTCATCTCTTATCCTAACAGCTGAAGGTCTTGGTGATTGAGTTTAGCAGAGAGATAAGCAACAATGAAGTTTTAGGAAGTTCCTTTAAAATCCAAGTGAGAAACCCATGTCTCTATCAGCTTTACAGCCTCCACCTGTCAATTCTCATTATCAAATATCCTTGCATATCGTTTACTCCAAATGCTCCACGAAAAATGTTCCTGTTCTCAAGGTTGTGTTTCTCTAACACTTGAAGAAATGGAGGGTTCTGACAAAATCAAAGCCAATAGAAAGACACAGAGGGACTTTTTGCATACAGATAACACCTTGCTTGGATAGTTTTTTGTTTAGGAGTGAGCTGTCTTATTGTTCATATACTGTGCATGCTTGTACATCCCCTCATCTACAATCTTTTCTTTTAATATATGGTAGAAAACAGTTGTTTTTCATTCAAAAAAAGAAGCATTCATACCATGTAAGGGGAAAGGCAGCAGAGAACAACTTAGAAAAAGTACAACTACATAATTCCAACCTTGAAACAATGAGAAAAATACCTGCTCATAGAGAATATGGAATGCTTGTTTCACAGGCAAATTCACTTCCAAGGCAATGACCTGTGATATTGGACATGTAATCAGATAATAATGAATCCTGACCAGTTTGAAGCAGGCAGATTCAAATTTCAAAATGAAAGGTCATAAAGATGGGTGAAGTATCCAAACCTTGCCTGACTCAGGAAGCAACTCATACGCTGTATGTGTAGACAAGAATAAAGAAATACGTTGCCGAGAGACCTCTATATCAGCCTCCGAAATCCTTGGCACTGCCTCCTGCAGGGCACCATCTGACAATGTGACCTGTTCCGTATCGCATAATAACATACAGAAAAATAACAAAATAAATTATTTGACACATTTTAACCACCGTTGTCCACATTTTCAGCCTTCTATCAAAAATAAGGTAATCTTATCATATATTAAAAAAATACCTTCCATTGGTTGTGAAAATTTGTGTGCTAACACATGCAATTACTTCTTTTATCCTTCTTTTGATCATAAACTATATGTTTACCTTGAACTAATTTAAGTAATGGGAATATAATGAAATTACAACAGAGGTTGAATGTAGTTACTAGTCAGGAAGAAAAGACAAAACGTGTAACTTATGTCATAGAAATCTTAACAAAAAATGTTGGATTTTATAATACACACCTAGAGTTGCAAATTTTAAGTCCAATTACCTCAGAACCACAAATGGACTGCGATTACCTTCAACTCTTAATGAGAACAATGATGTACATGGTAAATGGTTACTATAAACACTGAACAGAAAGAATAAAAACCAAAAGTGCTTTGGGATAATAATTTAGCTAACTTTATTATATGGAACAAAGGACTTGGAAAACATCCAAAGTGATTATCTTATACACAACAAAATAAGACAGTTTTTGGATGAAGTGGCACTATTTTGAAATGGATTCCAAAGGAACGAAAAGCTATCTATATCTATATTAGAAAGAAGAAATAGGGCAAGCCAAGAGTCCTCTCACCATAGAGCTCGCATGTACTTCCTTCTCTGCTCATTTTTCACACATGCAGTTATCTATTTCTAAATTAAATTGCTAAATAGTAAAAACATAATAAGTCACAATAAAAATCCTCTAAGATCTTAATTTTCTCTAATAAAACTCATCATTGTTCTCTGTAATAAGATCACTCTGACATCTCTCTATCTCCCAATAATTAATGTCTGTAACATCTCCCCTCCTCCATTAAATCCCTTCTTTCCTCTTAAGTTTCTCTTGACCCCTTTTGACTCTCTCAATAAAGAATGGGTTTATAATAGGTTGGGTTGAGCTAAAGGCCAACTCAAGACTAACCCTACAAATGGACCCTGGCTTGGACCCAAACTGATGTCAAAACCTAAATTTTCCAACCCAAACCTAACCAAATCTCTATTCAACCCCACGCATTGCATGGGTTTACTTGCTAGTAGCTGATGAATTTGAAGATCAGAGTTTGCAAAGAAAAGATGTACAGCCAGTCATCATTGCCATGTATCTTTCTACAAGCTGCAGCTTTGAGATGAACCTTTTTTCTATTAATTCTCACCTTGAATCATCCCTGTTGTTGTATTTCTATCATGCATATAATTCAAACTTCATCATTATTGTTTAAAATAAAGAACACAGAAAATACCAAAAAAAAATCCAGAATGAAATCTAGAGTACAATCTTGTAGGGGATCCGAAATGGAGGCTAAGAGTTCCATCTATCTAGTTACAACCTCAACAAATGAAGTGTTATAATATACTTACCACACGCTGAAACACATCATTATCCACATCCATGTGGGTCCTGGTTCCAGGCATGTCAGGACTTAAGATTGAAGGAATAGAGTCAGGCTCCCTAGATAATAGGACAGTAACAGTATTCACTATCCCATAAATTCCATTTATATAAGGTTGATGTTCATCATGCCGCCATTCTTCATCGACTAAAAACTTGTACTGCATGTAAAGGGCATTTAAAAAGAAAAGAAACTTTGAGAATTAGATGTGCACAAAGGCACAGAAATGTATATGCATGCAGACATCATCCTATCCATCAAAATCACCAGATATAATGATCTTGTCGTAGTACTACTCACCATTCTTGGCAATACCCCAGCAGCTTATGAAATTGAGAGAATCCTGTATGGTTAAATAAATTCAAAGAATTTCTACCAGTTCATAAGCATATCATTTTATTGAATATAAATGACAACAAGTGAGACCCATCCCATCAACCCAACACCAGATAATTGGCATCTGGATTTGTTGAGTTGATTTAATCATCCCATAAATATTATACAAGAAAAGTTGGGTAAAAAGAAATAAAAGTAAGGTTTTAGAAGATAGTAACATGGACTTTTATTAGTATGTATTGCAATTCCGATTTAACTGAGCATTATGAAACATATATAACCAAATTAAAAACAAAAAAAACAAAAGAATCAGTGACTGCAAAAATGTACATCCATAGGGGAATACTACAAGATTGTTATTAATCACCACAACTGACAAATCATATCAATGAAAGCCACCACATATCATCATAGTAATGCATATCTGGTACATCCATCAAATTCACAGAGACTAAATTTTGCTACCAAGTGCTGTTAAGCACTTTGTTCAGGATAAAAATTTTAAAACCTACTATTATTTACACAAGGACCACCTTTTTTCTTCACCCAATCATGCCAATTAAGAGACAAACTTAGATGTGTCATTTAGGATAATGTTTAGATAGTATGTCAGGGAAAAGAGCTTTAGGAGCTCACTATTTGGAATCCAATGTATGAATTAATTCCAATTAAAGCATTTTTATCAGCAATTCCAATTAAATCATTTTGAACTGATCAGTCAAAAATATAATGTTTGATCAAGATCCCTGAAACCCCTGAGTAGCCCCAAAAGTTTAGAACATTTTGAACTGACTTCAACAAATCCTTCTACCTTTGACCTATGGCACAGGGGCCCTTCATTTTACCCAAGGTACCCATTTCAGAGAATACAAGAAAGAGGCATGAATATGAGATATTTCCCGGATTGGACAAACCCATATCGATTTGTCCAGAACTATGTTTTGATTGACTGGGCACTCACCCTGCGCAAGTTAATAATTAAAACAATAGTTTGCAAATTAGTAATTGAAGCTTGACTGCACACAATTGCAAAACAGGAATGCCCCCCATAATGTCATGTAATATGTCTAGGGATCAAATGTATTGGGATTAAGGGAGTTAAAAGGGCTGTAATATGTCCAGACTCCAGAACTATGTTTTGAGTGACTGGGCATTCACCCTGGACAAGTTACAATTAAAACAATAGTTTGCAAATTAGTAATTGAAGCTTGACTACACACAATTGCAAAACAGGAATGCCCCCCCCCCCAATCTCATGTAATATGTCTAGGGATCAAATATATTGGGGTTAAGGAGTTAAAAGGGCTGTTATTGTATCTTGTTACTTGGTTGGTTGTGGCTAACTACCCTCTTTGGGGAAACCTGATATAGATAATATCTGTTTTATTTGACAAATTAGTAATTTTCTCTTTTATGAAAAAAAAAATGTAATATGGATCTTCAATAAATTGATATATCTTGAGTTACAATTGCCATCTTACAAGTCTATTTTTGCATTCCTATATTGCTGATATTTCCTATTTGATTGCGGAGTGGGGTCTCACATTGTAGTTGAGGGGTGTTTTGCCAATTTTCCACTAGTAGATTATTCCCTATTCTTTTGCCTTATTTTAATAAATTTTTCAAGTTATCCATCCAAAAAATAATAATAAGGGAACGCATCTAAGATGTTAAAGTAATTTGCTTGTAATGAGCATATTTAAATCAAGGATTTAAATATCGATATGATACGTCTGATACGGGGCGTATTATATTGGTACCTGAGGGGATACGGGATATGTTATGACTGAACCTGTATCCCGAATCACGCATATCAGAGAGATACGCATTTGTACCGGCTCGTATCGTGTTGTATCGACCGATACACACCGATATGGCCGATACGGATCGGCATATTTTCTGCGTATGCGTTTTCTATAAAAATGTGCCTGGCGTGATTCGGACAAAAATCACCAAGCGTTAAAGACTCAACTGCGCGCTTGATCCACTAAGCCACGTTTCAACTTATCAAATTTGATGAAATAAAATAACTTTTTTCTATTCTAGTGTCCACATGTAATGCGGAAAAATTACATTTGTGTTTAACAATTCCAACAAAATAAAAAAAAATATTCAAAACTAATATTTTATAAACTAATAGAATAAATAATTTCTTAAGTCCACATTTATATCAAAAATTTGTAAAATATCAAGAATTTATACAAAAAAAAGATATTAATAATAGAATAATTATTTTAGTACTTAATATTTATAAATTTGAGCATGACATGCATCTTAAAATTTTATAAATTATTAATTAATATTTTAATTTGAACTAAGTAAAAGTATATATATATATATATTATTTTTAAAAATAAAAATATTATTTACAAAAACCTCGAGAATATAATATCAATTGAATTTGTCAAATCCATTAATCTAAATTTATACCAAAAAATGATTTTTATCTCAAAATTTATGGAAATAAAAATATAAATAATGGAATAATTATTTTAGCAATTAAAAATTATGAATTTGCATATGATGTGTATCTTAGAAAATTTAATATATTTGATATATTTTAAGTTAATATTATATATTTTTATAAATTTTTAATTTATATTTTAATTACATTTTATAATAATGTGTTTATTGTTTACAAAAATAAAAATATTGTTAACTAAACATTTGAGAATTAATTTTTAGTTGACTTTTGGTTAATAATCAAAATTAAAAATAGTAAAATAGAAAATAATCAATATAATAATTCACATATAATAGTTGCATATGTTTTGTGCCTTGAAGTTCAATAGAAAATAACATAATAATAGCTTTGCGCATGTATTAATTTTTAAAAAATATATATAATATGTTCCCGGATTCTTGATTGATATAATATCAATAAAATTTTATGATTTTTATGCATCCCACTATATGAATTGTAGTATATTTCTTCACATATACCTTTAGAATATACATTTTTTGTGTATCTATACATTAATTATGGCTATTTTGATCTTAAAAATATTTTTTTTATGAATGAATGGTGATCTTAAAAATAATGTTATTAATATGTTTATGGAATTTATATGCATTTTTTGGCGTATCCATATTTTTCCGTCCGTATCCATGCACTTCCAAAATGTATCCATATCCGAATCCAAGTGGTCTGATATGATACCCGATATCGATACCTTAATCCTTGATTTATATTTAGCAGCTAATTAAATTGGTATAATTCAACATTTCATCTTAAAAAAAAGGAATGATAACAACTTTTCAAGTTCAGGCTACAATAAAGAATGTGAAGTTCTTGATAATCATTGCTGTCATCATCATCTAGGCCTTTTTCTTTAAAAATAACATCATCATCATTATTTAAACCTTATTAGCCCAACTATGTATGGTCGGCTACATGGATCCTGTTTCGAAATTCTGACCTGCTTAATGGCATACCCATTGTTTTTTTTTTCTTTTTTGTCAGTACATATTCATTTTTTTTATCAGAAACGATAACTTTCATTAGAGATAAATTAACCTGAAATACAAAATTCAACCCTTATTAGAAAAGGTTGATCCAATAAACATCAAACATTACAGCACTGCCCAAAAAAGACTCTCCCTTGCAGTTCCTTGTTTTGCTAGGGCATCAGAAAAACCATTTGCTGATCTCCTTACCCACGTAAGTACATATCCATTGTTAAATTATGAGCGCTTAAATCATTTCTCACTACCTTGACCCATGTCCTTTTTGGTCTGCCCCAAGTCCTTCTAGCTCCTTCAACTTGTAACAGATCACTCTTTTATTACAGCTGCTGTAGGTGGTCTTTTATACATGTGATCAAACCATCTAAGTCTACTTTCTCTCATTTTATTGCCAATTGGAGTGACTCCTAGGTTCCTTCGAATTACTTCGTTTCTGACCCTATCCTTTCTAGTTTTTCTGTTCATCCATGTTAGCATATGGAATTCTGCCACACTCATTTTTTTATTGGGCATGTTGTTTCTTGACAAGTGTGATTATGTGAAGTTCTTCATAATAATTCCCAAATCTTTTCTTCCTTATCAAAGTATGTTGATTCAATTCTATAAGATATTCTGGACCCAAAATCTAGTTATCATCTTGATACAGAGTATCATACCATGTCTTTTAAGGTAAACCAAATGAATCAATTTTCATGGCCCTAATAAATACGATAAGTTGTTTTAAGTTTTAAGTAATGGGAATACTTTTATGTGAGCAATCTACCATAAACCATTATCGTTTTTGCAAATTATGTTTTATTTGATTTAAGTTTTTCCATTAAGGTGATGTATGAACGTGGTATGTTCATCCAGTGAAATTGTAAATAAGCAACTATAGAAGAACAACAATTGAGTGTCTTGAAGAATCCACACGGGTACAGGATTTACAAGGAAAAGTCTATACAATTGCAAACGGTTAAGAACAAGATCAAACTGCCAACTCTCTTAAGTTTTCATACTTATTATTAGATTTGATAGAGAGCAGCTACCTTGCATTAAATGGAGGAATCGTGACAATAATTAAGAACATGCTCATGTAAAATTACCTGGTGATGTCCTGGTGTTAAACTGCAAATAGCCTGAAATACAGTGGGACAACCCTCGACAGGGGACATCAGCAAATGTTCAGACCACCTGAAAGGGATAGTTACCGATTATAACCTCTTAAACAGATAACAGAACAAAAAATACTCATTGGCTTCAGATGAACAATTTTCTGCTGGATAACCAAGTTGAAACCGCATCAAATCTGGAACAACAAGAAACCCCAAATTAATACAAAAATATGATTATTCAAATCTCACCTAGTGAAAGAACCGCTGAGGAATACTCTTCTTCCCCCATAAGGCCACACAAACCTCATGGGAACTAAGGTTGTACCAGCAACCCCACTAGCTTCCGGCACAGAATCTGTACCCGAAGAGTACATTTCTCCAATCTTATGCAGAAATATGCGAAAACCAATCCTCAAAAAGACAAATCAATAGTCCCCTTATTTTGGTTGCTCTCCGTAAAATGCAGAAACACCCAATTCACACAACCATCTTGTAGACATATACAACCTTTTCACATTAATAAACTGCCAAAAATTAAACACCCCCCATGTCAACTGTATAAGCAAAGCCCATCCAAAGTCCAATCCCACGATTAAAAACAGTGATCTTAACTCCGTCCAACAGGGATCCTCCACACCACCGCAGAGGACCCCTCAGTAATGATACATTACGGGCCAGCAAATCGAACCGGTCTCGCCAGAAAACTTCTAACGCAACCAACAATCACAGTCAAACCCGCGAACTTCAACGCCGGAACACCGAAAAAACGACAGCAGCGCGTCAAACCCTACAATTCCTGTCATACAAACAGTTCATATCAAACATCCGATAACCCTAATTCCCCCGTTTTCCCTTCCGGATTCATCCCAAAGCCCACCAAATCAAACACCTGAACCACGCACGACCCTCGATTTGCAAAAGCTCTGTAACCACTATATAGCCAATCCACGAAACTGAATCAGTTTAAATCAGCCAAAGAGAATACTCTCTTGATCTGCACCGTACCCAGGCCCAGGCAACCAAATCTCAAACCCTAAAATACCGGCATCCGAACCCCCACCCCAATGAAAAATATGCGAAGAAAAAGTTTCCCTTTTAGGAAAACGCCCAAAAAGCAGAACGAAGAACCCTAACCCTAGAATAAGCTAACCCAGAGGAAGACGATAGAGAAATCTCACTGGATATTCGACATTGTTGGATCTCAAAGCTCTGCTGATTCTTAGTGAAAATAAGAACATAATAATAAGAATAATAATATGAATATTAATATTAGTATTAATAAGAAGAGATGTCAAATAATAATATGAATATTAATATTAGTATTAATAAGAAGAGATGACAAAATAAAGACGTGGAAATTAAAATTATTAAATTAAAAAAGCAAAGAACAACAGCAGTAAATATATGCAAATTAAAAAGTGATTTAGAAAAAATATATATTTAAAAAAAAATCGATGTCTTTCTCTTCTCAACCCCCTTTCCCAAAACAAAACGTCCAGTGAGAGGGAGAATAAATACTAGGGCCAAAAAAATAGACTGAGGGTTTGAGAACGGGCAGCGGGCAATGAAAAACAGACCTGGTTGGGCAGACATCAATCTCATCGTACCGTTGTTGTGCACTTCCAAGCTCGGCCCATCGATGGGACCCTAAAGTATACAAGCCTCGACCCTGTCCATGTTAGACTGACCGTGATTCCCGGGCAGCTCCGCTAAGGAAAAATAAAAAGGTTCTGATGAGAGCATCAGGGCTAAAGGAGCTGCCCTTAATTTTAAACCGTTGGATTGGATCATTTAGTTAATGTAGGCTACACTTCTGCCACTGGATTTTTTTTTCTTTTTTTGCAATGGATAAAAGATCCCACGTTCCCACCGGAATAATTGTTATAAACACACTATGTTGTAAAATATGAATGAAATGCAACATCTTCTATTCAATACAAAGTGGCTTTTGTTACAATTAAGGATTAAAGTATCGATATTGGGTATCATATCGGATAATTTGGATATGAATATGCTTGAGAAACACATAAATACAAACAAAAAATATAGAAATGCTTGGATACGCTAAGGAAATGCATACAATTTCAATAATTATATTAATAACTTCAAGTTTAATGTTAAAATGACTGAACAATGTATAAATACATAAAAAAAATTGTATATTTTAATGGTATATCTAAATAAATATATTATTGTTGATATAATGGGATGCATAGATATTATACAATTTTATTGATAATGCATCAATTTTTATTTTTATTAAAATCAAAGGCATAAAACATATGCAACCATTATATTTTAATTATTATATCAATTATTTTTATTTTATTATTTTTTATTTTTAACATCAACAAAAAATAAACTAAAAATTAATTTACAAATTTTCAGTAAATAATACTTGCATTTTTTTAAACAACAAAAGTGTTTATATAAAAATCTAAATGAAATTATCAATTAATAATTTATAAAAATATGTAATCTTAACTTAAAACATACCAAATTGATTAAAATTTTGATGATGCATATCATATGAAAATTCATAAATTTTAATTACTAAAATAATTATTCTAGTATTAATTATTCAATTTATATTATATTCTCAAATATTTTGTAAACAATGTTTTTCCTTTGTAATAATAAATAATTTGTTATTTAATGCAAATTAAAATAATAATTAATAATTTATAAAATTAATATTATAATTTATCAAGTCTACAAAAATAAAGTATTAAGATAATTATTCTATTAATAATATTTTTATTTGTATAAATTTATTGAACTTAAAAATCATTTATATATATGCAGATTTCATAATTTTTTTATTTAATTAGTCTATAAAATAGTAATTTTCAATATTATTCTTGTCAATTTGTACTTTGAGTTATTGAATATACTATTTGTTTTGATTAAATGTAAGAATTAATTTTAATAAAAATAATTGATTTCACTTATTATCATTGGATGCTAGGCGATTTGGGTTTCAAGGATCGAATCACATTAATCCCCTTTTCTAATGAAGCAATTTTGTATACGCTCTATATTGGTCAATACTATGCGCTACATGCCGATATGGTGGCGTATCGGACCGATACGCACGACTGGTACTATATAGTGCCACCAGTTTTGTCGCATCTTGTAACCTCCCATACCAATACCGATACATACACCCTGTATCGTGCATATCGTGTTGATATTTTAATCCTTGGTTACAATTAGTACTCAATTTTTAGGAAAAAAATGTTTACAACTAAACACGGTATAGTATCGTATCGGCCGATACTATGCGCTACGTGCCAATACGGTGGCGTATCTCATATCCTTCCATATCGATACATACGCCCCGTATTGTGCATATCGTGCCAATATTTTAATCCTTGGTTACAATTAATACTCATTTTTTAAGGAAAAAAATATGTTTACAACTAAATACAACACATAAGGTTGCGTTTGGAAGCGATGTAAAACCTCATTGATGTAAAAGTACATCGATGAGGTTTTACACCGAACCGTAAAAAAGTTTACCATTAAGCTTAAAAAAGCATGGAGAAATGTGTTGAATTTTAACATTGCTTATATTGATGTAGTATTTACATCGATAATCGATGTAAAACTTTACCTTTGATGAGGTTTTACATCAATTTACGACGTAAAACCCCACTACATCCAAATGCCAACAAATCTAAACCGAATTGGAGTTTTACATTTATCTTAATTTACATTCCATCCAATCGTCGACAAAACCAAACTGGCATCAACTTTTACATCGATGACATTTTAGATTGCTTCCAAATGCAGCCTAAAAAAGAATAATCATTTTCCTTTATTCTTCTTGTTATTGAAATGGAGATTAATATGATAATAATATACTTATGATTGCATGTCAATAGTACAATATGACATTTTTCTAATACCTTGTCTCAATAATTCTTACCAATAAATAAGAGATTGAAGATGATGTTTATCCATAGAAATAAGGTGGGTGGATAATATGAAGGGGCGCACGTAAAATCTTATGTAATAGATGAATACCAATTAGATAAAATGAAAGTTTTATAAAACATTTATATGGTTTGGTATGTAGCCTATGTTGTATGGAGTATAAAGTTCAGCAATCAAGAAATAACATGTCAACAAATAAGTATGGCTAAAATATGTATGTTAAGATGGATGAGTGGAAAAAGCACAAAGGGTAGGGTTAAAGAAATGAAGTCATTAGAAATAACTTAATATGTTGTAATTTAAAGATGAACTATATGGGCAAGAGATGGCCCAAAAAAGTACATGGGTGGAAGTAGCTATAAGTGATTTCATGTTTGGCATCCATCTGGAGAATCGTTTCTAGCGATTCCCACAATTATCGAGATGAAAATCATGTTTAGGTTCGATTGCTTTTTAGAATTAGTTCAGTCCTAGATAAAATCCCAACCCAATATGAGTGATTCTATGAAGTGAAAATTTGTCGTTTTTTATGATGAGAAATCTCCTCACAATAATTATTGTTACGAGCACTATTCATTTTTCGAACACGTGTGCCCATGTCCAATGTACAAACATGGTGTCTGCACCCGACCCTCGTTATCCTAAACACTCAGAACACAGATTACCTTGATCTTAACACACCCGAACCAATCAGACCACACCTTTAGACTCCGGACACACCAAAACACCTGCCCATGAAATTTTAACCCTAGATTCCCACATTTGTCCCTCTATTAAACTAAGATTCCACTCCGAAACATCCCATTGACCCAAATTCTTACGATCCTGACCCTCTAAGACTGATCAGACCTATCATTAGATCCAAGACACCTCCAAATACCCACCTATAAAAATTTCATCCAAAAACACCTTTGCGTACCCTCTATCGCACCAAGATTCAATTTTAAGGCTCCAGATGGACCAGATTCAAAATCAGCCCAATTCGGGCCTAGTTGGCCTAATTTAACCTTACCAATCACATTAGATTGCCCAAAAACCCTACCATATGAAATTTCATCCAAAACAAACCTTGTTTGCCCCTCGATCACACAAAGATTATATTTCGAGGCCCCTAGATTAACCGAATTGAACCATTTCCAGATCTGCCCAATCCGAGCCCAGTTGGGCCAATCTAACCCCACCAATCAACTCATAATGCCCAAAAACCCCATCCAAAGAAATTTCATTCAAAAATACCCTCATTTACCCTTCCATCTAAAAAGATTCCATTTTGGTTTATCTCGTTAATCCGCTCACACAAACCTCTTCAACACTCAGACCCATCTCAACCCTTTTGTTTTAACCCATAAATCCCCACCATTGAACCAAAAACCCAGCCTAACCCTTTTAGACCCGGTTTGACCTCACTTTTTTCAAATTACTAAAACACCCTTAAATTTTCCTGAATTTACAAAATTGCCCCTTAGCCCTAATATAAGATTGAACCTATCTTTCTCACTAAGGCTAATACACTGTTCACTCTCCCTGACCCTTAGATATATAGTGGCGGAGCGGCGGAAATCTCTCTCCACTGATCCCTGTCTATTGCTCTCTCTCTGTTTTCTTCTTCTCCTTATCCTCCTCCCCCTTCATCATCATCATCTTCTTCTTATTATTATTATTCTTCTTATCCTTCTTCTTCTTCCATTGTCATTCATTTCCCTATTCTCTCCCCTATTCAAACGAAACTAGTGAGCGGCAAGCGACAATCCCCATGCCTCTCCTCTTCACTCCGACCTCTCTCTTTTCATTCTTCATTCTTCTTTTTTCTTTTTTCTTCTTTCTTCTTCTTCCTCCTCCTTTCTCTATTTCCGTTCATCACCGCAGCGGCGGATTCGAACCAGTTGTAGCGGCAAAACCCCCTCCATTAGATCTCTCTATGCTTCTACTTACGAATCCAACAAAATCGTCCTTCCTTGCTACGGTCGTCGCTACCTACGAATCCGACAGAGCATACAGTCATCGGCAAAACATCGTTTTCTACCAGATCTAGTAAAGACCCCGTCATTTTCGGCATCGCTTCTCCTTTCTCCACTATTTACGGTGGTTTCTTCTCTTGTCCTGCTCTCGCATTAGGTAGCAAACCAAGACCTTCCCGATTCCATGAGCCTGAATCAAGCAAGTTGCAGAACCCATTTTCAGCTTGCTCGTACTTAGAAAGCGGAAGCAGGATCCACTTGACCTCTATAATCTGATAACGACCCTAGAGTACATCGATTTCACTGGAATTCCCATCTGTAGCATTAACCAATCGGCCAATACATTCTCAGGTAACTACAAACTCAATCTTCTTGTTTCATCTCTATCAAAGACGATTAGAGGTTGGGGAACAGACCGATGGAGTAGGTTCCATCAAACTCACCCCAGTATATCTGTTCTTCAGCCCAATCTAACCTAGATTTTACTATGCTTCATGTGTTGTTAAAGTTAATATTGTTTAGGATATAATTGTTTAGTTCTGCACAACTTTGATTTTGGTCCTCAGTTGGGTGTAGGTTTCTTCAAATTTGATTACAGAGGCATGATTTCCATTGTCACATTTTCTCGTAGCCTTGTTTGTTTTTTTTTAGTTTATTTTATTTTATTTTATTTTTCTTTAAGTTAGTGATTTTAGATCAGAACTAGCTTATACTTGCTTGTGCGTGATGAAGTGTGATATGTTTAGTTTTATTTGATCCAATTAATGCTTTGAGAGTGCTAATGCATCAATCTTTTCTTTAATAAATCCCTTTTACCTCATATACATAACTTCGGTTTGTATTGGTTTTGATCATTTTATGTTATAGTCTTTATAGATGGATATACACGTGTGAAAAATCCATTAAAATCAATATCAAGAAGTGACAATCACCACTAATTTGTTTTGCCAACAAAAATATGATCAGTAATAAGGACAAGTAAGTGACATATATCCACAACCTGATATTGAAATTGATACATGTTAAGAAGGGCTCATAGTCCATGGTTGATTGTAGGCAGAAGATTAAGAGCATATTAAATTCATTAGTTGTAGTACACTACTTGACATTTGAAAACTAACCTTATACATTATATCTTCAAGGGTCTTCATCGCATCTACAGTTGATGACCTATATTCTAAAGAAGCGAAACATGTGATGACATCTAATAAGAAGCTACTAGTAACTTGCATTATGGTGGTAACTCCCCTAACTACAAGTAGCAAAATTCCAACCAAATGAACCAGCACAATGGCAACTATAATGGACATCGGCCAAATAATGGACTAAGTCAAGACTCTCAAGATGGATCTATTGTGTTCCAAATTTGCTTAGCGCCCGATTTTTTATCGATCCACTATATGATCCCCAACTCATCCCCGGAGTTGGGTTAAGATTCCAATTCTTAACCCAAAGTTCTCAAAATTCATCGTTGACATTGCATGATGTCCAATCTAATGACCCTGATCGACCCCCTCCACACCATGATCATCAAACTTAAAACCTTAAAATTTTCGCATCAAACATTAAATCTAAAGTCCATACTTTTGTTACAACCAACTAAAGATTCAATTTAGTGACCTAGTTTATCCGAAACCCTTAAAGCCAAAAATACCCCCTCATTCCAAATTATCAAAACACCCTCCAAGCTAAAATTATGAAAATACCATTCTAAACCCAAATTATGAAATTACCCTTTGAACCCCCCAAAATACCCTCTATGAACCCGAATTATCAAACACCATCCAGAAGGGATGAAAAATAAATTGGATCAGATTCAAATCATGGTATACCCAAATACAATTTGATTCAAAGATTTGACCAGATCTCATAAATTGTAGTCGAATATGAATCCGTTGAGGACGTTGGATATTTGCACATGATCTGATCCAATTTAGATTATAAAAAAAATTATAAACTGTTAAAATAACATAAGCATTCATATAAAAAACAAACAAATACATGTATTTTTAAACTATTTTCATCATATATATTAATATGTACGTGTCTTTTTAAAAAATTTACAAAAAAATGCAATATAAAGATATTTATAGATAAATATATTAATATATACATGCCTTTTTATAAGTAAATATGTTTATAAATATATACATATCTACAGGTGGGTCGGACGGGGGCATTCAAATCCGATCTGACCTGATCCAAAAATCCGATGGAGGGCTATCTAAATATGACAAAAAATATGACCAGTTTTCAGATTAGATCATGATCCGATCCATTTGCACCCCTACACTCCAAATTCAAATGATAAAAATACCATGTAAAACCCTAAATTACAAAACACCCCTCTAAGCCCATATTATCAAAATATTTGTTCAAACACTAAATTACCTAATTGTCGTTTGAATCATAAATTACCAAGTTACCCTTTTAACTCTAAATCACAATTTTCAAACCTCAAGTTATCAAACCCCCCCTTACCTCTCAAAATACTAACCCACCAAAATCCTCCCTTATTGTTTTGAATGTTTTTTAATCCCCCTTCTCATTATAAACGGGATGCATCATTCCCAATAAAAGAGGTTCTTGGGTGAGGAGAAGCAAGAGAGGCTCTTGAATAGGAGCAAAAGGGGTTTGTGAAGTTGAAATGGAAAGAATAAAGAGTGAAGAGAAAAGGGAGATACTGATAGCGAAGAGAAGTCTAGAGGGGTTATTGAGCAGATGAAGGAATATAGAGGTCGAGATAAATTGCAGAGTGAGAGAGAAAGAGTGGAGAAAAGGCTCCATATTGAAGAGAGCAACAAAGATATAATATAGAGGTAACGGAAATAAAGATTATATTCATTTAGTTACAGTTGTTAAACCCATTGTTTATCTTGCTATTGTTATTGGTGACATCTCACTAGCATTCAATTTAGCCCTCAACAATGTTTTCGTTTTGGTCAAAGGCAATAAGACGTAAACTTTTGACTTCATACATTTTTCTTTCTTTTTAATTCACATTTAGAATAAGTTGTGGTGCTCAAGTTCTTAGTTCCGCTAATAAATTATTTTCATTTCTTGATATCTTTAATATGACCACTTTACTAGTTTCACTGTTTTGGCATTCTATTATTCCCTTGTTCTAAAGTTAAAGGAATGTCTATTATTACTTCACCATGTCACTTCCAATTGATAGCTTTAATGCTCTCCAGCACATAGTTTTTTATTTCAAACTATA
The DNA here is from genome assembly GCF_055504915.1 of Nelumbo nucifera. Classification (NCBI taxonomy): domain Eukaryota; kingdom Viridiplantae; phylum Streptophyta; class Magnoliopsida; order Proteales; family Nelumbonaceae; genus Nelumbo; species Nelumbo nucifera. The sequence continues at coordinate 101,107,639 of NC_142651.1, forward strand.
ATTTTTCCATTTGGTATTTGGTGTTATGCTTACTTTTTGCTTCATTCCTTTAAGTTTGGGAGTATCTACATTCTCATATATTTGACGGAGGTGACACCTTTACTCTCTCAATTGCTCTAGTTAGACAGTCGAATCCAAATGTGGGAGTCCTGGTAGAAAATGGATGAGGATGTACTTTGTCACCCTTTTGCTTATGCCCTTACATCTAAAAAGGGCCTGGCCTAGAAGTGGAGAGGGAGGATTTCATAGTCACCTTGCATATTCATGTCATCAAAGAATGCAAGTTCTCAATCTAATCCCTAAATTTTAGTTGTTGAAAAGGTAGGAAGGGAAATTGGCATTGACAATGACTCAAGAGAGGGGTGGCTAATCCATTACATCTCTTTCTTTCTTAACTTACTTAGATTGGCCTTGTCTTAGATGGATTGTGTAAAGTTATTATTAATTCTAAATATTTTATTGCTTAGCCATGAAATAAATGATTGGTTTCCAACTTTCACAAAAAAAAATCATTGTACTAACATTAATAGGCTTGTATTAATGGCTTTAAATAACTGCATTAACAATGCACATGACCCCAAATTGGTACCAAGACTCTAGATTAACACATTATATAACCTCTAGTCTCAACAAATTGCATTCTTATGATGGCTATAATGGAGTATGAAATATCTATTAGATGTATTACATGTTTAGTTGCAATATCAAATGCATACAAACTAATAGTGGTACCAAATATAAACCACTTTGCTTTTTTATTATCCAATATTGGTATTTCAAATCATCTATTATGTCTCCATATGCATGAGTAGAATGGTGTTGTTTTAAATGTATGCACCATGGTGCCGTTGAAATTGGGTTGATTTTACTGGCCAATGGTCATGTGCCACCTTTTTTATGAGGTTGTTGCTTTCTTTACTATTATTTACCTTATCATTTGGCTTCTTATCCCTATTATGGACATGGATTTGTTTAGTTCATAGTCAGAATTGAAATCCATTAGAATCAAAATTGGAATCAAAGTCTTACAGTCTTAGAATTGTAATTGTTTATTCCCATAACCTGTTTGGTTCATACAGGAATCAGAATGAGAATTGGTATCAACTAAAAAGGTAATTCATTCCCAAGGGAGAGGAAGGGAATGGCCATTCCATCAATTGGGGGAATGCCCTTCCATTAGGAATGGGAATGGTATTCCAATTTTGCCCAACCAAACAATTGGAATTGGAATGAGCCATTTTGATTATGATTCTATACCCTAACTTCTTGTGAACCAAATGGGCCCTTATTTCACAATGAACACGATTACTCCTTGCTTCTTGTATTTGGGTGTACTTACTACATATACATATACACTTACATATCAAACAAGTTAGTTTTCAGGTGTTTACATTGTGTATTTTTTAGTTGTTATCCTTTAAATATATGTTACGAGTTTCTCTATCTATCATCTACTAGGGTTTACATTTTTTCACAATGTCACATTCAATGAAGTTGGTTTTCCATTCAACAAACACAATTGAACCTTCTTATTGCCCTTTCACTTCATTAGTTCCACCACTAGTCACTCACATTATACCTTAGCCTATCCATTCCACTATTAGCTAGACTTGTTGCATTGAGTCCTCCCTTGTCCATGGCTCCTCCCATCAAACCAATAACTACTTTCCATAGTTAACCACCCCATGGTTACTCTAGCCCGGTTTATGTATTATTAAACCAAATTCATGGTTATGTCATGATTGTTTCCCATCTCTTAGAAGCTTAAGTCTCCTCTTATACCTAGACACAATGTAACCTTTGATGGAAACTTTTCATGCTTGAAGAATATAAAGCTATTATAAATAATCACATGTGGAGTTTGGTGCCTTTTCATTCCAAACTCAATATCATTTGAAAAAAAAGGGTTATGCATTAAACGAAAATGCAATGGCAATGTTGAGCGCTTCAAGACATATTTGGTGAAAAAGGGATTTACTCAATAAGACAAAGTTAATTATGAATAGACTTCATGGCATGCTAGAGAATAATGCTTATATGGAGCAATTAATTGGTTTTATCAACCCTCACTTCTCACACCATGTTTATAAGCTCGACAAGATTTTTTGGTTCAAGGGCTAAAGTAGTAATCTTTTACGAGCACACATCTATTGACTTTGTTTTATTATAGCTCTATGTTGATGATAATATCATAATGAGATTTTTTTTTATTGTTGCTGCTTCTATAATTTTAGAATTGACAGAAACAATACTTTTTTACAAGCACACATCTACTAACTCTATTTTATTATTAGTCTATGTTGATGACAATATCAACATGAGATTTTCCTCTTTTTTTTATTGTTGTTGCTTCTATTATTTTAGAATTTATCTTAACCTTTTTTCCATAATGTAGACATGTCATTTTATTTCTTGGAATCAAATCTCACCATTCCTATGAAGAGTTACATTTATCTCAACACAAATATTCAAATGACCTACTTGATTGCATTAACATGCATGAAGCAAAGCTTTGTTCTTCTTCCATAATGGCCATTACTAAGCTTACTACTACTACTATTACTACTCATTACATACTTAAGTTTACACTTCTTTGTAAATAAAGCGTGCCAATTAATGAAGGTTGATATGAACATTGGACTACAATTAAACATGTTTTTTGTTACTTCATGCCCATACCTAGTCTCATGTTCCAAGGAGGTGACTAATTTTTCCTTTTCCCTTCAAATAGGTACGCACTAGTTGTGACCACTTCAAGTAATTCTGGCCATTCAGTCTATATGTTGCCTGAATATTCTGTAAATCACCAGTGTGAGGATGAGAGTTTGTTGCTCTTTCATCGGTTTGGACGGGAACACTTGTTGCAATCATGTCGGACATTGTTAATGGAGGAAAAATAAGACCAGCAGGAAAGGAGAATAAAGGAACACTTCTGGTTACAGATCAACACTAAAGGCCATAAGAGAAAAACACAAAAAACTGGCAATGAAGGCTGAAAAAATCTCAAGGTTGACAAACCTAGAGCTCTGATACCATGTTTTGGAATGGTAGAATGGCATATTTATACAATAAGCTGCTGCAATAAATAGAAAGAAAGAAAATAAAATAGAAAGAAGAAAAAATAGAAAGAAGAGAAAATAGAAAGTACAAAAATAGAAAGAAAAAACTTTATAAATCAATCATTCCACAATCCTAAGAATATATACAATTCTATTTTCATATCTGAACCTGTAACCCCACGTTTTCCAACAAATATAATTGCATAAAATTCAATAAAACAAAACAACATCACTTGCTCCAATATAGAGTCGAAGTATTAAAGTATAGTTAATGCATATTGATTTTCTTTGGATTAAAATGTTGCTCAAAGGGATTGGTTTTCCACTTTCTTATGCTCTTCGAGTTGTGTTATGACAATTTGGGTGCCATATTCCTCTCTACCAACTAGTAGTTCACACTCACATTAAAAACATTGAGCTAGATAACCATTTTGTTTAAGAGCATGTTGCATTTGTTTCTATTTAGGTCCAAAATTCACGCGTTTAAGCTTAAATTGTTGAGGTTTTCATTAAATTGCCCAATGGTTCTCTATTTGATTTCCTTTAGTCTAAATTTATGATTAGCCCAACCTAGTTTCAGTTGGAGTGTTAGGGATCACAATGAAGTCACCAATTTCTATGGGACTCTTACACCAATTCAACCATCTTCATATAGATAGGCTTAACCTTATCTCATTGTCACATATTATATATGTTCAAATTTGAATTCAAATTGTATAGTCCCCGCATGTAAATCATATTTATATAAATACAATATATATGGATTCTCGAGGTTTGAGAGATCTATTTCAATAAACATTACCCTATTACATAGACATGAAACTCTACAACTCATTGAGAAATTCAAATGAGTCATTAGTTCAATTGTTTAGAGATGCCATGCCATTGACCCAAACCATAGTCTCTTTTTTAGGTAATTTAGTGAGTTTGATGTGAACTTTAATCAAAATTATGGCATGTTCATAAAACCACTAGTTTGGCTCAACCCTCTTCATATAGATAGACTTAACCTTTGTCATATATTATAGATGTTCAAATTCAAATTCAAATTTTATAGTCCGCACATGTAAATCATTTTTATATAAATACAATATACATGGACTCTTAGGGTTTGAGAGATCCATTTTAATAAACATTACTTAGTTACATAGAAATGAAACTCTATAACTCATTGAGAAAGTTAAATGAGTCATTAATTCAGTTGTTTAGAGATGATATGCCATTGACCAAGACAATAGTCTATTTTTTAGGTAATCTAGTGAGTTGGATGTGAACTTTAATTAAACTTATGACATGATCATAAAACCATTAGTTTGGCTAGTTAGGTCAATTATTGATTGAAAGCATTAGGAGATGCCTTGTTAGGTAGGATTATACTTGTACAATTGCAATCTTGTACGCCAATTGAATTAAGATACTGAAACTTAATGAATCAATTTAACAAAACACCTATTATATGTCAATAATTTTTATTTTATTGGTTAACAATTAAACATGCTCACGAGTTGGACCTATATCTTGATCAGCCTAAAGAAGACGTTTTTTTTTACTCAACAATAAAACTAAATTATTTACATTAAGTGCCCTCAAAACCCAACAAAGTACTAAAAGAATATCACTATGGCTTGAAAAAAGATAAGAGGAATAAAGAAAAATATGTAATATCTATTTTTATTATATAAAACATCATCAGGTCAGGCTCGGGCTTGGGTTGGGATAAACAAGATGAATATTTAAGGCAAAACTTAAAGCATATAAAATTTAAATACAACGACAAATCATGGTTCAAATATACATTTATTATTTAAATCAAGCAATTTATATGATTTAATTTGAAATTTATCATACCACATAGTCACAATAGTTATATGTATGCTTGATTGTTTAATTATCTATCATTTTCTTCTTATCCAAACCAAAATGGTAAAAGCCTTTATAGTGGGATTGTAGAGGCATAAACAAGAGTTTTAGATACATCTTATGGATTTTGCAAATATATATGCATTCAAACTACATGTATCATTTTTTTTCTTTCAATTTTAGAAGGTGAGGTGCATACAAAAATGGTCACAAGAAAAAATATTCTAATGAAACTGAACCTTTTTATTTTGCTACATTGCATTGTATTTCATAGCAATTACTTAGGTGTCCTATGGAAATTTTAAATCCATTGTGATCTCTTAGTTGGGTAAAATAGTTGAATAGTTTAATCCCTGGCTTTATTACATTAACACGTTAACACGGTATAGTAACCATCACAGTTCATAGTTTCAATTTAAATATGTATGTAAGGGATTTTATTAAAAGTCTTGGAAGAGATAACAAAAAGCAAATAAAACTTTTGTAAACATCTAACAAATGACAAATGGTGAATGAACAAATTAATAATTAAAGCAAAATTAGTTATAAACAGGCCAATCAAAAGGACAAACCAAACAAACCATACCGATTAGTGGAATAGCCAGAATAGCCATCATTCTCACCAATACTTCCAAACCCCACCACCTTATCGTCCCCTTACATTCCACGCAAATGATGCATATTTCTTATCATCATCATTTGATGGATTAGTTGCCATTAGCTTCATCAATACAATGGCACATGATATTTATATGTCTACATAAAAAAGGATGAAAATAAGAAGAGACATTAAAGTTTAAAAATATGTTTTTACTTTACTTATTTAAATGCTTTAGCTTAATGATTGGTCCACACATGTTAGTGTGGCTCAATTCATATTTGTATGTATGATATAGGACTAACATTTATTCTTTAAATTTTACATCCACCAAAGTTAAAGTTGATATGCAATATTGATTTATATCATTGCGATTTAATTGCACGTGCTAGAGATGTCAATTGGAATGTATTTGGTCTAATCCGATCCAGTCCAATATGAATCTATTACAAATGAACTAGGATCAATTCAATCCAATAAATATTATGAACCATTTTGGACTGGTTCAATTAAATGTTTGGACTGTTCTATCTATTCAATTTTATTTTAATTTAGATTAATTCTAAGTTCTAACTTTGTTGACACTTATATTCTTATCTTTTATCAATGAACCACGTATTGGCTCAATCCAACTCAATCTACTATAAATTCATTATAAATGAACTAGGTCCAATCCAACCCAATACTTTGGACCATTAAGTCTGAGTTGGTCCAATTCAATATCTCCTGTTGGTCCATTCAAATTGATTTTGATTTGGATGATTCCAATAATATCTAAAAACAATCTCCTAAAAGCTCAAACATTTTCTTTTGATGTATAGATATTTTTAGAAAAACTTGTCAATACTCATTAAAATATTTGTATATATATATTATATGACATTTCATTTGGATTTCACTGGAACTTGGAATAACATGTGATCAATCAGATAAACTAATTGATAAATATTTGTTTCCAGGGGTTGACCCGTTGACCAGATGAGTCTGACATAGAGTTCAGCCCATGCGGATCAGACTATAGTAATTTAGGCATGCACATATACAACAACTAAAGTGTTCCACAAGTCAGGACTTAGAAGTTAGGAGGGTGACGGAACAAATTCGCCCATAAATCTTTCGATTATTACGATAAAAAACCATAAACCTTTTTGATGACATGATGACACTATTGTCCTCTTTTTTGTCAAAGGCGGCTATTCCACATAGAATCGCACAATTGCGAGGGTGTTTTCGTCAATTTGAGTTAGCGAGTGTCTCAGACATCTCCGTCAAAGATCACGGTTCAACGGAAACGGAAAAAATATAAAATAAATAATAAATAAATAAAGAAAAAAAGAGGCAAAGTCGATGGGAAATAAAATAGGGATTAAGGAAATAGAGGAAAAACAAAAAAAATGGTAAAAACCCTATTTTCCCCTTTTGTCTCCTGGTTAGATCGGTCTGTTGCTCTCTGCGGGGTTAATTTCCTCGGAGCGGAAAAGAAGAGAAAAAGGAAATAAACAAAAAGAAAAGACGGCTCTTCGGCTGTTCCTTTGTTGGACGTCAAAACTCAACCAGAGTATTACGCGAACCGATTAGAGCTCGCGAGACCGTTTGGGACAATCTTTGGCGAGGAGGGGATTTGGAACTAATCGGGTGTTGACAGAGATCGTGATCTCGGTTGTTTTTTGGTATCTGCCGGTGGGTTTGGTGGTTCCGATGAGGGATTACGATTCTTTCCGATCATGCAGGATTTGGAAGATTTCTTTGATGGGTTTTTATGGGTTTTGGTTTTCTGTGGTAGGTTCGAGATATTTTACACATTTGAGTGATGTCGGATTTTAGGGAAGGGGGTTACTTTTGAGGGAAATTGAGGGTTTACGGAGCGGATTTTTGATGCTCTCCGTGGGGAGTAGGGATGGGAGGAAGGGGTTAGGTTTGGGTTTTGGTGTTGGAGGGGAGATGGAAGAGACTGAGCTTGAAGAAGGCGAGGCTTGCTATTATCAGGGCGGCGACACAAGCATCGACCCTGATGTGGCTCTCTCTTACATCGTAAGAAGATTATTCATGTCTCTACTTCGAAGATAGTTTGATTATTTTCTTATTTTTTTTTACGGGAATTCCACGATTGAATATCTCTGTTTTGCTAAGAACTTGTTTTTGCTTCCCCTTTTTGAATGCTCTGGATTGATCTCGTAAAACATTGAATTCTTCATATCGTCTTGGATGATGTTTTCTCACGTTTTCAAACTTTTGACCCATTGTTTGATATTTTGATTCATGTTTTCTGGTTATACAAGGTCTGCTTTCTTTTTTCACAAGTTTAGAGTTTTTTTTTTTCTCTTTCCTAATGTATTGAAATAATTCATTGTTGTTTGTTTTATTTTTTTGAAGTTTAGGCATTAGAGTTATTTAAAACGATAATGTCCTGGAAATGGAACATGCGAGCTCTTACTTTGCTTTTCTCGTTAAGTTCCGCAAATGCTCCTCTCTGTGGTTTTATCGAGAATCATCAGAACAAGTTCTTTCTTTGCTTAGTTATGGAGTCAGAGAAAACAATTTCGGAAATGTCCTCTCTTCAATCAGTGTTGAAGTTAGGGAAACAATTTTGTTTGGTTTAAGCATCATTAGAACTGATGTTTACAAAATCAAACCATAACGTGTAGCGCCCTCTATCTGACACCCAAAATGAATTATGCGCTTTTCTTCTAGAACTATGGAGACTTTTATGGTTCTCTGTGCCAGATTTTTAAATGCTTTGTCATTTATTTATTTATTTTTCCTTTCTACTTAAGAGGCACATCAAATATGTATTGCTTCTTTATACGCCTACTGGTGTGCCATTTCGTATTCCATGTGCATGGTGGTATTCGTGAAGCAGTGAGCTTGACTAGTTTACTTCTGTCAGGATTGAAGTTTTAATGAATGCAATTTCAGTTTTTTAATATACATGGTCTTCTGGACGTCTGATTGGCATTTATCTATTTCTGAATATGGTTTTTTTTGGTCACTATTCATTTGCATTTTTTCACTGGCAACATTAAGAAATTGTTTTTTTGGATGTATAATATGAAGGATGAGAAACTTCAAGATGTTTTGGGACATTTTCAAAAAGATTTTGAAGGTGGAGTTTCTGCAGAGAATTTGGGTAAGTCACCCATGACTGAAGTATAGATTGTACAGAACCCAAATACTAGCATAGTTATTTTCTTCATACTTCTTGATGATGGTTTGGAATTTATGATTTTTATTCATTTTGACAGGGGCAAAATTTGGTGGTTATGGTTCATTCTTACCTACATATCAGCGCTCTCCTTCTATCTTGTCTCATCCAAGGAGTCCAGAGAAAGTTCAGAATTATAGTGCTCCAAGGTCACCAAACAACTTCCTGTCGGAGGTATAAGTTTTTAAATTTGCAATGAAATTTCTTCCATTTATTTTTTTCATTCCATAGGAATGAGATATATGAGATTGGTACCTTTGCTGGATGAGCAATTTCAATTTTATTGGAGCACTGCATGTCATGCTACCATACAGGTTGGCTGTCAAAACTCCACAGTCCCATCAAGTGCATCCTCCCAGGAGAGGCCTGAACGTGCTTCCTTGAGCACTGTACCACCATCCATTTCAAGGGCTTCATCTGTTGATAATTCAGTCAAAAGAGATCCATGCTCATATTCTACAAGGGATGCAGGGGAACATACTCCAAACCAAGAACCTCCGCATAGGTCGGTTCCGATTAATTCAAGTGACCAGAAAACACTAAAGGTTCGCATTAAAGTGGGCCCTGATAACTTGGCTGCTCGAAAAAATGCTGAAATCTACAGTGGCCTTGGCCTTGATATTTCTCCATCTTCATCATTTGAGGACAGTCCTGCTGAAAGTGGAGGTATATCTCCAGAGTCTCACGACTCTCTCGACAAATCTCCCATGAGAATACTTCAGGTAAATGTTCTTGCATTTTCTTGTCTTTATTATACAGGTTTGTGGGTGGCATTCAAGTGATCAGGAAGTTTTTCTTTTCTTGGCCTTATTGATTTTGCAAGCAGATCATGACATCTTTTTCAGTCCCTGGTGGCCAATTGTTGTCACCTCTTCCTGATAGTCTGCTCCACCTGATGGAAAAGGAAAAGCTTCTTGGAGATGGTAGAGTTGGGCCTGCCCGGAAGGGTAGCAGAGATAATTCTTTGATGGAAGCAGATGACCCTTCTTCCATGAGGCGGGATGGGAAATTATTGGGTGATAAGAAAATGAAGCCAGTGGAGAAAAATGGGAGATCTGTAGAAGTGAAAAATGAGAACGCTAAGGATTCTAGCAATGATATTAGTGCTCTCTTGAAGAAAGAAATAGATATAGAGACCCCTGCAGGAAGGGAGCTTGTTTCTAATGCCTTGAAGATTTCAATTATATCCAATTTAAAATGCCCTATTGGAGAAACAGCAAAAGGTGTTTTTAAGGCATCTGATATTTCCAGAGAAGCCAATAAGGATGTGGTAAAGGACAAGTACTTCTCACCTGATTTTGCGAAGGAGGAAGGATTGGAATTGGCTTCCAGTCAGGATCTAAACAGGGTTGAGAAGCGCAGTTTAAAAATGTCTTCAACAGACAAAGTTTGCGAAGATAAAAAAGACAGCTTTTACAAGGATGCTTCATTTGAACGTAAGAAGGATAGGAGCAAAGATGAGAGTGTATGTGGCACATCTAAAGTTGAATCTGATGCATTGAAGGGAGGGAAAGATCTAAATGGTGGATCTGTAAATCCTCCAAAACAAAAAGTTGGTCTGAAATCTACATCCCAGGAGCAGGATGGGGCTAATATACCTCAATGGAAGGAGCAATCATCCTCTGGGGGCAAAAGGAAATCAAAGGGAAGCCAAAGTAATGGCATCCCACCTGCAGATCTCCATAAAGAAAGATTAAGGGTTGATTCTGGTTCTGTAGTAAAAGAGAAAAGGAAGAATACTTCCACTGGTGATTACTCATCTAAAAGTAAAATAGATGGTACAAAATTGCACAAGGAAAAGGGAAAGATAAGAGATGGTTATAGAGATGTACTTGGTGATGTAAAAGTGGAACAATCAGAGTGCAGATTGGACTCAGTAGAAATGCCTTTTAAAGATAGGCAGAAGAATAAAAAAACCGAGGCTTTTGATAAGGAATTCCAAACATCTGCTGACAAAACAAAAGAGCGATCAATTGGTAAAAAACCTGATAGCTCACTGACCCATGTTGAACATCAGAAGGCAGCTCCAATGACTGCTCCTGCTTTGGTAGAAAATGGACCCATTTCTGATGGGGCTTCTGCAACTGTAGCTGCTGTGCTTATACAAGATAACTGGGTTTGTTGTGATAAATGTCAGAAGTGGCGACTCTTGCCATATGGTATTGAGCCTGAACACCTTCCCAAGAAGTGGAAGTGTAGCATGCTTACCTGGCTGTAAGTTCCTTTCTAATAGTGTTCTAGGCTCCATTATTATATTGTAACCTGCATGCCCGGATTAATAAATGTAAGGGTTAGTCTGGAACTGAGTAATATGATGGGAATATCAAATAAAAACATTTTAAGTTAGTTTATATAAAATTCCACTCCGAAGTTCAAGACTTATATTTTCCTTGTCCTCAAATTGAACACTGAAATGGCCTTCAGTGTGTTGCTCTCAATTTGTTCCCTAGGGGCTCTTCACACTGTAATATTTATGATTTAACTGTTAAACATGCATAAACATATACATATTTACTTTTATTATGTATGTGCACTTGTTTTAGTTCAGTATATATCTTACATAATTATAATATATTTTGTTCTATTTGTTCAAGTCATTGGATATTGCTTGGTGCTTACTGCTTAGCTTCTTGGTTTGCGTTTTGACTGCACTAGTGCCAAGGCTTACTAGGTGTTTTAAAAATACTGATCAGCAGTTAGACCTAAAGTTAGTTCTTCAAGAGCAGGGGAACAATTAAGGTCTGGCTACCTCAGTAGTGGTGCTGTGGTCCTCACCAAGCAACAATATTGGCATTTTGTATTGCCAAAATTGTTCATGTGGTGAGGAATTATCCATATTAATAAAATTTCAGCTGTTAATGATTTTTTTTTTGCCATTTGGTTGGATGGTTGGGAGTACCCAGTTTGATTGTTATTTTGCTAATGCCATATATTCTAGAGATGTTCCATACCCAGTTTGATTGTTATTTTTCTAATGCCATATATTCTAGAGATGTTCCACCAGAGAATCTTGAATCCTATTTTATGGTTAAAAGGTCTATGAAATCATTCATGTGCAGCAGTTAGTTTATTTTCCCTAGTGATAAATTCGTTTATTGGACTGCCTTCCCCCCTTGTTCCTTTTCCAATTTGGACTAACTATTACACTATTAAACTTGGTTTCTAGGCCTGGAATGAACCGATGTAACATCAGTGAAGAAGAGACAACAAAAGCTGTGCAAGCATACCAAGCCCCCTTTGCTCTCCTTGGAAACCAAAACAATTTGCAAGCTCAGCCCAATATAGTGGCAACAGGTGTAAACTTGGTTGATGTGCAGAATCTTGGTCAAAACAATCAGGATTCTAGTTTGGTTGGTTTATCTGCTGGGGGTAAGAAGAAACATGGGCTAAAAGAAGCTAGTATATCTAACAGTACAAGTGTCATAAACTTTTCAAATTCATCAAAGAAGAATCAGCAGTCCTCTGTGAAAAGCAGAAGCTTAAATGATGTGACCAACTCTCCTTTGGAATCCAGTCTGGCAAACAGGCCTGGATTTCAGCAATCAAATAAGTCAGGTGACTTTGCTGGAGAAAAGCATATGCATAAACAGAAAGAGAAGTACAAACTACCGGAACACTATTCAGATGGAGGTATGCCCTAGAAGCTTGCATTTCTTTGACACACTTAAATTTAATCCCCCTTACTTGCAGTTATGTAATTACTTTTTGATATTATATATTACGGCAGGTGATGGCAAGCACATGAAAAATAAGAGGGAGTCTGATCAAGAGGGTCTTAGAGCTTCTAAAAAAACCAAGAAAGAAGGTGCATATTATGCTGATGAAGATAGAAATTCTGACCATGGTGGGGCCATGGGGAGAGTGTTCCCATGCTCAAGTGGTAGTTTACCAACAAAGGTGCTTGGAAAGGATCTACAGAAATACAACAAATTTTCATCTTCTAAGGACTCAAAGTGTAATGCAAAAGATGGTTCACTAGCTTCTGTAAAGAAACCAAATGACCATTTTCAGGTTTCTTTGGATGGAGGATCTTTGGATATGGGCAAAAACAATAAAATGGATATGGCTGCAAAGAAGAGGAAAGGGAAAGAGTGGCAAGGGAGTCAGAGTTACTCAGAGGCACTGCCAACTAGTGCACATCATCCACAAGACAGTGGGGTTCCTATGAAGGTGGAAACTAGTGAGAGTGAACTGAGAAAGGACAAGAAAATTAGGTTGTCCAAATCTGATGGAAGGGAATCCAGTACAAGTAAGAGCGAAGGCAGAAAAGATAAAAAAGGAAAGGTGACCCGGATAATCTTGTCTGGAAGTCGAGATCAACCAGTTGATGGAATGGAAGAGGAAGGCATAAGTTGTATTGAAAAGGAACCACTACAGGGTCAACAAGATTCATTGAAAAGGGATTCAGGGTTTGGACAACCTTCTGTTGCTGCCACTTCTAGCTCATCAAAGGTCTCAGGCTCACGTAAAACTAAAAGCAACTTCCAAGAAGTTAAAGGCTCTCCTGTGGAGTCTGTTTCTTCATCCCCTTTGAGGATTTTTAATCCTGACAAACTTATGCCAGTAAAAAGAAATGTTTCTTTGAAAGATGAAACATCTAATTTTGGGGTTTCTGGCATGGGTAGCCCGAGAAGATGCTCTGATGGTGAGGGTGGTGATGGTGGGAGTCATCGATCTGGAATAGTAAAGAAGGAGAAAACTTCCTCTGGCACTCATCATAGATCATTGGAATCTTCTGTGCAGCAGGATAGGGATGCTTTGAGTGGCAAAATAAAAAACCAGGCTGAACCTTCTTCCAAATTTGGAAGCACCCATTTGGTCAATGGCGGTCCTGATAACCTAGACCAGGATAACCATTGCCATGAGGAGAGAGCTAATAATAGTCACTACCATTCAAATGGTTTGGTCCCACGGAAATCTGGTAAAGGCTCTTCTCGGTCTAAAGACAAGCATAGAAATTCAAAATCTGATTTCGAAAAAGGAAAGGTCAGGGTCCCTGATTCTTTCAGTGAGCAGGAAGAATTATATTCAATGAAAAGCTCTAGATATGTGGGAGAGCCTGAATCTCATGATTGTTCACCTTCCCACGAAGAAATGAGGGATGGGAAATACAACTTTATGGAGAAGTGTGGCATGAAACCTGACAAGGATGAGAAAGGTCACTCAGGTAAGCATGATCATGTAGGAAAATGGTCTAGTGAAAGTAGTAGAAGAGAGAACCAGTCAAAACATGGTGTCCATGAAGGTTCAGGTGCAAAATTGGATCCTAATGGCAGCAAGGATGGGAAGCCAATCATCCAGCAGAACATGCTGCAGGAGCGTGAGGGCGAACGATCTTCAAACTGGATTTCCTCAGATAGAACTGACCGAATGGAAATTCCGTCAGGGAGAGGGAAGTCACACTTGTTAACACATTCTGGAGATAAACAAGAACCACAGTCTCTGTGTGGTCGAATTGCACCTGGTTCCCAGACAGGAAGTGGATCAGTGGTGTTTCCAGTTGATGCCTCTGGTGGTGGCGAGGCATTGAAAGCTCCAAAACACCCCAGGAAACCTGATAACCAGAATGGGTCTCATTCTAATAATGTGAGGTATGCCACACCTAATGGAATTGGAGTCAGGGATCTTGATGCTCCAAGTCCGCTTCGAAAGGATTCTTCCAGTCAGGCTGCTGCTATTAATGCCTTGAAAGAAGCCAAGAATCTTAAACACACTGCTGATAGGCTTAAGGTGTTTTACACTAAATCCTGTGTCATTTTTCTTTGCTGCAAGCTTCATTATTTTATGTCCGTTTCCTTTGTTCTAACTTCTGATTAAACTATCTTCTGTAGAACTCTGCATCATACGTTGAAGCTACTGGGTTATACTTCCAGGCAGCTCTGAAGTTTCTTCATGGGGCCTCCCTTTTGGAGTGTAGCATTGAGAATATAAGATATGGGGAGCAGAATCAGTCCATGCATATTTATAGTTCTACTGCTGCACTGTGCGAGTAAGTTTAATTGTCAATACTGCAGGAAATTGTTTGCTTCTTGTGTGTAATTTTTAACATTTTGCTTCTGAAAAAATGAATAGGGTTCATAGTCAATGTTATTGACAACTTCTGTTTTTGTTTGGTTTGCCTTGCATCTTTGCAACTAAACCCTTTGCACTGGCCTGTAAGGTTGATTGTTGTTCTCTAAATTTATAGACAATACCTTACCTACTTGAAAAAAATCTTTGCAAATCATCCTTCCTGATATTATTGTAAATTGCTTCCGAGGCTAGAAATTTGCATTTTCGTTGTACTCGTAGGTTGTATCTGTATTTTTAGTTTCTTGCCGTAGTAAATTCATTGAAATTGAGCATATCTTGGCAAAAATCTGAAACTATTTGTCTGATATCTGACTTAAACTTCGTAATTTCTTTTGAATCATGGTATAGAGTTGTATGCTATTTAGTTGTCCCCTCCATGGGACATTGATTTGCAGTAAAAAAGACAATAGGCATGGTTCACTAATTTTCATGGGACATTCATGTGCTGCTCGCCTATGTTCACTAATTTTCCTCTGTTGTGGTACTGTGGTAGGATAATAGGCATGGTTTAACACCCTTGAATTCTTTCTTTTGCCGGTTTTCCACATCTTCTACTTTAGTTTTGCTTAGTGAAAAAATGTAAGCGTGCTTAGCATTGTTTTCTCCAGTAAGTGTTAAAATTTTATTAATATGAAAGAAAGAATATAGCATCCATAAATGTGCCCAGCCCGCACTAACCATGAACTTGTTTCCTTTTATTACCAACCCTTCCTGGTAGATCAATCGCTAGTACAACTGATTTCTGTTAATCCCTTGTCTTGCTAACCTATCAGCTAATCTATTAGCAGATTTTGCAACCTATGTGTGGCTTATATTCATCTCCATAGCTATTCAACCTGTTTCTTATGTATTAGTATTTCCATGATTCCATCCTCCTCTTGTTTAGCCAGCCCATGACAATTGACCGTCCCCTTTCACCATTAGATTTCTATACCTAGAGATTTGGCCAGTTTCAGTCTGTGTACAACTGCCGTTACTTTCAACAGGTCTAGATTAAGGCTAAAATCATTTTTTCACAATCTCTAAATACTCCACAGAGCGAGTTTCTATGGAGTGTTAGGACTGAAAAATAGAAACTTCATTTGGTCAAATGGGAGGTGGTGTGTAAACCTAAAACAGAGGGGGGTCTTGGGGTGAGGAGGGTGGGAGTTTTCATCAAAGCTTTGTTGGGGAAGTGGGTGTGAGGTTTGGGAGGGAGAGAGGGGCACTTTGGAGGAGAGTGGTTCCTTGTAAGTATTGGGTGGTGAATTTTTGGTGGGATTCAAAGGAAGTGAGACAATCTTATGGAGTTAGTGTATGGAAAGAGATAACGAGTTTCAACTCTTTGATGTTTTTTTTTTATTCTTGGAAGGTGGGGAGTGGGTCTAGCACAAAGTTTTGGGAGGTTGATTGGTCAGGAATTGGGAATTTTGGTGGGATATGCCCAAGACTATACAATTTGGGTCAGAAGGGAGTGCCTATTTCTGATTGTTACGAAACAATTAATGGATCAGTGGTTTGGACTTCAAATTTTAGAAGGCCTCTATTCAACTGGGAGATGTAGCCAGAGGAGTGTTTGTAACTACTGTCAAAATTGCAGTGAATGGAAATTAATCCCTCAGCTGCAGACATCAGGTGGTGGAAAGAGTGCAAGGATGGGAAGTTTACAGTCAAGTTGATGTACTCTATATTGATCAGAAATCCGGTGGAAGTTGATTCAATTCGGGGAGTGTGGGGGAAACCAGTGCCCCCAAGAGTGGAAGCCTTTGCCTGGCGCCAGAGGTTTTTAAAAACGAACCGGTCAGGGGTCCGGTTACCGGTTCGAACGGATCCGAACGGTCGGCTGTTCTGACAGAAAAATAAAAATTAAAAAATTGGAAAACGGTCAAAACCGTTCGAATGGTTCAATCGGTTAACCAGCCGGTTCAGTGGTTTGCTGACCAAAATCAACGGTTTTGGGGGATAAAGCGGTTTTGGAGGAAAACGGAACCGGTCAGGTGACCGGTTCCCGGTTTTTCCGGTTTGACTGTCCGGTTTTGAAAACAGTGATTTCAGTTTTCAAGCAGATGTGTTGTGTTTGGCTGGAGCAGTGATTTAAAAGGTGTGGCTCAGGTGTGCCTAGGCGCATAGGTGAGGCGCATTTCAGGGCATGCGGCTCGCCTAGGTCCTAGGCGCAGTCCTTTCAAAAGGCGCCCGCCTGGTGTGCCTAGGCGTGCACCTGATGCGCCTCGCGCCTCATTGGTAATGTTGTTCATTCATTCATCCTAATAAAATGTCTTCTTAAAAAACAAGTAAAACTATAAAATCATTATTTTTTTGTGTGAAAACTAAGAATTTAAGAGCTAATGTGGACTTGTTTAGGCTTGCCTGGAGGGGCGTGGCACGAAGGCGGCCCGTAGAATCAGGAATGCTATATGTTTTACATTACATTAGCTACGTGAAGTAATGCAATTGAGTGAAAAAAGAGATTAGAGGTTTTAAATGCTTGAAAATGTTTTATATGTTTGATTTTATTTTTAAATTCTCATTTGAATATGCTTTACAAAATTACATCTTATGTTTATGTACTTTAATTTTAGATAATAGGTTTTTTAAAACATTATTTTAGAATTTAAGTTTATATTTTTTTATTAATATTATGTTTAGTATTTTTTTGAATTTTTTGGACTTTTTTTTATTTTTTAGCATTTTTTTTTATAATTTTGCACCTTGCGCTTTTAAAACACTGGGCTGGAGAAGAAAATATTAGTCACCTGTTGTTCCAATGCAGTTTTATAAACCCAATTTGTTCCTATTTCTTCAAGCTGTTTAAGGTGGACATGTGGTCAGCATCAGATTCAGCTGAAATTTTTGGGTAATGGCCAAGAATTCAGGGTGGTCCTAAGGTCAAAATTCTTTCTAATTGCCTTATAATTCTGGTTTGTTTTCTTCTTGTATTTGTGTTTTTTGTATATTATATTCTAAAATTTTTTCCTCATCTTCCTTTTTTGATGTTTTCCTTGATTTCCCTAGGGATTTTTTTCATTCCTAATTTCTTCAGTCCTCTCTAAGTAGTCAAAAAACCATTCTTACCAGCCCAAACTTGTAAGCTCCATTTAAGCTCATTTTCATCCTCTTGTCAGTTCTTGTGGGACAACCAGTGGAACTTCTCTTCATTTACCTTGTATTATATATTTAGAAGTTAGCAATGGTTTAACAAATTCTTAGATATTGATTTCACCAGATTTGAAATGAGGATAAATTCTTAGTTAGTGATTTAGAAGTTCTTATATGTGTAGCTAGTTGGTTAGATCATGTGAATTTTGTGTATAGTATGTATCGAAAGAATGGAACTAGATAATCTGACATCCTTGACTCAGTTTTAGTTCCAATTATTAAGGCTATATAGTAGAAAGAGATAATTCTATGCTTTGCAATTGGTCAAATTCAGATAAAGAACTCAATTTATTGTAATCAGAAGTTTATATTTCTGCATCATTACATATCAGTACTTGTCTCCTCACTGGCAGTCTATTTTTATAAATTCTAGATTTTGTGCTCGTGAATATGAAAAATACAAAGACATGGCTGCTGCCTCTCTGGCTTACAAGTGTATGGAGGTGGCATACATGAAGGTCATTTATTTCAAACACTCTACTGCAAGTAAAGACCAAACTGAGTTGCATGGTGCTCTGCAAATGGTTCCTCCAGGTATTTAAACTACTCCCATGATTTTGGAACTTACAATATACCATGTCTTTTTTGGCCTTTTTATTATTTTAAGGAGTACCGTATAGTCCTCTCACCTAAAAATTGGGGTGCCAAAAAGAGGAAATGCCTAGAAAATAAAAAGTGTGATGATACACAGCTCATAAAAGATCTTTTTTCTTTTCAAACATGTCACTGCTCATATAATTGGCTGATACAAAAGAAGAATATCAGATATTGATTATATAGTTAGAAGTTGGCAATGGTTTAAAAATTCTGAGATTGTTTCCCTCTTAGTACGAGGGTGGGCCTTGGTGCAACGGTTGGGTTGTTCCATTAGTGACCTAGGTGACCAAGGTTCAAATCTTAGAAATATATAATATGTTTTATATTCTATAATCTATACACTGATTGCTTTAATGAAATTCACCAGTTACTGGAAAAAAGTATAAGTTCAAACAGTCATTGCCTTGTTGTGATTGCCGGCGATGGTTTTTTACTTGTTTTCTTTTCGGATTTTTTTCCTCTGACAACCCTTGAATTTTGCCCAAAAACACCACTTTAAACCCTTAAGAATTAAAAGGGCCATTTTGCCCTCAAACTATGATGGAAGGCCATGTCAAGTAAAAAACGTATGATGTTAGAGACATTGTTGACGGCTATTTAGACAAATATTAAAATAATAAGGTCTGGTTATGTGGCATTGCTTAAGTAAAAAATCTGGGAAATTATAGGTTGGTCCCACTTGAAATTCTCATATGTTCATACTTGATGAAGAATAAAAGCTTCTCTTTGGTAAAACACCTATCCACAATACCCAGCATGTTCTAAGCAATAACAAATCTATCGAAAGCTTGAACAACCCAAGTTATCTCTCATGTGCAGGTAGTGACTTTTAGAGTTCTAGAGGATTATGTTCACATTGAACTTGGGTTTCATACTCTTTACGATCCCAGAATCATAATTAGCTGCAATTGCTTTAGGAAATTATTCTTCTAATTGAAAACCACTGATTCGTTCACATGGTGTCTGTAAGTGAATAGAAAACCACTGTCGTAAAGGTTTTTAAATTTTGTTCTTCAATGCTCTTGGTTTTTGTGGCTTCTTCTTCTTCTTTAATGATTTCACGAATTAAGAACTAGGTTTTGGCTAAATGTGATTCTAATGTTGCTGAATCCATGGGTTTGAGTACACGTTTTCGGTTACTTATTGACCTTTTCCATAGGACCTAGGTGGCTTGTAGCATCAGGAATGTAATATGTTTTACATCACATTAGCTATTTGAAGTAATGCAATTGAGGTATAAAAGAGATTGTGGGTTTTACATGCTTGAAAATGTTTTATATGTTTGATTTTATTTTTAAATTCTCATTTGAATATGCTTTACATGTTTCGTTTATGTATTTTGTATTTTAATTTTAGACAATAGGTCTTTTTTTTACTTTTTTAAAACATTTATTTTAAAATTTTAGTTTATATTCTTTACTAATACTATGTTTAATTTCTTTTGCATTTTTTTTTGAATTTTTTTGGGCATTTTTAAAAAATTGGCATTTTTTTTAACTTTTGTGCCTTGCACCTCGGGCGCAAATTGATCCCTACGCCTTTTTTGCGCCTTGCGCTTTTAAAACATTGATAATTTCAGAATGCCAAGGGGCGTTTGTGGAAAATAGATTGATGGTTGATGGGGTTTTAATAGCAAATGACTTAATCGATTCAAGGCTAAGAAGTGGGAGGGGTGGCCTGCTTTGTAAGATGGATTTAGAGAAAGCGTATTATCATGTGAATTGGAGCTTCTTGAACTACGTACTTAGGAGGATGAATTTTGGCTTCAAATGGAAAAACTGGATGAAGGTATGTATTAACACTCCTTCCTTCTTAGTTTAGGTGAATGGAAGACGGCATGGGAATTTTAGAAGCTTGAGGGGAATTGGGCAAGGGGATCCACTACCCCCTTTCCTTTTTCTTTGTGTCATGGAAGGCCTCTGCAAATTGGTGGAAATGGGTGGTGTTGGTGGATTCATAGAATGACTTTTAGTAGGCAATGAGAAGGTTGAGGTGAATTTACTTTAACTAGTAAGTGTGCACGTGACAATTCTGGATGATGATAATGATAGTAATAATGTATCCAAAATTTTCTATCAAATTCATGTAATTTTTTATTTTTTGTGTTTCATTATTAATCGGATGCAATTTCTAAAATCTGAATCCAAAATATGTAAACACCTCATATTGGTGTGCAAAGGTTTGGGTATTGTTGAGAAGTCTACCCAGTGATTTAAAAGGCGTGCCTAGGCGCTTAGGTGAGGCGCATTTTAGGGTAGGTGCCTCGCCCAGGTCCTAGGCGCAGCCCATTCAAAAGGCGCATGCCTGGTGCGCCTTGCGGCTTAGCCCAGGCGTGTGCCTTTTGAAAATTTGCCTATTTTTCCCTTTTTTTGAGTTTGGCCGTTGGGGCATGGAATTAGGAATGTAATATATCACATTGGCTACTTGATGCAATTGAGAAAAAAAAAGAGATTGTGGGTTTTATATGCTTGAAAATGTTTTATATGTTTGATTTCATTTTTAAATTCTCATTTGAATATGCTTTACATATTATATTTATGTATTTTAATTTTATATAATAGGTTTTTTAAAACATTTATTTTAAAACTTAAGTTAATATTTTTATTAATATTATGTTTTATAATTTTTTGATTTTTTTGCATTTTTTTTTAAATTGTGCACCTTGCCTCAAAAAGGCGCGTGCCTCGCCTTGCGCCTCAGGCGCAAAATGGCCCTTGCGCCTTTTTTGCACCTTGTGCTTTTAAAACACTGAGTCTACTAGGTTGGTTGGACTCTTCTTTTGTAATGTTTTATCTTCCTAGTGTATCTTTTTTTTTGTTCATTTATAAAAAAAAAGTGTAAGATTTTTTTTTTTGATTGATAAAAAAGTGTACGATTTAAAGAGAGGGAATTGAATGAGGTGAAAAGTAGTTCAAATTACATTTTAAACCTCACAATTATATGGGGATTAATAGTAATGTAAATATAGAATTTTAAATGTATTCAATTTTTCTATAATATGCCCAAAACTTTTTTTGTGAAGTTTATGTATTTTTTTTTCATTTTTGGGCTTTATATTTTATTAGTTTTTATTAATTGATTATGACATTATACATTGACATATTTGACCCAAAAGTTGAACTATTGGTTTCCGTCAATAAGGAAAATAATTTCATTATTGGTTAGTTTTAGATTATGTTTTTCATTTTTATCGTTAGTAAAAATAATACTTGTTTATTACACTTTTTTTTAATTTGATTAATAAAAATATCATAAATGTGTAATTTTTTTAGATTTTTGACATTTTCTATATCTATTCCTATTTACAAATTTTATTATCTAGCTATGACTTCATGGGTTGACCATTTTGATTCGGATGGTTGAAAGTCTTAGTCATCACTTCGATAAAGAATGGTTTATTTTTGAGTAAGTTTTAAAATCTACGGGTTTATATTGTTAAAAGTATTGGACAGAGATTTAATTTGTAGCATTTGTTAGTGAAAAATAACTTAAATATAGGATTTAATAAGAGAGAATGGGAGTTACTAACTTAAATATAAGACTTAATGAGAGGAGATTAAATGAGGAGAAAAGCATTAATCGAAATTACATTTTCAACCCTTATAATTAGAGATGGACTAAATACATAAATATGGGCATTTTATTCATGACAAGTTCCACACCCTCATTCGTACTTTTAATAATAGTATAGATATGCTGATGACCCACTCATTTTTTGTGATGCTAATAGTTGCAATTTGTAATGCTTATGTTGAAATGTTTTGAAGTAGTCTTGGGGCTGCAAGTAAACTAGCGCAGAAGTGAGCTAGTAGCTGTGGGAGAGGTGCATGGGGTGACTAGTTGGGCAGAGATCTGGGGTTGCATAGTGGGGAAGTTGACCTTAGAATTCTTGGGAATTTCTCTGGAAGCAAGATGCAACTCTAAAACAATTTGGGAGCCAATTGTGAAAAGACATGAACAAAGATTGGCCTCCTGGAAAGCCAAGTACCTGCCCTACGAAGACAAAATTACCTTGGCAAAAAGTGTGTTATCTTAAATCCCTTTATATTTTATATCTTTATATCCAATCCTGGAAGAAATGGCATGCATTTGAAAAGAAAATGAGGGATTTTCTTTGGAGAGGTTGGAAAGGGGGAAAGAAATACCACTTGGTGAATTCTGCAGGCCCAAATCTCAAGGGGGGCTGGGTGTTAAAAGGGTGAAGAATGTTAATGCTGCTCTGCTAGGGAAGTGGTTTTGGAGATTTGGGGAAGGAGGGCTGTGGAAAAAAGTGGTGCAGGCCAAATATGGTGAAAGGATTTGGGGTGGGAGCCGGTTCAAACCAATCCTATGGGTGCTCAGCTTGGAAGGAATGAAAAGGCATATAACTTGTTTGTAAATGGAGTGAAATTCAAAATAGGAAATGTGGAACATGTCAAAGTTTGCAAGGATGTATGGTATGGAGAGAGGTCCTTGGCTGAGGGCCTGTTCGTTTCCTCTTAACTCTTATTTCTTAAAAGGATTCTTTTAACTTTAAGAGAAAAATGGTTTTTCGTTTCCTCTTATCTCTCATCTCTTAAGGTGCAATCATACAACTTTTTGTTTTCCAATGATACCCCAAAAAAGAGAATAATTCACCAATACCAATATAGGGTCAAAATGGATATTTGATAATTTTTAGAATTCAGAATTTAGAACAACATTCTCTGCATTCAGAGTTCAGAGGAAAGAAAAGTTCACCAATACCAATATACCTCTTAATTTAATTATTGCACTTTCAGATGTCAGACTTCAGAGCAAACGAACATGCCCTGAGAGTTTCCCAGCTCTGTTTGAAATTGCAATGAACAGAGAAGTCAAAATTTCTGATTGCTTGCAGATTCAAGAAGGTAACATAGTTTAGGCTCCACAATTCAGGAGGAATTTAAATGATTGGGAAGTGGATGTGTGGATGGGGTTACTACTAGTGGTGAGCAAGCGGTTTATTTGGTTAAAAACCGAACCGAATAAATCAAAATTTTTAAAACTGAAATTTTAAATGAAAAACCGAACCGAAACCGAAATAGAAAAACAAAATAACTGAAACTGATTTTTTTCGGTTTTCGGTTATTTTGGTTAAACCGAAGTTCAACACTATATATTTTAATATATATTATAGTGTATATTTTAATGTATGATATATTATATATTAAAAAATATATATTATATAATGTATATAATAAATGATATATTTTAATACATAATATAGTACAATATAATAAATTTTATACATATTATATATGTATTATATGTTAATATATATTATAGATAATAAAATTCGGTTTGTTTTGGTTAACCGAATTTCTAAACCTGAAAACCGAAACCAAAATTTTGGGGTTGGTTTTAACTGATTAATGCTCAGTCATAGTTACTACAGCAGTATGATACACAGGTGGAGGCTGACAGGTCTGACAGAAGAATTTGGAAATGGGAGAAGTTTGGAGTTTTCACTTTTTAAGTTCTTTTTTAAGGCAATGGATAATGCAGAAGGACATCCAGTCCCAGCTCACATCATTTGGAGTAAAAATCTGCGTTCAAAGATTTCCTTTTTTGTATTGTCCGCCTACCTTAACAGATTACTCACACGGGACAACCTGGCACGGAAAGGCTTTGTGTTGGGGATTCCCCCCTGTCCGAGGTGTTCCCCTCCCTTTTTGCTCTTTCCAGTCTTGAAGGAAAAACCATTAGTGATTTTATTAGCTCTTCCTCTTCACCTTCAAACTTGAATTGGAATCTGGATGTTGTTAGAAATCTGAGAGAAGCTGAATTGTCTAGTGTCTCTGCTTTGGTTAATTTGCTGAACTCAGTGGTTTTGGGGGACAGTGGCTCAAATTCTAGAGTTTGGGCACTCAATCAGTCCGGGTCCTTCTCTTGCAAATCTTTCTTGAACTCTCTTGTTGCCACATTCTCATCTCATTCTTTCCCTATCAAGGAGATTTGGCTTCGACCCATTCCTCCTAAAGTCAGTGCTTTTTGTTGGGAAGTGTTCCTTGGCTCCATCAATACCTGTGAATTGCTTCAGAGAAAAGACCAAATTGGTGCTCCTTATGTAAGGTGCATGGTGAGACTGCCTTTCATCTTTTAATATCTTGTCCTTCTGCTAATTTCATTTGGGAGTGGTTGTCCTCTCTGTTTGGATGCAGCTGGTCTCCTCCTACTAATCTGGAAAGCTTCTTTAGCTGTCACTTATTCAGGTGTTCTAAAAGGAGGGGCAGAATTATGGGATGATGCACTAGAGCAGCAGTTGCTTGGACAATTTGGGAAGAAAGAGCTATGAGCATCTTTGATGACAGAAAGAAGCAAAGAAACTGTGATTGAAGTGATAACTCCAAGGGTGGTGCATTGGGTGAAAACACTAATTTTTTTTTGCTGATTTTAAGACATAAGACTTTTTCAGGTTATGGGGAACAATTGCAAAGACTGCACCTAGGAAACCCATTGTGAATGAATCCTGTTCCCCTCCAGATGTTGGGTGGAAGAAACTAAATTTTGATGGCAGCTGTTTGGGAAATCTGGGGCCATTGGGAATTGGTGGGATAATAAGGTAAGAGAATGGAAATATGCTAGCCATGTTCTCAGGTCCTTTTCTGCATGGTTGTGTGGTGAGCTCAGAAATGAAGGCAGCTGTGTTTGGTGTTGAAAAAGCCAAAGAAATGGGCACTGATAGGTTGATTGTTGAAGGGGATTCAAAAACTGTGGTGAACTGGCTGAAGAAAGGGGAAGGAATAATTTGGTATTTAAGGAATGAGTTCAGGCGCTTCAAACAGGCCTAAAAAGACATGGTGATTCAAATAAGATGGATTAGAAGATCAGCTAACAGCATGGCTGATGGACTAGCTAAGCAAGGAGTTCAAAGACAATCTATGTTTTGGGCTATGTTCTATTTAGTAGGCAGAGAAACCCTGGAAGTAAAAATGGGCAATCCTGAGCCAAATCCTGTTTTCAGAAAACAAACAAGGGATCAGAGATGTTTCTGTTGGGTTACCCTTTGGACTGTGTTTTAATTAATGGGATTTTCTTTTGGGTTTACTTGTGTCTGCAATGTATTTAGTGGGACAATTTGGACTGCCTGTCCGCCCACAACTTCTTGTTGTACTTGATTTTTTAATTAATGAATCAATTCTGTGTTGCTGATAAGAAAGTCTTTGTGTTGGATTCAGACGGGTGTGTAATGTGTGAAGGACAGCAGGAAACTGTAGATCATCTTTTGCTGCATCATAGTTTCTCTCATGGGATTTGGAGCAGAATTTCATGTTTATTTGAAGAACAAAATTGTTGTCCAGGATCAATTGAGTTTGTAAGAGGCTGGAGGGTGGAAGGTCTGCACCAAAGAGGAAAGATGATACCCCAGCAGTGGTATTTTGGTGTCTTTGGCAAGAGAGGAATGCAAGGGTCTTCAAAAACAAGTCTAGTTCTGCTGATGCTATTCTCAGAATAATTTGGGAAAGATGTATTCATGGTTGGCTGATCATAGGTTGTTTAAGGGTGTGGGTTTTGATTCCTTTTTTGTAAATGACAATCTTTTTGTAGAGCCGGATGGGGGGGTCAAGGTCAGAGGGGACATGTTTTGAGGGTCCCTGAGTATACCATCTTGCTGTGTTTTGTTCATATTAATACATTTATACTTTATCTTCTCTTAAAAAATGGCCCTTCTAATTGTTTAGGGTCTAAAGTGTTTTTTCTGCGAAGTTTAAGGGTTGTTAGAACAAAAAAAACCATAAAAGAGATTCTATATTTGTTCAATATTCACGTCTATTCATCTGTAATATGTGCCATTCTCTTTTTCTTTTATGCAATAAGTTTAAGGATTTTATTGGTATTATTGCCACCTATATTACATTTTTGTTTATTCTTCAGGAGAATCTCCCTCATCATCTGCTTCAGATGTTGATAATTTAACCCACCAAGGGGTGCAGGATAAAATTGCTTCAACCAAGAGTACTAATTCACCTCATTTTGGTGGAAACCATGTGATTGTTGCACGCAACCGTCCAAGATTTGAGGGGCTTCTCAACTTTGTAAGTATACTCATTGTCATTTATGTTCTATGGTCTTTACTTCATCTCTACAGTCTATATATGTAGAGCTTCATGGAAGAAGAGGAGATTTGATAGAAATATGTGAATCCAGTCCCTTTAGAGATGCCAGTTCACATGGATATCTTGAACACTAAATGCATTGGGCTAAAAGGGTCATTATCAATAGAGAAAAGGGGGGTATTCTAGGTCTATTTGGGTGAGAGATTCCTCAGGTTGAAGATTTATGTGGTTATTCTTGTTAAATAGGGGTTCTTCTTAGATCATCTAAACCATAGGGGTAGTCGGTGCAACTCCATGATTATTGTGTTAATCTGGCAAGCATCCGTGTAATTAGTGAATTATTTATTTATTTCCTGTACAACCGCTTTCTTCCTTTTAAGATTATTTTCTTTTTCATGTCCTACCACCCTTTTGCAGTAAGGATGCCATCTTATGGTTTGTTTGGCCTTATTACCTATTTGTTGGGCCTCATAGAAGGAACATAACTGGGAAATTTTAGATTTCAAAAAACTACAGGAGAAATTTTGAGAGTAATGGCCTGTATTAATTGTTTGTGGCTGTTGGTAGTTTTTTGATGGTTTGGACTTTCTTGTGCTTAAGGGGTTTAGGGGGCTGAGGCTCAGAGATTTTCTGTCTAGGGGAGCACAAGTGTAGGGTGTAGGGGGCTGTATATACTTAATTAAAATCTTTTTATCACTAATCCCTTCTTATCCAAGGAAAAAAAATTTAAGGTAATTATAAAAAAAAGTTATGCCTTTGGTATAGCAAAAAGGGGAAAAATTTCTGCTTAGTAGGTTGGTTGGTGGGTTGAATCTTTGTGTTTGATGTTCTTACGTATTGTTGCATTTTACCTTGATGGTGGAATAAATGTTTTTAAGTGGGTTTGGGAGGTGGAACAATTTGTCTAGTATATGATGTGAAGTGACTTGAATAATTTGACCATAGTGAAGAGAAACTCTGATACTAAAATAGGTGAAGAAAATTTATCCAATTTATTCATAAAAAAAAATAGGTGAAGAAAACAAGGGCAACTTTTGTTTGCCTTCTTCTACCAAGTGGAAGGGTGAAAACTACTGGGGGGGGGGAGTTGAGAAAGCACCTTACCCCCTGCTTGCACAAGACCAAGGCCTAAGACTAACCCTTTTTGCTTGTATATATGTGTAGCTTTACTGATTGGAGAACATTTGACATGCGTAACTTGTACAAGTGAGTGGAACAATGTTGAATAAACGAGTATTAACTTGCATCTCATACTAAAATTTGAGTAAAGTTGCAAAATGGAGTACAAATTTGGGCACCTTGAGGTTTCTATCCTTTAATCTCTGCGAGCATTGGACATTTCTGAAGGGTTCTTAAACCTCCTTTCTTTACTTTCCATTCTGGCACCTGTTGTCATGCCAAGATGTGTTACAAGATTCATAGTATTTTCTGGACTATCTAATTGGATGTAATAACTTATGTCAGGGATAAACTTCGTTGCCCACTCAGAGTGCACAACATGATGTCATGACAGATGTCTTTTCATTTTCATCCAAAGGTTTTGTAATTTTTTAATTAAAAAATAAAAAACAACCCATGTTTATTTTGGCTGTATGTTAACAGTATCATTCTCTGCAGTCTGGGCAGCGAAATGTTTTCTGCTGAAACCATAGTATTTGCACTATATTATTAAACTTAGGTGGAATCACTAAATATTGGATCCCATCCCCATGCACTTTCACAAAATCCACTCGTCCTGTTGGTAAGGTTTTTGACTCAATGGTTAATTTTGATTGCTTCATTGATATACTGATCCAAAAAAGAAGATTGCTTTATATATATAAACTCTGCTCTTTATGTTTGTTAAGTGTTTAATTGCCTTGAAATTCAATTGTAGGCTAAAGAAGCAGCATCAGCAATGGAAGCATCAAGGAAGGCACAGAATGCTTTTGCAGCTGCTAGTGTACACGGGGAAGAGGGACAATATGTGGAAGCTATTTCCTCTGTTAAGCGAGTCCTTGATTTCAGCTTTCATGATGTGGAGGGTTTTCTACGTCTTGTACGGGTTTCCATGGAGGCTATTAACCATTGATGTGTTAGTGGTGGTAGAGATTATTTCATCTCTGTGAATATATTGAGCTTCTTTGATCTGTTTCCTCCATAAGCCTTGAGGAAAAGAAAAGAAGCGGAGCTGGACCCCCTGGCCATATAAAGCAATTCTTTGTGGAGGAAAGGGTTCTTCTGACTGAGCTTCTCTGTACAATGTGTACAAAATGACTTTGATTTGCAGTTTTCATATTCTTTGTGAGCCTTTGGCTGGTTTTTCACAAGGGTAAGGATGTCAACCAATAAGTTTTGAAGATTGGGAGGGCAAATTTCTCTGTTTATATGTCAAAGCTTCTGCCACAAGGGTTGGAGGAGATGCAGAAATGATGTTTTATGGCTCCATCTGGGTCATAGCTGTAGATGATTGACAGATTCTAAACCCATTAGGATTTAGGAAATCAGCTAAAGGTGGCCTGAACACTGATTTAGCTAGTTCTGATTTTTGCCATTTTTCTCACCATCCGTGAAGGGTGTCAAATTTTGTCCCTTTTTTGTATTTTTGAATTTATTTGAGAATGAAAAAATGAATGATTCAGTAGAGGTTGCCTACCTGTTAAGAATTTCCAAGCGTAGATGTATAAATTCTTGCTTTTGAATTCTTGTTGTACCATATCTTGCATGCCCAAAGGCAATAGAAGAGGTGACCTTGAGTATGTTGCTTTAACATGTAATTCTCTATGCTGGTGCTTTCTATCTTTTTATCTGCCTGTTTTATTTACTATTAACTGTTTTTTTATTTGTCTGTAGGTTGCCTTATGACCATCTGTTGTTGCAATCCAAATGATTGGTTCTGATGATAAAAGAGAGTAGGATTGTAAATATACATTCGTATTAGAGAGAGAGGGAGGGCTTTGTAGGTACGAGTATGATGTTTAGGTTATAGGAGAACTCACTGGTAGCACTCGAGTCTTGCTCTTCAACTAGAGGTTTAGCGGAACTCTAACAACTGTGCAATTGGTGGCGTCTTTAGATATTTTTTTCTCTCCACCAGCATAATTCATGTGCTAACTTTTAATTATTTTGTTTTTTTCAGGGTAATTTCTCTCTACTTGTATATCATTATACTCTATTCGAGACATGCTGATGCCACACAACTGTTCCATTGGTGTGGATAACCTGACAATGATTGGTTGTGATGATAAAAGAGGTAAAATCTGCACTTCCTATTGACATTATTCCGAACTTGCTGAAATTCTGTAGTACCTAGATCACTTTGGCTCTTTGGAAAAAAACTGCCCGGGCTGTTTTGGAAGCCTCTACGCATGACACCTTAGCTAATTCAGGTCCTCATTTGTTTTTTCAACCAAAAAAGTATTGGGTGTAAATACTATTTTACCCACACTCATTATGAGAGGTCATTCACATCAGGCTCCCAAAACAGCCCATGCTGTTTTTTTACAAAGCCAAAGTTTTTCCCGTAGGTGACCTTTTGTAGGGATAACCTGACAATGAAACATGTGTGTTCTTTGTATGTAAAGTTGGTTTATTTATGTAGTGCACTTTGTTGTTTTGTCCTACAAGCATGAGGACTTGTGTAGTGGGACCAACTATTGGTCCGGCTGTTAGTGGATGGTATTGGGAAGTGTGCAATCAGGGGGTCCTTTTTTGTCGGAGAGGAGGCAAAGTGAAGGCCTTCAGGGGCGGATAGCGGTTGTTTACCCCTTAAATACTAGAAACACTATATATGAACATTATACTGGATTAATGTGCTCTATTGCCATTCCTTTAGATAGCAGCTGCAATAGAAAGTTAGAAACTATTGCTACCACCCATAATTGTATTTATGTGTGAAGAGACTTGGAAAGTTGATGTAAATCCTGTCTACCATACATAGTTTTCAGAGTGTCTTTGTCCTGGAAGGTCGGACTTTTCAATACGTAACTTGGAAGAATAGCCAGGCTGGTTCAACTCCAGTCCATCAGGTCCTTAAAAACTGTTGATTTGGTTATCATCCCATTGACTGGACAAATGAACCTTCAACATGTTCAACATGTTCAATCCTCTTTGTAACATGTTCATGTTGGAAAGAAGCTGGTGGAAAGTTGGATACTCTTTCTCCTCCCTAATCAAAACAACTGGAACCAAATATACTAGATAATTCCAATCTGACGTCTATTAAGCATCTACAAGTTGAACACGTGATTGCTGAATTTGGATATGTGACTGCTGAATCTTGTTAAGCTTAGTATTAGTCTTCTACAAATATTAACTCCTTATATAATGCTTCTCTGAAGTGAGCAAAGATATTACTGACATGTCTAAGTTTTTGTTTCAGGAAGGAAAATGGATTGCAGTGACGATGGTGGCAGTAGGCAGTAGCAAAGTGCGATTGTTGCCTTGGTGGACCTCCATAAAGTGTTTCCTTTGTATGATTTGTGTACGAGAAAGCACTACTATGATTTTGATCGCTCTCCTCTGCCTATGTATCATAGCAACAAGCCAACAATATTGATTTTTTATTTTTTATTTATTTTTATATAACAAGAAAAGAAAATCTGGATCTACTTTTGTGAAGATGTTTGCAATTGTGCCACCATTTCTGTATGATACATTCTGTAGCTTGGTTGTTTCATACGCATACACCATGTTTATTGAAGGATGTGAACCTGAGGTTTAGCTTACGTTTTTATTTATTTATTTTTAATGGGAAATCAGAGTAGCTACACAAGACCGGGGGGGGGGGGGTAGCTCTTCCCCACAAATCAGCTAGACAAATGAGATCAAGACCACTAAAGATACAATTAGACAAGACTCGGTTTGATTTGGACTGGACCAGCCAATACAAAGACATTTCTTACTATTGGCATTGTTCTCACTAAAGCATTACTCTTCAACTCATGCCAATAATTCACAGCTCTATCTACTTATAATTGGGGATTAGTAGTTTTATCATTAAAGCACTTTTCATTCTTGTTTTTCCAGATGAACAAAAGTAAACAAGCAATCTTTTCTCTGCCCTCACTATTAAAATTAGAGTGGTGCACATCGTCAAAGCTTAACCACCATTGGTTAAAAGAAGAACCATTATTTGGTGGAATTGAAAGCCACTCGCTCACAATTCGCCACACCTGTTTCGTGAAATCACATTTAGCTTACTTACCTACTAGGAAAATTGGTTGTTGTCAACTGTTCAGTTGCAATCCTTTGTTCTACTCATAGATGTGATATCTTATGTAGGGGCTGTTGTCTTCTCTTATGGATTGGAGTAATGTCTTTTGGAGTTATTGAAATTAGCTAACTGATGCTGTTCGATCCTAGCTAGTGCAAGAACTGAGGTTATGGTCAGATAATCCTTGCCAACTGGGCAGAGCCGAGGTAGAAAAATGAAGCCATGCACCAAAATCTACAAGTAAGAAACAAGTCAGAGGCCCAAGGACTTATCCCCGGGTAGGTACTCCGACGCTCAAGTCAGTAGACGAAGTGGGCGGTCGGGCTGAGTAGTTATAAAACAGTGCTAGTCTGAGCAGAGTAATAGTATGGGAGTCAAAAGTCGGATCCTTTACCTTGAGTGGGAGGTACCTTTTTATAGCCGAAAATCCTTTACCTTGTTGGGATGAGGTTAACCGTTGGGGTCTTCGGGATAAGGCCTAATCTCCAGTAGAGTTGTCCTCATCTGCTCTTCTGTCTTGGTCGTGCTTATCCACTTGATGTGGAGTCGTCATGGCTGGAAAGGTAGAGTGGGGCCGCGGAGATGACATGATACTGACGTGGCCAAGGAGATAATGTGGGTCGCGGATGCGGTGTGGTGCTGACATGGCCGGGGAGATGAGGCAATCACGTAGGTGCCACGTGGCATCCAGAGCCATCTCAACCATAACCCGAACGCCACTCCCCCAGTTCCGAAGTCGAGGAGTAAAGTGCTCGGCCAAGGTGTAGCACGGAAGAGAGCTTTAGTCCTCGGCTGAGGAACTCAAAGTTGAAGTATGGTTGAGCTTCTGGTCCGGTTCGTGTTGGAAGAGAGCTTTAGTCCTCGGCTGAGGAACTCAAAGTTGAAGTCTGGTTGAGCTTCTAGTCCGGTTCGTGTGGCCCAAGGTTGGACCGGTTCTTCTAGGATGATCCGACCAGGTTGATGGTCGCACTATCTCTGAAACGGGTTGTCAGAAGTGTCACTTTGCTTCCCAAGGTTATGCGCGTGCGAAGGGCAGAGGTGTCGATTGGTCTTCCCAGGCTTGTCAGAGCGGCGTTTGATCTCCGCCATCAATCTTGCTTTGATCAAGACCATTGGGGGTCCTATAAATATGGGGAGAAGAGCATTTCTCCTTCGTCATTTGTAAGAGAAATCACTTAAGAGTGCTTGGTGTGTCCGGAAGCGTGTCGTTAACCACTT
This sequence comes from Nelumbo nucifera, assembly GCF_055504915.1. NCBI lineage: Eukaryota > Viridiplantae > Streptophyta > Magnoliopsida > Proteales > Nelumbonaceae > Nelumbo > Nelumbo nucifera. Next base: position 101,140,631 of record NC_142651.1, read on the forward strand.
CAGAACACCAGTTTCAATATTTATAAATTTTCCAATTCTCAAAATAATTACAAAACGCAGTTAATGGTGAGAAATGGGTTGTATCCACAGGGAAGCAGGGAAAAATTGTTACGTACTTCAATCCAGACAAAATAACAAGATTTGAGATTGTAGAAACACAAAATTTAATTAACTGAATTTGAATCCATTAAAATAAAATTCTAACAATGCTGAAAATAAAAATTGTAGAAAAATAAATAAGTAACAAAAATAAAAGAACTAAATAAAAAAATTGCAACTCGGTTAGAGGTAGTAGTCTCCGGATCTATCCTTTGACCCTCGAACTCCTCGAGCTGGGCCTTCCATCTTACCTGACCGAATTTCAGATCTGCAGAAAGGAAGACAAAAATTAAATTTGATAAAAATAAATTGCAGAAATAAAATAAAAACTAGAAATTAAAGAACGGAAAATAAAAACACGCGTAAAAAGTAAATCTAAAACTATGGGAAACTGGTTGGGATCTGGATCCAGAGGTGGTAGTAGTGGCTAGGCGAACTGCAAGCAGGAACCCCTCCTCTTGCCTGGGCATTCTCCTCTTCCTCTACCCTTGAACTTCTCAAGAACAACCTTCCGTCTTACCTGGGGGCAGAATCCAACCAAAATAACATAAAAGAAAATAAAGAAAACGAAATGGATGGTTGATTAAATCCAATGGCTATAGTTGCAGATTGGCTGGATTGCTTGCAGGAACCCTTCCTGACAAGATCTGGGCGTTCTTCCCATCTATAGCCCTTGAACTCCTCAAGAAACCTTAGCCTTGTGAACTGGGTGAATTGACAAACCCTTCTCCAGGGCCCTTGTGGTCCATTTTATAGAGAGGGGTGGACAAAACTGGGATTTGTGAGAAAGAGAGGGGCGGCAACTGGGTTTTTGTAGAGGTATGGGCGCCCTAGGGTTGAGAATGGAGGGTTAGGATTGCCCTAAGGTGATCATAAGGCTGAGAAGAGAAGGAGAGGGTGCCCAATATTATGTAGGGTTGAGATTTGGGCGCCCAGAATGGAGGGAGTAGATTTGGGCGCCTAGAGATAGAGAAATGTGATTGGTTGGTGTTTAAGGAGTGACGTGTAAGGCTAGGATGCTGTATAGGGAGTGATCTAAGGGTATGAGGGGCTGCCAAGGCTTGGATGGTTGAGATTAGAGATTAGGAGAGAGTGGAGGGTGGAGATTTGATAGCTTAGTGTTACGGTCTGACACAGGCTTAGCCTTGCCTACGCTTGGCAGGCTTACGTTAAGGGACATCATCGTCATTTTTGCCTGTAAGATTTTTGGGAGAATTCATGTTATCTTCAGGCAGATAACCAAAAGCTTAATGTACTCTTTGAGGAGGGGTGGTCGACCTCCTTGGGTGCCTAACCTTGGCACTCCTAGACCAACTTCCCTTGCGGGGCGGCCCTGGTTAATGGCTAGCATGACTACCAGGGTTCCTCATGGGCGCACACATGCTCATGGGGACAGTGCATGGACCGGCACTACGCTACCGACACTCAAGGGAGGCTTGGCATGCAGACCTGTCTCAACCATGACCCTTCACCACGCCAACCCCTTGTCCAAGTTGAATGAGCTATCCCGTTGACCCTAGCGCACGGGTGTGTTCCGGCCCAATGGTTGCCTATCATCATGGCACATAGGTGCCTACATCATCGGCATACAGGAGACCCATCACAATGATGCCCAGTCACCTCTTTGGCGCACAGTCGGCTCACATCATGGCCGTCCCCCTTTAGCACGTAAGTGACGCCTCCCATGGATCGGCCAGAGCCAGCCGAGTGCCCCGGCCATGCGACTTGAGGTCATGATCCAGTGCTACTGACCTTGGTGAAGCCATCTCATCGGGCAACTCCTAGCCTCCAAGCACAATTAAGGCTTGTCCTGGACGCCGCACGAGTTTCTTCCGTTGTAGAACTATCCTCGTGATAGTTGGTATCAGAACAAGTTAGCCAATTGCTTCCGCAGTTGGTATCAGAGCAGATTAGCCAAGAGCCAGTTGAAGCGGTCATCTTGACAAGCAGCACATCGTGGGGTGCGGTCCCTAGGCACTTCCACTTGGGTTCAAGCAAGCAATGCACATCAGGCCTGGTAAGAGGCCATTCATTGTGTTCCCATTCCAATGACCCCAAAACAACACCCTTGCGGGGGCAGATGCATTGGTTGATGTGCTCATGCGGGGGCAGACGCGTAAGCCTTTTTGTGGAAGGCATATTGTGGTGGTTTGAGTGGGGGAGTGCCATGCTTCCTCACGGACATCAGTTGCTGTTCATTTTAGTGAGTTGTGGGCGGTGCGCCTACATCTTGGTTTCATGACAGATGAGCCATTGTTCCATAGCTTTGTCTGAGGCACTACTAAGGCGGGGACAATAGTCCGAAATTGGTTGGTGTCGATGGTTGGCCAAGGAATATCATTGAAGTGGCAGTTTTGCACAGAATGGGTCATCGGTTGAAGCCACAATATTGGAATGATAGGAATGTGGGTACACTAGCCGTTGGAGCATGGCGGCCCTACATCGGCAATGCATCGGAGGACATGCTCAGTTCATCAACAGGCGGAACATTCGCAGCAACATCGCACATCACAAGGCGAGTGCATGTTCGACAACATCATGGGTAAAAGTTGCCACACTCGCACACAAAGCGGTCAGATCTCCTTGAGGCAATAGCACATTGGGGCCCCCTCGGAGAGAAGATGTAGCCCGAACCGGCGAGGTGAATTGTACTTTCGAGGGCCAAGAGAGCATAAGCCATTGACTAGGTTTGAGTAACCCGCACATGGCGAGGTGAAGTCTGCAGGCCAGCATGGTGAAAGGGTACCCATGACACATCACCAACAGCAGGAGTAGACCTATCAGCGTGTTCGGTAGCACCACCGAAAAGCTACCAAGAAGACGGTCGAGCCTTGAGGTAAAGATGATACATGGGGCGGACCTCCGCGAAGCACACACATCCAATTTCTTTGAGGGCCCTTCTTTCACACAGTTCAACGGCATAGCAATTGCGCGGTTTGAGTAACCTCAACACAGGGGGTGAAGTCCAGGTAGGCCGGCATGGTGAAATGGTTCCGTCCCCATAAGTGGACACCAATATAGGCGAGACCCGGGTTGGCCAGGCGAGCCTAGGAACTGGCACAAAAGTGGATGGCGCGGGACACAAACGCCCATTCACAAAAAGAGCCATTGTCAAGGACGACAATGGATTGAGTGGGGGAGCCTGTTACGGTCTGACACAGGCTTAGCCTTGCCTACGCTTGGCAGGCTTACGTTAAGGGACATCACCGTCATTTTCGCTTATAAGATTTTTGAGAGAATTGATGTTATCTTCAGGCAGACCACCAAAAGCTTAATGTACTCTTTGAGGAGGGGTGGTCGACCTCCTTGGGTGCCTAACCTTGGCACTCCTAGACCAACTTCCCTTGCGGGGCGGCCCTGGTTAATGGCTAGCATGGGTACCAGGGTTCCTCATGGGCGCACACATGTTCATGGGGACAGTGCATGGACCGGCACTGCGCTACCAACACTCAAGGGAGGCTTGGCATGCGGGCCTGGCTCAACCATGACCCTTCACCACGCCAGCACCTTGCCCAAGCTGAATGAGCTATCCTGTTGCCCCTAGCGCACGGCTGTATTCTGGTCCAGCGGTTGCCTATCATCATGGCACACAGGTGCCTACATTATCGGCGTACAGGAGACCCATCACAACGGTGCCCAGTCACCTCTTCGGCGCATAGTTGTGTCACATCATGGCCGTCCCCCTTTAGTACGTAAGTGGCGCATCCCGTGGACCGCCCAGAGCCAGCCGAGTGCCCTGGCCATGCGACTTGAGGTCAATGATCCAGTGCTACTGACCTTGGTGGAGCCATCTCATCGGGCAACTCCTACCCTCCAAGTACACTTAAGGCTTGTCCTGGCCTGCCTTGGCCTGAACGCCGCACGGGTTTCTTCTGTTGTAGAACTACCCCCGGGACACTTGGTCGGATAGTGTTTGTTAGAGGTGAAAAGAATGAGTGGGGAAGCGCCCTTGGGTTTGCTAAGGAGAGGGGAGTATGCTAATACAGTAGGAGGGGCACCTATCTGGGTTTGGAAAATATCTCTCAGCTGGAATTCACACCAGCTTCCCAAAAACTGCATTTCTGCCCTGAAACTTTCCTATTTTTCCCCAGGATTTGTACAGGGACTCTCAGATGTCACAATATTGAATTTAATTGGGAAAAGGGCACATGTTGACTATTCTAAGGCCTAAAATACCTCTGAAATGATGCCCTTAAGGCATCAAAATACAGAGTTATCACACCCCCAACTTGATCATTGCTAGTCCCTTAGCAACGTAGCCTTAAAATCCTATTGAGTATAAAAAGAAGTCATTACCAAAGCAAGATCATCCTTGACAAAATCAGCCAAGTGTCATGATTCCAGAATTCTCAAACTTTGTATAAATAAGTATTGGGCTGAAGGGGTAAAACTGTCTTGTTTTGAATATTTCAGAAAGTTAGCTTAAAAATCTTGTATACTCTTCCATTTGTAGTTTGTCAAGAGAATTTGAGATTGATTTCAAAATTGGACAGGTATTCTTCTTATCATTTCTGACAATGGATTTCTACCCTTGAAGTTTGAGACACACACTTATTTTTATTGCTACCTTCTACCGTTTGACGCGAGTCTCGACACTTGCCTTAGGTGAAGAGACCTTATTACTAAGTGTTAAATGATTGTCATTGGCATTCCCTTTTCCGTTTGGCGCGAATCTCAACACTTGACTTAGATGAAGAAACCTGGTTACTAAGTTTAGGGTGTTCATTGACCTTTTATTTTTATTTTTTTTGGAAACACTATTCAAGGTAGTCCACTGTCTCTAATGACTTGAAGAAGTTTTGTCTAATTTCTCAATCTTTCTCTTCTTATCCTACCGGGGGCAAATTTGGGAGTATTTTCCAATTTCTAAACGGTTTTGACAATATTCAAATAAAACCAATTTTGACTCCTATAACTTGGTACCAATTTTTACAAAATTCAATATTCTTCTATCAGTTTCCTCAACTTTTTCGGTTTAGGAATCTCTTTTAATGGAAAAACTTAAAAATTTTCTCAGTAAAATTTTTAGTTCAGCATTTCTAAAGGCTTAGCTCTTATTAATTTTATTATTTTTTTCTCCCTCTTTCCTTACCCCAACTTAAGTGCCATTGTCCCTAGTGGCATGACTGTAAAGGGACTTGGGCCAAAGGAAACAGTCAAGAGGTTAGGATTCAACAGGGGTTCAGGATTTGCCAACTGAATTCTAAAACTTATTCAAAAGAAAAGACAAAACTCTAACAAGACAACTAAAATAAAATTTCATTGGGTTGCCTCCCAACCAGTGCTAAGTTTAACGTCTTCAGCCAGACGCAATTGGATCACTCAGACTAAAGTTCTCAACCTTTCCACTCTTAGAGACTCCTTCCACATTTGGTTTAAGTCTTTGACCATTGACTTTGAATGTGCTTCCATTCTTTGGATCAACAATTTTAACTGCACCATACGGAAACACTTTTTCTACAATAAACGACCCGTCCCACCTGAAGGGATGAGAGATCCATCATATGGATGGCCAAACCCTGCAGGAAGGTAGGGTGAAATTTCAAAAATTTTCTCTCTCCCATATGGGAATCACATTCCATGTTTTAGAAAAACTGTATTTTTCAAGGATCAATCTTGAACCAAGAACCGAACCAGATCTGAACCAGAACAGTAGGAGAGGGATATACCTAATAAGAAGATGCAATATCTCCCAAAGAAGGTGTTCACGCCCAAAGAAAGACTCCAAAGACTGCTACCGCTAAAGATGATACAACGTATGGTGGAGCAGAATCAGCAGGGTCCATCCAACAAACCAAATTCTTCAACAAGAATTCAATGGAGGCAGTGAGCACGACTTCTGGCCAACCTTTCTCCAAAGGCTGATATCAAGACACCTCTTGATCGCTCCTACAAAGGAAGGAGATTGAACTGCCAGTATGGCGGCAACTGGAGGAAACACAGGGAGAAGATGGCATAGTCACACTGTTGCTGTCTTCTCTATAGGTGTTCTAGAGATCTGATCTCTAGAAGCTTGGGATGTTGAGGATGATCTGAATGGTTCACCCCCTCCTCCTTTTATAGCCTTAAAGAGAGCTCCTAATCTCATTAGGAGTTTCCTAATCCAAATCTGTATTTGGATAAGGAGTTCTCTTTAAGAGATAAGGATAAGCCCTTATCTTATCTGCAGATTAGATCAGCTCTCTCCTAATCTCGTTAGGAGGTTTCCATATCTGAATTCAGATATGGACTCTCTGAGTGGATAGGGTAAGACCCTATCCTATCTGCTGATTTAATCCTGGATCCACCCCCTTATTTAACTAGTCAAACTAGGCCAGTTCGAAATGGGCATTAGGCCCAGTAAGTCTAAGTGCTAAAATTGCTTCCAACCTGCTACCCAGTTGGGCTTCTTTGTATGGCGTGGGACCCAAACATTGATCTACACATCAGCCACATGGGTTCAGCCCAGCTTTTGTTACAAGGCTTGGCTGAATTCACTGAAAAGACAGTGAACCCCCTGAAGCCCATCACATGGACTCCTAATGGGCCCAACACTTACACTAAGTGGTCCCTAGGCCAAGTCACCTTATAAAAACCCAGGGACTGTGGGAAAATGCAAGATTAGCCCATCAGGTATTACCTTCAATGGTCTTACACTTAACCTCTCATCAAATAATGATCAAATACTGCCTGACAAGGGAGGACCTCTCCCTCGGCTGCAAGGAACAGTGTTGCACTCTCTACTCACATGGATCCCGGGAATTAAAACCTTTTGCAAACATTTTGAAACCATAATATATATATATATTTATATCCGTATATAAAATATATTTTGCAAAACAATTTTCAACGATTGAAATCAGCTGCCAACAATATTGGTTTCCATTAGAGAGAGTGCATCCCCGATCATTACCTTTGTCCGACAAAGGGGCTGATTCAGTCGGGCCTAATGGACTTTTGTAGAATACTTTTAATTTCCCTATTGGACACTTCCACTTGACCATTTGTTTGGGGATGGTAGGGGGTTGCTATCTTATGGGTGATTCTGTATTTGCGGAGCAAAGCACGAAATTGCGCATTAGTAAAGTGCAATCCCCCATCACTGATGATTGCCCACGAACACCCAAATCTAGAGAAAATATTCTTTTGAACAAATTTCATGACGACTTTGTGATCATTGGTTCGACTTTCCATCGCCTCAATCCATTTTGATACATAATCAACGGCCACTAAGATGTATTCGTGACCAGATGATGGCAGGTATGGTCCCATGAAATCAATAACCCAAACATCAAAGATTTCTACAGCTAGAATAGAGTTAAGTGCCATCATGTCTCTACGGAACATATTCCCGACAGATTGGCATCTTAGGCAATTTTGGCTAAAGACATGGGCATCTTTAAATAAACTTGGCTAGTAAAAACCACTCTGTAGAACCTTGGCCACAGTTTTCTTTCCCAAAAAGTGCCCCTACAAGCGAGAGTGTGATAAAAGTTGAGGATGCTTTGGTGTTCAAACTCGGGGACACAACGCCGGATTACTTGATCCGAACAGATACGAAATAGCTCGGTATCTTCCCAGAGGTAGTATTTGAGTTGAGAAAAGAATCTATCTTTCTCATTCTTAGACCACCCCTCGGGAATTTTACCTACTGCTAAGTAATTGACAATATGAGCATACCACGGGGGAGCATTGTGAGAGACAATTAAGAGGTGCTCATCTGGGAAGGAATAGTCATGAACGGGCTCGCTTTTTTCAATTTAAATTTGGGACAGATGGTCAGCTACCACATTTTCGGACCCCTTTTTGTCCCGATTCTCAAGGTCAAATTCTTACAATAGAAGGATCCATCTGATGAGCCTGGGTTTGGCCTCGTTTTTTGACAGCAGATGTCTTAGGGCCGAGTGATCAGAGTATACAACAACCAAAATGCCTAATAGGTAAGGGCAAAATTTTTGCAGAGCAAATACAATAGCTAATAGTTCTTTCTCTATGGTGTTATAATTCAATTGGGCTTTCGAGAGGGTACGACTTGCATAATAGATTACTACAGGACGTTTATTCACCCTTTGTCCCAAAATAGCTCCGATGGCATAATCAGAGGCATCACACATGATTTCAAAGGGGACCGTGGCATAGTCGGGGATCAGGGGACTGTGGCTGAAGACTTTGAGGGGGTAGATTCTAGGAGAGTCACCGAGGCTGAGGTGGCTGAGGCTGGGCCATTGAGCGTGGATGTAGAGCTTCCTACGCGGGTTAGCCGCTGATTTGGGACCACGCCTTGTTGTTTTAATCCCGGGGACATGGTTTGGATTCGAGCCTTGTATTGCATTCCCGACGGTGCGAGCTAAGGTGTCCACGGGCTGGTGAGCGGCCCATAGACGCTCAACCAGGCGAGCTTTGTGTGTATGAGAAGAGTCTGGAGGCTAGGTTGAGGTTCCCTGTGCATGAGGGAGTTGTCGAGGTGTTCCAATGGAATCGGGTACTGCCAGTGCAGTTGATGCCAAACTCTTTTAGATTTTTGATCGGCCTTATGTCGTACTGCTTTGTCCATGATGTCGAGCTTACCCTGGAGATGGTGAGCTATTTCCTCTAACTAAAGCATCACCAGTAGGGCTACTACTATTTCTCAGCCAGGCAGCGCATCAATGTATTGGTCGGGGCCCCATCCTCGGTGAAGCACTGGAGGGAGGGGTTCTTCTTTGTGTGCTGCCCCGGGGGTTCACCCCTTCCGGCTGCACTCTAGGAGTCAAGGACTAAGGTGCCACAGCTCAAGTGGTCTTGACTTACCGGGGAGGAGAGTGCGACCATAAACGTGATTGAAGAGATCAACGTAATGCTCTATACATCCTTCTTGATGTTGATCCGTGCCGAGATAATGAACGGGGAGGTCAGTCTATTTTGTCACTTCAGTTCACTTGTTGATTTTCTCTTCTCCGAGCTTGCAACTTGTCCTGACTGAGTTCTCGCTTTTGGTGCAGGTGCCGAGATGGAGAACGAGGAGGAGGGCCTTCGTTGGATGAGGTCTGGTCATGAGAGACGTGGCTGAGGTGCTCAAAGGGCATAGCCCCAATTCGAGGTGGTGTCACTGAGATCCGGCGAGAGGCCTCCCTGGCAGAACCGCAGAGTTAGGCAGCGGTCTAACGAAGATGTTGTGGGGGTTAACCCAGAAGAGGGCACCCGGTCTATTCCCCCTTCCCCCGGGTGAGCGTGCCAGATAGCAACACTCCTCGTCTCCACATGCCATAGTGGACTGTTCGTGCTAAAGATAGGCTTGAGACGGAGGGTGTTCTCGAGCAACTCCTCCATGGTATTTTGACCCAGGCCACGAAGCGGGAGGCCGCGGAGTTTGGAAGTGGTGCCCTGGAGAGCTCGCTTATCCGTCAGGTTGCATTAGTATGTTCGTGTTTGCCCCGGGTCTCCTTGTTCAATTGAAGTTGGTTGTGTTGACAACTTCCCCCTTTTTTTGTAGAGTGTTTGTTCAACGATTGCGGTGGTTGACCATCTTCGGTCGCTTCGGTGTGCTTATGAGGCGAGTCATGCCGAGATCTTGTAGCTGAGGGCTCGGCTGGTTGAGCTGGAGGCGGAAAGTGAGTGGATAGCCGTGTTGGAGGTTGAGGTGGCAGAGATGAAGCATGATATTGAGGAGCGAGTAGATGCCAATCGCAACCTGAAGAGGCGTATCACCGAGTTGAAGGCCAAGCGGCAACAACTGAAGAAGGAGGCTGCTGAAAGGAAGGCTCGGGCGGTTGCTCGGAGGAGTACCAACACGAGTTTGACAACTTTGCTACGAGCTCCTTCGAGATATGGTTTAACCTTTTCGAGAGGAGGGTGCTCCGCCCCTACCCCGACATTGCTGAGGTCGCACAAACCTGGGGCCCTTATGATGCTGTCACTCCACTCGCCGAGGATGATTCCCCCTTGGACGTGCCCGAGGAGGATGTAGGGGTTGAGGAGAACGAGGCAGCCGTGGACCATCCCACCGAGGATTGAGATGCTCTCCTGCTGCTGCTATTGCTGTTTGTTTGAGCTTCTGTCTTGTTTCATTATACTGTTGCCGTTGAGATGTTGGCATGTTGACCTTTCCTTTTTTTATTACATATATTTTTTTGTAAACGGCTCGATTGGCCGAGCCTAAAATTATGTACAAACTTAAGCTGATTAATGGAAATATGCTTTCTTGTTCCGAGCTTGTGTACCACCCTTTTTCCTTTTTGTTAAGTTGCGAGCCTCGGTCTTACCATGGCCGAGATCTTTGGTCTCCGGCTTCCATAGCCGAAGTGTGTTCCGGGCTCTCTCTTAGGGATGCTCAGTTACTGGTCTTGGGAGCTTTTCGACTCTTCAGGGGCTGGTCTTTCCTCGGCTAGCTCTGGTCTAACTATTCGTCAACAAGGTGTGCGAAGTTTGTTGATCGTTCTCTGGCCTTTGGAGGCGGGAGCATTCTTCTCGGCTTTAGGCTCTAGCCGTTGACAACCAAGTTAGTTTGCTTGGTCGGCTATGTGCTGCCGAACTACGCATCGTGAGTTCTAGCCGTTCAGTGGTCAGTTGAGTCGGTGTGCACTGCGCAACGTGTACTATGAAGTGTACTCTGTGTGTGCGGTGTATGCCGTATGGTGTGCGAGGTGCGCGGTGTGTCGAGCAACCATCTTGTAGAACAAAAATTTTATTTATTGATATTGAATCACTGGTAGTACATTCGAAGGTTCCCCGGCCTGCCGTCGAGGTCTTCTAGCCTGTAGGTACCAGGTTTGAGGACTCCGGTGACTCTATATGGTCCTTCCTAGTTGGGTCCGAGCTTGCCTTCTCTTGGGGCGGGCACTATGACTTTGTGGAGGACGAGATCGCCGGTTTTGAATTCCCTTCTTCGGACTTTGGAGTCGTAGTATTTGGCCATCCTCTGCTGCTGTGCTACCATCTTGACGTGTGCTCGGTTTTGTGCTTCCTCCACTAGATCTAACTCTGTGTGGAGGTCTTCGTCGTCCTTCTCCTCATTGTAGAACTCATTTCGAAAGGTCGGGGAACCTATCTCCACGGGTATCATGGCCTCAACCCCTTAGGTTAAGCTGAAGGGCGTTTCTCCGATCACTGTTCGCGGTGTAGTCCTGTATGCCTAGAGAATGCTTGTCAACTCCTCGATCCACCTTCCCTTGGCCTGATCAAGTCTGTCTTCAGGCCGCGTAATAGGGTTCGATTGGTCACTTCGGTCTGCCCATTGCTTTGAGGTCGATGCATGATGGTAGTTTGGTGGTCGATCTTTAGGTCAGTGCAGAGGGCTTCAAACTTTTAGTCAGTGAACTGTGTTTCATTATCTGTGATGAGGACCCGTGGAATACCAAATCGGCAGACAATACCTTGCTAGAAGAAATTTCGGGCATTATGTGTGATAATGTGTGATAGGGCTTTGGCTTCTACCCATTTAGTAAAGTAGTCTACTACCACGAAGAGGAACTTTTTCTACGCGACCGTGGTGGGGGAAGGGCCGAGGATATCCATGCCCCACTGCACGAAGGGCCATAGGCTAGTGATCGGTTTCAAGGGGACTGCTGGCTGATGATGGAGGTTGGAATGCCGCTGACACCTGCCACAGTTCCTGACTAGTTGGGTTGCATCCTGCTTCATGGTCGACCAAAAGTATCATTGCCGGAGTGCCTTGTGAGCCAAGGTTCGAGCGTCGGGATGGTCTCCGCAAAAACCTCGTGTATTTCCCTGAGGACATATTCGGCTTCGGAGGGGGGAAGACAATTTAAGTAGGGGAGAGTATGTAAGCGGCGATAGAGTTGTCCCTGGATGAGACAATACTGGGCTGATCTATGCTAGATCCTTTTGGTTTTTGTTTAGTCTTCTGGAAGCGTGCCATCCTGAAGGTACTGTATGATGGGGTCCATCCAGGATGGGCCTTGCTGAACAGGAAGGATGAGGAGGGCTATCAACGCGAGATTCGACTAGGCCAAGGTGTCCATCCGCACTGTCGAGTCGAGGTCATTCTTCGGTGAACTGGCTAACTTTGATAGTGTGTCAGCTCGGATGTTTTCAGATCGAGGGATTTGTTGAATGTTGAACTTCTCGTGCTGTTGGATGAGCTTTTGCACCTTTTGTAAGTAGCTTGTCATGGTGGGGGTCCACGTCTTGAACTAGTCATGGATCTGGTTGACCACCATCTGGGAGTCACTAAAGGCTTCGACTTGCAGGGATCCAAGGTCTAGGGCGAGCCGAAGTCCAACGATTAAGGCTTCGTACTTAGCTTCGTTGTTGGAGGCTTTCAACTCGAACTTGAGGGCGTGCTCTAATACTGTGTTGTCAAGGCCGAGAAGGAAGAGGCCGGCCCCACTACCTTGTCTGTTGGATGAACCGTCCACATGGAGAGTCCATATTTACGGTGCCAGGGTCGGGTCTTGTGTGGTGAAGGTACACTCTGCGAGGAAGTCGGCCAAGGGCTGGGCTTTGATGGCGGGCCGAGGAGCATAGTCGATGTCGAATTTGCTCAGCTCCACGCTCCACTTGACTAGGCGGCCATAGGCCTCCAGCTTCTGGAGCACTTGTTTGAGGGGTTGGTCGGTGAGCACCCGGACACTGTGAGCTTGGAAGTATGGTTTGAGCTTCCTTGCTGAGGTGAGTAGTGCCAAGGCCACCTTTTCTAAGTTGGAGTATTGGGTTTCTGCATCACTGAAACCTTGTTGGTGTAGTAGATCGTTCTCTATACCCGGTCTTCCTCCTTGACTAGTACCGAGCTAACGACCTCATCCCCGGCTGAGAAGTAGAGCAAGAGCTCATCTCTTGGGCTCGGTTTTGTGAGGAGAGGCAGCGAGCTCACGTACCTTTTTAAATCTTGAATGGACTGTTCACATTCCTCGGTGCATTGGAAGTCCTTCATGCAGTTGAGGGCCTTGAAGAAGGGCAGACACTGGTATGCTGATTTGGACATGAATTTGTTGAGGGCAGCTATTCGTCTGGTAAGGCGTTGCATTTCTGTGGGTCCGGGGTGATTGCATGTCGAGGATGGCCTGGATTTTCTCTGGGTTGGCCTCAATTCCTCTCTGCATCACCAAAAACCCCAGGAACTTGCTAGAGCCGAACCCAAAGGCGCACTTGGTCAGGTTCAACTTCATTCTGTAATTCTTAAGGGCGTCGAAGACTTCCTTAAGGTTGCTAGGTGATGCTTGGCTTTCTTGCTTTTTACAAGCTTGTCATCCATGTATGCTTCAACATTCCAACCGAGTTGATCCTTGAAGACCTCATTCACCAGCCGTTGATAAGTGGTGTTGGAGTTCTTGAGGCCAAAGGGCTTTACCTTGTAGTAGTAAAATCCGCAGTCGGTGATTAAGGCAGTTTTCTCTTGGTCATCTGGGTGCATCTAGATTTGATTATAGCTCGAGAATGCGTCCATGAAGCTTAGGAGTTCATGCCCCGCCGTTGTGTCGACGAGTTGGTCGATCCTCGATAGGGGAAACTGTCCTTGGGACAGACTTTATTTAGGTCAGTGAAGTCGATGCAGATCCTCCACTTCTCGTTGGGCTTCTTCATCATTACCACCTTGGCCAGCCAGTCCAGGTACTTTACCTCCTTATGAAGTTGGCGTCGAACAACTTCTGGACTTCATTCGTGATCACCTGCCATCGCTTCGTGGCGAAGCTTCTCTTCTTTTGCCTGATGGGTCGATAGCGTGGGTCGACATTTAGACGGTGGATGATGACCTTGGGGTCGATCCCCGGCATATCCACCGTCGACCAAGCGAACACATCGGCATGGTCTCTAAATGAAGACGATCTCCTAGGAGAGAGCCGACCTGGACCGTCTTATTGGGGTTTTCCTTAGAGAGCGGAACCTGGACGAGGTCTTCGATAGGTTGGCCGTGTTGCGTCTTCATGTCATCTCGAAGATCTATGCTCTCGGCCATCAGTGTCTTTGCGATAGGGTGCGGTCCTCAGCAGGAGGTCAAGTATTATTGTTTGCAGTCCTTTGGTCTCCACGCGCTACTCCCATGCCGTACTAGGTTGGGAATTTCATTGCAAGGTGGAACGTGGAGATTGTGGCCTGTAGAGTGTTCAAGGTCGGCCGACCGAGGATAGCGTTGCACGATGATGGGCAACGGATGACGATGAAATCGACCATGGCCGTTGTGGTGATGCCCTCGGCTTCGATCAGAAGGGGGAGGGTGATCCTCCAGGTTGGCATGAGTGACTCCCCGGGGAAGCCCATCAGGGGTGAGCCGGTTTTATTGATGCTGAGCTTGTTGAATGTGTTTTCGAAGAGGACATCTGCCGAGCTACCTGTGTCGACTCGGATGCGTCGCACTTCAATGTTGTCCACCTCGGTAGTGATCACTAGGGCGTCGTCATGGGGGTTTGGACCCGTCGAAGGTCATCCTCTGTGAAAGTGATCATGTCTTCGCGTCTTCTCTTTAGACCTCTATCGTTGATCTCGAGTAGCCGTGCATATTTTTTGTGGCACGAGTTGCTTTCTCCTTCGACAGCGATCCCTCCAGATATTATGGCAATGACGCCGGTTGGGGGAGCCTAAGGTGGTAGCTGAGTTGGTGGGCACGGTTCCTCCTATGCTGGCTTCTTGTCGTTGTTGATGAATCCACCGAGGTACCTGTGCCTGATCAGGTCCTCGACGTGATTGTGCAAGTTGTAGCAGTTGTTTGTGTCATGGCTGTGGTCTCTATGGAATTTGCAATATTTGTTGCAGTTCCTCTTGTTGCCTTGGGTTTTCATCTTCTTGGGCCACCGAACATAGTTATGATTGCAGATCTACATCAAAACTTTAGACCGCATTGTGCTCAGCGGCGTGAAGTTCCGGTAGGTCGGTGGGGGGCCTCAGTCTACGGCCAAAACGACGATCCTGCCTCTTGTCATCCCTGTCCGCCCTCTCTGTCCTACGATCTTCGATATATCTTCTCTTATTGTCGGACCTTTCTTCCTCGTCTCTCAGCTACGCCTACGATTCTTCCGCGTTGATATACTTTTGGGCAAGGCTCATCAGCACAACGTTGGCCTGAGGAGGGTTCTTGGAGATGCTGAAGTTGAACGGGGAGGGTCGCAGGCTGTGTTGAATGGCACTGATGGCTACTGACTGATTTAGATTTTGGACTAGTAGCGCCTCGATGTTGAACCTGGCCAGATAATCTTTGAGGGATTGTCCCTTCCTCTACCGCACCTGCATGAGGCTGGCCGAAGTTTACCAGTGCTTCTGGATTATTGTGAATTGTGCTAGAAACTGGCTCTCCAACTGCTCCCATGACGCTATAGATCGTGGGGGAAGGGACGAGTACCACATCAGGGCTGGGCCTTTGAGGGTAGCTATTAGAGCCTTGCACATCAGGCCTTCGGACAATCCATGTAGCATCATCTGGGCTTTAAATGCTTCGATGTGGTCACTGGGGTTGGTATTACCGTCATACTTCTCGAATTTTGGTGCCTACCACCCTATGAGGGGAGCTCATCCCCAATTTCTTGGATGAAGGAAGGCTCCTTGGCAGGCTGATTGTTTTGTTGCACGGGCTGGACTATGGTCGGCACCACGCTCTTTTGGGCTTGGTTGTGCTCCAACTCGGTCAGGCATTGTCGGAGCTCTCGGATCTTTGCATCCTTGTCATTTGGAGCTGCGGCGCGGGTGGCTCTTTCCTTCTTTGGCCGTGTTGGGTGGTCCTTGACAGATCTGGACTCGCAAACAAAGACCACCTAGGGCGACGTCCGTTTTTCGAGCCTTTCCTTGGCTGGTATCCGAGTAGTCTAGTGAGTCCTACTACGGTTGTCAGGTTCGCGAGATCGGGCAGAGGAAACCGATCTTCTTGCAGTATCTTGCTTTTCTTGGTTAGATCGTGCTCCATTCTTGTCCGATTGGCGCATTTGGGGTCCTTGAGACGAGGATTGGCCTTCGTATGCGTCGGGAAAAGAGGGGGAACGGTCTGAGTGGGTGGCGTCGCAGACCCCAGCGACTACATCCTTGCCAAGATTTGGTTGACCTTTTCTTGCATTGCTTGGAATTTGACGGGGTCGACCACAGCTGGTTGTGGTTGCTGGGTTTCCTAGTGCAGAGGGCTGCGACGACGGGATTCCCAAGATGGGGATCGGCCAGTTGAGCGCTCAGAGTGGTTTCTTGGCATCTTGATCGATTCTTGATTGCATGGTGAGAGAGATTTAGTGAAAGCTTTTTATGCGATTCCCACATATGGCACGAATATGATTCTATTCAATCCTAGGTAGTGCAAGAACAGAGGTCATAGTCCAATAATCCTTGCCAACTGGGTGGAGTCGAGGTGGAAGGATGAAGCCACAAACCAAGATCTGCAAGCAAGAAACAAGTCAGAGGCCCAAGGAATTATCCCCAGGTAGGTACTCCGACGCTCAAGTCAGTAGAATGTAGTGGGCAATCAGGTCGAGCAGTTAGAGCACAGTGCTGGTCTGAGTAGAGTAACAGTATGGGAGTCAAAATTTGGATCCTTTACTTTGAGTGGGGGGCACCTTTTTTTTGCCAAAGATCCATGTCCTGGTCGGATGAGGCTTTCAGGGTTGTCGGGATGAAGTTAACTGCATAGGTTTTCAGGATAAGGTCTAATCCCCAACGGAGTTGTCCCCATCTGCTTTCTTGTTTGGGTCGTGCTTATCCACCTGACATGGAGTCTTCGTGGCTGGAATGATAGAGTGGGGACGCGGAGATGCGGTGCTGCTAATGTGGCCAAGGAGATAAGGTGAGCTGCGGATGTGGCGTAGTGCTGACGTGGCCGGGGAGATGAGGCGGCCACATGGCATCCGGAGCCAACTTAACCATAACCCGAACAACAACTATCCATTTACACCGTGAATAATAATGCTTTGGGACTTTTTAGATTGAGAGTGGATATTTTGTGAATAAACCAATGTTTTCAAAATAGACTTGATGATGCACGATTCGCTCACTCCCTCGCATCTGATGAGGTGGCTCGAACTGAGTTCAGTCTTGACATTGCCGAGCTGTGATGCTAAGTTGAGAGATGCTGTAAAGAAAGACAGGTTAGAGTGCCTAGGTATGTTTTACCCAAGAAGACACTCTGATGTTTAAGTCAGAAAGGAAATTTAGTGAGAATCTTTGAGAGGGTTCAAGAGCTTCAGTGTGCATACCTTTTAGAGTGATCCTGGTTCTTTTTGTAGCTATTTGATGTTTAGTGCCATTTGGCAATGCCTCTCAGTCTTTTGCGGAGCTGTTTCGGCAGTTTGGGGGTGCTGAACTGTTAGTTGCCAAATTTGCGCGATGGTTACAGGTCGCCCATGGGTCTTGTGGCTCATGGTTCGGCGAGCTGTTCCTGTAGTTGTGGTAACGGTGTTAGAGCAGTTCCGGCGTGCGGGACGGTTTCGGGGTAAACTGTCGTTGTTGGTGGGCCGAGCTCGCCTCAGCTTGGCCGCGTTCCTGTCGTAGATTGCCATATGCCAAACTGGCGAGCTTCCTTGGTTAGTTAGACGCTGTGTTGCTGACAATGTCCACATGTCTACAATTACGTGGGTTAACCAAAATGCCCCGCATCAATTGCCCCTCACTCTTGAGCCACTACCTAGTAGGCGAAGAGAGTAGAAGTTTTCGGGGCATTTTGGGTTAACTCCTTTTGATCACAGGTTTAGTCTGCGCTTTCGGTTGGCTTGGTTTGCTATCGTTATCGGTTCAGCTTATCCAGTTAAGCCTTGCTTTTTTCTTCTCTCTTTCTCTCTCTCTCTCTCTCTCTCTTTTTAGAATGTTCCGGCGTGGTTGGTGTAGTCTACTGGCGCGAGGCGGCGAGCTTTTCAAATTTCAGAATCATGCGCCCCATTTTTTTGAATTTTCGTGATTGGCGCACTGACAGGTTCGATGTGCGTGCAAGTCTTCAACTGTCAACAGCTTGTCAGGCGCAAGCGCTGCTTGATCATAGGAGGCGTGCTCTTGTCAAATTGGTTTCAAATCCAAGCCGTTGATTTTTCTCTTTGCAAGATTTAAATATGGGGGCTCTCGAGGTCCCCACTTTGTTACTGCTCTTTTGACTTTTTTGTAGAAAGGTGTGTGGCAAGAGTTTTGGGGTTTTGTCACTGAACTGCTGAGTTGATATGCATTTTCTTCCTTTACTGAGCTCAGCGGCTGTCATTTTGAGTCCCTCTTAGCGTTTTCTGGTGAGTACTTCCTCCATTCTCTCAACATGTCTCAAAGTTCTGCCGAGAATAGAGTTCATTGTAGTGGGTCAGAGGAGGAGTCTAGCTCCTCTGGCAAGGAGTGTTTTGAGAACTTTTTTGATGGGGCTTTAGTTGGCAAGCAGGAAGAAGTTGAGGCCACAACGGGTTCATTCAGGGGGACCTAGTTTTTAGGGGAAGAAATAGTGGAGTTGTGTCATAGGTATGAGGTCCCAAATGAGTACCAATGGATCGCGCCTGGTCCTGGTAACTATCCTTGGGAGCATGGCCATGAGGGGCTATGTGTCTACGAGGAGTCCTTGGCAGCTGGTCTCTGCTTTCCCCTTCATCCTTTCATTGTTGCAGTCTTGAGGTGTTATCGGGTGTCTTTGGGCTAGTTTGCCCCTAATGGGGTTAGGACACAGATTGGGTTGATCAACTTGTTCCATCACCACGGCTTTCGTTTGAGCATCGAGGCCTTCTCGACTTTGGTGTAAATGAAGCGGGTCTCGGGTCCCTTTTGTTTCTATCTTCCCTTTCGCCGCGGGAGAAAAATTTTTAACTTCTTGAACAAGGTTATGAATTGGAGCCAGCAATTCTTCTTCCTTGAGAAGGCAAGTGGCTAGGACTATGATACTTCCTGGTACAACAATCCTCAAAAGGTTGCTGAGTGCATGGATGACAAGCTGCGGGACGTTGTTTAGCGGCTCATCCGAGAACGTGTTAGGATTGAGGATTTTCTGGCCGATCCGATGCTTGTACGGGCAACTCTGAGCCGGATAGGTGGGTCGAATGTCTGTTCACTTATTGCACATTCAGTTCAGGTTGCTTGTCTATTTATTTCTCCCTTTAATTAGCTCGGTAACTGATATTATATGTTTCCTGCTAGTATGGCGAGCTTAACTTCCATGATGTTTGCAGATGCGGAGGTCCTCCCACAAGAAGCGTCGAGCTGATCGCAGGCTGTTGAGGGGTGAAGCCTCTTCTTCCGAGACTCCTCCTATTGTCGACTTGGAGGGGGAGGAGGACCCGATGCTTACAGAGTAGGACTCTTTTGGTCCCCAGCCCGCACAGGAGGTGGGCCCTTGGAGGGGGAGCATGTGGAGCATCAACTCTTGCTACGTGAGCTGACCGAGGCGAGGTCAAAGTGTTCCCAGAAGGAGTGCTCGAGGGCTGAGCAAGCTGGGGAGGAGGCGATTGCCTCTTACTTGAAGTCTCCCGCAAATGAGAAGTAGCGGGCATTGGATGGTATCCCTTCGATGAAGAGGGGTTTCAAGCTGTGTCGCTGCTACCTCAAGTCTCTGTTTCCTGACCTCGACGTCAGCTCCGTTACTTGATGAAAGGTCCCACCCAATCTCGTCACACAGGTGGACAAGGAGCCACTGACCTCGGAAGAGGAGGGGGAAGACGACGAAGAGGGGTTTGAAGGAGAAGATGGAAAAGAGGCGTTGGATGTTGCTAACAGTGACGAATAGCCTGCTTCTCAGCTTGACCGAGGAATTTGTGGTGTGTTGGTGATTCTCTCTATTGTTCCGGGGGCTTTATGCTCCTGTAAGATCTTGGGGCCTGCGTGCCCCCTTTTGTCTGAACTTGTCAAACCATTTTTTTTAAGGTGGACACTTGGCCGGCCTCTTGTAGGGGGGATCTGGTTCCCCTTTTTCCTTTTTAGCAATAAAAAGTTTGTTTCCTTCAATGTTCTATGCTTGTCTGTTCCACATGACTTAGCTACGTTGTGTGGCTTTGGGTTTATCTATTACCTTACACTTACTCTTGGGCGAGCTACTAACTCGGCGTAGGTTGTCTACGTTTCTTACCTAGGGGGCCATTTTGCCTTCAAGTGTCTCAAGTTCGTATGCATTCCCACCGAAAATCTTAAAGACTCTATAGGGACCTTCCTAGTTCGGACTGAGCTTCCCTACTCTGGGCTCGGGCATCATGATTTTCCTGAGTACTAGGTCGCCAACTCTGAAGTTACGTTTTCTGACTTTAGCGTTGTAGTACCGTGCAACGTGCTGCTGGTATGTTGTTGTCCAAATGTGAACGAGTTCTCTGGTTTCTTCTATCAGGTCGAGGTTAGCTCACAACTCTTCTTCATTTGACTCTTCGGTGTATACCTCAGATCGCAAGGTTGGAGCCTCTATCTCAGTCGGTATCACAACTTCAGTCCTGTAGGTTAGGTTGAACGACGTCTCACCAGTTACTGTCTTGACAGCTGTCCTGTATGCCCACAACATTCTGGGTAGCTCGTCCACCCGTAATCCTTTAGCACGCGACAATCGGGCTTTAAGTCCTCGCAGGATTGCTTTATTAGTAACTTTAGCTTGTCCATTAGCTTGGGGGCAAGCCACCGAGGTGGAATTTTGTCTTATTCCCATTTGGCCACACCAATCCTGAAATTTAATGTCTTCGAATAGCTTCCCATTGTTTGAGATTGTACTCTTGGTAGGCCAAATCTGCATACTATGCTTCGCCAAAAGAAGTTTTGGACGTTGCGAGCTGTTATTGTTACTAAAGGTTCAACTTCACCCACTTGGTGAAGTAATCCACGGCTACTACAAAAAACTTCTTTTGTTCTTTAGCTGGTGGGAAGGGGCCCAGTAAATCTATGCCCCACTATGCAAATGGCCACGGACTGGTCAAATACCTTAGGTCGACAGTGGGTCGATGTAGGATGTTTGCGTGTCATTGACATTTGTCGCATCATTGGACTAGTTCGGCTGCATCCGCTTTCATGTTGGCCTTGTCGCAAGGCTTTCTTGGCGAGGACCCTGCACCCAAGGTGTTCCCCGTAGAGGCCTTCGTGGATCTCGTGTAGAACCTAGTTCCCTTCAGGTCGCCTTAGGCATCGTAGGTAAGATAATGTGAAGGACCTCCTGTAGAGCAGCTTGCCTACTATCACGTAGCGTGCTGCTTGTCATTCTATGCACCGAGTTGCATTCCTTTCTGTCGATAGTGTATTATGTTTCAAGTAGTTTTAGATTGGGATGATCCAGCTCGGATCGGCGTCAATGATGTTGGCGCCTTGTTCTCCTGCCTTTTGTTGAGTCAATCCGTTTTGTTGAGTCAATCATGCTCACAATTTTAGAAAGTGCATCAGCCTCAATGTTTTTCGATCTCAAAATTTGTTGGAGGTACCATGAGTCGAAACTTGGGCGGAACTCTTTAACTTTGGCGAGATATGCTGCCATGGAGGGCTCCCAAGTCTTGTAATCTCCATTTAATTGATTCACGACAAGCTGCAAATCACTGCATATAACTATGTGTTTGGTTGCCACTTCCTTTGCTAGTGCTAAGCCGCCAGTAAGGTCTCACGTTCAGCCTCGTTATTCGATCCTCAAAATTGAAACCGGAGCGCATATTCCAGCTTTGTCTCATAAGGCCCATATAACATTAAACCAGCTCCGTTTTGGCCCTGGTGGGATGAGCCATCTACGTGAAGTATCCCTGGCTCCTCATCCCAGCTTGCTATCTCGCGAGGTGGAGGTGCCACAATGGATAAAGCTTTTGTTTCCAGTTCCATCTGTCCAGGCGAGGGCGAATTGAGGGTACACTCGGCAATGAAATCTGCCAAGACTTGTGCTTTTATCGATGCATGTGGTTTGAACTGGATATCATATCCGCTGAGCTTGATGACCCATTTGGTAAGTCTTCCCGAGACCTCAGGCTTTTGAAGAACATGTTTCAGAGGTCCATCAGTTAGTACCACGATGGTGTGGACTTGGAAACAGGGCCTTAGTTTTCTAGTGGCTATCACTATTGCAAGGGCGAGTTTCTCTATGTTGGGGTATCTTGTCTCAACAGCATGGAGGATCTTGCTGGCATAATACACAAGTCATTGTACTTAGTCTACCTCCCTCACAAGGACTGAACTTACCACTTCATCGCTTGTGGAGAGGTAGAGTTTGAGCTCGTTGCCTACCTCTGGCCTGGTCAATAGCGGTGGTGAGCTGAGGTATTTCTTTAGTTCGTTAAAGTTGAGTTGGCATTCTTCAGTTCTCTCAAAGGCCTAGTTCTCTTTTATGGCCTTGAAAAAGGGAAGGTACTTCCCAGTTGATTTGGACATAAACCGGTTCAAGGCTGCTATTCGTCCTGTTAGTCTCTGGGTTTCCTTAACCAACCTAGGTGGTCTCATGTGTAGGATAGATTGGATCTTCTCAGGGTTGGCCTCTATACCGCGTTGGCTGATAATGTAACGAGGAACTTGCTAGAGGTTACACCGAAAGCGGACTTGTTTGGGTATAATTTTAAGTTACGTTTTCGCAAAACATCAAACACAAGATTTAAATCAAAAAGTAGATCTTTTGAAAAAAGCATTTTTACAACCATGTCATTGACATAACATTCAACTTTATTGCCAATAAACTCAAAAAAAAAAAACAAAGTTTACTAAGCGTTGATAAGTCGCCCTGGCATTTTTTAAACCGAACGACATGACCTTGTAGCAATACATGCCTGTCTTGGTGGTGAAAGCGGTCTTCTCGCGATCTCCTGGGTCCATTAGAATTTGATTGTAGCCTGAACAGACATGCCTAAAACCGAGCAGTTCAAATCTTGAGGTCGCATCCACCAGGCGATCTATACTAGGTAAGGGGAAGTTGTCTTTTGGGAAGGCTCGGCTCAGGTCTGTAAAATCTATGCACATCCGCCATTTGCCGTTTGCTTTCTTTACGAGGTCTCGGTTTGCCACCCAACTTGGGTATTGGACTTCCTCTATGAAGTCCGCTGCTAATAGCTTCCCCACCTCCTCATTCACTATGCTCCACCTTTCCGGAAGGTTTCTCTTCCTCTGCCGGACTGGTCTGACTGTAGGGTTCACGTTAAGTTTACGAGTTATCAAACTAGGGTTTATACCAAGCTTTTCAGCAATTGACCAGGAAAAAACATCTAAATTATTTTATAAAAATCTTACTAGTTCAGATCACAAATGTTCCTTCAGGTGGGCTCCTATTTGAAGTGCTTTCTCAGTCTCAGCTTCGGAGACCTATTCCGCAACTGTTTCCTCGATTGGGCGAGCTCTTTCCTCTGCACTTTCTGGTGGTGGCTCTAAGTCTATGTCGACTGTCATCTTACCTTTGGCCTTCAACAAAGCCACATAACATTTTCGAGACTCCAGTTGGTCGCCTCATAATAGTCCTATCCCTATGTCTGTCAGGAATTTTAGTGCCAAGTGATAGGTTGAAACCACAACCCGTAGTGCATGTAGAATTGGTCGCCTTAAAATTGTGTTGTAAGGTGAAGATGTGGCCACTACTAGGAAATCATGCTTGGAACGCACCGTGTGGGGTGGCGAACCCACCTAAACTGGCAATCTGACCTTGCCATTCGGGCGAACTACCTCGTTGGTAAATCCCACTAAAGGTACGTCGGCGGGCTGTAGGTTGCCTTTATTGAGTTCCATCCTGTTAAATGCTTATGCGAACAGAATGTTTGCTGAGCTGCCCGAATCTACTAGGATCCTCTTTACCTTGAAATCGTTGATGAGTAACTTTACCACTAGGGCGTCATCATGGGGGTACTGAACCCCACGCATATCATCTTCTGTAAAACAAATAACTTCCTCCTTCTGGGGACGCTTGCATGGCTGGCTGTCCTCTGGCTTCAATTCTCGCACCGCGTTCTTGCTAGATGATGCGGTGCAACCTACTATTATCGAACCTTTAGTGATTACATTTATGGTCCCTCAGACCTGCCTTTCTTGTGTTTGTTGATTCTGGGTAGTCTGCTCCTGTTGCTTATTGTTCTGAGGTGCCTCCTTGTTGGTTCCCGCTTCAGGCTACCGTTCATCCTTGATGAAGCATCTTAGGTAACCTCATTTGATGAGGTCTTCGATTTTGTTCTTTAAATCGCAACAATGCTCGGTGTCATGTCCCAAATCCTTGTGAAAATGGCAATACTTATTTGGAGTTTGGGTGCTGGGGTCTCCCCTCATCTTGGGAGGCCACTTCACGTAGTCATTGGACTGAATCTGCATTAGGATCTCCTTCCTCCTGGTATTTAATGAGGTAAATACCCTGGTGTATGCTAGTGGTGTTGTTGATCGCTGACCTGTCCTTCTAGCCGGCGACCTGCTTTTCTAGTGTGGCGAGTTGCTACGCCTTCTTCTTGGGGATTTGCTCTTTCTGGGCGACCTGCTTCTCCGCTTGGTTCTGCTTGTGCTTGCTTTCGTCCGCTCGTTTCTTTTTTGTTGTCTCAGATTTTGTGCCTACTGCTTCCTTTGCTCTGATGAAATGATTGGCTACTTCAAGGAATTTTCCATGGTAGCTGGGGGATGCAATTTGATTTCCCACTTCAATTTGTGGTGTTTAACTCTTTTCTTGGCTGTTATGAGTTGCACAGAGGGGTCCAGATCCGGGATTTGCAGTCATTCTATGTTGAATTGTCGAATGTAGCCCCTGAGTGTCTCATTGGGCCTCTGGACGATGTTGAATAAACACATGGCCAATTTTGAATGTCGCTTGCTGGTGATGAACTATTTGATTAAAAGTCTAGCGAACTGGTCTTAGTTCTTGATAGAACTCGGGGCCAATCCTGAGTACCAGAGCCACGCTTCTTCCTTCAAAGTGGTGGGGAATGCAATGCACATACTGGTGTCGTTTTCTCCTTGGAGGAGCATAAGGGCTTGGAAGCTATTCGCTCGGGTGTTAGTGGAGTCTCGCAGGTCAGGCCAGGCTGCTCTGAGAGTGAGACCATCTTACCAGTTGCCACGCTGCATTCTCTAGGTTGTACCATATTGTTTGCCTGGGCGAGCTGTATTTTCTTTCCTGCGCGGTGTGTTCGCTTCTTCCTTTTAGTGTACTCGGTGGAGCTAGCTACATTGGACTTAGCTGGTGCATTTGCTTGACTCTTTACTGGTACCTGCTCATTTCGGACTGCCGCATCTTCTTTGTCTGGGACCTGAATTTGACTTTGCATTCGCTAGGGAGGTGGGTCTTCATGATTCAAGTTGTTAAAAGGTAGTTGTTGGCTGTTAGGTGGTCGCTGCTGGCTAATATGAGGCTGACTACCTCACGGTATTTGCTGATCGTCCCGTTGGATCGGATGATCTGGTGTCACATGGCGTGGTTGCCGATATTGCTGTTGCTGACACTATTGTTGTTGCTACTGAAGTTGTTGTTGTTGAACTTGTGGTCGCTGTTGCTACTGGATTGGTTGCTGCTATTGTCCAGTAACGAATACGAATCTATTTTCCCACGACCGCATTTGTTCGGTCATGTTGTGGATGCATCATACCAAATCATTAAACTGTTGTACATCTACCACTATGGGAGGTGCCACAGGACCCACATCCGGAGGTGGGGGTGGCATGTTAATATTTTCTTGCACATCAGTTGTGGTAGAGGGACGTCTATTTTCCCTATTATGATTGTTGGCACTTGGCCATTAATATTGTTAGCAGAAGGGTTGCCTGAGTACGCCATTGAAAGATTTCTTTTGAACGAAATGAGAGAGGAAGAGATGAATAAAAGGAAACACTAGCTATTTGCTACATATCCCACAAACGGCGCCAATTGATGATGCACGATTCGCTCACTCCCTTGTGTCTAGTGAGGTGGCTCGAACTGAGTTCAGTCTTGACAATGCCGAGCTATGATGCTAAGTTGAGAGATGCTGTAAAGAAAGATGGGTTAGAGTGCCTAGGTATGTTTTACCCAGGAAGACACTTTGATGCTTAAGTCAGAAAGGAAATTTAGTGAAAATCTTTGGGAGAGTTCAGGAGCTTCAGTGCGCATACCTTTGATATTGATCCTAGTTCTTTTTATAGCTATCTGATGTTCAGGTGCCATTAGGCAATGTCTCTAAGTCTTCCGCAGAGTTGTTTTCGCAGTTTAGGGGGTGCTGGACTGTTAGTTGCTAGATTTGTACGATGGTTATAGGTCACCCATGGGTCTTGTGGCGCATGGTTCGGCGAGCTGTTCCTATAGTAGCGGTAACGGTGTTAGAGCGGGTGCGGTGCGCGGTACGGTTTCAGGGCGAGCTGTCGTTGTCGGTGGGCCGAGCTTGCCTCAGCTCGGCCATGTTCCTGTCGTAGATTGCCACGTGCCGAACTGGCGAGCTGCCTTGCTGAGTTGGATGCCGTGTTGCTGACAGCGCCCACGTTTTTGCAGTTACATGGGTTGACCAAAATGCCCTTCATTAGGACCGGATCAAATGGTCAAACTAGAAAAATTGGGAATCGGTCATTTGATCGGTTTCGTTTCACTCCAGAACCTTCTTTTGGCAAAAAAATATTGATTTGGTTAGCAAACCATTGGCCTGGGTGATTGAACCGTCGATCTGGACAATAGTTTTGTCCATTTTATATATTTTTTAATTTTTTGTTAGAACGGGTCGTCCATTCTATTCAAATGGCCAGATCATTTGACCCAGGAATCAGACCCCTAAACGATTCATTGTTCGGTTCGATTTTAAAAACCTTTGAAAAAACAAACCAAAGGTTAAGATCCTAGTAGGCTTCAAGTAAGAAGCCGAATTTTGTTTCATATGATAATGGCATAATGTCATACGTGGCTTCCTATGGGTTCCATTATACATGAAGTGATGCCCGGTTTGATGGTTCAATCTTTAGGGTCAAACGGGTTGGCCAATCTCTCTCTTTCTCTCTATGGTTTTGTTTTCATGCGTCAGTACTTTATGTCAATTGATCATTTATTGGAAATGTTTCAAAATCCTTGATAGAGTTTAGGATAAATTAAAGAATGGTACCTATACTTTGTAGTTGGGATTAGTTGAAAGTTTTAGGTGTTCAGTCGGGTGTGGCATGTAGAACCGAAAAAAAGTTGACCCAGTCTGCGAATCCGACCCAACTCAACCCAAAAAAATCGGGTTAGGGTCTCATATTTAGCTACTTGAATGTGAAAATGATCCGACTCGACTTAATCCGAAAAAAACTAGGTTGGATTGGGTTGGATCATGGATCAATCCGCCGACCCAATTGTCAAGTCTAATTGGGATTATTTATGCATTATTAGAAGTTTTCACTCTTTAATTTTTTTCTATTTAGTCTTTACTTTTTATTTACTCTTTAAATTGTTAAATGTTCAATTTTTTTATTTTATATTTGGAATTTTAAGATTAATTCTTTTAATTTTGACATTTTTCATGTAATTTTTCTTTATTTTTATAAATTTCAATTATTTTTGGGGATGACCTGAATTAAACCATGGGTCAACCCTAACCCAAACATTTAGGGTTAGGGCCTAGCATTTGAGAACCCAACCCAAATTCAACCCGAAGTACCTTTACCCACTCAACCCAATTGCCAATTCTAGGCATTAGAGATAAGACTCCACATCAGTGATAAAATACATGAGATCCACACAGAGAAGTTGAATGATTGTGGGCCATATGTATTTTAAGACTTAAAGCGTTCGGCTAATCCTATTTCTATACTTTGAAGGTAGTGACACTTAAGGCCTGAACTTTTTAATTACTATAATTTAGTTTAGTGCCCAAAACTTTTTACATATACACTTAAGTCCAATTACATGAAGTAAGATAAATATAAAACTAGCGGGGTAAAATAGTGTAGAAAAACAATTCTTAAAAATATATCAGATTTTCTGCTTTTGAGGGGCTGCGAATAATGACAATGGTAAGGGTCTCATAGCAATATGTAAACAACACAAAGGGTGTTTTGACAGTTTTGACAGTTGCAGGAATATGTTTTTGAAATAAATTAATTAAATATTTGAAAGGGGTGTAATAAGAAATGCGCATGAGAATTTAAAGAGATAAACATCAAATATGAAATATTTATTATAATAAATTAATATAGATATAATATATTAAAATTTATTTTGTATATATTTTAGTATATAATATAAAAAAATATTTGTTTATTATTTTGAATATAATTATAGATATTTTATATGTTAAAATCTATAAATATTATAATATATATAATTACATTAAGATTTTAATTGAATCAGATGATAAAACTGGTGCAACGTGACAAAAATAGTTCATCTCCAAGTCGGTTTTATAGAAAAAAAAAAAGAACTTCATATAAAAAGCAGACTAACAATCAGCCAATACGAAAATTTCAATGTCTAGAAAAAGCGGAGGCTCATTATACATGTCATCAAATATAAAGACATCAACATTTATTGTCTAAGTACTTGTAACAAATAAACAAATACAACACATTTCATTGTTTACAGATGCAATCAATTTAAAAAAATGGAGGCTCATTGAAATGAGTCAAATGACACCGTCGAATAAAAAAGTAATGGAGGCTCATTGAAAGGACACCATCAGTTGTCTGGCGTTTCGAGCCTCGAGCTGAGTTGATATTTGCTAAATGAAATACTTTCCATATGTAGTTTCTCACCAATAGACTTGTTCATGAGCGGGGCTGGGTCGGGCTCGGGTTGGGTTTTTATTCTTTATTAATGGAAATTTGTTAGGTTCGAGCCCGAGTTCGGCTCGATCAACGGGCTTACAATTTGGGCCCGTCTGGCACCCGAGCCCGAGTCTGAAGTCTGAGCTGAGCTTGTTGTTGGTGATTATGTTCGTCGGAGCTGAGTTTACGGTGACTGTGAGCTGCGACCTGTGATTTTAGCAGTGATCAATTCGTGTCAGAGAGAGAGAGAGAGAGAGAGAGAGGACTCATTGCCGGAGTTGTTGCGTCGGTGAATGTTCATCGCCTCACCGGTTGCGTGGTTGCTTGAGAGTGTGAGGACTGAGGACTGAGAACTGTGGAGGATGTGGAGAAGAGAGGTTCGACTGGAAAAAGAGGTGAAAGAAAGAGGGGTAATTCAACTAGGGTTTTTAACTTCAATTATAGGTCGGGCCGGGTCGGGCTATTTTGGCAAATCTCGAGCCCAACTCGAATTTATTGCAAGTCGGACTTTTTGGCCCGAGGTTAAACCCACAGGTCCATTTGCATGTTCAAGCCCGTCGGGGGCACCCGGCCCATGAACAGGTCTACCCACCAATCACTAACAACTGTCATATTAATTTTAAATTTCGATTAAATTTTACACATCTACCAATATTTTAAATCCTCATTCCATGAAGAATGAAGAAAAAAAAATTTTTATCCGTCAAATTGGTCGAATTCCAACCATGAATATAATTCATTCCAATTCTATGAAAATCACAAAACAATTAATTAAACAAACGAAAAAGAAAGAGAGAAATCATGTTGGGCCGTTCAACTTACAGTTTGGCTATTTCCCCAGTTCCTCTGTTCTTCTTCAACCCTCACACCTCCCCCCACCCCTAAATTACGTGTTGTGAGTAACAACCACTGAATAATAAGAGCAATCATCCACTAAGGGGTGGCTACAGCTGGAGGAGTCTGGCCGTCTGATCCCTTTGAGTCTTTGATGGTCATCAGACGACTGACGTAAACCATCATCCATCTCCGTCCCATTAATATCCTCTATCATCCACACTACTACCTAAAAATCAGGCCGTTGATCAAGCACAGTCGACACACACCATGGCTATCGCAATTGCACCATCTCTTCCTCTCCTCTATGTTCTGATATTTCGTCAGCTCCATATCGAACACCTCAACCATCTATTCTTCTCTCTCTCACCATTGACTTGACCCACCTAGGCAAATCAATCCCTTCATCCCTAAACGATGCCTGATTCGAGGCCTTCCCTGTCAACAACTCTAGTAACAATACACCGAAGTTATACATCAAAACATGTTCGAAATGCCACTTTTTTTTCATTTTAATACAAATTAAAAATGAAAAGAGGAATTTCCCTTGCTCGAGCCAGAGATAAGCGAGAGAAAGAGAAGGAATTCGGCTTAAAAAAAAGAAAAAAATCGTACCATGCAGAAGAGCAAATAAACTTCCGGCGGCATGTTATCGTAGACAAGTAGCTTCTCGTCCTTTGTTTAGTAAAATGCTCTTAGAGGAACCACAACTCCATCTGCATCTCGAATTCATTCTTTTGAACCACTGCATCCTCGAGTCTCTTCGTCCCTTCCTCTACAACCGCTTTATATGAAGTACCGACACTTTCTTTCCCCAAAACCACCATAGAAAGAGAGAGAATGCATTAGAGAAGGAAGAAATACAAAGGGAGTTGAGAGAGGGACCAGAGAAGTGGAGAGAATCTGAGAGCGTAGGATGATGGCTTTCTCGGCAAGCTTCTCCTCGGAAGAGGTGAACGAAAAAGGATGGGAGGGGCTGGTGAAGGTGAAGGTTAACAAGTGCCGGGCAGTAACCTCTGAGGGTGCGGAATGGTTGGGAGCATGCAAGGGGCCATTGGCTGTCAAACATCAGGACGCCAGTGCTAGTCCGCCTGTAGTAGTCATGGGGAAGAGATAAGAGAGGGGGAGTCGGAGGGAGGACATGACTGAGAGAGAGAGAGGGATTCATGGGGAAGTTGAAAGTAGGAACCAGAGACCGGAGATGGCTTGCTTGGCAAGCTTGAACACCAGAACAAAGAAAGAGAGGGCAGAGAAAGATAGAAGAGAGAAAAAGTGAAGGTATTTACTGCACGGAGAGACCATCCCAATCGTTTTATATATATAATCAACATGTAAACATTGCTCAATGTTAATCCATCCTTATCATTTGGAGACTTTATTAGAGTTTAGAGAATTCCAAAAATTGAATAATAAAAATAGGAGAAATCTCAACATAGGGGATTTCATGATTTCAAGTATTTAAACTTTCGAAAACTATCAATTTAATACTAGCTGTTGGCAGTCCGTCAGTTATTATTTCAAAATTCCAAAATTATCCTTTTAAAAAGACAGTTAATTGTCAACCAGATCAACATGAAGAGTCTCAAATGCTCTGAAAATTACGAAATCTTAAAGATAAAGGAAAACAACGGTTAAAACAAGATTTCTTCCACGATGAGCAGATGAGGCTCTCTGAATGCAGGCTGGCAACGGTTAAAACAAGGTTTCATCTCTAAATTCTGAAAAGAAGAAGCAGCAGAATCATGACTCTTAATCGATATTGGAAAACCCATTAGAAATTGAAGGCTGGCGAAGAGAAAGAGCGACGGGCTTCATGTTCTTGGAACAGGGGAATTCTGTCGACGATCGCCGGCGGGACAATACGAAGCGTGGGCAAAGCAGGTTTACTTTTTTTAAACAGGAATCCAGCTCTGAGATTATGGTGTTGAACACAAAGAACAGGCTAATTAAAAGAAAATTAGATGATATTCGAAGGATATTTGTGTCATTTCATATACCACTTAACATATATTAACGATTTTGGACTAGACATGTTTTGACTTCTGAAGTTCGGATGCTACCTTGCGACAACCTATGAATTTTTAAAATTCAGTTTTGAAGTAAAAGTTCATTTTTCTCCAGGTTGGAATTAAAATGTCAGCACTTGAAAGTTCAGACTCCAAATCAATCGAGGTCTGTTGACTCTTCTCTTTAACCCCATCTTCTCTTCCTCTAACAAAACACCCAACTCTGTTCGTTGTCTTAAGGAAGAAGACCTAATTCTATTCACCATTTCAATCGGTTTGACATTCACGATTCAAGGTTTGTGGCTTGTCACCCGAGTAATCCTTTGGAAGCATGGTTGAATGAGGAACTTTAGTAGCTGATTCAAGGTTTGTGGCTTGTTACCCGAGTAATCCTTTGGAAGCATGGTTGACTGAGGAACTTTAGTAGCTGATTCAAGGTTTGTGGCTTGTCACCCGAGTAATCCTTTGGAAGCATGGTTGAATGAGGAACTTTAGTAGCTGATTCTCTCTGTCAGATTCAGGCCAGTGTGGATGGCAGATCATTCACCGAGGACTCCCTTTTCTTTCGCATATCTGGGCCGATTTTCCGTATCTGTTATCTTCTTGCGCCCAATATTGGTTGCAGCATGTAATGCGGTGTGGCTAATGGGCTAGCAAATGCGGCAAAGCTATGCCATGTTGCTGAGACAAAGTCTTCTCCTTGTCGGCTGTCCATATCTTTGCCTCCAGAACCAACGGTCGGGTTTCCATTCCCAAACCCAGTTAGTGCAGCAACTCCAAAATTCCACCAATTTCGTTTCTGTAATCTCCATCCACTCAAACGTTTTGAAATCTGGATTTTCGAACGATACCTTCACCATCAATCATCTGATAAATGCTTACGTACGATTTCAGAGAACTGGCGATGCCCATCGACTCTTCGGCAAAATGCCCGAACCAAACGTTGTCTCTTGGACTTCTCTTATGGCTGGTTACATCGACGCTAACCAACCCGAAGTCGCTCTTTGGCTCTTCGAAAGAATGCGGGAAACTTCTACATGGCCCAATGCTTTCACCTTTTCTACTGCGGTTAATGCTTGCTCGATCCTTGCTGACCTTAAAACAGGCAGGAAACTCCATTCCCGCATCCAGATGCTTGGGTTTCAATCAAACCTTGTTGTTTGCGCATCCCTCATCGATATGTATGGGAAAACCAACCAAGTCGATGAAGCTCGTCAGGTGTTTGATACAATGGTGTACCACAACATTGTTTCTTGGACTTCAATGATGGCGGCATATGCCCAGAATGCACGAGGCCATGATGCACTGGAGCTGTTTAGGGAATTCGTTCGATTAAATTCAGACCCGCCGAACCATTTCATGTTGGCGAGTGTTGTTAGTGCTTGTGCAAGCTTGGGTAGATTAGTCACAGGGAAAGTGACCCATGCGGCTATAATTCGCGGTGGCCACAATTCAAATGATATTGTTGCCACTGCACTTGTTGACATGTATGCAAAATGCGGGTCCTTAAATTATTCCACCAAGGTCTTCCGACTGATCCAGAACCCTGGCGTGATACCATATACGTCAATGATAGCAGGAGCTGCAAAACATGGGCTTGGGACATTTTCCATTGAACTCTTCAAAGAGATGCTCGAGAGAGGAATTAGACCTAACGATGTCACCTTTATTGGGGTATTACATGCTTGCAGCCATTCAGGTCTCGTTGATGTAGGACTTGAATACTTGAATTCCATGTACACCAGGCATGGGATAACACCGGAAGCGAAACATTACACCTGCACTGTTGATATGCTTGGTCGCGCTGGCCGTCTGGATGAGGCTTACCAGTTGGCAATGGCTATCCAAGTAGAGCCTGATGACAGAGCACTATTGTGGGGCACACTGCTGTCGGCTAGTAGGAATCATGGAAGGTTGGATTTTGCTATCGAGGCAGGTCAGAGGTTAGTTGAATCAAACCAACAAGTAGCAGCTGCTTATGTCACTATGTCGAACACATATGCATCAGTTGGGAAATGGGATACTGCTCATAGACTCCGTTCTGAAATGAAACAACAAGGAATCCACAAGGAACCAGGGTGTAGTTGGGTTGAGATAAAGAATGCATTGTATGTCTTCTATGCTGGAGACGTGCAATCATGCGTTCGCGGGAGTGAGGTGGTGAAGTTATTGAGTGAATTGGAGGTGAGAATGAAGGAGAGAGGCTATGTTGGGGGTAGCAATGGATTGGTGTTTGTTGATGTGGAGGAGGAAGGCAAGGAGGCAATAGTTGGTCTCCATAGTGAGAGGCTGGCTTTGGGTTTTGGATTGTTAAGCATTCCTAAAGGGATGACTATTAGAGTGATGAAGAACTTGAGAATGTGTTGGGACTGTCATGAGGCCTTCAAACTCATAAGCGAGATTGTGGGGAGAGATTTCGTCGTCAGGGACATAAATAGATTTCATCATTTCAAAGATGGCTCTTGCAATTGCAGGGATTTTTGGTGATATATCATGCAATAACTTGTATATATTTTCATTCGACAAAAAGAGAATAAAAAATAAATGGATAAGTTAAACGACCTAAGTGTGGAACTAAAAGGCCCCATTACCTCCTAGGTACCCCCAGCTATCTGTGGTCTTGGGAGGGTGGACTTGTCATGACTTCTGAGATTAGTTTTATGTGCTTGCGTTTCTTCTTTACAATTATTATGCTTATAGGAAAAAAGTATGGTTTCCTCATAAACCCCACCATACCACAAGTGCAAAAATGATGTAAAGTTATCAATCAGTGTAAAGCATCTTCCTCCACTGCCTGAATGATGCACTATGGTGTAAAGGAATGCCAAGAGTTGCAACCGGTATTGATTAGAGCTACTTCAATGCTAGATTGTGGATCACTGCATTGCAGCATCAGGGTTCAAATGAAAAATGATTAATATAAATTTTTAGCTCAGATATCTATAATTGGAATATGTCATGGGGAAGGAAGAGCATCTTCCTCGAATAGTGTATTGACTTCTTTTGACAATGACTTGGGTAAAGCTATGGTGCAACCCAAACTCCAGCCTTCAAGGTCCTTTATGCTTATAATTCTCAGGAAGAGCAGTCTGTTAGACAATGTATGCCCTTAAGATCCAATGGATATTGTACATTGATTTTATTTTGAATAAAAGTTTATCTCTTAATTACATGTGTTGTTGACTATGCTTCCGTGAATTATCCCTTGAACTGTATTATAGAATTATGATAGTAGTTAACTTGCTTTGAGACACTCATAATTGGTATGCAAACTAAAAGTTCTTAGTGAATAAACTTGGGCAATTTATTCTGACAATGTTGACACAGCTGTACTGCCTTACGAGGAGTGGTTTGTCTCAACCATTTAGGCTACACCCAAGTATGAGTGTGGGTGTTTGTGAAATACTGAACTGAAGCACTTTTTCTCCCTTTTTCCCAAAGTTGCAGGGTTGTATGAAATCCTAGATTAAGATCATAGAGAAGGTTTTTTGACTCTAGGCTAGTGTTTCTTGCCTAGTAGCACTACGTATTGATTTTTGTTTGTTTCAGTTTAGCCAATGAAACATTCTGGGGGTGCGACAAAGCAACCTATGAACTCTGAGTTTGGTTAGGGTAGGGTCTATAGAGACAACTAGGAGTAAGAAGCAACCTAAGGAGGAAGACCCTACTTATGAGAAGTGGATGTAGGAAACTACATAGTTGTAGGTTCATGTTAATCAGCACTATTTGTGGATGGATATTGCAAAGGAGATATGAGACGGTGTTACAAAGACATATTCTCAGAAATTGAATGTAACTAGAGCTTATAAACTCAAGAGTGAGGTGAATAATCTGAGACAGGGGATTAAGTTGATGGAAACTGTTGTATGGCAATTCACTAAAGATGGTGAGACTCACAGTAAGTTGGTAGAGCGGAATGGGGTATTTGAGTTCCTCACTGGGCTCAATCTCACATATGATATTGTGAGGTAGAATATCCTAGCAAAAGATGAGGTGACCCTATCTCAATCTTATGCCTTGGTTAGTAGTGAGGAGAGTAGGAGACATGTTCAGATTGTGGAAGCTCTAGTTGATCACTTTGCCAATGTTGGGATGAAACCAAAGGCTACTACTGAAAAGAATGATGTGGTGTGTGACTATTGTAAGAAACCAAAACACACAAAGGACACTTGCTGGAAGTTGCATCCATAGCTATTACCTGCTAGATTCAAGAAGAGTAATAATGATAAGAAGAATGGAAGTGTGAGAGGTGGCATTTCTAATGTAGCCACCTCCTCTGAGAATGAAAAAGGGCCTGGTGATGAGAAGTCTATAGGGGATTAGCTTGCAACTACTAGAGCAGAGTATGAGAGGTATGACCGAATCATTGACCACTAAGAGTCTACTATCACAACTCCTACTTCTTTAGGAAACAACTCCTCTTTAGCATATGCCCATTTAGGTATTTGTGCCACCACGAATCATGGTTCTATCTTAAGTAATTATAGGATCCCTTGGATAATAGATTCTAGTGCTTCTGTATATGACCAGCATGCCCCATTTGTTCACTACCTATCAGCTTTTATCAGGTCGAAGCAAAATTTCCCTTGTTGATGCCTCTCTTTGCTCTTTTCTCAAGCAAGGGGAACACTAAGACCTCATCCTCCCTTACCTTGTCTTTAGTTTTTCATGTACCTAAGCTTAATACTATCCTTTTCTCAGTTAGTAAATTGACAAAACCTTTGAATTGTAGTGTAACCTTTTTCCCTTCATAATATGTTTTTTAGGACATGAAATCCTAGATGGTGATTGGGAGTTGCCATGAGGCAAATGAGATATACCTGTTGGACATACTCAAGCAAAAGTCACGTACCACCTTAGAGAGCTGCCTTTGGGTCGCATGTTTCAAAGTTAGTTGAATCATGATGTGTCATTGTCATTTGGGCTATCTTTCCCTTCATTCATTGAGTCTCTTGTTTCCAACATTATTTAAAGGAATAAATTTTTCCAGTTTACATTGTGTGAGTCTTGTGAATTGTCAAATCATTGTAGAAACTCTTATCTAACAAGCAATAAGAGATCTACTTCACTCTGATGTGTAGGGGCCTTGCCAATTGACCTTACATGGGTGGCTATAAATACTTATTTGTTTATCAATGATTTCTCACACTATACTTGACTTTGTCTATCCATTCTCGTGTTGAAGTACTATGTTGGATTGAAGTCTTTGTATGTATGAGTATTCGGCTGATGAGAGTTCTTATTAGCCTATACTTAAGTTTAAGTTGTCCTGTACTGGGCCTTTGTTAATGGGCCTAATCCTGTTTAATGTTTTAAGTTGTCTGGGTGTCCCATCACTAATCAGGGGCATTCTAGTAACTTCCTGTATCATTGTACTACATCATAATATAAATAATAGTACTGTCGACTGAGCTGGGAGTTTGACATTCCAGCATCTCTTCTTCTCTTTTTTGCTACTTCGGCTACAGTAATTTAGCTTTCATGGTATCAGAGCATTAGCTTCTTCCTAGTTTCAGCCGGCACACACTCTCTTCTCTTGCTGTCTTTTCATCTTTTCTCTTCCTTTTCTGGGTTTCTGCAGTGAAGACCTAGGGGTGTAAGAGAGTAAAGCAAGTTCGAACCTAGGGTTTCTCTTGGTTGTAGGACTCAAGGGAAGTAAGACCCAGAAGTAGATGTCCTACTAGGTTATTTCCAGCAAATAGTAGCTATTTGGCTACTAAGAGAGGTCTGTGTAGGACAGACCTAGTTGAGGACTGATTTCAGCAGTCCTAGCACTAGCCGAAAGGGGCTTAGCTACTTCTACGGTTGCAGCTTCGGTGCTCTAGCAAGACTCGCACAGACTTAGCTTCTTCTACAGAGCCCACTGTTCACTTGCTACTGTTGCAGCCTCAAACTGTTCACTCGCTACTGTTGCAGCCTCAAACTGTTCACTTGCTACTGTACCCGAACTGTTGCAGTTTTTGGTTCAGCCCAAGTGAAGTCTATCTAGTGTTCTACCAGCACTGTGAACACTTCTACCAGCATAGCAATGTGGCAAACAACTCCAAGTTCAGGGTGGTTATCAGTTCAAAACTCCTCACCACTGCTGTGAGATTACCTAGGGAGCTGCCAGCTCCAGATTGTTCAGCACTGTGAACCCTAGTTGAGGACTGATATCAGCAGTCCTAGTATTGGCCGCAAGGAAGGGCACTCTCTTTACAGTTGCAGTACTCGAAGTTCAAGTGGAGTCTGCATAGCACAATAGTTGAGAACCCTAGCTTCAGGTCGGTTACCAGCCCATAACTCCTTGCTTGCTGTTGTAACTGAACTGTTCAGAACTGTGACAGTCTCGGCAAGTCTGAAACTGTGTCGAGTGCTGTCAGAACCTGCTGTGATCATTTCAGCTAATCAGATCTGCTCTAGAACTGGTTCAGAACCTTCAGAACTGCTTCGGCTAGTCTTAATCAGTGTCACCTACACAGTGGCTGCAGTCAAGATGTCTTCAATACCCAGAGATGTTTCTTCTAGAGATAACAGGCCTGCTGCAAGTGGGAATTTTGTCACCAGCAACAATGATGACAACTCACAAAATACACCAACAGTGTCTTCTTCTCCTATGGGACAGGTTGCTGATTTCTCTGGAACTGGTACTTTGGGCTTCACTGCTAGTGAGGTTGAGGTCCTTAACAGGGCATTAGCCCGTCTAAGAAATAATTCTTTTGCTTCTACATCTCTTGCTAGATCAGGTACAGCCTCTGCCTTCAGTGCCATTGGCTCTATTGACTCTACTTCTTGGGTTATTGATTCCGGTGCTACTGACCATATGACACATATGTCTTCCCTATTCTCTTCATATCATTTGTTGTCTGGTCAGGATAAGATGAGAGTTGCTGACGGGTCTTTCTCCACTATCTCTGGAAAGGGAATTGTTGACCTAAGCAAGGACCTCTCTCTTAAATCAGTTTTACATGTTCCCAGTCTTACCTCAAATCTTTTGTCTGTTTCAAAACTTACCAAAAATTTGAACTGTAGTATAACCTTTTTTCCTACTCATTGTGTCTTCCAGGACAGATTGATAAGGAGAACGATTGGGTGTGGTCATGAGTATGGAGGCCTCTACTACCTTGATGCAGACATCGGCTCAGCCTTACAAGCATCTGCTGCTAGTAATCCGGAAAGTGTGGAGTCAATAGCTAAGCTGCATCTTTGGCATGCTAGGCTAGGTCATGTGTCTTTCTCCTCATTAGAAATGTTGTTTCCCGAATTGTTTAAGGGCATCCCAAGTCAGAATCTAACCTATGAAGTATGTCAAATGTCAAAACAATGTAGAACTGTGTATCCAATTTCCAGCAATGAAATTTGTGCTCCTTTTGATTTGGTTCATTTTGATGTCTGGGGCCCTTCACCCATTGTTTCCTTTGATGGCTTCCGGTACTTTATCAGTTTTATTGACCACTACTCTCGTTGTACATGGATCTACCTGTTAAAAGGATGGGATGAAGTACCACGGATAACCATGGCATTTTGCAAGATGATTGAAACACAGTTTAATAAGAAGATTAAGCAATTCAGGTCAGACAATGCTGCTGAATACTTTGAAAAATCCTTGAACTTATTCGTGGAAGATGTTGACATACTACATCAGTCATCCTGTGCTTATACTCCTCAACAGAATGGGGTTGCTGAGTGCAAGAATTGACATCTATTGGAGACAGCTCGAGCCTTACTATTCCAGCACAAAGTCCCCAAGCAATACTGGTCTCAAGCTATACTTTCTGCATCATATTTGATAAACCGGATGCCATCTAAGGTGTTGGGTATGAAAACCCCTTTCTCTGTTTTGTGCCCCACTCTTCCAGACTTTCCCCTTCCTCCTCGGGTCTTTGGCTGTATATGTTTCATACATGTGAAGGATCCAAAGAAGACCAAGTTGGATCCTAAGGCTACAAAGGGAATATTCTTGGGGTACTCTCCTACACAAAAGGGTTACAAGTGTTATGACCCTGTCTCCAAGAGAAAGTATGTTACCAGAGATGTGGTCTTCTTTGAGTCTCAACCCTATTTACAGTCTTCTCAGAATCCTCTTAAGGGGGAGACTAGTGGGATGGAAGAGGATTCTCATTCTCCCTCCTTTTTTGTTCCCCTATCTGCCTCGGGTCTTCCATCCTCTCCTCCTACTCCTTGTTGTGACATTCCGGGTCAACCCAATGAGGCTCCCACTGTGTCGGTTACCTCTCCTGATGCTGCAGATATTCTTGAAGGCTCCAGTAGGCAACAAAAAGAGATACTTACATACAACAGAAGAAAAAGGGGCCCTCAACCTCATGACAGCAACCAGTTGGACTCGGATCAATCTGTCTCTACAATCCAAGGTAATTTCAACTCTCATACTTCTGATTTGGATCTTCCTATTGCTCTCCGTAAGCCTATCCGCTCTTGCACCACCCGGCACCCCATTGCTGATTTTGTTTCTTACTCACATTTATCTCCTGCCTATCACTCCTTTGTGTCTGCTCTTTCCTCTGTGCGTGTTCCTTCCAGGTACTCAGAGGCTGTGTCTGATCCAAGGTGGAAAGAAGCTATGAATTAAGAGATGAAAGCAAGAACTTGGGAATTAGTGGATCTGCCAGAGGGGAAGACCACTGTTGGGTGCAAGTGGGTGTTTACTGTAAAGCACAGGGAGGACGGGTCCATTGAAAGGTACAAGGCCAGACTTGTGGCAAAGGGGTTTACTCAGAAAGAAGGGATTGACTACAAAGAAACCTTTACCCCAGTAGCAAAGCTCAACACAATTCGGGTTCTATTGTCACTAGCAGCAAATTTTTCATGGGAACTTCATCAGCTGGATATGAAGAATGCCTTCTTAAATGGTGACCTTCATGAAGAGGTATTTATGGAACCTCCACCAGGCTATGACTTTAGTAGAAAGGTGTGCAAATTGAGGAAAGCATTATATGGGTTGAAGCAATCTCCCCGTACATGGTTTGAGAGGCTCTGTGGGGCCATGAAGAAAGTGGGGTACACTCAAAGTGGTGCAGACCATACCTTGTTCACAAGGAGACAGGATAACAAACTTATTGCACTCATTGTTTATGTGGATGATATGGTATTACCGGGAATGACTTGGAAGAAATAAAAAGACTGAAGGAGTTTCTAGCTTCTGAATTTGAGATCAAAGACTTGGGTCATTTGAGATATTTTCTTGGGATTGAAGTTGCCAGGTCAAGAGAGGGAATCTACATATGTTAGCGGAAGTATGTTCTTGACCTCTTAGAGGAAACAGGCATGATGGGATGCAGGCCAGCAGATACTCCAATGGAACAGAATCATGGCCTGCAAGAATCAGTAAGGGAGGATTATTGTGATAAAGAGAGATACCAAAAATTGGTAGGGAAGCTGATATACTTATCCCTCACTCGGCCAGATATTGCTTATGCTGTGCATGTTGTCAGTCAATTTATGCACTCTCCAAAGATCCCTCATATGAAAGCAGTTGAAAGGATTCTCAGGTACTTGAAGACTTGCCCAGGGAAGGGAATTCTCTTCAGGAAAAACAATAGAATTGAAATTGAAGCCTACACTGATGCAAATTGGGCTGGGTCTGTTGGAGACAGGAAGTTAACCTCGGGTTACTGTACATTTGTGGGAGGAAACCTGGTGACATGGCGCAGTAAGAAGCAGAATGTAGTGGCTAGATCAAGTGCAGAAGCAGAGTATCGAGCTATGGCCCACGGGGTTGCTGAACTCTTATGGCTCAGAACTCTTCTTATTGAACTTGGCATTAAGGCTGAAGGTCTTCTCAGGCTGTATTGTGACAATAAAGCTGCCATCAACATTGCCAACAATCCCGTGCAGCATGACAAGACAAAACGTATTGAGATTGATCGGCACTTTGTTAGAGAAAGAATTGTCTCGGGTGAACTTTGTGTGCCTTATATTCCATCTGAGATGCAAATTGCAGATGTACTGACTAAAGGGCTGGCAGCAGCAAAGTTTAGGGACATGCTTGGCAAGATAAACATGATTGATATCCATGCTTAGCTTGAGGGGGAGTGTTGGATTGAAGTCTTTGTATGTATGAGTATTCGGCTGATGAGAGTTCTTATTAGCCTATACTTAAGTTTAAGTTGTCCTGTACTGGGCCTTTGTTAATGGGCCTAATCCTGTTTAATGTTTTAAGTTGTCTGGGTGTCCCATCACTAATCAGGGGAGTTCTAGTAACTTCCTGTATCATTGTACTACATCATAGTATAAATAATAGTACTGTCGACTGAGCTGGGAGTTCAACATTCCAACATCTCTTCTTCTTCTTCTTCTCTTTTCTGCTACTTTGGCTACAGTAATTTAGCTTTCATACTAGAACTTGTAAAGCGTTTCCATGAACTTGTACTCACACAATTTGACATCCGCTTTAAAAATATTCTGCTTAGACAATGTTGAAGTACTAGAGTTTTGTGCTCGTACTCCAGAAAAAAATGGAATAATAGAGAGGAGGAATCGATATGTTGTAGAAGTAGCTAGGAGTATCTTTTTTGCCTCTCATGCCCCTATAAAATTTTGAGGTGATGTTTGACAACTTCTTGTCTCATTAACCACATGCCTTCCTAGGTTTTGGGGTTCAAATCTCTCTTTGGTGTTCTCTTCCCGGATGTTGATATCTTTTCCGTTCTATTGTGTCTCTAGTTGTACCTATTGTGTTCACATTTCGAGTTCTCAAAGACATAAATTTGACCCTAAGGCTCGGAAGTGTATTTTTCTTGGTTATGCCTCCACATAGAAAGGTTACTGTTGCTTCGATCCCATTAGTGGCATTCGGCTTGTTTCTTTGGATGTCAATTTTGTTAAATTAGTTTCCTTTTATGGTCATTCTTCTAAGGGGGAATGTTTTATTGTGTTGTTTTCTTCTCCACTTCCTTTGTCAGTTCTTATTGAATTTTGTGCTAAGCCCTTTGTAGTTTCTTCTATTCCTGTTGAACTTTTTTTTTTGATAATTGAATGAAATTTATTAATTAGCAATGATAAATAGTACAAGGTCCCCAAGGAGAGGCATGAGATGCAACCTCTCCAAGCTAAGTACAACTTTCCAATATACTAGAACAAGTTACAATGTAGCACAAAAAAGACCTTCCTTGGAAACCCCCTGTTTGGCCAAAGAATCAGCCATAGTATTAGCCGACATGCTTACCTATTTAACCTCAACTCTCATATTAGTGGTTAACCACTTTACTTTTTTGATGAGGTCTTTGTAGCCCCAAATGGTAGCATTCGGGTTTAGAAGCCACCCTGTTACCACCTGAGAGTCCCTTCAACTAGGAGATGTTCCACCCCAAGTTGGTTGGCAATCTAGATCCCTTGTACAACAGCTAATATTTCTGCACTTGTAGAGTCCCCCACTCCACCGGTCCTGGGAATAAGGAGATGATGTTTCTATCCTTATTCCTCAAAACACCCCCTATACCCGAAGGCCCAGGTTTACCTTGGCTGTTCCCATCAAAATTTAACTTGATGACACCTTTTGGAGGTGGATTCCATTCTAACAAACTTCGATTCTTCTTGGTAGAAGTATCAGCTATTACTGACCAATTCCTCCATAGGTTATCAAAAGAGAAATCAACAAATATATCCAAGGTTTTCAGACAATGTATTTCTCTTGTTAGGATACAGTTCTTCACTTCATCCAAGCTTCTTTCATTCTCTAAGAAGACTCTTGCGTTTCTTTCCTCCCAGAGAGTCCATAAGGTGGCTGCCCCGGATACATTTCCACATGAAGTTGCATCTTCTTGTGTGCCATACAATGATAGATGGGTTAAATAACAAACTCGCATAAGATTGCGGAGACCAACTACCTCCAAATAAACTAAGACTCCAACTCCATAAGGCTGTAGCAAAGGAGCAGGAGATCAGCAAATGGAAACAGTCCTCATTCCAGGCCTTACACAAGGAACATCAGCTCGGGGAAAGGCAAAGAAAAGGTCTCTTTTTCTGCAAGTTTTCCAAAGTATTGATTTCCCTGTAGTAAACTTCCCAGCATAATACATCAATTTTTGGAGGAACAGTTCGCACCCAAACTTCTTTATTAGGGAACACTCGGGAACTGGGGTTGGAGCTGAGGGATTTAAGAAAAGAAGCACAAGTAAATGTACCTTTTGGAAGAGGAGTCCAAACTCTTTGATAAGAAGATGTGGGGTCCAAACAAACTGACTCAAGTAAATGAAGCAGCTCAGTGACACAAGTCAACTCACCATCCCTTAATCCCCTGATAAACTTGAGGAAACTTGTCCTCCTAGCTCAAATATTCCTACTCCCCCTCCACTTATTCATCCCCTAGTTTTCACTACTCATCCTATTGACTAGAGGTGGTACCAAAGGCAAAGACTAAGGCATGAATAGGTTGTTCCTTAGTTGAGTCATAAGCACTTCCAACTCTTGAAGAGAGGACATGTCCTCCACAACCTGCTCCAATACCTCCCTTCCTAGACCTTGATCTACCTATTATTGTGATAAAGGGTAAGAGGAAATGTACAACTCACTGCATTTTTAAACACCTTTCCTACAACTTGCTATCCCCTTCTTACTATTCCTTCTTAACCTCTATTTCATCTCAACCCATTCCTAATTTTGTAACAAAAGTCTTATCTATACTATAATAGAGGGATGCTATAAAGACTATGATAGAGGCACTTCATAAGAACAATACCTAGGATATTGTAGACTTACCTATCGGGAAGGAGCTTGTGGGGTGCAAGTGGGTGTATACTATTAAGTATCATTCCAATGAGACAATTGAAAGGTATAAAACTCACCTGGTTTCCAAGGGCTATACATAGGTTTATGGAATAGATTATAAGGGGAATTTTTCATTGGTGGAAAAGATGACTTCTGTGTAGGTTCTCTTATCTTTGGTAGTGGATATATCACTTTGATGTCAAGAATGCTTTCTTGAATGGTAATTTAACTGAAGAAGCGTATATGTCACTTCCTCTAGGCTAGACTTGTTCATGGGTCGGGTAGCCCGATGGCCCGGCCCGGCTTGGCCCGCACCCCGGTCGAGCTTGGACATGTAATTAGGCCTGCGGTTTTGACCTCAGGCCCAAAACACCAAGCTCAATTGTGTGTCGGGCTGGGCTTGGGATTTGTCAGAAAAGCCTGGCCCGAGCCCGGCCCAGCTCGACTCATTTATATAATATAAAATATATAATATTTATTATAATATATATTAATAATTTAATATATACTTTTTTTATTTCTTTATAATCTCTCTCTCTATTCAGCTGCTTCAACAATGGCATGAGCTATATACTTCGGGCTCGGGCCCAGGCTTGGGCTTCAAGCTTTTTATGAGGGCCAAGCTCGGGCCCAAGTTGTAGGCCCGATGGTCGGGCTGGGCTCGGGCTCAGGCCTTAAAAAAATCTGTTAATGCAAAGTGAAAGCCCAACCCATGAACACTTCTACTCTAGGCATGTATGGTGAAGAAATGTAAGGCAACGTGTGTAAATTGAAAAGAAATCACTTTATGGCCTCAAATAGTCTCTACGAGTATAGTTTGATAGATTCCGAGTTGCCCTTGCACAGTTTGGTTATACTCAACACAATCGGATCATACCCTCTTTGTTAAGAGGAGAGAGTCTAGGAGTCACCT
This sequence comes from Nelumbo nucifera, assembly GCF_055504915.1. Lineage (NCBI taxonomy): Eukaryota > Viridiplantae > Streptophyta > Magnoliopsida > Proteales > Nelumbonaceae > Nelumbo > Nelumbo nucifera. The sequence goes on from NC_142651.1 coordinate 101,185,619, forward strand.
TATTGTGTATGTAGATGATATTGTTGTGATTGACAGTGACACACAAGAAGTTTAGGCTCTCAAGAGGCTCCTTAACTTATAGTTTCAAATTAAGGATCTAGGGGAATTGATATATTTCTCGGGGATTGAAGTTGCTAGGTCCAAAGAGGGCATTTTCATCTCCCAGAGAAAGTATGTAATGGATCTTCTCACTTTGACTGGGAAACTTGGTGTCAAGCCTGGTTCTACTTGTATTGATGCAAATCATAAGCTCTTAGCTAACGATGGTGAGCCCTTGGCCGATAGGGGTGTTTTAGAGACTTTTAGGGAAGTTGCTATATCTTTGTATGGCTCGGCTAGATATTTTCTATGCAGTGAGTGCAATTAGTCAATTTACGCATGCCCCAGAGACACACACATGGAAGCTGCAGAGAGTGTTTCGTGCTACTTAAAGGGGGACCCTGGGAAAGGGCATTCTCTTTTCTAAGCATGGACTTATGAAGTTGGAGGTTTATACAGATACTGATTGTGTGACAGTATAGATAATAAGAGATCCACGTCTGGTTACTATGCTATGGTAGCAGGAAATGTTCTCTTGTGGAGAAGTAAAAAGTAGTCTGTGGTAGCCAGATTTTTAGTTGAGGCAGAATATAGGGCCATGGCCCATGGGGTTTCAGAGTTTTCGTGGCTTAGGTCTCTTCTAGAAGAGATGGGCATCGCCTATGATAACTCCTGATGTTGTATTGTGATGATAATCAAGCAGCCATTAACATTGCTCACAACCCAATTTAACGTGATAGAATAAAACACATTGAAGTAGATAGACATTTCATAACAGAAAGTGTGGCATTAGGAGAAATTTGCATTCTTTTTATTGCCTTAGAAGAACGGTTAGTAGATGTTCTGACCAAGAGTGTCCCTAAGGAAAAGATACAACACTATACAAGCAACCTGGGAATGTAGAGATGCTGGGCTGAATGGGCCTTAGTCTTTTTTATTTTATTTGTGCTGCTAATAGTGTGTTACTTTAATTTAGTGGGCCTTAGTTATGGGCCTGTTTTGCTCCTTTTTATTATCTTTATTGAGTTAGCCACTCCACTGAGGGCATCCCTTGTAATTGTACCTTAATTACAACTAGATTTAATAAAAGTGTTTAGGGGACTGAAAAGTGGATAAATTAGCTCTCTTCTTTCACCCTCTTCTTTCCACTTTCTTTTTGTTCTTTCTGAACTTCCTCTTTCTTCTTCCCTTTTTCTCTTTTCTCTTAATTTAAACTCAGATTTATTGCTGGTTTATTTTCATTGCATGAAACACCGGCTCAAGTCTGAGTGTGGCCATTTGTACAAAAATTGCTTGTTTGTATATTGTCAACCCCTCCCAAGATCCTGGATAACCTCAACCAACACTGGGTAATGGCCCTATGACTTAAAATAACTTCAATAAAACTGCAACCTACAATTCTTTAGTAAATATACAGCTTTCAAACTGAATGAATTAATAGATGCATATTCCCTATCTGATTAGTTATAAATGGATCAAATTCAGATTGCTGTGTTCATGTTGGATTTGAATTCAGGCAAATGGATATTGCTTACAGCCATAAATACAGGTTTTTAGTATTCTCAACCAAAGCTCAGAATAAATGGTCTAGTTATTAGAAAAAGAATAGGAGTTTCTTTTTTAACTTTTTTTAAGAAATGGCATTTATAATGTGGAAAAAGTGATCAGTTACAAGTTAGAGGGGCTAGAAGGGCTAGGGTCAGACGAAAAAGGACATGGGTCGAAGTAGTAAGAAATGATTTAAGTGCTCATAATTAACAATGGATAAGGCAGTAAACAGAAAGGTATGGAAAAACAGGATTCATGTATCTGACCCATATAGTTGGGTTTATGCTTAGATGATGATGATTTCTAATGTGGAAAATATGGAAAAGAGAAATCAATTATATCCTATTCAAATTGAATAGAACATTGATTGCTTAGAAAATGAGCGAAGGAGCTGTTAATATGGATGGAATTTCTAGTTAGAAAATCAATGATTGAGTTGAGAAAAGCCATGGAACTGGGTTGATTAGTGGTTATGAAACTATGAGTTGAGCATCTTTAAGTGTTTTTTTTTAACTTTTGGAAACATATGAACCAATGGTTCTCCTTTTTCCACCACCCAGAATTGCTTCCATTGCTAGGTAGCTGAATCAACAGTTTTTTGATCAGTAGTTTGCAGTATAACACAAACCTTTCCCTTCTTCCAAAAAAAGGATGTTTTGCTGTGAAAACCTAAACTTATATTATGCCAAAGGGTAGGTGCATTTAACTTTGCTTGGAGCTATATACACATATTCATTTTTTTTCTTAGTCTTTCTCTTGCAAGGCTGTGTTGTTAATCTACTGCAGGTACCATTATTTTCTCTTATTCTTGCTCTGTAACATGAATTGTTTTTATTGCCTCAAATCTATATTTGTTATTCTAGTTTCATTAATGAAAGCATCAAGAGTTTAGAGGGGAATTACCTGTGTTATCAACATCTGTATTCTTATGAGCTTTTTGTACACTTTTACCTACTTGGGTACCACCATATTTGAGATAGAAGCATGATGAAGAGAGCTTGTGAAAAGATGGGCCAATTATAAAGTTATGGTGAGTTGGCTTTCCCATTTCTTCCACTCAATGGAGTTGGGTTAACTTGCTTTCATTTTTTTTGGGGCGGGGGTACAAAACTTGCTTTCTTGATTTGGTATGCAACAAATTCATACTGTCACATCATCTTGATATCCTTCCGTTTACACAATTTGCTTTAATTTTAATTTCTTTTGAACATTGTTTTCCGTACGAGTTAAAAATTGTACAATTAGCTTTTGTGCTAGTTTTTTATTCTTTCCTCAGTTAAAGGTATACTATATTGAATGTTTTAGATACACATTTATCTCTGTTTTAGGTGTATTGGGAGATAAATATTAAAGTGAGGGATTCTGTAATCTCTCTGGTATGTATTTTCTATTGTTGTGTACTTTCCAGAATATTTTTCTCTATTTTTATATGATCATTTACTAATTATTTTCTGCACCAGATTGATCAAGGGCAAGAGGGAGAGAAAATTAACTGAGCTTTGTTGAAGTATTATAGATATTTTTGTTGAAATTGGAGTGGGGCAATGGGTTGTTATGAAAATGATTGAGGCAGCAATGCCTAAAGACACTGCCGCTTATTATTCTCGTATGGCTTCAAATTGGATTCTAGAGGATTCTTGTCGAGATTACATGCTAAAAGTAATCCTTTCTGTCTTCCCTTTGTCATTGGATGTAAATTTATTTTTGTTGCTTATTCTTATGTTGCTTAAGAGGTTATGTTATAATTTCAGGCTGAGTGTGTAGAGATAATGGGCCGAATGGGCCTTAGTTTCTTTGTTTTTCTTTAAATTATGTTTATGACTTGTGTTAGTAGGTAGTGGGCCTTAGTTATGGGCCTGTTTTCTTATTTTTATTGTTTTTTATTGCTGTCTTTAGTGATGGATACCTTACTAAGGGCACTCATGTAATTGTCCTTATTTCTTACAACAAAAGAATAAAAGTCACTGGGGGCTGAAGAGAGGTTTGAGAACAACTCTCTCTTCTTCTTCCTTTTCTTCCATCTTCTTCCTCCATTACTTCTCTCTTCAATCTCCTTCTTCTCTCCTATTTCTTTTCTTTCAATTCAGATTATTGCAGGTGTAATTTACAACTTGGTATCAGAGCATGTTCTCAACTTCTTTTCTTTCTTCTTTCTTTGCCCATACACAATGTGTATGGAGAATCGATTAGTTGATTAGAGAGCAGCTTATGTAGTCCAGTTGGGAGGGTTTTTGTGAAGTTTTTCATCCCCAATTGAAGCCCAAGGCAGGTTCTTGGAGTGTTTTTTCCCGAAACCCTAGATAACTGGAGAAAACTAGTTTCAAGTCCTAGAGACACTTTGAAGCTGGCGCTTGGAGATCAAAGGGTAGCCTTTTGATTTTCATTAAGAGCGATTTGAGTTGGATAGGGTTCTGGAACCTCTAGTAAGAGCTGTTGAACTTTCTCCTCTTTTCCCCTTCAGGTGGGTCCTGTGAAACTCTAGATTTAGCTGTTTGAAGAGTAATTTTTTTGCTTGGGATAGAAATTCTAGCTTAGTTGAGACTTATTTTGATCTTCGTTTTAATCAATGGAGCAAATTGGAGGAGAAACCAAATATTTCACAGATTCTGGGTTTGAACATGGGGCTTAATGGAGAACCTTTTTGGGGCAGTGACCACTATGAAGCTGAATGGGACCGATTATTTAGCCTGGTCTCAGTCTATTAAGATACATGTGTGTAGTAAAGGGAAATGTGGTTATATCACCGGGAGCAAGAAGAAACTAGGGGAGGATGACCTTGCCTATGAGAGGTGGATGCAGGAGAATTACATAGTAGTGGGTTGGTTAGTGAATTTTATGCAGCCACATATTAGCCAATACTACTTGTGGATGGAAATTGCAGAGGTGTGAAATAATGTCATGGAGACTTATTTCCAAAAATCAAATGTTGCTCGGGCTTACAAATTAAAGAATGATGTAAATAATCTAAGACAAGGGGAGAAGCCCTTAGTTGTTCACTTCTCCATGCTAAAATCTCTTTGGCAAGAGATTGATTTGATGGAGACTGTGGTTTGGGGGTGTACAAAGGATGCTGAAACACATAGGAAGCTGGTGGAAAGAAATCAGGTTTTTGAGTGTTTTACCGGACTCAACCTAGAGTATGATATTGTGTGATAGAATCTTTTGGCGAAGGATGAGGTGACTTTATCTCAGGCTTATGCTATGGTAAGTAGTGATGAGATTAGGAGACAAGTTCAGTTTGTAGAGCCATAGATGGATCACTATGCTAATGCCGAGATGAAACCAAAGGTTAGCACTAGGAAGAAAGATGTTGTTTGTGAATACTATAAGAAGCCTAAACATACTAAAGACATCTAGAGCTTATACCTGCTAGACTCAAGAATGCAAACAATGGAAAAATGAATGAGAATGTGAAAGGTGGAAATGCAAATGTAGCCACCTCCTCATAGAGTGAACAGGGGCATAGTGGTGAGAAGTCAGTGGGAGAGCAACTAGTAGCCGCCAGGGCTGAGTATTAGAAGTATGACCAAATAATTAGTCACCTAAAATCTACTGCTATAACACCTACTTCATCAGAGATAGTTTCCTCTTCATCCGCATATGCCCATTCAAGTATTTGTGCTACTGCGGATCATGCTTCTATCTCAGGTAGTCGTGGGATCCCTTGGATAATTGATTTTGGTGCCTCTGACCACTTGACTAGTGTGTCCCATTTATTTTCTACTTACTAGCTTTATTTGACCAAGACAAGATCACCCTTGTTGATGGCTCTCTTGCTCCTATCTTTGGCAAGGAAAACATCGGAGCTTCAGACACCCTTACCTTATCCTCAGTTCTTCATGTTCCTAAATTATACACTCATGCTTTCAGTTAGTAATTTGACAAAATCTTTGAATTATAGTGTGACCTTTTCCCCTTCTTACTGTTCTTTTTAGGATTCAGATGGTGATTAGGAGTGGCCATGAGGTGAATGGGATATACTTGCTGGACTTGTCTGGACAAAGTCAAGTATTACCTCTGAGAGCAGCTTTTGGTTCAAATGTGTCAGAGTTAGTTAGTCGTATTATGTTATGTCATTATTGTTTGGGTCATATTTCTTTTTGTTCCTTGAGTCTTTTGTTTCCAGCTTTATTTAAAGAAACTAAGTTGTCAAGTCTACATTGTGAGGCGAGTTGTCAAAGCATTGTAGAAACTTTTATTCTGAAAGTAATAAAAGATCTACCGTTCATTTTCATATTGTTCACTCTAACGTGTAGGGACCATACTATTTACCTTGCATGGGTGGTTATAAATATTTTAATCTATTTATTGATGAATTTTCTCATTACACTTGGCTTTATCTTATGCTTTCCCATGCTGAAGTACCCAAACTTGTAAAACAGTTTCATGAATTTGTGCTTACCCAATTTGATACTTGCACCAAGATATTCCTTTCAGATAATGCTAAGGAATATTTTGAGGAGGATCTTGTTTCATACTTTGAGAAGTTTGGGGTTATACATCAAAATACTTGTCCTTGTACTCCATAACAGAATAGGGTAGCAGGGTGAAAGAATCAACATGTTGTTGAAGTAGCTAGGAGCATCCTTTTTTCCTTCGATGTTCTAGAGAGATTTTGGGGTGGTGCAGTGATGACAACTACCTTCCTTATTAACCGCATGCCTTTTCGAGTCTTGGGGTTCAAATCTCCCTTTGCTGTCCTGTTGAAATAATTTAGTTATTTGTGTTAGGGTCTATTTGGATAGTTAAAGCTTTTTTTTTAAAATTTTTTGTTATTGTACTCACTTACAACAGGGGCACAAGAGTCTTTTCCCTTCTTATTTCTGCCGCCCTATATAATATAATAGAATCTGGCACTGCCAATACTGTTCCATTGCTCCAAACCTTTTCTTCTTCCTTTCTTTCTTCTTCTCTTCTCTCTTCTTCCCTTCTCTTCTCTACTTCCTCATATTTCAATTGGATTTATTGCCAAGATGTCCTATTTGCTGAGAATGACTTGTTTCCTATTCCCTTGTTTGTCTTTGAGTGCATGTGTTATGTTCATGTCCCTAGCACTCAAAGACATAAGTTTGAAGCCAAGGCCTGGAAGTGCATTTTCTTAGGGTATGCCTCCACACAAAAGGGCTATTGCTGTTTTTATCCCACTAGTGGAACTCGTTTTGTCTCCATGGATGTTACCTTTGCAGAGTCACTTCCATTTTATGGCCATTTTTCTAAGGGGGAGCATTCCATTGAATTGTTTTCTTCACCATTTCCTCTGCCTTCTCTTGTTGATCCTGAGGTTGAGTCTCCTATGGTTCCTTTTGTTCCAGTGGTAAAGCCTTCATCTCCCAGTTCTACCATCCTATTGTTCAGAGGTGGTAGCAAAGACAAGGCTATGACATGATTAGGTTGTTCCCTCATCTACAGTTGAGCCTCAGACACTCTTAACCCCTGAAGAGAGGACAAGTCCTTCACCGCCTGCTCCAGAACCTCCCTCCCCAGACTTGAACCTACCTATTTCTATGAGAAAAGGTAAGAGGAAATGTACAACACATTGTATTTCCAAACACCTATCTTACAGCTTGCCATCCCCATCTTATTATTTTTTCTTAGCTTCCATTTATTCTTAGCCTATACCCAAGTCAGTTACAGAGGCCTTGTTTAAGCCAGAATGGATGGAGGCTATGAGAACTGAAATAGAAGCACTTCGTAAAAATTATACATGGGATATTGTGGATTTGCCTCATGGGAAGGAAATTGTGGGTGTTCACTATCAAGTATCATGTTGATGGCACCATTAAGAGGTATAAGGCTTGACTATTAGCCAAGGGTTATACTTAGGTATATGGAGTTGATTATATGGAGACTCTCACTAGTTGCAAAAATGACCACAGTGGGAGTAATGTTATCCTTGGCAGTGAGTTATGACTAGCCCTTGTATCAATTTGATGTAAAGAATGCTTTCTTAAATGGAGACTTGATTATGTCACTTCCATTGGGTATGTATGGTAAGGAAATGCATGGGATATTGTGGATTTGCCTCATGGGAAGGAAATTGTGGGATGTAAGTGGGTGTTCACTATCAAGTATCATGTTGATGGCACCGTTAAGAGGTATAAGGCTCGACTATTAGCTAAGGGTTATACTTAGGTATATGGAGTTGATTATATGGAGACTTTCTCACTAGTTGCAAAAATGACCACAGTGGGAGTTCTGTTATCCTTGGTAGTGAGTTATGACTAGCCCTTATATCAATTTGATGTAAAGAATGCTTTCTTAAATGGAGACTTGATTGAAGAGGTTTATATGTCACTTCCATTGGGTATGTATGGTAAGGAAATGCAGGGCAAGGTATGCAAGTTGAAGAAATCTCTTTATGGTCTCAAGCAATCCCCACGAGCTTGGTTTGATAGATTCAGAGCTGCACTTGTTGAATTTGGCTATACACAGATACAGCCCAATCATACCTTGTTTGTGAAGAGGAAAGGCACTCGGGTTACCTTCCTCATTGTTTATGTTGATGATATTGTTGTTATAGAGAGTGATATAGAGGAAGTTCAGGCACTCAAGACATTCCTTAACTTAGAATTTGAAATTAAGGATTTAGGGGAATTGAGATATTTCCTAGGAATCGAAATTGCTAGGTCTAAAGATGGCATCTTCATCTCCCAACAGAGGTATGTGTTAGATCTTCTCACGGAGACTGGGAAACTTGGTGCCAAATTTGTTTCTACACCTATTGATGCTAACCATAAACTTTCAACTGATGATGGTGAGCTTTTGGTAGATAGGGGAGTGTTCTAGAGACTTTTGGGGAAGTTGCTATTACCTTTACATGACACAACCAGCTATCTCATATGTTGTTAGTGTGATCAGTCAGTTTATGCATGCCCCTAGAGACACACATGAAGCTAGAGGCTTACATAGATGCCGATTGGGCTGGTAGTATTGATGATAGGAGATCTACATTGGATTACCGTGCATTGGTTGCAAGGAACATTGTCTCCTGGAGGAGTAAGAAACAGTCAATAGTAGCCAGGTCTTCGGCTGAGGCGGAGTACATGGCAATGGCACATGGAGTTTCACAGTTGTTATGGCTCAGGTCACTTCTAGAGGAGATGGGTATTACACATGATAAGCCCTTAATGCCTTACTATGATAATCAGGTTGCGATCAGCATAGCTTACAAGCTAGTTCAGCATGATAGGACAAAAGATATTGAAGTTGATCGGCATTTTATAAGAGAAAGGGTTGCTTCAGGAGAAGTTTGCCTTCCTTTTATTGCCTTAGAGCAATAGTTAGCATATGTTATGACTAAGGGTGTCCCCAAGGCAAAGTTACAACATTGTGTAAGCAAGCTGGGCATGACTAATATCTATGCTTAGCTTGAGGGAGTGTAGAGATAATGGGTCAAATGGGCCTTAGTTTCTTTATTTTTCTTTAAGTTATATTTATGACTTGTGTTAGTAGGTAGTGGGCCTTAGTTATGGGCCTGTTTTCTTGTTTTTTATTGTTGTCTTTAGTGATGGATGCTCCACTAAGGGCACTCATGTAATTGTCCTTATTTTTTACAACAAAATAATATAAGTAATGAAGAGACAGAAAGATAATAAGAATGGGATGATTTTTTATGCTTTTGTACATCAAAATTTACAGCTCTCTCTAGGACAAACTAGGTAACAAATCTCCCTAAATAAAGGAAAAAAATAAAATTGATTTCTAAAAATATTTGTACAACTCACAAATCTCTCAACTACCTAAAATAGCACATAATATAATACATAATTACCGAAATCTTCCAACACTCCCCCTCAAGCTGGCATGAATATATCACTCATTGCAAGCTTGCTAACTAAGTTCTCATACTGCGCCCTAGGAAGCCCTTTGGTGAGAATGTCTGCTACTTGGCTCGTGGTGGGTATGTAGGACATGCATATCACACCACTGTCTATCTTCTCCTTGAGGAAATGTTTATCCAGTTCTACATGCTTTGTTCTGTCATGTAGAACTGGATTATGAGCTATGGAAATTGCTGCCTTGTTATCAAAATAGACTTTAATAGGTGTTGATGTAGGAACCTTCAACTCTTCTAGGAGCCTTTTGATCCATAACACTTCACAAAAGCCATGTGCAACAGAGCGGAATTCTGCCTCTACACTACTCCTTGCTACAACACTCTGTTTTTTGCTCCTCGGTGACCAAATTCCCTCCTAACAAAGTGCAGTAACCTGATGTAGATCTTCTATCATTTATATTACCTACCCAATCTGCATCTGTGTAGGCTTCGACTTGGAGATGACCCTTATTTTTGAACAAGAGTCCTTTCCCCGGAGTTCCTTTCAGGTATCTCAAAATCTTGAACACAACTTCAAAGTGAGTAGGTCCAGGTGAATGCATAAACTGACTTACTACACTTACTGCAAAGGCTATGTCAGGTCTTGTGTGTGACAAATAGATTAGTCTTCCAACTAATCTTTGATAATGTTCTCGATCAACCACCTCATTTGTTGTTGCTGCTTTTAACTTCATATTTGGGTCCATTGGAGTTTTTGCGGCTTTACAACCAATCATCCCTGTCTCCTTGAGCAAATCAAGAATGTATTTGCGTTGGTTGATAAAGATTCCCTCCTTGGACCTTGCAAACTCCATTCCGAGAAAATATTTAAGTTTTCCCAGGTCTTTAATGTCAAATTCAGCCTCAAGCTTATTCTTCAACTTGTTGATTTCAAATAAATCATCTCCAGTCATGATAATATCGTCTACATACACTATCAAAATAGCTATTTTACCTTGGGTGGAGTGCTTGAAAAATAAAGTATGATCAGCTTGACTTTGTGAGAAGCTGTGCCACCTTACTACATCCCCAAATCGTTCAAACCAAGCTCTTGGTGATTGCTTTAGCCCATATAGGGATTTTTTTAACCTACAAACTTTGCCTCTTCCAAGACTTTCTTCAAATCCTGGTGGTAGGTCCATATATACTTCTTCCTTTAGGTCTCCATTCAAGAAGGCATTCTTGACATCGAACTGACAAAGTGGCCAATTAAAATTAACTGCAAGAGAAAGAAGTATTCTGATAGAGTTAATTTTAGCAACGGGAGCAAAAGTCTCTTGGTAGTTTATACCATGAGTTTGGGTAAATCCTTTTGCTACGAGTCTTGCTTTGTATCTCTCCACACTTCCGTCAGCCTTGCACTTCATTGTAAACACCCATTTGCACCCGACTGTCTTCTTGTCATGGGGTAGATCAGTAATACTCCACGTATTACTTTTCCTAAGCGCATTCATCTCTTCCATCACAACTAACCTCCACTTCGGATCATATAATGCTTCTTGAATAGTTCTTGGCACATACAGATTAGAAATCCTAGACACAAATGCTTTATGAGTATGTGATAATTTCTCATATGACAAGTATTTTGCAATAGGTTGTTTTGTGCAAGTTCGGGTACCTTTTCTTAATGCAATTGGAATGTCAAGATCTGAAGAGGACAGATTAGGCAAAGACGGAATAGGAGTAGAAGAAGGATTACTCTGAGTTGTAGGACCTTCACTCGGTAAATTGGATTGGACTTCTGCTGTAGGAACAACTGGAACAGTAGTACTTTTGTGAAACCTCTTCTTGGTATAAAACTGAAGCTCAGGATGAGGATTGTGATCCGTTTGAAGTACTTCTCCCCCCGTCTCTGATAACGTAGTATTTGGAAAATTTAGATTAAGAGTACTATCACTAGGTTCCATTCTTTCAACAATTGTTTCCGAAATTTGCTTATCAGAATTAATCAAAGGTATAAATTCTTCTAGAATAGGTAAAGTTTCCCAAAAATTATCTTCCTTACTTATGTTCTCCCCCTGAAGAGATTTTTTTTGAAAGAAAGGTTGGTCCTCAACAAAGTGTACATCCATACTCTCAAAAAATTTCTTTGTAACTGGATTAAAGCATTTGTACCCTTTTTTATTAGATGCATAACCAAGAAACACACATTTTTCAGCTTTTGGATCCAGTTTTGATCGAAAAACATTTGGTATATACACATAACAGACACAACCAAACACTTTTAAAGGAAGATCTGTGGTTATTCGAGATGTGGGAAAACAATTTTTCAGATTCTGTAAAGGAGTTTCATATTTTAAAACTCGAGATGGCATTCTATTTATCAGGTAACATGCAGTTAGGAGAGCATTTCCCCAGAGATATTTAGGTACATTCATAGAAAACATGATGGCTCTAGCTACCTCAAGAAGGTGCCTATTTTTTCTTTCAGCAATTCCATTCTGTTGTGGTGTGTCACAACAAGTTGATTGATGGATAATACCTTTTTCGGTCAGAAATGCTCCTAAGTATTTGTTAAAGTATTCAGTCCCATTATCTGATCTTAGAATACCAATTTGGTTTGAAATTGATTTTCAATCATTAGGAAAAATTCTTTAAATCTTTGTTCAACATCTGATTTTCTTTCCAACCAGTAAACCCAACATACCCTTGTATGGTCATTAATAAAAGTCACAAACCATTTTTTTCCAGAAAGTGTGAACCTTAGATGGGCCCCAAACATCACTATGTAACAAATAAAATGGTTTTGAAGCAAAATAAGGTTTTATTGGAAATAAAACACGATGATCTTTAGCCAAATAACAAGCCTCACAATGAAGTTTTGACCAATCAATTCCTTTAAAGAATTTAGGAAACAAATGTTTGAGATATGGAGAACTAGGATCCCCTAATCTTCTATGCCATAATATAACTTGATCACAGACAAAGATTGAACTCGTACTACTTAAACCATGAACTTTTTTATTACCAATAGCGGTTTCATCAAAGTAGTAGAGTCCATTTATCTCTCTAGCAGTTCCAATCGTCTTCCCCGAGTTCTGGTCCTGAAAAACACAAGTGGAAGGAAGAAAAAGAATGGAGTAGTTAGTATCTTTAGACAATCTGCTGACAGAAAGAAGATTGTAGGCAAGTTTTGGAACATGTAAAACAGATTTCAGAGTATTTTTTTCTGAAATTTTAATTTTTCCTTTGCCTGCAATAGATGAAAGACTACCATCAGCTATTCTCACTTTTTCAATAACAGAACAAGGATAATAGGAACTAAATAAATTAGAGCAGCTTGTCATATGATCGGAGGCCCCTGAATCTATGATCTAAGGACCGGATTTTCCTAGAATTGAGAGTGCGAAAGAATTGCTACCTGTTTGTGCCATAGACCTGACAGGAGTATTTGGTGATGAATAGGATTTTAGTAGTTTAAGAAGGTGATCTATTTGCTCTTTACTGAATGGAGATGATTCAGCCTCGTTTGTTGTAGGTATATTCTGTTCACTAGGTTTGTTCGCCCTGCCATTGGATGGTCTCCCGTGTAGTTTGTAGCAATTCTCTCGGGTATGGCGAGGTTTCCCACAGTAATCACAGCGTAGGTTATTCTTGTCTCCAACCCGCTGATTTTGGGATGACCTTCGACTGACTTGGGCCTCGAAAATAATTAGGGCTGACCCTTCCATAGGTCCGATTGTACCTGCAGCCTTCTTTGCAAGCATCACTTGTCTCCGGCTTTCTTCTCTACGTACTTCTGCAAATACCTCACCGATTGGGGGCAGAGGGTTTCTTCCAATAATTCGGTCACGAACCTCATCGAATTCAACGTTTAAACCTGCAAGAAACTTGAAGACTCGGCCAGCATTCACCATCTTCTTGTAATAATTGCAGTCATTGGGTGACTTCCACTTGTAATCGTTGAATAAGTCCAGGTCCTGCCAAATTCTCTTAAGAGAATTAAAATACTTAGTCACAGAGTTCTCACCTTGGCGAATATCTCCAAGTTGTAGAGTTAACTCGTACACTTGGGATTGATTCCCTAAATCAGAGTACATTTGTGAGACATTGTCCAATAATTCCTTGGCTGTAGAATAGCAGAGATAATTTGCCCCTATCTCTTCAGTCATGGAGTTAACCAACCACGTCATCACCATGGAATTTTCAGCATCCCAAACAGCATAGGCTGGATCCTTCACATCAGGCTTCTTCGTGTCTCCTATGATATAGCCAATTTTCCCTCTCCCTCTGAGATACATGTGAACAGATTGTGACCACCGGAGAAAGTTGTCACCATTTAGTCGGATTGTAGTGATCTGAATAAGGTGATTTTCAGGCAGATTCCGGACAATCTGGGGTTCAGGCTGAGAAGGCTGAGGAGGCTGAGAACTGGACGTGACTTCGGACATTTTTTAGGGACAGAAACGCAGAAACAAACCCTAGGTCTTTTTTGCTCTGATACCATAAAGAAGAGACAGATAATAAGAATGGGATGATTTTTTATGCTTCTGTACATCAAAATTTATAGCTCTCTCTAGGATACAAACTAGGTAACAAATCTCCCTAAATAAAGGAAAAAAATAAAACTGATTTCTAAAAATATTTGTACAGCTCACAAATCTCTCAACTACCTAAAATAGCACATACATAATTACCTAAATCCTCCAACAAAAAGAGATCATTGGGGGCTGATGAGAGGTTTGAGAACAACTCTCTCTTCTTCTTCCTTTCCTTCAATCTTCTTCCTCCATCACTTCTCTCTCTTCAATTCCTTCTTTTCTCCTATTTCTTTTCTTTTAATTCAGATTATTGCAGGTGTGATTTACAACTGAGTGCTTAAAATGGGAGAAGGATTGGGTTTCTCATTACCTACATTCTAGCAGTGAGCAGAAGTTATTGGAGGCCTATTCCTGAGTTTTTTCTTTGAGGCTTAAAGATGGACTGTTTTGGGGGTTTTATCAGCTATAAATATCTCTGGGGTATATGTTGAAAATTCATCTTTGAGGAGGGAATTTGAACTCCTATGAGATTTATTTGTTACTTGTTCTTTCTGTAGAAAGTGCAGCATGAGTTGTTATTTGTAATGTGCAACTCAGTTTCTTGAGAAGGGATATTCTGAATATCATGCCTTAGTGATGATAAGATTCTTGTTAGGTTTGTTGTGTTAACCAAATAATTCATTGCTTAGGTTTATTGAGTGTATCATATCAGTTTCTGTTTCTTTGCTTTCTTACTCTCCTGCGCTGCAGCATGTTACTGCTGAAGGTAGAGCCTTTGTGAAACATGCAGAAGATGCAGCAAGTAACAAAAAGGTATTCAGGGCTTCTTCTGTAGTGTATCTTACATTTTACATTTATCATATACATAAGATGTTCCTATTCAAAGGTTATTTCTTCCCTGTAGAGTTCTAAGAATAGCTAACATTACAATGCATTGTTACATTTTTTTTCTTTCAAGTGAATATGGCTTAAGATGTTCCTATTCAAATCATAGGAAAAAGTTCCTCAATGGCAATGGATAACCACATGCTCTATTTTTCTGTTATACTCCGGGTGGCTCTTGCAATCAAAATTCCGCTGTTCCTTCCCTTCCCATTTTCCAACATATTTTCAGTATTATCCATGCTGCCTAAAAGGTTTCAACAAGATGCAGTTGTTTATTAGTGGAATATGCACCGGAGGTGGAAGCATATTTTCCAGTATTTTCCATACTGCTTAAAACCTTTCACCAAGATGCAGTTGATTGTTAGTGGAAATTCGCAATCCACTTAAGGATGGAAATCTTAGTGGGAAAGGTTGTCAGGGTAATTGGATATTGATTTTGGCATGTTGATTAGATGATCTTTCGTAATTAAACTTTAGAATATTGGAGGTTCAAATTTTTTAATCATCCATTGATGCTGAGTTTTTCTTTCTAGTATCTTTATTGGTCTGTATTATCAATGTGATGAAGTGATTACTAGTCATTTTAGCCTCTCTAGTCAATGCAATGACCAGTCAGTAATTAAACACTGACTAGTCGATAAAAAAGAAGATATGTTCTAAATTTGAGATATTTATGCAATCTCATAAATAGATGGGTATAAACTAGAGTTATGCAAGAAGAGAACGGTAACTACACATAGTTTAGTCTATGTTTTGCAACAACGAAAAGTTTGGTTGGGTAGGCTAGGATTAGGGACCACAACCTTTGTTTTCCAAAGAAAGAGTTAACTTCGACAGTTTGATGTGCCTTTTGTTTGTGGTAAATTTGTATCAAAACCATTGATTGGAAGAAAACTTAAGGAACTCCACTGCCATATTTTATTTTATGCATTCTTCTATTTTACATACCATCATCTAATCATATTCCAAGGGGGCATTACTTGATTTAATTCTAAAATCTTGGGCTGGCAAGCATGAGAATGTGGGTTCGAGCCTGAGAGTGTCCACTTTGTGTAAAACATGCCATAGATTAGGACCATATCCAGTCTACCCCTCCCAAGACCCAGATAGCTGGGACCAATGTTTGGGTTATGGCCATGTTCCATCACTAATATTTAGAGCAACAGCTTGAGTATAAGAAAATGCAGACATATTCTATATTATTTCAAATAATTAGAAATACAAACAAACAAATAAAGATTGGAAATGATTTTATGGTTGACTATATTGTCTAGTTTTTTTTTTTTTTTGATAATTGATCTGTGTTTTTATTAATCAAATGATAGATAGTACAGGCATCCCAAGGAGAGGCACAAGGTGCAATCTCTCCTTAAAAGAAATATACAAGAAAATTACAAAGACAACAGTAGTGAAAAATTACAAAGCATCCCAGTACAAACTTTCCCTATTGACCCCTTGTTTGGCAAGACAATCAGCTAACGCATTAGCCGAGCTTCCCACCCAGTGTCAGCCACCCCACAACAACTTTAGAATCTCCTTCAAGTATTAGGTTCTCTACCCCAAGTTGATGTGCAGTTTGAAAACCTTGCAAGGTGTTAGACAGTTTTGTATGCCCTTAGCTTCAATCATTTTGATGTACTTTTGTTATTTAGTGGAAATAAATAAAGTGCATGTTTGATTCATGTTGTTTGGTTTAATTCTGTGTAAAACCCTAAAACTGGACATTTGTAGAGACTCATGTTAGTTTTAAATGTTCACAGCCGTTGGATAAGTCTGGGGAGATTTATCCTGCCAAGGCTGATACTGGTGTGCCACCAAGTGTTGGGATGGCCTGTCTCTGCCATCAGGGTAAGACCCGAGGCACATACAGCATGGGATTACTTGAATCCTTGAACCGGACCAGATTTCCAGTCTTGCCCTGGACCTTGGAGATAGATGGGCAAAACTGGAAAGTTACACCTGACCCCTAGACTCGATTATGACACTTCACTAGGTGCTGGATCAGGCTGCCTTTGATATGCCAATCAGTGAGATCCTTAGTGGGGATCAAAACCTGGGTATGTTGGGGCAGTTTGAGAATTCATCTGAGTGGGTGGTCATAGTGACAGAATCAGCCACTTTGTCGGACAAAGGGTAATGATCGGGAATGCACTCTCTCTGATGGAAACCAAACTGCCGGCAGTTGATTTCAATCGTTGGAATTTTGTTTTTGCAAAATTAATATATTTACATATATATGTACGGTTTCAAAATGTTTGCAAATGGTTTTAATTCCCGGGATCCATGTGAGAGGAGAGTGCGGCACTGTTCCTTGCAGCCGAGGGAGAGGTCCTCTCTTGTCGGGCAGTGCTTGATCATTAAGGGCTGAGAGGTTAAGTGTAAGACCATTTAGGATAATACCTGATGGGCTAATCTTGCACCTGCCCACAGTCCCTGGGTTTTTATAAGATGGCTTGGCCCAGGGACCACTTAATGTAAGTGTTGGGCCCATAGGGTTCATACGATGGACTCAAGGGGTTCATTGAGATTTTCAGTGAATTTGGCTGGGCCTTGTATTAAAGGCTGGGCCGAACCCATGTGGCTGGTGTGTAGATCAATGCTTGGGTCCCACGCCATACAAAGAAGCCCAACTGGGCAGCAGATTGGAAACTAATTAAACACTGAATACTTAATGGGCCAAAAGCCCATTTCGAAGTGGGCTGATATGATCACCCATCAATGGGGCGAATTTGAGATTGAAGTTAGCAAAAAGGATTGGGCTCTTAGCCTTATCCACTCTTAGAGACCAAATTCAAATCAGATTTGAATCTGGTAACCTTCTGATAAGATCAGGAGTAAGCTAACTCTATCTGGGAAAGGGATTAAGATTATCCCCTATCCAAATACTGATTTGGATTGGGATAACTCCTAATTAGGAGATTTCTTAATCAAGAAGAAAAGAGAGGAGTTTTTCGAATGAACCAATAGAGGGAAATCAGATTTCGATCCAAGAGGTTCTGGTAAGCAAGAAAGGTTCCTGCGAATTGAGATTAGATCTCATTCTCTCCAGAAAAGAAAACAGTTCAGTTTTTTTTCGTTTCTAGAAATCTCCTCCTGCCGCCGCCATCTGCATTGTTGCAAGATTTGATCTTTGCAGAAAAGAAAGTCAAGAAACCAGTTCTTGACATCAGTCTTGCAAGAAAGACTGAAAGAATTCAGTGTTTAGTACATCCAGGGGATTCTTGTGAAGGATCCAGTGTGCAGGACGCACCCTGCTGGTTCTGTTCCATCCACAGCTGTGTCATCTTCAGCAGGGACAGATCTTGGAGCATTCTTTGGGCGTGAACACCAACTTTGGGAGATACTGCTTCTCCGGATCAGGTATAATCCTCCCATTTATCTTTTGGTACAGATCTGGTTTGATTAGGGTTCAAGTAGATCCTTGAATATTGTATTCTAAATTCAGGGAATATGATTCCCAGTTGGGAGAAGGTAGGAAATTTTTGAAATTCGCCCCACCCATTCCGCAACCTTTATGGCGTCCATTAGATGGATCCTACCATTCTTTCATAAGGCTGCTAACAGTGTAGCCCTACTAGAGTCTCCCAAATCCACTGGGCCAGAAAATAAGACTAAGATGTTACCATCCTTATTTCCCAAGACCCCTCCTATTCCAGAAGGTCCTGGGTTACCCTGACTACTTCCATCAAAATTCATCTTTACACATCCTTCAGGAGGAGGAATCCAGTCAGCAATTACCCTGACTATATTCTCTAGTTGTTACTTGTTAATCAACTAAGCAATCTAGGTGATGCTTAGTCATCCCAGACGATTACATCATGAGTATTGACTGACCAGTCATGCAGTCAATCTGGCCCTCAACTGTCTAGTTGGTTGACTAGTTGATTACTAGTTGACACTGACACTTTGATAACACTGATGGGTCTGCATGCATTCGTGGAGTTTGACCTCTTTTAGTAATTTGTTCTACCTGTAAGAGTTGATATTAACATTCAAAATCATATTATTGCTGCTTGATGACTTCTCTTGTTTGTGAAATAACTGGAAGTTCTGTACAACAGTTCACATTGGTAGCAAACTACTGTTGCCTTGTTATGGTAGAATTTAACTACAAAGTGTATTTAAGTAGGGGGTAGAGAAGGAAGTACAAGTAAACAAAGCCTGTCTTTTTGGGTGGAGAGGAATTTTCTAGAAAATCCTTTATGGAACTAGAAGATGGAATTGAAATATAAGTAGGAATACTGCTGATTCTTGCTAAGTTTCAAATGATGGTAGTGGTGAGAATGTTGCAATATCGCTGATACATAGGAGGCTTAGGTGAAGTGTTTCATCTTGTGCAACGATTCAATAGGTGGTCAAGGTGCAGATACATTTAACATTTGGAAGGACTGGATGGTGTTTTGTTTCTTTTATTGGATATATAGGTATGGATTTTTTAGTGGTCTTTTATTGTCATGTTTGGGATTGTAAGAAAACCCTATTCGATTCTAGGTTAAAGTAGAAAAGAAGAAAAGAAAGAAGAAGAAGAAGAAGAAGAAGAAGAAGAAGAAGAAGAAGAAGAAGAAGAAGAGTTCGGCCAGATTAGGAAGCAGAAAATCAGTCCTCCCTAGCCGACCCACTTGTATTTATTTCAAATAATAGAGTTACAAGAAAGACCATATTGTCCCTCATGAAAGATGGGACACATAACTTAAACATAAATAAAATAGACCTTTCACTCTCAAACAGATAAACCAAAATGACCAAAATACCCCTGATTCATGTATTCTAGCACTCCCCCTCAAGCTGGAGAGTAAATGTCATATAGTCCTAGCTTGTCACAAATATAATCTAGTCTGCCCCGAGACAATCCCTTTGTAAAGAGATCTGCCCACTGATTTCTTGAGCTCACATGAGATGTGGTTATCACTCCACTTATCACTTTCTCTCTTACGAAGTGACAATCAACCTCAATGTGCTTAGTTCTCTCATGGAAGACTGGGTTGGAAGAGATGTGAACAACAGCTTGGTTATCACGGTATAGTTTCATGGGTTTATCAACTGAGAACCCCATCTCTTATAGCAAGTTCTTCAACCACTAGTTCACATGTGGTATGAGCCATAGCCCTGTACTCAGCTTCTCCACTACTCCTTACCACCACTGTTTGTTTCTTGCTCTTCCAAGTTACAAGATTGTCACCAAGGAAGGTACAATACCGTGTAGTTGATCTCCTGTCTGATATAGAACCAGCCCAGTCAGCATCTGTGTACCTTACTATCTCAAGGGTCCCTCCACTCTGATATGACAAACCACGACCTGGAGCACCCTTCAGGTACCTAACAATCCTTAGAACTGCTTCCCAATGAGGAATCCGAGGATGTTGCATAAACTGACTCACCATACTCACAACAAATGATATATATGGTCGGGTAATGGTCAGGTAGTTCAGCTTTCCCACCAACCTCTTATATCTTCCTGGATCATCAAACTCTTCACCTGCATCAACACTCAACTTGGCATTGAGTTCCATAGGAGTCTCTGCTGGTGTAGCACCTAACAGCCCTGTTTCTTCAAGTAGGTCAAGAACATATTTTCTCTGACATAAGTTAATTCCATGTTTTGACCTTGCAACCTCTATTCCCAGGAAGTACTTCAGCTTACCCAAATCTTTTGTATTGAAGTGGTCTTGTAGGAATTTCTTCAACTTGTCGATTTCGTTATTGTCACTCCCAGTTATGACAATATCATCCACATACACCACTAGCAAGATTTTCCCATCTTTTGAGTCATGGCTGAACACAGAATGGTCTACCTGACACTGTTTCATCCCAAAGTCTTTCACCACTTCACTGAACCTGCCAAACCAAGCACGTGGAGATTGTTTCAGTCCATAAATTGCCTTTTTGAGTCTACAAACCTTACCATCCTCCCCCTGAGCAACAAACCCTGGTGGTTGCTCCATATATACTTCTTCAATGAGATCACCATGTAGGAAAGCATTTTTTATGTCAAGTTGTACAAGAGGCCAATCATACATAGCAGCTAATGAAATCAACACCTGAATTGAACCAATCTTAGCCACAGGAGAAAATGTCTCCATATAGTCCACACCATACAACTGAGAATAGCCCTTGGCCACTAACCTGGCCTTCAATTGTTCCACACTGCCATCTGGAAGATACTTCATTGTGTAGACCCACTTACACTCAACAGCATGCTTACCAGGAGGAAGAGCAGTGAGTTCCCATGTGTGATTGTGTTGTAGAGCAGAGAGTTCCTCTTCCATGGCTTGTTGCCACCCTGGTGAGCTAAGAGCTTCTTGGGAAATAGATGACAACAATGATATAAAGTTGCGATGAGAAGCAGACAGGTGAGCAACTGAAACATAGTGTGAAATAGGATGAGAAGTACAAGTGTGTTTACCTTTCCACATGGCAATAGGAAGATCAAGATCTGAGGGAGAAGAAGCAATGGCAGGACCTATCGATGAGGGCTGAATTGGAGGAGACAATGGGTGTTGGGTTTAGAGGAATTCCAGGGAGGGTGTGACTGGTGTGTGATTAGCTAAAGGATCTTTAGATGAGTGTGTGATGTGGGGATGGAATTTGAGTATGTCCGAGAGTATTATCCCCACTGGGGAGGTGAGGGAAAGTCTGAGGGTGCTTGGGCTGAAAAACTAATATACTTTTCCTATAGTTCCCCTGGACTTTTTTCCTTTCTAATGAACTAGTTGTTTATCAGAAAAGGATCTCACCATCATAGGAGCATTTAAATAAAGACTTAGACTACTAAAATAACCCTAATTATCCTACAATAATTCTACACAGCTGAAGAAATAGAAGATACCTCCTAGATAGTCTCTAACTTAACTAAGCCTTGCCCCAATTATATAGGGTCAGCTGCATGACTCCAAGATAGGCTAAAAAAATAAACAGACATAAATCTCTTCCATAGTTGGGCCCCTAGCATGGATTTATTTGGACTTGCCTCAAGGGTCTTATAGAATTAGAGTAATGAAATTGGGAAAGAAACAAATAGATTGAAAACTTCACATGCTTGAATATGTTTTATATGTAATGTTTAATTTTATTTTTACATTTCACTTTTCATATGTTTTATATGTTATCTTCATGTATTTTAATTTGAGCTAATAGGCCTTTTAAAACATTTAATTGAAAGTTTAAGTATGCATTTTAAAATTTAAGTTAATATTTTTTTTTGTCATTTTTTGCAATGTTTTTTGTAGGAAATTGTGGACCCCAAATTAGTGTACTCATGGGACAGCATAGATTTAATTAAGTCTAGATTAGGATTAGCTTTCCTAGTAGGATTAGTTTTAATCTTATCTTATCTTGCCATGTAAACATTAAGTCCTATTACAATATGAAAGCATGTATATAAATTCAAAGGGTGGGGTGGCTGTTTTACACAACCAACCACTCTCTTCTCCTAAAACCCTTCCACGAGTTCTTCTTCTCCATCTCTCTTCTTCTCTTCTAATTTTCTTTTATTTTCTGTTCAAATCTGTAGTCTTGTACGACTACTTGGTATCAAAGCTTGGATTAGGGATTTTCATGTGAGTTTGATCCAGCCGACCACATGAGAGTTGCCTAGGGCTGGAAGAATAGAGAAAGCTCTCTTTGGATGATTCTTGGAGGTTATCTACAGCAGCAGTCCAAAGATTGGATCGTATCTTTGATAACCAGGAAGAATCAGAGGAAGAGAAAAAGATCAAGATCAATCCTTGATTAGTACTGGAGGTGGCGATCAGAATTTCAAAGGATTTCTGTTCGATTAGTATTAGAGGTTGTGATCAGAATTTCAGAAGATTTCTGTTCAAGACCAGAATTCCCCTTCAAGATTAGAGGATCAAGATCAGTTCTTGATCAAGACTAGAGGTGGCAATTAGAATTTCAGAAGATTTCTGGTTCAAGATCAGTTTTTTCTCTTCATGACTGAGAGAGACAATCAAAACTCCAGAAGTTTTCATCAAGATCAAAGCTTTTCAGAATTTTTTGGTAAGTTTTTCAATCTTTATTAAGATCGGCAGCAAGAATACCTTGATATAAGAGGTACGAAAAAAACTCCAGAAGATTTCTGTAGTCCTTTTTAGGGTTTAAGAGAAAACCCTCAAGTTTCAGGGCTGTTATTGCTTCACGACTTGCCTCCCTCGATTTCTTTGCTCTCTGGAAGATCTAGTAGAGCCGTTTCAGCAGGACTGTTACAGTTTTTTTTTACTGCTATCAGTCTCAATAGGCTGACTGTCACAGAAATTAGGGCTTCTTTTACTGCTATTACCTACTGCAGACCTAGTAGGCCGACTGGTACAGTAATTAGGAAGTTTCTTTTACTGATCATTAATGGAGTTTAAAAGCCAAGGGGAGGGTGTTTTTTGGGACTGGTTCAGGTAGCATATCTGAAAACACCTTCTAGATTACAACTGTAAAGTTTGATGGTTCAAATTACTTAGAGTGGGCCCAATCAGCCATGATGGCCATTGGGGGAAGAGGAAAGCTGAACTACTTGTTGGGGGATGTGAAGGAACCAACTAAGGAGGATCCCACTTATGCTAGGTGGATTCAGGAAAATTATTTGGTGATGACATGGCTGTGCAATTCCATGCAACCACACATCAGTCGAAATTACTTATGGGCAAATATAGCTAAAGAAATATGGGATGTTGTGAAAGAAACCTACTCTCAACCCCTTAATGTTGCTAGGGCTTATGAGCTGAAATGGGAAGTTAGAAATCTCAGACAATGAGAGAAATAGGTCTCTGTTTATTTTTCAACCCTAAAATCTCTGTGGCATGAAATTGACCATCTTGAGACAATAGAATATGAAAGTCTGAGAGATGCACAGACTTATAGAAGACAAGTTGAAACTAACAGAGAATTTGAGTTCTTGGCTGGTCTAAATTCTGAGTATGATATTATAAGACAACAACTGTTGACAAGAGAGGGTGTGACTCTATCTCAAGCCTATTCCCTAGTGCACAGTGAGGAGACTAGGAGAAAGGTTATGTTGCAGTAGCTGCCTTTCGAATCTGCCCTGGCAGCAGTTAAACCCAAGTCTAGGGGAGATAAGGAAAGGGATATGAAGTGTTAGAATATTAGAGTTATGTTCGGCTGATAAGAGTTCTTATTAGCCCATTCTTATGTTTAACTTATCTTGTAACTGGGCTTGTGTTAATGGCCTAATCCTGTTTAATGATTTAAGTCATCTGGGTGTCCCATCACTAATCAGGGGCATCCCAGTAATTTCTTGTACCTTGTACTATATTCATCTATAAATAAAGAACTGGTCGACTGGCTAGGACAGTTCGACTTTCTCTTCTTTTCTGCCATTCTCTTTTCTTCCTTGCTACTTCGAGTATAGCACTTCAGATTACATGGTATCAGAGCATTAGCTCCTTCCTGGTTTCAGCAGGCGCACTCTCTTCTCTTGGTGTCTTTTCATCTTCTCTCTTCCTTTTCTGGGTTGCTGCAGTGAAGACCTAGGGGTGTAAGAGAGTAAAGCAAGTTCGAACCTAGGGTTTCTCTTGGTTGTAGGACTCAAGGGAAGTAAGACCCAGAAGTAGATGTCCTACTAGGTTATTTTCAGCAAATAGTAGCTATTTGGCTACTAAGAGAGGTCTGTGTAGGACAGACCTAGTTGAGGACTGATTTCAGCAGTCCTAGCACTAGCCGAAAGAGGGAGAGCTTCCTCTACAGTTGCAGCTTCGTGCTCCAGCAAGACTTGCGCAGAACAAGTGGTAAAGACTTAGCCTTCTCTACAGTTGCAGCTTCGTGCCCCAGCAAGACTTGGGCAGAACTGTGGTAACTTCAGTTACAGATTCTCTTCAGGTTGGTTATCAGTCCTACTCTGTGAACTTCAGTTACTGCACTGCACAGTTACTTCAAGTCGCACAACAAGCCCTAACTGAAGTAACTTCAGTTACTAGCACTGTGAACTGGTTCAGTTACAGCCCTGTATTTGCTACTTCGGCCAGTCCTAAACAGCACTGCACAGTACCCGAACTGTGAACACTTCTACCAGCACGGTGAACACTGTGACCACTTCGGCTAGTCCTAAACAGAATCACCTACAACACTGTGAACAACTCTTGGACTGAAGTCAAGATGTCCTCACTATCCGGTGAAGTTTCCTCTAGAGATAACAGACCTGTTACAAGGTCCTCAAACCTGGAAAACCCTAATCTGCACAGCTTGCAGATTACAAGTGTGCTGCTAGATGAGTATAACTTCAGAGAGTGGTCTGTCTCAGCAATGCTGTTCATTACCTCTCGTGACCTCACAGGCTATTTGGATGGAGACAAGAAACAACCAGAAATTGGCAGTCCTGAATACACCGTGTGGCGTAAGGAAAATGCCACAGTCATGTCTTGGTTGCTGGCCTCTATGACTCCTAGGGTGGCTAGAACTGTTCATCACTTCCCCACAGCTGCTAAAATTTGGGAGAAAGTATCTAAGACATATGTCCAGAAAAAGAACAATGCTAGAATTTACAGGCTGAACCAAGACATTGCAGCCCTAAGGCAAGGAGACATGTCCGTGGCAACCTACTTTGCAACACTGGAAGGCCTCTGGGAAGAGCTTGACCACCATTTGATTTTGGATTGGGAAAATGCTAATGATAAGGGGAGGCATGATAAGCAGATTGAGGAGGGCAGAGCCTTCAAGTTTCTGGCGGGTCTTGACCCTGTATATGAAGGTATAAGGTCACAGATTCTAGGGAGAGATGAATTACCTGAGCTTCACCATGTCTACTACCTGGTGAGGAATGAAGAAGTAAGGAGAAAGGAGATGCAAGTTGACTCCCAGATACAGTCAACAGAACAACCTGGAGAACATTCAACCTTAGTCTTCACTAAGGGGAATAGATTTTCAGACAAGAAGTCCCTCAAGTGTACACATTGTGGTGGTGAGAAACACACAAAGGAGAAATGTTGGGTCCTGTACCCTCATCTGAAGCCAGCTGCTCTGAGAAAGGACAAAAGGCAACAGAAGGGCCACACAGCAAGTGGGAATCTTGCCACCAACAACAGTAGTGACAACTCACAGAGTATTCAGACAGTGTCATCTTCCACCGCAAGGCAAGCTGCCGACTCCTCTGGACCAAGTACTTTGGGCTTCACAGCTAGTGAGGTAGAGGTTCTCAGTCGGGCATTAGCCCGTCTGAAGAACAATTCTTTAGCTTCCACCTCTCTTGCCAAATCAGGTACAGCCTCTGCATTTAGTGCATCTAGTTCCATTAATTCTACCTCTTGGGTGATTGATTCCGGAGCCACTGATCATATGACACATATGTCCTCCTTATTCTCCACATATCATTTGTTGTCTGGCCAGGATAAGATGAGAGTAGCTGATGGGTCCCTCTCCACCATCTCTGGAAAGGGGGTGGTTGACCTAAGCAAGGATCTCTCTCTTAAATCAGTCCTACATGTTCCTAGTCTTACCTCAAATCTGTCGTCTATTTCAAAGCTTACAAAAAACTTGAACTGCAGTATAACTTTCTTTCCTTCTCATTGTGTCTTCCAGGACAGATTGACGAGGAGAACGATTGGGAGTGGTCATGAGTATGGGGGCCTCTACTACTTTGATGAAGATGTCAGCTCAGCCATGCAAGCTTCTACTACTAGTCTGGAGAGTGTGGAGTCAATAGCTAGGCTGCACTTGTGGCATGCTAGGCTAGGTCATTTGTCCTTTTCTTCCTTAGCAATGTTGTTTCTCGAATTATGTAAGGGCATTTCGAGTCAGAGTTTAATTTGTGATGTGTGTCAAATGTCAAAACAATGTAGATCAATGTATCCAATTTCTAGTAATGAAATTCAAGCCCCTTTTGACTTGGTTCATTATGATGTTTGGGGTCCTTCACCCATTGTTTCCATTGATGGCTTCCGTTACTTCATCAGTTTTATTGACCGTTATTCTCGGTGCACTTGGATTTATCTGTTGAAAGGACGTGAAGAAGTTCCCCGGATAACTATGATGTTTTGCAAGATGGTTGAAACACAATTTGATAAAAAGATCAAGCAATTCCGTTCAGACAATGCAGCTGAATACTTTGAAAGATCCCTGAACTCATTCATGGAAGATGCAGGCATGTTACATCAATCATCATGTGCTTACACCCCTCAGCAAAATGGGGTCGCTGAGCGCAAGAACAGACATCTATTGGAGACAGCTCGAGCCCTTCTTTTCCAGCACAATGTGCCCAAGCAATATTGGTCTCAAGCTGTTCTCACTGCATCATACCTGATAAATCGGATGCCATCTAAGGTACTGGGTATGAAGACCCCTTTCTCTGTTTTGTGTCCCACTCTTCCAGAATTTCCTCTTCCCCCGCGGGTTTTTGGTTGTACATGCTTCATACATGTGAAAGATCCAAAGAAGACCAAGCTGGATCCTAAGGCTACAAAGGGAATATTTTTGGGGTACTCTCCTATGCAGAAGGGGTATAAGTGTTATGATCCTGTCTCCAAGAAAAAATATGTCACCAGGGATGTAGTCTTTTTTGAGTTTCAACCCTATTTCGGGTCTTCTCAGAATCCTCTTCAGGGGGAGAGTAGTGGGTTGGAAGAGGATTCTCATTCTCCCTTCTTTTTTGTTCCCATTTCAGCACCTTACACTACTACTAGCTATAACATTCCGGGTCAACCTAGTGAGACTTCCACTGTGCCAGTTGCTTCTCCAGATTCGGCTGATACTTTTGAAGGTTCCAGTAAACAAGAGAAAGAGATACTTACATACAGTAGAAGGAAGAAGGCCCCTCAACCTCATGATTGCAACCAGTTGAACTCAGATCAATCTGTCTCTGCAATCCAAGGTAATTCTGATTCACTCAATTCAGATTTGGATCTTCCTATTGCTCTCCGTAAGCCTGTTCGTTCTTGTACCACTCGGCATCCCATAGCCGATTATGTTTTTTACTCACACTTATCCCCTGCCTATCATTCCTTTGTTTCTTCTCTTTCCTCTGTATGTGTCCCTTCCAGGTATTCAGAGGCGGCATCTGATCCAAGGTGGAAAGAAGCCATGAATGAGGAGATGAAAGCCCTAATGAAAGCAAGGACATGGGAATTGGTGGACCTGCCAGAAGGGAAAGGCACTGTTGGGTGCAAGTGGGTATTCACAGTAAAGCACAGGGAAGATGGGTCAGTTGAGAGGTACAAGGCCAGACTCGTGGCAAAGGGGTTTACACAAAAGGAAGGAATTGACTACAAGGAAACCTTTGCCCCAGTAACAAAGCTCAACACAATCAGGGTTCTACTGTCACTAGCAGCAAAATTCTCTTGGGAACTTCATCAGCTGGATGTGAAGAATGCCTTCCTAAATGGTGATCTTCATGAGGAGGTATTCATGGAACCCCCACCTGGATATGATGTTGGAAAGAAGGTATGTAAACTAAGGAAAGCATTATATGGTTTGAAGCAATCTCCCCGGGCATGGTTTGAGAGACTTTGTTTGGCCATGAAGAAAGTAGGGTACACTCAGAGCCGTGCAGATCATACATTGTTTACAAGGAGATAGGATGACAAACTTACAGCACTCATTGTGTATGTGGATGATATGGTGATTATTGGAAATGATGTGAGAGAGATGACGAGGCTGAAGGAGTTCTTAGCTTCAGAATTTGAGATCAAAGACCTGGGAAATCTGAGATACTTTCTTGGAATTGAAGTTGCTAGATCAAGAGAAGGAATCTACATATGTCAAAGAAAGTATGTGCTAGATCTCCTAGAGGAAACAGGCATGATGGGGTGCAGGCCAGCAGACACTCCAATAGAACCAAGCCATGGATTACAAGAATTAATGGGTGAGGAATACTATGATAAGGAAAGGTACCAAAAGTTGGTAGGAAAACTAATATACTTATCCCTTACTCGGCCAGACATTGCCTATGCAGTGCATGTTGTCAGTCAATTCATGCACTCACCAAAGACCCCTCATATGAGAGCAGTGGAAAGAATCCTCAGATACTTGAAGACTTGCCCAGGGAAAGGAATTTTATTCAGAAAAAACAGCAGACTTGAAATTGAAGCCTACACTGGTGCTGATTGGGCTGGGTCTGTTGGAGACAGAAAATCAACCTCAGGTTACTGTACATTCTTGGGAGGAAACCTAGTCACATGGCGTAGTAAGAAGCAGAATGTTGTGGCTAGATCAAGTGCAGAAGCAGAATACCGAGCTATGGCACACGGGGTTGCTGAACTCTTATGGCTCAGGACTCTCCTTAATGAGCTTGGTATCAAGACAGAGGGTCCTCTCAAGCTGTATTGTGATAATAAAGCTGCTATCAACATTGCCAACAATCCTGTGCAGCATGACAGGACAAAACATATTGAAATTGATCGACACTTTGTCAGAGAGAGAATTATTTCAGGAGAACTCTGTGTGCCTTATACTCCATCAGAGATGAAGATTGCAGATGTATTAACTAAAGGGCTGGCATCAACGAAGTTCAGGGACATACTTGGCAAGCTAAACATGATTGATATCTATGCTTAGCTTGAGGGGGAGTGTTAGAATATTAGAGTTATGTTCGGCTGATAAGAGTTCTTATTAGCCCATTCTTATGTTTAACTTATCTTGTAACTGGGCTTGTGTTAATGGGCCTAATCCTATTTAATGATTTAAGTCATTTGGGTGTCCCATCACTAATCAGGGGAATCCCAGTAATTTCTTGTACCTTGTACTATATTCATCTATAAATAAAGAACTGGTCGACTGGCTAGGACAGTTCGACTTTCTCTTCTTTTCTGTCATTCTCTTTTCTTCCTTGCTACTTCGAGTATAGTACTTCAGATTACATGAAGAAAGAGGCTAAGAAGGACCTAGTGTGTGAACATTGCAAGAAACCTAAACACACTAAAGACACTTGTTGGAAGTTACATCCGCATCTAGTTCCAGCAAAACTTAGAAACAAAAAGGGGAATGCCAATATGGCTGTTAACACTGATAGTGCAGCCTCAACAGCGTCAAGAGGCACTCCTCTAGACACTCTGGCTGCTGTTCGAGCTGCTCTGACACAGTTGGAAAGTGAAGTTAGTAACTCAGTACCATCTCCTCAGCCACCATCAGCTCCTTCAACCTCATCTTTTGCTCAATCAGGTAATCGGGCCTCAGCTTATCATGCTTAAGCTCCAGGTAATACAAAACATTCTTGGATAATAGATTTAGGAGCATCCGACCATATGACTGGCTTGCTATCACTTTTTTCTACCTATCATTTATCTTCTGGCAAAGGCAAAGTGTCCATTGCTGATGGATCCCTTGTCCCTATTTTTGGAAAAGGAGACATCAAGTTGTCTGATGCCATTTCCCTATCCTCTATCTTGCATGTTCCTAAGCTTAATACTAACTTGCTTTCAGTTAGTAGCATTACAAAAAAATAGAACTTTTCAGCAACCTTTTTCCTAATCGATGTGTTTTTTAGGATCTGGAGACAAGGAAGGTGATTTGGACTGGCCGTGAGACGAATGGAATCTACCTACTTGGAGGAAGTGCTCATCAAGAAGATAGTGAAACTAAGAAATCCTTCGTTTCTCATCCTGTTGATCAGGTGATGCTTTGGCATAATAGGATGGGTCATTTATCCTTTCAGGCCTTGAAAAGTTTGTTTCCTAGTTTATTTGAATCTGTCTAGATGTCTAGTTTGAAATGTGAGAGTTGTGAGCTTGCAAAACATTGTAGGACAACCTATTCATTATGTAATAATAGGAGCAATATTCCTTTTGAAATTGTGCATACTGATGTTTGGGGACCCTATCATACCACTACCATGGGGGGGTACAGATATTTCCTGTTATTTGTTGATGATTATACTCGGTTTTCCTGGGTTTACCTTATGCGTTCTCGAGATGAGATTCTAGCATTAACCCGAATCTTTTATAAAATGATTTTAACCCAATTTAGGGTCAAAATTAAAATTTTTAGATCCGATAATGCAAAAGAATATTTTGCAAACCCATTAGCCTCCTACCTGCTTGACCATGGGATTATCCATCAGAGTACCTGCCCACACACCACAGCAGAATGGGGTTGTTGAAAGAAAGAATAGACACATATTGGAGGTAGCTAGAGGCATTATGTTTACCTCTAATGTGCCTATACATTTCTGGGGGGATGTTGTTCTTACAACAATATATCTCATTAATCGGATTCCCTCATAGGTTCTTGACATGAAATCTCCATTTACCCTTCTCTACCCTGATAAAGAATTGTTCCCCATTCCACTTAAAACCTTTGGTTGCACTTGCTTTGTTCAAATCCTTGGTCCTCATTGTTCAAATCCTAAGGCCTCCAAATGTATTTTCCTTGGTTATGCACAAACTCAAAAGGGATATTATTGTTATGAACCCACTTTTGGAAAAAGATTTGTCTCAATGGATGTCACTTTTTTTGAGGATAAATCCTATTATCCACGGGTTTCTCTTTAGGGGGAGAATAGTGAGGCTGGGATTAGCACATCGAAGTTCCTTTACCAATCCCATTAAGTGAAGAAGGATGTAGTAGGGAAGGTTGTCAAAGGTGCAGGGATGTGAGAGTCTATCACAGACGATGGAGACAGGTTGATTTCAAACATCAGCAGTCCAGGCCAGTCCCAGCCCCCTCTGTAGATCCAGATCTCGGTACCGCAGTAGCCTCAGTTCCTTCTATAGATCCAGATCCAAGTACCACAGAGACTACAGATGAGAAACATCCCACCATGGAGCCTTCACCTTCATTAGATGATCTTGACCTTCCCATAGCAGTCCGTAAGGGCAAGCGCCGTTGCACCACATCCACAACTCACTGCATTTCTTAGTTCTTATCCTATGATCATTTGTTTTCCTCCTACAAGTCTTTTCTTGCATCCATTGCGGATATTCCCATTCCCGAAACAATACAGGAAGCATTGGCAGTACCAGAATGGAAAGATGCAATAAAAGTAGAAATGGATGCCCTCATCAGAAACAATACCTAGGAAATAGTTGATCAGCCCAAAGGAAAGAAACCGGTTGGATGTAGATGGGTATTCACTGTGAAACATAATGCTGATGGTTCTGTTGAAAGGTATAAGGCCCGATTAGTTGCAAAAGGATTTACTCAGACATATGGCATTGACTACTTAGAAACTTTTGCACTAGTGGCAAAGATAACCACTATCAGAGTCTTATTATCTCCTGCAGCTAGTTACTCTTGGCCATTGTATCAGATGGATGTTAAAAATGCTTTCCTCAACGGAGACTTGTAGGAAGAAGTTTACATGCAGTTGCCTCCTGGATTTTATGGTACGGAGATAGGAAAAAAGGTTTGTCGATTGAACAAAGCCTTATATGGACTAAAACAGTCTCCCAGAGCTTGGTTTGACAGATTCAGACAAGCCCTTGAAAGGTTCGGATATGTGCAGGCCCTATCAGACCACACCTTGTTTATTAAGAGAGTGGCTTCTTCTGTAACTTTGCTTGTTGTGTATGTGGATGATATTGTAGTAACGGGAAGTGATGCTAGTGAAATTGAGTCTCTTAAGCAACTCCTTCATCAAGAGTTTGAGGTAAAAGATCTGGGGGAACTACGATATTTCTTGAGCATTGAGGTAGCTAGATCCAATCATGGGATCTTTGTCTCTCAATGAAAGTATATTCTTGATCTGCTCGAAGAAACAGGAAAGTTGGGAGTTAAGCCTACAGACACACCTATTGAACAGAACCACATGATCAGTGCAGAGGGAGGAGAGCCTCTTGAAGATAAAGCTATGTTCCAACGGTTAGTTGGAAAACTTCTCTATCTTTGCCTCACACGACCCGACATCAGTTATGCAGTCAGTGTAGTTAGTCAGTATATGCACTCTCCTAGAACTACTCATCTCCTTGCAGTTAAGAGGATAATAGCATATCCGAAGAGGACCCCAGGCAGAGGCATTTTGTTCAAGAATAATGACCACATGAAGATAGAAGTCTACACAGATGCTGATTGGGCTGGGTGTGTTTGTCGACACAAATTTCGTGTATATGATTAGCACAAAATATGGAGACTGTTTGTTGGAGAACATCAGTCGTAGAAGAAGAAGAAGAAGAAGGAGATATGAGAATGGCAGCTTGGTCACTTCAGCCGGCCCTATAATCTTATATAGATGTTTACAAAGTAATGTTACAAGAATGGACTAGAATGCCCCTAATTGGTGATGGGAACCTAGACATAAAAAGAATAAAACAAGTTTAGGCCCAATAACTAAGAACTTAAAACATAAATAAGACTAACATAAACACTAAACCAATTGAACCAACATTCCCCCTCAAGCTAAGCATGGATGTCAGTCATGTTTAGCTTGCCAAGTAAGTCTAAGAATTTCATTGAAGCTAGTCCTTTTGTTAGCACATCTGCAATTTGCATCTCGGAAGGAGTATAAAGAATGTAGAGTTCCCCTGAGACTATCCTTTCTCTAACGAAGTGTCAGTCAATCTCAATATGCTTCGTCCTATCATGTTACACTGGGTTATTTGCAATGTTGATGGCAGCCTTGTTGTCACAGTACAGCCTGAGAGGACACTCGACCCTTATCCCGAGCTCACCAAGAAGGGTCCTAAGCCACAATAGTTCAGCAACACCATGAGCCATAGCTCGATATTCAGCCTCTGCACTTGATCTAGCAACCACATTCTGCTTTTTACTTCGCCATGTAATCAAATTCCCTCCAACGAACGTGCAATACCCAGAAGTAGACTTCCTGTCTCCAACAGAACCAGCCCAACTTGCATCAGTATACGCTTCAATTTCAATTTTATTGTGTTTTTTGAACAAAATTCCTTTTCCTGAGCAAGTCTTCAAATACCTAAGAATCCTTTCCGCTACTCTCATATGAGGAATCTTTGGAGAGTGCATGAACTGGCTGACAACATGTACAGCATAAGCAATATCTGGTCGAGTGAGAGACAGATATATCAAATTCCCTACTAGTTTTTGGTATCTCTCTTTATCAAGGTAGTCATCTCCAACTAATTCCTATAGACAATGATTTTGTTCTTTTGGAGTATCTGCTGGTCTACTCCCCATCATACCTGTCTCCTCTAGAAGATCAAGGACGTACTTTTGTTGACATATATAGATGCCCTCTTGTGACCTAGCAACTTCAATTCCAAGGAAGTATCTCATATGGCCCAAGTCTTTGATCTCAAACTCAGATGCCAAGAACTCCTTCAATCTTTTTATCTCTTCTACATCATTCCCTGTAATCACCATATCATCCACATAGACGATGAGTGTTGTAAGTCTGCTATCCTGTTTCCTTATGAAAAAAGTATGATTTGCACCACTTTGAGTGTAACCCACTTTCTTCATGGCCCCACAGAGCTTCTCAAACCAAGCTCGAGGGGACTGCTTAAGACGATATAATGCTTTCCTCAGTCTATACACTTTCCCATCAAAACCATAACCTGGTGGAGGATCCATGAATACACCTCTTCATGTAGATTGGCATTTAGGAAAGCGTTCTTCACATCCAACTGATGTAGCTCCCATGAGAAGTTTGCAGCTAATGACAACGGAAGTTTGCAGTCAATCCCTTCCTTTTGAGTAAACCCCTTCGACACTAGTCTGGCCTTGTATCTTTCAATGGACCCGTTCTCCCTATGCTTCACAGTGAACACCCACTTGCATCCCACAGTGCTCTTCCCTTCTGGTAGATCCACTAATTCCCAAGTCCTGGCTTTCATTTCTTCATTCATAGCCTCTCTCCATCTTGGATCAGACACTGCCTCTGAGTACCTAGTAGGGACATGCATGGAAGAGAGAGCAGACACAAAGGAATAATAACGAGGAGATAAATGTGAGTAAAAAACATATTCAGCAATGGGGTGTCGGATAGTACAAGAACGGGTAGGCTTATGAAGAGCAATAGGGAGATCCAAATCAGAAGTATGAGTGATAAGATTACCTGGAGTTGTTGAGATAGATTGATCTAAGTTCGATCGGTTGCTGCCATGAGTTGGAGGGTCTTTTTTCCTTATGTTGTAGGTGATTCTCATATCTTTTTGTTGCCTACTAGTGCCCTCAGTTACATTCGCAGCATCAAGAGTGGTAACAAGTTCAATGGGAGCCTCACTAGATTCACCTGGGATGCTACAACTAGGAGGATCAGGAGGAGAAGATGGAAGGCTTGAGGCTGAAAGAGGCACAAAAAAATAGGGAGAAGAAGAATCCTCTTCCATCCCACTAGTCTCCCCCTGAAGAGGATTTAGGGAAGAATGAAAATAGGATTGAGACTCAAAAAATACCACATCCTTTATGACATATTTCTTCTTGGTAACGGGATCATAACACTTGTAACCCTTCTGTGTAGGAGAGTACCCCAGAAAGATTCCTTTCGTAGCCCTAGGATCCAACTTGGTCTTCTTTGGATCCTATACATGAATAAAACATACACAACCAAAGACTCTAGGTGGAAGAGGAAAGTCTGGAAGATTAGAGCAAAGGACAGAGAAAGGAGTTTTCATACCCAACACCTTAGATGGCATCCGATTTATTAGATATGATGTGGTAAGGACTGCTTGAGACCAATAGTGCTTGGGAACCTTGTGCTGAAATAGTAAAGCTCGAGTTGTCTCCAATAAGTGTCTATTTTTGCGCTCAGCAACCCCATTCTGTTGAGGGGTACTAGCACAAGATGACTGGTGTAGCATGCCTGCATCCTCCATGAACAGGTTCAAGGAACTTTCAAAATATTCAGCAGCATCGTCTGAACGAAATTGCTTAATCTTCTTGTCGAATTGAGTTTCAATCATTTTACAAAATGCCATGGTTATCTGTGGCACTTCATCACGTCCTTTTAACAAGTAGATCCATGTGCATCATGAATAGTGATCAATAAAACTGATAAAGTAACGAAAGCCATCTACAGAAACAAGAGGTGAAGGGCCCCAAACATCAGAATGGACCAAATCAAAAGGAGCTTGAATTCCATTACTAGAAATTGGATAAAGAGTTCTACATTGTTTTGACAACTAACACACTTCACAAACTAAACTTTGACTTGAAATACCCTTGAATAATTCAGGAAACAACCCTTGCAATGACGAAAAAGGTAAATGACCTAGCCTAGCATGCCACAAGTGTAACCTAGCTATTGACTCCTCATTATTCTGACTACTGGCAGCAAACGATTGTAAGGCCGAACTGATGTCCGCATCAAAATAGTAGAGACCTCCACACTCATGACCGCTCCCAATCGTTCTCTTCGTCAGTCTGTCCTGAAAGACACAATGAGTAGGAAAGAAAGTTATGCTATAGTTTAAATTCTTGGTAAGCTATGAAACAGATAAGAGATTGGAAGTAAGATTGGGAACATGTAGAACAGATTTAAGAGAGAGGTCCTTGCTTAGGTCAACCCCCCCTTTCCCAGAGATGGTGGAGAGAGAACCATCAGTAACTCTCATCTTATCTTGGCCAGACATCAAATGATAAGAAGAAAATAAAGAGGACATGTGTGTCATGTGGTCAGTTGCACCGGAATCAATAATCCAAGAAGTAGACTCTATAGAACTAGTTGCACTATAAGCAGAGACAATACCTGATCTGGCAAGAGAGGTGGAAGCAAGGGAATTAGTCCTTAGACGGGTTAAGTCCCGGCTAAGGACCTCTACCTCGTCAACAGTGAAATCCAAGGACCCGGATGTGTGGAAATTAGCAGTCTGTCCCATGGGAGGAAGTGTAACTGTAGATGTGTTCTTCGGGCTCTCACCACTGTGACTAGTAACAAGGTTCCCACTTGTTGTTTGATTCCTCTGAGGCTTCTTGTCTTTCCTTAACGCAGTTGGTTTCAGATGAGGATAAAGAACCCAACAAGTCTCTTTTACATGCCTTTCACCTCCACAATGAGTGCACTTAAGATGCCTCTTGTCCGAGTGCTTTCTCCCTTTTTGATTTGATGAAATCAAGGCTGAATGTTCAACAAACTGTATTTGAGTGTCAACTTGCATCTCTTTCCTCCTAACCTCTTCATTCCTTACTAGATAGTAGACATGGTATAAATCTGGCATTTCATCCCTTCCCAAAATTTGAGACCTTATGCTCTCATACATTGGGCCTAAGCCAGCCAAGAACTTAAAGGCTCTACCTTCTTCAATTTGTTTATCATGCCTCTCCTTGTCTCTTATATTCTCCCAACCAAGAATAAGATGATGATCAAGTTCTTCCCATAGTCCTTCTAGGGTTGCAAAATAAGTTGCAACTGTCATATCTCCTTGTCTCAATGCAGCAATGTTTTGGTTTAGCCTATAGATTCTTGCATTGTTCTTTCTCTGTCCATAAGTTTTAGACACTTTCTCTCAAATCTTAGCAGCAGTGGGAAAGTGTTGAACAGTCTTGGCCACTCTTGGAGTCATCGAAGCAAGCAACCAGGACATAATAGTAGCATTTTCCTTACGCCATATTGCGTACTCCACACAACCCACTTCAGGTTCTTGCTTCTGTCCATCTAAATAACCCGTAAGTTCCCGGGAAGTAATGAAGAGCATGGCTGAAACAGACCATTCTCTGAAGTTATATTCATCCAACAATACACCGGTGATCTACAAGCTGTGCAGATTTGGGTTTTCCAGATTACAAGACCTCCCACCAGTTCTATTATCCCTAGAAGACACTTCTCCCGATATTGAAGACATCTCCTTCCTCTTACAGTAATCACAATTGAAATCTCAGTACAAAGAACACGATTTCAGACTTACCGAAGTTGTTACAAGTCTGAGAACCCCCCATAACAGGTCTGAAACCAAGAACAATCCACCCCTGTACTGTGCTGAACACTTCTAGACTAGGCTTTGACTTCTGCTGTCATAGCTGTAGCCGAGGGCAATACCTCTTTGGCACCACCGGTGGTCGAACCTAGACTGTGACCACCCTTACGATCTGTACTAGGATTGTCTAACTCAGTCCTTCCACCTAGATCTGTTCCACACAGATCTCTCTTAGCAGCCGAATGGCTACTACCTGCTGCAGGGTTTCTAGTAGGGCATCAGCTTCTGGAACAAACTCCCCTTGGGCCCTACAACCAAGGGAAACCCTAGATACAGACCTTGCTGTGTTCTACGGTCAGCCCTAGGGTTTCTTCACAGTGGTCGAGATAGGAAAGAGAAAA
Source organism: Nelumbo nucifera (assembly GCF_055504915.1). Taxonomy (NCBI): domain Eukaryota; kingdom Viridiplantae; phylum Streptophyta; class Magnoliopsida; order Proteales; family Nelumbonaceae; genus Nelumbo; species Nelumbo nucifera. The sequence continues at coordinate 101,223,483 of NC_142651.1, forward strand.
AAAAGGAAGGAATAGAGAAGTGGAGAAAAGAGGCGGTTGTAACCAGTCAGACCGATTAGTACTCTGATACCATGTTTGCTGGAGAACAGAAGAAGAAGAAGAAGATCTGAGAATGGTGGCTTGGTCACTTCAGCCGGCCCTATAATCCTATATAGATGTTTACAAAGTAATGTTACAAGAATGGACTAGAATGCCCCTGATTAGTGATAGGACACCTAGACATAAAAAGAATAAAACAAGTTTAGGCCCAATAACTAAGAACTTAAAACATAAATAAGACTAACATAAACACTAAACCAATTGAACCAACAGAGACAAATAACGAAAATAAATTTGTAATAAAGAAAACAAACAAGGGAATGGACTCTCTTTGATTTCTGCTCGATGACATGAGCAACCTCTGATTAACGGTCGAATTTGGTGAAGACGAGGCCCATTGGCGTGTTTTTCGTACTTCTTGAAGTGCTGATGTAGATTTCCTTGATTTTGGTGCTTTGGGAGATTTGATGTAGATTTTTTCACTCTGGGCTTCGCGCTTGATCGGCTTTGAAGGATGCTTCTCTAAGAAGGGCCCTTTTGTGGTGGCTTGATCTTCTTTGGAGAGCTTGAATCCAAGTGTTGTAGAGAACGAAGAAGCTTTTCCCTTCTTTCTTCTCTCTTGATCTTGTAGTTGCTAGAGGTTGCAGGAGCTTGTGGTTGTTTGCAATCTTCAGTGTTGGTGTCTGAGAGCTTCTTGTAGTGTGATTCTCTCAAAAGGAAGAAAAAGGCCCTCTTTCTTCCTAGGTAAGGCTATTTATAGCCAAGGGTTAAGGTTGCCACCTCAGTCCACTTAGCTAACCAATCCCATGTGAGTGGGGTGTTGGGTTAGCATTACCAATAGGACTACCCTAATACAAAAGGAGATTGGCCAGATTGGACTTAATACACTCGGATCCTTGCCATCAAGACATATTTATGTAGTCTTGGGCCTTGGGCCCATGGAGGCCCATATTATTTAGAGGCTATCATGTAAAATTAAGCCCATTTGTTTGGCTTAAAATTAACATGTCTACAATGTTGATGATCGAAGATCTACCTCTGGATATTGTGCATTTGTAGGAGGTAATCTGGTCTCCTGGAAGAGTAAGAAACAAAGTGTTGTTTCTCGCTCCAGTGCTGAAGCTGAATATAGGTCCATGGAAAATGGTGTGGCTGAGATTCTATGGTTAAGATCATTACTTGAGGAATTGGTTATTGTTTATGAGAAACCCCTAATGCTGTACTGTGATAATCAGGCTGCCATTAATATTGCTCATAATCCAGTACAGCACAACAGAACTAAGCATATTGAAGTGGACCGGCACTTTATGAGAGAAAGGGTTACATCTCAAGAAGTATGCCTTCCCTACATCACCTCCGACATGCAGCTTGCAAACCATCTCACTAAGGCCGTTTCAAGGAAGAAGTTAGAGGAAGATCTATGCAAGTTGGGAATGACAAACATCTACTCCCAACTTGAGGGGGAGTGTAGGAAATTGTGGACCCCACATTAGTGTACTCGTGGGACAGCATAGATTTAATTAAGTCTTGATTAGGATTAGCTTTCCTAGTAGGATTAATTTTAATCTTATCTTATCTTGCCATGTAAACATTAAGTTCTATTACAATTATGAAAGCATGTATATAAATTCAAAGGGTGGGGTGGTCGTTTAACACAACCAACCACTCTCTTCTCCTAAAACCCTTCCACGAGTTCTTCTTCTCCATCTCTCTTCTTCTCTTCTCCTCTTCTCTTCTAATTTTCTTTTATTTTCTATTCAAATCTGTAGTCTTGTACAACTACTTTTTTTTTCTTTTCATTTTTATGCATTTTTTTTGAAAGTTTTAAAAATTTTGCACCCCACTTCAAAAAGGCATGTGCCTCGCCTTGCACCTTGCACCTCGGGCACAAAAAGCCCCTTGCACTTTTAAAACATTGGGCACCCTATAAGTAAAATAGTCGCAATTCATCCAAAGCATAGATTTGATAATTATCTTGTTCTTATTGGATGAATAATTCAATAACATACCTAATGACATCAAAACAAGCAAAGTAGACACATTTTCTCCTCTAGGATGTCTAATCCTATCCTTGCCTTACTAGAAATCTAAATAGAGACGTTTCAGATTACCCCAAAATTCAAATCTTCGAAACAATCTCTCTGCATGTGCAGGGGTAAGGCTGTGTACATCTGTCCTCCCTAGACCCGGCATTGGCAGGAGTCTTGCGCACTGGGCTGCCCTTTGAGGCCCAATTCATATATAAAATACTCTGGTTTTACAGTGATTCTATTTGCATGTGAAGTGGAAAATTTTATTTTTTTAAACAAATATCTAACGAAAGAATTGGAGGCTTGCATTGGGTTTTCAATTTTAGCTTTAATAATTCTAGATTTTTTGGGGATGGAGTCTATAATTTGAATATTACTCCTCCAATGTAGTGAAGGCAGCTAGACAACATTCAGGTGTTTTAGTTTTGTTAAGAAAGGTAAATACCTATGAAACTATGAAAAAAGCGCAGTCTGGTGCACAAGGCTCCCACCAACGTATGTATGTAATTATTTTTTAATTTTTACTTTTAAAATACATGCAAGTCAATAATGGATTAAATGACAACTTACACCTGGTCCTGATTCTTAGAAAAATGATGGAGTTTAAGAACACAAGGGTTATGAGCCCTACTTTTTAAGGACTTGAATATCAAAGTTTGCAGAAATGACATAATTGGTGATGTTTAAGCAGAAAGAACAGGAAGCCCTAATTTTCATTCTGTGTAATAGTTCCTCCTCCATTATCTCTGTCTCTGTTTTCCTTCATTTCTTGTTTTGGGTGGTCTGCTCCAAATCAGTTCTGGTTATCTGCAATGTGAAGAACAGGAATCCCTAATTGTGTGCACTAGGATCCTCAAGATCAAGGGCACTTAGTGTGACACCATTGATAAAGGGACCGACACAAGAAACGATCCAATCTGAATGGTCTTCTTAGAAGGCAGTCTGGCATAACTCCTGGTTACTCTTATTCTTCTGCTAACATGAATATAACTATGATTTCAGAAGAGAAAACATTGTATGACTAACTTAAGCCCAAGAATTACATCCCTGGAACAAAGATGGTTTCCCAGGATTCAAGAAACTACAGAAATGGAAGATTTAATTGCATATCTCAAGGAATGATCAGCATGTTAATCATTCTTTTTTAAAGTATTCTATTCTTTTTTAAACAAGGCCAACTGGCCAAGCAAGGCCTACCATGAAGTTTCTTTATGAGCAGTATTAGCAAAGCCATTGCTTTGACAATACATTCAATTTTAAACTGTCTTATTCTGGCAATAATAACATCTGTAAGGCATAGTGATCTGTTACAAATTGAAGAGGCTAAGAGAGGTAGGGGCAGACTGAAAAGGACTTGGGTGGAAGCAATAAGAAATGATGTAAGAGCCCATAATTTAAGTAGCTGACCCCACCCATACAGAGAGAGAGGGAGGGAGGGAGGGAGGGGGAGGGGGAAATTATTATTTAGTTAATTTTATAAAAGCTTAGTTTTTATTGTATATAGAATTTTTTAGTAAACATTTTGTATATACACTTACATGAATCAAAAGTAGGTTAGACACGTTGATATCAACAAATAGAAGGGGCATAAGTAATTTTCCCCCCACTAAGTTTTTTTAATGTATACAGCCTGGCATATGTGAATGGTTGAGTTTTTTGGTCTTCAGGTTTTTGTGAGGAAAGTAATTGAGCTGCATGACAAGTACCTGGCATATGTGAATGATTGCTTTATGAACCACTCTCTTTTCCACAAGGTTTGCATTTGATGATACTATCCTAGAGACCAAATTATAAGGGGTGTCTTGAATGGTTGACCACCGGTCTTATGTTTTATTAAGAGTTCTGTACTAGTAAAATTATATGTGTGCTCCTATTGGGCAAAAGAAATTGTTAAAGTGAGCCGAATAGGGGCAGTTTAGTCATCTCATGTTTGTTAAGTACCTTGCTTATGTGGCAGTTTTATTAGAGATACTCTGCCCCACACTTAGAACCTAATAAACATTTGGGGGTCGAATGAATAGTGAATGAATGAGTTTCGACTAAACCCTCCTGTTCTCTCTTTCTCTTTTCTTCTTCTTCATCTTCTTCTTCCTTCTCTCCTGGTTCGGGTTACTGTAGCTGCATTCGAAACATGGTATCAGAGCAAGGTTCCTAACCTGCTTCAGTTTGTAAAGCATCTCAGCTGTGTTCGTGACACCTTCTTCTTCGTTTCTGGTTAGTTAATGGAGAGAACTGGTTTGCCCTAGGTCTGAGACATTACAGCTCGTTTCTCTCTGCTGCGCATAGTCTTCTTCATCAAGGAAAGTGATTTCAGCAGTGAATGGTTGGTTGATACTCTCAAAGGAAGGTTGGTTATCTAGTCCTTTTGTGTTGCTGGTATTTCTGGGTAGAAACCCTTCAAGAATCAGTTAGTACTGATTAGAACCTAGAGAACTAGGTTCATTGTTGCCCTAGAACGGGCTGTGTACAGTAGCCGAATGGTGTAGGGGCTGCTGTAAGTGGTTGAGTGGGTTAGGGCTGCTGCAGGTGGCCGAGTGGTGTAAGGTGTAATGCAGTGACCTTGTCAAGTTCTTTGTGGTTGTGTAATGCCCTCTTAAATGTGTTAAACAAGTCTGAACTGGGTGATTGTGTTATGGTGCTTGTGGTGCACAACTTTTATTGAGCGGTTGTAAGAGGGCCTACATGTGATTAGTGAGTGCTAAATTGATGCTTATGTGGTTCGTGGGTTTGTGAAGTCAGCAGTAGTGTGAATAAGAACAAGGCGTGGGCTCTCACTGTTGTGTTTAGGGGCTGCAATAGGTGCTGAAATATCAAACTGTGAATAACATCAGTCAGCTTGTAGCTGAGAAGTCAGGTTAGAGGCAACTGTGAAAGAATACAATGGAAGCAATAGGAGATGGGTACAATGATCAGAAACCTAGTGTGGTGGTTTCCCCCGACTACCTAGGGGTACAGATGACCTCAATTAAACTGAATGGGGAAAGCTACATTCCATGGGCTGAATCTGTGGAAGTTTTTCTCAAGGCAAAGAGGAAAGTGAAGCATGTAAAAGATGAGAAGCCACCGGCTGACTCTCCAGGGTTTGATGATTGGGAACAAGAAGATGCTCAAATCATGACTTGGTTGTGGAATAGTATGGAGCTCAAAATTAGTGCCAACTTCATGTTCCTTGATACGGCTAAGGATATATGGGAGCATGCTAAGAAGCTATATTTTGGACAAGATAACACAACAAGAGTATATCCGCTTTATGAGGAGTACTTTGATTTACAACAAGGAACCAAAACACTAGAAGAGTACTATGCCTACATGAAGAATATAAGGAATGAACTCAATGTCTATCATTCCCTCACTCCAGATATTAAAGTTCAGCAACAGCAAAGGGAACAATTAGATGTTACAAGATTTTTAGTGGGGCTGAAATCAGAGTATGAACCAGTTAGAGCCCAAATATTGGGGGGCTCTTCTCTTCCTACACTTGAGGAAGTATTCTCAAGGCTTCGTAGAATTTCTTTGGGACAAACAGAGAACTTCACACAATCTAATAGATCAACACTTGTGACAACTAGAGGAGGTGGACATAGTACAATAGGGGGAGGTCATGCTCCCCGAGGAGGCCGTTGCAGTTCCATGATTGGTCGGGGTGGTCGTGACTCAAGGGGAGGCCGTGGTAGAGGGAAGAATAACTCTACAAGGAAGTGTACTCATTGTGGTAGGGAGATGGTGAGTGTATCGTGTGATGAGTATGAACGGTTCCTTCAAACTACTTCACAGCATACCACTGCCACACTTGCCCAATCAGGTATTGCGTGCATGTCATCTAAAACTCCTCCTTGGATTATTGACTCTGGAGCTTCAGATCATATGACCGGGACTCCAGGTGTGTTCTCTTCTCTTTCTGAAACATCGACATCACATGCTGTTACACTTGCCAATGGGTTCTCACCTCCCATCTGTGGTGTTGGTAATGTTGACATGGCTTCTGTGCCCTTATCATCTGTTTTATATGTACCTAAGTTTCCATTCAATCTTATGTTTGTTAGTAAAATAACCAAAGCTCTTAACTGTTCTGTTACCTTCTTTCCTTCCACTTGTGTTTTTTAGGATCTCAAGACGGGGAAGAAGATTGGTGGGGGGCATGAAGCTGGTGGATTGTATTATCTTGATGGTGGTGGATCTTCAATTGCTCTTCAGACTTCAATTACTCCTCTACAATGGCATTGCCGACTGGGACATCCATCTCTCAAGGCTCTTAAGATTTTGGTTCCGTCATTGAATCATTTGTCAGTTTTGCAATGTGAGTCATGTCAGTTTGGGAAACATCGTTGTGTGTCCTTCAGTCCAAGAGTTGAGAGTCGTATGTTGAGTCCTTTTTCTTTGGTTCATTCAGATGTTTGGGGTCCAATCAAAATAGAGTCTTATAATGGGTACAAGTATTTTGTCTCCTTTATTGATGATTGTTCAAGAATGACATGGATTTACTTAATGAAAGAAAGAAGTGAATTGTTTTCCATTTTTCAAAAATTCCATGCTGAAATACGCACATAATTTGGTGTTCTAATCAAAATTCTCCGTTCAGATAATGGTCGTGAATACTTTCTTACTTCATTTCAACAGTATTTAGAACAGCATGGCATTATTCATCAGACCTCATGTGCATTTACCCCTCAACAAAATGGGGAAGTTGAACGGAAGAACCGTCAGCTTCTTGAAACTGCTCGGTCTATTCTTCATCACATAAATGTTTCTAAACGGTCTTGGAGCGATGCTGTACTCACTGCATGTTTTCTTATTAATCGGATGCCCTCTTTCATCCTTCATGGTCGGTCCCCCTTCTCTATCTTGTTTACCACTTTATCTCCATTCCCATTAACTCCTCATGTCTTTGGTTGTGTGTGCTTTGTCCACAATTTGAGTCCTGGAATAGACAAGCTAGATACACGATCAATTAAATGTGTCTTCCTTGGCTACTCACGGACTCAAAAATGGTACAAGTGTTATAATCCCATTACCCGAAAGTGCTATGTCTGCCCTGATGTCACCTTTTTTGAGTCTATCCCCTTCTTCTCAAGTCTTGAAGCACCTTCATCTCCACCCGTACTTCCTCTTCCTCTTCCTGTCAGTGATCTCGTTCCAGATCCTGTTGTTGGAGTAGACTCATCACCTCATCCAGTGCAGATCACCACTGAACGGCCACCAATCCGGCAAGTGTATACACGTCGAACGACACCGGCCCCTCCTCCAGCTTCTACCTCATCTGCGAATCCTCTCATGGTTCCTATTGTTGAACCTTCAGACCTTGACCTACCCATTGCCTTACGGAAAGGTAAACGCAGTTCTACCCTCCATCCCATTTCCAATTTTGTTTCATTATCTTGTCTTTCTACCTCACATCGCCAGTTTGTTTCACTTTTGTCCTCTATTTCCATACCTAACAATGTTCAAGAAGCTCTTAGTTCACCTGGGTGGCGGCGGGCAATGGAGGAGGAACTTTCTGCTCTTCAACATACTCAAACGTGGGAACTTACTACTCTCCCACCTGGTAAGCATGCTGTGGGCTGTAAATGGGTGTATACTGTGAAATACTTGCCAGATGGTAGTGTGGAGCGTCTGAAGGCCAGACTTGTTGCTAAAGGTTACTCCTAGTTGTATGGAGTGGACTACATGGAGACATTCTCTCCGGTGGCTAAGGTTGGTTCTGTTCATGTACTAATTTCCCTGGCAGTTATGTATGATTGACCTCTGTTTCAGCTTGATATAAAGAATGCCTTCCTCCATGGTGATCTTGTGGAGGAGGTATATATGGAGCAACCACCTGGGTTTGTTGCTCAGGGGGAGGATGGTAAGGTATGCAGATTGAAGAAGGCAATTTATGGGTTGAAACAATCGCCGCGTGCTTGGTTCGGGAAGTTCAGTGAAGTGGTGAAGAGTTTTGGAATGAAGCAATGCCAGGTTGATCACTCGGTGTTCAGCTATGACTCAGAAGCTGGGAAGATCCTATTAGTGGTCTATGTGGATGATATTGTTATTACTGGTAGTGATAAATTGGGGATTGGCAAACTAAAGGTATTTCTGCAAAATCATTTCCAAACAAAAGATCTTGGAACATTAAAGTATTTCTTGGGAATAGAAGTTGCCAGGTCAAAACAAGGTGTAAATCTGTGCCAAAGAAAATATGTTCTTGATCTATTGGAAGAAACAGGACTGTTAGGTGCAATACCGGCTGAGACCCCTATGGAACCAAATGTTAAGTTGAGCAGTGACATAGGAGAAGTATTTGAAGATCCTGGAAGGTATAGACGACTAGTGGGGAAGCTGAACTATCTGACTATCACGAGACCTGACATATCCTTTGCAGTCAGTGCGGTGAGCCAATTCATGCAGAACCCTTGTATACCTCACTGGGATGCAGTTCTTAGAATTGTAAGGTATCTGAAAGGAGCTCCAAGCCGTGGACTACTGTATAAACCAGGAGGAAAACTTGAAGTAGTGGGGTATACAGATGCAGACTGGGCAGGCTCAGTGAATGATAGAAGATCTACTACAGGCTATTGCACATTCCTTGGAGGAAATCTTGTGACGTGGAAGAGTAAAAAACAGACAGTTGTAGCTAGAAGTAGTGTTGAAGCTGAGTATATGGCCATGGCACATACTACCTGTGAGTTAGTGTGGTTGAGGAATCTTCTACAAGAAATTGGGTTTCACATGGATAAACCTATGAGATTGTATTGTGACAACCAAGCTGCACTCCATATCTCATCCAATCTGTATTTCATGAGAGAAAAAAGCATATAGAGGTTGATTGCCACTTTGTGAGGGAGAAGGTCCTTGCTGGAGAGATAAACACAGAACATGTGGGCTCGAATGATCAATGGGCAGATTTGTTTACAAAAGCTCTAAGCTCAGGGAAAGTGAACTATCTATGTAACAAGTTGGGATTATATGAAATATATTCTACAGCTTGAGGGGGAGTGTTAAAGTGAGCCGAATAGGGGTAGTTTAGTCATCTCATGTTTGTTAAGTACCTTGCTTATGTGACAGTTTTATTAGAGATACTCTGCCCCACACTTAGGTAAGGGCAGTTTAGTCTTTGTAAATGTTATTAGAACCTAATAAACAATAGGGGGTCGAATGAATAGTGAATGAATGAGTTTCGACTAAACCCTTTTGTTCTCTCTTTCTCTTTTCTTCTTCATCTTCTTCTTCCTTCTCTCCTGGTTCGGGTTACTGTAGCTGCATTCGAAACAGAAATAAAGAAAAAAAAAATATAATGATGCAATACTGCAGACGACACAGTGGGCCTAGTATGTTCATTGTTCAGTTTTGGTTACATATTTATTTCTGCACTGAAAATTTTCTCTCTTCTAGGCACTCAAAGAGACATTTGAAGTCCTCTGCACCAAAGGTGTTGCTGGAAGTTCTAGTGCAGAACTACTGGCTACTTTCTGCAATAACATCCTCAAGAAGGATAGAAGTGAGAAGGGTAGTTCTAGTGCAGAACTACTGCCAACTTCCCTTTACCCACTCTTTGCCTGGACATTAACTTATATCATGAATTTTTTTCCTTTTCCTTTTCCTCTCCCATGAATATAATCTGCAGGTTGTACAGTTGCTTGCTTATGTCAGTGACAAAGACCTCTTTGCTGAGTTCTATAGGTAAGGACTGTAGTCTCTTTGATCTGCTTTCAGTCAGCATTTGGTAATGTCCATTTACATTTTAATTTTTAATTTCTCGGTATTTGCACTCCATTATTAATTGTTATTAACAGGAAAAAGCTTGCATGTCGACTTCTCTTTGACAAGAGTGCTAATGATGACCATGAGAGAAGTATTTTGACAAAGTTTAAGCAGCAGTGTGGTGGACAGTTCACATCAAAGATGGAAGGGATGGTCAGTAGTTGAAGATCATTTCCACTTTAAATTAGTAATTTTTTTTTCTGCACACATAATTCAGATATCACTAATTGAGATGGTATTTTTAATCTTCCAGGTCGCATATTTAACATTGGCCAAGGAAAATCAAGCCACTTTGATGAGTATCTTGGTAGTAGCTCAAATGCAAATCCTGGGATTGACGTAACTGTTACTCTGATGGGATTGATCATATGATCTGCTCAATAGGAGGATCTCTTACTGAATCCAGAGAAGCAAAAGTAAGCAACTTGCAAAGCTGTGAATGATGGTGAAGCAAATACAACGGCTCTCCTCACAACTCAAAAAGACTCGATATCGTTTCTTCTCTAAATAACTAATTAGGTCTCCACCTTCTGAATATGGCCGTTCACTTCCCTCTTATTTTAATCGTTTTTGGCATTTGCATTCCATGCTTTGTCTTGGCCTCTTGGGACCCACTTGGTACCCTCATCAGTCACCTCTCCCTAAAAAACAAAGCCTGCAACCTGGAACCATAATAAGAAGTTAGAAATAGCACATGCACTTGAAATAAATGTTAGGTTATTTTTAGTGGGCTGTCAAAGTCAATAGAGCAGCAAAGTGTTGTTCCTTTTGTTTTGTCTTCCGTCAGCTGGTTATTTTAAGTGCTTTCGCCTGATTGACTTGGGTTCACAGAACCTATAAATGAAAGGATAATTAGATCAATCAATGGTAACCCAATAAAATATTTCATTTTTCACTACACTCCAGTTCTAGTTTTTTTCTTTTATATATATATATATCTATATATATAATGAGATCAATCTAGTCTCTAGCTAGGTCACATTTTATTTTTGTCTCTATTGCCTTATTTATTGTAGTAGAAGTAGAACTTTGTCTCTCTATCGCCTCCCCTGAGTTAGTGAGACTGGATTGGAGAAGTCAAAAGTGGAATTTGTTGGCTGTTTTTGATAGTACCGCGGTGCCCTCAATAATGAGTGCTTTCCCCACTGGTGGGGCTCTGGTTGGTAGTCTCTGATGGGTATACATATACCACTTTTCTCTGTTCAGAATCTGGTGGTTCTTCAAGCATCCATTCGAATACTGGTTGGAGAGACAGGAGAGCACAAGAGAGGGGTGGGGGTGGGTGAGGGGCTCATTGGAAGGTATCCATTCCAACTGAGGAAAAAGCACCTGCCATTAATAATTACTTAAGTCATAAATGAAACTTGTGGTGGGCCTTTGACAACTTTTTGCTTCTAGAAAGCATATTAATTTCATATCAGACGTCATGGAGGTTTGAATTTGATTCTGTTCCCCTACTGTAATCACTTGGTGACATACTGACATCTCAGCTAGCACCATCAATCAGTAGAGGTGTCAAATGGACGGATTTGGTCCAACCGGATCTAGTCCAATGTGAGTCCACTTATCAATGGATTGGACCCAATTCAGTCCAAATTTAATATAAATCAAATTCATTCCAATCCATTAAAATGTAAATGGATTGGATTGGATTCAATCGAAACTGAATGAAATATCAAAAATTAAATAAAAGCACTTTTGTAAAAGTACTTTGATAAAAACATTTTCATAAAAGTTATTTTACAAAAGCACTTTATTAAAAGTACTTCGGAAAAGTGTTTTTGTAAAAGTATTTTTATAAAAGCACTTTTGAAAAGTACTTCCATAGATTATAAAAGTAATTTTACAAAAGTACTTTATAAAAATACTTTCATATAATGTTTTTATAAAAGTACTTTCGAAAAGTACTTTGAAAAAGTGCTTTTATAAAAGTGCTTTCATAAAATTACTTCCGTAAAAGTGATTTCGTGTAAAAGTACTTTCATAAAAGTGCTTTCATAAAAGTACTTTTGTAAAAGTACTTTGTAAAAGTGATTTCGTAAAAGTATTTTTGTAAAAGTGCTTTTATAAAACTTCTGTAAAAGTGCTTTCATAAAAGTACTTTTGTAAAAGTATTTTTATAAAAGTGCTTTCATAAAAGTACTTTTGTAAAAGTATTTTTATAAAAGTGCTTTCATAAAAATACTTTTCATAAAAGTGCTTTTTATAAAAATGTTTTCGTAAAAGTACCTTCTTAAAAATACTTTCACAAAAGTGATTTTATGTTGTTTTCAGTTTTGATTGATTTCAAATTGGACAAGGGTTTGACGGATCGGATTATTGGAAATTTGGTTTAGGTTTAATTCAGAACAATAAGAATATGGACCAATTTATTTTGGATTGATCCAACCCAATAATTATAATGGACCATCCAAATCCAATTTAAAAATGTTTGTTTTGGAGTGGATTCAAACTAAAACCGGTCGATAGACACCCCTACCATCAAGGACCCAAAGTCAATATTGCTTTGCTAGTTCTTCTCTCAGGCCAGTAGAAAACATACATGCATGATCTGTTGAGAAAGTTCTTTCTCCATAAACAAGGGAACACCCATTATCATAATTTGATTAAGGGAGAGATTTTATGGTGGATAGATGCTTAATTGGCTACTCCCATCAATTGCAGGTCTCTTTCCTTTCCAGGAATCTAAATGACAAATTAAACAGTAAAAGTGATTGCTTATGTTCATTGATTCTTCTTACTTCTCCATTATTTTATTTTAGGAGAAGAATCTTCAAAGACAAGAACACAACAGGAGAAAGTTTTATATAGGCAAGCGGCTCCACAGTCGTCCATTAATAGTCGTGAAATGTACAAAGGAAAAGTTACATAAAACAGTAATACCTATGAAAGATGTAGACTGATTTGAAGTACAGAACCTATGCTTTTTGTTTTCGGCTCTACCCTATTCACAAGAGTTGAAATCAAACTACCAACACTACTACCAGTATGTCATATTTTCACATAAAAATCTAATAGGTGGTGTGGTGAGGACCGAGGAGTGGGATCTTAAGTTGAGATCTTGGTCGTCTGAATCTTGGCGAATTCCAGAGTTTTCTTCCCTTGCAGTTTGTTAGTGACGTAGTGGCGATTGTATTCTCCATGGTAGTATGTTCTATACAAGCAAGGATGGTTGTCGTCCACCAACTCGGGCAGGGGGCCGAGCTCGATCTCATAGCTTGGAGCGTAGAAAGTGACAATTGAGAGTCGGTCCTTCTCCTTGTGTGTCACTGCTCTGTGTTCAACACTCTTGTACTTCCCATTTGTGAGAACCTATATATACATATGATCATCAGAACTTAGAATTAGAAATGGGCCGTCTTTGATGAAATTGACGATGATGTAACAAATTAGCTAGTTGACTAGATACCCTAATTAATTAAGGACAATATATATGCTTACTTCCATGGTGTCCCCTATGTTGATGACAAGAGCATTTGTCACGGGTTGAACAGGCACCCAGGTGTTGTCCTTGAGGATTTGAAGGCCAACTGAGCTACCTAAGCCTTGCTGCAACACAGTTAGGGCGCTTCCATCTGAGTGTGGACTCAGACCCAACACGAGATCAGGCCTCGAGCATGGTGGGTAGTAGTTCATTCTCACTGCTTGCACAGACACCCCGAACATATCATTGAACGTATCCTGGTTCAAGCCCAGGGTCATGGCTATGAATCTCAGTAGAGTCTGGCATAGCTTCCTTACTTTTGTTGAGTACATCTCAAGAGTCTCACTGCATATATATATATGTATCCAAATTAATTAATTAAAGCCCCAGATATAAATGTATTACAGCTAGAAGCGTTAAACCCCACGAAATTTGTATTAATTAATGATGCCAACCAGAATTGTTACGTATATATACATACCTGAATTTAGCTGGGTTTGTCGGCCAAAGTTTTGGGTTTCTAATGTAGTGAGGCTCAACCCCAAGAGCCAACATGTTGCACCAGTCCAGCTTCTGATCCTCCGAGAACACAAAGGCATGGCCATAGCCCTGGATGGTCCCTGGTGCCATTGGATATTTCTGTTTCTCCTCCAGTGGTAACATGAAGAAATCCGTTGCCACCTTTTCTATACGCTCCAGCAGATCCTTGTCAATCCCGTGGTTTATAACCTATATATATGTTAATAACGTGTTTAGTTAAGTAAGAGGAGAGATTCAGAGTTTGTAATTCAGCAGTTAAATTATATATTAGATTGGAAGAAATTAAACATATATAACGATTAACGAACGTAGCCAATGAAGAGAAGTTTATTGCATGAATTTTACCTGAAAAAAGCCCCACTCCTCACAGGAGGCAGCGAGCTTCATTAGTTCTCTCCGAGCTGCTTCATCATCACCGCCTTGAACAAGCTTAGAAAGATCGATAACTGGAATGTCCAGGGATTGAGATGGGGATGAGAAGGTGGGTACCGTTGGCCGCTCAGCCATGTTTCGGACATACCTCTCTGGGACCGTTGTTGGTCTAACCTTTGTCAGCTCTTGAACATCATCTATGTGGCCGATCTTGATGGGAGGAATGAGTACAGGAGCCATTGACGAAGTTGGATATTGGAGCTTTAAAGCGTGCTGATATTCTAAATTGGGTATGTTGGTAGCTTGGGCTAATTAAAGAGATGCCTCTATGTCTCTATATATAGAGTTGGATGACAAGACTCGATGCACAATTGCACATATATGGTTGAACTTGGAGTGACACAACTATATATATACATATATATGGGCTCACCTAGGAGTGTTCATGGGTCAGGTTGGATTGGTTTGAATCATTTTTTTCAATCGAATTCATCTAATCGGTTTATTTATTGACTAAATCGAAACCGATTGACCTTGAAGTAAAACCGACTCAAACTTGAAGGATCAGTTTATCGATTTAGTCAGTATATATATATTAAACTAAAATATCTATTTATATTTAAGTTTATTTCTTTTCAATTTTTATGCAAAACCAAAATATATATTTAAATTGATTAATTTTTTATACAAAACTGATTTTTTTGTCAATATATATTTAAATTTATACAAAACTGAATTAAATATTGTACCATTGTATTATATTTGTATTGGTTTTACATTTTTAGATTTTATCATAAATAACCAATTTTTTTCCTAAAGTTCAAACAAAACACAAATAAAGTGTATCAACATTTAACATATAGGGATTAATTACTTAAAAATATAGGATCAATTCGATTTAGTTTAGCTTCGGTTTTCATACATGAAAACTAAAACCAAACCGAATTATCAGTTTATTTTTTTTATACAAACCGACCAATGACTTCAAAAAACCAACCAACTCAGATTGAGTAGGACTGGTTTGGTCGGTTTAGTCGGTTTAGTCGGTTTAGTCGATTTGACATTTAATGCAAACACCCCTATGCTCAGGTAAATGCACTAATACTTGTACTCTCACAGACAATATGATTTCTATGATAAATATAGCTGCTAGACCCTATGCATGGATGATCTGTAAACCCTAATTTGCACCATTGGATCGATTTCAGAAGGTGATCAGGTGTATGGTTCTTCCTTCCTCTGATGCAGCAAGCTCTAGGCTATATATGGCCTATTAATGAGAGGTATCAAATTGGGTCAGGAAGAGCAATTATTGTGTTTGAATGGCTCACAATTAATTAAACCGTATTGCATCACTCATGTATTGAAATGAGTTATATTGTCTGTCTGTGATCTCAGTGGCCAGATACCCTTATTTAATGACCTTAGTGTATTGATAAATCTTATGGAGGATGCCATAATTTACACCAATGTCTTTGTTTTGTCTCCCTTGTGCTTATTTACTGTTAAACAAACAATTGTTATATCAGCTATTTATTTGCTTGGTGTGGTCAATTTTGGCAAGGTTGTTGATAAATTCTAAGCAATTAAGACATTTGTTCATTGATCCGAGAGGCTGAACAAGTCCAGGTGGTTGGTAAATTATCGAATAAGAAGGGCTCTTTCTTTTCAGACTAAATTTTTTAAGGGTTCGACTATGATATAGAAAAAATATGATATAAAATTTTTTGATCAATCAATTGGATTTATAAACGTGGTACCCAATCAAGTGTTATTTATCAAAATTCATAGGTGGGTTTTGATTGGTCAAAACTCTTCCCATACCATATCTTTTCTACATCATAGCTAGACCATTAAGAGTGCTGGGTCTAGGGGTGATCATCAAAAACTTAACTGAACCAAAAATTCTAGTTAACCAAACCGACCTACCGGTATACATAAATTTATATATATTATATATTTTTTCATATATATTATGTTATCTATATATTATTAATTAATTTATATGCATTATACATAAATATATATTTATAATATATAATATATAATATATAATATATTATTTATTATTTATAATATATTGTTTTATATGTATTATAAATATAAAAACCCAAAAAACCGACCAACCGACGAATCGAACCATGAGCACCCCTAACTGGGTCATGTTCCCATATAATGCATGCATTCAATACATGACTATAAGGGTGTCAATGGACCGGTTTTGGATTGGACCTCATCCAGTCCAAAATCAATTTGGACGGATTGGATGGACCAACAAGATATATTGGATTGGATTGGACCAATCCGGTCCAAAATATTTATTAGATTGGATTGGACCTGGTTCATCCATAACAAATTTATATTAGATTGGGTTAGATTAAACCAATAATATCTGGTCCATTGATATAGGATAAGAATATATGTGTCAATTAGGGGTGCCAATTGGACTGGATTTGGTCCAATGTGAGTCCATTATAAATGGAATAGGTCCAATCCAATCCAATGAATGTTTTGGACCAATTTGGACCAGTCCAATCTGTTCAAATTCATTTTGATTTAGATTGGTTTCAACCCAAATCTGGTCCATTGACACATATGTTCTTATCTTATATTAATGGACTGGATATTGGCTTAATCCAACCCAATCCAATAAAAATTTGTTACAGATGGACCAGATCCAATCCAATCTAATAAATATTTTGGACCGGATTGGTCTAATCCAATATGTCTTATTGGTCCGTCCAAATTGATTTTAGACTGGATGAGGTCCAATCCAAAACCGTTCCATTGACACCCTTAATGTCAATGAACCGGGTTTAGGTTGAAACCAATCTAAATCAAAATAAGTTTAAACAAATTGGACAGTCCAGACATTGAATTGAATCAGTCTAAATTGATCCAAAACATTCGTTAGATTGGATTGGACGTGGTCCATTTATAATGGACTCACATTGGAGTGAATCGGATTTGATTGCTGGACTAAATTCAGTCCAATTAACACCCCTATTTAATGACTACGATGGTGTATGTAGGTATATATTTATGAAAAGATGTGTACGTATGTATCATGCATCAATGGTAGAGAAGGAGATCAGGCTTAAGGATGGAATATTGGAATCTGGGTTTGAAGCAGCTGTAAGCAGTACGTAGTTGGAATATATGGTTATCTCATGGGCACAATTTAGATGTGCGGTTATAGTGATGGCCTACTCTCAAATTGCAAGCACCTATCCCCATTCTCCCCGACCCAACCAAATATAGTGTTATTACCACCATCAAAATTTTAAGGTTTTCGTTCCACTTTTATCTTTTGTTTCTTCTTTTCTTATTCTCTCTCAACAAGAACAAAACATGAATGAAAGACAAGAAAGGGTTCTATAGCTATGTTTATTTAAAAAGAAAAAGAAAGAAAGAAAAACTCATAATCGTTGTACATGATCACCACTGAATAAGCATTCTATGCTTTAGCTTAAATGCGGTAACTATTGATTAGTTGCTAGCATCATCAGGAACCTGCACAAACAGGTTTGGGTCCCCCTTTTTGTTCATGTACGTGCGCTTGTGGTTGACGCTAGTACAACTGGATAGATTTTTCAGTTCAGACCGGTGTCATGTATGGGAAAATTTGAAAGATTTAATAATTTTATTTTTTATTTAATGTTGATTTATAAAAAATAATTATTGTTAATTGAATATGAATAAATATTTTTTAATAAATTTAGTTTTATTAATAATTTGAAGTAATTTTAATAATTTTTATTCTTTTTTATTTTTAAATGAAAATTTGATTAACTTTAAATAAATAAAAATAATTATAAAAGATAACATTTTTATTAATTCCACTAATAATTAATAATTATATAGGATTGACAACGGGGTGGGTTCAGGGTAAGGCACCCCACCCCTTTCCCTACCCCATAGTCAAGACACTCTATTTCATCCTCGCCCCGTCCCTAGTGTCACACGGGTTTAGGGCAAAGTAACCACTCCTCAATGTCGAGCGAGTTCAGGGGCAAGGCACCCCACTCCTCATCAAGGATGGAGAATCCTCGAATTTCCCTGGCCCGTCCCCAGTATTGGGCGGGTTCAAGTAGAGGTGTAAATTGGGTCGTACTGGGTCGACACGACACAACCCGCATGTGGCCCGCACAAAGTGCGAGTCGTGCCGTGCTAGCCCATCAAGCGTCCCGGGCCATGCCTCCCTCCTCTAGGATAATTTGGGGGGTCGGTTCGGCACGACCCACATCTCGAACCCGCACGGGCCCGTGTCGTGCCATGGGTTGGGCTGGCCCATGGGCCGGGCCTTGGGCCAGGCCATGCCACACACCAAGCCAAGCTCAAGGCAAGGCACCGACTCCCCATCCAAGGTTTTTAAAATTGGACCAGATAGGGAACTGTTTTGGGGTCGAACGGTTTGTTCGGTCCGAACGGATGACCCACTCTGACAAAAAATAAAAAATTAGAAAAAACAAAAAAAAGGCAAAAAACTGTTGTTTGGGTTGACGGTTTGGCTTGGACAAAAAGCGATTTTGAGGTGAAACGATGCCCAGTTCCCAATTTTTCGGTCTAACCATCTGGTTTGATCCAGTTTTGAAAACACTGTCCTCGTCAACCCAATATTCAATTTGATGATAGAAATGATCAAAAGGATATATTGAGTATCAACCACATGGTAAATTTTTAAAAGTACACTAAATTGTCATTAATATTCAAAAATGTAATTTTATAAAAATTTTGAAAAATTTATTGTACTTGTGTAATTTTGAAAATTTATTCAAATTTATTTAATTTTTATTAAATAATTTATTTTCTTTTTAAATGGTTTACTTACAGAATTATACTAATTTAATTTCTAATATAAACTAACCAATAATTTCATTTTTCCAATATTATACAAATTTATCTTAATAATTTGTGTAATTATTTGTTCAAATTATAGTTTTCCATTTCCCATAGTCATTTATCTTTAATAATTTTCAATAATTTGCAATGAATATTACATAATTTTTAATGGTTTTCCAAAATCTATCAAATGTAATAAGTTTTCCTAAAATTTCCAAAATATTCTAAGAATTATATAATGCATTTTAAATAAACTTTCAAATACTTTATATCTTTGAATTTCAAAAATGTTATTTTAAGAAAATTTTTGAAAAATTTATTGCATTTGTGTAACTATGGGGATTTATTGAATTTTTTTAAATTGTTAATAAATATATATTATTATTTGGTAGTTTACTAACAAAATTACACTAATTTATCTTTTATTTTTCAATATAAATTAATTAATAATTTAATTTTCTAACATTATAATATTTTGTTCCCCCATTTGTATTTGGTTATTAATTATAATAATAAGAATAACTAAAATTTTATACTTTTTGATAATTGTTAAATATAATTCTCAATTTTATAGAAATTAGTTAAAGAGTTTTCAATTTCTATAAAATGTTGTTAATGGGTTAATTAATAACAATGTTTATTAATTTTTGGTAATTTACTAACCGTATTTATTAACTTTTGGAAATAACATTATTTAATACTCTTTGAATATGGGTGTGATTAAATATAACCATATTTAACTATTTATTAATTAATATGAATATTTTAAATGAGGGAGAGTGGATATATATTGGGGGGGGGGACGCATTTTAGGAATTGATTAGGGGAGTGGGGCAACACGATACTTTCCTATTGGTTTAAATGAGATACCTTAGGAGAGAGATTATAGGAATGTTTTTAAGAGGTTGGGTGGCATGGCTTAATGGGAGTGGTGGGAAGTGGAGAGGAGAGAAAGTCAAAGAGAATGATGGGTGGGGATAATGGAGCAAGGAGAGGCATGGTGACGGGGACCCGTGCGATGCATGAGCTTTCTTAAGTGAAAGTTAAACAATAGAAATACATAAGAGTATATAATTGTATTATATTTTAACATTTCTTAGTCTAAAATATTTTATAACATAGGCTTAGTTTTTGTAATTTATTTTTTAAAAATATCGTTGTAATTTATGAAATTTAAAGTTAATTTTTAAGTTTAAATCTTTTGAACAAACAAACTAAATCGAAAATAGACCCAAATCAATACAACCCGAGTTGGTGGGTTTTCACTAATGGTCAATCGGTTTCGAGGGACAAACTACGGATTTGATCAGATCGATTTGGTTGGTAAAACAGCCTGCAGCTGACCTGAACTAATCATTGAACACTCCTAATTTCAACTAAATTTATAGTCTAATCTCTAATAAATAACAATAGTTTAATCTCCAATAACTATTGAAAATTTATAGCAAACGTACAAAATAATTGAAAATAAGTTTATAATGAAAATATAATAAATATATAATAAAAATACAATAATTACAAAAATATAGTAATATTAAAAATATACTAAATTAGTCAATAAATAGTGTAATCTCAAATAATATTTTAATCTCCAATAAGTATTAATCTATAAATTATAAAAATATATAATTACTAAAAATAACAAAAATAATAGTTGATAATTTTCTATTAAATAATAGTTGTTTAATCTCTAATGATTATTGATAATTTTCTATTAAATAAAAAATAAAAATAGATTTATAAATAATTATTGAAAGTATATTTATAAAAAAACAATAAATAATTACTTAAAATAAAACAAATATTAATTATAGTATATATAAATATATAATGAATATACACTCTTATTGTAAAATTATTACTAATAAATATAATTTTGTTGAAAGTTATTTTCTATAATTATTAATTGATTTAAGTGAAATTAGTTATTTACAATATTATTTAGTTATTGAAATGATATTGTTATTTAAATTCTTAAATATTAATTATTTATTGAATTTAATAATCCATAAAATTATAATTGTACTATTATTACATAATTCGTTATTAATTTTGTAAAATAATAAATTATTATTAATATGAATATCATGAACTCTATTATAACTATTTTTCTACTTTTAAGATTTTTTTTTAAATTTATTACATAATTTCGTTATTTTAACTATTTAAAATTTTGTCATATTAAATATTTTGTTATTTAAATATTTATATAATATGTAAAATATTTAAAATTTTTCAGTTTTTTCATTTTATTTATTTTAATGGTATTACATGATATTAAATATTTTGTTATATTATTTAGCTATTTTTAATGTTTTTTATTTAATATTTTTAGTTATTGAAATATTTAAATGATGTTTTATTTTTTAATGTTAAATGTTATTATTTGAGTAACATTTAAATTGAATAATTCATAAAATTCTAATTTATAGTGTTACTACATAATTTCATGATGAATTTTGTAAAAATATTGAATTATTAATAACATGAATATTATTAAATCTATTAATTTTTGTGTTTTGAATAAATATTTTAAATTTTGTATATAATTTCATTATAACATTTAAATAGTTCTGAATTTTTTTAATTGAAACTTTCTTTAGATAGATATAGATAAAAAATGGCGGAGAGGATAAATAGGAATTAGAGATAGTTTAGGAGAGAATCTCGCTACTAAATTAGAGATAATTTAAGAGATAAATAGGAGTTAGAGATAATTTAGGAGATAAATAGAAAATAAAGACAATTTAGGAGGAAGTGGGGGAAAGTGGTGCCACTTGGCTGAATATTAGAAAAGCAAAGCCCTTGTTGTTAGAAATAGTTAAGTATATGTGATTTACTTATTGGTTTAATTGGTAATTATGTGGAATTAAAAAATTAAATAATTCAAAAAACAGAAAATTAGGAAGGGGGTTTGAAGCAAGGAGAGGTATGATGACCGAACCAGATAGGGAGCCGTTCTAGGGACTAATTCCCGGGTCAAATGGTCCAATTGTTTGGTTCAAACGGATGGCTGATGTTAACTTAAAATCTAAAAAATAAATAAATAACAACCATAAACTATTGTTCAGGTCATAGGTTTGACAGTTCAATCACCCGGGTCAACGGTTCACTAATCAAATCAACGATTTTTGGCCAAAAAGTGATTTTAGGATGAAGTGAAATCGTTCCTGGTTTCCAATTTGACCATCCGGTTTTGAAAACCATGATTTTATATACAAGGTATTCTTGAGAACAATAATCTCCTCCTAAGGTTGTGTTTGGTTGCATTGCAAACTAATTTGCACTGGTGCAAATGTAAAAAAATGCAAATTTTTGTTTAATTTTGTTTTAGGTTTTATTTTATTCTGCTTCATGTCTTAATTTACTTCATTTGTACTGCTGTCAAACAAAATAAGCTAAAATTTAAAACAAAAATAGGTAAAAATTTACACTCAAATAATTTGTATTGCCATTATTTTGCATCAATGCAAATTTATTTGCATTGCAACCAAACACAACTCAAGATTCAGTTGGAAAGAGTACAAATGCAAATACATGCAAAATAATACAAGATACAAGGTTTTATATTTTATATATTTACATATATACCCCTTCCAGACTAAGCCTAAGTGGGTTCTTTATTTTTATTTTATTTTTTATGGGTTTCTAGCATATATAATGGCAACTTTTGGGGTTTAATATCAATAAAAGTAATATATTTAAAAAAATTTCTAAAATATGTTAACTTTTTTAAAATAATATCAATTAAGGGAAAAACACTGTTCATCTTCTTCTTGCCATTTGTTCACCAGAGCCACCGTCCGCCGTCGCCCGCTGTCGTCCGCCACCACCCACCACCGTCGTCCATTGCCGCCCACAGCCGCCTCCGCCTCCAGCAACGTTGCCAGAGGTGGCGGCGTTGGACAAAGAAACCACCAGCGCCGCCGTTGCAACCTCTGCCTCCGATCACCTCCGGCAACGTTGTTGGAGGCGGCGGTGGAGGTGGGTGGCGGGTGGCAACGGATGACGGCTCTAATGAACAAATGGCAAGAAGAAGAGGATGAACAGTATTTTTCCCTTTATTAATATTATTTTTAAAAAGTTAACCAATTTTTAAAATTTTTTAAAATATATTACTTTTAATATTAAACCCCAAAAGTTGCGCTTATATGCTATTACCCCTTTTTTTTATTCGGGACTAAGTTCGGATCCAGATCCACCGTTACAAGCCGTGGTTTTCTTAAACCTGTAACTGTTTAGTCCACAGATATGTGAAATGCACGAGCTCATCATTTAATATGCAGTTTTGACAATCATGTTGCTGCACTCAACTTACTCTCTTCTTTAATTTATTTGAAAGAAGAAAGAAGTTAAGAGGAATAAAGATGGCTAGTATGACTAAGAGGAATGCATGTGTTGGTAGGAAATAAACAAAGACATCAGCCTTATAGCTAATCCAAAGGACAGAAGATTTCCACAAGACAGGCTTCAAAGTTCCCACCCAAATCTTTCTATAAATAATTGGAAGTGAATGAGTAATGGCTGCATCAGGCCTACACCACCCTATAATCTAAACCTGAGTGGGGCTTTGGATCAAAACCTGAGTGGCTGAGCTGAGCCCATGGAATATATATGGAGAAAGGGTAGTGAGGAGAAGTGAGAACCAACCAAGATGCTTTGATTGTTTGGACTATCTCCTTTTCATCAAATTGGACAAGAGAGACATACTTAGCTTTATATTTCTTCTTCTTTTTTCCCCATGTTCTCTGGGATCTCTGAGTGAAAGAAAAATTACTACTACATAGTATTCAGCCAAAAAAAGAGGAAAATAAAATTGAAGTTACCACACGTACAGTACATGATTGTAGAATGTGAGGCTGGTGTTGAGTGTAAGGAAAAGGCCGTTGTTCCGGGTCTGGCACCTTTGTCTCTTCATCACTCCCGCACAATGCAAGTACCAACTAATTCAGACAAGCTTAAGAAAAACAAAAAGATAAAAGGATAAGGTACTGAAGGGACGTAGACCCATGTGGTCTCATCTTTTCCAAACTTTCCTTCATCAGTCAGTCAAGGCTAAGCTATGAATAACTGATGCATGTGGCATGGATCTAGCTGCATGGACACCAATATCTTGCATTAATATTCTTGTGGAGACAGGTCTGAGGCATTCAAAGACGTTAGCTTGGAAGCTGATTCCAAGTTGATTTCAGGTTTCTATCAGAGGTCAAGGGGTCCCTGACTTGCCATCTGTATCTTAGTTAAGATTGATTGGGGTGGGTCCACAATTAATTGGGTCCCGTGACTTGCCATCTGCCTTAGTTAGGATGATTGGGACCCACCATTAAATGGGTCCTGATCATCTGAAGGTAAGCTCTGAAGGTCCCAGACATAGCCAATCCCTCCATTAATGATAATGGATCTCTCACGTAACATTAATGTGAATAAAGATAATCTGTGGTTGCAATTGGGTTAGAAGAGCCTATACAACCAACCTGGGGGCGGGCTCTCTCTTATGCTGTGTATGATTTGATAGAAAACCAGAGAGAACCAATGTACAACAACCTGCAGATACAAGATTCCTTAAGAACATGCATTTTCTCAATTTTCTGTTTCTCTCTCATTTTATATGAAACCAAACATAACCTTACATGCAGTTCATGTTCAACCGATCAGATTTGAGGACAAGAATACACATGTATGAAATCCATCCATTCAATGGTGAAAAGTTCTCATCCAAGACGTTTTGTTTTCTGGGTTTCGCACATCCATGCCTAAGATCACTTTTCAGCTTCTTTTCACTGCTTGCTGTACCTTGCAGCTTCTCTGGTTCATTACTTCATTATAGCCTGTTTTTACTAATGGCTGTAGGCCTGTACTTGCAGCATCCCCTTTTTTTTAAGGCTGAAAAGGCAAATCCCACCTGCTTTGAATGGGGTACGTTGTTTGTACAGGGTTAGAAATGAACTTTCTGAAGTAATATGCGGTGAATTTGTAGTTACAAATTAACTTTTCAAACGAAGCTAGGAAACAGTTCAATGGATGATAAATGAGAGAAATTACATCAGGATGATCATCCGAATCCAGATTTTCTACTCACTTTGCCTACCCCCTCTCTACCCTTCTTGAATTGCAGCCACAAATCTCTCAATCCATAATAGAGATGTATGGCTGCAATTCACGGTGCGTAGAGAGTGGGTAGGAAAAGTGAGTAGTTAATCCCGTTTGGA
Source organism: Nelumbo nucifera (assembly GCF_055504915.1). Lineage (NCBI taxonomy): Eukaryota > Viridiplantae > Streptophyta > Magnoliopsida > Proteales > Nelumbonaceae > Nelumbo > Nelumbo nucifera. Next base: position 101,248,676 of record NC_142651.1, read on the forward strand.
TCCCGTCGAATTTGAATCTACTGCTATATCTGACAAGCGGTGGAGTAGAGGCCACTTGTCCCTAATCTCATGTTATCATTTCCCTCGTGTGAAAAATTAGTGGTGCTCTCTCTCTCACACACACACAATGAGTCCCTTTGTCAATCATGCCTAGTTATATGGCACACCATATCCACTAATTTCCAAGAATATACATTCATTGTAAATATCATTTGATGTAATCTATAATCAAGGTCTAAGAAATATAGAATCATATGGTTATTTGTTAATATACTTATAACACCTAGTTTTTCATTAAAATTCTAACAGCTAATTCTTCATTTAATACTCCAACAATTAGTTTTCATTTAATGCTCCAACATCTATTTTTTGTTTTCTAGATAGAGTTTTTTTTTTTTCTGTAGAGAGACGGGGCTGAATGGCCTTAGTATCTATTCTTTTATTTTTCTAGTGTGTTATTTATTTATTTGTTAATGGGCCTGTCTTTATGGACATATTATTTCTTTTTTATAAGTTTGCTTTAAGTTCTTGCTTTAACCGATCGCCCACTCGAGGGCATACTTGCAATTAATATAATGAATAAAGATTAACAAAAGGATTAGAGAGGGGAGAGAGGAGATTATCAAACTCTTCTTCTTCTTCCTCTTCTTTTCTCCATCTTCTTCCTTTTGTATTACTGCCCTCTACTTTTCTTCTACTTTTCTCTCTAATTTTAATCAAGTTTATATCAGTTTCAGAGGACTGATACACTTCTTGGTATCATATTAGGTTTCTTTCTTCCCTTTTTTCCTTTTTTTTTTCTCTTTTCCAATACACGCTTCGATTAGGAGAATGTATGGAGAGATAGGTTTTCTATAGCTCAGACGATGTTTTGCCTAGTTGGTAGAGGGTTTGGAGAGTTGAAGTTTGGTCGAAATTTTCTAAGAAGTGATGTTGTATATATATATATATTTTGCCTAAAACCCTAGATGATTAGAGAGTTTCGAAGTTACAAGTAAATGAGAAGCTTTGGGTGTGGTGCTCAGTTCTTGGGAGGTGTATTTTGACTTCTAAAAGAGTGTGATTCAGTCTTGGAAGAGATTGGGAAGCTCTAGTAGGAGCAGTTGTAACTTCTCTCTTTCACCCTAATAGTCGGGCATAGTGAAACCCTAGTTTTCAAGTATCTGGATACTGTTTTGACTTCAAATAAGTTTATAAAGACTAAAATTCTAGTTTTTTTTTTTTATTTTTCTTTGATCAATAGAGCAATACGGAAGTGAGTTCAAGCAGATGCCGGTATTCGGACTTGGCTCGGTAGATTTCGTTTTGACTGGTGTGGCCATAATTAAGTTAGATGGAACCAATTACCTAGCTTGGGCACAGTTTATACGGATTTATGTTTATAATAGAGGTAAATTAGGGTATCTCATAGGCAGTAAGGTGAAACCCGAAGAGACAGATCCTAAATTTAAGAAGTTGATGCAGGAGAACTACACAGCAAGGATCGACATGATATGCCCGATACAGGGCATATCGTATCTGTATCGGTAGGAAAGGATACGAGATACGCTACGACTGGTACGATACACGTCCAATCGTGCTTATCGATATTGTATCCGTATGTATCGGTGTGTATCGCACCGTATCGGCCTGCATCAGCCGATACACTCTGATACACACTGATACACGCGCTGGCACGCACACCTGTGCCACTCTGCGCTAAGATTCTAAACAACTATGCTAGCATTCAACTTATAATATTAATTGAAATAAAATACATTTTATTAATAATAGATCATTATTTTAGTACTTGAATTTCATAAATTTGTACATTATATGTATCTTCAAATTTTACATATTTGTTTATAAATTATTCATTTATATTTTAATTTAGACTAAAAATACATATTTATTATTTACAAAAATAAAAATTGTTCACAAAATATTCAAGAATATAATATTAAATTGAATTTATCAAATTCACTAATTTAAATTTATATAAAAATGATATGTTATTCCAGAAAAACTATAGAAAATAAAAATGTTAATAATGGAAACATTACTTTAATAATTAAAAATTATGAATTTCATATGATATGTATTTTAGAAATTTTAATAATTTTGATATACTTTTAGTTAAGATTAAAAGTAAAAATATGATAATAATATATGTATCTTAGAAAAATTATAAATTTTATATGATAGTAATTTTGATATTATCAAACATTTCAAAATTTAATATTGAATTGACTTTTTTGTTAATGTTGAAAAGTAAAAATATAAAATAATTTCTATAGAAATTAAAATATAACAATTGCATATGTTTTGTGTCTTGGACTTATAAAATTTAACATAATAATGGTTTTGTGCATGTTTTACTTTGTAAAAACTATAAAATATGAGTCTTGGACTCTTGATTGTTGGATTATTAATAGAATTGTAAGATATTTATGTATCTTGTTATATTAGTAATATATTTATTTATGTATTTATTCTTTATTTGTGGTTATTGACTTTTAAAATTAGTGGAATTGATGAATTTACGAAATTTGTATTATTTTCGTAGCGTATCCATGTGTTTTCATATCTTTTGTCTGTATCCATGCATTTCCAAAGCATTTCCGTATCCAAACTATCTGATATGATACCTGATACCGATACTTGATCCTTGCTATACAATAATAGGATGGTTGGTCAACTCTATGCAGCCCCATATAAGCAGCATTATCTTTGGATGTCTTCAGCCAAGGAGGGAATAAGAAAGCCTAAGATTGCTAATGTTGCCATAGTACCCGAAGGAGGGAATAAGAAGAGGAAGAAGAAGAAGAGTTCGATAATCTCCTTTCTCCCCTCTCTAATCATTTTGTTAATCTTCATTCATTAAGTTAATTACAAGTATGCCCTTAAGTGGGTGGCCAGCTAAGCAAGGACTTAAAGTAAACATATAAAAAAAAAGTAACAGAACCATTAACAAACAAATAAATAACACACTACAAAAATACAAGAATAGATACTAGGGCCCATTCGGCCTATTCTCTCTACACTTTTGAGAGTTAAGAGAGTCCTCTCTTTGGTGAGCAAGTCTCTTCTTTGAATGAGTGAATCTCTATCCCAGGGGTGCTCATTTCAGCCTGGCCTGGAAAATTTTGGGCTTGGGCCTGGGTTTTGTGTTTAGGCCCAAGCTCGAATCAGGCCGATAAATTTTAAGGTCGGGCCTAATACTTCAAGTCTAGCCTGGACCGCATATATTTAAACATACACATTTTATGTATAATGTATATATATGTACACTCCGCTCGTAAGAACCACCTGCTCCCAAACAAAGATAAAAACCAATTCCATATTTCTCCAACAAAAGAACGGGAAATCAATAAATGAGAGCAAACATGTATGAAAACATATATAGCTACTTAAGAGAAAAATAGAAAATCCCAAACTTTTTATCTTTGGCCTAGCTCAAGGGCCAAAAATCTAAGCCAACATAAATTGCAATATGGGTTAGCTTGAGCTCAAGCCTACCCAATTTTCATCCCTATAGACCATTGACCACCAATTAGATGTAAAAACAGTTTTCTTTTCAAGTTAGTTTACTTTTTAATTCTATTTCTATGCTTTGGGCATAAGGCTCGAAACCAAAGTCAATCTTGATATATTGAGCTTGGACTCGACTTGCACTAAAATATAATTCACTTGGGTTGGACTCAAACTTGGGCTAGTTAATCAACCCCATGACAAAATCTGACATAAATGTATGTGTATAATTGCATTTGCATGCATGTATGCAAATGCGTCTATGTATGTATGTATGTATGTATGTATGTATGTATGTATGTATGTATGTATGTATGTAGTTTTGCCTTGTTTGGGCTACCTAAGGGTTCGGCTTAGGCCCAAGTTGAAAATAGAAAAGTCCAAATTTTTTAGCCTAGGCCTAAGCCCAACTCAAGGACCGAAAATCCAAGTCAGCCCGCCTAGATTTGCAAGTTGGGTCAATCCGGCCTCAAATTAGGCTTTGCCCAATTTGCACCCTACAGACCATTGACCACCAATTATATTAGATGCAAAATAGTTTTATTTTCAAGTTTACTTTTTCATTCTATTTCTATCATTAATAAAAATACTTCTTATTTATCACAATTATTTTTGTTCAATATGATAAATACATAATATTAGAGATGCACCCAATTTTTTTATAGAATATTTATATTTTTAATAGTTTTTGTGTCTCTATCTTTTTTAAAATTTTATTATTTAATTATGACATCATAGGTTGACCCATTTAACCTAAAAGGTTGAACCATTGACTCACTTCTTGAATCGGAAAATGGTTTCATTTTTTGTGTTAGTTTTAAATCTTTTATTTCATTTCCATCATTAATAAAAATAATTCTCATTTGTTATGCTTATTGTTGCTTAATATGATAAATATATAATACTAGAGATGTGCCTAGATTTTTTTACAATATTCTTTTTGTAATTTTTGTAATATTTGCACTTTTATTTATATTTAAATTTTTATTATTTAACTATAAGACCATAGGTTGACCAATTTCGAAGGGTGGCTTATTTTTTCGTGTTGGTTTTGAATACATATTTTAAATTATTAAAATTATTGGATATATTTAATTAGTAGACTTTTTTGGTGAGAAACAAAAATACTTTAAATAAAGGTTCTAAGGAGAGAGAGAGGGAGTTGCACCTTAATGAGAGAGAATTAAATGAAGCGAAAAGTAATAGTTTAAATTACATTTTTTGCCCTCACAATTAGAGAATGACCAAATTTAAAAGAATGGATGTTTAGTCCACAAAGCACAATTATTTAGCTCTTGTTTGGAAAGGCTTGTGCATTGAGTTGAGTTACAGTGATTGAGTCTTGGCCATGAATCACCTGTGTTCTGGACAAGCTACTTGCACTAGCTTCACTTTATAGTCATGTTTATTGTGTTTGGAACGCCAATACTGGTTTTTTGGATTTTTACCAAGCATGACTTAGATCAAATCTGTGTGGGGCTGAGCTCGAAACGCGAAAAGTCATATCCCACCCCCCACCCACCCAATGGTCACTTAATACATAGTAAACATAAATATATAAGATTTAATGAGAGAGGATGAAAATTAACACCTTTCATATAGTAACTAATAAGAGAGTGAAATAATGAATTTAATATAAGTAGTAGTTTAAATTATGTTTTTTACTTTTAAAATTAAAGAAAAACCAAATTCAACAATAAATATATTTTATTAAAAAAAATCACAATATAAACCTTATTTTCCACTTTTAATTGTAATATAAATATAAATATATACATACATAACACATGTTTATGTATATAATGCATCTATTTGTATTATATGATAACATGACCCAAAGTACAGCCCAGGGTCAGAATTTTTAGGCCCAAAGTACAATTGGGGTGGATGCCAGTTTGAATTTAATGCTAATTCACGGGTAAACATTGATGTATAGAATAAGGGGTTTTGACAATTTAAATATTTACAACTCTACAGTGAAATTCAGAAATCTTCATTGGACCTGACTGTACTTTTTCGAATAATTTAATTTAACCAAGGAGAGGGGCTGCTTGGGAAGCGGTTTCTGAAGCAGCTGCATGGGTGATGCAAGCAAATGTGTCCTTTTAATAAGGAGCTTATAAACACCGTCTATAGAGGGAGTCTCCTTCATGCGATTTAATTAATTATGAGCCATGCAAGCACAATAATTGCAAACGTACACCCTTCTTGACCCCAATTTGATACCTCTCATTAATAGGCCATATATAGCCTAGAGCTTGCTGCATCAGAGGAGCCATGCATGCAGGAAGAACTATACAACTGATCACCTTCTAAAATCGATCCAATGGTGCAAATTAGGGTTTACAGCAGCTATTTAAAAAGGAGCTTATAAACACCGTCCAGCACCTATTTATCATAGAGATCATCCTGTCTGTATGAGGGTACAAGTATTAGGGCATTTACGTGAGCCTAGGGGTGTTTATATTAAATGTTAAACCGATTAAACCAATCAAACCGGCCTAATCCAACTTGAATTGATCTGTTTTTCAAAGTCATTAGTCGGTTTCAATTTGTATAAAAGAATAAACCAATAACTTAGTTCAGTTTATATGAAAACCGAAATTAAATTGAATCAAACGGATTCTATATTTTTAAGTAATTATTAATTAGTCCCTACCCTATATGTTAAATGTTGATATACTTTATTTGTGTTTTTGTTTGACCTTTAGAAAAAATTGATTATTTATGATAAAAACGAAAAATATAAAATCAATGCAATGGTACAATATTTAATTCAGTTTTGTATAAGCGTCACTCCAAGTTCAACCATATATGTGTAATTGTGCATTGAGTCTTGTCATCCAACTCTATATATAGAGACATAGGGGCATCTCTTTAATTAGCCCAAGCTGCCAACATTCCCAATTTAGAATATCAGCACGCTTTAAAGCTCCAATATCCAACTTCGTCCATGGCTCCTGTACTCATTCCTCCCATCAAGATCGGCCACATAGATGATGTTCAAGAGCTGACAAAGGTTAGACCAACAACGGTCCCAGAGAGGTATGTCCGAAACATGGCTGAGCGGCCAACGGTACCCACCTTCTCATCCCCATCTCAATCCCTGGACATTCCAGTTATCGATCTTTCTAAGCTTGTTCAAGGCGGTGATGATGAAGCAGCTCGGAGAGAACTAATGAAGCTCGCTGCCTCCTGTGAGGAGTGGGGCTTTTTTCAGGTAAAGTTCATGCAATAAACTTCTCTTCATTGGCTACGTTCGTTAATCGTTATATATGTTTAATTTCTTCCAATCTAATATATAATTTAACTGCTGAATTACAAACTCTGAATCTCTCCTCTTACTTAACTAAACACGTTATTAACATATATATAGGTTATAAACCACGGGATTGACAAGGATCTGCTGGAGCGTATAGAAAAGGTGGCAACGGATTTCTTCATGTTACCACTGGAGGAGAAACAGAAATATCCAATGGCACCAGGGACCATCCAGGGCTATGGCCATGCCTTTGTGTTCTCGGAGGATCAGAAGCTGGACTGGTGCAACATGTTGGCTCTTGGGGTTGAGCCTCACTACATTAGAAACCCAAAACTTTGGCCGACAAACCCAGCTAAATTCAGGTATGTATATATACGTAACAATTCTGGTTGGCATCATTAATTAATACAAATTTCGTGGGGTTTAACGCTTCTAGCTGTAATACATTTATATCTGGGGCTTTAATTAATTAATTTGGATACATATATATATATGCAGTGAGACTCTTGAGATGTACTCAACAAAAGTAAGGAAGCTATGCCAGACTCTACTGAGATTCATAGCCATGACCCTGGGCTTGAACCAGGATACGTTCAATGATATGTTCGGGGTGTCTGTGCAAGCAGTGAGAATGAACTACTACCCACCATGCTCGAGGCCTGATCTCGTGTTGGGTCTGAGTCCACACTCAGATGGAAGCGCCCTAACTGTGTTGCAGCAAGGCTTAGGTAGCTCAGTTGGCCTTCAAATCCTCAAGGACAACACCTGGGTGCCTGTTCAACCCGTGACAAATGCTCTTGTCATCAACATAGGGGACACCATGGAAGTAAGCATATATATTGTCCTTAATTAATTAGGGTATCTAGTCAACTAGCTAATTTGTTACATCATCGTCAATTTCATCAAAGACGGCCCATTTCTAATTCTAAGTTCTGATGATCATATGTATATATAGGTTCTCACAAATGGGAAGTACAAGAGTGTTGAACACAGAGCAGTGACACACAAGGAGAAGGACCGACTCTCAATTGTCACTTTCTACGCTCCAAGCTATGAGATCGAGCTCGGCCCCCTGCCCGAGTTGGTGGACGACAACCATCCTTGCTTGTATAGAACATACTACCATGGAGAATACAATCGCCACTACGTCACTAACAAACTGCAAGGGAAGAAAACTCTGGAATTCGCCAAGATTCAGACGACCAAGATCTCAACTTAAGATCCCACTCCTCGGTCCTCACCACACCACCTATTAGATTTTTATGTGAAAATATGACATACTGGTAGTAGTGTTGGTAGTTTGATTTCAACTCTTGTGAATAGGGTAGAGCCGAAAACAAAAAGCATAGGTTCTGTACTTCAAATCAGTCTACATCTTTCATAGGTATTACTGTTTTATGTAACTTTTCCTTTGTACATTTCACGACTATTAATGGACGACTGTGGAGCCGCTTGCCTATATAAAACTTTCTCCTGTTGTGTTCTTGTCTTTGAAGATTCTTCTCCTAAAATAAAATAATGGAGAAGTAAGAAGAATCAATGAACATAAGCAATCACTTTTACTGTTTAATTTGTCATTTAGATTCCTGGAAAGGAAAGAGACCTGCAATTGATGGGAGTAGCCAATTAAGCATCTATCCACCATAAAATCTCTCCCTTAATCAAATTATGATAATGGGTGTTCCCTTGTTTATGGAGAAAGAACTTTCTCAACAGATCATGCATGTATGTTTTCTACTGGCCTGAGAGAAGAACTAGCAAAGCAATATTGACTTTGGGTCCTTGATGGTGCTAGCTGATATGTCAGTATGTCACCAAGTGCTTACAGTTGGAGAACAGAATCAAATTCAATTCAAACCTCCATGACGTCTGATATGAAATTAATATTCTTTCTAGATGCAAAAGGTTGTCAAAGGCCCACCACAAGTTTCATTTATGACTTTAAGTAATTGTTAATGGCAGGTGCTTTTTCCTCAGTTGGAATGGATGCCTTCCAATGAGCCCCTCGCCCATCCCCACCCCTCTCTTGTGCTCTCCTGTCTCTCCAACCAGTATTCGAATGGATGCTTGAAGAACCACCAGATTCTGAACAGAGAAAAGTGGTATATGTATACCCATCAGAGACTACCAACCAGAGCCCCACCAGTGGGGAAAGCACTCATTATTGAAGGCACCGCAGTACTATCAAAAACAGCCAACAAATTCCACTTTTGACTTCTCCAATCCAATCTCTCTAAGTCAGGGGAGGCGATAGAGAGACAAAGTTCTACTTCTACTACAATAAATAAGCCAATAGAGACAAAAATAAAATGTGACCTAGCTAGAGACTAGAGTATAGTGAAAAATGAAATATTTTATTGGGTTACCATAGATTATTGATCTAGTTATCCTTCATTTATAGGTTCTGTAAACCCAACTCAATCAGGCAAAAGCCCTTAAAATAACCAGCTGACAGAGGGCAAAACAAAAAGGAACAACCCTTTGCTGCTCTTTTGACTTTGACAGCCCACTCAAAAGGACCTGATATTTATTTCAAGTGTGCTATTTCTAACTTCTTATATTATGGTTGCAGGCTTTCTCTTTTAAGGGGAAGATGACTGGTGAGGGCAGCAAACGGGTCCCAAGATATATGCCAAGACAGAGCATGAAATGCAAATGCCAAAAACGATTAAAATATGAGGGAAGTGAACGGCCACATTCAGGAGGTGGGGACTGGGACCCAATATGTTGTTTATAAAAGAAACACAATATGGAGTCTTTTTTAGTTGGGAGGAGAGCCGTTGTGTTTGTTTCACCATTATTCACAGCTTTACAAGTTGGACACACTATGCGCCCCATCCCGTTCATTGATCCACTTACGTTTTCTTCTTTGGATTCAGTAAAAGTATATTCCAACACACGAGGCTCTAGCCTCTAAGGCTGCAACTTGGGCCGAGTTGGCCCGAACCCAACTTGGGTTGGTTGATTCTCAGGTTAGGGTTAGGGTTAAAATTTATGAATCCAATTTTACTTTGGATTGGATTAGGATTGACCCCTCGGACAATCCGACCCCAAACCAAATCCGACTCTATGGTATATATTGATTTGATTAGATGTATGATAGTTGTATAACCCCCCACCACATACTATCATTTATTCCTTTTAAGATAATCACTTCATTTAATCATAATTGGAAATACAAAAATATTAATAACAAATTTTATGCTTTTCTAATATTTTATTTTTTATCTCCTCTCAGTTGTTTGCCACCCATGACTTGTTGCCCATAAAAGATCTATTATAAGTCATAATTCATATAAACTATAGCCATTTCAAATACTTTTTTTTCTGAATTTTGTATTTAAAGAACCAATAAAACATCAACAAACAAATACTAATAAAACATATGATTAATATATTTAGTGAAAGTTAAGTTAAGATTTGAGATTATGTTTTACGAGATTTTAAGGGATGGGAAGAATGTTGTGTTGGGCCCTTTGGGTTGGGTTAGGGTTGAAGGAATTTAGTTAGACTATGTTTCGTTTGAAGGAGAAATGTAGGGAAAGGAAGGGACCCTACCTTTTCCTTCAAACCAAACATAGCCTTAGGGTTGGGTAGGTTGGATTGGTTTAGGGTTACAGTTGGAGGTTTAGAACTTAGGGTTGGGTTAGAATAGACCTCAACCCAACCTAACCTGGCCCAACTTGTAGCCCTACAAAGCTCCCACTAATGTGGGGTTCAGGGAGGACAGATGCATGGTTTTCTAACCATCGTTGATATGGATGGTCAGATCATTTGACCCAAAAACCGTATAGGCAACCAATGAGGTTCAACAATGTTATAGTGGCTGGGGCTTGGGCGGCATGGAAAGCTCTTTACCATTTAAAGATTTCACAATCGAAGGAGATCTGCCCTTACCATCGCATACATCAACTCAAAGTGCAAGCAACCATAAATCCGTAATCTTCGTCTAGCATTATTAAAAACATTCAAACATTGTCAGAAGAGGTTCAATTTCACTCACATCCATAGAGAGGCAAACTTTCTTGAAGATTTTTTTGGCAAACCTGGGTCACAAGAGCTCTCCAAATTCCACTTCTCTTCAAGACGAGAGAAATTGAAAGAATTAGGTGCGACCCCCTTCCCCTCTTTTCTGTACCAAAAAAGTTATGTAAAGAATAGTTAATAATTTATGTGTTTTTTACAGATTTTAATCAAATAATTGGAAACTTTATTGGTTGTTTGTGACTTTGTGTTATACTACTCAATCCACTGAGTTTTGGGGCAAATATACAAAACCCTCCCCAAACCTGCCCCATTGCCATCCCTAGTTTAAAATCCACCCCGATACAGTGGAAGGGGTGCATCATTTTTTTTTTTTACTTTAGAATTTAAAGAGGGACTGGAGAAAGCATACATCTTAATGCTTAAAACAAACACTAAAAAAAAAAAAAAACTTGAAAACAACATATCAGTACATCAGTCAATATGGGCCAATACAACCTAAATAGACTAGTATTGGTAATCCTCTCCTTACCCTGAATTCTGGACTTATGCCCGATACTTGAGAAATTTTGATCTTCGTTGAGCACATGCAATTGAAGCATTTGGTCCCTCTAGCATTTCAATTCCAGAGAAATTGTAAAGAACAATAGTGTTCGCATTCATGGGCAATAACAACTCTTTCAAAACAGTTCCTGAACATGGAAAATAGAAAGAAATCTGAGTCATCAAAATATTACAATTGCAGGGGCAGGGGGAAAATTAATAAACAAGCATCGAAGTAGTAGCAAGGGGATTCCCGTGGCACAAAAGCTGGCTGATGCGGCACTGCCCCATAATAATTCCCTTTTTCTTCAACGCAAGTGAAGTGGTTACCCAATATTCATGTTACAGCAAAATTTACAAGAAACCTCACTCCTGGTCCCAAGTATATCTATATCACCTAGACAGGCTATGCAGCAGAGGTAGCATTCCAACTATGTTGGTACTCTGACACATCCAACAGCACCACAACTCTTTGGAACTACTGCCAGCAGATCCCACCTCCATACAGAAGCAGCTCCAAATCATGAATTACTCCAATTCAACATACAGCACTTCGACTCAAGCCAAGTATCTGAACATGTTGGGGTTGTCCTTGTCCCTCTCAAGATAATCTCGGGTGATCAGATCTTCTATCCTCTTCTTGATTGCCTTGAAGTCAGGCTGATTATGGACACACAAACCATCCAAAATATATGAGAAATACTGCTGTGACTTACCAAAACGATGTAAAGGGAATACAATATAAATACCTTGAACATGCGGCCTAGCTGCTCAACACATTCCATCACCAACTGCTGGTGCCCCAAAACTTTTCGACTCTTCATGATGCGGACAATTGAGGCATCTATCGCATATCGCCTATCCTTATCAACATCTTCAATGACCTTCTTCTTCTCATCCACAGGAGGGAGTGGAATCTGCAATTATCAAAGATAGTTCATCTCTAAGTAAAAAAAAAAAAGAAAAAAACACAAATAAAGAAAAGAAAGAACCAGGAAAATGGTCATCAGAAAGCAAGCATTCAAGATTTGTGAAAAAACTAGATCTGACCTTTATCCTCCTCATCTTGTCAGTAAACTTGGAATTGAATTCAAAACAATCGGTTGGGGAGATGGTTTTGGTATTTGGCTCTTTATTAAGAATCTTGTATTTTGCACATGATAAGGAATGAAGCAACCTAACTACATCATCATCCGTCAAGTTTAACTGCGTCATGATTTCTGAGTAACTTAATCTATCTGAAGCGTTGAAAAGCAGCAGGGCAGAGGCCTGTGAACAAGGAAAACTAGGAGGTCAACTTGCATTGCTGAAACAATCAGGAACTCACATTTATCAAAAAAAAAAAAACAATCAGGACCTCACGTAAATGGAGAATATAGTATGTACAAAGATTAACCTGGTAAGTCGTCACAATTAGCTCCATAGTTTTGGGTTCAAACTTCCCATTAATGTTGCAAGTACCCAATGAATATATCCACGTAAGTTTTCTGTGTTTGGTCTTTGTTTGGTAGAATTCCTTAAAAACTTCAACACATTTTACCTGAAACACAAAAACTCGAAGATGCATTTTATGGATAATTAAAGCTCCCAAGATTTTCAAGAACAAATGAATAGGTCAATTTACCATCTCTGCTGGAAGGTTGAGGTCGAATGATTTATAACTTGGCCAGAATCCAGTAGTCAACACAGTAACAGTCAAGTCAATACCAGGATTTGCATTTGGGTTAGTACTAAGATACTCCTCAAAGTTGGCTTGATTTTCCCTTGCCAATGTTAAATCTGTGACCTGGAAGATTAAAAATACCATCACACTTAGTGATCTGAATTGTGTCTGCAGAAAATAAAAATTACTAATTTAAGGGGGAATAATGTTCAAGTACTGACCATCCCTTCCATCTTTGATGTGAACTGTCCACCACACTGCTGCTTCAACTTTGTCAAAATACTCCTCTCATGATCATCATTAGCACTCTTGTCAAAAAGAAGTCGGCGTGCAAGCTTTTTCCTGTTAATAACAATTAACAATGGAGTGCAAATACCAAGAAATTAAAATATAAATGGACATTACCAAATGCTGACTGAAAGCAGATCAAAGAAACTACAGTCCTTACCTATAGAACTCAGCAAAGAGGTCTTTGTCACTGATATAAGCAAGCAACTTTACAACCTGCAGATTATATTGATGGGAGAGGAAGAGAAAAAAAAAACATGATAACCATTAATGTCCGGGCAAAGAATGGGTAAATGGAATCTGCCAGCAGTAACAACAAGCTACCTTTTCCAGTGTTTCTTCAATGGCCTCATCACTCAGTTTTTCACTTCCACCCTTCTTGAGAATGTTATCACAGAAAGTAGCCAGTAGTTCTGCACTAGAACTTCCAGCAACACCCTTGTTGCAGAAGACCTCAAATGCCTCTTTGAGTGCCTAGAAGAGAGAAAACTTTCAGTGCAGAAATAATGGGATGTAACCAAGACCATAGAAAGAGGGACTGAACATACTAGACCCACTGTGACAGTGTGCACTATTGCACCATTGCATTTTTTCTTTATTTTTTTTCTTTTTGCCCAATAGGAGCACATATGCAACTTATACAGCCACTCTTAATAAAACATAAGGCGGGTGGTCAATCATTCAAGATACCCCTTCAGACAGTTTCCCGTTCTTCAAGTTGCTTAGAGAATTTTGGTCTCTATGGTAACAAAAGCAACTAAGATAGTATAATTAAATGCAAAATTGCAAACCTTGTGGAAAAGAGAGTGGTTCATAAAGCAATCATTCACATATGCCAGGTACTTGTCATGCAGCTCAATTACTTTCCTCACAAAAACCTGAAGACACAAAAAAAAAGTTAATTTCTTTCGACCAACTATCCAGTCGAAGACCAGATTTACAAGTTACGATATTTACCTGCTCTTGTAAGCCAACTACATCCTTCTTTTCTGCCTGTACAGTATAAAATTGTTAGTACTGTAATTGTAGAAAATAATGACAACTTAGAGTTCATGCATGTAGCTCAATTTTTTTTTTGAAAAAGAAAAATAAATAAATAAAAATCCTAGTATTTGCAAATGAATTTCTTAAAAGCTCTTAACCCTCCCCAAGAAAGACAAAGAAGAAAACAGTTACAGCACTGCCCAAAACAAAAAAATCCCTTCCCACCCTTTGTTTAGCCAGAGTATTTGCAAATGAATTTGCAGATTTCTTCACCTAATGAAACCGAATCTCTATTCCCGAGTTACCAAATCAAACTCTCTTTTTTCATTAGCAAATTTCCAGAGTTTATTATTAACCTATCACCAGTTTAGAATCTCCTTCTATGCTTTTGAATATTTAATTCCTTTGCCTTCTTTACCCCTTCCAACACTGCCAGGCTGTAAACATTAGAAAAGACATAATGGGAAAAAATTACTTATTCCCCTTCTACTTTTAGATACCAATGTGTCTAACCTATTTTTGATAGATAGAAGTGTATATACAAAATTGTTTACTAAAAAATTGTATATACAATTAAAATTAAGTTTTTATGAAATAAAATAAATAACAAAGTATTCCAAGACTGACAAAATTGGTGTAAAACAATGCTCAGTTCTGTAAGTGGGGAAAATCCACTTTTAGAGAGAGAGAGAGAGAGAGAGAGAGGATCTCTTTTATGCTATTTTCTTAATTGGACGCTGTTTCTGAATTCAGACCAAGCTTAAATGGCCATGGAAAACTGAAAGATACAATTATTGCCAGGACCAGATCAATGTCATCTAAGCCTTGTCCCAACTATAGGGGTGGGGTTGGCTACTCGAATCCTGTTTCGCCATTCTGTTGTGCCCAGAGTCATATCCATCACTAAATTATGGGCATTTACACCAAACTCTATTTCCCATGCTTGTCAGCAAGAGATTTTAGTATTAAACAAAGTAACGGACTCTTGGAGTATGAATGGATCGATGCTATGTAAAATAAAGAAAAATGCATAAAAAAAAACATGACAGTAGAGTTCCTTATGTTTTCTTCCAATCAGTGGTATGTTGGTACCGAGTTGCCACAAGCAAATGGCACATCAAACAATAAAGCTTAAAAAGGTGGAGCTGTTTTGATGAATGTTGTTAGTTTAGATGCAAGTTTGGAAATTTCTGGGGGTTTGTCTGGGTGTTTGATGCTTTGGTTTTTCTATCCATGCACTTAGTTTATTGTTCGTAAGGGCTGGAAAGCTGGATTGTTTGGGTTTTGTTATCGTTTTTCAGGGTGATTCCTTTGTGTGTACTTGTCTTTCTCTTTTCTCTTCTCTAATAAAATTTTCTTACTTATTTTCAAAAAAAAATGTCAAAATTGACTCTTTCTTTGGAAAAAAGGCTATTCTTAATCCTAGCCTATCCACAAAGTTGACTCTTTCTTTGGAAAATAAAGGCTATTCCTAATCCTAGCCTATCCATCCTAACTTTTCTTGCAAAACAGATTGAATTATCTGCAATACTGCAGTTATCTTTCTCTTCTTGCACAACTCTAGTTTATACCAATCTATTTATGAGATTGCATACATATCTCAAATTTAGATCATTATCTTTTTTTTTATGGACTAGTCAATGCTTAAGTACTGACTGGTCATTGCATTGACTTGAGAGACCAAGATGACTAGTAATCGCTTCATCACATTAAAAACAGACCAATTAGGAAACTAGAAAAAAAAAAAAAAAAACTCAAAATCAGTGCATGATTAAAAAAAATTGAGCCACCAATATTCTAAAGTTAAACTACAAAAGATCAGTTAATCAATATACAATTACCCTGACAAACATTCCAACTAAGGTTTCCATCCTTAAGTGGATTGCGAATTTCCAGTATTTTAGCAATTGATAAAACATTATTTAGACAATGGTATATGCAGAACTTGTATTCACTGGTCTCTCTTTCCAAGAATTGGTTTTCCATCTCGAGTGCATATTCCACTAACATACAACCGCATCTTGTTGAAACCTTTTAGACAGCATGGATGATAATGGAAAATATACTTCTGCCCCCAGTGCATATTCCACTAACAAACAACTGCATCTTGTTGAAACTTTTTAGGCAGCATGGGTAAAACTGGAAAATATGCCTTCACTGACCCAAGATTGGTCAGTGAAGAGTTTTAATAAAACAGGTGGTATTCTTAAGAACCTAGTCAGATTTGCAATCTGTTGGAAAACGGCAAGAGAACGCATAGCAGAATTTTGATTGCAAGAGCCACCCAGAGTATAACAGCAAAATAGAGAATGTTGTTGTCTTTTGGCATTGAGGAACTTTTTCCTATGATTTGAATAGGAACATCTTTATTGATAAAAAAGGAAATGAACATCTTTGATACAATAACATGAGGATGATATAATACAATAATTACTTGTAAGAAAAAAAAATGTAACAAGGCCTTGTAATGTAAGCTTTTTTAGAACTCTACAGGGAAGAAGTAATACATTGGCTAAAGTGGACTATATCCTAACAAGAGTAATACATTGGCCGAAAACCTTGGATATATTTGCTGATTTCTCTTTTGATGACATGTGGAGCATAGTTGTCAAGGCAAGTCGCCTAGGCAACTAGGCACCCTTGGCTGGGCGCCTCGCCCAAACGCCTCGACTTTTAGCAACTAAGCACCCTTCTAGGCGACAAAAATGACAAGGCAGGCGCCTTTTATAATATCATTTATATTGTTGTGTCTTATATATCAATTATACTTTGTTTTAATGTTTTACTATTGAAATTTAAAAGATCAAAGGGTTTTGAGAAGAGAAAAAGAAAGAAAGAAAGAAAAGAAAGAGGAAAGAAAGAATAGAATAATAAAGTTATTTTTTTCTATTCTCTCTCTCTCTAATTAAATAAAACAGAAACTCCATCCTTGTTTTTCTTTTCTATTTTACTTTCCATCTTGAATATTTATCATATAAAGTTGATAACCATCTTTAGCTGCTAATTAATATGAATTTTCTCTATTAAATACTTATTATAGTAGTATTATTTTTTGAAAATAATGAAATTAATATATGTAAAAGATTTTTATCTTTTAGATGTGATGATTTGCCACATTTTTAGAGGAAATTTAATGTTCTTAATAAAGAGAATTGATATTTTTCAATTAACATACATGTTGAATGGTATATAAAACTAGGAAACTAGCCAAAAGTCAGATTTTTATATTATAAAATTTTTATCGCTTAGGTGACTAGGCGCCCCAGTGTCGCCCAGAATCACCTAGACGCCTTTAAAACTATGGTGTAGAGGAATTGGTTAGTAATAGCTAATACTTCTACAAAGAAGAATAGAAGTTTGTTAGAATGGGATCCGCCTCCAAAAGGTGTCATCAAGTTATATTTTGATGGAAGCAGCCAACTTAACCCTGGGCCTTCAGGTATAGGGGGTGTCCTGAGGAATAAGGACAGCAACATCATCTCCTTATTCTCAGGACCAATGGGAGTGGGGGACTCTACAAGGGCAGAAATACTAGCTGCAGTACAAGGAATTCAGATCGCTAACCAGCTTGGGGTGGAGCATCTCCTAGTTGAAGGGGACTCTCAGGTGGTAACAAGGTGGCTTCTAAACCTGGATGCTACCATTTGGGGCTACAAAGACCTCATCAAAAAAGTAAAGTGGTTAACTAATAATATGAGAATTGAGGTAAAATGGGTAAGTAGGTCAGCTAATAATACTATGGCTGATTCTTTGGTCAAACAGGGGGTTTCTAGGGAGGATCTTTTTTGTGCTACATTGTAACTTGTTATAGTATATTGGAAAACTGTACTTAACTAACTTGGAGAGGTTGCATCTCGTGCCTCTCCTTGGGGACATTGTACTATTTTTTTTATCAATAAATATGTGTTTTATTAAAATTCAGATTCAGATTGTAAACATTTTATACAATTTGATGATGGGACTGTTGATCCCTTTTCCTCAACTCTATTTATCCCTCATTACAATGTAGCCCAAAATAATTGTTGTCTCAATGCCCCTTGTTTTGCTAATCCATTAACTAGCCCATTTGCACTTCTACGGACCCATTTAAATTCAGCCTCAACCTCCTTGGCAATCTTCTCCACTTCCCTAATCACATGTTTAAACATCCATGGGGTGTGGCTGCTATTTGTTGCCCATGAAATTACTACTTTTGAATCCCCTTCCACTTCAACATGTCTGCATCCTAGTTGTTTGGCTAGCTTTAACCCTTGTAATAATGCCAGTAGCTCAGCCTTCAGTGAGTTTCCGTTGCCAATCGGCCCTGAGAACATACCCAATATCCTCCTGTCAGGGTTTCTTAATACTCCCCCTATTCCTGAGATGCCTGAATTTCCATATGAGCACCCGTCAAAATTCAGCTTTACTTTATTGACTTCAGGTGGTTTCCACTCCGGCCTTATTTTATCTCTTACTCTCAAAGATTGTGCTACTTTGGACCATGTTCTTAGAATATCTTCAACTGAGAAGACTTGAAAGCAGTCCAAGAGTTTTACCCAATGGGCTACTTTCACTTTGATATTATCAATCACTTCCTCTACTGTTCTACTTTTTTCCAAGAAGATTCTGTTGTTTCTCTCTTCCCATATTACCCAACAGATTACTGCCTTTGTTGCTTTCCACATTACCATCCCTCTTTTCTTTCTCTGTCTCAAGAAATCATGGTTGAAGAGTCCTGCCACATCTTGAGGGGGAGCCCACCTGCAGCCAAAGAGAGTACAAAAGAAATCCCAAATTCGATGCACAAGAGAACAAGATATCATTAAATGAGGAAGGGTCTCACCACTTTCCTTACACAGTGAACACAAGTGAGGAGAAAGGCACATATATGGCCTTCTTTTCTGCAGCATATCACAAGTGTTTACCTTACCAAGGAATACTCCCAACAGAAAGCTTGGATCTTCGGGGGAATAGGCTTGCACTAAATTTCTTTCACAGGGAAGGTTGGGGGAAGCAAGCACTTTGAAGAAAGAGGAGCAAGAAAAGAGTCCGTCTGGAGAGCCTATCTAGATTCTTGAATCTTTCAATGAAGGGTCCAGGTTGATTTGCCCTAAGAGGTTCAGCAAACGGGTTAAGGAATCACACTCATACTCCCTTAGTCCCCTTCTAAAGCCTAAATTCCAGTTCACACCAGTTGGACACAGAGATCCTAACATGGATCTAGCTTTCCCCTTAAGGTTAGATAATGCAAAGAGATCAAGAAAATTATCTTTTAGTGGGGTTTCCCCTACCCACAGATCTTCCCAAAACAGAATTCTATTACCTTGTCCCACATCATACCGGATGGAATTGAGGAAAGTAGGGTAGATTTCATGAACTGCTGATTAATAAATTTCTTTCAATTATCAAAAAAAAAAAAAGAAGTAACCTTGAATGAATATTCTGATAGATCATCTAGCATGTGCCTAAGGCTCAGTTTGGAAAGAGTACAAATGCAAATATGTACAGTACAAATGTATACAAAATACAAGGCTTTGCACTCTAAATATTTGTATTTGTACTCCTTCCAAACTGAGCCTAATGAATTCTTACAATGTATATGCCAAATGTTAAATGTAAGATAAACTACAAAAGAAAACCTGAATACCTTTTTGTTACTTGCTGCATCTTCTGCTTGTTTCACCAAGGCAGTACCTTCAGCAGTAACATGCTGCAGCACAGCATAGTAAGAAAGCAAATAAACAGAAATTGATATGACACATTTAAGACTACCTCTGATTCAGAATAGCTAAATGCAAGCACCTGTTTAAAAATATTAGCAACTGGATCTAAACCACGAGGTATTCTGAAGAAGAGTCTATACATCCTTGACAGATCTTCCACCTAACACAATAAAGAAATTAAGGACAAGTATATTGAATTATAATGCATAGTCTCCAGATTACCAAAGCAATGAAGTATATGGCCAACACAATTAACCTAACAAGTACCTTATCATCCCTAAGCAAGGCATGGCATCCAGAATGTTCCTTCTCAAGTAACTGAGTTGCATATACAAATAATAACTCATGTTGCACTTTCTACAGAAAGAAAAAGTAACAAATAAGTCTCATAGGAGTTTAAATTCCCTCAAAGATGAATTTTCATCATATCCCGCAGAGATATTTATAGGTAAAACTACTAAAATAGTCCAACATTAAACCTCAGAGAAAAAACTCAGGAACAGACCTCCAACAACTTCTGTTCACTGCTAGAATGTAGGTAATGAGAAACCCGATCCTTCTCCCGTTTTAAGCATTCCTCAGCCTGAGAGTAAAACAGAAGTTCTTAAGCAAGATAAAAATTGGCGACATAAATAAATTTACATCCAATGACAAAGGGAAGACAGAAAGTCAGAAAGGATTACCTTTAGCATGTAATCTGGACAAGAATCCTCCAGAATCCAATTTGAAGCCTTACGAGAATAATAAGCAGCAGTGTCTTTAAGCATTGCTGCCTCAAAATCATTTTCATAACAATCCATTTGCCCCATTCCAATTTCAACAAAAATATCTATAATATTCTTCAACAAGGCTCGGTCAATTTGTTCTCCCTCTCGCTCTTGATCAATCTGGTACAGAAAATAATTAGTAAATCATCATATAGAAATAGAGGAAAAATATTTAATCAGTACACAACAACATAAAAACACATACCAGAGAGATTACAGCATCCCTCACTTTAACATTTATCTCCTGATACACCTGAAACAGAGATAAATGTGTATCTAAAACATTCAATATAATATACCTTTAAGTGAGGCAAGTATAAAAAACTAGCACAAAAGTGATTTGTACAATTTTTAACTCATATAGAAAAAAAATATATATCCTAAAGCAATTGAAATTAAAACAAATTGATATTAAGATTATGTGTGACAATATGAATTTGTTGCATACCAAATCACGAAAGCAAGTTAATCCAACTTCATTGAGTGGAGGAAGCGAACGCCGAGCAATGAAGTAGCGATCAAGATAGTGGAAGAAACGGGAAAGCCACCTCACCATAACTTTATGATTGGCCCACCTTTTTACAAGCTCTCTTAGCATAAACTCATCATGTTTCTCTCTCAAAGATGGCAAAACCTGGCAAAAATGTACAAAAAGCTCATAAGAATACGGATGTACATAACACAGGTAATCCCCTCTAAACTCTTAATGCTATCATTAATGAAATAAGAACAACAAATATAGATTCAAGGCAATAAAACAATTCAAGTTACAGAGAATGAGCAAGAGAAAACAATGGTACCTGCAGTAGATTAACAACACAGCATTGCAAGAGAAATACTAAAGAAAAAAATAGCCTCAAGCAATGTTAAATGCACCTATCCTTTGTCAGAATACAAGTTTAGGTTTTGACAGTAGAACATCCTTTTTTTGGAAGAAAAGAAAGGCATTGTTATATTACAAAAAGCTACCCATGCATTTCTAAAGAGATAAACTGTCTGTACAGGGAAAAACACCAATACATCCATTTTAATTTTGACAAAAATGCAAATGGTAAAGCTTTACATGAATCACAAGTTCATTTAAGTAAGATATTACATTAGTTGCAGTTGAACTTGCAAAACACTTGTAGATGTGTCACCAGATACTTAGTAGTTTAGACAAATATAAAGTTTGATCAACAAGGTAAACTGTTAAACAGTATGTGATAAATAAGGAACACATGTAATGTAAAGTGAACTTAAACAGACCCCATAAACTTCAGTATTGATGGCTCCAACTACTGGCCAAAAAATTGTTGAGTGAACTACCTAGCAATGGAAGCATGTTCTGGGTGGTGAAAAAAGGAGAATCATTGGTTCATATGTTTCAAAAAGTAATAAACTTAAAGATGCTCAACTCATAGTTTCATAACCACTAATCAACCCAGTTCCATGGCTTTGCTCAAATATTGTTTCAACCCTTTAAATGTTGATTTTCTGACTAGAAATCCCAAGCAATAATAATAGTTTCTTCACTCATTTCCTAAGCAATCAATGTTCTATTCAATTTGAATAGGACTTATCCATATTTTCCACATTGGAAATCATCATCATCATCTAAGCATATTCCCAACTATATGGGGTGCGAAACATGAATCCTGTCTTTTCCAATCCTTTCTGTTTCCTGTCATATCCAATATTAAATATGAGCACTTAAATCGTTTCTTACTACTTTGACCCATGTCCTTTTTGGTCTTCCACTAGCCCTTTAGCCCCTTTAACTTGTAACTGATTGCTTTTTCCACATTAGAAATATCATTTCTTAAAAAAAAAAACATATATTCTTCTTCTTCTTCTAATAACTAGACCACTCATTCTCAGCTTTGGTTGAGATTGCTAAAAACCTGTATTTACGGCTGCAAACAATATCCATTTGCCTGATTTCAAATCCAACCTGAATACAGCAATATGCATCTATTAACAAAGTCAGCTTGAATGCAGCTTTTATTTTTATTGTGTCCAAGATTTCCATTTCTGTCCTACTCTTATCCTTGAAGATCCCCCCGTTTCTTTCTTCCCAAATAGTCCATATCAAGACCACTCGCACAGATTTCCACATCATCTTCCCTCTTTTCTTATCCAACATTAACTTTTCTTGATCAGCACCTTGAGTTGAAATGACATCAATCCCAATGGAGTCCATCGTAACAATTTTTTTTATCTTGCGCAGGCATCAGGTTATCCTTGAAAATCCCCCCGTTTCTTTCTTCCCAAAAAGTCCATATCAAGACCACTCGCACAGATTTCCACATCATCTTCCCTCTTTTCTTATCCAACATTAACTTTTCTTGATCAGCACCTTGAGTTGAAATGGCATCAATCCCAATGGAGTCCATCGTAACAATTTTTTTTATCTTGCGCAGGCATCAGGTATTTCTCCTCCAACACTTTGAACATTTCCCTAGCAAAGTCTCCCCTCCTAACACAAGTAGACTGTAGACCTAGATCACACCCCCCTTTAAGAACACTATGAAGTTCTTATACTAAAAACAAATAAGTTGTTTTATCTCCCGCTACCATTGACCAAGTGTGATCTGATTTGCACGAATTTACATATTAAGTGTGGGAAACCAAAAAAAAAAAAAAATCAGCTGTATTATGGAAGATAAAATCTCAAATTAGATACAAATTCCCAAGAAACTTCTTATTGACAACTACAACGAAGGAATTCATCTTTTTTACCATATATCTGCAATTCATGGAAAATACTTAGATTGGGCATATCTTAAACTAAGTGGTATATTAATTCTGAGAAAGTGTAGATGAAATAAATGCAAAGATAGTATCCGTGCTACTAGAAATGTGCAAAAATACCTGAGTGTCAATAGCTTGATTTCTACAAATGATGATGAAAACGTGCATAATATGAATTCTCATGAATAGTTACATTCACTTAACTTTCTTCACCTCACAGACCATCAATCAAAGCTTAAAGTTGAGACACCAACAATGCTTTTACGAAATTTAAACCAATCGATTGCTTATGTAATGGAACTCGATTAATAGTTTAAAAGATGATAAATCATGTTATCAAAGTCAAAGTAATAATAGGGACTAAGATTGAAAATAATGTACTCATATCAAGATCATTATCTCTCCCTTTGACACTAAATTGTCATTTGTGATAAGAAAAAGACAATTTCCTTTGTGATTGGCTTTTGATATGAGCACCAATAAGAGTCGAGGACAAACATTGTAACATGTAGGTGTCTATTTGCCCAAGCCTGTATTCTCCCATAGACAACTATTTGTTGTTATATCCCACGTAACCTCTCCATCTAAATTGAAGATTTTAATTCAAAATAAAGACGGTCAACCAAATAACTTCACCCAAAACATTATTTACAATTTAAAATAATTATGAGAAATGAAGCCATCATTCTAGGATTTGAAAGAAGATTAGAGGAGACAATAACTTGCTTATTAGTTATGGAAATTTGTCTAAAAATGGGATTAAAATGGTTATTTGAATTCGTCTAAAAAAGTACCTAATGTAGCAAGATGCCATTACTTTTACTCCCCTTATTAGATAGTGTTGAAGTCATTTTTTTATTCAAATAATTTGTAATAAGTGGGCTAGCTAGTCTACTAGCCAAATCATTAAAATTATGAAAAAAAAGTATCTCATATGAGAGTCCCCCCTCTTAAGTGGGGAGTTCTCTCTCTTTAAGTGGGGAGTTCTCTCTCCTTAAGTGGGGAGTTCCCTCTCTTTAAGTGGGAAGGACAGGTGTCCTTCACCTAGGAGGAGAGGGTAGTTACATAACCACCCCACTCCCTATTTAAGCTCCTTAAGGGGAAGCTAGAAACATAGACACACAAAGAGACTCTTCGGAGAAAATTTTCACAAGAGATTCTTAGAAAGGCAAAGATAAGGAGAGAAGAAAAGAGAAGTGCTCAAGGGAAGGCAAGGAAGGAAAAGTCTCACTAATACAGGTAGAGAAAAGGAAAGTCCTCTCTGTGAATACTTCCTATTTATGTCTTCTGCTATGTATCCTTCTTTTTCTCCCTTTTGTTATTACTTTTGAGAAAGGAAAAAGAGGGAAATAAACCATCTACAATCAGGTGCCTTTACTTGGTTGATTATGGTCCCTCTTTCAAGACAAATTATGGTTCCCTTCAAATGAAAATGAAGAGTAGGGCGGAATGAACCATCTACAACCAGGTGCCTCTACTTTGTTGATTATGTTCCCTCTGTCAAGACAAAATTAGGGAGTAAACCATCTACAATCTAAATCTCAAAGGCTGATTATGGTTCCCTTCAAATGAAAATGAAGAATAGAGGGATGAAAAACGTCTACAATCAAATATTCAATTTGATTGACTACGGTTCCCTTTTTGTATGCAAAATTCCAAGGAGTAAGGCTGTCTACAATCAGAATTTCATCTGATTGACTACAACGTATTATGAAGAAAGGAGTGAGAAGGAAATTTTCTTTGTATTAAAGAAAAGAGAAATGTATTGCTCTATAGTTTCTCAATTGTAATTTATTTTTCTTTCTTCTCATTCTTGTACACCCGATGTAAAAGAAAAGCAAATGAAAAGTTCTTTTTAAGTATCCTATTGTTCTTTTCTTTTGTTCTATGCGTTCATTTCTCCAAGTCAGAATCAAAAGGTGTTCTCTACTTTCCTATGGGGATGTAATTAAGGGGAACAACACATATGATTCCCTGAATGGGCCTTATCAAAAATAATAAAAACTCAATCACTTGATTGAGTGAATTATGTTGCATGAGAATTTATTAAAATTTTCACACCAACAGAAAGATATCCAAGTATTCCAAGGCCTAGCACAATTTTTTTTTTTTGATAATTAGGCCTTGAAAATTGATAAGAAACCAGTTGACAACCATTTGACAATTGCCTTCTATCACCATCGCACTGTAGCCTGCTTCAGTCACCAACTTCAAACCTTGAGGTAGAGTCATTAGAGAATCTTCATCTTCTTATGGTCTTGCATGACTTACCACAATGTTTACCTCAAATTCTCTAAAAACTCACCTTAGACCCAATTGTCTCCAATTCTCAATTGACCCTTTGTTAAAATTTACTTTAATGCCCCTTATCATGTCCCTTGGATGATACTTGTCTCTTACGTGAGTTTATTATTATAAAGTCATGGTAAATAATGTTCCAAGTAAAGTCACAAATTGATAGCAACATATAGTTGTGCATAGAAGAATACAAACTAAGGCAAATAGATACCTACATGCTACAATGTTTGTCCTTAACTCTTATTGATGTCCATAGCAAAATCCAATCGCAAAGGAATTAAGGAATTCATCTTATAAACTATTAATTGAGTTCCACTATATAAGCCAATTGATTGATTTAAATTATTTAAAAAGCATTACTAGTGTCCCATCTTAAAAAGCATTTCTAGTGGCAGAGATACCATCTTCGGATTTATTTCATCATCTACAGTTTTCGAAGCTAATATACCACTATGTTGTAGATATGTCCAATCGAAGTATTTTTCCGTGAAATGTGGATATATATAGTACCAATAAAAAGTTCAATTCCTCCATTTGTAAGAACATAAACATCCACAAATCCAATTTAAACCACTACAAACTAAGACCAAGTCAACTTGGTTCAGTGACCAAACCTAGGTAAATAAGCCAAAACAAAGTGTAAATATCCCAAAGCATTAGGGCACAGGAGGACAACACTCCAAAATTAGGGCACTGCCTCTCCCTCTCCATCTGCCCCTCTCACCCCCTCTCCAACCTCAGATCTACCACTAGAACTATGATGGCCTGATCCCTCTCTAGGGTACATAGTGCAACCCTCCAGGGGGTCCAGCCGCTTCCCAACTTTTTTTTGAAAGTGAAAAAAAGTTGGCCTACATGTATGCAATCATGGAGAGAATATTTTCTGGTGGCAGTGTAACTAACTTTGGGAGGCTCTGAGTGTAAACAACTCTAGGAGGCTCTGCCGCGTGTCATGCTAGCCTCTCTGTCTTCTAGTGAAATGTTGTTTGGTGGTGGCCTGCTCCACTCCTATAGTTGGGTTCGGAGGGAGTGTTTGGGTCCCAACAATTCCTCCCCCCTTAGCATTGACCTTGCCCTCGAGGTCTAGGTTTGAAAACCTCTCATTCAGCCTCAGATAAGGTTCCCAAGTGGCATCATTTGGAGGAAGCCCAACCCATTCTACCTTGGCTTCTGACACAACCTGACCACCTCATCGAACCCAACAGAAATCCACAATTCTGATAGGTTTCGTGTCAATGTCCCCTTCTTCAGTGAATTGGGGTAAGTTGGGTGAGACAGGTGTATGATTTCCCACCTCCTTCTTAAGAAGTGAGATGTGAAACACTGGATGAAGCTTTGAGGTTGCAGGGAGGTCCAACCGATAAGCAACAAGGCCCACTCTCTCCAGAACCTTATAAGGCCCATAATACCTGGTGCTAGCTTGTGCCAAGCCCCTCTTACTACCGAGATCTGGTGGTAAGGTTGAAATTCTAATGGGCGGTGGTGAGTGTCATAGCAGGCCTTCATTCGTTGTTGGGCTTTTATCAAGTTGGACTTAAGCAATCTAAGAATCTCGTCTCTCGCAAGTAGATGGGTCTCTACTTCTGCCACCTTGGATGACCCATATTCATAAGGTAATATGAGAGGAGGTTCTCTGCCATATAGAGCTTTAAAGGGTGTCATTCCTGCAGCCGTCTGATAAGTCGAATTGTACCAGTATTCAGCCCACGGAAGCCAGTGAGCCCACTGTCGAGGCTTTTCCCCTATGAAACATCTAACATCTAAGGTAGGCTTTCAAGCAACGATTAAGAACTTCAGTTTGCCCATCAGTCTGCCGGTGATAACTCGTGGAGGGGTGTAGTTGGGTTCCTTGCAATCGAAAATATTCCTTCCAGAATGAACTCAGGAAGGCATGGTCCCGATCTAAGACAATGGATCTCAGGGTTCCATGCAGCTTGGCGACGTCCCAGATGAAGATGTCAGCCACCATTGCTGCGGTGTAAGGGTGAGGTAATGCAGAGAAATGGTTGTACTTGGTGAGACGGTCAAACACTACCATGATAACCTCCTTTCCTGCAGAACGAGGAAGACCCGTGATGAAGTCCATGGAAAGGTCTTCCCACACTTGATCTGGAATCTTGAGGGGTTGTAGAAGGCCAGCGGGAGACTGTGACGAGTATTTCTGCTGTTGACAAGTTTGGCATTCGAATACATAGTGCAATACATCCTTACGCATTCCTACCCAATGATAGTGGCTGTTGAGCCTCTTTAGGGTCCGTAGCACCCCTGAGTGCCCTCCCAAGGTGGAGTCATGAAACAACCTTAGCAGTTTAGCTTTGTGGGCCGAATTCTGGGCAACAACAAACCGACCCCTAAAGAAAAGATCAGGCCCCACAACTTGGTAACCAACAACTTGTGAAGGGTCTCGCCTCCACTTATCTCTAATGACCTGCAACTGCAGATCAGACCTGGCTTCTTGTCGTATAGCTTCGAACAAAGGGAAGTTGGGCTAAGAGCAGGTCAGATGGGCTAACTCTTCTACTCGTGAAAAGGCATCAGCTACTCTGTTTGCGGGCCCCGGCTTATATTCTATGAGGTAGTCAAAGCCCATCAGTTTACTAAGCCATTTTTTCTGCTCCGGGGTGTGCACCCTTTACTCTGCTATGTACTTCAAACTTCGTTGGTCTATCCTAATAACACAATGGCGTCCCAATAGGTATGTACGCCACTTTTGCACGGCCATTACCACAGCCATCATTTCTTTGACATAAGTGGACTGACTTTGGTGAGCTGCTGAGAGAGCCTTGTTGAAATAAGCAATGGGCTGCCCCTTCTGCATCAAGACGGCCCCTACTCCTACACCCAACGCATCACATTCTAATTCAAAGGGCTGAGAGAAGTTTGGAAAAGTGAGGACTGGAGGGCTAGAAACCGTTGTCTTCAAGTCTTCAAAAGCCCGTTGAGCTTTATCATTCCAACTGAAGGAATCCTTCTTTAATAGAGGCGTTAGAGGGGCGGCCATAAGCCCATACCCCTTAATGAAGCGCCTATAATACCCGGTAAGCCCAAGAAAGCCCCGCAGAGCCTTTACAATAGTGGGCTTGGGCGACTTCTGGATAACGTCTACCTTTTCTGGATCTTCCATGACCCAACCTGCTGCAACCACATGGCCTAAGTATTGAATTTGTCCTTGTCCAAAGGAACACTTTGTCATTTTGGCATGTAACTGGTGCCCCCTTAGAGTTGAGAGGGTGATTTTCAGATGTTCCATATGCGTGTCCCAATCCCTGCTGTACACCAGAATATCATCAAAAAATACCATAATAAATCACCTTAGGAATGGCCTGAAGATGTCATTCATGAGGGCCTGGAAGGTAGAGGGGGCGTTGGTAAGTCCAAAAGGCATAACCAAAAACTCATAATGGCCATCATGGGTCCTAAAGACCATCTTGTCCATCACGGTAATTTGATTCAAGGTCCGGTATTCTACACAAAACGCCAACTACCATCCTTCTTCTTCACTAAGAGTACAAGAGATGAAAAGGGGCTGGTGCTGGTCTGTATATGCCCTTTTTCCAATAGTTCTCTCACTGCCTTCTCAATTTCCAGCTTCTGAAAGTAAGGGTATCTATATGGCCTCACATTGGCTAGTTTAGAACCGGGTACGAGAGGTATCTGATGATCATGAGCCCGGGGAGGAGGTAATTGGTTCGGCTCCTTGAATACATCGCCAAACTGATCGAGTATCGATTTTAAGGCCTCGTGTTGGGTTTTTGTGGGGTGAACACAGCCCTGGTTGTCTAGAATTGGGACTGTGGGCCGAATGCCTAAGTGCATAAATATGGGTTGGCCAGCATCCTTGGAGGCCCGTATCATAGAAGCTAAAGTGTCACCTTGTGGACTAGGGGGCCGCACCCCTTGTAAATGACAAGTCTGGCCATCCTAGTGAAAATCCATTGTCATTTTGGCCCAATCACATAGAGCAGGGCCTAGGCCACGCAACCAATGAATCCCCAAAATAATATCAACCCCCGAGAAATCCAATGGGTGGAGATCCACCACAAAATTATGGCCCCGTATGAGGATTTTTTTCTTCTTACATACACCATTACACGACATCTGACTCCCATTAGCCACATGGATTGAAAAGAGAGGAGTGGATTGACTCCCATTACCTAGCTACTTAGCCAAACGGCAAGTGATGAAATTCAGGGTAGAGCCACTGTCAATCAAAATCATCACGATCCGGCCCACCAATCTTCCTTCTACGCGCATGGACTGAAGAGAGTTGAGGCCCATGAGGGCGTGTTAGGAGATCTCGGCCCCATCAGGTTCTGGTCCGTCTGGAATCAGTTCACAGTCATTTAAGTGCTCTAGGTCTGTCTCTTCCGGCTCTTCCTCTGTCTGTAGGAGAAACACCCGCTGGACCTGGCACTTATGGCCCGGTCCAAACTTATCATTGCAGTTATAACAAAGGCCTTTCTCGCGTCTGGCTTGCATCTCAGCCCATGAGAGACGTTTGAAGGGCATAGTGGGCCGGTGCAATATGGGCTTCTAATGATCCCCAACCGGTTTCATGGGTTGTTGATCAACCCATGAAGGAGTCCTCAAATTCGGGTAGGTCGGTTTGCTAGCTCTACGAAGGTTGTCGATTCTTTCTTCTTGTAGGCAGCCAATCCCACCGCAGCCATGACGGTCGTCGGACGAAGAGCCCTCACCTCCAGATGGATATCCTCTCTGAAACCTCCCACAAAACATCCTACTAAGGCCTTCTCCGGCCAGCAGTGTACCCTGGTCGCCATTCGCTCGAACTCGAGCTGGTACTCTACTACCGTTCCAGTCTGCTTTAACCGAGTGATAAGTTCGTCGTAGTCCACAAACGTCGTCGTCCCAAAGCGGATGCACAAGGCTTCAATGAACTCCGCCCAAGTTACCTGGGAATGATTATGGCGATACCATTGGAGCCATAGAATCGCATCTCCTTCTAGATGAATGGAGGTGATGGAGACATGCTGGTGTGTGGGAGTTTCGTGGTATTCGAAATATCTTTCTGCTCGAAAGATCTAGGGAATGGGATCTCCACCGAAATAGTTGGGAAAGTTGATCTTAGTGATTTTTCCGGTGGGGTAATACCCTATTCTTTGGCTACTGGAAGCAGAGGCTTCCACTCCTGCTGGGCGACTGGTCTCGCTGGACTGTTGCTGAGAGGTGAAGCTGGAGACGACCACTTTGAGTTCCTTGAATTCGTTCAACACCTGGTGGAATCCAACCTCAAGCTAGTCGACCCTATCATCCACGGTAGTGGAACGTGTCTGTGGCATCGTGAAGCCTGGGATTTGGATAGCCTAGCTCTGATTCCAATCTGATAAGTTACCGCTCACCTCGAAAGACCCTTCAAGGGTGGCTTAACCTCCTGAAACAGAAGATGGGGGGAAAAGAGAGGGGAAAGGTAGGAAGAAAATGACTCAGAGAGAGATGAAAGAGATATTCATTCACGCCACTTATTACATGATCAGGGCCTTATATAGCTGGCCTACATGTATGCAATCATGGAGAGAATATTTTCTGGTGGCAGTGTAACTAACTCTGGGAGGCTCTGTCGCATGTCATGCTAGCCTCTCTGTCTTCTAGTGAAATGTTGTTTGGTGGTGGCCTGCTCCACTCCTATAGTTGGGTTCGGAGGGAGTGTTTGGGTCCCAACAGATTTTAAATGAGTTGTTCTACCACCTAGTAACAAAAGAGCAAAAATCCTTGAGGAAGCACCGAAGCAACTGAGAGAAAAATTTTATTGTTTAGTTTTTTTTTATTAGCAACAATTTTATTGTTAGTTTTAAACCTTGCAATAATGCAATTAGAGTTTTCCACAAAAATGTTTTCCTTGTTCCACAACTACCATAGACAAAGATAAAACCACCCTTGCCCCACTATTTTTTCCAATTAACATTTTTTGCCTCAATTCCCAATTTTTAGCACTTTTTATAAATAAAAATTAAAACTGAAATAAAAAAATATAAGGTAAACATAAAATGATACATATATTAGATGTAGATTATAATTATACACTACACTCAATTTTTAAAACACTTGTTTATATATATGCATATAACCTAAAAACCAGAAAAATGAACGGATTAACTAACTGATTCGCTTTGGCACTTTACAAAAACCGAAAGGACTAGTTCAATTTCAAACATGTGCCCACAATTTGGTTAATCAAACCATGAGCACTATTATTTAGAACCAACTGGTAGCCCCAAATATGTAAACAAAAGATTACCAATTTGACATCCCAATGACCAAGGAAACTCTTTAAGAAGCTCAAATGGTTAACAACCACCGTCATTACACTATTACTGAAATTATCCTTTATACCAGAAAAAACACTTTACCTTAGAAAATGGAGATGAAAAGGAACTAACTCTCCTTCATGAATCCCCAATTTGCATGATCATAAGCCTTAAAAAGGATGAAAAAAATTCTACCAATGAGCCATTTACCAAAATCAACACGGATACTGAAAATACACAAGAAAAAAACCTAACTACTCCACCCTTTCCCAAAGCCCATCAAACCAACTACCCCTTCATGAATTGCCATTCTGCATGATCTTATAAACCTTTTCCATATCAATATTGCAATTTGCAAATCAATCCTAAAATGTTGGCTATAAGTCTTGGATCCACTAATATATTAGTAACCAAAACTCCATCCAAAATTTGTCTTCCCCCCACCAATGCCATTTAAGTTAGACCAATCACATCATGTAAAACAGTTACAGCCTTTTGGAGAGAATTTTGCAATAATATCTTAGAAACATGAGATGAAGCTGACAAAGATTCAAGTCTTTTAATTCTATGGCCCCTTCTTTTTCGAAACTAAGGTGATGAATGTAGCAGTTGTACCCATTTACAGTTCAGCATCTTTAGAAAACCTTGGATGAAACCAACATAATATCTCCTTTAACCAACCCTTCTTTCAACTATAATGTCGTAGACTTCATTTTCAATTATCAAAAAAAAAACTATAATGCCATAGACTTTGCCCCCAGCATGCTTCATCCCTATGGGTTGTCAATGACACTTCATTCGTCTTCTCCTCTCAATAGTTACCCATCTAGGAAACCTATCCTCCTATTCCAACTGCTCCAAGTATGCTAATTTCTGAAGACTCCCACCTCTTTTTTGTAAACAGAAGCATTCCCAAAATCTCTTCATTACAGCTCTTTAGGAATTCTTTGAGTACAAAGTAGAAAATGAAGGTTGTTAATAAATTTATTAAGATGCCTTAAGAACTTTCCCAAGATTTTTTTTCTTTTCTCACTAATATTCTGACAAACCAAACACAGCCTAAGGGGCTTCAATTTCTTTACCATGGAAAAATCTGCCACCAATCTCAGCCACATTGTTTCTTCCACCAATTTTTGTCATCATTAACATATTTTATTGATTTTATTTGAAAAAGGAAACATACCATTAAATTCCCAAGATAAATAAATGTAGAGACCATACTATTCAGTTCCTTTGAAAGATTACAAATTATGATGAATCCCCAACCCTGGCATGCACCAACCTCATTTTTGTCACCACAGTCAAACTATGCTATCAGCTAAAGCTTTTACCAATTTTGGGACCGACCTGAATGAGCAGTTCAGACGGATTAGATGCCATAAATATTTACTTCCCTAATCCCCAACCCTGGCATGCCCCTATCT
The DNA here is from genome assembly GCF_055504915.1 of Nelumbo nucifera. NCBI lineage: Eukaryota > Viridiplantae > Streptophyta > Magnoliopsida > Proteales > Nelumbonaceae > Nelumbo > Nelumbo nucifera. The sequence continues at coordinate 101,282,100 of NC_142651.1, forward strand.
AAATCTTTATCACCATAGTCTTGCTATACTATCAGCTGAAGCATTTACAATTTTGGGACCTACCTGAATAAGCAGTTCAGAATAGATGCCATAAACTTTTACTTCCCTAATCCCCAACCCTGGCATGCCCCTATCTAAATCTTTATCACCATAGTCTTGCTATACTATCAGCTGAAGCATTTACAATTTTGGGACCTACCTGAATAAGCAGTTCAGAATAGATGCCATAAACTTTTACTTCCCTAATCCCCAACCCTGGCATGCCCCTATCTAAATCTTTATCACCATAGTCTTGCTATACTATCAGCTGAAGCATTTACAATTTTGGGACCTACCTGAATAAGCAGTTCAGAATAGATGCCATAAACTTTTACTTTCCTTATCAGATATCCAAATGTCCAAGGGCCTTACACATTTGATAGAAACCAGCTGCCTGCCAATACACAACCACCTTCTATCACCATCCCACTCCAGCTTGCATCAATTACTAACTTCAAACCTTGATGTAGAGCCATCGGAGAATTTTCAACTCCTGATGGTCCTGCATGACTTACCACAATGTTCAACTCAAAGTCTCTAAAAACTCACCTCAGACCTAATTGTTCCCAATTGTCAATTGAACTTTTGTCAAACTTTACTTTTAGTCCCCTCCCCCCCCCCCCAGTCAGGTGCCTCACAAATTATGGATAATACATGCCTTTATGTGAGTTTATTATCAATTTAAACCAAACCAAAAGACTGTATCACCAACATAGGTGGAGCCCCCTAGTTGCTCAGAAGGCATTCAATCAAGACAAAAACAAATCTGAATTTCTTGCTTAACGTGGATCATTCTTCAATACTCTCCAGCACCTATTTTATGGCTTTTTACTGTTGCCTTAAAAATTTCCCCTCTTCTATTTTATTCATTAGAAGAAGAATACCAAAAGTGTTTTATGAAAGACTTTCAACATGCATATGTTAGAATCAAAAGTCGTATTATGCTTCCTCTCTGTTATGCTAACAACACAAATGAAACAAATTTAATCCCTTAATTTATTGAAAATCCATCGATACCATGGATCTCAAATAAAGGTATGGTGGTGTTTCACATTACCACTAGGTTTTGTTGCTTTTGTTTAGCACAAATAATCAAAAGCTTATAATAGGATATTGCTTTACATTGCAGATTACCAAGCTTTTGTTATGTTTTTTACTCTGTTTTGACGAAATAGGCCAAAAGCCTTAACTTCATTGATCGAAGATCTCTAAACAGCATGTTTACCAGATGAAATAATAATTAGATTTGGATCTTTTTTTAAGATTTATGGGGAAGGAGAATTTATACTTGGCCTAAATCATGCATTGTTTTTCCAGTATTAGTAGTAATAGAGGTAGTATCATAATAAGTTCGGTTTGTATTTAGTTCATTTAGATTTTAAACAAAGTTTTATTTAATGAACCATAGCTTATCTTAACCTTCTCAAGCATATTTTCACAATACAAATACAATAGAATACAATATGTGGTATACTGATATCCTAATATAGGATCATTGCACGAAAACTGGTAGCAATATCTAAACCATCCCCAAATGCTTTGATTTAAATATTTTACCTTTTTTCATGGATAAATATTTTACCTATTATCCATGAAGTCACCATCAATTTCCACTGACCAATGGATCTCCGGTAGAAATTTGATGCTATCCACTTTCCGGCTTTAAACAGAGAGAGATTTTCTTAGGTTTTGTTCCTTGACTTCCATATCCGCGTAATTTCTTTCCTACATTTAAAAACTCTGAAACCCGTTTGATGAAGAAGCCAGTATAATGTTACCAGCAAGCTATTGATACCTCAAGGATCTCTTGCATTCTTCCCGAATATAATGGAGACAAATAGTACAATATTTAATGAAGATAACCAACCCCCCAAGTGTACCAGAAGACCATCCAAGAAGTAAGATAACCATCCCTATATCTCTCAATTCTCTTCCAGCACTTTTGCAATGAATGAAAAAGATAACTGATGTGTTCCCTGCATCCCTGCACATCAAACCCCCATTCAAAGGATTTTGATGTCTCATCAATAAAAACCATGACATTCTGATGGTTGATCTCCAAACAACCAAAACTGATATTAACAAAAGAAAGTTCACATCTAAGGGCCACTGTTTGGTGCAATTGCTAAAATTTGTGCTAACAAGAATGAGAATCAGCAGAGTGGATTTTTTACAATGCACTCAAAAATGAGTAGGGCAGTATGTGAGAAGGTAGGCGTCTCAGAAATAAGTAGGATGAAGTTCAGAGATGATATTAAAAATTTAAGTTGAATGATAGAACAATCAATAAATACATAAGGCCAAAAGGAATAGATTGGCTCTACAAATACGACCAAATGTTATAGATCAAACTATAAAGATCAACCATGTCAGTGAAGGCTTGATTTCTGAAAATATTTGCAATTTCCTCACCGTTGAAATGATGTAGTCTTCAAAGGACTCTCGGTATTTATCATATAGCTGTTGAGAGTAATCATGAGGAGGTTTTTGAGTACACATATTGTAGATGGTTCTGTCCTTAAAGTTAAGGAAGCACAAATGCATCAAAGGAGCGCCATAGAAACCCAAAGATATAAAGCATTAAAACGAAATAAACAAAACAAAAAGGATACGTGTAGAGCATCATATAATCCTCCGAGCTAAATTGCGTTTCAGGAAGCCCTTCTAGAATGTTTTTGAGTTTTGTGATCCCCTTCTGCATGAACTCCCATCCTTGGTCTAAGTCAATAATCTTCCGCTCAGCCATTGTCATATCGCCACCCTCTAAATTTAGTTCTCCAGTTTAAATTCTGCAAAGTGTAATTGCCAAGCATCACAATTCCGAATATAATGATTAATAAAAGATCCTAACAACTAAAACCTACTACTAATCCAATTGCACAAGCAAAAAGCTAGGAAAATCCCCAAATCCAATTTCGTTTAATACTTGCCAGTTTACTAAGTTCTACCTAGAAATAATCAGAACAACACGATGCCCTGATCAAAAGCCTCTGACGATCCAGAGGAAACCCCTAATCCATCCTTAAATTAAGGGAAAAACCCAGAATATGTCACTGTATTGAAATCGCGAACGACGAATAGTAAAGCCAGGGGAATAAGAAATGATCAAAAAAAAAACACAGGAAAGAAATAAAAAAATAAAATAAAATCTATTAGAGCTGGATAAAGAAATAACGAAACGAACAGTTGCAAAATAGAAAAAGGAAGAAAGATCGAAAAAATAGATAAAAGTATTGAAAACCTGATATAGGGATTGAAAATACCTGAATTGAATCAAGCACGAACCCTAACCCTAGAAAGCAAGCCCTAGAGGGAGGGAAGGGCGGTGGAGTAGTGCGACAGAGAAGCCGCTTTGAAACGATTGAGATGGTGAGAGACCTCCGACAAAGCGCATTCAAGGAAGGGGAAGCCAAAAGTCGGTCTCTCTCTCTCTCTCTCTCTCTCTCTCTCCAATATTTTTTCTCTCTCCCCCACACCCCCTATTTTCTGTTCATATATCTGGAACAGTCATTAAAATTAATTTTGATTATTTATCGGATTCAAATAGCTCAATTTTTTTATATCTATTAATTGTTCTATAATCCAAGAAACAAGAAAATTTAATCTCGAACTAAAATTATTTTTATTAGTTCTTTTATAACTGGACCGGGTTTGACAGCCGGGTCATTTCCAAATCCAAACCGACTTGAAATCTTCTACTGTTGTTGCTGTAAAAACCCCCTTGGAAAATCAATCAAATCATGCTTCTTTTTCACCTTGAATATGCTGTAAATGATCGGGTCGAGTCTTATCCATGGATTCAGATAGGATACGGGACGGGTTGATTTTGGATAAATAAAATTTTGATTAAAATATTATAAATTATTAATAAATAAATTGAATTTGATTTTGGTATTGTATATTAGGCTACGTTTGATTGCAAAGCAAATCGAGTGCAAAATTTGTACTTGGTTCAGTTTTGCTTTCCTTTGCTTCTCCAAAAAAAATATGAAATTTTGCATCACCTCTTACCTTGGTTCTTTCTCATATAAAGTGGAACCATTATCATCTTATATCCTATCTTATTTCTGGACAAATAAATCTCGTATTAGCTCCATTCTCTTCCATTTTAAAATGCAAGTTAAGAGCTTTTTGGAGATAAAAATGTTTGACTCTAAAAGGGATAGTGGAGAAAACTATCGATAAAGCGAGAGGTTGGAAAAGAAATCTATCAAGTTAGGGGAAAGTTAGGCTCAATTTGGAAGTAGTACAAATGCAAATATCTATAGTTTAAATACATATAAAATAATACAAAATATAAGGTTTTGCACTCTATACAATAGGGGATAACCCATTCCCAAGTGCAGGATTCGATCCCAAATCTCCACTACCTTACCAACCAATCGGTTGACACCTTTAAGTGTTTTCTGGTTCTATAAAAAACTCTTTGGTTGGTAAAGGTGTCAACCGATTGGTTGGTAAGGTAGTGTTTTTTTTTGTATCAGCCTATTCAACGAGCCACAGAAAACTCCAAAAGGAAGTTTTGTTGGAGAAATGGGCTTTCTAGGTTCTGGTTCTATCAAAAGAAAGAAATCAGTTGTTACAGCTCTCTCAGCTTTCTGGTTCTATCAAAAAAACTTCATCAGCAAATTGTATGCAGAAATGGGCTTCAGAGATCTATCCATCTTCAGTGAAGCTTTGTTGGTTAAGGTAGTTTAGATATTATTGCAGAATTTGGTGATGTGGGCTAAAATCCTTAAGGTTGTGTTTGGAATCACCGATGACATTTTACACTGAACCGTGAAAGTGAATGTTGTTTTTTGAAAAATGCGATGGGTGAAGAGTGTAAAGTTTTACATCAATAATCGATGTAAAACTTTACGTTTGATAGGTTTTACATCAATTATCGATGTAAAACTCCACTCCATCCAAGCATACGCAAAACTGAACCTGAAATTTTATGTCAACCACGATTACACTCTCCTTTCAAACCCAGACAAAATCGAACTGGTGTAAACTTTTACACCGATTCCAAAAGCAGCCTAAACATAGATACTTTCTGAGATTGGATATTTCTACAAGCTCAAGTTGGCCATAATCCCTGTTGGTGTGGGAAAGTATTTTGACAAGTATGGTGCAAGGATTTAATTTGGCAAATTGGAAATGGTGAAAATATTTAATTGGTAGGATGCTTGGGTTTTGGGGCTTCCAAATGGTAAGGTTCAATGAGGTCGCCCTCAAGAAGTTTAGGAAGTGCCCGTGAGGAACCTTATTCTTGTGGACCTCAAGAGGTGGAATCATGCTTGAGTATTTTCCCTATTCTACCAAGAAGAGGCTAAAGTAATTCTGTCAATTCCCTGAGTAATTCCGATGCAAAAGATACTCCCATCATTTGGGTACTGCTTGAGTTGATCCCCTCAGTTGGAATAAGATTTGGCCGATCCAAGCATTGTTAAAGGTTCAACGTTTCATCTGGAGACTCTCCAAGTGGTGGCTACGGTTAAGGATCCTAATTTGTTCCAACCAGCTCCTTTTGAAGATATATGCTCTGTGAGGCAAGGCTTTTGATGTTTTTCTTTCAGTCATGTTGTAAGTACATGGAATTAGGCACCATAGAAACTACGTTGAAGGGCATTCGAACGCATAACCACAGCGTGCTCACATCACAACATAAGCCTAAAACCCCATAGCGCAATTGAGGCTCAGTTTGGAAGGAGTACAAATACAAATATGTATAGTACAAAACTTTGTATTTTGTATTATTTTGCATGTATTTGTATTGTATATATTTGTATTTGTACTCTTCTCAAACTAAGTCTCCATAATGCAACGACCCTTGAATCACAACAAACACTCTACAATATGCAACAATAAATCTATCATTGCAGCGCACTATATTCTAAGAGCCATTTACCATCTTTCACGTAAGCCTCATTGTTGCCTTACCTTACCTTTCCCACCAAGGTTCAAAGTATTGACACGTATCAGCCCATATTGGCCGATACGTATTAGGGGTGTCAACGATATTCGAATATCCAATTTCGAATTCAGTATTTGGCATAATCGAATTGAATTTGGATAATTCAAATATCTAATTGGTCGAATTCAGATATGACCTGATTTGATTTGATAAATATCCGAATTCAACCAATTATTTAATTCTTATATATAATATAAAATATTTTATATACTTTATATATAATAATTAAGTTATATAAATAACTTATATATTTATATACTTTACAACAATAAAATATTTATTTTATATATTTATTAATTATCTAAAATAATTAATTAATCGAATCCGAATTGAATCGAATCGAATATTCAAATATACAATCGGATTCGAATTCAGATATTAATTTTCAATTTCCACCGAATATCGAATTTTCTAATCGAATTCGAATTCGAATTCAAATATTGCCTGGTCCGATTCGAATTTAATCCATTTGAACCCCTAATACGTATAGTTCCGGAACCCCTAATATAGGGGCGTATCAGGGGTCTGACTGGTTCAAGGGGTGGAGGAACCCTAAATCGGCCCTCCTAAACTGGTTTCAGAAAAAAAAATAAAAAAATAAAACCAGTAGCAATTCACCAGATCCCACACATGTCAGTCGAATAACCAATGGTTTGACCCATGTGCTGGATTCAAAGAGCCTTGGCCCTATAATTGTTTTCACTCAAATATTGCCTGGATTCACTCATGATGGTCGAAATTTGTATCATCCTTGATTTTTGATCTTTAAATGAAGTTCAAGTTTTAAACAAAACAAAAAAAAATCATTTTACTTCTCACAAACAAGAATCCGACTTCAGTCAATGCAAGTCCCGTTCGCACACGAGAGGAGAGTAAACGACGTTTAGCTCTCACATCAACCCTTGTTCATTCTCTTCCTCTCCTACCGGCGGCCGCAAAGCACATCACTGACAATTGTTAACATTTGCGACCAACAAAAAACTATCAAGTATTGATTCTTTCCTTCTTCTTTTTTCTTTCCCAAATCACTCTCCACACACATACAAAACATTGTTCACTCTCTCCCTATCCAACCAGCAACCGATCATTGTCTCCTACCTGATATAGAATTTATACTAGCAAATACAACATTTATGTACTTCATGCCTGATGTTATATTTTCACATTTCCATCTTATGATTGAGTTAAAATTTCAAAAGCAAAAAAAAAAAAAAAAAAAACTCTTGTTGCATGAAATAAACTTCAGAATTGAAACGACTTCGGAGAAAAACAGCTCTTGAGTGTTAACAGTCGCTGGTTATGCACATCATTGCCGCTGGTAGGAGAGGGAGAGAAGGAACAGGAGTTGTTGGAAGGAAACTGGATCTGCTCCTCACACAGGGCGCCTCACACGCACACCCTACCATGTATTGGGAATATCTCCCATAATTATAAGTTATTATTCAGGGGAGATGTTCCCAATGCACGGTGGGTGTGCATGTGAGGCGCCCCTATGTGAGAAGCAGATCCTGTTCCTATTTTAAGAGCTAAATGCCTTTTACTCTCCTCTCACATGCATTGCACGCATGGAAGGACGCGTGGCACATCCTCATGATGGTGTGCAAACAAGGCTTGCACGGACTGAAGTTGGATTCGACAAACAAATAAAACAAGACTGAATTTGGAAGAAGTACAAATGCAAATATGTAGAGTGCAAAACCTTATATTTTGTATGTATATACACTACACATATTTGCATTTGTACTCTTTCCAAATTGAAGCCAAAGTCAAGTTTAGAGCAAAAGTAAAACAGAATTTATACTTAGCCCTTTTGTACTCCCATCCATTTACACCAATGAAAATGACCAGGTTCAGCCTTATGAACAAACGGAAATGAAAAATAACTTCTATGAGACTTGAATCCTTGTTTTTTTTTCTGAATTTGCAATGTTAAAACCAAATTTTTAATGTTTTATGCACATATAAGTATATCCGTTTAAAAATTATAAGATATTATAAGTATATATGTTTAAATATTATAAGATTGGATCATGTTAGATAAAAATGTACACTGTTTGCAGCCCTTGAAGCAACGGCTCCAAGTTTTATTCCACTCACAAACCCCCATGCCTAGGGTTTGTTTGATCCGATTTGAATTTGGATAATTGGATAGATTTTTCTATTTGATTCAAACCCAATTAACCATATGAATAAAGGAAGGAATTCTAGAAATCCAGAAAATGGAAATTATTACCTCAAACACATTAATATTAATCTCTCTCTCTCCATCTATCTATCTTGTATATGAGTGGTAAAAAGTGTAAAGAAAAGAAAATAAATGTAGACAAAGAAAATAAATCATATGATGTTAAGATGTAAAGCAAAGACAAGCATTAACATTATATATACAATACATACATACATATATAATAGTGGTATATCCAAATTCAATCTAATTATTGACTATTAATAGCCCTAATTGAAACCCCAACTACTTATAAACCAAGGTTTGAAATATCCAAATTCGTTTTCTTTGAGCTTTCTTTTGTTCAGCTTACACCAAGGCTGTGTTTGATTTTAAGGAAAAAGTAGGGAAAGGCAACCTTTTTCCTTCCTTTCCCTACCTTTTCCTTCAAACCAAACACAGTGACTCACTTTAAATGACACAATGTTCTATGTTGTGCTGTAAAGTATACATGAAAAAAAAACTCTTATTTTTTATAGCATTGATTATAAAAAAAAATATAAATAAAGGGATTGCAGTGAAAACATGCAAGTACAAATTTATGCTTTATTTGTGAAAAAAAAAAGAGGAGACATTTTCTTTTGGATCTGAACCAACCACATAAACGGTGAGCCTACCTAATGATTCTAGAATACGATAGTTTGGATTGATTGGATGTCTAAAAGCATCAAGGCTGTGTCCATCAATATGTGTGGTTATGTTATTCAAAGCAAAAACAATTGTCATGTCAATCAATATGTATGTATGCCTTTGGCTATTTACTTTGGCAATCAAATTGATAGAGATTTCACTTCTTTACAAATGCAAAATTCAAACTATTATAAACATGATTTTGCCCTGGCAAAAGGTTCTGATGGAAATTGCATTTAGAGGAAGTGTTATAGTGACATGAGCAACAGATGGGCAGTAATGGGGTAATGGGCAGTGGCACTATCAGTTCTCTTTAATGGAGCTTCATTTGGTTTTCAGATACAGTGTTTTTAAAACCGGACCAGAGTGGACGGTTGGACCAGGAATCGGTCACCTATCAGTTTTGTTTTACCCCAAAACCATCTATTGGCCAAAAAATGTTGATTTAGTCAATAAATCATTAATTTGTGCGGTCAAACCATCAAACTGGACAATAGTTTTTTGTCATTTTTTATTTTTTTGTCAGAATGAGTCATTCGTTCCGACCATGTTCCCTGTCCGGTCTAGTTTTAAAAACTTTGTTCAGGCAAACCAAATAAAAAAAAAAAGATTCATAAGAAAGATGAGCATGATTTCAATTGAATATATAAGGCCATTGCCCAATGTTGATTCCAACGATGTAGGGCCTTTGGGAGGGGTGGATTAGATTAGAAACTATTCATTCCTCTTTAATAGAGCTCCATTTAGTTTTCAGGTGAACCTCCTTGAATCAAACAATGAAGCTTGTAAGAAAGATTAAGCATGGTTTCAATTGAAATAAAAATGCTAAAAAAGGGCCATTACCCGATCTTTGTTCCAACTTCCAACAATATACGGTCTTTGGGAGGGGTGGATTAGATAAAAATATAATCGTTCCTCTTTAATGGAGCTCCATTTATTTATTTATTTTGGTAGAAATGGAGCTCCATTTAATTTTCAGGTGAATCTCCTTGAAATAAACAATGAAGCTTGTAAGTAGGGGTGGCTATAAGCCAAGATTCTCACGAGCTATTCGAGCTTGGCTCGGCTCAGTTTAAATCAAGTTCGAGCCTGATATATAGGCTTGTTTGCTAATCGGTATGAGCTCGAGCTTAGTGAAATCCACCTCATGAGACTCGCGAGCCTAGTATAATAAATAAATAATTTTTATTATATACATGCATATACATATAAATATATATAATAATTTTTATTATATATATAACATTTTTATTTTTTATATATAATAGTAAATAATTTTTATATTTCTTATTTTTTTGTATGTAAAAAATAAAAATATTTTTATATATAATTTTTACTTTTTAGAAAAAAACTTGACTTATAGTCAAGCTCGAGCCGAGCCGAGCCGAGTTCAAACTTCCAAGCTTTGAAACGAGCCAAGCTCAAACACAAGTTTAACACAGTTTCAGCGAGCCGAACTCAAATAACCAAATATTCAGCTTTGCTTGACTCGAATCCACCCCCTACTTGTAAGAAAGATTAAGCCGGATTTTAATTGAAATAAAAATATTAAAAAAAGGCCATTACCCAATCATTTTTCCAACAATATATGGTCTTTGGGAGGGGTGAATTAGATTAAAATCTAATCGTTCCTCATTAATGGAACTCCATTATTTATTTATTTTGGTAAAAATGGAGCAACATTTAATTTTCAGGTGATCCTCTTTGAAATAAACACTGAAGCTTGTAAGATAGATTAATCATGGCTTCAGTTGAATACAAAAATGGGTCATTAGTCATTACCCAATGTTTGTGACTTTGTTCCAACCACCTAGGGTCTTTGGGAGGGGTGGATTAGAAGAAAAATTAATCATTCCTCTTTCGTGGAGAACCATTTTTCAGGTGAACCTGAAAATAAACACCAAGCTTGAAAGAAAGATTAAGATGGTTTCAATTGAATATTGAATATAAAAAGGGCCATTACCCAATATTTGTTCCAAACCATATACGGTCTTTTGCGAGGGCCTGAGGGTGGACTAGATGAAAAACTAAGCTTATTTGTCATATTTTGCAAAAAGGAGTGTAGATCTGCTGACCACAAAACACTGCACACACCACTTTATAGCTGCACATCAGAAAGATCTCTTGTATAATTTACTATTTATTGTTGTCATTCATTGGGAGATGTTTCCGTGCAAGGCTGTGGGCGAGGCATGCACTTGCAAAAAAAAAAAAAAACAAACAAGTGTGATTAGACTATTGGAGTGCTTATGGGTTACAATAGAAGCATAAACTTGTACAAAAAAGATTTACAGAAAGATGTTATAAAAAAAAGGCAAGCTTAAAAATCCTAGGAAGATAGACCAATCTATTATATTATGCTAGTAACATAATAGATTTACACTACCACATGGTGATAAAATAAGTGATACAAATGTGAATACTAAGATGGATGAATAGAAAAACTAGAAAGGATATGAGTAGGAATGAAGGCATCTATATATTCAGTAAGTGATAAAATGAGAGAGAATAGATTAAGATGGTTTTGTTACATGTATAAAAGACCACCAACAACTCCTGTTAAAAGTGATATGTGCTAAGTAAAGAGGCTAGAAGAGCTACGGGGTAAAAGTAGTAAGAGATGGCTTAAATATTAATAATTTAACAACAAATATGACTTTAAATAGAAGATATCGGTAAAACATGATTCATGTAACAGAGTTCATATGGTTGCGATAAGACATAGATGATGATGATGACATGACATGAAACTTTATATTTCATATTACCATATGGCACGGAACCACAAGTCCAAAGGACAAATCTTTATTGGAAGCGGATTTGCTACTTACAAACAATAACAATAATAGATTTATACCATTACCATCTATCCACAGTATGACAATACTTAGCAAGATGCATGTATTCACATTAAGGTTTAAAAAAAATCTCAAATGTTGTGGACATGAGGCACAATAACTATAATACTTACTACAAACCAATGTTTACATAGTCCTAAAACATCTGACAGTCAAGGCTGGTGGAATATCAACCACCCTCAGCCAACCATGAACGTGAGTTGTATAGGTTTCCCTGTCTTTCCCTTCTTTTCCTTACCTTTTCCTTCAAACCAAACATAGCTTAGAGAAAATGAGATTTTGACAAATACTAAGGGGGTTATTTTATTAAGGATGTGACTCCATCGACCCAGTTTGAAGTGCTTCGGTTAGTGCAATGCCCGTTCCAATAGCCTTTATAGCTTTCCATTGGGAATATCTCCATATGTACGTATTTATTTTATGGAGAGATACTCCTAATGCAAGGTTGCAAGAAGCTGTTGAACGATGTGAGCATAGACTTGCACCAACTGAAGCCGGTCTCATTTCAAGTTAGGCTTCATTGTTGGACGTGCTGCTCGTAGCATTAGAGTCTAGAGACAAGGTTCATTATTCTTCTGTTGTGCAGAAGCATAGTTGGTTTTCATTCATTATCTATTGAAAGGGTGAGCCATTAAGGCCCCTTGCTTTTTGGTAAGTTATTTGTCCAGGTAAATACACTTACATAGGTAAGTATTTCCCAAGTAAATAAGACAATGACCATTTTAGCCATGAAAGTCCATTACTAAAAAGAGCAATTTTGTCCCATCCATGTGTTAACAACTTTCCTCCAAGCGGAAAATATGAAAAGGAAAAAATAAAACGGTTGTGATCTCTAATCTCAATATTTTGAACTTTTTTATCAATTAATGCAAATTATCAAGTTTTTATTTTGGCTCAATTTGGAAAGAGTACACAAATATGTAAATTACAAATACTTACAAAATACAAGGTTTGCATGTTGAAGCGAGTAGCGATATGCCCTCAATCTGAATCCTACAACCAATGGCATAGCCTACACCAATGGATAAACATGTCCATTAGGCCGTGTTTGGTTGCAGTGCAATTTTACACAAATGCATGGGAGTGCAAATGAAAAAAATGCAAATTCTCACTTAATTTTGCTTTGGGTTTTACTTTATTCTGCTTATGTCTTAATTTATTTTATTTGTATTGCAATCAAACAAAATAAGCTAAAATTTGAAACAAAAATGTCAGAATTTACACTCAAATAATTTGCACTGCCATAGTTTTGCATCAATGCATTACAACCAAATACAGCTTTAGACGGCATTCAGTAAATTTGAAGTTCAAAGTCTAAAAAGCAAAAACACCTATGAAAAAACTATGAAATATTCAGTGACAATTTTGCTTTTCCACTTTTGCAAGCATCTGAATGCAATGGAGTTTTTCGGTAATGTGAATGTTGTAATGTCTGAAAACTCTGTATTTTACAAATTTACCCCTCAAAGTTGTTATTTAAATAAAAATAAATGAATATAATTAAAATACACATTAAAAGAGTAATAAAAAGGATTCATATTATAAAACATTTAATAAATAATATTATTAAAAAATATAAAATAAAATAATATTAATAATATCATAATACTAATAAAAAATAATGTAAGATATAAAATTTGCCTTTATTATTTAAAAAGTGTAAAATATCAAAAATTTCTTTGCCAATAAATAAAAAATATTAAATATAAGGATAATTAAAATATTCAACGATTTTAATAAAATAATTAAACACCATAAAATAAATACAAAAAGTTATTAAATGGTTAACCAATAAATGAAAATGATGAAAAAATTTTAAAAAGCATCAAATTATTAATAAAAACATCATCTTAATTTTTTATAGAAAATATTAGAATTATAAAGAAAGAGAAAAAGGAGAAAAATATAAATAAAAAAGGTTAAAATGGAGTTTAAGGTTGCAACAAAAAATGGAGTTTTAACGGAGTGAAGAAGGAAAAGAGGGTTGGGGGTCAATCATTTTTTCTTAATATTTGATAGAGGCACACATAAGAGAACTTTTTCTCTCAAAAAAATCTATTGCTTTTGTTTTTGAGGGGACACATCTACTCTGCTTCGCAAGTAGCAATGGTAAGAACAGTGCCACTGCTCCTCCTTCCCTTCCCATCTCTCCATTTGTTTTACCTGATTCTCGTTCTCATTCTCATTCTCTCTCATCCTCTTGTTTTTATTTGATTATTTTTTTTTAACTTTCTCCATCCTTGTTACAAAGAACAAAGACAATCGGCAATCCTGATCCGTCACTCCACTATTCATCACAGTGAAGAAGTAGAAGAGGAGAGATGGGAGAATAAAAACAATCGACAATCCTAGTTCGGCGATCCTCCATAGGACGATCGGGATCTCTATTATGCTCTTACAGAGGATAGTTGGCAATCCTATGTCGCCGATGAATAGAGGAGGAGAAGAAGATGGAAGAACAGTTGGCGATTCCTGTTAAGTTGTTACAAAGGGCAATCGACAATCCTTGTTACAAAAGAAGACGATGGAGGGAGGAACAAAGGAGAAAGGGAGGAGGGAAGAGGAGAAAGAAAATATAAATGGGTATTTTGGAGAACAAAATATAGTCCGCTACCTCTGAGCATGTTCGGAGGTAGCAGACCCGCTGAACAATTCAAAGGAATTTTCAGATTTCAGATTATGAGTTAGGAGGTGCTGTCGAACGACCCCAAAGCATCGAAAAGTAAAAATTTTGGTGTTTGGAGGTTGATTCAATGCTACCAAACACCACCTTAGGCTAAGTTTAGAAGGAATACAAATATTAATATGTACAGTGCAAATACATACAAAATATAAGGTTTTGCACTCTACATATTTATGTTTAATGCAGTATTATTCTTATTTATTATTTATATATCTTTTTGTGTGATTTTCTTTTTTGTTACTAAACAAACTATTGCCATGTAAACCCCACTTGCTTGGCATAGTCAATAGGCTGGCTAGATGGTTGAAAATTTCTGGGCACTTAATCCTACCTAGTGGCCACTTATACTTAACACAACGGGCAGAACATCTCCAAATGATGCTAAATCCAAGCTGATCTCGTAACCGTTGGACTCCCCAACAAGAATATTTTTCTAACGTTAATGAGAGCCCACACATACAAATAGGGCCTCTCCAGACACCATGGCAAATGTTTTGCCACTTCATACTCTTTTATCTTTGTTGTATCAGGGACTATCATTGCACTCTACATATTTGTACTCTTTCCAAGCTGAGCTATGGAAAAAAAAAGTGACTAGAATAAAGGATTTTCTCTTGTCGTAAGATTGAGTGTTGTTGGAACTTGGAAGCTTGAAGATGATGTAATGAACACGTGGAGTTTTTTTTTTTTTTTAAAAGCAGGCATCTTGGAACCATTTGAATCAACAAACTGGGTCCTAGCCATCTTGGGGTTCATTGAAAATGAATGAGCCAGAACAGACTTCACCTGATGTGAACTGCTTGTGGAAACAACAGCTTCTGCCTGGCGATTTAGGTGGGCTTTGGGTATATAGAATAGTCCAGATTATTGATGGACTGCATGTAAGACCAGGCTGTTGGGACAAGGATTTGGAACAACTGAGAAGCTGCGCATCACAAAAAGTTTCCATTAACTCCTCCAGTGAAAAACTTTCAAACAAAATGAACCAACACAGTCAAAATTTTCATTACAAAAAATCAAACTCACGGACAACAATGTGAACAATCAAAATTTAAGTAGACATGCATTGAGATCCTAGAAAGGAATTTTCTTTTTCTTCTAAAAGAGCAATAGAAAGAACTGAAGTAAAAGGAGTTTCTCAATTTACAAGCAGATAGATATCAAAATAGGTGGTATATCCTGCCTCCTGCAGACACAATTGCGACTTTCACTTGGTTGCAGAAAGTAGTTAGAATCTGAAAATGTGTTCAAACTGCATGTTAAGAAGAGCCAATGGTGAGAGATGCAGTGGAGTAGAATTACTGCAAACAGCATGCTGAAAAGTTAATAGCACAGTAGCGAATGAAGCTTACATGCTCTCTTGGCAAAGGAATTTGGACTCACGTCTCAATCTGGGAGAAATATGTACACAAAATTATGCTACCACTCCCTGTAGACTTTACCTCTTTCCTGCTCAAAAGGTTCAGAACAATACTTGTTTAGATTTTTAGTGTTCTTTCAAGATTATACCATAAACATCTAGCTTGATTGTAATTGGCAATTCACCAAACTTGAGGCAATATTTTGCTTGAGCTACAGTAGTTCAGTAGCACCTTTATCACCAATCACACCATAATTGTAAAACAAGGAAAGACCCCACCAAATCTAACTGGTAAGCTGATAATGATCTCCTTGATTGTCAGGTGGCTTCCAGACGAAATCTGCATAAAGACAGATTTAATTGCATGTCCCGACAGATTTGCTGCTTGAATGACCTAGGATTTATCCCAATTGACCTAAGTAGATTGGACTTAATTTGCTTTAAATATTTGTCATGTACTGAATCTACTGACATACTTGATCATCAATGGGTAATCTGGTATAGTTACAGGTTGAACAGGATTTGTTCAGCACCCATTTTGGTCAAATGTCTACTAATTTACCATGAACACAAAACTCTGAGATGTACTTCCAGTGATTCCTGTGGTACAGTTGTGCTGAAGTGCAATACCAACCAAACGGAGGTCTATTAAAAATGGTTTTCTCTACGTCTTGGAAGAGGAACAAAATCAATGGAGGCATGGACTGAATATAATGTCTCATCAAACTACAGTGTAAGAATATTTCCCTTCTATCAATACTTAAAGAGTGAAGGTCCATGAAAGAAGGGTGGCAGTTCTATAATTTATACCATGGAGGGTGAATGCGTATCAAGTTTCCCACTTCAAGCTCCACATTTCCACAAAATTTTGAACTGAAGATAATGGTCTTTTCCCCATCTCCTTTGCCCTTAATCCCTTGGAGGTTCTGTGCACATTGCAAGCTCTGCTGAAACAAGCTAAAGCTAATCATTAGATTCAATCATCCTACCCACAATACAATTATGTGTATCCAATTATAGCTGACCAGCTACAAATGTAGGCAAATGATTCATAAATAGTAGCAGCTACTATGGCTTATGGAATATTTCATTATAGCTGTTAGGGGTGCAACTTGGGTGGGATCAGGTTGAACATTTGTTAAAATGTGAAGGGACCTGGGCCTGGTGATGTAAATTGTTCAAATCTAAAGGTGCAACTTGAGCAGGATCGGGTTGGGCTTTTGCCAAAATCTGAATGGGCCTGAGCCCAAAGCAGTGTAAAATGCTAACTTGGGCCAACCCAAGTTGCACCCCTATTCAAATCGGGTACCCAACTTGTGCCCCTAATAGATGTTATATAATTGTGCCAATTGACATTGATTAGCCACCGAAAATGGGTCTTGTTTATGCAGTATAAAACAACAGGCATGCCATTATTCGACCCTTAATGTCTTATCTACTACTCTTATAACCAAGATAAAGCAAGATTGAATGCCTCAGCATTCATAATGTCAAAAAATATACACACCTTAGTGTTTTCACCAACAGTACACTGACAAACTGTCAACTTTGCATCCAAGTATCTTGACAATATTTTAACATCAATGCATCCCACTGCATCTGAAGAAACAAGGGGAAGTCATCATAAACATCAAGTGCATGAATACATGTATGATGTATGCCAAACAAAGTTTCTGCTTTGTTTTCCTTATATGAAGTTCTTTTCGTGCTTCCAACTAAAAACCATGTATATATAACAACATATTAAAATTAAAATAGAGGGGACAAAGAAGAGTAGAATTACCATGTGAATTAGCTGATGTCTGCACCTGCTTCAAGAATTCCATATGTCTTTCCTTTTCGGCCTGCATGACTTGCTGCAGCCTTCCATAATATCCAGTTCTGCACATTTGGCAGGCATATAAGTGCATTGGAATTAGAAATTTTCCTTTTCCTTGCAATTAGCTAACAGTATCTACTGTAGGTGATAGGTCAATTGTGCTCACCCTATCTTTTTAGATGTCACATAGAAGCTCCCCCCTTCAGTTGCAGCTGAAGCAATCAAAGCTTCCTGGAATCTATCAGCCATTGTTTGCCCTTTAATTTCTACAGTTGTCAGTTTTAGTTGATTTTGATCATTGGCCTGAATTAGAGGATTTACAGTCTGTATTAATGAAGCATTAAGCAATGATAGGAGACAAATTCAAAGATCAAAAATAAAAATCACAAAGGGACACCTCATCCTCGCTTGATGTTTCACTAATAATGAGCTCATGGAGTTCTTCATTCTGAAGGATTCGATCACCCAGGTGAGATATATTTCTCTTTGCACCAGGCCATAACTTTCTTCCTTTTGTTTTACTATTCTGCACCAAACAACCAAATCAGACAGAGAACTACACAGGTATCAAATAATTGGTCAGGGAATAACACAAACCATCTTATAGGTCCGTTTCAGTTCACAATTTTGGCCCTGAAAGCCATTCAGAAACTCAGTCATTGAATGCTCCAAATTCCCATGTCCAGGAGTGACTCTTTCAACAGATCCCAGATGAAGGTCAGATTGTGTCTCTTTTTCTTCCTGCAAACCTTCAAGAAGCTCAGTCATCGAATGTCCCATAACTTTATGCTCAAGATTTCCCAATCCCTCGTACAGTTTAGGAACACTGGATGATTTATTATCCTCATCCTTCATCATCAACAATGGGGGTGTCGCTTCCTTGTGTAACCAGTGGCGAATGGAGAACCTGGGCTTCACTTTGCTTCTACCTACATTAGATAATTTCATTGATCTTTGTGTAAAACGCCCATACATATTTATAGACTCTAGACTCATAAGAATCCTAGGATTCAAACTGTTAGACTCATAAGAATCCTGCCATGATTCAAAAACAAAAGCCTACTATCCTATTTCAATGCAAAGAAGACTCAATAACTCTTATACTACTTATTCAATGCCCTTGAAACTTTAAACATGACCAAACCATAACTAAACAAATCAGACCATATCATTGGACCCCACAGAAAATTTGTAAAATGACAAAAATATCCCTTATGTCCAAAAATAAAAAAAAAAATACATAAAATTTCAGAAACTCCAATTTTTTGCTCAGCTCCTGCATCACATAATTAAAACTTTCTTTCCTGATTTACACAGACTGACAGAAGATCATGACATTTGTTTACCACTTCATGATATGTGTGTATGTCTATGTGTCTATAATACACACCCATGTTTGCTACATACTCCAAAACCCATAACTCCTAAGTAAAAGGTCTACAGATATTTTGATGAAGACCACTTTGATGTGTAAAACTTTTCATAGTACAGAATTCATATCCATGGGAAACTATTTTGGTGCATATGGATAATATTTGGGATACCATTTTGAGAAAAAAGCATATGGGCATGTCGATAAATCCATCTATTGATGCAAAACATAAACATGTTTAGACTTTTTAGAGCTGGAGATCATAAGAAAATACTACATGTAAATAGAAAAGAAATTATCCAGGAAAAAGGTGTAAAAATAGCAAGAAGCCAAAGGAAACCAATTTTAAAGTAGAACCTTTGAAGGAAATTATGAAACAAATAGGAGGCTAAAAGGCCAAAAGCATAGTTAAATTTCAAACCAGAGGAAATAGGAACAGCCTCTTCATTGTCTCCTTGAAATAAGGTGGATGGTAGACCTAAAAGGCTCCAATTGATAACACATAGCAAGTGGAATGAAGGACAAGATCCTTGTATCATCCGTAATAGGATAGGAAGAATACCTTTCCAGATTTTCCTGGTCTCAGAATTTGCAGTATGGAAAGAATAATTGCCATCCTCTTTATGTGAAAATAGAAATTTATTAGCTTCTTTAAGAACTGCAGACTGTATGCATGATTCATTTTTGTTCTCGTTCTCAAGAATATGGAGATGATCTTTCTGAAACTTGTTTGCTCCAGAGATCACAGAAAACTTTGAGACCATGTTGTAATCCTTCTCCAACAAATCACAGGAGTTGTATTAGTATCCTGCAAATTAGATTATATAGTTGCACAGAATATTTCCAACCTAAACCATACATTATGGGCAGATCTAGCATACAGGCACTATCCATAAGGTGCAAAAGTTCAACCTTGCCCATGTCACCTTCAACATATGACAGTGCATCGGCAGCACAAAGTTAAAAGAGGAGAAAAGCCTTAAGTTTTTCTCCATAAAATTCATGACAAGATCTGTCCTTTAAATCAATGAATGAACATAGAGTCCTTACTAATCTACGGCACCAGTAAGAAGAAGCGGCCTATTACAAGTTGATGGGGATGGAAGAACTAGGGGTGGGCCAAAAAGGACATTTTTTTTTCTTTTTTTGATGAATAAGGACATGGATTGAAGTAGTGACAAATGATTTAAGGGCCCACAATTTAACAATGGATGGATGGAATGGAAAACAGGACTCCTGTAGCCAACCCCATAAAGTTGGCACAAGGATTTGATGATGATGATGATGATTGCCAAATAATACCAAAACGAACACAGATAAATATTGGTAATTATAGTGTTTGAAAATAAAGAGAACATCACAATTAACAAAGATTTCTTCCAGTTCTGAGGCTTTTAAGCCTCTAGTTCCTCTCTTTTTCTTCATAAGAAGAAAAAAGATAGAGGTCCTCTGAAAGTTTTTTGTGTAATGAACACTAAAGAGCGTAATTATATAGCACCACATTATTTGAAGCTCAGTGCACAATAAACACATAAACACAACATAATTATAAGAGAATGAATGGCATAGGCAGAAAATTCCAAAAATAATAGAGTTCCATAACATTCTAATGAATAAGGCTTCCCTAACAACAAATTCCAAGTTTCTATTTCCATAGTTCCAGGTTTAAATATATACCTAGCATGGATAACCAAAAAGACTAATCTATAGAGCATGAAGACTAAGTCTCATCCTAACACCTACCTCATCATCAGAGATCCTTTCCTCATCATAAGACTTGTGTGCGAATGCATTCTCCCCTTTGCCATCATGGAGACCAGGCAATTCAGACTCCTCAAAAGAGGCACCCATATGCTTCTGAGCATGGTAATTTAATAATGTTGTCATACATAAATGCTTAGAAAAGATTAGATGGTTCACAAATAAAACCAGATTCAAGTAAAACATGCCTGAAATGACCTCCAACTCTTTTCCCTTCCAAAACCCAATTCATCAATGCCCACTCCAGGAGGACGTTCACATTCTGTAAAGTGTAAACCAGAAGAATTCAATTGTGATAAATTAGCTATCGTTACTGAAACTACACAAATCTATAATAAAATCAGCAGCATAAGAATGGAACCATCAACTATACCTTTAAGTGTCTCAAGTTGTGATAGAACTGGTAGTTGATCCTATACAAGTAAAACATCAGAATTCAGAACTATAATTTGCATTTTACCTTAAAAAATACTTAATTGAAAAATGTAGTTAAAATAAAGTTGCATGTTTTCTTTTGAAAAAAGGTTATTTCTGTGATAACACAGGTTCTAGTCTGAGAGCGGCAATTCTGTGAAAAAAAAAATGTCAAAGGTTAGGTCCCTATACAGTCTACCCCTCCTCAGACCCCGGATTGCGGGGACCATCATTTGGACATGGCCCTTCTGTTCTATACACGAATAAAATGGAACTAATCATATAGGTTTGTCTTCAAATTCTCCACCCCAATAAAATCTAGAGTTTTCTAAATTATTACGTCGTTAGTCTAATGCCCAGTTCAGTACCCAGCAGAACAATTAGAGTTCTATCTTCTAAGTAATTAACATAAATCAAAACTATAACCCAGTACGTAGGCGACTAAATCTTGAACCTGGTTTTCTCAGTACTATATAATCTAATTAATAACACAAATTCTAGAAACTATCAGGAAAAAAGGGGTGGACCATAGAGACTGAATCGACAAATCATTCAATAATTGTGAATAACCTTCGTCCTTTCAGGTCTACATAAGGACTTTTCGTCCTCAGGGTCTTCGCCATCTGCCAAATAACAAACAAACAAAATATTAATCCATACGAATTCATCCTGAATATCACCATTCCATTTTTCGTTTGTCAGATTTCGAGATCACCGAAAATGCCATGGTAAAAGCACCTGAGATGCTTTGATCCGAATCTTCATTTTCCTGCAAACACAGCCGAACAAATTCGACAAGGAAAACATCCAAATGAGAAGTTAAGCATCAAAACACACACACACATAAATCTAGTTGACAAGTATGCCGGTGAGATGGAAATTGAGCGGAAGAAAAAGAAGGGAGAAGGAAGTAAGGGGGATGCGGTCCTGAAGTGAGCTATACCGAGAAACAGTTTTGCCGCCACATTTGGTCTGCAGTCTGCACTAATCTTGTTACTGGTTTTCATTCCCACGTTGTCTGGGAAAATTGGGTTGATCATCGATAGACGATAGCTATAGTAAACAAGACTCAGTTGGTATCCGTTGGTTTGCAAGAGAATTTTTTGGGTAAATTACAAATTAACACCTTTTCTTTTGAGTAGTGACATTTAACTCCTAAAGTTTGCAAGAAAGACACTCTTAATCTTTGAGATTTCAATATTTTCTTCAACGCTGTTGGAAACAACGGAAATAAGTGTGAATGCAAATATAAACTATAAAATAGTTTATATAAATTGTAAAATTGGGTTAGTTTTGCACCAACAGTTTTACCTTCTTACTAAACAGGTTTTCGGTTGTAATGGATGCAAATATAAATTCCAATAAAGCATATAGTTTTTTTATCAAACACTAGGTCTGATTTTTTTGGGGCTAGACATGGGATTTTCTCAAAAAGACCTAGCCTAAGCTTGAGTGTGACTTGATAATGTTTTATATACAAAATATTTTTATACATATTTTTTATTCTTTGTTCATTTTCTATTTTTCTCAAACCATAGTAAGATCTTTTTAGTATTTTTGGGTTTTAAAGTAGTTTAATATAAGTAAATTAATTTTATTGTTGAATAAAAACAACAAAATCTTCTTACCCAATTTATATTAATATAGAGGCAAAGCTGACACAAACCCTACCAATCCGACCATGAAGGGGGGCCGTAGTATGTAAAATAAAGCAGTGAAGAAATTCTCATTTTTCTCATTTTTTATTTTTTATTCCATGTCATTTTTTAAAGAACCAATGATATGCTCTCATTCCTCATGAAAATTTATCTAAAATCTCTCATCTCCTAAAATTTATCCTAAACTACCTCCCCCACTTTCTCCTAAATTATCTCCAATTTCTATTTATCTCTAAACTTATCTCTAATTTACTATAGCATTTCTCTCCAAATTATCTCTAATTCTTATTTATTCTCTTTGCCACTTTTTATCTATATCTATGTAAAGAAAGTTTACATTATAAAATTTTTCTCAAAATTATCTCTAATAAACTTTAAAATAATTATTAAAAACATAAAAAAATAACTATAATAGTTTTAATAATATCCATATTATAAATAGTTTTATATTTCTACTAAATTCATCATAGAATTATGTACTAACAATATAAATTATGATTTTCCAGATTATTCAAATTAAATTTTATTAAAATAATAGAAATTTAACATTAAAAAATAAAATATTATTTTAATATTTCAATAACTAAATATCTTAAATAATAAAATACTAAAAATAGCAAAATAATTAAATAAAAATAATAATTGTTTAAATATTTCAATAACTAAATATCTTAAATTCAAACAGTGAGTATTTTTAAATATTTTATATATTATTTAAATATTTAAATAACTAAATATTATAAATAACGAAATATTTAACATAACTATATTTTAAATAGTTAAAATAATGAAGTTATCAATAAAATAAAAAAATCTCAAGATAAAAAATCACAACATAATATTCAAATTAATATTTATATAAAATTAATAATGAAATTATGTAATAATAGTATAAACTTCAAAATATTTATTCAAAACACAAAAAATAGTTACAATAGATTTAATAATATTCATATTATTGATAGATTTATAGTTGTACAAAATTCATCACGAAATTATGTACTAACAGTATAAATTATCATTTTTCAGATTATTCAAATTAAATGTTATTCAAATAATAGAAATTTAACATTAAAAAATAAAATACTATTTCAATATTTCAATAACTACATATCTTAAATAACAAAATACAAAAAATATCTAAATAATTATATAAAAAAAATACTTAATTGTTTAAATATTTCAATAACTAAGTATCTTAAATCCAAACAATGTGTATTTTTAAATAATTTATATATTATTTAAATTTTTAAATAATTAAACATTTTAAATAACAAAATATTTAACATAACTATATTTTAAATAGTTAAAATAACGAAATTGTGCAATAAAATAGAAAAATCTTAAAATAAAAAAAAATCTTAACATAATATTCAAATTAATAATAATTTAATATTTTTACAAAATTAATAATGAAATCATGTAATAATAGAATAAATTATAATTTTATAGATTGTTAAATTCAATAAATAATTAAAATTATAGAATTTAGATAAGGATATTATTTAAATAACTAAATAATATTTTAAATAATCAATTTCACATACATCAATTAATAATTCTTGAAAAATAACTTTCAAAAGAATAATAATCATTAATAATGATTTTAAAATCTTAATCTATATTTATTATATATTTAATATACTAAAATTATTAATTATTGTATTTTTAGCAATTATTTATAGTTTTTATTATAAATATATTTTCAATAATTATGTATAAATCTACATTTGTTTTGTTGTTTAACAAAAAAAATTTAATAATTATTGAATATTAAACTACTATTATTTAACTTTTTAAATTTAATTTATTATATGTATTGTATTTATTGTATTTTTGTTGTACTTTATTCATTGATATTTATTAAAGATTAAACTATTATTTGAGATTACAATATTTTTTTACTAGCTTAATATATTTTTTAGTATTTTTTGTGCTTTTGTATTTATTTTATTTTTATTAGTTATTTATGATAATATATTTTCAATAATTGTGTATTTTCGTCATAAAGTTTAATAATTATTGGAGATTAAACTATTTTTATTTATTAGAGATTAAAATATTAATTTATATGAAATTAGGGGTGTTGATCACGGCCTGGTTTAATTCGATTTAGGCTATTTGTCCAACCAAATCGACATGGTCAGGTTGGAGAGTTGGTTACTCGAAATCTACTAACCATTAGTAAAACCAACTAAATCAGGTTGTATTGGTTTGGGTTGATTTTTGGTTTGCTCAATTGGTTTTAAATAATTAAAATAAAGAAATTATGTAATAAACTAAAAAAAATATGAAAAGTAGAAAAATAATTATAACATAATATTATAATTAATAATAATTTAATATTTTTACATAATATTGTAAATAACTAATTTTACTTATATCAAGTAATAAATTGAGAAAATAACTTTCAAAACAATTAATATTTATTACTAATAATCTTCAATTCTTAATGAAAGATTGATTAAATCCATTGCAAATTATAAGTGATGTTTTAGTAAAATGCTAGCTATAGGGTATGTTTTAGTAAATCCATGAAACTATAAAGGGTACTTTACTAAATGACCATTTCTATTATTTAGCTTTCACTTAATAAATCCCATGCATCACACAAGTCCCCACTAGTTATATTATTATGTCATACATTGTGGGTTATTAAGTAGGTTCTCAAACATTTAAAGCAAGGTTCAAAGTATTAATGCATATCGGCCAGTATCGGGAGCACCCCGATATGCCCCTACAGAGGGTGTATTGGGGTTCTGACAAGTTCAGGGGGTGGAGGAGCCTTAAACCGGCCCTTGAACCGGTTTTGAAAAAAATTAAAAAAAAAGTAAAAAAGGACCGATACTCCCCTACCGATGCATCATGCATATCAATATTTAGAACCTTGATTTAAACTACTTTTTTTTGTCGAGAGAATTCAGGGTATTTTAAGTAATTATTTTAAGCATATATTGACGGTATGAGCATCTACATTCTACAATCTTATATTCAAATAAAAACCGATTGGAGTTAAATCATATCCAAATGTGTGAATCCATATCATATACAAATACAAGCGGGTCGAAAATATGGATCACAATCGAATCTGAATCGAGATGAACGAATACCCTCCCCACCCCATTCGGGGCAAATCCCCACGGGGATCGGGGAAATGGAGAAAATTGCCATCCCTATAGGCTCAAATTGAAAAGAGTACAAGTATAAATATATACAATACAAATAAATACAAAATATAAGGTTTTGCACTATACATATTTGTATTTGGTCAAAAAGTTAATTATCAAAAGCACAAAATTGTATCCAAAAAATAGGTACAATAATGCTCTTTTTATAGATTATAAAAATGTCTAAGAATGATTATTTTTTTACATATCAAATAAACGCTCACAAACACACGAACCGGGGCACATAAATACTCCGGTTCGGCGTTTGTATGGCAAACAAACGGAGCCATAGTTCCACTCCAAATTTCCCATTTTTTATCGAAGAAAAAAAATAATAATAAAAAACCATATAACTTGAATCAAGGGTAACTGGTAAGGTATAGAAGGAATCGGGAGTAAGGAGTAAGAACATGGCTTCCTCGATGTGCCTCTGCATTTCTGCTCCTCTCCGTGCTTCACAAACAATAAATCAGGTATGAAATAGAAACGGAAGAGCTATTCTCGTAAACCATGTTGTTTTGAATTTTTGAATGCTATCTCCTCTCATCTTTGCCGCCAAGGCATTACCAGAATGACCACTATCTGCGGTTTTTCATCTAATTCCATACCTGAAATCTGATATTATATGCCTGGTCTTCGAGTGCTCAAATGGACTGTGAGCTTTTACCAGGGCGATTTGCTCTGTATGTCGGACTTGAGCCTACTGGGTTTCTCGTACAGTGATTTAGCTGATGGTTTGTTGCATTTAGAATGGTCAATATTACTTGAAAATATGATATTTGAGTGAAGTAGTTCCGGAAATTGTTTGATTCAGGATAACTGGTTCTGGGTTTGCTGATGATATCCTGTCTCTGTAATTTAGTATCTAGCAACACTGTATGCCCACCCATGGGTAGTTCTACCCGGAACCGAATGAAACCGACCTCGAACTGGCCTTAGAACCGACTCTGGCCAATTTGATACAGGATAGGGTATGGTTACAAATTCTTGGGCCGGTTCTAGAGTCTAAGGGTTTACCCACCCGATGAACTGGCCTTGAAATAAATCACAAAATAAGGATGTGAAAGATTTAAACATAAACAACTCATGGTTAAAAAGGCCATGGTCTCACTTGACCATTGAGTTAAGTGATTTGATCATTTGTTTTCATTTTAATATTTGAATGTGTATAAAAATAATGTAAAAGTTAATATTTACAAAATTTAAATTATAATGATAAGTTTTGAGCAATACATTAATATATCATGATAATCTATATATTAAATTACTCAATTTCAACAATAAAAACAATGTAAGTTTTAAACTATATATTATATTTATTGAAAGTCAAGTTTTTATAAGAATATATTTATTTATTTTTTTTAAGGGGGACGGTAAAGAAAAAACAGGTTCCACGGGAAGACCCTGGAACCAACACTGGAACCGCTAAGGCCAGAACCGACCTTCACAGGGTAGGTTCCGGTTCCAAAATCCTGGAACCGACCTCTACAGGGTAGGTTCCAGGTTCTGCTATGGAACCGAACTGAACTGAGCAACTCGGCGTATTTTAACCTGGGTTGTGTTCTTATAGCTCAGCTATAAATGGTTGATTGTTAACAGTTTTTTATCAATAAAGCAAATGAAAACCTAGATGGCACGGTAATACCATATTTGGCATGGCATTACCCATTCTACAATTGTAGTCAGCAAAAAAATACATATATATTTTAGTTGCTATATTTGCCCATTACTTATCTTAAGCTAATATGTATTACTGTTCTTACACCACATTACACGATCTCTGTTATAGTAGGGAACTTGATTATGATGCATGCATCTCTGATTAGGTAAACCTTCAATGGGTAAAGAAGTTTGTTCAAGTGGAGAACCCATCGAATTATGAATTATCTTAGTTTCAACTTTCAAACACATTAAAGTATCCTAATTTAATCTCTGGTCTTGGTTTAAGTGAGAATACCTCCTGTTACTCTTGTTGTTAGTGAAAGAAGTATTGAGTAACCCAACTTCAAGACTCCTTTCTTAAGTTGGTTATTTCAAGATATGGAGATATTCCTATTCATCAAAAAAAAAAAATCAGAAAAAGATATGGAGACATTCCTAATTTGAATTTTGAGCTTGGTTTTCTTGAGGTACAGTACTTAACGTTTCTCTAAGTGAAACAAGTATAGACTAACCCTGCTTCAGTGCTCATTTATTCACTAGTTAACTAGTTCTTTGATTTTGATGTTAACATTTGTTTACAATGACTACGGCTTTTGAATGCCTCTGCTGGTATGGAGTCCTAAAGCTCATAATTCCTGAAAAGTACATTATTTTGGGAATCATTGTATGTTAGACCGATGCAAAACTGCATAGTGACTGAAATGTGCTTCAAATAACCATGATTATTCAGTCAAACGCAACTCATCTATATGCTTCATGTCTAATAGACTTTCTTCTGGGTGGACTGATTTTGTCCTTCATCTTTTTTTCTATCCCTTCTCCACAATGGTGTGGTGTGGTTATGTTTAATTACTTTTGACTAGGTTGGCATATTAGGCTCAGTTTGGAAGGAGTACAAATACAAATATGCAGAGTACAAAACCTTGTATTTTGTATGTATTTGCACTGTACATATTTGTTTTTTTGAGAAAAGGGTAATGTATTAGAGAAGCAAAAGATTTACAAACCCTGCTCAGAAAAAAATTGAAGCAGGGAAGAGAAAAGCAAAAGCTGATTACATGTCTGAACTAGATACAAAAAGATTTCTGTGATAAAAAAAAAGAACTAAAAGGAATATCCTTTAGCTGTTTATGCATTGCAGACCAAGAATAGATTCTTCCCCAAGTAGACCAAACTACTGCTGCCGGGACCACTTCCCATAAAATTTTCCCTCTCTTGGACAGACTCTAAAGTTGCCAACACTGTACATATTTGTATCTGTACTCTTACCAAACCGAGCCTTAGTATTTCAAGGATTGCTAAATGCATATCTGCAGCTTGCTACATGTAATTTCATAGTTCAACCTTACGCTTTCATAATGTCTTATTGGATGATTGCATGCATTTCTTATTTGATGTTTACACGATCAAATTGTTCTCTACATAGTTTTCTGTTGACCTTACAATTTGATGGGACTGACTCCCAACAGGAAACATGCTCGAAGAAATCAGTTTTGGTCAGCTTATCAAACCATACAACCACTAGGGCAGGTTCCTTCTTGACTCTTCTATTGTTGCTAACCTTTTAGTTCAGCAAAAATATTCCCATTATTTGGACTGTTTTACTCAGGTTAGTCCTTGTTGTAATTTGAAAATTTACTCCTTTCTATATTTTTAGGTAAGGTTACAGGAATGGTCTCCTAGTCTGATCCCTTTGCAGAAATATATCATCATGATTAAATGTTAAGACTGTTTTCCTCCCAATGTTCCTATTCTGGTGTTGAACTTGGAAATGTATTTAAGAAGCAAAGCAATAATTTCTTGCTTTGTTTGTCTTTTCTCCTAATTTCTTTTTCATTATTTTTTATTTCTTCAAAACATATTAGCAACTTTATTTAAGTAATTTTAAGCCAAAGAGATTAGATATAGATGCCTATCTCTTGAGAAGTTGCTTGTCTGAACAATTAATGTTAAGTGTAGTCTTGGTTGGTTCCTTGAGAATGGATTTACTGGATTGTTCTTGCATGTGGGAAACTGCAACTGTCCTCAAGAAGCAGCTTTGCAGTGTCATCTAGTCCTGCCTTCAATCTTCAACTTAAATTATTTGGTGCTATGTATTGTCTTTTCGAAGTTGATTTACTGACAGAATGCATATATTCATGGTCAATTCCCTCTAGGTTCTTCCATGTACAAATACATTAACAAATTCACTGTACACTTGCAGGAATCAAGCTTCTTGTTCCTGGCTGCTTGAGAATAAGCAGCATCACTGTGGATTGTGGTCATTGTGGCCTTTTGGTGGCATCCAGTAGACATATTCTTGGATCTATTTCTAGTCATTCAAATGTTGACTATAGTACCTACACAGTCATGTACGGGTACTGGGTGGGACCTGATGTTGAAGATGGTTGGGGCTATGTAGAGGCTTTCGTGGATCAAATCATATGATGATTGATTTTTTCTTGAATTATGTTGCATGGTTTATTTTTCCCTTCTTCACCTTGGAAAAGGTTCCAAATAGGGATGATCTTAACTTAACTGCAGTCAAGATTCAAGAGTGCAGCCAGTGGATGTTGATGTTGTGTTACTCTAGGAAAGAAAATGTTGGGGAAGAACTTGGTTGTATTGAAAGAGCTGCTGAAGATCATCTTTCCTTGGTGAATCAGCATAAACTGCCTCTAAAACAGATGTGGAGTGGATCAGGATCCTAAAAGTAAATTCATAACGGCATGCCTCTCTTCTGGTGCGTGGTCCTTTTTGTAGAACTTGTTTATTTACTTATTTACAGTAGGCGGCCTCAATAATTAGAATCTTGTAAATCGGTAACTCCAGTAGTCTGATAGAATCTGAAAACCGACTTATTTAAAATATTACTATTTTCTTGTACCTCCTTTTTTAAAATATTACTACTGTAAGGGGTTTAGTTGGTGAGGTTTGGGGCGTTTTGGCCTGGGCCAGGTTTTGTTTTTACTTTTGTTGGGTCTTCGTTAGGAGTTTCTTTTCCCTCAGGTGATTGCTTATCACCTTTTCCTGTACCTCCTTTTTTTGTTTAATAAAATTTTTTCTTTATCTTCAAAAAAATATTACTATTTTCTAATATTTACCAAACAAGCAAAATTTGAGTTTTTTTTTTGCATATTATGGCCTTATGGGATGTAGTTTATACGGTTACATGTAGGCACATGAATGCACAACACGTATACACATAATAGCACTGATTTAAATAAAACCAATAGATGATTTCTGGTTATCAGAATTCGTACAATTTCTTTCTTTAATTTGTTTGATTTTGATGGTCATGTATATAAATATAAATATATGTACATAAATGTATCCATAGTTAGATATTGCATTAATGTGTTATGTGAGTAATGAAGATACACGTATGATTATGCAAAACTCAATAAAGAAGCAACAGTAAGCTGTCCAATGTTCATGCAAGAGATGTACAAAAATACTCAGTTTGGTAATCAGATATACTAGAAGGCCAGAGCTAAAAGCGTTCATTTCTTGGGATATATCCTCTTGCATGACAATCAGATACAGGATTGGCAATGGAATAAAGGAGTTCCCACTATGTTAAAAAATTTTGCCTTTCTAATCTTGTAAGATGGGGTCTCTCATACTTGATGTCTGATAATTAAATCCATCATTTTCCCCTCTCTCTCAAAAAAATAAATAAATAAATCCATTATTTTTGGAAATATTTTTTCAAAAAACTTCAAAGTTTGATTTTAGCCAACTTATAGTTCCACATTGTATTGTACATATAAATATATGTTATTAGAGGCAATTTAGTAGGCATTGATTGGGTTGATTATTAGATCCCTGCCAACTTTTGAATGCTGATATCACAGGTTTCATCATGTCTGCAATGACTTGAAGTCTCCTGCTATATCCTTTGCGAAGTCTGCAACGACTTGTTGCCTTCAAAGTTCATGCTTACATAAATTTTTCAGCAGATACATGTTTAAGACAGTTATATAAAGAAAGCTGAAATGAAGCCCTTGTATGTACATCTAATGATTGGTGGTTATTCTCACCTATGTATGTCAGAAGTTTCTCAACAGATGTCTTGCACATAACAAACAGAAACAGGAAAAACACATTTGGTAAGGTTGGTCCTGAAGTTAAAATGGTTCCAGTTTGGTGGAAGTCGCCTGGTTCATGTTACAAAGTTCTCTATTTCAAGTGTTTTTTGCAACATGCTGGGTGCCTTATCCTTGGGTTCTTTACTGAAATTATATAATTCTTAAGTTCATTGCATTCATTTAAGACTCCTTAGAAGGAAGCTTTTCTAAGAGCTGCTCTCCATGTTAATGGCAAAGCCAGAAAGACATGGAGGAAGAGAGAAAATAATGGCATCTGGAAAAACTAATGTAGGAAGGATCAAGTAACGTGAGAATTGAGATTGATAATAATTTCACCCGATGGGACTTCAAATGTGTGTAAATCTAAAATCTCGATGCTATGGAACGCAATTCAGAACAAGGCATTGTGCTTTGTTTGTTTGCAATGCAATTTCACTTGCACTAGTACAAATACATGAAAGTGCAAAATGAGAAAAATGTTAATTCTGGTCCACTTATTGCTTTGGGTTTTACTTTAATCAGCTTCAGGTTTTATTTTACTTCATCTACAATGCAAACAAACAAAACAAGGCAAAACCTGAAAAGAAAATGAATCAGAATCTGCATTAACATTATTTGCACTCCCATGCTTTTGCATCAATGCAGATGAAATAGTACTGCAAACAAACAAGGCCTTAGGTAGGGGTGCAACTTGGGTCAGGTAGGATAGACATTTGCAAAATTTTCAATGAGCCTGAGCTTGATTTGGTTGATATTCTTCGAATCAGGAAACTCCAAGGTTTAAAGTGTGAATATATTCAAAAATTGAGTATTGCCTAATCACTTACATAGTTTTTTTGTTTTTTTGTCTCAAAATTTGCAAATTATTAGCATTAACTCTAAGGTTCTGTTCACTTTTTGGGAGGTTATTTATTCAAGTAAGTGTTTCCTGTGAAATACTTATTCAGGTAAATGCATTTATCCATGTTCTTTTATTTTCTAGGGAAATAAGATAATTATTGTTTTAGCCATACAAAATCATTATTGAAAGGGACAAATTTGCCCCATCAAAGTGTTGGCAATTCCCCCACCACCAGGTGGGAAAGTTAATTATCCACCTTCGGGATGGATATCACTTTCTATGGACCCCACATAAATCTGAAAAAATGAACATGGCTATTTTGGTAAATAGGAATCAAAATCCTCTTGACTAATTTTCCCTCTCAAAATCCATAAAATGAATAGGCCCTAAGTATTGCAAAATATATTTTGCATTGATACTTTGTGGTATTTTGAACTTGCACTGCAATAGGGTAGGGAATATCTAGTAATAGCCATATGCTTCTTGGAATATATAGATGGAAAGGGAATAAAATCCAACTTTTTCCTTAAAATTGTGTGCAATAAATCTAGAAATTGTTTATTTTCGTGACATATTACTTGATGGTGTGCAATCCGGCCAGTCCTATCTGTCAACGACCTTGCCTCTGAACGGAGCTACAGGGAACTTGAAACGGAGAAGATGAGGAAACTCCGGGGGGAACCCGGTGTGATTGCTCCGAAGCTCAAGTTAGAATTCTCTCAAAGGCAAGATAAAACTAGATGGTGCAAAGTTCACATACCTTGTTCTTGGGGGGTAGGGAGCCTTTTATAACCACCTCGTGCACTCACTTCTAAGCTTCTATCAGAACGGGTATGATTATCTCTGAGCTCCTGCCAATTCGGGTGTCATCCCTTCTGCTGGATAGAACCGCCACTGCTCTCTTTGTCGGAGTCGTCTTTGTGGCTGGCGATGACGGTGGCAAGTGGCCGTTGAAGTGCGGCTGTCAAGCATCAGATCCCAAGTTACTCAGGTGCGTCGCCCTTGGATACGGGCCTCCTCGGTGTCAGGTATGGTACGTTTGTTCAGTTTGGCGTCCTGGAGGCAAAGTGCTGGAGTGGTGAGCGAGGTGAAGTTTTGAGTTCGAATAAGGGAGTGACCCGAACTGCCATGGGATGGGCCAGTTCGGGTTGTTGCCTTGTGTGAGGCTCGGGGCCTAAGGGAGAGTTCGGGCCCCTAGTAGGGAGTTCGGACTGCTGGTTCGTTTCTTTTTGTCCAAGTCACTTCTCTTTTTGTCCAAGTTGCTTCTCTTTTTGTTTAAGTCACTTCCTTTTTTCTTTGTGAGTTTCGGGAAT
This sequence comes from Nelumbo nucifera, assembly GCF_055504915.1. Lineage (NCBI taxonomy): Eukaryota > Viridiplantae > Streptophyta > Magnoliopsida > Proteales > Nelumbonaceae > Nelumbo > Nelumbo nucifera. Next base: position 101,315,930 of record NC_142651.1, read on the forward strand.
ATCCCCATTCATAGGTCCGAGATCCACATCTATGAATTGAAAGGTCCGAATGATCAACTCTGCAATCAGTTGTTAGAATCAATAGGTGTTCAAATCGTTCATTTGAATAAATTGAAACCCTTCTTATTGGATGATCATGATACTTCCCAAAAATCGGTGCTCGCGCTTTGGGCGTGCTGTTGTGTTGAGTTGTTGCCTTTGCCACGTGTTGAGTGATTACGAGGTCGGGCCAAATCTTCCTTCATCAATTGCCCCCACTCCTCGTTCAAGGGACTTGCCTTGGCGCGAGGAGTTCGCGAGGTGGCAGGTGGATTTGTCCCGTACTTCGAACTGGTTTTGACTGATAGTGTGAGGTGCTCGTCTGGATTTTTCCGGGTTTTCTCGAGCGCCAAAGAGACGAAAAATGCGCCAATCTGCCTGAAAATGCTGACAGACGTGGTGGCGCGCGCTTATCTCAAATTTCAAAAAAGCGCGCCGCTGGGAGACGTGACATCGGGTCTTTTCAAACTTGAAAAGACGCGCCGCTGCTGCCTTTAATGCGAGGAGACGTGCGCTGACTTTTTGTCAGTTTCAGAAAGATGTGCGCCAGCGTTCTGTCAGTTTCAGAAAGACGTGTGCCAATCATTTCTCGGTCTTAGTGGACATGTGGTCAGCGTGACTGCGGGCCGTCGGATTGGCTTTGATCTGAGCTGTTGTTTCTCGGTTACTATGAGTATAAATAGTGAGGGACCCCAGTCGTTTTGTCACTTCTGCGCTTTGCTTCTTGAGCTCGCGTCCAAGCTTTTAGTTCGCACTCAAGATCTTTAGCTCGTGTTCAAGTTTCCACAGTCCGTTCAAGCCTTTTTCCGGGTGAGTACTTTCTTGTAATCCATTTTCTCTTCCCGATGTCTAGCTCGGATAGCTCAGGCAGTTCTTCAAGGGGGTCCGATGCAGGTTCTACAAACCGGGTTGCATCCCCCGATGGTTCTAGCGAACCTGAGGTAGAACTTGAGGAAGAGTTCGAGCCCGTAGGCCGAGTCGCCTCGGGAGGTTTGGCGTCCACCTCTCGTCGAGGTCGGATGTTAGACAAGTTTGGGCCCTCGACCATGACGCCCGAGGGGCTTCAATCCCTTATTACTCAGTTTAACCTGCCTGGTGAGTACGCCTACTTCATACCTTCGGGCAGTTTCCCTTGGGAGCACGGTCCTGACGAGATCATGATATTCCGGGAGCAGCTCGCCGTGGGCTTGTGCCTGCCTTTCCACCCTCTCCTTGTCGAGGTCATGAACCACTTCGGCGTTACTGTCGTCCAGCTTCACCCGAACTCCATTCGTAACATGGTGGGGACAATCTCCCTATTTTGCGAATAAGGCTTTCCTTTAGACTTGGAGATCTTCTCTTCCATCTTAATGCTCAAGAAGCAAGCGGGTCCCCATCCCGGGCGTAGGCAGGCGTATTACATGTCTCATCGCCCGGGTTTTAAGCTTTTACATGAACTTCCCAACAAGGTCCCGGCGTGGAAGCGGGACTACTTCGGGGTGCGAAGTGTACTAGGGTGGCCGTTTCAGACCGGGTGGGGGATGGCCGCCCCTAACTCCGGTGTTACGCTTGACAAAGAGACGGTGAAGGGCCTCCGGCAATGGGTGCGGCTTGGGCTAAAGTGCCATCAGTATCTGACGGAGGCCAAGCTCATTGCGACCGGCCTGAGTTCGGGTAGGTTTCTTACTTAGAGGTTCTGTTTTGCTCTGTTTCTTTTGTTTTTTCTGATGCCGAACTCTTTTTTTTTGCAGGTGTGATGGACTCAGAAAGGACTCGTGGTGGGCACTTGTTTCAAGGCATGAAGAGGAGGAAACGAGTCGCCAAACGAACTCGTGCCGAGCTGCCCCGGGATGCGAAGCCCGAGGTACCAGACTACCCGTCAGAGGATCCGCCCAGGGAGCCCGAGATGGCTCCTCCAATGCAAGAAGCGGCAGGGGCCCCTTATGCTGAGACTACTTACACGGGGGCTCCCACCTACTCTGGTGCTCCTGCTTACTTTGGGTCTGCTTATACACGAGCTGGGCCCTCAGGCTCGGGGGCCCTAGGGGAATTCAGGAGTGTACTGTCGCCGAACCACGCTCTTCAGAAGAGTAGGGAGGCCATTTTCCCCGAGGAGGTCGCGGCGTGGACTGATCTCCCTTTGCACCAGGTGGCCTGTCGTGCTGTCACTCATGCCATAGTGGTAAGTCTGATTTTTTATCGAGCTTTTTGCTTTTATCCCTCTTGCTGTCGTTCTTTTGATCACTTGTTCTTTCCTTTTGGTAGGTGAACTCTTCTATCCATGCCTTGGCGGCCCAAGTGGAAAGGAGCTCGAGGCAGGCGAGAGCTGCCGAAGAGGCTCTCCGTGCTGCCGAGACGACTTCCCGAACTGCTGAGGCGACTGCTCGCGCTGCCGAGGAGGCTGCTCGCGTTGCACAGATCAGGCAGGCGAGGTCTCAGAGAGATGTCGAGGCCATGGGAGTAGTGGTGAAGCACATGGCGGACCTGAGCCTGGATCTGCAACATCAGGTTGAGTACCTTCAGGAGGACATTAGGGAGAGGACGCAGATCTTTTCTCAAGGCATCGAAGATGCCAAGAAGAATGTCGTCGATGAGTACATCGCCTCGCCGCGCTTTGATGACCTGATGGTGGACTCGTACAGAAGGGGTTTTAAACTGAGCTAATGGATGATCCGGAATACGTACCCCGAGCTCGATATCAGTGCCATATCCACTTCGCGCATAACTCAGGAGATGGCTAATGCTGCTGATGGTGAGCCAGATTCTGAGGGCGAGGCAGGGCCTTCGGGTATCGTTGAAGTGCCTTCCGATAATGAAGAAGTAGCTCCGGGCCTGTGAATTTTTTTTTGTTCAAAATGTACACTCCCTTATTTAGAAATGGAATGACTTTTCTTTTAGTTAAGTGTTTGTTGTTCTTTCTCCCGAACTGACCGTATTTGCCGAACTGACCATACGTCCGATCTGTTTCTTGCCTGGGTTACTGCACTAGCACGGCCTGTTTTGGTGTCAATACTTAGTCTCTGAGATGCCGATGTCCCTATTAGCTCGTTGTCTCCGCTTCGCCTTTGGCTGACACATTTCTTTGCTTGCTTATGCCGAGGTTCCTTCGTTAGCTCGACATCTTAGCCCTTAGGCTTTGGTAGCGATTTTGTCTACTTCGCTTGGTGGTCTATAGGTAGTATCACCTTAAGTTGACAATGTTCCACGCTCGAGGTACTTGCTTACCCTCTAAGGTTTCGAGCTCGTATGCCCCCCCGAGTGCTTTCTTTACTCTGTAGGGCCCTTCCCAATTTGGTCCAAGTTTGCCCACGCCGGGTTCGGGTACCATGATCTTACGAAAAACTAGGTCGCCGATGCGGAAGCTCTGCTTCTTTACTCTGGCATTGTAGTACGGAGCTACTTTTTGCTGATAGGCCACTGTCCGGATGTGCGCGAAGTCTCTTACCTCATCCAGTAGGTCGAGGTTGGTACGTAACTCGTCTCCGTTTGTCTGATCGTCATATGCTTCTAGTCGCAGTGTAGGTATTTCGATTTCCGCCGGGATTACAGCTTCGGTGTCGTAGGTGAGGTTAAAGGGGGTCTCTCCCGTGGCGGTTTTTTCCGTAGTTCGGTGAGCCCATAGAACACTTGGTAGCTCTTCCGCCCACAACCCTTTAGCTCAGTCTAGTCGTGCTTTCAGTCCGCGGAGGATGGCTCTATTCATTACTTCTGTCTGACTGTTTGCCTGCGGGTGTGCGACCGATGTGAACTTCGAACGAATTCCCATATCTTGGCACCATTCTTGGAACTTGATATCCTCAAACTGTTTGCCGTTGTCGGAGATCAGTACCCGAGGTAGCCCGAAGCGACATACTATGTTCCTCAAAAAGAAGTTCTGTATGTTTCGGGCTGTGACCGTTGCCAGAGGTTCAGCTTCTATTCACTTTGTGAAGTAATCTACTGCCACCACTAGGAACTTTCTCCCACCTGTTGCTGGCGGGAAAGGCCCCAGGAGGTCAATGCCCCATTGCGCGAAGGGCCATGGACTGGTGAGGTACTTGAGGTCGGTAGCAGGTTGATGGTGGATTTTGGCATGCTTCTGACACTTGTCGCATTTCCTGACGAGCTCGACTGCCTCTACCTTCATCGTTGGCCAGTAGTATCCTTGTCGAAGTGCCTTTTGGGCGAGGCTCTGCCCCCCAGGTGTCTGTCGCACAGACCTTCATGGGTGTTGCGTAGTACGATCTCGGCTTCGGCAGGTCGCAAGCAACGCAGGTAGGGGAGCGTGGAAGACCGTCGGTACAACCGTTCGTCTATTATGACGTATTTGGCTGCTTGGCGCTGCACCCTCTTGGCTGCATTGCGGTCCGCAGGGAGGGTTCCATCTAGCAAGAAGCTCACGAGTGGGTCGATCCAGCTCGGCTCTGCTTCAAGGATGGAAGCGACCTCCTCTGCCCCACCGAGAATGCTAGGCCGAGGTAAGTCCTCTATGTACACGATTCTCATGGTGTTGTGACTCGTGCTGGCTAACTGGGACAGGGCGTCAGCCTCAGTGTTCTCTGACCTCAGGATTTGTCTGATGAAGTGTGACTGGAAGTTGAGCAGAGCCTCCTTTACTTTTGCCAAGTATGCAATCTTAGTGAGCTCGCGTGCTTCGTATTCGCCCGTAACCTGGTTGACCACGAGCTGGGAATCACTGCAGATAACTATGTGCTTTGCTCTTAGTGCCTCGTACTCCGCCTCGTTGTTGGATGCCACGAACTCAAAGCGTAGTGCGTATTCCAATTTCGGGCAACCTGGGCCGCGTAGGACTGTTCCAGCCCCGCTGCATTGCTGGTTCAAGGAGCCATCTACGTGAAGGATCCAGGACTCCTCATCCCAGTTCACGTTTGGCCTAACCAGGAGAGATGCCACACTGGCTGATACTTCACGGGGTTCAGACTCTATTGGCTTGAGAGCTCCGGGCTCACCCGAACTAGGGATCTCGAGCTCAACCAGCCCAGGGGCTTCGAGGCTGAACGTGCACTTGGCGATAAAATCTGCTAGGGCTTGGGCCTTAATAGCAGTTCGTGGCTTATACTGGAGGTCGTACTCGCTAATCTCAATGACCCACTTCGTTAGCCGACCGGAAACCTCGGGCTTAAGTAAGACTTGCCTCAGATGTTTGTCGGTCAAGACCACAACAGTGTGAGCCTGGAAATACGGGAGAAGTTTCCGAGCTGCAATTACCAATGCATACGCTAGCTTTTCTATTTGCGAGTATCTCGCCTCTGCTCCCTGCAGAATTTTACTAACATAATAGGTGGGCCGCTAGACCCGATCTACTTCTTTTATTAGTACCGAACTGACCACCTCGTCACTTACCGAGAGGTACAGTTCTAAGGCCTCGCCCTCCTCGGGCCTGGCCAAGGTTGGCACAGTAGCGAGGTAGCTCTTTAGCTCGTCGAACGCGAGCTGGCAGTCTTGGGTCCATTCGAACCCTTTGCCTTTGATTGCCTTAAAGAAAGGCAGACAGCGGCCTGCCGATTTGGACATGAAACGGCTTAGGGCGGCTATGCGGCCGTTTAGCCTCTGAACTTCTTTTACTTTTCGGGGTGGTCTCATATCTAGGATGGCCTTTATCTTGTTCGGGTTGGCCTCAATACCGCGCCGGTTGACAATGTACCCTAGGAACTTACCCGAGGTGACACCGAAGACACATTTGTTGGGGTTTAGTTTCATGCTAAATTGACGCAGAATTTGGAAAATAGAATCTAAGTCTTGTATTAATTCCTGTGAGAACTACGTCTTGACGACCATGTCGTCTACATAACATTTTATTTCCGTGCCAATTAAGAGCCGAAACAGCTTATTTACAAGTCTTTGGAAGGTCGCCCCAACATTCTTCAGTCCGAAGGGCATGACCTTGTAACAATACAGGCTGAACTCGGTTATGAAGCTGGTTTTTTCCTCATCGGACTGGTCCATCCTAATTTGGTTGTAGCCTGAGTAGGTGTCCAAGAAGCTTAGCAACTCATGTCTCAAGGTCGCGTCCACTAGGCGGTCAATTTTGGGCAAGCTCGGTTCAGGTCGGTGTAGTCAATGCACATGCACCACTTGCCGTTTGCCTTTTTCACTAGTACTGGGTTGGCTATCCAGCTCGGGTAATGAACTTCCCTTATGAAGTCTGCTGCGAGGAGCTTTTCGACCTCCTCGTCGACCGCTCTCCAGCGCTCTGGGGCTAAGTTGCGTTTCTTCTGTCTAATGGGTCTGACTACAGGGTTAGTGTTAAGTTTGTGAGTTATAAGGCCAGGGTCAATACCGGGCATATCGGCCGCGGACCATGCAAAAATATCTAAGTTTTGAAGTAAGAAACTCACCAGTTCGGTTCGTAGAGGCTCCTTGACGGAAGCACCGATCTGTAGCGTCCGAGTCGGATCCGTAGCCGAAGTCGGGATTGCGACCGTTTCCTCTGTGGGCGAAGCTCTTTCTTCGCCCTGCTCCATAGGCCGCTCCAGCTCGAGGTCGTCGGCCGCCTTGGTTTTTCCCTTCAGGGCGGCAACATAACACTTGCGGGACTCAAGCTGGTCGCCCCGCGCTACCCCCACACCGAAGTCTATAGGGAACTTCATTGCCAGATAGTAGGTGGAGACCACTGCCCGCAGAATATGCGTAATTGGCCGCCCTATTATGGCATTGTATGGGGAAGGGGTCGCGACCACCAGGAAATCATGGTTGAGTCTGACCGCGCAAGGCCATGTGCCGATTTCCACAGGTACTGTTATCGTCCCGAGGGGCCTGACTTCCTCTCCACTGAAGCCCACCAGAGGAGTGTTTGTGGGCTTCAGCTCGCTTCTCTGCAGCTGTAGCTGGTCAAATGCCGACTTGAAGAGGATGTCCACCGAACTACCTGAATCTACAAGTACGCGCCTGACTTCGAAGTCGCTGATCCTTAGTTTTATGACAAGCACGTCATCGTGGGGATAATGGACACCTCGCGCATCGTCTTCCGTGAAGAAGATCGGTTCTTCTGTCTTTGGCCTCTTTGGAGGGTTCTGTTCTTCTCGGGCTGCCTCGCGATCTGACGTTCGGGCTGCCGCCGAAGTACACCCTGCTACCACCGAACCTCCCACTATCACATGGATGGTTCCCCGAACTGGCCTCTCTTCCGGAGGCTGTCGTTGCAACGCTTCGGCTGGTCTGCTGCTGGATTCGGGGGCATCCTTTCCGTGCTCCCCTTACCGACCTGCCTTATTGTTACTATTATTATTATGCTGTACAAAATTTCTCAAGTATCCGCGACGAATGAGTCCCTCTATCTCGTCACGGAGATTATTACACTATTCGGTACTATAACCGTGATCTCTATGAAAACTACAATACAAATTTTTATTTCTTTCGTTTGGATTCCCCTTTAGGCGAGGTGGCCACTTCACGTATGGGGCGTCTTTGATCGTCATCAAGATCTCGGTCCGCCTCGTGTTTAACGGTGTGTAATCCGTCTGAACTGCTAAGGGAGCTCGGGACGGCTGGCTTGGCTTCGCCTCCTGGGCCAGGTTTCTTCTGTCACCTTGGTTGGAGGGCTCACCTTCTCTTTTCCTTTTCTCGACCCTTCCTTCAGTCCTTTGGTTGATCTCTTCCTTTGTTCTCATGAACTTGTCTGCGAGCTTGAGGAATTCGGCCATGGTCGCGGGCTGGCTGGCTACCATGTGCCATTTGAACTCCTTGTGCGTTACTCATCTCTTGGCCGCCGCGAGCTGTACCGCGGGGTCTAACCGCGGTATCTGCAAGCACGCTTCATTGAACCGCTTGATGTAGCCCCGGATGGATTCTCCTTCTCTCTGGACTACTCCGAAGATGCTTTCCTCGGTTCTGGGGCACCGCTTGCTGGTAACGAAATGTGCGGTGAAGATCTACACAAACTGGGTCCAGCTTCTTATTGACCTGGGGGCTAGGTTCCTGTACCAAGTGCAGGCCACCCCCTGAAGGTGGTAGTGAAGGCCACGCACATGCACGATTCACTGGCCCTGGTGAGGTGCATTTGAGACTGGAAAGCATCGACGTTGTCGTTGGGGCCAAAGGACCCATCATACTTGTCCAAAGGTGGGAGCTTGAAGTCTCTAGGCATGGGGACTGCCAGGAGTTCTGATGCGAGGGGGGAAGGAACTGAGAGAATTGGGGCAGCTTTTACCTCGTCCGAGCTCGTCTCTTCCTTACCTCTGAGCTCGGGCAGGACACGGGTGGTAGTTCGACAACTTCGCCGGCGCCTTCGTTGTTGAGTGGGCCTGGTACTGGCGCTGCTGGCCTCTGTGTTGCCGAGCTCGATGGGCCCGGAATGTTGGTAGTCTGCTGCTAGGGCGCTGAATCGGTTCTCTATGAGCGGGAACTCAGGCTTGGAGCGTCGAGGTGCTAACTTTGCGGGCGAGGTTCCCGACCGGCCTGCGAGCTACGAGGCGGGGGTGGTTTTCCTTTCCCTTTGGCCTGGGGATGAGGCCTGGCTGTTAGGGGGGTTCTGGAGTTGGGAGGCTTCTCCTCGGTGAGGGCGTCCACCCTGAAGGGAGGCCTTAACCGGCTTCGGAGCAGGGTGCCGAGGTGGAAGCAGTGACTGGTTCAGGGGTAGTTGGGGGAACTGCTGCTGATAGTGATGTTGAGCGAGGTGGTGTAGTACTTGGTGCTGCTGGAGTTGATGCTGCTGGAATTGTTGCAGTTGGGCTTGCATTGCCCTAATGCATTGCATCAGGTCGTCAAACTGGTTCTGGCGGGTCGCCAGGGGGACAACAGTTGGTTCAGCAAAAGTTGTTTCGACAGGGAGTGGAAGAGGGACGTTCATGGCAGGAAGGTCAAACTGGTTCTGGCGGGTCGTCAAACTGATGCTGCTGGAATTGCTACATTTGAGCACCATTGCTTGTGGTGCATTCAAGCTGGGAATCCCATCCACCGGGAGGGGGATGGTGAACTGTCTGATGCACACCACGGGGACTTGGAGTTGTTCCCCGGTGGTGTTCGTCTCTGTGCCACATCCGGCATTGCTGGAAGAAGCCATGAGTGTTAGGGTTTTTGGGAAAGGAAGAGGTTATGAGAGTTTTAGAGGGAGGCTTTTAGAAGCTTTTCCCACAGACGGCGCCAATTGATGGTGCGCAATCTGGCCGGTCCTAGCTGTCAACGACCTTGCCTCTGAATGGAGCTACAGAAAACCTGAAATGGAGAAGATGAGGAAACTCCGGGGGGAACTCGGTGTGATTGCTCCGAAGCTCAAGTTAGAATTCTCTCAAAGGCAAGATAAAACCAGATGGCACAAAGTTCACATACCTTGTTCTTGGGGGGTAGGGAGTCTTTTATAACCACCTCGCGCACTCACTTTTAAGCTTCTGTCAGAATAGGTATGATTATCTCTGAGCTCCTGCCAGTTCGGGTGTCATCCCCTTTGCTGGACAGAACCGCCACTGCTCTCTTTGTCGGAGTCGTCTCTGCGGTTGGCGATGACGGTGGCAGGTGGCCGTTGAAGTGCGCTGTCAAGCGTCAGATCCCAAGTTACTCAGGTGCGCCGCCCTTGGATACGAGCCTCCTCGGTGTCAGGTATGGTACGTTTGTTCAGTTTGGCGTCCTAGAGGCAAAGTGTTGAAGTGGTGAGCGAGGTGAAGTCTTGAGTTCGGATAGGGGAGTGACCTGAACTGCCATGGGACGAGCCAGTTCGGGTTGTTGCCTTGTGTGAGGCTCGGAGCCTAAGGGAGAGTTCGGGCTCCTTGTAGGGAGTTCGGGCCCCTAGTAGGGAGTTCGGACCGCTGGTTCCTCCCTTCGGTGCTCGCGCTTTGGGCATGCTATTGTGCCGAGTTGTTGCCTTTGCCACGTGTTGAGTGATTACGAGGTCGGGCCAAATCTTCCTTCATCACTACTCAACTGTAAGGATTACCACTGATCATCTGGTTGGTCGAGTCTAGAATAGCCTCTGTCATGCCTTGGCCCATACTCCGTTAGATCTTACAGAACCGATGGGTATTAATAGGCTTCTGATCTGGATATATGTATAACTGACCCAGGCGCAACCACACTGCATGAGGAGAACATTGAGGCAATGGTGGAAAAAATGAACAGAAAACGTTTAGGCCTGATTTGTTTTCAGTGCAATTTTATTGTATTGGTGCAAAACTATGGAAGTGCAGTTAAGTATGATGCAAATTTTGGTTTATTTTGATTTTAGTTTTTACCTAATTTTGATTGCTTATAGTGCATATGTAAGTAACATAAAACCTGAAGTAAAAATCAAAGCAAAATTGAATCAGAATTTGCACTCTCATGAATTTGTACTAAAATGTATATAAAATATGTAGAATGCAAACTCAGTTTAGAAAGAATATAAATACAAATATATACTGTACAAATGTATACAAAATAATATAAAATATAAGGTTTTGCACTTTATTTGTATTTGTATTAAGGTTCAGTTTGGAAAGAGTACAAATTCATGAGAGTGCAACACCCTACATGAGAGTTGGTGGTGTACTCTTAAGAGACTCCTGATCATTACCACTCTGCATGTTTGCTTTTGTATTCCTTCCAAATTGAACCAAAATATTTGTAGTTGTACTCTTTTCAAACTGAGCCAAAGGTCTAAGGAGTCTCTTAAGAGTGGTGTTTGTGCTTTAGTGTTGGGTCCGGTCTTTGCTTTGTTGGGTTGTTGTTGTTTGCTCTTTAAGCCTTGTTCGTTTATTGGTATGTGATGCTACCTTGGCAAGTGATTCTTAAGCAAAAGTTGCCCAAGTAACTTTCAGTGCTAATGTTCAGTCGTGTTTCCACTTGGATAAAGAGGGAGGCAGCCAGGCAGGATCCCATTATAATGACACAAAAATGCAAGGACCCAACTTACCCCTTATGAGATAACGACAAACAAACAGGGCCTAAGAGAAAGTCCGTTTTACAAAAATAAAAAAAAAAGAAAAATTTAACCCTATTTTATGTGTTGGTTTCGAGTTTAGTTGGATACTTGGATTTAGGCCTGGATTCCATATTTGGCCCCACCCAATGATTAGGATTAATTAGGTATTTGGAAATTCACACAAATTTATTGAAAAGCATTAAAATCTGAATTTTATTGTTTGCATATAATTGATAATAAAACTAATGGATTTTCTTCTTTACTCCTATAAATTTCAATGAAAAATGACACCGCATCAGCATAACATTGAAATCCGTTTTTAACTACCTACTCCAGGTGTTAGGTTATACTTTTTTTTTTTTTTCTGAAAAATGTACTCTCAGACCATACCTTGAAAATTGAGAAAGGTGTAATTTGAGAAAGGTCTTTTTTGGTATTTTTTACTTTTTTTCTTGTCATTAGTAACAGTATGCTGATATGGCATTAAAAAACACCTATGTGGCAGCAACCAAAAATAATTCCAAACCAAAAAAATGATTTTTGAGAAAATGACAGATCACTGCAGTACTGTTTTCTCAAGAAAACACCTCTCATGAAATGGCATTAGTTCATAGCCAATATTTATTATTATTTTTTAAATAATGGCATTCCAGATCTCCTACCCACAAGCATTCCTTTGGGTAGGGATGTGGGAAAAGTTTGTCGGTAACAGATCCGAGCCAAGAACCCAATAATGCTCCTGGTGTGAGCTGGTTTTCTTCTCTTAGTCCTTTCTTTTCTTCCCTCTTGTTGTTCGCATTTGTATAGGTTGGTTTGTGTCTTCCTGCAGGTCCCTGCATCTGGCATCTCTTGAGAAAAAGGAGATGGGGGAAGAATTCTCGATGGAAGACAAGTGCAAGAAATGTCTCTATGGAAAAATCTTAACAGACAAAGCTCTAAATCTGAATGGGGTAATGGCTAGATTATCGAACATGTGGCTGAAGAAGACTAAAGGATATGAAGTCAAAAAACTCAGAGGTGAGGGTTTTTTTGTTTATATTCAAAAGAGAAAAAGACATTAAAAGAGTGTTAAAATATTTGCCATGGCTTGTCTTTGGGTATCGTCTCTTGTTGAAGCATTGGGGTCCGGATCTTAGCACTTCAAGACTGATGTTTGAAGATTTGAATATCACCATTTGAATCCTAGATGTCCCAGTTGAACAGATGACGAGTAAAGGATCTTAACACTTCAAGACTGATGTTTGAAGATTAGAGTCAAGATCAACATGAATGAACCTCTTGAGAAGGGAGTAAAGGAGAAGAAGCAAAATGGTGAAGAAGTTTGGTACCCTTTTCAATATGAATGACTCCCCATGTTCTGCTATGGTTGTGGGAGGATAGGACATTGTGAATCAACATGTAAATTCACAAAGAGAAAGGATGCAGTGGAGGTACTTACAAGAAGATTGGCGGATCAGTCGATGGGGAGGGATAGGATGCCCACAGAGTATGGAGACTGGCTAAGAGCAAAGGACGACCTAGAAGAATAGAAATACATAAATGCTGGGGCAAGGAAGCAGAGTAGAGAAATTGTAAATACTAAAAGAGACAAGTAAAAAAAAAAGTTGTTTCTAGTTCCAGTGATTTTGAAGAGATACAACAAAAATCAAACTCTGAAGATGGCATTAGGAGTGCTGAAGGTTGTAGTAAGTTGGCTCCCCTATTGACTACTAGTAGTTTCCTCTCCTCGGAAGAACAACATGGTGAGTTCCGTTTGCACCAGGTGCAAGAGTTTAACTGGAATTTGAACTTTTTCTTGTCGTCGGCTTCCTTACTCCGGCATGGGTTTAAATTCCATGACAATCCTAACACTGATGAAGGTAAGAAGAGGTGGAGGGGCTCGAGTATTGCCAATCTCAGTAGTGTGAATGAGGTTAGAGGGGACAGATCGCTGAAATCTCTTCAAAAAGGGAAAGTCTCAAATGTTGTAATTGATATTTTGGAAGATATGGAGAAGATTGTTGATGTGGAAGCAACTCAGTTACTCAGTTGCTGAAAAGTGGTCTCGAGATTTGTGAAGGAAAAGACGGGTCTATTGACCACGAAAGCTCCCAAAGAAAGGAATCTCATCCTCCCTCGACAAAAGGTAAGAAAAGAAGAAAACCGGGTCAGGCTGAGAATTTTGCGGATTCAGATCCGAAGCTGGGTGACATCACAAGGAAGAATGTAAACATAAAAAAAAAAAGAAGTTCGAAGATGCAGTCATTTACATAGAGGTGATGAGGAACTTCCAAGGGGACATTGAAATGTGCGAGAAGAAAAATGATGATGACAACACCTTGATCTTTCAACTCCCGGACAAGGTACCTCTTATGTTTCCCCATCCAAGAAAAATTATAAACTCGTTCTCAAAAAGATTTCAAAAGAGACTCTCTCTTGGAACCTATAAGTTGGATAGGAAGGTTTTGGATTAGAGGAAAAAAATTCACTCTACACATGAATCCAGGCTGAGGGATCTTAAAATACCAAAACCTACTGTCCAAAATGCAACTAGAGAGAGCAACGAAATTTCAAAACATCCCATAAAACATGGGACCCAAGTGGGAAAAATTTCTTTGAACCGAGTAGTAAAGAGATAGAAGCAATTTATGCTAAATATGAGACCAATACTCCTTGATTTGGGTCTAGATTTTAATTTAATAAAAAGACCTAGAGATGGGGTATCCTTTCCTTATACCTTGATTGCAGTGGCAAAGCAGCTAGTTTGGGGAAGGAAATGGCCACGTAATTTACCTGCTATAAATAAGCCAAGGAATGGTGATTTTAAGTCTAAGCAATGGAAATTAGCTTTATGGTTGCTTCTGGTTCTTTTCTCATCAAGGAAAAGTTTATCCAATCACAGGTTTTTGGGGATGATAAGCTCTGTTAGGCGGATCTGTTTACCTCTATGTCCTCTAAGTAGTAAGCTGTGCAAGTTTGTTAGGGTTGTTCAAACTGGGGAAAATAATAAATGGGCTCTGGTGGCTGTTCAAACTGGGGAAAATAATAAGTTTGTTAGGGTTGTTCAAACTTAGTCTCCAAAAATTGCCTTCTTAATTGAAACTAAATGCTCTTTATTAGAATGCACAAATAAATTAAAGTCCATAAGGGATTGGAAAAGATGAGGTATTGATCCTATAGGTAGGGCTGAGGATTAGCTATGTTTTGGGAGCAAGACCTGAATCTGAGTATTAAAAAACTTATTCAGTATTTCATCCATACTGAGATCAAGGACAATGATAACAACTTCTGGGCCCACACTTTTGTGTATGGAGAGACAAATAGGAAAAAAAGAAATCATTTCCTGGCGGAATGGGATGCCTTAGCCTCCTCTATTTCCAACCCTTGGATCTTAGTGGGGGATTTCAATACGTTGTTTATTAAGGAGGATAATGAAGGTGGCAAAGAGTGCAGGAGATGGGAATTGAATAGAAATAGGGCTTTCTTAAGAAAGTGGGATCTTAAAGTGGTTACGAGTTTTGGTCCAAAGTTCACGTGGTGTAACAAAAGGGAGGGGAAAGATGCAATATAGGAGGTTTTGGATAGAGCAGTTTGCAATCAACAATGGAGTCAAGTTTTCAGTCAGGCGTGTGTTTTCCATTTAATAAGTGGGGGATCTGACCATTTACCATTTGCTCTAGAAACCCATCAATTTGAGAAAGGTAAAAAGATGCCATTCAGATTTGAGGAAATGTGGGTTGACTATTAAGATTGCCAAAAAATAATTGAAGATACTTTGCATAAAGAAGTGAGAGGTAATTCTCACACAAACTTCAAAAACAAGGAATCCAACTCAGAGGAGTGTTAAAGAAATTGAATAGGGAAATCTTTGGAAAGATACAAGAAAAAAATCCAAAAAGTAAAGGATAAACTTCAAGTGGATCTGTGGAAATCTAGGGATGAAAGGAACCAAAAGAGGATAGAAGAGGTAGGGAAAGACGTAAATGGTTGGTTAAAAAGGGAGGAAACCCATTGGGCTCAAAAATTGAGGTGTAAGTGGCTAAGATGGAGTGATAAAAAATACAAAGTTTTTCCACTAGAAAAGACAAAGTAGAAGGTACAGAAATAGGATCCTAAAAATAAAGGATATGGATGGGATTTGGGTTGTAGGGAAGAAAGAGATTGAAAAAGCTTTTGTTAACTACTATCAAACCCTTTTCAAATCCTCAAACCCATCCAACATTGAAGAAGCAATCAGCCACATCCCAAGTGTCATCTTGGTGGATGACAACTCAACATTGAAAGAGATGATCACAGGTAGATTGAACAACCACTAAAACAGATGAGCTCTCACAAAGTCCATGGACCTGATGGTTATCCTATTTTTTTCTATCAAAAGTATTGGAATATTATAGGAGAAGATGTCATAAATGTAGTTAAAAGTTTTTTCCAAGATAACCTAATCAGATAAGATCTGAACCAAACTTTTATTACCCTTGTTCCTAAGGTTAAATATCCTGAGGACATCAGCCACTTTAGACCCATCGGCCTTTGTAATACCTCCTACAAGATAATTGCAAAAGTACTAGCAAATCGACTAAGGAGGTTTTTGGAGACAAGCTAAAAAATGTCTCGTAGAAATTAAATTAGATATGAGCAAAGCCTATGACAAGGTGGAATGGCAATTCTTTCGAAGGGCAATGGAAAAATTGGGCTTTGGGCAGAAATGGGTAGATTGGATAATGAATTGTGTAACATCAACATCTTATCAAATTCTAATTAATGGATCCCAAAGTATGAAAGTGTGGCTTGAGAGAGGTCTTAGGTAGGGTGATCCCATATCTCCATGTTTATTTTTGTTGTTCTCTGATGTTTTCTACTCTCTCCTAAATAAATCAGTGTCAAATGGTAGCACCTCTGGTGTTAAGTTAAATCAACAAAGTCCCGCAATTTCTCATTTGTTTTTTGCTGATGATAGCTACATCTTTACCTAAGATGATTTGGAAGAGGGTCACAAAATTTTGGATATCATCAGACTGTATGAACAAGCATAAGGTCAAAAGGTGAATATTGAAAAATCTGAAGTCAAATTTAGTTCAAATATCCACCCAAAAATCCAAAAGTTAGTTGCTAGAAGTCTCCGACTAAGAAGGGTGGAAAAGCCCTCTATATACCTTGGCCATCACCCTTAGATAGTAGGTCCAAAAAAGAAGGTTTTAACTTCTTGGTGAATAGGGTTGAGGACAAAACAAAAAGCTGGCGAAGCAAATTCCTCTCTCATGCGGGGAAGGAAGTCATGATCAAAGCAGTGGTTACTACTATCCCCTCCTACTGTATGTCATGTTTTTCTATTCCAAAAACAATCTGTGATAAACTAAAAAAAGACTCATAGTTAATTCTGGTGGGGTAAAACTAAAAAAAGTAACAAAATTCATTGGGTCAATTGGAACCATAACTGTAAAAATAAGTTGGATGGGGGTTGTGGTTTCAGGGATCCTGAGATGTTTAACAAGGCTCTTCTAGTAAAATTAGCTTGGAGGATTGCTTCTGGGGAAGACAGTTTGTGGGCCAATGTAATTAGAGTAAAGTATGTGATGAATAAAAACTTTCTGAGTGCAAATTTTTCTAGCAGTGGGTTCTGGGGGTGGAGAAGTATCTTGGATGGGAGAGAAATTCTTAGACAAGGTGCTTGTTGGAGCATAGGTTCTAGTGAAAATGTCAAGATTTGGGATGACCCTTGGATCCCTGATCTACAAGGATACAAAATTTATGGGTCTAGACCAAGGCCTCAAAACATTGTGTTTGTAAAAGATTTCATGCTCCCAAATGACAGAAAGTGGAATGAAAACCTAGTAAGAAGTTTCCTTCCATCAGTGGCTGAAAAAATACTGAGTATAAATCTCCCTTTCTTTGAGTGGCCAGATAGGCTGGTTTGGCTTCCTTCTAGAAATGGCAAGTTTAATGTAAAATCGACCTATTTTAAGGCAAAAAACTTAAATAACCCCCTTATTCTGGAGATAGATGGTATAGGGCAAGAAGATGAAAGGGGCCTATGGTCAGCTATTTGGTCATTACAGGTAGAACCAAAGATCAAAGCATTTGTATGGAAATGTTGTCACAATGGAGTGGCAATTGCTCAGAATCTGGTTAATAGAAAGGTTTCCTCATATCCAATTTGCAAGGTTTGTGGTTATGAGAATGAAACAATCATGCATGATCTGTTTAGGTGTGACCATGCTAGAAGTGTTTGGTTTGGGAGTGGCATTGGGCTTAGAATTGATGAGCTAAACTTAAATTCTAGTTTTAAAGAGTGGCTAAAAAATTGGGTATTAATGTGTAGAAGGCCTGAACACAAAGGAAACAATTTACTTCCCTTCTCAGTAAGACTGTTGTGGGGTAAACAGTGCTATTTTTGAAAATGAGGCCCTTAACCCAACTTTTGTGAACATAAAGGAAACAATATCAGCAATGAAGAATCTGAGCCAAGCAATGATAAAGTCAAAACAAAATCAACACCCTTCTAGTGCCCCATAGGTCCCTTCCCCGTTTTGGACAAAGCCGACTCATCCTTTATGAAGATAAACGTGGACGACTCTTTTGTGGTTAGTACTGGTATTGCTAGTAATGGGTTAGTGGCTCGTGATGCAGAAGGAAGATGCCAAGCCCTCTGTTTTGGTAGATGTCAGGCTAGCTCAACTAGCCAAGCTGAAGCTCTAGCTATCCTAAAAGCACTCAAAGTCGCTACTCAAAAAAATTACAGGAAGTTTTTAATAGAAAGTGATTGCAAAAACCTTATTAATAGTACTTCTTGCCAAGGCTCAAATTGCTCTTTTGGAACTTACTTTGTGATTCGGGATATTTTAAAGTTGGCAAGTTTCTTCCAATGTTTGTTTTGTTTTGTCCTCATATCAGCAAACAAGGTAGCTCATCTAGCAACAGTTCATGGTTGGTTTGAATCCGGTTTGTTAATGAACACATTTCCAAGCTGGGCGATGGAAGCGTTAGAGGAAGATGACATGATTGTCTCTTAATGTTTTGTGTTTTCTTTATTCTGTTTTTTTCTCTTTCTAGGGTCTGTAGTAAGTAGTTAGTTTTGTTGTTTTAGTATCTTTATTTTCTTGGTTATGTTGTATTGATCCTGCTTGTTCTCTTTTATCTTCAATGGAAACTTTCTTCTGTTCACAAAAAAAAAGAAAAGAAAAAATATCCGAGCCAAATTATTAATGGATCCTAGACGGATATGGTTAATGGGTCCAAAAGTGGATATGCCTAGGAACTAATAATTGGGGAGTCTAGAGGCCCGTTTGGAGGGCCTTTTTGGGAAGATCTTCTGGTAGCTCTGACAGTTAAAAGATGCATTGAGCTTTTGCATGAAGATCTAAGTAACCTGAAACACATTTGGCAGATGTGCGTCTTTCCGTGTGAGAATAAATGGCAAAATACACGAAAAACTTCATTTGGAGCTTCCCGAAATCGGCCCAAAATGGGCTTTTTATGTCTTTTCGACGCTCTGTCTTTTGACGGATAGATCTTCTGTGTGCCAAACAGAAATAGACCGAAAATTGATCTTCTCAACTTGTAAAAAATCAAAAAACTACGTGAAAAGACACGCCAAACAGGCTCTACATCTTCTCTTCACATGGCACTCCTCACACCAACCTTACAGTACGTCTCAGCTGCATATTGGAAAGATTTGTATTGTTATTGATGGGGGAGATGTTCCCAACAGACAATGGGATGTGCTGTGAGGTCGGTGTGAAGGGAACAAATTCCGATTCATAATTGGGCTGGAATCTGGACTTAGGTACCTTTCAACTTTAGAAATTATAAAATTAATAAAACTTATATAAGAATAAAAAAAAAAATCTCAGTTTGGAAGGAGTACAAATTGTATTATTTGTATTTTCGAACTGAGCCAAAAAAAAAAACAGAAAGACAAACAGAAAAAATAACCGTGGTCTTTAGCAAGCTTGGCGCCGGGACAGCGGAGATTTGCCTTTAGAATTGGAGGCTTGGACAGATATCTCACCTTGTAGTGGCATGAATCTTATCTGATACCGATTGGACTGATATATCTAGGATAGGACCGGGTATACCCTCCATTAATCAGTATTCAAAATTACAATGGTACCCTTTACGTTGAAACATAGAGAGAGAGAGAGGGAGAGAGACATAAAACAACGGATAAAGAAGTGAGTCGTTTCATACTAGGGAATAGAGTGAAACGAACGTGGACTAGCAATCCTTGTCTTTCTCCTTTTCCTGCTATTCTTTGTCTTCTCTTCCGAAGCTCTTCTACTAATACCCTAACCTCCTCCAGTCCTCCTTCTCTCTTCTCTCTCTCTCTGATCAACGTCGTTTTTTTTGTTAATTAGCGTGAAAATAGTTGCAGAAACATAAGTTGATATATCTCTCTCTTTTCTTTCACGGTAATCGATCGATGTTCTTTTTGTTGAAATAATAATATTTGGTTTCTGATTGCTCTTGTTCATGTAATATATATTTTCTTCATGTTTCTTTTTATTTGGAGTTTGTGTTGCTTGGAACAAGTCTTAGATCGTTTGGTTGACAGAATTTGTGTGAGTTCTTGAATCTCGATACAGTAACACCAAAGAAAAAGAAAAAGAATCTTGATATAGTAATTTTCTTTCTTTCTTCTTCTTCTTCTTCCTGCAGTTTGTCATTTGAAAAAAGCCACAGTATTTCCACCTTTTGATTAGATAACGGTAATAGTTGTCAACCTTACTTATCTCTTTCATGATTTCGAATGGAATTTTTCCTGAGTGCTGGCTGGCAGAAACTATTTAGTTTTTTTTTTTTGTATGTGTGTGTGTTACAGTTGGGGATTCGATTTGGCGTCAATAAATAAATGGGCTGCAGGGATGAGAACCAGTTAGAGCATTCTTTGTGTTCATAATTTTTAAATAAATTACTATTTGTTGCTTTGGTGATCCCTCTGCTTGTCTCCCTTTGATCTTATAACTTGACTATGTCAATTATATGATAAAAAGATGCAGTCTGTCTAGTAGCAAACATTTTCTGTGGTATAATTTGGTTTCCCAGACAAGCACAGACAAGTTCACTCATTGAAAATTTCCCCAGTTTCATCTTGTGAATTGCCTACGCAGTAGACATAAGAAAGCCTCTTGGTTCATCTTATTTGCTTCAGAATGAACCCTATTGTTTGAGTTCCTAGGTGTACATATATAGAAACTGCAATTAATGTCCATCCAGTATGAGATAAATTTCCATCTCAAAATTTTCTTTTTATAGTTTCTATCTTCTGGCTATTTGTAATGAAATAAAGAAATAACAGATAGCTCTGTTAATTGTATTATCCTTGTGGGTTAATTGGTTGACTTCATTGAAGATGATTCTAGTAGCTAGGATTCTATTGCAAGCACTAATCATGGTTCTTGATTAGTGAGAGGAGATGGCAAAGACTGTTGATTTGGAGAAGGGTTGGGAAGAGATGAAGAAAGGGATGGCCAAACTTAAGGCCACTCTCGAGGGTCAATCTGATTCTCCATTCGATTCTGAAGAATCCGTAAAGCTGTACACGTATCCTTTCATGATTTGTTGTTAATTATTGTTTTCTTTCTTAATTAGGATGCTTAGTGATGATGGCCATAGAAGATTTTTATTGTGTGAAATATCCTTTACTTGTTAAACTACAGAACCGTTTTTAATTTGTGTACCCAAAACCGAAAGTCCGATCATACTGAATATGCCGCAGAGCTGTACAAAAGATACCGTTCAGCCATAAATGAGTACATCAATGAGACGGTGAGACAACATTTTTCTTTATTATAAACTCAATTCTTTGTGATCTTTTTCCTTGCATAGCTTGTCTGTTTTCAGAGATTCAAGAGGACTAGGGGCTCACGGTTCGGTTTTTTTGAAAACCGGTAACCGAAACCGAATGGAAACTGATCGGTTAACAGTTGGTTTTTTATTTATTTATAATATATATATATATATAATTTATAATAAAATACTATAAATATATATAATATTATATTTTAAATAATAAATAATATATTATATATTATAAATATATATTTATATATAATGTATATTTATTAATTTATAATTTATAGAAAATATAAAATATATATAAATATATGTATACTGGTCAATTTGATTAATTGTTGGTTTTCTATTTTGGTTAATCGAAACCAAATCGATACATTTGTTTTTTTTTTTTTTAAATACTGAACTGGAACCAAACCAATCGATTTGGTTAACCGAATTTTCAGTTAGGTTTCAGTCAGTTTGGTTTTTTTATTTTTTTTGCTCACCCCTAAAGAGGAGGAAGGTATTAGCTTTGAGGAATGTCATAGCTTTGAAAATTTTGATGTCTTTCTTTTGAGATTGTTGATAAACCTGCTCCATGGGAATCTTCATAGGCTTTTTTTTTCCAGCTAGATATATAATTTCCTTTTTAAACTGTCAAGTTTTAAAAGTAATAAACGTTGAAGTGTTTTAATTAAATAGTAGCAATTAAACTTCATCTAATGAGGAGAAAAATAAAACACAGAGATGAATTGATAAACAATACAAAAGGATTGAAAATTTATAATCTAAAAATTATCACCCAAGTTCCAACTCTGTTGGTCTTCTGATTTCCTAATCTAAAAAGCTTGTTTCATCATTGTCACTGAATTTCAAATTATGCCTTGCTGTGTCCTTTCTTTCCTTTGTCTTAGCATCTTAATTGGCATATTTTATCTCCTGTTTCATATGTTTTGTATGACTCTTAGTTTACACTGCTTACACCATTTTTCTGTTGAAAAATTTTTTTTTTAACATTTCTGTTGAATCAGATCACAAAATAGTCCATTCATGGAATTAAACTACTGAATTGCCTTTTAATTTCCTTCTTTCCTCCCATAAATAGGTGTTGCCCTCTTTAAGAAAGAAACATGGCATATTTTTTCTGAGAGAACTTCAGAAAGGTGGTCAAATCACAACATTATGGTCAGATGGCTCTCTAAGTTCTTCAGTTATCTTGATCGCTACTATGTTGTGAAGCAATCTCTCCCTAACCTTGCTGAAGCTGGAAAAGCATGCTTCCATGATCTTGTAAGTAAATCCTGTAACTTCATATGTCTCTTTCATGGGCACATACAGCACTTACGAACAAGTCCTCTTATGCTCCTCAGAGTTATAACATGTTTCTTGTTGATTTCAGGTATACAATGAGATGAAAGATAGAGCGAAAGATGAAATAAATTTTTTTAGTAGGTTCTATCTCAATTGGGGATATAACAGTTTTAAATTCAACTTTTGTATTAGCTAATTGAAACCAATTTTCTTTTCATTTCAGATTGAACAAGAGCGGGAAGGTGGGCAGATTGATCGAGATTTAGTTAGAAGTGTTGTATCTATGTTCAGAGATGTAGGGGTTTCAGGGATTGAACTATATGAGAATGACTTTGAAGTATACATGCTTGAAAATACATCTGTTTACTATGCTAGAAAAGCTTTGGACCATATCTTGGTGGATTCTTGCCCAGATTATATGTTGATGGTTGGTATTTGTTCTATCTCAATGATCTAGTGAAAAATAAAATCTGTAGGGTCAGCTGCAAAAATGTTAATAATTTCATTATGATATTTTTCAGGTGGAACAATGCTTGAAAACTGAGAAAGAGAGAGTTTCTCATTACCTATGTCCAAGCACTGAACCAAAGTTGTTAGAGGTATTTATGTAGTCTTTACTTTGATCTTTGGAAAGAGATGACATGCCACTGTAACCTTATCCAATGTAATTTGCCTAACCAGAAAACACAACATGAACTTTTGTTTGTACATGCAAACCAACTCCTTGAAAAGGAAAGCTCTGGATTGAGTAGACTACTTGAAGATGGTCAGGTCTGTATCAGTATATCAGTGTCATCTTGTAATTGGTGCAAATAAAAGTGAAGTCTTTCTCTTTCTGTTGAAATTGATTGACCTATTTTTATTTGATATAGGTGAAGGATCTGTCAAGGATATATAAATTCTTTCGAGAATCACCAATGGACTAGAGTCAGTATCCACAATATTTAGAGAGGTGGGTACGAGTTTCACAAATGGTGATTTGATCATTTCCCTTATTTTGAAAAACCAGGAAAATCCCTAGTGAAAAGACAAGCAAACTGCTAGAAAATCAATACACAAGGATGTGTTTGTCTTTAGAACATGTAGTAGCAACTTTAATGTGTCCTATGTGCTGCAGCATGTAACTTCCATTGGTCAAGCCTTGGTTAGAAATGCAGCAGATGAAGCAAGCCACAAAAAGGTAGGACAGTTACTCTCCTTTTCATAGTTTTTATTGTAAAATCATTTACTAATTTGGAAATTGGGTTATTTCAGTTTCAATTTTGTGTTGTATGAAATATAAGACATCAAGGCCATATTCTTCTATTCTTTAACTTGGTGGACATGTGATCAATCTATGTTTTATCTAATGTGGAATGCTTATATATATAATATCTGCATAGATTTTTTGTTGTACTTTGCAAAATCCATCCATAATGCATGCCAAAGTTGCTGATCTGAGCATTTTTTTCTACAGGTGGAGAGTAAAGACATTGTTGGTTTCCCAGAGCAGGTAATGAATTCAGTGAAATCTCCAGTATTTCCACAAATCTCCTGATAATTCCTTAGATTTTCACTACCTAATAAATTAACTCTTCTTGAAATAAATTAGATGTTGCTGTACCTATTAAATTAAATGTAATCATCTCTCACATGGGATTGCTTTATATAACTAGATTAGATGTTGTTGTACCATGTACCAACTAAAGAAAAGAAACCTTGCAGTGGTCTCATCACCATAGTAATTTATGCTTTCCTTTATGATCGTCAGGTTTTTCTTAGGAAAGTGATTGATCTACACGACAAGTACTTATCCTATGTCAATGGCTGCTTTATGAATAATTTAATCTTTCAGAAGGTTGGTTTTCTACGTAGTTTTCCTTGGATCACATTCTTTGATCTATATTCCTTTGTTGGTTTTTATGCATCAAGTTTCAATTAGTTGAAGTTGATGCTCATTGGCTGTTTTGAATTGAAGGCACTTGACGAAGCTTTTGAGGTTTTCTGCAACAAGCAAATTGCAGGAGTCTCCAGTGCAGAAATATTTGCAACATTCTGTGACCGTATCCTCAAAAAAGATGGTGGAAGTGAGAAGCTAACAGATGAAGCCATTGAAGAGACACTTGATAAGGTCTAATTTGGTTTGTAATGTATCTTCTTTCATGAAGTTAGTTTTAATTCTTCAAAACAGTTTTACTCTACAGATTGTAAAATTGATTGTACATCTCCATGAGAAGGATCTTTTTGCTGAGTTCTGCAGGTAGAACTTTCTTTTGGAAATTACTCTTCCATGTTGTAATCAATCCCCAGATCATCCAGTGTTAGATGGTTCACATCTATCACAGAATCTATCTTATTGGACTTTGTTGCAGGAAAAAGCTTTCCCGTAGGCTCCTTTCTGATAGGAGTGTTAACGAGGAACATGAAATGTCTCTGTTATCTAAACTCAAGCAGCAATTTGGTGGTCAGTTCACATCAAAGATGGAGGGAATGGTTTGTTAAACTACTTTAGAGCCTACTTTTTTTTTTTTTTTTTATTCTAATTGCTTTGTCCTTTTGGCAGAAGCCAAAGTATAATGGAACCAATCATTTGAGCTTTTTTCTTGATATTCTTGATGCACAATCAGGTCGAAGATTTGATCTTAGGAAGGGAAAAGCAAGTTGAATTTGGGAATTATTTAAGGGACAACCCACATGAAAATAGAGGAACAGACATGTCAGTTACAGTCCTAACTACTGGATTCTGGCCCACATACAAATCCTCCGAACTGAATGTTCCTACAGAATTGGTAATTATGGAACATACAGTTTAATCACATTAATTTCTTGGAATGACCTATTCTTTCAGAGTGTTTGATAGTTCTCATCACTCTTCTCACCTTGCAGATTAGATGTATTGAAGTTTTTAGTAGATTCTATACTTCAAATACCAGGAACCGAAAGCTGACTTGGATGTTTCAATTTGGTTACTGTAACCTGATTGGGAGATTCAAACCAAAGCCTATTGAGCTGCAGCTTTCAACCCATCAGGTTTGTCTTAGGTTGAACCATTTATTAGTTTATTTAATTGGGAGTATATGCAAAGATGTTCAGCTAGACTTTGCCTTTTGATTTAATACACAGGCTGCAACATTGTTGCTTTTCAACACATCAGAGAGGCTCAGTTTTTCAGAGATCATGTCACAGTTGAACCTGCCCTCTGAGGAAGTTAAGAAACCGCTACATTCACTATCATGTTCAAATTACAAAGTTTTGATTAAAGAACCAGATAATAAGGCTATCTCTTCAAGTGATGTATTTGAATTTAACTCTATGTTCACTGATAAGATGAGGAGAATCAAGGTATGAAACCTTTTCTTTCCCCTCCAAAAAGTAAACATTCATTTTCTGTCTATTTCTGTATTTATTTTTGCAGTTTGGCAAAGCTTTGGTTCATGACTGAACTTGCCAACAAACCCAGTGCATATTTTGATCCAACTAATATACTGGACCTGGTTTCTTCACCCAGTGATTTGGACTGATAATTTAACAACTCAAACTGAACCAACCAGGCTCAACCCATTACCACCCTTGCCTTTTTCTTTCCTTCTTGCTTTAGGCTTCCAACTTTTTAATTTTTTTATTCTTATGTCCAAACTCAAACTGGTTGGGTTCTTGGTGATGATGATCCATTTATATCAATCATACAGATTCCACTTCCTCACACAGAAGAGAAGAAAAAGGTGACTGTAGATGTTGACAGGAGCAGGCCATTTGCAATTGATGCTGCAGTAGTGCGTATCATGAAGAGCAGGAAGGCCTTGGGCTACCAACAGCTTCTTATGGAGTGTGTGGAGCAGCTGAACCGTATTTTCAAGGTACTAAGTCATCAACTGCTTTCAATGTAGCTTCTCCTACCCTCTTTCTTTCTGAAATCAAGGTTTTGGCTTGAAGAATTCCAAAAACCGTTTGGAAACAAGGGTTTCAAAACCGACCCGGAACCAGAACCAATACTGTCACCGGTTCAACCATCAGGTTCGAGCGGACGGCCAATTCCAACTTAAAAAATAAAAGATAATTAAAATAAAAACCGGCAAATAATCAGTGGGTCACTGACCAATTCAATGGTTTTTTGGCCACAGACTAGACTTAGGGTAAGATGGAACCGATTGCTTGGACGGCTTCCAGGCCAAACGGTCTGACTGGCCGTTTGAAAACACTGGTTCATTCTATCATTTCCGTTACTAATGTAATGAAACCCTGTAACTGATTTATGTTCATGGGCAACCTTTAATTTGCAGCCGGATGTCAGATTGATTAAGAAACGGATTGAAGATCTTATTCACCGAGATTACCTGGAAAGGGACGAGGATGATGTATCTATGTTTAGGTACAAGGCATGATTCGACACTTCTTTTGAACTACAACAACAAAAAGACAACTCATCTACAGGGGGTGTACTCTGAATCAGTGGCCACTGATTCATGGCGATAGAGATTATTACTATTCAGTTCTAGTTTTTTTTTTTTTACTTCTCTGTTTAATCTTCAAAGTGGGGTTTACCAACTCATGTCAAATTTGAGACAATGTTGTACGCTTGTGCATTAATTAAATTAATTCTTTTTGTTTGATGCCTGAGGATATTTGTTTTGTTCTCTCTTTAATTTCCAATTTTCTTCTCATCTGTTTTGTGATTCCATATTTCCCATTTCTCGAGGTTTAATGGATCTGATCCAGTTAGACCCGATTATAATTGACAGGTTACTTTTAACCTGTAATCTGACAACAAATCCGTTTATTTGTCAAGGGTGAGTTTAGAAGAGTACAAATACACATGTAGTTATTTACTGTGCAAAATCTTATATAATATATTTCTAAATCTTGTATCTGTACTGTATATATTTGTATTTACACTCTTCTCAAATTGAGCCTAACGCTGTGTTTGGGTATTGTGTAATTTTATTTGCATTAGCACAAATGCATAAATGTAAAAAATGCAAATTCTTTTTTAATTTTGTTTTGAATTTTACTTTGTTCTACTTCATGTATTAATTTACTTCATTTGTATTGCAATCAAATAAAATAAGTTAAAATTTGAAACAAAAATAGGTCAGAATTTACATTCAAATCATTTGCACGGCCATGGTTTTACACCAGTACAAATTTATTTGCATTGCAACCAAACACAACCTAAGGCTCAGATTGGAAAAAGTACAGATACAAATATGTAGAGTGCAAAACTTTGTATTTTGTATGTATTTGCCTCTAAAGAGTACAAAAACATATATATACAGTACAAATATATACAAAATACAAAGTTTTGCACTTTATATATTTGTATTTGTACTCTTTCGAAAATGAGCCTAAATGATATATTTGGACGTTATAATACGATAACATTACAAATACATCATTAGAAAAGTAGATATTAGATCAGTAATATCTTTGCAATATGGCAACATATATACATATTTGTATATACAATTACATAGTTTGGATCTTAATTGATTTGGGATAACTAAAACCGATCTTGACCCGATTATAATTGAGACACATGGCGCAGACCCAAACCCTAAATTGGTGGTTGTTAGATAATGAAAACATATTCAAGAACCTCACCTGACAGTTTGAATAATTCCTTATCATGTATGACATCAGAGCCTTCTTAACCAAGTGGTCTAGTATTCAATTTTCATTACCCCTTTATTGTACACTTGCATTCAGTTTGTGACAATTCTTCCATTAATACTATCAAAAAGGTCATTCATTACATGTGTAGTCTCATAATATGCATGAGTATTAGTTATTCCAAATTTAAACATGTCAACTGAACACTCCCTCTCATCTATATCTATAACAGAAAGAGGAGTGTGTAGGAGTCTAGGGGTCTCTCACACAAGCCTCCCACATAGCCCTCTGGTCTCTCATCTCACACATGTGAAATATTTATTTTTTTAATTTAGAAAATATAAATATAAAGAATAGACATATCTCATCAATTCCTCTGATTATTAAAACATGTTTTTATGAAATCCTGCATATATTCCTGAAATATGTCCTTATCTCTCCTCTATTCACCTCTCTAAGGTTACTGTCTAATTATCCCAAATTAATGCATTTCCTAAAACACATCCCTTCCCCCCCACACCCCCTTCTCTTTCCAGATTGGCTTCAGTCAGTGCAAGTCTATGCTCACACTGTTCATGTAGCCTCTTACAACCTTACATTGGAAATATCTCTCCATGAAATAAAATACAGAAGTAAAGAGATATTTTCAATGCAAGGCTGTAAAGCCTGTTTGAACGGACCTTGCATTGACTAAAGCTGAACTCTTCTATTTCTCACTCTAGTCTCCACATCTCATGTCTCTCTACTCACATAATAGCTTTCCTCCAAAATGTCTCCTTATCTCTCCTTAATTAACCCAATATGTTTGCCCTGTGACTATTTTAGCCTAACTCTCTCTCTCTCTCAAAAAAAAAAAGGTATATGCATAAACTTTCTTAGGAATTCTGAAATTCAACGTTCATTAATTAGTGACAATCTTCTATACCATTCGATATGTACACATAAATTAGAATTTTGTGCTTTGATCAATATGCATGTTGCATTAACATTCTCCAAAGTAAAATATATAAATTTTCAATGCATAGAAGTATCGATTTTGGCATAACCATGACTACACAGTTGATGTTTCAGCGCAGTTATTAGGGGATGACTTACATAACTGGGTCAATTTTTATCAGAATTTCTATCTTTAGAGCATAATTAACACTGCTAGGGATGCCCTCATGTAACTGGGTCAAATTCACCTCGACATGCATGGATGGTTTTCCGAACCTTGATAAAAAAAAATCTCTCTAACAATTAATTATAGGACCCACTTTATCTATATATCTTAGAGCGATGGAAGTCAAGCCATTCAAAATGATGGATATCTCTTAAGGTGAAGTTTTAAATTTCTACAGTAGATATTGTTGAGATATACATGAGTTGTTCATGTTCATTTGTGTGAGTATGGGAAGCATGTTTAACATTAAGACATAGACCTTTGGGGGCCAAAGCTTAACCTAAAACTAAATCCATTCCCAAGTTTATCAAGTCAAGCTTATTAGCTCAAGCTGAAGATATGATTGGTTAGTTATGTGTGAAATTTAACCTTTTATCAAATTAAACCCATGCAATACTAACATATCTTTCTCTCTCTCTCTCTCTCTCTCTATATATATATATATATATAACAAGGCAAAATTGAAACCCTTATAGGTCTTCATCATGGTTTTCGAACCACCGTTGACCCGGATGGTTAGACCGTTCGGCCCGAGAACTGTTCAAGCAATCGGTTACGTTTTACCCCAAACTCGGTCTTTGGTCAAAAATCGTTGAACAAGTCAACAACCTATTGACCCAGGTGGTCGAACTGCCGATATGTTGACCCGTTCAACAGTTTTAGCCATTTTTATTTTTAATTATTTTTTTTATTTTTTGTCAGAACGGGCCATCTGTTCAAATTAGACGATCGAACTGTCGACCCGGAAATGGGTGGCTAGAACGGTTTCATTTCTAGGTTGTTTTTTAAAACCATGGTCTTTATTGTCTCTCATAAATTCCATATTTACTCTCTAATAACACCATTCTTCTCTCTCTCTCCCCCCTAGTAGTCAATATTTATAACATATCCCTCCCCATTAAATCCCTCTTTTCCTCTTAAATCTCTTCTAATCCCTTTTGACTCTATCTAATAAAACAGGGGCATTAATTAGATGGATCGGGTTAGGTTAAGGGCCAAACTAAATATGAACCCTAGCTTTAATTCAAACTAATGTCAATACCTAAACTTGCCCACCAATATATGTAATGAACCAATTTTCTTCTTATATAAAAGTCTAAAAAAACCATTTTTCCTTTCCATGGATTATTATGTTTTTCTCTATCTTTTTGTTAATTTAATGTAGATTTGTTTCATGGATTCTTCTAGTTCAACAATAAAAATCACTTAACATGAGCCTTTGGTTATCTTTGTCAATTCAATTTTGAAATTATTTTTTAAATTGGTTATTGATCTCATGTTAAACACATTTTTTGACTGCTTAAAAAGGAATAAGTTTGAAGTTCAATAATTAAAAAGGAAAAAAAATTATTTTCTACTATTTTATATGTAAAGAACTATAAATATATAAAAACTTTGGTGCATCATTGTTATTTCATTTTCCCTTAAAAATGCATTTTTAAAAAATAGTCCGTGCATCACATGGGTCACCGCTAGTATAATAGAAATATCAATATGTAGAGGCCATGGGTCTCTCACCACAGGCCTCACACAGAGTCGTCTCCCCTTTTATTATTCTTCACACATGTGAAATATTGAAAATCCTCTTATGTCTCCTTATAAAACTCTCTTATGTTTCTCTATTAAAATTTATCATTACTCTAGATCTTCTCTAATAAAAATGTTCTTAATCCCCCCCTCACCCTTCAATAGTCAATGTTTGTAACATCTCCCTTCCCCCATTAAATCTCTTATTTCTTTTTAAATGTCGGGTTGGGTGTGGTTAAGGGCCAACCCTAGATCACCCTTGAACGTGAACCTTAGCTTGGAACCAAATTGACATCAAAACCTAAATTTTTCAACCTAAACCTATCCAAATTTCTATTCAAATCCTTGCATGGGTTTGCTTGCTAATATTGTTTGAAACTACTATCAATATATGTGGATGAATTTCTCCGAAGTTTCACTATATTTTCAAGACAGAGTATTTATTCTCATTCTCATGATCCTAAACCCTAGCTAATTCGGTCCTGATGATGGGGAGAAAAATTAAAATAATGCCCAAGTTTGTTGGTTGGTGTGGTTCAACGCCTTAACTGATATAGCAGCGACTTGTGCAAGCATTATTCATAGCATTCTTCTTTTATACTTTCATTTGTTATAACATAGATGGTGTTTGGAAGTGTGGGCGTTTTTTGAAACCGATTTTCAAAAAAAAAAAAGCGCCCACACATGCTAAACCCATTTTTCACAAATAAACACCTTCATATGTTTGGTAGTGTTTTTGCCACGTAGGCATTAAGCAACACTAATGCTGTTTGGTAAAGTGATTTCCATCACCGTTTTTCATATATGTGCACACATTACTCCGTAAGATGGATACACATGTAAAGTACTTTCATAAAAGTACTTTCGTAAAAGTACTTTTATAAAAATGCTTTCATAAAAGTACTTAGAAAAGTTGAATGTCAAATACAAATAACTGCCTATTTGAATAAGCACTTATTTTTAACTTAAACACTCCCAAACATGGCCTAAGAAAAACAACACAACCCATTAATTAATTAAACTCTGTCCTGGAATTTTATGTATGTAATTTTCTAATCCTCACCAAGTGTTGTGAATACGCTAATTTAGCAAACCTTATGCATCAACCTAGCTAACTAGTGAAACACCCATGTACTGTACACTTTCCTCTCTTTTTGTGGCCAACCCCTACCTAATAGATCAGTTGGACCTATGCAAATAAAAAATAAGAAAGATATATAATAACTTCTTCAAATAAAAGATAATAAAATGTCAGAAAAGGATTATAATATTAACTATACGGTCTGATCTTGTAGTTTCTGAAATTGATACAGTAATAATTTCTGGCTCTAACCTTATCTCTATTTAAATCCCAAGATAACCTTATCTCTAATGTTACTAAACTATTGAAATCAACCCGATCCTGACAACAAATGTATGGTTTCAATTGTTAAAAGAAAAAATATATATAGATAAGATTATTTCTTTTTACGTGGCCTCTTGGTGTCATATATGAACTAGGGGCCAAACAGCCTTTAGAACTCTATAGCAATTTCATTGAATTACATGGTGTGCCCCAATTTTTTTACTAAACACTTATATTCCCCCCTAAAACTTATACACGTTTAAATTTCTGAGTTAATAGTTTCTGCATAGTGACCATCCTAAGCTATAGTTTATTAAAATATATGTTCTTGGGAAGAAAGAATTTGCATTTTAAGTAATTTATAGGATTAACTTATGCTACTTATAAACCTTGAAATATTATGAGAAGCACCTAGTCTATTTCAGACAATTGGTTGATTATCTTTCAGAACTCAAACCTTGTATCTTGTAGCTAGAGACCACATGTATATGGAATCCATGACACAAGAAACCAGATTTATTGGATACCTCTAGCCATCAAATAAATGGATCATTTTCTGAAAATATCCTGTTTTCTAACTGTTCAAATTATCTTATTCAACTGGGTATTAATTATTTTTCTTTTCAAATTGAAAACTTCAGTATATTGAATGCAAACTGAAGACTTTGCATCAGTAGAAGTTCTCATATATAGTTTTTTTATAATATTATTAGTATATAAAATATAGTAGTCCAGTTACCTAATGTGTGCCCAAATAATAAGTTTTCAATTTTATTTTTTTCAAAAATGCATGAAATGAATTATTTAAGATAATATTTTATTATGCTTAATTTATTAGATAAAAATTCTAATGACTGAGAAGAGTATAAGAGTATCTTTGCCCACTATCTCCCTACTCCTAAATTGGTTGGAAGAAGGTGGCCACTATTAGCACAAAAGAAAAGAGAAACAATTACTGTTCACTTCCCACAACTATCTAGCTATCTCACAATTAATAGGTGTAATTAAGCTTCATCCTCACTTAGCAATCTACTTGAAGCTTGGTTTTTAGTCCTGATGGTTCTTTTAGTCTGAAGGCATGTTGCAGTGCTTCAACAAAAAAGAAATAAGTCAGTCATGGATTCAAAGGACAAAATAAACAAGAGTTTGTCGATTGAACTACTACATTTTTTTATTCTTTAATTTTTTCTTTATGTATAAAAAAAACTATATACAAATTTTATTATATGCTTATTCACAATTTTAGATACTATCATATCTGTAATAGACAAACTAGAGGACAAAATAACAAGAGTTTGTCTGTTGAACTACATAGGGATTCAGAGGACAAACTAGAGGGGAACACTTTGGGTTGGTAGTGTCAACTTTCTCAGCTTCCACCATAGTTCCATTTGTGAGGGATTATATATATGTATGTCCAAGTGATTAATGATTTTGGCATTCTAATTAACAAATAACAATATTGGCTACTTAATTAATGATTAATTGGATTTACATTATGAGGCTTCTTGAATGAAAAATTGAATTTTCTTTCAGCAGTTCTAGAGAG
This sequence comes from Nelumbo nucifera, assembly GCF_055504915.1. Lineage (NCBI taxonomy): Eukaryota > Viridiplantae > Streptophyta > Magnoliopsida > Proteales > Nelumbonaceae > Nelumbo > Nelumbo nucifera. Next base: position 101,349,012 of record NC_142651.1, read on the forward strand.
TTGCATTGAGGTTAATTAAAGCTGGTTTTTCTTAAGAACTGTTTAGATTAAATTCTGTAGCAAGAATTTGATCTAAATTCTTGGTTATTTCCCTTCATGTAGGTGAATGCATTCATTGTTCAAGTCCCTAATTAGATACAGGCATGCACCAAACCCTAGAGCCTTACTAGAAAGCAGAAATCATGGTGCTGAACATGGTCTGATACATGCCAAACAGGCTGACATTGTGCTATATATATATGTATGCATCATGAGCCTTCAATCTCTCTATGCATTGATGTAATCGTTTGCACATGGCATATGTGCAAATGTGTCAACATTCTGCTGGTTAAACCTATTCACAGGCCAGGCTTGGGGCCTGACTTTACACTATATTGGGCTTGGGCTTCAGGCCGGAACCATTCAAAATTTGGCAAAAGCCAAGAATGAGCCCGGCCCATGAACAGGTCTACTGCTGGTACAGTGTGTGGCTGGAAAAAGACACACTATGCATAAGAAGAAAATGCGCCGCATGTCAACCACGACCTGACACGTTTCATTGCACCAAGCTGCAATATGTCACATGGAGAACTCCTAAGCCACATGCTCTGTCATGGCAAAGAGTTTGCTGCAAAGAGGGGGATAGTGAGTGTGGCTTCACCATTAATAATATAGGTATATACAGGCATTCACATTTTTCTAAGTGACACTTGCTGGACAAACCGTGCAATGCCAACTATGGGCACCAATCAGCATCCCATACTATGAGCCCATAGGGTGTCTTCCATGAAGAAGAGAGCTCCCCTAGTACAACGCTGGGACCTTACCTCCACAAAATATAATTATCCTTAAAAGAAGAAGCTAGACCTGTACATAGTACGACATTGAAGTATAATTGGTCCAGTTTCTGTTGCTCCTCTTTAATTTGGTCCTTTTGTGCAGTATCCTATCTAATAATAATTTCTATGTTTCATCTTTGAGGGTGGTCCTAGATCTCACTAGCTCCTATTCTTTTACTTTTCAAATTTCAATTGTTGTTAGACTGTAAACACTAAGTTCATCTTCATCACCTTGGAGATAAACTCATCATCAAAGAGTAGGAAGAAGAAAAAAAAAATTGGGTCTTCAAGTATTGAGGCAAATTAAAACAGCAAAATTTATGGGAGAAGATCAAACTGTGTATCTAAATTAAAATCCATGATGGTTACCTCTAAAGGCTGATTTTTCTCTGTTTAATTAGGTCAGTTATTATGAAATATATAGCCCCATTTTAACTATGGATAGTGTAATAAAGATGAACGTGCCATAAAAAACAAATGTTCTTTTCTTTTTAACTTCATCTCTTTTGCTTATAATAATGGACACAGCTGTGCCTTTACAATTCTTCCCTTTTAGCAAAAACAAGGGGCGCACAAATCGCTGGCCTTCTCTTTTATTTCAAAAAGGAACCAACCCTTAACCTAATACGTGTGTGTGAGAATGAGAGAGAGAGAGACCTAGAACCACTAATCTTCTCTCTGATCAATCTCTTAGCTTTTCCTCAAAAACTCCAATTAGCTCGACAATCCAGTCATCCTCACTTGTGGGAAGATAACCCAATCCATTTGAATATAGTAATTGTCAACATGCTCGAGATTTGATGGGTTTTTATAGGACAAATCATGTTATGTTGAGGCACGTAGCACTGGTCCCGGGATGACTACTTGGAGGAAACCCTAACCCCTATTCCCTACAGCCTATAGGAACATGTAGCCTTGGCCAACTTTGACTATTCTACATCTACATAAATACTGGTTAATACTTACTTCACATATTCAGATTTTGAACCCACATAATTAACCCTAGATATTAATTAAATGCACAACCTAGCATTTCTTTGGGTGATAAATGAGTTAATTATAAGGTCACTGATAGCTAGACATCTCGTTTGGTTGCCAGTTTGGAGTTTCAAATTTGAAGAGAATATAAGAGAAATGAGGGAAAAATATACCAGAGGATGAGACATTGTTGAACAAAAATGGAGAGAGAATGCTCAAATTTCATATGAAATTAATGTAATCATCATAATAAACCAGTACAGAATTAATACACTACAATCAATTAATTGGCTGTGATCCTAAAAGAAAGCTAAAGCAAAACCCTATGTCTAGCAATAAAACTAATCATAGAGTCTTATATCCTCAACACAAACGTGTAGGTTGTGGAGACTGACCTAATTAACTAACAATTCTCCATTCTACTTCCAGTAGTTGAAGATGGGAATTTATAATCCGCTTCATCACCAAAATTTCGATCAACATTCAAATCAAGGTAAAGAGATCATCAGCTTCTGAAATAATGTTGTACAACCCCTTTAGCAAGATCAACTAAATTAATCAAAACCTTAATTAATTTTCATACTACAATTCACAAAGACAAAACCCAGAGACACAACACAACAAGATGGTTAGCATAAAACCATCCACAATTATCACTCTAACAACTAGTAAACCAATTAATGATCAAACCCAGGATACCTAACCTTGTACAGAAATACAAATTAGCAGCTAGTAGATAGATGTCACAGTACTTCTTAGCTTCTTCATTTCTTCTTCCCAAGATGTTAAAATGGATGTGAGGCAGATCTAATATTACTCTTATCAATCACATTGAACCTCAAAGGAGTAGAAGAGAAAGGTTTCTGATTGCTGGTCTGATGATCACTCGCAAAGATGGATGCTACTACTTGTTTATTTTCCATGCTGCCACCCTTGTTTTGATTATTAGCTGCTCTCTCTCCTTCTAACTCCCTATATCTATGCAAATACCTTTTCAAGGGCTCGGCATAATCATCAAAGCCTAGTGTGCCGAGAGCCCAACAAATGTCATCTCCATTCACAGTCTTCCGCTTTTCCTTGTGACACTTGTCAGATGCCTCCCCAGTGACAAAGCTAATGAACTCAGACACACATTCCTGCATGGTTTCTTTTGCCTCTTTGGAGATCTTGGCGTTGAGTGGCAGGATTTGCTTCATGATCCGCCCCACGTTGGCAATTGGCAACAGCCGATCTTGCTCTTTAATGCTCCCATCGTCGCCTGCTGCTGAGGCTGAGGCGCCACGGATCGCAGAGGCTCCACCACCTGCAGTACTCTTGTACTTATTATTGCCTTCCCAATCTGGGCTACGGCTTCCAATGTTATCAACCATCTCTAGAGATAGATCAAACTTGATGCTTTCAAACATAGACACGTTGCTTCTTCTTCTCCTCCTCCTCCTCCCCCTAAGCTCTCATCTATATGAAGGAATATAGTCCATATATATATATAAGCTTCTCATATATACATATGTACATGGTAAAGTTTGTAGGTCATGACTCATTGACTCAGACTAAGAGGCAAGAGCTAGTACTCTTTCTTGTTGAGAATTTTGGGTTTGGTGGGTTGGAGTTCGGCTTCATCCAGTGCAAGCCCGTCTGTGCTCACTAGTCTCTTGCAATCTTGCATTGGAAATATCTTCCCATAAATATTAAGGCTTTATGCAATAAAATTAGCTAAGCCCATTCCCCGAGGAGCTAAAAATATTGAGGTAGTTTTGGAGCAAATTAATTAAAGTTTTGATCTGAACAGTGAAAGGCTCCAAGGACAAAGAGAAACCCAATTTGATCAAAATGTTCACATTTCTAATTAATGGTCCCCCTCTCCATGTAATTAGTCGTTCATCTTTTATGCTCCCAATAAGCCTTAACAATGTAGGAAATGAATAAATAAGCAAAGAACTAACGGACTAGGTGTGTGCACGTGTGCTTGTGGCATTGTGAATCCAACCAAACAATACCTAAACAAATGTTGATTATTGCATAAAGAAACCCTGGTGTTGGATTACCTACTGCTTAGGTCTTCATCACAGGGGGTGTCTCCCAATCAAATCACACACTTCAAACGGGAAGATGTCACTCAATACGACGGCAGAACTTCTCTCATCTGTCTTGGGTTTAATTTATATAAGTTTCTTAAGCTTGTGATCTTGTCCCGGAACTCCGGATTCCTAAAATGAAAACTAGATCCTATACTACTAGACTCTAAAAACCTAGCTAGTAATTGATTGTGACCTTGTATACATTATATGTTGTCTGTACATGGGTAATCATTTTGATTGTGGATAGATGATCTATGGATTAACCATGCTGCCATTCTATGGGCTTAACAATTCTTATCCCCACTGTACAATTGGGTAGGTGTCAGTTTTGAATTGATGTTAATTTATGGGTGGGTATTGATATTTTAAGGTGGGGGTGTTTGTTATTTGAATTGTACAAGATTGTAATGGAATTCAGAATTCTGCAATTGACTGCAATATATTTTTTCGAATAATTTATTGTCAACATATGTAAAGTTTAACTAATGCATTCACCATGATTGATTATATTAAATCCAGCATCAATCCACGGTCAGGATTTGCTCCACCTATACGGTGAAGCTAAGATTTCTAGGGATGAACTGAACTATAAAAACCTCTATTTTTTAATGTATTTTTTGTGTTTAATAAAATAAGATGTACTTGTCATCATGTTTAACCAATCACGTCTTTTAGTACACAAAATGCAGCGGATGTACCATGGATATTATTATGCCATATATTTAAGGAAGATATTAAAACAATATGTCAAGGAATTTTGATCAATCAATGTTCATTAAGTGCCTTGATTTATTGACTTTTAATTTCCCTAAAGTAGTTAACTGAATAGAGTGATAACCACTAAAACTTTGGGAGCATATTTAGACAAATAAATAAATAAATAAGAACAGATGGATGGAAGGATACATATATAGTCATTTAATCAGATCCCTAATTTGGCATGACAAGTGTTTGCCAAATATTCATAACCACATGAAAGTATGCTTTGAGGCTTGTGATTATGGTGATTAGCTTTACATAGGCTTGAATGACATGAGCATCCATTATAAAACTTAAGTGGTAGGTCTACAACATGGATGTCTCGGTTTTTATTTATTTTCAAAATTGTCGCATCAGTAAAAATAAATTTGAAACATGTTCTATTTGAGAAGAAAACAAGTTAGTTTTGCTTTAAAAATCTATTAGGCTGTGTTTGGTTTCATTGTAATTTTATTTGCATTAGTAGAAATGCATGGGAATGCAAATTTTCGTTTAATTTTGTTTTGGGTTTTACTTTATTTTGCTTCATATTTTAAATTACTCCATTTGTATTGCAATCAAACAAAATAAGCGAAAATTTGAAACAAAAAATGTCAGAATTTATACTGCCATAATTTTGCACCAGTGCAAATTTATTTGCATTGCAACCAAACATAGCCTTATTGTTTTTTAAACCATCACAATGATGCCATGATAGTTAATTTTTAAAATAAAAACAGGTTATTTTAAACATTACATGGGTTTATCGGATGAAAACATGTTTTTTCAAACAAAAATTTCAAAACATTTTTTGCTTTAAGAATCTTTCTTTTTAAACAGCCAGATGCTTCTGATTTGTTTTTGAATTCACACAAGGAAAAGAAATTCAAATTGGAGAACACCCACAAAATGGATCAAGCATCTCTCAGTCTCAGAAGAGGACATTCCCAATTCCACCCATGTGAAGGAATGAGGTAGACAGCCATTTCAGACCGTTGATGAGATAAGGGTCGCCCTAAATTAGCTTCCATCTAGTGTCTTAGAGTCTTAGTACTTGTCGGTTCTTTGCCCTCATCCTGCATTGATCCTCCATTCCATTCCAAATAATGTAATCCTTGTAGTACTAAATTTTGGATTAAGAAAAGAAATACTGAGAAGAAAGGGCCCATATCTTTAGGCTCGAATTTTCATTATGATAAAGGTCGTGTGCCGAGCATGTGGTGGAGTTCTTTTTGGCCGCCTCCAAAGCTGAAGTATGGATATTTCTAGAGCTCCAGTTGTTTGGTAAACAAATAATCAAATCAATGGATGACGTTGGATATTTCTAAAGCTCATATGTCCTTTTGCTATATGACTCATCTAGCAAACCCATTCACATATTATAGTACTGTTTGGAATGGTTAGCCTTTATATTTGTATTTTTTTAAAGGGTTCGACTATGATACCAAAAAGATATGATATGGGAAAAACTTATAACCAATCAATCAGTATTAGTATTATAAAAGAAGTGACCAATCTGGTGGTATTCATCAAATTCATTGGGTGTTTTGATTGGTCAAATCTCATCCATCAAATTCACGAAACTTCGTTAATTAGGGATCTTATTACCAAGTTTACTATTTTTTTCTTTTCTTTCTTTTTAAGCCAGCCAAGTTCACTAAATTAAAATGCTCATAATTAATTTGGTGTGGAAGTAGGTAATTCAATATCTTAAACCCATTTAAATATGTCGAATCCGTCCACAGCTTATAATTCGATCATTTGTAGATCGATGGAGAGAGTTCTGTCAAATTTTCAATGAAAATTTACCAAATATTAAAGTTGCATTTATTAAGAGCAATCTTCCTATATTATTGCTTCCAAAGTAATTGCTTTGAGAGATAGAACATGACTGGATACAAGCTACAATCTCATTGCTTTTATAAACAGATAGCTTTGCCCCTTTAATTTATTTCAAACAATGTCTAAGAAAGTGGTTTAATTGAGAAATTATTGGCTCCTACCTGCTTAAAGGAATTGTGTCCAATCAAATGGTGCAGTTTTAGTTAAAATTTAGGGTTTACAGATTTAAGGGTTTAGAGTTCAGGTTTCTAAATTTAAGTTTTAGGGTTAAAGTTTATAAGTTTAGGGTTTAGGATTTTCATATAAAAATCATGCATCAAAAAGTGTTGAACTAAAGAATGTTGGGGTCTATGAAACAGGGTGAAATTATCCATTTTTCAGACAGTGGTTTTGCATTCTTTCTTGTTTTACCCTTAAAAGCAATTAATTTAAGTTACTGTAACCCTTTAGAAGCAATGGCAATCCTGGCTTGAGTCTGAGACTGCATTAGCACATGGAGCAGATCTAAGCTATTTGTTGGTAAAAGGGAAATTAATTAAAAAACTTTGAAGATAGTTAATTATGTGCATTAATCTTCTTAGGCTAGCTTCAAGGAGAATGCAAACTCGAAACACATATAATGCACATAGGGTGCCATTCTCTAAACGATAATCAGATTATTGGGTTTTTGGGCCTTTTGGCATTAGTTCATATATGGATTTGCAGCAAAACATATATGGTGCTGAAATGCACACCATGATTGGCTGAGATAGCATCATTGAGAAATTCTGATGATCAACATCAGTAGGTGTACGATTGGCCAATATGTATCGTATCGGAGGCTTCCTGATACGCCCTTATAGGGGATGTTTCAGGTTAGACAGTAGTGGTACAGGGGGTAGACCGGTTTTAAATCGAACCCTCCGAACCATATTCCAAAAAAACATAAAAATAGAGAAAAAAACACCGATAGAGGCCGATACATCCACATTTGCCCTTGTTCAAGATGTTGCCAACTGAGCCTCCCTCTCCAATGTACAAGCTTTATATTCCATCTATCAAGGAAAAATCTATGATACCATAAAGGATTTTTAACCAATCAAAACCACCCCATGAATTTTGATGAAAATCCACTAAATTGGTTATCATTTCTATGATGATAGTTGATTGGTAAAAAGATTTTCTGGTATCATGTATTTCTGGTCGACATCAGAGTCAAACCCTAATATCTATTATTTAGTCTTTTTTTTTTCAAAAACCAACAAAGGACTAACGTGTCGTTTGGCAAGTCTTTTTTGAAATAAGTTCGGATCTTTTTTGAAATAAGTCCGTTTGATTAGAGACACATCTTTCTATGTAAAAACGAGACAAAAAAAGGCGAAAAGATCCATTTCTAGCTTCCCAAAATAAGTTTGAATCGAGCTTCTTGTGTCTTTTGGGACACATTCTTTCGGTGGCTAGAACTTCCCCCAATTAAACGGAAAAAGACAAAACGGGGCTGCTGGGCTTCTAAACAGCCAACAGCCAAAGCGAAAATGCATGCCAAACGCGGCCTAAGTTGACTGAAATATAAGTAAACTCTTCAGTTAACTTTCTGCAAGTGGCTATAGTATGTATGACAAATTCGCCGGGGAAGGGAGCTGGTCCATGTACAAAATTGATTGAAATACAAGCAAAATTTCTGCAGAAGTTCCATTCGCGGAACCTTCATTCCGGTCATATAACCGAGATTCCTTGGACCCCCCATTCATACAAAACAAGTTTCAATTGCTAAAACGCATATATATTATAATCCAGATGCAAGGTGAGGTGGGTTAACCCGGTTGGCTACATACATAAACAAATGGGTCACCATTGTCCTAACCAATAGTTGCGTAAATACCTCAGGATTCCTCTTTACTTATTCTCCCACCAAGAGCTCATAGGAATATGTCCCCTTGGCCCCTTTCTAGGGAAAGAAATCTATCAAAGCTCTCTACATGTATCTATATGTTCAAGTTGCAAAAGACCATTTTCGTTCCTGCTCAACCAACCAATGATGAGACACTGAGACCACCTCCTTTCTTTTCTAGAACATATGCATATACAGTACTGATACACAAGTAGTGATGATTTAGTGCGTTAAGACGGGTTGTGGGGAACCCCAAGTCTGTGGTGTCAACACTCAACACTGCCAATAAGCTTTTACCAACCAAGCAAGTTGAGAATTGAGACTTCTCTGCAAGTTAAAACATGGCGTGTGGTCCATAATAAGCATCATCATCCAAGTAAACAAATGAAGCTTATCTCTAGACGTCTGGCTACAAAAGTATTAAACAAAGAGGAGGAAAAAAGAAAAACTAAGGAAAAACATACTTGTGGGTCTCCTAAACTTGCTTTTTAGCTTATGCTCGTACCCTTCTTTTTTCCATACTCCAGTACAAAATGTACAATCATTATTGTATAAAAAACTAGAGAAGCACTTTTCCCCATTGACCCATCTAGGGTTTGGACTTTATTAGGGGAATCCAACACAATCAAGGGATTAAAGAAATCTGTCAAGTGGTGTGGGCACTAAATTCGTGAAAGGAACTTGTAAAAACCCTAGAAGTGGAAAGTCTTTTGAGGATCCTAAGAAGACGTAACATTCCACACCTCTCCCCTTCTTTAGAGGCCATGGCCAGCCTAGTAGCCCACCCACTTTGCTAAGATTCCTCCCATCCTCTTTGTACAAGTGGTGTGGGCACTATATTGAGAGAATAGGGCTTGGACCAATGCTACAAACTCTAACTAAAGTAACAGATTGATTGCCTTTTCAATTCTTAGTGCTTTGTTTTAACATATTTTAAGGTTTTTCTCTTTAAGCCCACATAGTAGGCTCCGACCATTGCTTGCCTCCTTTGGAATGCATTTCCCTCTGTTGTTCAAATGTTATTGAACTCTTCAATTTTTCTATGTTTTGATTAGTACTTTTTTTTTGTTAGATTAATTGTACTATCACTATGATTTCAGTCAAATATTATGGCCTCACCTTAGTATGGAATAATTAACAAATAATATGCCAAGAAAATGAATTTGGCAAAATTGTGTATGCTTAGATGGATGAATGAAAAAACTACAACGGATAGGATCAGAAATGGAAGTCACTCGTAGAGATTTAGTAATATCTCCAATAGATGGTTTAATGAGATGGCTTGGTCTTGTGCATAGAACACCGCCAATGACACCTGTTCATAAAAAGAAGTGATTTGTTACAAGTTGAAGGAGGCTAGAAGGGTGAGGGATAGACCAAAAAAAACATGGGTAGAAGTAATAAGAAATGATTTTTAAGTGTCAATAGTTTAGCAATGGATATTGGCACTAAACAGAATGGACTATCAAAACAAGATTCATGTAGTCAACCACGTATGATTGAGATAAGGCTTAGATGATGATGATGACGACTAAGGCCTCATAGGTTTACCTATTGACTTGTTCACCCCTTATGGTTTGGGGTTATGCTCCATTTGGATATGCTTTCACTTTTTTTCTTGAGCTTTGGGCTATAAAAAATAAAATTGTGGTTGAATGTGTTGTACGTGTTTTGAGCATTTGGCATGAGTTCGTTTTTTGGAGGGTTATAAATTCTTCTACCTCATAAATTTTTATAGCTCTGTATTAGCTAAGAACATAAATAGGTGAAGGAATCTATCACAATAAAAGGGGTATTGTAGCATTAAAAAAAAACTCCAAAGGCATATATAATGCTTTAAGTGTCCAGCACATGGTAAGAGTTCCTTTAAAACAATATAAACTAAAGCCAAAACGCATTTAATCCCACATTGAGTCATTGTGCTTTTAGGCCTTGAAAACATAAATCTTGAATCTTATCCGCATGCAAGTTATGCAACCCCATGGGATTGGTAGCACGTCCCCATATCCATAACCCCCCAACCCTGGAGACAACAAGATTTGATCCCAAGTTTATGCTACAATTAGTTGATCGTTATAGTTCATTTTGATTTTTCTACATTTACAATTTTTTGCCAGGCCCTACATTTGCAATTTTTTATAGGGCATAAGACTTAATCAAACCTAGAATTTTTATAAATCTATGCTATATATAAAAGTGTGAATGCAATGTGAAACATTTTTTGGATTAAAATTACATTCTACTTTTTTTGTTTGAGAAAGGGTATAAAAATCATTTTATTATAGCTTTAATGCCAATTTTAATGGCTATTCAAATGCTCGTAATTGTGTATTTAGTCCATCTCTAATATGGTAAGGTTGAAAATGTAACTTCAATTATTACTTCCCACCTTATTTAATCCCCTTTCATAAAGTTTTATACTAAAATTATTAACCCCCATTTTCTCTTATTAAATTAGATCTATGTCAATATTTTCAACAACATAAACCCATATGTTTTAAAATTGACTCAAAAACAAAACCATTTTTAATCTAAGTGGTGGCTAAGAAATTTAACCATCAGAATCAAATTGACCAACCTACAAAGTCGTAGTTAGGTAATAAAATTTTTAAATAGAAATAAATATAGAAACTTACAAAAAATGTAGAAAAAAATAAGCATTTATGATATTTTTATTAATAAAATTAAAAAAAAATAAGTGTAATAAACAATAATTATTTTTATTAGTAATGAAAATGAAATGCACAATTTAGAATTGACCAAAAATAAAATTATTTTACTATTTGGCAAAGATCAATAGTTCAAATTTTGGGTCAAACATGTTAACCTATAAAGTCATAAATAAATAATAAAAGTTAATAAAATATAAAATACATAATTTTTTCAAAAGAAAACATTTAGGCACATGTATAATATTATATATTTGTCATATTAAACAAAAGGTAAGTGTGACATATTATAATTATTTTTACACACAAAAATACAAAAAAGTTATAAAAAAAAGTGAGCACATCTATAATTCTATATTTACACTATTATTAAAAATATGAATAAGATTGTGGAACTTTCTTTTGACTAAAATATTCATTTTTGAATTTAGTCCCTATTTAATTATAAGGTTTAAATTATAAATTGAACTACTACTTTTCACTCCATTAAATTCCCTCTATTTAAATTTTATATTTTTTTATAAGTGAACAAAAAAGAAAGATACACCAAAAAGATTAAATATTACAAAAAGAATAATCTAACAAAGTAAGATAAAGTTTATAGAAGAATTTGGATACATTATTACTATCTAGAATTACCATGTGCACACCTACTAGTGAACTTAAGCATACCATGAGTTTTCAAATAGACTTAAATATAACTTATGGCCTGACCCTATTAATCTTAAGCATAGCCTCATTTCTTCTCTCATCTCATGAACTTCTTTTAATATTCTAAAAATCTTATTTTAAACTCAAGGTTTGTTTAAATTGTTTATCCTTTCTGCTCAGTTTGGAAGGAATACAAATGCAAATATATACAGTGCAAATACATATAAAATAAGCTATTTGATCATATGCAAGCTATGAAATGACTGCTTTCATTGAGATTTGAACTCAAGACCTCCCACTTACTAAAGTGGTGCTCTAACCAACTAAGCTATGAAAGCTATTTGTTTACCATTATTCTTTAACACAATGATAGCATCCACTCTATATTTTCATTTATTTCATTGGAAAGAACAAAAGAGGGGAGGAATGTAAAAAAGTCTTTTACAACCACAAGGTATATTGAAAAACATAGGGTATGTGTTTAAAGTCAATTTATGAAAACTCAAGGCTTGTTTAAATTGCTTATCCTTTCTGCTTAGTTTGGAAGGAGTACAAATGCAAATATGTACAGTGCAAATACATATAAAATAATACAAAATACAAGATTTTGTACTGTACATATTTGTATTTGTACTCCTTCCAAACTGAGTCTTCTACAAGTTTGTTTATTTGTTTATTTTAATCGGGGTAAAACACATTTATTCACACCTCTTAAAGGTATGATATCACGATGTAAAGCAAGTTGAAAAAGGTTCTAAGGAAAAACAATATAATTTAACTATAAAAATGAGGTTAATGTTGATATATTGAAAGGCAAAAGTAATACTTTCATTATGAAGGTTAATTTCATAAAGAGTCCTAATAATGTGTGAAATGAATAGTGTGATTCACATGCTAGCGTTATCCTTGAAATAAATGGCTTGAATCTGCTATCCATAATCTCTTCCCACATCTCTACTTATGATACATTACAGCTGTGAATTAGGAATATCTCTGTTGTTATTTATGGAGAGATGTTCATGATACCCATGGTGGTGTTCTAAGTACTTTGAGAGTAGTACATCTCACAAAGTTCTAAAAATTGGACCGGACACAACTATTTTGAGAACAGGTTCCTAGGTGGAATGGTTCAACCATCCAATTTGGATGAATAACCTGTTTTGACTTAAAAAATAAATAAAAAATAAAAAAATTAGCTATAACCAAGATATAAATTTGAATTACAGTGTGAATGAATTAAATAAAAACAAATGTCGATTGCTTTCATTGAGATTCGAACTAAAGACCTCCCGCGTACTAAACGAGTGCTCTAACCAACTTAGCTATGAAAGCTATTAAATTATATACAAGTCGCAAAATATAAATTTGAATTACAGTGTGAATGAATTAAATAAAAACAAATATCGATTGCTTTCATTGAGATTCGAACTCAAGACCTCCCGCTTACTAAACGGGTGCTCTAACCAACTGAGCTATGAAAGCTGTTCGTATAAAAATATCCCGAGAGCTATAAATAAAATAATACCATCAATGGATCGTCGAAAAATAAACGTCGCCTGAGAGATTCGAACTCTCGCGGGGAAACCCCATGTACTTAGCAGGCACACGCCTTAACCACTCGGCCAAAGCGACTTTGATATATCTCACTTAAATTTTATATCAATATTAAAACGGTGAAAAAGTCTGTCTAAACTAAGAATGACAACGGGACAGGGAAACCCTATCCCGGTCCTCGCTAATAGGGACAATGTTATCCCCATTGCCCATGATTTTTTTGTAATGCTAAATATTTTGTTTTTATTTTAAAAATAAAATAATTAAAATTTATAATCCTATTAGAAAATATTCAACCACATTTTAAAATAATATTAATATATAGATATATGTGTATATATAACATATGCATACATATATATTAGTGGGGATCTCACGGGGTGGGGAATGATCTCCCCGTCCTCGCTAACAGGGATGAAAATTTCCCCATCTCCACCCCCATTCGGGGTGGATCCCCATGGGGATCGAGAAAATTGGAAAAATTGCCATCCCTAATCTAAACTAATTCAGGTTTCCAACAAACCTCCCAACAGCTATTGCAACCATACATCAAAAACACCTCTCGTGAATGACAAAGGAGATGTTCCCAATGAGTTTGGCTTCGGTCAAAGCAAAGCTTGTTCGAACAACCTTTACAGCCTTGTATTGGGAATATCTCCCTACTTATGTGCTTTACTTCATGGGTAGATATCCCCAATGCAAGGTTCCAAGAGGCTATTGGAACAATATGAGCATGGGCTTGCTCTGACTGAAGCCAAACTCGTTCCCAATGTGCAACTTCATGGACTGTTGGGATAGTATTGGGAGCATTTTGTTGGTAGAAAGTCACATCTCCATCTATCTTGGATACAAGGGAACAAAATAGTTTTTTACTTTTGGCATCACCTCCCACCTCCCAGCATTCCTACTAAGGTTAATCCATCGAATATCTCAAAAGGTGCATCATCCATTAGTAGATAAACCCCACTTGATAAGCAGCATTGCATTTGCACGATAAGCTCCTAGCATTGAACTTCACTGTCTAAAGTTAGAACTCAACCTGGGAGTAGACCTGTTCATGGGCCGGGCAGCTCGACGGGCCGGCCCAGCCTGGCCCCTGAGCGGGCTTGAACAAGTATATGGGCCCACGGGCTTAACCTTGGGCGAAAAAGCCCCGCCCGCAATAAATTCGAGCCGGGATCAGGATTTGCCAAAATAGCCCAGCCCGGCCCGACCTATACTTAAACCTAAATAAAACCCCTAGTCGAGACATCTATGTCTCTTCCCATTCTTTTTTTCAGCCGACCCTTCATCTCCAATCTCCAGTTCTCCACATCCTCCACAGTGCACTGTTCTCATCCTCACACTCTCAGGCAGCCACAACCGGCGAGGCGGCGAACGTTCACCGGCGCAACAACTCCGGCGGCGGCGGCGAGCTCTCTCTCTCTCTTTCTCAGACGCGAACTGATCAAGTGATCATTGTCAAAATCGCAGGTCAAGCTTGCAGCTCACAGACCACAGTCACCGATTCACCGCGAACTCTCCGACGAATACAATCACCGGCGGCGGCGGTGAGTCCTCTTTAGTGTTTACTGTTTTTATAACAATTGGTCCTACTGTTTCTGAAACAAGGCAGAACCGCAGAAGTGGCTTGTTTCTTCTCTATGTCTAGAAACAATTAATATACAGAAATAACCAAATAATATTAAACAACAAAATAAGAGAAATGTTGTAACTTGTAAGCCATAAAAGAGGGATGAGGTGAGAAGTGAGAACTGAGAACTTGTTAGTGCTTGAAGCAGAAACGTCAAGAGACTCAGCCACTCAGGACACGGTGGAGATGATGTCATGATAAACCCCACTCGGTTCGAGTGGCAGCACTTGGGAGAGTTGGTGGCTTGTATTGGGTTCACGTCCGATACATGGAGATTTCGACCTGTTTACCCCACTCCAAACCGATCATCCCTCTGTTTTCTTTCTTGATGGTGCTTACTCATATTGCTTTTACAGATTTCAGCAATAATACCCATTGAATGAATGCGACTTGTGTTGATATTTTTACTTTTACAACAAAACACCTTCTCTCGAAATTCTACAACTTTGCTTCCTCTTGTCAATTTTCCCTCTTTGAGGGGGCTAAGCTAACCAGGGATCTCATAATTAGTCCCCTCTCCCGAAAAAAAAAAAAAAAAAAAAAACAGAAATACATGGCTTTCTGCTGTAACCAACTGACAAATGATGCTTAGCCATGTCTCAGGCAGAAGAAGCTTTAGGACCCAGTTCAGTCTTTGGAACACAGGAAGGAGAGAAAAACATTAACTACACTGACCCAATAAGGTAAAAGGGAGTCCATACTAAGGAAAGAAGAAGAAGAAGGGCTGAACAGAAGCAGAGACAATAGAACTGTCATGTGCACTGATTAGCTTTATTCATGTTTTCTATTTAAATAAAAAAAAATATGGGCTTGTGGGTGTGTGGTAGGTAGCCAATTGGTCACTTGTAAAAGTTTGTGTGCTTTGGTCCACAAATCTATGGGCCCAAAACTGTTCTTCACCCCCCATTAACCTAATGGGGCATGGACATGATTGGTCTTTTTCACAGAAGGGCATATATCTATATTGTTGTCCTTAAGAGCTGAATTGTTTGGATTAATTAGACTAAGACTATGAACCACGTTAGAGTTCACAGTTAGAAGCAGGACAGCATATAGAGCATCTTCTACACCCGTTTAATTTGACCTATCCCATTCCCATGTTTGTCCCGACTCCCGACCCTCTACAGGGCACGGTCCAAATAGGGAGACTAGACCAGCCCAAAAGAAAAAGAACATTTGAGTTATGGGTACGGATGAATTTTGACATTTTTTTCCTGCATTTCATAGTTTGGAAAGATCAACATTTAGCATAGAAGGCATATGCGAGAAAGAGGACTGTGACACAAAGATTGAAAAGATTTTGACAATGTAAATAAATTCAGAATTTATATTGAATTTATATTCTTTTTTAATGTAAATAAATTCTGATTTATATTGATTATTGAATTCAGAATTTATATTGAATTTATATTCTTTTTAATGTAAATAAATTCTTATTTATATTGATTATTGAATTCAGAATTTATATTGAATTTATATTCTTTTTTAATGTAAATAAATTCTGATTTATATTGATTATTGAATTCAGAATTTATATTGAATTTATATTCTTTTTTAATGTAAATAAATTCTGATTTATATTGATTATTGAATTCAGAATTTATATTGAATTTATATTCTTTTTTAATGTAAATAAATTCTGACTTATATTGATTATTGAATTTAGAATTTATATTGAATTTATATTCTTTTTTAATGTAAATAAATTCTGATTTATATTGATTATTGAATTCAGAATTTATATTCTTTTTTAATGTAAATAAATTCTGATTTATATTGATTATTGAATTTAGAATTTATATTGAATTTATATTCTTTTTTAATGTAAATAAATTCTGATTTATATTGATTATTGAATTCAGAATTTATATTGAATTTATATATATTTTTTAATGTAAATAAATTCTGATTTATATTGATTATTGAATTCAGAATTTATATTATTTTTTAATGTAAATAAATTCTGATTTATATTGATTATTGAATTCAGAATTTATATTGGATAATCTGCAATTGGTTTTTTTTGCAGATTCAAAAATTATATTCTTTTTTAATGTAAACAAATTGTAGAAATTTCTTTTAGTTTTTTATTTAATATATGCTTGTCTTATTGATAAAATTAGAATTCATTATGCAGGTTATTTCATATTTAATAATTACTGTCATGTCAATGGCAAGTGAAAATGCGACTGCTGGAGTAGATATAGTTGATGATGACTATCAAGAGTTTGACCAGACTTCCACTAAGAAAAGATTGACATCTAAGGTGTGGGAAGAAATGGAAAAAATTAATTCGGAGAAGGCACGATGTAAGCACTGCATGAAAATATTACAAGGTAAGTCAAATAAGGGAACTACTCACTTGAAGCATCATTTAGAGCGTTGCCCTAGACGTAGAATTCAGGATATTAGACGGTACAAAGTAACTACTCAATCAAACACTGATGGGAGTACTTCTTTGAAAAACTACAAGTTTGATCAACAAGAGTCTCGTAGGGCATTATCAATTTTTCTTGTATGTGGAAAACACCCTTTTACTATTATTGAAGAACCTGGTTTTAGATTCTTTGTTCAATCTATAAATCCTGAATTTAAAAATGTGAGTAGGCATACTGCTAAAAGAAATATCATGTCTAGTTATGTGAAAGAGAGAGAGAGTGTGTGAAAAGTGATTTGTCTAATACACTTGGTCGGATTTGTTTAACTTCCAATAATTGGAGATTTGAGCACACTAATGATGAATTCATGTGTATAACTGCTCATTGCATTGACAACAATTGGAAGTTACAGAAAAGAATTATTCGCTTTAAAGCTTTGGCACCTCCTTTTGATGGACTGTCTTTAGCAGATGAGGTGGCCATGTGCTTAAGCGAATGGAATATTGATCAGAAAATTTTTAGCATCACATTAGATAATGTTATTTACAATGATGTGATGGCTAACTTTTTGAAATTGAGATCTTCAATACATAAATCTTTGGTGTGTGGTGGTGATTTTTTCAAAGTTCATTGTTATAGCCATATTTTGAATCTTATTGTGCAAGCTGGTTTGAATATTGTTGATGATGTTGTTTGTAAGATTCGGGATGGTGTGAAAAATATAAAGAAATCAGCTGCCCGAAAGCATAGATTTTATGAACTTGCTGAAAAAAGTTTTCACTTAAACACAACTAGAAGATTGAGGTTAGATATTTGTGTGAGATGGAATTCAACTTATTTGATGCTTGAACATGCCATTTATTATAAGCAAGTCTTACAACATTGGGGGCAAAGGATAATATTTTTAAAATGTTTATGCTTTCGGAAGAAGAATGGGGAAAAGTGGATAAGCTCCACAAGTTCTTAAAGGTTTTTTATGATGTTATTTGCATGTTTTCTACCACTAAGTACCCTACTTCAAACATTTACTTCAAGAGAGTGTGGATGATTCATAGACATTTGATGTTAGTAAGTAAGGAACCTCAGAATTTTATGACTAACATGGTTAGAAAAATGAAGGAGAAATTTGATAAATATTGGGCTGAATATAGTATGATTTTGTCTTGTGCTGCTGTGTTGGATCCTCGTTGCAAGATTAGGTTAGTGGAGTATTGTTTTGATAAACTTTATGGGGATGAAGCTGAGGAGCATGTTAATGCTATAACTAAAACTCTCCATGATTTGTTTAATGAATATAAAGAAAATTTTTCCTCCACCTCCTTTGTTGGATCTTCTAGTCAATTTGACATGAGTGAGATAAATGATGATGGTGATGGGTTTGAGGATTATGAGCAATTTTTGAATTCAAAAAGAAATATTCAAAGTGAAAAAACTCAATTAGACCTTTACTTAGAGAAACAAAACCTTGATATCAAAGCAGATGCTGATGTTTTGGAGTATTGGAATAAGAGTTCACTTAGGTATCCTGAATTGGCATCAATGGCTCGAGATATTTTGGCCATTCCTATTTCCACAGTTGCATCCGAATCTGCATTTAGCATTGGAAAGAAGGTGATCAATCCTTGGAGAAGTTCACTTAAGTCCAAGACAATTCAAGCTTTGGTTTGTCTTGAAGATTGGTTTCGTGCACAAGGCATTGTATTAGGTAATTTTTTTTATTTATTGTTTATTAAAATATATGATTCATTGAATTTTTTCTAATAGATTTTCCAATTGTATGTAGGGGATCAAGCTTGTTAGGGGCTTCTTCAGGATCAAGCTTGTTAGAAGAGGATGGAGAATCAAATAGTAGTGATGATGATGATGAAAATGTTGAACTTGATGATATGTTTTAGGTATTATAATAACATATATTTCCATTATTTATTTATCATTTGGCATAATAACAAATTACATATGTGACATGGGTACTGAATTTATCTCTTATTTTCTTTTGTAGGATGGCTTGGAATTTGGAAGTTGGAATGTTCAATCTTGTTGGTGAATTCAAGAATGAATGGAGATGGCTAGAAGCCTAGAACATGTTTTATTTGATATGGCCATATGGGCAATGAAGTCTTTTATTTTATTTTTTAGAATGGTTTGGAACTTGAGAGTTGGAATATTCCATCTTATTGGTGAATTCAAGAATGGATGAAGAATATGTTTTATGGATTTTGTTTGTTTTATTCAGATTATTTTTTTATGACTTTGGAGGAATATGAACTTGAAGTTATATGAATTTAGTTTTAGTGTGTGATGCTATTTGTAGGAATATGAACCTATATGTTTTGCTCTTATGTGTTTTATTTCAGGTTTGACTTAGTTGTATAGAAACAACCAAACAACAGGGAATATATTAAACAACCTTAAAGAAGGTTGTTGATTGAATTGATTCACTTGATTGTAAGAAAAAAAGAATGAATATCCGAATAAATTTTTTGATTTAAGAATGTAAAACTGTGTCTATTTAAATAGGGGAAAATATCTGAATTAAAATAGATAATGTAGGAAAAAAATTTAAATTTCTTTTATTAGGTCGGCCCCGGGCTCGGGCTCGGGCTCGGGCTTCGGGCTTTTTGTCAGGGCCGGGCTTGGGCCCAAGTTCTAGGCCCGTTGGTCAGGCTCGGGCCTATCATTTTTTCATTAATGAAGACTAAAAGCCCGGCCCGACCCGGCCCATGAACAGGTCTACCTGGGAGTGCAAAGTCACCTCCTTCAATGATCGATGTATTTCAATCTCGAGGCATGATTCGATCAGTCTGGATCAGGTAGGCATGCACAAGATTGTAATAAAGCACATTAAATGAGCACTTAGAAAATTTTTTGACACCATGTCCCTTAAAACACCTCTGACCTATCCTTGAAAAGAATTAAAAACTACTTTTGACTGTCATAATATATATCAAGTGCTCATTAAATGTGCTTAATATATTGTTTCTAGGAGATCTAGTCCATGATTTGATAGCTTAGATGAGTGGAGTCAGATATTTTCTTTTGAAGAGGCTAAGTTAAACAAGAAAATGAAATAGGGAGTAGAAGATGTAGGGCTTCAAGAGAAATGAGGTGGAGAGATTTGGGTCTATTACAGATCTTTTTAAAAAAAAATAAACAATTTTTTTTTATTATTATTTTGGGAGTTGGAGGAGAACTAGAGATTCCTTTTTGGTATTTAACACAACACGATAATTACTCTTAAAGGTGGTAATAGCGGGACTCGAATCTGCACATACCAGGATGGGACTACCCAGCTAAAGTACCAATTGGCCACCACTCAGTTGGTATTTAACACAACACGATAATTACTAACTTTTTAACCCAACCTCCACTTGGTTTTGGCTACAAGTATTGATAGAAACAAAACAAAACAAAAAAGCCGAGGCAGACCTTGAGGATCATTACATGTATGGCCAGGCCTATCAATGGGATGGGCAAGGCCCATCGGTTTTAATTTGGGTCTGAAATTCAATATGATAGGATTAGAATATATTGGTTCAAATTTGGTTTAGTTTTATTAAGACTAGTATAAGAGCACATGCCACTGTTACCCACAAACTGTTCCTACATCAATTTGTACCCACAAAACACTACTACGGTTATTGGAAAACATGAATAACAAGCAAGATATTCCCAATGAACAACTATAATGTCCCATGGGTATGGATGCAGGAACAGCTTGTGGATAGCCCACGGTATATGAATACTCATCATCATAGTCTAAGCTATGCCTCAATTATATGAGATTGGTGACATGCTTCCTTTACCATTATTCCAATATTGCATTTACTGTCATATCTATTGTTAAATTATGGCCCCTTAAATCATTTCTGTTTAAATATATTGTTCATGCAGAAACATAGCTATGTTTGGTTTGAAGGAAAAGGTAGGGAAAGGAAGGAAAAGGTTAAGAAACCTATGAAAGAAGCATACCCTCCATCTGCATGCTTGAAAGAATAGAAACTTTCACTATATTATAGGTAACGTGGCTTTGTTATCCACCATTGAAAGGAGCATTTCCTCAATTAAAGCTAAATCATATTAAGATATTTTGAGTAGAGATAGCCAAGAGTATGCTAATCATAATTCAGTCTTGTGGGAGTATCAAAAAAAAGGAAAAAAACAAAAGAAAAGAAAAGCCTGAATAATAACAGGGTCAGTTAATGGGTCTGTTGTTCATGGATCCTAATAGTTTCTGGATGGTGACCACTGACCAGTCTTCTGACAACTTTTTCTCCTTTCAGGAGAAGAGCCCCACGTCTCATATCTCATAGACGTGAAGCATGAATCTCTGCATCTTCTCTTTCTCAAGGCCCATCCAGACATTGATCCCTCCCCCATTTCCCATGAAATCAGAAAGCAACAGCACAAACTCATCAGTCCCACTCACAATCGGCCCACAATGAATGAGTTTTCCACAGCCGAAGTTGAGATCATGGAAAGGCAGTTTCCACCAAGCTGACAAATAGAAATTTCCGTTTATGGTTGCAGGAACCCCTTTATGGATCTCTAACCAGTCTATCACTGACCTTACGTAGTCATCTGACACTCTGTCCATTGCTCCCTTCACCAGCTCCACACAGAAGGAGAGTGGCTTCTCAGCCAGATCCACCACCTTTGCATTGGCAAAAGCTGTGACAACAGCATTTCCTGTGAACCCATGTGGTAAAGGGGGAGATATCTTGGACCTTATGTCCACTGCAAATAGAATGGTTGAAGTCTCATCTGGGTCATCAAACACTGCTTTGGATCTTGCTCTCCATAGGTGAGCTACAATGGCTTCAAAGTTTGAACACTTGACCATGGCCTTGCCTTTGAGGATGCTGAGCATGCTAGAGGTAAAACAGAAGAGCTTGTGACTGTACTTGCTGGAGAACTGTAACAGTCGGGTGGGTTGGTTGGGAGAGGAGAATGAGGAAGTTACTGAAGCTATCTCTAATTTCTCTGTGTACTCAGTATGTGGGTATTTGATCTGAGGTGGGTTTCTTGCTTTCAGGCATGTTCTGTCGTTGTAGATGGCTTGGGTATTCAGGCCTTCCCCGCTGCAAATGGAGGCAAGGTTCTGAAACATTTCACCAGCTGATTTCCCATCAAGTACACTGTGGTTTGTCATGAACCCAATTGAGAAACCTCCACATTCGAACCTTGTGACCTGCAAAACATTGGACAAACACAGCATATTTCACAGAATCAGAGCTTTTTTTCATGGAGATATTCTGCTTTTGAATTGATAGGTTTATGAGCATAGTTGCCTGAATTGTGAATATTGGTTTTTCTGATAGGCTTAGAGAGCGATCAGGTCGATGAATGAGATGATGGAAGGTTGAGTTGGGAAGGGATAAATTTCCGAGTTCCTGCAATGTTAGCCTTGATTTTGCACTCACAAAGGGGACCCCAGCATTGCTGCAGACAAGCTCCAACCTTTTGGTTTCAAGGTTGAAGTTAAGCCTGCCAGCCATGAAATAGTAAGGAATGAGAAGCACCTCAGACACTGATTTCTTCATTCTTTCTGATATATCTAGCGTCCATGAAGTCTTGCATGGAGGAACTTCAAAGAAGAAGACTGTCTCAACAGGAAACGCCACTGCTTGATCAATGTTAGACAGGAAAACTTTCTCTACTGGGGTTGGATTTTTGGGAGAAAACAGTGTTACTGGTTCTTCCTTCACTACATCTTGGTTTGATATGGACACGACGACCTCCATGGACACAGAAACCGCAGCAGGTTGTAACAATATTCTGGATTGATACTTGAACGATCGAATGCATGTGAATCTTCTTCTATATAAATATATATAACCAAATGGATATCTATTGTGTGTAGGGCCAGAGATTAGAATTAATGATGGGCATGAAGAGCATGAGAAGGATTTTCTCGCTCACAAGTCTATATTGATTATCGATTGGTCAAAGAAGTGTTCTTTATTGAATAATGATGCAAGCTCCCCATTCATGCATCTTAAGATGTGGACACGACATTGGCATTTCCTTCATTTATATAGTCATAGACTATAGATTTCCAAGAACATGTATGTAAAGACCTCTCTAGAGAGATGCATATATATATATATATATATATATATATATATATATTAAGGATGCTACCAAACAATTGTATATGTTTTTAACAATATAGTATTGATCTATATATATATACACTAATTTTATTAGTGAATGGACCATAGTTGAATTAAAATCTAAATTCTTCAAATATAGATTTTAGGATTTAGGGTTTAAACTTTAAAACCAGCCTGACCCATGTCCATCAAGTTTATACCCTGCTTTATTAGATAGAGCCAAAATATTTTAAGAGTGTTAGAGAGATTTAAGAGGAAATTAGAGATTTAATGGAGGAGGGAATATGTAACAAACATTGACAATTGGAGAGAGAGAGATTGATTGATTGATTGATTGTTGTAGAGAGTAATAATGGATTTTATAGAGGGTTTTATTTGAGTAATGATGGATTTTGTAGAAACAATTACAACCTAAGAGGGTTTTTATTTTGACTTATTGTATTTTTGATAATTTAATTTAATTAGAGTTCAACTATGGTCCATTCAATAACATTAGTTGCACATTATATTTAGATCTCAACCAATGACATTAAAATTTTCTTACTTTTCATTGGTTCATATTTTACAAAAGTGTATTTTTACGTTCAGTAAGGTGCACTTACCATCACATTAATTCAATCAATCACATCTTTTGTTACACGGTGCAATGGATGCATCATAGAATTTGATTATTAAAAAACTAATCACTTGTGTGAGAAATGAGAAGAGGACGAGGAGGTCCATATGAGCTTTGTGGTGAGAGGAGCCTTAACTTCTCTTCTTTCCTTTTTTTATTTTAGATAGATTACCTTGGTTTGATTTAGCCATTGGTGTCACCACAAAAAATTGAATACCTCACCCCCTTAAATTATAAATAACCTGCCATATGGACACTTCATTTAACCAAATGGACATTACTAGAAGACTCTAGGTACCCTAAAACCCTTGCCTATTAAAATTTGCCCTAAAATATCTTCGTTTACCCCTCAATCAAAGCAAGATTCTTTTTCAGCTCTTCTCATCGATCAAGAGTCATCATCTCATGAATCCCCTAAATACAAGATTCTTTAGACCCATTGGACCCCACCAACAAGTCCAAGACCCATGAAAACCCCACCCTACCAAATTTCACCTAAAAACTCCTTCTCTAACATTCAAATCGGGCAAGATTCCTTTTCGCAAGTTGTCCTTGTTATGCACAACTTTCCTATGGTCTGGCACTAACATGATAACCCTTCCAGAGGTAATCTTGGCCACACAAATCTGCCAACCCTTAGATGAGAATATTTCATTCTTGTAGCTTTTAATAGAATATCCCTTGAGAACCCTTGAAATATCCAAAATTAAACCCTCACCTTTACTCTTACCTAGAATACCCCTGAATTCACCCTATTTGGACTAGTTTATCCTTGAGAACCCTCAAAAGATCCAAAATACCATTCACCCTTCTTCCAAAATACCCCTCATTTTCCCTCTCCCCAAAATACTCATATTCTTATCACCTTTGAACACTTCTACCTCCAAAAATTCCAAAACATCTAAACTATCCTCAGTCCCCCTTTATCCCAAAATGCCCTTGCTTATCAAATTCTTGGACTCTCATACCCTTATATCTTTTCTAAATACCCAAACTACCCCTACAATAAGCCAATAATTAGGGAGGGGAGGGGAAACCCATAATGAGGAGAACCTTGGGAACCGAGCTGTCTAACTTCTCTCAAAAAACTACTCTCAAGACATTATTCTTGCCACCCGACAGGATTTCTTGATATATTTTGAGGTTTCAATTAATTTATTTCCTTTTTCCCCCTTTCATCATTTTTTGTATTTCATTCTTCCTTTTTCTTACTTCATTTTTGAAAGGGAAGAAAGAGAGTTTCAAGGCAGAAAAAAAGCATCATTGCTAGTCAGGAGCATACTTAAATAAGGGTCTACACCATCACCTCTCCTCGAACCTACATTTGCTAGCCCCTCTTTCTCTAGTGTTTATCCCCTATGTGGTCAATTCTAATGACACCAAAGGATTGAACTGAAATCAATCCAAGACCATAGTATCTCCCACCTCCCTCCAGTTGTAGTAGCAATTATTTAGGATCCAAGCAAAATAGAGATTCGAGATGCATAATATCTTATTTTCTTAAAAAAAAAAAAAATGCATAATATCTCTACAATCTACTTCAAACACAAGCATTGGTAATCTTTTCCCATGTTGGATTTTGGTTTTATTCCATGCCATGTTTAAGACGTGATGTCTGGTTAGTGTCTTTGACTTTTGTATCTCCCCATTCATTAGCATGAACTCGTTCCAAGAGAGGTTAGAAGGGAGAACCCCATTAAATCCACCCTCATTGGTGACCAATTAGAAGGGAGAGATGCATTGAGCAAAATGGTGATTACCAAGTCTCTCTCACTCTCTACATGTTCGGTTAAGTTTTTGTTCATTGTTGGGTTGCCTTTTATGATTATTAAGTAAGGTGAAAATGGAGGGATGGAGAGTCCATCTAAAGCTCTATACCATTTTCATCTCAAGTAGGAGTTGGTTCCAAGAAAGGTGTGAAGGGGGCACCCCAATATCACCAACTTTGTTGGATTCCAACCTGAAGCACTTCTATGATTTAAGGGTTCTTTTATTGGATGTAAAGCTCTCATGGAGATTCATCTTTACTCTGTTCTCATATCTTTTTTTTTTTCTTTTTTTGCAAGAGAGGTTAGTTATGTCGTTAAGGATTCATCAGGTATGAGATAGGGGTGCCTCACCCCTTCCCTCTCTTAGGCCAAGAATCCCAGAGTCTAGATTTGAGCAGCCCAGGTTTTTGGAGTCACTATGGAGAAATTTCAAAAGAAAATTATACAATTTTTAGGGAGGGACTCACCACCATGAGTTCATGGTGAGTGGCAACTCCAAGAGGCTTCTAGCCAAATTTTCAGCTTCACATAAGGCAACTCCACTGGGGTTGAGCCAAAGTGAGCCCTTGAAAGGCAAGGGCTCTCTCTCTCTCTCTCTCGCACCGAAGGATTTTCTTAGAGATTTCACAACTCTTGACTTTGTTTCAAGTACCTGCTCTTGTTTAATTCTATTTGAATGTGTCCTATTTGTATCACTAAAACTTGGTGAATGTTTTGTTATCTGTATGGGCTTTGTGATTTATAGGTTATCTCAAGATTGTTTATTATTAGGCAATTTTGATTTTGGATTTAATAGCAAGATGAGCCTTGTTATCTTTAAATTCTTTATTGTTCTATTTTAGGAAAAAAAGAGAAAAAAAAAAAAAAAAGAGAAGGATGGCTAAAATTTAGTTTTTTTTTTCATATGAAACCTAGAACAACTAATCTCAAACCCATTTTTAAATCTAGAACAAGTTACAAGGTGCAAACCCTGTTACAAGTCTAATCTCAAGTTTGACAGGTTTTCAAAGGTTTAAGTTTTGTTTTAGAGAGTGGTATCTTCTATTTGAAAGTTTATTGTTTTTATTTCAGCTTCCAACAAGGAGGATGGTTGGCTTTGTTTTTTCTTTTCCGTACTAAATTACAATTGGTAAAGAGTCCTACATTTTGATGCTTGAACAAGTTTCATGTTTTAGTTTGTAATTTCCTTGTCACTATAGTTGAGCTGTGTTTTTTGACCATTATGTCTGTCTCCCAAAATAAATTGATTGGTTCTCTACTTTTATTGAAGCAAGTCATGATAAAAAAAAAGAGGAAAAAAGAAGAAAATGGCATGCAAAGTAATGTGTTTTTTCTATATACAATTTCCTCTATTTTGTGCTCAAATAAATGCAGCTCTAGCCTTAACAACTAATTGATTGTTGTTATAATTGCATGAAAAACCAAATTTTGCTTTGACATAAGTTTAG
Source organism: Nelumbo nucifera (assembly GCF_055504915.1). Taxonomy (NCBI): domain Eukaryota; kingdom Viridiplantae; phylum Streptophyta; class Magnoliopsida; order Proteales; family Nelumbonaceae; genus Nelumbo; species Nelumbo nucifera. The sequence continues at coordinate 101,376,167 of NC_142651.1, forward strand.
CCTCATAATGCATTGGCTCTCATAGTATTGAACCTTAAGCTCCAATATAATTGTGTCTTAAAGCTGCTTGTGGTTTGAAATCTCACTTTTCCATATCACAATTTTGTTTCAGCTATGCACATTTACAAGGTTTTATTAATCATGTTTTGCAATTGAAGTTGAATGTCAACATGTATGGTCTCTGAAATCTTTTGTTTATGGTGGTCTTCATCTTGAAGGTTGGAGACTGTGGCTTCAATTAATTGAAGGTGCTTTCTTTTAAATGGGACTAAGGAATTCTTTAGCTTGTATCCTCTGAATCGTGTGTATGTGCAATTTCACCCTTTGTTATTGAAGTATAAACTTATGTCTTGAAAATGGTGGAAATGACTACTTTTGCAAGTCCTGGTTGGTTTTAAAGCAAAGAAGGGGAGTAAAGAAGGGGCTTTAAAGTCATCTTAGTCAAGCTTGAGTTGTGCTTTTGTTGTTTTTGAGCAGCAAAATCTCTTATAGGAAAGGGTGGAAAAGAAGGACAACTAAAGAAGACATTCTAACCCTCAAGTTTGATATCAACTAGTAGCCCTTGGAATTGGCTTTGGTGTTCCTTTAGGACCCATATGCAGCATGATAATCCTCAAACTCAATTCAAGCTTGAACCTCTGTGATTTAGGACTATAAAAAGTGGCCGATGCTCAGCTTTAATCTCAGGTCTTGCTATTGGTGCCTAGCTAAAGGTGTCTATGTTAAAATCATGTTTGTTGAAGAAAACTTTAGACCTTAATGGTACCTAAGCTGCTTTAGGACTGATGAAGTGTTAGGAAAGAGAGGAAAGGTGCAGGCTCTTGGTTTCACAACAAAGGGGTAGGCTAGAGGTTTTGAGTTCTTTTCCCAATGATTGAAGTCTTGAACTTAACCCAAGATTGTTGGTAGCACTAGGTTTCAGAAGGCTAGCTAGCTACCCACATCAATGTCTCAAGTGATTTCAGACCTCTGTTGGGGAAAGGAGAATCTAGAATCAGGTCAAGAGACTTGGTTTATTTGTTTTAAAAGGCTAGTAAACTGCTAAGATTTGGTTGTTACCAAAAGTAAACAAACAAAGGACAAAGGAACAGAAAAAACTAGCAAGTCTAAGGTGGTGCTTGCCTTGTTTATTGATCTTGGGATCTGTGCATAGTGATCTTTGTTTGTATTTAATTTTTGGGAACAGTAATAACTTGGAGCTGAGAAGTTGGTATAGTTGTACAATGGATGGTAGTTCATTTGACCTTGGATTTTGGTTAAACTTGTATCGGACACATTATATGTGTTTCTCAGCTAAACTTTTTGCCTAACCTTTTATGTTGTGTTGAAGGGTAAATTTATTGCCATCGACTCACTTGGATCTTGGCTAAACTTGTTTTGTCCACACCCTGCCTCATATCATGACATTTTCTATGTTTGCCCAACTTAACTTTCTGTGTTGTACCGAACAATAAGTTTATTGTCATCGACCTACTGGTTAATCCCATTTCCATCTATGTCAAAGTTTAATTTGGCATGTTTTATTTATATGTTGAAGCTTGTTGCAAATTTCTTTCATACCTCAACCTTTGATTCTTGGAGTTAGTCTTTTGATCATTCATCTAAAAGTTTTTCACTTTATTCCTTATCAAATACTCATGGGCTCTGCATTATTTTTCAAAAAATATCTTCGTTCTCTATTCATGGAAGTAAATTTTACATAATCATTGTTATGCTCATTTCCTTTGTCACCAATAGATAAATCACCATGTTGTCTTAATTATATTTTGCTTGCTTGGTGCTCACCTTACACACCCATTTACATTATCTTCCAACAGATTTTTTCTCTTGCCAAACAAGGAAAATAACCCAAAAATGAAAGCTTTTTTTTTGAAATATGCTTTCCATTCATGTTGTGATTCATTGTGCTTGATATTGTGTAAGTTCAAACTACAACTAGGATGCACTCCCCCAATTGGGTTATGAAATAAAGCAAGAACTAGTTGCATTACTCAAGCATGGCCACCTAGAAATCAATTAGGGTGTATGCAATAGTTCTAGGATTTGAAACTTCAAACATGTGTCCATGTTATGCATAATTTGTTTGCCAAACTTATTTGCTTTCGCATGATTGCTCACAATGTCATACACTTACTTGCATTAGATATAGCAACCCATCAACCAAATAGGTGAAGGCCAATAGATGTGTAGTCACTAGGACACTTGGGAATCCAAGGTCCTTTTGGCCCATTTGATGCCTTCAAACCGATCACCAACCTGAGAAGCCCATCCGTCCATGGGTGGAGGTTTGAAGGTCAGCAAACTGAACCGACCGAAATCGAACCAAAAGATCAGTTAATTGAACCAGTCGGTTCGGTGTTTTTAAAAAATCGAAGACACTAGTTCGGTTTCGATTAACCAATATAAAAAACTGGCAATTAACCGAACCGACTAATACACATATATTTCTATACATTTGAAGGGAAGGGAGATCCATCATATGGATGGTCGAACCATGCAGGGTGGCTAGGTGAAATTTCAAAAATTTTCTTTCTCCCTTACAAGAATCATATTCACAGTTTTAGAAAAACTACATTTTTCAATAGTCGTTCTTGATCCAAACTGGACCAGATCTGAAACCAAAATAAGAGAGAGCAATACTTGATACGGAATCCACAAACGTAGCTCCCAAAGTAGGTGTTCACGCCCAACAAGGGTACCAAATCCTGCCTCCACTAAAGATGGCGCAACTTGAGATGAAGTAGGATCAGCAATGCAGTCCTTCAACAAGAACTGCAATCCTTCAGCAAGGATCAAGCAAGGGAAGTGAGCATGAATTCAGATCTGATTTTTCTTACAAAAATCATAATCAAGATCCAATCTTGATCAGTCCAAGAATGGAGATCGAATAGGGTATATGGCAGCAAGAGCAGAAGGAGAGGGAGAACTGAAAGCAGTGTGTAACATTTTTGAAGTTCACCCTTTAAATAGGTCTTAAAGAGCTTATCTCCTAATTTGATTAGGAGATTCCTAATCCAAATCTTTATTTAGATCTGAACTCTTTAAATGGATAATACTTATCCTCTTATCCTTATCTGTTGATCCAAACCCATATCTAAACCCAGATTCGCCCATATTGATTAATCATATTAATCTTGGGCCTTAGGCCCATTAAGTAAGTGGGCTCATTTTCCCTTTTAATTGCTAACTAACTTAGCTCTCTTTGTATGGCGTGGGACCCTACATTGATCTTCACAAAAACCATATGGGTTCAGCCTAGCCTCTGTTACAAGGCCTGGCCAAATTCATTACTGAACACAGTGAACCCTAAGTCCATCAGCATGGGCTCTTAATGGGCCCAACATTTATACTAAATGGTCCTTAAGTCCAGCTACCTTATGAAGGCCTAAGGACTATGGTATTAAGTGAGATTAGCCCATCAGGTATAAAAGCCTTAAATAGTTTTACACTTAACCTCTCAGCCCATAATGATCAAACACTGCCCGACATGAGAGGACATCTCCCTTGGTTGCAAGGTACAATGTCACACTCTCTACTTAGATGGATCATTGGAATTAAAACCTTTGCAAACCTTTTTCATAAACACACACACACACACACACATATATATATATATATATTGCAAAACAAATCTCAAGCAAGTTTGAAATCAACTACCAAGTGCAATCCCCGATCATTCACTCTGTCTGACAAAGGGGCTGATTCTGTCACTATGATCACCTACTCAGGTGAATTCTCAAACTGCCCCAACATACCCAGGTTTTGACCCCCAAAGGATCTCATTGATTAGCATATCAAAGACAGTCCAATTCGACACCTAGTGCAATACCATAATCGAGTCTAGGGGTTAGGTGTAACTTTCCAATTTTGTTCATCAATCTCCAAGGTCCAGGGCATAACTAGAAAATGGTTTGGGTTCAGTGTTTCAAGTAAACACACACTATATGTGCTTCGGTTCTCACCCCGGCAGCTGAGACAAGCTACCCCAACTAGCTTGGCAGCACATTAGTGTCAGCCTTGGCTGGATAAACCTCCCCAGGTCTATCAAATGGCTAAGAACATTCTAAACTAACATGAGTCTCATAAGTGTCCAGTTTAAGGGTACTTACGCAGAAACATACAAGATATAACATGAATCAATTATGTACTTTTATTCATTTACAATAAATGTCAAATGTACATCAATCTGATTGGAGTTAAGGGCATACACTGTCTAACAATATTTTATATATATTTATGTATATTATATATATTTATTATTTATTATTTATTATTTAAAATATAATATTTTATATATGTTTATAATTTTTTATTATATATTATATATTTTTATAATATATATTATAAAAATTAAGAAAACGAAAAAGCGATGAACCAAACCAGTCAATCGATTAACCGATAAGTTTCGATTTGGTTTCAGTTACCAGTTTTCCAAAAACTGGTACTACCAGTTCGGCTACAAAAAATGCCCCACGGTTCGGTTAACCGAACTGTGAGCACCCCTAACAATGGGTCACCTTGTCTAAAACCCTCTTCTAAATGAAATAAGTCAAAGGAAACCCATTCATTTTGAGAGAGAAAGAGGGGTAGAGATAGATTGATGTACAAGTTTACACTAGTGCTCTAGAAACTCCATAAGTCGCAAAACTTGTAAGATGCAGGCTCTACTAATCTTGTTGCAAGAATTTTACATGTTTAACTTCATAGCCATCCATCGCATACCTTTTATGTGCTTTTACCAAAAAAAGTTGCCTTGCATACACTTGACTGGTATTGTCAAACATTAACTAGACTGGATGGTAGAACTGTTTGAACCAAGAATTGACATCTTAAACAGTTTTAGGGAGGTCGGATATGCTCACAACAAAAAATTGTTCCAACACATTCCAACATGATTTGTGTCCACACATCATAGACATGGTGGTCCCAGCCTCATGGTGAAATGTGTGGACAAATCATGTTGGCACTATGTTGGTACAATTTTTGTTGTAAGCAGATCCCACTCCCCATAAGATTGTCTAGTTAGTAGAAATGTTAACTTGATCTAATCTACCTCAAATACATGTGTAAATCTGTGTTTCAACTTACAACTTACAATATTTTATTTATCTTTTCTAATCATATGCTTCCCTCAAAACCTTGTAGGGACAAGGCTCTTGGTTGGGTCTCATGTGCATAGGGTGCAATTCTGGTTGGCTTGAGTTAGTAGTTAGTATTTTGCACTATTTTGGGCTTGGACCCATTCACATTTTGACAAAGCCCAACTTGAACCTACCCAAGTTGCACCCCTATATGTGCATTAGACCTGTTCATGGGCCGGGTTGAGCCAGGCTTTGCCTTCTTTATTAACAAAATACATTCAGGCCTGAGCTCGACCCTACTATAAAGCCTGTTTTTTACTCAATAAAATTGATTTATTTATATTAAATGACCTTGGAACCCATAGTTTTGAAAGATCTCGTTATAGAGCTAGAAAAGAGGAGAATAACATTATATATATATATATAACATGTTTTTATTATATCAAATATTATTGGGCTTGGGCTTTGGGTAGGACTACCCAACCCATGAATAGGTCTAACCTGCACACTTCTACGTGAATATGAGGTTAGAGAACCATCAAGGTAATTGAACCTCATTTTGCACGGTAGAATAAAAATGTTGTTGCTTAGCAGCTATTCAATGTTTAGGCTATTTTTAGTTTTAGAGCAAATAAGAGAGAACAAAAAAAAAATCAAGGGAAAGTTATTAAGGTTGTGTTTGGTTGTGGTGTATATTTCATTTGCACTGGTGCAAATGCATGAGAGTATAGGTTGAGTTTAAATTTTTCTAAATTTTGATTTACTTTTCCTTCAAATGTGATATTATCTTGTTTGTTTGTGAAAAGTAAAATGGTGTGGTCTTTCGTTTGCACTTTATATGAGAGATAATTGAAGGAGGACTAAAGTGGTGCAAAAAATATATCATTTTAAGGTATTAAATTTATACCTCTAGTGAGTGAAAATGAAATAAAAAGTACAAATTTTGTAATGGGTAAAATGCAAATTATAATTAGAAATAAATAAATGCAAAACTGAACTAGGTGCAAAATTTATATCTGGTTCAGATTTGCACCACAACCAATCATAGCCCAACGAAGTTCAAAACCACTCAAATATTAATGAAGGCTTCACTCTTTTGCATTGTGGGAAGTTCAAAACCACTCAAATAGAGGAAAAAATGATTGGTGCAAGAGGACACGGTTACCATAGGATTGAGAATAACCCTTGGATCTACAATTGCAAGGATATACACGATCATCCATGAATTATAGTGAGGAAATATCTTTAATTAACTTAATATTAGGTTTTCCATAAGTTATTTTTTTGGGTTGTGCTACTACATACTCGGACTTTTCTGGCAAATAATGAAATAGCCGAATTCCTACATGTTCAAAGTTGGAATATAGGGGGTGTACTTTTTCTAGATTTTGAGAGGGGGAGGGGGAGTTGGTGGATGGGATTTTGATTCTCATTGACCAAGAATCCCATGTTCTTTTTTCAGATTTATGTGGGGATCAGTGAAAGTTTATCTTCCTGGGTACCACTTACACGTAAGTGGTACCCATCTCCTAAGTGGATAAATAACTTTCCCACCTGAGGGGAAAATTGCCAACACTTGAATGGGACAAAAATGCCCCTTTTAATAATGGATTTTTATGGCTAAAATGGTCATTGCTTTATTTATATGGGAAATAAAGATCACCCCAGTTAGACATTGGAGTACAAAGTTATGGCATCCAAAAGTTTGCATATAGATTTATTGTGCAACTCGTGATCAGATCATTAGATTGAATGGGTCAATGGTCCAATTGTCAGGATCAAATGAGTTTTGACCAAGTCAATGGTTTTTGACTAATTCACAGGTTTTAGTAGAACTGGACCTAGTACAATGGTCAGGTGATGGTTCAAATAATTTAATTGTCAAATCAAAGATGGATTGAAAATTTACTATTTTATACTAAAATAAATGGAATATATAGGGGTGTTTGGTCAGTTCGGTTTGGTTTCATTTGTTTGGCCAATTGAACCAACTTGGTTGGGTTGGGAAATTTGACATCCAAAACTAACCAACCACTAGTAAAATTGACCCAACTATGAAGAACCAATTTGGGTTAATTTATCGGCTTGGTCTATTAGTTCAAAAGACAACCCAAAAGTGATTTTCACTATGTTTTTAATATATATAAAAATCTTATATTGAATAGTTCTAACATGAAGGAAGTAAGTTTATTTGAGTCATAATTGGGCTCCAAAGTTTATAATGGGCTCTTGGCCTAAGAACATTCTAGATGGGATGGGTTAGGCCATATTTGGTTCAATTCTCATTATTTCTCATTCTTACCCAAGATGAAATTATAAAATGGACAAGAATGGGTAAAAATAGGTAGAATGAGAAAATATTACTATGAACCAAACACTTTTTTCCTAAAAATGAATTATTTTCAAATTGAAAGTGTCATATGTAAAAGTACTTTTATAAAAATACTTTTATAAAACTACTTTCATAAAAGTGTTTTCATAAAAGTACTTTTATAAAAGTACTTCCATAGAAGTGTTTTTCTAAAAGTGATTTTATAAAAGTAATTTAAGTACTTTTGTAAAAATGCTTTTATAAAAGTACTTTCATAAAAGTACTTCTCTTTTATGGAAGTACTTTCATAAAAAGTGCTTTTACAAAAATTATTTCATGAAAGTACTTTTATAAAAGTGCTTTCGTCAAAGTGATTTCATAAAGTTGTGTCGTGTAAAATTACTTTTATAAATGCGCTTTTACAAAAATTATTTCATGAAAGTACTTTTATAAAAGTGCTTTCGTCAAAGTGCTTTCATAAAGTTGTTTCGTATAAAATTACTTTTATAAAAGTGTTTTTATAAAAGTACTTCCATGGTAGTCCGCTAATAAACATATATGGTAGTAGTTTTGTAGGCAAAGTTTCCTCAAAGAATGAAAATGAGCAAGATGGGGCATTTCATGATGTAGGTTACCTCAATTTTTTGTGCTATGGGCATATTTTTTCATTATAAAAAGAATGTGGCCCATGGCAAAAATTTTGTAATCAACACTTTAATGTTATTCATTCTTGCTCATTCTTTCCCTAAATGAACAAGAATTAAAAGAATAGGGCATAGAGCAATGAACCAAACATGGCATTAATTGCTTAATTCCGATTTCTAGCCAAAGTTGTGATCCTTGAGGGAAGCCTTCCCTATAGCCTGTCGATAGGGCTGCATATTATCGATATAAATCTATTAAGCTGAAATGTGTACCTAAGAGGGCTTAAGGATGAGGGAAATAGAATCTAACAGTATTTTTTGCCTTTTTTTCATAGAGATTACAGAAATGTCACTCTCTACCAATTCTCTCTCTCTCTCTTTTGCTTTTTTTCTTTCAAATTACAAGAACGCCACACTTTTTCTCTCCAATTGAGGAAGACCTCAGCTCAACATCTTGACTACTAGGGGACCTACAATCAAAGGTAGTCGAGTTCGAGCTGAGCTGATCTCGAACTTCTGAGCTCAAGCTCAAGTCTCTAATTTGAATCAAGTTGGAGCTAGATGACACCTCGACCACTAAGGGAGACCTCGGCTCGGCACCTCGGTCACTGAGGGAGATCTTGGCTCAGCACCTCGACAACTGAGGGAGACCTCAGCTCAACACCTTGTCAACTAAGGGAGACCTTAGCTCGACACCTCGCCTGCTAGGGAAACCTTAGCTTGACACTTCAGCAGTTGAGGGAGACCTCAGTTTGGCACCTCGACAATTGAGGGAGACCTCAGCTCGGCACCTCGACTGCTTGAGAGACCTGCAATCAAAGGTAGCCGAGCTCGAACTTCCAAGCTTTTGACTCGAGTCGAGCTCGAGCTCAAGCTCAAGTCTCTAATTCGAATCAAGCTCAAGCCTGATAGTTTATGAGCGAGCCCTAGCAACGCAGGGTCCCCTCCGCTAGTATTACAATATTAAGTTGATCTTGGATATCCATTTAGGCATAATCGGATATGAAAATATAATCCATTAGTAGTTGGATTGGAATTGGACATTGTTTGATTTTATCCATTGGGATCCATATTCAGATCAAATATCTAGGATATGCATACAAATAGAATTCAAACGTATCTGAAAATTATGTGTGTGTGTGTATTAATACGATTGGGATGCTCTCTCCGTGCAGCAAATGGAATCTACTCGTGCGAGTAGATTCCCCACGTGAGAGCACCCTTATCCTATTAATTACAATAACTGTAATTACTGTCATTTAAATTACTATTATTATTATAACAGTTATTAATTGCTGTTATAATTATTATAGTAATTTAATAAATATATAATTAGTGATTATAATTAATAATTACTGTTATTAAAAATATTGTTAATAACTAGATATTTACTTTAAAATTATAAATATCGCTATTAAAAAAATACTGTTATAAATTACTGATTATTACAGTAATTTAATAAATATATAATTAGTTATTTTAATTAATAATTACTATTATTATAAATATTGTTAATAAATAGATATTTACTTTAATAAATAGATATTTATAGAAATTACTATTATTATTATCATAACAGTTATTAATTACTATTATAAATAGCAGTAATTTTAATATATATATATATATAATTAGTAATTATAATTAATAATTACTGTTATTATAAATATTGTTAATAACTAGATATTTACTTATGTTATTATTACAGTAATTTAATAAATATATAAATAGTGATTACAATTAATAATTACTGTTATTAAAACTATTGTTAATTTAAAATAAAATTATAAATATTTTTATTAATAAATACAATTAATAAAATTAGTAATTATCGTTATATTAAAATAATTAAAAATGTTATTAAAAGTATTCTTATTGATTATTTAATAAAATATTATAATTACTATTTCTAATAAATACTGCTAATTTAATTTAATTTTGGTAATTATTAATTTAATGAATATTGTTAATAAATCATGTTCATAAATTTAATATTTATTTTATATTAAAAATGACTAAATAATATTATTAAAACTATCATTAATGATTATTTAATTAAATAGTATAATTACTTACTACGGATCGACCATCTAGTTCGAACGGATGGCCCGTTTTGACAACAAAAATTACAAGCAAAAAATTATGGAACCATTCTAGCCATTGGTTTTTGGATCGACGGTTCGATCGTCCGATTTGAACGAACAACCCATTTTGACAACGACGAAAATTATAGGCAAAAAATTGAGTGTGAGAGATCCATTAAGCAGTACCATACGTGTTATGTCATTCGAGCATGTGACTCATATGACTTGAAAATGGAACCATTCTGGCCATCGGTTTTCGGGTTGACAATTCGACCGTCTGGTTTTAATGGATGGCCCATTCTGACAACAAAAATTAAAAAAAAAATAGAAAAACGGCCCAAAACCATTGAATGGGTTAATGGGTTAACAGTTTGACCATTTGGGTCAATGGGTCGTTGACTGATTCAACAGTTTTTGTCTAGGGACCGGGATTGGGGTAAAATGAAACTGGTTGCCTGGACGGTACCCAATTTGAAAAAAAAAATGGACAACCCGTTCTGACAAAATAAATTACAGGAAAAAAATTGAGTGTCTAAGGTCCATTAAGTAGTACCATATGTGTTATGTCATTCGAGTGTGTGACTGATACGACCTGAAGATGGAACCGTTATGGCCACCAGTTTTCGGGTCGACAGTTCGACTGTTCGGTTCGAAAGGATGGCCTGTTCTGACAACAAAAATAAAAAAAAACGACCAAAAACCATTAGACAGGTCAATGGTTCGACCGCTGGGTCAATGAGTTATTAACCGATTCAACGATTTTTTGCTAGGGGCCGAGATTATGATAAAGCCGAACCGGTTGCTTGGATGGTTCCAAATGAAAAAAAAATAAAAAAAGGCCAAAAGCCATTGAATAGGTCGATGGTTCGACCACTTGAGTCAATGGATCGTTGACCGATTCAATAGTTTTTGGCCAAAGACCGGGTCAACAGATCAACGGGTCAACGGTTCCTTTCTAGCCCCTGCGAAGCAGGGTCCCTCCACTAGTATCTATTTATTTAAATAACAACTTAAAGCTTAAATTTTGATAATATAACCTTAATAGAAATGATAATGAAATACTAAATAGTTTTTTTTTGTAAAAAACTATTAAATTAGTTAAATGCTAATACTTAAATATTTTAATTAATATTATCTATATATTATATTTGAAATTCACCACTTCAAATATAAAACGTTATAGAAATTATAAAAAATTAAGAAAACCTTATATATATATATATAAATGGGTGCTCTTTGCATCCAGGAAATGGAATTTACTCGTGCAAGTAGATCCCACGTGCAAGCACCTATTTCCTATAGATAATAATAATCTTAATTACTGTAATAATAATTATTGATTATTACATTAATTTAATAAATATAATTAATAATTATTGTTATATATTTTCAATAGCTAGATATTTACATCAATTTTACTTTAAATTAAAATTATAAATATTGTTATTAAAAAATACTATTAATTAATTTAGTAATCCAGTTTTAGTAATAATAATAATAAGACAGGTCAGCAAGGGAAGCATGGAAGGGATGCCCCCGAATCCAGCAGCAGGCCAGCCGAACCGTCGCAAAGACAGCCTCCGGAAGAGAGGCCAGTTCAGGGAACCATCCACGTGATAGTGGGAGGTTCGGTGGTAGCAGGTTGTACTTCGGCAATGGCCCGGCGTCAGTTCGCGAAGCTGCCCGAGAAGTACAGAACCCTCCAAAGAGGCCGAAGACGGAAGAACCGATTTTCTTCACGGAAGATGATGCGCGAGGGGTCCACTACCCCCATGATGATGCGCTTGTCATAAAACTAAGGATCAGCGACTTCGAGGTCAGGCGCGTACTTTTGGATTCAGGCAGCTCGGCGGACATTCTCTTCAAATCGGCGTTTGACCAGCTTCAGTTGCAGAGAAGCGAGTTGAAGCCCGCGAACACTCCTCTAGTGGGCTTCAGCGAAGAGGAAGTCAGACCCCTCGGGAAAATAACAGTATCTGTGCAAGTCGGCACATGGCCTTGTGCGGTCAGACTCAACCACGATTTCCTGGTGGTCACGACCCCCTCCCCATACAATGCCATAATAGGGCGGCCAATCACGCATGTCCTACGGGCAGTGGTCTCCACCTACTATTTGGCAATGAAGTTCCCTACAGACTTCGGTGTGGGGGTGGCGCGGGGCGACCAGCTTGAGTCCTGCAAGTGTTATGTTGCCGCCCTGAAGGGAAAAACCAAGGCGGCCGACGACCTCGAACTGGAATGGCCTACGGAGCAGGGCGAGGAACGAGCTTCGCCCACAGAGGAAACGGTCGCAATTCCAACTTCGGCTACGGACCCGGCTCGAACGCTACAGATCGGTACTTCCGTCAAAGAACCTCTACGAACCAAACTGTCAGACCCATTAGACAGAAGAAACGCAACTTAGCCCCGGAGCGCTGGAGGGCGGTCGACGAGGAGGTCAAAAAAGGTAGTCAACCCAGTGCTGGTGAAAAAGGTAAACGGCAAGTGGCGCATGTGCGTCGACTACACCGACCTGAACCAAGCTTGCCCAAAAGACTGCTTCCCCCTCCCCAGAATTGACCGCCTAGTGGACGCGACCTCGGGACATGAGTTGTTAAGCTTCTTGGACGCCTACTCGGGCAACAACCAAATCAGGATGGACCAGTCCGATGAGGAAAAAACTAGCTTCATAACCAAGTTCGGCCTATACTGCTACAGGGTCATGCCCTTCGGACTGAAGAATGATGGGGCGACCTTCCAAAGACTTGTGAATAAGCTGTTTCGGCCCTTAATTGGCACGAAAATAGAATGTTATGTAGACGACATGGTCGTCAAGACATAGTTTTCACAGGAATTAATACAAAACTTAGATTCTGTCTTCCAAATTCTGCGTCAATTTAGCATGAAACTGAACCCAAACAGTGTGTCTTCGGTGTCACCTCGGGTAAAGTTCCTAGGGTACATTGTCGACCGGCGCAATATTGAGGCCAACCCGGACAAGATAAAGGCCATCCTAGATATGAGACCACCCCGAAAAGTAAAAGAGGTTTAGAGGCTAAACGGCCGCATAGTCGCTCTGAGCCGCTTCATGTCCAAATCGGCAGACCGCTGTCAGCCTTTCTTTAGGCAATGTCTTAGAACTGTACCTCTCGGCAAGCGACGAGGTGGTCAGTTCGGTACTAATAAAAGAAGTAGATCGGGTCCAACGACCCATCTATTATGTTAGTAAAATTCTGCAGGGAGCAGAGACGAGATACCCGCAGATAGAAAAGCTAGCATACGCACTGGTAATTGCAGTTCAAAAACTCCGCCCATATTTCCAGGCTCACACTGTCATCGTCTTGACTGACAAACCTCTGAGGCAAGTCTTACTCAAGCCTGAGGTTTCCGGTCGACTGACGAAGTGGGCCATCGAGCTCAGCGAGTACGACCTCCAGTATAAGCCACAAACTGCTATTAAGGCCCAAGCTTTAGCAGATTTTATCGCAGAGTGCACGTTCAGCCTCGAAGTCCCTAGGCCGGTTGAGCCCGAGATCCCCAGTTCGGGTGAGCTCGAAGCTCCCAGGCCAATAGAGTCCAAACCCCGTGAAGTAGCAGCCAGGGTGGCATCTCTCCTAGTTAGGCCAAACACGAACTAGGATGAGGAACCCTGGATCCTTCACGTAGATGGCTCCTTGAACCAATAGGGCAGCGGGGCTGGAATAGTCCTGCGCGTCCCGGGTGGCACGAAATTGGAATATGCACTACGCTTTGAGTTCGCAGCATCCAACAACGAGCCGGAGTATAAGGCATTGATAGCCGGGCTGAACCTAGCGCAAAAGGTAAGAGCAAAACATATAGTTATCTGCAGCGATTCCCAGCTTGTGGTCAACCAAGTTACGAGCGAATACAAAGCACGCGAGCTCACTATGATCGCCTACTTGGCAAAAGTAAATGAGGCTCTGATCAACTTCCAATCACACTTCATCAGGCAAATCCCGAGGTCAGAGAACACTGAGGCCGATGCCCTGTCCTGGTTAGCCAGCACGAGTCACAACACCATGAGAACCGTGTACATAGAGGACTTACCTCGGCATAGCATTCTCGGTGGGGCAGAGGAGGTCGCTCCCGTCCTTGAAGCAGAGCCGAGTTGGATCGACCCACTCGCGAGCTTCTTGCTAGATGGAACACTCCCTACGGACTGCAATGCAGCCAGGAGGGTGTAGCGCCAGACAGCCAAATACGTCATAATAGACGAACGGCTGTACCGACGGTCCTACACGCTCCCCTACCTACGTTGCTTGCGACCTGCTGAAGCCGAGCTCGTACTCCCTGACACTCATGAAGGTCTGTGCGGCGGACACTTGGGGGGCAGAGCCCTCGCCCAAAAGGCACTTTGACAAGGGTATTACTAGCCAACGATGAAGGCAGAGGCCGTCGAGCTCGTCAGAAAATGCGACAACTGTCAAAAGGATGCCAATATCTACCATCAGCATGCCGCCTACCTCAAGTACCTCACCAGTCCATGGCCCTTTGCGCAATGGGGCATCGACCTCCTTGGGCCATTCCCGCCAGCAACAGGTGGGAGGAAGTTCCTAGTGGTGGCGATAGATTACTTCACAAAGTGGATAGAAGCTGAACTTCTGGCAACAGTTACAACCCGAAACGTACAAAACTTCTTTTGCAGGAACATAGTATGTCGCTTTGGGTTACCTCGGGTACAGATCTCCGACAATGGCAAACAGTTCGAGGATATCAAGTTTCAGGAATGGTGCCAAGATATGGGAATTCGGCAGAACTTCACATCGGCCACACACCCGCAGGCAAACGGTCAGATAGAAGTAATGAACAAAGCTATCATCCGCGGACTGAAAGCGCGATTAGACTGAGCTAAAAAGTTGTGGGAGTACGAGCTTCCAAGTGTTCAATGGGCTCACCGAACCACGGAAAAAACCGCCATAGGAGAAACCCCCCTTAACCATACCTACGGCACTGAAGCAGTAATCCCGACGGAGATCGAAATACCTACACTACGAATAGAAGCATATAACAATCAGACAAACGGAGATGAGTTACGTACCAACCTTGACCTACTGGACGAGGTAAGAGACCTCGCGTACATCCGGACCGCAGCCTACCAGCAAAGAGTAGCTCGGTATTACAACGCCAGAGTAAAGAAGCGGAACTTCGGCTGGCGACCTGGTTCTCCGTAAGATCATGGAACCCGAGCCCGGCGTGGGCAAACTTGGACCAAATTGGGAAGGGCCATACCGAGTAAAGAGAGCGCTCGGGGGGGCATACGAGCTCGAAACTTTAGAGGGCAAACAAGTACCCCGAGTGTGGAACGTCGTTAACTTGAGACGATACTATCTATAGATCAACAAGCGAAGTGGACTAAGTCACTACCAGAGCCTTAAGGCTAGAATGACGAGTTAACAAGGACCTCGGCATAGGCAAGCGAGGGCAAAACAGGCCGCACGAGTGCAGTAACCCGGGCAAAACAGATCGGGCATATGGCTAGTTCGGCAAATACGGTTAGTTCGGGAGAGAGAGCGACCAACACTTAACCCAAAGAAAGTCATTCCATTGCAAAATAAGGGAGTGTACATTTCCAAAATATATATATACAATATCGAGCTCACAGGCCCGGAGGTACTTCTTCACCATCAGAAAGCACTTCAATGATACCCGAAGGTCCTGCCTCATCCTCAGAGTCCGGTTCACCTTCTGCAGCGTTGGCCATCTCCTGAGTAATGCGCGAAGTGGTTATAGCGCTAATATTGAGCTCGGGGTACGTATTCCGGATCATCCACCAGATTAGTTTAAAGCCCATTCTGTACGAGCCCACCATCAGGTCATCAAAACGCGACGAGGCGATATATTCATCGACGACCTTCTTCTTGGCATCCTCGATACCTTGAGAAAATATCTATGTCCTCTCCCTAATATCCTTTTGAAGGTATTCAACCTGATGCTGCAAATCCAGCCTCAGGTCCGCCATATGCTTCACCACAACTTCCATGGCCTCGGTATCTCTCTGGGACCTCGCCAGCCTAGCCTGTGCAGCGCGAGAAGCCGCCTCAGCAGCTCAAGAAACCTTCTTGGCAGCACGGGAAGCCTCTTCGGCAGCTCGCGCCTGCCTCGAGCTTCTTTCCACTTGGGCCGCCAGGGCATGGATAGAAGAATTCACCTACCAAAAGGAAAAATAACAAATGATCAAAAGAGCGATAGCAAGAAGGATAAAAGCAAAGAGCCCAACAAGAAATCGCTGACTTACCACCATGGCATGAGTGGCAGCACGACAAGCTACCTGGTTCAAAGGAAGCTCGGTCCATGTCGCGACCTCCTCAGGATAAATGGCCTTCCTACTCTTCTGAAGAGCGTGGTTCGGCGACAACACGCTCCTGAACTCGCCTTGGGCTCCCGAGCCTGAAGGCCCAGCTCGCGTATAAGCAGACTCAGAGTAAGCGGGAGCCCCCATGTAAGTAACATCGGCATAAGGGGCCCCTACCGCTTCTTGTACTGGAGGGGCCATCTCGGGCTCCCTGGGCGGATCCACTGACGGATAGTCTGGCACCTCGGGGCAGCTCCGCACGAGTTCGTTTGGCGACTCACTTCCTCCTCTTCATGACGTGAAACATGTTCCCACCACGAGTCTTCTCTGAGTCCATCACACCTACAAAAAGTGCTTGGCATCAAGAAAATGAAAGAACAGAGCAAAACAAAAGACAAGCCTCTGAGTAAGGAACCTACCTGAACTCAGACCGGCCTCGATGAGCTTGGCCTCCATCAGATAATGGTGGCATTTTAGCCCAAGTTGTGCCCATTCCCGGAGGCCCTTCGCCGTCTCCTTATCAAGCGTAACACCGGCATCAGGGGCAGCCATCCCCCACCCGGTTTGGAACGGCCACCCCAATGCACTTCGCACCCCGAAGTAGTCTCGTTTCCACGCCATGACCTTGTTGGGAAGATCGTGTAAAAGCTTAAAACTCGGGCAAGGGGATAGGTAATACGCCCGCCTACGCCCGGGAAGGGGATCCGCTTGCTTCTTAATCATTAGAATGGAAGAGAAGATCTCCAGGTCTAAAGGCAAGATCTGTTCGCAAAATAGGGAGATTGTCCCCACCAACGAGCTGCTCCCGGAATATCACGATTTCATCAGGACCGTGTTCCCAAGGGAAACTGCCCGAGGGTATAAAGTAGGTGTACTCCTTAGGCAAGTTGAACTGGGTAATAAGGGAGTGAAGCCCCGCAGGCATCATGGTCGAGGTCCCAAACTTGTCTAACGTTCGACCTCGACGAAAGGAGGACGCCAAACTACCCGAGGCGACTCGGCCTATGGGTTCAAACTCTTCCTCGAGCTCTACCTCGGGTTCACTAGGACTGTCGGGGGATGCAGCTTGGTTCGTAGAACCTGCATCTGACCCCCTTGAAGAACTGTCTAAGCTATTCGAGCTAGACATCAGGAGGAGAAGGATTCCAGGAAAGTACTCATCCGGAAAAAGCAAACGGACTACGAGAACTTGAACGCGAGCTGAAACTTGGATGCGAGCTCAAGAAGCAAAACGCAGGAGAATGACAAAGCGACTGGGGTCCCCCACTATTTATACCCACAGTAACCGAAAATCAACGGTTCTGATCAAAGCAAATCCAATGGCTCGCAGTCACGCTGACCGCACGTCTCCTGAGACCGAGATGTGACTGGCCGCACGTCTTTTGAAACTGAAAGAGCGCCAGCGCACGTCTCCTCGCATTAAAGGCGGCAGCGACGCGTTTTTTCAAATTCGAAAAGGCGCCCGCTGTCATGTCTCCCAACGGCGCGTTTTTTAAATTTTGAATTAAACGCGCGCTATCACGTCTGTTGGCATTTATAGACGGATTGACGCGTTTCCCGACTTTTTGGTGCTCGAGAAGCCCAGAAAAATCCTGACGAACGCGCACTTCGCGCTATCAGTCAAACCAGTTCGAAGTACGGGTCAAATCCACCCGCCACCTCGCGAACTCCCCGCGCCAGGGCAAGTCTCTTTGCACGAGGAGTGGGGGGCAATTGATGAAGGAAGATTTGGCCCGACCTCGTAACCACTCAACACGTGGAAAGGCAGCAACTCGGCACAACAATACGCCCAAGGCGCGAGCTCCGAAAAGAGGAACCCGCAGTTCGAACTCCCCACAAGGAGCCCGAGCCTTACAAACACAAAGGGCAACAACCCGAACTGGCTCTCCCCATGGCAGTTCGGACCACACCTCTATCCGAACTCAAGACTTCACCTCGCACACCACTCCAGCACTTCACCTCCAGGACGCCGAACTGAATAACCGCACCGTACCTGACACCGAAGGAGTCAGTATCCGGGGGCGGCGCACCTGACTGACTTGAGATCTGACGCTTGACAGCCGCACTTCAACGGCCACCTGCCATCGCCATCTCCAGTTACAGAGACGGCTCCGACAAAGAGAGCAATGGCGGTTCTGGCAGAAGCGCAGAGGTAATCATACCCGACCTGACAGAAGCTTAGGAGTGAGTGCGCGAAGTGGTTATAAAAGGCTCTCTACCCCCCAAGAACGAGGTATGTTAACTTTGCGCCATCTGGTTTTATCTTGCCTTTGAGGAAATACTAACTTGAGCTTCAGAGCATTCTCACCGGGTTCTTCCCTGGAGATTACTCGCTTTCTCCCCCGTTTCAGGCACCTTGTGCTCTAGCCCGAGGCAAGATCGTTGACAGCTAGGACCGGCCAGATTGCGCACCATCACTGACTATTACTGATAAATATTGTTAATTTAATTTAATTTTGGTAATTATTAATTTAATGAATATTGTTAATAAATCATATTCATAAATTTAATAACTATTGTTATATTAAAGATAACTAAATAATATTATTAAAACTATAATTAATGATTATTTAATTAAATAGTATAATTACTTACTATTATTGATAAATGTTGTTAATAACATTTTGACAACCGATAGTTCCACCGTCCGATTCAAACGGATGTCCCATTCTGACAACAAAAATTACAAGCAAAAAATTACGAAACCATTATGGTCACCGATTTTCGGGTCAACGGTTCGAATGGACAGTTTGTTCTGACAACAAAAATTATAGGAAAAAAATTGAGTTTGTGAGGTCCATTAAGTAGTATCATACGTGTTATGTCATTCGAGCGTGTGACTCATACGACCAAAAAACGGAACCGTTTTGACCATCGATTTTTGGATCGACGGTTTAACCGTTCGGTTCGAATGGACAGTTTTATCGTTCGGTTCAAACGGACGACCCATTATGATAATAAAAATTGCAGGCAAAATATTGAGTATGTGAAGTCCATTGAGTAGTATCATACATGTTATGTTATTCGAGTGTGAATCATACAACTCGAAAATGGAATCGTTCTGGCCCCGGTTTTTGGGTTGATGATTCAATCGTTCGGTTCGAACGGATGACCCATTCAGACAAACAAAATAAAAAAATATAAAAAAATCGCCAAAAACCATTGAACGGGTCAATGGGTTGACGGTTCGACCACTCAAGTCAATGGGTCGTTGACCGATTCAACGGTTTTTGGCCAGGGACCGGGATTGAGGTAAAGTGGAACTGGTTGCCTGGATGGTTCCCAATTAAAAAAAAAAACAGATGACCCATTATGATAACAAGAATTATAGGCAAGAAATTGAGTGTGTGAGGTCCATTGAGCAGTACCATACGTGTTATGTCATTCGAGCGTGTGACTCATATAACTTGAAAACAGAATCATTATGGCCATTGGTTTTTAGGTCAACGGTTCGACTGTTCAGTTCGAATGGATGGCCCGTTCTGACAATAAATATATTTAAATGTTACATATATGTGTATATATATAAATGTTACATACATATTTATGTATATATACATACATCAATATTTGTATAGATATTTACATAAATATATTTATATATATATATAATTTTAGAGTAGGTTTATTTATCAATTCGAACCCAACCCGAATGCATCAAATTACAGATGGAGTGGACTCGAGTTGGAAAAATCGGACTTGACCTCGGAAAATTTTAGGACTGGCCTAGATTGCCCGACCCGCCCGACTTGCACCCTAAGCTTAGGGTTGTGCAGTTGCGCTCCGGACCAATAACTTGAAAATGGGAAACTAACGGGTTCGAATCGGCGACTCCGCTACCGCTACGAGGAAACAGTAGATGAAAACGAAATTAAAATAAGCCCTTGCAAAACCATAGCTCACTCGCTTCTCCCCTGCTCTCTCTCCGTCTCTTCCTTCTGAAGCGAGCGGCAAAAAAGTTCCCCTCAAAACCTGAAGGTAGAAGCCCCTTGTTTTCCCGTTAACTTTGTGTTCGTGTTTATTTGTTTAGTTTGAAGTTTCAGCAGAAGCCCCCCTGATTCTCCCTTCGTTCCTTCTTTTGATTCTGGTCGTTTTCGTTGTTAATTTATTATATATATATATATATTTTTTTTTGTAGTTTTAGGTTTTAGGAAGAATGAGTAGCTGGCGGACTCTTTTGCTGAGGATCGGCGATAAATGCCCCGAATACGGCGGAAACTCTGATTTCAAAGAACACATTGTTAGTACATCTCTGCATTTTCTTCATTGTAGTTGTTAACGTTTATTCTCCAGTTGATTTTCAGTTTAGTTCTTTTTTGCTCCTGTAAACCCTAGTTCTTTGGAGTTGAACAATCAAAGTACTCTCTCTCTCTCTCTCTCTAATTCCTTCGGCACTGCAGGAAACATGCTACGGCGTACTGTGGCGCGAGTTGGAGCACTCTGGAGACGATATTTTGGACGTAAGTATACTATTCACCTCTCTTTAGTACTCTAATATTGCACTGACATGCCTTAGAAATTAAGTCATCTGTGTTATGGTGTGAGTTAAAGATGAATGACATGAAATGAGCTCACCAATGAATTGTAATGCAAAGAAATTAACTTATTTCAAGTATATATTAATGCAAAGAAATTAACTTATTTCAAGTATATATTAGCTTTCATTATAGAACAGAAATAATGTCTCCCCAAGATTTCAAGGGACAAACCATTTTACTTATTATTTGTATGTGATTATTGGTTTACACATAGATGTTAAAACATTGTCATAATCTTATGATTTTTGTTTGAATCCTACAATTTGATTCATAAATCTTATGATTTTTGTTTGAATCCTACAATTGGACTCACAAATCTTACAATTTATACGATTCCAACGATTCAAATAAATTCAATTAAGAATTAGTCCTCTACTTTGACATTTTTTGTTTATATTTATGTTAGGATTCATAATTTGGTTTGATTCAACTCTCTCTACAATTTAGATTGCAATTTTTAAAAAATTACTAAAGGCATCATTTAGGCAACAAAGTACCTTTTGTGGGGTACCTCACCTGAACACCATGACTTGTACCAAAAAGGTGCCCACCTAGGTGGCAAAATAACAAGGTGGGTGCATCATTGTAATATCATTGATATGGTTGCATTTGATTAGTGTTTGTTCTAATATTTCCTAACTTCCTATGGTATATCCTATATATTACTTATACTTTGGTTTAGGGTTTTACAAATACAACATGATAAGATCTGAGGGTATTGCTACGAGAGAAAGCATATTACTTATACTTTGTTTTAGAAGAGTTTTTTTTTTTCCTCCAATTACCCTGTCTCTCTCTCATGGACACACACATACATAAGTTAAGCAAAAGAGGGGCTTCACTCTCTGTTCTTTTCTTCCTTTCTGTTACTGTCATAAACCTTTTGGTTGCTAACAATATTTTTACTTGCAAGTCTTCTATTAAATACTAATTACATTATGATATTATATTTTGAAGATAATAGATTTAAAATTCTATATTCTATTTTAGATAATGATGATTACCATGTAGTGAGATGAAATTCAATTTTGTCCCTCCGCAGACCCTGCATTGGCGGGAGCCTCGTCAAATGGTCTCCCTTTAGTTTTCTCTTTGTCAAACTCTTTTGTCTTGGTACTTAATAAATATTTGTTAAATTCATTAAGTAAATAAGTACCTAGGCACTAAATAAGTTATAATATTGTTTTTTTTTTCTCTGTCAAACTCGTTGCCTACATACTTAACCAAGAAAAAAGAAAAAAAATTCCATTGTATATGTGCTCACCTAGGTGATTGGGCAGTCTATTATTGCCTAGATGCCTTGACAACTGTGGATTGACAAACTTGGTTGTTCAGTTGTAATGAAAAAAATATCACCTCTTGTGATTTCCAAGTACCTTTTAAGTAGATTGTAAATGTAAACAAATAACAGTTGAAGAGCTTGTAGAACTTGATTCCATTTAGTATTATTATATACTAACTGTTGCCAGTAGTTTTTATTCATTGAACCAAAAGTCATAAATCATAATGCATTATACTAGATCCTGTTCCATTGGAACTTGTACATTATGAAGCAACTTATTTTGTTCATTGCATTCTGCAGTTTCTTCTCCAGTGTGCTGAACAATTGCCTCATAAGATTCCTCTGTATGGGACACTGGTAAAGTAAATCTATACCCTTTATCCTTTTCCTTTTTGGCCCTTTGAACATGTATACATATATTGTCAGTGCTGGTTTCATGACTGTTTGTCTTGAGAAACTCCGTACTGATCCTTTAAGGATGAATAGGGGGTGTGTTTAGAGATGTGGAAGGAAAAATCCTAGCTCTGTATTCTGGCCCAATAGGTGTGGGGGACTCGCATAGAGCTGAAGTTTTGGCGCTCCTCCAGGGGCTCAGATGGGCCAAGCAATTGGTTACTAACAGTTGGAAGTGGAGGGGGATTCAAAATTAGTAGGATGGCTGCAATCAAACAGTTTGGGAACGTGGTCCCTTAGACAACAGGTAAGGGAATTATTAAGCCTCACAAGGGAGCTGGATGCAAAAGTGTATTGGTCTAGGAGGTCAGCAAATGCTTTATCTGACTACCTAGCAAAGCAGGGGGTGAATCGGGAGTTTTTGTTTTGTGCAGTGTTGTAAGATTTTTGTTGTTCAGGGGTCACCTTTTACTTTGGAAGGTGATAGTTGTTTCTTTTGGTTTTATCTAATGAAAGTTACCGTTTTTTATAAAAAAAAAGTGTATGGGCTTGATTGAACAGTTATTGTAATAGGTGGTCCTTTACATTTTTCTGCTGCTAGTCCATCAATGTGGAATTTTCTCCATTGATTTGAGATATATTAGGGTTATGACAGTTGTTATAGATGTAAATTTATAGAATATATTGCATGCTTAAACATTAATGCTTATTTAATCAGTTATTTTATGCATTCGTATAGATGCAAGAATTTTACTTGGCTGTTGTCTGATTATTACTAAGTTACCTTTTGAAGTTGATCAGCAACTATTAGAAGTTGGTTGAATGGATGATAATGCAATCTATCTCATCCTTGCAGGTTGGTTTGTTGAATCTGGAAAATGAGGACTTTGCTAAAAGAGTAGTGGAGACTACTCATACTAATTTGCAGGTATAGAACTGTGAATGTACTAGTTCTTTCTTTTAACTTGTAAAGTTATCATACCGAAGCTTGGTAATTTGTGTTCCTGAGTTTTATGTTTGTTGAATTATGTTTAATTACTAAAATTCAGTTTGAAGCCTTGAACATTAATTTGAAGCTTATTGCTTCTTTTGAAGCATCATACTTTATCAGTCCCAAAGAAATTCACTTAATCATGTGGTTTAAATGCTTTTTGGTGTTAGGCCACCATTTGAAAGAGGTTTCCTTTCTGTTGAACTTATGGTTGCATGTATATTTTAAAATTTCAGGATGCATTAGATTCTGGAAATTGTGATAGGATTCGTATTTTGATGCGGTTCCTGACAGTACTGGTATGTATGAGCTCTGCCTTTACAGCTTGGTTTTTTCGGTACTGGCAAATTCATAAAGGAATTTTACTAGCTATTGGATCACATTGTAATTTACAAATGGATACATTCATTGTTTAATCAATAACTGAATTTCATTAAATTAAGAAAAATGATAAAGGTGCACAAGCAAGGGAGAGATGAATTCTCTTAGCTCTCCCTTAAGCAATACAAATTACATCAAAGCCCAAAACAGTTGATTCCTTCCCATCCCTTGTTTAGCCAATGTGTCAGCAAAGTGAGTGGCCTCTCTTTTAACCCACTGAAAAGAGACCTCTATATCTTGTAACAACCACCTGATTCTCCTTCTCTCATGGATGTAATTCCACCAGGACCACCACCCATCATCCTCTTCCTTTTGCTTCCAATTAATATCTAATTTTGAATCCCCTTTCAATTACCAACTTGCATATTTGCATCTCCTTTGCTTTTTTCATCATTCTTGAGAACTCCTCCGATGCCTGAAGGACCCAGATTACCTTCAATGCTGCCATCAAAGTTCAGTTTTACAGATCCTATCTCAGTAGGGGACCACATAGGCCTGATAACCTCCTTAATAGGAGCCGAGTCATTACTTCTTTCCACTTTCTTACCACATCACCCACTGAAATGTCCTCCAAGAGTTTCAAAGTCTTTACCCAATGACCCTATTCTAATAGATATGAGTCATATGACTTCAAATAAGGCTTCCCTGCTTCTTTCTTTATTTGAGAAGATTCTTTGATTTCTTTCTTTCCAAATTGTCCAGCATACAGCTGCCTTGGTACACCTCTACAGAGTCCTACGGTCCTACCCGTCTTCTTAGGCCAGCTAAAGAAGGTAGAGGTAAATAGGCCTTGTATACTAGGTGGGGGATTCCACCTGCACCCACACAATGAAGTAAACCATTCCCAAATTGAAGAGGAAAGGCAGGGGATTAATAAGTGATAGCAAGATTCACCATTGGCTTACAGAGGTGACACTAGTTGGGGGAAAGGTACCAATTAGGTCTTTTTCTTTGTACAATATCATGGGTGCTGGTTCTTTCTAGAAAAATCTCCTAGTAAAACCCCCAATCCTAGGTGGAATGGGTGAACTCCAAATCTCTTTTATAGGGAAAGGCAAACCAACACTTTCTCTGACTGTATTAGAGACAAGAAGGAGGTACATGTAAGGAGGCTAGAGGAGGAGAGGGTCCAGATTTGACTATCCTTTTGGATGGATCAAGAACCACCCTATCAGTGAATCTTTTCAGATTCACTGAGGCCTCTTCTAAAACCCAAATCTCAATCAAAAACCGGTCTTGAGTTAGAGAAAACCACAAAAGAAGTAATGGCTCCATATGGCTGGAGATGGCATGCCCCAAAGGCAACCCCAGATAATTCATTGACCATTGTTGAAACTACACAACTCAAAATTTCTGCTCCCTCTAGTATTTCCTCCTCCTTATTCAGCCTACAAAACAACTTTTGTCAAAATTAGGGTTGCTTGGTTTGTTAACCGAACCATGGGCCTATTTTTGAAACTAGATTAGTATTACCAGTTTCTGGAAAACCAGTAACCGAAACTGAACCGAAGATGATAAGTTAATCGATTGACCGGTTTGGTTCGGTTTTTATATTTATAGTACATATTATAAAAATATATAAATATATAATAAAAACTAGAAATATATATAAAATATTATATTTTAAATAATAAATAATAAATAATATATTATATATTTATTAATTTATAACATAAATATAAAGTATATATAAAAAATATATTTAATATACATATACATATAATATATAGAAATATATGTATACCAGTCAGTTGGTTAACCTCTGGTTTTCTATATTAGTTAACCAAAACCGAATGACCTGGTTGGTTAACTGGAATTTTATGTCCGGCTTTCGGTTTTTTTTGCTCACCCCTAGTCAAAATTGATTTCGAAATTAGAGATGTGCTCAAAAGTTTGCACCACCAACTTTAGATTTCTCACCCAGTTAAGGTTACCTCCTTCACAAAAAAGAATTGTGTCATCAACAAATTGTAGATGGAAAATTGGCACTTCATGTTTGCTCACTCTCCAATCCCTAATCAAATTCCTAGAGTCTGCTCTTGAAATTAATCTTCCGAGAACATCTGTGATTAAAGGGAAGAGAAAAGGGGAAGGGGGTCCCTTTGTCTAATGCCTCTCAATGTTGGAAGGTGGTCCACTTAGTTCCATTCACCAAATTGAATAATGGCATGCCCTAACACACCCCATAATCCATTTTCACCATCCATCTCCAAACCCAAAATTCTTCATGTCCTCCAGTAAGAAACCCCAATCAACCAAGTCATATGCTTTTACCAGATCCAGCTTGCCAACAAAACCCTTACAAACCATTTCATCTCTTCAAACACTCTCATTTGCAAAAAATTTGGTCAATGATTTGTCTATCCTGAACAAAGACACCTTTGTTTGTGAAATTATAGAAGGAATGATAGTCCTAATTCTTTTGGAAAGCACCTTCGCAATGACTTTATAAGACTCTTGATTAAACTGATTGGCTGAAACTCACTAAGGTGCAAAGCATCCTCTTTTTTTGGAATTAAAGCAATGAAGGTAGAATTAATCCTTAGATTAACCACCCCCTCTCAAAAAATTCCAGAAACACCTTTTGGATATCGTTTTTCAAAATCTCCCAATAGTCTTGGTAAATGGCCATTGTGAAGCCATCATGGCCAGGAAACCTTAGATCTATCCATTGAGAAGATATCATCTTTTATACTTATCAAAAAAGATAACTTCTTTTATTTCTTCTAATAACCCTAGTAAGGGTCTGTAAACTTTTGGTTGTGAAGGGTAACGGTGTGACTATATTGATGATGGATTTGGGTGCTTAACATCTTCCTGTTAAGCCAATAATTATGGAGTGTGATTTAGGTTTCCCTTGGAATTGGAGAAGAGAAGTGAAGATTGAAGCCAAGAGTTTTTGCTTCGAAAAAGGTAGATACGAGGGTAAGGAAACTGTTAAAGATCAGAGATGGAAAAAGGAGCCATCATTTTCATGTTTGAGGAAGTGATTGTATGGCTGAAGGGTTTTTATGGATGGGACGATTCTCTCTGTTAAAAAATTGAGCTGGAAGAGTGAAGTAACTGCAGCTGGGAAGAGCTTTGAAGCTGAGATGAGAAGACACACGTTACCACTTCATCCTCTCCTTTCCCAGTTAAGGAAGTTTGGTGCTTTCCCATTCCCCCAAAAATCAGTGCTTTCTGTTGGGAAGTGTTTCATGGCTGTATTAATACTTGTGACTTGCTTTAAAGAAAAAGACCAACTTGGTGCTTATCTCCCAGCTGGTGCGTTCTGTGCAAGTTAAGTGGTGAGACTGCCTTTCATCTCCTAATCTCTTGCCCTCTTGTTAGCTTTATTTGGAATTGGTTTTCTTCCCTCTTTAGATGCATTTGGTCTCCTCCTGATAGGTTGGAAGGATTGTTTAGCCCTTCTGTTTTTAGCTTGTACTAAAAGGAGTTGCTGGATCTTGGGTAGATGTACGAGAGTAGCGGTATTATGGACAGTTTGGGAGGAAAGAAATTCAAGAATGTTTGAAGAAAGAGAAAGGAGCAAGGAAGCCTTGGTAGAAATCATAACCTTAAGAGTGGCACAATGGGCAAAAAGTTTGAAACTGTTTTTAGACTTTAAGGTTGAAGACTTCTTCAAGGCCTGGGCTGTTATTGTTGCTTCATCTTCTAGAAGACAAAAACCTGCTGAGATGTGGTCACCCCCATTATGTGGCTGGAAGAAACTGAATTTTGATGGGAGTTGTTTGGGTAACTTGGGCCCCTCAGGCATAGGGGGTAATTAGGGATGAGGAAGGGAACATTATAGCCTTAATACTGCAGCTGCTGAACAGGGCGATGTGGCAAGACCGCAAGAGCAGAACTGTTGGCTGCAGTATATGGGGTCAAGAACGCAAAGGAGTTGGGCATTGATAGTTTAGTCGTTGAGGGTGATTTGAGAACTGTTGTGAAATGGCTGCAGAAAGGGGAGGGGTGACATGGCACCTGAGGAATATTTCAGATGATTTAAATGGTGTTATCAAAGGACATGGCAATCAGAGTTAAGTGGGTGAGAAGAACTGCCAACAGCTTGGCAGATGGTCTAGCTAAGAAAGGGGTACGAAGAACTCAATTGTATTGGGCTCACTTGTAATATCTGGGTTGAGTCGGCTTACCTGTGTTTTTCATTTTTCACAACCTCTTGTTGTATTCATGCCTGTTTTCTATTAATGAAATCAATTCTGTGTTGCTGATAAAAAAAGATGAGAGGAAATGCGAAGGGCTGGTTTGTGGTGATTATAGAAAGCTGTGGTGATAATAGAAAACACATGCTGTGTGTGCCAGAGGGTAGAGAGAGAGAGTAGGATGGAGAATGTTTGCAGAGGCCCTTCAGGACTCTCTGTTGAATATAAATAGAAGGCAAAGCTCAAATTTTTGTGGTGGTGCAGAAATCTGTGATAACCAGAGCTACAGAGATAAATCGAAGGAAGAAGAACAAAAATTTAAAGGAGGATGGGAGAGAAATTTGATTCTGACTTCATCCAAAA
Source organism: Nelumbo nucifera (assembly GCF_055504915.1). Lineage (NCBI taxonomy): Eukaryota > Viridiplantae > Streptophyta > Magnoliopsida > Proteales > Nelumbonaceae > Nelumbo > Nelumbo nucifera. The sequence continues at coordinate 101,404,675 of NC_142651.1, forward strand.
GAGTCTCAAACTGGGAAAGTATCGCGGGGGCGGTTGTGAAGAGATTCAATATAAAAGGTACTGTAAACTTTAGACCTTTTGATGACTCAAAGGGCGTGCTATTTGGAGCTAGCAAAGAAGTTGTGATTCCAAGTGCTGAGATGATGGAATCTCCAGTTGGAAGGGTAAGGGTAGAGAGCTGGTTTGTGTCTTGTAATCGGAATCATATCTTAGGACGTCTTCTCGAGCTTCAGTTTGTAGGGCTCCCTTCCCTTTCAATTATTGGTATGAGGAAATTCTGGAAAAGTTGATCCAAGCCATGGGTGGAATGTTGACAACTTTCAATATCCAAGATCTTCATGCCGCAAAAGTAAGAGTCGAGGGTTTGAAACCCGAAGAAGTCCCTAGATGCTTAGAGCTGTTCACTGATGGCCTCTGGCTTAAGGTTTTGGTGCTGCTGGAAGTTGAATTGTCCCCATGGAGGAAAGGTTCTAAGGAAGAAGATTATGACATCCTTGAGGGTTGGGTTACACGTGGAGAAGAAAGTCTTAGCCAAAAGTCTTTGGCTAGTGGCTAGGTGGCGAAGGAAGACGAAGAGACTCCATGCGGGTTAGATGGAAAGTCTTTGGATAAAAATGTTATTAGCTTGAACCAATGGAAAAAGAAGAGCGAAGGTTAGGCGAAAAGTCTTATGCATAGATTATGAGGGGCGGAGCCACTCCAATTAATCTTTTGGGACCACAAGAATTATTAAATCAGGGAAGTTTCAAATTGGGTCAACTTTTTGAGGGTGAACCGGATTCTTTTCTTGGACGAGTTAGTGACTCCAGGTCAGACGATTACCTTAGTAGTCACATGACTCAAAAGAAGAGGCCTTTGATGGGCTTGCTAAGGGGAGATATTGCAGAAAAGTAGGATCTCCAGTGACTCAAAGGTTGCAGTTGCATTGTTGCAAAAACTTCTCTATAAGGGCTCAAGGGTGGTGATAAGATTTGTGGCGCAAATTTTCCATCGACTATTGCAGAAAAGGAATTTGGCCTAAAGTTCTCGTCTTAATCAAAAGGAAATGTGTTTAATACTCAAGATGTTAATGACGATCTGCACAATGATAGGAAGGAATTTCAGTCCAGGAATAGAAAAGAAGACAAGAGGAAGTTTCTAAGGCCTAAAAATCTAGTTTGAAAAGAAATGAAGCGATAAGGAGTGTCTCGTTCGAGATTAGAAAAAGAGAGGAACCAAGGAAGAGAGGTGGGTTCGGGTGATCGCTAGGTTTGACGAATTCGGCAAGAAGAGGATTATTGAGGGTATAAGAGAGAATCTCAACGACCGTCCATATTTTCTGTGATTGGCAATACGACAACTTCAGGATAATGATGTTGACAAAGTTTCAGGATAATGATACGACAAAATAGTTGATAGAGAGGTCACAATTGGGAAAAACTTGAGTCTATTTTTCTGGGGTGGTGAGGAAATTGTTAGGAGGGCTTTTGAAGAATTTGAAAGAAAAAAAGAGGAAGAGAAAATGAAGAACGAAGCACATTTGAAAGGGAGCAAGGATTGGGACGATGAGTTTTCAAGCCAAGAGGATGTGCTCACAGATGAAGATTAATGTGGGCATTTGGAAGGCTTCTTTCTTTTGTTTAGAGATGGGTCGTGGTTGTTGTTTAAATAGGGGTTTGTATTGGGTCTGTCTCGGGATCTTTTTTTTTTTTTTCGAAGTTGTTTGGGTATTTTTATGTTTACAAGGTGTGGTGGTCTACGACCTTTTTGGGTTTCTTGAGGGTGTTTTTTGCTTTTGGTGATTTCTTATCACCTTTTGCTGTATTTTCTCTTTTATTTGATTGAACTTTTCCTTTTATTCTTCAAAAAAAACCCTTTCCATCCACATAGATTCCTAAATAACCTAGACCATTTTGGGCCCTCAAGCCACAATCTATCATTTAAGGGCTTCCTAAAAATGGGTTTAAAATAATCCAAAAAATCTCGAGCGATATCACTTCGTTGATAGATTGTGGTCCCATTCACCTCTAATTTGGACACAAAAATTCTTCCTTCTTCCATTAGCCATCACATGAAAGAATTTAATATTCCTATCCATGGTTTTCAAAACTAGACTGGACCGGGCAGCCAGACCGGAAAAACCGGGAACCGGTTAGGTGACCGGTTCTGTTTTTCACCAAAGCCAGATTTTTGCCAAAAAACGTTGATTTGGTCAACAAATCGCTGACCTGGGCGGTTGAATTGTACGAACCGTTCAATGGTTTGATCGTTTTTTAATTTTTTAATTTTTTGTTAGAGCGGGCCGATTGTTCTGTTCGAATGATCGGACCGTTTGACCTGGGAACCGGACCCCTGACCGGTTCGTTATCCGGGTCGGTTTTAAAAACCTTGTTCCTATCACCCTTCTTTAGCCAAGTGCTCCTAGATTTCTGTCTCCTGCTTATCTCTTCCTTGAGCAATAAATCCTCCAAATTCTTCTTGGGTTTCCATCTTTCTTCCTTCTCTTTCCTTAAAGGACGTCACTTCTTTTGAGTCCAATTCCTCGATCTTACTTATTAACTTTTGCCTAATATCTTTCAATTTTCCAAATGCTGGACATTCCATTCTTTAATCTTTAACTTTAATTCCTTCAACTTCCAATGGAATCTCATCCCCTCCCATTTCACCCTTGGATTGTTCCCTTCCCTCCAATCCTTGACGTTATCAGTAAAGCTATTGGCACAAAGCCATATATTCTCGAATCTGAATGGAGTTGGACCTCTGCCACCCAACTTATCCTTAAGAGAACAAAACCGGCCAATGGTCCAATGCTACTTGTGGAAGGGCTTTAGATACTAGGTTTCCCCAATGTTCCTCTCAGTCCACTGAAAACAAGAATCTGTTCAACCTGGAACAAATTGGGTTGGCTTTTTTTTTTTTTATCATCAAAGGAAACTTTTCTTTGAAATTATATTTAAAAAGTTTTACAACTTTGTGTATGGGACTAGAAGTCCCACACTATTACATGTTTCTGTCCCTTTTACAATGCAGCCCAAAACAATTGTTGCCTCAAAGACCCTTGTTTAGCAAGATAATCAGCTAGCCCATTTGCACTCCTAACCCTTTTGAATTCTGCCTCTACCTCCCTTGCAACCTTTTCCACTCCCCCTTATCACTTGTTTGAAACTCCACGGAGTAGTACCCAAGGGATGATCACCTTGGAATCCCCTTCAACCTCAATATGCCTCATTCCTAGTTGCTTGGCTATCTTCAATCCTTGTAGCAATGCCATTACCTCAGCTTTTAGAGAGTTGCCCATGCCAATAGGCCCAGAGAACAATGCTAATATTCTCCTTTCAGAATTTTTGATTACTTCCCTGATACCTGACAATTCCGGATTTCCAAATGAACTTCCATCAAAATTCAGTTTAATTCTGTTACCATCTGGAGGTTTCCATTCCGTCCTTTCTCTCTCTTTCGCTCTTGAACATTGTGCTACTTCTGTCCAGGATCTTATAATGTCTGTGGCTGAGAACTCTTGGAAGATATGCAAAGAGCTTACCCAATGGGCTACATTAACTTTGATTGTGTCAATTACCTCCTCCGTGGTTCTACTCTTTTCTAACTTTGATTGGGTTGGCTTGCAAGTTAGACCAAGTGAAATTACTATATGAGAGAGGTACTCTATGAGCTTGAAGGCATCAATAAATTGACTGAATCTTCTCATGCTTGTACTGATTCTTTGCGTAGAATTATTAGTCTCTTCCACAAACCTTATAACATTGAAGTCACCCCTTCATGATCTAGTGATTGGTATCACTAGTTTAATTGCTATGTAACAAGTCAGTGTTTGTCTGCAAAATATGTGGCATGAGGTGTCAGAGAACCTGAGTTGGAGGTCAGAGTACAGGAGTATTTCTGTGTCTGCAACATTACGTGACAGAGTTTTAACCTGGAAACTCCAAAAAATTGAGATACTTGCTACGTAGTTTGCACTTTTCTTGATTAAAAGAAGGCCATTACTCAATATTGGTTCTAGTTATCTGGGGCCTTGGGAGGGTAGACTGGATACAGACCTAACCATTGGCATGTTTTTTTTTTTCACAAGGTGGCTGCTGTCAGTTTGGACCTACATTCTCACACTTGTCAGACTGAGATTTTACCATTACACCAAGCAATGTTCCCTTTGTTTTTGATAACAAATAGATAATTTATTGAAACAAAGAAAAAAGAGAAAATACGAACTCTGGTGATAAACAATCACTGAGATCTAACTGAAGTAAAGAAGACCCTCATGCCACATCCCATCAGCACAATAACTTTGACAAAATGATCTAATAATTTTTTCTTTGATTGGTATTGATCTAATAAATTTCCAATAAAAAAAATCTATGGCACCCCTCCTGCTACACTAAAATTCATTGTACATATTGATCTGATATGACAACTTTATTATTTTTTGAAATGTCACCCCAACTCTGTTTTTTTTTGTAAATTACTTTTACCCCTCTTGGGGTTTGAGTCAAATTATAAGACTTCCTCTTAGGTGTTACCTATTAATTTATATACCCTTTGACCATGAAACTGCAGGGAGTTTGTCAACTGAAGAGATGCACTTATGATAGAAATATGTATTTTATCAAAATGTAGGGCTGCAAGCTGCAACCTGGGTAGGTTTAGGTTGAGCATTTGTTAAAATTTAAATAGGTCCAGCCTGATGGCTGGGGCCCAACGCCCAATGCACTGTAAAATCTAAGTTGGATACCCAATTTGCACCTGTACCCAAATGTCCTTACTTTTAAAGTACATCTTTTTGATAAATGCAACCTTGTTTATAACCAATAAATACAGTTTAACCATCTCAGATTTCTATTTTTCTTGATCCTGCTTTCAGGTTTCAGCATTTAGTTCTCATGTTTATAGTATGGCAGAAAATGCCTCTTCAAGAAATAAATAAGGGTATTTTTATTCAGTGAATTTACAATAAGGTCATAGAAGGGCGAAATAGACTCTTGAAAGGTTTCAAATGTCGTATAAACATTTGAAAGGTTTCAAATGTTGTATGAAGTAATTGGTTTTGTAATTTCAGTTATAGTTCCTTATCTTTTAGGATTAGGTATCAAATGTTGTTTGATGAAGAATGTCTTATAATACTACAAACAATGAGAGAAAAACACAAGCAAAAAGAGGGCAGGCGGTTCTTGGAGCACCAACAAGTGAGTGAGGCATAACCACTTAGCTTAAAAAGGTTATGCAATTGTGCTGATGCACAAAGAGAACCGGGTGCATGGCTAGGCTCACCAGGCGCACACCTTTTTAAAGGGGCTGTGCCTGGGCACAGGCGAGACTCACACCTTGAAGTGCACCTTCGGCACACATTTTTAATCACTCGGTAAACTGAAGGGGAGGTTTTAGTATTTTACCAAAACCTCAGAAGAGGTACAAGTAATTTACCCTCTTTCTTTGCTTTCCATTCTTTTTCTTTTTATTTTATTTTTTTCCATTTTCTGATAGGTAAAGAGTACACAACTCAACTCAGCCTTAATCCCAACGGTTTGGGGTTTGCCAGGTTGGCAAATGACATAAAAACCTTATAATAAAAGCAATATGAATATGTTTCCCTTTTCTGTTAGGTAGGGAGTAATGTATTAATTTCAAAGAAAATGGAAGAATCACATATATAAAATGTACAGTTGCAACCGTTCAGATGCATATGTCTGAAGCTGTAGAAAAGAGTGAAAGGATGCCGAATTTGATCTTTGAGTACCCTTTCTGTGAGAGCAGCTGGTTCAGTGATTCTGGTTGTTTAGTGTGGAACAAAATGCAAAATACTAAATGTATCTGTTAGCCTGTCTAAGAATTATCTGTCGAGTAACTGATGAAAAAAAGAGTTCTGTTTAGGAGCTTGATGGATGTAAAAGCCTGGATTATCAGGAAAATAAATTTATAAAATTTAGGCTGAACTTGCATAAAATGGTCCCAATAAAAAACTTGCATAAAATAATCGCCTTGTTATTTTTTACCATCTTTATTTTGACCAGTGAAGCTTCAATCTGTTATTGCCACGTCCCTTTATTTATTTAGCAATGGTAGGGGTGGCACTGGGTGCCCAATTACTCAGATACCTGACGTCCTTGGATCCAAGCATATTGCCCCCCAACTTGGGTCCATAGATGATAGATTTATAACCCATAACGAATCAGCCCCAATCTTGGAATTGATTGGCGAAAAGCCGATAATCTTGAAATTTATTGGAAGGAAGAGAGCAAATCCAGTCTTTTCCTTTTATTGTTTAACTATAGGCATGTAGTAAAAAGTATATTTTAGTATTTTTATGAAAAGGAAGATTTTAGTATTAGTCAATAGGATTTTGTCAATTTCCACATAGGCACATACCTGATTAGTTACTAAAATTTGGTTGGTTTAGGTGTGGAACTAGTTATGGCACACCCAGGTCTCAATCTGACCTGCAATGGAGGAATATAATAGGATCAAAGTCTGCATATACACGAACCAGGCCCAAACCTGACCTGTTGACACCCCTAGGCTTCAATGGTGAAAATTGGGCAGTAGTCTAGTGATTGTTACCTCATTTTTGGTTTTACTATCATGACGATGTGGTTGGAATGAAGTCTCTTAATAACACCCCTCTACCATCCTCCCCTTCCCCAATGAAAAATAGGAAATTGCAACAGTATATCCTTTTCCCAATAGCTAGCTATTTATTCACTTTTCCCTCTCCTTTTATTGATTCCAAAGTATATGTTGAGATGTAATGCTTGCTATATTCTATAGATGTGCAGCAAGGTCCTTCAACCAGGTTCAATAGTGGTGGTCTTTGAAACACTATTATCATCAGCTGCCACAACAATTGATGAAGAGAATGGAAATCCTTCTTGGCAAGCATGTGCTGATTTTTATATAACATGCATTTTATCATGTCTCCCTTGGGGAGGGGCGGAGTTGATTGAGGTACCACTGTTTTGATGCTTTCTTACTTCATTTTAAGCCATATGTTCTTGTTAGTCAATGTGTGATTCCATAAATAGTTGCTATTGTAACGACAATCTGTTTACTTATAAAAAATAAAGGAAGATCTTCTTTTATGTTTTAATATTTATTTTTCCATTGAAAGTTGCTTATATTTGAGGTATTGATCTTTCTTTCTTTTTTATATTGAAAGCAGCGTGGCTCTTTTTTTTTAATGATTGAGACTGCATTCTGTCGTACCATTTGACATTAATTATAGTCAGAATGAGGGACATTGTTACAATAGACTTTAAATATTATTGATAACATGTAAGTTAGACTTGGTTTTCCTTAAAATTTTCTTCTTTTTTATTTTAAATAATAATTAGCAATGTGAGTGCCTAATAGTGATCTCAAACAGTTATTTGAAGCCTCATTTTCCCCCTCCAAAAAAGAGATGATGGATCTTGTGAGGCTGTCTTGGAGCTGCTACTCATTGGTGTGTGTGGGAAGAAAGAAATGCATGCATCTTTAATGGTAAGGAAAATTAGTTAAAGTCAATCATTCATGATATCACCATCAAATTGGCAAATTGGGTCAAAGCTTTGGAGTTATTTGGCTTGTATACAGCTGTACAACTGTTGATGTTAAATTGAAAAGAGGTTGCTGAATTTGCCTCAAGTCAACATTACAAGTGGACTGGTGCACACCAAACACTTCATTTCAAACTGAATTTTGATGGCAGCTACTTGGGCAATCCAGGTGCATCAGGTATTGGAGAAGTGATTAGAAATGATTGTGAACATATTGCTTCTTTACTGTGGTCCTGTTGATGTTGGGGCTTTGACTAATGTGGAATTGAAGGGGATTTGAAGGTCATAACAAGTTGTTTGGCATGCAATGAAGAGAGATCATGCCACCATGGAAACACAGTACAGAATCAAAGAAGCTAAAAGAGTTATAAATGATTTGGGAGCAACCAAACAGTGGATACCTAAGACTGTTAATGGTCTAGCAGATGGGTTGGCAAAACCGGGGGTTACAAGAAACACAATGCATTGGGGATTTATAGATCGGGGGGGGGGGAGTTGTACTTGATGTCTGCTTACTATGGATGGTTAGTTGAGGCTGACCATTCTGATGTTTTTTTGTTTTGATGAATGAAGATAATTTTATTAAACCAGAGAATTAAGGCATTACAGGAAACCATGGAGAGGCATGGGCTGTTACCTCTTCTCACAAAGTGTTACATCAAGTTAAAACAGGAAAAAACAGAAATAAAATTACAGTGCAGTCCAAAATAAATGTTCCCTTGAAGCCCCTTGCGTAGCTAACCCATCTGCTAATGTATTTGCTGATCTTTCCACCCAAAGAGAGGTAATAGTCATGCTTCTTTTTTTTTGATCAATGATAGTCATGCCTCTTGTGAGCCAATTGACTTTCCTCAATAAGTCTTTGTATCGCCACATAGCTGAGCCTGGATCTGTCAGCCATTCCACAATAATTTTGGAGTCTCCTTCAATTGCCAAATTCTGAACTCCTAATTGTTCTGCAATCTGAATACCTTGTACAGCTGCTAAAATATCAGCTCTATTAGAGTCTCCTATCCCCACAGGGCCTGAAACCTAGGCTAAGATGTTGCTATCCTTATCTCTCAGCACCCCTCCTATCCTCGATAGACTTGGATTTCCTTGGCTGCTACCATCAAAATTCAGCTTTACCCAACCTTCAGGCGGAGGCACCCACACTGCAGATTCCCTGTCCTTCCTCGTATGACTATTAGCCACCCTATCCAGTTTCTCCAAATATCATCAAAAGAAAATGTATGAAAGAAGTCCACAGTTCTCAACCAATGGGTGGCCCTAGTCAAGATACAATCCTCTATAGCCAGAATGCTTCTTTCCTTTTCTTTGAATAACCTTGCATTCCTTTCTTCCTATATTGTCCACAAGGCAAGTGCTCTAATACATCTTTTTTTTTGATCAATAACACATTCATTAGCAACTTCATTAAATCAGGAAAAAGATGATTACAAAGAAGAAGACAAGCACTCTTGTCTTCCACATACAGCTTGAGCACTAAAGAAAAGATAAGGAACTGGAAACAGTAGTTTACAAATTGGCCCAAAACATTGAGCCCCTTTCTACCCTTGTTTAGCTAATCCGTCAGCCAAGGAATGAGCCGATCTTTGAACCCACCTCATCTTCACTTCCATCTCCCTCACCAGCCACTTAAACTTTTTCCTCTCATTGCTGTAATTCCATAGGCTACTGTTATTTTTATTCAGCCACCCTATTACCACCTCTGAATCCCCATCAATTATGATTGTTTTGATATTCATCTCCTTGGCTTTCTGGATCCCTTCCATAACTGCATAAATCTCAGCTCTTAAGGGAGTCCTCCACTCCAATCGGGCCTGAGTATAATGCAGAAATGACCCCATTTTCATCCCTGAAAACACCTCCAATCCCTGACTGTCCAGGGTTCCCTCTACTACTGCCATCAAAATTCAGTTTTAAGAATCCAGCAGGTGGGGGGGGGGTCCAAGGCACACTCATTGCTGATTTGCTCTGTGAACAGTTTGCAATTTCTCCCCACTTCCTCAGCATATCATCCACTGTATAATCTGTAAATAGCACTAAGGATTTCAGCCACTGTACAACCCTAATATGAATTGTGGCCCTCAGTTCATCAGCCCCCCTCTCGACTTCTAAAAAGATCCCGGAGTTTCTTTCTTCCCTTAGTGACCAACATAATGCAGCCCTCATTCCCCTCCACATAATCTTTCCTCTTTTCACTCTTCACTTGAAAAAAGAAGGGGAGAATAGACCTTGCATGTTTGATGGGGGATTCCAGCTACACCCAAAGAGAGAAAATGCCTACTCCCAAACAGACTTTGCAGAGAACACACCAATGAGGAGACAAGCAAGTATTGGGTCTCTTTTTTTGGAGCAAATCACCAGTGTTAATTCTTTCCAGATAGGCTTCCCAACAAAAACTACCAACCCTGGGAGGAATTGGTCTGCACCAAACCTCCTTAACCGGGAAAGGGGGGGGGGTAACAAGATCAGTGGACTGGCTTAAAACTTTAAAGAATGAAGCACAAGAAAAGGAGCTAGTTGGGGTAGGGGTCCAATATCTAGATTCCATGTTTGAGGGGTCTAAGAAGACATTATCAAGGAGATCAAGGAGGCTCGAGATACTGTCGAGGTCTAAATCCTTCACAATCCTTCTCAGACCCAGGTTCCACCCAGGCCCAAAATTGGAAGAGGAAGGGGTGATGAAAGAAGAAACTATCTCATTCTTAAGGTCCGAAAGAGCATACAAAGAAGGAAACTGATCTTTTAAAGGTACATTCCCTACCCAAATCTGTTCCCAAAATTTTATGGAGTTACCTGAATTCAAGTCATACCTGATATAAGGGGAGAAAACTGGTAGCAGATCATGAATTTGTAGGCCACACAAAAAAGGAAGGATCAAACAACTGATTTAAGTTTGTGGTCAGATTCCACCTACACCCAAACAAAGCAAAAATCCAACTTCAAATGGCAACAGAAAAGGAACAAGATACAAGTAAGTGGAAGCAATCCTCACGATTGGCCCTGCAAAGTACACACCAGTTAGGGGACAAACACATGAAAGGCCTTTTCTTCTACAAGTAGTCCAAGGTATTGATCTTTCTATAAAACACCTCCCAACAGAAAATAATAATTTTAGGTGGAACAGGTCTAGACCATATCTCCTTGGTCAGAAAACCCAATTGTCTCAGGGAAGAGCAAAGGGCCTTAAAAAAGGAAGCACATGTGAAGTAACCTTTTGGATGAGGGGACCATAATCTCACATCCAATCTAAGAGGGTTCAGAAAAACACTGCCAAGAAGAGACAACAGGTTTGAAACACTACTAAGTTCATCATCCCTCAAGCCTCTACGAGAACCAAAGACCCAACTTAAGGATGAGGGTGAGGCAGGTGTTGGGAGAAAATGAGAGATAGCTTTTTCCTTGTAAAGGGAAAGGGAATAGAAAGACGGGAACTGGTCCTTAAGGGCAAGGGTACCCACCCAAGTGTCTTTCCAAAATAAACGGAGTTACCAGAGTTGACATCATACTTGACAAAATTGAGAAATTGAGGGAGGACACTCTAGATTGTTTTCCACAGAGTTGATGTAGCTCGACGCGATACACCAGCATCCCATCCATTTTCCAATCTGCAATGTATACTAGCTATCACTTCATGCCACAACCTCTCCCTTTCTATGGGCCACCTCCACAACCATTTTCCCAAGAGGGCTTTATTCTTGAGAACAATCCACCCTCATCTTTACCCTTACAAACTATTTCCCAGTTAATTAAATGATCTTTCTTTTCCTGCCTGGCTCCCAAAGAAAATTTCTCATTAATCTCTCCAACTTCTTTGCCCCCCTAATAGGAATCCTAAAGATAGAGAAAAAAATGGACCGGTAGGTTTGATAGGGTGGCTCTCAATAAGGTCACTCTACCCCCTACCCCCTAGAGAGATGTAGTTCTTTTTCCAAGAAGCTAATCTTTTCTCAAACTTTTTCAAAATTGGGGTCCAGAAACTACTTTCTTTTGGGTTAGCCCCTAGAGGGAGACCTAGGTACTGCAAGGGCCAAGAAGAAATGGGACAATCTAAGCAATCCGCCACAGACTCAAGAATCCTCTCATTCATATTAACACCTACCACACAACTCTTATCCAGGTTTATCTTCAGATTGGAGACACAACTCTCATTCATATTAACACCTACCACTTTTTGCCTATCACCCCCTTCACAAAAGATTATGATGTCATTGACAAACTGTAGGTGCGTCACCCGGACATTGTTCCTTCCTACCCTCCAACCTCTCACTGCCTCTTCCTTATTTGCCTTAGAAATTAATCTACTGAAGACATATGCAATTAAGGTGAAAAGAAAACAGGAGAGGGGGTCACCTTGTCTAAGGCCTCTACAAGTTGGGATAAAAATCTTTGACCACCCCATTAACCAAGACTGAGTAATGGCAAGAGCTAATAAGCCCCTTACCCAATTGCACCATCTATCTCCAAATCCACAACACCCAAGGACCTCTAGTAAAAAGCTCCAATCCACAATATCATATGCCTTTTCTAAATCCAGCTTACAAGCAAAACCTTGATTCCCCGACTTTCTCATGTCTTCCACATGCTCACTTGCTATTAAGATCTGATCCATTATTTGGCTTCCTTGCACGAAAGCACCTTGTGCTTGACTAATGATGGAAGGTAGCACTACTCGAATTCTCACAGAAAGCACTTTAGCCAGGATTTTATAGATGCGTGTCACCAGGCTAATCAACCTAAAACCCTTAGGATCCTTTGCATCTATCTTCTTTGGGATTAGGGCTAAGAAGGTAGCATTAACTCCAGGGCTTACCTTATTCTTGTTTGCAAATTCCTGAAACACCCCAACAAGGTCTTCTCTAACCACATCCCAACAGTCCTAATAGAAAGCCATGGTGAAACCATCTGGACCAGGTACTTTGGATCCATCCATTGAAAACATCACCTGTCTGATCTCCTCTTCACTAAAATCCGTTTCTAACCAGTTTACTTGTTCTTCAGACAGCCTAGTCCAAACCAAACCTTCCATTCTGATGCTTTATTGTACTCTTTAATTTATACTAATCAATAGAATTATCACTGTTATTGATAAAAAAGCGGAAAGGAATTGTTAAGAGAATTATCCAAATAAAATTCACAATATATAATGGTTGGAGCCTATTTCATAATTTCACACCCAAGGATTGTGGTAGAAAATTATTGTCTACTGAATCAATCTATTGTATGATTTACTTATCAAAAAGATCAATTGTGTGATCTTTGATGTTAGGGTTCTTCAATGAATTTTATGATGTTCTCTATGAGTCAGAAAGTGAGAATATCCTCCTTTTGACCTCTCCTTTTGATTGCATTAGATTAGACATGTATAATTTATGGTAGGACACAGACTGCCTCCTTCAGTGTTGTATTGACTGAGGCACCGGAGTTGGAATTCAGCACATGTTGAAGGGTCTGACTCCGCAAGATGAGAAAAGATGGTAAAGTATATTCTATTAAAATAGTTCATACTTTCTGAATTCTAACATATACCTACAGGAAAGGGGCCTAAAATGTTGCCATTGTTACTAGGTAAAGTTTTATGGGGGAAATGACACCCATCTTGTAGACTAGCTGCTCATTAATGTCAAATAAGCTAGGAGAAAAGGAAATGTTACACAAAACTGTTGCTCAAGAATCCGTGGAGTTTTATTGATAAAAACTAAAGAATCATAGAGTTTTTGATTCTAACTCATGTCTGAGATATATATGTGGTCTTCTCCTTTGAAGTTGGTTAAAATTGTTGATCTTATAATAATTCTATGTTTTTTATATTTGTTATATTACATGTGTTTGGATGTCTATTGGATGGTTAATGCAAATAGAAACATTTTGGTACTGCAATGGTGATTCATATGCATTTGTCGTTCATAGATAATGGCAAATAACATAAGGCAACTGGATGCTGTTCTGATTAACCAACTTTCTTTTAAATTTTAATTTCAAGGTGAATTCTACTAATCAAATTAACTTACTCTGAGTATGTGGATTGGAATTTAAGGTTTATGACGAGTTTGGTGATATTCAGTATGTAGTGCTATTGCCCTGCTGATTTCTCTAAACTTGTGAATTGCATATCAAATGTCCTCGTGTAATTCTCCTGATTCCTGAAAAAGAGAACTTTGTATGCAGCAAGTTCCTGAGGAGATTGAGAGAGTCATGGTTGGCATAGAAGCTTATTTGAGCATCAGAAAACGCACATGTGATGTTGGGTTCTCAGTTTTTGAGCTTGATGATGAAAATCAGAATGTTCGTGATGAAAAGGTGTGGTTTTGTTCCAAGTTTCTAATCTTCTTGTGGATATCAATTTCAATTGTATGGTTTATCTTCTCAAAGTTTGGAACTTCAAATGGAATTTTACATTGGGACTTTCGGTGATATGGTTCATGCATTAAATTTCTAGTTGAATGGGGTTATAGACATTATTTTTTGGAGATAGACATATAAGTATATTAATTTCGATATTTCAAATATGCAATATATTAATAGGAATTCAATATTGCAACTAGATTACGTAATAAAAAAGTAACTTGGATAATAAACTAATAAGTTTATACCATTTCTACTTGAAGCAGCACCTCTAGTGTAATTTTTATTTAACAATAAGCCCCCAATGCTCCTCAGCCACTGAATTCAAAGCTTTTTTTATGTGAAAATGTTAAGAAGGGGGAATCCCTATTATAAAAACAAAGGGGTGGAGTCCCTATCTTACTTAACAAGATTGAAGAACAAAGAAAAAAATTTGAAAATAAAATAAAGAGAGCAGAACATAAAACAATTTGTTTTACTTTAAAATATTTGAACAGAAAATAATGTACTGCAAAAAAAAAGAATGGAAAAGAAAGGTTTTAGTGCAAAAAATATTAGACTCAAAAAAGAAAACCGTGGAGGCATGGCTTCCTTGTTTCATTGCAATTAGAAAAATACAGAATAGAGAAGATGCTTACAGCTAAAATGAACTTTGGTGAAGCTCTGTAGGTAACCCAGGTCCTTCCGGAGTTGGGGTGTTTTTAGAGATGAGGAAGTGTGCTGGTCCTATTCTCGGGCCCAATTGGGATAGGAGATTCTCTAAGGGTAGAAGTGATGGCTTACTCCAAGGCCTCAGATTAGCTAAACAATTGGTGCTGCAATAGATAGAAGTGAAAGGGGACTCCAAGTTGGTAATGAGATGGCTGCAAACGAGAAGCTTCGGCACTTGGTCATTCAGACAAGTGGAATGGCCAATGCTTTAGCAAAACACAGAGTAAATAGGGAGGCTTTGTTTTGGGATTGTTTGTAAGAATGTCTATTGACAGCATAGTTGTCAAGGCGACGCCTAGGCGACAAGGCGCCCTTGGAGGCTTGCCTTGCCCAGTCGCCTAGCAGTTTTGTATACTGTCTTATAAAATACTTTTATATTGTTACTTTTTTGAGACTATAATTATAAAATAGACATTATTAAACAGAAATATTCATTTTTTGTGTTTATAAACTATTTTCTTTTTATTATTTTCTTATTTGTTAGAGTTTAATCAACACAAACATTGCTAACTGCTGTATTGAACCCTCAAGGACTTCAGAATTTGAACCAATAAGTAAGGGAAAAACTTAATGTTTTGTCTAATCAACACATTTCTTCCTCCACATCTTCTTCTTTTCCTTCCTCCACCTCTTCTTTTCTTCTTTTCCTAAAACAAAAATAGGGGTTCAGTCCCCTTATTTTTTGAATTTTCTTTTCTTTCTTCTTTTTCTTCTCATAAATATGTTGATTTTCTAGGCATAAACATGAAGTTTATAATTTTCTTATGAAAATTATGGATAGTTATTAAGGAAAGATGGTTATGGAACCTAGGGAACTACCTAGGATATGTATTTTTCACTTAAGAAAATCCATCGCCTAGGCGACAAGGCGGCCCCCTGTCGCCTAGCCTCGCCTTGGTGCCTTGAAAACTATGATTGACAGTTCACCATCTTTGTTTGGGTGGTAACTGTTGTAATTCTTTAATTAATCTAATCAGTGAATGTTACTGTTTCCTATAAAAAAATGCTTACAGCTAAAAATTAAAGAAAAAAGAAAGGGGCAGAGCTCCTGTTTTACTGCTCTAAAATAAAGAGAAAAGAAAGGGGATAGGCTGACAGGGTCCCTGTTTTAATGCCAAAGCAGCAGCAGCAGCAGAAGAGAAGCAGGCGGAGAACATATGCAAACTTTTTTTTTAATCAGCAAATGGAATCCACCAGGTTAATGATAAAATCCAGTACAATTGTTGGATGATTCCAGCCCAGAGTTTTACAAGTTTGCCCAAAACAAAATTGGTCTGTCAACTCCCTGTTTAGCTAGAGCATCAGCAACCTCATTTGCAGATCTTCTCACCAGCTGAAGTTTGAATTTAATTGCTTTGCAATGACATCAATTTCCATAAAATTATGCCTGTATTTTCAAGGTGCTGGTTTGATTTGTTTTGCCCAATGAATCACTAGTTTTGAGTCACCTTCAATTTCCAAGCCTCTGAGACTCAGCTGACATGCTAATCGCAATCCTTGTAACAATGCCAAGGTTTCTGCCTTGACAGCATCTCCTAATCCAACTGGACCTGAATACAGCAGTACCATTGAACCTTGGTGATCTCTAATCACTCCTCCAATGCCTACTCTTCTTACCCATAGAGCTACCATCAAAGTTCAGCTTCAGCTTATTAGCAGGCTGGAGCTTCCAACGCACCTGCACTTCTTTTGTGTGTCCACCTGTTTGCATTACTTCAGACCAAGATCTAATAATATCGTTGACTGACAACACTCTAAAAATCTTCAATGTTTTTACCCAATGTGCAGCTCTTAATAGAGTAGCTTTCATTAGCTCCTCCTTTGTTCCGCTTTTCTCACAGAAAGTTCTATTATTCCTTTCTTTCCATATTGTCTAAACCAGTGCTGCTCTAAATGCCCTCTACATGATCGTCCCTCTCTTCTCCTTGAGTCTGAGGAAGTTGGGGTTGAATAAACTTACCACTTCTTGTGGGAGAACCCATCTGCAACTGAAGAGAGAACAGACGTATTCCCAAATTCCAAATACAAATGGACAGGAGATTTATAAGTGAATTATGGAAACTTGCTCAGTCTGTGCCTCTGTGGGGGTGTTTATCAAGGAGTTGTTGTTCTCTTGCTTTGAACCGCAAGCTGTTTTTCTCTTGTTCAATCCCTAATTTCCAATGAAACATAAATAAAAAAGTTGCCAAGAAATAGAAAAACATGTTAAGATATTTTATATTGATAATGATATATTGTAGCAGGTGTAACTTAAAAATGCAGGATAAGTAGTAAATAGGGAGGTGTGAGGTGATGGTGTTTGTCAATGCGCGGAGAGGCCTGCTAATGGGGCATCTGGGAACATCATTGTGATGTGGTTGAAGCTCGGGAGGTATTTATAAGTCTGCTGGAGTTTTCTCTTTGTTTGTGAGGGGTTGGAATGGTTGAAGCTTGGGAGGTGTTTATAAGTCTGCTGGTGTAGATGGGCCAGTAGATGGCAGTCTTTGAGGGGCATACATGTAATATCAACAAAACAAGGTTCCCTTCTGGGGGATGTGAATTTTGGCAGAGATGTTATCTTAATGCCTTTTAGTGACTTCATGAACAGAATGAGCTTGATTGATTTGCCCTTGCAGGGTGCTGCTTTCACTTGGAGTAATTTCATCTCTATTCCAGCTGTGTCAAGTCTGGATTGTCTCCTTGTTAATGGTGATTGGGTATAGTCATTTCCAGAAATCGTACAAAGAACCTTGCCTCATTCAACTTCTGATCACTTGCCGCTGCTTCTGCAATTTGGTGAGGTTACCTGAAAACTAGGCCTGTTCAGATTTGAGGTGATCAAAGCCACTGTATTCTATGAGAAGGTGAAAGATTGGTGTGTAGTTGTAGATGCCTCAGCTAACTTTTGTTCAGAAGTTAAAATTTGTCAAGAACAAAATAAGGAGTGGAGCTCTAATGCTTTTGGGAGTCTGTAGTCGCGCAAGGAAAGGATATTGGATACAGTCTCAGAGCTAGATGGGAAGGGAGTTTGAAGTAGTTCAGAGGAGAATCTTTGTAGGAGGCTAGTGGCTTGGAATGAGTTCTGCAGGCAATGTTGTATAGAAGTGCCCTAGTGTAAAAAATCTATGGTGTTATGGTTGATATGAGGGGATAAGAACACCATATTTTTCCATCAAAGGGCTAGTGCAAGGAGAAGGTAGAACTTACTTCAATGATCAATCAAGGCCAATGGCAGGTTGTTGGACTCTCGAGAAGAGGTATTAAATGGCATTATCTCTTATTACAAGGATCTATATGCAGAAGGGAAGGTAATCAGACCACAGTTAGGTGGTGTTATTTTTTATCAGCTTGGAGATGTGGGCAGCATTACAGGAGCTCAATGGGGACAAAGCCCTAGGCCCTAATGGATTCCCAATAGGGTTCTACACCTAGTGTTGGGATTTTTTTGAAGGCCTATTTGCTATTCACAGTGAAAGATTTTTAGAGAAGTGATGATCTCTAAAAGTGGCTGGAGTTGCTGACCTCAAGGAGCAAAATCTAATTTCATCTCCCTAATCCCTAAAATGGCTGGAGTTGCTGACCTCAAAGATTTCTGCCCAATCAGCCTCATAGGAAGTTTTTATAATATCATCTCTAAGCTGTTGTAAACCCGTTTGAGAACAGTCTTAGGGACCGAGGAAAGCAGCTTGGCACCTTGGAACTATACACATGCTTTGAGGGAAATTGATCTCCTAGCAAAGAGGATTAATCCTAAGTTCAACTGGGTAAGAAGAACTGCAAATGGGATAGCGGATGTATTAGCAAAACAGGGAGTTGAAAAACCTCTTTTAGTTTGGGCAAGATTTTAATCCGATGTAACTAGGGCTGGTGGGAATTTTCTGACTGTTGTACTAAGTTTGACTTAATTAATTAATGAAATTCTTTTGCTGTTAAAAAGGGTTTATATTTTTTGTGTGGCGTAGAACAATTTCTGTTGCCTTTGTGGTGTAGATTCCAAATCTGTTCACCATCTGTTGCTCCATTTCTCGTTTACTTTTCGGATTTGGTGCCCCACTTTTTTCAGCTGTTCTAGGTGCGTTGGACTTTCTGTGTTACTTTGGCTGAGGTGTTTGCCAGAGAGAGGGATGTTTCTCTGGAATTGTTTTCCATTTGCAATCTGCTAGGCAGTGTGGAAGGAGTAGAACTGCAGAGTTTTTGAATCTAAATGAACTCCAGTTGAAAATGTCAACAGTAAGGTGGAACGGAACTTGAAGAGATGGACTAGTGTTTCAAGGCTTTTTGGTGGAACTCTAGCCAAGTTTTTTACTGAAAACTGGATTTCTATCATTTTTAGATTCTCTGTATGGTGAGCTGAATGTAAATGTTTCTATGCATATATAAGCACAATTTTTGTATATGTTAAGGGCTTATCATCCTTCTATAGTCATTTTAGTTGTCTAGACTCTAGACAAGTGCTTAAAATATTTTTTTTTTGATGAATGAACAAGTGCTTAAAATATTACTATGGTTGTTCCTTTTGGGCGCTTCAGCTATTTGTTAAGAGGTGTGCTTCCTAAAAGTTCTTCCTTCCTCTTGGTGATTTCTTATCTCTTTTGTTTGTGCCTCCTGGTTTTAATAAAATTTTCCTTTGCTTTAAAAAAATAATGTTACACTAAACTGTTATACAAGTACTAAACCCGATCTAGGCAATTCAGGACAAATCTGGATTGGAGGAGGTATCAGAAACATGCTGGAGGCACCATTCTGGTTTACTTGGTTTCTATTGGAGAAGGTGATTCTGTGAAGGCTGAGGTAATACTGTTAAATATGGGAGTGCTTACTGTATGTCTGGAATTTGGTCCATTGGGAGTGGAAGGTGATTTCCAAGAGGCCATTGTGTCGATGAAAGCAGGAGATGATGGGCCTTGGGTCCTAAAACACTCCACTAGAGAGTCTAGATATTTGATCCAAATAAAAAAATCCATAAAATTATGAAACCAGCATTACAACTTTATGCGTTAACTTAGCAGCCTTGGTTGGCTGCTCCATTTAGTACTTAGTAGTAGGAAAAAGCAGATTCTTTGGTCTCTAGTTGCTTCCATCGGATCATAGTTGTCAAGGCGACCATGGGGCGCCTAGGCGCCGCTATATAATCATATTCATATATATTAATGATAGGTTCGCCTGTTAAAAACTGAAGTGAGAAGTGAGAACAATGACTGAATCAGTGAAGGGAGGAGAGGAGTATAGGGCGGAGCCCCTGTTTTTTCAAAAAAAAAGTGAAGGACTGAGGAGTATAGGGGCGGGGCCCCTGTTTTTTTGAAAAAAAATGAAAAAATGTCTGAGCCGAGAAGAGAGAACTCTGGACTGATTCGACTGAAATCTGGAAAAGAAAAAGAAGAAATAAGAAGAAGATGACTGAATTAGTGAAGGGAGGAGAGAAGTATAGGGCGGAGCCCCTGTTTTTTCAAAAAAAAAAAAGCGAAGGACTGAGGAGTATAGTGGTGGAGCCCTTGTGTTTTTGAAAAAAAAAATGAAAAAATGTCTGAGTTGAGAAGAGAGAACTCTGGACTGATTCGACTGAAATCTGAAAAAGAGAAAGAAGAAGAAGAAGAAATAAGAAGAAGATGAGTGCAGAAAGGGAGGAACGGAGCCCCTGTTTTTTCGAAAAAAAAGGAAAAAATGTCTGAGATCTGGAAAAAATGTCTGAGGTGCGATGGAGTTCGGCTGGGGCTTGAATCCTTCGGTTCCCCTCCTCTCCAATCGAACCAAAAAAAACCCTTATGACATAAAGAAAAAAAGGCTGTATACTTGGTCTTAATACTAAAATGATATCATGTAATCAGATTTATTTTAAAAGAATAAAACATCCAATAAAATATCAAAACAATAAATTTAAAAAAATATCAAAACAATAAATTAAAAAAATAGTTTTTAGATGAATGTAGTCGCCTAATATGCAAAACTTGTGGCGTTTGGGCAAGGCAACCATGAAAAACCGCCTAGGTGCCGCCTTGACAACTATGCATCGGATCATGATGTAATTGTTGGCCTTCTCCACCCACAAAATGAAATGTATGTGATGTGTTTCAGTGTTTATACAAACTGGATAAAGTTAATAGACACCATCATATTTAATTTTGAACTTGCATATGCTATTTCAGTTATGCAAAAAATGAAAGGATAACTTTGGGAATAAGTTGAGTCTAGTTCCTTGTACACCTCTCACTTTTAGTAAGGGTATTTTTAAGCACTCTTGCTGCACAACGTTACTTGGACACTTTTGTTGTGCACTTCAGACTTCTCAGAGGCCACACCATAGCTATTCAGACATGTGGTTGTGTGAAGCATCAATTTAATGAAATATTTACCATATTTAAATATGGATATAACCTTTTCAAAAAGAAAGATGATCCATGGCTATCCAACTGTTGTTAGTAGGAAAGCAATGTCCACTCTTGTTCTGCTTTTGGATTCCTGTTTTAACGAACTTTTTTATCATAACTTGGTCTCTCCACCAACCATTATCCATAAAAAAAACTTAGTTCTCCATTGCTGACCTGAAATCATTGATTTAAATACACTATATACTTTTATTGTTGCAAATGGTGCATGTATAATGGCTTATCATTATTGTGTCATTCATTAAGATGAACTGAGAGTTTTTGTCAGACAAATAAGTACCCTTTAAGTTTTTATACAGTTATTTTCTGTCAGATATGTTTTGCAATTAAAATTTGATTTTTTTATTTCTTGCTTAACATATCATCATTATCATCATCATCTAAGCCTTATCCCAACTATATGGGGTTGACTACATGAATCTTGTTTTGCTATTCCATTAGTGTCATATCCATTGTTAAATTTGAGCACCCAAATCGTTTCTTAATACCTCACCTACGTCTTGTTTGGTCTGCAGCTAGCTTTTCTAGCCCTTCAACTTGCAACAGATCGCTTTTTGTTTAACATATAATTTATTTATTTATTCTTTTTGTGATTGGTTTTTTTCCCTTACCAGGACTTTTTAGAAGATTTATGGGATCGAATACAAGCTTTATCCAGCAATGGATGGAAGCCTGATAGTGGTACGATTTTGTTGTTGTTTTGCCTTCTGTTTTGATCAATGTTGTTGTGTTACCTTTTCTTTTATGTTTTGTTTTATCTTTAGCAATGATAGTTGCTTCTCTTTGGCTCTATGTTATCTGTTTGTTATATTTGTAGACCATGTGGGAAGTTTTACCATTTATATAGCTGAAAAAGTTTGCAAGGATATTTTCTTTTTTATTTTGGGAATTTCTGTTATCTTTGTGTCTATCTGTGCGTACTCTCTTTGTTTAAGTCCTTAGTCTTATAGTTCTTTACACCATAATTGTTGACATCTTTAATATTTGAGGTAGAAAGTAGAGAAAAACTATGGTTGCTGTACTGTATTTTGCTGTGAGTAAATAACTTGCCAGTAGAAATTATGATACCATTCAGGATACGATTCAATTAAACCCTCTTGTGATTTACAATATGATTACGATTTTCAGAAATCGGTGAAAAGGGCATGGTTTTTTCTTGCCACCCTCAAGTTTTGGAAGGAATAAAAGAGTTGTATTGAATGTATGATAGAGAAATATTTTTCAAAAAAGGGTATGATAGGGAAATCACTATTAGAGAGTTGTGGTCTGGGCCTGGCCCAAGCTAGGTTTTGCACCATATATAATGGGCTGCTAAACATAGTCCCTGGCCTGCCGGGCTTTTAGGCCTACAATATATATTAATCCAGGCCTGACAAAGAAGAATCTGATAAGCTACACAGGAAAACTGAGCTACTTCGAGGGAGCTCTTCCTCCTAAGAAAGAAGATAAAAAGAAGGAGAAGAATTCTGGTAATGTTTTCTGCTCTACCTCAGACTTTCACAGAGATATTTATACTACTCCTCATGCATATCAGCCTGATTTACCCACACATGGCGGGGGGGTGGATTAGTTATGCTGACGTGTCTTCCTGGAGTAGACAAATTTGATAGGGGGTGCCACACGAGATATCTTTGGTAGACTGCCTGGCTGAACCCTCAGAACCTGAGATGGCTGGATCGGGGTTCTATCAGAATCACTTTTGAAGGTCCACACTCAAGACAGGCATGAAAGCCTGTGAACTTGGGGTTATTCCAGTTGATTCGACTAGCTCATGTGTGACCTGTATGGGATTCTTTCAATAAAATGAATCAAAGGTTTGATTTGATATCATGATATCAATGTTTTGAAGAGATTGAAAAAGTCTTTTAGGCTTATTTAAATTGGAAATTGTTTCTTCGGTAGCAATTATTTCTATGTTTAGCTGCATTTATTAGGAAGGCAATTGTGTTGTAGATTTGAAGTTCATCTATAGATGTCATCGTAAACAGACTTTTGAGAAATCCGACTCTGCTGATTCCATTTAATTGAATATTATAACAGGTATATCATTTAATTGTATATTATTATTAAAAAATCTTTTAAGCTTATTTAAATTTCTTATTGAAGTGTTGTTCCATTGCTAAATCACCACCACCTATGACCTAGAGCATCCTGTTCAAACAATTTCATAAACCCATTACTTAACATACAGTACTTGTTTCCCTTGGATATTTCTTGGGAACCTCTTACTTTGTTTTCTAGTTAGGTTTTCAGCCATTTGTCCACTAGTTCTACATTAAATCTGTGTGGAAGAATTCCAGCTACAACTAAACTGTGCACATTTAAAAATTGTAATGTCATTGAAGTATAGAATTCTTTGGCAGATTGCCAATGATGGAGATATGTATTCTTTGTCTAACATTGGGTTTGAATTCTTTAGAACTGTTTTTTTCCTAGAAAAAAGGAAAAACTGCTAAAGCTTACTTTGAAGTTTCAATTTTGTTAGTCATTTTGCCTCTTCAAATTCAGAAATTGTGCAAAACAATGTAGAAAATCCAAGTAAAATTGGCAAATATTTCAATCTATTAGAAAACTATAAAGTATATTTATGAAACTTTAGTAAATCTTAAGTGACGTATATTATACACTAAAACATAAATGGATGAGGATAGTAACCAACCAACCATAATCATCATATATATTGTATGATTGTTATAAAGAGTTAATTGTTTTCAAGTTAAATACTGAACTAAAAAAATCTAGTTGAGATTTGTTGATTTGAAGATCAGAATCAATAATTTTAAATACCACTTCTTAAATTTATGGAAACACGTGATTCCAGAATTTTCTATGCTGCATGATTGTGCAATATTTTGACATATGTATGTTTGCGCATACATAGTTTGGAATTTTCTGATTCAGGAAGTTTTGTTTCACCTGTTGGGAAAATTGGGAAATTTCTAGAAAATTTGTATGCATTGGCAAAACTGTGAACACTGTTTAGAACCCTTCATTTTTTTAATGTTTCTATATTGATTTAAACCAAAACTCATATGAATGTTTTTTCCATTTCTTATGGAAATTGCATTTATGATTTATGGTGTTACCTACATTTTGTTAATGTATATTGCTTGAGTGATATTATTGGCCACAGAGGTGGTATGTATATATGTTTAACATACATGTAAAAAAGTGGAGTAGCGGTAAAATTGGTTCACGGGAGAGCTTTATAATGCAATGTTGTCAGACTTTGGATGAAGAAAAATTTTGGTCACTGGGTCACCAGTTGAGTGGTTAAACCATCCAATTGATTGTTTGGCTCTCGAATAAAATATTAGAAGCTATTTTAAATCAAAATGAGCATAAAACAATAAATATTACAGGTTACAACAGCAATTGACACATGTTTTGGCTGCTGGGTCCCTGTTTGAATGGTCTGACCATCATTCACGGAGATTCCAAAGTAGTGGTGGACTGGTTAATGAAAGGGGAAGGAGTCTCTTGGCATCTGAGGAATGGCCTTAGGAGGTTCAAATGGCTTTCTAGGGACATGTCCATTCAAGTCCTATGGGTCAGAAGATCTGCCAACTGTTTGGCAGAGTCTTGCTAAGCAAGGAGTACAAAGGCAGTCTATGTTTTGGGATCAGTTGTAATTCTTAGGGTTTAAACACACGGTGTCTATTTGTATCCTTTGCAACTTCTTGTTGTGTTTCATTATTTATTAATGAATTCATTTTCTAGTTCCATTATCTATTTGAGCTGTATTGATATAATTTAATATGAAACCTTTCCTTCTGTTTTTCTAGTTCCCAGACCTCACCTTTCGTTTGAAGCTCAGTTGGTTGGTGGGAAGTCTCATGATTTTGCTCCTATCAGCTGTCCTGACCATCCTCAGCCCCCTTCTACACTTTCTGGGATTACCTGTGGCAAACAAAGGCATGAAGCTGAATTGAAGTATCCCCGAAGACTTCGCAGGCTTAATATATTTCCTGCAAGCAAAACTGAGGTAATTGCCTGGGCAAAGATCTTGAGCATTTGTTGTTTGTTGTTGAAAGACTTACTTGCATGATTCTACATTTTAACATTCGAATGCTTAGGTGGTTTATTATGTGCTTTATGATTTGATCTTTGGAGTCTCACACTGTTTTTGGAAAGTTAGCTAGAATCGTTCTAGGCCTCAAGTTCTCATATTTATGATGGCTTTCCACTTGAGCTGCTCTAGTCTTCTTTGAACACATCATTATGGACATTTATAATGTGAATATAAGAATGAAGTTGTCTTAGTTTTGACATTACCTAAGCATTTTATCTTTTCTTTTTCAAAAATCTTGTGTCGGAATCCTTTTTCCAAATCTTATGATTTTTGTTTGAATCCTACAACTTGATTCGTGAATATTATGATTTGTGCAATGCATGTGATTTTAATCACTTCAATTAAGAATTAACTCTCTACCTTCAGGTAAAAGAGTCGTATTTTTCACTTTGTAGTTTTGTCAAAGAAGATTTGTTTTTAAATCCCTGCCCAGAACATGTTTATTTTCCTTCATATATTCATATGTAGGATAAAGAGCCTTTTTTTCTAATTGACTGTAGAATTTTGTATTAAATGCCTTAGAGGTAATTCTCTTACTTGTCCAGACTAGGCAGCAGGGATGATACATACGAACTGCATAAATTTGACCATACAATAAAGAAGAAAATCAATCTTTCTGAATTACAAAAGAACCTCAGGCCCATGCATTCCCCAATTACATCCTTGTATGGTGTTAGCTATTCTAGTGATCCACCTGGTTTGAAAGGGTTTGGCCTCCTTAGCTAAATCTCTATACTTTTAGGGTGACTTCTGCTCTGAAATAAGCCAAGAAAGTACGGAGAAGTACGAAAACACATGATGCAGAGTTCTGAATTCCAGCCCCCCCCCCCCCCCCCCCCCTACAACTAGCCCTCTCCCCCCCTATAAACCACATCCTTCCCGTGAATTTTGTAATCTGAAGAGCTATACTCGGAGTAGCAAGGAGGAGAAGAGAACCACAGAACTGAAGAGAATGTCGAACTGTACTAGCCAGCCGACCAGTTTTTTATTTATAGATGAATATAGTACAAGGTACAAGAAATTATTGGGATGCCCCTGATTAGTGATGGGACACCCAGATGACTTAAATCATTAAACAGGATTAGGCCCATTAACACAGGCCCAGTTACAAGATAAGTTAAACATAAGACTGGGCTAATAAGAACTCTTATCAGCCGAACATCACTCTAACATTCTAACACTCCCCCTCAAGCTAAGCATGGATATCAATCATGTTTAGCTTGCCATGTATGTCCCTGAACTTTGTTGATGCCAACCCTTTTGTTAATACATCTGCAATCTACATCTTTGATGGAGTATAAGGCACAGAGAGTTCTCCTGAAATAATTCTCTCTCTGACAAAGTGTCGATCAATTTCAATATGTTTTGTCCTGTCATGCTGCACGGGATTGTTGGCAATGTTGATAGCAGCTTTATTATCACAATACAGTTTGAGAGGACCCTCAGTCTTGATACCAAGCTCATTAAGGAGAGTTTTGAGCCATAAGAGTTCAACAATCCCGTATGCCATAGCCCGACATTCTGCTTCTGCACTTGATCTAGCCACAACATTCTGCTTCTTACTACGCCATGTGACTAGGTTTCCTCCCAAGAATGTACAGTAACCTGAGGTTGATTTTCTGTCTCCAACAGACCCAGCCCAATCAGCATCAGTGTAGGCTTCAATTTCAAGTCTGTTGTTTTTTCTGAATAGAATTCCTTTCCCTGGGCATGTCTTCAAGTATCTGAGGATTCTTTCCACTGCTCTCATATGAGGGGCCTTTGGTGAGTGCATGAATTGACTGACAACATGCACTGCATAGGCAATGTCTGGCCGAGTAAGGGATAAGTATATCAGTTTTCCTACCAATTTTTGGTACCTTTCCTTATCACAGTATTCCTCACCCATTGATTCTTGTAATCCATGGCTTGGTTCTATTGGAGTGTCTACTGGCCTGCACCCCATCATGCCTGTTTCCTCTAGGAGATCTAGCACATACTTTCTTTGACATATGTAGATTCCTTCTCTTGATCTAGCAACTTCAATCCCAAGAAAGTATCTCAGATTTCCCAGTTCTTTGATCTCAAATTCTGATGCTAAGAACTCCTTCAGCCTCTTCATCTCTTTCACATCATTTCTAGTAATCACCATATCATCCACATACACAATGAGTACTGTAAGTTTGTCATCCTGTCTCCTTGTAAACAATGTATGATCTGCACTGCTCTGAGTGTACCCTACTTTCTTCATGGCCAAACAAAGTCTCTCAAACCATGCCCGGGGAGATTGCTTCAAACCATATAATGCTTTCCTTAGTTTACATACATTTTTTCCAACATCATATCCAGGTGGGGGGTTCCATGAATACCTCTTCATGAAGATCACCATTTAGGAAGGCATTATTCACATCCAGCTGATGAAGTCCCCAAGAGAATTTTGCTGCTAGTGACAGTAGAACCCTGATTGTGTTGAGCTTTGTTACTGGGGCAAAGGTTTCCTTGTAGTCAATTCCTTCCTTTTGTGTAAATCCCTTTGCCACAAGTCTGGCCTTGTACCTCTCAATTGACCCATCTTCCCTGTGCTTTACTGTGAATACCCACTTGCACCCAACAATGCCTTTCCCCTCTGGCAGGTCCACCAATTCCCACGTCCTTGCTTTCATTAGGGCTTTCATCTCCTCATTCATGGCTTCTTTCCAACTTGGATCAGATGCCGCCTCTGAATACCTGGAAGGGATACATACAGAGGAAAGAGCAGACACAAAGGAATGATAGGCAGGGGATAAGTGTGAGTAAGAAACATAATCAGCTATGGGATGCCGATTGGTACAAGAACGAATAGGCTTACGGAGAGCAATAGGAAGATCCAAATCTGAATTGAGTGAGTCAGAATTGCCTTGGATTGCAGAGACAAATTGATATGAGTTCAACTGGTTGCAATCATGAGGTTGAGGGGCCTTCTTCCTTCTACTGTATGTAAGTATCTCTTTCTCTTGTTTACTGGAACCTTCAGAAGCATCAATCGAATCTGGAGAAGTGACTGGCACAGTGGGAGTCTCTCTAGGTTGACCCGGAATGTTACAACTAGTAGTAGTGGAAGGTGATGAAATGGGAACAAAAAAGAAGGGAGAATGAGAATCCTCTTCCAACCCACTACTCTCCCTCTGAAGAGGATTTTAAGAAGACTGGAAGTAGGGTTGAGACTCAAAAAAGACTACATCTCTGGTGACATTTTTTCTTGGAGACAGGATCATAACACTTATACCCCTTTTGCGTAGGAGAGTACCCAAAAAATATTCCCTTTGTAGCCTTAGGATCCAACTTGGTTTTCTTTGGATCCTTCACATGTATGAAGCATGTACAAGCCAAAAACCCGTGGGGGAAGAGGAAATTCTGGAAGAGTGGGACACAAAACAGAGAAAGGGGTCTTCATATCCAATACCTTAGATGGCATCCGATTTATCAGGTATGATGCAATGAGAACACCTTGAGACCAATATTGCTTGGGCACATTGTGCTGGAAAAGAAGGGCTCGAGCTGTCTCCAATAGGTGCCTGTTCTTGCGCTCAGCAACCTCATTTTGCTGAGGGGTGTAAGCACATGATGATTGATGTAACATGCCTGCATCTTCCATGAATGAGTTCAGGGATCTTTCAAAATATTCAGCTGCATTGTCTGAATGGAATTGCTTGATCTTTTTATCAAATTGTGTTTCAACAATCTTGCAAAACATCATAGTTATCCGGGGAACTTCATCACGTCCTTTCAACAGATAAATCCAAGTGCACCGAGAATAATGGTCAATAAAACTGATAAAGTAACGGAAGCCATCAATGGAAACAATGGGTGAAGGACCCCAAACATCAGAATAAACCAAATCAAAAGGGGCTTGAATTTCATTACTAGAAATTGGATACATTGATCTACATTGTTTTGACATTTGACACACATCACAAATTAAACTCTGACTCGGAATGCCCTTACATAATTTGGGAAACAACATTGCTAAAGAAGAAAAGGACAAATGACCTAGCCTAGCATGCCACAAGTGCAGTCTAGCTATTGACTCTACACTTTCCGGACTAGTAGTAGAAGCTTGCAAGGCTGAGCTAACATCTTCATCAAAATAGTAGAGGCCCTCATACTCATGACCACTCCCAATCGTTCTTCTCGTCAATCTGTCCTGGAAGACACAATGAGAAGGAAAGAAAGTTATACTGCAGTTCAAATTTTTTGTAAGCTTTGAAACAAACAACAGATTTGAGGTAAGACTAGGAACATGTAGGACTGATTTAAGAGAGATCCTTGCTTAGGTCAACCACCCCCTTTCCAGAGATGGTGGAGAGGGACCCATCAGCTACTCTCATCTTATCCTGGCCAGACAACAAATGATATGTAGAGAATAAGGAGGACATATGTGTCATATGGTCAGTGGCTCCGGAATCAATCACCCAAGAGGTAGAATTAATTTAACTAGTTGCACTAAATGCAGAGGCTGTACCTGATTTGGCAAGAGAGGTGGAAGCTAAAGAATTGTTCTTCAGACGGGCTAATGCCCGGCTGAGAACCTCTACCTCACTAGCTGTGAAGCCCGAAGTACTTGGTCCAGAGGAGTCGGCAGCCTGCCTTGCGGTGGAAGAGGACACTGTCCGAGTACTCTGTGAGTTGTCACTACTGTTGTTGGTGGCAAGATTCCCACTTGTTGTGTGGCCCTTATGTTGCCTTTTGTCCTTTCTCAGAGCAGCTGGCTTCAGATGAGGGTACAAGACCCAACATTTCTCCTTTGTGTGTTTATCACCACCACAATGGGTACACTTGAGCGACTTCTTGTCTGAAAATCTATTCCCCTTAGTGGAGACCAAGGCTGAATGTTCTTCAGGTAGTTCTGTTGACTGTGTTTGGGAGTCAACTTGCATCTCCTTTCTCCTTACTTCTTCATTCCTCACCAGGTAGTAGACATGGTGAAGCTCAGGTAATTCATCTCTCCCTATAATCTGTGACCTTATACCTTCATATACAGGGTCAAGACCCGCCAGAAACTTGAAGGCTCTGCCCTCTTCAATCTGCTTGTCATGCCTCCCCTTATCATTGGCATTTTCCCAATCCAAAATCAAGTGATGGTCAAGCTCTTCCCTGAGGCCTTCCAGTGTTGCAAAGTAGGTTGCCACGGACATGTCTCCTTGCCTTAGGGCTGCAATGTCTTGGTTCAGCCTATAGATTCTAGCATTGTTCTTTTTCTAGCCATATGTCTTAGATACTTTCTCCCAAATTTTAGCAGCTGTAGGGAAGTGATGAACAGTTCTGGCCACCCTAGGTGTCATAGAGGCCAGCAACCAAGACATGACTGTGGCACTTTCCTTGCGCCACATGGTGTATTCAGGACTGCCAATTTCTGGTTGTTTCTTGTCTCCATCCAAATAGCCTGTGAGATCACGAGAGGTAATGAACAGCATTGCAGAGACGGACCACTCTCTGAAGTTATACTCATCCAGTAGTACACTTGTAATCTGCAAGCTGTGCAGATTAGGGTTTTCCAGGTTTGAGGACCTTGTGACAGGTCTGTTATCTCTAGAGGAAACTTCACCGGATAGTGGGGACATCTTGACTTCAGTCCAAGAGTTGTTCACAGTACTGTAGGTGGTTCTGTTAAGGACTGGCCGAAGTGGTCACAGTGTTCACAGTGCTGGTAGAAGTGTTCATAGTTCGGGTACAGTAGCAAGTAAATGTCTGTAACTGAACCAGTTCACAGTGCTGGTAAAAGTTAAAGGCTGCAACTGTGTAGTGCAGAAGTAGGGCTGACAACCGATCTGAAGAAAAAACTGTAACTGAAGTTGCTGCAGTACTGTAAGAGTCTTGCTGATGCACCGGAACTGCAACTGTAGAAGAAGCTAAGTCTTTACCACTTGTTCTGCACAAGTCTTGCTGGAGCACGAAGCTGCAACTGTAGAGGAAGTTCTCCCCCTTTCGGCTAGTGCTAGGACTGCTGAATCAGTCCTCAACCAGGTCTGTCTTATACAGACCTCTCTTAGTAGCCCAATAGCTACTACTTGCTGAAAATAATCTAGTAGGACATCTACTTCTGGGTCTTACTTCCCTTGAGTCCTACAACCAAGAGAAACCCTAGGTTCGAACTTGCTTTACTCTCTTACACTCCTAGGTCTTTACTGCAGCAACCCAGAAAAGGAAGAGAGAAGATGAAAAGACAGCAAGAGAAGAGAGTGTGCCTGCTGAAACCAGGAAGGAGCTAATGCTCTGATACCATGTAATCTGAAGAGCTATACTCGAAGTGGCAAGGAGGAGAAGAGAACCACAGAACTGAAGAGAATGTCGAACTATACTAGCCAGTCGACCAGTCTTTTATTTATAGATGAATATAGTACAAGGTACAAGAAATTACTGGGATGCCCCTGATTAGTGATGGGACACCCAGATGACTTAAATCATTAAACAGGATTAGGCCCATTAACACAGGCCTAGTTACAAGATAAGTTAAACATAAGACTGGGCTAATAAGAACTCTTATCAGCCGAACATCACTCTAACATTCTAACAAATTTGGCATCAATTCACGGTCAGGATGCATCCCCTCTGAACTTTGGGCCTAGAAAATTCTGATCTGGGCTGATTGGTACTTCTCCCAAGAAAGTATGACTTGACAGTTTTTTTTTTTTTTCAATTTGCGCATTTCTCCAATTTTGTTGTATCATCAGCCCGAGACCTTACTCCCTTAGATTAAAGCCAACATCTATACACTCAAAGAGTTGCCAATGCCAACATTCCCTGAGAAGCCCAACATAATGCTGCCTCATTTGTCCCATACCACCCGTCCCATATCTGACTCACCATTGTTGCCTAAACAGCCCTTGGTTCAGTTTTGCATTGATAATTTTTTTAGAAGGTAAGGTAAAATTGTATTGATATTATAAAAAATTATACAAGTATGGAAGGAAAAAAAAACAAGGCAAAGTTTGCTTTTATTTTGGTGGGTACACACAAATTTCAGGACTGGAATCTGCCTATTTTACATTGAGTAACTTCGACCGCAAAGTTTGCTTCTATTTTTTGGATGCAAACTTCAGGTTTCATTTTGAATGCAAAAAGCAGAAGAAAAAACTAATTTTCTTTCTCATTTTCAATACAAAGACGTATTTTTACCAAAGACCTGCAAAACTGAACGAGAGTACAAATTCGCCTTGGTTCTGTGTTTCCACTCTTACCAAACACAACCTTAAGAACCATTTTATGTGTATTATTTAACTTTCAAGTCCAACTCGATTAAATTATTGCTGTCTTTGGCTTCTAGTGTGCCAGTGGTAATCTCTATTTTTTAGTCAAGTATATAGTAGAAATGGATTAAAAGTCAAGTGAAATCAGTTTTCTATATATTTTTAGGTTTTTTCTATTTATTAATTTTTTTGGCAAGTTTGTGAAAACAGAATTTTAGAAGATCACTATTAAGCATTTGACATGAATTTTACCTGTCTGGATATGCATGTGAGTTTCAAATGGGAAGGGGAATAGATGGGCTCTGTATATAAGTGCTTCCTATGTAATTAATTGAGGTTTTATTATTTTGTCATACTGTGACTTATATCATGTATCAGTATGTGGTAGCACTTTATATATATATATATTTGTAGAGTTTGACTATGATACTGGAGAAACTCGTAACCAATGAATTGGTGCCATAAAAGTGGCAGCTAATTAGGTGGTATTTATCAAAATTCAAGAGGGGTTTTGATTGGTCAAAGCCCTTCCAGTATCATGTCTTTTTGGCAGCATAGAATATAGATTTTCGGCAGCATGGAATATAGATTTTCCCATATTTGCAAGGTAGCATCTTTTAGCTTGATCACAACATTACTTTAATACAGAACAAGTATACCCTCATTTTTTAAAATATGCTACACATTGGAGGTAGCCCTCCCCTATACCCAAGTGAAGGCTGAAATTAATACTAAATCTCCACTACTTCCCCAGAAACCTTACCAGTAAATTGGTTAGCACTTTCTAGTATGTCCCAATTCAATTTTTATTCTTGGAAAATCTACTAATATTGTGTTACAATTTCCCTCAAAATATGCTGATAGGGCTTGTCATATGCCTTGAGTTCAACAAAGCGAAATTGAATTTGTCATATGATGAGCTCTATTGTAAATTAGGCACTAAAGAGGGATATCAAAGAGCCTTTGTAATAGATGAACAAATCAAAGAAATTTGGAAAAATTATTTTGATAAATCATTAAATGAACATGTAGAGGGCACTTGTGGATGAAATATTAGTAATATTGATAGTGTTAAAAATAACATGTGCCTTTGTAAAATCAGAAGTAATGAAGTAAAAGAGGCACTAAATAAGATGAAGGGAAGAGTATAAGGACCCAATGGTAGGCTTGTTTTAGCTAAGCAATATAATAAGATAATGATAGAATTCTACCAAAAAAATATAATGAAAGAAAAAAGGATACCTGATGGGTGGAGAAAGAACAATATGGTCCCTATATTTAAGAACAATATGGTCCCTATATGGTCCCTATATTTGTGAAACTTTGTGAGAAAATAATTGAGCATCAAGGAGAATTTCATTAAAAAAGAACCCACATTGCTGAACTGAAGCAGGTGGACTACTTATAACATATCCTTAGCACAAGCGAAAAACTTACAACATATCCTTAACACAAATTACAGCCCGGCCCTGGGCACCCCCACTCCAAACTATCTTTTCCTACCCTCAATCTCGCCTGGGAGTCAGCTAGCCTATTTGCACTCCTGGGTACCCAGATGAATGAGATGTTCAAGTTGGCACCTAAGGAATGAGCCAATCTCACCATCTATATTGCCAAGGTCTTAATTCCTGAGATTCCATCCAAAAATAACTGTTTGACAGTGTCTCTCAACTGCTATATTCAATAACCCATGCTCAAGTATGAGTTAAAGGCCTTGAAGTAAAGCCCACAACTCTGCCCTTGGAGAGTTTCCAAACCCAGCTGGCCCTGAATAGCTGAAAAATTACATTGCCAACAGAATCTCTCTTAGTGGCATTCTATTACTAAAACCTGCAACAATGTTCCACTCTCTTAATAAGTCATCAAGGCTTACTCCACTGAACTCTTTGTTAACATGAGCCCAGTATCCAACCCTAACAGTTGTAAGATCCATCAGCTCCTCCACTTCTTTGTGATTTTCTTCAAAGATTCTGCTATCTCTTTCACTCCATGAACCCCACAACATTGCCCCTCTCACTCACTGCCACAAGATTTTCTGTCTTGGTGTAGAAATATCTCATAACCTGTGGTTTAAATGAGTCCACCACATCTGAGGTTGCTATCCACACTTTACCCACCAAAGTGAAAAAATGTTGCCAAATCTGAGATGCATAAGAGCACGACACAAAAAGATGGTTGGCACTTTTGCCATCTTTCCAGCATAGAACACGGACATGGGGAGAAAGAGTCCAATTATTACACTTTCTTTGGAGTCTATCACAGGTATATCACAGAACCAATTCTTTGTGTAGATATGTTAAAAAGATGTATGAGAATGGAAGATTTTCAGGTAGTGTTTTTTTTTTCATTTGAATGTTATCGTGGTCTTTGCATCTTTTCCTTCATGCGCAATTTATCTTTTTCTTGTTGATGGCAGGATCTACAGCCCATAGATCGCTTTGTTGTGGAAGAGTATTTACTAGATGTTCTTCTCTTTCTCAATGGCTGGTTAGTAAACATACTTGGCTTTTTAATTTTGTCACTAGCTTTCTAGTTTACCATGTTATCTTAGAGTCTATTGATGTTTTTTTAGTTATGGATAGAAAATTATCTTAATGGAAAGATAACAAGAGATCAGTACAGGATCATCTGGGAAGAGAGGAATAACAATATTTTCTCCATTAGATCCAATCCCTAAAGGTCATGAAAACTTGTTTATTGTCCATTGGTGCATTGTATTCTGACGAGGGATATGTTTTTACTATTCTTGTTTGTCCATGTGATGAGAGGGTGTAAGATGGTAGCTACATCTTCCCCTTATTGTCATATTGAATATCACTAAAGCCCCACCCCTTTCATTTCTGTGTATTGTGTCTTTTGACAGTGTTGATGAGCTTAATTTTGATGGATAATCTTTGCTTACCATTTATTTGAGTGGAAGACCAAAGGGGAGTGGTTTAGGTTTATCTTCTCCTGTCAGCTACTCAAAATTAATCGATGAGGGACTTTTCATGGTGGTGATGATTAGTTGATGACATTACTGCAGGGGCTCCTGTTGGTGCACTCAGTTTGATTGAAATGATTTAGTTGGGCCTTGGAGATTGAAAGTTTTCAATATGGATGATTAGGACCTGGTATCCAGGGTGGGCATATCTTTTACTTGCCATTCTTGGTCTTTAGATGTCTAGGTAGTAGTACAGTTGGGAGTACAGCTGTGTTGCCATGCTTCTATCCTGTGGAAGCTGCTATGTGCTGTACTTGCTTCATGTTCTAAGTGCTTTCTTTCTTCTTTCTTTCTTTCTTTCGTCCTTTTTGTTTTTGCTTCTCTGAGGCTGGACATTGATCCCTGCCTTTCTGGAGTCTATTTTATATAATGCGCTATATTGATCACTTGATCATTAATTTCAAATCTTTTTCTAGAGGGAGCAGGGGCCAAAATATGCACCACAGCTGGCAATGAAACCTTCTGTATGTTCCATTTTTTGTAGAGTTGAGTTTTCTATTTAAACATTAAAGTCCTGGATCCTACTTCTACTTGATTTAATCATTTAATACATGAGTTCTGTGGTGGTCTGGACTCTGGGCCATTTACATGTTTCCTCAAGTCACACCGTCTTTAGATGGCAAATTCCATTTTCTCGAGTCACTATCCCTCTTTTTGTTGTTCTTCCTTGTATATGACAATTTTTCTAGAATGAGTTTCTCACAAACTATATAGGATGAGAAGGTATTTGGTATTGTACATTTTATTGATGTCAGTCTTTTTTATTAGAAGTGTTCGGTCAGAATTCTTGTGCTTTATAGGCATGCATAGATGTTTTTGTATAACCTTGAATTAATTTAACTGCAGAGTCTGATTGGTTTCTCTTTCAAAGTTTAAATGTTTTTCAGAAGTATTTGTCTTTTCTATGCTTTATCTTATTAATTTGCTTAAACAGTAGCCCCTGCACCACCTATTATTGTCTTTCAGTCTTTATGTTTTATATGATGTTGGATGTCTTATTTCTATTTCTTGTTTCATGGAAAGCTAGTCGCAAAGAATGTGCATCATGTATGGTTGGCCTTCCTGTTTCATTCCGGTATGAGTATCTGATGGCAGAGACAATTTTCTCCCAGGTAAAATCTCATGGACATTAACATGTTCTGAGGCATGGTATTTAGTATTGCCCAGTAACATTTTTATGTTTTTTTTTTTTTTTTTTTTTAATGCTGCCCCAATCTAAAATGTTGGATAAATTGTAAATGCCCTGTAGTAGGGCTGAAATGTATTTTACTTATATTCTTTATTGGATGCTTCTTGGTTTTGACTTGTAGTTGTCAAGGTGATGCCAAGGCAACAAGGTGCCCTTGGAAGGTTGCATCACCCAAGTGGCCAAGTGCCTTGTATAAAACAAGGCAGTCCCTGTCACCTAGCTTCACCTTGGCATCTTGAAAACTATGATTAATGGTTTGTAGGGAATCTTTTCAACTTAAACATTAATTGTATGCTCATAGGATAGTTATATTAGAGACATGTTTTGTATGATCTGAAATAACAGCTCTTGGTTTGATCCTTTCTGCAGCTACTTTTACTACCACAACCCCCATTCAAGCCCATATACTACACATTGGTTATTATTGACCTCTGTAAGGTAACGTGAATGATATCTTGTTGCAAAAAATTCGTTCCTTTTTAACCTTAACAGACCAACAAGTTGTTAGCTGCACATTTCTAGAAATGTGCAGAGAAACTAGCATTTTCATAAGAATGACTCTTGGATGTCTGTGTGTCAATGTATCTCTGTGGCTATGATCCTTTAAAATGACATGTTTATTTTTTTATTCAATTGATTTACATTTTTAAGCTTCTGACTTCATTTAAACATTAGGCTCTTCCAGGGGCTTTTCCAGCAGTTGTAGCTGGTGCTGTTCGTGCTCTTTTCGAAAGAATTGCTGATTTAGATATGGAATGCCGAACACGTCTCATCCTATGGTTCTCGCACCACCTGTAAGTCCAGGTCTCAGGTAGCTTAGCTTTGTGATTGTAATCAGTCATGGAGAGTGGGAGACGAGAGAGAGAGAGAAAGAGAAGGAAAGGGAGATGCGATTGAGAGAAAAAGAAAACTATCTCTGGCTGCCGCCAGTTCACTATTTATATTAACTTAATAAAAAAGAAACGAAATTACAAGTATGCCCCTGGCAGCACACCCTAGAAACAAACTAATAAGAAAAAAGGAAAAATAACTAATTGATAGTATCTTAAGAGGACAACCTACTAACATCAACTATAAAGTAATAATTAAATAAGCCTTACAACACTCCCCCTCAAGTTGGGCTGAATATGTCTATCATGCCCAGCTTGTCACATAATTCATTGTGTCACGAGTATGGAAACCCTTTTGTGAGGACATCAGCAAGTTGTTCCTTGGAGTTGACATAAGGGATGCAAATTTCTCTTTTTTCCAATTTTTCCCTTATGAAGTGTTTGTCCACCTCAATGTGCTTGGTCCTCTCATGTAGGACAAGGTTGTAGGCGATGTTTATTGCTGCCTTGTTGTCACAGTAAAGAGACATAGGATTATGAACAACAACTCCAAGCTCCCCTAGAAGTTTCTTTAGCCAAAGGACTTCAGCCACCCCATGTGCCATAGCTCTATATTCAACTTCAACGCTTGACCTTGCTACCATGCTTTGTTTCTTGCTTTTCCAGGTCACTAGGTTTCCTCCCACAAATGTGCAATACCCACTCGTGGATTTTTTGTCATCCACAACACTTGCCCAATCAACATCTGTAAAGAAACCTTTAGGTGATTATGTTTACTGAGTAGTAGACCTATTTCGGGATATTTTTTCAAGTATCTAAGAACTCTCTCTGCTGCTTCCATGTGTGGTTTCTTAGGAGAGTGCATGAATTGGCTTAGAACCCCAACTGAATAGGCAATGTCTGGATGGGTCATGGACAAATAAATTAGCTTTCCCACTAACCTTTGGAACTGTTTCACATCTTTCAGAGGTTCACCATCACAGTCACCCAACTTGTGGTCAACATCTATGGGAGTATTTGTTGGCCTTGCACCTAATTTGCTTGTGTTCTGTAATAGATCAAGGGTGTATTTCCTTTGAGAGATAAAGAAACCCTTTTCTGAGTGGGCGAGTTCAATCCCAAGGAAATATTTCAAGGGACCTAGATCTTTCACTTCAAATTTAGATGCAAGGAATTGTTTCAATTTTTGTATTTCTAAACTCCAACTTCCTGTAATTATGATATCATCCACATACACTATCAATACAATAACCTGTTCCTGACATCTCTTCACAAAGAGTGTATGATCAGACTGACATTGTTTGAAGCCCATCTGCTGAACCGCCATGTGAAACTTACTAAACCAAGCTCTGGGAGATTGTTTTAATCCATAAAGAGACTTTCGCAGCTTGCACACCTTATTTTCACTTCCCTTGGTACAGAATCTAGGGGGTTGAACCATGTATACTTCCTCCTCTAAGTCACCATTTAGAAAAGCATTCTTTATGTCTAGTTGATGCAATTCCCAATCAAGATTAGCAGCTAATGATAGGAGAACCCTAATTGAGTTCATCTTAGCTACTGGAGCAAAAGTCTCATCATGGTCAACCCCGTAGACTTGTGTGTACCCTTTGGCTACTAATCTTGCTTTGTACCTTTCAACTGTTCCGTTTGCCTTGTGTTTAACCGTAAACACTCATTTACACCCCACAGGGTCTTTCCCCTTTGGAAGATCCACCAATTCCCAAGTTTGATTTTTATGAAGAATATTAATCTCCTCCTTCATGGCATCTGTCCATTCGGGGCATTTTAAGGCTTCTGCAACGTTTCTGGGAACAATGATGCAATCAACTGCAGATAGGAAGGCTCGGTATGAGGGGGAAATGTGATCATAGGAGACAAAATGGGTAATGGGGTGTTTGGTAGTGTATGACCTGACTCCCTTTCGTTGAGCAATAGGAATGTCAAGGTCATCCACAGTAGGAGTAGGGGTATCAGTAGGTGCAACAGGGATTGGACTTACCTCCTGGGAGTCTAACGGTGTCAGTTGCTCAATGTTTGGTTGCTCCACATCTCTATCACATTGCTGATCTCTACGACGTGTACGTTGGAAGACATGGAAGGGAGCAATGTCCGAAATAGAAGGAAGAGATACTTGGCGGACCTGAACCTGCTTCTCCTCTTCCACATTACTACTCTCCCCCTGAGGAGAAGCAGGGAAGAATGGCTTAGACTCAAAGAAGGACACATCCATAGACACAAAAAACTTATGACTAACGAGATCAAAGCACTGATACCCTTTTTGAGAGGAAGGATACCCCAGAAAGATACAAGGAATGGACCGAGGGTCTAACTTACCTCGAGATGGAGACAAATCATGGACAAAGGCACGACAACCAAAGACTCATGGGAATGGAAAATAAAGGGGACTGAGGGTACAATAACTGATGAGGGGCCATGTAGTTCAGCACTTTGGAGGGCATGCGATTGATGACATAAGCAACTGCAAGTATAGCATCCACCCAAAACCTTTTTGGAACATTCATGTGTAACATCATCCCGCGAGCTACCTCAAGGAGGTGTCTGTTTTTTCTTTATGCAACACCATTTTGTTGTGGTGTTCTGGCGCATGAGCTCCTATGAATAGATCCGTGGGAGACAAAGAACTCATTGAGCTCACCATGGAGGTATTCTTTTGCATTGTCGGATTGGAAGATCTGTATTTCAACATGGAACTGCGTAAATATCATTCTCTGGAAGTCTTTCACAATCTTTGGAACTTTGTCTTTACTACGCATAGGAAATACCCATGTATAGCGAGAGTAACCATCGATCAATGTGATAAAGTACTTATATCCGCCCTCAGAGATTACATTAGTAGTCCCCCATACATCAGAATACACAACATGAAAAGGAACACTTGATCTTTTATTACTTGAGTGAAAAGTTGTTCTACATTGTTTGCTCAACTGACACGTTTGACACTGGAACTCTGATACTGAACATGACTTAAATAAAACCGGAAACAAAGACTTTACTCACCACAAAAAATTTTGACTCTTATTTGACTGACTATGTGACTCTGAGGATGACACCGAGAGACCAGCTTTGTTGTTGAGAATGTAGAGACCATCCACTAGGCTCCCTCTACCAATCGTCCTCCCAGAAGTTAGGTCCTAAAAAACACATGAGCCAAGAAAAAAGGTTACACTACAGTTTAAAGAACTTGTGATACTACTAATTGAAAGCAAATTTATAGGAAGTTGAGGGACATGCAATACACAATTCAGGTTAAGGCCATGGGGAAGAGATATTGAAAAAGAAGGGCATAAGTTCTTTTGGTTTAATATTTGATTTAGTGAAAGTGGTTATTTTATTGTTCTTTCAGGTTGGGTTTGCATTGTTGTAGGGCTTTTTGCGGGAATTTCTTATTCTTTTGGTGATGATGCATGGTGTCATTCATTTTGAGCATTGGTTTACTTCTCTTTATTTTTGTTTTTTATTTCTTTTTTCCTTTTGGAGTCACCAATTCAGCCTTTTTTTGATGCATGGTGTCATACTGTCATTCATTCTGATTCATGGCTTTAGCATGAGGTGGTAAATACTCTGGAATCAAATTCCATTTGCTATTTGCTGGATTTTGTAGAAAGAATGCAACAGGTGTATACTCAAGAATGAATGACACTGATTTGACTAGGATTAGATCCTAGATTCCCAGTGTCCTTTCTGTATCTGTTGTAAAGCACAACGAAGAATAAGATAACCTATTTGCATATATAAGTATAAATTATTAAAAAAGTCCATTTTTTCCCAATTCTGATATTATATACCAATAAAAAATGGTCCAGAACTTTATCTTTGTTACTTAGTAATGATTTCTAGCTATTCATTTCTGTGAAATAAGCAAATAGATTCAGGAAAAAATTATGTTGAAGTGTCCATCAAGATTCTGTGGAGTGTCAGAATCTGGCACATGCCAACACTGACACTTCATCCACTTAGGGTAGTCCATGTAACACTGCTTATTTAATCAGGATATCTACTGGAGCTCTATATATTTATTAGGAGGGATAACACAAAAGTGAAAAGTAAAAGATTTTTTTTTTCTGATTAAGCTGGGGAACAGCTTAGGTAAAAGACAGGCCACTTCCCAATGTTGGTCCCAGCCATCTGGGGTCTTGGGAGAGGTAGACTGGGTATTCTCCTAATATTTGGCTTAGGTAAAAGAACTTTCAAAAGTAGTCTTCCTTTGTCAGATGGCTTTATATGTTTTCTTACTTTGTTTTGCTTTGAATATCATATTTACCTGTATTTTTGTTTTTTTTTTTTTTGAGAAGCATATTTACGAGTATTGAATCTCCTATTCTTGTGCTTTCACTTCAAGGCACATTATAATTCCTATTCTGGTATTAGCATGGCAAATGGCAAATATTTTGATATCTTGAAGTTTAGAATGGATTATATATTAAACCTTAGTATTTGTTGTTGTCTTTTTTTCCTGTTTTCTTTTTTTTAGTAATTTCCTGAGTCTGTTTACCATCAATAGATTCTTCCTTTTGCAGATCAAACTTTCAGTTTATTTGGCCATGGGAAGAATGGGCATATGTGTTAGACCTCCCAAAATGGACTCCCCAAAGGGTGTTTGTTCAGGAAGTACTGGAAAGAGAAGTCCGTTTATCATACTGGGAGAAAATCAGGCAGGTATGTAACTGTGTAAAAATTTGTTGGCCTTTCCAAGGTATGGTGCCTTCTAATTGTTGTTTTGTAAAATTGATGAATGATACTGAGGTAAAAAGTACATTCTGAAATGTAGCCATGAACCACATGTGGTCAATAATACTACTGCCAATCTAGGGTTGACACATTTGACCCAAAGGGTTGAATTGTTGACTCATTACACTTATTTTTTCTTTTCTATGGTTAATTAGTATAGAATTCAATGAAACAATGGAAGTTAATACCCTAAATATAAGACTTAATGGAAGGGAATTGAATGAGGAGAAATGTAGTAGTTCAAATTACATTTTGTGCCCTCAAGGGACCAAATTCAAAAATGGGGGTATTCTAGTCAAGAATAGGATTCAATGAATGTTAATGGGAATTAATACCTCAAATATAAGCTTAATGAGAGCGATTTGAATGAGTAGAAAAGTGGTTGCTTAAAGTATATTTAAAAATTGGGGTATTTTAGTCAAACAAAAGTTCCACACTATCATTCACACCTTTAATAGTAGTATAGATATGAATCAATTTACTCATAACAGAAAGTGAGCACTTTGTGAAAGTCTGTATCCAGTCCACCCCTCCCAAGAACCCACATAACTGGGACCAACTTAGGGTACTAAAAGTATAGTACCAAAGGCAAATTTATTTTCTTTTTACCATTTGGGTTAGTTAATCTCACTTGGTAAAGATCACAATTTCTTGTATTCTGCAAGTTCGTGGCAGTCCTCAGCTCGTGGCTTTTGTTCATTGTACAAAGAGTAGAGCAGGGCTGCTACTCGTATCTTATTTGTTTTACTTTTTGTTAATGAATGCCCTTTGCTAGGTATTTGCATATTTTATGCACATTTGTTACTACAATAATAACATTATTTGAATTTTTATATTAATTATGATGGCATATTGCTGTATGTTCTAATGGTGATTCCCTTGATACATGGCTATATGGTGAGCAGTTTACAAATTGATCTATGAAAGATCTGACAACTCTGCTATGGAGTATTCTCCTAATTCTCAAATTAATTGGATTTGAGAAGTTTTTCCCGCCATGAACTGTAAAATTGTCTTGTTTATGAGTTTTTTGAAATTGGTGCCAACAACAGAATCCCTGGGTTTTTATACATGGGCCTTTTGTATGCTGCCCTTTTGTTATTAATGAATTAC
Source organism: Nelumbo nucifera (assembly GCF_055504915.1). NCBI lineage: Eukaryota > Viridiplantae > Streptophyta > Magnoliopsida > Proteales > Nelumbonaceae > Nelumbo > Nelumbo nucifera. Next base: position 101,447,763 of record NC_142651.1, read on the forward strand.
TTTACCTTACAGTTTTCAAAAAAAAAATCTTCCTGATATTTCTATTATTTACATGGGGGACAACTTTTGCCAACCTGCTAAAAACCTTTAAATTCTATGTTCTCTACCCTTCATTTCTTGGTTCTTAGTTCTGATAAACTGAAATTCTCTGGTCTTTTTATTAATTTTTATAAAATGGAATCTTTACTGGGGACTGAGATCTTCTAATTCCTTGTAGTTAATGTTATCCCTTTTTTTGTTGATTGTATTTCTAAACTACATAATCAATCAATCTTCATTTTACTACTGTTGCTTGTGGTAATGATAATTATTTCTTGTTCTTTTTATGTTCTTCATAGACCATCGAGAATGCCTCTGCATTGGAAGAGCTACTTCCTCCCAAGGGTGGATCAAACTTCAAATACAGTGAGGATGGGGGAGAAGGAACAAAAGAACATGAACTTTCAGTTGAGTTGAATAGTATGGTGAAAGGAAAATCAGTAGCCCGTCAAATTATTTCATGGGTAGAAGAGACTATAATCCCAGTTCATGGCTTCAAAGTTGCACTTGAAGTCATCATTCAAACCCTTCTTGACATTGGGTCAAAAAGTTTTACTCATCTAATCACTGTATTGGAGAGGTATGGCCAAGTCATTGCAAAGCTATGTCCTGATCAAGATAAGCAAATGATGTTAATAGATGAAGTTAGTTTTTTCTGGAAAAACAATGCCCAGATGACAGCTATTACCATTGACCGTATGATGGGTTACCGGCTTATATCTAATTTGGCCATTGTAGAATGGGTTTTCTCTCCAGCTAACATTGAGCAATTTCATTCATCAGATCGTCCATGGGAGGTGCGTTTGTACAGTCGTAAAAACTGCAGAAATCTTATTCTGATTTGGAGAACAGAAGAAAAAAATTTACATGTATAAATATGTGGTCATTTGTCTCCCTTGTTGAATGTGATGATATCTTTATGCTAATAATGATCATAGTAGCAAAAGTAAGGGGAAACTTACATTGAATCTTGAACACTAATATTTGATGCCTTATTTTCTCATATTTGTGTAGTGCATCATGCGGTAAGGAATATGATTTAGTATTCAAATTGTCTTTGTGATCATTTGTCTCCCTTGTTGAATGTGATGATATCATTATGCTAATAATGATCATAGTAGCAAATGTAAGGGGAAACTTACATTGAATCTTGAACACTAATATTTGATGCCTTATTTTCTCATATTTGTGTAGTGCATCATGTGGGAAGGAATATGATTTAGTATTCAAATTGTCTTTGTGATCCATTTGTTTACTGCATGCAAGCACCATCTAATGGCTCTCTATTTCCTAAGCAGTGGAGCTAAATATATTTGATAGTACTTTATCCTTCTTGAGTACTCAAATTCACTTTCTTTTTTCATATATTAGACACTTAAGTTATGCCTTTTTCACAAAACTAGTTCCCACTTTTTTTGCCTAGACATGAAATATTTCATATTCTTCTTTTTATTGTTTTTTCCTTTCTTTCAGCTATTAGTTAAATTCAACATCTACTTGTTTCTATTTAAATCTCTTGGTAATAAACATCAGGAGTGCACCACAATATGACCTTTAATGTTTGCTGTTTTGATTTTGTATGTATTTCAGTAAATCATCTTCATTTGAAGGAACAGTTAATGGTTTTAGTTATTTCTTAGCTAGTTGGTGCCTGTAACAGTCAGTAGGCTTACAGAATATCTAATTTGTCAAAATCTCGAATGGTTTCTTCAAATACTATATTGTCCACCTTATTTTTTATTTACCATTTCATACAGTTGGTCCACTCCTCTCTACATCCCATGTTATTTAACGAGACATTTTCTTTTCTTTATTTATGAACTCTCAAGTGCATACTTGTTTTTTTTTTCTGACAGATTCTTAGAAATGCAATCAACAAAACATATAATCGCATCTCTGATCTAAGGGAAGAGATTTCATCCCTTAAGAAGAGTGTTGTATCATCTGAGGAAGCTGCAGCAAAGGCTCAAGAGGAATTAGAGGCTGCTGAGTCGAAGCTTACAGTTGTGAATGGTGAACCTGTACTAGGTGAAAATCCTGCAAGGTTAAAGCGCTTGAAATCATTTGCTGAGAAAGCAAAAGAGCAAGAAGTATCTGTTCGGGACTCTTTAGAGGCTAAGGAAGCTCTCCTTGCTAGAGCCCTTGATGAAAATCAGGTATTATTTCAATTATCAAAAAAAAATCAGGTATTATTTCAACTTCGGTTCAGTAGTTTGTGTTTACATAACTAGGCCATTGATGATGAACATCTACTAAAACAAAGACAAGCGCTAGAATTCCCCTTGTGGATTAACCTTAGTTGAACAATGTTTCACTATTTCTGTCCATGCAAAGCACACAGACTATCCAAGAACAGACAATAGCCTCAGAATAGGCTATTGATAGTGCTAGAGTTCAACCACCTAACTGTTGGACTTTTGGGGAAATCTCCAATACCAATCGTCAGATTAATGGAAACACCATAGACACAATACATAGAGATGAGTTTACACCCCTCTGTGTCAACTTTCAAGTTGACTCCATTTTCAAGTATGGGGATCTGAGTCGTGATGATGTATATTTTGCCCAAGTGATGGACCCCAATGACTTCTTTGGTTCCTGGACAAGTAATTTTGACTCCTAGATGAGTCGATTTTAGTTGATTCCTACCTGTTGCCTATGTCACTTTTTTGAAGTGCATTATTTTAAAATGTGTAGATTAAGTGTTTAAAAGCTAAATAATAGGTCCATTTCTTATTACATTCTTCTGTAAAAATAATTGAATAAATTAATAAGAAAGGTTTCCTAAATGAAAGATTTATAGATGTCTCCACCTATTTATGAAACCTTTCTTATTAATTTATTCGAATTTTTTTACAGAAACATGCAATAAGAAATGAGCCTCTTTTTTAGCTTTTGAACACTCGGTCTACACATTTTAAAACAGTGCAATTCAAAAAAGTGGCATAGGCAACAGGTAGGAAACCTGAATGAAAGATTTATATAAATGTCCACCTATTTTTACAACACAGAGGAAATATGTAAGAACTATTATGAATAATAAAAGCATGATTTTGAAAATTATAAATTGTAACTTACTCCTAAGTCAACTGCATCGCTCCTGAATTGACTTCCTTTCTTTCCTGCTGAACCAAGTCTCAAACATTCAGTGGGCAAGGTATGTCTGTCATGGGTATGCTTTAGCTCCTTATCTCCCACGTGGATTTTTCATGGCCATAGAAATTCGGACTTTTAAAAGCACATCAGCATATTCCCTTTTATATAAGCACGTGTACTTTTTTCTTTATATAGATACATTGTGGTGACTTCACTCCTGATGTCATGAACATTCCTACTAGAGTGGTTAAAGAACTCATCCTAGGTATACAATTTGACCAAGTTGAGGCTGTATATGTTGGTATGTAGACCTTGGGATAAAGTTGGTTATGAACATAGTAGTTAAGGCGTCTGGGCGATTCTGGGTGACATTGGGGTTCCCGGTTTTATAAAATAAAGCACTAAGGATTGGCTTGTTCCTAGTTTACCATTCAGCATGCATATTAATTGAAAAAACAGCAATTCTCTTTATTAAAAACATTACATTTCCTCTCAAAACGTGACAAATCATCATATCTAAAAGATAAAAAATCTTTTAAATATATTAATTTGGTTATTTAAAAAAATACTAATATAATAAGTATTTAATAGAACAAATTTTATATCAATTAGCAACTAAAGAATACTATAACGTTGTATGGTAAAAATTCAAGATGGAAAGTAAAAAGGAAAACGAACAAGGATGGAGTTGCTGCTTTATTTAGTGAGAGAGAGAGAGATTGTCATTTTTGTTGCCTAGGCAGGCGCCCCTTGTTGGTACAAGTCAAGATGTTTACTAGTCAGCTAAATGCCTTGAATATGTGGTGTATCTAAGTAGCTTAAGAGATAACTAGTCAAATGATATTGATCTTTCCATTCCATGTGAAATCTGCCTTCATATAACAGTTTTCTTTCCTCCCTTTTTTTGGAGAGGGTGTTACATTCTATGATGTGTGCTACTAATATTAGTTGACCATCGAATGAGACTAATTTGGTTGATTACTTGGAGTGTCATATCCATCGAGAAATCTTGCTTGACACACATTTGGCTTGTCAGCTCTAGATTGAGGAAATGGGAACACTGGTTTTTAAGGTTGTATACCATTTTGTGTGGGTCCACAGCCATGCACAAAGGCCTATTTGTATTTTTCTGACTTAATTCACATTCAAGACCAGAAAATTTACCTTCAGTTGTCATGTATGTTGATTATGATAATGCTGCACAGGTGTTATTCGTCTCTCTGTATAAGAACTTTTTAAATGTGCTCATGGAACGTCTGCCTAATGCATTTGATGAAGAAATGAAGGGGGGTCTACGGCCTACTCAGACAGATGCAATGGCTGTTGACCCAGATGAAACATCCACAATGGATGTGGACAAAGAAAATGGAAATCCTAAAAGGTTGAGTCTTCTTCTGCTTGCTTAGTCCATCAAATGTTTATTTACTAAGTTTTCATGCATTAACTTTCTTCCGTCGTCTCCTTCATTCGAGCAGTCAAGCAAATGGGGAAAGAGCAGGCAGTGGCTACAATATTGGGGAGAAAGAACAATGGTGTTTATCAACCTTGGGTTATATGAGGGCCTTTTCAAGACAATATGCTACTGAGGTCAGACATCATGAACTTCATTACTCTTGCATTGATAAACATTATTTAATGAATGAACTTTCATTTTTTGGTCAGAAGTTTATGAATGTAATTGAGTTTGACTCTCTATTAGCTCGCCCCTTACTGTATGGAAAGTGAAACTCATGAGCCATAGCACTCACCGTTAAGTTTGAATATTTTTAACATAGAATCGTTGGTTATCTTTGTCTCTGCCTACAAAATAATTTAATTTTATGGTTGGCAGATATGGCCTCACATTGAGAAGCTGGACACAGAGGTATTTACGGAAGACTGTCACCCACTTATCCGAAAAGCGGTTTACTCGGGTTTGCGTCGATCAATCCATGAAGGATGATCGGGTCCATTTCTTGTAATTTTGTTGTATTCAATATTTATTTTAGTTGTATCTCAAGGATTATTTCTAGGCATTTCTTGGGAATTAGTGTTTGTAACAAAAGCAGATCAAAGTCTAGCAGCATAGCTTAACTAGTCCTGTTGCCGAAAAAGTGTCTTGTTACAATTTTGTTCTAAGTGGATAAAAAACCAAACTAACTTTCGGACCATGATCCATCCAAGGGTGGTCCACCGATTAGACAGACGTTTCAATGGTACCTATCTACCGCGAAGTCTGAAGTCAAGCGGCCCGTAAAAAGAAATATGATAAAAACTACTGGGTCTGACGTGGAACAAAATGGGATGATTTCGTGAGTTCACAAATCACAACATTTAACTATTGAAAACCCAAAATTTACGTTTTGCTAATATTGTATCAATCATCACGTAGTCTCTCTAGTTATAAATCAAAATCGGAAAGATACGCGACATGGACTCACTAATCAGGAATTCTGTATTTTTCTTACCCAACATTTCTATATGGTGGAATGATCAGGATATGCAAAAATAATCTAGGGAAGTTCATATAAATCCCATCGAGTCCATAGCTATTTATGACACTAGGGCATATCTTATGTTTCAAATGACCCTAAATACTGATAAATCTTACATTTTATTTATTTATTAAGAGACATTAATATATGGTTTTTGAACCATTGTTGACCGGGTGGTTGGACCGTTTGGCCCAGAAACTGTCCGGTCAACTGGTCCTGTTTAACCCTGAACCGTTCTTTTGCCAAAAAAAACTGGTGATTTTTCAGAATCCTGCCTATCCGAGCAGTGATGCTACTGATCGGTTTGACCCAATCAGTGATTTTCGTTATTTATTTTAATTATTTTTTAGTTTTTGTTTTTTAAATTGCAATGGGTCATTCGTTCGGACCATATGGTCAAACCACTGACCCAGAATCAGTGGCCAAAAGTGGTTCCGGTTATGGGTTGGTTTTTAAAACATTGAATGTCTGACATACAAAATCAATAGTTAGAAAGAACCTTGGGTCAAGAAAAATAAATCTGGCTTCAGAAAAAATAAGGAAAAAAGATCTTAAAAATATATGAACTACAATAAGGTACAAGTACATAGAAACATATTTAATGGCTTATGTAAGTGTGAGCTCTGAAATACTAAACATAAATTGTAGTATTTATTTATCATTTTTTTTCTTTTGCGTAGTTAAAAGAGAAAGATGTTGGTAGTTGGATTCATGCAAAATAAATGAATTGAGATGTAATGTTGAGGTTTATATCCTTTCACGTAAGAAGCTTGGGTACAAATATTGTTAGATGCCATATATAATTTTCACATTCCTGAATTGGTGAAATAAAACAAGTAATTTGAATATAAAAATCTATAAGATTGGATAGTGATTTGAAATGGTTTGACTATGATGTCAGAAAGACATGATATCGAAAAATCTTATAAGTTGCAACCAATCAACTGGTATTACAAAAATAGGAACCAATCAGGAGGGCTTTCACCAATTTGCGGGGGCTTGTGATTGGTCAAAGCCTTTCCCGTATGATGTCCCACATCATAGATTTTCCCTTTGAATGCCTTGGGTGGACGAAGGTTTAGAGTGGTTGTGATTAGGGGTGCAAATGGACTGGATCATGATTTGATCCAATCTGAAGTCCAATCCTATTTTGTTGGATTCGAATATCCCCTTGGATGTGTGTTATTTATTTATTTATTTATAAATATATTATTTGTATTGCATTTTTGTATTATTTATCTTTTATAAAACACACACACACACACACATACATATATATATATATATATATATATATATGAAAATAGTTAAAAAATATTTGTCTTCTTTATTTTTCTTTATTTAAATTGTCATATTTTCCTTTTTTAATAATTTATTAATATTTTTAAATATTAAATTGGATTGGATCAGATTCAGATATGTTACCAAATTCGAAATTGAGTCAATATTTATGAGATCTAATCAGATCTGATTGAATCTACAATTTATCAAACGAATCTGATCCGATCCGTTTGCATCCCTAGTTGTGATAAGCGTTACATTTATCTCTCATCCTCCCAGCAAATATCCCAGAACCAACACCGAAGCCCAATGCTTAATTGCCAAAGCATCATTTATTAGAAACTGATATTCCAATTGTCCTTGAATCAACCTATAGGTATACATCCTATAAACTTGGAACAACCACAGTTAGGGTTTGTGCTTGATATTTGATAATAGTGTTTTCGAATTGTTGTTGACTTGGACGGTCAGACCGTTCGACTCAGGAACCATCCAAGCAACTACTTCCTTGGCCAAAAATCAAATTGTTTCCATTTGATTCAGATAATGGTTTCGACTTTTTATTTTAATTATTTATTTTATTATTTTATATTTTAAATTGAAACATACTGTCCATTCGAACCAGACAGTCGAACCATTGACTCATAAACCGGTGGCCAAAGCGGTTCCAATTCCAAATTGCTTTTTAAAACATTATTTGATAATCAAACTAAAATTCCTGCAGTGGTACCTTGCTCTACGCCTCCACCTCCACCTTTGATCATCTTGTGATGTTCAAAGGGACTTGTAAATTAGATAGGGCTTCTTGGAGGGCCTTGTCAAGCATGCCTCCGGGAAATAGATCACATGCCCCAATCATGAGATATTGAGCTTTTGAGTTAGCTTTCAACCATCTTTATACAATGACTCGATGTCATATAGTTCAAGTACTCTCCAATTTTTTTGTCATGGAGACGCATGCCCCTACTTTGTTGTAAGTTCTCTCTATCCCCCTGCTACTTCTCTTTTTCTTTTCTTCTTTCCGGGTTGTATACTGCCGTATTTATTATTTTAATTGTTTTGATTAATTTTTATATTGTCCCTTTTTTTGTTTGATCGAGACTTTTGAATTCTCTCAATAACTAATTTGATGGTTAAAGTATTGGAAGTGAGCTGATGATTAGGGGGCTGTTTAGTTTTATTGCCGTTTATTTAATAATACAACATTTATCCTGACAAAATGGGAAAAAAACAGTTGAAGAAGTTTTTTTTTTATTTTTTTTGATGTTTTTTTGACAGTTTGACACCATATAACTTGAATAATGAAAAAACACTTTGGTGTTAGGGAAAAACATTAAGGTGATGTTTGGCTTTGATGATGATTTCTTGAAAATCACTGCAGTGTCAGGGTCATGTCGGCGTTAGAGGAATCAGGTTGAAATTTATGTTTGGTTGAACGATTTTGGTGACTTTCAGGAAACGGCCAAATTTTGATTCTTTTTAGTGATTTCCTGATTTCTAAATGATTTGAATTTTTCGAATATGACATGACATCTAACATGACACTGAATAATAATTCTAATACAAAAATAATCGGCCTTTGAGAATATGTACCAAATAGACTCAAAGCCTATTTCTCAAAAATGAGCTTACACGGCAGAAAAGATGCCGAATAGCAAAATTTATTGAATTTTGAAATGTTGGTAAAGAAGAATCATCATCCATGCCATACATCACCTAAAAAGAAGTTTCTCCTGACATATGACTCTCACACAAATGGAGATAAATGTTTATTTGATAGATGATTTAACCAAACAGTATTTCAACTCTACTGGCGCATATGTGGCATTGAGCTGATAATCAGGGGCCGGTCTACCCCTAAACAATTCACTGACATGAAACAACCTCTGTATGGACATATTGAGAAGACCCCGAAATGATACGTATTGGCCGATACAGTCCGATACACATCGAAATTTCGAACCTTGATCAGCCTATGGGATCCAATTTGTTTTTTATAACGTGCCAACTGCTATGCGTGATACTTAACGAGTTCCTGAAGTCGCCATTTCATCTTTGTGCACTTCAAACTCCACGGGATATGATTCGTGGGTTTAATCCTTAAATCTGATTGTAAACCCCCCTCTCTCTATTTAATGCTCTTTGAAAGTCTGCATAATTAATGGAAAGCATGCTGCATGCAGTCCTCATCCTCGATTGATCTCTCACAGATATCTAAATGGTTCCTTCTCTCTCATGTTTGAATCTGATCCAACTAAAACGCTAAATGTTCCTGAATTGACGTCAATCGCCTAATCACGTATTAATACTCATGTTAGTTGTTGTAAGTACTTAGATAGACTTATATCATGTTGTCAAGGACAGATCGATGAAGCAATGGTGACGTTTTGATTTCTTGATAAATATGAGGAAGATCAGAGGATCTGTAGCTATTCCTAATTAAATTAGCAAGAAGAGCTAGCACAAAGTTGAATCTCCAAAACCTACTGACTTACCAAAATTGTGGAAAGTGGCCGGAAACCATACCAGTTCTCCCGAGTTTGATATCTTGAAAGCTAACGACCAAAACTGGGGAACTGGCATGTAAAATGAACTTCCGTAACTCCGCCGGTTGTTTAACCTTCTTCTCAAAATTTCAGAATTTAATATCTGTTTTAAGCAAACCAATAACTTACCTCAGATCCAATCTAGCAAAAGCGTTTGCCGGACTTGCTTCAACTGTTATTTCCGTACTCTCGTAGCTGTGAAGACAGTAAACCACAAGCTTTACAAGATCGATCGGCCGAAAGTCCTTGCTTCACCAAAAAGGAGATTGATAGAAGCCTTGAGAGCTCGGATCTCGTCAATTGCAAAAGCTGAAATCTCGAAGCCTAATTAACAACATTAAACGATATTTTAATATGCATGCAATACGAATATAAGCGTTAACAGGAAGAAAAGAGCTAGGTTTAACTTTTCCATGAGTCAGATAGATCAGCTCAGATTCCACACATATTATTCAAATCTGTTCTCTACTTTCGAAAAGGACAATGTTTTCAGGATTGCAAATCAATCGTAGGATTCTGCTATCCGGCGCATGAAAGACGCTCGTCGCCATTAATGAGTTCATCTCTTTCTTCTGGCTTTGACAGGAAGTAAAACGAGAGAGAGAGAGAGGCCTTATGAATGGTCGCATCCCGCAGTTTGCAGAGCGAGAGGTAAACCGGAGAAGCAAATGTAGATCTACCGCCGAGCCGATTTTTCGGGTAATGCAAGATGGGAAAAGACACGACACCTGAAAAAACAACGGGGATGGAAGTGGTAATATTACTTTAGGTCTAATACCATTTTGGTCCCCAAACTTTAAAATGTGACAATTTAGTATCCATACTTTTGAAGCGTGATAATCCAATACCTGTTATTAATTAGTTGTTAATTAGTCGTTAAGTGGCATAAAGAAAATTAGATAACATTCGAAGGGCATTTGTGTCTTTTTTAAATTCTATTTAACCGCTGATTAACAACAGATTCTTGATTGTCATCATGTTTTGAAAGTTCAGGTATTGAATTGTCGCATTTTAAAGTTCGGGGACCAAAGTGGCATTAGACCTTCCCTTTTAATAATGTTTTTTTATGGATAAAACGGTCATTATATTATTTACTTGGAACATGAATAAATGCACTTACCTAATAAGTATTTTCCAAGAAACAATTACCTTGGCAAGTAAATCCCCTTAGGGGCCGTTACTCTTTTCAAGTGAATAATAAAACATCACATCAATATCTCTTTTTGATAATGGTACAATTCATCCAACGCACCAACTGGGCTATTCATCATTTAGTGCCATTTGGGCTGTGTTTGGTTTGAAAGAAAGCATCCTTACATTTTCCAGCAAAACAAGTGCAACATTAATCGACGCTAATTCAGTAGCATATAGGTGTTTCCCCAATAAAGTTTGAAATTTTGTTTGGTTAAGCTGATTAAAAAAAAAAAAAAAGAATGTTTTGTTGAGTTGTATGAGAGTCACCCGTTGGATAAAACATTAACCCCTAATGGTAGGGCATTATTTCACTGTTTGACACATGTGGCCCCTAACTGTCAACAAAACTCTATTAAGTAACAACTCTGTTAAGAAAAGCACCTTATAAAACATGTCTCAGCAGTGAACCTGCTAGTGTCTTGAGTTCTAACACTAAGCACACGAAAACATATCGCTCTTCTGGTCCCTATGAATGGACCAGCGATGGTTGATCCGGACCATTTATCTTATTGCGTGTGAATGTGATCATGTAATCATCAAATCAAATCTACCCTTAACATAGGCATGCATCCAGAGTTATATTCTGGTCCCTATATCATCATCATCATCATAATAAGGGAAAATTCCATTTTATTACTCTAAACTTTGGGGGTAATGTCAAGTTAGTACCCGAATTTTCAAATTTGTCACTACAGTACCTAAATTTTCAAAAAGTGTCAAATTGGTCCCTACTGTTAATTAATTGTCAGTTATCTATTGAAAATGTCAAAATTACCTTTCAAAAGAAGACATTGTTCATTATCTTCTACCATGAGATTGAATCGGTTATCTTCAAAGAAAAAGAGAAAAAAAAACATGAAATATGATAGAGGGAAACAATAACTAAGAGTAAAGAAATAACTAGACAATAATGTGTTTGAGATCTAAAGGTCAAAGACAATGACTTCATTAGTCTATAATTTCAAACACCTCAATCGGTTCAGTCTCAAGATAGAAGACAATGAATAGTGGCTTCTTTTGAAGGATAGTTTTGACATTTTCAATATATAATTGACAGTCAGTTAATGGCAAAGACCAACTTGAAACTTTTTGAAAGTTTAGATACTGTAGTGCTGACACGTTTGAAAAGTTTGGTACTAACTTGACACTACCCCCAAAGTTCAGGGTGCTAAAGTAGAATTTTCCCTAATAATAATAATATCAACTCCTATAATAAAATCTTTTTAGGATCAATTTGCTGCAACATTTATAACTAATGCTCTTTATTGTCTACTAAGTATTGATTTTAGGGAGAATGAAGGTTCAGCCCAAGGTTAGAATTTTTAGGCCCAAAGTACAATTGGGGTGGATGTCCGTTTGTACAGTTGGAGTGGGGGTTTTTAACATTTTGAATGTTTATAACTCTCAGTGGAAATCAGAAATCTGCATTGGGTCTGTCCGTACTTCTCCATTAATTTTAGAGTTCAAATCAGAAATCAGAAATCTGTATACATGTAAACTGACATAGATTCGGTGTAGTCCATTTAGAGTTCAAATCGAACTGACATGGGGTCACTGTTTTCAAAATCGGACCGGACTGAAAAAATCGGGAACCGATCACCTGACCGGTTCCGTTTTCCTCCAAAACCGTTTTTTCCCTCAAAACCGTTGATTTTGGTCAACAAACCGTTGAACCGGCTGATTAACCGTTCGAAGGGTTTTGACCGTTTTTTAATTTTTTAATTTTATTTTTTGTTAAAACGGGATGGCCGTTCAGGTCGAACGATCGAATACCTTCAACCCGATAACCGGACCCTGACCGGTTCGTTTTTAAAAACCATGCATGGGGTATGATACCTTCGACCAATGGAAACCCTCCGTGGATGTTGATGAATCGTAGTTGATTGGTTACAAACTTTTTATGGTACCGATTGATTAGTTTTCACTTTTGGGCATCAAAATCAGATTGACGAAGAAACTACATGGACACTCCCTAGAGTTTTATATATTTACTAAAACTCACTCTATAATTTTGCCCGTGCAAAAAAAGACACCTCGTATGATTTGCAATCGTTCTATTTTTTTGTTGTTTTTCCTGAATAGAGATAGAAAATGATGATTTTGATATGTGTTGTTAATTGAAAGAAAATACAAATAACAAAATGTTGATTTAATGATTTTGCCCCCATGTTTTTATTTCTGAAAGCTTGATAACAGAGTTGTTAGATAATATTCACACTTCCCTACCGAAGCCGATGGGTTCGGGCTTTGGTCAAATAAACTCGGTAGATAATATTATATATAATATTATATTAATTTATTAAATTACACTTTAGCTAGGACTTTTATGAGTGAACCCCCCACAACGTCCCTCAGTTTATCATTGGGAGATGTTCGTAATACACGACGGGATGTGTTTTGGAATATTATACGGAGCAATCTTGTGGGGTTGATTTGATGTTGACTTTTATATTTAATACACGACGGGATGTGCAGACTGTGGACGCGATCATGTTGGAACAGTTTTATGTTGGGAGCATATCTGATTCTGATTCTGGTCCCACACAGCAGAGGACAAACCTCCCATAAATTCCTATTCCCCTCCCCTCCCCTAACTGGGTGTGGCAGGACTTGATCCCATATCTCCACTACAAGCCTACAACCAGCTTAAGACTTTGGTTGTTCGACTAGAGTAGAGAGCTGTAAACGGACATGATTTGGATTGGATCCGGTCACTTCCGATTATTAAGGGGATGTTTGGAACTGTGGTCGTTTTTCAAAAAAATGGTGCTACATTAGATCCATATAGGTGTTTCAACAAGTACTCATGTATCTCATTGTTTGGTTTACCCAATTATTAAAAAATTGAGCATGTCTCGAAAATCGGGACCCTACCATCAATGAACCATTTTCCCTAATGGTTGATTGATGCGTATCCTATGTGGTGCTTACCTGTCAGTACATAGTGTTGCTCATTGCTAGACCTGTTCATGGGTCGAGTAGCCCGATGGCTCGGCCCGGCCCGGCCCGGCTTGCACCCTGGTCGGGCTTGGTCATGTAATTAGGCCCGTGGGCTTGACCTCGGGCCTAATACAGTAAGCTTGACTGTGTTTCGGGTCGGGCTCGGGATTTGTCAAAAAAACCCAGCCCGACTCAGCATTATATATTATATAAAATATATAAAAAATATAATATTTATTGAAATATATATATATATATATAATTTAATATATACATTTTTTTTATTTTTTTCTTTATAATTTCCCTCTCTCTCTCTCTCTCTCTTTCTCTCTCTATTCAGCCGCTTCAGCAGTAGTAACAACATGGGCTAAATTTCGGGCTCGGGCCCAGGCTCGGGCTTCGGACTTTTTATGAGGGCCGGGCTCGGGCCTTAGAAAAATCTGTTAATACAGAGCGAAAGCCCGGCTCGGCCCAGCCCATGAACAGGTCTACTCATTGCCTATGTGGTAGAAGCGTTATTTTTGTGAAAAACAGGTCTTGAAAACATGCACATTTTTTCTTGAAAATCGGTCACAAAAAGCGCCCACGCTTCCAAACACCATGTAAAGCTCTAGATATGCATCAGCACAAAATTATCACGTCAAATTACGGATGGGATTCATATTTAATTCATAACTATTTTATTGTGTTTAAAATTTAAAAAAAAACTAACAACTTAATTATTTTTAATTTATATATAATGAATATATAAATATTAAATATTAAATTTATCAATTATAAGCTTTATATAATTATACATAATATTTATATATATATATATATAAACATAATTATATTATATATATATACATAAAATAATAGTTTTTTATCAAACTTTGATTTTAATTGAATTAGATGGACTTGAATCCACATCTGATCCCATTATTGATTAAATACAAATTCTGATATCCAAATCTGAGTCCAATTGGATATTAGACTTGGAATCGATTGGGAAAAACTTTGGCTGTTTGGGCTGTTTGTAAAGGAGCATGCTGTGAATGACATCTTATGAGTATGAGTAAAATAGTATTTATATTCAATATTTTTTAATTGAAAAGACAAATGAGAACTAAGGTGTTATATGTTTTTTTTTAATAGAAAAAGTGTCATCAGCCTGACATCAGTTGATTGACCGTCCTATTCAATTATGATGCTCAAAAAAAACATGATACCAAAAATCTTAGGAGTTTTAACTGTTCAGTCCACCTCTAAAAATTTTAATTCCACCCTAGGAGTAGAATAAATCCTGAGATGCGATTTTAATTCCACCGTAATTTCAGATTAATTTCTGAGGGGAGTACAGTTTACTTATCCCAAAATCTTATATTAACCAATCATCATCAGAAAAGTATCAAATGGGTTTTAATCAAAATTTATGGTATAATTGGTTAAAGTATTTCCAAGTATCAAGTTTTTCCGGCATCATAAATTTTTCCTCGTACAAATGATGTGCCTATAGTCATTTGCTACTTGCTAGAGAAACGTCGAGTTATATTTACCGCGGAAGATAAGAGTGCAGTCTTGCAGATATGTTACAGCACACAGCACACGCATAAATAGAGAGAGACAGATATATTATACACGTATATATATGTGTGTGTGAGACAGCACAGAGTTGCATACAACACCGTGTGTAGCATTTAACAAACATGAAAATAACATACACGTTGCGCATCGCGATCTATTTCATTGGGGACCATGATAGTACTACAGTTGAATTTCAATCAACAGTTTGTGAATCCGTCTTCTATCGCGCCATGTCGCCTGTGGTTTGCCACGATTTTAGATCGGCCCGGCATAATTGAATGCATGTTGTGTCGGGTATGGTATGATCGTATGGCCGTGTGGGCCATGTTGGACCTAGAGTTTCAGGTACCATGGCTCAGTATAGTCCAATACACTCGTATATTTTTATATTAGTAGGTATCCGTGTGATGTACGGGATTTGTTAAGCGAAAGTTAAATAATAGAAATGATCATTTATTAAAATACCCTTGTAGTTTTATGGATTTACTAAAATACAAAATCTACCCTATATTTAGCATTTTACTAAAACACCACTTAGAATTTGTAATGGATTTAATCAATCTTCCATTAGATGAAAGTGGAAAATAGTAGTGTTGATCCTAATGTTCATTTAAATAAATTTAATCAAAAGAAAATAAAAATTAAAATACCATTTTTGCCCTTAATAAGACACGGACAACCACTCTATTGGTTATATTTGGTCAATTTTGTTTTATGTACAAAAACAAGTATTAAAGGTATTTTTGGAATAAAAAATCATAGGGTTAATGGAAAAACAAGCACTCCTTAATGAAATATTGATTAAGTGAATAAGTTGTAAAATATATGGGATGCTTTAGTAAAATGAAAACTATAAGGTAGGTTTAAGTAAATATGTAAAACTATAAGGTGTGTTCTAGTAAATGACCCAAATAGAAGCACATAAGAGTTGAGTTCACATCTGCGCCCCACAACGTCCCATAGCACATCTCCACCGTGTATTGGGAACATCTCCCGATGATAGTACTAGAACAGATGATGTCATCAACGGGAGATGTTCCTAATAAACGACGAGGATATGCTGTGGGGCATCCCCTTGTGGGGTGCATATGTGAACTCATAAGAGTATACAATTGTTTTGTATTTTCAACTTTTAAAACAATTAATAATTATTCATATTTTATATACTACTTTTAATAAAATTTTTATAATACAAAAATAACAATAATTAATTTCAGTTAGGTGTATTCATCAAACTAATGAAACTAACCAACCTGACCAACTCGATGGTCAGTTTTCTAGTATTTTAGGTCGGCTTTGGTTAAAAAATTTCCCAATTCGACCAAGTTAGATCAGTTTCACTTTGGCCATTTGTAAATCGACCAAAATCGAACGACTTAATAACCATGGATATATATTAATATTTTATATTTTTAATTTGGAAAAGTGGGAAATTTCCCATATTTCTTAGTCTAAAATGTTTTATATCATTAATCTAATTTTTAAATTTATTTTTTAATAATTGCACTGTAATTATTGAAATTAAATTAAAATTTTAAGTTTAAATCTTTTGAACCAACTGACCAAACCAAAAAATCGACTCAAACCGTTACAACTTGAGTGGGTCGGTTTTCACAAAAGGTTAGTCGATTTCAACTAACCAACTCCCTAACCTGACCAGGTCAATTTAGTTAGCCAAATAGCCTATGACCAGACCAAACCAACTCATGAACACTCATAATCTCACCTAAAATAGTAGTCTCATCTCTGATAAATAACAATAGTCTAATCTCCAATAATTATTGAAAATTTATAGCAAAAATACACAATTATTGAAAATATATTGATAATGGAAAAATACAATAATTACAAAAATACAATAAGTACAAAAAATATATTAGCTTAATCAATAAATAGTATAATCTCAAATAATAGTTTAATCTCTTATAAATATTAATCAATAAGTTGTAACAAAAATACAATAAGTACAATAAATTAAATTTAAAAATTTCAATAATAGTAGTTTAATCGCCAATAATTATTAAAAGTTTTCTGTTAAATAACAAAACAAAATAAATTTATACATAATCATTGAAAATAAATTTATCACAAAAAACAATAAATAATTACTAAAATACAATAAATATTAATTTTAGTATATATAATTATATAATAAATACAGATTAAGAGTTTAAAATTATTATTAATAAATATTATTTTTTTTGAAAGTTATATTATCGAATTATTACTTGATATAAGTGAAATTAATTATTTACAATATTATGTAAAAATATTAAATTATTACTAATTTCAATATTATGTTATAATTATTTTTCTACTTTTCAGAATTTTTAAATTTATTACATAATTTCTTTATTTTAACTATTTAAAATATAGCTATGTTAAATACTTTGTTATTCAAAATATTTAGTTATTTAAATACTTAAATATTATGTAAAATGTTTAAATTTAAAAATAGTTATTATTTATTTAATTTAATTATCCATAAAATCATAATTTATAATGTTATTACATAATTTCATTATTAATTTTATAATATATTAAATATTTAGTTATTTAAATATTCAAATAATCTATAAAATATTAAAATTGTTTGTTATTTTAATTTTATTTATTTAAATCTATTACATATTATTAAATATTTAAAAAACATTTAAATTGATAATCCGAAAAAGAAAAACATAATTTAAACTTTTAGTACATAATTTTGTGATATATTTTGCAAAAATATGAAATTATTTTTTGTGTTTTTAATAAATATTTTAAAGTTATTATATAATTTTGTTATAATATTTAAATGATTCTTAAATTTTTTAATCCAAACTTTCTTTAGATAGATGATTGTGCACGATTTGGTTGCTCCTATCTGGCTGGTCAAACTGCAAAGAAGGAGAGCTCAGAGAACCCGAGGTGGCTAACCTGACGTTGTCACTCTGATGCTTAAGTTAGTACTCAATGAATGTGAGCTGAAAGTTTGTGAGTAAGATAGCTAGAATGCACAATTGCACGTACCTTAAGCTATGGGGGTAGGAACTTATATAGTTGTGCTGACGTAGGTCTCACGGAACACCTCTGAGATCTATGGCCCGCATTGTTAGAAGTCTGTTCCACACCGAGAGGTGGACATCGTGCCATCAGATAAGGCTTATCGTGTTTGTCCGATCCGGGCGGGATGAGGATAAGGCCTACGGTCGTGTGGTGTGATCCCAAAGGGTTCGGAGATAGCAAGCAGGCTTCTAGAAATCTACTACGTGTTACCTCAGCTGGTTTGGTTGTCCCGAGCTGCCCGGGCTTCGGTCCTAGCCGAGGTGGACAAAATGCCCAAGGTGGCCGAGGATGCTGAGTCACGCGTCTAGTGACCAGGTTGTGTCCACGTGTTCGTTGTTTACTAGGTCGAGCCAAATCACCCCTTATCAATTGCCCCCCACTCCCCGTGCTAGGGGTCCTGACCTGGTATGGGGAGGCCATGACGAGGTTAGGTCGATTTGGCCCGTCTTCCTCCGGTTCGGTATCTGGTTCGACGGTCAGGCCTCAACGACCTGCTCGGTTCAATCAAGGACCTAGATCGCGTATCAGGGACGCACGGATGTTGCGCGGATTCCAAACCCCATGGACGTCAAAATGCGCGCTCAATTGGTTTTGCCTCGAGAGGCAAGCAATCGGTTCCTACAAGAACCGTTGGATCGCATCGATTTGAACCGTCCAAGATCGGCTATTGCGGCTATAAATAGGGGGCCTTGGAGTCCCATTTTTGTCACTTTGCTTTGGAGTTCTCATAATTTGGAGCTCACGCTTTAGTTTCCAGGTCGGTGGTGTCCACTATTGTCTTCGAGGTTGCTTTCTCTTCTCTTCAGGTAAGCTTTCTTTGCTCTAGTTTGTTTCCTTGTTCCATTATGAGTAATAGTAGCTTTAGCTCCCTTAGTGAAAGTGAGTCTAACCAAGTTGAGGAAACCTCCTTGGCTCGCGACTATGAGTTCAGTCCAGCTGAGGCAACCTCCTTGGCTCAAGAACACGAGGTCAGCGCAGCAAAGGTGACCACCTTGGCAAGCCCTATAGACAATAGCCTGGTCGAAGATAACCCTTTAGTTCAGGAGCATAAGTCATCTGGTAGGAAGGCATCGTCCTCCAAACCGCCAAGCAAAAAGACTTGGACCCCAAAACGTGCTAGCAGATCCCAAAGTCCAGATATGTTCGATCCTTCAATTCTGTCACCCGAAAAACTCCAAGATCTAATCATCAAGTACAACCTTCCTGATAACCTTGGGTATTCTATCCCCTTGGAGGGATATCCATGACAACACTATCTTGACAAGATCATGGTCTTCGAGGAAAAACTCGCTACTGGGCTGCACTTCCCTCTTCACCCTTTTATTGTCGAGGTCATCAAATACTAACATTATCGTGGATCAACTGCACCCGAACTCGATTCGAACCATAGTAGGGACCATCTTTGTTTTCCATGAATTCAACATCCCTTAAGCATAGACACCTTTAGTTCGCTCTATGGCATCAAGAAAAACTCCACCGTCCTCGTTCAAGAGGATAAATGTAGTTATTACATCTCCTACCGAACTGGGTATAAAATTGTCCATGAGTACCCAAACAAGGTCCTAGCCTGGAAGAGGAGGTACTTCACCATTACTACTGAAGGGGGGTGGCCTTTTCCAACACACTGGAGGATCTACATTAATTACCCTGAGGACAAGCTCAATGAGGATCCGCAAGATGAGATGCACTTCTTGGTTGACCTCGGCTTGACGGCAGAGGAGTACTTGGCCGAGGAGAAGCTCATTGAAGCTGGGCTGAGTCCTCCGAGTAGGTCACCACCTCGGCATGCACACACTTTCCCTTGTTATTGCCTTTGGTTATTTCGACTAATCTAGTGGTTGATCTCTACAGGAACCATGTCTAATATCCTTTCTGCTAAGCTCTTTGGGGACATGAAGAATAGGAAGAAGAGGACAATGTCCTAAAGTAATGCTCCCCGTTAGGCCGCTAACATGCCAACCACTATACCTGCAACCACTGGTACCAAGGAGCCTCTAGTCATCAACCTGGTTAAGGAGAACCATGAAAGAAGTCCTCCGCCTCCCCCACCCGAAGAGGTCCGATCTCCAGTGTGTCAAGTTGCTACTCCCGGAGTTGGCTCCTCCAGCGAGGGCCCCAAGATGGTCCCAAGCATCATGAATGTTCAGCCCAGCCTTCTGAAGAGTAGGGATGTGGTCTTCCCCGCTGAGGTCCAAAAGTATGTCGGGCTTCCTGTCGAACAACTATTGGCCAAGGCTGCTAGCAACTACATTGTGGCATGCCATCGACCTGAATTCTTCCAACACGCTTAGCTTTTCAATACATGAGTTAATTCTCCTTTTCACCGGTGAACTCCATGATCCACTCCCTCACACAACAATCCGAGTTGCACTAGAAGGAGGCCCGATCTGCCAAGGCGAAGGGTGAAGAACCTGACCAAAGGGCCGTGAAAGCCTAGGTCGAACTGACAAGAGCTCACGGCGTCATCCACAAGCTTGAGAACGACACACAGGCCAAGAAGGACTTGATTGAGCACTTGATGAAGGAAGTCGGCAAGCTAAAAAAGACTTTGAAGGAGTGTGAGGCCACCTTTGATGAAGAGATTAAGGGGGCTAGGGAGGCCGCTATCGCTGATTACAAGAGTTCAGAGGCGTTTTGTAAGCTAAAAATGGACATTGTCATAGGTGCTTATCGAAAGGGCTTCAAGCTCTGTCGGTAATTGACCAGGCGCAAGTTCCTTGACCTCGACTTCCGTGCCATTACCACCATTGGAGTCACCCTTGCCATGGTTTCAACGGGGAAGCAAGTGACAAAGATTTTGATGAGGAAGGAGCGGAGAAGGCTGCATTCGGCGTGGTCGTAGAGACCGATGAGGTTGCTACTGCTGGAGACGCCATGGAGATTGAGCTGACCCAGGATTCTGAGCACATCGAAGGCGGGGGCGAGGAGCTCCATGAAGATTGATGTTTTGCCACTTTTCTTGGTCCCCCTTGTAAACACATCATGCCCCGAGCCTCCGAGCTTAGATAAGTAGATAGACTTCCCCTTTTCTTTCTTCTCTCTTTTTTTTTTTTGCATGTATAAGAACTCTTTTTGCGATGAAGTAATGAAGCACTTTTTTTTTGCCACTTCATGTATGATGATGCATATTTACACAGTTTTTCCAAGTATAGATTACTCCGAGATGCCAAGCTGGCGAGCTAGGCATAGTTAGGAATAATATAAAGTCAATGTATGCCAAGGTGAGTAGACACTGTAGGGTATGTGCCCGACCTGTTTGCACACCGATGAGGCTGAACGCGAATCGTGTTTTCGTGTTGCCCATGTTGAAGAGGCAACTAGGTCTTATGTTTCCCATGCCGAAGAGGCGACTTGGTCTTTTTTTAGTGTCGAGGTCTCTTATTGGCTAGACACCTTAGCCCTTAGGCCTTGGGAGCGATTCATAGTCCACTCTCCAACGTGCACCCTGACCAACTCGGTGGTCTTCTGGACTTAGTGAATTTTTGCGGATGTCTGACTCTTGAGCTCATAGATAGTACCTCTTCAAGTTGTCAACGTTCCAAGCGCGAGGTACCTGCTTCCCTTCCAGCGTCTCGAGCTCGTATGTGCCTTCGCCAAAAACCTGTCTTACCCTGTACGGACCCTCCCAGTTCGGTCCGAGCTTACCTACGTCGGGCTCGGTTACCATCACCTTTTCGAGCACCAAGTCACCAACTCAGAACCGACGTCTCTTGACCTGGGCTTTGTAGTACCGAGCTACCCACTGTTAGTAGGCCGCAGTCCGGATGTATTCTAGGTCGCGTACTTCCTCGATCAAGTCGAGGTTTGTTCGTAGTTCATCATCGTTAGCCTCTTTTTCGTATGCCTCAAGGCGCAGGGTCGGTACTTCGATCTCAACTGGGATGACAACCTCCGTTCCGTATGTCAAATTAAATGGCGTCTCACCTGTTGCAATCTTGACGGTCGTTCTATAGGTCCAAAGAACACTAGGTAGCTCATCCACCCACAAACATTTAGCTCATACTAAGCGAGCTTTCAGTCCATAGAGGATGGCCCTATTCGTCACCTCAGCCTGTTCGTTCGCTTGAGGGTGTGCTATCGATGCGAAATTCTGCTAGATCCCCAACTTGACACACCAGTTCTGGAATTTGATATCCTCGAATTGCTTCCCGTTGTCTGATATCAACACTTTGGGTAGTCTGAAGCGACAGACTATGTTCTTCCAAAAAAATTTATGTACATTCCGGGCCGTGATCGCCACCAGGGGCTTGGCTTCCACCCACTTCGTGAAGTAATCCACTGCCATGACCAAAAACCTTCTATGCCTGGTTGCCGGTGGGAATGGATCGAGGATATCTATCCCCCACTAGGCGAAAGTCCATGGGCCAGTCAGATACTTCAAGTCGGCGACAGGTTGATGGAGGATATTGGCATGCCTCTAGCAATTGTCGGATTCTTTGACGAGCTCGAGTGCATCCGCTTTCATGGTGGGCTAATAGTACCCTTGCCTTAGCGCTTTTTGGGCAAGCGCCCTGCCCCCAGGTGTCCTCCACAGAGGCCTTCATGGATCTCGCGGAGTACTTGGTCTGCTTTTGAAGGCCACAAGCAACACAAAAAGGGGAATGTGAAGGACCACTTGTACAATTGCCCGTCAATAAGAACGTACCAAGCTAACTGACGCTCTACCCTCTGAGCTGCGTTATGGTCTGTTCGGAAGGTCTCATGGAGAAGATAATCGATAAGCAGGTCGACCAAGCTCGGTTCTTCTTGCAACATAGGAGTGACCTCCTCTGTCCCCCTGAGAATGCTGGGTCAAGGCAAGTCTTCTGTGTACACCATCCTCATCGTGTTGTCACTTGTGCTTGCCAACTCTGATAGTGCGTTGTCTTCAGCATTCTCTAACTTCGGTACTTGTCGGATAAACCAAGAGAGGAAGGAGTGTAGGATTTCCCTTACCTTGGCCAGATAAGCCATCATGGCAGGTTCCCAAGTCTCGTATTCACCATTTACCCGGTTCATAACCAACTGGAAGTCACTGCATACTACAATGTGCTTCGCGCTGATCTCCTTTGCAAAATTCAGCCTGACTATCGATGCCTCATACTCCACCTCGTTGTTCGACGCCTCGAATCTGAACTGGAGAGCGTACTCCAGCTTCACCTCGCTTGGCCTTTACAGTATGAGTCCAGCACCGCTTCCTCGCTGATTAGACGAGCCATCATTGTGGAGGATACATGGCTCCTCGTCCCAGGTCGGGCCCTCCCTGACCGGAATTGGTGCCACACTGGTTGACACCTCCGATGTACTAATTGGCTCATCGACCTCAAGGGCCGGCATGCTGAACGTGCACTCCGCAACAAAATCTGCCAAGACTTGGGCTTTAATTGCTAGCTGTGGCTCGAACCGGATGTCATACTCACTCAGCTCGATGGCCCACTTCGTCAATTTGCCTGAGACCACATGCTTCTTTAGGAAGTGCCTCAAGGGTCTGTTGGTGAGGATGATAATCGTGTAGGCTTCGAAGTAGGGGCATAGTTTCCGAGCTACGATGACTAGGGCGTAGGCCAGCTTCTCGATATCAGGATATTTCATCTCGGATACCTGTAAAACTTTGCTCACATAGTAGATGGATTGTTGGACCCAGTCTATTTCTCTGATTAGTACTAAGTTGACTACCTCGTCACTCACAGAGAGGTACAACTTTAGCTCGTCTCTTTCTTTAGGTCGGGTTAAAACCGATGGGGTACTCAGGTATTTCTTCAGCTCATCAAACGCGAGCTGGCACTCCTCGGACCATTCTAAATCCTCATTCTTTTTAATTGCCTTGAAGAAGGGTAAGCATCGACCCGCCGATTTAGACATAAACCGGTTTAGGGTGGCTACCCAACCAGTTAACCTATGAACTTCCTTTATTTTTGGGGGCGGTCTCATATCCAGTGTGGCCTTTATTTTAACTGGGTTGGCCTCAATGCCACGTCGGTTCACGACGATGCCATCAACATAACACTCAATTTTATTGCTAATTAATGGTTCAAAAAATTTATTACTAGGCACTGGAAGGTTGCTCCAGCATTTTTCAATCCGAAGGGCATTACTTTGTAATAGTACAACCCTAGTTTGGTTACAAAAGCTGTCTTCTCCTAATCGGCTAGGTCCATTATAATCTGGTTGTAGCCAAAGTAAGCGTCCATGAAGCTCAGCAACTCGTACCCCGATGTCGCGTCTACCAGGCGGTCTATTCTAGAAAGGGGGAAGCAGTCATTCAGGCAGGCTCTGTTGAGATTGGTGTAGTCGACGAACATGTGCCACTTTCCGTTGACCTTTTTTACCAGTATCGGGTTGGCCACCCAGCTCGGGTATTGAACCTCTTTAACGAAGCCTGTTGTGAGAAGCTTCCCGACCTCCTCATCAACTACCCTCCACCTCTTCGGGGCGAGGTTCCATTTTTTTTGTCTAACTAGCCTAAATAAGGGATCCACATTAAGTTTATGAGTTATTATGCTAGGGTCAATACCGGGTATCTCTACCACGGACCAGGCAAGAACATCTAAATTACTAAGTAGGAAACTTACTAGTTGTGACCAAAGTGGTTCGCTTAGGAGAGCGCTGATCTAGAGTGTCTTCGTCGGCTCGGCGTAAAAAATCGGTACCTGGACTGTCTCCTCCA
The DNA here is from genome assembly GCF_055504915.1 of Nelumbo nucifera. Lineage (NCBI taxonomy): Eukaryota > Viridiplantae > Streptophyta > Magnoliopsida > Proteales > Nelumbonaceae > Nelumbo > Nelumbo nucifera. The sequence continues at coordinate 101,472,593 of NC_142651.1, forward strand.
TTGGGGCAGCTCTCTCATCTATATGCTCGGGGGGTGGCTCTAGTTCGACATTGTCCGCTAACTTCGCCTTGCCCTTCAGCGTGACTACATAGCACTTGCATGACTCAATTTGGTCACCTCGTACTACCCACACTCCGCAGTTCATTGGGAACTTCATGGACAAGTAGTAGGTGGACACCACCGCACATAGGGCATGCAAAATTGGCCGACCCAAGATAGCGTTGTAGGGGACAGTGTCGGGACCACCAAGAACGTGTGCTCGGAGCACACTGAGTTGGGTCATGCTCCTGCTGCAACTCGTACTGTGACTCGGCCAAGGGGCCTAACCACATCACCTTTGAACCCAACTAAGGGTGTGTCTGCTAGATTCAAATCTTTCCGCTCCAACTGCAACTTGTCGAATGCTTCCAAGAACAAGGTATCTGCCGAACTCCTGGAGTCTACTAGTACCCGTTTTACCTCAAAGTCATTGATTGCAAGATTTACTACGAGGGTGTCATCGTGCGGATACTGAACCCCACACGCATCATCCTCGATGAAGTAGATTGCCTCCTTTACCTGAGGTCGCTTTGGCGGGTTTTCACCTTCATGCTCTAGCTCCCAAACTGAAGTCTTCCCTGCTGTTGTGCTGCACCCCATAACGATGGACCCACTGGTGATCATATTGATCACCCCGCGGATTGGCCTATCCTCTGGTGGTGGCTGTTGCTGAGGTGGTTGCTGATCGTTCCTCCTGCTCGATTCGGGAGCTTTTCTTCGCTGGTTCGCTTGTTGATCCACCACCTTCCTATCTTCATGCTTGATGAACTTCTTCAGGTATCCACAGCGAATCAACTCTTCAATCTCGTCCTTGAGATTCCAACAAACTTCTGTGTTATGCCCGATGTCATGGTGAAAATGGCAATAGACATTTAGGTTTCTAGTTGTCAGATCTCCTCGCATCCTGGGCAGCCACTTTATGTAGCTGGTATCCTTGATTGCCATCAAAATTTCATCACGTTTTGCATTGAGGGGGGTGTAGGTAGACCTCTGGTTAGAAGGGTTCTAGATCGCCGACCTGACCTAGAACCCCGAGGAGGGGATTTCCTCAGCGACTTGCTCTTTTGACGTCGGTGCTTGCTGCTACTAGTACCTTCGTCTTCTCTTTTTCTCTTCTCACCTTGTTGGAGCTCCAACTTGGACCCGAGGCTTCTTCCACTTGGATGTACTTATTGGCATCCTCGAGGAACTTCTTCATCGTTTTTGGGGGGTTCAACCCGAGATGCCAGGAGAACTCAACATGACGAACTCCCTTCTGGGTCGCGGTGAGCTGTACAACGGGGTCGAGGTTAGGGACTTGTAGGCACTCTGTGTTAAATATTGTGAAATAAATAACTAATAAAAATAAAATAACTACAATAATTACAAAAATACAAAAAATACTAAAAAATATATTAAGCTAATCAATAAATATTGTCATCTCAAATAATAGTTTAATCTATAATAAATATAAATGAAAAATTATAACAAAAATACAATAAATACAATATGTATAATAAATTAAATTTAAAAGTTTAAATAATGGTAGTTTAATATCCAAAAAATATTAAATTTTTTTTGTCAAAATAACAAAAAATATAGATTTATACATAATTATTGAAAATATATTTATAATAAAAAACTATAAATAATTGCTAAAAATACAATAATTATTAATTTTAGTATATTAAATATATAATAAATATTGATTAAGATTTTAAAATCATTATTAGTGAATATTACTTTTTTGAAAGTTATTTTTCAAGAATTATTAATTAATGTAAGTGAAATTGGTTATTTAAAATATTATTTAGTTATTTAAATAATATTCTTTTTTAAATTCTATAATTTTAATTATTAATTGTATTTAGCAATATATAAAATTATAAATTATTCTATTATTACAGAATTTCATTATTAATTTTGTAAAAATATTAAATTATTATTAATTTTAATTTTATGTTATGATTTTTTTTATTTTAAGATTTTCTATTTTATTGCATAATTTCGTTACTTTAACTGTTTAAAATATAGTTTTGTTAAACATTTTGTTATTTAAAATATTTAGCTATTTAAATATATAAATAATATATAAAATATTTAAAAATACACATTATCTGAATTTAAGATATTTAGTTATTGAAATATTTAAACAATTAAATATTTTTCTATATAATTATTTGGCTATTTTTAGTATTTTATTATTTAAGATATGTAGTTATTGAAATATTGAAATAGTATTTTATTTTTTAATGTTATATTTCTATTATTTGAATAAAATTTAATTTGAATATCTGGAAAATTATGATTTATATTGTTTGTACATAATTTCTTGATGAATTTTGTACAAATATAAAATTATTAATAATTTGAATATTATTAAATCTGTTGTGATTATTTTTTGTGTTTTCAAAAAATATTTTATAGTTTATACTATTATTACATAATTTCATTATTAATTATGTATAAATATTAAATTATTATTAATTTGAATATTATATTATGATTTTTTTTATTTTAAGATTTTTTTTATTTTATTGCATAATTTCGTTATTTTAACTATTTAAAATATAGTTATTTAGTTATTTAAATATTTAAATAATATATAAAATATTTAAAATACTCATTATTTGAATTTAAGATATATACTTATTGAAATATTTAAATAATTAAATATTTTTCTATGTAATTGTTTAGCTATTTTTAGTATTTTATTATTTAAGATATTTAGGTGTTGAAATATTGAAATACTATTTTATTTTTTAATATTAAATTTGTATTATTTGAATAGCATTTAATTTGAATAATCTGGAAAATCATAATTTATATTGTTAGTACATAATTTCGTGATGAAATTTGTAAAAGTTTAAAACTATCAATAATGTGAATATTATTAAATCTATTGTAATTATTTTTTGTATTTTTAATAATTATTTTAAAGTTTATTAGAGATAATTTGGAGAGAAATTTTATAATTTAAACTTTCTTTACAAGGATATAGATAAAGAGTGGTAAAGAGGATAAATAGGAATTAGAGATAATTTGGTGAGAAATGCTCTAGTAAATTAGAGATAAGTTAGGAGATAAATAGGAATTGGAGATGATTTAGGAGAGGAGATTGTTGGGAACGTGTGGTTAAGGGAAAGAGATTTTAGATAATTTTTCATGAGGAATGAGAGCATCTCATTGGTTCTTTAAAAAATGACATGGAATAAAAAAAAAATAATTCAATAAAGGAGAAAATTTCTTCATCACCTTGTTTTAATATATATATATATATATATATATATATATATATATATATTAGACATATAATATATTAATATATATATATATATAATTTTACTTTCAATTTTATTATACTATTTCATTTTATTATTGCATATATAAAACAATTGTATATATAATATCAAAATTCATATAAAATAAATTTTTAAGACTTTTTAATTTTTTGCCTATTTTGTTAATTTTCTTTAAATTTTTTAGTATTATTTTTTTAAAATATAACTTTCATGACTTGGCCCAATCCACAGCCCAGCCTAGACCAAGGCTCGACCCGCAGCACGACATAGGCCCATGTGGGCTCGAGTTGTGGGTCGTGCTGAGCCAACCCCTCGAAGTATCCTAGGGGAAGCACAACCTAGCTCAGCCCATGGGCCAACACGGAATGGCCCACCAAAAGCACGGGCCACCCATGGGTCATATCGTGCTGTTCTAGTACAGCGTGATTTACACCTCTACTCATCCGGATCACTTACCAATAGCATCCCAACAAGTCATTATGATCATACATTAGCACAAGGGAGATATTCTCAATCTATGGTTATATTGGCGTGTTGTGACTTTGTTGGGACTCTGTATTGTTAGTTGATTCAAACTCCTTCATAGATTAATACTTATGCACGCTGTAGAAAGAGACTTCTAAAATTAAACGGTAAAGTTGGAAGACGAAATTGAATTGAGAATTAGTGGAGTCTCCTCATTGTGATCAACTAAGAACACAATGAAGAAAATGATGGTATAGAACGAGTTCACATCTTTGCCCCACAATGCCCCACACCATATTCCCATCTTGTATTGGAACAACTCCCGATAACAAGTATGAGAGAGGTGATTTGGCCCTTCACTGACTTGGCGGCACGTGGTATTCGTCTTTGTTGTTTGACTGGTCAACACTGCACATGTACTACACTTGCTCCTGGAACTGCTGGCTGTCTACTTCACTAGAGCCATGGGGGGCTCACCTTGAGGGGGTGTCTCTACTGTTTGCGGGTCTCCTAATCTCACGGGAACCATGAAAGGTTTTCCTTGTGTGGCCGTCTCCACAATCAGTTAGCTACCAACTCTCACGGGAGCCATGGAGGGTTCGATCAGTAGTGGGGCTTTGCAATTTGGGCTGGGAGACTGTTTGAGCTAGATCACTGAAGCTTGCTTGGGCAGGTCATTTAGATTCTGCCCCCTGTGATAGTATCGTCGATACGTGTGTTGTTGTTGGTGTTAAATTGTGGGTCAGTGCCACGGCTACACTGTGTCAGCCCTTGGAGACGTTGGTCGTGTACTCCTTTGATAAGCCACAGGGAGCTCAACCTATGGGGGCTGCTCTACTATCTGTAGGTCGCCAACTTGCACGGGAGCCTTGAAAGGCTCGATCCGCAAGGGCGACTGTATAGCCCATTGGTCACCGACTCCCATGGGAGTAGCGAAGGGCTCGACTTGTAGAGGCGAGCTCACGAACAAAGTGTCCGAGTTGCTTTACCCGGGGTGGGCACTCCGATGGCGAGCTAGTGAGTTCGCCGAGTTGATCTACAAAGAAAGAGATCAGAGTGTCCGGGTTGCTCTTCCCGGGGTGGGAACTTTGATTCTTAAGTTAGCAATGAGTGTATTGAGAGCTAGAAAGCGAAAGAGCTAGAGAGTTGCGAGAGCTAAATTGTGCATACCTCTTGAAGTTGGAAATGAGACCTTTATATAGGTATTGTTTGGCATGATCTCCACGCACCGCATCCGAGATTTTCGGGAAGATGTGGTTGATCGGTCTGAAGTCCTCGGAGGTAGTTTTGCATGCAGACTAGGCTTTTGTGCATTCCTCCGGAACATTCGATATGGGATCTAACTTCCGGGAGACCCGAGAGTGACGAGATGCACGTAGAGGAGGTCGGTGAGCATGTCTCATAGGTTGCCACTTGGACCTCAGTTAGGTCGGTAAGTTCTGGAGGGAGGTCACTCCCCATACTGAGGCCACTTCGGCTAGTAATGATGAGGTACCACAGATCGACAAGTCCTCATGGAAGTCGCTCCTCACGTCAAAGTCCCTTGGACCGGTGATGACAAGGTACCACAGGCCGGCTCTGGACGAGGTGCTACTAGCTGCCCTAATGAGGTGCTCGAACTACATATGAGGTGTCTTGGACTAATTTTGGGGTGCGTCTCCTTGACTCGGTGAGATACACGTCTATCCAATTCATGTGATAGACATGCTTCAAGGCCTCCTCAAGCTGAGCTCGAAACACGTCAGCAACAAGTAGACCGACCTAAGTAGGTCGACCCCCATCTATCTAGCTCGGCAGCGTTTTGACTTCACCGCTACCACACTTGAATCTATCTCAAAGGACGTTGGCATCTCACTGCCGACCTGATAAAAAAAAGAGAGAAATAGAGAGGAAGGGAAGACTTCAGAAGTTCCATTCAAGAGAGGATTTCATAAAACTAGCAAAATAGAGAACAAGTTGTGACAAATTCAAGATTTACCGAGCTCGTAGGCCTAGAGTATAGTAGTCCAAAAAAAGGGGAGATCACCACTAGTCATCATTCTCGTCGCCGCCTTCACTGTCATCCTCATCACCGTCTACCTCCTCCGAAGTAGTTGCTTCTTCCTCAACCTCTTGGGTAAAACCGATCTAAGTGAGATAGAGCTCAAGTCAAGGTTTGGGTACTGGCGCCGAAGAAAGTGGTGGCACAGTTTGAAGCCTTTCTTCAGAGAAGGTACCACCACTTCAATTCTCTCCTGTTCAAACTCTAGAGATCGACGAAAGCGCTCAATAATAGCAACTTCGGCTCGGTGAATATCGTCAGAGTGCTTGGCCCACTATTCTTGGAGCTCGCCGCTTAGACTAGCAATTGTCCCCCTAGCTTCCTTTAGCTCACGATTCATACTTGCGCTAAGGGAACAAATTTGCTAGCAGTCCTCCCCGGTGCTAAGATGGGATGCCTCTAGCTGAGATCGGAGGGTCTCTATGTTGTCCCTCATCTTGTGGGACTCGTGCCTCGAGGCAGTGACCTAACCCAGCATCACTTGACCCAACAAGTTGATCTGTGGATAGAAAAACAACTTGGTAAGGGATAAATAAAGAAATGGAGCAAATGTCACAAAGATGCCTACCTGCATGGCATTTCGAATAATCCAAGTGCCGAATTCAGAGGGATCTAGCTCTTGATAAACGCGGATATCTTTGGGAAGGAGAATACCCCTTCCCATACGAAGCGCCACATACGAGTCATGAATTCGATCAATGATCAAGAAATTGACATGGGGAACGAACGGAGGGATCTCCGGGCCATAAGGAGTTGTCGCTTCCTCAAAGTGAGACGTGCTCATCGGTTGTATTGGAGCAACGTGAGCAAGGTCGGACTGAATTGGGTCATCTCCCTCCTCTAGGTCAACCATAGCACAATGACCTTCTACCGACCTCTCTTCGGCCTCGCGGCTAGACTCACCAACTGCCCTCCCCTTCTTCTTTTACGGCCTCCGTGCTGCATTTGCGATCGAGGAAAAACTAGTCATCACTGCAATCAAATGAAAAAGAAAATCAATCAAGATACGAAAGGGCAAGAAATAAAATTTGAAGGTAATGAATATAGTGCAACCTACCTATGGGGCTAAGACCGGCCTCAATGAGCATCGCTTCGGCCAGGAACTCGTCAACCAAGGAGCATCGTTCAACGAGGAGTCTAAGGTTGTTCAACAACTCCTCCTCAAACTCGACTTCATACATTTTTGCCTCGGTCCTCCAGGTCGTCGGCATAGGCCAACCTTCCTTGCTGCTCATAAAGAAGAATTTTGTCTTCTAGTTTGCGATCTTGGACGGAAAACCGACTAAAAGCCTAAACCTAGGTCAGTAGCTGATGTAAAAGCAATAGGTTTCATTTTGCACTCGCTTTATGTGACATATCCCACTGAAGACCTCTATATCTAAGGGGAAACTGAGGTGATAGCTAAGAGAAATGGTGCCTACAATGGTCCTGGTCGAGTTTGGGTGCAATTGATCTAGTGCCAAACCATAGTATCGAAGGATTTCACAGATAAACGGATGAAGGGGAAAGCGAAGCTCGGCACTAAGGGCTCCTTGAAGACACAAACATTGTTCTTTCTATGGCTCCATGGATATTGCCCGTCCTCGAGCCAGATACAGTTCAAGTTATTAGGGATCTGATAGGTGGCAATCAAATCCACTATCTCCTCATCGAACAACTCGAGGCCCCTCCATGGGAACCTCTTCGCTCTTGAGCCGAGGTCCCCCCTTGGCCCGAGTGTTTGGGTAGCACTCCCTTTCTGACCCGTTAGACATAACTAAGAAGAAATGGAGACTTACCGATGAGAAGAAGAAAAAGACAAGTTGTCGGAAACTGCCACAACCGAGTTGGAGGTCGTCAAAATCTTCATCAATCTTTGCTTCAGCATGAATCCAAAATCGAAAAGCGACATGGGGCCCTTAAGGATCCCTCCAATTTATAGACAGAAACGCGAACTACCGACAATCCAGATTCGCCCAATCCAACGGTCTAGGAAGAAGCTTGTGTTCAAAATTTTGAAGGGCACGTGCACCATAATTTAAATTTTGAAAGCGCGCCCTATTTCAAATTTCGAATGGCCGCGCCCGCTCGAAATTCTGAAGGACACGCACGCCTTGTTTCGAATTTTGAAGAGCGACACAACATTTTAAGTGCGCACCCTCCCACCAACAAGTAGCCTAGCAGGTCGGTTAACTTGAGCAGATTGACTTGACTGACGTCCAAAACAGGTCACCTCGGGCCTCATCTTCAAACAAGCTACACTCTTCGCCAAACTAGTCACGGCTTTAGTGTGGGGGGCAATTGATTAGGGGTGATTTGGACCTCCACTAACCTGGCGACACGTGGCATCTGTCTTTGTCGCTTGACACCTCAATGCCACGTGGATAAACACGTATCTCGCCAAGTCAATGAGGTGCACCCCAGAATCAGTCTAGGACACCTCATACGCAGCTTGGACACCTCGACAGGGTGGCTAGTAGCACTTCATCCAGGGCCAACCTGTGGTACCTTGTCATCACCGATCCAAGGGACCTTGACGTTAGGAGCGACCTCCACGAGGACTTGCCGACCTGTGGTACCTCGTCAGTACCAGTCGAAATGACCTCGGTGTGGGGAGTGACCTCCCTCAAGAACTTGCCAACCTGACTGAGGTCTAGGTAGCGGCCTGTGAGACATGCTCACCGACCTCCTCTACATGCATCCCGTCACTCCTGACTCCCAGAAGTCAACTCCCATGCAAATGTTTTAGAGGAAGGCTCAAAAACTTAGTCTACATGTGAAACTACCTCCGAGGACTTTGGACCGGTCAGCAAAGCCAAACAGTACCTATATAAAGGTCACATTTCCAACTTCAAGAGGTATGCACAATTTAGCTCCCGCAACTCTCTAGCTCTCTCGCTTTCTAGCCCTCAATACGCTCATTGCTGACATAAGCATCGGAGTGCCCACCCTGGGTGAAGCAACCCAAACACTCTGATATCTTTCTTTGCAGATCAACTTGGCGAACTCGCAAACTTGGCATCTGAGCTGCCCTCTAGTAAGGAGCTGCTAGATTGCGCATCATCAAGAGATCTTCCCAATACAAGGTGGGGATGTGTTGTGGGGCATTGTGGGGCGCAAATGTCAACTCATATAGAACTTAGAAGTGGGCGTCTTGCAAGGTGTCAATTGGCTAATTGGTAAGGTCTTCTATTGGTTGTAGTGGAGACTTGAAATTGAATCTCACCTTCACCTGAGTTAGGGAGTTATGAGTTTAAAACTTATAAGTAGGCGTCTTGCAAGGTGTCAACTAATTGTTGGTAAGGTCTTCTGTTGGTTGTAGTGGAGATTTGGAATTGAATCTTGCTTGCACTTAGGTTGGGGGATTTATGGGTTTAGAACTTAGAAGTGGGCTGTCTTGCAAGGTGTCAACTGGCTGGTTAATATGGCATCCTGTGTTTATGGCAGAGATTTGGGATTGAATCCCGCCTACACCTATGTTGGGGGTTTATGGGTTTGGGGGATGAGTACCCTATTGTATAGCTCCTTAAAGATTGTGCCCCGTTTGGCATGTCTTCCCTTGCAGTCTATCGGTTATTTACAAGCTTGGCAGACTATAATTCGATCTTTTCCCATTTGGTTTGCGGTAGATCTAACCGCCAAAAGCTGATACGCCAACGTAAAAAACCTAAAACATATGATTTTCAGGGAATTCCAAATAGAGTTTCTTTTGTGTTTTTTTTTTCTATTTGTCTTCATATAGAAAGACATATCTTAACCAAACAAGCTTCATATTGACTAAATCTTAATACAAAAACTCAATACATCTTTTGACTATTAAAACTATTAGAAGATCTTTCAAAAAATACTTACAAACAGAGAGAGGAGTGAAAAAATATTCTCCAACGTTTTTGAGTCGTAAGAGGACATTCTACCATTCTGGTTTTGATTTAAGGATATTTATGTCACAGAAAATAAAAACCACGTGAAAGCCACAAATGCCCATTTTGCCGTTTGGTTTGGACAATGGTATTGTTGGTCTTAGCCAAAAGAGGCCGAGAAAGTGTGTTGACACTTATGTGACAGTGTTATATCTGATCCAAGAGGACCCACCTATTATTTTAAAATTATCATCATCATAATCATAATCCTTATCCCAATCAATACGGATTGGCTTCCCTACATAAATCTTATTATTTTATTTAATGAAATATTTATTATGTTTAAATCATTTCTAATTATTTCAACTCATGTCCTTTTTTCTAGTCGACTTAATTAGTAATTATGTAGTGTTTTTAAACCGCCGTTGACTTATACGGTTGGATCACTTGACATGGGAATTGTTCAGGCAATTTGCTTTCTTTTTATCCTAAACCTGGTTTTAAGCCAAAATTATTTATTTGGTCAGTGACCCATTGACCTAGGTGATTGAATCGTCAATTCATTTAATAGTTTTTGGTTATTTTTATTTTTTAAGTTGGAACAAACCGTTTGTTTAATCCGGTGGTCAGAATAGTTCTGATTATAGATCGATTTTTAAAACCTTGCTATATCATCTATTCATGTGACCAAACTATTTTTCTCCACTTTCTCTTTTTAATTGTCACTTATTGAAGCTATCATTAGGTTATTTTGAAATTTGAATTAATTTCAATCCATGTCCTTTTTTTTTGTCTGCCCCTAACCCTTGTATCCCCTTCAACTTCCAATTGATCACGTTTTTTTTTTCGTAGGAGTGCTTAAGGGATCTCTTATGCATCACCTTTTGGAGCTATTCCTATGAAGGATTTTATTCTTTTACTTCATCTTTTTTGCAGTTTGGATCAAACAGGCACAACGTTGTAAGTACGTTAAATGAGCATTTAGAAATTTTTTTACATATAAAAGTACTTCCATAAAAGTGCTTTCATAAAAGTACTTTCACAAAAGTTCTTTCGTAAAAATGTTTTCATAAAAGTGCTTTCATAAAAATACTTTACTTTTATAAAAGTACTTTTCGTAAAATTACTTTTATAAAAATGCCTTTGTAAAATTGTTTTTATAAAAGGATATATTGGTATTCTAAAAATTCACCTGGGACTATGGGAGAAAAAGTTGAATAAGTGATTATTGTACGAGCACTTACAAAAAAGCTAGAAATTTGAACTTAAAAAAAAGCACTTATTTCAGGTTTATTTTCCAAACACCAATAAATGTTTAATGGTATGACCCCGACCCAAATAAGCACTTATTTTTAAACACTCCCAAACATGGCCTAATACCCACTTCTTACCATTGCCAAAATATTTATCAAATGCTTATTTGACTTTATTGTACCTAGTAGATCCCGTCCCTTTTTTTTTTCACTCATCCATGACAGCATATGCATTTGTACGGCACTCTTTTTTTTTTTTTTTTCTTTTATCTCTTTCTTTTTTGCATGCTTTTATTGACCTTCCAATACTCTACGGACCGTAAATCATTGTTGGTCTTACAATTGTTTTATAAAAATTTTATTTTATTTAAAAAATGACTTATGAAAAATCAAAAAGAATATTATTTAATAGAGGGGTGTTCAACATGATTGGTTTTGTTATTGGAAACAAAAACAACAGCCACATAAGCCAAAATATATTATTTTTCTGAATATGGCGATTGCTTTTGTTTTCAAAAAAAAAAAAACCTGCATTATTCATTTTGGCGGTTCTTATAATTAATATTAGATATTCAAAATTTAAATTTTTACATAAAGTTTAATGGTCAGACCAGTTGACCCGGGAACCGGTTAGGTAATTGGTTATGTTTCACCATAAAATCATTTTTTTTTTACAAAAAACCGTTGATTTGATCAGTGACTTGCTGAACCAAACCGTTGAATTATTGACCCATCAACTCAAATAATGGTTTTTTGTTGTTTTTTATTTTATTTATTTTTAAAATAAAATGAATCATTCATTTGAATCGGACAATCAGACCTTTCAACCCAGGAACCGATCCCCAGAATGGTTCCATATCCGATCAAATTTTAAAACTTTGTTTGAGTGAATAGAGACCTTACCAATTAAGCCGATTCGCACCTTCACTTGTATATACATAAATTTTACATCCTTTTTTCAATGGAAACTTTGATCTCATTTTGGGTGCAAAGATGCCTTGGAATCTATATTTTATGTCATTATTAATATACAAACGTATTTTTGCCAAACACTGGTAAAATTGAACCAGTCTTCCCAAACGTAGCCTAAAGTGAAATAAGACATAAAAATTAAATCAGAATTTACATTTTTTTCATTTGGATCCCATATATTTGCACTAGTACAAATAAAATTGCACTTCAACCAAACGCAGCGAAGGCGTTGGTGGTAAGAATGTAAGATCACGGTGGTTCAAACCACACCGATTAAAAATAAAACGTGTCACCATTTAATAATAGACACCTGACACGTCCAGTTGGCGTAAAACCCTCGATCCACGAGCATTCATCTACATTATTATGTGATCCTGATTCCTGATTGACGGTTGACATCTACAGCGCAAATAAGAGCCTCTGTATTTTCCAGCACCGAATAACTACGCACCTAAACCCACACGGCATGTACAAATGTCGCGATAAACCGGCTATTGCAGTCATTGGGAGTAATCGCGTGTTAAACGATAACCGGGAGGAAATGACCATTTTGCCCTTAACATTTATATACTCCAATAATCCATCAATTCGATGCGATGTGCCACGAAATTTACTTTTTTTTTTTTTTTTTTCCGACCACATCCTCATAAGGCATGGCCACCCATCCGTGCAATAATCTTGACCAACTAACTTCCTGTGGACCCAGCAATCCGACCGTTTAGATGCATAAGCACCAATCCTACGGCAGAGATTCATGATATTGTTTTTTCTGATAATCTATTTCACTTTCTAAAAATAAACAAATAACTTTTTTATATAAAAAAACAATGGATTAATTGTTAAAAGTAAAACCTCTCCGAAGTTTCTGACTATTGCTGAAACCTCCCTTAAAATTTAGTAATTCCCTTTCTTGGAAATTTAATAATCCTTTATCAAGAGACATAAAAATATCCAAAATACTTATGCAATTACATTTGACCAAAATGTTTATTTTCCAACTTTTTTTTCACATCAATCACCATCTCAATCCCTTCTGATCAATTTTCCAAAATTGATTAATTTTTCAAATTTATGCTTTATATCAATGGCCAAAGGTAAAATTGCAACTTTAAAATTTCTTTTTTGTTGTTCATAAAGTTTGTATTATTTTTTTACATAGAAACATAAAACAGCAGCGATAGTAATTGCATGGGTATTTTCAATATTTTTTTACATAGAAATATAAAACAGCAGTGATACTTTTGGCCAAATTATTTATTTTCCAAAATTTTTCTTCACATCAGTAGTTGCCCCAATCCCTTCCAATCACTTTTCTGAATTTGATTTATTTTTCAAATTTGCTCTTCATGTCAATCACTTAAAAGGTAAAATTATAACTTTAAAATCTATTTTTTTGTTGTTCATAAAATTTATATTGCTTTTTTTACGTAGAAACTGGCCTCAATAATAACTGCGTGAGTATTTTCAACATCAACGAGAGCCAATGTAATGTCTGAAACGCCTGTTACTTTTGACCAAAATATTTATTTTCCAAAATTTTTCTTCATATCAATTGCTGTCCAAAATACCCGATCTCTTTCTTTTGTTGTTTATAAAATTTGTATTATTTTTCTATGCAAGCGAACACTTTCGTACCTCTTATTAAGAGATTTTAAAAAAAAATAGGTGATCTTGAAAATTAAAAAGAAATAATTGCAATTATCAAAACTTAAAAGGAGATTTAAGCAATTTGCTCAAAAATAAAAGCAGGATTAGCCGATTAGAGAGTGAAAAGAGTATGGAATCTGGCCACGAAGACAGTGGGCCGTGGTCACATCTCGCATCGGCTGAGTGCATATAAATGATAAATCCTTGCTTCCAAACCTGCGTAAATCAGTCTCATCTCGGTCGCTCGCTCGCTGGCTGTTGCTAAAAAACTCGTATATTATATATATATATATATATTTTTTTTTCCTCTCTCGAGTCGAGTCTACCCCTCAAGCTCAAAGCCCCTCTCTACTACTCCTAGGCGGAGAGAGTTGCGAGGACTTTGGTTTTTCTTATTTCCCCCTCTTGGCCTTCCCTCTCTTTTTTCTTCCCTGCAAGGCCTCCCGACGAATTCCTACATTCGTAAGCCATGAAAGCTTAGCTCTCTTAAGCCAGGTAAAACTCCTCCGCCATCTCTCCTTTTGTATATGTCTCTCGACTCTCTCTCCTTCTCTTTGTCTGTGTGTCTTTGTTTTGTGTTCTTGTGTTCTTTGTTTTTTTTTACCAAGTTGGCAATCGAGGTAAATCGATACATAACCATGAAGACCCATTTGCGCAGGCCAAAGTTTTCACGTGGGTTTTGACGTTCAAGCTCGTCCATGGAGGTTAGCAAATCTTGTCTTTCATTCCTTTCTGCATGTTTCCTTCTGTTTATAAGACGATTCGATGTGTTCTTCCTCGTGCTTCAATAGTTGCTCTAGTGTTGGAATAAGTTGAATTTGATGGGATCACTTGGAAATTGTCACTACGAGCTATGGGTTCTTGATTCTTGGACGATTTGTTCAGTTCGAATGCTGTATACTTTTGGTTGGGATAATAGGACTTGTTATTAATATACTCGACTCGTTGGGTTTCTTTTAATTTTGCGTTATTTTCTGTTTTTTTATGTTCTTTTGAGATGGGCATATGTGGAGTAGCTTTAGGTGTTGTTTCGGGTTCGAAGATGGATATGGGATGTGTTAGTCTTGTTCTCGGTTTGCAACTGTGAGGTTCTTTTTATACGTTTTTCATTCCAGTGGTGTTTAGATTGTGCGAATCTGGTTTGTGGGTTTAATTGAGTTGTTTGCATATAATGTTTGTCTTCATTATTTATGGCATTTAGCTTGAACATTCCCTCTGATTTGCCTATACAGCTATTGTGATCCCTCTTCTTTTTCTTTTCTTTTTTTTTTTTGTTAAACATCATTTAATTTTTATATCCATTTATCTATATTACCTCTTCGTCCTTTGAGGATCTTTAGTTCTCGTCGTGGTTTTTCTTTTGGTAGAATTAAAGCAATTTGATTTCCTCCATACTGGTAAAAGTAGCTATGGGTGGATTGCTAGCAGGCATACTGAAGTTATTATTTGCAGTCTCTTTCTTATGGGAAATTACCTGTTTGAATTTTAGTCCTTTCAATGTGCCATAGTTAGGGAAAAAGGGACTTACCTTTGGATATCTTGGTTGGAGTAGCTTCCTTATGTTCGGAAAACATTTGATGTTTTTCCACTCTGAAGAACTCGGGATATGTAAGGAATCGGAGTTTCTTTCTTTACCATACATTTCAATTGGCTTTGCAAGTCCAATATCCTAAACTTCTTATGCACATCCAAATTGACTGTGGAAGTTGGGAGGATCTGCTATTCTACTTGGTTACTGAATCCAATACAAAACTCTATTTCATTTTTTAGATCAACACTTGTTTTATTTTATTTTTGAAGGGGAAAGTGAACTTACATCTCTTACTGTTAAACATTTTAGTAGCTGTTAGGCTGATTAGATTGCATGTAGGAGAAAAATATGCACTTATAGTTCCACTGTCGGAAGGGAAGGTTGAAATATACCTGATAAGGCTAATTTTATAGATTAAACCTCCAAATACAGGCTTCAAGAGATGCATTTGTTATACTAAAACCCTTCTATTGCCTCTGTTGCAGTGCAGTCAGTGTGAAAGCACCTCAAATCCCAAACAGCTCATGTTTCCTTATTTATGCTTGTAAATCTCTATTTCAACCAGTTACTCTAGGGTTGTGCAGCATACTGCTAGCCAACCCCATATGGTTGGGATAAGGCTTAGATGATGATGATAGGTGCAGCATACTGCTGAAGTTGTTTTCAGTGCTATAGTGGCTCAATCAACTAACTTAATATGTGCTATTTCAGTTCTCTTGTGGCACTAAAGCTTCTTTACACTAATAGTGCTATCTTTTTGGCCACTTCAGAATGGTTTTTCCTCTTTTGGAATGTTGGTTACATGTTTATTTGAGTCATTTAGTTGTTTTTTTTTTCTTATGACAGAATACATGGCTTTTGATAGGCAAACTGGCAGGACAGGATTTGTGTAGTCAACCCCAAATAGTTGGGATTAAGGCTGAGTTGAGAATAATTTCATGTGGTTTATAATTAATTTAAAGGGTACTTCACTATTGTGGCATATCAGCATATGACTTTGGTCTAAGTTGCTTCAGTTATCATTTCCTTACTAATGATTTCGTCTGTTTTGACTTGTTTAAAGGTATTAGATCCACATTTATGATAGTCTACTGAACTCACATTTCTTCGGGTTATTTCCTTTTACAGATGGATTCAGTTGAAACATATAATGACAACGAGTGCATTGAAGACTTATCTCTTGACCACTTACATTCTATAGGTTCTCCTGATATAAGTGATATATTTGGAGATTCACAGGTATTCCCTCGAGTTGGAGATGAATACCAGGCAGAAATTCCACATCTGGTAGCAAAATCTGACTATCTTAAGCGAATAAAGACAACCAATGCAGAAGTCATGGTTGATGTTGCTCATTCTTTTTGTGTGGGATTACCAATCCCAATTATGTGGGTCAATAATAATGAAATTGGTAAGATCAAATGTGAATCACTGGAGTCTCTTGCTGAGTTGGATAAAAACGGGTCTGTGCAATCTGTAACCAGCAAAGATTGCCAAATAAATTCAAATAACATAGACTCAAAGCTTAAGGTTGAACCTTTGGATGTTGCATTGAACCATGGGAAGGGACTAAGAGAATCAGAAAACCAAAAATTTATGATGGTAGGTGATCAGATTGATTCAAAGTTTCCTTTGCAACAACAAAACAAATCTGCCCAGTATAATGACAGTGCCAAAGGTGATTATCCGGTTCCTGGCTCTTCTAGTGAGCCTTGGAGTGATATTGAGAAAAAGAGCTTTATCCTTGGTCTATATATTTTTGGGAAGAATCTTGTCCAAGTGAAAAGATTTATTGGGAGTAAAGCTATGGGGGATATACTATCATTCTATTATGGCAAATTCTATAGATCAGATGGACACCGTAGATGGTCAGAGTGTCGGAAGATGAGAAGCAGAAGGTCTGTACATGGGCAAAGGATTTTTACAGGATGGAGGCAACAGGAATTGTTGTCACGCTTGCTTATGAATGTCCCAGAAGAAAGAAAAAGTGCACTGCTGGAGGTATTTCATTTTATTTTATTAAACTTGAGATCAAACTTTTGCCTTTAGAATTTATTTAGATGAGATTAAGGGATCTCTGATGATTTATCCTTTGTGGCAATCATATCTTATTAGGAAGTTTCATATTGTACACTTCAGTTATGGGTGCATAAAATATTATGATGTCTGGAAAAATGTGCTAAACTAGCTTCTTTTTTTTTTCTCTATCCTTTGCAGTAGTATTCGTTTTGTTGCTTTCTGTCCCATTACAGTTTCAGCATTTGATTCTTTATACATAGTAACTTCATTTTGGATTAGAGGTTTTTTCTATTATTTTTGCACATTTTATTTGTACCTGTAATGTAAATCTTTGTTAGAAAATCAGAAGCAAATATATAAAAAGAGATGATAGGATCATCAAGAGTTAATGGTCAAAACCAATAGGCTAAAACTACCATCCAAGCAACAGAACAATACAACAAGAACCCCCCAAACCCAAAAGAATTAATCCAAGAGGACCAAGCCTTAATACACCTCACTCTCATTGTTAGTGAATATGTGTATGGCAAAAATATGATCCAGGAAAAGTTTGTATGCAATTTAGAACTAAGAACAAAAAATGCAACAGAAAATTCAGTCAAATAAATGTAATACAGTAGAGATCAATCAAATACAAATTCATGTTTAATACATTTTCAAATACAAATTCTTCCTGCTTTTTACTCTAGTCTGCGTCTTTTTCCTTGCAGAACAAAAAAACATGACTTCTCAAGTATTTCTTTAGATTCTATATCTACAGTTTAGGCCTCCTGTAGGACCTATTCAAAATTAATAGTTACATTTCCCCTGATGTAATTCTTTTTTTTCCTTAGGCTAAGAGTACAAATACAATATGTACAGTACAAATACAAAGTGTAGAAATAGAAAATACAGGGTTTTGCATTGTACATATATACAAATATGTTCAGTGCTAAACCTTGTTTATGGTATTTCTAAGCCTTGTATTTACACTCTACATACTTGTATTTGCATTTCTCCAAACTGAGCCTAAGTATTTCTCTATTATTACGAAGCATGAATCCTATGAAGCTCTAGCTCTGTGCAACAGTATAAATCATCCTTCTAGGGGCTTTCCATCCGCCCCATAAACAAAAGGGATTTCTGTTAGATCTAGATGGGCACGGACTATCTTTTATTTCCAAGAAATGGTTTTATAGGGAACTATCACTTTATTAACCTTCTAGTTGTTTTAGACAATTCAATCTTTACATTGAGGGGTTAGCTAACTAAATATCTCACGCTTAAGTTGTTCAGGGTCATGGACTCCATTAGTACTATTTTAGTCCTACTTCATTTTAAAACCTCTTGTTTCCAAGGCATTTGTTGGTAAGTCTAATTTTGCATTTAGTCCCTCTCTAGTTTAATCGAAATTAATACTGTTGCATTGGCAAACAATATATACCATGGGACCTCCTGAATATGTTTAGTCAATTCATCCATGACTAGTGCAGAAATGCCATTTTGATCTTTTATAAACTTTTTGTTATCGATAAAAGAAAAAGAAAGAAAAAGCTATTTGATTTGGGTTCTACCTAGGGTGTGAAAATATAATGCTAAGGGAAAATATCAGCCTCTCACTTCATGGGAGCTGTGGTCATAAAGTGGGAAGCCTGCCAATTCCACTGGGGGGAGGGGGGGTTTATAGTTATTTTCACATCATATGTAAAAACTTTTTTGAACACACTTGCTTACATAATCATGATACTTTTTAGGTACTGAGCCATCATTTCATTTTGACTGAGGATGACATGACAATCCCCTAAATGCTAATGCTACAAGGCTTATGGTTCCTGTAGACCTTGTAGCATGTGATCATCTTCAATAGTTAACCAAGCACAATGGCGTCCCTTGGAGTGCTAATGCTACAAGGCCTATGGTGCCTGTAGGTTCATGCTCTCGCCTGATAAGCAAAACTAGCATGCATGCACTTAGTGCAATGTTGCTTAGGCTCAGTTTGGAAAGAGTACAAATACAAATATGTAGAGTGCAAAACCTTGTATCGTGTATTATTTTGTATGTATTTGCACTGTACATATTTGTATTTGTGTTCTTTCCAAACTGAGCCTTAGCATTTCTCCGTAAAACAACTTCAAAATTGCTATGTGGAACCTTCATTGATTGTTTAGTCAGTTGGACTGTTAATGGACCCCTAAACTAAAGGGCTTTGAGGTGAAGTCTTGCCACTGTTGAGATTTGGGATAGGTGCTTGGGTCTTTAGGTCCATATGAATATTGCAAGAGGTTTCCAGGTTGATTGTAGTTTGAACTGACCCAGCTTTAACCTAATATAAGCGCTGTTCTGATTACATATTAGGATGAGTTCAGGATCCAGCTGTGGCCATGGCCCAGTCTCATCAGGAACTCATCTCCAAGAAATATAGTGCTCTTGATGCATGGTCAGTAAACAAAAGTAAATCCTCTGTGACTTGAATATTTAATATACAAATCATACATGACTAAACAGAGTTGGAGCAAGATGGCATATTGGATGAAGAATGCTGCATGGCATGGTCTTGATTAAGCATCTCAAGACAAAATTGTAATATAAAACTGTTAAGGACCTTGAACCTAATGGCTCACACCAATCTCTGATTATGGTGATTGGATTGAAAAGGGAACAATTACTCTCAAATGTTCGAGGTGGGGACTGCCTGCACTTGGGTGATGGGTCTACAGATCTGCCATCAGCTTAGCCAAACATTTCTTTCCTTGGGGGGGGGGGAGTGAATATGTAATGAATACAAGAATTAAAAGGGTTTAGGTAGTGACTTCTAGCCTGACAACTATGTAATAACACTCTACATGATCTGTTCTTTTCCTAAATCAATAAAAGATGAAAAATTACTCATCAAGAAAAGAAAAACATGTACAATAGTAGAACATAACTAGAAATGAAATTTTCCTTCCTCTGAAAAAAAATTTAGAATTTACAAGTCAATGGAATTTTTAGAATATTATCCAAAAAACATTTTAAATGGTATTTGGTAGAGAAGGTGTTTTAAGGTTGACTTCTATGAATGAGTTGGATACTATGAATTAAAGACATTCTGATGCATTGTACAACTAAATGGTTACATGATTAAGATTAAGGTATTGAAAAGTACTAGCTAAGATTTTTAATATGTCATGGAAATATTAGGAAATTTATAGACATTTTAAACCATGATTGGAGCTACTACTCTAGGTTCCTTTGAATGACTTCATTTATGAACCTGTCCTCTCTAGCTTTTTTGCTACACTCATTTTTTGGACATGTTTCTTGACTGATCAACACTCTGTTCCATATGGCATAGCTAGCCTTACAACTGTTTTGTAGAATTTTCCTGTTAATTCAAGTGGTATTCGCCTATCACACTCTGGATGTAGCCCTCCATTTTGCCCATCCTTCTCTAAGTCTATGGGCAACATCCCTTAACCTCTCACTTGTTATGAATTATCAAACTGAGGTATTGAAAAAAGGTCACATCTAGAAACAAATTAATGAATAAAGAAAATTAAATGTCAAGGTTCCATATAGACAGATCCCGGTCTAAGATTGAATTTAAGGCTATACAAGGTTTGTAAAGGTTTCCCTGCCTTTCCCTACTCTTTCCTTCAAACCAAACACAGCCTAAGTGCTTAGTGCTTCACTCTCGTAATCCTTGCCTCCCCCCTCCCACACACCCATCCACCCCACACACATTTACATACAAGTCAAAGCATGCCTTGATATTTTGGGGAAAGGAAAATAAATCAGAGGACCAAAATTGGAGATATAGAGGCAGTTTCTTTATTTTCTGGCCCATTTACTATTCTTGAATATAGGTCATGAAATAGAGAAACCAAGGGCAAGAGTAGCTGATCCATTTAAATTTTTTGGCACATTAAGAGACACTAAATTATTGTTTTCGTTTCTTGGAGAAAATTGTATAATCACATATAAAGTAAATAGCTTGTTTCCTATTCCAGCCAAAGGAATTGAGATCCACCTTTGAGAAACATTGGGCAACTAAATAAGTGTAGACCTAAGTTGTGGGGTGGTTGGAAAAAGGCAAGGGGGTGACTTGGCAGCTTAGGAATGAACCCAGGCACTTTAAGTGGTTGTCAAAAGACATGGACCTGCAAGTACATTGGGTTAGAAGATCTACCAACAGTTTGGCAGATAGTTTAGCTAAGCAAGGGGTTCAAAGACAAAATATGTATTGGACACAATTATAATAAGGGTGGGGTGGCTTGCCTTGTATCGGGCTTGCTAGTTGCTCACAACTTGTATTTAATTCCTAATCAAGAAAAAAAAAAAACATAAAGCTAAGATGCTAAGATCGATTGAATGGGAGGTTGCACCTCATGCCTCTTCTTGGGGTGCTTGTAACATTTCTGATATATCATTAATAAGGCTTTTTCAATTATCAAAAAAAAAAAAAGAAACAAATATGGACACTGATGTAGGAAAGAAGAATATCATACTTCATTATTACTTCACACTTCTGGAATTATCCCAGTTAAGATGTTATTACTTCTAAAAAAAAGGTTAAAGAGGTTATCTACCCAAAAATAGCATGATAGATGACTTTTCTTTTTCTTTTTTTTTTCCTTTTTGATAAGGTAAGCATGATAGATGGTAGATGACTTTTAACAACCTGTTTATACCTTCAGAGATTTTTGGCTCTTTACTGGCACTCTTTCTCTTTGTCACCGCCCAAATGAATGCATTAGAGCTAATTGTAATACAAGCTAATCTCTTAAGTGGAGCCAATATACTGCTTTTATGATTCTTCAAGTGCAAGGCAATGGGAAAACATTCAATGAGCCCTCTAGTCTAAATCCAAGATATTCCTAAGATTTTAGTGAGTTTCAAGAAGTTAGGGAAGAGGATTTCATTAGGGGTTTGGAGGGGGAGAAGATGGGGTAGAGAAAGAGATGGTTTCAGAGGAGGGTGTAGGAAAAACGGGAGTCGGAAAGGCAAAGTGGAGGAAGCTGGTGACAAAAGGAAATGAGGATATCGAACCAAAACAATTTTAGAAAAGGATGAGAAGGATGCAGAAGTTGAGGAAGATACTGTAGATTACATTTCAAGTGAAGATATTGTTTTAGATGAAACTCATGAAGTAGAGGGTGAAGTTGATTTGGAGACAATAGCGAATACTGAATTGGAGGTGAGTAAGACTCTTGGTTTATTCTTTTTTTTTTTTTGGGGGGGGGGGAAGATGGTGAGGAAGAAATTTTGGGAGTTGGAAGAAACGTTAATGCTCCTGATGGCTTTGAACCTGGCACCAATTGGATTTGTGCGGCATCATCTGTTTTGGAAAGGGATCTAGAGAGAGGAGAGGAGCGATGGAATTAGAGAGGATGAACACTAGCGAGAGGAATCACAATGTATAAGACATTTCAGAAATTGGAAGAACTTCCAAACTGTTCAAGTGTCAAAAAATTTTTCAAGGTAGAAAGGGTTCTTTTCTTTGGTTTTGGGCCTAACAAGAAGGTAAAGAAAGCCAATGAGGGAAGAAACGAAAGCTTTCTCACATTGTTGGTGGTGTTGAATAATCAGGGGCAGTGGTGGGGCGGTGTCAGTTTGGGTTTCAGATTTTTATTTTTTGGTTATTATTGTTGATGTGGGTCATAGTTTTCAAGGCGTCTAGGTGATTCTAGGCGACATTGGGGCGCCTAGTCTCCTAGTCGCCTAGGCGATAAAAGTTTTATAATATAAAAAACTGACTTTTGGCTAGTTTCCTAGTTTTATATACCATTCAGCATGTATGTTAATTGAAAAAATAGCAATTCTCTTTATTAAGAACATTAAATTTCCTCTAAAAATGTGGCAAATCATCACATCTAAAAGATAAAAATCTTTTACATGTATTAATTTCATTATTTTCAAAAGTAATACTACTATAATAAGTATTTAATAAAGCAAATTCATATTAATTAGCAGCTAAAGAAGGTTATTAACTTATATGATAAATATTCAAGATAGAAAGTAAAATAGAAAAAAAAAACAAGGATGGAGTTTCTGTTTTATTTAATTAGAGAGAGAGAATAGAAAAAAAGAACATTATTATTCTATTCTTTCTTTCCTCTTTCTTTTCTTTCTTTTTCTCTCCACAAAACCCTTTGATCTTTTAAATTTCAGTAGTAAAACATTAAAACAAAGTATAATTGATATACATAGTATATAATAAAATATATTAATACATACATTAATAAGATACATCGATATAAATGACATTATAAAAGGCACCCGCCTTGTCATTTTTGTCGCCTAGGCGGGCGCCTAGTTGCTAAAAGTCAAGGCATTTGGGCGAGGCGCCCAGCCAAGGGTGCCTAGTCGCCTAGGCAATGCCTTGACAACTATGATGTGGGTGTTTGCTGTTGGTGGTCTTGGCGGGATTCTCAGGTGGTGGGACGATTTTCATTATGTTCTGATCTAGTAGGCTTGATGGGGAAAGTTGTGTCCAGAGGTTTTAGGGTACCTCTTTATACTCTATCTTTTCTTAATAAATTTCTTCTTTTTTATTTATTATAAAAAAGGCATTCCTAATATTACAAACTGAAAATTAATGCATGACAGTTAATGTTGAACTTATTATCTAATATTGACATATTGATGTTACACAAGTGTGTTGGCACAATGGTAGAATCTCAGGCTGAGAAGCATGTGAGCATCCACTTTGTGCAAAAAATGCCAAAAGTAAGATCCGTATCCAGAGTACCCCTCCCAAGACCCCAGTAGCTGAGTCCATCATTGGGTAATGACCCTTCTATTGATGTTTTACCAACACGACCACTTATCCATATGGTAAATCATGGAAAAAATGCATCTAGAATGTCACTAAAAGTTGTATGAACTTCTTTCAGAAAGCAAATCTTTTGTTATGGAAGTGCCATGAATTATACAAATTTAGGCTTATCCTAGTATATTCAAAACCATATTGGCAATTTTTTCATTGTCAAGGGCTGTTTTGTCTCCATTAATTGGTGTTTTTCTTTGCTTATGTATTAGTTTTTTTTGTTTTTTTTTTGGATATTAGGTGGTTAGTATGTGTCCATGTCAAACCAGTCCAGATTTGATATTTGCCAAGGGAGACTAGAGGGAAGTTGTGCACCAGGTGGAGAAATAAGTTAATATCACCCAGTTATGTTACTGCCCCTACTTCAGTAACATAACATAAAATACCCTATTACCCTTAAGGATTAAAGAATCAGTGAAACACATGTTGGATACGCTAGGGAAAGAAACGCATATAAATTCCATAAATACATTAATTATACTAAATTTAAGGTCAAATGGCCACAAATAATGTATAAATACATAAAAAATGTATATTTTAATGGTGTATATGAAAAAAAAAAGTATTAATATAACAAGATGCGTAGATATCATACAATTTTATCGATAATACTATATTAATTATTTTCTATTTTATTATTTTTATTTTTTTACATTAACAAAAAAGTCAACCAAATATTAAATTCTGAAATGTAAATTAAAATATCAATTAATAATTTATAAAATATATAATCTCAGCTTAAAATATATCATATGTATTAAAATTTCTAAGATAAATATCATATGCAAATTCATAATTTTTAATTACTAAAATGATTTTTTTGATAATTAATTACTAAAATGATTATTACATTATTAATATTTTTATTTATATAATTTTCTAAAATTAAAAACATTTTTGATATAAATGTAGATACACAAATTGATACACACCTGTGTCAGCCCGATATGCACAACTAGCAGGATACACCTCCAATTGTTGTGTATCCCTTGCCAGTTAGTAACAATACCAATACGATATGTCAATATTTCAATCCTTGCCCTCAAGTAAGCATAAAAACCAAAACACCCAGCTGCCTATTACATCAAAGACTTATAACAATTTGTATGTCAATAAAAATGCTACATGTATATTCTTGGGTAAAGGCTCATAACCTCTTAACCAATTCCCTTTTTTTGTAACCTTTAGATTATAGTGAATCTAGTGTTTTAAAAGTGCAAGGTGCGGAAAAAGCACAAGGGGCAATTTGTGCCTGAGGTGCAAGGCACAAGGTGAGGTGTGTGCCATTTTGAAGCAAGGTGCAAAAATACAAAAAAGGCCAAAAAATAAAAATAAAAAAGAGTCATAAAATTCAGAAAAACCAAAAAATATAAAAAAGAAATCAAAAAAATATTAAACATAATATTAATAAAAAATATAAACTTAAATTTTAAAATAAATATTTTAAAAAGCCTATTATCTAAAGTTAAAATACACAAACATAGCATGTAAAGTGTATTCAAATGAAAATTTAAAAATAAAATCAAACATATAAAACATTTTCAAGCATGTAAACCCACAATCTCTTTTCCTCAATTGCATTACTTCATAGCTAATGTGGTGTAAAAAATATTGCATTCCTGATTCTATGAGCCGCCTTTGTACCACGCGTCTTGAGGCAAGCCCAAACAAGTCTATGTTAGGGTCTTAAATTCTTAATTCTCAAACAAAAAATAATGATTTTATAATTTTAATTGCCTTTTAAGAAGATATTTTATTAGGAGGAATGAATGAATTATAAAATCGTTATTTTTTGTGTGAGAAGTAAGAATTTAAGACCCTAACATGGACTTGTTCGGGCTTGCCTCAAGGGGTGTGGTCAAGGGTCTGGGAGCGGATCCCCGAGCTCAGCTGTTAGGTTCAAAAAAAAAAAAAACAAAAAAAAAGCATAAAAATTTAAAAAGGCACACGCCTGGGCTGAGGTGTTAGCAATGTTGGAGGGGGTGCAAAGAGCCAAAGAAATTAAAGTTAAGAAACTGATTATAGAAGGAGATTCTGCGGTTGTTGTGGATTGGCTGAAAGAAGACACTTCCAAGATGTGGAGCTACAGCAATGAGAAAAGAAAATTCAAGTGGCTGATTAAGGATATGGAAGTCCTATGTACTTGGGTTAAAAGAAATGCTAATTCCTTCGCTGATGGATTGGCTAGGCAAGGAGTTTTTAGAAATTCTGGGTTTTGGGCTCAATTGTAAGGTTTTGAGTGTTTAATTCAGATGTATTTCTGTTCTGGGGAGTTAAGATTCTTTAGCTCCTCTTCCCTGTAACTTTTTTTCCAATATTAATGAATTCTGTGGTTATTGATAAAAAAAAAGGCACACGCCTGGGCTGAGGCGCAAGGCACATCAAGTGCACCAGGCATGCGCCTAGGACCTAGGCGAGGTGCATAGTACCCTAAAATGTGCCTTTTAAATCACTGACTGGGATCTTCTCACCCCATGTACATCCATCTTTACAATCTAAATATAATGTACTTTACCTTTCTAAATGTATATCTGTGCAAACTTATAAGCAAGGGTTGCTTTTGTTAAATAACTGTTAGGCTTGCACTTTTAAAGATTCTTTTCATCTGTTTAACAAAGGCATTGTTCTCTCGTCTCCACATTAATGTTTACCAATTGGCAGGTCTTTAAGACATTTGGAGAGGGGAAATTTTCATTAGAAGAATACATCTCCACTTTAAAAGATACAGTCAGCATGAATGTTCTTATTGAAGCTGTAGGAGTTGGTAAAGGGAAGCAAGATCTCACTGGCATCATCATGGAGCCTTTAAGGACCAGTCAGGTTATTTCTTCTCGTGCTGAAATACCAATTGGTAAGGCATGCTCCTCTCTTACATCCAAGGACATCATCAAGTTCCTAACTGGAGACTTCAGGTTAAGCAAAGCTCGATCTAATGATCTCTTCTGGGAAGCTGTTTGGCCCCGCTTGCTAGCAAGGGGCTGGCACTCTGAGCAGCCTAAGAATCATGGTTTTTCTGTCTCCAAGAATTTGTTGGTGTTTCTTGTACCTGGTGTGAAGAAGTTCTCAAGGAGGAAACTTGTTAAGGGAAACCATTACTTCGATTCTGTTAGTGATGTCTTGAGCAAAGTTGCATCTGATCCAAGGCTTCTTGAGCTTGGTGCTGAAGCAGCTAGAGGTAGTGGTGACAAAGAAGAATATGGATGGGAAACATTGGACCACGATGGTCTGTCCAATCGGCAACGTCATTGTTATCTTCGACCACGACTTTCAAATTGTAATTCAGATCTAATGAAGTTTACAGTTGTGGATACCAGCTTGGTTCATGGAGAAGGACAATGCAAGGTAAGAGAACTAAGAAATTTACCAGTTGACACTACTAATAGTTCCACATCCATAAGTCCTTCAAGAGAAACTGATAGGGATACCTCTGATGAGCCAACAGATGAGCCAGATTCTGCTGATAGATTGTCAAATGATCAAAGGGATACTAATATTTCCAATCAAACATGTATATCTGACAAGGTAATACAGTCTGAATTATCAGATTGTGCAGTTGGTCTTGCAATGCAAGAGACACTAAAAGCTAAAACAGATCCTGTTAATGTCCCGATGAACAATCACAAAGATCCATCTGTCCATACATCTAATGACAAGAATCAGAGGAAGTGTCAAATCAGCAGGAAAACAAAATCTGGCCAATCCAACTATTTAGCTCCCATAACAAAACAGCGAAGGTTAACTGCTTGTAATCGCACCACAAACAATTACTCTATTGGTCCAGGACAAAAACAAGATGAGCCTCACCGTCAGTTAGACTCACCAGATGCAAGTGAAAACATGGTTTCTCAAGTGGGCATGTCTTTAGATAAGGCTTCATCCACTAGTTCTTCAGCTAAAGAGAGCCCAATTGAGCACAATGAAGGCATTGTTAGCCAGAACTTTTTTGGCACAGAGCTTCCTCATGAGAAACCTCAAACCCGTGCTTTGATTGACCTGAACCTACCTCATGTCCCACCAGATTTTGAAACTGATGAATCCTTCATGGAGGTGGCAGACAGCCAAGATGACCCAAGTGCAAAGGGGTCATCCATCCCATCTGAAAGGCAGCACACAGAGGAGTCAGAGGCTTTAAGACTTAAAAGTGTTGCTATAGCAGAAGAGCAACCTATTGCAAATGCTAGGAGGCACAGCACAAGAAACCGGCCATTGACCACCCGAGCATTGGAAGCTCTTGCTTGTGGTTTCTTTAACACTAAGCGGAGGAGGAGGGGACCGGAGGCTCTGTCCCATGAAAACTCAATATCAAGACCTTCCCGGCGGGCCCGTGGCAAGGTTGGAGTTTCTACTAGAATTGTGGATTCTAAGTTAGAAGAGGGGGTGGTGGATGGTGAGTCTAGTACAAGCAGCAAGGTGATGGATTTGGAAGTGCTTAATGAGTTATTAGGGGTCCGTAATCCTGCCTATCATCCTGAAGTTATGATGTGTAAAGATAACATGTCTGGTTAGGTGGTGATTTGCTTATCTGAGTTGAGGATTGGGAAGTGGTCCCAGTGGTTGAATTACCTATAAGCATGATGCCACTAGTTCTACCAGTATTCTCGGGAGCATCACTGTTTTTTGTGTGCTCCCATTGACTCGAATATTTACCAAGAGTATAGGAACCTTTACATTTCTAGCTGGCTGTCATGCTTGGTTTGGCCACAAAAATGTTGCAAAGAGTCTGGTATAGTGGTGCTTGAGAACAGGTTTTGCACAATTGATATAGCAGCATGGAAGTTGTGAAATGAGTTAACAAGAGATGATGAGAGATTTCAGTTGGAGTCGCAATGCTCCAGAAAGAACATTTGACAGATATGATACTTCTTAAAATCAACTTGCAGTCTGTTAAGGGGGATTGAAGAAAAGTTGCTGCATGTGAAATGAGGAATATCAAATTTTGATTCATTTGGTTCTGATTGCATTTCTGCAGCTGGTTGGCCCCATTATACAAATTGGTTTACATAATCATCCATTCCTGCAATGTTGTAACTTGTAAGGAGTTATAATTTCTCCCTTCTAAATGCTTCCATGTAGTATATATCATTTTTTTTTTCTGGGGGTTCTTTTTTTCCCTATTCTTTACCACTACAAAGGATTCAAGAATTGGACATGATGGTATCATTTTGGCCCTGTTTTATGTGTAACCATGACAATTGAACAAAAGACCATCAGGTTTCTTTGACGAGCCAGGAGTCCTGCTGCAAAGTCTTTTGTCCTTTCTAAAAGGCTTAAGTAAATGGTTCACACATTGACAAGCTTTGTTGGCAGGTCTAATTTTATTTTCTTTCCTCATGGCTTTTCTTGTTGATGAAAATGCTATGATCTTAGGGTTTTTTCATAGGTGAGCATACTCATCAAGTTCATTATCTTTATTTTATATCCTGCTCATCTTCGATCTCTATCTTTTTTTTTTATTTATATATTTTTTTTCTAGATTTTCGTAATAAAGGACAAGGCTAATGTATTGTCAAATAGGAGAAAATCTGAATACCTATCTTGTGCGAGTTTATATTATTATTGGGATGGGTTGGTTTCTTTTGTCCTTTTTCTACAGGCCATGAAGGAAGAGAAATATCAGCCTAATAGAAAACGAGCTCGGATATGCTCCTCACTCCAACCTCACAATGCATCCCAGCTGTATATCGGGAACATCTCCTATACTTTATATTGTTATACACGGTGGGATGGGGCTGTGAGTTTGGTGTGAGGTGTTTCTGTGAGGAGCATACTCCGATTCCTAGAAAATAAATCCACTGATGTGTTTACTTCTGAATTCTAGTAAAAGAAAGGTTCAAAGTATCAATACGATATGTATCGGCCAATCTGATACTCTGAAACTTGAGTAAAAGAACTGATACTTTTGTAGGCCACTTTAATCGGCTTCTTTTGAGATCATCAGACAACTAAATCGACAAAGCACTTGAAAATTTCTTCTACACAGAATGAAACAACAAATATTACCAACCAGCCATCTGTTATTAAACCAGATGGTTTTGATTTATTTTTGAAATCAGCAACAAGAAGGACAATTCACGTTGTAGAGCACTCCCTTATTTTACCCAGACTGGAGTCTCAAATATTAGAAAAGTAGAGAGAGAGAGAGAGAGAGAGAGAGAGAGGAGCTTCTCCCCCTTCAAACAACCCAGCCATACAAGACTCCGCAGCCTCCATGCAAGGCAGCAATTACGCTGCTTTGGAACCGCAGGTCGGTCTTTTTAGTCCTGAACGATCTTAGAACAAGTATTTGGAATGGAATCGCTTTCAAATCAAAAGCTCGGTGCCCTTCTGATACTTGATAATTTCCTTCGGAGCCACCCTCCCAAGACCAAGCATGTGCAATTTCTTCTTTCCGGCAGCCTTAGTTGCTATATAGGAATTAGAGCTTTCTTCAAATGATTGAGAGAACCAAAGAGAGAAAAGAATTGGAAACAAAAGCTAGATATAATTAATGAGTCTGATGTAAAGCTGTAGTGATCGATGTAGAAATCCTATAGATAAAGACTAAATAGCTAGATATAGGTGGTGTTTCACTTGGGAAATCTGGAGAAAAGTTTAACCGGGCGCAAACACTCAAGTTTTATTGTTTATTTCTGTTTATTCCCATTTCATGACACATAGTCACCATGTGGGAGAAAACGCTTTCACTAAGCATGAATGACGATCTCTGGAAAAGTGACTTTCATAGAAATCGAGATCAAGAATTGCAACAACCACTTTTGAAACGCCTACATGACGGTTTCTCTAGAGAAAACAGCTCGATACCAAACACCATCCCAATGATTCTGACGAAAGAGTACGAAAACTACTTCTTGGTTAAAGAATCTCTTTGAGACCATTCCATTAATGGTGTTTCAACCTTTTGGAACAACCATTTAGGAGTCATCTGCATTGTCATGTTCAAATGATTTGGGTGATTTGTTGTAATGTGGTTGGCTAACGTAACCCACATTGTAAGTTTGTATTTGTATCAGATCCTGCCATATATTACACATCTTGTTTCTAGCATATCCACCAATGTTTTCAAACCGCCGTTGACCCAGTCAGTCGGACCGTTTGGCCTGGTAACCGTCAATGCAATCGATCTTGTTTTCCTTCAGACCCAGTCCCTGGTCTAAAACCGTTGAATTAGCAGCGACTTATTGACCCGTGTGATCAAACCGTTGATTCGCTCAACGGTTTTGACTGTTATTTATTTATTTTTTTATTGAAATAGATCATTCATTCAAACCAGATAGTCAAACCGTCAGCTCAAAAACGGATGGCCAAAATGGTTTCAGTTTCTGGTCGGTTTTTTAAACCTTGATACCCACAGTCCTTTTTTAACATGTGAATCTAGACATAACAGAACAGCTCAGAGCCTTTAGCTCTGGTAGGTGACTAGCTGATTTCCCGGATTTCACGTTAACTGGATGATCCGTTAGATAAAGGACAATACAGTATTCCATTAGACCTTTTCTTTTCAATAAACTTAAATATTATAATTTCTTTTTAATTTCCCTTCTTTTACTAGGTGACCTAGTTGGAGAGCCCATTCATAAGTAACAAAAACTGACAAATTAAAAAAGAAAAAACAGAGGGAGAGCCACATAATTATCTCTAAACGCGTTAATGGAAATGGGCTGGACCATTTGAGAAATTAAGCATAAATTGATACCAATTCCTCAGAATTGAACAATTTCAACTCCATTGACAACCACTTATGAATACTTTTTCAGCCTACACCTCTTATCTCAAGTTTTGGATCGAACTAATCCATTAACACAAATAGTTCAAAGGCGAAAATTGAGTTATTTGAATCATGGAGGTTTGACGGGTGAACTGCTAGTTTTCGGATAGAGATATCCATCCTAGTCACTATGGATGTATTTGTCCAATTGATACATCTAAAGGAATCAATATTAAACTTATCGGAGAAGTACACTGCAGCCCACTGCAGAATTCTGAAATTACGGCCCCCCATAGTCTACTAGTAGCCCCCACCTCCCTATAAATCACATCTTGTCCGTGGATGAATTTGATATCAATCCACGGCCAGGATTCATCCCACCTGTATGATAAGACTAAGAATTCTGAGATGGACTGAACAGTTATTCTCCCTAGACTTATTGGATCTTTAACAATTCATGCTGCCAATACATCTTTTGGGATAGCCCAAGCTATAATTGGGTCTCGAATCATGGCTTAATAATATCAAAATCTAACTGAGCAAGACATTACAGCAGCGGATTGGGGGCTCGGATCTGCCACCCACGAGCTGTTCCTGCATTTCTACCCAAAAGATATTACAGCAGCACAATACGAATATCTCTCTTGTCATTCTTGAAAAGATGTTTCAAATACACGATTGTCATGTTCTTTGTAGGTATGTGAGAACAACTTGTGAGTAGCAGATTCCGAGTGACTAAGAGGATGAATGGAACTCTGGCTGTGGATCCTCAAAGGCATGGGTCTACAGCTTTGGCCCATGTGAACTCTAGTTGCGTGAATTCTAAGAACTAAAATAATGGATAACCATCATTGAGGGCTCAGGTCTGGGCCCCCATGCCAGAGCAGATTGCTTAAGTGATGATCTGGAGCCATGGATTGGACGCTTTAGAAAGGTCCATACGCAAAGAAAGACTTGTCTATGATTTCACCACTGCTTGCCCTAAAGCCCATGACCAGTATCGGGTCCCACATGCACCGGCTAATGAGGACACAGTAGATGACGACATTGTGGTGATTCCAAGAGTGATGATCACTTGATATCTGCATCCTCAATTCCTCATGGTGATCATGATTGATGGTTCAACACTTGATCTCATTGTAAGTTTCTGAAAGATTCAACTACGTCGTTAGTTTTATTTTTTAGGGAAAATTGCACTTCAGTATCCTGAATTTTGGGGGTAATGTCAAGTTAGTACCTGAACTTTCAATTGTGTTATTGTAGTACTTAAACTTTCAAAAAGTGTTAAGTTGGTCCCTGCCGTTAATCGACCATCAGTTATCTGTTGAAAATGTCAAAACTACTATTCAAAAGAAGACACTGTCCATTGTCTTCTACCTTGAGACTGAACTAATTGAGGCATTTGAGGTTCTAAACTAATGAAGTCATTGTCTTCTACCTTTAAATCCGAAACACATTCGTCTAATTATTTCTTTGCTTTCAGTTGTTGTTTCTCTCTATCATATTTCATGTTTTTTTCTCTCTTTTTCTTTGAAGATAACCGGTTCAGTCTCAAGGTAGAAGACAATAAACAGTGTCTTCTTTTGAAGGGTAGTTTTGATATTTTTAACAGATAACTGACAGTTGATTAATGATAGGAACCAACTTGATATTTTTTAAAAGTTTAGGTACTGTAGTGGCACATTTGAAAGTTCCGGTACTAACCTGACACTACCCCAAAGTTAAGGGTACTAAAGTGAAATTTCCCCTATTTTTTAAGCTGGTCTAGCTCTAATGGCTCCAAAATATTGGCAGGCAGCCCCTTTTCTTGAACAATCCATAAATACAAGGTCAGAAATTATATTCTTACTTCTAGATTGACTTGTTTATTTCCATGATGAAAAGAGATCTAAGGGTCCATTTGGTTTGTGGGAATAGGGTCTGGAATTGGAATTGGATTGACCCATTTCAATTCCATTCATTTGATTGGGCAGAATTGGAATTCCATTCCCATTCTAGGTGAAATTGAATTTTCTCTTTTGAAAGAATAGCCATTCCTGGTTCCTGCCCATCCCCTGGAAATGATAATTCCATTCCAGTCGGTTTAAACAAAAAAAAAAGTGACTAAAAACCTCCCAAACCCCATTTCAGGTAGGGGAATATGCCATTCCGGTTTTGATTCTAGGAGATTTTAATTCGAACCATGAACCAAACAGACCCTGGGTGTCCCTTGGAATGATATGTGAACGATTTTTCAGATATTATTTATTTATTTACTATTTATATAGATGCACAAGTATTAGGAATGGGGCCATTTGGTTGTGGGATAAGAGGCTGTCACCTTTTATTTCAATCGTCTGAATTATTAATTTCCCTGTAAGTGAGACTGTATGAGATCATCACATTGTTGTTTGATAATAAAAAGAAATGAATTAAATAAATGTAAATTATTTTATTTATATTTCTCTCTTTGAATGAGCAATCAGAGTTGGCAAATCTGAACTGGAAGTGATGGAAACTAGAGCTTATAGAGAAGGCCTCAGCAAGATGGTTCTGACCTTGGGTTTTCCAATATTTTTATTGAGAGAGATGCACAGATGGTCACTCTCCTATTGGATATTTGGATCACCATTTAGAGATCCCTTTAAGCTCAATTTGGAAAGAATACAAATACAAATATGTAGAATGTAAAACCTTGGATTTTATTTTATTTTGTATGTATTTGTACTAGGGGTGAGCAAATGGATAGGTTCTTCCCAAAATCGAAATGAAACCAGCCTTGAATCAACCCTACTTGATTTGTTACAGGATAGGGTTTGGTTCTAAATTCTTGAAACCAACCTCCACTCAGGCCAATTCCAGGGCCTAGAGGCTTACCCTACCCAAGCTGACCCGATGAACTGGTTGGCCTTGGTGGAACCGACTTTGGTGGAACTTGCCTTGGGACTGAACTTGTCTTGAAATAAACCCCAAAATACTTTTTTGGATGTAAAGATTTGAACCCAAACACTCGTGGTTACAAAAGGCATTGTCTCATTTAACCATTGAATTACTTCAAGTGATTCAATCATTTGTTTTCATGTTAGCATTTGAATATGTATAATAAGTAATGCAAAAGTTAATATTAGCAAAATTTAAATTTAAATTATATGTTTTGAACCATATAATGATAGTCTACATATTAACTTACCCAGTTTAATCAATAAAGATAATATAAGTTTTAAACTATATATCATATTTATTGAAAATCAAGTTTTTAAAGAACATGTTTTTTTTTTTTTTCTCAATGGGGAGAGTAAATAAATAATAGGTTTCACGGGTAGACCCTGAAATTGAACCCAAAGCCATTTTTTTCTCAATGGGGAGAGTAAATAAATAATAGGTTCCACGGGTAGACCCTGAAATTAAACCCAAAGCCACCAAAACCAAAACTGTCCTTCACAAGGTAGGTTCTGAATCCAAAAACCTAAAACCAACCCCTATAGAATAGATTCCAGATTATGCCATAAAACCGAACTGAACCGACCCATACTCACCCTTAATTTACACTATACATTTTTGTATTTATAAATTGAGCCTTAGCAATTAAGTTCCATCATCGTCGATTAGAGGAATCTTTTGCACGGTTTTTAGCAAATCAAAGTCTCCAACATTCCTTGGTAGATTTGTTTTGTAATGTAAGTAGATCTATCATTTGATCTTATATTCCTGATTTTCTCATGCCTTTGCTTTTGGATGATTTGATGCAATATATTAACCAAAGGACTTTTCTTTTCTCTAAAAAGTGCGAAAACAACAGCCCCTGAACATTCTCTCTCTCTCTCACACCTAAATTATTTTGGAGTATGAAGTCTTTATAACAATAGTTTCCATGACCCTAGTCTACATGGCTAGTCCTATGACTTTCCACATTCAAATTTGATCATGCATGTTGTTCTTGCACTGCTATCACAATTATCTACACAAATAAATAAATAAACCACCAACCTTTTATTTCAAATTCCTCTTGATGATTTTTCATCCACTTGAATTATATAATTAAAAAATTGGCATAAAATAGAACTGTGCTTTAAATAGTCTTTTCTTTCTTTCTTTTTTCAATTCTCCCCCTTGGGCTGCGTTTGGTTACAGTACAATTTTATTTTCCACTGTGATATAAATGCATGAGCGTACAAACAAAAAAGAATGCAAATCCTGATTTAATTTTGTTATGGGCTTTAATTTATTCTACTTCACGTCTTATTTTACTTCATTTGTATTACATTCAAACAAAAATAAATTAGAAATTTACACTAAAAAAAATTGTACTATCGGCTACATTTATTTGTGATTTTGTTTGCCATACAAAAGTGAATCAATTAGGCTGTATTTGGAAACGATGCAAATGGAGTGTAAATCCCAATTCAGGTAAATTTGCACTCTGATTCACTTTTGCCTATCTTTGGCAACATTACATTTATGCATTGACAAATGACAGAAAACACATTTTTCAATGTATGTTTAGATTGATAATAAGATGTAAAAGCATATCAATAAAAAAGAAGTAAATTTTCATTCAAGGGGGCTTTTGATAAAAAAGGCTTATGCTTTATTGGAATTCGTATTTGCAACCATTACAACTAAAAGTATGTTTGGTAAAAAGATAAATTTGTCGGTGCAAAACTAACCCAAATTTACAATTTATATGGACCATTTTATACTCTACATATTTGCATTCACACTTATTTGCATCGTTTCTAAATACAGCCTTAAGAGGGAAAACATGTTTTTTCTAATAAATTTAGCATCGTGAAAAGAGTGCACTACTGTATCCATTTAATGAATATAAACTTGTATTCTTTGGATCTCCATGTAAATAGGCTTACTTATTTCGTTGATCGAAAAAAACCACTGTATGTAACAAATTTGTATCCATTTAATACAAACAAGAAGAGAACGGAATGGATTTACAACTGTGAACCCATTTTACATTCATGAACTAAAGAGAGGGTATTTATATACAATACATATTTGTATTTGTAGTGCACCAAATACAGCCATCATAATTTTGCACCAGTGCAAATAAACTTACACCGCAACCAAACACAGTTTTAATTATCTAATCAAGCATCATTTTCACGAAACGCACAGAATATACATGTCAATAGGAAGGAATGCAATCGATGGCCGTCTACATAATTTGAAAGGATATCCAGGGGGCTCCATTTGCAACAATAAAACCTGAAGCCTGACGACAAAACTAAGATCAAAATTCCGTTTTGGGCGTCGTTTTCTTCTACTTTTATTTTATTACAGGAATCAAGCAAAGGGGGGCGTCGTTTCTCCTCTTGCTTCTCAATTATATCGACATTCATCGCTAGAAATCACATGGTTGCTTCATTTGTCGTGATCCAAAGCTCATTTTCGAGTAGAATTTTAGTGGAAATATGAAAACGCAATACCGACCAGCATTTTAGAGGTTAGCATGTTTGACTTTTCAACATAACTTTTTTCTTTTTCTCCTTGTTGTATATTAAAAAGCTTATAGAATCTTGAAGCTAACACACAATTAAGATTCTTTTTTTATTTATTAATATTTATTTTTCATTTAGAAACAGTTTCTCTAATGTGAAAGGGGTAAGGCCACTTCAGATCTGCTACCCACTACTTGGTCTCACATCTCTACCCATTGGACATAATAGTTGTACATTAGGAATATCTCCTTTTTCATTCATAGGAACACGGGGATGGTGTTTGGTGGGTATAGATGTGGGAACAAGTAGTGGGTAGCAGATCCGAGGGCCCATGTATTATGGGTGCAATTTGGTTGGGATCTTGTCAAAATTTGAATGGATTCAACCCCAAGCCCGATCCTAAAGTAGTGTAAAATGTTTACTTGCGTGCAGTTTTAATGTTCATGGGTAAACATGTGGCAACAGCTTGTGGGTAGCAGATCCGAGCCAAGGTAAGGCTGCATACGTATGCCCTTCCCCGTATCATTGGGCAATCGTAATATATATTTCACATGTCTTACCAATGGTGTTATTGGGTCACATCGGCGTGCAGGCTACGACACACCTTACCAACTTGATTAATAAATGCCCAAAACGAGTTCTGACTCAGACCCTATAGTTGTATGGTATGCAGGCTAGGACACACCTTATTACCAACTTGATTAATAAATGCCCGAAACGAGTTCTGACTCAGACCCTATAGTATGCACTTATTAATCATGAGTGTTTGGGTTCAAATTCTTTACATCTTCAAAGTATTTTGGAATTTATTTTTAAGGCTTTTATTATTCAGTTTATTCTCACAATTTTATCTCCACCCTATAAGTGGGGTAGGTGCCAGTTTGGAATTAATGCCAATTCATGGACGGATACGAGTATTATAGATAGAACTGTTTATAATTTTGAATTGTTGTAAGTTTATAATTCAAATCAGAATTTTGAGGTGGAGTGCAGTCTAAAAATTCCTTTATTTTAAGGCAACTCCAGTTTCAAGGTTGATTCTACCAAGTTCAACAAAGATCTATTCCACCTAGGCCAAACAAAATTCGTTCAAATAGGGTAAACCCCCAAACCCAGAAACCAGATTAAGTTAAGATTGATTCCAAGAATTTGAAATAGGACCTATTCGGTAATAGATTGGGTGGAATTGATTCAAGGCTGATTCCATTTGGTTCCGAATAGAACAGATTCATTTGCTGACCCCAAGTAATAACAGACCTAGAAACAAATGAGATTATGAGGTCTAACCCAATTATTATTGACTACTATACTTTTAACATCCAAATTGATAATATCATAATAAACCTTACATTTGGAGACACAATAAGATGATAATATTACAAGTTTAAAATTGAAGCAAATAAAACCATCCCAACTTTATTATAATCGTGACATATAGTGGTGACCCAGACCATGGTTTTTAAAACCGACCTAGTGACCGAACCAGTCAAGGGCCCGGTTATTGGGTCAAATGGTTCGATTGTTCGACTGAACACTCGGCCCGTTTTAACAAAAAAAAAAACGATTAAAACCGTTTGAATGATTAACTGCCCGATTCAGCAGTTCGTTGATCAAAATCAACGATTTTGGAAGAAAATGGAACCGGTCACTTGATCGGCTCCCGGTTTTTTCGATCCGGTCCATTTTTGAAAACCATGACCCAAACCCAATATAAGTTGGATCAGTTTGGTTCAGTTCTGTTAGGTTTGTCCAACCCTTTGGTATCCGTCTTAACCTCGTTTTGTATTAGTAGGGTTATCAATAGTTTGGGTCAACCCGATTGACCCATACTTATCGAACCCTAGGTGATTTTAGGCCATGTAATATGCATGGCTGCCCACATGGTAGCTAGACATACTCTTATTATCAATTCTTTCACAATGACCTCCAACAGTTTGTTCAATAAACAATATCACATATGTACCACTTCAACAGTTTCTCTCTCTTTCTTTTCGTACGTATTGAGAATAACAAAAGTGGATATCGATTTTTGTACATATCAAGCGTTTGTAAAAATTAATTTTTCAAGCTTCCATAAACGGTCAGACATTTTTTCACTGTTACACTGATGTAGAACCTAATGGCACTTAGTGGCGACTAATTATCATAAACGGTTATAATTATTAACTTTATCAGTTTTACCAACAAATAAAATACAAATAAACGTAAACGGAACCAAAAGCATACTCGTATATGCTAATGTAACTGAAATTAAGTTGATGAATGAATTTGTGTAAGGGCGTTTCAAAAAAAGAACATTTAATCGCCTGAGTCAGATTTGGACATATGCTTAACTATAATTGAATTGAATTGAATGTGAAAATAAGACCCATTTATTAATTGGATCGAATCCATATATTGCTTAATCTAATCCTCTAAGATCCAATTCGATCCAATAGGTACTCTGTACTTTGAGCCTCAACTTTTAAGTGTGACAATCAAACACCCTGAATTTAAAAAAATGAACACTTCAAGTCAGTTGTCAGCATTTCATAGTTATCTACAGCACGTGATGTCATGTACATCTTGAAACATTTTACAAACCTAAAATTACCCTTCTCGTATGAGACCATTTCAGGAAGAGTTCTTTGGAATTCTACCAAATTGACCTTGTATTAGAATCTGGTCATTCTCGTAAACTAAAAGCAAATTCATTATCAAGACAAGGGGTGGATTTGAGCTGAGCCGAGCCGAATATTATTGGGCTCGATTCATCTCGAGATTGTTTTACAAGGTTCGAGCTCAAGTTTGATTCGAGCCAGAACCTTGAGTTCGAGCTCGGATAGGCTTTCGATTTTGAGAAAAAATATTTTATAAAAATATTTTTATTTGATATTTAATAAATTAAGAATTATAATAATTAATAATTATAATAGCTTTATTATATATATATATATATATATATTAAATATCAAATATATTCAAGCTGACTCACGAGCCTCATGAGCTGAGTTCTAGTAGGCTCAAGCTCGACTCGTTTAATAATCAAGCTAGTGAATTGGGCTCGAGCTCGAGCTCTAGCTTGGTTGAAACCGAGCCGAGATGAGCTCAAGCAGCTCATGAAAAGCTCGGCTCGTTACCACCCTTAATCAAGACTGCATAAAAGGAATTTAAAAATGGGAAGTTCATCATAATGTTACTACCACCAAGGTTCTAAATATCGATATACTTGATATGCCGGTAGGGGCATATCGGGCAATATCAATACTTTTTCTTTACTTTTTTTTTAACTTTTTCTTTCAAATCTGGTTTAGGGGGCCGATTTAAGGTTCCTCCACCACTGAATCGGTCAAAACCCGATACACTCTCTGTAAAGGTGTATCGGGGTGCTCCCTATACGATATGCATTGACTTATCGGCTGATACGTGTCAATCTTTTGAACCTTCATTACCACTAAAGTAAATGATACTTCTCTCTTTCTCTCTCACCCTCATAACATTTTTATGATGTCTCTCATGATTTACCTTAACAATATTCACATAAAAAAATTGGTAGATTTGTTGTCAAAATCAGGTATTGTCAGTTTAGACCCCATAAGCACAATTAATAGTATGATCAGTTCTGGATTTATCACTTAGATCGAACTAAATCGGGGTAATTTTTTTTATCAGGTTGGGCAGCACCAGTCCAAGGCTAACCTATGGCTAACCTATTGATCAGTTTTGGTTGGGTATGTCTTAAGGCTCTTAGCTATCGAAGGGTACATTTGAATCTGATCCAATAGAAAATCCATATGATCCGAGTTCGAATTCGAATTCATCCAATTCTCTAACTCCTTGTTCAAATTTCATACGGAACATTCTATCCGATCCAAAGCTATAATGGAGTTACAATCTACAGAATTAGGATCTATTTCTTAAAAGGACTATCTCATATCGACCTTACAATCACGTCCCACCCTGTATTAAGAATATTATTTTATAAATAATAAATACAAGTATGAGAGATGTTCCGAATATACGATCAGAAGATGCTCTGAAGTGGATGTTGAGGAGCAGATCAAGACTAGTGAAAATAAACTTACCAATAGCATAATAAAAAAATAAAAAACAGAGAAAATTGTCGACACTAGGGACCCATCTTAACTGGGTCTTGTTTTTCTGACGTAACCTTGGGTCGCATCAGAAACACGTTTTATCATAGATTAGAATAGCTCTAGAGATTACATCATGATCAACCAAAAAAAAAAAAAAAAGCAAATATGAAGACGGCAAAGAAATCAGAGCCCTTGGATCATTGAGATTCGGTGTAACCTGCACCGGCCAAACAACGACGGCATCATCTACCGAACGTAATCTTCTTCTAAAATTTTAATTATTCCACATAATTCGTACTAACCATGATTTGATCATTCATTCAAAAGAAGGGTTTTATAATTGATGGATCGGTGTCTTAATATGATTTTGGGAGCTAAAAGGCTATAAACAATTGCTAGAAGGCATAGAATTGGAAAGTAGCACAATAAATTAATATGATTTAACAAGGTTGTCGTTGA
Source organism: Nelumbo nucifera (assembly GCF_055504915.1). Taxonomy (NCBI): domain Eukaryota; kingdom Viridiplantae; phylum Streptophyta; class Magnoliopsida; order Proteales; family Nelumbonaceae; genus Nelumbo; species Nelumbo nucifera. Next base: position 101,514,139 of record NC_142651.1, read on the forward strand.
AATGATGTATTTTCTTAGTTAAGAAAATTAAATAATGTTTCTAATTGAAAGTGAAAGATTTTTAGATTAGATTCGCGTTTTTGTGTGTATGTACATGTATTTATTCATTCTATACCTCATCAATCTAATTAGAAATATCATATAAGACTCCTTTTATTCTAATATGGTTTTGGGAGCTAAAAGTTTATATACATGTATTAGAAGGTTGAACCTGATTGTCTTTTTAAACTAAGAAAATTAAATAATGATTCTAATGGAGAGCGAAAGATTTTAGGGAGAATGACGGTTCAGCCCAGGATCAGAATTTTTAGGTCTAAAGTACAGTTGGAGTAAGTGTCAGCTTGGAATTGATGTCAATTCACGGCGGGCATTGATGTATAAAATAGGGTTTTTGATATTTTGAATGTTTATAAATTTACAGTGGAATTCAGAAATCTGCATCGAATCTGTCCACACTTTTCCGAAGATTTTATAAGTGTAGATTAGACTCGTGTGTAATTTGCATTTTATACCTCAATCCGATTAGGAATGTCATAGGGATTCTTCTACTTCAATTTTGTTTAACAAAGATAATACATTAATATAGTTTGACAATATTGTCTATAAAATGATAATTTTTAGCCAAAAATAAATAAATAATGTATCTAAATGAAAGTAAAAGATATCCTAGCAGTTGGTCCTAATAATTAATATAGTTCAACAATATTACCGATGAAATGATAATGTTTAGCTAAAAAAGTAAATAATGATTTTAAGTTTCTAACCGAAGGCAAAAGATGTCCTGGCAGTAGATTAGACCCGTGCATAATTTACGCTTTATAACCCGGTCCAATTAGGTATATGTCATAGTGCTCCTTTTGTTCCAATATTTAACAAAGATTAGGTTCAGATCCTGATTAATAAATTAATATGGGTCAACAATATTGTCGATGAAATTATATTTTTCAGCTAAAAATATTAAAATAATGATTCTAACCTAGATCAGACTCGTATTATTTACACCTCACATCATTTCATCTTTTTTTTTTTTCTGATCGGGAGTAATACAAGACATCTATGGTTTTGTTTGGTATCATTGATGCTTTTAAAAAAACATTTGGTACTTATCAATACAAATTTTTGATAAAATAGGCCACCGCTTATATAAAAAAATTCAATTTTTAGTATTAAATGATAGTTTCATTGTCATTTCTTCATAAAATGCCAAATTTGATGTTTATATTATAAATGCCACACTAATCCAATGCATATATATTTTTTAGTGGAAATGATTATTTGATGTGATGTAATAAAATAATTTATCAAAAGCCTATATCGATAAACCTCAAACATTTCTAGTAGAAAGAGCAATAACACCAAACACAATCTATGCTAACACCAGTTTTCACAAGTTTTTGTTTTTGAAACCATGATTTTCGAATCATCATTGATCCAAATGATCGGAGCTTTCGGACCAAAAACTGTTCAGGCAATTGGGTCTGTTTCACCCTTGACCCAGTTTTAATTTTGCCAAAAACAGTTGATTTAGTCAACAGCCCGCTAACCCATCCAATTGAACCATCGACCTGTTCGATTCAAACAACTGTTTTTGGTCGCTTTTTGTTTCAATTATTTTTATTTTCCTAAAATTGGAATGGGCCATCCATTCGAACTGGCTGATCAAACCATTGACCTAAAACCCAGTGGCCAAAGTAGTTCTAGTTCCAAGTTGGTTTTTAAGGTGATGATTCGCATTGATGATGATTTCCTAGAAATTGGCACCACATAGGATTCACATCAGAATTTGAAGAATCGGTGATTTTTTCTTGTTTGGTTGGTCGATTATGCCGATTTCTGGGAAACTAGCCAAAAATCGATTATTGAAATCAACCCTTTTCAAGGATCACCTTTTCTCGTGATTTCCTGATTTTTAACTAATTTCAATTTTTTTGAGGATGACATGGTATTCAATATGGCATTGAATAATAACTAATACAAAAATAATCGGCCCTTGAAAATCAGTACCAAACGGACTCAAAGCTGATTCCTAAAAAATAAGCTTACATGGCATAAATGTAGAGGTGTAAATATGTTGGGTCAGCATGACACAACTTGCATGAGGCTCATGCAAAGTGCAGGTCGTGTTGTATCAGCCTGCAGGCCAAGTTGGGCCGTGCTTCCCTCCCTTGAGATGCTTTGGGGGGGGAGGTCAACCCAACACGACCCACGGCCCGAGCCTACATGGGCCCATGTCGTGCCGTGGGCCAAGCCATGCTTTTTTTTTAATTTTGAAAAATAATAAAAATATAAACATAAATTAAAAAATAGACAAAAAATATAAAATCTTAAAATTTTATTTTATATGAATTTTAATATATACAATATTATTTATACATACAATAATAAAATAAAATAATATAATAAAATTGAAAATAAGATTATATATGGGTTGTGCCGGCTACGAGCGGTACAGCCCACAATCCATCGTGCCACGCTTTCATAGCCCAATTTAAACATCTACATAAATTATACCAAACAATAATTTTTGATGATTTTTAAAAGATCACAGATTCTAAAAATTAATTGATAAGAAAAAATCAACATCGATGCCAAACATCACCTAAAACATTGTTTGAATCGTTGATGTTTTACTAACCAAGAATCATTGTGACACATACTTCAACACCGTTTGATTGATGGTACAACCTTGAAACAGCGCACATGTAACTATGTAAGGCGTAGCATAGTAGATGGCATGTGACATTTTTTTTTTCCACCGAACCGGTACGGTTCATTGATTCCCTCCTTCGTGAGTGTGAATATTGTAGTCAACAAATTTGTCGTGGGATCATCAAATCAAATGGCGCCATTATTGGCTCGATGGGGTTGATGTTCTGTTCTGATGACACATGCGATGAATTTGTAACGGGTCAGACTGATGGTTACTGTTGAAGATTACGACAAATCACATTAATACACTGACCCGCCAGATGAAATGGCTCCAACCGCTTAAAGGAAGTCCTTTTCGTTCTGTCTCTCTTGTTTGGAAGGGAACCGACCTCACTGTGTGTCGACCCGACCCGGATAGGTGTAACCAAAATACAATGATCTGCCCATTTTGACTTCCCCGCTAGAATTTAAGGCTGTGTTTGTTTGTAATACAATTATGAATCGGATACAAATTTTGTATCGGGTTCAGTTTTGTATTCGCTTGTTTGTGACTATGAATTTTATTTCCATCTGATGTAAAATTTATCTATTATCACTTATTTTTATGTGGTAGTAGTGTATTTTTTGTATCTTAGACTCAGTTTGGACTTTGGAAGGAGTACTGTACATATTTATATGTACACTCTTTCCAAATTAATCCCTTAAAAACTAATGTAAAATTTGTACTTCTTTTTATCTTAATTTTCTCTCTGATTAAAAGAGGACCAATCGATTTGTTTCCCACCTTACTCCCCCCAAAATGAATAACCCTCCTCCCACCTCATTTCTCTTTCTTATTTATAAATTGGGTAAAATACAAAAATCTTCCCTGAAGTTTTTGACAATCAAAAAAACCTCCCCTCTAGTTTCATTTTAATAAATACCTTCCATAAACTTTTGAAAAACTTGACAAAAACCTCCCTTCCGTCACTTTCTTAGACAAAAAACATTAAACTGATGTATTAGTTTCTTCTAAATACCCATTCTACCCTTTTACAGACCCGACCAACTGGACTGTCCTCGAATTCGATTCAATATTCAATGGATATTAAAAAATAAAAATCAATGTTTAAATTCGAATTCAATTAAATATTCAAATATTCGATTTGATTCCAATTCGATTGATTAATTATTGTAAGTAATTAATAAATATATAAAGTATTTATATAATTTAAATATTTTATATATTACACATATAAGAATTAAGTAATAAGTTAAATCCGGATATTTATTGAATGAAAGCAAGTCATATCTGAATTCAACCGATTATAATATTGAATTATTTGAATTCAATTTGATTATATCCAATCTTAAATTCAAAATTGGATTTTCAAATACTATCGACACCTATATTCACACTCAGCGACTAGAAAATTAATCTACCTTCCTTGTAACAAAGCAACTTGTGATTCCTACACATAACCAGTATCACATAAGGACATGTTAAAATGAAGCTATAGCTCATTTGAACTCCCAGAATTCTTCAATCCGGTGAAGTGCAATTTCAATTTCAAAATTCTATTGAATCTTTTCCAGCCTTAGGAGTAGAGTTTTGTTCAGTTTGGCCAGGTTTAAAAGCTCAATTAAATTTATAATCTTCAAAAATCAATTATTATTTGGTTAAAGGTCAATTTAGATCAAATTAAATTGAACTTTCTATGAGTTGAATTGGAATAGCTTGTGAAAAACTTGGTTTGTATTTACTAAGGATGCAAACGGATTGGATCAGATTCAAATCTGGGTATATCCGAATCTGACCTGACACTATTAATAGCAGGTCCGACCAGATTGAATATGAGAAACATGAAATCTAAATTCGAATTCGATGAGGAATTCGGATTTTCGGATCTGATCTGATTCGATTTGATTTTTAAAAATTAATAAATTATTAAAAGAAAATTAAAATATAACAATTTAAATCAAGAAAAACAAAAAACTACAAATATCTGTTCAACTATTTTCATCATATATATACATATATTTTTAGGGTAAATTACAAAAACCTCCTATACTATGGGGTCTGTGACAAAGACCCCTATGCTTCTTTTGCGACAAACACCCCTTGCACTTTGGCCGTTAGACAAAGACCCCTTCTTTAGCGTTTCAGTTGACTTCAAAAAAGATTCTCATTTGACTGTTTAAAGTTTTCTAAATTCTTAAATTACTCTTTCTTTATTTATTAGAACGGTGAGAAGAAATAACCCATATACTTGTAAAAATCCGGTAACAATGTTGATTGCTAGATCTTGAACAATGGTTTGAGATAGATAGAGAGAGAATCTGGGAGAGCAAGTCAAATCAGAAGACCTTTTTATAGAAAGATATATATTAGGCTGTGTTTGGAAATGGTGCAAATATGTAGTGTAAAACGGTTCATATAAATTGCAAAATTGGGTTAGTTTTGCATTGACAAATTTACTTTCTTACCAAATTGGGTTAGTTTTGCATTGCAATTTATTCTCGTCAATCCAATTGATTTTCTGCTAGATCTAGCTAGGGGTTAATTTCGATTCTATCAGTTACATGGGTTGCTTAAAAGGGTAGAATGGGTATTTGGAAGAAACTGCTACGTCAGTTTAATGTTTTCCGTCTGAGAAGGTGATGGAAGGGAGGTTTTTGTTGAATTTTTCAAAAGTTTAGGGGAGGTATTTATTAAAATAAAATTAGAGGGAAGGTTTTTATGATTGTCAAAAACTTCATAGGAGGTTTTTGTATTTTATCCTTATAAATTTAGGATCATTTTATTTTAATTACTTCCTATTTTATTTCTTTAAAAAAAAAGATTAAATCTGATGCAAATGAATCTCACACTACAACCAAAACAAGCCAATAGGAGGTTAGGAAATTTGTCTGATTCATGGGAATAGGGGTCTAGAATTGGAATCGGAATGGATCATTTTGCTTTCAACTGCCTGATTGAACGAAATTGGAATATCATCCCCAATATCTTGCTGGAATGACATTCTCCATTTGAGTGGCCATTCTCTTCCCTCCCTTGAGAATGAAACTCCATTCCCACTTATTCCAATTTCAATTCTGATTCCAAACAAATTATCATTTTAATTCTTCATGGACTGACTTTACTTTCAAATGAAAGCTGGGAAACGCGTAGAGATCACTTCATTTTATTTTTTAAAATAAATAAAACAATACCAAATCTGAAGCAAAACTAAACTAGATTTTAGTATTTTACACTCAGTCCATTTGCACTCCTAATGGGTTAAGAAACTTTTTATTTCTTCAAAGGAAGAAAATTGCGAGACACGGGTGGAACAAATTGGCCTGGTTTGAGATATGAGAAGACAGGTGCGTTGTCTCCCTGTAGACACTCTTCCCGTGAGAAGTAGGTAAAGGGGTTCAGCCCTAAAACCACTGGATGGTCCCCTCGACTCCGACACGATGAACCGGAAGACCATCCATCCACAGAAACCCTAAAAGGAGTACGTGGTGGGGATGAGTGAAATTTTCTTCATTGGAGGGAGTGTCCTCCGTCGTCTGGGATTCCACGAACCCTACTTGAGGTCCGGGAGCTCTTTAACTCGCCACGTGCTCGTACGGTTTTGAGGATCAGGACCCTCCATTGGTTGGGCTCCACCTAAAATATAGACCTCAAAGCCAGCATCATCCGGTGAAGTACATTGCACTCCTGCATGTAAATTTAGCATCGATCTACAGTCGAGATTCATCCCACTAGTCATTCTCCCCAACATCATCATAATTGACTTCTTACGATTAGGAGTAATCAAGCATCAGTCCCATCTTCATCAAATGATGTTTCGCGTTGATTTTGGCCGTGGAACATGTCCAGTGGTGGGCCCAGGTTTAGTGTCAAAAACTCAAAGTGACAATCCCCCTCGTCTACATGCCTAGACTTTGAGGATCATGGCTGCTGTTGCCGGGGCTGTTCATTAAACCAATGAAACCTACCGAATTCGACTTCAGTTAGTCGGTTTTTTGGCATTTTTGAGTTCAGTTCGGTTTTAGTTTGATCATCTATAAATCAATCAAAATTAATTCGATTATATATATATATATATTAATTCGATTCGATTATATATATTAATATTTTATATTTTAAATTTAAAATTTTAAATATAAAAATTGGGAAAATTTTTATATTTTTTAGTTTAAAATATTTTATATTAAATTTATTTTAATAATATTGTTGTACTTTTTTAAATTCACATTTAATTTATAATTTATATCTTTTGAGTTATAAATCAATCCTAACTGATACAACCCGAGTTGGCTAATTTTCACTAATGATTGATCAATTAGAGTGATGAATTCCCTAACCCGATAAAATTAATTCGATTGGCCAAACAACCTATAACCAAAATGGAGACCCATAAGCAACCCAAACGGTTGGGATGATTTTGAGAATTAAAAGTTGAAACAAACCCATGCCAGTTGATGTAAATTGGATATCTTTTAAGGAAATTTTTTTATTAGTACCCTGTACCTTGGGCCTAGTGCCACTTTGATCTCTGAATTTTAAAATGCGACAATTCAATACCCAAACTTTCAAAACATGACAATCCAATACTTGTCATTAATCAGATGTTAACCTGCGGTTAAGTGATATTTGGAAAAGACACAAGTGCCCTTCAAGTGTCATTTAATTCTTTATCAACCATCTAAATGTTGACAAAGAATTAACAGTGCCAAATCCTTACTTCTTCCATTCAAGAAAGTTGGAGTCACACGTTTGAATAGAAGAGACAAGGATTTGGGACTATTAATTTTTTGTCAATATTTGGATAGTTGATAAAGAAAATTGGATGACATTCAAATGATATTTATGCCTTTTTCGAATGCCACTTAACGGTTGATTAACAGCTAATTAATGGTATGTACTGAAATGTCATGTTTTAAAAGTTTGGATACTGAATTATCGCATTTTAACATTAGGGACCAAAATGACATTAAACTCAAAGTACAGAATACTAATTGAGAATTTTCTCCATCTATTATTGGTATAGAGATGGAAACCATTGAGATGGAGGTGAGGGCTACCCAGGTTTAGAGCAGGGTGGGTTCAGAAGAGCAGATCCGGGGAAAAGAAAAGAAAGTAGACAATTGGATAGGTTGGGGGGCCGTGGGACTAAGGACTGGCACTGCCACACCAAAAGATGGGTTGTTACCTACATACATGCATGCAGAGTGCAGACAGAAGCTGAAATGCTTCACATGCCTTAACAAAGTTCACATGCCCGTAATTCCAAATACATGCCGCCATGCAAAAGTCCCTTATTAATATCCACTACAAGCAGAGAGAGAAAGAGAGAGACCTGTGGATGATGGGTTTTTGAAATGTGCTTTTTAAATGGTTTTTGAAAAAACAAAAACTTTTTTTTTTTAAATGGGTTTTTAACAAAAAAAAGTACTTTTTAAAATGTGCTATTAAAAATTGCTTTTTTTTTCTAATCTTTGGATTAATGCTTTTTACATCAGTTGTTTTGTTTGAAATAGCAAAAAAAACCCAACAGTTTTTCTATTGGTTTTTGGATTAGGTACAAGGTTTTGTTGTCGGTGATTGCCCTGCGTGGCTGGATTCTGTAATTGAAGTAGTAGTGGTAGTTTAGTGGTTCTTTTCTGTTAGGTGATTTTCCTTGGTAGTCGTTATCTGCTCTATATCTATTGTGAAGTTGTTTTTTATCTATTTTTGTTAGAGCTGAAAAAGCCTGAAATCGGTCGCAGTGAAAGTTTATTTACATTGATGCAAAACTATGATAGTGCAAGTGATTTGGGTGCAAATTCTGATTTATCTTTATTTCAAATTTCACCCCATTTTGTTTGATTTTCAATAAAATGAAGAAAACCAAGACTTGGATCAAAATAAAGTAACCCCCAAACAAAATCAAACCACAACTTCCATTCTTTTCATTGCACCGCATGCATTTAAACCAGTGTAAATAAAATTGCACTGCAACCAAATGGAAATCACTGCAATCTTAATGGAACCAAATTGCGCTCCCATGCACTACAGTCTAATGGAAAACATTATTGTTTACCGAAAAAACAAAGTGAAAAAAAAAAAAACTACAGAAGCCTGTTGTGAAAACAATTCCCAAACATGGCCTTAGTGCCCATTTGGGAGGGTTTTAAAACGTGGTTTTCGGGGTTCTGAGCTGGGCCTTACATAGAAATGCCAGAAGATATATTTGGTAAAAATCCAAAAAGCCAATTACTATGTTCTTAATGCCAGAAACATGATTTTCAAAACCGGATAGGACTGGATGGTCAGACCAGAAAAATCAGGAATCAATCAAGTGACTGGTTCTGTTTTATTCAAAAAACCATTGATTTGGTTAGTAAACCGTTGATTTAGGCGGTCGAACCATTCGAACCATCCAACAGTTTGGCTATTTTTATTTTTTTGTCAGAACGGACCGTCTATTCGATTCAAACTACCGGACCATTTGACCTGACAGTTGGACCCCTAATCGGTTTGTCGTCCGATTCAGTTTTAAAATCCTTGGTCAGAAATGTAATTGAAATACAAAGTTACTCTAGATAATTTTCCTGAAACACAAATGCTCAATCAGCACGGCAGAATCACCACACTTTCTCCAATGCAAAAAACCTTCCCAAACAGGCTCTTAGTAAAATAAATAGAGAAACAAAAAGTAAAATATAGTATTATAAATATAGAAGAGCAATAGAGAACTGAGAAAGCGACCTGGGTATTTTGGAAGGAAAATAAAACAACACACAACATCGTTGCAGATCAAACCAAACCAGTCAATCGTTACTCTGGAGTCTGGATGGGTTACGTGACGTGTCTCTCTCCCTCTCTCCTTAATTTTTATTTTTTTTAATTTTTTTACCACGACGTTTATTGACCATACAAGGCACGTCATAAAAGGAGACGCACGGTATCATCGTCCGTCAGATCTCAGGAAATAGCAAAACTGCCCCTGGGATTTCTCAAATATTGGACAAATGCCCCCCGCTGCACGTGATCTAAGAATTTTGTCGGGTCCCTTTCGCGAGGGATTCGACGAGCGCCCTCCCGTGACTCCTGAGGGTACTTTCGTCATTTAGATGAGTCACGGCGGCTGGTTTGGTACAGTGGTACTTCGGAGATTTGTTGAAAATGTGGGTGCCATTTCTTCTGTTCCCTCTCTCTCTCTATTTTTTAATTTTTTAATTTCAAAATTCTGTATGGCTTTGGAAGAAAATAGGAAAATATCGCCGCAGAATCGGACAAAACTACAACCATCCGCCAGCAAGGTTCAAACTCAGAAAAATTATTAAATAATTTCATGCTTTCATGCTCATCTCTTAACGTGAGTTACAAACTACCCCTCATCTTCTCGAATATATCCCAAAACGCCCTAGGCTACCCCTAATGATTAAAAAAAAAACGATTAAGAAATAAGAGTATAGATTAGCTAGTTTCAATTTAGTTGAAAGTTTAAGAAAAAAAGAAAAAGGAAGACTGGGGAGTGGTTGAATTTGCTGGACTGAATGGATTTTGTTTTGTCTCTAGTGGAATCATTCAATCTAAAAGCTTAAGTTGTTAAGTGAGGTTATTGAATCGATTTTTATTTTTAATTCATTCTTTCAAAAATTTTAATTTGAAGTACGAATAAATAAGAGATGGGATTCAATGGTTATACCATTCTCACAGCCTTATATGCTTTTTTTCATAGGGAGATATTTTCAATGCAAAACTGCAAAACATTATATGTAAACAGTGTGAGCACAGTCTTGTAAGGACCAATAAGAACAGACCCACCTATACCTTAAATTGAAATCTAATTAATTATAATAGTAACAACAAGGATCAAACACTAAATCATTTGATCAAACAAACTCTGATACCATCTCAAAAGAATCCTTATAACCTAAAAGCTTAATCTACTAGGTGAGGTCCCCCTAATAGTTTTTTGTTCTCTTACATTAGTGAATAAGCCATTCAGTTAAGCTATATTCAGCTGTTGAATCATAACCACAGCAAACTTGGGTACTGAAATTAATTTCATACAAGCCAACAACCGTTCAGTGTATTGACCAGTGGTCTGCACAAAATGATCAACAAAGTAGTCATTAGCACAAGTAAATCATGGTCTCACAGCAATGGAGTATTTCTACTTTTGGCAGAAACGAAATGCATGTAATTGCATGCAAGCTTATTGACCTAGACCCCAACCGTTATTCAACCTTACTTGTAATAAGCACTGTTTCTTTCCATTTTATAAAGGAAAAAAAATAATGTCTACCAACTGTTTGTAAAATTGTAATAACTGTGAGTAGAGTCGTGTCTGCAAGCAATGGTCAAGGTCCCACCCGTGAGTTCTCTGCCCGTTCCGTCAAGAAAACGATCGGACTGACCAAGGGATGCTGATTATTGGATGCATGTTTACTTGTTCCACCCTTGTTTTTTTTGAAGAACTCAAGTTTTTTTTTTTTTTTTTTCTTTATCTTTTGCTCTTTTTTTCTTAGCCATTTGATTAGAATAAGATAAGCTAGCTAGGCTTAGCCGATTCATGGTGGGAGAGGAAATTTAGATGCATTTAGCACACAAAAGTTGAATTTTGAGTAGAATTAACAGGGTAAATGACATTCTTTCTCTAGTAAGATGAAAAAGTATTATTAATAGAGGACTGAGACTGTGGAGTCAATTCGAGATAGAAAAGGGAAATAAAGAGAGATAGAGGGGCAATTGTTTGATACCCAGAAAAAAAAATTAAAAAAAAAAAAATATTGAAGGGCATATGTAGCCCATGTAGGTTATGAACATAATACATATATTTAAAAACAAAGCCAAAGGAAGAGCCGGTTCTGATGTTCTTCTCTTGGCAGCAGGAGGTTTCTTCTTCTCCAGAAATGAAGGAGAATTCCCTGGTTTTTGTCTTCCTCTGGTAAGAGCAAATCCCAGCATTTGTGTTCACCGAAAAAACAAACCCCCTTTAGAAGAGCACCAACAACAAGAAATCAAAAAAGAGAAAGAAAGAACCAAGAAAGCATAGAGTTTGAAAAAAAAAAGAAAGAGAAAGAAAGACAAACTTCAATTATAATCACTCAATCAATCCCTCCTCCCATGTCAAACATCACAGGTGATGGTGGGAGCTTCTCTTCTGGCAACACTGGAGAAGTCCAGCAGCAGCAGCAACAACAACTACAGCATCGCTTCCATGGCTCCAACTCTGGACCTTCCACCACAACTAACAGTAATGGCTCCACTTCCCACCAGCAGCAGCAGCAGCAGTCGGTCAAGAAGAAAAGAAACCTACCAGGAAATCCAGGCAAATTCAACTTCTCCTTCAACCTTCAGCCATTATCATTGTTTCCTAATTCCTAGTACCTAATTTTAGTTTCATCTTTTCATCTCTTAGATAATTAAAACTAAGATTCTTTTTTTTTTTTTTTTTTTGAGGGGCTGTTCAATTCAATCTAAGTGATCCATGAAGGTGTTCTTCTTTAAAATTTGGATTTCTTTGTTTTTTTTTGGGGAACTGAAATGGGTTTTAAAGAGGATTTCTCTCCAGTTTGGTTACTGAGTTATTTATTTTTTTATCCTTAGATTTTCTCTCCTCCGGTTTTAATGGCTTGCATGTAATTCCGGACGTGGATGTCACGGATTTGATTCTTCCTCAAAAGCACCAAGAGGAAAAGCTTTGCCGATTTGGGATGCGAGTTCTTGAAGTTTTAAAATTGACTTTGGCTTTTGAAATGGGAAACTACTGAACTTTTTTTTTTTTTTGGTTGTTGAAGGGTTCAATTATTGACTGGAGATTCCAATAATTGCAGAGAACTGTTGTTAACTCTATTCCCTTTTCGCTTAAATTAGTTTTCTTTATTTTTTCCTTTAAATTTCTCCAACTGTTTTAGATTTTCAGAGTACTAATCAGGAATAATATCCGTATCTGATTTTGTTGCTGACTCTCCTTTTCTCTTTTTTTTTTTTTTCAAGCTTACTGTTCTAAGGTTTCTCTGATTCTCTCCAAATTAAGCAAATTTGATCTTGTTGTTAATTAAACTATTATTATCAGTCCTAATATTTAGTTTAGATAAGGTTTCCTTTGTAGACATACTCCCACGAGTCTGTTCATCAGTCATGCATCGTCATCAATGCCTACTTAGTTCCCTAAATTTAGAATTATTCAACTTCCGCTGGAATCCAGTTAAACCCATGAATTAAAGGACACTGAAAATTGGTCGAACACTTGGTAGAAAAAGATATAGATTCTAAGTTCTTTGATGGGCTGTGAAGCTTTCTTGGATATGAGAATTGATGAACAAAACAACAGGAGACTGAAGGAGAAAAATGGTGATTAGTAATGGGATTTTTGCAATTTACATGTGCAGACCCAAATGCGGAAGTCATCGCTCTATCGCCTACAACCCTGATGGCGACAAACCGGTTTATATGTGAGATCTGCAACAAGGGGTTTCAGAGGGATCAGAACCTGCAATTGCACCGGAGAGGCCACAACCTCCCATGGAAACTCCGGCAGCGGACGAGCACCGAGATCAGGAAGAAGGTATACATATGCCCCGAGCCATCCTGCGTCCACCACAACCCAGCTCGGGCACTGGGCGACCTTACAGGAATTAAGAAACATTTCTGCCGGAAGCACGGCGAGAAGAAGTGGAAATGTGATAAATGCTCGAAGAAGTATGCGGTGCAGTCGGACTGGAAAGCTCATTCGAAGATCTGCGGCACTAGGGAATACAAGTGTGACTGTGGAACCATCTTCTCCAGGTTTACACTCATAACCTTATTAGTAGTTATTACAATCTTCTCATGGAAATAACAACTACAATCTAATTCTAACAAAGAATTCAAATAAATGAATGTAAGGACCCGTTTGGTTCGTGGGAATAGGGTTTGGAATCGAGATCGGAAATTTGGAATGACCCATTCGGATTTCAACTGTTTAGTTGGGCAGAATCGGAATCCCATCCCCCTCTCTCATGAATGAAATCCCGCTTCAACTTATTTCAATTCTAATTTGGATTCCTGATTGAACCAAACAGACTATGAGAATTAGACCATTTCTATCCCAACCGATTGCAAATCAAACGGACCCTAATTTTCTCAAATGATTGGCATTAATATAACATGAAGAATTAAAAAAAGGAGAAAGCAAATGATCAGTTTTTTTCTTGTTCCGGGCCTATCTCAAATGCTTTTGTACCGCAGGCAACACCTGAATTAGTGTAGTATATTAGTTTTCCAAACAAGGTAAAATTGGTAAATGGCCGACAAAGTGAGGAAACCTTTTCACATTTACTTTAGGATACCTTTTATGCTTTTGAGATTGTCTCTACATCGAACACTTCTGTAAAGAGAAGACAAATTATATTCTGTGGGTAATTTATTTTGTGATTTTATTGAGTTGTAGAGCACCCAAATTAAATGTCTATAACGTCCCTAATGAATCGCTAAATACCCACATTCCTACTTGACTGATACTGATGCTGCTCTTATATCAAGCTGTTGTTCTACCTTTATGAATTATAATCAGTGATCTACTATCCCATTAAACATTCTGTTCTTTGTAGTCTTTACTGTAAGATTATTATTCAAACCTAGTTTACCAATTAAACTTAGATTCTCTGTAGGACCGGACATATTTGCAATAAAATTCTCGTCCGTTTGGCACAAAAGAGCTTTCAGTCCCAAGTACTTAAAGCAGGATATGCATAGGATTCATGCATATATATAAGATTCTCTCTCTCTCTCTCTCTGTGTTACTGCACTTTCTCATTGTGTCTGGTAGATGTCTTAAGATTAATTAATGTATATACTGACTGACCTGAATGAGTCAACTCCCTCCATGCAGACGAGATAGCTTCATCACGCATAGAGCTTTCTGTGATGCATTAGCAGACGAAAACAACAAAGTGAACCAGGGCTTAGTGTCCAGCTTTGGAAGAAGCTTACCAGGCCAAGTCTCTGAGCTCATGTCGTCCATGCCCATAAACACCACCAACAATGCATCGATGGGGATATCCGAATTTAACCATCCCCACGCCAAGAACCCTCTCAAGCCCCTAGCCAATGATCTAATGTCTATGCCACTCAAGTCTCTGAACATGGCCGGCGGCATGTTCTCCAGCAGCGCCGGAGCCCTCCTCGGCAGCCCAAGAGGCATCAATTCATCCTCCTCTTGCCTTCAGCTATGTGCCAACAGCTCGTCCAGCTTCGACGGCCTCAACGACACTAAGAACGGGCGCCATCTCGTCGGATCGGCCTACATGTCCGCCACAGCTTTGTTGCAGAAGGCAGCTCAAATGGGTGCAACCGCAAGCAGCAACATCAACTCCTCCGTGATGCAAAAGAGCTTCCTATCGGGCATGACGGGGACTGATCAGCTCTCCGGCCTGAGACCATCGGCTTACGGAGGAATGCAGCAGGACAACAGCTCGTATAATCACATCCAACAACAACAAACAGACCACTCACAACTAGCTGCGATAGAAGGCGGAGGATTCTCGAGCCAGTTCTTGCAGAAGTCCACACAAGAGACGTCGTCGTCGACCCAGCTTTTTGTTGAGACCACGGCGGGCGTCCAGAGCTCAGAGATGAATGACATGGGAATATTCTCGGGGATGTTCGTGGGAGGTGATCAGAACCATGGATTCTTGAAGAACATAGAGCAGGAGAACTGCAGTAGTACTGTTATGCCATCACAAGGAAGGAACATCAACCTGGGGTTGGAGATCCCCCCGACTAGACTGAATCCGGCGGGGCCATCGATAAGGTTTGGAGGGAACAGCGGCGGAGATACGATGACAGTGGATTTCTTAGGGATCGGAGGGTCGGGACTGAGGAATTTGCAAGAACAACAACATCAACGGCAACAACAGGGACTGGAATTTGAGGCAATCAGTCAGCGGAGGTTGCAAGGATTGCATCAGTTACAGCAACAGATATCACATGGACAAGCAGCAATGGAAAAACCCATGTGGGATGTTTGAGAGAGAGCTGCTCCGGTCGCTTCGATCTCTTTCATCCTTTTGGCTTGTATATTTGAAGGGTTTCTCTCTTTCTCATAGATTTCAGTTTCAGCCATGGAAGAACCCAGGTGGCTTGCTAAAGAGCAAGGCACTAAGGACCTTGGCTCTGTTTAGGACAATTCATATCGATCTAGACTTTTGATCCCCGAAAATGATTTTTATATTGACTTGAGGGAACCCCAAGAAGATTGAAGCTCTGTCATTGTCAACTGGTTCAGAGCAAAGCTCCTCGGGATCACATTTTCGTAGACAAGGGAAGTGTGTATCAGTTCAAACTTCGAAACGACGAGTCGACGACAACTTGATCCATATAGAATTGCAGAAGGAAATAAGTATTAGGGGTATAGCAGAGAAGGCCCTGTTGGAAATCAAATCTTTCGCAGGCCAGCTCAGGACTCAGGTCAAGACTTTAATAGCTACGAGCCTAGAACTAGAGTCATCAAGCAACCCATGATGAGCAATTAATAAGCCTTCCATCAATCACGACCTAAGATATTTGCTCTACAAAATGTAATTTATTACTCACAGAGCGGCTACAGGCCTACAGCATAATTTATAATTTATGAACCAGGCCCAACCCTAAGAATTGGGCTTTCAAACTCGAACTATTCAACCCGAACTCAGTTAATATTAAAATTTACTGCATTCGGGTTGGGTTCGAACCCAGATAGCTCAAGTTAATCAATTAGTTCATACTAAAAATTGACACCCAAGGGTTAGGCCTGAATCCAGCCCAAAAAAAATTAAAAGCCCAACCTTTTAGGCCCAGACCCAGCCCGAGGACAAAAATTTAAACCCAGCCCGTGCATAATTACAAGTTATGACCCTACTTCATTTGTTCAAGAAATATATGTGGTAAAAGACAAAAACAACCCTGTGTTTTCCACTTTGATTCCATCCGGTTGAGTTCAATTCATGCTGACATACATATCCTTTGAGGGAGATCAATGGTAGGATCCCCAATAAGAATGCATCTTTGAGTGTATAAGTACAAAGTTTACCTTATAAATGTAAGTCTCAGTTTGAAAAAGGTGCAAATATAAAAATGCACGATGTAAACGTAAGGTTTAGAAATGTCGTAAATAAGGTTTTGCACTAAATACATTTGCATTTATACTGTTTCCAAATTTAGGCTCAGTTAAGTTTGAGAACAATGTAAATACAAATATATACAATATAAATACAAAGTTTAGAGGTAATATATAAAGTTTTGCACCGAACATATTTGTATTTACCATCTTTTCAAGTGGAGTCTTAAAGCTCAGTTTGAAAGGAGTACAAATATAAATATATAGGGTACAAATACATGTAAAATAATACAAAATACAAGATTTTGTACTTTACATATTTGTATCTGTACTCCTTCCAAACTGAGTCTTAATGCACTATCTGTATTTACATGCTCCAAATGCATTCTAGCACGATTCAACAATGGATATATTCAGCTTCGTTTGATTGATATTTTGATAGTTTGTAAAGAATTGTTTCTTACCAAGTTGGATTTCAGGTGAATACGTGGGCACTTGCAAGGCCCAATTTGAACATAGGCCCAATTACACATTTTCATGGACTGGGCTGGGACTCAGATATACTGCAACGTATTTGAATTCAGAAGGCAGGTTTTATCAACATGTGTAACAAGGGAGTTGGGAGTTGGGACTGTCTATAATGCTAGCAAAGAAGGTAGCTCTGGTATGTATTCGGTTGCAGCCCTTGCAAGAAACTATCTAGGTGAGGTGATAGATTACATGGCCTACAAATTAGGCTTGACGACCATCAACATGGCTGAAGCTTGGGCCACTTGGGAGGCCCATAATTTGGCAGAAAACTTCACTAACCATTCCATCATCATCATCGAGGGTGACTCAAAGGTATAGAAGAAGAAGAAGAAGAAGGAAGCTCTAGGATGACTTATTATTCTAACTTTTCAGTCCCAGCAATAAGAAATTCCAATCTAACGACGCTCATGATCAATCGATCAGAATTAAGTTCATTCCGTTTTTAGATAAATGATATATGATTGAACTAGAGAATGATCCATGTTAATATGGTGCAATTATACCTATATATTTTTTGTTTTTCTTTATTATCATTTTGTTTGAGATTCACTATTTATCTGATAATTATATTTAATTTAAATAATCAAATAATATTAATTTATAATTTAAAAATCTTTATAATAATTCTTTTATTTGAATTTATAATCAAATAATATTTTATAATAATTCTTTTAATTTTGGACCAGATGGCTGTTAAAATCTTTGATATTGTTTCTTATTGATTAATGAATCATTTTGAAAATACATAATATGGGTTTGAAAATTCTCTATAATTTAGTAAATTCGTACACGAACTGAAAGCCTGGTTCAAGGGTCTGTCTAACGAGTAATGAAAACAAAACAAAGACATCCTGTGGACTCGGAAATTCCAAGAATGATAATCACACTGAGTATTAGATTTATGAGGTTACGAGTTTATGTTTCACCTTCATTAAAACAAGAGCTTTTACAAGGTCCCGAAGACCATTTGGAATTGGAGGACGAATGGAAGATGGCCACTTTTAGTGTTTACATTGAGAAATAGTGACAAAAACATGCAAATGTAATTCCCTATAAACTTGAGCCTTATTACCCTTAATCCCAAAAGATTGGACCCTGTTTGGTTCGTAGTAATAAGGATCTGGAATTGAAATTGTATTGGGCCATTCCAATTTCAATTGTTGGTTGAGTGGAATCGTAACCTTACTCCTATGGCATTCTCCTAAAAAATGGTACCGAGGAAGACTGGCATTTTCCCACTTGGAAAAGAAAATTAGTGCAGGGGTGTCTGACAGCATACAGGGAGTCGGAGGTAGCATTTCACCAATGTAAAAGTCATGGACCAATTCCTCCAGCCCTTATTCTATGTGTTGTTCTATATGAATGACATTAGACTCAACTTGCTAGATATTACAGAGATTCAATGGTCATTCTCTCCCCCTCTCTTTAGAATGAAATTTCATTTTAACTGATTTTAGTTCTATTTTCCATTTTTATCCGAACCAAATAGATTATTGTGGTTCTAATTCTAGGGGATTTTGATTCCGATGAGGGCCAATTTGGCCCTCCGTTGACCTAGCAACATGTGGCATTCGTCTTTCCTGCATGACACCTCAGCGCTATGTGGATAGATGTGTATCTTGCCGAGTCAAGGGGACGCACCCCAGAGTCAGTCCAAGGCACCTCGTCGCTACCGGTATAAGGGACCTCGGTGTGATGAGCGACCTCTTCGAGGATTTGCTGACCTGTGATACCTCGTCAATAACAGTCAAAGTGACCTCGGCATGGGTAGCGACCTCCTCAAGGACTTGCCGACTTGACTGAGGTCCAGGTGGCGACTTGTGAGACGTGCTCGCCAACCTCTTCCTTAAGTAAGTTATTGTTTATGATTTCTTTAGGATCATGACACTCGACCATTACACCCGTCTTTCCATATCGTCCGCATCGGAGTTAATCGAACGGACTCTATTTCTCTCCTCCGAACAAGGCGGGTGTGGTTTCCTAGGAATTTTGGTTGTGTTACAGGAAGCTCCTTGTTTCTTACACTTATTTAAAGACATTCACTCCCTGAGAGAAGGTATGCACAATTCAGCTCTCAAACACTCTAGCACTCTCGCTCTTTAGCTCTTTCCAAGATCTTCAATTCGTTGACTTAAGCATCAGAGTGCCCACTCCAAGTAAAGTAGCCCAGATACTCTAATACTGTCTTTTTGTAAGTCAACTCAACTAACTCGCTAGCTTGGCATCCGAATTATCCTCCAACAGGAAACTGCCTGATCGCACATCATCACATTCCAATTCCGAATGTAAACTAAATAGACCCTAAGACTCTGCGGCCATGTTAATCTTGGATTCACACAACCCCTAATCCAAAGCTTTTTCTCCCTTGGAGACTTGCAGTGGAGGCAAATTCATAATTCTGCCAATTCACAACACCGCTCATGTGATCCAAGTACTTTGTAGACCGTAGTGTAGAATTCACAACACTGCTCATGGACTTCTATTGGGCACCAAGCCACCACTGACTATAAATTACAGAAGTCTCGCCGATTAGTGATTAAGATTTAAGATTGAACTTGAAATCTCAGAATGCCATTTACCCAATAACTCATGGGGATGAGTGAGATAGATTCATAACCAAGCAGCAACCAGCTGATAGTTCTCTTACTACCAAGGTTTTTAAAAACCGGACTGGATAGGGAATCGTTCTGGGTTGAATGGTCCAACTGTCCAGTTTGAATGAACAGCCCACTCTGACAGAAAAAATTTAAAAGAAAAAATTAAAATTTTGAAAACCCAAAATTGCCAAAACCTGTTCTCGAATCAAATGGTTTGACAATCCAACTGCTTAGGTCAATAGTTCGCTGTCCAAATCAACGATTTTTCAGCTAAAAAACAATTTTGGGGTTAAACGGAACCGTCAGGTGACTGACACCCGGTTTTTTCCGATTCGACCGTCCAGTCTAATCCCATTCCGACATGACGGTAGAAGTTGTTACGCCAAAAGATGTTAGAGAGAAGAAACTCTATCCTCGATCCAAATCCACGTATGTTGAATAAATAAAATATGGTTTGCTTTCAATTCCCACATCGATAGGAAGTGAGTTAAGCGAAAGCAAGAGGTGAACATAAATAACGGGCGAGAGGGATGGTGAAATATACTTACCTGGACGGGGTCAATGGGTGATCAAGAAAGCTTATGGCCTAGGTTGGCGACCTCCATTGCACTTTGAGGCGTGCCCGCCTAACATCTCCCTAACTGGGAGAGTGTACGTCATAATTTGTGGTAGCGGGGGTACGCGTTCGCGCGGCCCTTACCCAAATTTATTTCGAAACTTTTCTACTTTACCCACCTCTATTCATTTCCCAGGTTCTTGGTGTATTTTTCCAGAATGATGGCATTAGAAGGGTTTAAGGCGCCCCGTGGTGATTGTAATCCGATTTGGCTTTCCTTCACTCCATAATATTCTGGAATTGGATTCTCCGACCTTACAATTGCAAGGATGCTTTTTGTTCACATTCTAAGCTGCGTTCAAGATATATGTTTTTCTTCTTTCGCAACCTCCATTGCATCATTGGATGAGGAACAAAGATCAAGGGTAGAGAATTTCACCCATGGTTCAAACCGTTGATGATTTGGTCAGATCATTCAGCCCAGGAATTGCCCAGATAATCGGTTCCATTTCACTCGTAATCCACTGTGGATTTGGTCGGTGGTCTGCTTGATCCGGATAACATTTTTTAGTTGTTTTTTATTTTAATTATTTTATTTTTTAAATTGAAATGAATCGTCTATTTGAACTGGACAATCGAACCACTGACTCAGCAATCGGTGGTCAAAGTGGTTTTGATTCCGGATCGATTTTTAAAACCTTGATTTGGACAATGTTCAGATCATTTAACCTGACAAGTGTTCAGACAACTGGTCCCATTTTACCCCTGAACTTTTGCCAAAAACTATTAACTTGGTCAACAATCCACCAATACAAGCCATTAAACATTTGAACTATCGACATATACAATCCAAACAGCAGTTTTTGACCATTTTTTGTTTTAATTATTATTTTTTATATTTTTAAGTGCAACAAGCCATTTATTTAAACCAAATGATCGACCCAAAAATGGGTGGCCAAAGTACTAGTATACACCATACACTATACACTATACCCAGGGCTAAGCATTAAGCAAACCTACAAACCTTTCTCACCAAATAACGAAAATACTAGATCGAAACGACCTGATCAAATGAAACACAAAAACAAGCCAAGACAAATGATTAGGAATTACCAGCTTAACCAAATAAAAAACCCATAGCTACTACTCACAGCTAAGGGTGTAAATGGATCGAAATTTTTCATTCGAAAATTTGATATCCGAATTCGATTCAATATTCAATGGATATTAAAAAATAAAAATTAACGTTTAAATTCGAATTCAATTAAATATTCAAATATTCGATTTGATTAATTATTGTAGGTAATTAATAAATATATAAATTATTTATATAATTTAAATATTTTATATATTACACATATAAGAATTGAGTAATAAGTTAAATCCGGATATTTATTGAATGAAAGCAAGTCATATCTGAATTCAACCAATTATAATATCGAATTATTTGAATTCAATTTGATTATATCGAATCTCAAATTCAAAATTGGATTTTCGAATACCATTGACACCTATATTCACACTCAGCGACTAGAAAATTAATCTACCTTCTAGCAAAGCAACTTGTGATTCCTACACAACCACTATCACATAAGGACATGTTAAAATGAAGCTATAGACTCATTTGAACTCCCAGAATTCTTCAATCTGGTGAAGTGCAATTTCAATTTCAAAATTCTATTAGTTTTGTTCAGTTTCGCCAGGTTTAAAAGCTCAATTAAATTTATAATCTTCAAAAATCAATTATTATTTGGTTAAAGGTCAATTTAGATCAAATTAAATTGAACTTTCTATGAGTTGAATTGGAATAGCTTGTGAAAAACTTGGTTTGTATTTACTAAGGATGCAAACGGATTGGATCAGATTCAAATCTGGGTATATCCGAATCTGACCTGACACTATTAATAGAAGATCCGATCGGATCGAATCTGATAAACATGAAATCTGAATTCGAATTCGATGAGGAAGTCGGATTTTCGGATCTGATCTGATTCGATTTGATTTTTAAAAATTAATAAATTATTAAAAGAAAATTAAAATGAAACAATTTAAATCAAGAAAAACAAAAAACTACAAATATCTTTTCAACTATTTTCATCATATATATACATATTTTTAGGGTAAATTACAAAAACCTCCTATACTATGGGGTTTGTGACAAAGACCCCCTATGCTTCTTTTGCGACAAACACCCCTTGTACTTTGGCCGTTAGACAAAGACCCTTTCTTTAGGGTTTCAGTTGATTTCAAAAAAGATTCTCATTTGACTGTTTAAAGTTTTCTAAATTCTTAAATTACTCTTTCTTTATTTATTAGAACGGTGAGAAGAAATAACCCATATACTTGTAAAAATCCGATAACAATGTTGATTGCTAGATCTTGAACAATGGTTTGAGCGAGAGAGAGAATCTGGGAGAGCAAGTCAAATCAGAAGACCTTTTTATAGAAAGATATATATTAGGTTGTGTTTCGAAATGGTGCAAATATGTGTGAATGCAAATATGTAGTGTAAAACGGTTCATATAAATTGTAAAATTCGGTTAGTTTTGCATTGACAAATTTACTTTCTTACCAAATAGACTTTTATATGGATGCAAACACGAATTCCAATAAAGCATATGTTTTTTTTTTTTTATCAAAAGTCCACTTGAATGCAAATTTACTTCTTTTTTGTTGATGTACTTTTACATCTTATTATCAATATAAATATGCATTGGTTTGTCATTTGTGAATGCAAAAATATAATGTTGTCAAAAACAGTAAAAAATGAACCAAAATGCAAATTTATCCTAAACCGGGATTTACACTCCATTTGCACCAAAGATAGGACAGACATTAAACCATTTTCTTTAGCTGACGGGCTCCAACCATTTTTCTCCATTGATGACCATGAGCGTCTGCACCCAAGGTTAGTGAGATAGTCCAGTTAGAGGACTCCCACAGAAGTATTTAGAAAGGAAAACGAAATAAAAAGCATCTTCAAATGATATTGGAGCAATCGTCATTCCTCTTTCTTAACCTTCTGGGTGGTGAACATACGAAATACACATTCCATATGTATTTTGTGTATAACCTTCAACTTTATTCAAGTATCAAACACTGTCACTGAACACTTATTGATCTTCATGATTTATATGCAAAAGCTTCACTTGGGCGACAGAGGGTTGAGTGCCATGACAGCTCGACCTCAACTCAGTTTAATGTAAGTGATATATACAAGTATAAGCAAGTTCTGATGTATTAATTCCATTCAGGAAGATGCCAACGCCGCTACCAAAGGTACACCGGTAGAACACTGAGAGATCCGAACCTGAGCGGAGGGCAACTGTTTGGTGCTTCTGAGGTCCCGCTCTGTTTTTGAACATCATATCCCGAACAATGAACCCATTGTCGGTGATTCCTGAAGATGAAAGAAACTTTAAGCCATTGCCTCTGTGTTTTTAACTTTAACCTGTTTACTCAAACTGTATACTGCAGATGGAAGAAATTTCTTTAGGCAAAATCGTTTTCAAAACTTGGAGCACAGCTCAAGTAGTCCAAGAAGCTTCAATGGGGGGACCCAGAATCAAACAGAGGAATGGAGAGATCCTACTCTGCTCCTGCGTCGATTTCAGAGTTAAAGATCTCCTAATTAATAAATTTCTTATTAACGGTGAATACAGTGACGGAATTGTGCTCTTTAAGATCGAACGGATATTAAAGGTTTAATTTGATCGGACGTTTTTAAGAATTATTGGATTTGGATTGATAATTTAAGAAAGGGTAAATTACAAAGACCCCTGTACTATGGGGTCTGTGACAAAGATCCTTCTGTATTTTGTTTTGCGACAAAGACCCCCCTGTACTATGACCATGAGACAAAGACCTCCCTTGACCGTTAAATCAGATGACAGAATGCGTTAAATTACTAAAATATCCTACTAAACTTTTTCTATTTTCTTTTTTTTTGCCATTTTTCTCTTAAAACCTATTTAACCTGTTATTTTCCCTTTTTCTCTTCTTTTCCTCTCCCTCATTGTCCTCTCCCATTCTTTCTCTCTCCCAATTCTCCGAAATGAAAGGACGGAGGAAACCCATTTAAATTCTCTGCCCTGCACAGTCACCTGTTAGACCTAGAAAGTCACATGTTAGACCCAACTCTCCCAACTCTCATTCTTCTCTTCTTCTCTTTTGATTTTCTTGTTATAAGAGATTTGATTTTGGTCCTAAGTTTGAAACTATGTAGGTTTTAAATTCTCTGCCCTGTTGCATAATTACCGAGCAAAAGAAAATGGGGGAAGAAGGAAAAGGTGGAGGAGAGTGGCAAGAGCAAAAGAACATGACGAAGATGAAATTACTCATCCCTCTCAACATGGACGCTTTGCTTAGTGTGATTAAGCCTACACTTGAACATTCCAGGGGGAGTCTTTGTAATTACCCCAAAAAAAAAAGTAAAACCAAGCTGGGCATTATATAGACTTACAAACACAGAAACTATTGAGCATACTAGAAGAATGGAAGTTCGATTGAAGATTGTTTACTTTAGAAGCACTCACCGCTTTTAATCAATACATCTCCAAAACTAATTAAAATTTGTAGAAAAGAAAAGATCGACAACAATAACTTGAAAACGCAAAACCACAACAACAACCAGAATTAAGTCCATAAAGCAAAATCAATAATACGAAAAAAAAAGAAGGATTTTGTACCCTGTAAGGAGATTGTCGACATAGCTGATAAGCATCTTGAGCTTGCTCCCTCCCTTAGAGCAAGGCCTGCATGTATCTCAATGGTCATGGCATCGGCCACCTGTCTGAGCCTCCCAACCGGCGTCGCACACTTCTCTTCAAATTCCTTCATTATGGCCATCACCCGGGCCCAACGACCTGAGCATCGCATCCGATGGCGCACGATAAACATTGGCTCTGCGCATACAGTCACAGCACAAATCACCGCAGCTCCAACCGCCACCTTCCCCTTCCCCATTAGATAAAAAGAAAATCTCAATATTATCATTTTCAATTCCACCAAGAGAAAGAAAAATGCATCTCCATCAACGACAGATCTGAGATCATTGCCTTTGGGGTTCCTTTTCCTCAGTGTGTGAAAACTTCTAAGAGCCAGTGTTGTTTCCTCCACTCCAGCCATGGCTGCCGGTGGCTAGCTCCATCTGAGAAGGCTTCGGCCTTAGCCATTTGCTAAAAGAAGAGTTGAGCATCGATTCAATCATGGCGCGAGCTTCCTTAACCGACCCGTTGCTCTTCGAGTGGCCGGCCATTCACTCTCTCTCTCTCTCTCTCTCTCTTCGTATAAAAATCGAAGAAAACCTTGTCAAACGCCTCTATTCCTTCACAGTTCACACACTCTTCGGCTAGCCATAAGATCCCTTCCAATGGCTGCGACCTTTCGATTTCGTGCTTCTCTTCTCGTCTCCCTCATCCTCATTACCACCCTATCTCAGTGCCCCTCGTTTGCATCGCCTTTGAACCCCAATTTCTAATCAAAGGCCGACAACAGTGGCTCTGACGCAACCAAGTACTGGTGCACAGCGAAGAACAACGCCAAAGATTCAACTTTGCAGACAGCGTTGGATTGGACTTGCAGAGTGAGAGGCGCTGATTGCAGGGCTCTACAGCAAGGCGGTCCCTGTTACAATCCCCGGGATATCCCGTCTATGGCCTCCTATGCCTTCAACGATTACGCCCTCAAGAACGGCTTGTCCAACACTACCTACAATTTCGGCAATAGTGTTGCCATCGTCACACTCGCATAGCAATATCTCTGCAAACAATGCATTTTTCGCGTTCCAACAGGAAACCATCCTCGGCATTCATTGCTTCAGAGGTGGAGCAAAGAGAGTTCTAGAGATAATTATGAATCTGCCCAGGAAAGGAGCTCAAGGTCACTCTCGGGATCATCTTCATCTACAGGACGGCGAACATATTAAACGCAATGATTGTCAAGCTACTTTGGAAAGGAAGATAGGGTCGTAGCTGGAGCAGGCGACGCTGTACAATTAATAAGGGTAGTATGGGGATTAAAATATATTATAGCAGCGGATTTAAACGGAAAATTAACGGAAGGGGGTCTTTCTCTCACAGTCATAATACGAGGGGTCTTTGTCACAGACACCATAGTATAGGGGGTCTTTGTAATTTACCCTTTAAGAAAAACAAGATTTTATGAAAAAAGGGTAATGAAAAGAAAATAAAGAAAGTCTGGTGCGTATTTTAGTAATTTAACGCATTCTGTTATATGATTTAACAGCTAAGGGGTCTTTATAATTTACCCTATTTTTTATAAAAAAAATAAATAATATAATAAATTATAAAAATATAATATAAATAATATATTTATAAATAAATAAATAACATATCTTCCCGGATCAGATAAAAAATGATTCGAATTCAATTCAATTTCTAATCAATCCTATTATCGGATCCGATCCAAAGAACTAAGGTGGGACTATCCGAATTCATGATCCGATCCATGAAGATTGTTCCCAATTAACATCTCCAAGCTTGAGATCATGAGGCATCACCTGGCCGCAAGTAGCTCTAAGATTTGGGCCTCTAATAATTTAACGGCTGTTAAACGACAGAACCACTCGTCACAGCCACGTGTTAGAATCATACGGAGAGAGGAGGACGAAGGGAGGGTGTATGATCGGTCAATGAGCATCAAATTCAAATGGATAACACCCTCACACTTCATTGGATCCACAAGGAAAGAACAAAGATCTTAGATCAGTGAACGATGGCCCTCCAACACTGCTTCTACCCCGGCAAAGCAATCTGCCGCCTCCAACGAATCTATCTGGCACAGGATTCCGGCGGCCAGAAGGACAACCCGCAGCCGCAGGTGGTGGCACCCTCTTTAGGGAGACCGCCAGCGGAGGAATTTGCCCCTTTAGCCTCGGTCTTCCGTCGGCGGCTCCTCATCGGTGTCAGTTCCGCTTCTCTCGTCGCCATTGGCGCCAATTTTGCAGGCGTCACAAGTTTCCTTCTCGGATTGTCGCCGGAAACTGGTAGGAATCTGAAGCTGGACGTTCTTTATCCGGTGGGTGGTTACAGTCGCTGCGTTGAAACGAGTGAAGGCTTTGGTAAGTCCAGTAATCCACCACAAAACAGGGGAGGAGAGCGCCATGGCATGAGCTTATTATAACTTCATATATACTTACTCTCTTTAGTCTCTTTCCTTTCCGGTAGAATTCATTTATCCAGCCAATTGGGTGGGAGACCAGACACTGTTGTACAGAGCAGTGGGGAAGGCAGAGGCAGAGAGATCACTAGACCCACCTCCCTTGAACAAAGATCGCCGTCGCCGGAATTTTAGTGAACCGGTGGTGGCATTTGGACCTCCGGGCTCCAACGGGGAGCTCAACGTCAGCGTCATCGTATCTCCGGTCCCTCTTGACTTCTCGTCAGTAATTTTTGGATGCTTTCATTCGTATTTCTGAAACACAGACTAGACTGTTTGTTTCTGTTCCTGATTTAGTTGTTGTTGGTGATGGTAGAATTGAAGCTTTCGGAGGGACGAAAGAAGTGGGAGAGGCTGTGATAAGGACAATTGCTGCAGGAGCAGGATCGGGACGAAGGCCCGATGTGAGAGCAACGCTCATAGAATCCACGGTAAGAAAGGATCCAAACGTCGAAGTAAACTACTACAAGTTGGAGTTCAGAGTTGAGAGCCCCTCGTTTCGGCGTCACAACGTCGCCATCTGTTGTGCTCGTGGTGGCCGGTTATTCACTCTAAATGCACAGGCGCCGGAATCAGCTTGGCCGGAGGTGAACCAAGATTTCTACAGGATTGCTGATTCTTTCACCCTCACTGCCTAAACATATGAGAAAGAGAGAGAGAGAGAGAGAGAGAGAGAGAGAGATTCTCGTGAGTGAACATGTCGGTGAGGTTTGGTTGAACCGTCAGAAGGTGCCTCAGATTTGCTGGGAACACATCTGTATAAGGGGTTATGAAACCAGTTACGAGTGAACGCGTGTGTAACGGATTTTATAACTAATCACAATTGAACACGTTAGTGTTTCGGAGATTTGCTGCGAACGGATCTGTATGATGGATTATGTAACCAATGTTTTTTCTTTATTTTTTTTCAAGCGCAAATACAAATATGCACAATTTAGGTGGCACCGGTTTTTTAAGAGGTTGTTTGGTATCGATGGTGTTTATAAACATTTTGTAAAATTTTTTTACACCTCAGCGCCATTAGGCGCCACTAGACGCCATTGCGCCATATAAGCCAAACAGTGAAAAATCGGTTTTGAAAATAAAAAACATCAAAATTGATGTTTTTTTAATAAACGGTCTACACGATTTTTAAGAGGACTCAACCAAATAACTTTTTTGGCATTTTTTTGTTAAATGCATCTTCAATGCTGAACTGGCACCGTTTCTTCCAAAATCTATATCGATACCAAACACCATCTAAATAATTTCAAGGCTTTGTGCTTTTAGAAACCAGGGAAATTGGGTGGTTCATGAATTTGTCTCTTTGGATCAGTTTGTTTGCAGTACAATTTTCATTTGCACTGGTCCAAATGTATAGGAATTGCAATTCTGGGCCTTCAATCCTCTTTCTGAGGACTCCAGATCTCCATGCATTGGTAATATCTCCCCGCACGTAATAACATGTAAAATGATAAGATATTCCCCATGTGTGGCTAGAATGTTATGTAGGGTGTCGTAGGCATAATTGTCATGGATAGGAAATCCGGACTCCTTCCTGGCAAAACCTATATAGCTGGGCTTTCTGGGCCTTCCATCCTCTTCCTGGACTATAGCTGGGGATGCTTGTATGTTTTTTTTGGTATAACTCTATAAAGATGTAGTTCTGTGAATTAGATATGACAAATTACACCTCTGAATTATGCCCAGCAAATATGCAGTGAAAATTAGCTCAAAACCCAGTTTTCTGCATACTTGAACCAGGTCTATAAAGAATTATTCACAAATTTTCCAAGTAGAATCTATAAAATGCGCTTTCCAATCAGACCCATGTTCAATAACTCAGTATCTTTACAGTTCAATCAGTGACTTTGGCAACCATCGCCACTCTCATTTACTAAAGGCGACCAGCCGAAGAAATCAAATAAGTCATCTTACAGGATAAAATGAGAGATCTTTCGGGCTTTCAACTTTTGAAACGAAATGGTACCACCGGAAAGCTCTGCAAATTCTTTTCATTAAAAAATTATGAAAGGAGACTCAGGCCGCCGATGATCTCTTGGGTGCGATTCACGTCTTTCCATTAAAAAATCACGAAAGGAGAATCTAAAGAGAAACTGACCCCAGTTTTGTTAGATGCTCTGTTGTTTCTCATCAGCTCTCTGTAACATCATTGCCTAACGACCGAATCTATTCACAGCTCTACACTACAATTAAATGATCCTTCCTATTAGCAAGGTTGTCGGCATAGTCGGTGACTCAGTGCCTACGATCACGCCACCTTCCATGCCTACTACGGTCCCGGTGCCCAGAGTACCGGTGTCTTGACCAGTCAGGTGGTCTACTAGAATTGCGACCATAATCCCTTCTGGGCTCAGAAAAATTCCGTCCGAACAGGTACTCTTGGGACCTCACTGGACTCCTCTCCGGGCTCCACATTTCAAGTTCCGGCTCACCGGCAATTTCGTTTGTCTCCCAGCGTGGACCAGGAGGCATCAAGGGAGGCTGCGCGACAAACGCATTATAATTGCTTTGGTTAGCGTGAACAAAGGGGATTGATACAGAACCCTGCCCACCCATTCTGGAGTCAGAGATGGAGGCCTGTTTTCCAGAGCTAACAGCTTTCTGTGGCATAGATGGGTGGTGGTGGTGGTATGGAGGCGAGATGATCGAAGGCTCTGGTAGCAGTGGTGGCTGCGGCCTTGCCGGGGTTGGCAACAAAGGTGGCAACTGGGGAATCGCAACGGCTGGCCTCTCCTTTGGTGGGTTCATGACGATTGATATGGTTGGGGGCTTGGGATTGTGCAGTTGACCAAAATTTGATGTTTCTGGGCGCAGCGGTGGAGGGACCGATGCATGCAAGTTCTGTGGAGGGAAGTGGTTCTGTTGTAACAGGGGAATGGACGATAGATGTTGGTCTATGGAGGGATTCACTGAGGGCAGTTGCTTCTCAGGCAACGCAGCAGCGAAGACTTTATGGGATGTTTGTAGCTGCAATGCTGGTGGAGGCTGTTGGGCCAAGGGACTGAGGACGGTTGGCATTTGTGGTGATGTGATGGTGGAAGTAGTTGGAAATTGAGGCCTCACAGTCACAGACACGGCAGCAGGAAGCTTCTCCGGTGAAAGGACGGTTGCAGGAATTGCTGGGAAACCAGTTCCACTTCTGTTGGCCGCTGGAGCTGGCTGCTGTAACAAATCCTTGGGGGGTTCTGGTCTCCATCGGTTCTGCAAAAAAAACAAGAGCAACCTTCTGTTAGGCCCACGCCAAAATAAGCATAGAGGGCTTAAGAAAACTACAAAATAAGCATCCAAGGTTTTGGTGGTCGGATGACAGCTTCATACAGTCAGAGTCACTACTGAACTGCAGACAGGGAGGAGATTAGCATATCCATACTTGGATTTGGATCCAATTGGCGTCAGAAACCATGGGCGACATGCATATAATGGTTTCTTTTATTCATTCATAGTCATCTGAGATACATATTCTCTATCCGAGAAAGGATATTACGAGTAACGAGTTGAAGATTCATGGTTTAACTGTAGCACAGGTGGTGGTACAGTCGTACTGGTACCCAGGAGAGAACCCAATGAATGGTAGACCATTGATTGTCGCCGAAGCATTAAATCGGATAAAATCCCAGTGCTTACACTGTAATGTAGCGAGATTCAACCACTCGGAGTGAGTCTCACCAAAGGTCAAAATGAAACAGATAAAAGAAGTTTCGTTCTGGAATAATTGTCATTCTTAATCATGGATACCATCCCTTTCAAGTAGCAGAATGTGCTGCAAGTAAATTCTTCTTGGGGCCCATTCAAGTATGTAGACTCTGAAGCATACAGATACAGGATAATAATATGGTAGGAAGAATTAAGTCACACACCATTATGGGGTCCGACGGAGGAGTTGGGGAAGGAAGAGATGTGACTTCTGCCTTTGGTTCAACGTTTCCACCAGAGACGTTTAAGCCCATCCCATTAGCCTTGATCATATCAAGCAGCCTCACTGTTTCCTCACTCGTTAAATTGCCAGCTTGACCAGATGTCAAGGCAAAAACCAGCTCCGGGTTCTTGAGAAGCACAGCAAGCAACTCAAGGTCCGGTTCTGGAGCACTCCCGTTACAAAGTCCGACTGGTGTGCCAGCAGATTTATCTTCAATAATTTCACGAGGCGTAGGCAATGATTCTGCACCATCAGCTTCTGGTTGCTGTTCAATTGGGATTTCTGGGGTCAATGTATCATCGTAGTCCATCTCTTGGTCCCATGGTTCCTTGGGATCAGATGGGACTTCTTGAATGTCGTGGGATAAAGTTTCCTTCTCCCGTCGCAACCTCTCTGTCTGAACTTCAACTTCTTTGCTCCTTCCCCCTGTGCCGACTCTCCACAGACTGTTGATCCTCACCTCTGCAGAAAGAAAATAATGGCAGAAAAGGCTGAATTCCTTGAAGAAATGGTTTCAAAACTTTCACTTGAGATAAAACATCCAGCGGATTGGGATAAAATAGGAGGAATAAATCCAAATCACCAACTAAGCAAAAATATGCATCTCCAACTAACCGATTTATTCAAACTCCATAGGGTTACGAACAGAAACACCAACTAAGAATAAGTAAAAGAAAACAATTAATGGCACCAGCATTTGTTGTTAGTGGAATATCTCGCAAAAGCATTGCCAATCTTAATATCTAATTTGAGACCATGGCCATTAATGTCACAAGCAATTAAATTTGAATCAATAGACACTACAGTGGTAGTTAAAGTCAGGATGCATCAGCAAAGAGTGAGCACATCTTCCTACAGATCTAACTTCTCAAATAAGAACTTTAGCTTGACAAAGCTAAGCAGTAAGTTTCATCAGTGTCAACCCCTTCATTAACGTCACTCACCCTCAGAATCCAGTCTACCTCATACGGTATGCCCAAACAGGCAGGCACAAAACGGTTATAATAATTTTTTGTGTAAATTGCTGAAACCTCCACTGAAGTTATTGACGGTGAAACCTCTCCTGAAGTTCAGTAATTAAAATCACCTCTCCTGGACTTTTTGACACACTTGTAAGTAGGCCTCCTCTTCTTAAAATGGGATAAAAATGTCAAAAACACCCATGCAATTATTATTGAAGCTGGTTTTTATAAAAAAAAAATAAAATAAAATACAAACTTTATGAACAGAAAAAAAGAATTTAAGGTTGCAGTTTTACCTTAGACAATTGAAATGACAGGCGAATTTAAATAATAAATCAATTTCAGAAAAGAGATTGGAAGGGTTTGGGATAGAGATTGATATGAAGAAAAATTTTGAAAAATAAACATTTTGGACAAAAGTAATTGTACGAGTATTTTGGACATTTTTGTGCTCTTGTTTGAAAATTCTAACAAAGGGTTCAACTTTGTCAAAAAGTTCAGAAGAATTGATTGCAATTATTAAACTTCAGGGAAGGTTTCAGCCATGGTCAGAAACTTTAGGGGAGATTTCAGCAATTTACCCTAATATTTTTTGCCAGCAAGTTGTTCTATTAGATATCTAATATGATTTCCTATCTCTAAAAGATATTCCCTTCAGAAAACATATTTGCAGATAGAGAGTTGTTCAATTTTGATGTTATCATAAACAAGCATAGTGCCATGGCGAACATCACAACAGTCAGACCCTGAATTCATCCCTTGAACCACCTGTTATTCTGCATCCCATAATATAGGGGACCTGGGATCCATTCAATCGATTTATTCTATCCCTTGAACCACCTATTATTCTGCATCCCATAATACAGGGGACCTGGGATCCATTCAATTGATTTATTCTATCTTGTGGGCCACTTTCTTATTTAATATATCTCATCTTGTAGAGGATCTGGGATCTACAATCAATTGCCACCATCTAGAGATCTCTTCCATGCAACCTAATTAATCACACCGGTAGACATATCTTTCAATAATTACATATAAACTGGATTAGATGATGCTAACATATTCACCCATCCTGTTTAACTGGTAGTCAAAACATATATGAAGCAATACAAGAAAGAACCACGGTTATAATTTTTATTATTGCCACGTGTGTATGACAGAGGTAGCCCATACGGTCAGGCAGCTTTTATACCCATTAAGAGAGAAAATGGTATTCTTTCCGGTTCTTTCTTTCTAAAATGCAGAAATTTCCCATCCATTGAGAAAATGAAATATGCTATGTTTGTGATTGATATATGCGAATTGTATTCCTCTTCCCTTTTAGTACTTAGCAAGTCCGTCCACCTTAGGCCAAGTTTGAGAGTGCTTAAAAATAAGCATTTATTTTGGGCCGGGAGGACCATACCAACAAGCACTTATTTGCTTTTGGGAAATAAGCCTAAATAAGTGCTTATTTCCTTTCTGGCCTGTCTTGGCCGGCCACATCATTTTGAAATTACCTATACTTCCCCTGTTTGAAACAAGTGTGTTTTCAGTTTTCACCAAATGTTCATGAGCGCTTATTACAATAACCACTTATTTTTCGAATAAGCACTCCTAAACTTAGCCTTAGACTGGTATTTAGGTTTTCAGTATGCAAGTGAATATGAAAAGGGAACTGTTGGAAATAGCCTCCAGGCTCCAGGTTCCAGGTATACAAGTCCAAGCACCTTCTGTTGTATTCCTTTTTATAACTTATAGCTCTCTGTCAACTTCCTAAAGGGAAATATATTCCCAAGAGAAGAGACATACCATTCCTGCACCAAAATACTTGGCAAATAGTAGAAAGAAATCAACCAAAAAAAATGAGTACCTGGTGGTGTCTGCCATGGGATCCTATCCCTCTTCAGATTATCTCGTGGGGGTGCCTGGGGCCCCAGGATTGGCTTTAGATCAGCTGGAGCTTCCAAAGTAATGGGACAAATTTTTGAGGCAAGCTCCTCAGATTTAGAGTCCTCAAGTTTTGGCCTGACATGAGATTTATGTGCAGAAAGTAAATTGCTTATCTCAGACACAGAAGATTTGACTGGATCTTCGGTCTTCTGTTGGAGGTTCTCACTGGAAGATGAACCAGTCTTGCCACGCTTATTTTGCAAGAATATTGCTCGGATTTTTGCTTTCTGGATATCATCAGCTGACATTGGACGGCATTGCTTTGCAGGCACAGCTTTTCCAGCTTTCTGGCTCCTTCCACCTGTTTTTTGTCCCGGTTGTTCTACCAGCAAGACTTTCCTACGTTCTCTGGTTTCTGTAACTAGCTAAGAAAATATACTCTGAAACATGAACAATATTGAATGGATTCCAAATTATGGTTGCAGACAAGTTGGGTTGTCGCAGACTTATAGTGCAATCCTACTCCATCTATTTTCTTTTCTGATTTATATAATCCTTTTAGTTTTATCTATTTCTTACTTGCTTGACCTAATGTAATATCTATATAGGTTACACGCTCATTGGCTTAACTTTTCTCATAGAAAGCTGTTAAGAGCTAAATATGACATTGGTGTTTATAGCAATAATTATTGACCAAGAAAACACTGAATAAAATGTAATATCTAAACAGGCGAGGAGATCAGCAAAACAAATTGGAATATGTAAGAATCAAATATACAACTCCCATTATACCAGATTTGGACAGAAATATCTGATTATACCCATTTCAGCATCACATAGCTTATGAGTTCAGGTTAGAGTTGTTTTATGACCTGGATACCATCAATGAAACACAGAAATCAGCTAGGTTGGACCATTGCCATATTCCATGTTATATGTTAATATACCCCGTGCTATGTGATAACCAATAAATGTTTATTAGAATAGCTACTAATTACTGTATTCCGAGCAAAAGATTGTGGCTTCAACCCATAGGGTACTTTTGCACTTTATTTCATTCAAGATACACTATGCGGCTATGCCTAAATGGCTAAATCTGATTAAATGGATCAAGGACAAAGTTATGATATACCTAGATCTAATCCAAGTCTGAACCTGTTACACATCCTTTAAACCACTCAAATATATAGAGCAGAAGGAAACTAGGAACCTAAAAGTAAGATGGAGTTGAGTTAAGAATTTCTACTGAAACTAAAAGAAATTAAAAAAAAAAAAAATCATCTGGATTCCCAGAACTGGTAAAATAAATATAATCAGATGCCAACACAAAGCAGAATTTCCTTGGAGCTCCAAATCTATTAGAGAAAAAGAACAAAATAGAAACTTCCACAATACTCTGTTCCATCCTGTCAAATAGGACTTGGACTAATGGTTTATGTATGTCAATCAACATTAAGACACTAATGTAAAGATTGATGAATAAGCCTTCCACCAAAACATAAAAGTGGAGGAAGAAGTCATTTACAAATTCCAAGGTAAATGGAGAAAGGAATCAAAAGGGGACCGGTGATTGGTATGTCACAGTTGAACAAAATGAAGAAAATGGACAACAACATGAATTTCCATAGCACCTCCCATCATTGTTAAATAATCTGTAAGAACTAAGAACTAGTGTCAAATCAACGGAACAAATCTTTCTGGTTTAGCACCAACTCCTTAGTCATTCCAAAAATATGGTTCTTTGGCATCCCTCCAATTCACAAATGCAATATTTTGGATGGTTGCTTGCAAGTGATACTGTGTGATGATTAATATGAGAACAACTTAATTGGCTAATGGATTTATAAAACAACCCACCAGCTCTACATGTGTGGTTGGGGGGACTCTTCCATAGGAATTCATCATAAGTCCATATATGACTTGCCAGCAAAGGTTTTCAGAGTTTGCAACCTGAAAGGAATGCAGCAAATAAGTTTCCTATACCACAATTGGAAGGCAATTATTGAAATGAATAGTGGATAAGGTGGTTTTTTCTTTTCTTTTCACTTGCCCTGGTAAACAAAGAAAAAGAGTTCATTCAAAGAAGTAGTTTTGAAGGGTGCAGGGCCATGGAATAAATAAGCCATTGACTTTCTTAATGAAAGGAAAGAGCTTGAGAACCCATCAAGTTGGAAAGTAAGTGGAGATCATTCTGTGAAAGGTAGAGAACGTTCGCAAATAATGAGGGTAGGGTGCAACATGGAAACAGACTAGTTCAATTTTCAATATGTTGGTTTGGGGATTTTTATGAGAACAATCTCCTCTGCAATTAAGAAATCAATCAATGATTGCTATGAAAAACATAAATAGATTACTCTTAAAGAGAGAGACGATCCAAATGTTACTCTTCAATATGTTGTTTGGGGATTATTATGAGAACAATCTCCTCTGGCAATTAAGAAATCAATCAATTACTGCTACAAAAAGTATAAATAGAACAATCTCCTGTTGCTGGATTTCCATACTGGTGTTCAAAAAATGTTTATGAGCAGACCCAAATTTGAAACTCAAATTTAGGATAACCACGGCAAACACACTCCTGATTCTTCAGGATCTTAGAGTCAATTTTATAAATTGGATGCATGGTGCATCAAATAAAGAGCGTGCCAGAACCAATGCTACTAGCAATCACAAGGTCACATCCTGCAATCCAACACCTGAAGTGATGTTCACATTGTTACCAAAAAATGTGATCTTAATATTATGTCCACGAATGCTTTGTGAGGCTGCAGAATCTCCAATAATAAATCCTCTGGTTTGGAAAAATGTTTTCTCACACAAGCGCTCAGTTAACTTCAGTGTTCACCTATAGTGCTCAGAAACTTTTAAGTCTCAACTCCATTTGCATTCTGAATTGTCTCAGTTGATCTGGCATTTTGTTTAAGATCAAAATTTTGTTTAGAAAGCCCTAGAGTCATTTTCCTTTCAGACCTAACATATGGTCTAATGAGCCAAATTGAGAATAAATCATTTTTAAGAATTCAATTCTAGATTATCCTTTTTAGATTAGCATATACTTTGAGGTGGCATTTAATGACACTTAATGGTCCTCTTAAGTATGAGAAAATGACTTTTCAGAGGTCCCATTTCATTTGGTAGTGCAACCTCTGAGATAAATCACTTAATTGTAAAATTGACTCTTAGTGGCTAAGAGGACTCTTCTCTGAACTAGGGCTGTCAATGGGTCAGGTCTGGTTTGAGACAAATGTACCAGTCCCATTCCGATTATTAATCGCGAAAATAAAAAGACCAAGAACCAAATTATTATTAATCAGGCCAATAAGGTCTGACCCAATTATACTTGACATCTATAATTACCAATCATAATAACAATTCATTTCTGATAATATAACCTCAATAAATATGGTAGTAAGATACTAAACTGTTTATGTATTGATGAAAAATGTGTTTACAACCATAATTATCTTATATATTGTTTATAAATTTACTCTGTTTAGAAAAATATAACAAAATTTACAAAAAAAAAACAGGATATTTTTATACATTACTAACCATATAATTGCTTTGGGCTTAAGTTGATTAGGAATGGCAAGAGCTGGCCCTAACCCAATTATTAATCGAGACAAAAGCATAGAACCAGAACCAACATATGTTGAGTAAACCCCATCCATTGACAGCCTTAGTTTGAACAAATCCGGATCTACTCCTCACAGAGCATTCCTTGCATCAACCTCACAACACATCCCAGTCGCACATCAGAAAACATATCCCATACTTTGTTTTGATATTCATGGGGAGATGTTCCCAATACAATACAGGGTAGTATGGGCTGTGAGTTAGTGATAGGTGCGCTATGTGAGGAGCAAATCCCAATTCAGTTTGGACGTGCTAGGAGCCATTTTAAATGTTTTTTTTCAAAATTAACCCTATGAAACTTTCTTTTTGACATAAATACCACTGTTTTGCCTTCCCACTAAAAAACACTCTTTTCACCAACATTTCCCTTTGCATTTGAGGTGCCACTGACTGCAGCGTGCAAACTGATGAGTGTTGAACTTCACTTCGAAATGACTCAAGGTGCGGCTTCTTAGGTCATTCAGCCCTTCCTGTCTACAAATAGGATCTAAAAATACAAGAAAACAAATTTCGTTTATCTTTATACCTTTTATAACATTAGCAAGTACTAGAATGTAAGTCAATTCACAAATAAGAATTTAACCAAGCTTTAGCATGCTTTACATTGTATAACTTCATGCTTTTTTAAGTTTTTCTCGATGTTGAGATTCCACTGAACCTCCACATAGTACCAATGAGAGTTGAAATTTTAGCTCTCTTGATTTTACTTTGTAAAAGCTTCCCCCACTCTCAATCCAAATTTTGAGTTATTGTCTTTGGCCTTTTATTTTGAATTCCAAACCTTCGGATATGTGACCAGGCTAAGTTTTGGTTTTTCTGATATTCCATGACCTAGTGCAAGACCTAGCTGTTTTCTCTTGAGAATTCCCACATAAACTTATAAGCCCCATCTGCTGCGTCTGAAATTTGTGAACCCATGAAGAAACTTTTAGTTTCTTTATGAACTGATGAAGGTTTAAAGCCATACAGAAAACTCATGCTTTGGGAGACCATCAAATAGTCCTGAGTTCATAAATGACCCTGAAAATCAAGCACTGCAAAGCATGATCTGTAAATTTCCTGCATCGACTTAGTTTTGCCAACAATAAGGGAACCTTGTCCAGACAAGAGAAAAGGATCAATAATAAGTGGGCACCTTTTCCCCAAGGGTAACCGCATTAAGAGCTAATGAAAATAACCGAATCATTCATGTACTGGCCAAATTATTTGACTTCACCTCAGGGGTATCAAAGTTTTAAGTTGGAGTGGTATCTTTAAAAGAAAGAAAAGACAAGATGGTTTCCCAAGAGCAAAGAATTAATCTTGACCATCCAAACAATGTACCATAATTTTAATTAATCTCAATCATTCAAGTAGAGCACCAAATTTTCAAAAAAAAAAAATGTAAGCTAAATAAAATGATATACTAAACAACACCTAAAATTTGGGCCTAACATTAGTCGACTAATTCATGATGTAAAAATGTTTCCTCCAATATAACCCATCCAAAAGATAAATCTAATCAACCTAAACATCTTAACCATCAAATTGGTCTCATTAGATCGTTGAACTAATTGCAATCATCCAAGTAACAAATCAGCAAAAGAATCTAAGCTATCAAAATGGTCTCCTAAGAGCAGAGACATAATCTTGCCCATCCAAGCACTGTACCAAGCTTTCAACTAATCTTGGCAATTCAAGTACAGCACCAAAGTATCAGCCCGTATCAGCTGATACGTATCGTGGCGGTGGCTTCCCTATACAAGGGGTGTATCGGGGTTCTGACTGGTTCAAAGGGTAGAGCCCTAAACCAGCCCTCCTGAACTGGTTTTGAAAAAAATATAAAAACGCTATCGATATCACCCGATACACCCCTACCAGCGTATCGGGCATATTGACATTTTGAACCTTGGCCAAAATAAAATGATGTCCTCAACATCGTAAAAAATCTGGGCCATCAAAATGGCATCCTAAGATCAAATCAACTAATTCCAACCATCCAGCTGATGTACCAAAATTTAACCAATTGGTCACAGTAGACTATTGTAATGGCTTGGATATGTTGATTTGGTATCTTATTTGGGTAAACAAATTAATTGAAATAGCAGTACATGATTTTCGATGGATGAGATTTATTGACTGATCTTTAGAGGCCAATTTACTTGATTGGGCAAGATTAGTTTTAAGTTTCAGTATATTGCTTGGATGGCCAAGATCAACAAATCTGAGCCATTAAAATGGTTTGTTTCCAAAGAGATCAATGGATCAATCTCAACCATCTAAATGATGCCAAGATTTCAACCAATATAGACCATCCAAATAATGCACCAAATCGCCCAATCAAGGCCAACAAAGTAGTCCTTATGGCAATGCATTTATCAAGCCAATCCAAATGTCCCAAATTAAAGAAAAGATCCGGTTCAATAAAGTGGCATGGATATAGATCAGTGGATTTGAGCCATCTAAGTGATGTGCCAGAGTTTTCACATGGTAGACTAAAAAATAATAATTCCAGTAGCCAACATTGGATACAATTCGATCTAGATTTCTTGCTTTAAAAGCATAAAAATGACATATGGCAATTAGGTACTTTCATTCACCATTAACACCACCAGGAGGTTCAACAATTATATGAATATATTCAATATAGAGAGCTAAGTGTTACATATCCCAAAGTACAGGAGGCCTCTGTAATTTACCCTTTTTAATCAAGCAACCCTATACTTTCCAAAGATTGTAGGAGGCAACAAACAGCACAATACTGATTACAAGTCCCAAAATATTTCAGACTTGTACCCCCCCCCCACCCAACAGGTGCACCCCATAGAAGATTACAATCAGAATTAGAGCCCCATGGAAGCCAACTGTGGTGCATTTTTAGACGTTTGAATCTCAATTTAATGTGTTCAAGTCCTCTAAGTGACCAATGAAATCCCTGGTGTGATAATGCCATCAAAAATTTACACTGCCCAAAGCATAAGGCATATTATATGGCTCAAGATTGCTTGTTTTTTTTATCAGAAACGATAATTTTCATTAGAGATAAATTAAACTGAAATACGGAAATCAACCCTTATTAGAAAAGGTTGATCCAATAAACATCAAACATTACAGCACTGCCCAATAAAGACTCTCCCTTACAGTCCCTTGTTTTGCTAGGGCATCAGAAAAACCATTTGCTGATCTCCTTACCCACTTGAACCAAACACCCACCTCCCTTGTTATGCTAAGAATTTCCCTTATCAGTTGTCTATATTGCCAATTTCCCAGCTACCCTGATTGCATCCACCCAATTACCAACTTGGAGTCTCCCTCTATCTCAATCTGCTGTAGCCCCAATTGTTTGGCCAGTTTTACACCTTGATGTAAATTGATTCTTTCATATCACTTATGCATATTTTATTATTGACTTTCCAGCAACAATCAGAAGACCTAATTGGTGCTGGCACCTATTATTTCAGTTGATTTGGACGTTCTGATATAAAACCAGTACTTGGGGTGCAACATCCACTCAAAGATGACCAAGTAGTAGTTTTTCTGTTTGCATGACATTTAGTAACTAATCCTCTCACAAAAGAATTTTTCTTGACAAAAAGGTGATCCCTCCTTTCAAAGATGATCAGGTATTGTTGCCTTTCCAATGGAGCAAAGTTATTGTGACATCCTCTCACATCTAAGAATCATGTTGGATTAAATTTTATAAACTTGCAGGCTGTTCAAATCTAATATTAATGGAAAGAAAAACAAAGGATGTGCTTTGTTATGGAGGAAGAAAACTAATATGTAAAACATAACTTATCTG
Organism: Nelumbo nucifera; assembly: GCF_055504915.1. Classification (NCBI taxonomy): domain Eukaryota; kingdom Viridiplantae; phylum Streptophyta; class Magnoliopsida; order Proteales; family Nelumbonaceae; genus Nelumbo; species Nelumbo nucifera. Next base: position 101,555,866 of record NC_142651.1, read on the forward strand.
TTTCATATTCCTGGTGTTATACAAATTTAATTTATTATTCATCCTGCAGCAGTCCACAAGGCAAAAGCAATCTGCATTCAACACCCCAAAGATTTATTTATATATTTATCTTTTAATAATCTTCAATATATCAAACTTTTCATAATAATTAACCACCAGGTTAGCTCCCAAATAATGTAAAAATTGAATTTGTATCTTGGGCTTTGAACTGATTGAAAGTACTTGTAGGTTGAACAAAATTTTCAAGCACCCTACAAAGAAGTGTATTGGTTTTGCACATTCTGTGTAAGTTTTTTCCTAGGAAGTGTTACTGAAAGTGAAACTAATCACCAAGTTCATTCCTGATTCCAACATTTTTCTTATACTGTTATATGTCCACTGATTTAATAAAAGACGAAAAGAGGACTTTCATATCTTGAGCTTACATGAGGGCTAAGGTTATCAGAGGTTCACCAATATGTAGAGCACATTATTATGATTTTCCTTGATTTTACAAACTTATTTTAGTATTATCTAGGAATGTTATACAAAAGCAATATTTATGACCACTTAGCATTTAATATTCCATTTCCCCTGGCTTTACTGGGGCTTTAAAATTTGTGTTGTTGTTGTTAAAAGAAACAGAGAAGTAATAAGGATACGTTTTGATAATATGCCCCTTGTTTGCTTCCTGTTTGAATCATCTGCAGATGCAAGGAGTAGTTTTGCAGATTGAAGTGGTTGCAAATCCCTGAATGAAGTTCAAGCTTGGTGTTAACAACATTGGAAAATAATTATAGCTGAAGTTGAACTGAGGTATGGCCTCAGAAAATAATTAGAAGCATAATAAGCATACCTGTTTGTCTCTGAACTTTCAAAAGTGAGAGTGAGAATCTCCCCCTGCAGAAAAGGAATAAGAACAAGATTTCATAACAGGGTACCATGGGTTGCAGGAATCATTTATAACACAAAGCACATACAGGAATATCTTTTGACTTCCATGCCTCATCACTGAGAGTCTCACCAATCCTGCACATGACTGAAGTTAGACAAATGGACAAAAGGAGCATACGCACATGCACACACACACACACACACACACACATAGAACAAGCATAAGAAGTGATAAAACATGCCTCAACTTTCTGATTATCTCTTGATGTGCTTCACTGGGTGAATTAATGGAAGTAGGTTTCTTTAGAGCTTGGCTTCTCACAAATAGTTTGCTCCATCTCAACAATAGAACCCTTGCCCTGTTCGATATGTCTGATCTTCAAATCAGATATATGAGTTTCAAAAGACTGATAAAAATTCAGAAAGACCGCTGATGAACAGAACATCTTTCTTGCAGAATAAAATAATAAAAACTCATCAAGACATCAAAAAAAGTATGCAATTCCCAGAAAGTTCTTCAGGACAGATATTCACAAATTAAAAAAAAAAAAAAAAAGTTAGATGATTGCTGAGCCAGTTTCCTGCTAACTTCCTATAGGTCATAATTTCCTGCTTTCAAAACCCACTGGTTTGCCAAAGTTCATTTCAATTACCAAGTTCTGCAGGCAGCAGATTTTTACCTCCAATTTGGGCATAGAAAAATGAAATTTCAAATTTGATCCCAAATTAAAGGTATCATCATCCAAGACTCACCCCAACTATATGAAGAGCTACACGAGTCTATTTCGCCATTCCACTCTATTCGATGTCATATCCAGTGTTTAATTATGAGAACTTAAATCATTTATTGCTACTTCAACCAATGTCCTTTTTGATCTACCCCTAGCCCTTCTAACCCCTTCAGCTTGCAACAGACCACTTCTTATAGGTGCTGTCAGTGGTCTTCTATACATGTGACCAAACCATCTTAATCTACTTCCTCTCATTTTACCACCTATTGGAGCTACTCTTAGGTTCCTTCAAATGACTTCATTTTTGGCCCCATCCCTTCTACCTTTTCTGCTCATCCATCTCAGCATACACATTTCTACCACGCTCATTTTTGGACATGTTTCTTGACTGCCCAACACTCTGATCCATACACCAACTGTTTTATAAAATTTTCCATTTAATCCAAGTGGTATTTATCTATCGCATAAGACTCCAGATGAACCTGCCCATTTTCCCCATCATGTTCTAATTCTATGGGTGACACCCTCCTCAATCTCTCCCTTGTTATGAATTATCGAACTAAAATACAGGAAAATGTTGCATCGAGTTATCTCTTGGTCTTCAATCCTAAGTGTGCCCTGATCTGCACTCTTTTATTATTAAATTAACATATCATATATTCTGTTTTGGTCCTACTTATTTCAAAACCCCTTGTTTTTAAGATATTGGTCCATAAACTTAACTTCGCATTTAATCATTCATTAGTTTCATCAAGTAAAACGATGTCATCAGCAAGCAACATGCACCATGGGACCTCCTCTTGAACATGCTTAGACAATTCATATATGACAGCGCAAATAAATAAGACAAAGTGTTGAACCTTGGTGAAGACCCATATTAGTTATAAAATCTGATGTCTTTCCTAGAGGTCTTCTAACATTGATTGTTGCACCCTCATGCATATCCTTAATTAGGTTTATATACCTATTTGGAACTCCTTTCTTTTCCAAGACCCTCCATATTATCTCCCTTAAGGACTCTATCATATGATTTCTCTAGATCAATGAACATCATATGAAGATCCCTTTTCTTCTCTCTAAAATAAACCCAAATTGGTTCTTTGATATACTTGTTTCATGTCATAACCTTTTTTTGATGAATGAAAATAATTTATTAAATCAGAATATAAGGCAATACAGGAAACCCATGAAGAGGCACAAGATGTTACCTCTTCTAACAAAGTATTACATCAATTAAGAACTGGATAAGCAGAAATAAAATTACATAGCAGCCCAAAACAAATGATCCCTTGAAACCCCTTGCTTAGCTAGTCCATCCGCTAAGGAATTTGCTGATCTTTCTAACCAAAGAGAGGTAACTGTCATATTTCTTGTGAGCCAATTGACTTTCCTCAATAAATCTCCATATCGCCACATAGCTGAAGCTGGCTTTATCAGCCATCCCACAACAATTTTAGAGTCTCCTTCAACTATCAAGTGTTGAACTCCTAACCGTTCAGCAATCTGGATGCCTTGTACAGCCGCTAAGATCTCTGCTCTATTTGAGTCTCTTATTTCCACAGGGCCTGAAAACAAAGCTAGGATGTTGCTCTCTCTATCTCTCAGCACCCCTCCAATCCCCGAAGGGCCTGGGTTTCCTTGGCTACTACCATCAAAATTCAGCCTTGCCCAACCTTCAGGCGGAGGCTTCCACACTGCAGCTGCCTTGTCCCTCCTCATATGACTAGTGGCTACCGCCTTCCAGTTACTCCAGATGTCATCAAAGGAAAACGTATGAAAGAAGTCCAAAGTTCTTAGCCAATGAAAGGCTCTAGTCAATATACAATCCTCAACAGTTTGTAAGCTTCTTTCCTTTTCTTTGAACACCCTAGCATTCCTTTCTTCCCAAATTGTCCACAAGGCTGCTGCTCTAATACATCTCCACATCATTTTTTCTTTTTTTGTAGGCCACACAAAACAAGAAGGATCGAACAGCTGACTTAATTCTGAGGACAGATTCCACCTGCATCCAAACAAAGAAAAGATCCAACTCCAAATATTTCATGTCATAACCTTTGCTCAATTATTCTCTTCCAAAGTTTCATAGTGTGGCTCATGAGTTTAATCCCCCAATAGTTGTTACAACTTTGTATGTAGCATTTGTTCTAAAATATAGGCATCATATTACTCTTTTCCCATTCATCGGGTATCTTGTTTTATTCCATATCTTATTGAATAGCTTAATAAGCCTACCCCTCCCATACCTTTCCACACTTCTATCGGAATACCATCAGGTCCTAACACCCTCCCCTTCTTCATCTTGTGCACCTCTTTCCTTTCATAATAAACCTACCTCTACATGATGGTACATGTTATTTTTAACACTACTTTTTTGATAAATTTATTTTTAACACTATTAAGATTACTAATATCTCCTCCGTTAGTGCCCTGCACAATGTTTCATTTTATAATTTTTCAAAATAGCTTCTCCACCTTTTTTATTTCCTTATATTTTACCAAGACAATTTGATCTTTCACTTTAATGCATCTAGCATGGTTTAAATCGCTGCCTTCCTTTCTCTCATCTTTGCTAGTTTAAAATTTTCTCTTTCTCCCTCTTTAGTGCCTAATGTATGATTGAGTTCATCATACGACTTAAATTTAATTTCACTTTCTTTTTTAAGTTTCTTTCTTATGGTTTTATATTTTTCCAAGTTTTCTCCATTTTTAGTTTTTGTCAATCTTTGTAATATGCCTGTTTTAATCTGATTATATTTTGAATTTCTCCATTTGACCACCAAGCTTCTTTAGCACTTATCCATTTCCCTTCAGATTCTCCTAAAATGTCCTTTGCTACTTTCTTTATTTGCCATTTCAAACCACATGTCATTAGTGTCTCTAATCAAAATTTTATTTTCTTTCTACTATCAGCCTGTCTCTAAATTGTACTGGTTTTCCCACCTAATTTTTGGACACCTATTCTATTACCTATTTCTCTTCCATTATCTAGTGCCCACATCTACCACCACTAATCTATGTTGTGTGGTTAAGCTTTCATCTAGAATAGCTTTGCAATCCTTACACCATTCGTTTTGTTGTCCTAGTAAGGAAAAATCTATCTTATGTTTGGTCCACTTTTAAATGTCATTAGGTGTTTATCCTTCTTTCTGAAAAATGTGTTTAAAGTTGCCATATCATAAGCTATTGCAAATTCTAAGATTGTATCTTTTGTTTCACTCCCACACTTCTTTTCTCCACATGCCCATTTAGGTTTTCTCCTATAAAAATATTCTTTTCATTTGGTATTTCTTGAATTTATCTTTCTTAGGTTTCCCAAAATTGTATTTTGATGTTTCCTCTAAACCCACTTGAGGTGCACAAGCACCAACTGTGTTGATGATTTCCTCACCTAAAACAAGTCAAATTAAAAGTATTCTATCTCCAATTCTTTTAACAGTTACAGTTTCATTTTTTTAGATCTTTATCTACTATTATTGTTACTCCAATTCCATTATTTACTTCTCCCGTGTATATAATTTGTAGCCATCAATTTCTTTAACTTTTTTACCCTTCCATGATTTGTCTTAGTGTCACACAAACCATGATTTCTTCCACTCTAAGGTGACAATAACAAATGCTACAGTGACCTCTAGCTTTTTGAAATATAGATGCAAATTTACAACTTGGCTTGCTGACACCAAAGTAGCTTATCATATACAAATTGAAAACTATATGGTCCTTTGGAGATACGCAAATAAAAAAACCAACTACATACAGAACTCCAGATTCTGTTTCTGCTTTTAGTTTTACAAAAAAAAAAAAAATGCAGTAAGATCACCTTAGCAACAAGCAGACAGCTGAAAAACAAATTAAATCAATAACTTCTCCATATTATGGCCAACCATAAGGAGTGTTTGCTTGGTGTAGTGGTAAATCTCGCACTAGCAAGCATAGGAACGCAGGTTCAAGTCTGACAGTGACCACTTTGTGAAAAAGAAAAAAAAACATTAGGTCTGAGACACCAAATAGCTGGGACCAACATGGGCTACTTGCCTTTATTATCCCTGCCCCCCCCCCCCCCCCCCCAACAAAAAGAAATAAGAGGGAAAAGCTATCCAAGCCAAAATATGCAAGACCCTATTCTAAACAGGTAAAGGGATGTAGTATTATCCTATGGAAAAGATTATTATATAGAAATGAGCACAGCATTTCTGTGTGCAAGTGCATACATGCATATGCATGGATTGGCAGACATGTGTACTGGCAGAGAGAGAGATGAGAGAGAGAGAGAGATGCGAATAAATGTTTAAACTAATACACACCTGATGTCCGGTAAAACCGCAACCTGTTAACAGTTTGCAATATAGCAGACATGTGTACTGGCAGAGCTTTATGCAATGGCAGGTGACAAAGAACCTACACAGAGCCATTACAATCTAGTCTAAATTTCATACTACTCAGAGAAAATAAGACCAATAGAGCAACCAAGAATGCACCTTAAAAATGACAAGAAGAACTGTTGTTTGTTCCTCTAAAACTGCTTGGCTCAACCAATTTGCTAAAATCATAAGGCCATCTTTAGTTAAAAACCTGAAAATATAAAGGGAAATACTTTTGTGAGCTAATAAAACATTTGGAGCATCTTTATCTTCACAAGATCAGAAAAGTGCCTGTTCTGTACCAAAGTAATACAGAAGCATTTTGTATCTGCAGTACCCACTCCATCAGCTTCACCTGCCCAGAAAACGTTTCTTCTTTCCTCATCAAATTAAAAATATTTTCAAGGAAGTTTTTATCAGAGCTGTCTATGCCTGATATAGTTTCATCCTGTGATGAGCAAGATGGTGCTTCTTGAACAGTGTCAGGGGCCACAGAGTTCAAAGGAATTGGACAAATAGGCATGACAGGATCAGAATTGGTGGAGAACTCATCCTGAGATGCATTGCATGCCTTGGATTTGATCACCTTGTCCTTTGACAAGCGGACAAGCTTCCTAACCCTTGAACGCTGATTAGCAAAGAACTCCCGAACCTGTAATCAGTAAATAAATTATGGAAGTAAGCAATCTAATGATCTAATTTGGCAAAACAAACTTCTAAAACACCCTCCAAGTTGAAGAAGTGAAGTAATCCCAAAAGACAAGATCGTCATCATCTAAACCGTGTCCCAACTATATGATGTCGGCTACATGAATCCTGTTTTTCCATTCAATACTGTTCAGTATCATATCCATTGTTAAATTATGACCGCTTAAATCATTTCTTACCACTTCAACCCATGTCCTTTACAGTCTGCCCATAGCCCTTCAAGCCCCTTCAACTTGTAACAGATTGCTTCTTCTTAAGGGTGTTGTAGATGTTCTTCCCAGAGACGAGATATAAATCTAATATCTATTTTCCATGGTACAAGTAGTTCAAAACATAAACTAAGCAGGAGCTGTAGTTCAAAAGAATAAGTACAATAAAAAACAACCACATTTTTCAACAACAGAAATATATCAAGATGTTTTAGATCAGGTTAAACAGATAACGAGTTGTCATTGTTGTTAGGCATATCAAGTGGCAAGACTGAAAGATGGCTTACGGTGACATGTAAGACAACTGGAGATTTAAAATTCAAAATTTTAGAACAGAAACTGATAAAGATCCCCCACTCCAGGAATTTAAAACTCTACAAGCATCAGTGAATATCATTCAATTAGCAGCCAAAGTGTGAACAAGAAGCTGTGGCAGATAGAAAGGCATATATAAGAGAAACAACAACCTGTGTGACCGTAACACCAGAAAGAGCACTGATTTCACGAGATTCCTTCTTGCTAATTGTATCTTTAATAGAGAAAACTGATTGCATATATTTCACGGCCTTGGGGTTTAGCAAATCCCTTGGTCGTTTTCCTGGGGGGGAAAAAAGTAACTTGATTAGGAGGTGGCTACTTGTGGTTGCAGAAACGTCATCATTTATATCAATAATGAGAAAAAATGTAAATGTAGTATAGGAAAAAGAGAAAACTTCATGAAAGATACCAAGACAACCTCTCATAAATAGACAGAAATAATCAGGCATTGCTCTGAAACAAGGACACTTTAACAGTGTTGGGCTCAGTGTTTTTCTGTTATAAATACTATCGACTCTTGAAACAAACTTCCATAAATAAGCAGGGAAAAAGTATCTGTTCAAAACAAGGATACTTTAAGTTCAAGTGTAAAACTATCAACTTTCCTATGACAATAATCTCAAAGAACCTCAAGAAATAACTGTGAACTTCAAGGACACCAACTCACCAAACATCATTGTTGTAATCCTTTTTCTGCAAGTGTGGAAAGCTTAAAAGAAATTTCAATGGCTATAACTTTTTTTTTTAAAGGTAAGGTAAAGTATGTATTAAGTATCAAAAGTATAAAGATCTGTACAAGAGGCTATACAATCAGAATTAAAGCCCCCCAAAAAAATTCACCCTCAGAAAAGAACCGGAGCAAAACACTTCTTTAAACATATCAGAAATAGACAACCAGCTCCTCAGCTCTTCCATTACAAAGTTGATCACCCCAGCCTCAGAATTGGCTTTCTGTTCAAATAACCTGTTATTCCTTTCTAACCAGATTGCCCACATAACTGCAGCTGGAATCACAGATCACACAAGCTTTCCTTCTTTGGACATTCCTTGGACTCTCCACCCTTGAAATAGAGAGGATTGATTCAGGCCAAACCCAAACCAGGTTAACTGCTCTAAGAAAGTGCTGCTACACCACTGCCGAGAAGCCACAGTGGATTCCGGTAGCATATTGCACAGAGGACAATTCACATCTGCAAGACTGAAACCCCTCCTTATCAGCATTTCCTTGGTAAGACACTTCCCTTTTGGAGACACCCACAAAAAGAATTTATCTTTCAAAGGAGCTGAAGCTTCCCAAATGGCTATATTTTTTTTTCATTAACAAGATGAAAAGAGCTTCTTTAGTTTTTTTTTTTTCAGCTAAAAAACCTATCAGCATAACTGAGTACAAGGGTATAATTAATGCTTCAAACTTCAAAGTGGTTAATACAAAGCCTACCTAAGAAAAGCCAAACAAACGATACACAAGGGTCCAAAACCCCTCAACTAAGGGGTGAGCAAAAAAAACCGAAAAACCAAACCGACCGAAACCGAATCGAAAAATTGATTAACCAAACCGGTCGGTTCGATGTTTTCAGAAAACCAAAAGTTTCGGTCCGGTTTTGGCTAACCATTTAAAAAACCGCTGATTAACTGAACCAACCGATATATATTTTTATATAATATTATATATATTACATTTTATTTTTTAAAAAATCTAATAAAAAGTGATAAAAACGTTTGACAATCTGAGAGTGTTCAAACTGCCGAACTGAGAGCTGAGACAGGTTCGCCAGCCTGCCTCACTGCCTAACAGTCTGAGTCGTTTGACAGATTGACACCCGTTGGCCGCTACGTAGGCCTTTCTTTCCCTCTCTCTCTCGGACTCTCACTCTCTCATACTCCCTCTCTCCCTCTGAGATCTCTCTCATACTCCCTCTCTCCCTCTGAGCTCTCTCTCTCTCTCTCGCCTCTCAGTCCCTCTCTGAACTCTCTCTCTCGCCTTTCAATCCCTCTCTGAGCTCTCTCACCTCTCAGTCTCTCTCTGCTCTCTCTCTCTCTCTCACGCCTCTCGAACTCTCTCTGGCCCTTTGGGTTCTGGCCTTTGGCGCTCTGCCCTCCAACCAATTCACCGACGGCCTCCGACACCAGCGTTCTGCAACACTAGAAGCTCGGCTGCGGGTTAGAGGCTAATGCATCTCAACAACACCAACGATCCCAATTATCGTGTTTTTCCTTTTTTATTTTAAGGGCATAAAAAAACTGAAAAACCGAACCTCGGTTAACTGGTCCACTGATTAACCGATCGACCGGTTGTATCAGTTCGGTTGAATGTAAAAACCAAACCTATCGGTTCGGTCCAGAAAATTACCCCACAGTTCGGTTAACCGAACCATGAGCACCCCTACCCTCAACTTGTTAAGTCTTTGTCATCAAGGACTAATCCCAGACAAACTGCCCATTCCAAGATTTACTTCAAGCCCAAGGATTCTCTTTCAACAATTAGGATCAGGTTGTATATATTTTTTACCAGTTCTAAGCCTTGATCATCAATAAATAACATCATTAGCAAACTGAAGGTTTAATACTACTATGCCCTCCCTCCCAATCTTCAAAATCATAATAGCCCATGCTAGGTCAGCTCTAGGTATAAGCCTACTAAATAAAACCCCCACCAGAATGAACAAAAAGGCTGAAAGTGGATCTACTATGTGATATAAGCCTCTTGGTGGGGGGGGGGGGGGGCATAGGCAGTTCCATTAACTAGGACCAGAAAGTTTACTGCTGAGATACAACCCTTTAGACATTTTTTTTCAATAACTCTGAAATGATTTCATTAATTGGAAAAAATATGGTACAACAAGAAGTTGTGAAAGAAACCAGCTTTAGAAGCTGACCCAAGACAAAATTACAAATGTACCCAAAACATGTGTTCTTTGAACCCTCTGCTTTGCTAAGCAATCAGCCAAACTGTTGGCCGATCTCCTCACCCATCCCACCTGGATTGTCATGTCCCTTACAACCATTTAAATCTTTGGAATTCATTCTTCAGCTGCCATGTCACCTCTTCCCCTTTCTGCAACCATTTTATCACAGTTTTTAAGTCTCCCTCGATGATCAGTCTATTAATACCCAACTCTTTAGCCTTCTCAACCCCACTGCAGCTAGAAACTCTGCCCTTGCCACATTGCCTTGCTCCACAGGACTGGAGTACAAAGCAATGATGTTTCCATCTTCATCTCTAATGCCCCCCCAATGCCTGAGGGGCCTGGATTACCCACACAACTCCCATCAAAGTTCAACTTCTTCCAGCCATCTGTTGGAGGAGACCATGCCTCAAAAAGTTGTTGTCTTGTAGATGAAGAGGCAGCAATAAGTCCCCAAACCCTAAAGAAGTCTTCAACCTTAAAAACTGAAAACATCTTTAAGCTTTTTGCCCACTGTGCCACCCTCAATGTTATTGTTTCAACCAAGGCTTCCTTACATTTTTCCTTCAAATATTCTTGCATTTCTTTCCTCCCAGATAGTCCAAAGTAGTGCTACATCTCCAATAGGATCTTACCCCTCCTTGTCATGCTACTAATACCAATAGGGCTGAATAAACCTTCCAATCTATCAAGAGAAGACCACCTGCACTCAAAAAGGGAAGTAAACCAATTCCAAATAAAACTGACAAAAGGACGAGAGATTAGAAGGCGGAAAACAGTCTGAACATTCATCTTACACAGGACACACCAGTTGGGGGACAAACACCAATTTGGTCTTTTTCTTTGAAGTACATCAAAAGTATTAATACAACCATGAAATACTTCCCAACAAAAAGCATTGATTTTAGGGGGAATGGGAGGGCACCAAATTTCTTTGACTGGGAAAGGATGAGAAGAGGTGGCAACCAACGAGTGTAGAAAGGATTTACAAGAAAACGACCCGTCAGAATTAGGACCCCAAATCCTAGAATCTGAACTGCCTTCTCCCAAGAACAATGAGTTCAGCAAGCCTAACAGCTCAGACACTACAAGAAATTCATACTCTCTAAGGTTGAATTAAAGCCGAAGTTCCAATTCAACCCAGAGAAGGTTGACTTAGTAAATCTGAAATAGGCCTATCCTTGAATCTGGAAAGATCAAAGAGAGAAGGAAATTTCTCACACAAAGGAGTATCCCCAATCCATACATCCTCCCAAAATCTAATTTTACTACCAGAAGATAAGTCATACCTGATATGGTTTAGGAAGGTAGGGAGAAAATCATGGATAGCTTTCCAGGGAGCAGCCAAGGTGGCCCTACGAAGAAATCCAACATCCCACCCATTGCTCAACAAGTCATGAATGCTTGCCACAAGTTTGTGCCATAATTTCTCATTTTCGCTTGGAAACCTCCAAAGCCATTTACCAAGCAAGGCCTTATTCTTCAATCTAACATTACCAATTCCCAAGCCCCCTTCATCCTTCAATTTCACCACCTTTTCCCATCTAACCAAATGATATTTCTTAGTTTCCCTTGGCTCCCAAAGAAAATCCCTCATGATTTTTTCAATTTTCCTCACTATCCCTTGTGGCATCCTAAACATTGACATGTAGTACACTGGACGATTTGCTAGGATCAATGTTCTAAAAGCGCAAGGCGCAAAAAAGGCACAGGGGTCAATTTGCGCCCGAGGCACAAGGCGCACGCCTTTTTAAGCAAGGCGCAAAAATAAAAAAGGGTAAAAATAAAAAAAATTCCCAAAAATGCAAAAAAAAAAATCAAAAAACTATTAAACATGATATTAATAAAAATATAAACTTGAACTTTAAAATAAATGTTTTAAAAAATCTATTATCTAATATTAAAATACATAAATATAACATGTAAAGCACATCCAAATGAGAATTTAAAAATAAAATCAAATATATAAAACATTTTCAAGCATATAAAACCCACAATCTCTTTTTTTTCTCAATTGCATTACTTCAAGTAGCTAATGTGATGTAAAACATATTACATTCCTATTCACCAAAAAAAAACATATTACATTCCTGATTCTACAAGCTGCCTTTGTACCACACCCCTTGAGGCAAGCCCAAACAAGTCCACATTAGGTTGTTTGAGGGCGGAGCAAACAAGCCCTTGAGCGGCGTGGCACAGGGGTCCAGAGGCTCTAGACACAAAAAAAGCAAAAAAAAACGTCAGTTTCAAAAGGTGCATGCTTGGGCTGGGGCACAAAGCGCACCAGGCATGCACCTTTTGAAAGGGCTACACCTAGGACCTAGGCAAGGCGCACCTCGCCTATGTGCATAGGCACACCTTTTAAATCACTGGCTAGGGTAGACTTGATAAGAGTTATTCTCCCCCCACCCCTCAAATGAGATATAGTTCCTTTTCCACCCCACCAAGCATTTCTCAATTCATTCCACCACCAGAGACCAAAAGCAAGCAGATCTAGGGTTATCTCCTACATTCCACCACCGGAGACCAAAAGCAAGCAGATCTAGGGTTATCTCCTAGTGGTAAGCCTAAATAATTCAACGGCCTCTCTCCTTTCTCACAGCCTAGGGAATCTACCAAAAGCCTCAATTCATCCTCTTCAATGTTGGTTCCAACGATTGATCCTCAAGTTGGACATCCTCTCAAAGAGTTTCACAACCAGCCTCAAATTTTCCACTCCTTCCCTACAATCTCCATTATAAAAAATTAGAATATCATTTGCAAATTACGAGTGAGTGACCAAAACATTATCCCTCCCCACTGACCAACCCCCGAAAAGCTCTAAATAATTTGCTCAGCAATCAAAGTAAATAGGAAGGGAGAAAGGGGGTCACCCTGCCTAAGCCCACGAAAACCCTCAAAGAAATCATACATTGTCCCATTAACTATGACTAAGTAGTGACTAGTTTGTAAACAGCCCTTAATCCATTTGCACCACAAATTTCCAAAGCCACACCTCCTCATATCAAGAAGTTCCAATCTACCAAATCATAGGCTTTTTCCAAACCCAATTTGATAGCCACTCCTTTCCTCTTTAGTCTCCTTTGAGCCTCCACACATTCATTGGCAATTAAGATTTGATCAACTCTTTATACATTTCCTCCATCTCCAACCAAAATGCCAAAACCTACCTTTCCAACACCAGATTTAAGAACTCCTAATGCGCGTGGCCATATGCTTTTGATAACATCATATGCTTTTTCAGGTGATCACCAAAAACATGAATAAAATGTTGATGTATCCCACCAACTGAACCGGAAAGAACTACTATAATTGTAAGGGCCACTCACAATTCCAATTTTCATCTTCTAGACTTCTACATAATATTTTATTAGTCGTATTGACTACAATTACTTTATAAATTTGGAATCAATTACAATTCTCCCCTTTTATGGGTATTTAACAACCGCTCAACAATTAGTCAAAAATCTAAAAAATAAATGTTGAAATAACTTAGTTTTATTTTAAGTTTAGTGCCACAAGGGCACCTTTGTAATTTTCTCCTTTATTTTTTTATGTATGGTTGCCCTAGTATATATACCAAAATAAACTGGCACCACCAGTTGGCTTTTGACTCTTTCAATTTTGTCTCTCTTCTATGGAATTTTATTATGTAGCAAAAAGGTGGTTTACAGAAGCGGAGAAGAGGATCAAAACCTTGATTCTAATACTTTTAAAGGGTGGTGGAAAAAGGGAATGGAGTTCGTGCAAGCAGGTCAGTGGAGGAGATCCTTGAAGATAGAAGCAAAAAATTTCTTGTTCGAAGAGATGAGAATCGAGGAGAAGGTAAGCCTGAAGGTAAGGGAAGCGAAAAGGGTACAATATTGCTGGAAGGATTAGAAGTGATCGAGTGGCTAAGAGAGTTCATAGTTGGAAACTGATCAAAAGGTAAGTAGATAAACTGGCAGGATTTTAGCACATTAGAAGGGAGAAGATATGTTGTTGAATGTAAGAGGAATAGAAAAGGCTTCTTCATAGCTTTGGTTGAATTTTTTGGTAAGGGACGAAGGCAACTGGTGTGTCTACCAGTAGGAAAACAGAGCCAAGGATGGGGGGAAGTTGACTGGTTGCTCAAAGAGTTTTTAGCTCAAAGAGTAGCAAATGATAAAAAAGCCTCCATAAGGGAGGAGAAGGCATATCTCAACAACAGCAGGGTAGAACAAGGGCCAGTGGTCATGGCAAAAACAAAAGGCCAATGCAGAATGGTGGGAGGTCTAGAGAGAAGAGTGGGATAGTAAGTTTGTGATACAAGCCAAGGAAAAGGTTAATGATTGGAGGAGGGTAGCTGACTTACTGGTAACCAGGTTGAAGCTGAAGAGTGTCTTCATAGTAACCCCCTTCGATAACTGTAAAGCCCTCCTAGATCCAGTAGAGAATGAATTGGAAATATCAGCTATCAATATTCAGGCTGATTTCAGATCATTCATAGTCTTTAAATGGAATCCAACATCCAACTCCAAGGATTTATTTGTCGAAGATGGTGTGGTGGTGCGTGTAATAGGCTTGCCATTTCATCTGTGGAAACAAGAAGTAGCAAAGTCTATAGCAGTATTGAGTGGAGGAATCTTGAAAGGAGCTTTCTTGGGTGATCTTTATTTAGTAGAAATCTTGCTAAGTGGTGTGAAGCCAGAAGACATTCCACGAAAGGTAGAGGTACGAACAGAGGGGAGTTTTGTCTCTGTGTGGCTAGCATCCTCCATTGAAGCAGGGCTGTGGAAGGAGGCTCGTATGGTAGGAGGGGAGAAGGAGGAAGAAGAAGCATTACGTGGACTTGTGAGATTGGTTAATTCAAATGGGAAGGAATGTTTCACTAAAAAGGGCCAACAAATTCTGGGAAGCCAAAAAGCTTTGGGGCAGATGGCTGTAGAAAGCAAGAAAAGGCTATGACAAATGGTAGATCTTTTGCGCAAGTGGTGTCAGGGGAAATAGACAAAAATATACCAGTGTCTAAAGGGAGAAGGCTGAACCAGCAACCTCAGACAGGGAGGGTTGCTGGTCCGACCATTAAAACAGGGGGGCGTGATTTGTTAAGAGGTCACGTGGGACGAAAAGACTTAGAAAATGGGCCCAATCGAGTGGATCCCTTTTCTAGTGAGCCGGAGAAGGCAACTCAACTAAAGGTTTTAAAGTTGGGTTCTTATATTACAGGTTTTGAGCCCAAGGCCCATTACAAGACAGATGGGCCAAGGGACCCTTTAAGTAAGCACGTGACTGGGAGGAACGATGAGTTGATAGACAAGATTAAGCGTCTATCTTCTTCTACCCCGATTCCCTCCTTTCGGTCGAACAGTTCACGCGCAAAATCTCAAGACTCTCAGTCTCGAGGCTCTCTATAGTGGGTCCCATCCAACCTAGCGAACCGTCTCTCACCAGATAGGCGCAACCCGAGATACCGGAAGCCTAGTGATTTGAACAGAACAGGATTTGAAGATTGGTTGAGTGAACAAAACAACAGTGACGATTCTGATAGAGACGAAACTGTAAGTTTGGGAAGTCTGTCTCCGAAAAGCAACAACAATTTACTTGAAATAGAAAGTTTGCATACAGAGTTGTTGTTTTTAGAGGAAGAGATTGAAGAGGCAGGTGGCGGGAAGACTAGAAATGGCGAAGAAAATGGTCCTAAAGCTGTGAAAACTCCTCTTCCCTTCGTCGAGGAAGCTGACCCTGAGTCTAATGAATTACAGGATGTTGGTGGAGAGGGACAAGAATCGGCCGTGAGGATGGATGTGGGTATTCCAGTGTCGGAAACACAGAGAAAGGATTTCCAAGTGGGTAGGTCGTCAGGAAGTGATTCTTTCACTATGTCTACTTCACAACTTTGTCCAAAAAGGGGAAAGGCCTTAAAACCATTTGTCGCATGTCTGCAACTCAACTCCAGTGATTCTAGTCCTACCCCCGTCCTACCAGGTATGGGTGTCAATTCTTTTTTAGGTACTGACTTGTATGTTATGCCTGTAACAGATATTCCAGGTTCCCATCCAGAAGGTTCTGATGCAGAGAGAGGGTGATAGTGGAAGGAGGAGAGAGGGTGATGGAAGGAAGTAGTAAAGGGGAGGCGAACAGAATTTGGGAGTTGATCTGTACAATGATGGAGGAACTAAAAAAAATGAAGGATTCTTAGAGAGACGTTGTAGCCAAAATAAGTGTGAGCAGGGTAAAATTCTTCCTCAAACATTGGCTAGAAAGGATGGAGAAAAGAAAGAGGATGATTGTTGTATTAGGAAGGGGGGAAGGAACAAAGAAGAAAAAAAGATCTGAAGTGGAAAGGCTAATCTCAGACATTGAGGGAGATTTAGAATTTAGTGGTAGAGGGGATAGGAGGAAGGGCCTAAAATGAGGAGATTATGGCCTTTTCATGAGTTTTTTGCTATTTTGTCTCGATGAAAATTATTAGCTAGAATATAAGAGGGTTAGGGAGTGCAAGAAAGAGAAGGGTGATCAAAGACCTACTCCAAAGGGAAAAACCCGATATTGTGTTGTTACAAGAATCCAAAATGACGGAATTAGATGGGAGATGGGTGAGGAGTTTTTGGAGGTCTAGAGGTTTAGGTTGGAGCTCGTCTCCTTCTTGGGGAGCCTCGGGGGGGATTGTAACACTATGGAGGGAGGATGTCGTAGAAGTAGTGGAAGAATTGATAGATAGATTCTTAGTTTCCATTAAGTGTAAGAATGCAGAGGATGGGTGTGTATGAGTCTTAACCAATGTTTATGGCCCTAATTCCTATAGAGAGAGGAATGAGATGCGAGAGGAACTATATGCAATCAAGGGGCTATGGGATGGCCCTTGGTGCCTGGGTGGGGATTTTAATGTCATTAGATTCTCTGATGAAACCAGTAATCCCCAACAGGCAATTACAACAAGCATGAGGAAATTTAATGGTTTTATTGAAGAATGTGAATTGAAAGAAATACCTCTGCTGCAAGCCAGTTACACTTGGTCCAACCTTCAAGAAACCCCTTTGTGTTCGAAGTTGGACAGGTTCTTATTTAACCTTGCCTGGGAGAATAGTTTGGAAAACTTGGTTGCTAGAGCATTACCCAGGGTCACCTCTGATCACTGTCCTATCCAGATAGATACTGAGTTTTTTCCTACAGGACCCAAACCTTTTAGATTCGAAAATATGTGGCTTACCCATCCAGATTTTGTGAAAAAAGTGAAGGAATGGTGGGGTGAGGAGGAGAGGGGGGTAAGATGGAAGGGGATCAAGTTTAAAAAGGAAAGGAGAAATTAGGAATTGAAAAATTGTGTGTTAAATAGGGCAATACCTTGGCTGAAGACCTTGGAAATCTTTCACCAATTCTACTTTAATGACCTTTGGATAAATTGGTCAGCAGTAGCGAGGTGTTCACCCCTAAAGGACAAATCAATTACAAGCTGGTCTCCTCCATCCGAAGGCTCACTGAAGTAGAACTTTGATGGAAGTAGCATGGGTAATCCAGGATTATCCGGAATGGGGGGTGCTTTGAGAAATGAGAAGGGAGAGATTTTGTTGCTCTACTCAGGACCCTTGGGAATTGGGGACTCCATCAGGGCAGAACTTTTAGCTATTGTACAAGGGGTGCAATTTGCAAACCAGCTGGGGGTACAACACCTAACAATCGAGGGGGATTCCAAAGTGGTGGTGGGTTGGTTGAAAAATCCTGAAGAGGCTATGTGGCGTTACAAGAATGAAATGAAGAAATTTAGTTGGTTGACAAGGAATATGTTGGTGACTGTACAGTGGGTGGGGAGATCAGCAAATACTTTGTCAGATGTGTTAGCTAAGCAAGGGGTAAATAGGGAAGAATTGTTTTGAGCTCAGTTGTGATTCTTGCTTTTCTTTCCTAGTTTACTTGTAAGATTCAAGGAGGGGCTGCAGCTCACGCCTCTCCCTGGGATGTTCTATGAACTCACTCTAAATCTGCTTCTGAATTAATAAATTTATTATTATTCATCAAAAAATAAAATTGTCTCTCTTCTCTCTTTTCTCTCTTCTCCCTTCTCCTTCTTCTCTTTGTTCTGGAATCACACCATCTCAGCACCAAGAAAACATGGTATCAGAGCGACAGATCCAATCTTAGGACCAAGGTGGCGCTTCTTTCCTTTTCTGTCTGTTGGTGGTCGAACCAAAGAACAAGATCTCTGGTGGACGTGCGAGGATGCTCACTACAAGACTGCTCCTTTTTCTTGGTCGTGAGCCCAAAAACTATCAGAAAGAAAAAAATCAAATGTTGTGAGTTTTTTTTTTAGTTTTTTCTTCCTCGGTTTGTGGATCGAACTAATCCTTTTTTGTACCCAGATGTATGGGTTATGTGGGTCTAATGACCTGCGGCTGGTGTGAGAGTATTTTCCCTCATTGTATGTGGATCGAGTGATCCCTTTTTTGCCTAGAAAGGTGTTATTACTTCAAGGTTACAGATCTGTAACTGCAGCGAAAGCAGATTATTTTCTTCTACACATATAGAAGCTAAGTTACTATGTGAAAGCTGTTTTGTTGCTGGAGAGAATGATCAGATCTTTTTTTTTATACTCACACATCTATGTGATCAGTCTGAAAGGGTTCAGTTGGGCCGAAATCTGAGAA
Organism: Nelumbo nucifera; assembly: GCF_055504915.1. Taxonomy (NCBI): domain Eukaryota; kingdom Viridiplantae; phylum Streptophyta; class Magnoliopsida; order Proteales; family Nelumbonaceae; genus Nelumbo; species Nelumbo nucifera. The sequence continues at coordinate 101,574,572 of NC_142651.1, forward strand.
CAATAATGGTGTGGGACCAGCTGTGATTTCCTTGAATGAGAACAAGTTTTTTTTTGTGTCCAAAAACGCAGCTGAACTGGAAACTTGATCAGATTGCTGCAACCTGTTTTTGACTGTATTGTGGGTCTGAACTGAATTAAGAAACTTGTTCTATAGCTGGTTTGTGACTGATCAGATTTAGCTTCTCTGTCTTCAGAAGATTCTGGTATGTCTGGTGTTACCTCTAGTCAAAGTGGGATGAGCGGAGGTTTTGGCATAAGTTTTCCCATGGCTGTGATTCCCTTTGATGGCCTTAATTACCTAGAATGGTCAAGGGGAATCAAACTTTACATAACTGCAAGGGGAAAAACAGGATATATCAATGGCAAAATTAGAGAACCCTAGTCTAGTGGTGTGGAACATGATAGGTGGGACCAGGAAAACAGCATGGTGATGTCATGGCTGTTATTGTCTATGCTGCCACAAGTGAGAAAGACCTTCATGTGGGCAAAAACAACTCATGAGATATGGGAGCAGGCACAGTCTACATACTCCGAACAACGGCATTATGCTAAAATATATCAGTTGCAGGCTGCCTCCTCAACTTGTAAACAGGGGAAGAGGAGTCTCTCCGCCTACTATTCAGACTTGACTTCTGTTTGGAAGGAACTCGATCACTATCAGAATATAAATTGGAAGTGTGATGCAGATGCCAAAGCATACAAGTCTCTGGTTTCACAGCAAAGAGTGTTTGCCTTTCTCCTAGGGCTGAATCCAATATATGAATCTATCAGGGTTTAGATATTGGAGGGTAAAGACCTCCCATCCGTACAAGAAGTATATGCTCTAGTGCAGTCAAAAGAGAGCAGACAGAATGTGATGAATAATCCTAAAGGAGAGCATATGGCTTTAGCAACTAAAGAGAGTGTTGCTACGGGTGGTGGAAATTCCTTCAAGAAGAGTGACTTCCAAAAGAAAGGTGATGAGAAAGATAAGTTATGGTGTACACACTATCAAAAGTCTAGGCATACTTGGGAGGCATGTTGGGAACTTCACGGGAAGCCAAAGTGGGCTCAGGAAATGAATAAAAAGCCGGATCAGAATAAGAAGTCAGGACAACAAGGTCAGAGAAAGTTTAATGTAGCAAATTTAGCTTTTCAAGAGCCTCAATCATCTACCACCACTATGAGTTCTTTCGGGACTGATCCGAGGGAAGATATCATTAATTCTTTCCATGACCATTTAGAGTTGTATGGGAGGGCAATCCGCCAGATGGATTCTGCTTCTCCACCCTCGACTTCCTTTGCATCTACATCAGGTAACGGTAATTCTGCCACAGCTTTCCATGTGTCCTCTCATCCCTCAAACTCCTCTTGGATAATAGACTCTGGAGCCTTGAACCATATGACGGGTAAGTCCAATTGTTTTCAATATTATCATCTATTATCTGGTGGGACAAGGTGAGACTTGCTTATGGTTCTTTCTCCACCATAGCTGGTCAAGGAACCATCTCCCTTCCACTTGGACTCACCCTCTCTAATGTTCTACATGTTCCTAAACTGCCCATAAATTTGTTCTCTATTAGTAGTATAACAAATTCGTTGAACTGCTCGGTAACCTTTTTTCCCTACTCTTGTATGATACAGGATTTGGTCTCGAGGAAGACGATTGGTAGAGGTCGTATGGTAGATGGTCTTTACATGCTGGAGAATAAAGCTTGTCTTGTGGCTATTGAGTCTAAGAGTCTGTCTAATAAGAGTCAAGTCCTTTTATGGCACAGTCGTTTGGGTCATTTATCTTTTGAGTCATTGAAAGTTTTGTTACCGTATTTATTTAAATCAGTATCAGTGTCGGATTTCACATGTCAAACTCGTCAGTTGAGCAAACATTGTAGAAATCATTTTACTTCAAGAAATAATAAATCTGATTTTCCTTTCCATATTGTGTATTCTAATGTCTGGGGCCCTGTTACTTTAGCAACCGAATCTGATTATAGATATTTCATTACACTTATTGATGATTACTCCCAATATACACGGGTGTACCCTATGCGGTCCAGAGATGAAGTACCAAAAATCATTAAAAATTTCTAACGCTTGATATTCACTCAGTTTCAAACGGAAATCCAAATTTTCCAATCAGACAATGCCAAAGAATATTTCTATAGTGATCTCACGGAGTTCTTTGCCTCGTGCGGATCCATACATCGTAGCTCTTGCACTAAAACCCCCCAACAAAATGGTGTTGTTGAAAGAAAGAATTGTCATCTCCTTAAAATTGCTTGTGGGTTACTTATACACATGAATGTTCCTAAACATTTCTGGTTGGATGTTGTGTTGTGTGTTGCCTATCTCATCAACCGTATGCCATCCCGTTTGTTAGGGTACAAGGCCCCCCATCAGCTTCTTTTTCCCAAGGTTCCACTCTTCTTTATTCCTATTCGTGTGTTTGGTTGTCATTGTTTCGTCCAGAACCTTTCTCCTACTCATGGAAAACTTGATCCTCGTACCATTCCTTATGTCTTCTTGGATTATCCTTCTTCCCAAAAGGGCTATCGATGCTTTGACCCCATTTCCAAGAAAGACTATGTCTCTATGGATGTGTCTTTTTTTGAAAGTGATCCTTTTTTCCCGGTTTCTCCTTAGGGGGAGAGTAAGGTGGAGGAGAAATCAGTTCATGTTCAGGTTCTTCCTCCTTTGCCTGACCCTCTTCCATTCCGTGTTTTTTGTCGTCGCAAGAACCAGCTAAATTCGAGAGTTGTGAAGCAACTTGAAACCGTACCACCAACATCATCAGATTCACCAAGGACAAATCATATCCAACCAGATACTATCATCCCTATTGATGTTCCTGATCCTCTTGCCATAGAAATTCCATCCGGTGATGACCTTGACATTCCTATTGCAAAAAGGAAGGGAGTTAGGTCTTATACCACCAAGTATCCTATTACCCATTTTGTTACCTACGAGAACATCTCACCCTCCTTTCATGCTTTTATTTCTTCCATTGATAGTGTCCCTATCCCAAAAAATGTGGCAGAAGCTCTCTTAATACCAGAATGGACAGATGCAATTTAAGAAGAGATAAATGCCCTACATAAAAATGGTATGTGGGAATTAGTGGATCTTCCTAAGGGTAAGTAACTGATAGGGTGCAAGTGGGTGTTCACAGTGAAACACAAAGCTGATAGCACGATAGAAAGGTGCAAGGCTAGGTTGGTGGCAAAAGGGTTTACCTAGGTATATGGTGTAGATTATGCAGAGACCTTTGCCCCAGTAGCCAAAATGAACTCCATTAGAGTTCTTTTCTCCCTTGTGCAAATCTTGATTGGGATCTTCATCAACTAGACATTAAAAACGCCTTTCTGAATGGAGACCTTGAGGAAGAGGTATACATGGTTCAACCTCCTGGCTTTAGTGCCCTAGGCAAAGAACAGAAAGTGTGCAGACTAAAGAAGTCTTTGTATGGTTTGAAGCAATCACCGAGAGCCTAGTTCAGCAAGTTTCATTTGGCTATATAGCAGATTGGCTACAAACAATGTCAAACTGACCATACTCTATTTGTGAAAAGAGGGGAAGGAAAGATTGCAGCCTTGATAGTGTATGTTGACGACATAGTGATCACAGGTAACTGGAAGGCTGAAATTCAGAGACTAAAAGATTTCTTAGCCACTAAATTTGAGGTGAAGGATCTAGGTCTCCTTCGATCTCAAAAGGGGATCTTCATTTCTAAGAGGAAATACATCCTAGATCTGTTACAGGATACAGGAAAACTATGGGTTAAGCCAGCTGACTCTCCCATTGATCCTAATCACAGACTAGGTGACTGTTGTGGTGAAGTTGTCAAAGATGTAAAATAATTCCAAAGACTTGTGGGAAGGCTCCTGTATTTATCCATGACCATGCCAAACATTGCTCATGCAGTAGGTGTTCTTAGTCAGTTCATGCATGCTCCTAAGACCACACACTTAGAGATAGCAGAAAGAATACTCAGATACCTAAAGAGGTTTCATGGAGCCGGTTTGTTATACCAAAAGAATGGTCATTTGAAGATTGAAGTATATACAAATGTTGATTGGCCTGGATCAATTAATGACAGAAAGTCTACCAGTGGGTATTATTCCTTTGTGAGAGGAAACCTAGTCACATGGAAAAGCAAGAAACAAAATGTGGTGGATAGGTGTAGTGCTAAAGCTGAATATAGAGGAGCAATGTTCCATGGGGTGGCTGAAGGCATGTGGATAAAGAATCTGTTGAGCGAACTGGGCTTTCCTATTGATGGTCCTATGTCCTTGTATTGTGGTAACAAGGCTGCCATCAATATTGCAGCCAACCCAGTTCTTCATGATAGAACTAAGCATATAGAGGTTGACAAACACTTAATTAGAGAGAAAATTGTTAATGGGGAAGTGTGCACCCCATATGTGAGTTCCAAAGAGCAACTGACAGACATATTTACAAAAGGCTTACATCACTTACGGCACAATGATTTATGTGACAAGTTGTGCATGATTGATATCTACGTCCCAACTTGAGGGGGAGTGTTGAAATAACTTAGTTTATTTTAAGTTTAGTGCCGCAAGGGCACCTTTATAATTTTCTCCTTTATTTTTTATGTATAGTCGCCTAGTACATATAGCAAAATAAACTAGCGCCGCCAGTTGACTTTTGCCTCTTTCAATTTTGCCTCTCTTCTCCCTTCTCCTTCTCTTCTCTCTGTTCTGGAATCACACCATCTCAACACCAAGAAAACAAAATACTTTGGGTAATCGAACAAGTATGTTATGACCTTGCTAAGGAAGAATATAACTTAAGCAGATCAAAATAACCATTTAAATAGCAGAGGTCTTCCTTCTATTCCCCCCCCCCCTTCAAATCAATAACTGATGCATACACACACACACACACACAAAAGCACCATCAGGACATCAATAAAATCTGAGTACAATTACTTACCGATTTTTATTGACAAGGCACCAGCTGCCTGCACATGTAACAAAGTGCAAGATCAATTAAGCTACAATATTAAAAACAGATATTGAATATCATACACATAAAATTCATATAAATACTTAAACTTTGAAGAGACAAAACACAAATGCTGTAAAACATATCAGTTATGGTTCAGGCCTTAGCACGGTGACAGAAGTCTTCTCCAAAGTCCTCAGCCAGTGGTAATAGTTTTGTGGCCTGAAAAGGCATTGTTGTCATTTTTATTCATAATGTTATTATGAAATTCTGTGTCCTTTAGTCATATATTTAGTCGATGTGCTTGTTCATTCCACCATGCATGTAGCTAGTAATGGGATGATGCAAGGAACATGGTTGTGTACCATAGGAATTGTCTGAAAGTCAAGCCCAATGCAATACCTTGGGCACCAAGGATACCACAATTAGAGCTACACATGGTTTACCTTTTCATTAGACGTATGTTCCATTTGGACATGTCTTGTACATTGACAAAGGGAACATGGGTGAACCTCTCACCTTGAGTCAAGTTGATTCATTCATGCGACATGTTTTCTCATTCACATGAATGGGTCATAGTTGCCAAGGTGACACCTAGGCGACTAGGCGATTTTTAGAGGTTGCCTCGCGGCTCGCCCAACGCCAACACCAATATGGTTTCCATATTAGGTGCTCACCCTTACATATCATATCATTTTTTAATGCCCATATATATTATACATACACCCTGTTGTATCTTACAATTTTTTATTAAGATGATTCTTTTTTACATTAAAACTACGAAAGTTTCTTTGGGTTTGAGTTCTGAACCGAGACTGAGAAGAGAAGACCAAGGACTGTGCTCCTGTATTTTTTCTTACTTTTTTTAAGAAATATTTTTGGAAACAAAACAGGGACTCTGCCTCCTCCTCCTTCAAATCGTCCTGTTACTCTTGTATTTTATTTTCTTTCTTTTTTAAATACTTTTGGGACTTAAACAGGGGATGCGCCCCAACTTTCTAAATTTTTTCTTGTACTTTTTGCACTATTTTTTTAATAATGTTTTTTTGGAACGAAACAGAGGCTCCATCTCCTTATTTTTCTATCTCTTTTTTCGCTGCATTCTCACTTTTTATTGGCCTGAAACAGGGTGTCCACCGCCTTAAACACAGTCCTCGTACTCCTGTATTTTTATTTTTTACTTTTTTAAGGAATATTTTTTGGGAACAAAACAGGGTCTCCATCCCCTTATTTTTCTCTCTTTTATTCGCTGCATTCCCCCATTTTGTTGGCCTGAAACAGGTTATTGAACATTGAAATTAATATATTTAAATCATGTATAGGCGCCCTGTGCTCTAGGCGCCTTGACAACTATGGAATGGCTTAATGACTAGCATATGCTTGACGTTAACAGCTTCAACACGTGTATTTGGGATGCACTAGGCCACAAGCATGAAGCATCAGTGTATGAAACTTTTTTTTCAACCTTGTACTCTGAATCCAGGTCTACTTCAATAAGGGTTGGTTATTACTTTAATTTAATTTGCTAAATGCAATGGTTCCATACTGTACCTGTGTACCAATCAGTTGTTTTGGGTAAATGACCAATCTGGATGGGCTGTACAGTCTGTACTTACTAGATTGTGATAAGAGTCACAATGCAACCTGCCTAATTTATACTTTTTTTTGAGAAAAAGGGGACAACTTTAATAAAATAACAAACAGGTTAACACTATTGTGTTTGATTTCTTTTAAGCCCATTAATTGTTTTGAACTAATACTTCAATATTTATTAGGTCCTTTGTATTCAGAAGTAATATTGTAGGGTTTACTATTTATTTATTTTATCTTTTAAAGAACTGTAAGTGTTTAAAATAGTTTTTATTTCTTTGGGGTGCTACAGTAACTTTATGGCATAATGGCCCCAATTTTCCTTTTGTTTTGAAAACAATAAGAAGGCTTTTATTTGAATGTTTATGATCAATAATTTATGAGATTTTTGGTCCTACAAAATTATTGAGACATTTAGTTTTATGCATGATGTCTCCAGAGTGTTTTGGCCTCTGGGAGGGTGGTAGACACAATGTACTATAGTGGGTCCTGCCATGATAAGTTGTTGGGGGCTTGGGGCATCCTATATAGGTTGGTTATCTCCAAGGATGATAGCTAGTTAATGATTAACCAACCAGATATTAAGAGCAGTAAGTTGTATGTTTCCAGTGTATGACCACTCAAAGCACTGGTAAGGACATATCTGTCCTTTTATTATTTTAACCTTGGTCAAAAACCCTATCTAGCCCCAGTAAGATGGAGCTATTGAGCAAACAACAGGAGAGGAGATGAACTAGATTCTCTTCAACTGTCATCTTGGTGCAAAGTGTCTCATTGTATAAACTCAAAAATCTCCTTTCTGTGGTTGACAAGGAAAAGACGAGATATATGTCATCCTTTTATAGTACTGAAAATTTTAAAACATGTTTACTCTTGCTTAATTTCAAGCCTCTAGATCTTCTTGAACATATTTAGTTTATGATGGGTGTTCATAGATTTAATCCGGAGATTTTTTTAAGTTTCCTTTTTTTTATAAGCAACTGTAAATAAGTTTTATTAATGACTTTGAAAAATTGTACAGAAGGTTTTACATCCCACATGGTGGTTAGCCTAGGCTAACACTAGCCCAGATTTATATTTTATATTTATTACTATATTGATATGACAATATACATATAATGATAGAAATTTAACACAAAAATATTGGCCTATCCTCTTGAGTAGTCTTGAAAAGCATTTCAGTAGCCAATATGGTTGCAGTAGTCCTTTTCCACATTCACTTAAAATTTCTGATACAATACTACAAATTCGTCTCTTTTCACTCCTGGTCAACATCTTTTTTTTTGGTATAACTAACATGGTCAACATCGTATTCCCACAATCCCACCCCTACTCCAAGTAAACAATGTCTAAATTTAGAAGGCCGAGAGAAAACTAATTAAAAAATAATAATAAGATCCTTGCAAGATCTTTATATATCTAGCATAGTTGCTAAGGCACCTAGGTGATTCTAGGTAAGGGTGAGGTGGCTAGTTGCCTAGGCAATAAGAAGTCCATAAAATAAAAAACAAGTTTTTCCTAGTTCTCTAGTTTTATATGCCATTTAGCATGCATATTAATTGGAAAAATTAGCAATTTTCTTTATTAATAACACTAAATTGCCTCTCAAAACATGGAAGATCAACGTATCTAGGACAATTGTATTTCAATTATATTAATTTCAGTACTTTCAAAAATGATACTAAAATAATATTTAATGAAGCGATTTCATATCAAATTAGCAACTAAAGAAAGTTATAATTTCATATGATAAAATATAAGACGGAGAGTAAGTAGAGGAGAAAAGGAATAAGGGTGGAGCTGCTGTTTTATTTAATGTAAGAGATGGAGAAAGGGGGGGGGAACTTTATATTTCTATCCTTGTTTTTCTGTTTTTTCTTATCTCAAAAACCTTTGGATCTTTTAATTACAATGGTAAGACTTTACAACAAAGTATAAATGATACATATAGCATATAATATAGTGTAGTAAAATACATATTACTAAGATGTAGAAATATGACTGATATTGTAATAAGTCACCCACCTTGTCATTTTAGCTGCCTATGTAAGCGTCTTATTGCCTAGGGAGGCACCTAGTTGCTATACAAGATATTTAGATTAGGCACCCAGCCAAGAGCGCCTAGGGGACACCTTGACAACTATGAATGTCTAGTAACATATAATATACACCTTCAGTTTTCACTATACACCCCTTCTTTGTCCATATGTCAATATAAATCCTCCTTATAAGGAGGGAGAAAAAGTAACCATTCCGTATAGATCGACAAACTATGTTTGGAAGAAATGAAAGTTGAAATGATAAAGTATATATAGTACATCACTGAGTGAGCTCGAGCAATCATCTAATGGAGTCTCGGTGGAAGCAATAGAATGAATTCAGAAAAAGGTTCTATTGACAGCATATTCAACTTTGATCAATGAAGAATAATTTAGTATGTATTTTAGCCATATGAACTTCCAAAAGCAGCAGCCACCCAGATAACAAGGAGAGAAAAAAAAAAGAAAAAAGAAAAAACTGGCATAACTACAAGAACCGCAAATACTAGAATTCATACAAAAATTAAAAAAAAAAAAAAGGAAAGAAGCTCTGTTCTAATCAAAACCTAATCTTCATATATTTTTTCGTGAAAACTCTACACCAGCCTCGCATATTTCTTTCGTGAAATCAAAAAAAAAAAAGAGTAATGACTCTACTCCACAAGAATGGGGGAACGCATGCTAACCGTAGTTTTGAGAATGCCAACAAAAACCCTAAACGAAAGGGGGTGAAGCGTACCATTTCTTGAGAGAGAGGATTTACGCCCGTGAGTTTGCATTGTGTGACCACAATCTTCTGAAGCTGATCAATTTGCTCATGAAAAAGCTCCTTCTGGGAATCTAAAAACCTCTGAAAAGACTCTTCGGTATTCCCAACATCCAATTCGGCGAAAGTGCTCGCCGAATCCTCCTCTGGAACCTCCATCTTGGTCAGAAATATGAAATTTCGACGATACGATATCACAGATCGAGCGGTAAGATTCTGCGCATTAGGGCACCATCTTTAGAATGTTACGTAATGTTCTTCGAACACTGCTTAGAGAGAGAAATTCCCATGGGTTCTATTTAAGTATTTATTGACGTCGTACTAGCGAAACAGCTTTTCTTTTTCCGTGTAAAATGTACCAAGCAAACACTCGCTACAATGGGATAATTCCATTTCCGCCATGCGTGACTGAAATTGGTATGGGATTAATTCAATTTCCACGTGTAGATGGGCCGGACTCGGGTTTAACTTTTTAATGGGCCCGGTCCGAAGCCCGAGCCTGAGACAGTATAAAATTGGGCCTAAAACCCGACCCGTGAATAGGTCTGATAACGTGGAATGCATATTATACAAATATGCATTAACCACATACATAATGTATAATATAATATGTGGTATTTTGGAATTTAAAGGTGTATATAATATCCGGTTGGAGATGGAGATTGTTTTGATGGGTGAGTATGGAGATGAAAATGAGGTTTTTGCACCGGTTCCGTTTTAATTTTATATATATAATATTATTTTTATTAGGGAATTTGTCTAAAATCCATCGTCACTTTTTATAAATTCACCATAACGGTAATTTCACTAACGAACAGCGTTAATTTACTATTTTACCCTTCTTCCACCGCTAAAATCTTTCTTTTCTATCTTCGTTATTTCCCTTTCTTTCTCATTCTGACTCTACCCTCTCTCTCTCTCTCTCACTCTCTCTCTCCATCTACAGGTAAGCCCCGAAGATATAACGACCAACGCAGAGGATGCCGATCTGTTCTACTTGCCTTTCCCCCACGATTCCTCCCATAACTACAGAGGAATCGTCCGGTTGATCAGGAATCTTCGGACGGACTTCCCCTTTTGGAACCGTACACTCGGGGCTGAACACTTCTGCGTCTCTTGTAGCGGGATTGGCATGAACTCCGACAGGAACATCATCGAGTTGAAGAAGAACTCCGTTCAAATCCCGTGTTTTCCGACAGCCGAAGGTAGGTTCATCCCTCCCAAAGATGTCAGCTTTCCCCACCTCAACGACCAACATCTTCACGCGCCACCCGGAAAGAACTGCCAAGTACCTGGGCTACTTAAACCTAAACGACAGCGGGGATCAAAATGGGAAGCCCGAATCGACGTTCTCGAACGAATTGTGTGGTGATCCCCAGTTCCTGGTCGAATCCAAGTCGTCTGATCCCGCGTTGTGTGTGGGGAGGCTGTCGAGCAATAAGTTCTGCTTGTTTTTCTACGGAGGAGATGTTTCAGGAATCGGAGACGCGTTGCAGTTTAGTTGCGTGCCGGTGGTGATTACGGAGCGTCCGATTCTGGATCTTCCATTCATGGACGTGTTGAGATGGTCGGAGATCGCGATGTTTGTGGGGGCAGGATCCTATGCCTCCTTAATCCGATTCCAGGAAATGGCCAAGAACAGGGATTTGGGTGCACCTTCAACCCGCTGATCATGGTCCTCCCGTTTAAGCCATTCTCTTTCAACAAAGTCCCTAAGCCTGCGGTCTGGTAGTTTGAGGAACTTGAGCTATCAGTACAGTAGTGGAGCAGATGGTCGAATTGAGATGATATCGAATGAAGACATTGATAGGAAGAATCCTACTCCAGATGGAAACTTCTTCCGGCTCCTCAAATTGAATGCACTCGAGTGACCATTTTCAATCATGGGGGCAGTTGGTGAAGGGATGGGGCAAATATCAAAATTGTCAAAATTCATCAAATATCAATGATTAAAGTTGAGTTCATCAAATCAAAACACATTAAATCATCAAATATCAAATTTTCAAATTAACTAAATCAAATTTATCAAGTCAAAATAAATTAGCTCGTCATCAAAGATCAAAATTAAGTTTATCAAATCAAATCAAATCATCAAATATTAAGATGGTCCAAAATTTGTTAAATCAATTTTAGCAAATCAAATAAAGTCAATTCATCTATCAAAAATCAAAATTAAGTTTATCAAATCAAAACAATAAGTCATCACATGCCAAAGTTGTCCAAAATTCATTAAATCAAGTTTACCTAATCAAATCAAGTCAATTCATCAAAGTTTATCAAATCAAATCAAAGCCTCCATCATATGGATAGTCAAACTTACAGGAATGTTGGGCGAAATTTCAAATCTGAAAATTACATTTTTAAGGATCGTTCTTGTAACCAAACCGGACCAAATCTGAAACCAAAAATAGGAATGGATATACCTGATACGGAATTCACGCAAAAAGCTCCTCCCAACGCAGGTGTTCACGCCCAAAGAATGTATCAAATCCTCCCTCCTCCCAACAGGTATTTCTTCACCAAGAACCTTTGATTCTTCAACAAGAATCGAATGGGGTAGTGAGCACAGCTTTAGAATTGTTTCTTCTAACAAGAAATAATATCAATATCTAATGTTGATCAGTTCAAATAAAATGGAAATCGAACAGGATAGGGCGGCAAGAGCATGGAGAAAAAGAACTGGAGGCAGAAACAGTCAAACTGAATTGTCTTTTATGTTGTGTGTGTTTTCAGATCCGCCCTGCTCTTTATTTATAGCCTTAAATAGATGATCTACTAATCTGATTAGGAGTCTCTTGATCAAAATCTTTATTTGGATCTAAACTCTTTAAGTGATAAGGATAATCCCTTATCTTATATGCAGATCAAGATCAACTTTTTCTAATCAAATTAGGAGTTCCCTTATCCAAATCTCTATTTGGATCTGGACTCTTTAAATGGATTGGAGTTATCCTCTTATCCCTATTTGCTTATCCATACCCAGATTCGCCCCTATTTAATTAATCCAGTTTGAAATGGGCTTTAGGCCCGTTAAGCTTTCAGGCTCACTTCCTTTTAATGTTAGCTAGCTTTGCTCTCTTTGTATGGTGTGGGACCCTATCATTGATCTACACATCAGCCACATGGGTTCAGCCTAGCCTCTGTTACAAGGCCTGGCTGAATTCACTACTAAACATAGTGAACTTCTAAGTCCATCGCCATAACATTTACACTACATGGTCCTTGGGTCCAACCATCTTATGAAGGCCCAAGGGTTGTGGGCAGATGCAAGATTAGCCCATCAGGTATAACTTTCAATGGTCTTACACTTAACCTTTTCAACCCTTAATGATCAAACACTGCCCGACAAAAGATGACCTCTCCCTCGGCTGCAAGGTACAGTGTTGCACTCTCTACTCACATGGATCCTGTGAATTAAAACATTTTGCAAACAATTTGTAAAACCATAATATATAAGTATATCTCTATATAAATATATTTTGCAAAGCCAAATTTCAAACATATTTGAAATCCACTGCTAGCAATTTAGGTTTCCATTAAAGAGAGTGTATTTCCCCAATCATTCACTTTGTCCGACAAAGGGGCTGATCCTGTCACTATGATCACCTACTCAGATGAATTCTCGGATTGTCCCAACATACCCAAGTTTTGACCCCCTCTAAGGATTTCACTGATTGGCACATCAAAGACAGCTCAATCCAACACCTAGTTGCAGTATCATAATCGAGTCTAGGGGTCAGGTGTAACATTCCAGTTTTGTCCATCTGTCTCCAAGGTCCAGGGTGATACTGGAATTTGGTCTGGTTCAAGATTTCAAGAAAACCCACATTGTATGTACCTCAGGTCTCACCCTGGTAGTTGAGACAAGCCACCCCAACCAACTTGGTGGCACATTAGTGTCAGCCTTGGCGGGATAGATCTCCCCGGATCTATCCAACGGTTGTGAAGATTCTAAACTAACATGAGTCTCATATGTGTCCAGTTTAAGGGTATTAAACAGAAACACACCACAATAACATGAATCAAATATGTACTTTATTCATTTACAATAAATGTCATAATGTACATCATGCTAATTGGAGCTAAGGGCATACACTGTCTAACAGTTGGTTCAGTTTTATCAATCTTTATTGGTCCAATAACATTTGCAATCATAACGAGCAACATGATCGAGGTGTTTTACTATAGGGATTACATGGCAGTGGAGAGGAAAATAGAGGAGTTTGTGTTCATATACATCGGAACAGGGCTTTACGTTGTGGTGGCATATCTAACGCAACATTATTTCTTCAGCATCATGGGGGAGAACTTAACAACTAGAGTTAGGAGGAGGATACTTGCAGGTACACAAGTCCTTGGACAGTTTTTTGCCCCCTTCGCATCTTCTGTTTCTTGTTTTTATCGCCATCCCCTGTATGTTGAAGGAGAAGGGCTCATTGGCTCATCAGGATATGGACCGTTTTAACAAGTTGGCTTACCATTCAAGGGCAATTTATTATGAATCATGCATTTAGGTTGATGTGGACAACTTGACTCATGTCATTGAACTTTAATGGTGTTCTAATGGATAGTGAGTTTTAGAAAAATAAAATCTCACTGACATGGTGAGTTTTGGATGTTTTGAAAAGTTATGGTGAGTTTAAGAGAATTCATATAAAGTGATGGCGGGTTTTGGACAATTTTCCTTTTTATTATTTATATATCAAAATATATTTAAAATAATTTTTATATTGTAAATTTTTGTTTATTTTAAGTATATTTATTTTTTAGAAAATACTATTAACTAACAAAATTTTAGGAATTCGGGTCCCCATGGGCAATCCGTTCATGTCAAGGATTAGGGATGGAGGACAACTTTTATCACTGACAGGGATTGGGGTTGGGGATAGAGAATATGAACGAACAACCTCGTTGTTATTCCTAATCTGGATGTTTGGTAATACCAGGGGTGTAAATCGGGTTGGGTCGGGTGTATGGTCAACCCTAGCCCAACCCTAGGATTTAGGCTCAAGGCCCAAGTCTGGATCAAGCTCGAGGTTAAGTCTAATCGTTCCATTCGAGTTTAGTCTGCATTGTAATTTGATACAATTCGATCAGGTTCGAGTTTAGGCCGGTCAAGCTTAGGTTTGTCAATGAATCTATTTTAAAAATTACATATGTATGATTGTATGAATATATATATATGTATGTATGTATGTATGTATATATGTGTGTTATTGTGTGTGTATGTTTATGTGTTAGGTATGTATGTATGGATGTGTATAGTTAGGTTAGACTTGGGTTGGGTTCTAGCTACCTAATGGGCTAGGCCTAGGCCTAACCTAAAAATAAAAATCCCAAAATCTTGGGCCCGAACCCAATCCATGTAAAATTTTGGGCTAGGCTGGTTTGAGCTTGAGTTGAGCCCACCCAAGTTGCAGTCCTAGGTACTATTAGCGAAAGTGTACACGCTTTGCACATGGCAAGTTTAGATGATGATGATGTAATAATAATATTTTATATTTGTATATGATTGTTTATCATGTATTTTCCTTAATATGTTGAATATATAATATATGATATTGTAGACATGTCCAAATGTTTTTTTACAAAACATATGTATTTTTTTCATAATTTATTTTCTTTTTTATCATTTTTATTTTATTTCTTAATTATTACATAAACGTTGACACATTTTATCCAAATTGAATTATTAACCTACAACCAAATAGGAAAATAAATCATTTTTTTTAGCTTTTAAATTATGCATTTCATTTTCATTATTAATAAAAACAATTATTTTTATTACACTTAATTTTTTTTCTTTAGTATGATTAATATAACATTCCATAGATTTTCTCATTTTTATCTATATTTTTTTGTTTGTATATGTTGTGTTTATTTATATTTTAAATATTTTATCATATAACAGCAACTTCATGGATTGTCCTATTTGATCCAAATGGTTGAATTACTTATCTTCCACCGAAACAAATGAACAATTTTGTTTTTGGTCACTTAAAAGAAAAACATATTTTATATTATTAAAATATTGGATGTAGATTCAATTAGTATAATTTATTAATGAGAAAACAAGAGTTGATATCTTAAACACAAGACTTGGCAAGATGAAAAGTAGTAATTCAAATTACATTTCAGTCCTCACTATTAGAGAGGAACTAAATAAAAAAAAGGATATTTGAGTCGACAATAAAATTCCACAGATATATATATATATATATAGAGAGAGAGAGAGAGAGAGAGAGAGAGAGAGAGATTGCTATTTTATAATAAAATATTGTCACATACGTGTATATGTGTTAATTCAGTTAACTACCCTCGTTTTTGAAAGAGTGGTTTGACAAGTGACTAAGCTTGAAGTATCCTAATTGAAAGTGGACTTAACCATTCTCAACTTTTTTAGAATGATTTGAATTCTATTTAAAAATGGGAGCAAACCACTTCTGAAATTCTATTCCTTAATTAATGAGGAAACTGTGTGGTTGAACATGGGACTCTAGTTTGACCACATTATATATATAAGATATGTACTGCCATTATCTATTGTAAAATACAATTGTTCATGTCAAACACCACATATTGCTTCCCAACCCCTTAGGCTGCATTTGGAAACAATGCAAATAAGTGTGAATGCAAATATGTAGAGTGTAAAATGGTCCATATAAATTGCAAAGTTTGGGTTAGTTTTGCACAGACAAATTTACCTTCTTACCAAACAAATTTTTAGTTTCAATGGATGCAAACACAAATTCCAATAAAGCATATGCCTTTTTTATCAAAAGCCCACTTGAATGCAAATTTACTTCCTTTTTATTGATGTGCTTTTACATATTATTATCAATGTAAATATGCATTAGAAAATGTGTTTTCTATCATTTGTCAATGCATAAATGTAATGTTGCCAAATATAGGCAAAAGTGAACCAGAGTGCAAATTTACCATGAACCGGGATTTACACTCCAATTGCATTGTTTCCAAATGCAGCCTTAAGAATTTTGTGGTTCTTTTGAATTTTAAAAATAAAAAGTTAAGTATATGGCTACTTAAACTCACCCACAACCAAATTCAGTTGCAAACTTAATGTAACATAGGCATCCTTCTAACATCAGCCCGTACAAAAAAAATCTTTAGACTAAAGTTACAAGGTTATGCGCCTAGGAACTGTCTTGAGACATGTGCTCCAAATGGTTGGGATTTACTAAGGCGTTAGCATTTTTGAAGAAAATGGAATAAAACAATTGCTTACTAGGTTTAGGTTGCTTAAATGAGCTTATGCTAGATATGTCATGATAGAGGATAAGGCTAACATGTTGTCAAGGGGAACCACATAGCACTCAAGCCCCACTAGCTTTTTGAGAAGTTATTTACATGGGCAAGTGTTTTCATGGGAAATGCTTATCCAGGTAAGTGCATTTACCCATGCTCTCTTTTATTTCTCATGTAAATAAGAAAATGACCATTTTAGCCATAAAAAACATTATTAAAAGGGTAGTTTTGTCCAATCCAAGTTTTGGCAACTTTCCCCCTAGGTGGGAAAGTTACTTACCCACATTATAGATGGGTATCACCTACCTGGGTAAGTGATACCTGATGAAGGATGATTTGACCCGACCTATGAAATGGCGACACGTGGACGCCGACTCAGCGTAAGCGATAGCTCAGCATCGTGTTCCGATACGGTTAAGTGATAGGCCCATAAAGTAGCCCGCTACGTGGTTGCGAGGTAAAGGAGGGGCTCACCACAATGCGAGCTCTGAGTTCCCCGAACTACCCCAAGGGATATTCCGAGGACCAATTCTACTAAGGGTACTTCTGAAGTATTCAAAGTTCGTTACAGAGTAGCTCGCAAACGGGCCGCACAAGCTTCCCTCAGGAAGCTTCTAGTTAATAAGCCGTACTTGTTAGACTGGGCCACGTCCCTAACTGACGGCGCAGTCCCTGTCCTTTCGACAGTCTGCGCCCACGTCTCTTAGTAGGTGGAGGCGTGCCTATCACTTTGGGGATGTGTCACTCGCCCGAGTAAGGAGTACGTCCCAACGGCCACCTGCGCAGCCCTGGCAAGTAACAGGTGTGGCAAGGACCCAGTGGCGGTTATGCCAGATCTCGCAAGAGCACTCCTATAAGAGCCCCCCAGGGCAGAAGAGAAAGTCTCTCTTGAGACCTCTAATCTCGGGAATATAGTGATAAAACGCGACCTCCACTCTTAGCTTTCATTTCTCTCTTTACTCCCCATACACAATACTAACTTAAGCATCGGAGTATTCCCATCGGGCTAATCCCCGGGAATCCTTCCTTTCATCTTCTCAGGTGCCGGTCGTTGCCAGCGAGGAGCCAGTCAGCCGCCAGCTAGGAGTGCTCGGATCGCGCCACATCAATACCCATGGGAAATGAAATTTTCATGGACCCCACATAAAATTGAAAAAGAACATGGGTATCTTAGCCAATTAGAACAAAAATCCATTTACCAAATTTCCCCCCTCTTACCTCCCCCCCCCCCAAAAAAAAAAAAAAGAATGGGCCCTTAGTGGCATATTCATTGTTATATTGTAGTTTATTTAAATTATTTATCATTGCTTGACCTCCTTCTTGGTTTGTTCTTCCCCAATTTAACTCGTATTGTTATGTTTTGAGCCGTAAAAAAACATTCATAGGTGTTGTAGATGGTCTTTTCAACACATGTGAGAACTAGACTTATTCACGAGTTGGGCTTCAGGCTCAGGTTTATATTGTTTTGGGCGAGGTCTATTCAAATTTTAGCAAAAATCAAGTCCAAGCACAACCCATGAACATATCTAGTGAGAACTCTAATGGGTGAGAATTATATTGTTGACCATTGGCTAAGGGCTCTTATTCACTGGTTGGAGCTTAATTTTAATGACTATGCAAAGGAAAGTCACGTAGGTGCTTGAATTACCATAAGAGATCATGCTGTGAAGTTGATTGTAGCCAGGGTGGTTAGGCTTCCTCCATGTACTGCTACTATCAATGAAGTGTTTGTTGTTGTTGAATCTCTTAAGCTTATCCTCAACCTTCGCTTATCCCATATCATTATCGAGGGAGATGCTGGCACCATTATTCAAGCTTTGTTGGGAGAACATGTTTGTCCCCCTTGGCAAGTTTTACACATTTTTTTTGACAATTATAAATCTTTCTTGAACTCGATCTCCCACTGCTCTCTCCAGTTTATATCAAGAAAGGGCAACATCTCTACAATATGCTTCTGAATTTAGTAGTTCAATGATTTTCCCTTAGGCATTAAGGCCATGTTTGAGAGTGCTTAAAAATAAGTGCTTATTTAGGCCGAGACTACACCATTAAGCACTTATCGGTGGTTGGGAAATAAGTGCTTATTTTAAAAATAAGGGCTTATTTTTTAAGCCCAAATTTCAAATTTTTTTAAGTGCTTATACAATAAACACTTATTCAAAAATTTCTTCCAAAATTATCCATAGTTGAATTTTAAAATACCACTTATAAAATTATCCATAAATGAATTTTATAAAAGTACTTTCGTAAAAGTGCTTTTATAATGTACATTCATAAAAACATTTTTGTAAAAGTAATTTAATAAAACTACTTTTATAAGGGTATATTTTGAAAATTTGAAAGAAAGTGAAGGACAAAATAGTCACAAATGCTTATTGGAGACAAAAAGACTACCAAACGCCCAATATGAAATAAGTGCGTATTTTTTAAAATAAGCACTTGAAAAAGTTAGGTGTCAAATGCAAATAAGTTCTTATTCAAATAAGCACATGTTTTAAGCACTTATTTTTAACATAAGCACTCCCAAACATATAAAACACATAGGCAAATACGCACACATTACCAAACCATTTTAGTTTGCTTTCATCCATTCAAGTTGTGTTTTGTTTGAAGAAAAAAAAAAGGTAGGGGATACCCTACCTCTTCCTTTAAATCAGGCACAACCTTAGGGGTGTTTTGCAACATGGTTGTTGTTTTTTTCTATATGCCATTTGCTTTTGTTTTCAAAAACAAAACCAACCATGTTGTTGAACAGGGAAGGCTTGTAAGCCACGCAAGATAAACTCAAGGGGGATCGAGGCCATGTTTGGGGGTGCTTATTTGGAATAAGTGTTTATTTGGGTAAGGACCACACCATTAAGCACTTATTGGTGTTTGGGAAATAATCCCAAAATAAGTGCTTATTTTTTAAGCCCAAAATTCCATATTTTTTAAGTGTTTATACAATAAGCACTTATAAACTATTTTCTTCCAAAACTATCTCTGGTTGAATTTTAAAATACCATTTTTAAAATTATCCCTAGTTGAATTTTACAAAACTACTTTTATAAAAATATTTTTGTATAAGTGATTTCATAAAAATGCTTTCATAGAAGTGTTTCTATAAATGTAATTTAATAAAAGTACTTTCATAAGGGTATATTTTGAAAATTTGAAAGAAAATGAAGGACAAAATAGTTTCAAATGCTTATTTAAGTGCTTATTGGAGAAAAAAGACTACCAAACACCCAATATGAAATAAGTGCTTATTTCACTTGAAAAAGTTCGGTGCCATATGGAATAAGCACTTATTTTTAACATAAGCACTCCCAAATATGGCCTAATAGTTTTTATGTCAGTTTTAAACATATTGATTTTCATAATGTTAAAATTATGGGTTATAGATTTAATTAGTGGATATTTTATTGAAATTGATGGACTCAATGGTGAGAAATAAAAATTTTTTACGTACATAGGATTCAAAGAGAGGGAATTTGTAAATAATACTATTAATGTATATCTTAATAAGAGGAAATAAGATGAGCTGAAAAGTGGAAATCCAAATTACATTTTTGCCCTTATAATAAAAGGGGACCAAAATAAAAATAAATGATATTTAGTAAAAAATAATCTAGAAATCTAAGACCCCATTCATACTTTTAATAAGGGCATTTTATTTATTTATTGAAAAAAGTGTAATTCATTAGTGGGAAATAAAAATCTTTTAAATACATGACTTCTTTTAAGCAAGTTTTAAATATAAGATTTAATGAGAGTGAATGGGAGCTAATGTACTAAATATGGATTTTAATGAGAGGGGAGTTAGATGAAGTGAAAATGTGAGAATTCAAATTACATGTTTTCCCCTTATGTGTGTGTGTTGAATTATAGCTTTCTATGGACTCCAAAGTTATGAAATCAAACCCAACATCTACTCTAATAGTTTTTTATTCAAATATCAAAACCCCATCTATTTAACAATTAGGTTATATGCAAATTTTCCCCAACCCAATTAGATACACATATGTATGTATGTATGTATGTGTGTGTGTCTATTTGCAAGTGTGTATACGTCTTTATGCCGTTATGTCTAGTGGTAGAAAAAGTAAATTGTCTTACTTTTTTTATTTTTTCTTTTTTTTTATACATGCTTAAAGTGGATCGATATTAAATTTGAATTTGATACATTGGATTTTGGCTGGGATTCAGAATTGAAGTTTTAATAAATGGATTGGATTTGGATGTGGCTGGAAGCAATCTAAATCTAACTCAATTACAACTTTGGTTGAAAACTCATATGTTCTTTTAAGTTTGTTCATTTATGATCGTATAATTTCTAGCTTTTCACCCATCTATTTCAATATTTGCATTTTTGTTATCCTTGTTTTTTCTGTTTCTATAAAAGAAAGTTCTCCTAAGCAATTTCATTCATTAAGACTCAATCACGAAAGAGTACAAATGCAAATATGTACATGTAAATACATACAAGATCTTAGGCTCAAGTTGGAAAGAGTACAAATACATACAAAATAATACAAAATACAATTTTTGCACTCTATATATTTGTATTTGTACTCCTTCCAAACTCAGTTTGGACTCTACATACAAATATATACAATACAAATGCATACAAAATAATACGAAAGTCAAGGTTTTGCACTCTACATATTTGTATTTGTACTCCTTCCAAACTGAGCCTAATAAAGAGCAAAATTTACAACACTATTCTCTTTACAAATTATCTCAATTATACAAACTTTACTATGTTCACTTTTCGATAAGTTGTGGGATTTTCATAAAGTTATTTTTCACTGTTAAGTGATGCCCATCTCTTGTGTGATGAGTAACTTCTCCACCTAATTGGACAAGTTTGCCTATTATAATTAATAACGACTTTTATGGGCAAAATGGTCATTGTATAACTTATATGAGAATAAAAATAACACGAGTATGTGAACTTATCCAAATAAATGCATTCCTAAAAAGCAAATGGTTGGGGCCTTAGTGTAGGAGTGTCAACGGTATTCGAAAATCCGATTTTGAATTCGATATTCGATATAATCGAATCGAATTCGAATAATTTGAATATATAATTGGTCGAATTCGGATATCCTATTCTTATCGAATAGTTAATCGGATTCGAATTCAGATATGACCTGATTCAATTCGATAAATATCCTAATTCGACCGATTATTTAATTCTTATATATAATGTATAAAATATTTTATATAATTTATATATTTATATACTTTATATCAATAAAATATTTATTAATTATTTAAAATAATTAATTAATCGAATTCTAATTGAATCCAATATTCAAATATTTAATCAGACTCGAATTCGGATATTAATTTTCAATATCCGTTGGATATCGAAACGAATTCAAATATTAGATTTTCTAATTGGATTCGAATTCGGACATTGCCTGATTCGATTCGAATTCGATCGGTTTACACCCTTACCTTAGTGTTTTTATGTTCAATAACCCACTTAGCCAATAATTGAGAAAAAAAATTATTAGCTCAAGCAACTTACGTTGCTATAATATTCAACTTTTCCATCAAGAGTAAAACAATCAAAACTTCATATTTATTGGACAGAATATACTTTCACATTATCACAAATTATTTTATATTTATTTTTATATTATAAGTGGTATTCTACCAGATATATTATGGATGCATTCCTCTATTTTTATCTTGCTCTAATTATATAGGTGCCTCCTCAATCTCTTCAGTTGATCTAAAATCTTGCATTTATCTTAATTTTATAGAATTCACTTTTGTTACGACAGTGAGCAGCGCAAGGTTGTAACAAAAAATCATGGTAGCGGATACATGTAGAAGCCTGTGTAGGCAATTGATTATATATATATATATATATATATATATATATATATATATATATATATCAAATAAAATTTAACTTTTTAAATGATTTTTCATGATTTTAAAAGGCCTAAGAGGTGAGGCCAGAGATATGCCCCAATAACCCCATTCATCAAAGATCTTAGATTTGCCACTAGTTGGCGTTGAATCTATTACAATGGCCCCACCAATAAGTAAGTCACTTCATCTAATTCTAATTCAAAGTGGGGCCATTGCAACAAATTTAAGGCTTTGAATTCTAATTCAAAGTGGGGCCATGGCAAATATGTGTTGAATTTTCTATTCTTATTGAATTTATATTGCATATATCATGTTTTAATTCCACCCGTTTTAAAATTTAGGGAAAATTTTTTAAACTATCCCTATCATTTAGCTAATTGACAAATTATATTTTTATTGTTTAACTATTGTCTTAAATCACTCCTACTATTTTGACAATTGTCTAATTCTATCCGTCAAAATCGGCACACATGTAACACCACGTGACACAATTTTCTTAAAATCCAATATTACCCTTTTTGTCTTTAATCTCAAATATGAGACATACTTTGTAAAGAAGTCCAACTCTTCTGTTTGAAAGTTCTAAAGCTACTTAGAGATCTCCAACCTCTCTTCGTTGATTGCTCAAGGTATTTTCTGTCATCGTATGTCGATGCTTCTCCCCCAAGGTATTTTCCGTCATCGCTGTAGCTGCTAGTTAGGAATGCCGGTGTCTCCCTCACTGGGTGCTGGGTTTTGGAATAATGACCGCACCGTTATCTACCATCATTTGGTCCTGTCCCACCACCGCATATGATGAGGGGATTGCCATTTCAGGTAAGAAAGACCGAAGAACAAGACCCAAATACCAAAACTGCCATGGACAGTCAAAAGAGCCAGGCCAAAAAGATTGGGGCTTTCAGAAAGTGGCGGAGAGAGGAGGGGCTTTCATTGCCATGGCGCTCTATGTGGTTGGAAAGAAGGATTTTATCATCCAAACCTCATTGTTTTTGAAGTAATGTTTCCTTTTTCACAAAAATTAAATTTTACTGAAAAACCTCATTAACTGTTGCATAACGACTACATGGGGCTCGGGCTATAACCGTTTGTCTTCCAAGTGGGTGTAATATGGATGCCGGAGATGGATTTGGAAGCAACATATGAAGGGGAGTAGACGACGATGGAGTGGGGATAGGAGGTGGACCTCTTCACTGCCCTCTTGTACCTCCTGTTTTTTGTCCTTTTTTGTCTGATACACCACCAATGCCACTGTAATTTCAGGCAGAGGTGGTACATTCGTCTCCTTTTCCCTCCTCCTCCTGTACCCATTTGAGTTGCCTTTTGCAATAATGTAGTTTCAGACATATGTGGGGATGCTGAGTGATGGTAAGGCGGAAGGGAAGGAGTAGGACTCGGATTAAAGTTTTCTTGGTGTGTTATTGTTGCTGCTCTCTTTTTAGGGAAAGTGCCTAAAGATCATGGTTGTTAAATTGGGGTTTTAAGTTTATATGTGGTGTTGAAGGGCCAAGCTGAGTGCAGAGTAGTGTATTCGCTGCTCTTGCACCCTCTTCTGCTAAAGCATCACAAAAAGCTCTGTGAGTGATGAAACTATCCCTCCTGCAACCAAACAACAAATACAAAATACCAAAAAGAGCGACGCAAATGGCTAAAACAGTGCAAAAGCATTCTGACTCTATTTTGTTCCTACATCTTTCTATTCCCATGCTTTTTTTTTCTTGTCAATGGACAAGAGACTGCCATAGCAAATGTTACCATTAAAACTCTCTCTCTCTCTCTTTCCATTCCACCCTCCCCCTTCTATTGTTGAAATGACACTGTAAGTAGAGAACCACCGACCCAAATATTCTTATTATGTGGCTATCTTCCTTCAAGTTTTCCACAACTCTCTATCATTGTTATCTTCACAAAACTTGAGTAGAATATCATTAGCACAAAAGAAGTCCATTCTTGTGCAAGAGGGATTGGTGAAGAAGAAAAAGAAGGGGGCGGGAGAGGGATGAAGGGTAAAAGGGATTGGTTTAAGACAATAGTTAAATAGTAAGGATACAGTTTGTCAATTAGATAAATAGTAGAGATAGTTTAAGAAACATGTCCTAAAATTTTTTAATTTTATGTCATTTATTCCCCAAAAGGTTTCATGTAAAATTACATATAAATGTTCTATTGGATTAAAATAACTGACCGTTGATTAGTTATTTTAATCCTGAACTTCCTATTTATGATTGAGCCCACTTTTGCAACAATAAGGTTTTAGCGTAGGGCTATAACCGTGAATCGTGGCCTTCCATGTATTGCTACAAGGTGGGGTCAAAGCAATAGATTAACGACTTTGATTTCATGGTATCATCGCAGGCTAATACCACATCATAGCAAAAGTGGTTTTATGGTGTATTTGAAATTTACCCACAATTTTATCATTGCCTTTAATTTCATTATTCGAGGAGGAAAATACAAAAGTGCTAACCCCAACGAAAACGCCCGGGAAATGAAAGAATAGAAGGGAGGAGCTTCGTATTCACAAAACTATTAATTGCGAATAATTGACTTATGGAACTTATATTTTATAAACTATAAGTTAATAATATGAACATAGTTTATAAATCATAATTATATAATTAATTTATAAACTATAATGATATATTAATAGGTTAATATGTTCATTATGTCCATGGACATATTATAATATATTAATGTAATTATAGAACATATTAACAGGATAATTTATAATATGTTCATGAACATAAATTGACATATTAACCATATAATATGTTTATTATAACATAACATATTAACCATAATATGTTAATATTAACATAATATTAATATTATGTTAATATTAATATGTTAACATAAATGGTTAACATAATATTATTTTTATCATATTAACATATTATGTTAATATGAACATAATATTAATATGTTAGCATAATATTAACATATAACATATTATATATAGATTTAAATAATTTTCATCGTAGCCACATAAAGTCCTTATTGTAAGTTGAAGATAAGATTGTACTTTTAAAAATTGCATTTTTGTATTTGTAAAGTTATCTATCCAATTTCTAATTTCTAATTTTCTTTGAGATTTGGTAATGAGGATTGTGGGGCTGAGATGGGCTTGACGATGGTGAAAGATCAGTGTTTTCTCATGAACCAATTGCAGCTAAGTAGGTCTTCTTCTGGGCAAAGGCTTCTCGTCGTTATTGTGATATATATACTGGGTTGGGAAGTCTTTTGAAACAAAATATGTTCAGAGGGTCTTGGATGTCAAAATGATAGGTCATTTGAATTCTTAAGTCCCCCTTCTTTTAATTTTATTGCTTATGTCAAACTTTAAAATTATATATATTGTTTAAACCACTTCTTGAGCTATGGCATTGATTCTTCGATTCTTTTATAGAATAGTAATATTTTGGAGATTATTTGTATAGATTACAGTATGTGTGCTTATTTGCTCTCTCTCTCTCTCTATTTATCTATCTATCTCTCTATCTATCTATCTATCTATCTATCTCTCTCTCTGACGATGTGGAGTCCAATAACAACCAAATCAAATTATTTTGCATGTAAAATCTACGTACTTAATTAATTAAAAAAATGGAGTAATTGTCAAATACTTGGTTTTAAAAATAATTAAAAATGAATTATAATTATTCTTTTTACCCCGTTATAATTATTTATATCCTAACATGCTCCCAAATCCAGAAAGAATACAATTCCGGAACATTCACATTCTTACAACAAAATGTAAGTTGGATCAAAACAGCACTTACCAGTTGAAAGAGATTTCAGACTGTTGGGGACCCTAGATCCCAGCTACCAACTTTTAGTGCCTTATCAAGAAATGAAGGGCATTGGTATAAACCAAATTGAGATTATATGGAATTGCATTGTTTCTCTATCTTAAATGTCAAAATTGCCAGTTGATGCTTCTTTCAAGTTAACTAGCTCATCCTTGGCTTTCTTTTGTGGCAAAACTTGAACCGATCTCCCACAAAGATTGATCAAAAGCCCCATCATCCCAATAAACTAGAGTAGAGTATTCCAAACTGCTCCTTTGCCTTCACCACATCTAGCATGAACATTCTTGATCTTCTCCACTGATTTGCAAATACCACTGCAGCTCCAATCAAATGATGCAACACAAACATTGCTTGCCTGTGCCTTCCACTCACAATCTGTAGAACGACAATGAATTGGAAAGAAAGAAAGATATCAGGAAGGGAACCACACAATAATAGAAGGTAAATCCTACCTGGTGGAGTCCCACAGCACATATTGCGTTCATCAATGTGCTCAACTTCAAGACCAATAAACCAAGCACCAAGTGATACATCTTCATTTGCAAACTTGTGCAGTATGGGCCTATAATCACACAGTCAAACAGTTTAGACTTTTAATTCATTCTAGAAGAAAGGGCCAAATACCAATTTACCATATATCAGGAAATATCTATTTTAACTGACAAAATCATACTACGTGATAACTGTATATTAGAACAAGGTGGACCTTTAGCAACCATGTTGATGTAAACTACTTGTAGCTATTGCTTGTATCACATTCAAACATGAGATAACTGTGGAACTCATGGAATCCAGCAATATAGAACCCAATTAGATTTAAACATGAGAACTAAATAAGGAAAAACCAACTCTTATTGGTTAATTGATATGTATGTGGCCAAATCCTTTGAGATTGCAAAGATCTGCCCTGTTGCATGCCGGAAGTATTTATTTTCCTCCTCCCCAAACTTTCAGTATTCAGGTTCATGATACTTAACATTCCTAAAAAATTAAAGAAAAGGAAAAAACAATGGAAATATTGCATAACTTCATGACCTCAGAAGGAAAAATTGAATAATAAATTTAAGTTCAAGCAGAATGGCTTCTGATAAAGAATTGGTCCAGATTTCATACACCCCATGTAGACTTTGGGCTTTCAACGGTGGCGGGCAAGAGTTGTAGCTAGCATGCCTGCAATTCTCAAAAGCTGTAGAATTGAAATTTTGTTACTACAGACAAAAACAAATGTCTCAAATTGCACAAATATGGCTTACAAAAGAGGAAGAGTAGAAATAGTACATACCCAAATTAACATGGACATCATCATCCACTTTGACATAGAATTCTGCATCCCATTTTGCAACAACAGTGGAGAAGAAAGTTTTCGTCTTTGCAGAGAGTTCATGGTAACCTTCAAATGTTCCTAAAGGACAAAAGAACAAGATTCAGATCTTCTGACAAAGTCAGTATTTGTATAGAAAGTCAATGAGTCCTTTCTTTTACCAGCCTAAGAAAGTCATTATGGTTGGAATCTTCAGAATCAATGGCCCGACCCAAAATGCTGTTGGATGTTGCACTATATCAATAAATGTTGGTATCAGTTAGGTTAGCTCACATTTTAATTGACCATCTAAATTCTTCTTAACAACATTGCCACATCAAAGGCCAAGAAATGAGAATGTGAAACCAAGATGGTAACAAAGACAATAAAACTAAGCACGTGAAACATGGAAACCAATTATCTAGAAACAGGAACAACTAGTTATTTGCCATCAAAGATCTGACCTTTTAGTAACTAGAATAGCCAACATTGTATCTAATTGCATCACCGAAGTTAAACCTTATGCAGGCATGAAAAAGCTGAGAAGCAAAGAAGGTTTTCTGGTTACTTTCTCCATTACAAGAAAGGGCTAAGGGGGCGTCTAAGATTAGTTGTCACATCTTTATTAACATTTTATATATTTCTAATTTAGTAATTTCGCAAACCCTAAAGAATACCATACTATCCCTGCTGAGACATGTTATCCAACCTTCAAAACTCAAAGCATTTACTTATCCTTTATCCAAGAAAAGAAAAGCTCATTTTCCACCAAAGCATACAACACTCCTCCTTGACTAGCATGCCAGCTACCTGGTTCACACCATTATTATAATCACCTTATTTTGGCCTTTTGCAGTCATTCCTTACAATTAGAAAAGTTTTAATTCTGTTGCTAAATTGATTTGCCGTCTTTCAAGCTGAAAACTGTTAGCATTTTGTGGTTCATACATCACATAATAGCCCCCATCAAATCTCTTAAAGACGAGTTCTTGATAGAAAAGAAAAGATATAAAAGGAAAGCAAGGAAAAAAAAAAAAAAAGAGGTAGAAGAAGCCTGGTACAATTCAAAGAAAGTATGTACCTGTGCGCAATCATGAACCTGATAACAATTCCCTTCTCTTTCTCTAGCCGCCGGAGCTTTGCGCCCAGTTAATCACAACAAAGCAATTACAAAAATTATAAAGATAATCATCACTGAATCCGAATGCTACTTAACAAAACCAATGTTTGATTTTCATATTGAGGCATCTAGGTCCGTCGGACAGAATCTCACCTCTTTCTGCTACTGAATGCAGTGTTTATCGCAATAACCATAAACACCTTCTTTCTTGGTGGGATATCATGGAAAGATGATAACTGTGAAGGAGAATGATCATGATTCCCTAGCTCCTGAGCACTTTTGGCCGTAACCTGCTCCATTTGAAACGTCGAAATTGTCTTGTCCAGTGACCTACCCGGCCACAAAAGATTCATTTAAGGAACCAAATGATCAACTAAATTTAGAAACAAGTAAACATCTAAATCATGTAGAGTTACTAATGCAATTCGATGCTAACTTAATTGCTTCCTGGGTTCTAAAAACCTCCCCCATAAGTTCCTTATTTTCTCCATGCTTTTGATAAAAAAGAAAGCACAAGTCAACATATTTAAGGCATGAAATTGGTAGAGAAAACAACAAGTCCAATGTCTAAGTGAGATATCCAATTTTAGATAACATACAGACCCGCCTGAACATGCAATTACCGGAGATGATTTGCAAATCTTCTTCATTTCGCTCCCTTGATATCATCTGATTGTATGATTATGGAGTAGACCACACCCTGGAGAAACACAATTTCATTGCATTCTCGATCAACAATTGATGATCCCTTAGCATTAATACCCTTTGTACAATTAATCCACTAAGAAGAAAATCCCCAGAAACCCATCAAAGCAAAACATTTCTAGCTCCAAAGGAATCTGGATTTATACGAGATCAACGTAAAAATAAAATAAAGTTTTTCTATTGCGAAGTTGCGAACCCCAAAACTAACAATGACCCTTAGAGTCATAGAGAGAGGAGAACCTGTTTGTGAAGAGCATGCCAAACGAAAAGCTTGATATGTAGAGAATCACAATCCACTTCCCTTAAAATGTCTCATTTCGGTTCTTCATATTCATTTAATAAAGAATCAAAAATAAAAAGGAAAAGGAAAATAAACGAACTTTTTGAACACTTTTTTAAGGGAGAAGAATGAAAAGAACGGATTTGGATTAGAAAGACCAGATTTTGAATAGAAAGAAGATAACAGAGAGAGAGAGAGAGGAATGACGATGACGAGAAGAAGAAAAATGCGAAGAGCTGGTTATTATAATATTCTTATTATGTTAATATTAACATAATATTATGTTAATATGAACATAATATTAATATCATGTAATAAATGGTTAATATGTTAACATAATTATAACCTGTCATAATATGCAAATTTGTCCATATATGTTAATGAACATAATTCATATAGGTTATACTAACATATTAACATATTATGTTCATGGACATATATTTATAATTATATTAACATATTAATCATAATTTATAAATTATGAACATATTAACCATATTTATATAATTATAGAACATATTAACAGGTCACGACGTGATATGTTAATATGATTTATGACAATGATTAATATAAGGGTCGTATCCTGGTTAGATATGTTTGAAAATTTTGGTATTGATTTTCAAAATTAATATGTTTATTAATTTATAGTAAACATGTACGTCATTTGTACATGGCAGTATCTTTAAGACAAAACTATTTATAATTTATGGGTAATTTTTGAACGGTTGTAACTTATAAGTGGGTAATTTATGAATAGTTATGAGTGGGTAATTTCTGAAGTGAGAGTAAAGGAGGTATATGCCATTTTTATGCCTGTTGTGTGCTTAGACAAGAAGGATAGAAAACGTTCAATGAAAATTCCAGAAAAAAAGGGAATTTGCTCTTTTATAGGTAGTATAGATAAATAGCTTCACGCTTAGGGGCTTAACCGTTTGCCCATACAACGCTTTACACACTTCCTCAACATCTCTCTACAGAAATGGCCATGGCGAGGGCAAGCATTGGCCTCGCTTATCCAGAGAGATTTTATGCCGCAGCTTCATATGCAGGATTTGGTGGATCTCCAAATTCCTCTGAAGGTGTGATTTCCAAGTTCCAGAACGACGTAGCATTGTTGCTCTACGGATTGCATCAACAAGTAAGCACATAATTTCTTCAAATTGTTTCTTTTTATCTTCATTTTTATCCTTCATGGGTTCATTGTTGTTCTTCTTCACCTTCCGGATCCTTTTCCATTCCCCATGCAAAGTGTTTGGTAGAACTTTGGCTATTACCGTATGGTGGCATGCCTCTAATTGTCATTTATGTTGGCCAGGGATGTTTTTGTTTTTTTTTTTTGTTGAAATTTAGGTAGATCTGGATGTCTGGGTTGAGATTTTGGTTGGGACAATATTGATCCAGTATCAGTTAAGGCAGATCGGATGGGAATTGTTTTGAGAATGAGGTTGTTGCCAGGGGGATAGGCCATGTCTGCATGTTAATGCAAGACTTTTTGTTGAATACGCCAATGGGAGTTGTCAAGTTAGATGTCTTTGTTGGCTAATTTTGTTTGAACTAGGCTTATTCCAATTGTCCTTGAGGTTTCACGTGTAAGGAGCTACCCAAATAATTGAGTTATTTTGAAACGGCTCATACTATTGCAGGCAACTGTAGGACCCTGTAATGTTGCCAAACCCCGATCATGGAATCCTGTGGAGACCAGCAAATGGGCAAGGTTTGTATACAAGATATTTCATTTTTTTCTTTATCTTCGTTGTTTAATTTGCATATTTTTAAGCATAATCATGAAAGCCTTCCAAAATGAGTATATCTTTGAAAAAGTGACTATTTACTCCTACTGTAATAAAGGCTTAAAACTCATGTAATTGGGTCACATCAGCTAAACTATTACTAGTGTATAAGGAAACTTTTTGATTGACTCTATGATATATACAAAATGTTTCATCAATTTAGAATTTTCTTTATATAATACTAGTAATTAAGCACATGCATTGCACATGAGAAATTTTTCTTCATATTAATTATTTGAATTTTAGATATATCATAATTGACTTTGGAACCTTACTCACATCTACCCGCAGCATACTACCCCTATGCATTAGGAACATCTCCTCGTGCATAATACTATGTAGGAGTATGAGATGTTCTCCATGTGTGGCTTTGATGTTATTTGTGTATACATGTGGGTAGAGTTCTTATGGGTAGGAGATTCGGACTCATCATAGTTAATATAGAAAATGAAAATTAACAAAAGTAACAATATGATTAAAAATAAACTTAAACACTCGTAATAAATGTGCATGTGCATTGCATGTGGAAATTTTAAATTATGATAACAATTATTTTATTATTATTATTATTATTATTATTGTTATTATTATTATTATTATTATTATTATTAGTAGTAGTAGTAGTAGTAGTAGTATATTTTATTCCATTTCTGTCATAAATAAAAATAATTTTTTTTTTAATATGATGAGTATATAACACTAAGGAATGTTCCTAAATGTTTTCGGCACAATTCTCTACTTTTTCATTTTGTGTTCAATTTCTTTTTAAATATTTATTATTCAATTATGGCATCATGAGTTTCTTTGAAAAGTTGGATCATTTACCCACCATTTAGATAAGAAAAACTTTTGCTTTTGGATTAGTTTTAAGTTATATAATCCATCTACATTATATATATATTTGATTACTTGTATGTTTTATTACATTTTAAAGATTTATTATTTAACTATTATATAATTGATTATTCCATTTGACCCAAACCACTAACCCACCACCCAAAAAGAAAAATAGTTTGATTTGTAGGGTGACATTAAATACATTTTCATCAATGATAAAATTATTTCTTATGTATAATACTTATTTTTGTTCAATAATATTAGAGATGTACCTGATATTTTATTTTTTATAAATATATAACAATAGATATGTGCCCAAAATTTTCTCTATTTGTATTTTTTGTGATTTTTTGTATTTTCTATTTTTACAAATTTTATTGTTTGACAATGACATCATTTCATTTCTAGGTTGATTTTAAATTTAGCATTCCATTTTCATCATTAATAATAATACTTTTTGCATTCTATATTTATTTTTGTTTTATATAATGACTATATAGTATTAGAGATATGTCCAATTCTTTTTTGGTTTTATATATTTTATTTATTCTATTTTTATTATTTAATTATGGCATTATTCATTAACCCATTTGACCCCAAATGGTTGAATTGCTTATCCATCACTGGAAGGGAAGAAAATGGTTTTGTTTTCAAAATCTTTATTTTTATACTTTTAAAATTAATTTTGTGGATTTAATTAGTAGAATTTAATGATGAGACAAATATATCTTAAAAATAGGATTTAATGAGGCAATATACATTAGATATGAGAATTAATGAGAGAGAATAGGAAAATAATTTTATTTCCAATTGGTTTTAAATTTTACATTTCATTTCCATTATCAATAAAAACATTTATTATTTATCATACTTATTTTTGTTTAATATGTCAAATATATGACGTTAAAAATGTTTCAATTTTTTTTTAATTTCTATATATTTTTACTTTTTATCTAATTTTTAATTTTATTATTTAATTGTGGTGACATGAATTGGCCCATTTGACCCAAAATGGTTTAATTTCTTACCTCCACCTAGATGAAAAGACTATTTTAGGTAGATTTTAAAAATATAAATTTTTTTTATGTTATTAGAATTATTAATTTATTATGATGGATTTAATTAATAGAATTTAATAATGAGAAAAAATGCCTTAAATATATGATTAAATAAAGATGAATGCAAATTAATATCTTAAATTTGTTTAAAATTAATATCTTAAATATTGGATTTAATGAGAGGGAATTGAATGCATTGAATATCTTAAAATGACCTCTTTTCAGCTCATTTAATATCAATAACCAATTACCCTATTTGCTCTCATTTTTACCAATAAATTAAAATATAGAGGGGCAAATCTTGTCCTCAAAAAATTCAAAAAATATTCTTGACCCTATTCGTGCTTTTTAAAGTAGTATAGATATATAAGGGAAACGGGATTTTTTACTTTATTAAGTTAAATCATGTCATTAAAATGATTACATTTCATTAAAAGTGTCTAGATCAGAAGTTAGTGACTACTATTAAAATATGGAAGTATACACACAACCATAAATAAGGTAATCCGATTTCACTACTACTGCCATTAAAATTAAACCTGGTTTAAGCAGTTCATTGATGAACAAAGGAAAAACTCAAAAAGTGTTTCATGGGTCGAAGTTTGAATTCAAAAAGAAAATACACTCTACACAGTGTCCCCATAATTAAGTGGAGCAAGTAGTTGTTGTAATGACATATTTCATCATCATAATTTTTCCAATCCACTAATCCTTATAATAAACATTCTTATGGAATTGTAAATTATCAAAAAAAAAATCTTATGAAACTATATCTTTGCAACAAATGGTCAATAAAGGTTATCATTTTCCTTCTTTTGGTTAACCTTGCGAATAGTATTGGGAAATTGAAAGACATGTTGAATTGGAAGTATGGAAAACTGAATTTTCTGGAGCTCTGTCAAATTTTGTGCCTTGGTAGTTATTTGCTTGGTTGAGTAATCACATTAATTGAGTTAGGTCAGACGTGCTAAGAACCTGTTAATAGTTGAATATGGTAGGGTGCTTTCTTAATGAAGCACTAAAGCTAAGTATTTGCACTGTGAGTCCCCCTTGAACCAATTGCAATATTACCTTGCCTTTATGTGTAATACTCCAAGGGTTAATAAATGGAAAAACATATTTTTATGTTGATTAACGATCAATCCTTAAAGGATGCTATGAGATGTCCTGTCATACTCATTGTTGGGGATTACCATTTGCCATCTTTGGTTGACTATATCCAGGTCTCTTGAATGCTTGTTAGAGCACAAGGGTTCAAGTTTGAGATTGGTCACTTTGTACATGAGGATGCTAATGGTTAGGTCCATATCCAGTCCACCCCTCCTAAGACTTCAGATATGGGACTAACATTGGGTAATGGCTCTTTATTTTAGAAGCATACATATATTTTTTTTCTTCTCAATCAACCAATAAACTAACCAAAGTTTTTCTTTAGCAAGCCTTTATATGATCACTGCTTTTTTTTTCTATATAGGGCAAAACATACTGTGCTTCTATTGAAAATCTCTCAAGGATACTTTATGACCATCATCTATGTCCTGCTATCATAAATTAGGCACTAAAGAGGGAGAAAATAGAATTTATAAATTAGCAAATATGATAGAAAGGAAAGATAGAGATTTAAACCATGTTGGGTGCATTAAAGAGAAAGATCAAGGAGTCTTGGTAAAAGAGTAAAAGATGGGGAAAGAAAGGAAAGATGGAAAAACTAATTTGAAAAATTATTAAACGAGCAACATATAGAGGGTTCAAATGGAAGAGAGTTTATTAACTCTAAGTGTTAAAAATAACATGAAAAGGTGATAACCCAATTTTTTTTTTAAATGATAGCATTTTACTAAAAAAGGATTACATCAATATTTAGAAGACAAACTATCCCGATAGGGACGTGAGGTGCGACCCCATTCTACAATGACCCAAATTACAACTGAGCCAAGAACAGTTCAGACTTAAACACCCCCATCTTCACAAAATAATCAGCCATTGCGTTTGCAGACTGCCTTTCCCATTTCAAAAGAACCGTCATGTCTCTAACAAGCCATTTGAACTTTTTCATAGATTCGTTGTACTTCCATCTCACTGTTTCTGGTTCCTTCAACCACCCTATTATCAATTTAGAGTCACTTTCAATGAGCAGTCTATCAAAATTTAGCTGTCTCGCAATCTATACCCCTTGCAAGACTGTTTGGAACTCTACAAAAACTGAGTCCCCTATTCCAACCGGGCCTGAGAATACAACAACAATGAGTCCTTCATTATTCCTAAAAACCCCTCCTACACCAGCTTCACCTGAGTTCCTTGGGCTACTGGCCTGCTGGCCTGCTACCATCAAAGTTCAACTTAATAAAGCCTTCATCAGGGGGTTCCCAGGCTACCACTAGTCTATTCCTTGCGCTAGAACTTATAGCTCTATTAAAAATACACTCCCAAACTGCCTCCATACTCCTTTCTCTATCATTGAAGACTACCGTTTCTCCTCCTCCCACACCATCCATTTCACAGCAGCCCTAAGGCATCTCCACTTGACTTTACCTCTCTTCTTTGGCCAATTGAAGGCCGTGGAGTCAAAGAGATTACCAATCTTCAGAGGCACAATCCACCTATGACCAAAAAGATCAAAAACCTTTTCCTAGAGGCCTATAACAAAAGGGCAAGAAATTAGGTGGTAACAACTTTCACCACAAGCTCTGCAAAGGATACACCAGTTTGGAGAAAGGCACCAGGTAGGTATTCTTCTTTGCAAGGTGTTTAACGTGTTTATTTTTCCAAGGAAGGTCTCCCAACAAAAAGCCCCAACTTTGGGAGGGACAGGTTTGGACCAGAATTCTTTAAACGGACAAGGGGAGTGATTCGGGGCTGAACACAAGCAAGTTTCCAATTCAAGTTCACTATCTCTCAAGTTTCTTCTTAGTCCGAGGTCCCAACTTACCCCGAACAACTGAGAATAGGACACAAAACGATGTACTAGTTCTTTTTTAAGCAACAAAAGGGAATAAAGAGCAGGATACAGGTCTTTAAGGGTTGAGTTTCCAATCCAAAGATCCTCCCAAAATAAAACCTTGTCTCCAAAGTAAACATCATACCTGATAAGGCTAAGGAACTAAGGGAGCACTTCGCAAATGGATTTCCATGGAGAAGCCAAAGTAGCCCTCGAAGAAACCTCAGCATCCCAACCATTGCCTGCACCACCTTGAATACTATCTATCACTTCTTGCCACAACTGTCCCTCTCCAACGGCCATCTCCATAACCACTTACCTAACAAGGAAGTATTTTTCTTACCTAGATTTCCTAACCCTAGACCTTGTTCTTTACTCTGGTACACTACCTCCCACTTGACCAAGTGATCCTTCCTACCTTTCCTAGGCTCCCAAAGGAAATCCCTCATAAGCTTTTCTAACTTTTGCACTTCTCTTCTAGGCATCCTAAAAACTAACAAGTAGTAGACTGGAAAATTCACTAGAGTGAACTTTATCAAAGTAATTCTACCTACCAACGAAATATAATTTCTCTTACAAGCTGCCAATCTCTTGGTACACCTCTCTACAACTGGGTTCCAAAACCTAGATTCTCTTAGATTATCCCTTAAAGGCAAGCCAAGATACTTCAAAGGCTAGCTTTCAATAGCACAACCTAGTGATTCTGCTACTACAATCACTTCTTCCTGCCTCAAATTTACCTCTACCACACAACTCTTCTCAAAATTGATCTTTAGCTTGGAGATATGTTCAAACAAATTAATCACCTCCTTCAAGTGCACTGCTTTCCTAGGATCTCCACCCTTATAGAAAATGATTATATCATCCACAAATTGTAAGTGAGTAACTACCGTATCACTCCTACCCACTCTCCAACCTCTACAAACTCCCAACCTGTCCGCCTTTTGGAGAATTCTACTAAAGACATTCGCTATGAGGGTAAAAAGAAAAGGGAAGAGGGGGTCCCCTTGTCTTAGTCCCCCTGTAGCTGGAAAAAACTCCCTTACCACACCATTCACTAGCATCGAATAATGACAAGTTTTCATGCACCCTACAATTCAGCTGCACCATCTTTCCCCAAAACCATAACACTTCAAGACTTCCAAAAGGAATAGCCAATCCACCGTATCATAAGCCTTTTCCAAATCTAACTTACGCACAAAGCCTCCTTTCCCCCTTCTCTTAAAATTCTCCACACATTCATTTGCTATCAGTATTTGGTTGTAATTTGTCGCCCTTGAATGAAAGCTCCTTGAGATAGAGAGATTTTATTTGGGAAGGCCACTTTTAATCTTAATGAGAGGACTTTAGCCATGATTTTATACATACTAGTCACTAAGCTTATGGGTCTAATTACGGCATCTGCCTTCTTGGGTATCGAAGCAAAAAAAAATCGAATTAATTCCAGGGCTAATAAAATGTTCCTCTACAGACTCCTCAAACACTGCCAACAAATCATATTTGATTACCTCCCAACAGTCCTGATAAAAAGCCATTGTGAACACATCCGACCCTAGTGCTTTTGATCTATCTCCATTAAGAAAATGGCACTCCTACTTTGTTCAAGTCCAAAGTCTCTTTCCAATTGATTTGCCACTCCTGAATCTAGCCTAGGCCAATCCAACCCTTTCACCATGACTCCTCTCTCACCCGTCTTTTTATAGACTTCCTTAAAGTGATCAACAAAACACGTTGCAATTTCCTCTTGGTCCCTTGAGATTTCACCATTCACTTCCAATTTATCTATATAATTTTTTCTTATCCTACCATTATCTATTGCATGGAAGAATTTTATGTTACCATCCCCCTCCTTGATCCACTTATGTCTCGACTGCAAATATCTTCTCTTAGCAAAATCTCCTCCAGCTCCTTTCTTGATGTCCACCTTACTCTTCTATCCTCATTTGTCATCAACCACTAACTTTCCTTCATGTCCAATTATTTTATTTTAGAAGTGACTCAACTTTCTTTCCTTAATTCTTCCAAAATGTTCTCTATTCTATTCCTTTAATTTGCCTTTTATATGTTGTATTTTCTTATGAAACCTCACTCCCTTCCACTCAACATTCGTCACCTCCTCATTCCACAATTCTTTCACTCTATAAAGAAAATTTGGGTGGGTGATCCACATGTTTTCAAACCTAAACGGAGTTAGACCATTTAAAAACTCATTCGAACCAATTTTAATTGGGCAATGATCTAAGGTAACTCTAGAAAAGGCCCAAGCCATCAAGCTTCCCCAATGGTCTTCCCACGCTGCATTGAAAACAAACCTATCCAATTTTGAACAAACAGGGGAAGCTTGTAAATTGGACCAATGGAAGATGGTCTGTTGGAAATGAATCTCTTTTAACTCATAAGCCTCAATAAACTCATTAAACCTCTTCATACTTGTGGACACCACTTGATTGGGATTGTTTGTCTCACTTGTGAATCTTATCACATTAAAATCCCCTCCCAGACACCAAGGTAGGCCCATCCCACTGTCCTTTAATATCATAATTCTCCTCCTACAAATGGCTTCTTTCTCTATACCTATTAGGCCCGTAGACATTTGAAAGCACCCAAGTAAAGTCATCCCTCCCCAAGTTCTTAAATTTAATAGACACTGAATACTGGCCAACCAATTTCTCTAGTGGATCTAGGATCTCATTCCTCCACATTTTTATTAATCCCCCTGAGGCTCCCCATGATGGCACCGCCACCCAACTTATTCCTCTAATGCTCTACACACTTCTGACCCACCTCCTATCCATTTTAGCCACTTTTGTTTCTTGCAGCAGTACTATATCTAGCTTTTCCTTCCGAATTTGTATTCTCATGCTTGTCAATATGAGATTTTACCATTAAACCAAGTAATGGCCCCTTGTTAAAAATAACATTTAACTTTATAAAATTCGAATTACTAAAGTGAAGGAGGGGTTAAATATGATGAAGAAGGGAGAGGTGTTAGGAACTGATGATATTCCAATAGAAGTGTGGAAAGGTGTGGGAGATGTAGAATTATTATGACTAGGTAAACTATTTAATAAGATAATGAGAAAAAGGAAGATGTGATGAATGAATAAAGAACAATGTGGTGCCTAGTTTAACAAAAAAAAGGTGATATACAAAGTTGTAATAACTATTTTGTGATTAATCTCATGAGTCACACCATGAAACTTTGGAGCAAATAAATAAGAAAAGCTTATGACATAAAACTAGAAAATTAGATCTCTTTTGGGTTTATGTTAAAAAATCAACCATGGAAACTATCTCTTTTGAGATGATTGATAGAAAAAGTTTAAAGACAAGGAGAAAGATCTTTTTTTATTGGAAATAGTAACTTTCATTAAAATAGTAGTTAAATGCAAGAATGTCAACCACTTAAAGCATGAACGTTGACCCCATACAAATCTCAAATCTTACAATATAGCCCAAAAGAAGTTTTCCCTGAGAGACCCTTGCTTTGTCAAATTGTCAGCCATAGAATTGGTTGATCTCCTTACCCATTTGAAGATTACTCCCACTTCCCTTGCTAGGAAAAGTATTTCCCTCATTTATTGTCTAAGGGTCCATAGACCCAAGCTTTTTATCTGTAGCCATCCTATTAAAAGTTTAGTGTCTCCTTCTACCTCAAGGTTTTGATATTTCCATTGCTTGGCCAATCTCATACCTTGGGGTAGGGACATAACTTCAGCCCTTAAGGAATGGCTAGAATAAAGTGCTTGCATCCTGCCCTTCCCATCCTTGAAAACTCCCCTAACTCTAGAGGGCATCGGGTTTTTTTTGAACATTTCGGTTGCTTTCAACCAATGTATGACCCCTACAACTAAGGAATCAATGACTTATTCCTTAGTTCTTTCCACTCCTTGGAATATCCCGTTATTCCTCTCTTCCCATAAGGACCAAAGGATGACAACTCTTATTGCCCTCTACATTATTCTACCCCTTTTCTTTGGAATGTGAAAAAAACTTGGATAAAAAAAGAGTTGCCACATTTGGAGGAGTCCACCTGCAACCAAACAAAGAAAAAAACCAATTCCACACAAAAGAAGCAAGAGGACAGGATAGTAAAAGATGTGTAATTCTCTTATCATAGCTCAATCAAAGGCAACAAACATCAGGGGAGAGGCAATAATTTGGCCTTCCTTTTTGTATCTTGCCCAAAGTGTTGATTTTTTGAAGTACAACTAAACTAACAAAAGGATCTTATTTTTTAGGGTACTAGGTTACACCAAACTTCATTTATGGGGAGAGAATCCTATTAGATGAGAGGATTGAAAGATAGCAGTGAAAAAGGAAGCACAAGTAAAATAGCTAGACGGGGATACCAGCCCAATTCTATTACCCAAACAAGTGGGATCTAGAAAGACGACATTTAAAAGGGAGATAAGCTCATATACCGACCTCATTTCAGACTCTCTCAACCCTCTCCTCAAACCTAAGTCCCAAGAATTATCATTACCATTCATTGAGGATATTACTCTCCCTTTGTTGAGAGACAGGGAATAAATAGATGGGAATATGTCTTTAAAATAAGTATCCCCAAACTAGACATCTTCCTATAAACACACTTTATTACCTGCATAAGCATTATACTTGATATTCAAAAGGAAGGAATGTAGCAAGTTGTAGATTGCTTTCCAAGGAGATGAACGTGATGCCCTAGGATCAAGACCAATGTTCCATCCATTGTTTATCATGCCATGAATGCTTACAATCACTTTATGCCACAAGAAGGAAACCTCGAAAGCCATTTTCCAAACAAAGCCAAGTTCCTTAATTTGATATTTCCTATCCCTACATCCATTATCCAATATCCACTAACCGAGGGGTGGCACGTTGGTATGTTAGTTGGTTCGCTCTAGCATTAACACAGAATCGATTCACTACCAATTTGGAAAAGAGGGTTATTAGTGGTGTGTGGCACCAAATACAAAAAAAAAAATCAATTATCCATGCTCTTAGACACTACCTCCCACTTCACCCAATGATCTTTCTTTGTATCTCCTGGCTCCTACATAAAACCCCTCATTAGTTTCTCTAGTTGATTGGATACTTTACTGGGGATCCTAAAATTAGAAATGTAGTAAATTGACAAATTAGTCAAGGTTGACTTTATTAGAGTTATTCTACCCCCTAAAGAAATATAGCTTCTCTTTCACCCCACGAGCCTCTTTGTGAAACTTTCTACTACTAGGTACCAAAAGCTATTGGAATTTGGGTTTACTCCCAAAGGTAGTCCCAAGTACTGTAGTGGCCAATCTCCTACCTCACATCCCAACATCCTAGCAAGGTTTTCTACGTCCCCCTATCTCTTTATTAATCCCTGCCACACAACTTTTATTCCAGTTCACTTTGAGATCAGAGATCCTTTCAAAGCATGTTACCAATCTTTGAAGATCAATTATTTCATCTCTTTCCCCTTCACAGAAGATAATAATATCATTTGCTAATTGTAGATAAGTGACCATCACATTATTCTCTCATATCTCTATCCTCTAAGAGAGTTATTTGCATCAGCCTTTGAGATCAAATCACTCAGTACTTCTACTATTAGAGTAAACAAGAAGGGGGAGAGGGGATCTCCTTGTCAAAGACTCCTTTTAGCTGGGAAGAAATCCCTAGCTACTCCATTGACTAAAATTGAGTAGTGATAGGAAGAAATACAATCATTTTGTCCACTTGCACTATCTCTTTCCAAAACCTCTCTACCTTAGCACTTCTATAAGGAAATCCCAATCCACCAAACCATGAGTGTTTTTCAAGTCTAGTTTACAAACTAGGCCTTTTTCCCCTCTCATTTTTTTTTTGAAATCCACACATCATTAACAATGAGGATTTGGCCAATTATTTGTTTTCCAAACACAAAGGCCCCTTGATTTGGAGAGATCAAAGAGGGAAGAACTTTCTTGATCCTCTCAGCCAACACCTTGGAAACAATTTTATACATACTTCCCACTAGGCTTATGGGTCTAAAGTTCTTTGGATGGTTTCCATATGCTTTTTTAGGTATCAAGGCAATAAAAGTCGCATTTGCCCTTGAGTAGAATTTCCCCCATTCAAAAAATAACTCATACACTTCCACCAAATCAACACCTATAGTCTCCCAACAATCTTAAAAAAAAGCCTTTGTGAATCCATCTAGATTTGGGGCTTTAGATCTCGCCATAGAAAAGTCTACTTCCTTAATCTCCTGGATTTCAAAATTCTTCTCTAAGGCTTCCATCAACACCCTAGAGCCTCTCCTCAATGCAAAGTTTTCTAGAGTTTCTCTAGGTCTCCCCTATTTGACATTTGAAGTGATCCACAAAGGCTTATGCAATATCCTCTTTCCTTGTTAGTGACCGCACATCCATTCTAGCTAAGAGGCATTATTCCTTCTTTTCCTTCCATTTGCTACCAAATGGAAAAATCTTGTGTTACCATCACCTTCCCTTAACCACCGACATCTAGATTTATGTCTCCAACTTATCTCCTCTTTTTTTAGGAGCTCTTCCAAATCTTGATTTAACCTCTACCTTTCAGCTCTCTCTTCCACCCTAATTTTCCTATCTCCTTCAAGCCCATCTACTTCTCAACTCTATGTGAAACTTTCCTCCAAAAACTCAAATACATTCTTATTCCACTCTTTACTTTTCAATAGTTGTAGTTTCTAATAAAATCTATAGCCCTTCCACCTAAACTCCACCTGACCTTCCTCCCACCACTCTTTTAGTTTTGCCTTGATGTCAGGATGAAGGAGCCACATGTTCTCAAACCTAAAAGGGGATGGGCCTCCTCCCACTCTCTCTTGGGAAATTCTGATTGGACAATGATCTGAAGCAGTTCTAGGTAAGGCTTTAACTACTAATCCCCGCCACCCTTCCTCCTAGTCTACAGAGAAAATAAATCTATCCAAATTCAATTTGCAACAAATGAGAGTCTCTTGAAAATTTGACCAAGACAAATTTTCATTTGTCTAGAGAAAACACATGATATAGTCCCTAGAGAGATAATGTGGTGGGTCTTGGAAAAGAAAGCGGTTTCAAATAGGTATCTGGACCTAATAAGGATATGTATGAGGGTGCAACAATCAATATTAGCGGTGCAATACTTAGCCCTTATTTATTTGCATTGATTATGGATGAGTTGGTTAATCATATTTAGGAGGAGGTCCATGGTGCTTGTTGTTTGTTGATAACATTTATTTCAATCGATGAAACTAATGAAGGATTGAATGCAAAATTAAGTAATGGATAGATACCTCTGAAACAAGAGGTTTTAAGATACCTAGAACTTAAATAGAATATGCTAGGTAAATTTAATAATAATAGGAGTGAAATTCAGGATACACTTAGGACTGGAGACCAAGAGATAACTCAATGTGGTCTTTTCTGATACCTTGTTTTGATGAAAGAGATTTGGGGGGATGTTGCCCATTTATTTGAGCAAGATGAGTAAAATAGAGAGGTGCAACCATAGTCTTATGTAATAGGCAAATACCACTTAGATTAAAAGAAAATTTCTATAAAACAATAGTTATAAGGCGAGCTATGCTGTATGGAATAGAGTGTAAGGCAGTCAAGAAACAACATGTCTAAAAAATGAGTGGAAGAAATATGCATACTGAATGGATGAGTGAAAAAAAAACTAGAAAGGATAGAGTTAGAAATGAAAATCATTCAAAGGAAAACAAGCATAGGAGACCGCTTACAACACCTGTAAGAAGTGAATCTATTACAAGTTGAAGGGGCTAGAAGGGCTAAGGATAGACCAAAAAGGACATGGATCGAAGTAAAAAA
The DNA here is from genome assembly GCF_055504915.1 of Nelumbo nucifera. Lineage (NCBI taxonomy): Eukaryota > Viridiplantae > Streptophyta > Magnoliopsida > Proteales > Nelumbonaceae > Nelumbo > Nelumbo nucifera. The sequence goes on from NC_142651.1 coordinate 101,618,689, forward strand.
TGAATTAAGCACTTGTAATTTAATAATAGATATGGCATTAAACAAAATGGAATGGCAAATTAGGATTAATGTAGTTGACTTCATATAGTTGGGCTGTTTTGATCCTAATATATGATCCTAAGAGAATGGTCTACTCCCAATAGAAATTCCCTTGGATTTCTTGCCTACCTATTTAATCAAGATATTACCACAAATGTAAACCAATATGTTAGATTACCGATGATTATACTAGTAGTGTCTAGAATGACAACAACAACTAAGCACCTCTCATTTTTTGATCAGAAACACAGGAAAATGTTCATTCATTATTTTTTCAAAAGAGGGATTACAACAAGAAGTAATGAGAGACTAGCAACCCATTACATAAACATCCACCCAATGCTGTATTACAAATGTGCCCAGTACACATATTGACTTTGAATCCCTTGCTTAGCTAAACATTTGCTAGGCTGTTAGCAGATCTCTTTTTTTTTTTGATAAATGCTGTTAGCAGATCTTCTAACCCATTTTATTTGAAAATTCATGTCTCTAGACAGCCATTTGAAGCACCTGAATTCATTTCTGAGCTGCCAAACCACCCCTTTCCTTTTTTCAGCCATCCCACTACTATCTTTGAATCACCTTCAATGATCAAGCTACCAATTCCCATCTCTTTAGCTTTCTCAACCCCAAAAACTGCTGCTAAAAATTCTGCTCTTACGGAATCACCTTGCTCAATTGGGCCTGAGAACAAGGCACATATAAAACCACCCTCGTCTCTAATCATCCCTTTAATTCTTGATGGGCCCGGATTGCCCACACTACTGCCATCAAAAAGTTCTGTTTCATCCATCCACAGGAGGTGATGAGACCTCTAGGAACTTTTGTTTCCTAGAGGAAGAGCCAGCTATTGCCCCCCCCCCCCCCTCCAACTCCTGAAGAAGTCCCCCACTTTAAAGTCTTAAAAGAGTCCCAAGTCTTTACCTGTTGTTCAACTCTCAAAGTTATAACTTCTATCACTGTTTCCTTGCTCCTTTCATTTCCCCCAAAATTTCTTGAGTTTTTTTCTTCCCACACTGTCCAAATGACTGCTACCCTTGTACATTTCCACAGGATCATCCTGCCTCTCCTTTTGTGCTTCTCAAAACAAAAGGGCTAAACAACCTTTCCAAACTGGCAGGAGGGTTCCACAGGAGGGATAAACATCTCCCTTCTAGGATGTGTTTCCAATTTTGGATTAATTATAAGTTGTCACCAAGCATTTTTGTTGGCCTATGTCCAAAGTCATTTCATATTTGGACATCTTATTACTTTTGACAGGATACATCATGGGTTAATTGACATGTTAGTGAAAACTACCAAATCTAATGATGTTTTCTTTCATTTTTTGATTGTTATTCTTAAATGTATTTATTTATTTTTGAAGAGTAAATGAAAATTCATTAAAAAAAAACGATAAGTACAATCCAAATGGTGACAAGGTGTCACCACTTCACACACAACAAAATTAACTCTTAAAACTAATCCAAATTACAACAGATGAATTTCAAGAGCATTCCATAAATTCTCCCCCAACTCAGATCAAATTCTGGTAGCACTCAAACCCAATCCACTACTGAATCCCAGAAAGTGATTAATCCCCCTGACAGCCCCTCAGCATCCAGCTCCACCCAATCCCCACTGTTCCTGCCCCATATTTCCTGCTTCAAACCAATGTTAAAAGCTTCCATCTTTGTTTCTTGTAGCAAAACCACCTGTGGACGAAGTCTCCTGATCATGTTTCTCACTGTTGCCCTCCTGTTGATCTCCCTCAAACCCCACACTTTCCATCTTAAAACCTTCGTATTTCCTGCCCTCTTCCATCACTCCTTGAAACAAATTAACCTTTGGCCCCTCATAAATCCTCCCCCAGAACTTCCTCCTTACCCCCTTCCTCGTCCCACCCTCTGCTCAACCCCTTTCTCTCCTGCCTTCTAATTTTCTCCTCTCTCTTATCCTTCTCAAATTGCTCGAAGGCTCTCCTTGCAAATTCCTCCCCTTCCCAGAAAAATAACACTAGTGTATTGATTACCACTTTCCTGTATCTCACTTATCTTCTCTTCTCCCTCCGTCCGCCTCCCCCCTCCTCCTCTTGACACTCTTCCCTCTCTCCTACCTCGACCCCCTTTCCCTCTTCAATCCCCGAGTCCCTCCCAACCAGTTCTTTTTTTCCTGTTAAAGACTTTTCCAAATTTATCTCCCCTCTGTCAAGTGACGACTTCCTCTTTTTTCCAACAGTCTTCTCTTCTTTCTTCCCTACCATTTTCTCTGCCCCCACTAATTCTCTCCCACCATCTTCGAAGAAGAAACGTTGGGGGTTCTGGAAGTACCTACCTCACCGTCGAGCTAGACAGCTTGGTTTGCATCCGACCCAAATTTGCTCCCAACTTCCTTTTCTAAAAGGCACCACCGCACTTAGGCCTTCTTCCACCCTCAAATCTTTTGATACTGACAAATCTTTTGATACAGAGTCAGTCCCCGTCGCCAGATGCGGCAGATTGGACTGCGAAGCCAAAGAGCTCTCCGCTCGACTCTGAGCCTCAATATTGACAGCCTAGTTCTGGGTCGCTGCCGTCAGTGCCCCTTTCTCTCTTTCAGGCTGTCCCCTCTCCCATCGTCTTCTTGCTTGAACAGTTCCTTCAGAGCTTCGTCATCACTTCTGAACTTTGACAACCTTTTTGTCTCCTTCGAATCAAGCTATTGCCCAAACCCAATCGTCATCCTGCTGGTTCAGATTTTCAACCTTCGTCCTTTTCAATAAGCCCTTTCTTAATGGCCCAAACCGAATCAAGCTATTACCCAAACCCAATTTTTTTACTCTTAAATGTATTTATTAACTTCTGACATTTTTTATATAATTTTGTTTTCTTTCTAGTTGTACTCTCATAAGCCTTTTTATCTGATAGTACCGTAAAGAGTATCAGTTGTATAAGGGGGGGAATCACATATCTATTCGCACCTAAGGCTCCGTTTGTTTGGAATACAAATGCGGAACCGGGTATTTATGTATCTCGATTCTGTTTGTGAGCTTTTGTTTGATATATAAAAAAGTAATGATTATCAGAGCAAAAATGTATTTTTGATATTTTTATACTCTGAGAAAAGAACATTACTTTTCTTTTTTTTTGATACAATTTTATGCTCTTTTGATAATTAACTTTTTAACTAAAGTTAAGATAAGATAGTTGGACAATTTAATTATGGGTCCACACTTTGCACCCATTTCAAACAAATAAGATGAATGCAAAAATGGTTTAAAATGTAAAATGTATTTGCATTCATGAACCAAAAAATGAATAAATATATAGTGTAGATATTTGCGTTTGCATTGCAACCAAACACAGCTTGGAAAGAGTACAAATACAAATTCATAGAAATAATACAAAATACAAGACTTGTACTCTACAAATTTGTATTTGTACTCCTTCCAAATTGAGTCTAGGTTCTATATATTAATTTGCTTTCATGCATTTTATTGTTCAGCCATTCTGTGTCTAGTTTATGCATCGATTATGATTCCCTTAAATATTTAGTCTTGAATGGTATTTCCATTTCTGCAGTTGGAATGGTCTTGGAAACATGGCCTCAACAGAAGCAATGCGCCTTTTTGTGAAAGTCCTGGAGGTGCGGGCAGTTTGAGTTCATTTTGCTATAATATAATCTAGAACTTCGGTAAGCTGATTATTTCTGTATCATTTGTTTTGGTAGGAAGAAGATCCAGGGTGGTATTCAAGAGTATCTGAATTTGTCATTGAGCCTGTTGTAGATGTGGAGATGAATGTGAGTTCTTCCTCTCTCAAATTCATCCATACTGGAATCCATTTCTTACTAACAGTAGAACATAGTTACCATTATTCTGTGGGTTATACTTTCTTGTTACTAACTCCTGCACACGCAAGGTGGTAACTTATTCTGGTGAAGATTTACATGAAGAATGCCAATTTGTAATCCATTATAACTTTTGTGTTTTAGATAACGTGTAAACTTTCGTTTTTAAACTTTAAGTTTGTTATTGTACCCCTGGACTCTAGTCTAAGATCTCTCTAGTAATGCTTACTTAAATAAAACCTGCCAGATGAGTGTGGTGATGGAAGTGGTGTATCTCAGTTAAATTACAATTCTGGGTCACTAACATGCAGCTAGTGTTGGGAAATGGGGTCACTGAAACTTGGAGGATAAGATCTGAGGTGCATCTGAAGACACTGTTTTTAGAATGTTATTTGCCCCTATTCAGTTTCATTGAGTTTGCTGTTGGGTTACAGGCAAATATGTTTTGATGATACAACAGAACCTTGAACGAGAATCTGCAACCAGCAAAGTTGAAGAGTCTCCAAAGAAACATTTTGTAAAACTGTAGCAAACCGGATTGAGAGAGAGAGAGAAAGAGAGTGAGTGATTTTCGAAAATGTTGTGTGTGCAAATGCTTGAATTTGTGCTCCTTAAATAATCTCTGAAGAGTCATGAAGGTCCTTAATGACTGTTAACTTTGAATTGTGCCTCTTGATCACACCCGATTGAATTGTGGCCGAACATTGCACCAAAACCAAAGCCACTCTTTGCGAGCCACGTGGGTGTGAGCAAAATACACCTATAAAGCGCCTCATTGCACCACACACACACACGTACACATGCACATTGTGTAGTAGCAAGCCTCCATACTCTCCTCTCTTTATCTAAGGAGTGTAAATCAATTCCTATTAAAAAAACCCAAAACAAAACTTATAATTTTCTAATGTGTGACAAGTTCAAAACTGGTTTTAATAAGAGAAAAGTTATTTTTCCAAACAAGTGTCCAAGTGCAATTTCTCATATAATTGACCAATCAAACCCATTGGATTTAATCTCTATTGAGATTAAATTCCAACAGCTATACGGTTGGTCTATCTGTTTTGATCATATGTTAGTCGTTTGGTTTATCCTTTTTACCCATAAGGGCATTAGAATAACGGTAACTATGTCTGCTTACCACTTTGCCGGTTTTCTGATTCAGGCCCTTGGTTTTTGCTATATTTACAATTATTGCAGAATCCAAAACTAGAATCAATCACTCAGAATGGGGGCTGTTCTCCCGAGCCAAAGATTATTTCCACCGAAAATGGAAGCTCACTGGAGACCCAAGATAAGGATGTTGTCCTGGAGGGCCTCGGTTCAGTTGCAGTCTATGATCAATGGGTTGCACCTTCTGTATCTGGCCAATGCCCAAAAGCCCGATATGAGGTATTTATCCACTTTTGACCTATCTATAATAGTTGATCTGATTATTTGATTTTTTCCTAGTACCCTGTTTTTCTTATTTTTCTTTTGTGTCAGTTTTTAATCTGTTGTTATACCGACTCTTCTCAATCTGGTGTAGCATGGAGCAGCAGTAATTCAAGATAAAATGTATATTTTTGGTGGAAACCATAATGGTCGTTACCTTAATGATCTCCAGGTATTCACTGTAGTTGCTTGTAGCAATAGATAGCTCTATGCAAAATTTGTATGGAATAGAGTGGAAAGATATTTCTGTTTTTTTCTTATGCTTATGAACAGAAACTGGTTGAACATTTTGTGTCTTGTAATGTGTGAAGAATCTGTAACTCCAGGATTAACATTAACCAGATTCTTGATATAGTGTGAGCTATTTTCAAAATAGATTCTATTCTTTTTTCTTTCTGGGAAATGCAGGTTTTGGATTTAAGAAGTTTGACATGGTCCAAGCTAGAGGTTAAAGCAGGAACTGAATATTCAGAATCATCAAATCCAGTATCATTGTCTCCATGTGCTGGTCACTCCTTGGTTGGTATATTATGATTTATTTGTTAGTTTTATAACTCACAAGCATAATTCTGCAAGTAATCAAACCAATTATGCATGATATCTAGGCAATCATCTGCACTGTGCTAATGTCTTGTTTAAATGACACTATTTTATCATTTCTTTATCCTGTAGATACAATGGGAAAATAAGCTTCTTTCTATTGCGGGTCATACAAAGGATCCTTCTGAGACCGTCACAGGTTAAAATCTTATAATTTTTATGTGCATCTAGTCATTTTTTCCATGACTTATCTTTCTTAATTTTTTATTTATTTTGATTTGTTTTTTTCCTGACAGTTAAGGTGTTTGATCTGCAAACTTGCACATGGTCTACCTTAAAGACTTATGGGAAACCGCCGGTAATGCATATGCATTTCTCCCAAGTTTTTAAATGCTGCCATTTGATTTGTAAATATGGTTTTATCAGCACTGGAAGGATTTCTACTAATACCTAGAGTTCAGGCTCATAGGAAAAATAATTTTGATAAAAATGCAATACATCTGATTAGGTTCTCTTCTTGATGAGAAAAAATTCATAGCTTTTATTATTAAAGTTCCTGAAATATGATATCATCTTGCCTTTCTCACATTTGCTTGGATTGTCTCCATTAATTTATGCTTTTCTGTTGACCCACATTTTGGAGTTTGGACTAGTTGCATGGTAGAAACTATAGAAATGATTGAGGGAAGTTTCAGGGAGTCTGATAGGTGGAGGAAGACTGTTAAAACAAAGTTCCACCTGTGTAATCTTTAGGGGTCTGACCCCTGTTTTGTACTTGTACACCTTCTTGTGTACCCTCTCCTTCTTTCAATGAAATCAGTTAACTTCTCTCTCTCTCAAAAAAAAAAAGGCTTTCATACTTGAGGAGCTGAGGATTCGAGGATACCCAAGCTTAAAGATTTGAGAAGCAAAAAAGAAGGCAACCATTCTGCTGGTTGGGTTAGAGGTGATTCAATGGCTGAAAGATTTTGTTCAAGAGGCAAGTTTGAAAGGCAGGCAACCAGTCTGGAAGGAGATGACCACTGATACAGGTAGAAGGTATGTGGTTGAGTGTAAGAGAAATGCTAAGGGACCTTTCCTAGTAATTTCTGAGTTCTTTGCACAGGGGAGAAAGAAATTAATCTGTCCCTTGGGGGAAAAGGAGTCGGGGGTGGAAAGTAATGGCTCTCTGAGGGAAGGATTAGAAAGACTGCAAGAAAATAAGAAAGAGGTCTGGGGAGGCTCAGAGGACTCTAGGAAGAAGAGGGATGACAGGAAATCTGATGTACAAAATAGATGTGGCTTACCATTGATTGCTAGTAAATCCACTTAACTCCTTTTGATAGTTGTAGGACATTATTAGATCCTCTTGAAAATTCCTTGGAGTTCAGGGCCTCACACTTTCAGGAAGATGGGGTGGTAGAGAATGTTATTGGACTGCCTTTTTAATTGTGGAAGAGTGCAGTAGCAGAGCTCATAGCAGTCCTTCGTGGAGGCTGACTGGAAGGAGCCTTCTGGGGTGATTTACGATCAGCAGCCATCTTAATCAGTGGAGTCAAACCAGAGGAAATACCCAGAAAGGTGGAAGTGAGTGCAGACGGTCTGGAAGTGCCTGTATGGTTGGCTTCCTCCATTGCAGCAAACCTGTGGAGAGAGGCTCGAAGAGGAAGGGGATGAGAAGGTAGAAGACGAACTCGGGCCCATTTGGTGTGTCTTTCCGCATGGTCTTTCGGCTGTTTACAAGCCAGGAAGACCAATTTTCAGCCTATTTCCGTTTGGCGCATGGAAGATCTAGCCGCCAAAAGATGGAACGCCGAAAAGACATGAGAAGCCAATTTTGGGCTGATTTCAGGAAGCTCCAAATGAAGCTTTTTGCGTCTTTCGCATTTTAATCTCACGTGAAAAGATGCACGTCTGCCAAACTGTCAGAACTACAAGAAAATCTTCTCAAAAAGACCCTGAAGCTTTATGTGATAGGTTGGGAGTGGAGGAATCAGAAAGAACCATAATTTTCACAAAAATAGGATAGACAAACCTTGGGATGAGAAGGTAGGTTGGGAGTGGAGGAATCAGAAAGAAACATGGTTTTCACGGGGCAAGAAGACAAATGTTTGGGTGGGCTCTCAATGGGCCTTAGATGAAGCTCTTTGGCATTGTTGGGCCAGACCAGCTGTGACCAGCTGGTCACGTGAGGAGCTTAAACCGGGGAAATGGGCCTTTTATACAAGATGGGCAAGGAGTGGGCCAAAACAACGATTCTGGGCCGAGGTCTAAGGACCTTTCGAATGACTCAAAGAAATGAAGAATGCATTCATAAAAAATCACATGGCAAGGAAGTCTCCTTTGATAGAGGGTAAGAACCCTATATCGTCTTCCTCCTCGAGCTCTCCAAGTAATTCAACTGAAGCTGCAGCCATGTCAAAGGAGAGCTCATCGCTCCAATGGATCTCAACCAAGAATCGAAAGGTACTCTTGCTGGATAGGAGGAACCCAAAGGTGTGTTCTCCAGAGTGATATGGAGAAACTAGAACAGGATTTCTCACCGTAGAGGAAGACTGTAGTGATTCTAATGCAGAGGATACTGGAGATACAATAAGCCTGGGAAGCTGTGGCTTACTGACTTGTGTTTTTCGAGGAGTGTGCTAGAAGAGGAGTTCTTTGGAACGGAGATTCTTTTTTTGGAAGAGGATAGCTCCTCTGACCTGAAGATCGGAAATGTGGCTAATGTTTGTGAAGTGCTGGGGAAGAGAACATCTGAGTCAGATGTAGTTGCGCAGACGGCTCCTGCCATTGGTAGGGGAATCCGCCTGGACAACTCAGCTCGGTCAAGATATTGGCATTGTTGGACAAGACTCTACCAAAAGACTAGCTCGAGCAGGCCAAAACAGGGGCAACCCTTTAAGCTGGTCTTTGATGTACTTCCAATTCAAGCTTCTCCTTCCCTTGGTCCTAACTCATAGCAAGTACAAGTACAGGGGTTCAGAAAAATCCAAACCTCTGGAAAAGTGGTCAAAATTTGTGTGCTCACCCGTCTAACCTCATATTAGGTAACCTTGTGTTTTCAGTTTTTGGTACTGACCTCTATTCCATGCTTGTGACAGATATGCCAGCATCCCGACCTCCAAGGTGTTGTTCTAAAGTTAGACATGAAGTTATGAGTGAGATTGAGAGGGGACCTTGGTGTGTGGGTGAAGATTTTGACGTAATCAAACTTTGTAATGAAACCAACAACCCACATCAGACCGTCACAACCAGCATGTGAAAGTTTAATGAGTTCATCAGTACTTGTGAGTTGAAGGAGATTCCCCTACTGCAAACCATTTTCATTTGGTTAAATTTCCGAGAAAACCTTACTTGCTCTAAGCTGGACGGGTTTCTTTTCAATGAGGGGTGGGCGAATCATTGGAGGGATTTAGTAGCTAGAGCCTTACCTAGAGACTACCCTATTCAAATTGGAGAAGACCTTGGGAAATGAACCGAGACCCTTCGGGTTTGAAAATATGTGGCTAACTCACCAAAATTTTGTGAATAAGATAAAGGAATGGTGGAATGAGGATTTGAGAGGAGTGAAATGGAAGAGGGTTAGATTCCACAAGAGATTGAAAAGACTTGGAGCCAATTTGAAAGAGTGGAACAAGGTCCAATTTGGGAGAGTAGAGGAACAAAATGCCCTCCTAATGTCTCAAATTGAATAATTAGATGGAAAGGATAATTAGGATTCCTTGAATTTGCAAGAGATATTTGAGATGGAAACTAAAAGAGGAGTTGGAAGATGTCCTCTTGAGAGAAGAAATTTCCTGGAGGCAGAAATCAAGGAATAATTAGCTTAGTGAAAGTGATGGGAATACTAAATTTTTCCATGCACTAGCCAATGGGAGGAGGAGGAAGAATTTTGTGGGTAAGCTAGAGGTTAGTGGTGAAGAGATTTCCTCCCAGGATGACATAGAAGGTATTTTTGTGGAGCACTTCAAAGCAATATTTAGGAGGCTCTTGAATACTAGGCAGATTTTGGAAGGTTTTGAATGGACAAGATTGGGGGAGGACTTTAATGTTTGGCTGGAGAGGAGCTTTTAAGAAGAAGAAATAAGACATGCAGTTCTCTCAATGGATAGATCAAAAGCATCGGGTTCAGATGGATTCATTATGACTTTTTATCAGGATTGTTGGGAGGTGATTAAAGATGATCTCATTGAGGTTTTTAAGGAATTTGAAGATGGCTTTAAGGTTAGTCTGGGAGTCGATGCAACATTTATTGTCCAATCCCCAAGAAAGGTGAAGCTCGACGCCCAAAGGATTTTAGATCTATTAGCTTGGTGACTAGCTTATACAAAATCTTGGCAAAGGTGCTCTCAAGAAGGATCAAAGTGGTGCTCCCCTTAATTGTTAGTCAAACTCAAGGAGCTTTTGTATAGGGCAGGCAAATAACTGATTAGATTTTGATAGCGAATGCATGTGTTGAGGACTTTTGAAGGAGTGTCCGACAAGGGTTGTGTGTAAGCTGGATTTAGGTTTTGGAGAAAGCCTATGACTTGGTGGATTGGACCTTCCTAGTGGAGGTACTTAGGAATTAGGGCTTTGGAGGGAGGTGTTGTAAATGGATATTTGGGTGTATAAGCTCTTGTCATTACTTGGTGCTAGTTAATGGTGTCGTAAGGGATTTTTTTCCAGATTCTAGAGGTGACCCTTTATCACCCTTTCTTTTCATCCTTGTAGCTGATGTGCTTGGCCGTTTAATCTCGAGAGCCGAGGAGGAGGAGGCCATTAGGGGTTGGAGAGTTGGTAGGAGCAGTCTTCCGATCACCCACCTCCAATTTGCTGATGATATAATAATTTTTTGTGAAGGGGATGATTTAAGGAAGGTGAGGAATCTTAAATATTTGATCTTTTCGTTTGAAAGTGTATCCAATTTGAAGATCAATGGGACCAAAAGTTGTGTAGTGGGTGTTAATTTGGAGGATAGGGTTGTTGAGTCTATTGAAGCATGCTTAGATTGCCCATTTTTCTCTTGGCCTATGTCCTAGTTAGGTCTCCCTCTTGGTGCAAATCCTAAAGAGAGTTATTTTTGGAATCCAGTGTTGGAGAAGTTTGAAAAAAGGTTGGCCTCTTGTAAGAAGAATTACATCTCCTTGGGCGGTAGAGTTAGAAGGATTGATGAGGAATTTTCTTTGGGAACCTGGGGAGGAGAAAAAGGATCATTTAATAAGATGGGATTTGGTCTGGAGGAATAAAGAACAAGGTGGTCTGGGCCTAGGAAATTTAGTGTGTAAGAATACGGCTTTGTTGGGTAAGTGGCCCTGAGAGAGGGAGTCCTTGTAGCATGAGATTATAGATAGTATACATGGTTACTCGGACAATGGTTGGGATGCTGGCTCATATCGTTAGGCTACTTTGGAATCACCGTGGAAAGCAATTACAAGGATCCTCCCTCAATTCCTTCATTATTTCAGGTATGGTGTTTGTTTTGGGAATTTAGTAAGGTTTTGGGAAGACATTTGGGTGGGTAGTTCAGCCCTTAAGGATTTATTTCCTTCTCTCTATTCAGTTTTCTTGAGGAAGAATGAGATTGTGGCCAGGTGTCTTTCTTCTCCTATCACCCCTGTTTCTTTGAAATGGAACTTAGGGTTTAGAAGAGGTCTAAGGGAGGCAGATTTGACTTGTGTGACAGACCTTTTACTTCTCTTGGCTAATGTTTGTTTGAACCCCCTTAAGTGAGATGAAAGGATTTGGCCCCCTTCTCCTAAAGGCTCATTTTCAGTTGCTTCTTTCTTCAAAATCCTTTGCCCATCCTCTGTATCTCTCACCTTTCCTATTAAGGAAGTTTGAACTAAGCCCATTCCCCCAAAGGTCTCTGTTTTTTGCTGGGAAGTGATCCTTGAGATGGTTAATATTTACTTGTGCTTGTCCCCAAATTGGTGTTGCCTTTGCAAATCCAATGGTGAGAACTGTTTCCATCTGTTTTTATCTTGCCCTGTTGCTACTGCTATCTGGTGTTGGATCTTTGCCCTTTTTGGTTGCAGGTGGTTGCTGCCAGCAGAAGTCTCTCAGCTGTTTGAACCCTCAGTCCTTGGTAGGTAATCAAAAAGAGGAAGTTTAATATGGAGGTGCATTAGGGAAGCTTCATTTTGGACTATTTGGGAGGAAAGGAGACAAGTCTCTCCGAGTTGAAGGACTGCATCTTGATAAGGGAAATGCACTGGTTGAAAACAGCAAACTTATCCTGGCCTTTTTCCTTTGATGACTTCTGGAGGAATTGGTCAACAGTGGATAGCACTTCTTCCTCAAAACAGAGTCATGTTGCAGTTTGAGTCCCTCCTCCTGAGGGTTTCGTTAAACTAAACCTTGATGGGAGCAGCCAAGGTAACCCTGGCCCCTCTGGCATAGAATGAATCTTGAGAGGTAAGGGCAGAAATGTCTTAGCTTTATTCTCAGCCCCAATCGGTTTAGGAAACTCTACCAAAGCAGAGCTTCTAGTTGCTGTACAGGGGATTCAGCTAGCTAGCAAATTTGGTATAGAAAGACTGATAATTGAAGGTTATTCCCAGGTTGTTGTGGGCTGGTTGCTGAATCCAGACCCAACTATCTGGGGTTTAAGAGATCTTATTAAGAAGGTGGTTTGGTTAACAAGGAATATGATAGTGAGGATCCAATGGATAAGAAGATCAGAAAATGAGATGGCTGATTTCTCTTGCAAAACAAGGGGTTAACAGGGATTCTCTATTTTGGGCAGCTTTGTAATTTTGTACTACCTCTCTACTAGTGGTATTTTGTTTTTTCATGTAGTTCTGATTTTTTCTTAAGAGTGAGGCTGCACATCGAGCCTCTCTCTGGGTTTATTTGTGACAGATCTATCTTCGATTAATGAATTAATTCTCAATTATCAAAAAACAAATTATGCTTTTCTGTTCCCATATATTGACTTATGTTTTACAGGTCTCACGAGGAGGTCAGTCAGTTACCCTTGTTGGAACAACTTTAGTCATGTTTGGTGGTGAAGATGCAAAGAGATCTCTCTTGAATGATTTGCATATTCTTGACCTTGAGACCATGACTTGGGATGAAATGGACACTGTGTAAGCATTTTTATTGAATTCCAAAACACATCTTTGTGCTTGAGTTTTCAATTGGTATTAGTACATAAAGGTTTACAGACACAAGACAGGTGACACATAACAAATTCACAAAACTTCCATTTCCTTGGTTCTTGAGTTATAGTTATTCATTTTAGAAATACTTACTGACCTTGAGATGTGTGAGTTAAAATACCTCCATTCTTTGCCTAGCACAATGACTTGTGATATTGCCATGCCATTGCCTTAAAGGTAGGTGTAATTTTGGATGCATATTTTACTTTTTCTTCCTTGTCCTTAAAGGTAATTGCATTCTCAAATATTCTCTTAAGTAACAAGAAAAATGCTAAGGATATAAAATTATTTTCTTGTACCCCATACAAATCAATCCTACACCAAACATCTGGAGTATTGTTTGGGACCCATCTGTGCTGGCATGTGGGACCCACTTGAAATGACACAATATTCCAGATGTGTGGTATAGGTGTATTTGTAAGGGGTACAAGAGAATAAATATGTACCCTTAGAATTGCAAAACATGTTATAGAAAAATTAAAGGAAGCATTTTTTTTAGTACTGTATTCATATATAACAAAGTCCTATCCAAATGTAGAGACAATTGATCTTTGAAAGAGAAAAACCCAATTTAGGGTTTACTTTAGTAGTGGCATTCAAATCTTATTCTGCTTCATTATTTTGTAGGGGAGTCCCTCCTTCCCCAAGGTCTGGTCATGCCGCTGCAGTGCATGCAGAGCGGTACCTTCTTATCTTTGGTGGGGGTTCACATGCCACATGCTTCAATGATTTGCATGTTCTTGATTTGAAAAGTGTAAGACATCTGCTTTCTTTGGTACTTGTCTTCATTTTAAGATATTATTTTTAACATCTTTCATGTTATGAATGTTGTAGATGGAATGGTCAAGACCAGCTCCACAAGGTGAAATACGAACTCCACGGGCTGGACATGCAGGTGTTACAGTTGGAGAGAACTGGTTCATTGTTGGTGGGGGTGATAATAAGACTGGTGTGTATTCTTCAACTTTTATTCTGTAGTCATTAAAAGGATTTTTTACTTTTATTACTTATCTGAACTTATGGGTAAGTATTGCTGGTTTTTACCAAACAAGTGCAAAAAAGAAACTGCACATAGTGAGGCAGAAGTTAAAGTTCAGCCTTAATGTTTATGGATGCTTAGATGTCTGTTCCTATTAATCCTATAAGCATGGATTTTATGGGCCTTAACTGACCATCATAAGCTTGTAACTTGACAATGGACTTTGGTTGATAATACAAGGTACAAAACCTTGCCATCCTAGAAAACACTTCCAAAGAACAAACATCAAAGCTGAATTTAATTACTCCTTCAGAGGTAGGTGACCAAGGGCAACAGTTCTCTTAATAGGTGATAGGAACAGTAGTAGGATAGATAAGTCTCCTAAATCCTCATGTCATCTGAATTTTTAATTCTTTTGATACAATTACATTAAATAGGAAAAAGGGGATAATACAAGTGCTATGTGAGATTTGCAACCCAAGCAAGAAATGGTACACACCAAAATATACAAATATACTTCAGTTCCCATACCGCATACAGTCCACATCAAGAGAGAAACCAACACTCTGCTATCATTCCATCATATGCCTCTTTAGTACCTTGCTAGGCCCAGCACCACCACCACCAAAAACCGCCTCCAAAGGTCTAGGAAGCAACACCAAAGCCATAAAGACCAAAACAAACCAATATTGACCAAAATCTGGTGATCTTTATTATTTTTTGCCCCTTCCCTTCCCACCTAGCCTTCTAATGGCCTCTAGTTGTAATGGTTTGCACCATGTTTTCCTTTGGTCATTTCATATCATCATCATCATCTAACCCTTGTCCCAACTACATGGGGTCAGCTACATGAATCATGTTTTGCCATTCTGTTCCGTTCAGTGCCATATTCATTGTCAAATTAGGGGCACTTAAATTATTTCTTACTACTTCCACCCAAGTCCTTTTCGGTCTGTTCCTTGCTCTTCTAGCCACTTAAACTTGTAATAAATCACTTCGTCTATTGGGTGTTGTAGATGGTCTTCTTGCTTGTGACCAAACCATCTTAGTCTACTTTCTGTCATTTTATCACATATTGGAGCTACTCCTAGGTTTCTTCATATGACTTCATTTCCGACCCTATCCTTTATAGTTTTACCACTCATCCATCTGAGCATATGCATTTTTGCTACACTCATTGTTTGGACATGCTGTTTCTTAAGTTCCCAACACTCTGCTCAATACAACATAGCTGGCCTTACAATTGTTTTATAGAACATCCTTTTAGCTGAAGTGGTATTTGCCTATTACATAAGATTCTGGATGCACCCCTCCATTTTTCCCATCCTGCTCTAATTTTATAGAATTTTTTCCTTTGGTAATTTATTTTTCTTTTTTACTTTCCACCCCTTCCTCTAGCTATGTCTATGACCACCAAATCTTTGCTAAACAGATCAAACACCTCCGTATGCAGCTTTAATTCTTGTTACTCTAACCTTCCTTCTAGAGTATTCCCCCTTGACTTTTGATCAGTAATTCCCCCTTGACTTCTCTACCAATCCTTTCTCTTTTGTTGACAGATGTTATTGTATGTACTGTACACAGATTTAGTGCCCGCAGGGGTATTTTTGTAATTTCTATACCACTTGTGTTGTACGGCCAGTATAGTATAAATACAAATGCTTCACTCGCATGAAGCAAGTTCTTTTGAGGCCTAAGTCCGCCAGCCTCTTCTCTCTTCTTCCTTCTTCTCTTCCTCTTCTTTCTCTTGCTCAACATCTTTCAACCACCTAAAAGTGTCATTGGAAAATTTCTCACCGCCCAGAAAGGCAACAAAATGGCTTAGCCATCTAAACCTCCTAGGAAGACCAATGTGTACAAAGGAAGAGATTTGTTCACTTGGTGTACCTTATCAAGTTGTATCTCCCCAATTCTTTCTTCCACCCTCCCAGACCTAGAACCAGTCCTACCATCATCAATTCTCATCCTTTGTGAGAGGAATTGGTCCTATGCCTCCTAACTACCGACAAAACTGAGGTGCCCAAGCAAAATGGATGAGATGAACCCAAGGTGTATCCAAACGACCATGACAGTGAGCTTCTGACATATTGAAAGTTGAGCTGAGATGTGACATTGTTTGAGGAATGCTCCCTACCTGTTGCTGATGCCAATAATCCCACGTTACCCAAAGACAAGCCACCTGTTCCTGGTGTAATTGGCACATTAAGCTCTTATTATTTTCAGTGAGGGTGCGAATGCAGCAGGTGGGGAGAATGCATTGCAGAAAAAAGGTGGGGAGAAGGCATTAAATGAATCAAATGCCTAGGAGAGCAAAGGAAACATCCTTTGCTTCTCTTCAGCCGTATTTTCAAATCGGTTCTTCAGATATAAACTCTTTTATATGAATCTTCTTCAGCTATCCCCTTTCTTGAGTACTTTATGAATACACTTGAGAGCCTCAATATTCTGCTCAAACCTTTCCTTCTAGGCCTTTGTTCTTGCAATTTACATTAACCGGTCCCGGACCTTACACATTAGGACCAAAGCCACAGATGAGTTAGGACAAGTCTATTGATGGAGCAAAGGCCCACAAAACCACTGAGCTGAATAACTGACTGCCCTGACTCACTATCAGACACCAGTGCTGCATGGTAACGGACATGGGAATCAGAATCCAATGCATGTCCAGGAGTCTGGCTTGGCAAGACAGAAAAACCAAAAACTCATGGACAAGCCTAGAAAAATATAAGTTGTTAAAATAATACTTTTTTGGAATTTTAACATTATATACCAATAAAAAAGGTCTACAATTTTCTCTTTGTTACTTCATAATGGTTTCTAGAAAACACGGCATTTATCTGCACATTAGCCATTCATTTATGCCCAATAAGCAAGTGGATATTGGAAAACATTATATTGAAGTGTCCATCAAGAGGCCATGGAGGTCAGTATCTGATGCATGTATGACATGGACACTTCATTTACTTGGAAGAGTCCATGCAACACTGTAAGACATGTTGCTTGATATTAGGTCAGTCAATGTCCCAGCCCTATTGACTGACATTCTATCATGGGTGGAAGATGGAACTGCATTTAAGTTTAAATTTAAATCATGTCTTTATTGAACCTGCCTAATCTACAGTATCAGTAGGGTGTTCTAATACGATCATTGCATGAAGACTTCCCCCTTCCATCCACCTCTGTCATCTTCTCAATGGAAGATATATCTGTCCCTGCCACTCTGCTGTCTGGTGCCATCTTAGAAGAACTGCGTATAAACACCAGCCTTCCAACATACTTAATCTCCACATAGAGGATGCCGTGTGTTTCTCTTTTTCTCTCTGCCTGGTCCTGGTGCAGCTCCACACCACGTGATACCGGAGGAAGTAGCATCTTAATTGCAATTCAAAACATAATATGGTAGTATAGGACTCCCTTCACTTCCAAGTCCAAAACCCTAAGGATTAGCTTAAGCTTTTCCCCAAATCAGAAGGCACTAAGAGTCAATCATCTTATAACTACTCTTATCTTTATTTACCTTTATAAATACCCCAAGGTGTTTCTAATCTCATTGGGTGTTTCTTGTAAAATCCCTATTGGATTCTAGGTTAAAGTAGAAAGAAGAGGAGAAGGAAGAAGGAGGAGAAGAAGGGTTTGGCCAGATGAGGAAAAAACTAACCTCTCTAGTCAACCCACTTGCATTTATCTCACATAAGCTTGGTTACAAGAAAGTCAATATTGCCCCTCATAAGTGATGGGACACACAACTTAAACATAAATAAAACAGACCTTTCACTCTCACACAGATGCACCCAAATGACCAAAATACCCCTGTTCTGTGAACTCTAACATTTCTCACCTTCCCCACAGAAATATATATCTATGGACAGTGATGATCAAACTATTCCATGCAGTGCTTACATGTAGAATAGAAGTATAAAGATGTTTTATTTCTCCTCTCTCTCTCCCCGTGTTTCTTACGTTAACTAAAACAGCGGCTCTACCCTTGTTCTTTTTCTCTTTTATTTTCTATCATAAATTTTTATCATATAAAATTATAGCCTTTAGTTTCTAATTGATGTGACATTTCTCTATTAAATACTTGTTATATTAGTATTATTTTAAAAATATTGAAATTAATACATTTAAAATACTTTTATCTTTTAGATATGATGATTTGTCATGCTTTAAGGGGAAATTTAATGTTCTTAATGAGGATAATTGCTCTTATTTCAATTAGTATGCATGCTGAGTAGTATACAAAACTAGGGAGCTAGACAAAATTTAATTCTTTATTTTATAAAATTCTTATTACCTAAATTCCCATCTAGGCAACTAGGCACCCCACTGTCACCCAGAATTGCCTAGATGCCTTGATAACTTTGTCATCTGTTTTACTTTTGGAGTTCAGATGCATGAAGGGGTCTAAGGAAATCTGTCTCAATATCACTTCCGAGTTTTGACTAAATTTCAGAAGAAAATTTAAAAAACATGCTGATCTGAGGTTTCTGATGGAATTACAAACCCCACTGTCACCCAGAATTGCTTAGATGCCTTGGTAACTTTGTCATCTGTTTTACTTTTGGAGTTCAGATGCATGAAGGGGTCTAAGGAAATCTTTGTCTCAATATCACTTCCGAGTTTTGACTAAATTTCAGAAGAAAATTTCAAAAACATGCTGATCCGAGGTTTCTGATGGAATTACAATGCATTTTTATTTCACTTTTTTTGTTGGTAATTAAGTCTTTCTTTCTTGTCACAGGTGTCTCAGAAACTATTGTCTTAAACATGTCCACACTTGTTTGGTCGGTTGTTACCACTGTTCAAGGACGTGTACCTCTTGCTAGTGAGGTATGCTTCTTTTCTTTAAATATCTCTTTCTTTTCTTTTTGGTAAGGAAAAATTCAATTCAAAGGACATATGGAAAGGAGGTGGCAGATGATATGACATATGAAAGAGTGTACTTACCCATCAACTAGAAGCAAGCAAATATTTTGAGTATCTTTGCAAAAAATGAGTTATATAGTAGAGCTCTTGCTCATCTGTTATATATACTGAAGTCAGAAAGCCTTACAATAATATCTAGCAAGATTATGAGCATTAAATATATATATATATATATATATATATATTTGCAAAATGACATGTCCATTGTACATTATAGGATTGAAATTAATCACAAAGTTGTACACCCAAGGTTTAAGTTGTGGATTTGATATGATTATCTAGAAGTCTAGATACTCATTTATGAAAATAAGTCCTAGATATACATAAGGTACAGTTGCAAAAATCATCTTTCTGTAAAAGTTACTTTGACATTGGAGGCTCATTATTTGAAAACTTATATGCAACCTCTAGGGACTGCTCATTGTTTATGGAATAATAGGAACCCAATGTTGACTTCCTTTCTATTTTAAGTTTTTCTCAATAATAGAAAAGAATCTGTTGTAGTTAAGTACAGCTTATCAATTTGTGTATTTAATTTGTATAGTCTTGGTCTACCATAAATAGGTGGGGTGACTAAGAAGCTAGTACATTTGACAGCTAGGGGTGTATATGTATCTGAAATCTGAGTTCAAATTCAACATTTGACATAAATGAACCAAATTTGGATATGACCTGATTTGATTCAATTTGATGTGCCTATATTTAAGAATAAATTTGACATACAAAGTTGTAATAACTATTAGGGGATTAAACTTATGAACCACAATGTGAAACTTTGGGAGAAAGTAATTAAACAAAGATTACAACTTGAAACAAGTATATCAAAGAATCAATTTGGCTTTATATTAGGGAGATCAACCATGGAAGCTATATTTCTTTTGAGATGGTTAATAGAAAAGTTCAAAAATAAGAAGTAAGATCTTCATAAGGTGTTCATTGGTCTAGAAAAGGCATATGATAGAGTTCCCAGTCCCAGAGAAATAATATGGTGGGCCTTGGAAAAGAAAGGGGTTGAAAATAGGTATATAGGCCTAATTAAGGATATGTATGAGGGGGCAACAACCGATGTTAGAAAACCAGTGGGCGAGACTTCAGATTTTACAGTTACAATGGGTCTTCACCAAAGTTCAACACTTAGCCCTTATCTATTTGTATTGCTTATAGATGAATTGACTAAACATATTCAGGAAGAAGTTCCATGGTGCATGTTGTTTGCGGATGACATTGTTTTAAATGATGAAACTAATGAAGGATTAAATGTGAAATTAAGTTTATGGACAAATGCCTTAGATACAAGAGGTTTTAAAATAAGTAGACTAAACTAGAGTACATAACATGTGCTTTTAGTAATAATAGGAGTGTAAATCAGGAAACACTTAGGATTGGAGACCAAGAGATTACTCAATGTGATCATTTCTGGTACCTTGGTTCAATAATTCAATACAAGGGAGAGATTGAGGAAGATGTCACCCAAAGAATTAGAGCAAGATGAGAAAAATGGAGGGGTGCATCTGGACTTTTATGTGATAGGAAAATACCTCTTAGATTAAAAGGAAAATTCTATAAAATAGTAGTAAGCCCAGCTATTCTGTATGCATCAGAGTGTTGGGCAGTCAAGGAACAGATGTCCAAAAAATGAGTGTGGTAGAAATGTGAATGATAAGATGGATGAATGGAAAAACTAAAAAAGATAGGATCAAGAATGAAGTCATCCGTAGAAGCCTAGGAGTAGCTCCAATAGGTGATAAAATGAGAGAAAGTATACTAAGATAGTTTGGTCGCGTGCATAGAAGACCATCAACAACACCAGTTAGAAGAAGTGATTTGTTACAACTTACAAGTTGAAGGGGCTAGAAGGGCTTGGAGTAGATCAAAAAGGACATGGGTAGAAGTAGTAAGAAATGATTTAAGCACTAATAATTTAACAGTAGATATGGTGTTAAATAGAATGGATTAGTGAAACAAGATTCATGTGGTCGATCCCATATAGTTGGGATAAGGTGTGGATGATGATGGCCTGATTTGATTTGATGAATATCTGAACTGATTATATATATATATATAGGTAAAATATTTATGTTGTATATATTAGTTACCTAAAATAATTAATTGGCTAAATTTGAATCGTGATTATTTAATTGAATTAGAATTCAGTTTTTCTTTTTCAATATCCAATGGATATCAAATTGAATTCGACCAATTTACTGTTTAAGTACCATCAACCTATAAATTAATTTAAGACTAGTTACCTACAAAATATTACTGTTTAAGACTAGTTACCTACAAAATATTACTGTTTAAGACTAGTTACCTACAAAATATTACTGTTTGATCAAATTGAATTCGATCAATTTAAGACTAGTTACCTACAAAATATTACTGTTTAAGTACCATCAACCTATAAATTAAAATAACCAAATTAAACATCCTGGTTTATCACACATATTTACCTCCTAAAAAAATTAAAAAACCTAAATATTATCAAATGCAAATTTTTTTTTGAAACTGTAAGGTAAAGTATTTCATTAAAATCAAAAAGACAAAATACAATGAAGCCCTTGTACAATGAGAAACTGAACAGAGGATATACAGTTCTGCCCATTACAGCCCAATGCCCAGAGCAATCTATCCATTCCTTACAAAAAGGAAATCAAAATTAAAAAACTAGAATGTCTATTTCCAAATAAAGGGTGAACTGCCTACCATGAATGAGCCGTGGATTCCGATTCCCTTCAAATAATCGCCTGTTTCGTTCACACCACACATCCCAGAAAATTTCTGAGGGGAGTATGCTCCATGCTACCTTTCCGGGCCTACTTAATCCTTCTAGACACCATGCCTCTATGAATCCCTTCACAGGCTGGGAAACACAGCTTTACACCAAACAGGCCTACCAGTCTTAACCAGATCCAGTGAGTAAACTCACAGTGAATCAGCAAATGGCTAGACGACTCCACATTTCCATTGCATAAAGGGAAGGCCAAATCCGCCACCTCTAACCCTCTTCTGACTAGATTTTCTTTTGTTAGGATCTTGTCCCAGCACTGCTGACCATACAAAGAAGGTCAGTTTAGATGATACAGCTTTGCTCCATATCTTGTCACTTGAAAAGAAGTGGTATCCTCCCTTGCTACATAATTGAAAATTGATTTTACAGAAAAGCTACCTGATTTCTCAAACATCCAATTTCTTCTGTCTTCCCCTATACCAGTCGTCTCTGAGTCATATATAGAATCTGGAGCAAGCTGATCAGAGAAGTCACCTCCCAATTGTTTAAGTTCCTCCTGAATTGGAGGTTCCACAAGCAAATAATCAAATGTACATACTTCCTTTCCCTTGAAGACAAGGGAATTCCACAATATAACACACCCTGTTAACTCCAGCCATGGTCAAATCATCAGCTACCTGAGATTCATCTGAATGTGCTATTCATTCTGGATGCAACATTCTAATTTCCATGTAACAAAGATTCATAGCATTAACTTATAATAATAAATGTCTAATGATTCTTTATCAGAGTTGGTTCAAAGTTCAAACCATTAACCTTTAAAGGACGATGTAACAGAGATTACAACATTTCTCTAATCTTAAATATGAATCAAGATTTTTGGTCTTAAATGTAGCTTGAAATGTTACATTAAGTCAGAAATCAACAGACATTTTGCAAAATCGAAGAAAGGTTGAAGGTACCCTGATTTGGTAGAATTGCCAAATTGCTTTTGCTTCCAGCAGTAGATCCAAAAGGGTACCTCTTATTAGCTGAAATCTCTTGTTGCAGGGCCTGAGTTTGGTTGTCAGCTCCTACAATGGTGAAGATGTTCTTGTGTCATTTGGTGGATATAATGGGCGGTATAGCAATGAGGTTAGAAGTAACTATGGTACTTTTGTTCATTGTTTTCAAACTTAAAAAAAAAAACAATTCTTTTACTCTTTATTAATTGTCTTTTCTGCTTGTTAGATTCATGTTCTAAAACCAAGCCACAAATCAACCTTGCAATCAAAGATGATGGATAACCCTGTTCCTGACAGTGTTGCTGGCCTCCATAATGCCGAAAATGTTGCCAGAGATATGGAGTCTGAGTTTGAAGTTGGTCAAGAAGGAAAAATACGGGAAATTGTCATGGATAATGTTGACTCAGAATCCATGGTAAGGTGATATTACACAATATTGTGTTTGTAGTCTTGCTCATAGGTGTTCAATCTGCAGGTAGATGCATTACATACCATAAAAGATAATAGTATCTCAGGAGCTTGGATTTGCTAGAGATGCTATTGTTTCTGAACCTTATGGTTAATAGTTGCTCATATGGTTTAATTGGGAATATCTTTTCACTCTCTTAAGTTTCTATTTTCGATTATATTATCCAGACAGGAAAATTCTAGATATGGTGTTGGATATGGAATTTACACTAGAAGCATCCAACACGATATGGTACCCTTGTACAGGTATCAGGGTATCATAGATTTTTCTCTCACATTCTGAGAATCTCTTATGCAGAACACCAAAAGTGAAGAGAGCAATAAACGGCTTATAGCATCCTTGAGGGCAGAGAAAGAAGAACTAGAAGCATCACTCGAAAAGGAGCAGTTGCAGTCTCTTCAGTTGAAGCAAGAGTTGGCAGAAGCTGAGACACAAAACACAGAGCTTACCAAGGCAAGCATTACTAATGTATTAGTTATCTTTAAGAAATGGGCAAGCATTATTAATTGTGCTTGTATATTTTCTGAGGGAAGGGAGGGTGAAATCTTGTTTCGTGTTTTCAATTATATGGTTTTAGACATTTCCTGTTTTCCATCACTTCCTTTTTCTTTCTGGTTGCTATATTATATCATCAATTTATAGAAGACAATGGTTAAGATGTCACCATATACAAGTCATGAAATCCATAAGTAGGGATTAGACTTTTATAGGGTTCTAAAAGGCCGAGTCTCTAGATTAGATTAATAGAAAAAAGGGAGTTTGGATGATTTGCTTGCCTCTAAGTAGAATCCAGAAGCCATTTTCTAATCCTGTGTAACTAGATAATACACTGCCTCAGAGTGAGATCAAAGTTATTAAATGTGTGTGTGTGTGTGGTGGGGTGGGGGGGGAGTGGTTGCATATACACTGTAAGGTGGATCTTACATTATGGAGCATAAAAATCTACAAATGGGTTAATAGTGACTTTCTTAGATTTGTGACTTTGTGAAAAAGTTTTTTTGATGAATGAATGGTATTTTATTAAATAGAGATAGAAATAGTACAAGCTTTGTGAAAAAGTTGAATGCTAGAAACCTGCTTTGTGCAAAATTCCGAGAAGATATATACAACAGTTTTACTAGGATTAATGAATATGGGACTGGAAAACATGTGTCACCCAAGTGACATTGATTGGAGCATCAAGTTCAGATTGAAGTCAAAGATTTCTAGTTTCAGCAGTCATGCCTTTGAGGAAATGCAAAGTTAACTTTGGATCATATATGTGCAAATTTGAAAGGTTCCTGTAGTGAAAATGTAAAAAACCATATTCTAAATATCATATTGTGGATTTTGTAGGAACTCCAATCTGTCCGTGGTCAACTTGCTACAGAGCAGTCGAGGTGTTTTAAACTTGAGGTGCGTGCAAACTTTTTGCTGGTTCTTGCCTACTCAGTCAGATATTGCCCGATTCTCATAAGGCTGAGCATTGGATTGGGCTGGCCCGAGCCTGGTGCCCCTGGCCCATCAGGTCTATTAGAAGTTTGGGCTGGGTATGTGCCTAAATAAAGACCCAAAGTTGAGTTCAGGCTGGGCCAGGTCATATATGTTTGCATATAATTTGTTATAGATTTTTATAATACATGATTATATATATATATATATTATATTATACATATATGCTGCGTAATATAAGTTAAGAATCAACTTGATCTGAGTGGTTGGCTAATTCCAATCCAATGGCTTAGATTATAAACTGAAAAGGAATAGAGAACTTAAGAGGTGCCAGCATAATGGGCCTTTTTAATTTTCTTTCTTCTAAGTTTGGACTGACCAAAACAGGTCTGGGCTTGTAAGCACACTAAGTGAGCACACTTGAGTAAGCTGTAAGCACACACTCAGAGTGAAACACCTGTCCTGTAAGTGCGCCACCCATGCAATTACTTGAGCACACTTTTGGGGCAGGTATTGCACATTGCTTACTCAGTTTGCTCACTGATGTGCCTACAAGATCTAGTCTCGGCCCAACCCTAGCCTTAGCAGATTTTTTGAAGAGTTAGGATATGCATGTTTCCCTGCACAGTGTGACAGGTGTCCCTTTCACACACTGAATGGGATCTCAGGAGAAAAGTGCAGAGAATTAGCATTTTCTTTTGATTTTTTTTCCAAGTAGTGCCTCATTTTATTCAGGTGCCAGTTGCACCTCAGGCTCTAGGAGTTGTTCTTTATTCTTTAAAACACTGGATCTGAGGTTCTTTATTCTAAACTTTGCTGGGTTCAGGATCACTACATTGGGCCAATTTTGGGCCGCAGGCCCATCTCAGCCTAATCCCAAAAGTTTCATGCTTGGGCTCAGCCAGGGTTGGGTGGGCCCAGCCTGATTTTCCTTTTCTTAATGCCTCTGTAAAGAATCTAGCTTTTTCATATGTTTTTTTTTTTTTTAAGATGTTTGTCCCACTAATTTTCATTTAAAGAGACTAAGCTTTTCATAGTAACCAAAATCAACCTGGAAGTCAGAAGATGCCTCTGTAAAGAATCTAAGCCTTTTCCCAACTCCATGGCACCCAAAAGATAACTGGAAGTCAGAAGGCCCTAGCTTATGTTTTCTGTGACTTAGGTGGTGTTTGGTAAATCTGAAGTCTGAAGTCAAGCAAAAATACCTCTGAAAAAGCTCTGAAAGCATTCAGTGGAAAATTTGCTTTTCCACTTTTGCAGACATCTGAATATAGTGGAGTTATTCAGTAATCTGAATGTTGTAATGTCTGAGAACTGTGTATTTTACAAATTTACCCCTCAATGTTGTTATTTAGATAAAAAATAAACAAAATGATTAAAATACACATTAAAAGAGTTATAAAAAGTTTAATATTATAAAAAATATAAAATATAAAATAAAAATAATATAAAATAAGTATAAAAGGTAATAATGTTAGTAATATAATAATACTAATAAAAAAATAATGTAAGATGTAAAATTTGCCATTATTATTTAAAAGTCATAAAATATAAAAAAATTCTTAACCAATAAATAAAAAATATTAAATATACTATTAATGATAATTATAATATTACAACTATTTTAATAAAATAATAAAACACCATAAAATAAATACAAAACATTATTAAATGGTAAATCAATAAATGTAAATGATAAAAGAAATTTAAAAAACAATAAATTAAATAATTCTTTATAGAAAAATATTATAATTATAAAGAAAGAGAAAAAGAGAAAAAATATAAATAAAAAGATTAAAATGGAGTTTAACGGCGTGAAAAAGGAAAACAAGTGTTAGGGATCAAAAATTTTTTATTAATTTTTGAAAGGGGGCACACATAAGAGAGAACTTTTTATCTTAAAAAATGTTTTGCTTTGTTTTCAAAGGGGCACATCCACTATGCTTTGTGAGCAGCGATGGTGAGAACAGCGCCACTGCTTCTCCTTCCCTTCCCATCTCTCCAATTCTCCATTTGTTTTACCTCATTCTTGTTCTCCCTCCTTTTCTTTCATTATTGTTTTTTTTTTCTTTTCTCCATCCCTGTTATAGAGAATAGAGATAGTCGGCGATGATTTGTTGCTCCTTTGTTCATCACAGTGAAGAAGAAGAAGAAGAAGAAGGTCAGTTGGCGATCCCTATTAGCAAGGTTCAAAGTATTGGAAATGCCAAGTGTATCGGAAAGGAAATTTTAAGAGATGTATCGGGATACACGTTGGATACGCATGCGTATCGGAGAAAAACTAAGATACACATAGATAAGCTTGGAAACACTATAAATACTTTAGTAAATCATAAAAATACATCATTAACACTAAATATTAGACCTCAATGAGGTGTATATACATTAAATTAATATATTTTAATGGATTTATGAAGAAATATATTGTAGTTAATTATAATTTCATTAAAAATTCTATGCTTAACTATAATTTATAAATTATAATTCTTAAGTTTTAATTTTTTATGGGATGGGAAAAACCCAACTCTCCTATCCAACCATAAAACATGCATTGGCACAACTTTTAAGTGAAAATATAATTTTCCCCAAATATCTTCATGAAATTTCCATAAATCTCCCGATAACACAAAAAAAAATTGTGATTTTGAATGCAAGAAATGTAGATCAACATAAATTTAAACTTTCAAGAAAAAAAAAAGAAATCACAAGATATTATAAAAAAATTGAAAAACTTACCTATTTTTGCCATATTTTTTCAAATTTTGAAAAACCTTCAAAAAAATTAACGATTCACACTTGTTTCTTGCAAATTTTTGCAAATCTAATACTCTAGGAATGAGGTTTGGAGTTTTAGAGTCATTTGGGGGTGAAAGAAGGCTTATTGCAGGGAAAAGAAGCTTGCTTTCCCCCCTTATTTGTTTTTTCAGTTTTTGGCTGTATCTTTTTCGTCGATACCCTACCGATATGCCCCGATACACCCCCAATACGAGTCTGATACGCATGAAAAAAAACGAGATGCCCGAATTCCATGTGTATCCTGTATCTGTTTTTCAAAGATATGATGCAATACGCCTCGTATTGGGCGTATCGTATCGAAATTTTAAACCTTGCCTATTAGGCTGTTACAAGGACAGTTCGTGATCACGGTCACAGAAGAGCAGAGGAGAACGAGAACGGGTTGAGGGAAGAAGAAGAGAAAGAAAAGATGGGTATTTTGGGAACAAAATATCGTCCGCTATCTCTGAGCACATTTGGAGGTAGCAGACCCGCTGAACGATTTGGAGGAGTTTTCAGACTCCAGCGGTCGAGTTCGGATGTGCTGCCAAACAACCCTGAAGCACTGAAAAGCAAAAATTTCAGTGTTCGGAGGTCGATTCAGCGCTACCGAACACCACCTTATTCCCTCTTTTTTCAATTCTTTGACTTATTCCTGTTCATGCACTCACTCTTCAGAGAACTCTTATTTGTATCTTTTATCTGTTCAAGGTTTAAGAACCGGGATTATTGGAACTGATTAAGCAGTTTAATCTTGTTTTCAGAATAACTTTTTTAGTTTTAGTAACTCAAAGCAGTTCTTTTTTTTTTCTTTTGCCGGTGGGTGTTGCACTTGTATCTGTGTTTCTGGAGTCTTGTCCATGTTATTTCAAATTTGAAAATTTTGTATCTTTCCCTGTGAAATGTGTATGTAGATGCATTTCTTTGCAAAGTATTTTTATAGTTTTAAACATACCCCAACTGATTTAACAAAACAGATGAATATTTGCAGTTGCCATCTTTTTCCTTATAAGTATTCAGATTCTATATCATGTTCAACAAGATGAATAAAAACGACTGCTGTGGTGCAATGGAACTGGAATTCACAAATTTATAGGCAAAAGGAAAAGGTTTTCTAACATAGATAATTCATAAAAGCAAGAATGCAGCCTCTTTGAAGTAGCAGTTAGTGTCCAGTAGAAACATTCAAGTGCAGACTGTGCCTTTGGGCATAGAGTTGTGAAAATTCAGAGTGGCCAAAATAAATACTGGAAATACAAGCCATTCCCAACCAAACTATGCTTTGTTGAACCAAGCTCCTAATCTATCTAAGCTTCTAAGATTGTTTTTTTGGTCCTCTCTGCAATTCTAACTCTTTGAAAGAGCAGGTTGATGTTGCAGAACTACAGCAGAAGTTACAAACAATGGAGACCTTACAAAAGGAACTTGAGTTGCTCCAACGGCAAAAGGCTGCTTCTGAGCAGGCTGCCTTGAATGCGAAGCAGAAGCAGAGCACAGGTGGTGTTTGGGGTTGGCTTGCAGGAACCCCATCTAGTCAGAATTCTGATGATATCTGAAGGTTCTAACTTCTAAGAACGTATAGTAACTTGTAGTTCTTTTTACCATCGTTCTCCTCTTTTATTTGCTTCCTTTCCTTTGATATCTATTCTTCCCTACCCACTAAAAAAACCTTGGTTCTTTCTAGTGATGGCAATAAAAGATCAAGTTGTCAATTTGCCAGCAGGAAGTCCTAGGTGCTTTTCTTTATCATATTTTGTAACTCAGTTATAGATGAGGCTCAGTTAGTATTGTAATTTATTTTCATTCTTGTTCAAGTTGTATTCTATTGTAAAGAGCATTTGAGTGAAAAAACCAATTTTGATTCTGGGTACACTGAAATGAGGAGATTTATATTGACATTAAATGGAATTATTCCGCAATTTAATCACGTACTGTTAGCTCTTGGATTGGATGTTCGAGGCCAGAACTTGATTGAAGAGTATAACTATAAAGAATCATCTTAACGAGTCTGTTAGCCTGTCCTTGATTTAAAAGCAGTGTTTTAAAAACCCACTCTGGAGGTTGAACTGTTTCTGCCTCTGGGTCCTGAGTCAGTGGTTCGTTCAATCATCACATATCAATATGCCCTCTCTCTCTCTCTCACACACACACACACCCCACCCCACCGCACCGCACACTGTAATGGCATATTGGAACAGTGTTGGAGAATTTGTTGGGAGCAGATATATATCAATTAAATAATGCTTAACCAAAAAAGTTAAATAACGTATAATAATATTTTAAATGTATATATTTGGTTTGTATTAGGTCTAATTTAAAATTTTTATTTCAGTTTTTTATTTTTTACAAATAAAAAGATGAAAAAAATAGTCGAAGGCAGAAATCGTTACTTCTCATTTACAGAAATCAAAGGCAGAGGTCATTACCTCTATCGCAGCTCAGAATCGTTCTCTACTCTCTCAAACTCTCTTGAAGAGGGCTTTTCACTTTTGAGAAAAATAATCGAAATCGATGTAATGGGTAATGCCCTATTTACTTCGACCGACGATGAGAGCAAAATTTTCTTTGGTTTTGAAGAAGCAATATTTTCACTTATTTTCGATGCAAATTCTAGTCCATACACATTTTTGCATAAAGAATTGATGTATTTTTTAACCCTTACCAAACAAATGCAAGTCTGAACCGGAGTGCAAGCATTTGCACTCCAACCAAACGCAGCCTAAATGACAACATGAATTGTAAATAACAATATATGTGTATATATTCGAATGTACAACTTAATCACATGCATTTAGATGCTTTAACAATCTTTACACAAACGTTAGCTAAAAAAAGAATCTTTAGACAAACAAAAAGTTTCTGAAAACAGACCTGATATTTTATAGAACCGGTGTCTTTTTTTATATCTTTTCTATCTCCATGCCACACAAAAGCTACGATTAAGAGTGAGAAGAATATAGAATGACTACCTAAGCTGATAGAATATACTAAATAAGTTTACTTTAAAAAAAAATTTTATTAGATCTATTTTCTAATGATTTATTTTTCTGAAACACATTTGAATAGCCTTCATTTATATTTTTGTTGAGGAATGTTGCCGTGCGGGTTGGCCGAGGGCAATAAGGTAAATTCATTCTTTAGGATTCGAGCGCTAGCTAAGGACCTCGGGGCCTCGGAAGAGGTTGACCGAAGCCGAGGACAACAAAACAAGGTGAAGTACTCCTTCCGAGGATTATAGTAGCCCGAGGATTGCAAGTCGAGGCAAAGCCCCTAGTAACCTGAGATACTACTACGAGACAGGGAGTGTCAGAGACCTCGGGGTGGATACTCGAGGCAGAGGCTCTGATGCTCAAGTCAGTACGAGGTGTAAAGCAGGGGAGAGTGCAAAAGCGCTCTTGGAGAGAGTCCTCGGATGCACCAGATCTCCCTGAATTAATGCTAGGTAGACAATGTAGGTGTAGGAAGTAAATGAGTGAGTGATGTTGCAGTTACTCCGTTCCAACCCCTTTTAAGGGGCAGTTACCTCTTATTTATATTTGAGTGTGCTGGTGGTAGGTGAAGATGAACGCCTCGGATGAGAGCCGTGCGAGGTCAGGCTACAGGCCATGGCGGTATACTAGATAGTTATGTGATTGGCTCCGTACGGAGGTAGCAGGGCTCCCTCCTACTATGGCTGACATTAGTAGGCATTAGTGGGCTGGGCCTCCTAGCCCTATGTGGGTTGGGCCAAGCTAACCCACATCACTTGCCCCCCACTCCCGAGACCGAGGTGAGGCCATGACTTTCGCCCGTAATAAGGGTAACAATCGAAGTAAGGCTTCGGCTTTAGTTATTGGGAGTAGTGGTCGTTATGCCTTTGGATTCGTCAGTAGAGGGATGTCATGCAGTGGCATCGTCTTCGTTGTTCGCGATGTCACTCTTCGGTTCGGAAGTGTGAGCGGTGTGGATGCCTCAGCTTGGCGGGGGTGTCCCGTATCCCGCACGGGTAGGTCATGTTAGCGGGGCTACCGTGCAGGGGACAACTGTCCTAGGAGTTCTGTGTTTGCCGGGTTGAACGGTTCGCCTAGTGGTCCGTGATGAACAGGCCTTTTGGTTTGCTCGACGGGTTTCCACGGGCGATCTTCGCAGTCCACCCAACGTCATTTCGCCTTCCGAGGGCATGCGCTAGGAGGTGCGATGAGACTGGTTCACAGGAGCGGGGAGCTTCCGCATCCGTTGGATCTACGTTGATCTGAACCGTTGCTTTGGGCATCGTTTCGTCTTCCGAGGGCCTGCGCTAGGGGGCTCCCACATCCTTTAAATAGGGGCCCTGGCAGTGATTTTCTTCCCCATTTGAGCTTAGACGCCCTTGCTCTCGAGCGAACGCAACTCCCCAACTCTCAATTCTCCAGAACTTTTTTACTTCTTCTCTTCTTCGAGACATTTCACCCTCTTTTAGGTAATCTTAACATGTCATTTTCAGACTCTGGTCCCGAGTGCAATGAACTCTCGAACGTCTCAGGAGGGAGCTCTCCTACAACCCCCTCTCCCTTGTCTTCTCTAGGTTCTTTAGTTGTAGTCTCCCTTTGACGGGAGGTGGTCGTTTTGAGGGAGAGGTTAACCTCGGGGGGTGCCGAAGGCAGTCACTGGGAAATGACTCTCCCCATGAAAGCGCCACCTCGGCATCGTCGAGGGAGCCTGAGGGATCTCCTCTCTTTGAGGATGATGCCATGGAACTCGTTGCCGGACCAGTAGGAGGGAGTGCTGCCCGAAGGGTGCCTGATGCTGGTGTCCCACATTCGGAGTTTGACAGCTCCTTAGACGTGTGCCAGGTTAAATCCTTGGCAAAGAGGTTCCATATGCCCCGATCTTATAGCCTGAGGGGTCCCTGACATGGACGATAGGCCGTGGACCACTGAGGAGGGGGAAATCTGTATCTACCAGCATTTTTTAGAGTCTGGCCTTAGGTTTCCCCTCCCAACCTTGATCTCCGAGCTGTTGGAGTGGTACAACATCACTATTA
This sequence comes from Nelumbo nucifera, assembly GCF_055504915.1. Taxonomy (NCBI): domain Eukaryota; kingdom Viridiplantae; phylum Streptophyta; class Magnoliopsida; order Proteales; family Nelumbonaceae; genus Nelumbo; species Nelumbo nucifera. The sequence goes on from NC_142651.1 coordinate 101,650,941, forward strand.
GTTAGCTCATACCCAACGCCCTCCGAAACATCATGGCGATGATGGTGTGGACTTGGCTCAGAGGCGTGGAGCTGACGTTGAAACTGTTCCGTGCCATGTTCGTGCTGAGGAAGCATGCTTCCGAGGCCAACATGTATTACTTCCACCCGAGGAGAGGGAAGCTAGTCACAACCCCCCGTCCGTTCATGGGTGGAAGGATAAGTTCTTCTACATCTCCTGCCCCGAGGGCTGGCGCTTCAGGTCCGACTGGGGGGAGGCTCGCATCATCGTCAAGAGATGTCCCCCACCACTCCGAGACGAAGAGGCTACAACAGTAGCTCACTTGCTTGTGATGGGGACATTCCAAGCGAAGCCGTTGGTGGAGGAGGAGGTCCCCCTAGTCTTCGCTAGGATTAGCCCAGCCCCCCTCGACGTTCTTTTCTTTTTCACTAATGTGTTAACTGCTTTCCTTTGTTGTTTCGCAGAAGTGCCAATGGACGCCAAGGAACGCTTGTTGGCGAAGGCCTGGGCAAAGCAGGCTGGGAAGAAGGCCAAATGACAAACGCCGAAGAGGCTCGACAATGAAGATGCCCCTGCCCCAGTGAAGGGGGGAGATTCGCAGGTACCTGCCAAGGGGAAGCAGTCAGTGGTGGCACCGAAGAGGATGGTGGAGGTGTCGAAGAAGCCCACCACCGGGGGAGAGGCGCCAAAGAAGCCCACCACCAGGGAAGAGGCATCGAAGAGGCCCACGAAGGGGCCTGAGGTGAAAAGGAAGATGCCACTGCTGACACACCAAGGGAGGAGCCCCCGCGGAAGCTTGCCAACACGGATAGGCTGGCCGAGGAGGTGGTGCAGAGGTCCGTGCCTGGGGAGCGCCCATTCGGACCTTCGTTAGCCCCTCAATCAGTACAATGTGCCTCCGAGAGGACCGAAGGGGCTGGTAAGACTTTTCGCCCCCAATGGTTGCTCCGAGACGGGAACTCCATCTATGACGAGGGGGTCAGTCAGGAGCTAGTTAGCGGATCCATCTTGCTGAGGGATCGCTACCGCCTTCTGCAAAGTGACCCCAAGTCTATTTACGACGAGGGCCTGTACCATTTGGCCGAGGTAAGACGTTCTTTAATATTTCATCATGTATATGTTTTTATTTTTTATTTTCGCTGATCGGTTTTGTGGCAAACCTGTCTACACTTTGTCAGTTTGGGGGACCGAACAAGGCTGGCCATGGGTCGTGGTGACAAGGCCGAGAAGGAGAAGAAGGCCACAGAGGAGAGCCTCTAGAGGGAAAGGGAGAAGCTCCAGAAGGCAACGGCTAAGGCAGTGGAGGTGTATAAGAAGTCTTCCGACTACTTGGATGCATTGGCGGAGTATGCTTCATCATCCTACCTCGTCGGTATTGAAGATACCAAGAAGGCACTCCTACTGGTGCTGCCTGATTTTAATGTCGAGGGATTGCAAGTGATCCCTGACGAGACGCAGACATAGACTTCCCCCCTTCTTTTTTGTTCTATTGTTGTAATACTTGCCATCTATTTTGTTGTTTTTTTTAAGGCAATACAAAATTTTGTAAAGGTTGTACAAGACCAACACTGAATAGTGAATGAAGCCATTTTTTTGTGTATATTGTGTTTTGTGCATGTTGTCTCTTCCCTTTTCGCTGTTTCTTCTTCTTTTTTTTTTGTGAGAGATCCTTGCCCCTCCAAAAGGTTGAAATCACGATACACAAGGCACACACGATCCAGTCGTAGTATTTGTTTATTTGCACGCTCGTCTCGGCTTGTCGAGATATTGGGAGCCGAGGCGGGGGCTCGCCTGGCTTCCAAATCCTGTGCTATCCTAGGCAAGGCCGAAGAGGCCTGGCACCCTGGCTGAGGTCTAGGGCCGAGATATACCGTCGAGGTACTTGGGTGGATGAAGAGCCACGGCAGAGTAGCACCATCAGGGTGCAGCTCCCCTGATCCGTTCTTACCAAGTGTTCTCTCGGGGGTGGCTGAGGCATCCCACCGAAGAAGCCAAGGGCTCTGTCTTGTTATTTTCTTTGCGCTAAGTGCAGATAGTCGAGGGGGTCACCACGCTCTGAGGTGATGAGGTGAAGTGAAGAGGAACTTTGCTTCATCCATTCATTCATTACCTTTATAAAAAAAAAATTACATTCATCTATAGTACATCCAGAGGTGCTCCGAGTTCCACATCCAAGGGACGGGTCTTCCATCTAAGCTTTCTAACCGAAATGTGCTGGGGCCAAGAGCTTGCTTAATCCAATAGGGGCCTAGCTTTCCTACTCCAGGTTCGGGAACCATGACCTTCCTAAGGACAAGGTCTCCTTCTCTATAGTGCCTTTCTTTCACTCTGGAATTGTAGTAGCGGGCCACTCGCTACTGATAGGCGGTCATCCTAATTTGTGCTTGTTCTCGGGTTTCTTCCAGCAGGTCTAACTTTTCTCTGAGCGCTTCGTCATTCTTGGCCTCTGTATACCCTTGGATCCAAAGCGTTGGTTGGCCAATCTCCACTGGGATCACTGCTTTTGTGCTATAGGTTAGGCCGAAAGGGGTTTCTCCCATCACTGTCCGAGGTGTGGTTTGGTATGCCCAGAGGACACTGTATAGTTCATCGGTCCATAGGCCTTTAGCTCTATCCAACCTGGTCTTTAGTTCATCCAGGATGGTTCTGTTCATGACCTCGGCCAGGCCATTCGTCTGGGGGTAGCTCACCGAGGTGTACTGTTGCCTAATGCCGAGGAAGGTGCACCATTCTCGGAATTTAGTGTCATCGAATAGTTTTTCGTTTTCCATCACCAGCATGTGGGGGAGACCAAAGTGGCAAATAATGTTCTTCCAAAAGAAGTTCTAAATTGCCCGTACAGTGATAGTGGCTAGGGGTTCAGCCTCCACCCATTTAGTGAAGTAATCCACAGCAATGACAAGGTACTTCCTGCCTCCCGTTGCCTGAGGGAAGGGGCCAAGGAGGTTCATCCCCCACTTGGCAAAGGGTTAGAGGCTGCTGAGGGCTGAGAGAGTGGTGGCTGGTTGATGGTAGAGGTTGGCATGTATCTGACACTGATCACATTTTCGCACCAGCTCAGTTGCATCCTTGTGAAGTGTCAGCTTGAAGTACCCTTGCCTTAATGTTTTTCTGGGCTAGGGTCCGGTCGTCGAGGTGATTGCCGCAGATGCCTTCGTGAATTTCCCGGAGCACGTACTCGCCCTCCTCCCTGTGGAGGCATCGGAGGTAAGGCAAGTGTAGTGTGTTGTCTGTCGTCGGAGTTTTTGGGCTTTGTTCTTGTCATTGGGTAGCCTTCCCATTAGTAGGAAGTCGATGATAGGATCCATCCAAGACGGTTCGACCTCTACGGGTAGGATTTGGATTTCCTCTATGGAGGGTCGGGCTAATCTTTCCATGTGCACAGTGCGACCGAGGGCCACATCCGAGGTGCTCATCAATTTGGAGAGGGCGTCAACTCGGGAGTTCTCGGCTCGTGGGACTTGCTGCAGAGAGAAACGTTGGAAGTGGCGGTCTAACTCTAGAACTTTGTCGAGGTATTTAGCCATGCTTTGTTCTCTGACCTCGTACTCACCATTGATTTTATTCACCACCAGCTGTGAGTCGCTGAGGACTTCGACGTGCTTAGAGCCGAGGGCTCGAATGAGCTGCAACCCTGTCAGGAGGGCTTCATACTCGGCTTCATTGTTGGATGCAGGGAACTCGAATCTCAATGCATATTCTATGACGACATCATCAGGGGTGAGGAGAATGAGGCCCGCTCCACTCCCTTTGGCATTGGATGAACCGTCAACAAAAAGTCTCCACGCGGAAGGGGCCTCCTTGGCCGATCATGCTTCCTCTGACTCATCTTCGCGAGACCGGCCGAGGGGCCTGCTGAAAGTGCTTTCCGCTACGAAGTCAGCCAAGGCTTGTGCTTTGATCGCGAGATTCGGTTAATATTGTATGTCAAACTCTGACAGTTCTATCACCCACTTAATTAGGCATCCCGAAGTCTTTGGCTTGGCGAGGACGACTCTAAGGGGCTGATTTTTTAGGACCACTATAGAGTGGGCTTTGAAATACGGCCTGAGCTTTCTGGCCGAAGTGACAAAGGCATAAACTAGCTTTTCCACTTTGGGGTACCAGGTCTTGGCGTCACTGAGGACCTTGCTAACATAGTATACAAGTCTTTGGGCTTCGTCATCTTTCAATAGGACCGAGCTGACGGCCTCGTCTATGACTGATAGGTACAAATACAGGGTTTCCCCTTATACTGACCGAGCGAGGAGCGGGAGTGATGCGAGGTATAGCTTGGGCTCGTCGAAGGCACACTGGCACTCCTCCGTCCACTGGAAACCTTTCAGCTTCTTGATGGTGTGGAAGAAGGGAAGACAACGGTCTGCCAACTTCGACATGAAACGGTTGAGGGAGACTATCCTACCACTGAGTCTTTGAGTCTCCTTTACTAACGAAGGGGGTGCCATGTCTAGTATGGCCTATACCTTGCTTGGGTTGGCTTCAATGCCCTTTTGAGTGACGACAAAGCCTAAGAATTGCCCCGAGGTAATCTCGAAGACACACTTGCTTGGGTTGAGCTTCATGTCGAATTTACGTAGAGTATCAAAGGTCTCGGCCAGGTCCGAGGTGTGTGCTTCATCCTTCAGGCTCTTCACCACCATGTCGTCCACGTAGGCTTCGGTGTTCCTCCCCATATGATTCTTGAAAATCTTGTTGACAAGACGCTGGTAAGTGGCCCTTGCATTCTTAAGGCCAAACGGCATTACCTTGTAGCAATACGTGTCATGCTCAGCGATGACAAATGTCCTCTCCTCATCGTCGGGGTGCATATGGATCTGGTTGTACCCGGAGAAGGCATCCATGAAGCTGAGTAGATCATACCCTGTGGTGGCGTCGACGAGGTGGTCTATCCTCGGCAAAGGAAAACTGTCCTTTGGGCAGGTTCAGCTAAGGTCTGTGAAGTCAATACAAATCCACCATTTCCCATTAACTTTCCTTACCAAAACCATATTAGACAGCCAGTTGGGGTAATGTACCTCACGAATGAAGCCGAAATCAAGTAGCTTGTCAACTTCCTCTTCTATAGCTTTCCATTGTTCCGGTGCAAAGTTCCTCTTCTTTTGTCGAACTGGCTTAGAGCTCGGGTCCACGCTCAGCCTGTGAGTAATGACCGAAGTGCCAATTCCGGGCATGTCAGCGGTGGACCAAGCAAAGACGTTGGCGTTAGTTCTGAGGAAACTTATCAGTTCAGATAGGTGTTCAGGGGGAGGTTGGACCCAACGTGGACTGCCCTTTCTGGGGTTGACTCATCCAGGAGAACCAAGACGAGGTCCTCGGCTGGTTGGCCTCGGCTCGCTAGTTCTTCCTGGGGGTCGAGGCCTTCCAGCGATAAGGCTTCCTTATTCTTTCCTTTTAGCGATGCCACGTAGCATTGGTAAGCAATCTGTTGGTTCCCACGAATGACTCTGGCGTCATGCTCGTTTGGAACTTAAGGGTCAGGTGATAAGAGGACATGGGTGCCCCTAGTGCATGAAGGGTTGGTCTTCCCATTATCCCGTTGTAGGGAGAGGCAACCTTCACCACTAGGAACTCATGCATCCAAGTCACTTGGTGTGGCGTTGTCCCTTCTGTGATGGGTAGGGTAATCTTTCCTTTTGGCCTGGTGACACTGCCGGAGAAGCCGACGAGGGGAGCATCAGCTGGCTGGAGTCGCTCTAATGCGAGCTTCATTCTCTCATAAGTGTCGTAAAAAATGATATCGGCTAAAGAGCCACTATCCACCAAGATCTTCTTCACCATAAAGTTGGAGATGATGGCTGTGACCACGAGGGCATCATCATGGGGGACAGTAACCCCCTCTAAGTCCTCGTCGGTGAAGACGAGGACATGTGGACAACTCGGCCTCTGTGGAGCGTCCGGGTACTTCTGCTTCTTCATGGTAGGCTCCCAAATGTTGAACTGCCTGGCGTAGGCTTTTCGAGTCGAGGCCGAGGCTCCACCCGAGCCCATGCCCCCGGCGATGACGTCGATGATGCCTGCCACTTTTTGGTGCTGCTGCTACTGCTGGGATGACGAGGCATTGGCCTCTCCTCCGATGAACTACTTGAGGTGTCCTCGACGGATGAGGGACTCTATTTCATTCTTTAGATTGTAGCAATCCTCGGTGTCATGCCCGGTGCTGCGGTGGTACTTGTAGTACTTTGTAGGGTTCCCCGTCTTGGGGTTCCACTTCAACTTCGTCGGTCACTTCACAAACTTCTCTTCCCCTATCTGCATCAGTATCTGGGTGCGGGTGAAGTTGAGTGGCGTGTAGTCCTTGTAGGCCAAGGCCGGAGCCGGTGGCTTCTTGTTATCTTTGCCGCCATTGTTGCTAGGGTGGCGCTGGTCTCCACCTTTCATCTTCTTCTCTGGGGGCCCATTGTGGCTCTCGGCTGCCCTTTCTTGGGAGCCTTGAAGTGTGGGGGGAGAGGCTCCGAGATGATTTCCAGGGTGAATGCGTCCATGCGTCCAGCGGAGTTGCCGTGACTGGTTGAGGTGTCGGCTCGACTCTCTTTAACCTGGCGGAGCTCGTCCTTGATGACCCCAATCTCGGCTCGCAACTCGGAAAACCCTGGGTCAGTACGGGCATGGGCCCTATTTTTGTCTTCGCAGACCCAAGGGGTGTCAGCTCGGACTCCCGAATACTCCGAGATAGGGTAGTGCACTCCTCTGCCAGCGCGACGGTCATTGAAAACATCCCTTAGGTCTGAGACGGGAGGTGGAGTGGGGTGGCATCGGATCTCACCTCGGGAGCGAACTCCAAGGCGGTCAAACTGCCTGCCATCGTCCTGGGGGGCCTCTTGCGATGGCAGTGGTGCTGCTCTGAAGATTGATGATTGTCTTCTGATTGAGCAGGCATGCTCTCTCTTCAGCTAGGAGGACAGATATTCCTTCGTGGTGAATTCAGGAGGCGGTTGTTGCCCGATTCTAACGGTTCGACCAACGGATTACCGTGGCTGAGGGTCGGTACCTCGATGTTCTCATGTTGGCCCTGATCTTCTGACACCCTAGCGGGGCGGTCACCTTGAGAGGGACCTCCTGCTCAGGCGAAGACTTCTTCCATTCGTTGGGTAAGGCGGTCTAAACGATTGAGGACGGCCTAAAACTGCTCATAGGTAACCAGGTTTGGATTGTTCCTGGCTCTCCTCACCATGACCTCCGAGCTTAAAGGGGGTTTGGATCTAGAGTGTTATTATTGTTTATCCTGAAGTGGGGGTCGTCTTAGCAACCACGTTCCCACAGATGGCGCCAATTGTTGCCGTGCGGGTTGGCCGAGGGCAACAAGGTAAATTCACTCTTCAAGTTCTGAATGCTAGCCGAGGACCTCGGGGCCTAGGAAGAGGTTGACCGAAGCCGAGGACAGCAAATCGAGGTGAAGTACTCCTTCCAAGGACTATGGTAGCCGAGGACTACAAGTTGAGGCGAAGTCCCTGGTGACCTGAGATAATGCAAGACAGGGAGTGTTAGAGACCTCAGGGTGGATACCCGAGGTAGAGGCTCCAACACTCAAGTTAGTACGAGGTGTAAAGCAGGGGAGAGTGCAAAAGCGCTCCTGGAGAGAGTTCTCGGATACACCAGATCTCCCTGAATTAATCCTAGGTAGACAATGTAGGTAGAGGAAGTAAATGAGTGAGTGATGTTGGAGTTACTCTGTTCCAGCCCCTTTTAAGGGGCAGTTACCTCTTATTTATACTTGAGCGTGCTGGTGGTAGGTGAAGATGAATGCCTCGGATGAGAGCCGTACGAGGTCAGGTTGCAGGCCCTGGCGATACGCCAGATAGTTATGTGATTGGCTCCGTACAAAAGCAGCATGGCTCCCTCCTACTGTTGCTGATGTTAGCAGGCGTTAGTGGCTGGGCCTCCTGGCCCTATGTGGGCTGGGCCAAGCTAACCCACATCAAGGAACATCCATAATGAAAATGTTTTTTTTAAAGAAAAAACAAATCTTTGAGCGTAATTGTGTCAAGAATTCAGTACCTAAGGCTTAGTTTGAGAAGAATATAAATATAGATATGTACAAATGAAAAACTGTTACTTAATGCTCTATATAAAGCGTGGAATATCAGGACACAACCGGTAATGAGGGAAGAACTAAGGCCCCGTTGGGTTTGCGGGAATAGGGGTCTGGAATCGGAATCGAAATGGGCTATTCTGATTCCAACTGTTTGGTTGGGTGGAATCAGAATCCCATTCCCATTCCTGATGGAATGGCATTCCCCATTTGAGGGAATGGCCATTCCCTGCCCCTCCCTTGGGAATGAAATCCTATCCTGCTGATTTTAATTCTTATTCCCATTCCTATCCGAACCAAACAGATTATGGGAATGGACCGTTCTAATTCCGATTCCGACTGTGAATCAAATGGACCCTAAAATGCATAACATATAGACCTTAATTTTCAAAAAAAAAATCATTATAATTTAAATTAATATTTTATATATTAATAATCAATTTTATCATTTCTTGATAAATATTCACTAAAAGAAAATTTACTTAAGAATCAAGATGCATATAAGCAAGATGTAAGGGTGACCTTATGGTAATTTCAAATTAATGGTCATTACAGACTTGAAATGACCCAAAATAGGCCCCTATTGGCCCGATACAAACAGAAAAGAATGAAACAAATAACTCCATGCATTACATATTAGTCTCTTGCAAGGCACAAAGGCGAACATAGATGAGAGTACAATCACCTAGGTGTCACCTGGTGTCTCAGAATTAGACCTGTTCACGAGCCGGGCTGTATAAGGTTTGGGCAGATTGGGCCCATTCAAATTTTGGTAAAAGTCAAACCCAAGCCAGGCCCATGAATAGGTCTACTCACTCAGAATAGAAGGAAAATAAAGGGATGAACCTCTATTTTATGTCATAAAAAAAATCAACAAATAAGGAGTGGAGCCCTTATTCTTGTCTCAAAAAAAAAAAGGGTAAAAACATAAAATTGTAGGAGAAGCATGGAGCTTAGGGGCAATTTTCAGCCAGTCCTGTCCCGTAATTATTTATATAAAATAAATATATATTTACTAGTGGGCCCATTCAATGCACGAGAATACCCAACAATATGATGATAGAATGGATCAAAAAGAATTTTAAACACTATATCATTGCCCCGAAAAAAAGTATTTTACCTAATAAAATTAGTTAAATAGATAATTGATTTATTTAACAATTAATTTAGGATAATATATTTACTAACAAAATAGGGAAAGTCTTCAATTAACATCAACTTTTTTTTTAATTTCCGATCACTACTAATCTAAACTAAATCAATATATAAATTAACTTAACCACATATGAGTATAATCTAAGTTGTGTTTGGTTTGAAGGAAAAGGTAGGGGAAGGTAAAGAAACCTATACAAACCTTGTACAAGTTTCCTATCTAATCTAGTGAAAAAAAAAAAACATTAATTTAGGGAGAAGTACAACTTTCCCTACCTTTTCCTTCAACCAAACATAGCTTAAGTACTTTTTTACTTCAATATAAACTACATTAACATAGCTAATTAAGCTAGATTGATTAAATTGACCTACCTCTAGCAGGGGCTTTGTGCGAGGCACAAGTTTGTTGAAGGACCTTGTGACATTTTCAATTAGGCAAAGCCAAACTAATTCCAACTCAAGTATTATTTTTGGATTATGCAATTGTTAGACAAACTTGTATTAATTTTTCAATTAATGTTTATAATTTTTACTATGGCTAGATAAACTGTTGTTAATTTTTATTATTATAATTTAAATTTAAATGAATTTTAATTTTTATTAAATTTTATTAGACATTTATTTTGATTTTTACTAATTTTATTAGAGTTTATTCATTTTTATTTAAACGGGATTTAAATATAGGTGCAATATACAAAAAATAATTTCAGATTAAATAGTTAATTTAAAACATTTAATGAATTATTACGCATATATACTTACTAATACTTTTTAATTTGTTTTAGTATTATTCATTAATACTCATTCTGATTTTCTTAATTTATCTTAATATTATTTTATTGTGACTAACTTTATGTGTTGGTATTATATACAAATAATTATTAATTTTTACTATTTATCATGTATCTAAATTTGTTGATTAATTTAATATATTGACATGTTGAAATTTAGGAATGTCAAGGGGTGGGATTAGGGCGGGGACCATAATTCCCATCCTTGTCCCCAGTCTCAAAGTAATTCCCCACCCCCGTTAGGGCTGCCAATGGGTTAGTTCAGCCCAACTACATGAAATGAACCAAACCGAACCAATTATATTGGTTTTGGTCCCATGATTTTGTCCCGATCAAGGTTCAAAGTATCAATACATATCGGTCGATACGTATCATTTCGGGAGTTCTCTGATACGCCCCTACAGAGGGTGTATCGGGGTTTTGACCAGTTCAGGGGGTGGAGGAGCCTTAAACCAGCCCCTCTGAACTGGTTTTGAAAAAAAAAAGTAAAAAAAAAAAAAAAAACAATACCGATATGCCCCTACTGGCGTATCGGGTGTATCGATATTTTAAACCTTGGTCCTGATTAATAATTGGGTCAATTCTGGTTTTTTGCTTGTCTTGAACTGATTCAGACCTGATCATTTTATTACTACATATATATAAATATATATGATTAATTTATTAGCATATAATTAATTTAGACCCAACTATTAGTCAGGACAATTCTAGGTTTATAATTTTGTTCTGATTAATAATCGGTTCGAGACTATGACCACCTTGTCTTGACCCAAGCCTGACCCATTAACAGCCATAATCCTCGTCCTTAATCCTTGTTGGGGAGGAAAAATTAACATCCATCCCCAATAGAGACAATCTCCCTATGAGCACTTGAATCCTCAATTTTTTTAATTAAAAGCTTGCTTTGGGAAAATGATTTACTTACAATATAGAAAAAACCAGTAATCTAAATTGGTTGATAACATAGAAACTTGTCCAATATACAGTGGTGTTATTGTAATTATGCAAAACTATTTCCAAAATGTTTGGCGAGGACTTCACTCTCCATTCCCATCCTTGTCATTGATTGTGTATTTTAGTTATTCCATGCAAGGTTCAAAGTATTAACACATATCAGCCGATACGTATTGTGCCAGTGGCTTCCCGATACGCCCCTACAGGGATTGTAACGGGTCAGCCACTGGTTCAGAAGGTAGCCAGGCCTTAAACCAGCCCCTCTGAACCGATTTCAAAAAAAAAAAGTAAAATATAAAAAAAAAGCACCAATTTGTCAATATTTAGAACCTTGATTCCATGTCCATATCCTCATTCCTGCCAATGCAATCCTTACCCTCGACCTAATTGGGTTAGGGAGGCCATATACCCAATGGGTATCCCAACTAACTAAATTAAGTTGTGTTACGTTTATTAAGTTAGTTTGGTTTCCCTAGTTAATTTAATTTGATTAAATTAATTGAATTAGATTTATCATGTTAGGCCAATTAAGTTAAATTTAATAAATAAATTAATTTAATTAATTATTTCTTTTAAATCAATTTATTTAATTGAATTATGTTAAATAAATTAAGTCCAATTAATATGATAATTAATTTTGGATGCATTATATTTATTCAACAATAATTAATAAAAGAGAGAAACGGAAGGAGAGAGAGAGAGAGAGAATTGACTGATGTAGAGAGTGAACAAAAAAGGAGTTCACATTTGTTCCCCACAGGCACCCCAAATACATGATTATTAGGATGTGTTGTGGGGGAGAGTGGCTTCAGTGCTCACTGGACCATGCTGACACTGTTCGCAATCCCTTTCAGCCTTGCATTGGAAATATCTCTATACTTGCATGCTTTTTTTACGGGGAGATGTTTCCAATGCAAAACTGCAAGGGAATGTACCAACGGTGTGAGTACGGTTTTGTGAGCACTGAATCCGATTTCACTGTAGGGTGCCAATGTGATCTCTGAAAAAACAAAGGGCACCAATGTGATCTCCATTACAGGAGAAAGGTTTGGCTGAACACGAACGATGGCTGTTAAGCAGGCTGTAGAACCAATCATAAGGTTCCGTACCAGTATTTAAATATATGAGGCCCATACCTTTTACAGTGGGGCCTATGAATTTATTACTGACATGGAACCTCATCATTGGTTCCACAGCCTACGAACAACCAACGCATTCAGCTAATCCGAATTCACTTGAATGGCATTAACACTTTGGGCTTGAATCTGCTATCCACAAGCTATTCCCACATCTCTACCCACAAGACATTGCACATTGGGAATATCTCCCTTGTCATTCATAGGGAGATGTTCCCACTACACGGTGGTGCTACTCTGGGTAAATATGTGGGAACAACTTGTGAGTAGCAGATCCTGAGAGCAGGTTCAAAATATCAATACACCAGTAGGGGCGTATTGGGCGAATCAATACAGCATTTTGTGCTTGTTTTTTTTATTTTTTATTTTTTGCAACCGGTTCAGGGGGGCGGTTTAGGGCTCCACCCCCTGAACTGGTCAGACCCCCCAATACACCCACTGTAGGGGCATGTTGGAGGGGTCCCGGAATGATACATATCAGCTGATATGGGCCAATACGTGTCGATACTTTGAACCTTGCCTGAGAGTAACAATTCCAGGAGAAATGCACGTACCCCCTTCACCTCCGGGCTCCACCTTTATTTTATTTTTTATTTCTTTTTTATATCTTTGGAAACACCAACTTTAGCATGAATCATTCCCCTTTGCCCGTCAAATGGGCTTCATAATACAACAAAAAGAATGATAAATAAAACAAAAAAAAAACAAAAAGAAGTTAGTTTCATGTGAAGATGAACTCCAGCCAGTCTGATATATACTCGTATGCCACAAATGTGACTGCACCAGCTGGGGCAGCTTTAACAATGGATGGAAAAATGCCCTTGTAAAGGCCAGTCCGTCCCTCCATCTGCAAGATACGGCATAGGGCATGGTACATGTTCCTATAAGCTTGGTGCTCAACTCGAGTCCCATACTTTGAATGTCTTTGTAGTCCTTCAATCTGTACTATCCAGATGAAGATTTATGCATCGGAAGGTAGCAACATAAGCAAGCAAAATTGCAGCACACATACACACAGAAGAGAGCAGGCACCAGTATGATTATCAGCTGATGGTAAACACTTGCTAGGAAATTAGCACCCTTTGTCAGAAAGGCTTAGAATTACAAGTTACTATCTATAACATCAACATTTAGTTTTAAATATAATCTATTGCTTGTAAATACGGTTAAGCATCTGAATACAACACTGGGAAAACTTATTTGGGCTCTGAAGAGATTGGTGTCAACTCAAGATCAAAAAACGGCCAAAAAAAAGTTAAGCTTGTTTAAGGAGGTGGGGTTGATTAAAGGAGGAAGAGATGTGGGGCCAGATCAGTTTTTTTGAGAAGATATGTGGTCTTGGAGTTGGAAAGAATCAATTATGATCCAAGAATCCTGAGGGTTTTAAAGAACCCCAATGCTGTAAAAAGATTCAACAATCAGAAAATCCATAGAATAGCCCAAGTGTCAAAAGTTTTTGCAAATCTTAACACTACTCAAAAGTTTTTGCAAGAAGGTGAAGAAATCAAAGAAAATTTGTATAAGAGGCTTCTAAATATGCTGTGAGAGTAGTGTTCAGTTTTGCAATTCTTTGTATATTTTTTGTGTGGGTCCTGATTAGTTTAGTGGGGGTGGTTGTTGCTTGGGGTGTGTTTTGCTTGTTTTTGGTTGATTAATTGAATTGTGTTGGTTTTTTAAAGTTGTAGCTTTGTGTGAGTGGCTGGGGCTGGGCTGTTTTTTTTCTTTCTTTCTTTCTTTCAGGTGTCTGTTGGTCTCCTCCCTTTGATTTCTCTTTTTCTTTTTAATAAAATTTAGTTTATTATCAAAATAATACAACATTGGGGGAAATAAAGAATCCAAGATCATCATACTGTTCATCCGAGTTTTTTTTTGTTAAATTAGAATTTAGCAAGAGGGATCATGAAAAGTGATCATCAAATATAGATGGTTTTGTAACTGACAAATATGTATAAATGCAAGGGGAACACGTGAATAGAAAGGCAACACCTCTTAGAACCAATAACCTCCTAGAATAAATCTCATTCACTGGACTCAAGATCAAGAGATTATTATATGTTACTACAAATGGGAAAGGAAATACATAAAGAAAGAGGTTCTTTTGAAATTCTTCAAATTTTAAGACTTGAATAACAATATCGTTCTTGCTTGTTGGGTCATCAATGCCTATCAACCAAAATGCAAGTGAGAGAGAGATTCAAATACTGATATACATAATCTGTAGAAGGATATGTTTAAACTTTAGCTAAAAAGGAATAAACTTACCATGTATTTGATCTACAAACTTCAAGTATGTGAAGAAATATTTACATATTAAATTGTCTATATTTCTTCAATAAATTAGTCATCTGGAGTGTCTGACTCCAGCTGGTTATCAATTATGGGGAACCATAGAGCAAGGTTCAAATTTTTGATACAGCTCGCCTTTTATTTTTTTTTTAAGTTTTTCTTTCAAACTGGTTCAGAGGGATCGGTTTAAGGCCCGTCTACCCCCTGAACCAGGTCAGACCCTGAAACACCCCCCTGTAGGGGCATATCGGGAAGCCACCGATACGCATCGAAAATTTGAACCTTGCCATAGAGGCCTTCCACCAATGGAACTGTATGCAGCACCTAGGATGGAGGGAAAATTCAGCTGAATAATTGTCACCATCCAAATATTGCTTTGCTTCTTTCTCCTCCCATTTTTGGAAGATTCTAATCAAAGGATGATTAAGGATGGAAAATAAAGCATTGATAATTACAATGGTTACAATAATTCATTCTAATAAATTTTCAAGATCCCTCCTTGTAGGAGGGATCCAAGCAACTCTATATAACTATATATTTTATTACCCTGCCCAGGTTTTACATGTCTGTAGCTATGTTGATAGACCCAAAGGGGTAATCATTTTCAGCCTGGCCAGCCCACAATTATTTATATAAATTAAATGTATACATCCATTCATGTGCCATTTTACTTTATAGTAATATTACTAGTAAATGTACACGTGTGTTACACATGGCAATTTAAGATTACAATAACAATAAGTATTATTATCATTTTGTGTTGCATATTTTGTTTAATATGATGAATATATAATATGAGAGAATAGAGATGTTCCCAAACTTTTTCTAGACAACTTTTACAAATTTTGTATTTTATATTTTTAAAATTTTTATTGTTTAATTATAACATCATGGGTTAGCCCATTTGGCTTGAATGTTTAGTTTAAACCAGTTGCCCACCACCCCAACAGAAAAGTGATTTTGCATTTAGTCAATTTTAAATTAAATAGGTTTTGTTTATTACGATGAATATATGATATTAAAGGCATGCCTAAATTTTATAATTTTTTTGTATTTATATTTATTTTAAAAATATTACTACTTCATTATGACATCATGGATTGACTGACCCATTTTTTTATGAGTAGATTGACTGACCCATTTGACCAAGACGGCTGAACCACTGACTCACCTTTTGAATGGGAAAACAGTTTTGCTTCCTGGTCAATTTTAAATTGTCATTTCCATCATTAATAAATATACTTCTTACTCATCATGCTTTTTTTGGTTTAATATGTTGAATATACAATATTATAGTGTTCCAATTTTTTCTACAAAATTTTCATTTTTTTTTAATTTGTGTTCTATCTATTTTTCTTTTGACTTTTTATTTAATTATGACATCATGAATTGACTCATTTGTGGTTTGATCGAGATGGTTGAACCACTGACATGCTACCCAAATGGAAAAATGGTTTCATTTTTTGGTTGGATTTAAAAACATAATTTTCATACTATTACAAAATTAGTGAATCTTTTTTACAAATTTGTTATATATTATATATTTAATGTTTTATAATACATACTTAATCTGTCATATTTATAATTATAAGCCCTAAAGCCCAAGCTATAACCCTTATCATAGGTGCTAAGCCCGGCCCAGCCTAGCCCATGATCACCCCTCACCCAATAGAGATACCCTTTAGGGGGGATTCTTTTTCTGGATTTTGAGAGGGGGGAAAGTTGGTCAATGGGATTTTGATTCCCATTGACCAAAAATCCCATGTTCTTTTTTCAGATTTATGTGAGGACCAAGGAAAGTTTATTTTCCTGGGTATCACCTACCCGGGTAAGTGATACCCATCTCCTAGGTGGGTAAGTAACTTTCCCACCTTGGGGGAAGTTGCCAACACTGAAAGGGACAAAAATGTCCCTTATAATAATGGATTTTTGTGGATAAAATGGTCATTGCCTTATTTACATGGGAAATAAAAGAACATCGGTAAATACACTTACCTGAATAAATCTTTCCTAGGAAACAATTACCTGGGTAAGTGCATTTACCCGGGTAAATAACTTACCAAAATGCGAACAGGGCCTTAAAATCATTTTCAGGATAGATTCAGATGTTCTGTGGAAAACTAGCATAAAACATGTTAACAGGTGACATTGAAAATTTGATTGGGGTATGGATATAAGTTGTCAAACAACTATCTTAAGTTTCCAAACTTTCTTGAGTTTGCAAATGAGATTTCACCTGGAACCGTTTCTTGACCACATCAAGAGGGTGGCACACAGCTTTAGCACATGTGCTGGCTGCCAAACCACATAGGAAGAGCTGGAAACTTGAAAGGCTGCCATCCATCTGAGTTGAGCCGATATGAGAAGAACTAAATCTTTTCCATGCCTATAAGAAAAAGTTAACAAATATCATCAGACAAGAAGAAGAGATTGATGTATTCATGGGTTAGTGTGGGATGGACTTTCTGTTCCAACAAACTAGTTAGAATCTATCTAGCATAGGCATAGTGGTATATGTAATGCATACCAAGGGGAAGAACCATCATTTGTAGGACACCTAGGAAAATCTGACGAGTCTTTTTTTTTTTTTTGACAAGGGAATATGTTATATTAATACCAACTCAACCAAAATATACAACCAGCTCATGTACATTGAGAAACAGTACAGTGGGGATATACAATACAAAACCAAAAGTATGACTAAATACACATGGATCCAGCATAAAAAATAGGACTCGGCTGGGCTCATTTGATGGGTCCAAAATTTTCCAATTTGAAGCATCTTAAACTCCAAGACATCTGTCCCACCGTTTTTTTATTTTTTTTCAACAACCAAGGATACAAAAAGTGGTAAGATTTCCTAATGATAAAAAAGAACATATATAGAATATTTGTAGGATCAAATTGGGTTATTATTTGTAATACCATACCTCCCATGTAAGATGGATCAAATCTTATATATCCCCTATAGCATGTATTTCTATACCATCAAAAGATACATCTTGTTTCTACCTGGTGGATTCTTCTGATTCTTCAGAGTATGTTATCTCATTCAAGTAGCTGTGGGTATAAAATTAAAAATTGTGCTTGGTATATTACAGAAGGAAAATTCAGTTTCAAACATCTTTTATTTCCTTTCCTAAGAAGATTGATGTCCATCATCTACCTTATCCCATCTTTGGGGGAGGGGTGGCATATATTCTGTTCCATTCTACTCTTTAAGATCATATCCTCTGTTAAAGAATGACCATATAGATCTATCCTTGCCACCTAAACCCAGGCCCCTTTTTGCTTTCCTATGTCCTAGAATCTTCATCTCATAAAACTAATGTTATTTTTCTAAATTCTTTAAAGATCCTAAAAAGTGAGAATGCATAATAATGTGCACATTAACCTACCATGATCCATTGCTTAAATGTATCATAGGTGCCAAATTGTAAGCCTGCATAAGGAATGATCTCAACCAGTGTTGGTGATAATCCAGCATATAATCCTCGAAAGCCACGGGTTCTGACTATGTCAACAAATGCAGATCGCATGGTAGGATATACCTGAATACAGTAAGTGCATCTCAGTGTACTCGCAAGAATTAATTTTCATATGCAGATAAGCATATCCAATACTTAACATGATCAAGACTTTATCCACATACCTGTCTTTGGTCTTCTTTTCTTTTTTTCTTTCTTATTTACAGAACAGATATCAAAAGAACATATCAGATATAAATACTATAATACAAAATTACAGGGTTCTCTTCATGTACAAAATCAGCATGAAATGTAAGTGCAACTTCAAATCAAGTGAAGCCTATGAAAGACTAGTTTAGGCAGGAAGATCCCAAATAGACAATACTGCATCTAACAACGTGCAGGAACTTTTCCAGGCTTTCACCAAAACAGAAGGAATGGAAGCTTAATAAGTAAGAAAGAAGGGAGAGATTACCTAAAAGAGGATTTGATGGGGGTCTTCAGAGTTTTATGATAGAAGAGTCATTCACAACAGACGTAATACAACCTTTCTAGCATTAAATTCTAAGAAAGCCAGTGCTTATCATCCTAAGGACCTAGACCTTCAATTTGGTTGGTAGCCTTTATAAAATAATAGAAAATATTCTCTTTCTTACACACAGAGAGGCTCCACCTTAGACAATCTCTCAATTTCAAGGGGCTTTAATTGAAGAAATATAGATTATTAATCAAATTCTGATAGCCAATGAGCATGTCTAAGATTTAAGAACAGGAAGAAAAGGATGTGTTTAAACTATTTCAAGCAGTCCTTTCTGCCTAAAACATCAAGGATACAAAACTGTGTAATTCATCATTTTTTTACAATCCAATAAATTTAACAGTTACCAATCAAAAAAAGATAGAAAGCTCATGAGGACCTTTTGTTGATTCTTGATGAAGGGCATGTGATGATAATTGTCGGCAAGATATGATTTGTGGCAAATTAAGAAAGATATGATTTGCTGCAAATTTAGAAAGATTTGATTGATTACAGATTTGAATAAATTTAGGAAAGATTAGATTTGAATAAAATTAGGAAAATCATATCCTAGGATTAAGGGAAAGATTTAATCAATCCCTAATTGAGAGAGATTCTAGGAGTAATTGAGAGAGATCCTAGGAGTTTGTCTCTCCTATCTTTTTCTATTTAAGTTGTATGCTCAACATGTTTTTTCAACACATTATCAGTACAGAAGTATTTCTTCTTCTCTCCCTCTTCATTTCTTCTTCTCTTCCTCTTTATTTTTCCACAATAATCATGCAAATACTGGAAAAGTTGATCAAGCTCAAGAGTTGACTCTGCTTCTCTTGGAGTTGCAAATGTTGATCAAAAGAAAATATGTCTAATCCTTAGGTGCACAATTTGATGTTGGAGGTTGGTGGTGTGAGACAGCAAGTTGTGGAGGAAGGGTCGATGGATGGTTGTAGCAACTATGACAAAGGTGGACGGGTCAGAATGGAGGAATGTAAGGATGTTTTAATAGGAAAGATTGGGGTTTGAAGAAATGTTATCGCACAAATGAATGTCGTGGACCCTGAAAGTTGCAGACAACAGGATCTATTGGGCGAGAAACCAGTTGAGATGGATAAGAACTCCAGAGCTGCAAGAAAATACAAGGAGCAGAAGAACCATAGTCTGGTCCACAACACAGGGGTAATCTATGGGGGCTGCTCTCTCTCTCTCTCTCGTTAAAGTAGGTAAGATAATTAACATCCAGGATAGTTTGCTAACAGAAAGTATGATGAGGAGTGGGGAGTGTATGGTCAGTGTTGAAGATGTTGCCATACAAACTTCTTCCCCAAATGCAAAAGACTTAGTTGTCAATGCTAGTCTCACCAATTGGAGGTTGTCATCAAGAGGCAAAATATAGAACATGGCCAATGACTGGTCCTATAGAGAAACAGGGAAAAGAGGATAAAAAAGATGTGGGAGATGAAGAGGCAGGAAAAAAAGACTAGTACAAAATCAAGCGTTCAAAGTAGACAAAAGAGTGGATCACTGGATCTGAATAAATGATTAACAAAGAAGCAGAACAGAAGTGGGTAAGAGATAGGAGGTGTTTTATTAAGTAGGGAGGACTATGCCAGAAAAATGTCTCAGAAGCATTGGCAGTTCTTCAAGGTCTCAGAGAGGCTAAGTCAATGAACTTCAAGAATATGATTGTTGAAGGTGACTCGGAACTTGTCACCTTCAAGTTTCAGAACTTGTGCAGCAGTGGCATGGAGAAGGGTTCTGATTTCTGAAGATAAGTTTGTACAGGCAGCACCATGGAGAAGGGTTCTGATGGTTGAAGCAAAACAATTCCTCTTGGAAAGTTTCAGAGTGAGGGGGGAAGTGGCCATTAAAATCAGAGAAATGAAAATGGCTATGGTATTCCTGGTAGGAGAGGAAGTGATAGTGTGGTTCAGGACATTCTTGGAAGAAGCCATTAAACTAAGCTCGAAGCTGGATGTAAAGGATCAATGGAAGGTCGTGGTAGGAGATATGTAGCAGAAAGGAGGAAGAATGCTAAAGGAAGATTTGTGGTGCTAGTGGAGTTTTTTGGGAACACAGGCAGGCAAATGGTCTGCTTCCCAGAAGGAAAACAAATGACTGGTTGGAAAGAGGTCTCAGAGGTTTCGAAGACTTTCTGTCAGGGGAGAGAATCAGCAATCTATTAGAGAACAAATCTCTGAGACACCAAAGGAGAAACATGATCCCAGCATAGTCTCTGCAAGGAGGAAGGAGCAGGTGTCTTTCAAAGAGACAGAAGGGTTGATTGCTGTGGGACAAGCTAATAAGGATTGTAGGTTAATCTTCAGCTACCAAGTCAGATTGGGAGAAAAAAATTCATAGTATCTTCTACAGCTCCATTGACTGACTGGAAGAAGGTTGGTTATGAGTTACTGAAGAAATTAAACTTAAAGTGCACTATTATTATTACTCCCTTTGAGGAAAGCAAAGCCCTGGTAGAGCTAGAAGGGGAGGAGCTTGAACTACATGCTCTGTGCTTACATCTGGAACCAGGAACTGTGACTATATCAAGTGGACCCCTCTATCCAATTCCAAAGACTTGAATGTCCAAGACAAGGTAATAGTTCGGATTGTGGGACTTCCGTTTCATCTCTTGACAAAAGAGGTGTTTGAATCCATAGATGCTCTGTGCAAAGCTTGGTTGGATGGTGTATTCGGCAGAGACCTCCATTCAGCAGCTGTCACTCTGAGTAATGTTTCCCCTGAAGATATTCCTCGTATGATTAAGGTGATGGTTGACGGTGTTTTTTATTCTGTATGGCTAGTAACAGCCATTGAAGCTTCTCTGTGGAGAGAAGGAAGAAGGGAGGAAGATGAACAGGTTGATATATGTACTGGGGATAGGATTCTTTTTTGGGAGGACTTATGGATTGGAAACTCAACCCTCAAGGATCTTTTTTTGCCTTTGCATTCCCTCTCTCGCTTTAAAAATGAACTTGTTCAAAGATTTGTCTCATTTTCCTCTTCTTCTGGTTTCAGTTGGGATTTGAGTTTCAGGAGAGATTTAAGAGATTCCAAGCTTGACCAGACAACAAAGTTACTTTGCTTGCTTGATTCTATCTGTCTGGGCCCTTCTAAACCTGATGCTCATATTTGGTCCCCTAACCCTTCGGGCACTTTCTCTTGCGCCTCCTTTTTCTCTTCCTGATGCTCTGTCCCTAGCTCTCAAGTAAAGTCTTGTGGAAATGTGCAAGGGCTGCACTGGTTTGGACTGTTTGGGAAGAAAGAAATGCCAAGATCTTTGATGAGAAGGAGAGGAACAAGATCATTGCATGGAATTGCTTAATTAATAGAGCCATTAATTGGGTAAAGACCCTAGAACTATTTTCTCCATTCTTTTTTTTTATCAATAACAAGAAACTTTATTAAAGAAATGAAACTATGTGAAGCTTAGGTACAAAGGGGAGGTAAAAAGACTTAACTCTCCACCAAAGAATACAAGGAAAATTCAAAAATTAGCCCAAAAAGTCGAAATCCTATCCACCCCTTGCTTTGCTAACCCATCAGCAAAAGAATTAACAGTCCTCTTCACCCACTTGTAATGAACCACAATATCCCTACTCAGCTAGTTAAATTTATTCTTCTCATTGTTATCACTCCATAATCCGCTGCCTCCCCCCTTTAGCCACCTAATCACCACCTCCGAGTCACCTTCAAGAACCAAACATCTAATGTTCAACTCCCTTGCTCTTTGGATACCTTATTGGTGGGAGAATTACACTAATTAAGGCCACGCTTGCTAACTTACCCATCTTTTTCATGTCGGTGTTTAAAATCCCAGTGAAGATTGCTAACAGATTAGAGAAGATAATGAGAGATTTCCTGTGGGAGCCAGGAGAAGAGAAGAGGGATCATAGAGTTAGCTGGGAAATAGTGTGTAGGAGTAAGTCGTGTGGTGGCTTGGGAGTATTAGGAGAAGGAATATGACTCTGCTAGGGAAGTGGTTGTGGAGGTTTCCTTTGGAGAAGGAGAAGCTATGGGCTAGAATAGTGGCAAGTATTCATGGGCTGGAGCACAATGGATGGGACGCTGGAATCAGAGCTAGGATCACAAGCAATTCTCCTTGGAAAGCCATTCATGACCTGCTACCAGTTTTCATTCCTAATATCGGGTATGACTTGAATTCCGGTAACTCCATAATGTTTTGGGAACAAACCTGGGTGGGGAGCGCCCCTCTAAAGGATCAGTTTCCGTCTTTGTATGCCCTTTCTGATTTGAAAAATGAGCCGATCCCGTCTTTCACCACCCCGTCCTCTTCCATTTCTAGGATTGGGTGAAACTTGGGTCTAAGAAGGGAATTGAGGGACTCAGACTTCGACTGTATTTTGAGCCTTCTTGCACTTCTTGATAACGTTGTCTTAGACCCCACTAGGGCGGATTCTAGAATTTGGACACCTACCCCAATGACATTTTCTCTTGTGCTTCGTTCTTCAAAGTCTTAAGTCAGTCCACTAGTCCTACCTTGTCCCCTTTCCCATTTGGTGAGGTTTGGTGCAGAGCTATACCTCCTAGGGTTGGTAGTTTTTGTTGGGAAGCCTATCTGGAAAGAATCAACACTGGTGATCTACTCCAAAAGAAGAGACCCAATATTTGCTTGTCACCTCAGTGGTGTGTTCTGTGTAAAGCAGATGGGGGGAGACTGGTTTTCACCTAATGGTGTCTTGCCACTTCGCGAGGTCATTGTGGGATTGAGCTTTCTCCTTATTTGGATGCAGTTGGAATCCCCCATCAGACATGCAGGGCCTTTTCTCCCCTTCCTTTTTCAGGTGGCGGTTAAAAAGGGGAAGGACAATGTGGAGAGGACTAAGGGCTACAGTATGTTGGACACTGTTGGAAGAAAGAAACTCCAGGATATTCTCAGAAACCCAGAGAGGGCCAGCAGATCTGAGGGCTATCATACACTTTAGGGCGGTACAGTGGCTGAAATCTTTGGAAATATTCACAGATTACACTGTGGATGACTTGTTGAGGAAGTGGGGTGAAATTGCAAATTGCACGCAGACCAAGTCAGTAATGAGTGTGGCTTGGACCCCCCCCCCCCCCCCCCACACCTAGTGGATTCTTGAAATTAAACTTTGATGGATGCAGTAGGAGACACCCGGGACAATCGGGGATCGGGGGTGTTTTTAGAGATGATAATGGGGTCATCTCTGCTATGTTCTCAGACCCAATTGGAGTGGGTGACTCCCTTAGAGCTGAGATATGTGCAGTTATGGAAGGAGCCCGGAAAGCTAAGGAATTGAACATCAGGAAACTTATAATTGAAGGGGATTCAGAGGTGGTGATAGGGTGGCTGACTAAAGATCAAAATGATTTATGGAAGTATAATAATGAGAAGAGGAAATTCAAATGGCTGGTGCGGGAGATGGAAGTTAAGACATGTTGGATTAAAAGATCAGCTAATTCCCTAGCTGACGGTTTAGCAAAACAAGGGGCAGAAAGGGATTCTTTGTTTTGGGCTAAGCTGTAACGTTAGTGTCTTTGTATCCTTGTATTTTTTTCCTTTCTTGAAGTTCTTTGTGACTTTTGGAAGATAAGTGTGTTTGTCTTCCACTTGTAAATTTTCTACTGATGAATTAATCAAAGTGTTATTGATCAAAAAAAAAAAAAACATAGCAATAATAGCCCCCACCTCATTCCTAAATACTCCCCTAATCCCAGAAGGCCCTGGGTTCCTTATACAACTACCATCAAAATTCAATTTTATGAACCCAGAAGGAGGAGAAGACCCTTACAGAGGGCAGAGGAGGCTATCTCCTTCCAATTTCTCACCACATCAACCACAGAATAATCTGAGAACAATTCCATAGTTTTCAACCAATGTGCCACCCTTAACAGGATTAGATCTAATAAGTTTCCAATGGTTCTTTACTTATTTGAAAATATTCATGATTTTCTTTCTTCCCATAAAGACCAACACACTGCAGCCCTAATGCTTCTCCACATAGTCTTCCCTCTCTTCTTCGGCCATCTGAAAAAAAGGCGGAGAGAACAAGCTTTGGACACTCCCTCTTCTCCATTCTCCTTTGATGATTTATGGAGAAATTGGGAAACAATTTCCAAAATCTCTAGTACAAGACCTAAACCGTTAGCAGAATGGAAACCTCCTCAAGAGGGTATCATTAAGCTCAACTTTGATGGCAGCAGTTCAGGCAATCCAGGTCCTTCGGGTGTTGGGGGAGTGTTTAGAAATATCGAAGAGCTAATCATTGCTTTATATTCTGGCCCTATAGGAGTAGGGACTCGATCAATACAGAAATTCAAGCAGTGCTACAAGGAGCTGAATTGAATTTGCCAAGGAACTGAACTGTGAACAGTTGTTAATTGAAGGTGATTCCAAGCTGGTGATCTAGTGGTTAAAAGAACTAGAAACAGCAGCCTGGTCCAATAAAGGAGCTTTATGAAGATTCAAATGGCTAACTACAAACATGTCAGTCCAATTCCAATGGGAAAGAAGATCAGCAAATGGATTAGCAGATTCATTAGCTAAACAAGGGGTGCATAGGAATCAGATGTTTGGGGCTAAACTGTAATTTTTGCTTTAATCCGAGGCTGCATCTTGTGCCTCATCTTGGGAATTTTCTGTGTGTATCTTTTATGTTTTTAATCTATAAAGAAATTCATTCATTATTCATCAAAAAAATGTTTTTGGAATTAGAAAAGAACAGATTGCATAGTCTCAAAAGAGCATTGCTTGAGCTAGACAATGGGTTTATTTTTGAAAGGAGTAATATAAGTAGGAAAAAAGGGTAGTCTTTTTGTAGAGTTTTTAGGATGTTTTGAAGGTGGAAAGGTGGAAAAGTGCAGTTGCTTTTTGAAGAAATGATTTGTATGTTAGGGATTAAGTGTTTGTATTGGCATTGAGTCACGAGTGTATTAGGATACTGTGAGATGTTTTGTCTTTGTTTGAAGGCGTCTGGTGGTACTCTGGTGGGTTATTTGTAGGTTTGAGCTTGTATTAGCAAGTATCTGGTTGTAATTTTTGGAATTTGGGTCTTCCATGGTAGGGTTGGGGTGTGGTGTGTTTGGGGTGGGTGTCATTGTATTTGGGATTTTCTCAGTGATGCCTTCTCACCTTAACTTGTATCTCTCTCTTTTTTGTTTCTTTTTCTGATAAGTAAACAGGCTTTGTACGTCCAGCAAGGGAGTTTACCCACACCCAAACAAAGAAAGAAATCATTCCCAAATACATTTAACAAAAGGGCAAGAGATTAATAAGTGATAGCAAGTCTCACTACTAGCTTTGTAGACAACACACTTATGCAGGGATAAGGTCTCTTTCTTTGGAGCAAATTTGAGGTATTAATTCTTTCCAAAAAAAGCTTCCCAGCAAAAACCCCCAACCCTTGGAGGAATAGACATACTCCAGATCTCCTTGATAGGAAAGGAAATCCCAGGGTTAAAAAGTGGTTTAGTTAGCCAAAAGGAGAGAAAGTCCATATTCGACTATTCATTTTAGAAGGATCCAAGAAAACCCCATCATTGATTTGAAGCAAGGATGGATGAAATATCCAAGTCTCAATCAAACCCAATTCTTAAATTGGAAGGAAAGATGAAGGTGGAAATAGGCTTATCCTTGTAATTTGAAAGCGAAAACAATGAGGGGAAGTGGTTAGGTGAGTTCCCCACCTAAACATGCTCCCAAAATTTAATAAGGTTCCCAAAATATAGCTCTTGTAGCCCTAGCCAAAATCCTAGCATCCCACCCATTTTTTTTTTTTTGATCAATAACACTTTCATTAATTCATCAGTAGAAAATTTACAAGTGGAAGACAAACACACTTATCTTCCAAAAGTCACAAAGAACTTCAAGAAAGGAAAAAAAAATACAAGGATACAAAGACACTAACGTTACAGCTTAGCCCAAAACAAAGGATCCCTTTCTGCCCCTTGTTTTGCTAAACCGTCAGCTAGGGAATTAGCTGATCTTTTAATCCAACATGTCTTAATTTCCATCTCCCGCACCAGCCATTTGAATTTCCTCTTCTCATTATTATACTTCCATAAATCATTTTGATCTTTAGTCAGCCACCCTATCACCACCTTTGAATCCCCTTCAATTATAAGTTTCCTGATGTTCAATTCCTTAGCTTTCCGGGCTCCTTCCATAACTGCACATATCTCAGCTCTAAGGGAGTCACCCACTCCAATTGGGCCTGAGAACATAGCAGAGATGACCCCATTATCATCTCTAAAAACACCCCCGATCCCCGATTGTCCCGGGTTTCTCCTACTGCATCCATCAAAGTTTAATTTCAAGAATCCACTAGGTGGGGGGGGGGTCCAAGCCACACTCATTACTGACTTGGTCTGCGTGCAATTTGCAATTTCACCCCACTTCCTCAACAAGTCATCCACAGTGTAATCTGTGAATATTTCCAAAGATTTCAGCCACTGTACCGCCCTAAAGTGTATGATAGCCCTCAGATCTGCTGGCCCTCTCTGGGTTTCTGAGAATATCCTGGAGTTTCTTTCTTCCCACAGTGTCCAACATACTGTAGCCCTTAGTCCTCTCCACATTGTCCTTCCCCTTTTTAACCGCCACCTGAAAAAGGAAGGGGAGAAAAGGCCCTGCATGTCTGATGGGGGATTCCAACTGCATCCAAATAAGGAGAAAGCTCAATCCCACAATGACCTCGCGAAGTGGCAAGACACCATTAGGTGAAAACCAGTCTCCCCATCTGCTTTACACAGAACACACCACTGAGGTGACAAGCAAGTATTGGGTCTCTTCTTTTGGAGTAGATCACCAGTGTTGATTCTTTCCAGATAGGCTTCCCAACAAAAACTACCAACCCTAGGAGGTATAGCTCTGCACCAAACCTCACCAACAGGGAAAGGGGACAAGGTAGGACTAGTGGACTGACTTAAGACTTTGAAGAACGAAGCACAAGAGAAAATGTCATTGGGGTAGGTGTCCAAATTCTAGAATCCGCCCTAGTGGGGTCTAAGACAACGTTATCAAGAAGTGCAAGAAGGCTCAAAATACAATCGAAGTCTGAGTCCCTCAAATCCCTTCTTAGACCCAAGTTTCACCCAATCCTAGAAATGGAAGAGGACGGGGTGGTGAAAGACGGGATCGGCTCATTTTTCAAATCAGAAAGGGCATACAAAGACGGAAACTGATCCTTTAGAGGGGCGCTCCCCACCCAGGTTTGTTCCCAAAACATTATGGAGTTACCGGAATTCAAGTCATACCTGATATTAGGAATGAAAACTGGTAGCAGGTCATGAATGGCTTTCCAAGGAGAATTGCTTGTGATCCTAGCTCTGATTCCAGCGTCCCATCCATTGTGCTCCAGCCCATGAATACTTGCCACTATTCTAGCCCATAGCTTCTCCTTCTCCAAAGGAAACCTCCACAACCACTTCCCCAACAGAGACATTCCTTCTCCTAATACTCCCAAGCCCCAAGCCACCACACGACTTACTCCTACACACTATTTCCCAGCTAACTCTATGATCCCTCTTCTCTTCTCCTGGCTTCCACAGGAAATCTCTCATTATCTTCTCTAATCTGTTAGCAATTTTCACTGGGATTTTAAACACCGACATGAAAAAGATGGGTAAGTTAGCAAGCGTGGCCTTAATTAGTGTAATTCTCCCACCAAGAGAGAGGTAGTTCTTTTTCCAGGATACCAATCTTTTTTCAAACCTTTCCATCACCGGGTTCCAGAAACTCTCTCTCTTGGGATTATCACCTAATGGTAATCCTAAGTAGTTCAGAGGCCATCCCGAAACTTCACACCCCAGCACTTTAGCACTCTCCCTGATCTCTCCCTCCTCCAAATTCACCCCCACTACACAGCTTTTCCCAAGGTTAACCTTCAAATTGGACATTTGCTCAAACAGTTGTATCACCGACTTTAAATTCCTAATAAACCTCACATTACCACCTTCACAAAACAGAATCGTGTCATCAGCAAACTATAAGTGAGTGAGGGGGGTTTCCACCCTCCCAACCCTCCAGCCTCTAATGAGCCCCCTAGAATCTGCTCTGTGAATCAGTTTCCCCAAAACCTCCGCAATTAAAATGAACAAGAAAGGAGAAAGGGGGTCTCCTTGTCTTATACCCCTACTGGCTGGAAAGAAATCTACCACTGTCCCATTCACTAGCACTGAATAATGACAATTCCGGACACAGCCCATGATCCACTTACACCATCTAGCCCCAAACCCGAATTTAGTTAAAACTTTCCTCAAGAACTCCCAGTCCACCAAGTCATAAGCCCTTTCCAGGTCCAGCTTACAGACCACTCCCTTCTTCTTATCCCTCTTAAAGTTCTCCACACTCTCATTAGCAATTAAAATATGGTCTGTAATTTGTCTTCTACTCACAAAAGCTCATTGGTAGTGTGCAATGATATCTGGTAGTACCTCTTTCAGCCTCAAAGACAACACTTTTACAATGATCTTATACAAGCTATTAACCAAGCTTATTGGCCTAAAATCCTTCGGGTGGGATGCATCTTTCTGTTTTGGAATTAAGGCTATAAATGTAGAGTTCACACCCGGATTGACAATTCCTCTCCTGAAAAACTCCTCAAACACCCGCAAGAGATCATCTTTCAAGATATCCCAACAATCCTGATAAAAAGCCATTGTAAACCCATTCGGCCCTGGAGCTTTTGTTCTATCCATAGAGAACACAGCCTCCTTGATCTCTTCTATATCAAAGCTTCTTTCCATCCTTCTCATGTTCTCCACCCCTACATCTGGCCAATCCAAACCTTCTACCCACACCCTTCTACTCACAGGCCTTCTTAGAATAGATTTGAAGTGCTCCACACAGGTCCTGGCAATCTCCTCTTGTTGTACTAACTCAACTCCATCTACTACCAATTTGGAGATAAAGTTCTTCCTTCTCCTACCATCTGCTAGAGAGTGGAAATACCTAGTGTTTCTATCTCCCTCTTGCAACCATTTACACCAAGATTTTTGCCTCCAGCTAATTTCCTCCTTGTACAGGCAGTCCTCTAACTGTCTTCTCAATTCTCTCCTGAGGACATTGTCTTCCTCTCCAAATTCTCCCCTTTCCTCTTTAAAGTCAAGGCTTTCAATCTTCTTCATCAAGTCTCCCTTTCTTTCTTCTATCCTCCTGAACTCCATCAAATTCCACTCCTTGATTCTTGCTTTCAAGAATTGTAGTTTCTTATGGAATCTCATCCCCTCCCACTTCACCGACGGGTTACACTCATGCCACCACTCCCTCACTTTGTTAGGAAACCCTGGATGAAGTAACCACATATTTTCAAATCTAAAGGGGGTAGGACCTCCACACCTTCTTTCCTCCTTACATAACACTATGGGCCAGTGATCCGAGGTCACCCTTATGTGCTAGGGGAATCTCTTTAAGCTCAAAGGCATCCACAAAACTGTTAAACTTCCTCATGCTTTTTGTCACCCTCTGGTTAATCTTATTGGACTCTTCCGAGAATCTAATCACATTGAAATCCCCACCCATGCACCAAGGCCCATCCCACAACCTTCTAATATCAGCTAGTTCCTCCCACAGCTCCTTTCTCTCTCTGTAGTCATTCGGTCCGTAAACATTTGTGAGCACCCACATATAATCATCCTCTTGCTGCTTAAACTTCATGAAAACCGAGTACTTTCCGATCAACTCCTCCAGACCTTCAACCACATCCCTCTTCCACATTGTTACAATCCCCCCAGAAGCACCCCACGATGGAGCCGCCACCCAGCTAATCCCCCTGGCTTTCCATACATTCCTTGCCCATTTGTCATTAAACTCCATTCTCTTCGACTCTTGCAACAGCACAATGTCTGGGGCATACCGTCTTATTACCTCTTTTATTGTTACTCTCTTCTTCGCACTCCCAATTCCCCTCACATTCCACTAAGAATCTTCATTCCGCTTCTTTTTACAAACCCCTTGCCTCCTACCCGCTACTTTCCCCCTTTCCTTCTATCTCCTTTTACCTCGAGCTTCTTGTCTCCTTCTACATCTCTCTTTAATCTCTCTACTTCACTCAACCTCCTCTTCTTTGTTATGATCTGCATCTTCCTCTTCTGTAAACTTTCTTTCAACTCGTTCAAATCTCCCAGCCTATAGCCCAACTTCCCTACAAATTCTGCTATCGTGTCTTCTCTCACCGAATCCACCACCCCTACCCTTCCTACAGAATCCCCTTCATCTCTGTCCACCTGCCTTTCCTTCCTCTCCTCTAGTCCCACCTCAGTTCTTTCCTCTCCAACCTTCCTCCCCTTAATGTTACCTCCCTCCTTGCTTTCTCCCCGTAATCCTCTCCATCTCTACCCTCATTCCTTTCCCTCCTCTCCACTAACCCCTCCTTTCTTCCTTCCTCCCCTTCCCTCCTCCAAATCAGCTTCCCTTCCACGTCCTTAAACACTCTTTCAATGATTTCCCACACTTTTCCACTCCTATACCTTTCTTCCCGCACCTTCCCACAATCCTTCCTTCCCCTCTCCCCCTCCTCAGAGAACCCGCCTACTAGCTTGGCTGCATATTCATGGGCTACAGGACATGGTACAGGAACGGAATCTGGAACCAAAGACACAGGAGACACATTAGTAGCACAAACCGAAATCACATGGTTACCTGGGACTGATGGACAAGCTAGAATAGGACTGCTCCCAGCCTCCTCTTGTTTCGGAGGTTGGTAAACAATTATCTTCCTGAGTTGGTTGGGAAGTACTTCTGTCATTTGGTCAACCTGGTGATCTTTCCACTCTACCCCTGGGTCACCCCTAGATGGCGTATTCCTGCTCTGCTTCCGGTTCACCCGGTTTTCCCCTTTTGATAAACCTTGCGCACTCTGTGGTCTTGGGAATGAGATAAGCCGATTGCAGTCTTCACCTTGGAATAATCTTGCAATATTCCACCCTTCCATATCACCTCCAGCACAGCTGCCTTCATCGTTTACACTGCCCACGCTAGAGCCATCAACAGAAAGGTCCTCCGATTCATCATCGCCTTCACCACACTGCACCCATCCTTCAAACTTCTCTTTCTTCTCTTCAGTTCTTCCCCTAGTGAAACTTGGCTTCGGCCTCTCTGAGAAGCCTCGCACAGGGCTAAGCTCCTTCAAACTTCGTCAAGAGACCCACTGTAACGCCCTCTTCTTTTCTGGTTTCCGGCGCTGCACGCAATCCCCCTTTTGGCTCGTTGTTGGGGACGATGATAGACCGTAACCGATGTCTATCATAGTTGAAACCCCAGTCACGTGTTTCTTTAAAGGCTCACGCGCCTTTTTAACAAGCTAGGTCAGGCCCGCTAACCTGTTTGGGCCTTTAAACATACCATTAGCAGCCCACATGGGCTTTTGCTTTGGCCCATTCTTAAATACCCGCGAGCTCACATGACTTTTAAGAAGGTCACGCACGTCCAACCTCGACCTCGGTTTGGTTTTAACAGGTCTACGTTCGGTTCTTCCTTGGACCAACCCCTTTTCCTTGTTCAAAAAAGTCTTGGTGCCGGTTACAACCTGTGCAAAGGACCTGCCACCCTCCAGACTGTTCACTTCTTCCACACGCGAAACTCCCACCCCCTGCCTGCTACCCTTTTGTTTCTCTAGCAAATGTTTTTCCATTTTAGTGAAAGTACTTTTCTTGTTTGAATCCTCCAACCCTTTCTTGCCACGCAGCTCTTCTTCTTCAACCTTCTCATCTCCCTCCCTACGAGCCTCTTTCCAGAGCATCGATTCAGTGGATGAAGCCAGCCACACTGAGTAGCAAAGCCTTTCGACTAGCACCTCTATCTTCCGAGGAATCTCCTCAGGTTTTACTCCATTCAATAAAATGGAAGCTGAACGAAGGTCTCCCCAAAAGGCACCTCCTAGTGATCCTCCACACATCAAAGCAATGGCTTCAGCAGTTTCTTGCTTCCACAAGTGAAAGGGAAGACCTAAAAGACGCACCATCACTCCATCTTCAACAAAGAGGTCTTTGGAGTTTGATCCCGGACACCATCTTGATACTGTGAAATTTCCAAGTTTAGCTTGGATATTTAAAGCCTCAACTTCTACTCTGTTCTCAAGTAGATCCAGCAAAGCCTTGTCCTTCTCAAAAGGTGTTAAAATAAATGTGCTCTTCAACTTTAAACTTGCTGTTAACAGATCTGCAACTTTCCTCCAGTCAAGAATGGGAGCTAAAGCTTTAACTATCAGTTTTCTTTCCCAATCACCTCTCTGTATGTTTACTCCCATTCTGTATTTACCTGCCCCAGCTATCACTACAAGATTCTCTTGCTTAATATTGTTCACCATACTACTAGAACTGCTTATCTTCCTTTTTACTATTGCTTCTCTTTTAGCACTCAGGCGTTTCAGCAGTTCACATAAGGCACCATGAACTGCCTTCCAGCCCTGACTCTTCCTTCCTTCTGGAAAGCAGATCATCTGCTTTCTACCCTTGCCAAAAAATTCTGTCAAGGAGATAAAATAACCTTTAAGGTTTCTCTTACACTCTACAACAAACCTTCTTCCAGTTTCTGAGAGATGCTCTTTCCAACTATTTTGCTTGCCTTTGTTACTTGCACCTTCCACAAACTCCTTGAGCCCTTCAATTACCCCCAACCCTTCTAACAGCACCATCCCTCTCTTTGCTTCCCTGATTTTCAAGCTCAGCTGACCATTTAATCTCAGTTCCTCAAATAGGAGCTCCTTAGATTCAATCTTCAAAGCTTTTTTTCCAACGGCCTACCTCCACAAATTCTCCCATCTCAGTTCCTCACCCTCTCACCCTCTCACCCTCTCAGCAACCTTCTCTTTACTTCACCCTCTCACCCTCTCAGACAATGGCAACAGATGAAAACACAGTTCCTCACCCTCTCACCCTCTCAGACAATGGCAACAGTTGAAAACACAGTTCCTCACCCTCTCACCCTCTCAACAACCCAACAGATGAAAACACAGTTCCTCACCCTCTTCTTCTTTCATTCTTCTCTCCTGCATCACCCTCTCAGCAACCTTCTCTTTGCTTCACCCTCTCACCCTCTCAGACAATGGCAACAGATGAAAACACAGTTCCTCACCCTCTCACCCTCTCACCAGCTCAGACAATGGTAACAGATGAAAACGTCTTTAAGCATATCACTCTTTAGCATCCCACCCATTAGCCACAAGCTCATGAATGCTTATTACCACCTTAGCCCACAGTTTATCCCTATCTAAGGGTAACCTCCACAACCATTTCCCCAACAGTGCCACATTCCTCTTCTGAATATTCCCAATGCCAAGACCACCAAATTTTTTACTTCTACAAACCATCTCCTAAGTCCCAACTAACCCTATGGTCCTTCTTTTCCTCCCCTGGTTCCTATAGGAAATCCCTCATTACCTTTTCCAACTTTCTACTCACACCCTCCAGAATCTTGAATAAAGAAAAAAATAAAAATAAAAAAAATAAACACAAGCAAGTTGGCTAGAGTAGATCTAACCAATCCTACCACCTAACAATAGATAAATTCTCTTCCACAAAGCAAATCTTTTAGATATTAGCAACTAGTGGCTAGAGAATATCTAAAAACACAGGCAAGCTGGCAAGTTTTAAAATATTTTTCAATGGATGACAATGTTAGATATTGGCAACTAGTGGCAAGCTTCCCATTGTCAAGAATTTATTCTATTTCTTCTTGGTCCCCCTTGATTTCTAATATCATCAAACTGAACTTTGACAGATGTAGTTTGGGGAACCTTGGAATTTCAAGTATAGATGGAATGATAAGAAATTATGGTGTGCCACACTAGCTTTGTACTCTGGACCTAATTGATATGGTGTGATTCAACTCAAACTAAATTAACTACAGTTTTACAAAGGCTAGGACTGGATAAATATTATATAATTATGGACCGGCTAAAAAAGAATACCACAAACTCTTCGGAATATAAAGACAACATGAGGGAGGTTGAACAACTAACTACAGAACTGGGGACAAATAATAATGGGACTCCAAGATTTTTCAAGATATGGCAAGTGGGTTAGCAAGACAAGGTGTAAATAGAAACCAGTTGTACTAGGGATTAACTCCCCAAGGTGAGAATATGTGGAGATTATTCACATTAGGGTGATACATTGGTTAAAAACTTTGGAATTGTTTGCAGATTTCTCAGTTGATGAGATGCTAAGGAATTGGAGGGAAATTGCAGAATCAACTTCAGCTAAGAAAGCTTCAAGTTCTTGTTGGACCCCTCCACCTTGCGGCTTTATCAAACTGAACTTTGATGGCAGTAGCTTGGGCAATCCAGGGCCATCCGGAATAGGGGGAGTGATAATAGATGAAAAAGGGAATCCGTTAGCTATGTATTCTGGTCCAATTGGGGTGGGAGATTCCTTGAGGGCTGAGATACTAGGAGCTCTTGAAGGGGTACAAAGGGTCAAAGACATGCACATTAAGAAATTGATCATAGAAGGTGATTCTGAAATTGTAGTGAACTGGTTAAAAGAGGACAATTACAAGCTCTAGAATTACAGCAACGAAAAGAGGAAATTTAAGTGGCTGACTAAGGACATTGAAGTTAGTTGTATATGGGTAAAGAGAAGTGCAAACTCATTGGCAGATGGTTTAGCTAGGAAAGGGGTGAACAGAAACTCTATTTTTCGGGCTGTTTTGTAATTGATTTACAGTTTGGGTGTACATTGATGTATTAGGGAGTTAAGATTCTTTAGCTCCTTAGCTATGTAATTTCTCAATCTTTAATGAAATTCACTGTTATTGATAAAAAAAAGGTGAGAATATGTTGAAGGAAATTAGAGGGCAGGACAGTAGGGGCTATGCCAATCTTGGGGTGGTTGGTACATTACTATTTGTACACCACTCTTTTTAGTGAAAATCAGTCTACCCCACCTCAGAAATTTTTATTTTATTTTGCAAAACCCCCAATTATCACCCACCTGTCACTGTTACAAACTGTGACAATTTTTGGAGGTGGAGGAATCAATAAATTGCCCTTATCTTCATACATAAATAAAATATTCACTGTTGCCGATAAAAAAAATTGAAGCCGATTCCCATTTTTCCCATGACCTAGATAAATGTAACCACAACCGCATCCTTAACCCACAGTTCATTTATGAAGCCCACTACCACAGGCCAATATGAAATGGTATAGAGAGAATATTCTAAAATGGTTTTTATCTTGTCTTTATTTACTCAGAGTCATAGCAGGGGTCATTGCTTGGAGGAATGGTAAAATCTCAGGCTAACAAGCTTGCAAACAAGGATTCAAGTCTGGGAATGGCAGGACCATAATGGACTTACTCTACTTTTTTGTCCAAGCTAAGGTTTTCCCTATGAGCAATCCTAGTGCTCAATCATAAGGCTACATGCTCCATGTTTCCCAAATTAATGGAAGAATTCATCCTGCAACATGCTGCCTTGAGACTTGTGAGGGAAGAGATCCCTCAAATAGTGCTGAGAAACCATCATCTTTCTTGGGATTGGAGAGATTAAAATCCTGAGGTTGAAGAGGACATAAGACTCTACTCTATATGTCCACCTTATATTGGACACCCCTGCCTTGGAGTGCATACCACATCAGTGGGCTTATAATGCCACATCAATAAACATGTTTTGCCTAGTCTGAGAAAAGAAGACACCAAAAATGATGCCAAAAGATGCAAAGTCTGAAGAGAAACTTTCCACAACATGCTTATTTCTTAGCAATTATTATTGCTTAAAAGACAAAGTTTGGTTGTCATATCCACAGCTCCAAAGGAACTTCTTATGGAGGGGTTGGGAAGATGAGAAGAAAATTTAAATTGTAAATTGGGAGCAAGTGTGCCTTCCTAAGGATGTGGGTGGACTGAGAATTAGGAAGTTGAAAGAATTTAATTCTGCTCTTCTCAATAAATGGTTATGGAGATTTGCTTCTGAGAGGAATGCATGGTGGAGGAGTCTTATTGCGGCAAAGTATGGAGTGGTATGGGGTGATTGGAGAACTCTAGATCCTCATCCAATTGGGGGTAATTCTCTTTGGGCAGACATCTCTAAGTACAACACTCTTTTTATGAATGGGATCAATATTAAGGTTGGTAAAGTGGACAGAATCAAGTTTTGGAAGGATCCCTGGTGTGTGGAGGGTCCCTTGGATGAAGCCTTTCCTCGTTTGTTCCAAATTGCGGTGAATCAAGATTCTTCAGTTGCTGATAACATTTGCATCTCTGGGGATTCCACCATTTGGACCCCTCTCTGTAGGAGGAATTTGTTAGATTGGGAAGTGGAAGAGTATGTGGTACTGTTGGGGCTGCTTCAAAATCAGAGAATTGATTTGAGTTTGGAAGATGAATGGTCTTGGAAGTGGAATGTAGATGGTAGCTTCTCAGTTAAATCCCTTTTTCTTAAGGTGTGCAGTTCAGGTCAGGAGAACTTCCCTACTAGGCAGATTTGGAATCCAACTTGCCCCTCCAAGGTCAACTTCCTGGTTTGGACAATGGCTCTGGATAAATGTTTGACTAGGATTAACCTGGAGAGAAGGGGTGTTCAGATTCTAGACCCCTCCTGTGTTTTATGTGGAAACTGTGCAGAATCTATAGAGCACTTGTGTATCCACTATCCGGTTTCCTCTTCAATCTGGGGACATTTTTTCAAGAAGTTGGAGATTTGCTGGTCTATGCCAAATCCTCCGAAGGAGCTGCTAATGTGTTGGAGAATGGAGGGTCTCAGTAAGAAAGGAAACCTTGTTTGGAATACCATTCCGCAAGCTGTTCTTTGGTCCATTTGGACTGAAAGAAACAACAGAATCTTCTGTGATCAATCTAAAAGCCCAGAAGAAGTAGTGCAGAAAGTGGTGGGTAAGATTTGTTCCTGGGTGTCGGTGAATGAGGAATTTAAAAATCAGAATGTATCTCACTTATTTTGCACTAAATCATGGATGTACTTGTAATCTGTTTTGGGCCCAGGTAGATCTAGTGGTCTGGGCCTTGTTGTAATCTTCTTTTATTCTGGATAAATTACTTCACCTTTTTCCAAAAAAAAAAAATATCCATACCCCATATATCCACCTTATCGCAGACGCCCCTGCCTTGGAGCACATACCACATTAGTGGGCTTATAATGCCACATGAATAATCATGCTTTGCCTCGTCTGAGAAAAGAAGACATCAAAAACGATGCAAAAGATGCAAGTCTGAAGAGAAACTTTCCACAGCATGCTTATTTCTTAGCAATTATTATTGCTTAAAAGGCAAATTTTGGTTGTCATATCCATAGATGCACTGATACTTGCATTTAGAAGTAAAACCAGAAGCAGAAACCCAGAAAATCTGAATAGTGTCAGATTCAGTGATCACTGAGGAATAGGATTCATGGATTCAGTAGCACAAAACATGAGCTCATGAAGAAACCTTTTTGAATGGTATAACATCCCTACAGACAAGGCAATTAGTGAATGTTGTTTTATATTCGCCAATAGAGAAGCTTTTTATTCATTATGGTAGAAAATATAACATATGGAAAATGTTGATGTACATATGGAAGGGAAGTGGCAAAGAAAATCCAGAAGAGCATAGAAGTCTGACAGGAGCAAAACAAAAAAAGCAAGTCCATTAGGAGCAAACACTACTCAAAAATATAAAATCTTTCAAATGCAGAATGTGGGATGGTGACTCAAAAACTAAAAGACAATCAAAAGATTGGGACAGAATGTGAGAATTCAGCAGAGAATCTGACACACATCAGAATCTTGTTTGAAAAAACCAGGAGTTGACTGAAATGTTACAAGAGCATTGAGAAGAAAGATTCCAATGTACTTATAAGGCATACCCTTGGTTCACCCTGTGAAGCTAAAATGGTTCTCAGAAGATCAAATGGATATGATCCAACAGTTGCCGCACATCCAGCTAATGCTCCACTTATGTAAGACAAGTAAGGGCTCAAATGAATGTGATCCTCTGCATTGTAAACGAAAGGTTACAAAAAAGAAAGAAATCAGACAACACAAAGAAGGCATGAAGCAACATGAACAAAATGGGTGTCGTATCCATGTCAGACATGTGTACCACCAACATACAACCCTTTAGGGAACCCTTCTCTTAGGATAAAATTTGGACATGAATGGTAATTTTTTGATACTTTATAATTTAATATAATCAATCTTTGTGTAGTGCTGTATGCATTGATGGATAGCATTATCACAATGATGATAATGCTACCCAAAGAGTTTGATGATTATGCCATAGGTAGCTGTAATTGATCAGGAAGTGGTGAATTTAGAGATGGGTTGGGTAGCATTATCACGATGTATTTGGGGGAGGGGGGAAGCAAACTCTTTGTAAGTTGGGCTTTTTTCTCGGTTACAAGGCCTTAAGTTTGCCACCCACCTAGGATGGAAGGGCTTGATTGTTGAAGGGAGCTGCACAGTGGTAATTGGACAAATGTTGCTTAGCACAGATGGACCCAGGACCCTAAGAAATTTCAAGAAGCCAAAGCAGTAACCTCTGAAGTCTAATCTAAACATATCATTCAGATGGATCCCAGGTCAATTAACGATGTGGTTGACTCACTAGCAAGGTAAGGGGTGTGGATAGGTCTTCATTACTATTGGAATGTCAAGTGCAAGGATTCAGCTATTTGGCTGATTTATTGAATTCACATTTTACATTATATTGAGTATAATGGATCAGCTAAAGATATCTATCGTTCCCTGCCCCTAAGTCATCCTCAAGCACAGGTTTTCTTATTTCTTCTTTCAATAATATAGCACTCTGATCATTGTTACTGATAAAAATAAAAGGTCCCAATTTGAACGCATCCCACTTTTGATAAACTGAGCAATCCCCAGTAGGCTCTAAAGACAAGAAAATAAACTTGTTCATAATGGCAAAAAGTGCATATGCATGGGTAATTAGGTATTCTTGTCCTTTCAAATACTTATGGCAATTAGGTGGCTCCTTAAATAAAAAGTAATTCCCCAAACACCACCCAAAAAAACTAATAGTTGAATCTAAATATTATGGGCACAAGGTATAAGTCAAAAGTATGCATTCATATTTAGGGGCTATTTGATAATGGCTGAAGCAGCTGAACTAAATGACTTAATTGTTTTTGCCTTTCAGTGGACAAATCATTTAAGTAGATTGTCAGCTCCTTTGATGAATGAATGTGGGTTGGCTACTATACTGCCAAGTATTTTACTATATAACTATTGTATCCACCAAAGGACAAAGCAACAAGTCATTCAGGTCAGCCACAGCAGATGTTATCAAATAGCCAACATGACAAAATCATTATTGATTTTATTATCATTTATATATTGAACATTAAATTGCAATCCTTATAAACTTCAGCACTCAATGATCCAGATAACTTCTTTCAAAAATGGACCAAGAATATCCTAGAACAAATTTCATCAGAATGTTCCAGAAGAAAGTATACCTGTCTTTGATGAACCTGCTGCAAAAGTTTTCAATTTATGCAACACTGTAAATTGTATGGCAGTGTAAGGCATAACCATAAGTAGCGCCGGTACATTACCTCGCCAAAAACCCTGTCAATATGTTATAATGTATTCAAAATATGCTTGGTTGTTTGCTAAAATGTAGTTCACATCACCTTAAGAGCAACTAACCATCAATTGGAGACTGAACAAGGGATATATAAAGATGCCTCTATTAGAGAAAAATATTATAAGCATCCTAGCATTGTTCTAGGACTTCCATCCCAAGGTTTTTCATTTCAAAAGAAATAATTGCATTAATATTTATTTAGCCATGTAGTTCAACAGTAATTAAAGAGAGAAAAAGGGAGAAGGAAGAGAGAAGGAAGAGAGAAGAAAGAGAGTTCTATTCAGTTGTAAGACTGGTGGTGCCTAAGTTAATATTTATACTTAGGGCAACAGCTTATAACAAATAACATAGGAAAAAACCAAAAATACCCTTACTAGGCCGCCACATGTTACAACACTCCCCCTCAAGTTAGAGCATATATGTCAATCATGCCCAACTTGTCACACAATTCATTATGTCGCAAATAGTGAAGACCCTTTGAAAGGACATCAGCTAATTGTTCCTTGGAATTGATGTAAAGAGTACAAACATCCCCCTTTTCAAGTTTTTCCCTTATGAAATGCTTGTCAACTTCAATATGCTTGGTCTTGTCGCGAAGAACTGGATTGGCTGCAATATTAATGGCTGCCTTGTTGGCACAGTAGAGAGACACTGGACCATCAACAGAAAAGCCCAACTCTCCAATCAAAGTTTTTACCCATAGCACTTCAGTAACTCCATGTGCCATGGACCTATACTCGGCCTCAACACTAGATCTAGCCACTACACTTTGTTTTTTGCTTCTCCAAGTGACCAAGTTTCCACCAACAAAGGTACAATATCCACTAGTTGATTTCCTATCATCAACTGCTCCAGCCCAATTTGCATTTGTGTAGACTTCCACTTTCATATGACTATGTTTCTTGAAAAGTAACCTAGTTCCTGGATATTTCTTTAGATATTTGAGTACTCTCTCAACTGCCTCTAAATGGGAGGTTGTTGGTGCATGCATAAACTAAGGACACCAACAGCATAAGCTAAATCTGGTCGAGTCATTGATAGGTAGAGAAATCTTCCTACCAACCTTTGAAACTTCTTGACATCTGTCACTGGTTCTCCAGTACAATCACCAACCCGATGGTTTTCCTCAATAGAGGAATCTACAGGCTTTGCTCCTAATTCTCCCGTGTCCTGCAAGAGATTTAGGACATACTTCCTTTGGGAAATGAAGATGCCATTTTTTGAGAGGGCAACCTCAATACCAAGGAAATAATGTAGTTGTCCCAGATCTTTCACCTCAAACTGCATAGCAAGGGATTAACTTTTTGAATCTCAGAGTCCCAATTCTCAGTAATAACAATGTCATCAACATAGACAATCAATACCACAACATTCTTCTGGTTTCTTTTGACAAATAGAATATGGTCAGATTGGCACTACTTGAACCCAATTTGTTGAAGAGCCAAGTGAAATCTGCTGAACCGGGCCCTTGGGGATTGTTTCAAACCATATAAAGATTTTTTAGTTTGCAAATTTTCCCTTGACACCCTTGTGCTACAAACCAAGAGGTTAAATCATGTAAATTTCTTCTTCCAGATCCCCATTCAAGAACGCATTTTTGATGTCCAGTTGGTAGAATTCCCAATCAAAGTTAATGGCCAAGGATAGTATAATCTAAACAGTGTTCATTTTAGCAACTAGGCAAATGTTTATGCATAATCGACCCCATACACCTATGTATACCCTTTTGCAACTAACCTGGCCTTACATCTCTCAACCGACCCATCTGCTTTGTGCTTTACTGTGAATACCCATTTGCACCCCATTGGCTCCTTGCCTTCAGGAGGATTCCCAACTCCTAGGTGTTGTTTTTGTGTACAGCACCAATTTCTTCCTTCATTGCATATGTCCATTCAGGTATAGACAATGCCTCTGCAACACTTTTGGGAATGGAGACACAATCAATGGCAGTAAAAAAGGCACAAAATGAGGGTGCAATGTTTTCATAGGACAAGAGCTAAACAATAGGATGCTTAGTAGTACATGATCTAACTCCTTTCCTATGAGCAATTGGGACATCAAAATCATTAGTAGAATCATCAATAGCAATAGGTTTAGTAATGTCAAAGGGAACAAGGGTACCTAGATTTTCCTTCAAGAAGTCAAATGGTGCTAGATGTATAATCTCAAGCTGCTCCATAGCCTTTGAATTCAATTGTCCTTTGCCTCAAGAAGACACAGAATGGAAAGGAGTCAGGAATAAAGGGAAAAGGAATTTGAGGAGCTTGCCTCTCCTCCTTCACACTGTTC
Source organism: Nelumbo nucifera (assembly GCF_055504915.1). NCBI lineage: Eukaryota > Viridiplantae > Streptophyta > Magnoliopsida > Proteales > Nelumbonaceae > Nelumbo > Nelumbo nucifera. The sequence continues at coordinate 101,693,084 of NC_142651.1, forward strand.
TCCCCCTGAGGAGATGCTTGGAAAAAGGATTCATATTCAAAAACGGACACATCCATCGATACAAAGTACTTATGTGTGATAGGATTGAAGCATTTGTATCCCTTTTGGGAAGATGAATAACCCAAGAAAACACATGGAACAAACTTAGGATCCAATTTACCCCGATTTGGAGATAGATCATGAACAAAACACTTACAACCACACACGTAGGGGAATAGAGAATAAAGGGGATTGAGGGAAAAGAAGTTGATGTGGGGCCTTGTATTGCAAGAGGTGTGATGGCATATGATTGATAACATAAGTTGCGGCCATCATAGCATCAACCCAAAAACGTTTTGGAACATGCATGAGAAGCATCATATTGCGGACAACTTCAAGAAGATTTTGGTTCTTCCTTTCGGCAATGCCATTCTGTTGTGGTGTTCTAACACACGAGCTTCTATGAAAAGATCCATGAGAGGAGAAAAACTCAGCTAAGTCATGATGGAAATATTCCTTCACATTTTTCGATTGGAAAATTTGGAATTCAACATGAAATTGAGTAAAAACCATGCGGTGGAAATCTTGCACAATCTTGAGTACTTCTCTGGAATGCATAGGATATATCCAAGTGTATCTCGAATAATCATCAATAAAGCTGATAAAATACTTGTACCCACCCTCAGTAGGTATGTTTACAAGGCCCCAAACATAAAAAAGGACAACATGGAAAGGCAAAGATCTTTTATTATTTGATGGAAAAGTTGTTCTACAATCTTACTCAATTGACATGTTTGACAATGTAAACTAGTGATAGACATAGACTTGAACAACTCAGGGAACATAACTTTCAAAGACTCAAAGGACAAATGACCAAGGCGATTATGCCACAACCATAGTTGACTTTTTTTAGATTGACTCATAAGACTCACAAAAGCCGATGCCACAGGACCATCTTTATTCTCCAAGATGTAGAGGCCATCAACCATATCTCCTTTACCAATCGTCCTCCCCGAGGTTAAATCCTGGAAAACACAAGAATGAGGAAAAAAGGTTACACAACAGTTTAAGGATTAAGAAATACTACTTATTGATAACAAATTAATAGGAAGTTTGGGAACATGAAGGACATGGGGTAAAACAAGGCCATCAGGAAAGGATACAGATCTCTGACCAGCAATAGTGAATAGAGACCCATTAGCACGTCTCACTTTATCCCTTCCAGAGAGAAGAGTGTAGACTTGAAATAAATTTGACTTACCAGTCATATGGTTTGATGTCCCTGAGTCAATGATCCAAGGTGACTCGGGAAAAAAGGTACACACATGAAATGCAAAAGCACATTTACCTAATGTAGAAGCAAATGAAGTAAAAGGGGTAGGAACTGACCTATCCATATGCTCGAGAGTCCTACTATACAGTTCCAAATGATCTCTGAAGGAGTTAATGATGTCTTCCTTGGGATCAGAACCACTAGGATGCTCTTGGGAAAATCCAGTAGCCAGATTATTTGGTTGGTAATCTTGTGCAGCCAAATTTGTAGAAGTAAATTTCTTCTGAGGAGGCCTCTTTGAAGTGTCTTGATTCTTGGTTGCCCACTTGGGCTTCCCCACTAACCCCCAACAAGTTTCTTGAGTGTGTCTAGGCTTTTGGCAGTGTGTGCACCACAGTTTGTCCTCGTCCTCACTTTTCCTTGATTCTCCCTTTTTCATTCCAATGTTACCCCCTCTTGCATCCAAGGCAACAAGTTACTCCCCCTCAGAAACATTCATTAGATTTTTTCTACTCTCTTCATATTGGACTAGGGCATATGCTTCTTGAACTAAAGGAAGTTCCCTACTTCCTAAAATCTGCACCCAAAGAGGCTCATAAGCAGGATTCAGCCCATGCAAGAAAGCAAATACTTGTTGTTGGGAGACAAGTTTTTTGTATGCTTGTGCATCCTCATCATTCTTCCACTCAAATAGTGATAATAGTCCAGCTCCTTCCAGACAGATGTAAGGATTGAATAATATGTAGATAGGCTACAGTCCCCTTGCTTACAAGTAGATGATTCTGCTTGAAGCTGATAAATCTTGGCAAAGTGCCTCTGTTCAGAATAGGTTGCCTGGCTTGTTCCAAATTTCATAAGTTGTGTCAGCCCATATGAAATTTTTCTTTACATGAGGCAGCATGGAACATAACAGCCATGACATAACCATGTTGTTTTCTTGATCCCATCGATCATGTTCAACAGTACTAGACTTTGGTTCTTTTATTTTTCCACTTATGTAACCAGCCTTCCCCCTAGCTGTGATATACAGTTTGATGCCTTTGGACCATTCTAGATAATTTAGGCCATCAAAGGGGGTAATAGACATAGAGAAATTCATGCTGTCCATTCCCCCATTTAGGTTTCCTTGATGGGAAGTAATACCAGAGATTGCTGAATCCTCAGTAGCCATTTTTCTCAAAAAACTTCACTGCTGATTTTTCAAAAAAAAAGACTGAGATAGAAGGTTTGTACTTCTGTAGTTTAAGAAGGCTCCAAATATAGGTTTAGCCAGACTGTAGGTCAATAAACCTTAGCCGAAAAACTTCAGCTTATAAGAGTAGGAGACAACCAGCCCCTACAACCTCAAGACTATGACATTCACAGTGGTCATACACTTAGATATGAATGTAACAGTACATACAGTGGTCATACACTTAGAAAAAACTTAGGAAAAAAAACTCCTTACTGCATTCGGCTTCCACCACAAATCTAGAAAAAACCTTTACTGCATTCGGCTGCCACCACAAATCTAGAAAAAACCTTTACTGCATTCGGCTGCCACCACAAACTTCTTCTTGGTACAGCGACCAAGAGAGAAGAGAGAAAAAAAAAAACAAAGACTGAAGGTTGCACCCAGATGAAGAACACGATGGAGTGTTCACCTCCTCTTCCAATCAAAAAAGATTTTCAAATGAAGAACACGATCTGAGAAGGTTGCGCCTAGATCAGTGCTCTGATACCATGTAGTTCGACAGTAATAAAAGAGAGAAAAAAGGAGAAGGAAGAGAGAAGAAAGAGAGTTTTATTCAGTTGTAAGGCTGGTGGCACCTAAGTTAATATTTATACTTAGGGCGACAGCTTATAACAAATAACATAGGAAAAAAGCAAAAATGCCCTTACTAGGCCGCCACATGTTACAACAAACCACACCAGCTCCAAGTTGCACCACTTCCAAATTGCAACCAAGATACAAATTCTGCATGGTGAAGCATATCCAACTCCGGATTTCATGGATGACAAGCTTATTGATTTAAGAACTTAATGAATGAAACATCATTTTTTTCTGAAGAATCTGAACAGGTTTTGGAAAAAAGAATTCCAAATTTAATGCAAAAATGAAACCCGGCTCCCCCAAGGGAAGTTTGGTAAAACAATACAAAGTCAATATTTTCTTGAAGACATTTTTGAAAAAAGATCTGCAAAGTTGTTAAACCGCACTTACCAAAGGACTCATGAGAAATAATACACCAAAATAAACAAGAAAAAGAAAAAAAAAATGAACATCTACATTTTAATGGTTTCTTTTATGGCAAGGAACTATTCAAAACCTACACTATCAAATTTGTACAAGGTGCCTTCTGCATTAAAACACATTCAAACAATCTATAAGACTATAACCTTTGTATGAAGTGCAAATCATCACTAGATATGAAGAATAACTAGAAAAGAAAGTAGGCACTGCAAGGGGAGGAACAAGGAGGGAAGTTAGAAGTAACTAATACCGGCAAGCCTTCCTCTCTAAATATGTCTTTGGTCGCTTGCAAGATACCAGTATACTTTGATGTTCCATACAAATCTCTGTGAAGCAAAGCCCATGAAGAAGTGGGCTCCAACTGAACCTGTCAATAGATACCAATGAGAATTTCCTCAATCCAGAACAATAGCAATCATAATGTAGATCAATATTATAGCCAGTAATTTTTTGAAACTTTATTTTGAATTGTACAATATTGATAGATAACGACCTTTTAACTAGTTTTCCCATCCACTCATTCATGAATTCCAAAGTTTCTCATGCTTTGATTTAGAATAAAATATTCCTTGTGCTTAGAAATAATCCTTTAGTCTATCCCTAAGAAAAAGAGGTGTTCCATTAATAAAATATATTAGTGATGCATATGCTTCTAAGGAATGGACCTGTGAATAATAACAACTAAGGTAATAATAAAACTAAGAGAGTCAAATTTACAGTGCAGTTGGCACTAACAACACCACACCCAAAATTTTAACCTCTTATAAATACTATTATTTATCCACAATCAATAATAGTTTCACTGTTACCGATCAAAATAAACACCACCGCATCCCAATAAGATAAAATTCTAGGAAGATTTATGGTGGGGAGAAGCTTTTGAAAGGTTCTTTCGCAACTATCTACTCCATTTCTTCCTTCAAAATAAAACCATTTCTAACTTTGCTTCCTTATCAATTTTTGGGATATCTTGGGAACTGTTTTTTATTAATAACATCTTGGGACCTTGATTTCAGGAAAGGATTGAAACATTTTAAACTTCCACCTACTTTGAACTTGTTGGACTCTTTAGGAGTTTTCCTTGAGCCTGCCATACCTGATCGTAGAGTTTGGACTCCTAATCCACTAGGATCCTTTTGTTATGACTCTTTCTTTAAATCACTTTTAACTTATAATTCTCAATAGACATTGCTGGTTAAAGAGATATGGAGTAAACCAATGCCACCAAAAGTGAGAGCCATTTGTTGGGAGGTGTTTTATATGATAATTAAAACTTGTGAATTGCTTTAAAGGAAAAGGCCAGATTGGTATCTATCTCCACATATCTCTCCTTTGTTATACAAGCAGCTACATACCATCTATTCATCTCTTGCTTGTTTGTGGATTAAATTTGGGAGTGGTTCTTTGCTCTCTTTGGTTGCAGGAGGTTCCTCCTTTGGGCTTGAAAAGCCCCTTTAAAACTTCCTTCTTCAATCCACCAAAGAAAAGAGGCAAGTGTATGTAGAGAAGCAATAGGCCACCAATGCTTTGGTCAATATGTGAAGAGAAAAATTAAGGCTTAGTTTGGAAGGAGTACAAATGCAAATATGCAGAGTGTAAAACCTTGTATTTTGTATTATTTTGTATGCATTTGTACTGTACATATTTGTATTTGTGCTCTTTCCAAACTGAGCCTAAAGAGTTTCCAGGGCAAAAATACTTTGACACTATGATTAGCATCTCCACTTGGTACAAACTTTGCATTCTCCCATCTGGATAAATAGGTGATAAAGAGAAAAATCAAAGAATTTCCAGGACAGCAATACAAATTTTACACTCTCTCATCTAGACAAATAGGTGATGCAAATTTCTCATCCAAAAACCAGTTTCAAAATTTACCACCTTCCTCCTATCTTCACTTTTTCTCATATGAAGTGGGGACCACTTGCACTCCCATGCATTTACACCTATTTGCATCTTAAATAAATAAAGCAAAGTAAAACCTGAAGCAAAATTAAAAAAGAATTTGTAGGCTTCCCAATTCACTCTCATGCATTTGCACCAGTGCAAATAAAAGTTGCACTGCAAGCAAAAGGAGCCTCATATAAATTGATTCAAATTTTTAGTGACAACCATTTATTGATTAGTTCCTAATTTCACAGTTCAGTTTACAACCACTCTCAGACTAATGTATTTTTTCTACAAGTGAATTATAGCATGGTATACCATGGATGAGAGGATCATTAGGTCAATTGTGGCTATCTTATGGGAAATGGATCCTTCAAATGATAAGTCTGCAGTAATAGAGATAGAAACAACATGGTTTTAGAGGACCAATGCAACTAGTGGACTACATTATAAAGACAATATTCACTCTTCAACTCATTTATTCAGATAAATAACTAGCCAGCCAAAAATGTGCTGAACTGCAGTATCCAACTTCTAAATTGTTTTTCCCATTTTCTTTTATTCTTTCTAGTTTTTATTTTCTTAATGTGCAACCGTTTGCACTGGGGCTCGGTCCCTTATTCAATGTATTAGCTATAATTCCAAAAGTAAACTCCTGAATGATCCATTGAACCGAGTGAGCTTTTACTGTTACATGTACACTTTTGAAGCAATAAGAGAAACAGCAATCAGCAACTTACCTGGAATCTAATCTTGATAACATCAAGTGGCGATGTTATCGTCCGAGAAATGCCACCAGATATAACTCCCGCCGTTGAATCTATCAACGCCCGTTTCAGCTGGCTCGGCTCTTCCATCAACCGAAAACCAGACCAAGTAAGCTAAAACCTAGTGCCGGTATCAAAACCAGAGCCGTGGAACAAATAGTCTCAACTCAAATCAACAACTTAAATTAACAAATCAAACACCTATCTTTGCTCTCTATATAAAAGAGAAACTTTTGAACAAAACAACAATATAACGAAATTCAGGCCCTAGATATAGACATGAAATGATGAATGTGTAGAATACATATTTGTTAAAGTGAGAGATTGAACGTATAAAATTCAGACATGGAAAATTGCATCGCTGAGATATTAAGAAAAAAAAAAAAAAGGAAGACACTACCCTAAACGCGCGAGGGGCAAAAGAAATATATGAGCCGCCATTGAAGGCGAGAAAATCTCTACTTGCCGCCTTCAACCGTTCAACGCAAGGAAATGGGAACTGTGTGAACTCAGAAGAGTTCAAGACTTGTAAAAGAATCGGGGAAAATGAACGAAAACGAACAACTCTTTTTTTTCTTTTTTTTTTTAACGCATGTACCTTCTCTCTGTTTGACGTCTTCATGTTTTCTATACATTTCTAACGTCTTCCGCTTCTAACCCACCAGAAGTTTACACGTGGCTGCCTTATGGAATTTAAATATGATCACTTGATCAAGCGTTCGCCACTCTGTCACATGAGCATGCGAAGTCCGGGAATCCGGATCTCCTGCTCCTGAATTGGGATCTGCTCCAGCGCGCCTCACAACCACATCCCACACTGGAACATCTCCCATGGATAATAAATACGGGTACGGGACATATTCTCAATGTACGGACAGGATATGATGTGAGGTCGTGTGAGGCGCATTCTATGAGGAGCAGATCCGGATTCAACAATCCTATTACATCTACCCACACAACGCAGTTTTACATTCAGAAATGAGAACATCTCCAATAAATCTATACTAGAGTGAATGCCCCTTTTTTCCGAAGTTTTCATTATACATTTTTACCCTTTTGTTTAAACATACAATGATATTGAAACCATGAATTATAACTGTTCAACAATTGTCCACTTAATATCTTAATTAATTTTTGGATAAATAAATTATAAATAATTTTGTCTCAGAGATATTGTACACTTATGGGAAATGTTCCCAATGCACACTTAGGCCCCATTCGCTTTTCGGTAAATTACTTACTTGGGTAAGTCTTTCATGGGTAAGTGCATTTACCCATATTCTTTTATTTCCCATGTAAATAAGACAATGACCATTTTAGTTATAAAAATTCATTATTACAAAAGGCATTTTTGTCCCATTCAAGTATCGGCAACTTCCCCCCAAGGTGGAAAAATTATTTACCTGATCCCCATTAACATAAATCTGAAAATAGAACATGGGATTCTTGGTCAATGAGAATCAAAATCCCATTGTCCAACTTTCCCCCTCTCAAAATCCAAAAAAAAAGTGCCCTTTTAGATGTGCATGTAGGACACACTTTGTAGGTGGCCAATACAAATTCCATTCCAACACCCTTCTAACTTGATTTGACACCATACCTCTCATATATGACATGTGTGTCTCAGATATGGAGTTTGGATATCTTCTTTAGAAAGTGTGCCTTACATAGACCTACTAACACATTTCAAACAACTCCTGTAATTTATGGTGATGCTCTATGAGGAGCATGCTGTGAAGCGGTATGAGTATGAAACATGCTGTGAGATTAGGCTAAGGCATGCTCTTTGAGGAGCAAACCGAACTCTTGGGACTTGGATATGGTGGGTCCAAGGTTAAATTTCAATACAATATCTATTGTATCTTTTGAAAATCCTATTTAGCAAAAGTGTTTTCGAGTCGCCATTGACGTAGATGGTTGGACTGTTTAGCTCAAAAACTATTTAGGTAACTGGTTTCGCTTCACCCTTAATTTGTTCATGGGCCCAAAACCATTAATTTTGTTAGAGAACCACTAATTCAAGCAATCGAACCGTCAACCTGTTCAATCTAGGCAACGGTTTACGGTTTAACAAGAGGTAGAGAAGGCCTGAGACAAGAATGATCTCAGGTATGAGATCATCCCAAAGAGAGAGAGAGAGCAGATAAATCAGATCTCATATCTCAAATCTGAGATGAAAGAGATACAATGCTGCATTTCTATTGTCGTCCATCGCCAAAGAACCTCAAATTATCCTCCTCCTCTTTCCCTCATTCCTTCATTTCTGTTGTTCATTTTCTTTTTTTTTTTCCTTTTTCTCCTTTTTCCTTTATTTATTTTTTCCTTCTTTTCTTTCTTTGTTAAAACATTGGTTTTCGAGATGAATAGTTCACGACCCTACTTTGTTAGGACAAAATCAATGTAACATCATTAGAACATTGAAATCAAAGCCTTTGACGTATTAATATAGTGCTACCTTACGACTTGATGGGCCACGATAATAAATCTAAGTCCATGATTTTCAATTTTGGCTGCGCAAAAGTAAATTTGCTGCAGGTCAAAACTTGGCAGTTTGAATGGGTTGAGTTTTTTTTTTTCTTCCAATGGTTAGAGCTTAACGTGTCAAACGTTTGACCTATAAATTAAGAGTTGCAGATAAGGCCATTAACGTTGAATCTTCACGGTCAAAATCTTGGCATTTGTTCCAATTATTTCAAATTATCCGTTTTACGTAATGTGATGGGTTCGGTTTTGTAACTTGCACCCCTTTAATGCTCAAATTGGGTGTGAATTTTAGGGTTTAACGGTATTTGAAAATCTGATTTTGAATTTGAGATTCAACACAATTAAATCAAATTTAGATAATTTGAATATTTGACCTATTAAATTTGGATATCTATTCATATTGAATAATTAATCAGATTCGAATTTGAATATGACCTAATTCAATTCGATAAATATTCGAATTTGATCGATTTTTTAATTCTTAAATATAATATATAAAATATTTAAATGTTTATATAATATATATAATTAAATTATATAAATAATTTATATATTTATTGATTACCTAAAATAATTAATTGGTCAAATTCAAATTGAATATTCAAATATTTAATCAAATTCGAATTCGAATTTGAATATTAATTTTCAATATCCGTTGGATACTAAATCAAATTTGGATGTCGGATTTTTTCTAATCGGATTCGAATTCGAATATTGTCATATTCAATTTGAATTCGAACCATTTACACCCCTAGTGAATCTGACCCATCTAATGCACTAGTGATCCGACTCCATCACATATAGACATGTTCATGGGCCGGGTAGCCCAATGGCCTGGCCCGTTATAAGTTGGGCTTGGTCATAATTTTAGGCCCACGAGCTCGGATTTGGGCCTAAAGCATCGGGCTGGGCCCGGGATTTCTCGAAAAGCCCGCCCCGAGCCCGACTTGAGATGCTTATTTCCAAGCAATAGTGAGATGCTTATTATTTTTTAGTTTTGAAGGTTTTTAATATAGATAAAACACTTTTTTATTAAATAAAAAAAGAAAAAAATTTGTTTTCAAATTTCTGGCCGAGCTCAGGCTTCGGTCTTTATATAAGGGTCAGGCTCGAGCTCAAGACCTAGGCCCAATGGTCGGGTCGGGCTCAGGCTCGGGCTTGAGTGTATTCTGTTGATACATATACAAAGCTCGGCCCAGCCCATGAATAGGTCTAATCACATATCTCCATTTGTATAGTGAATGTTCAAAGTTGTTTTTTTTTAAATCTTACTGAGGGCAATATTGGATTAGACTTGCCTACCTATGAAAAAATCAAAAATCCCAAACAACACCCATTATTTAGGAGTCATTTCACAACGTGAATTGTTTTTCTTGTTGTCAGTTCCAAAAATAAATCAAAACCATCTTATTTGAAAACCAATTGTTAAAATAAACACACACACACAAACATGTTCTTGGTTATGTGTATATTTTCTGTTTTCAAAACTGAAGCCAAAAACATGTTTTCATCAAATTATTCAACATCATTTTCCATAAATTATATATTTTTATATTAAAATTTTGTTTTGTTTTAAAAATCAATATTTTGTTGGTTCCAAAAAGACGTACTATTTTTGAAACAAAACTAACTTATTTTTCACTTTGAAAATAAAAACATAGTTCAACATGTTTTTATTTTTATTTTTTGCTGATATGGCAATTCCAAAAATAAATGAAAACAAAAACATTCATATTGTAGAATGCCCCTTTAGTGTATCGGGGCAAGGCAATATATGTGACAAAATTTTGAACCTTAATCAATAAATTCAATATTTTATATTTATATTTTTCATATATAAATTAAAATTTGAATACTTTTTGTAATTTAAATTCTTTGTCTATTTTATAAATAATGAATTGGACCTAAATTGAATTAGATTCCCAACCAACTTTTGATAGCATAATATGAAATTGACCAGAGACCATGGATCAAAACATATTTCCTGATCATATACAAATTTAAAGCTATGCTAATGGAGTTTGGATCTGCTGACCACAATACATTACTGGCCATATTCATCCAACCGCACATTGAGAATATTGGTGCATGATGACTACACCAACCGATGTTTCATATGTGCGCGCGGCTAGGGAAAAGTGACTAACAATGTGTTGTGATCAACAGATCCGGACTCATGCTAATGAGTGTATAGTTGGCTAAAAGAAAGGATCTAATTAGGAAGCAGGTGTTATCAATGGTTCTTTTTTTACTTGATTAACAAGTTGGCCACTATGTTTACAAAGTAATAGTTCAATAGCATTTTAACAAATTTTCAGTTTAATTATATTTTCCAATACATGCTTACAATTGGATTGTGAATTGTGAATTGATGGTAGGAGTCAATGAATTGCTAGTGCTCTTCCATTATCTACTTATATCACCACATATAGTGATATAATAGAATTTCTTTTTGTGAATTGATGACCCTGCAATGTAGATTTTTTTTTATTTGATAGGAAGATGGCTAGAGCAGAACAAAGGTGCACACAAAGTCGACTGACGTTGCCACGAATAACCTATGATTATACATGTTTGGTCTCATGCCTATTGAGGGGAACCAAGTGGCCATCTTAGAGGTTGTTTGTCACCGAGGCGTTGCACAAGTTATCCATTTCTTGGAAAATCAGAAACGGTTTGGAAAATGCAAACAATTGATTCTATTTAAAAAACAAAAAAAAAAGACTGGCAGGGCGTTTAAAGTGATTTAGCTTATTATTATAATATATTTATAATGACAATTGTATAACATTTCAGAAAGAAGTCAGATTTTTCAAATTTCAATGTGTCACGTTGCCTTTGCGATTCAAGATCACAGGCAATTCAAGAAACTTCAATTTAATGTTTCAAGAAACCCCTCCTTTCCCAAATCCCCAAGCTAATCATTGCGAAATTGTTTTTTTAAGAAACACGCTATCAAAATGCAGTTTTTTTATTGATTCTGTTTTTTTTTTCCTGATGTGACACTGAATCCATGTCAACATAATCAAATATCTCGTGAAACGCCTCAATTCCAAGCACCCTCTTAGCTATTGAGCCGATGGTTTATGCTCAATGAATAGATTGCTATGGGCTCTTGTATAAAAAAATCCTAGTTGAATGGATTTTGTTCATGAGGGGCAATTTGGCCCTCCAGTGATGTGATGACACATGACACCTCAAAATAGTCAGACGAAATCTTAACACCACGTAAGCAGACCTCGGGAGTGCCTCGGACACCTCGCACCCGCCTTGATGACCTCGACACCACCTCGGTTGACTGAACTACAAACGGCCCGGCAAGACTTCAGGTCTAGCTCTCACAGTTCACTAGCTCTCTAGCTCTTTCAAAACTCTTCGCTAACTTAAGCATCGGAGTGCCCACCCCGGGTCAAGCAATTCGAACACTCTGATCTCTCCTTTTGCATCTCAGTTAGGCAACCTAACTAGTCCAACACCCAAGCTGTCCGCCAGTAGGGAGCACCAGATCACGCATCATAAATTGGTGTCATCTGTGGGAAATTCTACACAAAAGCCGTACTCCCACACTTTCTTTCCAAGTACGTCTTCAATGGCATCTTCTGCAACACTCTAATCAACAACCCTGTTAACAATAACAACTCGGTCACAGGGGGGTAGGACCAACCCGATGTGCACCCCGAGATCCCTTGTGACTAATGGGCAGTTTACTGTGCCCCTGACCCTACCAAGTGTCCCCATCATGCAGAATCCCAACTTTCCTCTACCCAACATGAACGTGCCTCTCCCGCTAGTCGAACCCTCAACAATTCCTATCGAGATCGATGCATGCCAATTCAATGAGTTGATGTAGTACGTCCGCGGGATAAACATGTAGATGAGGACATGGGAAGGACATTTTGCCGCCCCAGCAAGGATGCAACAACAACAACAACGCCAACGTGATCAGATTGCTGGCCAGAACCAGAACCAACAACCCAGCAATCAGAATCAAAATCCAGTACTTGACCCACCTTGCCACTCTGACAACCAAGACCAGGTCCCGATCGAGGAAATAAGTTGGGCCATAGACGCATACGTTGCGCCCTAGGAAGAAGCCACCTCGTCCCAAATCATAATGAAGAAGCAGAGAAGAAAGAAAATAAGGAAACCACCTCATCAACACAGCAAGTGTCCCACACTTCGTTGCTGGCTGTTGAGATCCTCATGGCCCCGCGACTGAAACTTCAAGGCCCCTAGTTTAGAATCCTACAACAGGACGACCCACCTGGTAGACCACCTCGATAGCTTCTAGGCCCTGATGCAGCTACATGGAGCAAATGATGCAAGCCATTGCATGGCCTTCCGGACCACCTTCCGAGGCACAACTCAAATGTGGTACTCGGGGCTTGTCGCAGGCTCCATTAAAGTTGAAAACAATTCATCGACCTATTCACCATGCACTTCTTCACAAGTAAGCGATGCCCAAAATCCGCAACCTGCCTACTCAATGTCATACAGCGACTTGACAAGAAGCTCTGGGACTACATCAAATGATTCAACCTAGAGCGACTTCAGATTCCCAACCTCAACCCAATCATCTAGCTCACCGCAACAGTCAACAGCATCCGGCATCCCAACTTGCACTAGGAGGTCGAGTTGAACCCTCCGACCTCTATGGAAGAGTTCCTCATCTAAGCAATCACGTTTATGAAGGCCAAGGAAGCGTTCAAATCCCGGTTGGAGCTGAGCAAAAAACAAAAGAGGTCATAAGACGAGCCAAGGAGTAGCAAACAACGGTAGAAGAGCAAATCGCCAAGGCATAGTAGGTTCCCTCGCAACTTTCGCAGCAAGTTTCCGCGGAGAAGAAGCAAGTCTTCATATAGAAGCAACAGATCCTCGGGTCAGCATTCTCGCACCCCCCTTATCCAAAACCATAACTACACCACACTGAACGTGACGAGGGGGAAATTTCTAATTCAGATCAAGATGACCGAGTACGTCAGATGGCCACCTCAGATGAAAGGGGACCCCGCTAACAGGAACCTAAACAAATATTGCCACTTTCATCGGGACATTGGCCACAATACTAAGAATTGCCGTAACCTCAAGGATGAAATTGAGGAGCTGATCTGCTAAGGTTATTTGAAGTTGTTCATCAAGTGGGAAACCTCAACAAATCTTGTATAAGTTTCCCTACATTTTCTTTCAAATCAAGCACAACATTGAAGCTTAATTCATTTCTTGTGTCACAAATACAACCTAATGTAGCTAGAATCATCACCAAGTCTTTACTGTCTTTACTCCTACCCCCAAGTAATTGGTGCACCACCATTGGAGGAAATCTGGAGAGGAGTTTGTTGCATTTTTTTTCTAGGTTGATGCCAATAAGTTGTGAGTTGACCCACACAGACCATGCAAATTGAATTCATAAAAGAGGTGTAGCTATGTTTCTAAAGCATATATAGTTGTAGAAGGAGAATAGAACATTGTCTCTGTGCCTTTAGGGCTGTCAATGGGCCAAGATCGATCGATGGACCCAAACCGATTGGATTAGTTCTGGCTCTGAGAACTAAAATCGATGGGTCGGTTTTGGTTCCAATAACTAAAATCGATGGATTAATTCTAGTTGTTGATATATTGTCCTGATTATTATTGGTTTATAACCCATTTTATCTAGTCCCAAACCAATTCAGACCCAACCCAAGCTATCTATCTATATAATATTTTCAACATATTTATTTTATTATAATCGAGTCCATCGGGTAATAAAGAATATGTATGCTAATTGGACTGTGAAGGATCCATCTTTGGTTCCCTTCCAAAGCATGGTGTCACTTTGATTACTCTAAGCAATAGGGATGTTTGCACAAGAGGTCTCTATTCCATTCTCCTTGATCTGTTATGAAGTGATTTACCTTCGATTAAGAAATTAGGAAGGCTTGATGTTGGTTTGAGGTTCAACTTATTGTTTGCCAGCCATGGGATCCAAGGATCTTTTATGACATGCATATTTTGTCCATTGCCTACTTTCTGGCACAATTGGCTATCTATTTCATATCTCACTTTGAGTGTGTGTTTCCATTACCACGAATTTGAAAACTTTGCCTTGAATTCAAATTTACTTTTGCCCTTCAAGTATTTGTTGTGAATTTGCTTTATCCACAACTCATTTTCTCCATTCAAAGGCTTTCATAGTTGTTTTGAGAGCAAAGACTTGTTCATGGCTTCAATGGGTTGAAAATCTAACCCCCTTCATTCTTGGGTATACTTGCCAAAGAAAAAAAAATTGATGTTTGGGAGCTTCTTCCACACATGTTACCTCATCCCGATCTCATGTTAACAATGAGGAAATGTAAATCTCTTTGGATTTGAAAATATAACTAAAAAATACTTTTATTTTGTAATTAAAAATGCAGGAAATGTTTTAACTCATGAAAAAACCATTCTCATTTGCCCACCTTCTCTCCATCTCAAAAACTAGATTTGCTCCTCACACCAACCTTATAGCACATCGTTGTCGGATTTGCTCCCTCCCATGCCTAGGGCAATACTTTGTTCCTATTACATTGGTGGACATGCATCCTACCACCTGATTTTTAAAGTCTAGATCATCTGCCAACACAACCTCTACCAACCACCTAGCAACTATCCCATATGAAGACACGTGTCCTCACACATGCTTTCTATCCTCACATGTGTGAGTTAATGGGACGGATGTTTAGTCCATCCCGTTAGCTCCTCAAATAGAAGTTCATCTATCCCTATTTTAATCTCCCACCCGAAACGTCCCCAAAACCCTTGCGCCTATACTTCTTCCTTTTAGCACTCCGCCAGCGGCAATCATTCTCACAGGCGGCAACGACAACGATGACTTCAACAACTGACGGTGATCCTCTCTACTTCCCTTTTTTTTATTCCTTTCGTTCCTCTTTATTCTCTCATATCTTTCCAGTATAGAAGATTCCAAAACCCACCGACAACAATCAATCTTGCAACTAGCGGCAATAAATAGTTGTGTTCGCTATAATCAGTATGATAGTTTTTGCTTAAAACATCTTCATCTAAGTTTGATTGGTCAAATTTCATTTTCTTATTTTTTTGGTAGATTTCCATCATTTTAAGTATATAATATTTTCTTATTGTCACAAAAATTACTAGTACATGATAAGAGAAACTATAAAGGTTGTTCTTATTGCCAACAAAACCGAAATTCATAACATTGGTTTCGTTTTTATCTAGTTTGGAAATCAACAGTATCTTAGGGGCACAAAAGTTATGAGTGATCATAATATGATAAAGAAATTACTTGGTATGTGGTGGGTGCAGTTGTTACTAGTATGAATGGTTTCCGGCAGAGCAAGAGGTGCGAAGAGATTGGCGTAGGTGTTGGGTCTTGGAAATCCTCCTTTGTACTGGGCAGAGGTGAGAGAAGATCGTCAGTGATGGTTGTAAATGATTACCGACGGAGCAGGGATGGGAAGAGATTGGTGCATTTGTTGGTGGGTTTTGGAATCCTCTATACTGGGAAGAGAGGAATGAATGGAATAAAAAAGGAAGCAAAGAGGATCGCCATCGATTGCTAGAGTTGTCGTCGTCGACGCCATTGAAAGGAAGAGGTATAGGTGTAAAGGTTTTGGCAATGTTCAAGTGGGAGATTAAAATGGGGATGGAAGAAATTTGGTTTGAGGAGCTAGCGGGATGGACTAAACATCCGTTTCATTAACTCACACATGTGAGGGTAGAAAGCATGTGTGGGGACATGTGTCTTCATCTGGGGTTGTTGGTAGGTGGTTGGTAGAGGTTGTGTTGGCAGAAGATCTGGACTCTGATTTTTAGATCTAAACCTTAAATCATAACCCTAAAATATAAACCTTAAACCCTAAACCCTAAAATAAGTGTACAAAATGGCTTTGGTATGATGCATGTCCTCCACCCTGTGAAGTTGGTGTTAAAAGCACTTGCGAGGAGAAAATCCATATTCTCTCTCAATCCCACTCCATTCCTTTAACTTTCAAGTTTCAAGTTTCAATCATTCACTTTCCATGAAACCGAAGACACCATCCTGTTTTAGGTTTCAACTTATTGGAGAAATTTCTATTTCCCCCTTCCCGTGTCATTGCTACATCTTTGTATAATTGTATTTCTGTTCCACCCACACATAATGGTAATCAAAAGCAACCCCCATCCCTCTTGATCCTTTCATCTTCCTTGAACCCAATTTTGATTTTATAGAGATAGAGACTATTGTGATGTGAGGTCCTTATTTGGCACTTGAAGAAAACTAATACCACAACAAATGAAATTGCTTTCAATGCTAAATGTTGTGTGCTACATGTTGTGAACAACTTGATACAATGGAACAATAAGTTAGATTAAGGCCATGTTTGGGAGTGCTTAAATAAAAGTGCTTATTTAAAATAAGTGCTTATTTGAGCCATTAAGCACTTATTGGAATTTGGGAAATAAGCCTGAAATAAGTGCTTATTTTAAAAATAAGGGCTTATTTTTTAAGCCCAAATTTCCAGCTTTCTTTAAGTGCTTATACAATAAGCACTTAATCATTTTTTTTTCTTCCAAAATTATCCCGAGTTGAATTTTAAAATACCACTTATAAAATTATCCCTAGTTTAATTTTATAAAAGTACTTTTACAAAAGCACATTTATAAAAGTACTTTTATGAAATCACTTTTACAAAAAAGCACTTTTATAAAAGCACTTTTATAAAAGTACTTTTATGAAAGTAATTTTAAGAAAGCACTTTTATGAAAGTAATTTTAAGAAAGCACTTTTATAAAAGTACTTTTACAAAAGCACTTTTATGGAAGCACTTTTATGAAAGCACTTTTATAAAAGCATTTTTACGAAAGTACTTTTACAAAGGCACTTTTGCGAAAGTACTTTTATGAAAGCACTTTTATAAAAGTACTTTTACGAAAGCACATTTATAAAAGTACTTTTACAAAAGCACTTTTGTGAAAATACTTTTATGAAAGTACTTTTACGAAAGAACTTCTACAAAAGTACTTTTACGAAAGAACTTCTACAAAAGTACTTTTACGAAAGCACTTTTATTTGTAAAAATGCTTTCATAAAATTATTTTTATAAAAGTGCTTTTATAAAGTGCTTTTGCAAAAATTCTTTCATAAAAGTACTTTCTTAAAAGTGCTTTCAAAGGGTATATTTTGAAAATTTGAAAGAAAATGAAGGACAAAATAGTCACAAATGTTTATTTAAGTGCTTATTAGAGAAAAAAACTACCAACCACCCAATATAAAGTAAGTGCTTATTTAAAAAAATAAGTAGTTGAAAAAGTTGGGTGTTGAATGCAAATAAGTATTTATTTGAATAAGCACTTATTTTTTAACTTATGCACTCGCAAACATGGCCTAAGATGGACATATTCTGTGATTTTGCAAAATAAGGTAGATAGTATGTTATTGTGGATAAAATATAGAAAAGATAACAAGCATATGATGTTAGGTTGTTGTTTATCCAAAAGCTTATAATAATAAGAAAAGAAAATCCCACTTGATTTAACTAATAATGAATAGAAAATGAATGAAGTTTTTTATTTTTATTGGCTTTTTGGGTAAACTTTTTTGGTATTAAATAATTCAATATGTCACTGCTTCTTAAGCATTATGCTTTTTTACTCCTTACATCATGAGGCTTGAGAGTTTAGGTTTAATTCCTTTTGATAAAGGTCTATGGAGGGGTGGAGCTATGAAATTGTTACAAGGGGCGCCAAAACATAAATGAAGTATGGATGGGCCCATAGGGGGGCAACCATTGAGATGGAGAGTGGAGGGAGGGGGAAATTTACATGGAAAGTCATATTATAGTGGGGATTTTCTGAACCATGGGGGGGGGGGGGGGCACGGCTCCCCTAGGTCCCTCTGGCTTTGCCTCTGGGCCTAGGGGTGGCAGTTTCTACCCTACCAAGTGGGTACTTGCCCCTACCCTACCTGACGGGGCCATTTTTTTTTTGCTTGAAGAATAGGTTTTGGGGGGTGGGGACGAGTTTTGGGATTCTACAACCCGTACGAGTATGGGTAGGGTGTGATATTTAGCTAAACCCGATCCTCCCCGACTCACATATTGTTGGAAAGCATATAAGTTTTATGTACTATGTCTTGAATTCAGTAATATTTTAAAATTTACATCAAATATGATTGATAGTTTATGTGATTTTAACATGCTTAATCAACTAATTGTTATTTATTTGTGTTATTTTACTTATTTATAACTTATATGGCAATAAATAATAGGAAATTAGATGTAGGTTCTAAACCCAACCCACCTCTACCCTTTAATGAAGGGAGGGTAGGTTTGGGGAGTGTTTAGCATTTTCATGTGTAAGGAGGGTTGGGATTCTCAAAATCAAATCTGTTACGTGTTTTGGGGCGGGTAAGGGTTGAGAGCTTTAGAGACGCGGGTAGGGTCTAGAATTTACCAAACCCTCCCCTAACCCGCTTAGTTGCCATCCCTATAAAGGCCTATGACTTGCATCAAAGTTATGAGGCAAGAAGGTGCTAAATAGCTTGTTGGTAAGCTTGAACCCAACTCGAGCCCGACCCAACCTTATCCCAACCCAAGTCTAGCCCGACTATATACCTGTATATGTGCATATGTAAATACATATTTGCATGCATACATGCATATATGCATATTTTGAAGGGTCATTTACTACAACACCCCCTATAATTTCATGGATTTACTTAAATATACTATATAGTTTTCATTTAACTAAAACACTCCCTATAGTTTGCAACTTATTTTCTTAATCGACCTTTCACTAAGAAGTGTTTGTTTTGCCAATTAAAAATAGTAACATGATCACATAAACTGAGTAGAAATGTTCAAGGGCATGGCATGGGCCCGTGATTGTTTATTCCAAATTTGCCCGTAACACTTCTTCATACAATAAATAGATTTGACCAAATAGTGGTTGCTTGTGTCTTAATAGGGGTAAAAATGGTATTTTCATTTTTATTTTCTATTGGCTAAATTTATTTGAATGGACAATAGGTCAAAATTGTCATTTTCCACTATCATCTAATGGAAGGTTGATTAAGTAAATCGATTGCAAACTATAAGGGGTGTTTTAATAAAATGCAAACTACTAAGGTAGGTTTTAGTAAATCCATGAAACTATAAGGGTGTTTTAGTAAATGAATCTTTTTTAATACACTGTACATATATTCATACATGCATACATACACACACATGTATATCAATTTTTAGTGTGGGCTAATTGATCAACCCAAGCTCGACCCGGGCCCAAGCCCAACCTCAGTGCATCAAATTTTAATGTAGAATGGGCTTATGCTAAATAGTTTGGGCTTGACCTCAGGCTTTAGGCCCAATCCTTAGGGTTGGGCCTAGTTGAGCTAAAACCCGACCTACCCACCCGATTTGCACCCCTATTTGGGATTGAATCCTACCTTCACCCGAGATTTAGGGGGCTTGGGTATTAGAGAGGGGCAACCCCATGTTGTGTAGTCCATTCAGCTACAATGATTAAAAAAAACTTGAAGCAAAATATGTATGCCTCGCACCTCAAAGCTTAGGCCTTTTAAAACCAAGTTTGCATTATAATTTATACTTGCCATCCATAAAAAGAAAAAAGAAAAACTATATACTTAGCAAATTAAGTGTATTGCAACTTTACAAGCATGTTACGCCTTAATGCAATTCACATGGACAATAATCTTTCAAAATTTCAAGGATAGGCATAAATAATAAAACAAGTAGATGTTCAATTTAACATCCTAGTTTTAACTATTTATTTATTTTTCTAATTAAATATATGGAATGAAAACTTCAAAACAATGTTTAAGCCTAGTTTGTTGTTGAACTACTTTTCTTTCCATAGATCAATGTGTCAATAGTGATATACATGTGTGCATGTAAGTATTAACCATATATAACATGATATTTGAATTTAACTTCAATGATATATACGGAACCCAAGGCAAGTAATTGCTTTATATGGTATACGTACATACATACATATGGTGAGGATGTTTATTCAAATTACACTTGTGATGAATCACTTGTCCAAGCAACCCTTGTTGAAAACACTGCTTTAAAATCCCATTTTAGGTTGAGCTATTCCATAACTCCAATGACTGGAAGATTTTTTCCCTCCAATCTAATCCAAACTAAACTCTAGGCCTGAATTGATGTTCACTTTGTTTTTACATCCAATGCTTGAGTGTAAATTCTGAAACTTTTTGTTTTTTTTTGTGTTTTGTTTTTTTCTTTGGAGGGGGGGGGGTCCATTGCCATATCTTGTTAACTTGCCTAGTTGAAAGTAAAATAAAAGGCTGACGCAAACTAAGTGCGATTCCACTATCATGGTGTATGGGTGTTGCATCTGTATTGGATATATGCATTGGACATTGGGAGAATAATAATTTGTGACACAAAGTGCAATGCAATATTTGTTTATTGTTTTCTATTACACATAAGCGTTATTGGATGCCACATAGATAGAAATTGCTCCCTCGAAACATATAAAAGTAAAATTCAAAGCAAAGGTGAACCAAAACTTGCATTATTCTCAGTTGCACTCATATGTATTTGTAAATTTGTACTAGTGCAAAGTGAGAATGCACTTCAAACAAAATAAAAACCAATGGTTTTGAGTAGGGATGCCAACGGTGCACTACTGCACTAGCTTGAAATTAATTCCATCCCATGTTTGACTTGACATGACATGTCACACATATAATATACTAGTAAGTGTACATGTTATTTGCATGTGATATTTTTCGGTGATGATAGTAAATAATATGTTTCTAAATATTTCGATAAATTTTTGTTGTTGTATTTCTATGTTTATATATAAAATCTATTCTTATTTATTATACTTATTTTTGTTTAATATTGATGAATATTTGATATTAGAGAAGTGCCCAAATATTTTTCACATTTTCTTTTGTACTTTTTATACTCTTGTGTATTTTCATTTGTTTATTTTTTATTATTATTTAGCTATGACATAAAAAGTTGACACATGTTGATCCAAAAGGTTGAATTGTTGACTCGTCATCAAACATGAAACAACTCCATTTTTTTGTTGGTTTTAAACTTATATTTTATTTTATTTTTATTATTAATAAAAACAATTATTCTTTGTCACACTTATTTTTCTTTGATATAATTAACTAATAAAGAATTCAATGGAAAAATACAAATTAATACCTTAAATATAAGACTTAATGAGAGGAAATTGAATGAAAAGAAATATATAGTAGTTCAAATTATATTTTATGACCTTACAATCAAAGAGAGATCAAATTCAAGAATAAAATCAATTTAATTAATAAATTAAATATAAGACTTAATGAGAATGATTTGAATGAAGAAAAAATTGGTTGTTCAAATTAAATTTTTATCTTTACAATTAGCGAGACCAAAAGATAAAATGTAAATGTTTTAGTGCAATAAAAATTCCACACTCTCATTAAGTATAGATTTATAATCAAAAGAAGCCCATAAACATGAGCGTTCTGAACCTTTGATGCAACAATGTCAACAAGGGCGGATCCACCTAAACTTGAACCCCAAAGCCTATTGAGAGTTGAGACTGACCCAAAACTAACCCAACAGGGTCGGGTCAGTGGGCTTACACTTAACCCGACCCACTTACATCCTTAGTTTTGAGCAGGTCCAGTCTGTTTGCAGTTGCATCGTGTTCGACTGTTCGTCATGGTCCGGGACCAAAACTACTGGTCGAACCAGTGCCATGGTCCTCCGCCGAATTTGCTTGAGATAATGAGATGAATTTAAGGATTTTATTGTATTGATGACCCCAGACCAAATTCAACGAACCCGGATCAACCAGATCGACGTTCCCGGTTCGACGGACTGGCCGGACACAATAAGACACGTTTATGTTGTGAAGCGCCGCACCGGCATTCGAGGTTAAACCCTAGAAGGCTATAAAACACGATCTGTCTCGCCCGGGTGGGATTTGTTCGTTCCGGTTCTATCAGATTCAGACCCCTGCGGATCGATCGATCGAGATTGGAGATAGAGAGAGAGAGAGAGAGAGAGAGAGAGAGAGAGAGAGAGGGAGAGGGAGAGGGAGAGGGAGAGGGAGAGGGAGACAGGAGGTCGGGAAAGGGGAAAACACACTACAATCGTTGAAACTCACCAATCTGTTAGCGTTTTTTGGGTTTGGAATAGCGTTATTCGGCCCGAGAAGCAAGAAATGCATGGCTGTTGTTGGTTAGGTCTGGTCTGAAAGCTAGGTTTAAGAGGTATGGCTTCTGGTATCGAATCTCAAGGGTTTTCGCTTCGAAGATACAAACGCTTGTTTCATAGGTTTTCGATTTATCTTGCGCCATGATATCTGTGATGAACACCGACTGCGAATTAGATAGAAAACCTGATGTCGCGGCTGATATGCATTTTTTCGGGGTTGAACCACCCGAGAAAACTAGGGTTTCAGGCGATACGCTTAGCCGACAGCGAATCGATGTCTCGAATGGGGATTCTATTAGTGGGGATGGTGGAAGGGTTTCCGGGGAAACTAGGGTTTCTCCGAATGCCGATTTTGGGGAATCGAAGAGCAAATCTGAAGTTAGGGCTTCGGGTAGGGATGTAGCGAGTGGCAGGACTGATGTTTCTGATGTTGGAATTCCTGAAGTGACAGAGACAGCATCCGAGGAAGCTAAGATTTCTTCGGACATCAATTATGGAGTAGGCGGTAGAGTAATTGACGATGGGCCTTTTGAAGTTAAGACGGAGGATCTACCACCTAGTGGTGGCAATGATTATTTCTCTGTTCATGGCACCGGAATGGAGCATTTAACGACTGGGAATGGTGAAGGAGCTAGGGTTTCTTCTATAGAAACAAAAGGAGATGTAGAAACCATGGAGGGAAACCCTGTTTCAGATTTTGATTCTTCATATCCTAGTCTCTGTGGATGCGCTGCAACTGAGATGCCTGGGTCATTGGGAGCAGAAGCAGCGAAGGCATTGCCTTATGGGTTTGAAATCGGAGATATGGTATGGGGTAAGGTTAAATCCCATCCATGGTGGCCAGGACATATCTATAATGAAGCATTTGCATCATCTTCAGTGCGGCGGTCAAAGAGAGAGGGTTATATTCTGGTTGCTTTCTTTGGTGATAGCAGTTATGGATGGTTTGACCCAGCAGAGCTCATTCCTTTTGATCCTCATTATGCTGAGAAATCACGCCAGACAAACTCTCGTAACTTCATCAAGGCTGTGGAAGAGGCAATTGATGAGGCAAGCAGGAGACGTGCTCTTGGGTTGACTTGTTTTTGTCGGAACCCATTCAATTTCCGGCCTGCAAGTTTGCCAGGGTACTTTGTAGTTGATGTGGGTGGGTATGAACCTGGGGGAGTTTATTCACTGGAGCAAGTTAAGAAGGCAAGGGATAGCTTTCAGCCAGTGGACACACTTTCTTTTGTACAGAAGTTGGCGTTGATGCCTCAGAGTACCGAGCAAAGGAGTATTGATTGGATTAAGAGCATGGCTACTGTTCTTGCATACCGTAAAGCAGTGTTTGAGGAGTTTGATGCGACTTATGCTGAGGCATTTGGAATGCAACCTGTACGTCCATCTCGAGATCCGATGGGGTTATTGGATCAGCCTGCCAAAGTACCATCTCGAGGTATAAATTAGTGTTATATTTCCTGCTTGTTATTCTGACATTTCTTTCTTTACAATTATTTTTCAACCTTGAAAAGTGACCTTGATGTGAATGCATATGAAAAGTTACTGTAGGATGTCTTTGTTTTCATGCAGATCAATGCAACAATCTTTAACATTCTAAAACAGTGCCCTTAATTTTTTTGAGACATACTTGACTAATGGTGTCATTTATGTGCTTCCTACTCTAGTACATGTCTGAGATGCCAATATTTCACTCATTTTTTAGAGATAAATGCTATTTCTGTTTTGTACATTAAGTAATAGCTGCAGTAGTGGGGTAATAATATAGTGGAGCTGCCTTTTTCTGTAAGATATGCTGGATTTTGCCTCTTTATGTTGCTCTGTGATATCGGAGTGAGGCTGTTGTCACGTTTTGTTTATGATCTCCTAACTCAGCTTTGCTGCCACTATGGAGTTTGACCTCTTGTACTTGTGCTGATTGCTGAATATCATGTGCATCATTCACCCATTGTGTGATCAACATATTTCATTTTTAACTGGATTATCCTTTAGATTAGTCGCTTATTATTCTTCTATTTTAATTTTTGGACTGTCTTCATGGGGCATTGATTCCTCTAATTGGGTGTTAAGGTTCTTTTGAATTGAATAGTTTCTCTTAAGTGATGGCCTTTTCAAACTATCATGCTATTATTTATTTATTTTAACTTGATGGACTCAGGAATGGCATGCTATTTGTTTTGAACTGAAAGATCTTATCTGGATTCTAAATTTGATAGATTAGCAATCTCGAGATTGTTATTATAGTGGTAGATGCAGTTTGGACTTCCAAGCTCCAAAGAGTATGAAAACTACTACATTGTTTAGTTTTCCTGCTCAATGCACACAAACTTGGTGGTTTTATTTTGATTTTGATGTTAGAATCTAATATTGTGAATATTGGTCGTCTGGTTAGTTCATTGGGTTTACCATTTTATGATAAAATTTCCTGATTCTTCGTATACAAGTGTTACCTATATTTTGAGGCTCTATTTGAATACTTATATTTTGGTTAGTTCATTGGTGTTTTGTTTTCAATTCTCACTGTTCTTTCGAGTGGAGATCCAAGGGCCATGTGATATTGTTGGATTTTGGGTTTCTTAAGAAAAGTAAGACGCACTCACTGTAACAAAAAGGATGTGGTTGTAGGTTTTAGGGGTGGAGGCTTAAATGATGAAAGAATGATGGTATCTTCGAGGTTTACACTTCATTGGATATTTTTGTTGACTTATCAATGGTCTTTAACAGAGTGGGGGATTGAAAATTTTGACATGCAACTTAGGAATTCTTTTAATTTATGAATCATGTGTCTATACAAAGAAAGTAGAAGGAGCTTATCATGTAATTTCTTATTTTATAGTGATTACATTGTTCTAAAAAATATTCTAAGTTTGGGTTCTCCCAATAATTATGAATTTTGGGAAGGTTGACATATATGGTTTTAAGGCCTTATATAAAAATATACAAGGGAAGGAAATCAAGCACATTGCCTATTCTCACATTTGGAGAGAAGGAAATCAAGCTGCTGCCTGGTTAGCTAACACGGGTTGTCTATCTCCTCTTAGTTTAGTTAGGGATTTTCCTTGGGCCTTAACTTACATTTGTTTTATGGACATGTGTTGTATGGTCTCTTTTCGTTAGCTCCTTTAGGTGTTTTTCCCATATGTAAAAAAATAATATAGTGATTGATAAAAAAAAAGAATCTAGTGTTCCCTATGCTGATGAAAGGACTGGACTTTAGTAGACAGAGCTGTTTTTTTTTGTTAGATTAATGATATGATAAAAGACAACGACTACCTCAAGATTTTAATGCTGGAACTGTACCAGATAGCAGGTTAGGTATAGCAATTGGGATCACACGCTTATATTTTTGTATTTTAAATTGCATGAAAACAGTGATTTAAAAGGCACACCTCAGGTGCGCCTAGGCGCACAGGTGAGAACCCCCTATTTGCTAATGTTGTTCATTCATTCATTGCAATAAAAATATCTTCTTAAAAGGCAATGAAAGTTATAAAATCATTATTTTTTATGTGAGAAATAAAAATTTCAGACCCTAACATAGACTTGTTCGGGCTTGCCTCGAGGGGCGTGGTACAAAGGCGAATCATAGAATCAAGAATGCAATATGTTTTACATCACATTAGCTATTTGAAGCAATGCAATTAAGGAAAAAAGAGATTGTGGGTTTTACATGCTTGAAAATGCTTTATATGTTTGCTTTTATTTTTAAATTTTCATTTGGATACGCTTTACATGTTATGTTTATGTATTTTAATTTTAGAAGTTTATATTAACATTTTGTTTAATATTTTTTGAAAATTTTGCATTTTTTTAAAATTTTGACATTTTTTTATGAATTTTCTGATTTTTTTTTTATTTTTTACCTTTTCTTTTGTAATTTGCGCCTTGCTTAAAAAGGCGTGTGCCTCAGGCGCAAATTGGCTCTTGCACTTTTAAAACACTGCATGGAAAAGAGCCTAACATTGGATTGATTGGAACTTGATCCATGGATGCTATCTATGGACCAGTTTTGTGTTCATTTTATTAGTTGGATAATTTAGCCCTGTAGTTGGAATGCTGTTTTATACTTACTGTTCTGTAAATCAAGGATTTTTGTTTTCTCTTTCTGTGGTTTGTAACAATCAAGTTTTATTAATTCTAAGGCCTAACTTTTAATAAATACCAGTGGCGCTAAGCTCCCCTTGTGAGAATTTTAGGCTGGTCCATTAGCTCCAGTCACCTATGCTCTTTGATCCATTTGCCTTACATGTATCCCCAATATATTGCACTCTTTGTTTAGCTAATGCATTGGCCAAACAGTTTGTAGATCTGAATCGAATCAAGTCCCATTCCCATTTGCACTGCTAACGATATTTGCTTCTCTTAATATCAGCTGCATTCATTGTGGCTTTCTACTACAACTTAAATGTTGAAGCTTTGCATGTGAGAAAAAGCTGACAACCAAGAAGTTGCAATGACAATTGAAGTCAGAAATGTACTCTTGTCACCAATACCAAAATTACCTAGAGATGTGGTTTTGCAAGTGACAGAATGCTCCTGGAATCGAGTCACTATTATGGACCTCTATAGTGAGGTAGCTTGTTGCTGACTTACTGCACATCATGCACATCCTGGAAAAATACTACCACAGATATTGGTTTTGTTGAAGGAGGTGGATACTCTTTTGCAATTTATTATTTTCCTAACACGAGAAATTTCAAATGAACAAGTCTTTCTTATAACAGAGACTTGCATTGTATGACAATGTTCTCTTTGGATACCCAAACATTCTATGGTTTCCTTTTATGTAATGGCTATTGGTATTGTTTTTTAGTTCATCATAAAATTCAGTAGGTGTTTATCTTTGAAAGCTCCAAAAAGGTAGGTGTTTATCTTAGTTGCCTCTTCTGGTTTGTTTGGTTCCAGCTTGTGATGGTCAGATCCAAGTGAGCAACTCAAAAGAATTTTATTCCTTTTATTGCTGTTTTCCAATGCTCAAGAGGGAATTAATCAAAAGTTGATAAACCGGCTTTAATATGGTTTCTGTTATCCAATTTTGGCTTGTATCGAGTGGCAGTTTTGTAGGTTTAGAACATTTAATTTCTATATTCCTATTTGTACCATGAATGTCACTCTATATTTGCGTATTATGCATCTCTCATCGAGTGTGTTTGTTTCTGTTTCCAGCTCCTTTGAGTGGTCCTCTTGTGATTGCTGAATCTCTTGGTGAAAAAAAGGGCACTGCAAAGACCATCAAAGTCAAGGATCAATCAAAGAAAGACAAGTATGTTCTAAAACGGAGAGATGAACCAAATGATGCAAGGGCTTACCATATAAATCAAGGGCAAGCAAGTTTCTTAGTGCCTTCAGCTTTCAAGGACGGAACATCAACATTAGGAGCTGGAGAATATGTATTACAAAGGAGAGCTCCAGTTGTCTCAACAAAGACCCAAGTCCCTGGAAGACAGGACCAAAGTGGAATTGTAGGTGGGGAAGGTGCAGTTCTGAATCAGGGTGTATCTGGGCAGGAAGAGAATTTGGATAAGAAACCAATGGTTTCTAAACTGAGTTCAGTTGATGTGAAAGTTAGCACTAGTCAGGTTGATTTGCAAACCAGTTTAGCCGCTGGTCTTCCTACAACTCAGCCTACTGCATATGGCCATACTCCTGAAACGCAAGTAGGTCCAGAAGATAAGAAGTTCTATCAAGACAAGGAGGTATCTGCCTTGCGGGAGAAGGGAAAAATTAGATCAGACAATTGTTCCAGTACCATGATTGGTGATTCTGAACCATCCAGTTTGGTCAGTGCAGAACACAAGAACACAAAACTATCCAGCACTTTTGAAGTACTTGAACGACCCAAACAGAGAATGCCAACAACACTCGAAGATCATCATCAACCAATGGAAGTGCAGGTAGGTTGCAATGTTACACATCCATTATCTCTTGGTCCCAATCCTCTTGATAGGGCTGTTGGGGTGGGTAGTGATGGTGCATCTAATAGGGTAAATGTTCTGAAATGCCCAAGTGGATATCCTGTTTCTGAGAAATCCACTGTAAGGGAGAAGAAGAAGAAGAAAAAGAAGGAATTAGGCTTGGAGACTGGTACGGATCATCCACCTAAGCGTTTGAAGACTTCCAAAGATGCGGAATCATTAAGAAAATCGGCAGGAAAATCCATTGGGATTGGTTTGGTTCCCCAAGAGGATCCTCAGAAGAAAGTTGATGGGGTCAGTAGTCCTTTTCCCTTGGATGCTTCAATGGCACCACCAGTGATTGACATTGGGGACATTGATGTTGAACTTCCACAGTTAGTGGGTGATCTATTAGCTCTTGCTCTTGATCCCTTTTATGGTGTTGAACGGAATGGTCCTGCCATTGTACGGCATGTTCTCCTTCGGTTCCGGTCCCTCGTTTATCAGAAAAGCTTGATTCTTGTTCCTCCTACTGAGTCTGCTGAAACATCTGATTTTCGTACAAACAGATCTTCCAGTGGTGGTGCTTCTGGCACCGTTCCTAATGAGGATGTGAAGGACTTGCCTTCTGCTAGACCGCCAAAACACCTTTCTAAAGTTGATGATCCAACAAAAGCTGGTCGGAAGCGAAGTTTATCTGATCGCCAGGAAGAAATAGCTGTAAAGAGGATGAAGAAATTGAACGAGTTGAAGTTGATGACTGAAAAGAAGGCTGGCAGCCAGAAGGCCCAAGAAATGCAACGAGGAGAACGCAAAGATGGCAAGGATGCTGGCACGACTATTCTGGCCAAGCAGATGAGGCCGGATTATGAAAAGAAGCCAGAACCACCTGCAAGGATAGCAGAACCCACAATGCTCGTGATGAAATTCCCTCCCCGAACATCGCTGCCCTCAGTGCCAGAGCTCAAGGCACGATTCGCACGATTTGGACCTCTTGATCACTCTGCTACCCGAGTATTTTGGAAGTCCTCTACATGTCGGGTTGTGTTCAAGCACAAGTCACATGCCCAGGTAGCACATAGTTATGCTGTTAGAAACAGCTCGCTGTTTGGGAATGTGAAGGTAAACTATCACCTGCGGGAGTTGGAAGCACCAACACCAGAGATGCCTGATTCTGGGAAGTGGCGGGCAGAAGTCACTTCTGATGAAGTGCAATCAAGGACCGTGGTTGCCAGTGACACTGTGAATGAGCCAAGACCGAGAGCAGCCCTGAAGCAGCAGCCAACACAACCATCCGTCCAGCTGAAGTCATGTCTAAAGAAGCCGTCAGGAGATGAGTCAGGGCATGGCATGGGTGGTGTTACAAGGGAGAGCCCCCGTGTAAAATTCATGTTGGGAGGTGAGGAGAGTGGTAGGGGGGAGCAGGTGGTGGTTAGTAGTAGCAACAACAACAACAATGGTAGTAATGCCGATGGTGGTGGTGCATCATCTTCTCTTGCAATGGATGTTAATACTAAGAACTTTCAAAAGGTCATTCCTTCGCTGCCTCCATTTATTCCCCTTCCCCCTCGTATTCCTGATGTGCACGAGAGTCGTGGAGTTGTTGGTCATTTACCCAAATCACACCATTTGCATTTTAGCGAAGTGGAGACAAGGAACAACTACAACAACAACAACCAGAATTCTATTCCCATCACCACCACCACCACCATAGATATTTCTCATCAGATGCTGAGCCTTTTGATGAGGTGCAGCGATATAGTTACTGATGTGAAGAGCACGTTAGGATATGTGCCTTACCACCCTCTCTGACCACTGGCAATTTTCAGAATCCAACGAGGGCCAAGATTTGATTGAATCAAACAAATGCGAGAACTCACTATTTGTTGGCTGCATGTGCTTGGCGAGAGAGAGAGAGAGTTGGTAAAAACTCTATGGTCAAGACCCCGGTGGACCGAGTAATAGTATGGGGAGGAGTGTACGGTTGTGGGGTTTGGTCATGAAGAGCCACATGTGTAATCTAAATTTCATACTCAACAGAAAGATCATCTGTATGGATATTATTCTCTCTCGGATTGCTGCTAATGAATTATTTCTTCTCCCTTTTGCTTGTGCTCTGGGGATCGTCTGCCCCGATTGGCAGGCAGGCACTTGCCATTGGCTACTATATCTCTTTTCTTGTATTTTCAGATATATATATATATATATAGGTTCAAAGTATCGACACATATCGGCCTGTATCAGCTGATACGTATCGTTTCGGAACCCCTTTCATATACCCTTATAATGGGTGTATTGAGGGTCTGACCGGTTCAGGAGGTGGAGGAGACCTAAACCGCCCCCTGAACCGATTTTAGAAAAAAAAATAAATAAAAACTAAAAAAAACAATATTGATTCGCCCGATACGCCCATATCAATATTTTGAACCTTCCAAATTCCAACCAAGCCTTCCATACCTTTTAACTATGATTATAGGCGATTTAACAACATTTTAATGGGGAATAGGCAAATAGACATGGACGTTTGCGGTAACCATGCACCCTACTTTCAAGGTAATTAATAAAGATCAAGTGGCCTGGTGGTGGCTACCAGTACCACACGGCACTTATGACTCCAAACAAATTCATAAACTCACTAAGACTGCATAACAAATTAACAAGATCAAGAGACGCCGTCCCAACCCCGGCTCACATTTTGGATGGACAAGTTGAAATCGACGGCCCCCCAGCATCTTCCCCAACCTATTATGAATGGCTGCTTCATTAATTGCGTTGTTAGAACAATGCTTTCGAACCGCGGTTGACCCGGGAATTATTTAAGCAATTAATTCCGTTTACCTCAAAGTCTTTTACTAAAAACCGTTGAATTGATCACCATTGATTTGGGCAGTCAAATCATCGATCTGTTTAATGTTTTTTGACCGTTTTTTATTTTAATTATTGTTTTTTTAATTTTTTTGTCAAAATAGGCCATTCATTCGAACCAAACGGTTGAATAATCAACCTAGAAACCGGTGGCCAAAACGGTTCCAGGTCATTTTTTAAAGCATTGGTTTATAATAGACTTGTTCATGGGCCGGTTGGGCTTGAACATGAGTTTTAGCCCGTGGGTTTGACCTTGGGCCTAAAAGCCCAACTCAAAATTTTTTTTGGGCCAGGTTCGGGATTTGTCAGAAAACCTGGCCTGGGCCCGACCTAGTCCAACTATTATATAGTTTAAACCCTAAATTCCCAAACCACCTAACCCTTTCCCATTTCCCTCTTTTCAGCAGTGTTCTATCTTCACTTTTTTTTTCTCATTCTCAATTTCTCACTCTCAGAACCAGTGAACCCAAACGCACTATTTTCACTCTGTGAACTCAAGCACTGGCGACCGGCGCCACAAGAACTAGGTCATCTCTCTCTCTCTCTCTCCGGTCTCTCTCTCTTTCTCTCTCTCCGGCTGACATCGTTTTCATCTTCTATTTTCTCACTTTCTTAGTTTTCATTCTCACTCTTAGACTCGTAGGAACCGACGAACTATGGGCCCATTCTCACTCTCAGAGGTGAACTTAGGCACCTGTGCCACTAGTGAACTAGGTCATTTTTCTCTCTAGCAGTGAGTCCTCTCTCTCGTTAAGTTTTCCTTTAATCATCTTCATCTTTAGGTTGGACTTTGGGCTCGGGCCTGGGCTTCGGGCTTTTTATGAGGGTCGGGCTTGAGCCCAAGTTGTAGTCCCATTGGTTGGACCAGGCTTGGGCTTGAAATTTTTCTGTTAATGAAGAGCAAAAGCCCAGCCCAGCCCATGAACAGGTCTAGATGTGAATTCACATATGTTTTGGTCCTTTTGGAGGTTTTAGAACACCCATCACGTTTTGGTATATCATCACCACCATTTTGGGTTGGGGTAATCAAGATTTGGGGCTATCCTTATGTTGTAGGCGCATTCGGCTGGCTTGTACAAGGTTGACGCGTGTCAAATGGAGGACGCTTGCATAGGCTTACCATGAGGATGCTCAGAGTTACCTGACGTGGACCAGGCGGCCCCAGTCACAGGGTGCCGCGTGGCATTGGCAAAACATCTCGTTAGGCCCTTGTATGGCTCGCATCTGGACCATTCGAGCCCAATTACCCCCTAGCAGCTTCGGCTATAAATGCAAGGCACTCCCCACAAGGTAAAGGATTCAAAACTTTTGGATCTCTAGTGCTCTCCCCTCTAAGGACCTAGCGCTACTTGAGACCTCGTTTGGACCCTTCGGTTCCAGACTCATCACTTACCTAGTGCACATACTGACTTGATCGTTGGAGTCCTTGCCTCGAGTAGTCACCCAAGGCCTCTGACACTTTCTCCCTCATAGATTCACTACAGTGGGAACATCTCGTCTTCCCTCGAACACCCTTCTCAGTACCAGTCCTTGGCTTCTATGGCATCCGAAAGAACGACTCACCTTGGCCTCGACTCATCTCCCCCGGACCCTCAAAGCATTTGGCCCTCCTTCGAAGCTTGGGAGTGAAATTACTTTGTTGCCCTCGACCAAACCGAACATCAACAATTGATGTTGTCTGTAGGTAGGTTCGCTAAGATGATCCCCTGAAACACTACACACTCAAGATCTCCTAAAGCTTCAAACACCATGGTACGAAGAGCCAGGAACCTCCAGAACTTGGTCACGAGTGAATAGTTTCAGGTAGTCCTTGACCATCTAGAATACCTCATGCAACACAGCGCCGAGGCAACCACCCCGCCAGGGTGTCAGATCACCAGGGCTGACGTGAGCACATCGAGTCTGGCAGCAACTGACCTGCCAGTCCACCACGTAGCAACGAGAGACCTCCCAATCGAAGGAAGGAAGAGCCGACACGGTTCGAAGACAACCAACCTTCTGAGCAACACCACCATTGGAGGGAGAACCCCCAGGATGAGGGCAGGCACCTCGGCCGTCGCAACGCCCATTCAAGGGCCAAGGGCCAAGGGCCGAGGTTCCCGCTGCGCCAAATAGGAGGTGCACGGTCCTGCCTCGGAGCATTTCGGAGTTCGTGCCGACCCTCACCGTGCCCGTGAAGATAGAGACGGGTGGCAAGCCCCGGCCAACCCTCGGATTGCGGAACTACGAGTGAGCTTGGGGTCATCAAAGACGAGCTCCGCCAAGTTCGAGAGAGACGAGCTAACACCTTGGCTGACTAGAGATATTCGACGGGGAGGATGGATGCTTTCACCCCGGATATCATCTTTGAGCCTCTCCCCCAACACTTCAAGGCTCCCACACTGGAAATGTACGATGGGACCTCGGACCCCGACGACCACCTGGAGAGTTTCAGAGCGCTCATGATACTTTATGGGTATTCCGACGTCTTGACGTGCCGAACTTTCCAAGCCACCTTCAGAGGAGCCGCCCATCATTGGTTCTCCAACCCCCCGCCTCGGTCGATTAGCTCATGGGAGCAGTTCGCCAACCTATTCCTCGCTCGCTTCATCAACAACAGACGATGCTATAAGAGCGTCGTCTCGCTAATGTCTATCAAGCAGAAGCAGGGAGAGAGTTTGCGGTCCTACATCGATCGCTACAAAAAGGAAGAGCTCGAGGTCCGTGACCTCAACCCCATGGTCTCCATGCATGCTGCCATCAATGGGCTCTCTGGTTCGGCCCTGAAGTGCTTGGTCGCTAAGACCCCGTTGAAGACGAAGCTAGAATTCCTCAAGAAAGCCCAAAAATACATTGCGACCGAAGAGGCTTCAGCTGGGGACCACCAAGAAAGAGAGGTCGAGCGCCCCAACGGGCCCCCTAAGAAGAAGAGGAAGGGCGGAGGCAACCACCACAACAACAACAGCAACAAGGACCTCAAGAAACCACCGGCCTTGGCCCAGGCTTACAGCCAATATATGCCACTCAACTCCACCCGGATGTAGATATTGATGCAAATCGGAGAGGGGAAGTTCATGAAGTGGCATGAGAAGATGAAGAGGAACCCCAAAAGGAGAAATCCCAAAAAATGGCACCGACCATGACGCAGAGGACTGTTATGATCTGAAGAATGAGATAGAGTCCCTCATCCAACGAGGGCACCTTAAGCAGTTCGTGGGTGGCGAGCCTAGTGCCTCATCCTCTCAGCAGCAACAACAACATTAGTAGCAATAACACCAGTAGATAGCTGGCGTCATCGACGTCATCGCCGGGGGCACGACCTCAGGTGGTGCCTCGGCCTCGGCCCGCAAGACCTACGCCAGGCATTTGAACATCCACAGGCCTGCCTCCAAAAAATTGAAGCAGCAAGAAACCCTCTCCTTCACGGATGATGACTTGAAGGGGGTAACAGTCCCCCATGATGACGCTTTGGTGATCTCGACCATCATTGCAAAATTTGTAGTTAGGAGGATCCTCGTCAATACTGGCTCCTCAACTGACATCCTCTTCTACGAAGCTTTTCAGAAGATGAAGATAGCGCCAGAGCGCCTCCAGCTTGCCGATGTTCCATTGGTCGGCTTCTTCGATAATGTGGTCAGACCGGAGGGAAAAATTACCCTACTTGTTACGGTAGGGACCAAGCCTTGGTAGGTGACGGGGATAAATGAGTTCTTGGTCATGAGGATAGGCTCGCCCTACAATGCAATCATGGGGAGACCGACCCTTCACGCACTCAGGGCCGCCACCTCATCGAATCACCTCGCTCTCAAATTCCCCACCAAGCACGGCGTCAGAGTTGTTCGTGGGGACCAGCAAGAAGCCCGCCAGTGCTATGTGGTAGCACTGAAGGGCAAGAACAAGGAAGCATTGCCACTAAAGGGCTTCGACCTCAGAGAGGAACTAGCGAGCCGAGCCAACCAGCCGAGGACATCGTCTCGGATCCCCTAGACAAGGCCGAGCCCAAGAAGACAATCTGTGTTAGGTCCAACCTTCCCCCAGAGAGCCTATCCGAACTGGTAAGTTTCCTCAAAATTAATGTCGACGTCTTTGCTTGGTCTGCCGCTGACATGCCCAGAATTGACTCCTCAGTCATTACTCACAGGTTGAGCGTGGACCTGAGCTCTAGGACAATTCGGCCAAAAAAGATGAACTTTGCACCGGAGCATTGGAAGGCCATAGGAGAGGAAGTTGGTAAGCTACTTGACGCCGACTTCATCCGAGAGGTATACTACCCTAACTAGTTGTCAAATGTGGTTTTGGTAAACAAAGCTAATGGGAAATGGCGGATCTGTATTGACTTCACAGACCTTAACTGAGCCTGCCCTAAGAACAATTTTCCTTTGCCGAGAATAGACCACCTCGTCAGTGCCACTGCAGGGTACGAGCTACTCAGCTTCATGGATGCCTTATTCGGATACAACTAAATAATGATGCACCCAGAGGACGAGAAGAAGACCTCATTCATCACTGAGCACGACACTTACTGCTACAAAGTGATGCCCTTCAGCCTCAAGAATGCGAGGGCCACTTACCAATGCCTCGTCAACAAGGTGTTTAAAAATTAGATGGGGAGGAACGTCGAACCCTACGTGGATGATATGGTGGTGAAGAGTCTGAAAGCCGAGATGCACACCTCGGACCTGACTGAGACCTTTGACACCTTGCGGAAGTTCAACATGAAGCTTAATCCCAGCAAATGTGCCTTCGGCATCACCTTAGGCAAATTCTTAGGCTTCGTTGTTACTTAAAGAGGCATTGAGGCCAACCTTGACAATATACAAGCCATACTAGACATGGCATCCCCTCGGTCGGTGAAGGAGACTCAAAGACTCACTAGCCGGATAGTTGCTCTCAACCGCTTCATGTCGAAGTCGACTGACCACTGCCTTCCCTTCTTCCACGCCATCAAAAAGTCGAAGGAATTTCAGTGGACGGAAGAATGCTAGCGCACCATTGACGAGATAAAGGTCTATCTCACCTCACCTCCCCTCCTCGCTCGGCCAACCCCAGGAGAGACCTTATATCTAAACCTATCAACCGGGGATGAGGCAATCAGCTCAGTATTGATAAAAGAAGACGAAACACAGAAGCTGATATACTACATCAGCAAGGTCCTCTACGACGCTGAAACCAGATATCTCAAAGTGGAGAAATTGGCCTTTGCCTTCGTGCTCTCGGCTAGAAAGATCAGGCCGTACTTTCAAGCTCACACTATAGTGGTCCTGACAAACCAGCCCCTTAGGGATGTCCTCACCAAACCCAAGACCTCAGGGCGCTTGACCAAATGGACCATCAAGCTGTCTGAATTTGACATACAGTACCAGCCGAGGCCCGCTATCAAAGCACAAGCCCTAGCAAACTACATAGCAAAATGCACTTTCAGTCGAGCCCCCGAAGATGCCAAAGGGGACCATCCGACCGAGGGGACTCATCCCAAGTGGACACTCTTTGTTGACGGTTCATCCAACGCCAAAGGAAGCGGAGCATGCCTCATCCTCCTCACCCCAGACAACGTAGTCGTAGAGTATGCGCTAAGGTTCGACTTTCCCGCATCCAATAACGAAGTTGAGTACAAGGCCCTCCTCACTGGTATGCAGCTTGCCAGGGACCTCGACTCCTTATATGTCGAAGCCTTCAACGATTAGCAATTGGTAGTGAATCAAGTCAATGGCGAGTACGAGGCCAGAGAGAAAAGCATGTCCAAGTACCATGCCAAAGTTCAAGAATTAGCCCACCACTTCTAGCACTTCTCCTTGTAGCAGGTCCTGCGAGTTGAGAATGCAAGAGCCGATGCCCTTTCTAAGTTGGCAAGCACCTTCGACGCAGCCCTCGATTGCACTGTCCGCGTGGAGAAGCTAGTTCGTCCCTCTGTAGAAGAAGTCCAAGTACTTCCAGTAGAAGCTGAACCATCATGGATGAATCCCATCATCGGCTTCCTACTGACAGAATGACTGCCCGATGACAGGAACGAAGCTAGCGACTCCGACACCAGGCAGCCCACTACACCTTGCTAGAGGGAAAGTTATATAGAAAATCCTTTGCCATGCCTTACCTTTGATGCCTCCGTTAGGAGGATGGCGAGTATGTGCTTTGAGAAATTCACGAAGGCATCTGCTATAACCACCTCGGTGGCCGAGCCCTATCCCAAAAAACACTAAGGCTATGGTACTTTTGGCCGACCCTTCACAAAGACATAGCCAAGTTGGTATGGAAGTGTGACCAATGCCAGAGATATGCCAACTTATGCCATCATCGAGCCACCACCCTCTCGGCTCTCAGCAGCCCCTAGGCCTTTGCCGAATGGGGGATGGACCTCCTCGGCCCCTTTCCTCAAGCAACGGGGGATAGGAAATACCTCGTCGTCGTTGTGGACTATTTCACCAAGTGGGTAGAAGCAGAATCCCTGGCTACCACCATAGCTCGAGCAGTTCAGTGCTTCTTTTGGAAGAACATTATTTGCCGCTTCGACTTTCCCCACATGCTAGTCACCGACAACAGGAGGAAATTTGACGATGCCAAGTTTTGGGAGTGGTGTGCGTCCTTCAGCATTAAGTAGCAGTACAACTTGGTGGGCTACCCCAAACAAATGGCCTAGCCAAGGTCACCTACATAACCATCTTAGATAGACTGATGACTAGACTAGACCGAGCCAAAGGCCTATGGGCTGATGAGGTAAGTAGTGTCCTCTAGGCATACCAAACCACACCTTGGACGGCCATGGGATAGACCTCGTTCGTCCTGACCTACGGTACATAAGCAGTTATCCCAGCAGAGATCGGCCAGCCAACGCTTGGAACCGAAGCGTACAACGAAGCCAAGAATAGTGAAACACTTAGAGCAAACTTAGACCTACTAGAAGAAGCCTGGGAGTAGGCACATATTATAGTCGCTGATAACTCTGCATTTTGATGCCTTAAGGGCATCAATTCAGGGGTATTTTTGACCTTAGATTAGTCAAATTGTGTCCTTTTCCCAGTTAATTTCAATGTTGTGACCTCTGAGGGTCCTTGTGCAAATTATGTGCAAAACTGGGAAGTTTTCATGGCTGAAATGTAGATTTTGGGAAGCTGGTGTGAAGTCCAGCTGAGAGATGGGGTGTTTTTGTGAAAAACTGAAAACAAGGAGGGTGCCTCCTAGTTGCTAAACCCAGTTTGGCGCCCCTCCTACTGTATTAGCATGCTCCCCACGCCTTAGCAAACCCTAGGGCGCCTTTTAACCCATTCTTTTCACTCTTAACAAACCCTAGCCACCCCTAACTGCTAAATCCTCACCTTCCATCCCTTCTAATCTCCACCATCCATTCTAGGGCACTCTCTTTTTAGCATTCTAACCTTAGGATCCACCTAACTTCTAATCCTCATCATTCATCTCCCCACCATTAAATCCCATCCATTCCCTCCATCTTATATCCTAACCATTCAATCTAGGGCACCGCCTATTCTTTTAATCTTAACCCTTCAACCCTAGATGTTCTAATCTACACCCTCCATTTCTGAGTGCCCAAATCTCAGCCCTACATAATCTTGGGTCCCTTCTCCTTTTATTTTCAGCCATAGGATCACCTCAAAACCATCTTAGCCATTCATTAGAAACCCTAGAGCACCCATAATTTTGCTAAAACCCACATACTACCCCCATTTTCTCTCTAATTCCACTTATATCCACCCTTCTCTATAAAAAGGACCCCAGGGGCCTTGGAGAAGGGGATGGTAAATTCACCTAGTTAACAAAGCTAAAGTTTCTTGAGGAGTTTAAGGGTTGTAGAAGGGGAGGACACCCAGTTCACGTCAGGAGGGGTTCCTGCAAGCTGTTCAATCAATCTGCAACTACCGCCACTCGATCTGATCAACCATTCTTTTCTTTTCTTTATTTTCGTTTCTGTTATTTTTATTTCTGCAATCTTTTAAATTTAATCCTTTTTTGTTTCTCTGTTTTGCAGATATGAATTCGTTCGGTTCAAGGCTAAGGTGTCACCGGCACCTTTCATTTGGAACATTTAGATGGAAGACCCGTCCCTCGGACGTGGAACTTAGAGAACCTCCGGATGTATTACTAGTAAATGCAAATTTTGATAACTTAAGTGCAAAGTTCCTCTTCGACTCAATGATTAGTGTGTGTTCTCACTAAGTCCCCAGGACCCCTTGGCTTCGCGACTAGCCGAAGTGCGCAGCCTCTTCCGAGGACCATGCGCTCGAGCTGGACCGTCGTCGTGGTGCATAGCTAGTGGCAAACACCCGCCTCAGTAGTGGATGGCCTCCTGGTCGTATACACTTAGCGCAATTAAGTAAACGGCAACCCCGACCAACTCGGTGGTTCACCACGGCCCGAGACCCCGACCTCCTTGGAGCGCCACCTCGACCTCGCCAAAGTAACCATTTGGGAAAGAGACTAGCCATGTGAGTTGCATCTCGGCCTCGACTCCCCTCCCATACTTCGGCAAAACCGCCTCAGCCTAGCCTAAGTATACACTTGGGTAAAAAACGAGCCAAGCAAGTTGCGTCTTGGTCGCATACCTTTGCATCGGCCTTAGCCCCTTAACAATCTAAAGCGAGCATGTACCTAAAGTGAGCCACTACGAGGCAATTTTTGAACTGTGATCTCTTTGTTGGGAGGGGTAGAGACCTCTCGGAAAAGAGAGAGAGAGAGAGAGAGAGCAAAAGATTGAAAAGAGGAGAACACATTGTCCAAAAAATGCTTGTATTTTTCATTTCACTTCAATATAAAGCATTTACAAAAATTTTTTACGACCTCGGAGGCTGAGTCCATTTCCATCTCAAAAAAAGAAAGAAAAAACACAGGAAGAATCACGTCAAGCCTCGCCACCAGCCGGGGGAAGGGCAGAGTCATCAGCGCCATCAGCAACCTGAGTCTCGTCAGGGGAGTCAGGAATCATCTGTAGTTCCTCGGCATCGAAGTCGGGCATCACTTGCAAGAGGGCCTTCTTGGTGTCCTCAATTCCATCCAAGTGAGATGTGGACGCATACTTCGCAAAGGCCCGCTAGTACTTGGTGGACTTCTTGAAAGCCTCCACCGCCTTGGTCGTTGCCTTAGCCACCCGCTCCTCCATCCCTACTGCAGCCTTCGCAGCTCTCTTCTCCGCCTCGACTACCCTCTTCTTGGCCCTGGTAGCCTGCTCCTCAGCCTGGGTCGCCCGCCACTCTGCCTATCTGACAATGCTCTCGAGGCGAATCCTCTCCTCTTGCTCTTTGATGAGGTGGGCCCGCGTTTCCTTCATGTCGTTCTCCATCTTCGTTCGAAGCATTTGTTTGTCCTTGTGGGCCTTCCTAAAGGTGTCCTGCTTGTCATCGGCAGCGACGATAGCAGCCTGGAGCTTTTCCTTCTCCTTCTTGAGCTTGTCCAGGCGTGACAAAGTCATGCTTATTCTGTCTCCCAGACCGACGAAGTAAAGACAGGCCTGCAACAGAAGTTATCAGTAAAGACTACAACAAAGAAACAACCACAAGATGAAGCATGGGAACAGAAATTACCTCAACCAAGTGGTACAGCTCTCGACTCGATTTGCATTACGCGGAA
Source organism: Nelumbo nucifera (assembly GCF_055504915.1). NCBI lineage: Eukaryota > Viridiplantae > Streptophyta > Magnoliopsida > Proteales > Nelumbonaceae > Nelumbo > Nelumbo nucifera. Next base: position 101,734,213 of record NC_142651.1, read on the forward strand.
GCGATCCCTCGAGAGGATTGCCCCACTCACCAGGGCTTGGCTGACCCCTTCCTCGGTTATTGAATCCCCCTCGCGAACCGACCACCGGGGGCGGAAGACCGTGGCAGACCCCTCGACTCCTTCGCTGAGTTCCTATGCTGACGAGGGGGCGGATGAGGGCCCCGTTGGATGCCCCTTAAGGGGAGGCTTCTTCGTGGCATCCCCAGCTAGATGCTCAACATGGGCCACCTTCTTCGACGACTGCTCTCTCAAGGCCCCTTCGGTAGGCCTCTTCTTACCTGCCGCAGCCCCCTCTGCGGGCTTCTTGGATGTCTCGACCGACTTCTAGGCCCCCTCGGTCAGCCTCTTCCCCTTGGCAGGGACTTATTGAGTTGCCCCCTTGGTGGGGACTTATTGCTGGGTAACCCCCTTGGGCGGGACTGATGCCCGCTCGCCCCTCACAGGCTCATCCTCGGCAGGCCTCCTTGACGTTTGCCCTCCTGCCTTCTTCTCCGCCTGGGTTCTCTACTTGGCGCGGGCACTTTCGAGCAGGAGCTTCTTGGCGTCCATTGGTACCTCTACAAAAGAAAGAATATGAATTAGTATACGAGATGAGGACGAGGGGAACGTGTAAAAAAGCTAAGGAACCTCTCCTACTGAGGGGGGCAAGGCTGAGCCCCACAAATACCAAGGGGAGCTCCTCCTCCACCAAGGGCTTGGCCTTGACCATCCCCAACACGATCAGGTGTGCCACGACAGTGGCCTCAACATCCCAAAGCGGAGGGGGACATTTCTCCACTATTGTACAGGTCTCTCCCCACTTCAACCTGAATGACCAACCTTTGGGGCAGGAGATGAAGAAAAATTTGCCCTTCCAGTTATGGACAGACGTGGGGTATCAACTGGCCTCCCACTCCGTGGCTGCAGGTAGTACATGCTGGCCTCGAAAGACTGCTTCCTCGGCACAAACATGGCACTTAACATCTTTGGGGTCAACTCTACGTCCCGAAGCCGAGCCCACACCAGCATAGCTACAAGGGTCCTAATGAAGTTAGGGATGAGTTAACTGATAGTTATGCCATACCATTCTAGTAGCTCAGAAATCAAAGGATGGAGAGGGAACCTAAGGCCGAACTCTAAAAAATGTTGGTATATACAAATTTCACCCTCTTTAGGGGTCCACGACCGACCACCAAGGTCAGGAACCCTAAGCTGGTAAGACCGAGGTATGTGAAAACTCCTAGCTAGGGCCTTGACCTGGTCCACGTCCAGAGTACTGTCAAACTCCGAACGCGGAAGATCAGCCATCACCACCCTTTGGGCAGTGCTTTCGACCATCATCCCCGAGACGGGCTCCGAGATCTGCTCCCCCTCGGCTTGGGGGGACCCCTCGGCCTCCCTTGGTGTCATGGATGCAGTGCTCTCACAGGGAGGTTATCGCCTCGGTGGCTGCCCTCGGCACCCTCGGAGGCTACCCTATCCCTCAACACCATCACCTCTCGCTGAAAGGGAACGACGACCAATTGACCTAAGGGAGAAAGGGGGGAAGGAGTCCGAGGATAGCTCCCTTCCGAAGCATTTGGAAGTTCATAGCACTCAGGGTCAGAATCTGAGAAAGACATGACTGGAATGAAAACAAAAATAGTTACATAGAAAGGACGAAGGAAAGAAGAGTGAAGATGAGGTGTGTCGAAAAGTTGATGGACTGGGAGCGGTGTTCACTCGATAGCAAGGAAGCCTAGAGACAAATGATGAAGAAAAATTGCTAATAAGGCTCTTATTTATAAAAAAATGAATGGCTTAGATCTTGTCAGATCCAATGGTCGTGAAGCCTTCGCCTTCGCTGACCATCCGCGGTATGACACTTGGCACCCAGCCTCGGGGAAACGAAAGGACGCCTAGTAAACCAACATGTGCCTAGCCTCGGGAAAGCAAAACGATGCCTAGTGAACCGACGCTCAGCCTCAGGAAAACAAAACGACGCCGGGCAAACTGACGGGCCCGTTTATCGCAACCCACCGGTTTGGATGCACAAACTCGATTAACGCGTAGACCGGTTCGCCCAGAGCACTCATCCCCCCTACGGAAGGCTCTCCTCGCGCCAGACCCATATCGGGCACAATCCTGGTGCGTCAGCTACTAAATCCCGTACCGCACACGACCCCCAGACCATCACCGCCTGAGTATAAGGCATAGGCTCGACTCAGCCGGGCCCCCCTCCACCTCGGGCTCCCTAGTCGAAGCCGAGGCATCCACAGCTTCACTTCTCTTTCGCGAATTGAAATCAGGCCAAAGAAAAAGCAAGACGAAGGCGATGCCACTATAGGGTACACTCCGTTGAACAAGCCCGATGGCACCTACCAATATCGACACTCCCTTTGGCCAAAGCTGATGCCCCTTTCGAACCCCCACCTCGGCCTCGAGAGTGGGGGGCAAGTGATCTAGGCGCATTCGGCTGGCTTGTACAAGGTTGACACGTGTTAAATGGAGGATGTCCGCATAGGCTTACCATGAGGATGCTCAGGGTTACCTGACGCGGACCAGGCGGCCCCAGTCACAGGGTGCCGTGTGGCACTGGCAGAACATCTCGCCAGGCCCTCGTACGACTTGCATCTAGACCATCCAAGCCCAACTACCCCTGGCAGCTGCGACTATAAATGCAAGGCACCCCTACAAGGTAAAGGATTTGAAACTTTTGGATATCTAGTGCTCTCTCCTCTAAGGACGTAGCGCTACTTGAGACCTCGTCTGGACCCTTCAATTCCAAACTCATCACTTACCTAGTGCACATATTGACTTGATCGTCAGAGTCCTTGCCTCGGGTAGTCACCCGAGACCTCTGACACTTTCTCCCTCGCACATTCACTACAGTGGGAACAACATCTCGTCCTCCCTCGGACACCCTTCTCAGTACCATCTCCCCCGGACCCTCAAAGCCTTCAGCCCTCCTTTGAAGCTTGAGAGTGAAATTACTTTGTTGCCCACGACCAAACCATACATCAACACCTTATTTGTCTCTATTGGATATCCATTTACAAATTCAATGATTTTGTGAATAGAAAAGAGGTTTTAGGGGTGTTTTGATATGCTGGCATGTTTAAGTAAGAGCATTTTGGAGTTCACATGAGTGCCCCCACAATGCCCCACATCATATCCTAACTGTATATTAGGAATATCTCCCGATTTCAAGTACGAGAAATGGTGAAACATCATCGAGAGATGTTCTCATATGAATTCAGCATTTTGGGGTTTTTTGGGTTTAAGGCTTATTGGTTCAAATCTTTTTTGGGGTGTGGGGTTAAGGGATTTTTTTTTTTGTGAAATAAAAAACAATTTAGTAAAATGGACTGGCGGGATCACATCTGCGCCACACAGAGGGCGCCCCACAATGCATTTGTTGGGTTAAGGGATCATTCTTCAATTCAATGCATTTGTGAGTGTAACAATCATATGATTTCTTACTCAACTTTAATTTTCTCGATAATTTGGTTTATTTTGGATAGAATTTGGGTCACCTGTCTTTGTGATCGGCAATTTGGTCTGGCTTTCTCGCTTGATAGGCTATTCAAATGGATAGGCTACGGGATTAGATTGTGAAGCGAAAGAAAATCAAGCAAATTCCGGGCGAGCCAAATGTAGGCCCGTTGATGATTCCATCAATGGCATTGGATCATGATTTCATTGCAAATGATTGAGAATCTCTTATGACATTTACTGATCCATAGGAGGAATCACTTAAATGCCAAAAAAGGGATTGTGTCAATGATATATGTAATCGATAACTATTAGGCTGAAACACATTCAATTCAAGTGCTAGGACATAAGGTTGTACCAATGGAACCGGACATGAAACCATTTTGGAGACTGATTTCTGGTCAAACAGTTAGATTGTCCAGTTCGAATAAACGATTTGTTTTTATTAAAAAAATAGCCAAAAACCATTATCAAGGTTGATGAATTAACAGTTCAGCCATTCAGATCAACGGATCACTAACCAAATTAACAGTTTTTTGTCTAAAAACGATTTTAAGATGAAACAGAACCAATTGCCTGACCAATTCCCTTATCAACCGGTCCGGTCCGGTTTTCAAAACCACTTTGTCCAATAAAAACTCAATGCTTGCATAACCCATTCGTTGACACTTGACAGTTTCCTCTCCTGTCGTTGAATTAGGGAATTGTGCACTACTAGATCTAGATGGCTCTTATCCCTATAGATAATTTGCACAGTCAGATGAAATTTGACCAGCACGAGGTGGTGATTGGTGAATCTCAGCAAGCTTTTAACTTTCAACAAAGTTTTTAGTAAAGTGTTCATACAACCACATGGTTAAATAAGAAAAAACCTCGCTAATTAATTAATTTTGTGGGGTAGCATGTGACGTGCTAACTGTATAAGTCTTCGACCCCATTAATTTGTGTCAAGCGAGGCGTCGTGTTCCGAGTTCCGACGAGCCGGCGACGGGGATCACCTGCGAGGCTGCGACCCTCACAACCTTCTGAATGAGGGGTTTCTGGAAATCTAGAACGAGATGGAGTAGTTGTTCTTCATAGTCGTCGAATCGGTGGGAGAGTTGCAGGGGTCCGAGAAATCGCCGGAGTGGGTATCTTTCTCTTGCTTTCTTGACAGGCAAGACTAAAAATAGAGGAGGCAAATACTATACATCTGCAAATTTAGAGAATATATTGGCATTTCTATTGATCAGCCCTACCGATACATTTAATCATATCTTTGCACTGTCTCCAAATAAATAGTTAATGGCTAAAGCGTGAACTCTGCAAGACTGCACCGACAGAGAAAGAGAAAGTAATCCACTTACATTACAATTGCGCGATAGCCCGAGTCTGAAGCCAACTGCAATGAGAATGGCTTTCAGTCGTTCACGGCCAGTGAACGCGAAATCTAAATCGACAAACCCTTTCGGATGTTGGAAGGTGGCTTATGTGGCGGAGATGGTATTTCGTTTGGCAAGGAAACTCCGACAAACTTATACCAGAAGTTCAATTTCCCTTCTGGGTCTTGTGAGGGTTGAGTGACGGGATAGCTTACGGCGAGATCAGAAGTCCTCTCGCCGGCTCTGTCAAAGAGCTCCTTAATCGGGACTCGGACCTCTCCAACGTACTTGGGATCGGCAAGCCTGCGGTCGCAATAGAGCTCGAGAACGAGGTGGGCTTGGTCGTCTCGGATGGCAGATTCATGGATTTTGAATTTCATCTGGAAATCCCAGAAGGGGTTTGTGCTGCCGTCGTTGTCAGCGGGCGTTTGCTGCTTAGAATCTGGATCGCCGTCGATGAAACCCACCACATACACCTTCATCTTGAACAAGCTTCTCACCTGCAATTTTCTCACATTCTTGACTCCTTGCGCAGAGATTAGGCGAATATCCAAGGTCGGCGACCCCATTTCGTTTCTCTTCCTCGAGGGTGTTGTTTGGAAGGACAATTGTTGAAATTAGATGCTTATGACTTCTAATTTACCTATACTGATGGTCTGTGCTAACGTAGCCGGAATTACGGTAATTGGAGCAAGTGTGTAACTTGTCTTAGTACTCATTTTGTTAGTACTTCATTTGCGGGGTCTTTTGTTTTTGTTTTTTTGTTTTTGGGTTAATAGCATACAAGGGCAATTTTTGGGGTTTAATATCAATAAAGGTAATATATTTAAAAAAAAATTAAAAATAGATTAACTTTTTAAAAACAATATCAATAAAGGGCAAAAACACTCTTCATCTTCTTCTTGTCATTTGTTCACCAGAGCCGTCGCCCGCTGCCGCCTTCGCCCACCTCCACCTCCGCCTTTGGCAATGTTGCCGAAGATGGGTGGAGACAGAGGTGGCGGTGGCGGCAGACAGAGGAATGACCACCAGCGCTGCCGCTGCCACCTCTGGCAACGTTGCCGGAGATGGGTGAAGACAGAGGTGGCGGTGGCGGTAGCGGCGGGTAGAGAAATGACCACCAGCGCCACCGTTGCCATCTCAGCCTCCGGCCACCTCCGGCAACATTGCCGGAGGTGGAGGTGAAGGTGGGTGGATGCAGCAGCAGGCGGTAGCGAATGACGGTGGCGGACGGCGGCTCTAGTGAACAAATGGCAAGAAGAAGAAGAAGAAGAACAGTGTTTTTGCCCTTTATTGATATTATTTTTAAAAAGCTGACATATTTTTGAAATTTTTTTAAATATATTACTTTTATTGATATTAAATCCCGAAAGTTGCCCTTATATGCTAGAAACCCTTTGTAATATGGCATTACCGAGTTGGGATCTCTTACCAACAAAACAAGTTTCAACACCCTACCAACTTGATCCGCCACCACACATCTCATGCATAACAAGTTTTACTTTTATGATAAGCCCCAATTTCATAATGAGATGTGTACTGTCAAATCAAGTTGGAATTTGTTTTGTTGGCAGGAGATCCCAACTCGACATTAGTTGTAGGAAATATAATAGTGTTGAGATAATGTTGGGACCGTTGTATTGGTAGCAGTTCCCTATCGTTTCATGCAATGCAACAGACAACAAGCCTTGGCTTTACAAGGTGAGCCCATCTAAATAATTAAGGTCCCGTTTGATTCACGGGAATAGGGGTCTTGAATTAGAATTGAACTATTCCGATTCCAATTGTTTGGTTGGGTGGAATTGGAATCCCATTCCCATTGTTGTTGAATGACATTCCCCTATTTGAGGGAATGGCCATTCCTTGCCCCTTCCTTGGGAATAAAATCCTATTCATGTTGATTCCAAATTCTATTCCTATTCCTATCTTAACCAAATATGCCATGGGAATGAACTATTTTGATTCTGATTCTGGAGGATTCCAATTCCGATATTGCAAAACAAATGGACGGTAAGCCATGATTGATGAAAACCCCGAAAAGTCCAAAATAACTATTTTAAAGCAAAAAAAAGGCTTTCTCATTAAAGCTTCTTTTGGCAGCGTGTTCCAAAGAAGCTCCTCTATTTCAGCCACGTTTTTGGCATTCGAAACATAATGATCGACTTTCTGGATTTTCATCAAATACAACTTCTAACATTTTTGTGTAGGGCCCAACTCAAAACACCAATATGTTTCAAAAGCCTTCCCAAACAGGTACTTAGTGTTTTTCTAAAACAGCTCAACTAAGCTTTAACCCTCCAAAAGAAGCAAAATGGGACCTTTGTAGCTTCTTTTTTTTAAAAAAAGAATAGAAATGCACTACACACAACGAGGGGTAGTATGTCCCCAAAAGTTAGCAGAACAAATAAGAAGAGAAAGGGGAAGAGATGAGGTGCTAAAATCTAAAGAAGAAGAAGAAGAAAGAACCTCATGAGCAAGTCAGTCAGTTGCCTGATTTGCTTCTCTAAAAACATGTTGATACTGACAACCTCCTTTGATCAGATCTCTCTTCCACAAGCAACTTGAGATAATACCTTTTAGCTTCCAAGGAATATCCACCTTCCTTTTGAGGTAGGAGATGACAAGAGACGAATCACCCTCAATGATGATAGGAAACTCCCTATAGTTTGTGGCTTGGATGTGGGCTTCCCATGTGGCCCATGCTTCAACCTGGTTGATAGAGCATGTACCAAGTTTATAAGCTTTGACCGCAAGTAGCTTACCAAGATGGTTCCAGACTATAATACATGCCACTGAACATTTTCCGTTACTACTGCGAGAGGCATCAAAATTTATTTTAATATAGACATATTTTAGAGCATTCCAACTAATTTGTTTCCAAATCTTGCGAAATGTGATAGAGATACTAAACTTACTCTCATAAAAAATTTCCATAAACATATTGAGAGCTTTATCTAAAATTATTGGAATGGGAGTAGTAACCTCATTAAAGGTTTTGGAGTTCCTATTTTTCCAAACAACCTAGAGAACAAAAGCTAGTTTTTCCTTTATGAATAGAATCTTGTTTTCTTTTTTTAATGCACATTCTTGTCCACCAAGCATAGATTTTCATTTTCATTTGGGCCCTCCAAAGGTGTGTTTAACGTAAGCCTAACTTGCTTTGTGTGATCATAAATATGTTCAATATCTTTCTCAAACCCATAAAAACTGCAAGAGCCATCAATATTGAGTCCTTTTTTTCTCAAATTGCTTTTAATAGGCAGCCTATTATTAAACTGAAAAAATTGAAATAATTTAATCTTTGGAAGGCATTTCAAGTTCTAAATGTTATTCAGCCAATTAAAGTTGCCAATTGGGTTTCAAATAGAGGAACATTTAAGCAAACAAGTTGTTTTTATTGAGAAGGTCCCCTTGGGATTACACCCCTAAACCTTTCTGTCCTCCATGTACTTAGGGGCAATATGAATAGTCTTAATGTCTTTCCAAACATTTTCAAAGACCTCAACTTTAATTTTGTCCTTCCTCCAACAATCCTTCTCAAAATCTATCATTTCTGCTACTTTAATATTAATATTTGTGATATTTTCATGGTTCAAAGTTTCAGTTAGAGGTCTGTCATATACCCAATTATCTAGTTAGAAATTTATAGTACTTCCATCACCCACTTGCCAACGGGATCCCATTTTAATGAGATCTCTAGCAAGGAGGATGCCTTTCCAGGCCCAAGAGATTCTCTTTTTAATTTTGGTGTCCAAAAAGTTTTCCCTTCTCAAATATTTATTCTTAGTAACTTTTACCCATGAATTATTTTCCTCATTCCATATCCTCCACCCTAACTTAACCAAATTGGCCTCATTGACCCAATGAAGTCTTCTTATTCTCATACCTACCTACCTTTTGGGAGTACAGGATTTTTCCCAATTTATCAAGTAGAGAGCTTTCTTACCATTAATATTGTCCCAAAGAAAATCTCTTTGAATTTTATCCAACTCATCTATAGAATTTTTAGGGATTTTAAAGGAACTCATTATATATTGAGGCATCATGTTTGTTGTTGAATTGATAAGGGTTAATCTACCTGTAGTTGATAGAGAATGTTTTTTTCCAATTAGCCAATTTATTCATCATTTTCTCTTTGATATGAGTAAATGTGTTCTTTGTAACTCTTCCTGTGAGAATGGGGGCCCCTAAATAAGAATTAGATTTATCCTCCAAAGGGATTTTGAACATTTTAGAGAGCATCTTCTAGAATCTATGAGGAGTATTCTTTAAGAAACAAACTGCAGATTTGTTAAAATTTGGACATTGGCCTGAGGCCTTTGCATAATTTGTAATGATTTCCTTAATTTTCATGCACGTAGGAATGGTAGTATTTGCAAAAATGAAGCATTCATCTGCAAATTGCATGATAAGAATCTTTGGACCCCCTCTCGAAATTTTACAACCAATATGCTTTTCATTATTCTTTGCTTCTTTTTCCAGTTTCTTTGAGAGTGCTTCAACACATAGAACAAAGATGTAAAGAGATAGAGGGTCTCCTTGCCTAATACCTCTACTAGGTTTAAATTCATTTGCTAGACTTCCATTAATTAAAATCTTATAGGAGACCATTTTTATAGACTCCATAACCCATGCAATCCATTTTTCATGAAAGCCAAATTTCTTTAGAACTTTCTCAATAAACTCCCATTCCAATTTGTCATAGGTCTTCTCCATATCAATTTTACTGGCCATAATCCCTGAGCTTCTTTTCTTCTTTTTCATAGTATGTATCATCTCATGCACAATAAGAATATTATCATTTATTTGTCTGTTTGGCACAACGACACTCTAATAAGAGGATATAATTTTGTCTAGGAGATGTTTAATCCTATTGACAAGGATTTTAGTTATGATTTTATAAAAGACATTACAAAGACTGGTAGGCCTGTAATCATTCATAGTTTTAGGGTTCTTTTTTTTTATCAGAGTGATAAAAATCTGGTTCAAAATCCTAGATAATTTTCCACTATGGAAGAAAGCTTTAACTACAACACACACTGAATCTCCTATAATATTCCAGAATTTTTTGAAAAATGAAACATTTAAGCCATTTGGACCTGGAGCCTTGAGATCCTTCATAGACTCAAGAGCATCACAAGTCTCAACATTTGTAACATCTCTAGATATTTGAGCATCATGCTACTCAGTAACACATTGGTCAATTTCATTTATAAAATCTAAGTACCCTCTGATTTGAACCTTTGCCTATATTTTTCTATGAAGTGAGAAATTCCTGATTCGTCATTGATCCAATTGCCCTCATCATTTTTTACTTTAATAATCCTATTTCGATATTATAGTAGCCATTGTATGAAAGAACTTATTGTTACTGTCTCTCGAATTGATCCGGTCAATTCTCGCTCTTTGAGTGCAATAAGCCTCATCCCTTTCCAACAATTTATCAAGTTGTTTTTGAAGAACATTTTCAAGATTTAAGAGGGTGATATTATTTGAATCTTTAAAAATGTCTTTTTGAACTTGATTCAATCTATTAACTAGATATTTTTTTTTTCCAAGGTATTGCCGAAATGTTTTTTGCTCTACTTCTTTTAGCTCTTTCGCAAGGTTGTTTCTCTCTTTTTTTTTTTCTTATAAATCTGATAGCCTTAGACCCATTAACCTCAATATTCCAACCTCTACCAACAACCTCAGAGATATTTGGGTCGATACATCACATAGCTTCGAATTTGAAAGGTTTGGGATCCAAAAATTCATCAAACTAGTATGTACTAAAAGGGGGGAATGATCTGAAGCCGAGAAGGGTAGGTTAGAGAGGGGCTTCTTCAAGCGTCAGTGAAAACAACCCATCAAACTGCAGCCCTCCCAAACGGGCCCTCAAAATTCTAATTAACCCGCCCTAAGTCAAAGGTTAACCACAAGATTTGGTCGAACCGTATTTGCTCCGTAACTTTGACCCTTCTCTTTGGCGATTTGTTTACGACTATTAAATACATCTCATTTGCCAGATTGCATCTTGTGTGTGTGTGTGTGTTGTTTTTTTTTTTTTTTGGTTTTTGGTTTTGTGTAATATTCCATCTTCTCTTCTGAATGTGAAACAGAAGATTTAGAAGAGAAGATGGAAAACAGATTAGAGATAACTGTGATCTCGGCGAGGGATCTCAGAAACGTGAGGAGGGTTTTCAAGAGCCATATGAGAGTCTATGCCGTGGTTTCCGTCAGCAGCGATCCCAATAAAATCCAGAGAACGCCCGTCGACCAAAAGGGCGGGACGAATCCCAACTGGAATTGCACCATGAACTTCAGTCTTGGTGAGTGCGATTTGTCCGTCCACCGGAACAAACCGATCCTCCTTTCCTTCAAGCTCTGTTGCAACCGGACTCGGGGCGACAAGCTTTTAGGGGAGGTCTTCGTGCCCATCATAGATCTTCTCAACAACGCTCCGCCCACCGGGAATTCTACGCCGACGCGTACAATCTCTTGCCAGGTCCGTGATCTGTTAGGAAATCTGCATGGTATACTGAATTTCTCGTATAAGTTTCGTGGCACAGGCGGCTGGCAGCAGCAGCCGGGGCATGGCACCTTCCCCTCCGATGGTGCATCAGAGACGTCCCCATGTACGCCGACGGTTGCGGCAGATGTGGCGGAAAAAGGAATCGACGACCAGTCTCTCGGGGAAGAGGAACCGGATCAATGTCAGAGCACGGCTGACTCAGAGGAGGGAGAGGATTCTGACTCTGAGGATTATGAGGACGCGGATGACCATTTGCAGCAGGATGTGATTTAAAAATTTGTTAGATTTATCAATTCTGTCAATTTTTTTCTATTTAATCTTCCGCTTGTAAATTGCTATATTTCATCCAGTAAGACGAGATGATTGCATGCGGATTTTGCGTGCGAGCGAGCGAAACATTTTATTATTCAACCAAACCTTTCCCATCGATTCCTAATAATAATAATAATAATAAGGGAAAATTGCAGATTAATATCTTCTATTTTGAGTCTAGTCTCATTTTGAATTTAAAAAATGTGTACTTAAACTTTTAAAATTACTAATTTAATACCTACTATTAATTAGCTGTTAGTTATATATATCACATGGCATCATGTATGACTTAAAATGTTTGGAAATATCAAAATTACCCTTTCAAATAAAACACTAGTCATCATCTTAATAAAGAACATGAAACTGAGGTATACGTTTTGGATACTCCATCTAAGTCACCATGAAAACTGCATTGTTGCCCACTATAAGAGGACCATTTTTCACTAAATTTGCAGCAATTTGATCATGCTGGTCTAGATCTCATTGTTGAGGACACTGGCAAGGTAGATGATTAGATAAAATTTTAGTGAGAGGACTCAAGTATTTCTTTAGTTTTGGAAGGTATTTTGGGACATGAAATATCTATTTTGAAAGCGCAAACAAATAAGCTTTAAGAGTTTATTAAGTTGAGAAGTAATTTTTTTTCCTTTGTTTAAGAATTTTGAACTGACATTTACCATCATGATCTACATGGTTGTGTTTGTTTTACATTTTCAATTTACTTTCAAAATTTAACTAAAAATATTATACTCAGAAATCGAGAAAGTTTTGGCCGCTAAAATCTTAAGGCTCAATTTGGAAGGAGTACAAATACAAATATGTGTTGTGCAAATACATACAAAATAATACACAATACATGACTTTGCACTCTACATATTTGTATTCGTACTCTTTCCAAATTGAGCCTAAAGACCCATTTCTTCTTTTTGTTCCATAGTTTTGCTTACAATCACGTTGACTGTCGACAAACTTGGAAGAAGAAACCAGAAATCCCAATTCTACACAATAGATGACTAGTGCACTGTATCGTGCATTTCTATTCATGCATCAAAAGGGTAACTAGCTTTCATGTAGCCAATAAATTAGTTTCTTCCAAGGCTCTAGCAGTGGTGCTCGACGTTCAAGAGAAAATTGTTGTCGGTTGCCAAATTTGGGCATTTAGATGGTTGATAGAGAAAATTAGATGATACTCAAGAGGGCATTTGTGTCTTTTCACTTGCCACTAACGGTGGTTAACAATGTTGGACTAAACTAGCACGTTTTGGAAGTTTAGGTATTGGATAGGCATGTTTTGAAGTTCGGGGACCAAAGTGAGACTAGGCCCAAAGTATAGAGTACTAATATGCAATTTTCCCTAATGATGATGATGATGATGAGAACGTAGCAACAAAGGGAGGAATTGGCATTTACTTAGCACACAACACCTGATGCAAATCTTTTCGGACAGAATTCGTTTCTATACAAACATAGATGGATGAAAAGACCGCACCAACACATATGTTGTTAGGACAGAGGTTGGAGGGGTGTAATTCGGCATGTCTTAGCTTGATTTATATTTTATGTTGAAGTTTGAGTTTGATTCAAATAAATATTTGATGAATTCGAGTTCTGCTCCAAAGTTTGAAAAACTAATATATTGTTATAATTTATAATTATATAATGTATTTTTATAATATATAATATAGATTAATTGAATCAGGCCTATGAGTGCTTACACAAATTTCATGTATTTAATTAACATAAAATATGGAGACAAATTACAAAAATGAATTTGTAATAAAGAAAATACAAGAGATGAAACTCTCTTTGATTTTGATCAATAATGTGAGCAACCTCTAATTAACAGTTAAATTTAGTGAAGACAAAGGCTATTGGCATGGTTCTCGTACTTTTCAAAGTGTTGATGTAGATTTTTTTTCTTTTTAATTTGGTGCTTCTATAGAGTTGATGTAGATTTCTTCATTTTGAGCTATTGACTTGATTAGTTATGACTAATACTTCTCTAAGAGCAACTTTCTTGCAATGGATTGATCTTTTTGAGAGAGCTTGAATCCAAGGATGGAGTAGAGAACTAAGAAGCTTCTTTCCTTTTTTCTTCTCTCTTGATCTTGAAGCAGTTGGAGTTTGTAAGAACTTGTGGTTGCTTACAAGTTTCAAGTGTTGGTGTGAGTGAATGAGAGCTTATGTAAATGTGATTGTCAAAAGAGAGTTACCCTTTATTCCTAGCCTAGCCTAGGATGAGGGCTGCCACCTCAACCCACTTTGTTAACCAACTCTATGTAAGTGGGTGTTAAATTAGGGTTAACTCTCATTGAAATTCAATTGGAATTAAGTTTGCCCTCATTGGAATCTTCTACCAGACTTTGTCCAAGAACGTGAGTCCAAGGATTTTTAGCTCGGTTTGATTTTTCCATGTTTAGGCGCTTTCTCTCTTCAAATGGGATTTTTGAGTAAGTGCTTTTAAATACATTTTAAGTATTTTGTATGATGATGTTCTAAATGTTTTTTATAGGAAAAGTATAGTCTGACTCGGCTCAACATTTAAAATGATGCTACAAGTTGGTTCAAAAACCAACAATACTTTTACATTCGACTATACATTTCAAATTATAAAAACCATTGCCATGTCATCGAAGGCTTATTTGGTTGTTGCCAACATGGGACTCTTAATCCATGTTGGACACAACAAAAAGCATATACTGAAATTGTCCTTAATGTTGGGTTATTTGAAAATAAAAAAAAAAGGTTTTCAGTTTCTTCCCACTCCCTCTGCCTTTTGATCTCCCTCCCACTCTCCCACTTTCACAGTCATCTTTCTTTGCTCAATGACTGTGTGATTTGAAGAAAGGATTTTACATTTTCTCTATCAATTTTTCTCGTTCACTCCCTCTCTATCAATCTATCATTCTCCCTCAATCTCTTTCACTTTGTTTCTCAGTTAACCTCTCATTCTCTCTCTCTCATTCAATCTTTCATTCTCCCTTATTCTCTTTCTCGGTCGATCTCTTCTTTTCCCTCAATCTCTATTGTTCTCTCTCAGTTTCTCTTCCGCTCCCTCTCTCATTCTTTTTTTTTTTCTTACACACTTATACAATATTAACTAGACCGTATTAAATAACATAAGACCAATTTGGTATGGTTCTAACTTCCTCATCCCAATTTGATAAAAATTCACAAGAAACTCTTGTCTATGAAATTTACACCAACTTGATAGAAGTTTATAACTTGATTGTACAAGTGGTTGGTCTTATGTTCTGTTATACAATAGGGTTAGGGAGGGTTTTTCATTTCCATGTACGAAGAGGGTTTGGATTCTCAAAACCCAATCTGCTATAGGTTTTGGGGCAGGTACAGGTTGGGTGGTTTAGAAAGGTGGGTTGGGTCTAAAATTTACAAAATCCTTCATGAACCCGCCTTGTTGCCACCCTTACTATTAGCCTTTCCACAAATAGCTTACATATGTGTGGCTTGTGGGTTTGATCCTATGCCTTCTAAATGGAATGAGTATGCCATGTGACCATCTCAACTACTTTCTATGCCTCATACTTTGAATTATTTCTCTTTTTGTTATCATTGTGAGTTCTAAAAGCAAAAGTGCCACACCTAATTTGAAAGAAAAACAATGATTTTTAAAACTAAAAAACATAGAAAATATGCCATTGGTTGTGTAGTTAATTTATGATTTTAAAAATAAAATGTTTTCCTTTAGTTGGTTTGATATTATGTTTCACTAGTGTAAATATGCACGCATGAAAGTAATATATTGACTATTGATCATATATGATACATGCTATTTGGATTTAACTTTTATGATCTTCATGGAATACAAGGCAAGTGTCCACTTTATATAATATAGATAAAGTATACAATGTTAGATTTCAATGCATTTAAATGTCAATTCATACGATCGGTAAAATAAGCTTTAAACCATTACTTATGAGAGGATTAGAGGGTGTATTAGTGTATAGAAGATTTTGGTGTGTGGTACCAAATAGTGGTTCATATTGGCTTTATTGAAGAGAAAACGTGTTTTTATTCTGGTAGCATTATTTTTATATGGTTTTAGAAATGAGGTTTATTTTCTAAATTAGAGGGAAAATGTTTTCCCTTCCTCGTCGCACCTTTTATTTCCAACTAATACAGCCTTACAATGTGTTTTTGTTTTACACCTAGTGATCCATAAAAGCTTTAAACCAGTACTTGCAAGCAAGGTTCAAAGTATCAGAAATGCAAGATGTATCAGAAAGACAATTTTAAGAGACGTATTGGGATATGCTTTGGATACATATGGATATA
Source organism: Nelumbo nucifera (assembly GCF_055504915.1). Classification (NCBI taxonomy): domain Eukaryota; kingdom Viridiplantae; phylum Streptophyta; class Magnoliopsida; order Proteales; family Nelumbonaceae; genus Nelumbo; species Nelumbo nucifera. The sequence continues at coordinate 101,750,149 of NC_142651.1, forward strand.
GACAAAAAATCAAAATACACATAAATATATAAAAAATTCAAATAAATCTTAAAAAATTTATTACTAACTATATTTACAAATTTTATATGATTGAAAAATAAGTCATTTAAATATAAAAACCATAATTTAATGGTTTATATAAAGTGTGAGTGTGTGACATATTGGAACACAATTAGTAACCGTTGAAAAAATGATGCAATAACTAAAATGTAAAAAAAAAACAAAAAAAAAAGTGTGAATGTCAATTTTCAAAAACCAATATAGTTAATCTTAATATTTATTAGTAGATAAATTTTAATAATTAATTCTATCATTTAGTAATAAAAATTTGTCACTCATTAAGAAAAGTGAAAATTTACTTAAAATAAAAAATACATATAATTATAGCAAACAAATATATGTGGCACATCGGTGAACTTGTAGTTGTTAAAACTTAAAATTAAGTGACCAAGGTTTGAATCTTGCTATAGCTAAAATTTGAAGTTTTTTACACTAACAAAACAAAATTAATGATAGGGGATCATTAATTAAAGGAATCAATGAGAGAATTTGAATTAGACGCTAAAATTCAAATTTAAATTTAAATTTGCCTTGGAGTAATTGACTAATTAATGAAAGAGAAATTAGACTTAAATAAACGACATTAATGAGAGATTCAATATTAAATATGCATTAACGATGGCCGATACATTGTGATATTTTGAACCTTGCTTGTAAGAGGGTTAGATTTCTAGACTTTTCTTGCTTAAACCTCCTAATTTTGAATTTATCCCCTTTTCGTTGCAGGGCATAAAAGGTACATATCACTTTTTAGGTTTATTACATTCCCTCTCATTATGTCCAATATTTAAGGCATTAATTCCCATTATTCCTTGTTGAGTCCTATATTTAAGGTATGTTAGTTTCACTTTATAAATTTCATCAATTAAATCCATGCATAATAATTAATTTTAATAGTGTAATAATATGTACTTCTTAAAATTGACCTAAAAACAAACCATTTATTTCTATCTAGGTGACAAATAAGCAAATCAACCACATTTGGGTCAAATGGGTTAATCCATGACATCATAATTAAATAATAAAGCTTTATAAATATATAACAATACAAAATTTATAGAAAATTGAAAAGTTTTGTGAAAAAATTTTAGCACACATCTAATATTAAATATTTTTCATATTAAACAAATTAATTATGATAAATAAGAAATATTTTTATTAATGAAGGAGACAAAATACAAAATTTAAAACCAACTTAGAAATGAAATTGTTTTCTCATTTGAGTAGAGGGCCAATGGTTCAACCATTCTAGTTAAATAGGTCACCCCATGTTTTCATGGCTGAATAATAAAATAAAAGGAATTACAAAAATACAAAAAGTGGGCACACTCTAATATTATACATTAATCTTAAATAAGAATTATTTTATTAATGATATAAATGAAATACAAAATTTAAAATTGATCCAAAAACAAAACTGTATTCTTATCTAAGTGGTTAGTCCAATGGTTATCCCATTTCCATTTGGCTAAAAAAGTACAGATTCTTTTTTTTGTTAATGTCAAAAATGGAATACAAGATTTAAAATTGGCTCAAAAGCACAACAATTTTTCTGTCCATGTATTAGGTCAATTATTCAATTGTTTAGGTCGAATGCATCAAACTGCAATGCCATAATTAAATAAAAATTAAAAATAGATTGGAATACAAAAAAAGTTATAAAATATATTTGGGCAAATATATCATATTATATATTCATCATGTTAAAAAATAAGTGTGATAAATAAGAATTACTTTAATTAATAATGGAAATGGAACATAAAAAAAATAGAATTAATATCTAACCTATTATCCCATTGGTTGAGTTAAATGGTTTAATGATTCAATTAACTAGGCAACCATTTCATGCCATCATTTTTTTTTCCTTTACAAGCATGCAATTTGGTGGTAAATGGACCAAATTAATACCCTTGGGGATGAAACTTGGGAGTGCTTGGGTTGGGTTTTTGTCAAAATTTAAATTGGCTTGGCTTGAAAACCCTAGGCCTCAAACAATGTAAAATGTTAGCTTAGTACAAGTCAATTTGCACCCCTAAATATCCAAGTTAGTGATGGCTTAACCAATTGATCAATTTGACCATAAGATGAAAAAACATTGATAAAAATCCACTCTTCTAAAAATCAATTGGAACCACATTTCCCTCCCATTAAAAAAGTAAACCTGTGACATCACAAGTAAAATAATGAAAAATAAAAAAATTATGCATGTTTTTAATATTATATTAAACAAAAATACATAAAAATGAAAATTTATTATTACTATACATGGAAATAGATAAATTTGAAAAAAAAAGAAAAAAAGAATTAATATCTTACCCACAATTCCTTGACTTTGTCTACTAAGTCAAAGGTTTTAACCAATAAAGTCAATTGATTGTTGACCAAGTCAACATTTTTTTTGCCTTGTATGACAAGTAGGGGTGGATTCGAGCCGAGCCGAGCCGAATAGTATCAGGCTCGAGCTCGGTTCGAGCCAGAACCTTGAGCTTGAGCTCGGCTCGAGTCAAAAGTTCATAAGCTCGAGCTCGGCTTGTTTTATATTTTATAAAAATATTTATTATATATTTTATTATAAAAACATTTTATAAACATAAAAATTATATACAAAAAATTTGTTTTATATTTAAAAATTAAGAATTATAACCATTATTAATTATAATATTTTTATTATATATTATTTTCTATAATTTTATTATATAAATATTATTATGTATATTATATATTCAAGCCGGCTCGCGAGCCTCACGAGCCGAGCTCTAGTAAGTTTGAGCTCGGCTGATTTATTAATCGAGCCACTGAATTGGGCTCGAGCTCGAACTTGAACTCGACTGAATTCGAGTGGAGCCGAGCTTTTCACGAGCCAAGCTTGAACAACTCGTAAAAAGCTCGGCTGGTTGCCACCCTTAATGACAAGACTGTTTTATTCAATTGTAAATTGAAAACATTGATTTAAATTACAAATAAGATTAATTTTAAGCTAGATCTTTGGGTCAGAAGGCAACAAACCCACCAATATGAATATGCTTCTATGACCTGTCTTCATCATTCGGGTTAAAATTGTTATTATAAATTTATTACTACTACTATTATCATCATCTTGTCACTTGTGCATATTTACTAGTTTCAGAAATACGGAAAGCAAAAGCATTTACAATAGAAAATAACTTTTGATGAGTTTATTCAAATTGAAAATTTGAAATAGTTCAATTTTCAATCATTGTTTCTCATTCGTTTTACCACAAAAAAATAGTTCATGTAAATGACATGAAACCAAGTTTTCCTTGTGTATATTCAGAGAAATAACAAAAAAAAAAGAAGGGAAAGCTCGTTTTATGGTTAACCAGCATTTGAGAAGCAGAAGACTCACTGCACTAGGTCACCGATTCAACCCGGTTCAACCGTCCGTTCTGATCTGAGTCTGACACAGCACTTGTGAAAGTATAGATCGAATATTGATTTCCTTTCCTTTGCGTGTAAGCAGCCTAATAACGTCCGTTAGGAAAACTAACGGCGATGCTTCCTCCGTTAGGAAAAACCTAGGTGCCGGAATATATTTCCGTGCAATCCAAGAATCAAGAATATACAAGGGAAATGTAATCCTAGAAGGACAATTTCATCCTATTGTTTGTATATAATGTCAAATATATCCCACCAAGCACTGGCAGCTAGCCACGTTTACAGATATGTACAGGAGAACGAAGAAGACACGTAAGCCATCTGGGAGAAGGACTCATTGGTAAATAAATTCTCTAGTGTAATCCTTTTTTTGGAAAGGAATTTGGCTGATATATCTACTCCACTCCCCCAACTCAAACAAAACCATCACCACCCCCGACGTCTGAAAGCCAGCCAGCGCTTCTCTCTCTCTTTCTCTCTCTGCCTTCTCACCTCATCGCTTGATATTTGTTTCCCTCTCTCTTTCGATCCATGCGAAAGCTCTAATGACTCCATACTGCCCCTGAATTCTTCTTAATTCCACTCCTATCTTTCCATGGCATCTCTCTCCGCCTGTTCCTCTGCCTCATGGCCGCTTCCAGACTCAAACCCTGATAACCCCAAGCCTAATTCGGACTTTCTCTCCACTCCTCAGCACCAGCACGCAACAATCTCAGATCAAGCTCAGGTTTCGGAAGAGTCTTCTTCACCTCTGGAACAACGAAGGGCGGAGCCTGAGGAACATGATGAAGATGGAGACGAAGGTCAGGAAGCCTCCTCCAATTCTAATCCGCCATCTTCGGCCTCTCTTTTTGTTCAAAACCCTAACTCAAATCCTATTCTCCACGATAATCTGGATCCTGCGCCGTCTACAGTCCCGAATCTCCTTCACATCTCCTTTAATCAGGACCACGGATGCTTTGCTGCCGGCACCGATCATGGATTCCGGATCTATAACTGCGATCCTTTCCGCGAGATCTTCAGGCGAGATTTCGATAACGGAGGTGGTATAGGCGTTGTTGAGATGCTGTTCCGGTGCAATATTCTTGCGCTTGTCGGGGGCGGACCTGATCCACAGTACCCTATCAATAAGGTCATGATTTGGGATGATCACCAGAGTCGGTGCATTGGTGAGCTCTCTTTCAGATCCGAGGTCCGCGCGGTGAGGTTGCGTCGAGACCGTATAATTGTTGTTCTGGAGCAGAAGATATTCGTGTACAATTTCGCGGACCTGAAGGTGTTGCATCAAATTGAGACAATTGCCAATCCGAAGGGGTTGTGTGCGGTCTCACAGATGTCGGGGTCGCTCGTGCTGGTTTGCCCCGGGCTACAGAAGGGGCAAGTTAGGGTTGAGCATTACGGTTCGAAGCGTACGAAGTTCATCATGGCTCATGATTCAAGGATTGCGTGTTTTGCACTCACACAGGATGGAAGGTTTCTTGCTACGGCCAGTACTAAGGGAACTCTTGTTAGGATATTCAATACGTTCGATGGAACGTTGCTGCAAGAGGTATGTGGCTGTTGCAATCGTCTCTTTGTTTCATCCTTTCCTTTTCATCAAAAGTTCGGTATAGTTGCTCGCTTGTATTGTGACCGTGAAACTTCAGATGCTTTATTGTTCTAGCTAGTGCCTCCCGCATTCAGTGCTTTCTGCGAGTAATGTGTTGTTTTGTTTTTGCTTTAGAGTTATGTTTCATTTATTAGCTGAGTAGTGCCGTAGGAACACTTGGTTTATTCTAGAGTTTGGAGTTTGGACTTATGTTGCATAACATGGGTAGCGATGCAGTAGACAAGCATTAAACTCAAGACAATTAAGAGTTATACTATATTACTATTACAGTGTTTTTTGATAAGGGGTTAGCTCTCCTGTAGCTAAGGCAAGGGTCAGTGGATTGGGATATGTACCATGTAGAAATTATTAGGAGAATCTCTATGCCTCAACCTCGTTTGGTCATTCCGCTTTCATTCAGCAACGCATTTCTTCTGTCGGTTGTCCATCAGATGTGGTTGTGCGTTAATCTTTGGATTGCAACCTTCAAGCTCTTTAAACCAAGAACAGCCCCTACTTGTTATGGTTGAGTGTTCTTCAAAAGATTTAGACTTGTGCACTAGCTGTTGCCTTTCATCCTCACCTCTTTATTTTCCTGTGCATATGCCTCTAGAGTTTTCATAGTTATGTCTTTTTCTCATCATTTCTCCGTCTTGGTTGACTGATGATAGTTACACTTGTGATGCTTCAAAGCAACTATCCAAGTACTAGTGGACAATCTTCAGATGGCTTCCACCCCACTAACCCATCTCATTTCTTTTTTTTGATGAATCCCACTAACCCATCTCATAGAGTCATAGTAGCTCAAGAAAGGGTTATATGACAAAACTAGTGTGGAAAACAAAATCCAGAAAGTTTTGGCCTTGATACTTTTCTGTTTCTGTTTCTGTTTTTGCATTTGCTTTCTTTTCTTCTGATTTTCTTATGTTCCTTTAGATGCACCAGATTTTGGATGTTTAATGCAACATTCAGCAAATAACCAGCTTTTGTATTGAAATTGGCAAATCATGATCCTTGAATCTAATTAATTAAGAGAAAGACATTTATTCATGTCATGTCAGTTTGATAACAGACACTTCATTGGGATTTTTTTTTTCTTTTAACAATATAGATTGTATTAATTAGCTTAAAAGTACAATTAAGTAGAGTGTTCACTAATATGCAAAAGGAAAGATAGATATCCCTCCAATATCTTGTGCCCCCCCCCCTGCCAAAAAGGAAAAAAAAAAAAGAAAGAAAGAAAGACAAAATGATTTTAGCATACAAGAAAGACCCAATTTAGCAAGTATGGTTTTTAATGCACTAAGGTGAAGCTAGGTGATGGGGGCACCTTGTAGGCATTAAGTTTTTTACAATAAAAGCATTAACCCTAGGGTAGTTTCCTAGGTCTCATAGTAATTAGTAGTAATCTTTAACTGATGGTTACCATGATCATTATGAATTAAGCATAAAGGTCATATGAAAACATAGAAAGTCAACATTTATGTGAAATCTTCAGGTTCTTCCTTACTTATACTAAACCCTTTTGAATTCTTGAAGGGTTCTAGACTATGTCACCCATTTATGGGTCAATTGAACCCAAACAAATAAGAAATAATAAAAGAGATTAGTATAAGAATAATAAAATATTATAAGCCTAGAAAATATTTAGGCGTTTGGGTGAGGCGACCCTCTAAGGTGCCTTGTCACCTAGGCATTGTTAGTGAGCATATCCAAATCTTTATTTATCACATATAAGGTCTTATTTCCCTTCCCCATTCAATATGAGGTTTTAAACTTCATGTGAGATGTTCTTGTATTTATTAAAATAATAATTACTCCTATTACTTATTACTTATCTCTATTAAATGAATAATGTAATATTATAATATTATTGTAGTTCTAGACTGCAACTTGAGGCTTTAGCTTTAATCCTAGTTTGCTAGTGATAGGCAAACGACTAGGTCCAACACCACCCATTGGCCCAACAGCATGATACCCATGCAACCTCATCCGAAGACCTATGTGAGGGGACCACACCAACAAGTTAGTTACAATTTAGAGCTTATCCATGTGATGAAAGGCCTATAAATAATAGAATATCCATAAAGAGGATCACCTTTCTTGAGCACTAAACCTTTCTCTTCTTAGGAGGCTGGAGCTCCCTCGAAGAAACTCATGAGGTGGGTAGACCCTACCAAGTGGTATCAGAGCTCAGTCTTGAGCAATGGGAACTCGATCCTCTGCCAATGATGACCATATTGAGAAGCTTGAAGGGGATATCACTAAAATCAAGGCAACTCTCACAGTAGTCTTGGCCAAGCTAGAAAAGGCACCCATCGGTGAGAACAATGAATCCGAAGGAGAGGGGAGTAGTTGAACCAGCAATTGAAGTGGGGGAATAGGGGCGATGAACCAGACCAAGATCACATTTTTGAACTTCTCAAGTGAGGACCCTATTCCGTGGATTTACAAAGCTGAAAGGTACTTTGAGTACCATGAAACACTAGGGAATCAAAGGGTTTCAATCGTCACCATACATCTGGAAGAAGCTATTCTCTAGTTCCATTGGTTTCGCCAGTCACATCCCCAAGTGACTTGGACGAATTTCACCGAAGCCCTATGCATGCCATTTGGACCCACTGGGTTTGAGAATTATGATGAGCAGCTGGCCAAGTTGCACCTGACCAGATCTGTAAGAGACTATCAGGTGGAGTTCGAGCGTCTCTCCTCTAGGGTGCAAGGGTGGATGGAGAACACTCTGTTAGGAAGCTTTATTGGGGGATTGAGAGAAGACATCCATGTGGAAGTGAAATTCATGCAACCCCCTATTGTCATGGCTGTTGTGGGCTTGACTAGGCTGAATAAAGAAAAGTTTGGTCGACTTAAAAGACCACTAGTTTGATCCCAGGGACCCCTACTGAAAACACCCCCTACAAGCCGAGCCACTAATGATAAAACTGGCCCAAACCCAATTGCACCTGGTTCCCCTAGACTTGATACCCAGGGTTTCAGGTCCAATGCCCCCTACAAAAGAATGACATGGTCCGAAATGCAGGCCTGAAGGGAAAGAGACCTGTGTTACAGTTGTGATGAACGCTTTTGACCTAGGTCATAGATGTAAGGCCCAACAAGCCTTTCTTTTGCAGACTGATGGGCCAGAGGAGGGAGAGAATTCAGAGGAGGTACTCAATGAAGACAACCCAGCTAACCTTGACGTGATTTTTGGGCTTGGCCCACCTGAAATATCATTGCAAGCCCTCATTGGGCTCACTTCACTTCAAACCATGCGCATTATGGGCCGACTAAAGGGTCGAGAGGTATGCATCTTGGTGGATAACGGGAGCACTATGAACTTTATTTTTGATGATCTCAGTTGGGGTTAGCCATCAAACCCACCTCAATATTTAATGTCCAGGTGGCCAATGACAACCAGTCACCATGTGAAGGTATTTGTAGAGGGCTTGATTTGATCATCCAAGGGGAGATTTTCTAAGTATACTTGTATACTTTGGCCTTTAGTGGGGCCGACATCGTGCATGGGGTGTAGTGGTTTTGCCAATTGGGTGACTTAGGTCGAGTAGCTTGCGATTGGTCTAAGTTGACCATGGAATTCCAGAGAGGGAACCGAACGATTACCCTAAGTGGGTCTCGGACGCTAACCCTACAGCTGGCAACCCTTAGCTCCTTACTCAAGTCTAGTTGGGGCCATAATAGGCCCACCCTAATGCTCTTGGACCATTGCTTCCCTAGCCCACACCTGGAGTCCACACCCATCGAAGCTAACCTGGGCTACCAAGACCCCCATTTCCAAGAAATTCTGGCTGAGTTTCAAGAAGTTTCCAAGGAGTCGCAGGGACTCCAACCAGAAAGAACGCACAATCATCGAATCCCCATCTTGCCTAGTACAGCACCGGCGGACGCCCGATCTTATCGGTACCACATTATCGGTGCCAAGAAATTGAAAGCTTAGAGCAATACCTTCTACATAAGGGCTTCATTCAACCCAACAACAGTCCATATTCCTCCTCGGTTCTATTGGTTAAAAAAAGGATAATACTTGGAGGTTTTGTGTGCATTATCAGGCATTGAACACTATCACGGTCAAAGACCGGTTTCCCATCCCTTTGATTGATGAGTTGTTGGGCGAGCAACAGGAAGCCTGAGTTTTTTCCAAAGTTGGACCTCAAATCGGGTTACCATTAGATTTGTGTTCATAGTGAAGATGCACACAAAACGGCTTTCAGGACTCATGATGGTCATTATGAGTTCCTAGTTATGTTGTTTGGCTTATTTAATGCACCATCGACCTTCCAACCGCTCATCAACGACATCTTCAGACCTTACCTCCGTAAGCTCATTTTTTTTTTTTTTTTTATGATATTTTAATTTACAGTCCTAATTGGGGACAACACCTCCTACATTTGCAACTAACCTTGGATGTGCTGAGGCAAAATCAACACTCCGCCAAGCTCTCCAAGTGTGTGTTTGGACAGGAACGGATACAATACTTGGGTCACGTGGTCTAGAGGGGGGGTGGATGAAGGCCGATCCTACTAAGGTAGCCAGCAGTGCACTAGGCCCGGCCCACAACAGTCAAGCAACTACAAGCCTTCTTGGGCCTAACGGGTTACTACAGATGATATTCTTCAGAAATTATGGGCTGATGGTAGCCCCATTGACCCAACTGTTGCGAGAGGATGCCTTCCATTGGACTACAGAAGCCCAACCGACATTTGACTCTCTTAAGCAAGCAGTATAATCACCCCCCACATTGACCTTGCCCGATTTTGACCAACCCTTTGTTGTTGAGTGCGATACCTTGGGCATCAGCGTCGGTGCTGTCCTAATGCAAGGGGGCAAGTAATTGGCTTATTTCAGCAAGGCTCTCTCCCCTCGAGCCAGGAACCAGTCCACCTATTGTTAAGGAACTGATGGCTGTGGTCTTAGCAGTTCTTAAATGACGACACTATCTCCTCAGTTGGCGCTTCTCCATTCAAACAGATCAGTGAACCCTTAAATACTTGTTGGAACAGTGCATCCTCATAGAAGAACAACAAAAAAGGGTATCAAAATTATTGGGGTTTGATTACATAATAGAATACAAAACTCGGGCTTCCAACTGGGTAGCAGGTGCCCTGTCAAGGCAAGATTAGTTACAGGTGATGATTGAAACCAGACCGTTTTATCCATTATTGGAGGTCCTTAAACAAGAGGCTTTGGTCGATCCAGAACTGGAGAACATCAAGAAGAAATTGGTTGAGGATCCTACCCGAATGCTCGGTTACTTGGTGAAGGACTCCTTATACTATAAGGGGAGGTTAGTCCTACCACCAGAATCCCCACATCTGAAGGATCTACTGCAGCTTTTTCACTCATACCCGGAAGCCATCCACTCAAGAGTATTGAGAACTTACCGGTGCAACTCAATACTATTGGAAAGGGATTAGGAAGCGGGTCCAACACTTTGTGGCCAGCTGCCCAACTTGTCGGCAGAAGAAATACGACACTCAGCAACCTGTCGGACTTCTTCAACCTCTCAAGATACCCTATCAAGTTGGGGAGGATCTCACCATGAACTTCATCATGGATTCACGGGACTGCCACCCTCACAAGGCAAGGTCGTAATAATGGTGGTGGTGGACAGGCTAAGCAAATATGCCCATTTCGTTGCTCTGTCTCACCCATTCACAGTGGCACAAGTAGCATACTTATTTGTTAGAAATATTACCAAGTTGCATGTGACACCAAAGTCTATTGTCTCTGATTGGGATCCCCTATTCATGGGAAAGTTTTGGCAGGAATATTTTAAAATTCAGGGAACCCACTGGACACATTCCACCAGCTATCACCCCTAGTCCAATGGGCAAACAGAAGTCGTTAATAGATGCATTGAAACTTACCTAAGATGCTTTGCCGGACAGAGAACAAAACAATGGCTGAAATGGTTACCGTGGGCTGAGTTATGGTACAACTCCACTTACCATGTGACCACGGGGATGATGCCGTTCAGGGATTTGTACGGGAGGGACCTTCCCGCCGGTCTCCCCTATGAATTAGGTTCTACATCAGTGTCTGCAGTGGATGAATACCTCTCCAGTAGAGATTTAATCTTACAAGAGCTTAAAAGCAACTTACAAAGAGCTTAACAGGTTATGAAGGCTACCTATGATCGCAAACACCGTCGTTGGAATTCCAGTTAGGTGACATGGTTTACTTGAAGCTGCACCCCTATCAACAGACTTCGGTGGCTAAACGTGCTTGGCAGAAATTGGCACCCAAGTACTATGGTCCCTTCAAGATCCTAGAAAGAGTCGACACAATCGCCTACAAGCTCGAATTTCCGGCCTCTTCCAAACTCCACCCAGTTTTTCATATATCCGTACTCAATAAACACATTGGCAACATAGACATATCTCAGGCCACTCCTCCAGCTTTCCCTGAGGAAGGAATTATGATCACAGAGCCCAACAAGCTGTTTGACTTCCACTGGGTTCGCAAGGGAAAGCACTACATAGAAGAAGCCTTGGTTGTGTGGAGCAACCTGCCTGAAGAAGAAGCAACTTGAGAGGAATATGCTCACCTTCAGCAAGAATTTCCCCACATCAACCTTGAGGACAAGGTCAGCCTCAAGGGGGGGGGGGGTGGAGTTGATAGGCAAACAGCTAGGCCCAGCACCACCCATCGGCCCACCAGCATGATACCCATGCAGTCTTATCCAAAGACCTGTGTGAGGGGACCACACCAGCAAGTTAGTTACAACTGAGAGTATGCCCATGTGATGTAAGGCCTATAAATAACAGAATATCAGTAAAGAGGATCACCTTTCTTGAGCACCAAACCTTTCTCTTCTTCTTCTTTTCTCTATAGGAGGCCAGAGCTCCCTCAAAGAATCTCCTGAGGTAGGTAGACCCTACCAGCTAGTGAGTGAAGAGTCTGTTGATGTTATAACCATTTATTAGGGTTTTGGAATTTGGGCCCGTGTATTTTTCTTTTTTGATAGATAACCCCGTGCATCTTTCATACCATGAATTTGTGGATATGTGGGGTTCAGTTCAAGCTTCCTACCAAGGAAAAAGTGAAATGCAACGGAATGAGATCCGCTCCTCATACATGGGTGCCTCACAGGCACATCCACCGTGCATTGGGAACATCTCCCGTGAATAATAACTTATAAGTACAGGAGATGTTTCCAATGCATGGTAGGATGTGCGTGTGAGGTCGGTGTGAGGTGCAGATCTGGTCTCAAATACAACACAATTATCAAATTTAGCCATTTGGGCCCTGTGGGGTTTATTTTTGCATGCCATGTTTGAAAATACAAGTTATATATTCTTCTTCTGAAGCCTGCAAAGTATGCTTTTCTGTTGCATGGAACATTGTTGTGAGAGATCCTCTCTCTAACTGGTAGGTGATGATCTGAATAAGCCACAAATATCTCTATTTACCGCTTAAGAGTTACACTGAACTTTTTTTTTTGGAGGACAGAAAAAATGACTTTTTCTTTTGCATTGTTGATGGATTTTGTACTGCCCGCTTGAAGAAAGAAGCATGGAGAACCAAAGACTTATTTCAGGATCGCTGGCCTGTTTAACCCAAATAAACCACATGAAAATGTTAAACTTAGGCTAGTTGCTCTTAAAAATGAAATTTATTAACTCTGGTTTTCTACTTAATAAATAGTAAAGATTAAGATTTTTATATGCATTCTATTATCTGGTAATAAATACATGTATACACACAATGTACCTTCTAATATCTAATAGTATATCACGCATAGCCATGGATATATACATTGTATTATCTAAGAATATGTTGGTGTAGGGCTCTATTTAGTTGATAGAATATCTAATTATATAATGAAGGTTTCTTCAAAAAGTTATTCGTAATTGGATTTTTAGAGTCGGTTGCTCTCTCCTTGAAGTGCTCATCTTTGGAAGTGGAGGGATATTTCCAAGTGGTAATCAGATAGATGAGAGTGGGATGAGTTGGACCTTGGAATCTTCTATGTCAAATTGGAGAGGCCAACATTTTATAGTCAAAATTGAATTGATCTTCTTTTGGTTTCCAAGATCTGCTAATTCAATACTGGATGCATTGGCCAGGGAAGGGGTTAAAATTGGAAGCAATGTATAGTAAAGCAGTAGTTGTGTGGTTATCAGTTGACTGGCTGTGGAGTTACTCACATTTGTTTTGTGTAAGCCAAGTTGGGTAATCTGACCTTTAACCCATTGGTCTGATAATTATTCTACCTAGAGTCTAAGTTGGGTAATCTGACCTTTAAAATGGACGACCTTGTATATGCTATGATCTTAAATCCAGAAATACAGTTGTTAGTCCTGGGATTGGTAACTTATTTCATTCACAGTTTATTTCTATTTATAGATTTTTTTCTTCAGGAATATGGTGAAATCAAATGGATGTTCAATGTAGGTACGAAGGGGTGCAGATAGAGCAGAGATTTACAGCCTGGCTTTCTCCTCTACGATGCAGTGGCTGGCTGTTTCAAGTGATAAGGGCACGGTTCACGTTTTCAGCCTCAAGCTTAATTCAGGATCCCCAGGGGACGACACCGCACGCACTCCTTCTGACCCCAATCTTGCTGTTCCATCGGCAAGTTCATCTCTCTCCTTCATTAAAGGTTCTTACCTTTGCTCTTATATAACTATAGTATGGTATGATAATGACTAACCTTGTTTGGTAATTTGACTAGCAGATCCTTAAGGGCAACTACAATAGAAAAGATGTTGTGTCTTGTAATGTTATTTTATGGATATTGTTCTTGTTTATCAACAGATGCTTTACTATGTGATTGGAGAAAACAAATTATATACCAAATATATTCCCATTATTGAGCGGAATGGATTGACTGGGAGTATCGAGTTCACTAAGCTTGTTATCAGTTTTGAACCATTCTTGAATCTTGACTTTTTGCCCTCTAAACTGGGTTTGTGGTTATGTAGGGGTGCTGCCGAAGTATTTCAGCTCAGAGTGGTCAGTGGCCCAATTTCGCTTGCATGAAGGTTCTCAGTACATTGTTGCTTTTGGCCATCAAAAGAACACTATTGTGATTCTTGGCATGGATGGAAGGTAGTTGATCACATCTCAATGCTATTAAAGTAGGGCTCTAACTTGGGGGGCTTCAAGCTTTGGGCTGGGCCTTGGACAAAACTTGGGCCTGACCTAAAATTGGGTTTGGCTTGGGTTGTGGCTTTTGGTAGCTTGAGTCCAGCTTGGCCCAATGCGACTCCAACCCAAGCCAATCTGAACCTGGCTGACATAGCATAATATACATGTATATTACATATTAATACCATCATATACACCGTAAATATGTCTTTATGTAATGGTATTACATAGTACACATAAGAGGGGTCTTGGGATGGGGAATAGAGTAGGGTGTTCATGAGGCCCACTGGCCGTACCACAAAGAAGCTGAGTGATCTGAGTGACCATCTCACTTAGAGATAGGATTAGCTGAATGCAAGAGCTTTTTAGCGGGTTGTGGAACCAATGATAATGCTCCACACCAGTCATAAAATACATGGGTCCACAACCATTTAAACTCTCACTGTGGGCCCCATATATTTTATGACTGGCTTGGGGCATTTTCATTGATTCCATTGCATGCTACACAGCCATCGGGTTCAGCTAGTCAGAATCATCTGAATATGATTAACCTAACCAACTGGTGGTGGGTCACTTGGTTGGGCCTTTTGGCTTGTTGTAGTGGAGCATCCCCCTCCCGGGTTTGTGTTATCCGATTGAAAAGGCAGTGTAAGCGCACATGTAAAAGTAAAGATGAAAGCATAAAAACGAAAACTCTTATACGATGTGTTTAACTTTTTCTGGTCTGCTCGGGAATCAAGGCAAGTATCTAAAATCACACCTATGCACAAACATGTACAAATACATACATGTCATGCATGTTATCTATACAGAAGTATCTTCTAATTGTCTATGTGCATGTATATATGAAATATGTTGATATGCATTTATCAATGGCATTTGTGCTTTTATTTTTGATCTATAATGCTCTTAATAGAGCAAGAATATTAGGAACGTAATAGGCCAAACCTGCCCCCGAGTGGCTTTTAGCTGCTAACTCAGGCTTCAGCCCAACTCAGTCAATTTGCATCCCTACAATACTGAATTTATCGTTGGGAGTATACCCTTTAGATGATTAGGAAAATGTAGCATATACTTTTTTTAGATATGTGGAAGGAAGTTTTTGGCCCTTGATTATTAAAAAAAAAGTCTTTGGCCCTTTTCTCTGGCTCAATTGGGATAACCTAAACAAGGGAGCTTGGAGCACAGTTTAAATGGACTTAGGAGGTCAGAAAATGGTTTGGCTGATGTTTTAGCAAAGCAAGGAATTAGTATGGAGACTATGTTTTGGGCATGTTTGTGATACGAGGGGTCGCCTTACTTTTGGTGTCAACAGTTGTATTTTTCTCTTTAAAGTTACCGTAAGTTACCAGTAAACTTGAAGTATATAGCTGACTTATGAAATTTTAATGGACATATGCAGCTTCTATCGATGCCAATTTGATCCGGTGACAGGAGGAGAGATGACTCAATTAGAATTCTACAACTTCCTGAAGCCAGAAGAAACGTTCTAAGTTGAAGATGACGGGTTCTTCTCTATTTTTTTGGCTTTACTATTGTTCTGATCATATACTGATATTTTCTTTTGGGGTGGGCGGGGGTACTAAATAAGTTGTACATGTTTTTAGAGATGGGTTTAGAGCCTGCAAAACTACACCTGGGCTGTGTTGATACCACTTGTGCATATATATGCAAATAATAATAGAGATGCTTGTATATCTGGACCTTGTTTTTAACCGATATTAGCTCGGAGGAATTTATAAAGCTGTGTCAAATGTTGTGCCATCAGTTGATTCCTTGCATAAATAGCTTTGCCTCCAGCAAGTTGAACTCAACTGATTACCTTTTGGCCTTAGTATTGCTTTGAAGAGTTTTATTACAATGGTGCAATGGGTTGATCAGCTGTGAGATTTTGTCTAGCTTGATTGTTCTACAAGCAGAGTAAGATCTCGTGTAAGATTCGAATAGCCTACGTCCAACTGAAGTGGCATACTTGGTGAGCAGGCTGTGCCCGAATCTCTTTTTCATTTTTTCTTTTTTTGGAAAAGTTACATTGGCAATTAGGTTGATCTTGTGTTCTAGCTTCTAGGTGCAAAGGCTGTGTTTGGTTTGAACTTTGAAGGGGGAAACCTATAGCTTCTATGTGCAACAGCACCTAACGTTATATTTCATTATTTTGTTCGTTCATAGAACAGTCATCAGTGAGGATTTGTTAATGGAAGCTGGCGATCTGAGTTCAAATCAGCCCCCACAACGTCCTGCAGCACATCCTCGCACGAAACATGACACCTACAAAGAATCAACCTGAGCCCATCAATCTGAAATATAAATTCAAACTAAAGAGATCTAACGACAGTGACGAATCTAGGACCTTTAATTAGTGGATAAGACCTTCTAAAACCATGAAAAAAAATACCTCATTTAAGAAGTGAAATTTTATTTGACCCCCACTATTTTATTTGAGTCGGGGCAATTGCCCACACTGGATTCTACATAGATCGGCCACTGCCTAACAACCTTGACATGGTCACCATAGCATTACCTGTCAACATTGCCAGTCATGAGCTTAAACTTGTCATTATACCTTTAACCTGTAATGCTTCTAAAATACCTGACTACGTAGGTTGCTTTTCATAGAGAAAGTGTATCATTACAAAATACCCGCGTGAAATGCAATGACAACATAGTAAAATGCATGACTAGGTAATCTATTCTATAGCCATGGTCATGGGCTCTTTCATAGGGAAACCATGCATGACCACATAGCTTAATTAGAGCAAAATGATGTGCTCTACCTGTTGTGCAATCTGCTGTATCATCCATTTTCCAAAATTACATCAGGTATCAGCATAATAACCAGCAACAAAGTCAAGAAGCTAAAAGTAACGGACATAATTGTCTACTGGTGAACACAACAAACACCAATATAATGCAATTGCAGGACAGCCATAAAATGGACTCATGAACCTTGCCGCAATCTCCTCCAGTCCAGTCCTGAAACATCTCCCAACTGATTTGGTCTCTAAATGAAGACCACCTTGCCATCTCATTCCTTTGGAGCCTTTCTGTTAGGGTTTCTGGGATGAGGTCTTCATCTACGATGTCAATTTCGTCTATTGTAGTGCGTTGATTTGCCTCATGAATCCCTTGTTGAGTAAGTTGGTCGGATGGATCAACTCCCATTATATGATTATGAAGTACACAGCATGCCACGACAATCTTAACTTGTGTAGGGAAACCAAAGTATTGGGCTGCACTAAGAATGGCCCAACGCTTCTTTAGAATACCAAAAGCATGTTCTGCCACATTTCTTAGTGAGGAATGTCTTTCATTAAATATCTCTTTGGAGGATTCTGGAAATCGCCCTTGTATCTCATTGAGACGGTATCTCGTACTTGTGCAAAAAAACCAGGCATGTTTCTATATCCAGCATCTACGAGGTAATACTTTCCTATGAATTGAATATAATTAACAAAACATTAGTTCCAATAGGTCATTCATTGATGCAAATGGAAAGGAAGAACACTTAACTATGCAATTTACCTTGACGTACATGAAGTTTAGAATCCCTCTGCAAGGAATCATATAGGATCATCGCATCAATAGCTAACCCCTCCCACCCAGCCAGTACATATGTAAATTTTAAATCAAATGTAACTGCGGCCATCACATTTTGAGTCATTTCCCCCTTTTTCCCCTGAAACCTTTCTCGCTCTTCAATTGGTACCTTGCATGGGATATGAGTCCCATCAACAACACCTACACAATCCTACAGTTTCACTAAATTTGGTTACTTTTTTATGTAATGAGATTTGATTGGAGAATTGGAACATATACTTTGAAGTATGGCATGAAATGAGGGCCATTACTAATTTAAGGGGGTATATGCTCCCTAGATAGCTGAAGGACTATATAACCTCAGGACAGCGAGTTCAAATCAGCCCCTCACAAAATTGCCCCCCACAACGTCCCACAGCACATCCCCGCCTTATATTGGGAACATCTCCCGATGATAATCCTAAAAACATCACCGAGAGATGTTTCTAATACACGGCAGGGATGTACTGTGGAACGTTGTGGGGGCTGATTTGGTCTCAAGGACAGCACGCAAAACTCTATGAAAATAATGACTTATGGTCTCTTGAGAATGTCCAAACTCCAAAGTGCACATGGATAACACTATTTCGGATGTTATGTCCAATAGTGTACAAGAAAATTGCCACTTGCTCCTCTACAGACATCCAGTAACCTCATATCCTCTTAGCAAACAACAAATATAGACATGTATCAAAACTAAAATAGGAATGCGTATAGATGGAGTGTTACACTAATGATTTCAATCACTGGTGTTTTGAACCGTGGTTGACCCGGACAGTCAGACTGTTCGGCCCAGAAACCGTCTAGGCAATCGGTTTTGTTTTACCCCAAACTCGATATTTGGCCAAAAAACCACTAAAAAAGTTAATAATCCATTGATCTACGTGGTCGAACCGTCGAACTGTTCAAGGATTTTGACCGTTTTTTATTTTTTTAATTTATTTATCAGAACGGACCACCCATTCAAACCGGACGACCAGACCATCAACCCAGAAACCGATGGTCAGAACGATTCTATTTCCATGTCGTTTTTTAAAACATTGATCGCATGCAAACAAAAGAAAATACTTCCTCGTTTCCAGGTCGAATCTCTTTCATATCTACCTCTGTTTGCAATAGCAACATAGGTAAGATATCCTGTCCATGGTCTAATTTAACATATCTATTCTCATAAAATATTGTATTGTGATGTACCAATGTGTCAATTTAATAAATAAATGGGTTTTATTATCAAATTACAATTCCAATAATCCGTCCCAATCACAGGCCCCTATATAGGATCTGGCTTGGAAATGGTTATATACATCTCTATCTGACAAGGACCCCCGGGTTAAAGGTCATCAACACAAGCTCAACCTGAGAATTGGGCTTAAGTCATAAGGTTGAATTGGATCTTTGCAATCTAGACCCAGCCCAAACTAAAGCTTGACAACTGAATTGAGTCAGAGTGGTGGCTCGGTTGGCATGTTTGCTGGCAGAGTGGCAGGGGTGTCAATTGGACTGGATCCAACCCGATCCAGTTCAATATGTATCCATTATAAATGGATCAGGTCCAATCCAATCCAATAAATATGTTGGACCACTTTGGATTGGTCCAATTCAATATCTGAACCGTCTAATCTGTTCAAATTCATTTTAATTTATATTGGTTTCAACCCAAATCTGATCCATTGACACCTATATTTTTATCTATACCAATGGATCAGAAATTGGCTCAACCCAATCCAATATAAATTCATTATGGTTGGACCAGGTCCAATCCAATCTAATAAATATTTTGACCATTAAGTTTAGATTAGTCCAATCCAATCCAAAACTAGTCCATTTACACCCTTACTAGTTGTGTTACGTAAAAAAAAAAACACTAAAGCTTGACATGTTTAGGTTGTACTTGAGGAGTTGTCAAGGATGAAAATCCAAGCCCAACCCATATAGAACTATGAGCTGAGTTGGTATAGGCTTGGATTTGGCCTACTCAACTTGCACTCCTAAACTTGACATCACTATGTTAGAGTTGAAAATGAGACTAATAATGGAGTAAACCAAGTTTGACTTGGTGCTAAAGGGTGGAGGTTTTCTTGCTATCGTCCACTTTTAGACATGAAAAGTTTCGTGAAAGGGCATGAATCGCATGATCAACAAGCAAATATATGTCTATATATGTACTAGCAAGCAAGGTTTAAAGTATCAATATGTATCGATTGATACGTATAGTTTCTGGAGCTCTCCTATACATCCCTACAGAGGGCGTATCGGGGTTCTGACTGGTTCTGGGGGTGGGGGAACCTTAAACCGCCCCCCTTGAACCAGTTTTGAAAAAAAAAATAAAAACAACACTATCGATATTGCCCGATACGCCCCTACCAGCGTATCGGGTGTATTGATATTTAGAACCTTGCTAGTAAGTACGTATTTACTTTGCATAATTGCAAAAGTATTATAGATTAAAAAGGGTTATCCTTGTGATTTTTTTTTTTTTGTGTGTGCATGGTCATTATTTGTGTTTCAAAATCAAAGACATCATAGTCAAAGTAAATCATTACAAGACAGGATGTTAAATAATCATAACAGTAATTATGTGCCTGCCTTTTTTTTGAAAGAAAAGTACGTACTTGCTAGACCTGTTCATAGGTCGGGTTTAGAATTGACTTTTGTCAAAATTTAAATGAGAACAATCTAAAACCCGAGCTTGACATAATGAAAAGTTAGACCCAAAACCCAGCCTGTGAATAGGTCTAATGCCTGCCTTGCCCATAAAAGAATAGAGTATAAAAACCCTCCAATATAATGAATAATAAGTTTGACGTTATACTTAATACATCTAGTTGAACTACAAGCATGACAAATATGTTCATCATTTAATTATAATAAAGATTCCAACATTTACGATAAACTTTAGTTGATATAGTAACATCTTATTTTTTTATTTTGTATTCTATTTGTCTAAAGAAGTGGTAGTTATATAAAATCGGTAAGAAATCGCAATATTTGGTTTGTCACCTGAAATATATAAATTACTTTGGGTCAAAAATCAAAACTAAGGTTTAAAATGTCAATATACCCCGATATGATGCAAGGGGTGGATCGGTACTTTGAATTATGGAGATCGGCTTCTATCAGGGCAAATCTGTGCCCATGCCACACCATTCTAACAGCCTTTTGTAGCCTTGCATTGGGAATATCTCCCCATGAAATAAAGCATATAAGTACGAAGATATTCACAATGCAAGGCAGCAAAAGCTGCCCGAATGGGTTTTTCCCTGAGTGAAGTCGAACTCTGAACCATCTACCTATTTTTAAAAAAAATAAGTGAAGGGGTAAGTTTTAGCCCTCACTACCCCTGAAAATTGAAATAGGTCAAAAGCCCGAAACACTCATATATTTGTGTGCCGGTGATTCATATATGGACCAATACGTGACAAAGTTTTGAACCTTGCCCAAAACTAAGAATTTATGACTTTTGTATATAAGAATTTATGTTGACACAAGTTTATGCGTGGGGTGAAAGAGTTTTCAAATCTCTTTGTTTGGCTTTAAAAAAGATAAACTTTTTTTTATTATTATTTGGATGTAATTCATTTTAATGGTATAAGGTGGTGTGGAATTGCATTCTCATATTAATTATTTGAATATTAGGTATGTCATAGTTAAGATAGAAATTGAAAATTAACAAAAGTAACAATATAATAAAAATAAACTTAAATATTTATTATTCAATTAGTCCAACATGGAGTAAGAGTTCCATGTTGGCAACAACCACATAATCCTCCAATGACTTGGTGGGGTTTTTATAATTTGAAATGTAGAGCCGATTATCAGAGTTTTGTTGGTTTCTGGACCAACATGCAACCTAATTTTAAATGTACAATTGACTTTGATTATAATTTTCCCTTTAAATTATATATTTCATTTACATTATATAAAATAGTTTTTACATATCACACTTAATTTTTGTTTGTCTATGGTATCATTTGAGTCAAACCACTAATCCACCATTGTTGGATTTCTAAATTGACATTAAATTTTGTATTACATTTCCATCATTGATAAAACTATTTCTTATGTCTAAAACTTATTTTTGTTCAATATAATGAATGCACAATATTAGAGATGTACCCAACATTTTATTTTTTATAAATATATAACATAGATATGTGCCCAAAATTTTCTTTATCTATTTTCTTTTATTTTTGTGATTCTTTGTATTTTCTATTATTAAAAATTTTATTATTTGACTATGACATCATTTCATTTATAAGTAGATTTTGAATTTGGCATTCCATTTTCATCATCAATAAAAATACTTTTTACATTTCATAGTTAATTATTTTAATTTTTTAGTTTAATTATGGCATTATTTATTAATCCATTGACCCCAAATGATCGAAATGCTTACCCACCATTGGGAATGAAGGAAATGGTTTTGTTTTCAAATTATTTATTTTTATACTATTAAAATTAATATTGTGGATTTAATTACAAGAATTTAATGATGAGAAAAATATATCTTAAATATAGGATTTAATGAAAGAGAATAAGAGAATATTTTTATTTCCAATTGGTTTTAAATTTTATATTCCATTTCCATCATTAATAAAAATATTTCTTATTTATATACTTATTTTTGTTTAATACGTATGTTAAACATGTTTCCAATTTTTTTTATTTTATCTACTTTTAATTTTATTATTTAACCATGGCAACATGGATTAACCCATTTGATCCAAAATGATTTAATTTCTTACCACCACCTAGATGAAAACACTATGTTTGCTAGGTAGACTTTAAAAGTATAAGCTTTTATGCTATTGGAATTATTAATTTATTAAGTATGAATTTAATTAATAGAACTTAATGATGAGAAGAAACAAAAATAACTTAAATATATGATTTAATGAACATGAATGCAAGTTAATAACTTAAGTGTTGGATTTAATGAGAGAGAATTGAATGCATTGAATATTTTTAAATTACCTCTTTTCAACTCATTTAATATCAAGAACCGGTTACCCTATTTGCCCTCAAATTTTTATCAATAAATTTAAATATAGAGAGGTAAAGGTCCTTAGAAAATTCCAGAAATATTCTTAAGGCCACTCATACTTTCTAAAGTAGTATATATATATATATATATATATATATATATATATATATATATATAACAGCTCAGTTTGACATTTTTGACCAACAAAACAGACTGAGAAAACTTTAAAACGGGGAGCGTCATTTGCCAAAAATAAATAAATTAATTTCTCTTCAAAGAAGGACGACTCTAAGGTATGAACAACCAGCCAACATCCATCATAAAAAAAATGTCCAGAAAGCATGTCACATGGTTCATACATTTTATGATAAAATAGATATACTCGGATCGAGCTTGGGCTACCTAATCACTGAACTTAGGTCTGGCTTGAAAAATAAAAAAGCCCACTTTTAAGCCAAAGCCCACCTCGAGGACAGAAAATTCAAACTTAACCCATGTAAAAGTGGATTAAATCAATCGAGGCTTGGGTTGAACCCGTTCAAGTTGCACCCTTATAAGTCTATAACCACTGTTTAAGGTTAAAGTGGGACTTTACTGATCGTTATGGCTGTCAACGGTTCGGGTCTAGGTAGAACCAGTCCTAAATCGATTATTAATTGAAACAAAATTATAGACCCGGAATCATCATGGTTAATAGTACTCAAAACTATTTAAGCAATAACTTAAATTTTAAACCTTGATGATATATCCTTAATGCAAATGATAGAAAAATACTAAATTATTTATATGTTAATAAATAACATACTTTTAACTATTATTATATTATTTATTATCTAACAAATTTATCGTTTCAAGCATAAAATATGATGAATTTATAAAATCATTAAGAAAATATTATACATTTAGTAAAATAATAGGTTTCAGGTCTAAACCGATTTGGGACAAACAAGAAGCGGAACCGACCCTGAAACTAGGGGTGTCAATTGGACTGGATTTGGTCCAATCCGATCCAGTCCAATGTGAGTCCATTATAAATGGACTAGGTACAATTCAATCCAATGAATGTTTTTGACCAATTTGGACCGGTCCAATTCAATGTCTAGACAGTCCAATCTATTCAAATTCATTTTGATTTAGATCGATTTCAACCCAAACTCGGTCCCTTGACACATATATTCTTATCTTATATCAATGGACCAGATATTGGCTTAATCCAATCCAATCCAATATAAACTTGTTATGGACAGACCAGGTCCAATTCAATTTAATAAATATTTTGGACCAAATTGGTCCAATCCAATATGTCTTGTTGGTTCATCCAATTCGTCCAAATTGATTTTAGACTGGACGGGTCCAATTCAAAACCGGTTCATTAACACCTTTACCTGAAACAATAGCAACTTTAACTAATCAAGGTAGATATTAAACTTACCATAACTTTTCTGGAGAGCCCCCGTTAGTAATTTATAGTTAAAAGATATTAAACATTTTATCAAATTTCCCATACCACCCCTCCAAGCGAATTGTTGCCCTCAGCAATTGAACCAACCAAACGTGCCTCTCTGTCTCTTGTAGTATTATCAAGAGAAGAACCAGCAATAGGTGTGCCATATCCTTCTTTGTCCCTTGTAGTATTATCAATTTAAAATTAAGATTTCAGAATAATTACATATTCCATATTGTTGAGATAATCACATAATTAGATCATTACATAACTTGCAACTTTGGATGCAATATATAATCAATGTTAATCATATGATGGAGATAAATGGATAAAACGATTTCCATCAAAGTACAACCTATCAATACAATAAGTATTGTGACTTAGCATTAACTTATCTTAATGCAATATATCATGAGGCCAAATTCTAAAAAACAAGTTGAAATCTCTAGGCATAACTGGTAGGGGGTGTTCTTTTTTCGGATTTTGAGAGGAAAAAATTGGTTAATGGGATTTTGGTTCTCATTGATCAAAAATCTCATGTTCTTTTTACAGATTAATATGGGGATCAAGGAAAGTTTATTTTCCTGGATAGGTAAATAACTTTCTCACTTGGGGGAAAGTTTCCAACATTTATTTGAGACAGAAATGCCTCTTTTAATAATGAATTCTTATGGTTAAAGTGGTCATTTCCTTTTTTTTTATTTGGGAAATAAAAGAACATGGATAAATACACTTACCTGGGTAAGTGTTTTCCAGGAAAAACTTACCCAAATAATTGCATTTACCCGAGTAAATAACTTACCTAAAAGCAAATGGGGCTGTAAATTAAAATCCTCTATCCTCTAATTATCATCATAAGAAATTGAAGGAGACAAACACTGGGCATACCACATGCTACAAATGTCCAAAAAAGATTTCAAATTCACCTCTTCTATTGTTCGCTCATTCTTCTCGAACCTAATATTAGACAGAACTAATGAAAAGCTAAGGCCCCGTTCGCATTTTGGTAAGTTACTTACCTGGGTAAATACCTAGAAAAACTTTTCCCGATCCCCACATAAATCTGAAAAATTAACATGAGATTACTGGTCAATAGAATTTTTGAACAAAAAAATTAGAGTACAATGACTAAAGAGGGGCAATAAATAGAAAATCAGGGTCTTTTGATAATTGTCATCTACCATTCTTCATTTATATATATATATATATATATATATATATATATATATATATATTATAAATAATAAATAATATTATATATAGACACACCGATTGATTCAATTAACAGCCAAATTTTTCATATTAATTAATGAAAATCAAACTAATACCTTCCACTTTTTAAAATTCGATTAATCAACATTTTCTATTAAACTTTAAGCATGATTAGTCATTCTTCCTGTATTTTATCAGTTTGGCTCAATTTTTTAATTTTTGATGAACACAGTAGTAATAATGTATCACCTCAACCAAATCCACCATATGACATTATTACCTCCTCCGCGGTCTGAACGCAGGACCCTTGCTAACGGTTAACTGTCAATAGCCTATAATTGCTGTTGAGCCCATTTTTGGGCCTACGTTCACCCATTCACGCCCATGTCTATCTTTTCGGATTTTTTAATTCCTAACCAACCAACGTCATAACTTGCAAGATTTGACCAGTCAAAAACTCTGGAATTCTCCGTTACTTGCCCCCGCCGGGTTGGTTGCCATTTGCCAGGTAGTGATGGTCTGATGGAGTGAGTGGAGTCTCTCTCACTTTAATCTTTATATATAATCACACTCTGCACCTCGAAATCTAACAAACAGAACTACATCTTAGAAAGGAAGACAGAAAGGATCTCAACTTCTCAACCCCCTACTCATCTTCTTCTTCCTGTATCTCCATCTACTTCTGTGTGAGTAAAGAAATGGCGGTGAAGCTTTACGGAATCGCCATGTCCACCTGCACCACACGCGTAATGACCTGTCTCCACGAGAAGGGAGTCGACTTCGAAATCGTCCCCATCAACCTATCCGCCGGCGAACACAAACAGCCTTCTTTCATCTCCAAAAACGTAAATTAATTGCTTATTGTTATGCATGAAACTTTAGGGTTTTTTCCCCTGCGCATATCATTCAGTTTTTTTTTTTTTTTTTTTTTGCAGCCATTCGGTCAAATCCCGGCTCTTGAGGACGGTGATCTCACACTCTTTGGTGAGCATGCTCGATCTAATGGTGGTCACGATTAATGTGACATTTGTTTTTGTTAATTTCTTTATTTATTTATTTATTTTTTCATATCGATCGGACGACAGAGTCTCGTGCAATCACCAAATACTTGGCGACAAAACACAAGGACAAGGGCACTGATCTTCTGAGGCTGGACAATCTGAAAGAAGCAGCGTTAGTTAACGTCTGGTTAGAGGTGGAAGCGCAACAATTCAACCCTCCAATCTCAGCACTGGTTTACCAGAGAATGTTTAGCCCGCTTTTTGGAGGAACACCGGATGAGAAAGTGATCGAGGCCAACGCCGAGAAGCTGGGGAAGGTACTGGACGTGTATGAAGAGAGACTTTCCAAGAGCAAATACCTCGCCGGAGATTTCTACAGCCTGGCGGACCTTCACCACCTCTCCTACACGTATTACCTCATGAAGAATCCCGAGGCCAACCTCATCAACTCTCGTCCCCATGTCAAAGCTTGGTGGGAGGATATTTCGTCTCGTCCTGCCTTTAGAAAGGCTGCAGAGGGAATGACCGCTTAGAACTATAAATCTGCCCCACCGGTTACAGTTTTAGTTCTTCATCATCTTTTCCTTGCATTTCTTATCACTTTCATGGTAGGATTAAATGCATTGCGGACTTTGCCAAAGATGGTAATCCTTCTACCATCTTTTTCTTGGGATTTTTTTTTATTGAGTTCTGTTTTGGGAAGTTGTTCTATATAATTTTTAAGGTGTCTGTGACACTTACATCTGTTTGATTTTCTGTTGCATTCTTCATTTTTACCAACTTGTGCAAAGGAAGGAATTGGTTTGTACTTCAATGCCAAGCATTTACAAAGAAGTCCATTTTAAGAAAGAAAACAATGTAATCTATTGAATTTCTTCTGCATCAAAAGAAATGCAATGCAATGCAATGTTTTTAAAACCGAACCGGTCAGGGGTCCAGTTTCCGGGTCGAACAGTCCGACCGTTTGAATCGAAGAGACGGCCCATTCTAACAAAAATTAAAAAAAAAATTACCAAAACTGTTAGATGGTTCAACCTCGGGTCAGTGGTTTCTTGACCAAATCAACATTTTTTGGCGAAATAAAGGTTCTGGGGTAAAACCGAATCGATCACTTGACCAGTTCCCAGCTTTTTGGTCCGACCATCTGATCCAATCCGATTTTGAAAACCATGATGCAATGTATAGGAATGCAAACGGATCGGATCTGATTTGAATCAGGATATATTTAAATTCGATTGAATCTCATAAATACTGATTTGATTTTCAACTGGTGACCGGTAAATGATGATTGAATTGGAGAGCTCAGAGTTTAGGAGCGAAACTTGGGGTGGTCCAATATGACCCCAGACTGATCCATCCCACAATCTTATACGGACTGGTCTTAAATTTTGGTCCTCAAGCTGAGCCCAGGCCCAAAAGTTTGGGCTCTTAAATTTTTAGAGTGGGGCTCTAGCCTAGCCCTTAGGAAGCCCAAACCCAGCTTGAGCCTAATCCGGTTATTTGCATATATATATATTTAATAAATTATACATAATTGCATACATATATATACATATATGTATATTAACTTTTAGTGTGAATTAATCAACTAACATGAACTTGGCCCTGAAAAAGCCCAATCGAAGTGTATCAAATTTTTAGTGTGAATTGAATAATTTGGATTTGACTTCAAGCTCAAACCGAACTCAAGTTTTAGGCCTAATTCTTAGGATTCGGCTAGGGTTGAGGTAAAACTCGGCCCAATCTGCCCAAGTTGCACTCGTATCAGAATTTGTTTGTATTGGTTTGTTATATTACCATGTATGAGAATGATTGGATTCCAATGAAAGTTAATCGACGCAACACAATAGCGAGCGAGATAGACGAGAATTGTCACATGGTGCATTCTCATGCATTTACCTTATAACGAATTTAGGGGTCAACTGTGGATAGGGCTGTTCATAAGAATGTCCAACCCGACCAAACCGACCAACCCGAGTCGGTCGAGTTTTCATCCGTATCGGTCGGTTTCGGGTTGGGCACATACATAAACTGAAATCTCGGGTCGGTTTCGGTTTTCTTGCGTGAAAACCGAAACCAACCCGACCCGAACCGAACTAGTATTCTACTAGTTTGGTAGTTCATACTTCCTAGTTTGAGTATTTTCTAATTCCTACTAGTCTTCTACTTTTAGACTTCTACTAGAACTATAACTCTAGAAGGCCCATTAGGCAATTACAATTAGAATTCAATTAGGTGTCCTTTTTTAGTTTTTTACCTAGATTAGAATTTAGAAAGTTTCTAAATTTTTATTTTATTGATTTACCTACCTAGATTTACTTAGTTTTTTACTCTAGAAGGCCCATTATTGACACTTGTTTTTACATGAAGAATTTATTGATTTTATTCTTTACCTAAATTAAATTTAGATTTATCTTGGACTCTTGAATATCAAATTATCAACTAATTCAGATTTTATTTGGCTTTGTAAAGGAGCAAAACCGAAACCAACCCAACCCGACTCAAACCGACCAGGTCGGTTTGGCCTGTCAGTGGGTCGATTTCGGTTCCCACTTTAGCTAACCCGACCGGGTCAGGTCGATTGGGAAAATCCCAAGAAACTAACCCAACCCGACCCGTGAACACCCCTAACTGTGGATGATCAGGACTCGAATAGTCCTTTTTTTTTATGCTGAATTGAATAATTGTGAGCCAATGTTTTGAACCTGTTAACCTATTGATCCGATCAGTATTTCAAAGTAAGAATATATAAGGCACATGGTATACATGTATACAGGTATAGGGAAAGATATAAATTAACATTGAACTATCAAAGTTAACTTTAATGACATGTAGTTCCTTTCATAAAAATTGAAATACTGATCCGAACCAAAAAATTCAGTTTTGTTTTCGGTTTTTATTTTTTAGTTCAGATTTTTAATTTTTGATTTATTTGATTTGATTTTTAATTAAAAAAATCGAATGTTCATCCTTAGGTTTTGATGCTGCGCAATCCGGGCACTCCTAGCTGGCTGCGGACTGGCTCCTAACTGGCAACGGACGTCACCTAAGAAGAAGACGGTGAAGAATTCCCGGGGGACTTGCCCGATAGGAATACTCCGATGCTTAAGTTAGAACGCTAGAGAAAATAGTGAAGAGTGTAAAAAAGGCTAAGAGTGTAGGTCGCGCTACATCACTGAATTAGCTCGAGAGCAATTAAGCTCAAGATAAGATCTCAGATGTTCGAGAGAGAGAGAGAGAGCCCTTCCCTTCCACCAGGGGGCTCTTATATAGGCGTTCTTGTCAAATCGGGTGTAACCGCCACTGGGCTTCTGTCGCAGCCGTTATCAGACAGGGCTGCACAGGTAACCGTTGCAGGGTACTACCCAATCTGGTGAGTGACACGTCCTGGGAGGACAGACACTCCACCATCTGTCTAGAGACGTTGGTGCAGTCTGTTGAATTGGCAGGGACTGCGCCGTTAGTCAAGAGACGTGGGTGCAGTTTAATGGGTATGGCCTTGTTAGATAGAAGCTTCCTGAAAGCATCGCGTCGCTTAGTCGCGAGCTACCTTGTAAAGAGCTATCCTGTCGCGAGCTACTTTGTAGCGAGTTCCTTGGGATACTTCGAGGTGACTCCTCTCAAGGTTGCCTTTGGGGCAGTTTTTCTGCCTAAGTGTTGAAGCGAGCTGGTTATCCTAGCTCGTGAGCTGGGATAGACTTGTCCTGGAGTATTCCCTTTCAGTAGCTCGGGGTACCTCAAGCTCACGATGTAGTGAGCTTCCCCTATAGCGAGATATGGCATGACGAGCGGTCCTGTGGGCTCGTTACTCAGTCACGGACAGGCTGTGGTGCTGAGTTGTTGCTCGTGCTGAGTCATGTCCACGTGTCATCGTCTCAAGGGGTCAGGTCAAATCACCCTCCATCAATTTCCCCCCACTCCTCGGGCTAAGTATGCTACCTTAGCGTGAAGAGTTCATGAAGTGTGACGGGTGGATTTGACCGAAGTTCAAACTTGATTTACTGCTCGCATTAGATGTGTGCGCGGAAGTCAGGGGATTTCTGACTTTTTGAATGCCGAGAAACGCGCCGAAGCGACTCTTAACTCTGGATGTTGTGCAACCGTCATTACCTCGATCATGGGAGACATGCAGTCAGTCACATTTCGGTTTCAGTAGACGTGCGGTCAGCTTGACTGCGAACCGTCAGATCTGTCTCAATCTAGGCCGTTAATCTGGGGGTACAGTGGCTATAAATAGGACGGCCCTCAGGCCTCATTTTCTTTCACGCTAACTTGTTGTCTTTGGATTCCGAGGTCGCACATCCATCTTGTCTGCCCGAGCTCTTCTCCTGTTCACACCGTTTCATCTTTTCTGGAGAGTCTAATCATTCTGTCAATCATGTCTGGGTATCCGTACCACGTCCACTCCCATGACAGAAACCAGAATGACGCCCCCTCGAGCTCAGGGAGAGCTTGGGAGCAGGCTTCGGAGGCTCGGGAGGCCTCCGTCGAGGTGGCTTCTACTTCTCGGGGCAGGGAGCCCGACAGGTTCAGTCTCTCCTCAATGACGATGGAGAGACTTATGTCTCTAGTTAACTACTTTAACCTTCCCGGGGACCTCATCTATAGTCTCCCCTCCGGTAACTTTCCCTGGGAGCATGGTCCCAACGACATAGTGATTTTCCAAGAACAGCTCGAGGCTGGCCTGCGTCTTCCTCTGCACCCTCTAATAGTGGAGGTGTTGAATCATTTCAACGTCACCATTGACCAGCTCCATACCAATGCTATCTGGAATGTAGTTGGGACTATTTCTCTATGCTATGAGTATTGTCTTCCCCTTGATCTTGATATCTTTTCTACCATTCTCTACATCAAGAATGCTACTCCCGGAGCGCCTCCGGAAAGGCGTTCCTACTACTTTTCTCCCAGCCGCGGCTTCAAGCTCTTGCACGAGCAGAGAATAGGGTCCTGGCCTGTAAGCGGGATTATTTTGTGGTCTGTAATCCCGAGGGGTGGCCCTTCCCAACTTCTTGAAGGGCTGCCATCCAGGATTCTAGGGTTGAGTTGGACCCTAAAAATTGAAAAACGCTGCAGTCCTGTGCAGCAGTAGGTCTTAATTGTTCGAACTACTTGACCGAGGAAAAGCTCGCGTAGGGTGGTCTGAGTCCGGGTAGGTTGCTTTTTAGGTCGCGTAGTGCCTTGTAAATATATATATATATTTACTGGACTAATACCTTGTCGTTTTTTGGCAGCCATCATGTCTGGTGTTGACGCGCACCGCCTTCTTTCCAGCAACTAGAAGCGTAAGGCGAAGAGGTCTCGTCCTGATCGAACTTCCACTTCTGGGGGCACTGAGTTCGAGTCTGCTGAGCCAGACTTTGTTTCTTCACCACCTGAGGCTCCACCGGTCCCATATGAAGGAGTTGTCGGGGAAGGTGGCCCCGAGGAGGGCGAGCTCCTGAGGCCAGGGTTGTTTCCTTCTGGGCCAACCCGTCCATTCCCTTACCCGTAGTTACTGGTAGAGAACTGGGAGGGTGTCAATGACTACATCGTGGCTGGGCAGAAGAGCCGAAGGGCAATCTGCCACAAGGAGGTCGCTAGCTAAGGGGAGATGGAGCCCAAGGCGCTCGCCGCGTTTGCCGCTTTTCACTGTATGATGGTAAGTGGTCTTTTCTCTTTCTTCTCGTTCTTTCCATTATGTTCCTTTTTTCTGACCTTAGTCTCTTGTTGGCAAGTGAAATCCGCCATCCACGCCATGGCCCTCCAGACCAACATCCACTCCAGCGACTCTCGCAATCAAAGGGCCATCATCCAGAAGCTCCAGAGCGAGATCAACCAGGCCCGAGGTGAGATCCTTCAGGCTCCCAAGGGGAGCGAGGCCCAGGAGTTGCTTGCCCGGGACCAGGAGGCACAGATCGCCAGGATTTCTAAGGAGAGCGCGCGCTACAGGTAGGAGTCGTCGAGGGTGGCAGTAGAGAAGGAGCTCCTTCGCCAGCAGGTTCGAGACTTGGAGTCTACACTTCTGGACCGAACTCGGAACTTTGACACCATGGTGGAGGCCGAGCGAGCTAAGGCAGTCTGGGACTTCAAGGACCCCCAGGAGTATCACGACCTCCAAGTGGAGTACGGCTCGAGCTCGTACTGCTCTGGATTCAACCTCTGTCGCTGGTTGGTCCAAAAGAAGTTCTCTGGGCTCAACCTTGACGGTATCACAATGAAGGGCCTGGCTCCCGAGACGGCGGACCAGGCGAAGGAAGAGGAGCCTGACTCCCCGGAGGACAAGGACGAGGAGGAGGTGGACCCTTGAAGCTGGCGGCTCCTCTATTTTTCTATTCTTCTGATTAACTTCTGGTGGTTCTTGGGTGGTAGAACCCAGTTTTCAAAAATCTTCTTCTTGGGCAGTTGTGCCCCTTTTCTTACCTCTTGTTGAACTTTTTCAAGCTTTTTTAGCTCGGTTTTTATTTATGCATTAGTAATGAAATTCTTCCTTTTTCTGCTAAGTATGGTGTGCTCTTTTATTTTTTTGCCAAAGCGATCTCATCACTCAAGCTATTAGAGCTACATACCCGAAATAGGATTTTTCGGTAATTATTACCCCGAGCTATCCCTTAGTGTTTTGAGGCATTTTTATAGTATACAGCGAAGTAGTTACCGTGTATGCCCGAACTGTATGTTTGTAGGTCGTACCTTATCTGGTCCAACCGATGTATTGAGACGAGCTATGCTTCATAGGGTTCAGACCCAAGCTGCTTACGCCTCTGATACTTCATACTTTGCCTTCGCTAGCGAAGCGGATAAGTCTTTCATCGTGCCGAGGTCTTGGTTAGCTCGGTGTTTTAGCCCTTAGGCTGAGGGGGTAACTTATAGTCTGCCCTTGGAGTTTGCCCATGCCATGGAGGCGACTGAGTCTTATTGCACCGAGGTCGTGTTAGCTCGGCATTTTGGCCCTTAGGCTCTGAGAGTGACTCATGGTCTACTCAGTAGTTCATCCATGCCATAGAGGTGACTGGGTCTTATTGCGCCGAGGTCGTGTTAGCTCGGCATTTTGGCCCTTAGGCTCTGAGAGTGACTCATGGTCTACTCAGTAGTTACAGGTAATACTACCTTAAGTTGACAATATTCCATGCTCGAGGTACTTGTTTCCCTTCAAGGGTTTCGAGCTCGTATGTTCCTTCCCCAAGCACCCGTTTCACTTGGTAGAGTCCTTCCCAATTTGGTCCGAACTTGCCAACGTCGGGCTCAAGTACCATAACTTTACGAAGGAACAGGTCGCCAACGCGAAGGTTCCACTTCTTAACCCTAGCGTTATAGTATCGAGCTACTCTCTGCTGGTAAGTTGCGGTCCGGATATATGCAAGGTCCCTTACTTCGTCGAGTAAGTCGAGGTTGGTACGTAGCTCGTCTTCATTTGCTGAGTTTTCAAAAAGGAAACTAATTTATAATTTTTTAAAAATATTAAATAGGTTGTTAGGACAGATGGTGAAAATTGTCAAAAATAAAGAATTTGAAGAATCAACATTCTTTATATGGATCTATACTGGTGGTCATGGTGCAATTGTAACTCTCATCATCGTTACTATTTAACCTTTATGCCCCGTTTGCTTTTCGGTAAGTTCCTTACCCGAGCAAATTTATTTTCCCATGTTCTTTTATTTCTCAAGTAAATAAGGTAATGACCATTTTAGCCATAAAAATCTATTATTAAAAGGGGCATTTTTGCCCCATTCAAGTGTTGGCAACTTTCCCCCTATGTGGGAAAGATATTTACCCACCTAGGAGATGGGTATCACTTATAGGAAAATAAACTTTCTCCGGTCCCTACATAAAGCTAAAAAAAGAACATGGGATTCTTGGTCAATGAGAACTAAAATCCCATTGATCAACTTTCCCCGCTCTCCAAAGGTCATATAATTTTCTACCCATTTCACATACCCACACTTTATACAAATATTGATATTTTAAACCTTGGTTTAGACTCCACAGGAGAAAAACAAAAAACATGTTGATTTTAATCCTTTTCTTCCTCAAATCATAATACTACAAATCAAAAGGATTATTATATTTATGGTTTAAATTCGATAATTGTACATTTTCTTGACATTTTAACACAATATTTATAATACATATATATTTTATTTCAGTATATATTAACCAATATAAAAACGAGAAAGAAAAGGTATCAGTTCGATTTCAATTAACTAATAAAAAAAAAACAAAGGTTAATTGAATGGGCCATCCAATTAAAAAAAAATCTATTTAATAAGTCAACGACCTGTTGACCTGGACAATCGAATTGTCGACTCGTTTAACATTTTTTAGCTATTTTTTATTTTTTTATTTTTTATTAGAATGGGCCATCCATTCGAACTGGATGATCGAACCGTTGGCCCAAAAACCTGTGGCCAAAACAATTCCGCTTCCGAATCATTTTTTAAAATCATGCTTTCTAGTCCTCCTTTCTCTCTTTCCTTCTCTCCCTTATGCTTTATTACAAATTTACCACTGCTGAACATGGAACTTGATTGAAAAGAAAATGGAATTTCTCGGTTACAACCCGTTCTGAATCATTCCTAGGTAGCAACCTGGAATTTCTTGGTATTCGCTTCTTTTTCTTTTACTAATAAATCAGATTTGGTTGAATTTCCCAGCAAAATAAATAAATAATTATTTTACGCATGATTTTCAAAATCGGACCAGACCGTATGGTTGGACCGGAAAATCGTTTTTTATGCGTGGTTTTCAAAATTATTTTATGCATAGTTTTCTCCAAAATCATTGATTTTGGTCAACAAACCGCTGAACCGATCAATTAACCGTTCGAACCGTTTTGACCATTTTTCAATTTTTTTAATTTTTTTATCGGAAAGGAGACGATTGATTTTAAAAACCATGATTTTACGCTATATGATTTCCCACGCAAAAAGGGCAAGCTGGGTTTTAAAATTTTTCACCCAAACATAAGGTCATACGTAAACAGATTGCTAACGGATTGCTAGAGGGGTGGTCTTTGTCCCATTGATTACCCAAGAGGAGAGGCTTAAGTCCATTTTAAAAAGATAAGGGTGGTTTTAGGATTTAGGTCAAAGCTGAAGGGAGGTTCAAGTCTTTTCCCAAAAAAAAATCATTCCAGATTTCCATTGTTTGAAAATAATTTCCAAGTTGATCATTTATAGTGGGCCCTCTGTTGCTTTGCCCTTTGAAATTAGCTAAAAGGCCAAAAAGTCCGAAGTCCAAATCCCCCCTTGTCAGGGAAGAAACCGATAAAAAAAATGATTTACCGTCGACAGCAGGGTTCGAACCTGCGCGGGCGAAGCCCAACAGATTTCAAGTCTGTCTCCTTAACCACTCGGACATATCGACGTTGTTATGTATTATGTCGCAAACGTATTTTTATATTAATGATAGTCTCTTCAACATATTTTTTATATCACCATACTCTTGCAATATCGTAGAAATTATCCAAAATATTTAAATAAGATAATTTTTATACATACAAACACATGTATAATATCATATATTTATCATATTAAACAAAAAGTAAGTGTGACATATCAAAACTATTTTTACACATTAAAATACAAAAAAAAAAGAATTATAGAAAAAATTGAACATATATATAATTCTATATTTGCACTTATATTAAAAATATAAATAAGATTATGGAATTTTCTTTTGACTAAAACACTTATTTTTCAATTTAATCACTATTTAATTGAAATGTTTAAATTATAAAGTGAACTACTACTTTTTACCTCATTCAATTTCTTCTATTTAATTCTTACATTTTTTTTATAAACGAATAAAATAAAAAAGATAAAACATTACAAAGAGAACAATCTAGCCAAGCAAATAGGCTATTAACGATACTTGAAACTTCGCAACTAGATTCAATTATCACATATTCGGATAAGGTGTTTATGTAATCAGATTTGGATTTTACAATATGCATCCGATTAATAATAAAAAACAAAACAAATAAAATACATAATTATAGAAATTTTTAGATATATTATTACTATCATTCTCATCATCTAGAATTGTCATGTACAAAACATATGTATACTTATTAGTTATTACTAAAAAGGCAAAACCATGATAACCGAATATGTTAAATCTAGATAACGAGATGATGAGAATGCTACTAGGGGGTTGCAGTGGTAAGGTTCTCAAAGTCTCATCTAAGTTGACTAGCTACCTGTGGTGATGTACCTAAGCGTGTGTAATAGGAATTTTGCACTATAGTGTCTTACAAGCATTTCGTTTCACGATTGTTTTGAAATACACAAAAAAAAAATCATATTTGGTAAAGATATAGGTTGGCAGGGCGTCTGAAGTGTTTTTACTTATTAATATAATATAATGATAAGTTGAAAAATAAGTCAACTTTTACAAATTTCAACATGTCACATCATCTTAGTGATTAAAAATCGTCGAAGCGATTTAAGAATAATCAATTTTAACAATTAAAAAAAAAGGGAGAAGTACCAATCAGCCCAGATCAGAATTTACTAAGCCTAAAGAGGGAATGCATCATGACCGTGAATTGATGCCAAATTTACGGTACAGGGCAGAGGGCTAATTGTAAGGGGGCTGGAATTCAGAATTCTGCATCGTGTGTTTCCGTACTTTTCCCTTAAAAAAATGTTTACTCCAAATTCCGAAATTGATCATTGCAACAATTTTTTTTTTCAAATACGGATTGCCAAACATGATTAATTTGCGTTTCCATTTTTTTCCTGCGACAGGCTTGTAAAATGCTCAAGTGTCAAACGCCTAATTAAAAATCTATAAAATTGACTTGTGATTTATGGCAGTGAGGGAGATTAGATTCAAAGCTAATTATTGGTGGCCTTAGAAAAAAAGACTGGAGGGAAGAAAAAAAAAAAAAGAAAAATTGTGGGAAGAATGATAATGCTCCACTTTACTATTTTAATACATGGGCCCATGATCATTTAGGGCCCAATTGGTATGTCTTTTTGGGAAGATCTTCTAATAGCTTTGACAGTAAAAATATATACCAAGCTTTTACACGAAAATCTGAACAGTTTGAAGCATGTTTGATAGAAACACGTCTTTTAGTATCTTTCTGTACGATAATAAAATGCAAAAGACACGAAAAGCTTCACTTGGAGCTTCCCAAAATGGGTTTTTCACATCTTTTCGAAACTCTAGCTTTTGACGGTTAGATCTTTCATGGACCAGACAGAAATAGACCAAAAATCAGTTTACCTAACTTGTAAACAGTTGAAAGACCGCATAAAAAGATGTGCCAAACAGGCACTTAATCTTTTATTATGGCCTAATAGATTCCATACATTTTATGACTAACATGGGATGTTTTCATTAGTTACACAGCCATCGCATTTTATTAATCCAAATTTGAGAAAGAAGGCCCAACCTCGTTGAGAATAAGAAAGATGAGAGAAAAGAATGTTTCAACATAATTAGAATAAGGCCCAACAACATTCTTATTCATGCATACAAGTTACTCAAAAAATATGTTAATGCATATGAGGGAGGCAACTCATGATTGCTGACATATTAGCTAACCAAGGGCATGAATTGGATGAGTCGTTCCTTGGGCAACGTGGTAACCCCCGAAAAGCTTGTAATTTCATGGTTTGATTAACCTAAAGAGGTCTTGGCGTGTTAACCCCCGATCACCACCAGCGAGCACATTATAAATATTTTGGCAAATCTCTTAAATTATTCCTGCTATTCATGAAATTAACAAATTGTATCCTTATTTTTACTATCAGGTCAGTGACAAAAACTCTTTCACTTTTTTTGCGATAAAAACCTTTAAACTTTTATTTTATAACAAAGACTCCTTCGACTGTTAAATCAAATATAGGAAGCATTAAATCACCAAAATACTCCACTAAAACTTTCTCTATTTTCTTTTACTCATCATTTTCTCTTAAAAGTTAAAACCTAAATCACCCAAAAATACATATTTGATTGTCGCCCAAAAAGGAAAAAAAGAGAACTCTTCATCGTCTTCGTCTTTTCGATTGACGCAACGGTGGAGCGGTAGCAAGAGCTCTCCACTTTGGACGTTTCCTTCCGAAGAGACAGCAACCTAAACTAATAAGCCATTAGAAAAATAAAAAGAGGTCCAATCTCGGTTATTTTCAACACAGATAAAATCTAATCTATTCACAGTGATCATGAAAACTATATGGCAAACAAAGCTTTTAAAGAAAACAAACTCTGGACTAGGTGAGAGCCTATAGGTTACAAGAACTGGAACTGGTTCGGTGGAATTAGATTTCCCACTGCCAGAAAAAAATCTTCGTAGTCTTAGTTCCTTGTTTTCTCCAGTTTGGCTAAGAGTTGGCTCCTACCTGTGAAGGACGGCATCTGAGAGGAAGAAGAAGATGAAGGGTTACCGGGGAGCTTTCCCGAAGGGAACACTCTGATGGCTAAGTTATAACTCTCGGGAAAACTCAAAGAAGATGCAGAGAGTTAAGAGTGTTGAAAGTGCTAGCTTCAATACCTCTGGTTCGTGAGGGTTGGGGTCCTTTTTATATCGGAGCACGGTCACATCTGGCATAACCGCCACTGCTCTAGCCGTTACTATCAGGGCAGGTGTGGCAGGTGCAGGTTGCTGCTATAGGGCTACTACAAGGTATGGACTCGACAGGCGTGCCATGCTTTTCAGAGACGACAAGCAGAACACTGCCTGGCAAGGGATCCGAGCCCTGCCACCGGATCCGGTAGGTACGAATGTCAGGCAGGCACAGATGTCAGGCAGATCTCCCTGCAGCCTGCCGAGCTATTGTATGCCGAACCACCTGGGGCAGATTTTTCTTGCACCGAGGTGTCGAGGTACACCGAGGTGCCTGCACTGGAGGCGGGCCTTAAGCAAGTTCGAACAGGAGGTCTCAACGGTGCTGCCCCGAGGTGTTTCTCCTTCGGGACACTTAGCCAAAAGTCGGGGTGCTCCCTTCTTAGGAAGGGAGAGCTTGGGGCCCCTTAGGAGGAGCTCGGGTCTCAAGGGGAACTCGGGTCCCCTCTGGTCTTAGCAGGAGTTCGGGTCCCCTTGCACAGAGGAGCTCAGGGAACTCCACCTTCAGGCTTGGGGTGAGTCGTTTAGTCGGGCTTCGGCGAGCTTGTTACGCCAAGTTGTGGCCAGGCTGTCACGCTGAGTTGTCGCTTATGCCAGGTCATGTCCACGTGTCCCCGTGCTACGAGGTCGGGCCAAATCTCCCTACATCAATTGCCCCCCTCCCCATGCTAGGGGTGTTGACCCAGCGCGGGGAGTCTGTGTTCTGCCGGGTGGATTTGGCTCAGGGTCTAAGCCTTCTTGTCCGCCAGCTCAAAGGTTGGACCTGTTCCCTACTCGGTTTTGTCAGGCACAGCTCGGGTCGCGTAAAGTCTACGCGCGGACGTCACGCGTCTTATAGACTACGCGGACGTCAAAAAACGTGCTAAACTGATTTCGCCTCGAAGGTCGCATAACCGGTTTTCATGAGGATCGTCAGATTGCTTCGATCTCAACCGTTGATGCCCGCGTATAGTGGCTATAAAAAATGGGAATCCTGGTCATTTTCCTTTGCCACAAATCTTCAGCCGTAGTCTTGAGCTCGCGTCCAAAGCCTCCAGCTCGTGTCAGTTCTTCCCAGTCCAGTCCATCTCCTTTCGGTGAGTCACCCTAGCTCCTTTTTGGTTTTCTTATGTCTTCCTTTGATAGCCAATTAGATGAGCCCGAGGTGGGTACCTCGGCTCAGGGAGTCCAATCTCTCGAGGCGCAGGTGATCTCGGGTAACTTGGCGTCCACCTCTCACCGAGGTCGGATGCCGGACAGGTTCGGGCCTTCCACTATGACCGTGGAGAGGCTTCGTTAGCTTATTCAGCAGTACAGCCTGCCTAGGGAGTACACCTACAGTATCCCTGCAGGTAACTTCCCATGGGAGCGCAGCCCTGACGAGGTCGTAATCTTCCATGAGCAGCTCTTAGTCGGGCTCTCATAGTGGAGATATTGAACCACTTCAATGTTACAATAGACCAGCTTCACCTGAACTCGGTCCGTAACTTGGTCGAGACCATCTCCCTTTGCAACGAGTATGTCCTCCCCCTTAACTTGGACATACTTTGTTCCATCCTCACCATTAAGAAGAGTGTTTCATGCGTTCTCCCCGAGCACCGGAGGGCATACTACTTGTCCCCTCGCCCGGGCTTTAAGTTAATGCACAAGCTTCTTAGCAAGATCCCGACCTGGAAGCAGGACTACTTTGTAGTCCGGAACCCT
Source organism: Nelumbo nucifera (assembly GCF_055504915.1). Taxonomy (NCBI): domain Eukaryota; kingdom Viridiplantae; phylum Streptophyta; class Magnoliopsida; order Proteales; family Nelumbonaceae; genus Nelumbo; species Nelumbo nucifera. The sequence continues at coordinate 101,790,751 of NC_142651.1, forward strand.
GCGGGGTGGCCCTTCCCTACTCACTAGAGGGCGGCTATCCAAGACCCTGGTGTCATACTCGATAAGAAGACCAGGGAGGCATTTCAGTCGTGGGCTGAGGTCGGTTGTGATTTCAAAGATTATATCACCGAGGGTATGCTCTTCTAGGCCGGCTTGAGCCCGGGTAGGTAGCTAGTACCTTAGTTGTTTGGCCCGCTCCTTTCTTTTACTCGAGTACAAATGCCGAGCTCTATTGCAGGTCCCATGGAGGCAGACAAGCTCACGGGAGATCGGCTCTTCAAGAATATGAAGGGGAGGAAGAAGCGGGCTGCTAAGAGATCCCGTATCGAGTCACCATCAGCCCCCACTCCCGAGCCCAAGCTCCCACCGGCTCCAACTTCCGAGCCCGAGCTCCCTGGGGCTCCTCCGATCATTGACTTGGAGGAGTCCATACCACCAAGGGAGCTCGAGACCTCGGCTGAGCCCGCTACAAGGGCAGCATCTGAGGCCAAGGCAGCCACTAGGGCTGCCGACGTAGCTGCTGAGGTCTCCGCCGAGCCCATCCGCACAGCCGAGACGACGGTCTCCAGCTCGGGGAGCCCAAATGAGGGCCAAAGTATCTTGGTACCCCAGTGCGGTCTTTGGAAGAGTAAGATGGCCATTTACTCCGAGGAAATTTCAGTCTGGGTCAAAATGTTCAACCCTGCCCAGTTCAGAGCCCAAGCTACTACCCACACTATGGTGATAAGTTTCTCTTATCTTCCCTTTTCTTTCATATACACGTTTCTTCGGAACTAACTAACTTCCTTTGTTAGGTGAACTCCACCGTGCACGCCCTCGCTCTTCAGTCTGAGACGAACCTGAAGCGAGCTCTGACCGCCGAGGAGTCTTCCGCGCCGCTCATACCGACCTGAGAATAGCTCGCGAGCAGATCCACCGGTTGGAGAGCGGCACCATGGCCTAGAGGGGCGTCATTATGGCACTGACGACGGAGAAGGACGAGTTGGCACGCGAGAATGATGCACTGAGGGGCGAGATGGAGGCCCTCAAAACAGAGCTGACGCGTGAGAAGGGTGTGTTGAGGGGCGAGCTGGACGCCTTCAGGGCGGAGGCGGATGGCCTTAAGGAGAATAAGGAGGCCCTCCTGCACGAGGTGGAGTTCCTCAAGGAAAACATCGAGGAGAAGACCGAAATCTTCACTTAGGCGATAGAGGAAACGAAGGTCAAGGTAGTATCGGAGTACATCCAATCTGATAAATTAGATGTCGTTATGGGGAAGGCCTACTCAAGGGGTTCAAGCTCAGCAGGTGGCTGATAAGGCACATGTACCCCGAGCTCAACACAAGCGCCATCACCACCTCGCGGATCACAAATGAGATTGCTCGGCAATTCGGATTCAGAGGTGGAGGATGATGACGAAGCGGACGCCCCTGACCAGCCCAAAGCTCCTGAGGAGGTCTCACGCGGAGATGAAGAGCCCCCGAAGTGATTATCCTTGTATTCTGAGCCTGCAAGCTTAGTCTTTGTGGTTGTTTTTCTTTTTTGTCGAGTTCATTGTACAAAACTTGTTAAATGAAATTGATCTTTCTTTTCCAAGTGATCTTCCTTTTACAAGCGATCTCTCCTTTCCAAGTGTTGTTTGATCAGAGCTATCATGGTTGAGTGTGCGAAGTGATTTGACGTAGTAGGGCATAGTAAAGCATATGCCCGAATTGTCTTGTGGCGTACACCGAGGTGATTGACATAGCAACGCGTAGTAAGGCATAGTAAGGCATATGCCCGATTGGTCTTCTGGTTGTATGTCAGGGTGATTGTCATAATAAGGCACAGTAAGGCATAGTAAGGCATATGCCCGAACTATCTTCTGGATGTATGCCGAGGTGAGCTAAGCGTCGCGAAATCTGCTGGTCTTCTTGCGCCCTCAATACATCATGTACTATGGTGCCGAGCTCCTTGGTCAACTCGGTGTTTTAGCCCCTTAAAATATGTTCGCGTCATAGAGGTGGCTAGGTTATTATGCCAGAGTCTGTTAGTTCAGCATTTTGACCCTTGAGCCCTGAGAGACTCGTGGTCTGCTCTTGGAGTTTTATTGCGTCAAGGTCTTTGTTAGGTCGGCATTTTGGCCCTTAAGCCCTGGGAGTGACTCGTGGTCTACTCAGTTATTTATAGGTAATACTGTCTTAGGTTGACAATTGTTTGCTGAAATAGAGTTGTCGAATGAGAGAAGAAGAAGAAGAAGATATGAGATGGGCGGCAGAATTAGTTCTCAGCCAGCCCTAATCTATTATATATAACAACATTACATAATGTTACATAATGTTACATAAATAGACCAGAATGCCCCTGATTAGTGGAGGGACACCAACTCAAATAAACACTAAATAAAATTAGGCCCAATAACTAATGACTTAAGACCCAACAAGGATAAACATACAAATTAAGACAACCGAACCAACACTCCCCCTCAAGCTAAGCATGTATGTCAATCATGTTTATCTTGCCAAGTAAGTCCAAGAATTTCACTGTAGCTAGCCCTTTAGTCAGAACATCTGCAATCTGCATCTCGGAGGGAGTATAAGGGATGCAGAGTTCTCCTGAGACGATTCTTTCTCTGACAAAGTGACGGTCTATCTCAATATGTTTAGTTCTATCATGTTGCACTGGGTTATTTGCAATGTTGATAGCAGCCTTGTTGTCACAGTACAACCTGAGAGGACACTCAATCTTTATTCCAAGTTCACCAAGCAAGATCTTAAGCCATAAAAGTTCAGCAACACTATGAGCCATAGCTCGATATTCGGCCTCTGCACTAGATCTAGCAACCACATTCTGTTTTTTACTCCTCCAAGTAACTAAATTTCCTCCAACAAAGGTGCAGTACCCTGAAGTAGACTTCCTGTCCCCAACTGAGCCAGCCCAATCTGCATCAGTATATCCTTCAACTTCAATTTTACTGTTTTTCCTTAACAGAATCCCTTTCCCCGAGCAAGACTTCAAATATCTGAGGATCCTTTCCACAACTTTCATGTGAGGGATTTTAGGAGTGTGCATGAACTGACTGACAACATTTACAGCATAAGCAATGTTAGGGCGAGTGAGGGACAGGTAAATCAACTTCCCCACCAGCTTTTGGTATCTTTCCTTATCAACGTAGTCCTCTCCTACTGACTCCTGTAGACCATGATTCTGTTCTATTGGAGTATCTGCTGGCCTACACCCCATCGTGCCTGTCTCTTGAAGAAGATCAAGGATGTATTTCCGCTGACATATATAGATGCCCTCTTTGGATCTTGCAACTTCAATCCCAAGAAAGTATCTCAGTTGGCCTAGGTCTTTGATCTCAAATTCAGCAGCCAAAACCTCCTTTAGTCTTTTAATCTCTTCCTGATCATCCCCTGTAATTACCATATCATCCACATATACAATAAGTGCTATAAGTTTGCCATTTCTCTTCCTTATGAATAGGGTATGATCTGCCCCATTTTGAGTGTAACCCCCTTTCTTCATGACCCACATAGCTTCTCAAACCAACCTCGAGGGGACTGCTTAAGGCCATATAGGGCTTTTCTCAGTCTACATACCTTCTTGCCAAAACCTCCAACTGATGTAGCTCTCATGAGAAATTTGCAGCTAATGATAATAGAACTCGGATTGTGTTGAGTTTTGCCACCGGAGCAAAGGTTTCTTTGTAGTCAATCCCTTCTTTTTGCGTGAACCCTTTTGCTACTAGTCTAGCCTTGTACCTTTCAATGGACCCGTCCTCCCTCTGTTTCATAGTGAACACCCACTTGCATCCAACAGTGCCTTTCCCTTCTGGTAGATCCACTAATTCCCAAGTCCCTGCTTTCATTAAGGCCTTCATTTCTTCATCCATAGCCTCTTTCCATTTTGGGTCAGATACTACCTCAGAATACCAGGTAGGAACATGCACAGAAGATATAGCAGACACAAAAGAACAATAACGGGGAGACAAATGTGAGTAAGACACAAAATCAACAATGGGGTGTCTGATAGTACAAGAACGGGTAGACTTATGAAGGGCAATAGGAAGATCCAAGTCAGAGCAACTGATAGGATTACCTTGAGTTTCTGAGACAGGTTGATCCGAGTCCAATTGGTTGTTGTCATGAGTTAAAGGGCCCTTCTTCCTTCTGTTGTAGGTGATTCTGATATCTCTTTGCAGCCTGCTTGAGTCATCAGTAATATCTGCAACATCACAAGCAGTGGCTGGTACAATGGGAGCCTCACAAGATTCACCTGGGATACTACAACTAGGTGGATCAGGAGGAGAAGATGGAAGGTCTGAGGTAGAGAGAGGCACAAAGAAAGGGGGAACAGAAGAATCCTCTTCAATCCCACTAATCTCCCCTTGAAGAGGATTCTGGGAAGAAGGAAAATAGGATTGAGACTCAAAGAATACCACATCCTTTGTAACATATTTTTTCTTGGTGACTGGATCATAACGCTTGTATCCCTTTTGAGTAGGAGAGTACCCCAAGAAGATTCCCTTTGTAGCCCTAGGATCCAATTTGGTCTTCTTCGGATCCTTGACAGGTATAAAGCATACACACCCAAAGACTCTCGGTGGAAGAGAAAAGTCAAGAAGACGAGGGCAAAGAACAGAGAAAGGAGTTTTCATCCCCAATACCTTGGATGGCATTCGATTTATCAGGTCATGCAGTAAGGATTGCTTGAGACCAATAGTTTTTTGGAACTTTGTGCTGAAATAGTAAGGCTCGAGCAGTCTCCAATAGGTGCCTATTCTTGCGCTCAGCAACCCCATTCTGTTGGGGGGTACTAGCACAAGATGACTGATGAATCATTCCAGCATCGTCCATAAACAGATTCAAGGACCTTTCAAAGTATTCTGCAGCATTATCTGACCTGAATTGTTTGATTTTCATGCCAAATTGTGTTTCAATCATTTTGCAAAAAGTCATGATTACCCGCGGCACTTCTTCTCGTGTTTTTAATAAGTAAATCCATGTGCATCGAGAATATTGATCAATAAAACTGATAAAATATCGAAAACCATCAACAGAAATAATGGGAGAGGGGCCCCAAACATCAGAGTGGACTAAGTCAAAAGAAGCTTGAATTTCATTACTCGAAGTTGAATAAACAGTTCTACATTGCTTTGATAGTTGACAGACTTCACAAAATAACTCTTGACTTGAAACACCTTTGAATAATTCTGGAAACAATACTTCCAATGATGAAAACGGTAAATGACCTAGCCTAGCATGCCACAGATGTAAACTAGCTATTGACTCCACATTGGACTAACTACTAGTAGCAGATGTTTGTAATGCCGAACTGATGTCTGCATCAAGGTAGTAGAGACCTCCACACTCATGACCGCTCCCAATCGTTCTCTTCGACAATCTGTCCTGAAAGACACAATGGGTACGAAAAAAGGTTATGCTACAATTCAAATTTTTTGTAAGCTTTGAAACAGATAAGAGATTTGAAGAAAGATTGGGAACATGCAAGACAGATTTGAGTGAGAGGTCCTTGCTTAGGTCAACCACTCCCTTCCCAGAGATGGTAGAGAGAGAACCATCAGCAACCCTCATTTTATCTTGGCCAGACATTAAATGATAGGAAGAAAATAGGGAAGACATGTGTGTCATGTGGTCAGTTGTACTAGAATCAATAATCCAAGAGGCAGGATCAATAGTACTAGTTGCACTAAAGGCAGAGACAATACCTGATCTGGCAAGGGAGGAGGATGGAAGAGAATTGGTCCTTAGACGGGCTAGGGCCCGGCTAAGCACCTCTACCTCATCGGCAGTAAAACCCAAGGACCCGGTTCTAGGGGAATTAATACTCTGTCCCATGGAAGAGGAAGTAACTGTGGATGAGTGTTTTGAACCATCATCACTGTGACCCGTAGCCAGATTCACACTTGCAGATTGACCCTTCTGATGCTTCTTATCTTTCCTCAATGCAGCTGGCTTCAAATGCGGATGGAGAACCCAACAGGTCTCTTTCACATGCCTTTCCCCTCCACAGTGGGTGCACTTCTGATGTCTCTTGTCAGAATGTCTGTTTCCCCTTTGATTTGTAGAGATTAAGGCCGAATGTTCCACAGATTGTTCAACTATTTTAGTTTGAGTATCAACCTGCATCTCTTTTCTTCTCACCTCTTCATTCCTCACAAGGTAGTAAACATGATGTAAGTCTGGCATTTCATCCCTTCCCAGAATTTGGGACCTTATGCTCTCATATATAGGATCTAGGCCAGCCAGAAATTTAAATGCTCTACCCTCTTCAACTTGTTTGTCATGCTTTTCCTTGTCTCTGGCATTCTCCCAATCAATAATAAGGTGGTGATCTAACTCTTCCCATAGTCCTTCTAGTGTAGCAAAATATGTTGCAACACTCATATCTCATTGCCTCAAGGCAGCAATGTCTTGATTCAGTCTGTAAATTCTTGCATTATTCTTTTTCTGCCCATAGGTTTTATAAACTTTTTCCCATATCTTGGTAGCCGTGGAGAAATGTTGAACAGTCCTAACTACTCTTGGAGTCATTGAGGCAAGTAGCCAGGACATAACTGTAGCATTCTCCTTGCGCCAAGCTGCATATTCAGCACTCCCCACTTCGGGTTCCTTCTTCTGCCTATCCAAGTAACCGGTGAGTTCCCGGGATGTGATGAACAACATGGCTGAGACAGACCATTCTCTGAAGTTGTACTCATCCAACAACACACTTGTGATCTGTAGGTTGTGCAGATTTGGATTCTCCAAATTAGGAGACCTCCCACAAGCCCTAACATTTCTAGAAGACACTTCCCCAGATATGGAAGACATCTTCTCCTACTCGTAAAGTCAACACTGTAAACACAATATATAATGAACTGTTTCACACTTATGGAACTTACTGCACTGTAAACTCAATCCTGAGAACCCGACACAAAGCTGAAACATCGAGTACTACACTGCACACTGTTCCCTAATTACTGTTGTCGCAGATAATAATCTGTTGTGCTACCTTCTGCTGTGTTCTAATCACTGCTGCCGCAGCCTGCAACTTGTTGTGTTACCTTCTGCTCTCACCCACGAACAGTTCTAGGACTACTGAGATTCGTCCTTTCTCCTAGATCTGTTCTACACATATCTATCTTAGCCGAATGGCTACAGTCTGTTGTACAACGTCTATTAGGGCATCAGCCTCTGGGTCTATCTCCCCTTGGGCCCTACAACCAAGGGAAACCCTAGATGTAGGTCCAGTTGTGTTCTGCGACCAACCCTAGGGTTTCTTTGCAGCAACCAAGAAAAAGAAGAGAGAGAGTTAATTGCGAGTAAAAGAAAAGGCGGTTGCTGTAACCAGTCAAAAGATTAGTGCTCTGATACCATGTTTGCTGAAATAGAGCTGTCGAATGAGAGAAGAAGAAGAAGAAGATATGAGATGGGCGACAAAATTAGTTCTCAGCCAGCCCTAATCTATTATATATAACAACATTACATAATGTTACATAAATAGACCAAAATGCCCCTGATTAGTGGAGGGACACCTAGTCAAATAAACACTAAATAAGATTAGGCCCAATAACTAATGACTTAAGACCCAACAAGGATAAACATACAAATTAAGACAGTCGAACCAACAACAATATCCCATGCCCGAGGTACTTGTTCCCCTTCCCCTAGTACTCGCTTTACTCAGTAGGGTCCTTCCCAGTTCGGACCGAGCTTGCCAACACCGGGCTCATGCACCATAACCTTATGGAGAACCAGGTCGCTAACGCGGAGAGTCCGCTTTTTTACCCTGGCGTTATAGTACCGATCTACCCTTTGTTGGTAGGTTGCGGTCCTGATGAATGCGAGGTCCCGTACTTCTTCAAGCAAGTCGAGGTTGGTGCATAGCTCGTCTTCATTCGCCCTGTCATTATGCACTTCTACTCTCAGCGAGGGAACTTCGATATCGGCTGGAATGACTGCTTCAGTGTCGTAGGTGAGGTTAAAGGGGGTTTCTCCTGTGGCGGTCTTTTCTGTGGTACGACAGGCCCATAATACACATGGCAGGTCGTCTGCCCATAGTCCCTTAGCTCGGTCTAGTCGCGCCTTTAGTCCGCAGAGAATAGCTCTGTTCGTGACTTCCATCTAACCATTTGCCTGAATGTGCGCCACAGAGGTGAAGTTCTGCTGAATTCCCATGTCTCGGCACCAGTTTTGGAATTTGATGTTTTCGAACTGCTTACCATTGTTTGAGATCAGTACCCGAGGTAATCCGAAATGACATAATATGTTCTTCCAAAAGAAGTTCTGTACATTCCGAGTTGTGATTGTTGCGAGAGGTTCAGCTTCGACCCACTTTGTGAAATAGTCAACTGCTACCACCATGAACCTCCTTTGTCCTGTAGCCGGTGGGAATAGCCTGAGTAAGTCAATCCCCCATTATGCAAATGGCCACGGGCTATTGAGGTACTTTAGGTCGGTGGCAGGTTGGTGGTGGATGTTGGCGTGCTTCTGACACTTGTAAATTTTTTAATGAGATCAGTCGCATCGGCCTTCATCGTTGGCCAGTAATACCCCTGTCGTATTGCTTTCTGAGCGAGGGCTCTGCCCCCCAGGTGTCCACCGCACAGGCCCTCATGAGTATCACAGAGGACGAGCTCAGCTTCAGAGGGTCGTAGGCAGCGCACGTAGGGGAGCGTATAGGATCTTCGGTACAACCGTCCGTCTATCATGACGTATTTGGCTGCCTGACTCTCTACCCTCCTAGCGGCATTACGATCTGTGGGGAGGGTCCCATGTAGCAGGAAGCTCGTGAGCGGATCAATCCAGCTCGGCTCTGCTTGAACAACAGGAGCGACCTCCTTTGCCCCCCTGAGAATGCTAGGCTGAGGCAAGTTCTCTATATATACAGTCCTCATGGTGTTATCACCAGTGCTGGCCAACCGGGATAGGGCATCGGCCTCAGCGTTCTCTGACCTCGGAATTTGCTGGATGAAGTGTGACCAGAAGTTGAGCAAAGCTCCTCCCACTTTAGCTAAGTATGCTACCATGGTTGGCTCGTGAACTTCGTACTCACCCATAACCTAATTGACCACGAGCTGGGAATCACTACAAACGACGACGTGCTTGGCTTTTACTTCCTTTGCCAAATCCAACCCGGCTAGCAGCGCCTCGTACTCTGCCTCATTGTTGGATGTCGCGAACTCAAAGCGTAGTGTGTACTCCAGTTTCACACCGCTTGGCCCGTACAGAACAATCCAAGGTCTGCTGCCCTGCTGATTTGACGAGCCATCTACGTGAAGGATCCAGGGTTCTTCCTCGCAGTTCGGACCTGGCCTAACTAGGAGAGATGCTGCGCTGGTTGCTACTTCACGAGGCTCGGGTTCAACCGACCCGGGAACCCCGGGCATACCCGCGCGGGGGGCCTCATGTTCCACCGACCTGGGGGCTTCGAAGCTAAAGGTGCATTCTGCGACGAAATCTACTAAGGCTTGGGCCTTGATAGCAGTTCGTGACTTATACTGAAATTCATATTTGCTGAAATCGATGGCCCACTTTGTCAGCCTTCCCGAGACTTCGGGCTTGAGCAATACTTGCCTCAGAGGTTTGTTGGTAAGGACAACGATGGTGTGAGCTTGGAAGTACGAGCGGAGCTTCCGGGCTGCTATGACCATGGCATAGGCTAACTTTTCTATCTCTGGGTACCTTGTTTCTGCCCTGTAACACTTTACTAACATAATAGACGGGTCATTGAACCGGATCTACTTCTCTTATTAGTACCGATCTGACCACCTCGTCACTTGCCAAGAGGTATAGCTCTAAAACATCACCCACTTCGGGTCAAGTTAAGACCGGGATGCTGGCGAGGTGCCTTTTGAGCTCGTCGAACGCGAGTTGGCACTCTTCGGTCCATTCAAAGCCTTTGCTTTTTATGGCCTTAAAGAATGGCAGGCAGCGATCTGCTGACTTGGACATAAAGCGACTTAGAGCGGCTAATCGGCTGTTCAGCTTCTGGACCTCCTTTAATTTCTGGGGTCGTCTCATTTCTAGGATGGATTTGATTTTGTCTGGGTTGGCCTCAATGCCTCGCCGGTTAACGATGTACTCTAAGAATTTACCCAATGTGACACCGAAGACACACTTGTTGGGGTTTAGCTTCATATTAAATTTACGCAAGATTTCGAAAACTGAATGTAAATCTTGTATTAATTCATGTGAGAATTGGGTCTTGACGACCATATCGTCCACATAACACTCTACTTTTTTTCCAATTATTGGCTCAAACAGTTTGTTTACAAATCATTGAAAAGTGGCCCCAGCGTTTTTCAACCCAAAGGGCATGACCTTGTAACAGTACAGGCCGAACTCGGTTATGAAAGCAGTTTTCTCTTCATCAGTTGGGTCCATCCTGATCTCCCAGAGGGAACACTCTGATGGCTAAGTTAGAACTCTGGGGAAAACTCAAAGAAGATGCAGAGAGTTAAGAGTGCTGAAAGTGCTAGCTTCAATACCTCTGGTTCGTGAGGGTTGGGGTCCTTTTATACCGGAGCTCGGTCACATCTAGCATAACCGCCATTGCCCTAGCCATTACTGCCAGGGTAGGTGTGGCAGGTGCAGGTTGCTACTACAGGCTGCTACTGCAAGGTACGGACTCGACAGGCGTGCTATGCTTTTCAGAGACGGCAAGCAGAACGCCGCCTGGCAAGGGATCCGAGCCCTGCCACCGGATCCAGTAGGTACGGATGTCAGGCAAGCACAGATGTCAGGCAGATCTCCCTGCAACCTGCCAAGCTATTGTACGCCGAACCACCTGGGGCAGGTTTGCCTTGCACCGAGGTGCCAAGGTACACCTCGGTGCCGAGGTAGACCGAGGTGCCCGCACTGTAGGCGGGCCTTAAGCAAGTTCGAACAGGAGTCTCAACGGTGTTGCCCCGAGGTGTTTCTCCCTCAGGACACTTAGCCAAAATCTGGGGTGCTCCCTTCTTAGGAAGGGAGAGCTCGGGGCCCCTTGGGAGGAGCTCGGGTCTCAAGGGGAACTCGGGTCCCCTCGAGTCTTAGGAGTTCGGCTCCCCTTGCACGGGGGAGCTCGGGGAACTCCGCCTTCAGGCTTGTGGCGAACTGGGCCTTGCTTCTCGGTAGGTGTGAACCCGCCGAGTCGTTTGGTCGGGCTTCGACGAGCTCGTTACATCGGGTTGTAGCCAGGCGGTCACGCTGAGTTATCACTTATGCCAGGTCATATCCACGTATCCCCGTACTACGAGGTCGGACCAAATCTCTCTACATCAGTTACATTTTGATGATTTGGATTTGGTCAGAGATATCTTCTCACCGTTGAAATAAATAAGAAAAGTATAATTTAGAAATTAAAATAATTAAAATAATTAAATAAATATCCTTTTTGAAAATAACTGACGGAAAGACTAACGAAAGGGGCCTTTACTTAACGGTTAAAATTCAGGGAGTCTTTATCGCAAAAAAAAAATAAAAAATAAAAAAGTGCAGGGTCTCCCCTAACGAAAGGCGAGGAGTGGCATTATCATCCACCAACCACCGGAGAATTCCACCTTTTTCAAAAATCAAAGTATCCCTTATATTTTAGTTGGCGGGAGTCGACAGTCGAGAAGGTGACAGGCGGCTTCCTGTCGTTCCAGCAAGAATCCCATCTACGGACTGCTCTGTAAATTATGACGTCATAGCGTTTGTCATTGCTGGTCCCGCATTCAATGGCATTGATGAAACAGAACATTCCAATGGCATGAAAATTTAATTTGCTGAATCTGCAGGGGCATTCTGGTAGCCACCTAATCTTTACCGGTCCACGCATAGATCTTTCCAGAACCAGAACAAGTGGCCAACCGGGTTAACGGGAACTCGGTTGGGTTCCTCCCTCTATAAAATGCTCTCCCGAGCTTCTTTCGCCAACCATCTCTGATCTCTCCTTAGTCTATCGCTTCTGCATCCATCTAAATCTAAATCCGAAGGCCATGGCGGTTCCCAAAGTCCACGGTAGCGTATTTTCAACGGCGACGAACCGCGTCGTCGCATGCCTTCACGAGAAAGGCATCGCCTTCGAGTTCTCTCCCGTCGACATGAGATCCGGAGCTCACAAGAAGGAACCATTTCTTTCCCTCAACGTAAGTCCAAACATTCATATTTTCAGTCCACGCAAGTGAGTAAATGCTGAAAAGAAAAGGAACAATTCTATGATTTTCTTTCTCGCTGATTCTTCTGTTTGCTGGGTTTGCAATTGCAGCCATTCGGTCAGGTTCCGGCATTTGAAGAAGGAGATTTGAAGCTGTTTGGTAAGGTTTTTTTTTCTTTTTTTGCTTCGATCAGCTGATAAGCTTTGAAGTTTGAAGGCCGGATTAATTGTTGACTGAAGATGAAGCTATATATATTTCTGAGACTTATTTATAATCATATGTTTTGCAGAATCAAGGGCGATCACCAAATACATAGCCCACGAGTATCAGGAATCTGGGACTGAGCTGATCTACAAGGAACCAAAGAAAATGGCGATCCTGGCGGTGTGGATGGAGGTGGAGGCTCACCAGTTTGATCCGGCGTCGTCGGCGTTGGCCTGGGAGCTGGTGTTCAAGCCCATGTTTGGCATGACGACGGATGCGGCCACCGTGGAGCAGAATGAAGCGAAGCTGAGTAAGGTTCTGGACGTATACGAGGCTCGGCTGTCGGAGTCTAAGTACTTGGCCGGAGACTGCTTCACCTTGGCCGATCTCCACCACCTCCCTAACATCAATTGCTTGATGGGAACGCCGGTGAAGAAACTCTTCGAGAGTCGCCCTCACGTCAACGCCTGGTGCTCCGACATCTTGTCCCGTCCGGCATGGTCAAAGGTCCTTGAGACGCAAAAGCAGTCCTAGAATGAAGCCAGAAGCCATGGGCTCTTTTGTCTATTGCCTACCTTTTATGAGCAACGTGTTGATTGTTGTTGCAACTCATCTGTGTGACTTCGTGGGACCTACGTTCGCTGTTTGAATAAGAGTCTAATTTCCTGTATGGTATTTTCAATAATTGTCGAATCATCGTTTTCTTATCGGATAACGTTGGAGAGTAGTACACTTTTATTTATTTTTTCTTTTTTAGTTTTTTTTTATTTTAGTTGGGTCGTTATCGGGGTGTCAATTGGATCGGATTTGATCCAATCCGATTCACTCTAATGTGAACATCATAAATGGAACAGTTCCTTTAAATTCGTTTTGATTAAGATTGGTTTCAATCCAAACCTCGTCTATTGATACTTATAAACGTAAAATGGATTCCGCAAGGTAAAATGGATTCCGCATCTGCTACTCTTACATCTCGTTAGCCCTCATCAATAAAAGAATTGGGATCTTATTCTCTCTCTTCAAGATGAAAGGTTTAGGAGAAGTAGATACGATCTTGAGAATAAAAGTTAAAAAGCATAGTAGGGGTTATGCATTAATCCAATCACATTATATTGAAAAAGTACTTGAGAAATTTAATTATTTAGGGTTTAAATAACATAGCATATGATTCTAATATAAAGTTAGAATAAAATACTAATAGAGCAATTGTACAACTTGAGTATGCTAGTACAGTAGGAAACTTGATGTATATTATGCTTTGTACCAAATCTGATATTGCATTTGCAGTAACTAAATTCAGTCGATTTACAAATAATCCCAGTGCTCTGCACTGGAAGACAATTGAGAGAGTTTTTGAGTATCTCAAGAGAATCTTGAAACATGGTTTGTTTTACTGTGATTATCCAATTGTACTATAAGGGTACACTGATGCAAATTTGATTATCGGTAATAGAGATAACAAGTTCACCTCTGGATGGATTTTCGTCATTAGTGGGGGTGCGATCTCTTAATCATCTAAGAGACAAACTTGTATATCTCACTCGACCATGGAATCCAAATTCATAGCCTTAGCAGCTGTTGGAAAAGAGGCTGAACGGATTAGGAATTTATTATTGGATATAAAACTTTGGTCCATTCCTATGCCTCCAATTTTCATTTACTGTGATAGTGAGGTAATTCTGTCAAGAGCCTATAGTAATACCTACAATGGTAAGTCCAGACATACAAGTCTGAGGCATGAATTTGTTAGGCAACTGATTCAAGATGGAATCATTACTATAACCTATGTGATGTCAAGTAAAAACTTGGCTGATCCTCTTACCAAGGGCTTAGCCAGAGAATTGGTAAAAATGACAACCAAAGAGATGGGATTAAAACCCTTTACTTAATCACATGTAATGGTAATCCAACCTGAACTGAAAAACCATCAGTATTGGGTTTAATGGGTAACAACAAGTTACAACAATGTGACTATTAGCACTGACATTGAGAAATTTCTCATCACAAAATAAACAGTGTTGTCCGTTATGATGATAGGTTGAGTTGAGCTCTTAATGAAATTCTAAAATGTGTCAAATAACGGAACACATAGTGGAACTTCACCTATGTGAACATATAAGAGGTGCCGCTTCTCATGAGAGTTTGATTTGCTCCCGGGATTGTTCATGAAACCAGGAAAGAAGCACACATGGCCATAACAGTGCTAAGCAAAATTTGAAACTCTTGTAGAGATTGGACATTTTTTGTGTGTATGGGTGTCTCCGGTCTGTTTTGAGTGTAATTGGTTTAAGTTCTTACCACCAATAGCTTTGACAAAGCTTTGAGATATCTATACTAACAAAATGTTTAAATTGATAAACACATTTTGTATGCATAACCGTATCATAGTAGTTTAGATTGAGAGAAAACTATGTAATTAATCAATCAATGTGGGGGATTGTTGGATTTTAATCTCATAAGAGATTAAATCCAATGGGTTTGATTGGTCAATTACATGAGAATTTGCACTTGCACACTTGATTGAAAAATTAGCTTTTCTCTTACAAAACTCAGTTTTGAACTTGTCCCACATTGGAAAATTATAAGCTTTGTTTTCAGTATTTCAATAGGAGCTGATTTACACTCCTTAAAAATAGTAGAGGAGAGTATGGGGGTTTGATACCACGCAACGTGTGCACGCGTGTGCGCGGCGCATTGAGGAGCTTTATATGCACACTTCGCATGGCTCGCGAAGGACGGCTTTGGTTTTGGTGCGTTGTTGACCGTTGATGAGATCAACAATCACGATTCGATCGGGTGTGATCAAGAGGCACAATTCAAAAATAACAGTCATTAACCTTCAAAGTGCATTCTCTAAACCAACACCTACATTTTCTTCATACCTCTTCATAAACTATTTAAGGAGCATGAATCAGACTCTAAAAATACACATTTTCGAAATTCACTCTCTCTCTCAGTCCGATCTATTACAGTCTCACAGAAAGTTTTTCCGGAGATTCTTCAACTTTGTTGGTTGTAGTTCTATTGTATCATGTGAACGGATTTATCTGTAACTCAATAACAAACTCAGTAAAACTGAGTAGGGACAAATAACGTTCTAAAAACAATATCTTCAGACACGCTTCATAACTTCTCCAAAGTTACAATGACTCCATTTTCCAACAGCCCTCACGTCAACGCCTTATGCTCCGACATCTTATCCCGTCCAGCATGGTCAAAGGTCCATGAAATGCAAAATCAGCCCTAGAATGAAGCCAGAATCCATGGGCTCTTTTGTCTATTGCCTACCTTTTATGAGCAACGTGTTGATTGTTGTTACAACTCATCACAAGTCACCGCCTGACTTCGTGGGACCTACGTTCGCTGTTTGGATAAGAGTCTAATCTAATGTATAGATATTTTCAATAATTGCCGAATCATCGTTTTCTTATCGGATAACGTTGGAAAGTATTCCACTTTTATTTATTTTTTCTTTTTTAGTTTTCTTAGTGAGGTCGTTAACAGGGTGTCAATTGGATTGGATCAAATCCAATCCGATTCACTCTAACGTGAACATCATAAATGGATCAGTTCCTTTAAATTCGTTTTGATTAAGATTGGTTTCAATCCAAACCTGGTCTATTGATACTCAGAAACGTAAAATGAATTCCGCATCCGCTACTCCTACATCTCGTTAGCCCTCACCAATAAAAGAATTGGGATCTACGCATCATACAGGACACCTCATAATGACCTTACAGTTACAGTTACACGCACATCTCATCGTACATTGAGAATATCTTCCATACGGGAGTTGAGATTTCAATTCTATCAAGACGATTAATCTCTTTCTCCCCCACAAAACCGATTAACCTTTGAAAACCCTTATACCCTCTTCCCTGAACTATGAGTCGGGAACTCCGGTGGGAAGATCATCTTCAACTTCTCTTCTTCCTCTACTTTCTTACTCCCAAATTTTGTTTGGAGGAAAAGATTGCTGCTTATTTTCTTTCCATGGCACGATTTCATGTATGCATCTAAATACTCCCTGTTTTGGGTTGTAGCTAATTTACTTCGGTTAGTTTTAGGTGCATTTGTTAAAATGCAAGCTTGCTAATTAGAATGAAATTTATAGTCAAAACCTGAATTGAATGTGTATGTATTACTCTGATACCCAGATCTTGAATATGTTGAGGAATATTTTGTCAACGATTTCTTAATTTGTAAATTTATTATAAATGACTTATGTTGGCTTTTGTTCTCTTATCTTTTTATTACTTTTTTCTATTTTATATTATACCAGCAGGACTCATGCGATGCATTGGGATTTACTAAACGAATGCTAAACAATAAAAATATATATTTTTATTTTTTAAATAATCAATAATTATTTATATTTTGGGTTCGACTATGAAATGGGAAAGATGTGATGTTAGAAATTATTTTACCAATCAACTGGTATTACAAATGTGATATCTGATGTAACGGTTTCTGGTCACGTATCAATTTCTTCGTGATGTATCAATATTTTGGCTAAGTACCCCGTCAATGATGTTTGCTCCCAAGTGGCCTGTGACTCAGAGGCTGAAGTGGAGCTCCCTAGTGGCGAGCTACCTAGTGGCGAACTGCCTTGCAGTGAGTTACCTTGATGAGCTGCTTGGTGGTGAAATCCGACTACTCCCTATAGGAGATAATTAGCTCATCTTTGTAGACGGTGGGAACTGAGGGACCATCCTCCCTGCAGGAGATGATATGCTCATCCATGTAGACGACGGGAGCTAAGGGACCTGCAAGAACTGAATCAGAGAACCTAGGGTGTTTACCCGGCGAGGTCACTCCGAAGGCTAAGTTAGCACTTTGATAGTAGAGAGCTTGAAGATGATATTAGAGAATGAGAGAGCTAGAGAGCAGGGGTTACCATCCTTCCATCCCTCTTCCCCTCTAGGGGGTGAGGTTTTTATATACTAGAGTCCTCGTGGGTTTGGTGGAGCAATTCCTGGATTCCCGCTGTGATGGGACCTACTTTCGTGTTAGGTGGGGATAAAGCCACAAACTGTTAATGTTGCCCATTTCCGCCTAAGTCGGGGAGTGGGTGAACTAATATAGTCGTTACAAGTCACAATCTCGTAAAATGCGGGGTACGGTGGTGAGCTCCTCGGGGTTGTCAAGTTGGCGCGTGGGCCAGGCCGCCAGGTCGTGCCTGGGTCAGGCTACCAGCTCGTACCAAGGCCAGGCTGCCAGCTCGTGCCGAGGCAAGGCTGCCAGCTCGTGCCGAGGCAAGGCTGCCAGCTCGTGTCAGGGCCAAGCTGCCAGCTCGCGCGTGCGCCAGGCCACACCCGTGCCAGGCCGCGCCTGTGCCTGGTCGCGCCTGTGCTAGGCTACGCCTAGTGGAACACCATCAACTTAGCAAAGGCAAGTTGTTGCCAAAGTGGTCCCAGGTGTCACCTATTTGCTCTGAGGTGCCAGGCTACATGAGGGTGAGGTGCCTGTAAGTGGCGAGCTCGAGCTGTCTAGTTAAGAGGCTGCACTTAATTGGCATGAGGTGCCAGGTGTCACAATGTCACTAGAGGGCCAAATCCGCCCTCATCAGTATCCAATCAGGTGGTATTTATCAAAATTCATGGGTGGATTTTGATTGATGAAAACTCTTCTAATACTATATATTTCCCGTATCATAGTTTTTCCCTTATATTTTATATACTACTTTTAATAATTGTTTTACAATACAAAAATAATAATAATTAATTTCAGCTAGGGTTGTTCATCAAACTGACGAAACCAATCAACTTGAACCAAGTTGGTCGGTTTTCTAGCATTTTCAGTCAGCTTTGGTTCAATAATTTCCTAACTTGATCAGGTTGGATCAGTTTCGTTTTGGCCATTTTTAAATCGGCTTTAGTCTAAAATATTTTATGTCATAAATTTAATTTTTAAATTTTATTTTTCATAATACCATTATAATTTTTTAGATGTAAATTTATTTTTTTAAGTTTAAATCTTTTGAAGCGGCAAACAAAACCGAAAATAAAAAAGACCCAAACTGATACAATCCAAGTTGTCCTGTTTTCACTAATGGCCAGTCAACTTCGGGTGACCAATTCCCTAGCCTTACCAAGTCGATTTGGTTTGCCAACCAGCCTACAACCAACCCATGAACACTCCTAATTTTATTTAAATTAATAGTCTAATATGTCTCTAATAAATAATAATAGTTAATATCCAATAATTATTGAAAAGTTTTTATGAAAATACACAATTATTGAAAATATATTGATAATGAAAATACAATAATTACAAAAATACAATAAATACTAAAAAATATATTAAATTAATCAATAAATAGTGTAATCTCAAAAACTAGTTTAATCTCTAATAAATATTAATTAGTAAATTATAACAAAAATAATGTGGTTACTAAAGTGGAGGTTGGATCAGAACCTAATAAAGTGGGTTTTTGCCCCCCCCCCCCCCCAACATCAACTAAAATGTAAAGGATGATTACTCTTCAACACTCCTCAAACAACTTTCTCAAGTTATTTTCCCTCAAACCCTGTTTCTCCTACTCCCTATCTCATTTTATTGTCTAACACTTTAATTTAGCCCCCCCACCCAAAAAAAAAGTTCCTAGCTTAGCCAGTACTCTCATCCCCAACACATTAATTGATTATTAATGGACATTTATTGAACAAGGTCTTGAAAAAATTTGGATTTCATCATAAATACATTATTTGGGTTATGGAATGCATCAAATCTGTATCCCTCCAAATTCTTATAAATGGTTCTCCTTCTAAAGAAATTACTCCCTCAAGAGGTATTAGGCAAAGAGTAAAGGAGATCCTCTATCTCCCTATATTTTTTTTGTGTTATGTACTGAAGCCATGGGTAGAAAGATGGATAAAGAGGCTTCTATTAGGGAAAAGGAAATTGATTGCAAAGTATCTAGAAATGGGCTTACTATTTCCATCTTGCAATTTGCATCTGCATTATTTTTGCCAAAACATAAACAAATACTTACCTAAAAATCAAAGATATATATTTTGGATAATATTGTTGCAGCTTCGTGACAATGCCCTAATTACTCAAAAGTCTACTTTGGGTTTCTCTAAGAATGTTCCCCCTAGATTGCAAAAAGTCATGTCCAAAGCACTCAAAATTCCACTTGACAGCAAAAAAGATTCTTATCTTGGTGAACCTGTAATTGATGGTAAAGTGTCGACTAGTACATCTCAGAACCTCAAAGATAAAATTAGTAGTAAACTTGTAGGTAGAAGAAAAACACCATATCCATGGCGGGTAAGCTAACGTTGGTCAACTCAACAACAAATATTTGGGTAGAGAGAATTTCAGGACTATTAAACTAAGAAAAAACACATCTTGGGCTTGGAGAGGCATCCTCCAATCCCATGCGGTGATCAAGATGGATCATTGGTGATGGGTGTAAATTCAATGTGCATAATCATCGAGGGAGATTCGAAGTTGGTCATTGATTGTTATAAGAAGCTAGTGCTACCGCCATGGAGATTGAAAAGTGTAATTGAGGATTACAAGAGGATCAGGAGTCTCTTGGATTGCACGCTCTGCTATCGCCATGTCTATCGTGAAGCAAACCAAGCTGCCGTCTCACCTATCTTCCGGTGGAGATGGTTTTTCTTCTTTGGATCTGCCTAGAGAGATTTCTATAATTTGTTACGTCCCATCTTGTGTAGAAATTTACCAAAAAAGAGGCATTGGTTTGAAAATATGTGACCTGTGTGACCTAACCTGAATTTTAGTTCAGATCGGCTTGGTTCAGCCCGCCTTCTAGTTCGGTTCACTAGATAGGGGACCTAACCTGCTTTTTAAGTTAAGTCGGGTCGAGATCACGGATTGGATCAACTTTTGCCAGGTTTAAATGAAGGTCAATAATTGCTACCCATGGTGTGCAGGAAAGCCTCAGAATTATAGGACATATTGTGCAGCCTCATGAGTTTGCAATAAGAACAGAAGTCACATCTGCCCCACAGAAAGCGCTCCACACAAACACAATACATCCCAACTGTGTATTGAGAAATGAGAAGAGAACAGACCTGTTTGGGGCATGTGGGACGATTTTGGGGCGCGTTCAGTGGTGACTGGATCTGCTCCTCACAGCCACGCATTGAGAACATCTCCCCTGAATAATAACCAATAAGTAGGGGTGTCAATTGGACTGGATTTGGTCCAATCTGGTCCAGTCCAATGTGAGCCCATTACACCAATCCAGTCCAATGAATATTTTGGACCAGTCTAGAGACTGTTCAATCTGTTCAAATTCCTGTTAATTTAGATCGATTTCAACTCAAGCCTGGTCCATTGACAACTATGTTCTTATCTTCTATCAATCGATCAGATATTGGCTCAATCCAATATAAATTCATTATGGACGGACCAGGTTCAATCCAATATGTTATATTGATCCATCTAGTCCGTCCAAATTCAATATGTCTTATTGGTCCATCCAAAAGGATTTTGATTTGGACGGAGTCCAACCCAAAACCGGTCCATTGACACCCCTACCAATAAGTACGGAGCCGATCCGGTCTCCGTTCAGTGGGGCAGATGTGAACTCGTGAGAACAGGCCTGCTTGTAGTAGGGGAAAGTGGAGAACTGACAGCAGCTTCCTCATGTTCCGACTGGTTTGGTAGTTGAGAGGTCATAGTGTTTGTCATTCCCGGGGCCCTAGCTGTTTGTGAAATTGTTTATTTACTCTATTATTTATACCCTCCGAATCCACTAAAACAGCCATTGTTGATTTGTTGAATGATCATGAACCACGAACGTTCTTTTCTTTTTTTGCTTTTGAAAGAACCACAAGTGGCTTATGAATTCAGACCGGCCGGCCACACAACCATCTAGAAACTGTCCAGCTTTTACTAGTCCACGCCTTGGATCTTTCCAGAACAAGTGGCCGGCCGGCCCAAAGGCGGCCGAGTTCCATCCTTCGGTCGGTCCCTCCCCCTCTATAAAAAAGCCCTCTACAAGCTTCTTAATTTGCCCAACCATCTCTCCCCATCTAATCAATCTCTTTCAGTCTTTCTGCATCCATTTAAATCTAAGTCAGACGGCCATGGCAGTTCTGAAAGTCCACGGCAGCGTTATATCAACGGCGGCGAGGCGCGTCTTAGCATGCCTTTACGAGAAAGGACTCGACTTCGAGTTCGTTACCGTCGACATGAGAGTCGGAGATCACAAGAAGGAACCATTTCTTGCCCTCAACGTAAGTGTAAACACTAACATTCATCCACGAAGCCAGTGAATTATTGGCAAGCCAAAAACAAAGAACAACTCTGACTTTCTTTTTCTGTTGTATGGGTTTGCAGCCATTCGGTCAGGTTCCGGCATTTGAAGACGGAGACTTGAAGCTGTTTGGTAAGTTTTGCCTCGATCAGTGCAAAGACATAAGCTTAATTTGAAAGTCGAATTGTTCAGTACTGAAAGCTATGTGTTTTAATTGCAGAATCAAGGGCGATCACCAAGTACCTAGCCCACGAGTACCAGGAATCCGGGACTGAGTTGATCTACAAGGACTCAAAGAAAATGGCGATTCAGGCGGTGTGGATGGAGGTGGAAGCCCACCAGTATGACCCGGCGGCCTCAAAGCTGGTGTGGGAGCTGGCCGCGAAGCCCGCGTTTGGCATGACCACGGATGCAGCAGTTGTAGAGGAGAACGAAGCCAAGCTGAATAAGGTTCTGGATGTATACGAGGCTCGGCTTTCAGAGTCCAAGTACTTGGCCGGAGACTGCTTCACCTTGGCCGATCTCCACCACCTCCCTACCGTTACTTACTTGATGGGAACGCCGGCCAAGAAACTCTTCGAAAGCCGCCCCCACGTCAACGCCTGGTGCACCGACATCATGTCCCGACCAGCTTGGACAAAGGTCGTTGAGATGCAGAAGCAACACTAGATGAAGAAGCCATGGACTCTGTCTCTCTTCCGCATCGTCTCTCAAATTTCGAGCAGGGTTTTAACGGTGGTTTTGTCGTCGGTCGATTTTTTAGCGAACGAAGTTTGGATTGTTGTTACAACTCGGAAGTCATCTACTCTACTTTAGTTTTGTAATAAGAAGAATCGATATTTCAATAATAGTCCATTTGTCGTATTATAATAATAATAATAATAATAATGGAGAGTGTTCATTATAATAATAATGGAGAGTGTTCACTCTATTCTTGTTGTTCATGGGAGCTTAGTGGGTAACAGGATAAGATTAAAAAAACTGACACACCACGTGGATAGCAGCATCCAGGTCTGACTTCAGTCGGATCAAATCATCTACATCTACTGCAATCTTAATTGTTCCTAAAAGATGCGTTTGGATGCACTACAAGTTTAATTGCACTGATACAAAATTGTGGTAGTGAAAATGATTTGATGCAAATTCTTATTTATTCTTTGTATAATTTTTTTCTCAAATCAGAATTTACATCCCATTCATTAGTTAGACTCGTAAATCGGGTTGTGTCGTCTGGCATGATGGTCCATGAGCCGTGTTGAGCCTAGGGTCTTAGGTTCATGGGTCGGTACGATACTGTACAACCGAGTGGACAATGCTGCCTGTGTCTCGCGGGTTGATACAGCCTATATATATTATATATTTATATAATATTATATAAATTATAATTATATAATAATATAGTATATAATATATTAATAAAATAAATATTTTTTAATTTTATTATATTAATTTATTTAATTATTATATATAAACAATTTTATACATAAAATTCATATAAAATTAAAATTTTAAATTTTTATCAATTTTTTTTAAATAAATTGCTTTAGCCGATATACGGCTCGACTTGGTCTAAGACTCGACCCACGATACAATATGGATCCACATAGGCCTGGACTATGAGCCGTGTCAAGCTGACCCGAAATTTTTCATGGAAAAAAACAACACGGCCCATGACGACCCACAAACCAACACAGCACGGCTCAAGCTTTGAATGGACCGCCCACAGGCTGTGTCGTGACGGCCAAAAAGTCTGCTGTACCCATGCTAATTAGATTGTTTTGCCAGACGAGAGGCAACAAACAAGATCTGATTCGGAACATGACAATGAAGTCAAAGAATGAAAAATAAGAGAAAAGGTTAAGACGCCTGTTGCACATGTGAGGTGTACACATGATTCAATGCTGAGATGGCACATTGTTATTACGAGTGCAGGGAAGTGTGCATGATGCCATGTGCAGGAGATCCGGACTCCATTCATTATTGACACTACACTCTAATAATACTTGTAGCACTGCAAATAAATGCAACCAAAGTGAGATATAGAGCGTGTTCGGTACCGTCGGCGTTTCCTAAACAAACGGTGCCGTCTGTGCGCCTCGAGTTTGGGGAAAAGTGCCTCCATTTATGTAGCCGTTTGGGAAGCTTCACATTCTCGCTTCCCCTAACAGTCCCGACTCCCGCGTTTCACCAAACGCCAATCTTACCTGGCGTTGATGTATTAGTTGAGTGGGTATGGTCTAGTGTGTCACGGCCACAAAAAAAAGACTTGTAGCGCCGAGGCAATCATTCCACACAGCAATAGGAGGAATCGCCTTCTTCTCATCCTTAGCCCGTTCGATATACCCATTCATTCATTATCTCTTTTGAGGAAAAGGGGCCAACTGCTTAGTTCTTAATTTTCACAGCTAAAGTCTTAAGTTTTCTCCAATAAAATTTTGGGAAAACTTTTTATAGTTATCTGTATTTTAGGGCAAGTAATAATTTAATACTTGAATTTTAAAATATAATAATCTAATATTCGAATTTTCAAAATGCAATAATTTAGTAATACTGTTAATGGACCATTAATTATGTATATCATGTGACCTTATATATGATTTAAGACTTAAAATATCAAAATTTTCCTTTGACATTATTTATCTTCTTTCTCAAGAAAATGATTAGGTTCCAGGAACCCAAATTTCTTTATAAAGGTGAAGCCTCCATCCACCACCAAACCAAACGTTCTTTGTCGCACCGGAGAATGCTTGCATCAAAGGCTCCAGCCATGCCCGATTCCACCCCAACATCGTCATGATCTCGCTCATCTTTCAATGGCAAAACCTGGTTTTAGCCCTTTCTTTGAATTGGTATCAAATATCGTTCCCTGATTCTGTTGGTCTAATGGAGAACTCTTTGGCGGATTCCCGATGCAAGGTGTTTGGAGAGGAAATCCACACAAGGAAGGGTTGTTAAGAAATGCGGTCGGCCCTTGATTTTCAAAAGTGCCGATCTGAGGGATTTGTTCGTTGAGGTTGTTATGCCTGAGACCGAAGCTTACCATCATCAACAGTCTGTCAAGTGATCTTGGGAACTCGTCGGAGAAATGATTGGAGAGGTTTAGAGTCTCGGAAAGTGATTTCAAATCGCCGAGATCAGCTGGGATCGATCCGTTGAATTCGTTAGACGACAAATCGAGTTTAAGCAAGTTGTCGAGATTGGGCCAAATTCCGTCGAAAATCTCGCCGAAGAATTTGTAACAGGAGAGAACAAACCTCTGCAGCTGACAGCAATTCGCAAGGTCACTCAGGAGGGATCCAGAAAGCGAGTTTTGCGAAAGATCAAGGTTTTGAAGGCAGAGGAGATGACAAATTGAAGGCGAAAGCGGACCAGATAGATTGTTACTGTAGAGGAAGATACTATGGAGAGAGGTAGCGTTGAAGAGCTAAAGAGGAATGGAACCATAGAAGCAGTTGCTGTAGAGGTGGAGTCCGCCAAGAAAGATAAGAGCTCCGAGCTTGGAGGGTATGTAGCCACGAAGATTCTGTCTTGAAATGGCAATTGCGACAATGCAAGGGTCGGAGTATCCAGCAACATTCATGTAGGAAATTCCGGACCAATGGCATGGATCGGTGTTGTTTTTGTTCCAGTTGGTGAATGCAGAGATGTCTGACGTTTGGTCGACGGCAGACTTCAAAGCCAAAAGGGAGAGACCATCAGGGGATAGAGAGAAGGCAAAATTAGGGTTTTGGAGCAGCATAAAAAGAAAGAGTAGAAAGAGCTTCATTAATGGAAGGATGGCTCGTAATTAATCGGGTACTAAATTGACACTCGGCCTAAAGTATAGGGTACCTATAGAAATTTTCTGTTTTTCTCTTTCCGCTAGTAAGCCTCAAGTATGGGTTTTCATTAGAGTTGTTATCCATCTAAACTGACTAGAACTACCAGCCTACCTCCATAACCTCCATCAACAGCAGAACCCATTGGGTGCTTTGTCCAAGTGCAAGTTGAAAGCTCAAAAATGCAATTCCTGAAATCATAAGTAAAATATAGAGCCATATATGAAAGCATAGAGGACGATTCACAGCTTCTATAATCACAATTAGGTGGGACTCACAGGATACCCAGACCCACGGGTCATCCAAGTTCACTTGTAATCCGGACTTGCAATTTGCCTGGAATTGTAAATGAGGCTCGCAAGACAATAGATTCACAATCTATCACATTCTCCATTTTGTTGGGCAAACACAGAGAGGAAGCTTCATAGGAGCAATGGTTTGGTACTTTAGCATGTACAAAAGTATGGCCAAACAGAACAGAGGAGTCTTAAAGGAATAGCATTTTGTGGACTTCAAGTAGTTGGGACGAAGGGTGATATAGATAGAACCTAAATTTCAGACTTCGAATATAGTTTGCATTCAAAATCCAACGTTAGATCTCAAAATCGGCTATTATATGCAAGACTGGAACTTTCAACAAAAACCTCCTCTACTGTCATCGAAAGTCCATCCATAGTTAACCGTTGACACCCGGCAGAAAAACCCTAGCATAATGCATTAAATTTTTTAAATACCCATTTCTCCTTCATGTCAAATTGAAGAAAGTAAAACACTTTGTAAGGCCCATTATGTTCGTTGTCGTAATCAGAAATAGAATAAACTCCCCCGAATCAAAATTATAATGGTTTACTCCAACAACGTTGGTTAATACAAGAACGGGACTGGGAGCTAAAATCAGCTTGAATGAGATTTCGTTGCAAAGGCAGGGGGAGGGAATGAAAAATCCCTCAAATGGGAAAATGACATTCCACCTATATTGAAAACGGGATTCTAATCCTCCTCAAACAAACAGTTAAAATCTGAAGGTAAATTTCAGATCCAACCCCCCGATTCCCACAAACTAAATAGGGAGGCAATCGCAGGGGGTTTTCACGATTGTCAGACACCTCAGAGAGATTCTTACATTTAACCGTAATTTCTTAATAGTTTCGTTCCATCGCCAAACCCCTATTCTGCATTAACCCCGTTCGATCGAAATCGAAGAACAAGAAAAAAAATGAGGAAAACGGAGGCGATTATTTGTGAATTTTACCACATACTTGGAATGTACTTCAATAGCAACACCATAAAAAACTGAATCTCAAGATGAGATTTTTCTATTGGAGACGATTAATTAAGAAAAGAAGAAGGATTGCTACAAGGTTAACAGCACCACTCAAAGGGCTGCATTCTCTATATGGCACAAGTAATTAAGCCTTCTTGGGGGATTTAGGTTGAGAGGCCTTCTCGCTCTTCTCCGTCTTCTTGGGCAACAGCACAGAGTGAATGTTAGGGAGGACACCACCGCTGGCAATGGTGACTCCGTCCAGCAATCTACCCAGTTCCTCGTCGTTTCTTACTGCCAACAGTACGTGTCTGGGTATGATACGGTTCTTCTTGTTATCTCTTGCCGCGTTTCCAGCCAACTCTAACACCTATTTTCACCCAGAATTCACGAAGCAAACGACACGATTTAGGGAAAAATTAACAACGAAACGAAGCAGAAGTAGTTGATGACTTGAAGAAGCTGGTAAATAGAAGATCTGGTAATTTACCTCAGCTGCCAGATACTCGAGAACAGCGGCGAGATAGACCGGAGCACCGGTTCCGATCCTCTGAGCGTAGCGGCCTTTCTTCAGGAAGCGAGCAACACGACCGACGGGAAATTGCAAACCAGCCTTGATGGACTTCGAGACGGCCTTCTTTCGCTCACCACCTCGCCTGCCACCGGCTGCCTTTGTGGACTTCGTGCCCTCCATTACTGACTTTCAGAGAAGAGAAGAGATTCGAGAGAAGCAGAAGATTTTAGAGGGAAGAGTTTGATTTTTGAATGTGGAATGGTTGTTTTGGAGAATGCAATTCTATTTATAGTGGTAACGGGGCGGGAGTTCCATTTTCGCGATCGTGATCCAACGGCCGTAAGGCATGACGCGATGGCAATCCATGAGTCCGTGGTTCGTCCAATGGGGTTGTCTTTCCGCTTCAAGACTACAGCTTCTGTCGCGATGGTGATCCAACGACCGTGAGGCCTGACACGGTGGCAATCCGTGCGTTCCGAGCCCGTGCAATGAGGTTACCTTTTCGCATTCAAGACCACGGTTTTAGTTGCTGGAGTCTCGGTAGTCGGTACAAATGACTCTGATCACATTCTTTATCTTGACTTTTTTTTGTTTCTTCACTTCACCGGTGACCCAAGGATATCATTGATATTACTAATGCTATGTTTGGTTTGAAGGACAGAGTAGGGAAAGGAAGGGAAATGCGGGAACTTTATACAATATTTGTAAAGGTTTCGTTTCCTTACTCTTTCCTTCAAACCAAACATAGCCTAAGGAAAATTTATGATACAAGAAAGATATGATATGTATAGAGTTTTGAACCATCAAAATCTACTCATGAATTTTGATTGGTTAGTTGATTTTTTGATATCATATTTTTCCATATCATAGTCCAACCCCGTAGCAAGATGGCATAATGGTCTCCTACAAATATTTCGACTTCCCTCCTCAATTGCCATTATGTAATGAAAATAAAATCAATGAGCAATTGAGCAGCGTGTCAATGACAACAATAAATTAAGTTAATAAAACACAAATAAATTAATGTTAACTTATAAAACAATTAATCTAATCAATATAACTATTAAAATTAAGTTTTAAGTTTTAATTGAATCTTATTCATATTTCCTAAATCCTAGTGTAGTAATATGACATAAAAAATATGATTTGTTAACAATAAATCTGTAATACAACAATTTCTTAGACCTGTTATACTTGAATTTGGTTTTCACTAATGATACATGAAAAAAAAAACATCAAGTGAACAACACACATATATATATGTATATATCAAAAGGGCTAATATAAGAGCAAATTCAGTGGTAAGTGGTTAACAAACAGAACACATGTAGGTAGGGGTGGATTCGAGCTGAGCCGAGCTGAATACTTGGCTATTCAAGCTCAGCTCGCTGAAATTGTGTTAGGCTCAAGCTTGATTCAAGCTATAGATTTGAGCTCAAGCTCGGTTTGATTCAAAGCTTGCAAGTTCGAGCTCGGCTTGGCTCAAACTCAATTGCAAGCCAAGATTTTTTTCTAAAAAATATAAAGTATGCATATAAAAATATTTTTTTTTATTTTACATATTAAAAATTAAGAATTATAAAAATAATTTATTATTATACATATAAAAAATAAAAACATACATATAAATAATGTTTTATTTTACATCCAAAAAATAAGAATTATAAAAATTATTTACCATTATACATAAAAATAAAGATATCGTATATAAAATATTATTATATAATAAAAATTATTTATTATATATATTTATATATTTATATATTTACATTTATATGTATATAATAAAAAAATATTTATTTATTATACTATGCTTAAAGCTCGGTTTAAACCGAGCCAAGCCGAGTGTTAGGATTAGGAGTCCGTTCATGTATATATCCTCTTTCCTTATCATGAATAATTCAGATAGGATAGGAAAGATTGAGTCCCTGTAAACTTAGGAGTTCTAGTTGCCATAAGCTTAGGGGTTCAGTGGTTGTATTCATGTATATATATTTGAATTCTCAATGAATAAGAGACAGAAAAAGGAAAAACCAGAAAAGCTTTGGTTTTTTACATGGTATCAGAGCCAACTGAAAGTCACAGAGAGAGAGAGAGAGGAAGAAGAAGAAGAGAGAGATGGCCATCGACGACGAAAGCGGCAAGGGATACGCGACGAGTTGGAGCTTGTCGGCAAAGCCCTGTGATTCGTGCAAATCGGCGTCGGCCCTACTGTTCTGCCAGGCAAACTCGGCATTCCTCTGCTTCAACTGCAACGCCAAGGTTCATGGCGCGAACAAGCTCGCCTCCCGGCACAAGCGGGTCTGGATCTGCGAGGTCTGAGAGCAAGCCCCAGCCAGTGTCACCTGTAAGACTGACATTGCTGCCCTCTGCGTCACTTGCAACCGAGACATCCACTCGGCAAACCCACTCGCCCGGCGGCACGAGCAAATTCCTGCCATTCCGTTCTACGAATTGGTTGCCTCTGCCATGAAATCTAACATAGCCAACCTCCTTGCTCCTAATGGTCTCCTCAAGTCCTCGGACGACGATGACGATCGTAACGACAAAGAGGAAGACAATAACACCTGCCGCGAGGAGGCCGAAGCTGCTTCTTGGTTACTTCCAAACCCAAACCCTGGCAAACTCATGGAAACACCCGATCTGAAGTCAGACGACTATTTCTTCTCCAACGTGGATCCTTATCTCGATCTTAACTACGGGTCATCCATGGAGACGAGGTATCACCACCATAACAGCGCCAATGTTGATAGTGTAGTTCCTGTGCATACGAAACCCCCTCCGCCACCACTGATGAACACCTCTGATCGCTGCTTTGATATGGGTTTCTACCGATCCAAGCCTTCTTACGGCTACACCACTCCAACAATTAGCCAGAGCGTCTCTTCGTCGTCGTTGGACATTGGAGTAGTGCCCGACGGGAACAGCAACGCGGTCTCGGATATAACGAATCCGTTCGGACGGAAAGGCGGAGTGGATGCGGGCGGGGGGAATCACAGAGCAGGGGCAGGAGGAAAAAGTCGTGACGGCCAAGTTAGGGCCAATACAGCCAAAGTCTCTACGCAAGGCAATGCGTTTCAAGGAAAATCGGTCGATGCAGTCAAAACTGGGTTAAATGGACTAAGTAGTGAGCAGTGGAACATGTTACTCAACCTTTTGAACACACAAAAAGAGGGGAGTCAACAACGAAGTGATAAGCGAAAATTGTCAGAGTGAATAATAGACACAGGGGCTTCTCATCATATGACAGGAAGCCTTGAGTCGATGAGAGACATAAAGAACGTCATTCCATGCTCTGTCGGGCTGCCATATGGAAAAGCGACAATAGCAGTGAAAGAAGGCACAGTTGCGTTGGACGGTCATCTGAAACTGACTAATGTTTTATATGTGCATAGTTTGAATTGCAATTTAATTTCATTGTCGCAATTGATTGAGAAGTCGAATTGTGTTGTTCAGTTCACTAATAAATTTTGTGTGATATAGGACCGAACTACGAGGATGTTGATTGGAGCAGGTGAACAGCGAGAGGGACTCTAATATTTCCGGAGCATTGCTTCAGCAAGAGCTATGAAGACTACAGAGAGCAAGACGTGTGATATTTGGCATCAAAGGTTAGGGCATCCTTCTCATAAAATTGTTAAGTTGTTGCCTTTTGTTAGTACTAAAAATAATAAGAATGACAGTATTAAGGGTTGTGACATATGCTTCCGACCTAAACAATGTCGATAAGAGTTTGTTTCTAGTAATAATAAAGCATCCGATATTTTTGAGTTAATTCATTGTGATTTATGGGGTCCTTATAGAATTGCAACTTCTTGTGGTGCTCATTATTTCTTGACAATAGTAGATGATTTTTTAGAGGTGTTTGGATTTATCTTCTGATTGATAAGACAGAAGTGGGACAAGTTCTTCAAAATTTTTTTACTATAGTTCAAAGGCAATTTAACAAACCTGTCAAAGTGATTCGTACTGATAATGGGATCGAGTTTGTCTGTTTGGCTAGTTATTTTGCTCAACATGGTATTATTCATCAAACCACTTGTGTCAGGACCTCTCAACAAAACGGGAGGGTTGAACGCAAACACCACCACATACTCAATGTTGCCCGAGCATTGCGTTTTCAAGCTAGCATGCCTATTGATTTTTTGGGGGAATGTGTATTGACCGCATGTTATTTGATCAATCAAACATCGTCCATTCTGTTGAAGAGAAAGACTCCCTATGAAGTTTTATTTGGGCGACCTCCTTCTTATGATAATGTGCGAGTTTTTGGTTGCTTGGCATATGCACACAATCATGGACATGGAGGGGATAAATTTGTCAATCGAAGCAGACAGTGTGTTTTTGTTGGGTATCCTTTTGGAAAGAAAGGATGGAGCTTGTATGATTTAGAGTTCGGCACGTTCTTTGTATCAAGAGATGTTACATTTTTAGATGATGAATTCTCTTATGCACGCAATGAGGATGAACATCCAAACAAAGCACAAGGCCAATTTCATTGTGGAATAGGTGGGACAGATGAAGTATTGGTGCCGTCTACTTATTTACTAGGACAAGCAAATGGCGAGATGGAGATTGACCAGTGAGGCGAAATCGCTGAAGAAGGAGTCTGTGTAGAATAAGGAACGAACCCGCGTAGACCCGAATGCAAATGTTGGTGAACCCATGCATTCTTGTGACACCACCACAGAAAATGTAAGCGAAGACAGTCCTGACGTAAGGGGGGTGGCAATGTTGAACACTCTGAATTTCATTTGGGGCATGGGCATCAACAAAAACAACAGTCCACAAGGTTGAGAGATTATGTGCTTCACACCACACAGCGATTGAGTCCTTCTCCGCGTCCCTTTGCAAGTTCACTCGGCCAATCACATTCTACAGGTAGTCCTTATCCCATATATAACTATGTGAATTGTAACAATTTTTCTTGTCGACATCGCGTTTTCTTGGTAGCTATTACTGCAGGAGTTGAACCTATTTCTTTTGCTAAGGCTATGGAGGATGAAAAATGGAGGGATGCAATGCAGAAAGAAATGCAGGCACTTGAAAATAATCAGACATGGACCATGGAGCCTTTGCCATCCGAAAAATGAGCCATAGGATGCAAATGGGTGTATCGAATCAAATATAACGCTGATGGGACAGTGGAAAGATACAAAGCCCGTTTCGTGATTTTTGGGAACAAGCAGGATGAGGGAATTGATTATAATGAAACTTTTGCCCTAGTTGCAAAAATGGTTATTGTCCGTACCTTTCTTCCAGTCGCAGCAGTTAGAAATTGGGAGCTTCATCAAATGGACGTACATAACGCATTCTTGCATGGTGACCTTCATGAGGAAGTCTACATGCGAATGCCTCTTGGTTTTCAGTCAGATAAACCAGGTATGGTGTGTCGGTTGCGAAAATCTTTGTATGGCTTGAAACAAGCGACTACCAGCAGCGAGTAGCTCGGTATTATAATGCCCAGGTCAGGAAGTGACTATTCCGAGTCGACGACCTGGTCCTCTGTAAGGTGATGGTACCTGAGCCCGGTGTGGGTAAGCTCGGTCTGAATTGGAAAGGTCCATACCAGGTGAGACGGGTGTTCGGAGAAGGGACCTACGAGCTCGAGACCATGAAAGGAAAACGAGTACCTCGAGCTTGGAACGTTGACAACCTGAGAAGATACTATTATGAATTCGCGACTCCAACGCAACTGAAAAATTACTAAGTCCACAAGATCACTAAGTTGATCAAAAGGATGACAAACTGGAGAGAGGACCCCACATAACTCCCAGAGCCTAAGGGTTGTGTCGAGCTGATAAAAGACCCTGGCACAATATAAGACCTAGTCACCTATTCGGCATGGGCATAGAAGTCCTAGTCACCTCTTCGACATAGGCAGCCTAAGACCCAGTCGCCTTTTCAGCATGGACTTACAAAGACCTAGTCGCTTCGGCATAGGCATCCTAAGACCATGTTGCTTTAGCATAGGCAACCAAAACCCCAGTCGCTTTGGCATGGGTATGTCAAAAGTAGCTCGTGCGCAGGCAGGTCGGGCATATACTATACAATGTTTGTTCACCCTGCGCATACAACAACATCGGATTATTCCTACATGGTCTAGCTCGTCAGCTCGACGATTTGGGAGTAATCTATACTTAGAAAAATTTTGTGCACAAGAGGTTTCGAACTATTGTATTTCTTTAATGGGGAGATACTTGGAGTACATGGCAAAAAAAAAACAAGAGATTACAACTATTTAACCAAGCTCGGAGGCTCGGGACATCAAGTATGTACGGGGGTCCAAGAAAAGAGGCATATAAACGTCGACCAATTTGGGGCTTCTCACCCCCAACAATGGCATCAACAGGAAGGTCGGTCTCCATGCGGTCCTCGACGGTGGCATCCCCTTCTCCCTCCTCCGCTGTCTGTTCGTCGAGGAGGTCATTGCTACTCTCCTCTTCGGAGTCCGGGTCGTTAGCAGCCTCCCCAGCCATCTCCTCGGTAACCCGGGATGTGGTGATAGCGCTGAGGTCGAGCTCAGGGAACTTACATCATGTCAGCCACCTGCTAAGTTTGAAGCCCTTGCGATAGGCAACCGTTCCAGTCTTGATCAACAGATTATGCTGCTCCGCCGAAGACTTGTACTCCTCGATGGCCTTGACCTTGGCCTCCTTCAGCGCTTCGGTGAAGATCTCCGTGCGCTTCTTCACAAGTTCTTTGAGGTTCTCCTTTTCTCTTTGGAGGGCCTCCCTCTCTTCTTTGAGCCTCTTCTTCTCCTCCCTCAGCAGCACGATCAACTCCTTTTGAGCTCGCGCATCCTTCTCCAGTTTATGGATCTCGCCACAAGCTAAATCTATTTCGCACTGAATGCTTCAGGAAGTTTCTTCGGCTTGGAGGGCCCGCTTCAGCTGCACCTCTGACTAATAAGTCAAAGCATGGATCGCGGAATTCACTTCCCAAAAGAAGAAAAAAAATCTAAGTATCGAGAAAGTGGCGTGAAGAATATAGTCCAAGGTTTAGGTATGTACCACCATGCAGTGAGTCACCTCTTTAGCCCCGAGCTGAGCTACCGGCATATCGACCCAATGTACAACCTCCTCGGAGAAGACCGCTTCCTTACTCTTGAGGAGATCGAACCTTGGAGTCAAAATGCTCCAACCTGCTTGGGATGAGTCATCTCTCGAAGGGGTGGCCGCCTGAGTGTTCTGGGGCTTGGACACCGGGGTCTTCCTCAACCAAGTCGATAACTGGCGGGTGCTCGAAAATTGGGGGATGCTCGGGGATAGCGATGTTGACGTTGGAAGTGGTGGTGGCTTTGTGGAAACGAGCCTTTTTGGAGGCCCTCTTCTTCATCTCCCAAAGCGCTCGATAGTAGGAATATCAGCAATGGCTACTGCAAAAAGTAATGAACAGGGTAAGTCACAAGATCAAGATAAAACAAGAAGAAGAAAGCAAATACGACAATCGTGATGGCGATCTGCCCGAAGGACTTAGCCCGGCTTGTATGAGCTTCTCTTTGGTCACGAAGTTTTCAAACTTTAGCCCAAGCTTCGCCCAAGATTAGACTTCCTCCCGCGTCTGTTTGTCCAACATAGCGCTGGGGTCCTGAATGGCAGGCCTCCATTGAGTTGGAAATGGCCACCCCGCACTCTTGCGAACTACGAAGTAGCGCCTCTTCCAGGTCGGGACTTTGTTCGGGAGCTCGTGCAAGAATTTGTACTCGGGACGAGGAGACATGTAATAATTTCGCCTATGGTCGGGGAGAACACAAGATGAATTCTTTTTTATGGACAAGATCGAGGAAAAGGTATCGAGGTCCAAAGGCCGGTTATAGTCGTGGAAAAGGGAGATGGTACCTACAATATTACGGATCGAGTTGGGATAGAGCTGGTTTATGGCGACGCCGAAGAATTTGATGACCTCAACTATGAAAGGGTGAAGTGAGAAACGTAGCCTAGCTACGAGCTGCTCCTCGAAGATCACGATCTCGTCATGATCGTGATCACAAGGAAAATTACCTAAGGGAATGCTATACACAAGGCTGTAGGGCAGCCTGTACCGAGCTACCAAGGATAGGAGCCTGTCAGCCATCATCGTAGATGGGCCGAAGCTGTCCGATGCCCAACCCTGACGCAAAGTGTAGGATAGTTGACACTGAGCTAGGAGACTCGGACCCGATCTCAAGGAACTCAATCACGTGGTTTGTGGTGAGAAAAATGGGCCCTTTGGCCCCTATTTATAGCCACCGTAACCGAGGTTCAACGACCAAGATCTGCATGATCCAACAGCTCCTATGAAAACCGGCTGCACGCCACCCGAGGTTGAAATCAGTTAAGCGTGTGTTTTGATGTCTGCGGAGTTTATAAATGGCGTGACATCCGCGCATACCTGATACGCGATCTGGGTCATTTCTTGGTCGAGCCAAGCGGTCATATAGGTTCGACCGAACATCCACCCTCCGCACCATCTAGACATTGTGCCAAATCCACCTGGGTTCGTCATGAACTCCCCATGCTGGGTCAGGACCTCTGGCATGAGGAATGGGGGGAAATTGATGAGGGGTGATTTGGCCCGACCTAGTAAGTGAAGGACACATGGACACGACCTGCCAGCAGGATGACAAATCAGTAAGGAGAGACTTGTTAGCAGTTCGGGAGCTTGGGTGTTCGGGCACCTCGGTACCAAAGCCACTTCGGCACCCGAGTACCGAAGTGAGACATAATCGATTCCAGAAGCTTCTCAGCGGACTCTGAATCTCCCAGGATCACGCCGCGAAACAACAGGCCTTATCCTCTCCCCGCCCGAATTGAAAGATAACGATAAACTTCATTGACTGATACGTTACTCTCCTTCTAAAGCGAAACGGATCCCATCTACGCGGGTTGAGGATCCCAGAGCCGTTTCGTGAGACCCACGACAAATCAACTATATAAGGGCATCGACCCCCAAGACCCAGGTATGCGCGATTAAGTGCATTCTAGCTCTCCTATTTCTTAAACTCTTAGCTCACATCACAGTTATTGACTTAAGCATCAGAGCGATCTCGTCGGGTTAGCCACCCCGGGTTCTCTAATCCTTCTTTTCTTTGTAGTTCGAACAACCTACTTGGCAACAGACATTCGAGCTGCCCTACAGCTAGAAGCATCTAGATCGCGCACCATCACTATTTATATATTATTAAAATATTTTTATTATACATAATATTATTGAGACAGGCTTTTTAAAAAATGTCCAAACTCGACTTAAAAAATATAGTTTAAAACCCAACCCTGAACCCATAAACCTAAAATTTTATCCAAACCCAATAAAAAAATGGACCCGTCTAGGCCAATTCGTCAGGCTACCCAATCCACACACAGGTCTAGGCACAATGAAAGAAAATTCATAAAAAACTGCTTTTGTTTCATAGTCCATTTTGACTAGCATTGATTGACAGAAAATAAGGACCGTCCATTTAGTATAAGAATGGAGCTTCGGGCAGCCGAAAGTCATGATGGACGATCTGAGTCATATATTGCCGGAAGGGTTTGATTACAGCCCACAGGTGATCGGTTAAGTTTCTCCGGTATCATATATGGAAAAGTTATGATATCTGAAAAATAATTAACCAATAGTTAATTTAATAATTTTAAATTTTTAGCTTAAAGGAATCGTAAGCAAAAATGCGCATCCGGGGAATCGAACCCCGGTCAGTACCGTGGGAGGGTACTATGATACCACTACACCAGATGCGCTCGCTTGCTGCGTTCTGAAAAATAAAATCTTTAAAAACCTCCCCACCTTTTTATGAATGGATTGTACGCACCAACAAAACATATTGAATTTAACCTGTCCTGACTTAATGGTCTAAAGTATTTATTGGATTGGATTAAACCTTATCCATTCATAATGAATTTATATTGGACTGGGTTGGACTGAGCCAATATCTGGTCCATTTATAGAAGATAAGAATATAGGTATTAATGGATCAGGTCTGGGTTAGAATTAATCTAAATTAAAACAAATTTGAATAGATTGGATGGTCCAAAATGGTCCAGAATATTCATCAGAATGGATTGGACCTGGCCCATTTGTAATGAACTCACATTGGGCTGGATCGGATTGGACCAAATCCAGTCCAATTGACACCCCTATGCCAATCAACTGATCAAGGCGATTTACCATGCACCTAACAGACCCAGAGAACGAACCGATTAGGGGTCTAGTTCCCAGGTCGAACAATCGGTCCATTCTGACAAAAAAATAAAAAAAATAAAAATGGTCAAAACCGTTCGAACGGTTAACCACCCGAGTCAGTAGTTTGCTTACCAAAATCAACGGTTTTTGAAGAAAATCTGACTTTGGGGAAAAATGGAATCGGTCACCTGACCGGTTCCCAGTTTTACCGGTCCGGTCCAGTTTTGAAAACCATGCTTCAGATTGAATCCTGCCTGCACCAGAGTTTTGGGGGGGGGGGTTGTGTTTTGGGTGATGGGCTACCCCCTGTAGCCCAATGGCGCAAAACAATCAAGAGACACCTTCATGTTTCTTTGCAAACTACAAATTTACTTTTTGTAGTTAGGGCTGTCAATGGACCAAATATTGGTCCAACCCAGTCCCATCCAACATGAATCCATTACAGATGGACCATGTTCAATCCAATTCAATAAATATTTTGGACTAGACTGGTTCAATTCAATGTCTTATTGGACCATCCGACATATTCAAGTTGGTTTTAATTCAGATTGCATCCAACCCAAACCCGGCCCATTAACACCCTTACTCTTATCTTTGTCAATAGACCAGATATTAATTCTACTGGACCTGATCCAATATAAATACATTACAGAAGGACCAGGTCCAATCCAATCCAATAAATACTTGGGACCATTAAGTCTGGATCGGTGCAATTCAATGTCTTATTGGATCGTCCAACCCATTCAAATGGGTTTTAATTTGATGGAATCCAACCCGAACCTAGTCCATTGACACCCCTATTTGCAATACAATGTATTTGATAAATGAAAAATAAAAAAAAAGTTTTAAACAGTAACTCGTGAAAGAATATATATATACTCTACATATGTATAAACAGTGTATTTGAATTGGGCCAAATAAATGTACATACCCTATGCATACAATTACATCTACTTCTCTCCATACAAAGATATTATATAAACATGTCATGGAGCTTAGATCTGATGGGGTTCGGGTGGGCTGGGCTAGACTAACTTGAATGTTATCCATCTGAAAGACCAAGAGTTCAAATCTAAACTCGGGTTGGGAGGAGCTGATCCAAGTTTCCCATAATAGAGGGGTGCATCTTGTGTGGATTAAGGTTGGGATTTTGTCAAAATTCCAATGAATCCAACCCAAAACCTGAGCCCCAATCAGTGTAAAATGCTATTTTTTTTGAGAATGTGTAAAATGTTAATTTGGGCCTACCCAAATTGCATCCTTATTAGTATTTCACCATAAACGAATCACAAGACAAATAGTAACCTTTCCATGTCAAATTTTTGGGAAACCGAAGTAGCGAACTACTCAGTCTCTCTTAATCTCAGTTAATTTTGTATTGATGGAATTACGGATGTAGTAAAACAAAAGAACAGAGGACGTTCTTGTACTTTTCAGTTGGTTGGAAAATTAAGGCAGGACCAAATATCTGTAAAAATGTAGCTTTTATTTAACCAGTCCATAATCCATATGACAGGCACGAGAATCATTAGTCTATGTGAAAACTGAAAAAGTGAAAACACAATCGCCAATCCACCTTTGGTCGGGTGATTGGGGCACCTGCTTAGAAGGCCTCCAAATCTCCAGAGCGAAGCAAATAAATCTCTATAGATGATAAAATGAGAGAAAATAAATTAATATGTTTTGAAAACATGCACAAAAAATAAAAAATCAACATCGGTTAAAACTTAAAAAGTGATTTGTTATAATTTACAAGTACTAAATGGGTTAAGGACAGACAAAAAAGGACGTGGGTAAAAAAAATAATAAATGATTTAATCACTACTAATTTAATAGTGAATATAGCTTTAAATAGAACAGATTTGCGAAATAGGATTTATGTAACTGATACTGAGGGCAAGGCTTGGACAGCGACAATGACGGCAATGATGACTAAGATAATGTTTCTAAAGTGCAATTGTCCACACAAGTGATAAGATTCATCATGGTTTTGAAAATCAGACCAAAACAGAATCATTTTAACCGCCGGTTCCCAGTCAAATGGTCTGATTATCCGGTTCGAGCCTGAGCCACAGTTTTAAGGTCCAAAATTAGACCTGAACCCATGACCAGTTCCCAAGTCAATGGTCCAACCATCCAGTCCGATCTGGTTTTCAAAAGCATTATCCTCGTATTGCTTCCAAATCACATCCCTGTAAAATTGTTTTTGAATTTTTAAAAATAAGAAATTAAATACGGTATTATACTATTTATAAAATAGAGTTACTCAAGTCAAACTCCTCATATTGCTTGGCATCTCCTTTATAAATTTGTGATTTTTTTGAATTTTTAAAAACAAAAAATTAAATACAGGGCCATTAATTTGAAGCTCACCCGCAACTAATTAAATTGAGGAACTGAATGTAACATTTGGGCATATTTTAACACCCGCCCGTACATTGCACGGACCTCTTTAATAACTTCAATAGAATAGTGAAGCCCTGCAAGTGTTGCGACTTACAAGTAGTTTCTCAAGTCCCAAATCACAGCGCCTCGCCTCGCCTCGGTGTCAAACCTGTCTTCAGCTGCATTCCGGTTGGTACGACTGAGTTCAGGTTATATGGAGTGATTTGGCTCACCCGTTCTGACTTCTGATCCAGTGTTTGCCCATCCCTATCAAAAAAGCAGAGTCAGTTCTCTTATTCTTGTCGGGAACATGAATCAGCATGTCAAACTTGAACGAGGTCCCCTCCCTGAGTTCCTGGTACTTGAGTAACCCAATTCAAAGATACTAATTGCTTGAAAATTTAAAACGACGACTTTGGCTAATTTTATCGGTCCGGACTCCCCATTAGCTGAAACTGATGTGTTAGGGGATGTATAGCTAAAAATAACACCCGCATCAAGTGTACCATTCTCAACCTCTCTTCACATGTTGGCTGACGTAGGATGTTAAAACTGGGGCCAATCCCGAATAATGGTCAGTTTTTTCCCAATCTTAAATGGGAATGAGAAAAATATTTTTACCCCGATTTGGAAATAGGGTTTGTATATAATTCTCAAAATCCAGTGATATATTAGTAAAATACCCCTAGATTTAATATTAATTTTTATAATATCTCTAACTTTTCTTCAAATTCTTAAAATCCTAAAGTCCCATAATTCCTTTTCTAAAGGACCCCCAAATTGTTATAATTCAATTTCTAAAATACTCTTAAATTTCCATAATTCTATTTGTAAAATATCCATAAATTATATTATTTTTAAGTGATTGATCAAGGTGGAGAAAATTCAGGGGTTCCTTATACCCGATGGATAATGAATGCTCCACCATGAACCTGCCTGTTGCTGGGGACAGGGCAGAGTGCCTTGGGGTGCCCCGCCATTGCTACTTATTATTGGTTACACAACCCAGAGAACGGCCATATCAAGTTCAGCTAATCCATGCTCAATTTTGCCTGAATTCAATGTGAAACAACCCGGGGAATAAAAAAGGTTAGGTGTTAGATTGGGTTGAAGGTCGGATGAGGGTATGGTTTGAAAAATATCAGTCCGATTTAACTTGGGTTGCGTTTGGGGAGCCTTGATGTTTCAGGTGAACTTAAAGCCTCTCACATTTCTTTCCTTGAGCAACCCAAGCATTCCAATGCATAGTTGTCCTTGACATCTGAACGATTAACAGGTGGAGAAAATAATAAATAGATACCTGATAGGCCGATACTTGCTTATTTCCCAATATCAGTGCTCCAACATAGAATTTGAGGAAAGCGGAGGGAAAGCTTCTTGGTTGCTTACATGGCTGCGGTTGCAAAGTTTGCCTACGTTCTCACCAGTCACCGCACTAGATTTTGACGTGCATGGATTAAGATTCCTGGAGCCATGCCCTTTCCTAGGTGGGCCTTGGCTTAATGTTTAGGCTTCAATAATTTTGCTGCTAATCTTCCTCTAACTGTTCTAAGATCTTGACGATGGCCTGCTTTTCTCTTTCGTGTCTTCCTTCTATTTTTCCACTTTTCTAAGCGCTTGCGACGGATCTCAGGATCAGCCCAGCCCCTTCTCCAGTCTGAGAAAGAGCAATTAGATTTGCATTTTCTCGCTGAGAGCAGCATATCTGCTTCAGGGTAAACATAGAAAGTTTGCTCTGTGTCTGACTGCAGAAACCCAAGTCCCAACTTTGTTGGCTCTGGGAATTTTATACAAACCCGTGTCTGCAGAAAGAATTTCATTTCAAACAATCAGAACAGAGTGACTACAGCTGCTTGTAAAAACATAGAAATCACATACAGATATGGATGCTTACATATGCACAACCACGCATTTCTTATGAAGAATGCAAGGGTTTCTTTGAAAAACACTTACTAATACCAGAGAAGAGTTAAAAAAGGAGTACGGCTCAATAATCTGAAAATCATGCATGTCCAAGTGGAATGGCAGAGCAGGATTAATGTAACGAACCCCACATATTTGGGGCCCTTAGTTGAGTTATATGCATATCCAAAACTAATCATCTTTTATTTTATTTGTGGGCATTAGGTCAAACTATAAGAGGAAGTATGCTTCGAACCAGGGAAAACAGAATGAAATAAGGGAAAACAAACGCTTCACTTTCTTGAAAAAATCATTCTTCCTAGATGCGTGTAAAACACTTCCTGCAATAAAATCAACTTGTCATCATGAGCTATTCATAGCTGAAACATGACTGAGCATGTATGCCTACAAATACATGGTAACCTGAAAATTAATAACATAACAGAACAATTTTGTATTTTCATAATTGATAACTACTGAATCAACAAAAAATAAAATTAAATAAATAAATTACGACTACTAAGAGCATCTGGAATGCAAATATATAATCACTACGAAAACAATTCATGCATTTGCACTTCATGCAGAAACCATATATTCCTCGTACTACATTTTAATCGTTACTTCCTCTGTGCTATGAAAACATCTATGGAAAATGATATCAATAGTAACTATGCATCAAAATAAAAGAGAAAATATTAATGTGGTTTTAAGTGCAAACCATGCCATCTCCTTCTTTTATATAGCCCCTATCTTCTAATATGCGAGCAAGACCTTGCCACCACAGTCGATCACTTGCTGCAAATTTGTGGTACTGTCCAAAAACGCATCAGTAAGAACTATGTTTTTTATTTTTTTTTTGGTATGAATAATGAAGAAATCAAATAATCTGATTTTTTTTACAGGCAATTATGACAAGAAACTTGAAAGCTGTAGAGAAGATGGGCCGAATGGCCCATAGGCTGTTTATCCTTCTTTATCTTTTATGTTCTTTGCTATAATGGGCCTTATTCTGGGCCTATTCTTTCTATGTTATGCTCTTTTAATTTCTTGCCCAACTAAGGGCCTCTTTGTAAATTATCAAAGTTTAACTTAATAAAATTGTGTTAGGGGTGTAAGAGTAGAGATGAAGGTTCGAAACTCTCTTACTCTAAACCCTTATTGCCGCCATCTTCTTCTTCATCTTCTCTTCCTTAAAAGAATGATTTCTGTTGTTTTATTTTGATTTCTGCATCTGTTCTAAACAGTCCTTTATTCTCAAAAGACTGTTTTTCTTCTTGGTATCAGAGCAGGTTCATTTTTCCCTCTTTTTCACATTTTTTCCCATACACAGTGTGTATGGAGAACTGAACCGTACAGACTGTTAA
The DNA here is from genome assembly GCF_055504915.1 of Nelumbo nucifera. Classification (NCBI taxonomy): domain Eukaryota; kingdom Viridiplantae; phylum Streptophyta; class Magnoliopsida; order Proteales; family Nelumbonaceae; genus Nelumbo; species Nelumbo nucifera. The sequence continues at coordinate 101,833,686 of NC_142651.1, forward strand.
AGGACTCGGTTCTGCCCAGTTGTTAGTGGTTTCTGGAGAGAAGAGGACTGACTGTGTCGCCTCCTTGGTTGATTCTAGTGTACTGCCCGAAACCCTAGTTTCCTAGAGAAATCTGTTTGCGAGCTCCGTAGGGTGTTTGGACTGGGTGCTCAGTGTTTGGAGGTTTTCTGATTTTCTTTCTTGAAGACCGAACCAAGTTGGTTAGTGTTCCGTGTAGTCTACAAGGTGCGGCTTCTGTTTCTGTTTCTCTCAGCTTCCGGGTGTGACTCAGATTTGTGGTACTGCTGCATTGAGGTAGGCTTAACACAGTCCTTGTTCCATCTTCATTCAGTGTCTTTTGAAGTTGATTGAATTTTTTTTTTGAAGTGTTTAAAGAGATGAACTCCTCAGAGATTGAAAACAAGAATGTTGCTGAATCCGGGCAGGTTCTAGGAGCCTCTGTTGACTCTTTATTGACTGTGACCACAGTCAAGCTGGATGGAACTAATTATCTGGCATGGTCACAATCGATAAAGATTCATATCTATAGTAGAGGAAAGTGGGGTTTTATCTCCGGGAGTAAAAAGGCTCCCTCAGAAGATGATCCATCTTATGAGAAGTGGATGCAAGAAAATTATACTATTATTGGGTGGCTTGTGAACTCAATGCAGCCACAGATTAGTCAGCACTATTTGTGGATGAACTCAGCAAAGGAAATCTGGGATAGTGTTGCTGAAACTTATTCCCAAAAATTAAATGTAGCTAGAGCTTACAAGTTGAGAAGTGATGTGAAGAATATAAGACAGGGGGAGAAACCTTTAGCTGTATACTTCTCAACACTGAAGTCTTTGTGGCAAGAAATAGATTTGATAGATTTGATGCAGAGACCTACAGAAAACTGGTTGAGAGAAACAGGGTGTTTGAGTTCTTAACTGGACTAAACCCAGAGTATGATATTACAAAACAAAATATTTTATCCAAGGATAGTATCTCACTGTCACAAGCTGATGCCTTGGTAAGTAGTGAAGAGAGCAGAAAGATTGTCCAGGTTCAAGGGGCTGGTCTAAATGATCACTTTGCTAATATGGGAGTGAAACCCAAAGGGGTTGCAAGGACTCCAAGTGGCTCAGGGAAGAAAGAGGTTGTCTGTGAGTATTGTAAAAGGCCAAAACACACTAAAGACAAGTGCTGGAAATTACATCCTGAGCTTCTACCTCTTCGGTTTCAGAAGAAGCATGATAATAAAAGGGCAGAGAGTGCTAATGTTGCTGCTGGTCCAGATAGTGACAAGTACCAAACTGAAGAGATGACAACTAGTGCGCAGTTAGCAGCCATGAAAGCAGAATATGAGAAATTTGGGAGGATGATCAGTCACCTAGAGGGTGTGACTTCTTCTTCCAACCCTTCAGAAAATTCAACATCTTTTGCATTTGCTCATTCAGGTATACAGGCTTTTGCCAATCATGCAACCATTTCAGGTAATCATAGGATTCCTTGGATTATTGATTCAGGTGCTTCTGATCATATGACCAACCTTTCTACCTTGTTTGTTTCATATGATTTACTTCCTGGACATGACAAAATCACCCTAGCCGATGGTTCTCTTGCCTCTATCTCCGGCAAGGGAACCATCAAGGCTACAGATTCCTTGATCCTTCTTTCTGCTCTTCATGTACCTAGACTAAATACAAACTTGTTATCTGTAAGTAGTCTAACTAAGCCAATAAATTGTTATGTAACCTTCTTCCCTTCCTACTGTATTTTTCAGGATCTGGAGTCTCAGAAGGTGATTGGGAGTGGCCGTGAGGCGAATGGAATATACCTGCTTGATACTTCGGGGCAGTGCTCTGAACAACCTGGAAAAACTGCTTTTGGGTCTATATCTACAGAGTCTATCAGTCGAGTCATGTTATGGCATTTTCGTTTGGGTCATCTTTCTTTTTCTGCATTGAGTCATTTATTCCCTAAACTGTTTAAGGGAATTAGTTTGTCCAGTCTTCATTGTGAGTCTTGTGAGCTGTCAAAGCATTGTAGAAACAGTTATCCCTTGAGTAATAAAAGATCTTCTTCTCCTTTTAATATTGTGCATTCTGATGTGTGGGGGCCTTACCACTTACCCTCTATGGGTGGCTACAAATATTTTATCTTGTTCATTGATGAATTTTCTCGGTTTACTTGGATATTCCTGATGAAATCCCGTGATGAAGTTCCCAAACTTGTGAGGCAATTCCATGAATTTGTCCTAACCCAGTTTGATACCGGGATTAAAATTTTTAGATCTGACAATGCAAAAGAATATTTTGAGAACTTGTCCTGCTATCTCACTGACTTAGGGGCTATTAATCAAAACTCCTGTGTTAGAACCCCAGAACAGAATGGAGTTGTTGAAAGAAAAAATAGACATATTGTTGAAGTTGCAAGAAGTATCATGTTTGCCTCACATGTTCCTACAAAGTTTTGGGGTGATGTTGTTCTCACTGCTACCTACCTCAAACCGTATGCCATCCAGGGTTTTGGGGTTTAAGTCTCCTTTCAGTCTCCATCCGGACAATAAGCTTTTTTCTATTCCTCTTCGTGTCTTTGGCTGCACCTGTTATGTACATATCCCTAGTGTCCAAAGACATAAATTTGAGCCAAAAGCCCACAAGTGTATCTTCCTTGGTTATTCCCCCACATAGAAGGGCTACTGTTGCTTTGATCCAAAGATTGGTACTCGATATGTTACAATGGATGTCACTTTTGATGAGCTTTCTTCCTTTTATGGTTCCACTATGGAGGGACATTGTCCAAAGGGGAAGGATTTGTCACAGGCCTTTGCTCTTCCTCTTCATGTTTCAGTTGAGTCTTTTACTTAATCTCTTCCTCCTTCAAATGAATCAAGGGAGGATCAATCATTCCACTTTTCCTGTCCCAGTGTTCCTTCCCCTTTACCTCCTCGTCCTCTTTTTAATCCCAGGATGTATCAAAGGCAAAGATTCAGAAATGAGCAGGTTGTTTCCCCTACAACACATGAGCCTCGTGCACTTCCAGTTACAGATGAGACAACAAGTACTGTTTAAGCCCCTTTGGAACCATCCTTTCCAGACCTTGATATCCCCATTGCTATTAGGAAAGGAAAAATGAAGTGTACTACACATTGCATTTCCAAACACCTTTCTTATAGTATGCTTTCTCCTTCATATTTTGCCTACCTTTCTTCTGTTGCCTCTAACCCAATTCCCAGGTCTGTGTCAGAAGCTCTTAATATTCCAGAATGGAGGGATGCTATGAGATCCGAAATTGATGCCCTACTCAAAAATGACACTTGGGAAGTGATTGATTTGCCTGAAGGGAATGATCCAGTTGACTGTAAGTGGGTCTTTACTATCAAATATCATACTGATGGTACCATTGAGAGGTACAAGGCTAGGCTAGTTGCAAAAGGTTATACACAAGCATATGGGATTGATTATCTGGAGACCTTTGTCCCTGTTGCCAAGATGACTTCTGTGAGAGTTCTTCTATCTTTGGCTGCCCACTCAGACTGACCACTTTATCAACTGGATGTAAAGAATGCATTTCTGAATGGAGAATTACACGAGGAGGTTTATGTCTCTTCCTCCAGGGATGTATGAAACAAATATGAAAGGAAAGGTATGCAAGCTGAAGAGATCTCTTTATGGACTAAAACAGTCCCCTAGAGCATGGTTTGAGAGGTTTAGGGCTGCCCTTGTTAACTTTGGCTATGTACAGACACAATCTGATCATACTCTCTTTGTGAAGAGGAGAGGATTTTTGGCAGTTTACCTGATTGTGTATGTTGATGATATTGTTGTGACTGGTAATGATGTTTCAAAAATTAATGATCTCAAATCTTTTCTTCATACAGAGTTTGAGATCAAAGATTTGGGGGAATTGAGATACTTCCTTGGCATAGAAGTTGCTAGATCCAAGGATGAGATTCTTATCTCTCAGAGGAAGTATGCTCTTGATTTGCTCTCTGAAACAGGGAAGATGGGTGCTAGACTAGTTGCTGCTCCTATTGATATGAGTCATAAACTCTCTGCTTCAGATGGAATATTGTTAGAAGACAAAAGAATCTTCCAGAGACTCCTTGGAAAACTTCTTTATCTATGCATGACTCGGCCAGACATTGCATATGCTGTCAGTTGCATCAGCCAATTCATGCATGCTCCCCGGGATACTCATATGGTAGCAACAGAGCGAATCCTGTGTTATTTGAAGGGCTCCCCTGGAAAGGGAATAATGTTTGCCAAGCATGGCCATATGAAACTTGAAGCCTATACAGGTGCTGACTGGGCTGGAAACATTGATGACAGAAGATCTACTTTTGGGTACTACAGCTTGGTGGCAGGTAATATTGTCTCTTGGAGAAGCAAGAAACAATCTGTTGTTGCTCGATCTTCAGCAGAAGTAGAATACAGAGCCATGACACATGGAGTTTCTGAACTATTGTGGTTAAAATCATTGATGGAGGAACTGAGGATTGAGCATGATAAGCCAATGATGTTATATTGTGATAATCGGGCTGCCATCAACATTGCTCACAACCCAATACAACATGACAGAACTAAGCATATTGAAGTTGACAGACACTTCATTCGAGAAAAAGTGGCTTCTGGTGAAGTATGTCTACCTTTCATCACCTCTGAAGGATAGTTAGCATATTTCCTCACCAAGGGCATTCCCAAGGCTAAACTTCAGCATGATACTGGCAAGCTTGGCATGATTGACATCTATGCTCAGCTTGAGGGGGAGTGTAGAGAAGATGGGCCGAATGACCCATAGGCTGTTTATCCTTTTTTATCTTTTATGTTCTTTGCTGTAATGGGCCTTATTCTGGGCCTATTCTTTCTATGTTATGTTCTTTTAATTTCTTGCCCAACTAAGGGCCTCTTTGTAAATTATCAAAGTTTAACTTAATAAAATTGTGTTAGGGGTGTAAGAGTAGAGATGAAGGTTCAAAACTCTCTTACTCTGAACCCTTATTGCCGCCATCTTCTTCTTCATCTTCTCTTCCTTAAAAGAATGATTTTTGTTGTTTTATTTTGATTTCTGCATCTATTCTAAACAGTCCTTTATTCTCAAAAGACTATTTTTCTTCTAAAGCAATAATTTGTTAATCCGGTTCCTTAGCAAGCTTATAAGAGATGACTTAACATCTAACTGAATTTACAACCATGTTTATAAGCGTCACAGCGTACAAATAATATCATTCTACTGATTCTTTTCTTTCACTTATATCAGGTAGAACCAAGTTTGGTTCATTTATATTTGAATTTGTATCAATTCAGAATTTCAGGTTGTAATTGGATATTGAATAGAATTAATAAATTAAACTAAAAACTAACAAAGTATCATACATAATTAATAAAATGACTTTGATATTGTAGATCATGAACAAAACATATAAGCATATACATTGAAATCAAATTGAATCAGATTATATTTGATTGAATAGGGGTAGATCCATATTCAATCTAATTATAAATTGATCAAATTTGGATCACCCTTAACTGGATCAAATTTGAATTCGAATTGGAATAAATAGATACCATTTACATTCCTATTTGGCCTGTCCTTGGTCAATACACATCCCCCAAATCACCTGATCTCTGACTCTAACCATTGAATATGAAAAGTCTTCCATAATGTAGTCAGAAGCAATGCTGTAATTAGGAGCTTTAAGAACACTGTATAGTCGTTTTGTCAGCAAGTTAAATTTACACACCAGAATAGAATGGCGAGGCAGGATTCATGTAGCCGACCCCATATAGTTAGGATAAGGGCTGTTCATGACCATGCAGTGGGGCAAGCATCTGCACGCCAGTGTTCCAATAGCAGTTCATCTGTTGGGAATTATTGACCAGGGTGATTTCTGACGTGTTTATTTATTGAGGATTGGGAAGATATGTTCATGAGGCTAGTTTGCCCAAAAGCAAGAAATATGACAGCAAAACAAACTGCAGACAGAAAGGCCCTTGTGCTTATGATACTTGCCTCCAAGTTTATGCAAAGAGATATGAAAATATAATAGAGCAAACTGAAAGTAAATTCAAGAACTACCTGTTCCCTTATTTTGCAGACCACCATCCTGAAGTCTGGTCTCTCAATGAGTCTCCCTCTAAATTCACTACATATTGGATCATCAAAAGAGCTATACCTGTGATTCATTGGCTCCTGAAATTCCAAAGATGCTTCTTGTTCAGAAAATATAATACAAGACCAAAAAAAAAAAGAATAATGCTCTTTTCTATCTGCAATATGGGCATATGATACTACAAAACAAGCATCTAAGGGTTGTTTCACTGTTTGCAAGACTTTGTATTTTATGCAAAGAAAGTCAAATGCTCTCTTGCTAATTTGACCTTTACTTATTTACTCAAAAAGTTAGGGTTCCTTGTACAAAAAGTAGTTTTAACTTGCATGACAGGCATCCATTTTAGGAAAAGCTTCAAATCCAAATTATCAGTTCTCACACTTTTCAGCCTAAGATATTACCAGTTCACTAAGCAATATCCCCTAGTTAAAACCCACCTAAGAACCAAACATTTAGAACCTTGGCCAGGATGCACATGGAAGCAAAACAAGTAGGCTGGAATCTAGCCATAGCAGGGGTTGTAAACAGTTGCAAAAGACCTCTTGTCAGAGTGGGTCAATATCTGACCCATTCATAAATTTGGGTCCCAGTCAGATTCTAAAGGAAACCACATTTATGGTGGAATCCAGATCAACCCAGATGCATTTCAGATCTATACTGGACCCGGTCCATTAAAAATATAGGCCCTCTAATGATACTGTTACGAAATTATAGGCTGTAAATATGTAGTATTAGCCCAATTAGGAATAGCTTGATTATAGGAATTATTCTTTCTTTGATTTTCTTCCTATTTTAGTATCTACAAGGCTGTATGATTTTCTTCCTTTTTTGTATCTGCAAGGCTGTATGATTTTCTTCCTTTTTAGTATCTACAAGGCTGTATATATATGTACTACTTTCTCAATAGAAAGAAATCAATTTCTTCCAATTCTTGTTCTATCACATGGTATCAGAGCTGGAGACACCAATTCCAGTCTGAAACTAATTTCTGGTTTTCTTCCCTCTACTGCCCCAGTGAGCAGCAGCTGCGATCTCTAGGTCACCCATTCCGAGTGGCATCTGCATCTCACCGCCCCTACCAGTGGAAGCGGAATCCCAGATCGACCTACCCACCATCACCCATCTCTTCTTCACTTCGATTGGGAGAGGGGTTTCAAGTCTGCAACAGGTCGGAGAGTAGCACAACAGCCTCGGTGTTACTCCTGTGGTGTTTGTTTACCCATCAGGAAAATCTTTCTTCTCTGTTCTTTTTATACAGTTGATATTTCGGTGCTGCCAGTTGTGGTTTCTTGTTGTTTGGGTGTTGCATTTGTTGCCGATTCTGTTTAAGTGTGTTTTATTAGCTTTGCTGGTTGTTAAGAGTTTATTTTCCTGTGCTTATGATGGCTGTTGAACAAAAAAACTTGGCTATGCCTAGTGTTATCCCCATTCTGTCTAAGATCACTGAACAAAAACTAAACGGAATTAATTATTTAGACTAGAGTAAGACTGTTCGTTTGTATTTACAGAGTATCTCTAAGGACAACCATCTGACTAAGGACCCTCCTACTAATGAGACCCGCACTGAATGGCTAAGGATTGACGCTCAATTGTTTTTGCAAATCCGCAATTCTATTGAGAATGAGTACGTCGGTCATGTCTCTCACTGTGAGTTTGTAAAAGAACTAATGGAATATTTCCCATATTTTTTATGTTTGCAAGACATTTTATCGGGCTGAACAACAGGATCCAGTCTCTTCAGACCTATTTCATGAATTTCAAACGCACTTATGAGGAATTGAACGCCTTGTTACCTTTCAGTACTGATATCAAAATTCAGCAGACTCAACGCGAACAGATGGCTATTATGAGTTTTCTGGCTGGCCTTAATCCTCAATTTGATGGTGCTAAGTCACAGATTCTGTCTAATCCTGAGATTACCTCTTTAAAAGAGGTCTTTACTAGGGTCCTTCGTACAGATACTGGTTCCCATACCTCACCTGTACAACAACCTAGTGCACTTGTCAGTCAGAATGGATCAACTGGCCAGTCTCATTCTCAGAATAGTAACAGAGGTGGCAGTAATAGTGGTTGGAATGCTGGAACTCAGGCCACAAGGGGAGTAGTTTGCTACTATTGTCATGAACCAGGACACACTAAAAGGACTTGCCAGAAATTGCCAAAGAAAAACCAGAAGTCTTCTGGGTCTCAGTCAGCTCATGTTGTAACTACGAGTGATGCTCCCCATCCATCGTCAAATCAGACCATTACAATTTCTGCAGATGAGTATGCAAAATTTACCCAGTATCAAGAGGCATTAAAGAACTCCTCTCAGTCCATCACTGCCCTTGCTGAGTCAGGTAAAACCAATACATGTCTTCTTTCTTCTTCCTCTCAGTGGGTCATTGATTCTGGTGCAACAGATCATATGACAGGTAATCCTAGTCTCTTTTCCACTTTCCAATCACACACTTTTCCTTCTTCAGTCACCTTAGCAAATGGTTCTATTTCTTCTGTCCTTGGTTCTGGCACCATCAATCCCACACCAACACTTTCTTTGTCATCCGTATTGAGTTTACCAAAATTTTCTTTTAATTTGGTATCTATTAGCAAACTCACTCGTACTCTTAACTGTTGTATCTCATTCTTTCCTGATCATTGTCTGTTTCAGGATCTTATGACGAAGAGGATTATTGGTAAAGGACGAAAATCAGGAGGTCTGTACATTTTGGATACCCAGGAACCTCAGACCATTGCCTATTCCAGTACTTTATCTCCTTTTGAAGCTCATTGTCGATTGGGGCATCCATCTTTACCTTTGTTAAAGAAGTTATCTCCTCAGTTTCATGATGTATCTTCTTTAGATTGTGAGTCTTTTTAGTTTGCAAAACATCGTCTATCGTCTGTTTCTCGAGTTAATAAAAGGGCTAGTCATGCTTTTGAATTAGTACATTCAGATGTTTGGGGACCTTGTCCTATTATGTCTAAGACTGGATTTCGATATTTTGTTACCTTTGTGGACGATTTTTCTCGTATGACTTGGCTTTATTTAATGAAATCTCGTTCTGAGTTGCTTTTACATTTTAAAACATTTTGTGCTGAAATAAAAACCCAGTTTGATGTGTTTGTACAAACATTGCGAAGTGATAATGCCAAAGAATATTTCTCTGATTCCTTCCAGACTTACATGGCTCAAAATGGAATTCTCCATCAATCATCTTGTGTTGATACTCCATCTCAAAATGAAGTGGCTGAGAGAAAAAATAGACATCTTCTTGAAACTTCCAGGGCTCTTTTATTTCAAACACATGTTCCTAAACAGTTTTGGGCTGATGCTGTTTCTACAACCTGTTTTTTGATTAATCGCATGCCTTCCACTGTTCTAAATGATCAGATCCCTTATAAGATTCAGTTTCCTAATAAATCTGTGTTTCCTGTTGAACCTCGTATCTTTGGATGTTCTTGTTTTGTTCGTGATGTTCGTCCGTAGGTTTCCAAATTGGACCCCAAGTCATTAAAATGTGTCTTCCTGGGATACTCTCGTCTCCAAAAGGGGTACAGGTGTTTTTCTACTCTCTTGAATCTTGTGTCAGCTGATGTTACATTCCATGAACATCTTCCTTTCTTTACTGCTCCATCTACACCCGTGTCCACAACATGATGATCTACTAGTGTATCATGTCACCGGTCCAGACGCTAGTGTTGTTCCAATACCCCATCACCACCTTCTCAACCAAAACTACCTATTACTCAAGTCTATTCTCGACGACCTAATCCTCCTGTGACAAGTCCGGCACCGGTCTCTTCTTCGTCATCGGATCCAATGCCCTATGATATTGATCTACCTATTGCTCTTCGGAAAGGTAAATGTCAGTGTACTTATCTAATTTCCTCTTATGTTACCTATGATCGTTTGTCCTCTACTTGTTTGTTTGTTGCCTCTCTTGATTTTGTAGGGATTCCCAAAACTGTTCACCAGGCTTTATCCCATCTTGGGTGGCGTGATGCCATGCTTGAGGAAATGAATGCCTTGACTGAGAATGGTACTTGGGATCTGGTCGATTTACTTGTTGGTAAGAAAGTGGTTGGATGCAAGTGGGTCTTTGTAGTCAAATTTAATTCTGATGGATCAGTGGCTCGCCTAAAGGCTCGCCTGGTGGCCAAAGGCTATGCATAGACATATGGAGTGGACTATTCTGATACTTTCTCCCCTGTGGCAAAATTGACTTCAGTTCGATTATTTATTTCTTTGGCAGCTACATATGATTGGCCACTTTACCAGCTTGATATTAAAAATGCTTTCCTGCATGGAGTTCTTCAGGAGGAGGTTTATATGGAGCAACCACCTGAGTTTGTTGCTCAGGGGGAGTCTGGGAAAGTTTGTCGTCTTCGAAAATCGCTGTATGGACTAAAACAGAGTCCTCGAGCTTGGTTTGGAAAATTCATTCAGGCAGTAGAGAGATTTGGGATGAGGAAGTGCAAATCTGACCATACTGCTTTCTATAAGCAGTCCACATTTGGCATCATTATACTTGTTGTATATGTAGACGATATTGTTACCACTGGGAGTGACACGAAGGGAATCTCATCCTTGAAATCCTTCTTGCAGAGCCAGTTCAATACTAAAGATTTGGGGCACCTAAAATACTTCTTGGGGATTGAGGTGGCAAGGAGTGAAAGAGGCATTTTCTGTCTTAGAGGAAGTATGTTTTGGACCTGTTATCAGAAACTGGGAAACTGGGAGTCAAACCATGCAATACTCCAATGCTTCCTAACCAGCAACTCACAAAGGATGGAGATGCTTTTGATGATCCTAAACGATATAGAAGATTAGTTGGAAAGTTGAACTATCTCACAGTGACTCGTCCAGACATTGCTTACTCAGTTAGTATTGTAAGTCAATTTATGTCCTCTCCTATAGTGCATCATTGGGCAACCTTAGAACAAATCTTGTGTTACTTGAAAGGAGCTCCTGGACGGGGGATACTGTATCGGAATCATGGTCACAGTAACATCGAGTGTTTTTCTGATGCGAACTAGGCAAGTTCCAAGATCGAAGGTCCACTACTGGCTATTGTGTTTTCGTTGGTGGTAATCTGGTTTCGTGGAAGAGTAAGAAGCAAAATGTGGTGTCGCGATCTAGTGCAGAATCTGAGTATAGAGCAATGGCACAAGCTTTGTGTGAGGTTATGTGGGTTTCTCAACTCTTAACTGAGGTCAGTCTTAAAGTCTCAGTTCCAACGAAGCTATGGTGCGATAATCAAGCTGCGATTCATATTGCTTCGAATCCAGTTTTTCATGAACGAACTAAACATATTGAGATAGACTGTCATTTCGTTCGTGAGAAAATTCAACAAAACTTGATCTCTACAGCATATGTGAAGACTGGAGAGCAGTTAGGAGATATCTTTACAAAAGCTCTTAATGGAGCTCGGATTTCTTATATTTGTAACAAGTTGGGCATGATTGACATCTATGCTCCATCTTGAGGGGGAGTGTTACGAAATTATAGGCTGTAAATATGTAGTATTAGCCCAATTAGGAATAACTTGATTATAGGAATTATTCTTTCTTTGATTTTCTTCCTATTTTAGTATCTACAGGGTTGTATGATTTTCTTCCTTTTTTGTATCTGCAAGGCTGTATGATTTTCTTCCTTTTTAGTATCTACAAGGCTGTATATATATGTACTACTTTCTCAATAGAAAGACATCAATTTCTTCCAATTCTTGTTCTATCACAGATACAAACTGTTAATAGCCTAATAAATGCATGAAGAATGGCAGATATCAAGATTTGTTCTGCTCCTTTTCATCTCCTACACCCACAGGTTGAAGGGAGTAAGATGGGCAGTATTAACACTGGGCACTAGCTTGCCCATTTTCCTGGAGAAGATACAATCTTATAAATTTTTTTAATTTTAACAGGTCAGAAACGACTCAAGAGCTATTGTAAGTGAATATGAGCAAATAACCAAATGCTAATAAACGATTCACATGCTAATAATACTTACATACAAAGCAGAAAGAACCTGCATGAAAATATGTGCCTCTTCCCACAGATTCTGCATTTCTGGAGGCCTACCAACACAGACATCACACCTGCATATGGGAAATTTTCAAAAAGAAGAGATTGCAATTGTAGACATACATGAGTATGAACAGTGGAGACAAAGATTAGCATCATCTTCCTGAGCATTTGTACAATTATGAACACTTGGATATTTCATGTTTGGAGAGAACACAAACAGAATAAAAAGGTCATTAACCAATGTTGATCCCAGCTATCTGGGGTCCTCAGAGAACAGGGTATTATGAGAAATATGCAAAGACATTAGAAAAAGATACATGGAAATAGTATTAGAAAGAGAGAACAACAAATTCAAGCATGCTTGGCATTTCCATTTGGCAGATCCTCTGATCCTGCAGCGAAGCTTAACAATAAAGTAAAAACATGGTTTTACATATAAAGGTAAATCTTAGTCTTCCCTAGATCATATCAGGGCATGACTTCTTGCTCTGGCATGCTTGTATTGGGTGTATCCTACAGAATCTGCTCCCTTTCACTCTGGTGCGAAATAAGAGTTATTTACTGAGCAAATCATTGGAAAAAAGTTCTTCATATGAGAAATTATTGAAGATAATCAAGGACAGTATTTAATTAGATTGGCATTGAAATTTAAATATGAATATGGAGTTTTCTTTTAAAACTTGCTAACAGAAAAATTTATAAATCTGCCATTATATCAGTTGTGGAATTCCCTTATTATCTCTTCTTGACAGCCATATAAGTTTTTCATCCATTGAGGAACCCTTTCCATCGAACAAAACAATCTTATCTCAAGAGATATAGAGAAACTCTAAATTAAGGGAGGGGGCATAACATACAAGAGACACTTCTCATAACTAAATTTCTCTCCAAAGTACTCCACCAAAGTCTTTGCTCGACAACATGCAGTAGCCATTCCATATCTGCAAATGAGAAAGGTTGTGAGATTTTTTTATTATTAATTATTGTTATTATTATTATTTTTTTTTTTGGGGGGGGGGGTGGTTACTTGTGGACATGGAACAAGATAAAGTCCTAGCAGAAGTATTTAACACAAACCTGAAGCAATCAGATAACATTTTATATGCTTGTTTTGTCTGCTCTTCACTTCGTTGACTTGGCAAAAGTGTTGGTATTCTGGCTAGGTTTGCATAAAGAACTGCTTGACAAAACATAAAAATTATAAATATTAACAATTAAGACAATGACTGTTAGAAAGAGAATTCCGACATAGATTTTGTGCATGAAAGATAATCCAAGAACTGTTATTCAAAGGTACAATTTGCGATGGTTTTAGAAGAGGAAGTTTAACTGCAAAATCAATTTCTCACTTTGTTTTGATTCTTGCCTCATTATGCAGCAGTTGTCATACTGCTAAGAACTGACAATATGCTAATTTGTCAATGATTGCCAGATCAAGACAGTTTGTTACTATATTCCAAGAAGATTAACTGAAAATATTATATAACCATATTCAAAGAGAAAGCAACAATTGCCATTAAAAAATGTAACTCACTGCAATCTGCTAATTTCCCATCCCTTCCAGCTCGACCTGCTTCTTGGTAATATGCTTCCAAACTCTGCCATTTGATTTAACAAAATCAAAAGATGCTGCAACATATATAAATATTTTGTATGGAAAAATTAAGAGAATAAAGAATGAAAGCTTGTCGGTTAACCACAAAAAGACTCTCACACACTCCAAAAATACACAATGATTTGTTGATTGAAAAAACTTGTTATTGAAGCAGAAAGTTAACTATTTCAAGCAACCATGTAAGACTCAGACTGGACAGATTGGTCAAACCATTAGACCTGGGAACCAAAAGTTATTCTGGTTTTTTTAAACCCTGGTTTTCAAATTTTTGGAAAACCAGCAGTACCAATTAAACCCCAGCATAACCACTGACAACCAGTTGGGTTTTAATGACACACCGGGGTCAGTAAATGCTCAGAAACTTAAAATGCCAATGGTATGATATGAACTCATGACCTATTAGTTAGGTAATTATCTTATTACCAGTAATCCAACACAACTACATGTGTTATAATTTACAAAAAAATATGATGTATATTGATTATATAACCTGCAGTCAAACTGTTTGACCCACAACCTGGCAAGCATTTCGGTTTTTTGTCTGGTCCGAGTCTTACAGCACTGATTTTAAGAATAAATCAAGTTGGGAGAGGCTGAATTCATACAAGAATAGTGCAGAGATATCGGATCCAAAAAATAGACCTGTGGCCAACCATAATGGATAATTCTCCGGACATTTGACTTGTCAATCCCCATCCCAAAAGCAATTGTTGCAACTATAACCTGGAGATCAGAGAAAACAACAGTGCACTTTATGACACAGTTTCATTTATTTCTTATGAGTTATATTTTCAAATGGAAGAAAGAAAGGTGAGAATGAAAAGTATTCACAACCCATTATAACAATGTTAGGTCATTCCATTTGAAAATCCACAAAAATTTGGTCGACAAAAGTCACATCCACTTGAGCTGTCGTAATGGCTATTCCCTTAGTTCATTTGTCTTATAACCATGTTTACTCTTCAACACAATGTTGCAGTGTGTATAAATATGTCTGATAAAATGTTTTAAAAGGCATTTGAGGTGTGCACAGGCACGCACAAAATACCCTGATGCATATGCTGGAGGAATGGATGCTTCTGAGGCATACACCTCAAACACCTTTTGCATGAGGTGTACAAATCATGCATTCCCCATGACAGAAAGAAGAAGAACTTCCTCCTCTTGACGAGCTTTACACCTCCTTGTGCACAGGAGGCTTATGCCTCTTGCATTATGAACTACACCTTGCACTTCATATCGCACCTCCCACTTTTTAAAACATTAGTGTACACATACTTTCAAGGTCCAAGAAAGTTATTTTGCCTCCAACCAATCAACCACCTAAGAATCCATTCTATTTCTATATTACTATAGACATGAGAGCATCCTAATCTCAGCCTATGCAGACATGCAGTAGAGCTAGCAGCTATGCCCAAGTAAAATCCATTTAACATATTGGACCAGAATATAGCAAGATAATGTATCTTTGGTTATTTCTAAGTACTTCACCAATATTATCTGAGTTCCCAGGGTTCCCAATACAGCATATTGAGAAAATGGCTTAGGGAAGTTGTCCTTTGCATGCTTTGTGCCATTAAAACAATACAACTTTAACTACCATAAAGAAAAAAAGAAAAAGATAGTTCTCATTGCAACTTTCCTTGCTGGGATTATAATCATCATTAGAGTGCATTATTCAATCACAAGAACACCATGTTGAATTGAGATTCCATGTAGCATGTACCCGAGATAAGTAATTAACTTAAAGTAGTTATCTAATGGTAGTATGGTCCTATTGCCCTATCTTTTTAACAATGAGCTTAAACTGGATACCTATCATCTTAAAGTCAAAATTTTCCTGATTTTAAAGAGAACTCAGCACCGACTAAATGGGGCCAAGGAAGAAAATTTAAGAAAAAAGAAAAAAAATGTCAAATATCTTTCTTAAAAAATTATGTTTTCCCATTCTATTGGAGTGAAGGAGATAATATAACAAGAAATGGCAAAAACATGTCAAGCCCCAAGAATTCTACAAAAAAAACCAGGAAAATAGGAAGGTCTCTCTTGTTAGTAGCATAGATACATAATAGTAATACTAAACCCTATTAAAGAGGACAAACATTAAAAAAAAAATAGAGAGAAGCAGTTTCTCTACATAAACAGAATGTTCATTTACACCATATCATGACTAAGACTCAACTATCAAATTGCTAATATATGAAGAGATTCAAACTATAGGTTTGAGCACCTAGTGAGAAATCAATCAGCTTACCATTCAAAAGTTATACATGGTTCGACTTGACCAAAATTAATCTAAGAACTATTTTCCATCATATAGTTTCTCCATACCTCCAAAGCATTTTGATGAAAATCTTTGTGAACACGCCTTAGATGTGACTTGGGCAACTGGAAAAAGGCATATAGATTAATTGTTCAGCCAAAATACAAATAACATTTTGATGGCAACAAGCAACTTATGCAGTAATAAAGATAATATCCTTTTTTTTAATAAGCACCAACTCAAAATATATACCTAAGTGACTGAATTTGTATATAACCTTGACAAAAATTTAAGAGCATATTCAAAGGCAAAGTAAGATTGCAAGAAAGGTAAAACAATCAAATGCCATTCCAGTTGATTGTTTAGTGCTTGATGAAACACCCTGCAAAGCTGAAAAGAGTGTGGATGATGGTTGTCTATATTTATTTCTGCAGCCACCAAATTTCCATGTTCTTTGGTGTTTCTGCACCTTCAAGGGTCATGCACCTAATATCTACGATTAAAGAAATTGACTAACACTATAAATTGTTTGCTTGTGGTCTCATAAGAAAATATGGAGAGAGAGAGAGAGAGAGAATTGAAGGATATCTGAGATATGGAAGAAGGTTAAGGAAAAAGGCACAAACATACCTTTGCATTGTAAGCAGCAGCCTTTACACCAAATTTGCATAGATATTTTGCTAATCTTAGCGTTTCCTTTCTAGTGGGGACATATATAATAGTCGGTCCATGATCTGAAGGCCCTTGTAAATGTCTCAGGCTTTCTTCCAGCTTGATTGGGGGACTGAGTGTCTCTAATGAAGAACAAATATCTCTGTTCTCAGGAGAATCCCCATAGAACTCACCACAGGCAACTACAAAATGGGGAATCGTGGAATTGATGTATTAGCACAAGAGTTTTGGAGACTCATAGTCAAACCCTTGATCTTTATTTGATGAATAGATATCATTATTGAACAGTAGGAGAAACATATCCACAGCCAACACATACAATGCTAAAAGTAGGAGAGAAATTAGCAAGTAAATGGTGAAGGAAAATACCATCCAAATCATCCACACAGCGAAAGTTATCTAGATCATCTTCCAAATATTCAACCGAAAGTTGGTCTTCCATTGAAGAAGCTGGATAATTCCCAATTTGAGAACTTGCTTCAGCATCATTTCCATCCAAATAATCCTGTTCGAGATCCTCAAAATCGCTCAGAGATCCTTCATTTGCATCAGACATGCTGCAATTGTCAGAGTCATCATCTGACTCGCATGAGATAACACAATCTTCCTTACCACCATCAATTCTCTTTTTGGTATAAATATCTATCAATTCAGAGAAGTCCATCTCATAAGATGCTATAGAAGATGTTCTGCTATGCTTTACCTGTAAGCAACAGAAAAGAGAATGAACATTGATGTACATTAAAAGAACTAAGGGATACATCAAGTGGAAGCCATGATGAAAGCAAATTAAAATGGTATTTAGAAACAATACTGTAGCCAATTAGGCATATGAGAGTTTCTTTGAGATTTATGGAGAAAGATGTGTGTCCACGACTGTGGGTAATAGACAAAAAGTTATCATGGGGCATATACAAAGCCATGCACACTCATATCATACTCAAAATTAAGATGCACAACTCACTGAAAACCGAAGATTTGGTCGGAAGAATGATGTGAGGATAGTCTTTGTTTCTTTAGCCATGCATAATGACTCAAGAATGTCTTCTCGAACACGAATTGTGGCGGTAGCAGTCAAAGCCATCAACGGAATATCAAACTTCAAAAAATCCAAATTGCAGGCTCTGAAATTTTCTCTCAATATAGACAATCGCCTGAAACAAGCAGAGATAAAGGATGAAACAAAACACATCCCTTGACCTAAAAACTAAAAGCAGACGTATTAAGGAAAATCAAATTAAACCAGAAAGATTCCAATGGCATACAGGACCTATACATGTTAGGAATTTGGAAGCAAAGCATTTAAACGTACAATGAGAAAGAAATAAAGCCAAAAGTCCGGAAAAAAAGAAACTATAAATCATAATTGTCAAGGCATTACCTATGTGACAAGGCACAGGGTGCCTAGACCATGAATTATATTCAAAAAGTGCCCATTTAGGGCACAAAAAAATACAAGATGGTGACTTATTGCAATATTTATTACTTTGGACACATAATTAATGTGTATTTTTTATATATCCTATCATATATTATATATTATATATGTTTTATCTTAGGTCTTACTTTTAAGACAGAAGCAAAACGGCAAAATAAGGAAGAAGAAAAAAATGACAAGGATAAGAAAGGAGGGTGTCTTTATCTTTTTGCAACCTCTATAACATTTGTGTTTGTGTTTGTGAGGTTATCTCTTACATCAAGGCATGGGGCTATTACAGCAACAATAGAATATAAAACTTGCAACTATATATACCCATGCAAAATATATTCCACATCAAGATCTTGCAATATTAAAGCAAAAAAAAATAGCCTTCTTTAGTTGCCATTAGTTTCTGATATCCGATTTCTCTAGGAGTGATTGGAGTTGCCTAGGAGTAGCTCCAATATGTGATAAAATGAGAAAGAGTAGGCTAAGATGGTTTGGTCACGTGCATAGAAGACCACCAACAGCTCCAATTAGAAGAAGTGATTTGTTACAAGTGGAAGGGGCTAGAAGAGCTAGGGGTAAACCAAGGACATGGGTAGTAGTAAGAAATGATTTAAGAACTAATAATTTAAGAATGGATATGGTTTTAAATAGAACGGATTGGAAAAACAGGACTCATGTAGCCAATCCCATATAGTTGGGGTAAAGCATGGATGATGATGATGAAGAATTTTGTGTTTGAGATTTTGAAATTGTTGAGAGGTGTGTAATTGTGTAAACAAGTGTATTTACGTCCTTTTGTCCTATTTTATGTTATAAGTATAGTTACAAATCTGTCCCTGTTTAGTCGTATACTTATATCTGTCCCAATTAAATTAGGGGAAGATTAGTCATTTGCATTTAATTTCAATCTATAAATAAGATCTGGCTACCTGGGGGAGAGGCTAATTTTCTTTCTCTCTCTATTTTCCTCTTCCTTTCTCTTTCTCTTCTTTTTATATTCTGTTTGGAGACTGACTACCATTTACAAAAATTAACAGATCAAAATGCTATTGTCTTTTTGTTACCACAATTTACCATGCTGTAATTAAGGTTCAAAGTATCGATACGATACGCATATCGGCCGTATCGTATCGGTACTTAGAAACGGCCGAAACACCTTTTTTTTTTAGTTTTTTGTTTTCAAATTTTGGTTTTTTGGGAATCTTAAAACATGTTTTTTATTATTAAAAAAAGTTGGGGGTCCGAAACACCTGGAAACAGGCGTTTTGGACCATATCTTTTTCAAAAGATACGATACGATACGATACGCCCGATACGGGGCGTATCGTATCGATACTTTAAACCATGGCTGTAATATGAAATTCATTGTTATTTAGTAAAGAGCATTACCATTTTCCAATTTACAAACTTGCTAAATGAAATACAAAATTAGGGAATTAACCTAGAATTCAGGTTTTCTTACACTCTACTATTACCTAGAATTGTCCATTCACTTGATAACTATGCCAGAAATACAGTTCACCAATGGCATACATGACCTA
The DNA here is from genome assembly GCF_055504915.1 of Nelumbo nucifera. Lineage (NCBI taxonomy): Eukaryota > Viridiplantae > Streptophyta > Magnoliopsida > Proteales > Nelumbonaceae > Nelumbo > Nelumbo nucifera. The sequence goes on from NC_142651.1 coordinate 101,853,294, forward strand.
TACATTGCAAGAGTTTGGAAGACGTCCATAGTCCAAAGAAGTCGATGTCTATGGGTCTCATGTGCCTGAATGTGTATAATGTATAACACACTAGCAGTACTTGGTTGCAAAATTATAATATGTAATTTTTAGAACACACTAGCAGTACACCTGTAGTCAGGGCGGAAGTCATGGCCCCACTTGGAGACACAATGAACTTCATCAATGGCAAATAGTGCAATTCCACGATTTTTTGCAAGCCCCTGAAGTGGTCCTATAAGCCTGTAAAACAAATGCATTATTAACAATATTTTTTTTGAAAGACTTTGGGAAATCAAATTCACACATCAACAAACAGATAGTGTGAATCTTCCACCTTAACACTGTTTCTGGGCAAACATAGATTACATTATACATGCCATTCATTGCTTTGTGTTCCACACTACCATCACTTTGTCCAGATCCAAGGAAGCAAGCTGATACACCATGTTTAGCTAGCTTTAAGCACTGATCATGCATCAAGCTTATCAAAGGTGATATGACAACCACAACCTTTCCTGTCAATAATGCAGGAATCTGGAAGCAAAGAGATTTTCCTGCATAAAATGTAAATATGTAATTTAGAAGATAATTTAGTAAACTAGCTACAAGCCTGCAGCCTGTGATTAAATTTGACACAAGACGTGAAGCAGCAAGGATGTAAGGAAAACAAAAATACCAGATCCTGTTGCAGCAAGAACAAGACAATCTTGGTGAGATAACCAAGCCTCTATGGTTTCCTTTTGGAAACTCTTCAATGATGATAACCCAAAATACTTGTTTAATATGTAATCGACTTTCTGCTCCCAGTCTGGTCCTATCACTTGGTCTTGTGTAATATGATGTAGGGATGATTGAGGTGATAGTGGTTTAACATTAGGAAGAGATGTTTCCTGCTTTGCTACCCTGGAAACCATATTTGAGCCAGAATGGGATGTATTGGATGCACCATGGATCTTGCTTCTTTTGGTTCTACCTGATGATTGGAGATGCCCCATGATGCTAGACTGTTTCATCCGGCCCAGAGATTTTGAGGTAGAAATAACCCTTTCACCTGAACTGGTAGAACTTTTTGAACCACATGATACACCTGTTTTCTTTCTGCAAGAATCATTCAAGAGGAACTCAATAGCATTGTCTAGTGATGGACCAACTGCTTCTATAGCTTCTGTAACTTTACAAAAGTCAAATCCCATCTCAATCAGTTCTGCAATCACATGGTCAGCAGATACATCATTCCCATCCATGGTAGTGAATCTGTCATCCAAATAATGGTAGAGAGGTTTAGAAATCATGTGTCAACCAAGAATATATCTCAACAGAGGTTGCAAAAAAGGACCAACTCACATTTTAGCTACATATAGCTACAATAAGTCGTGGTGTTTAAAAATGCGGACCTTAAAATTTGATATCTTCTTGTTAGAAAGAGGGAAAAAAAGAAAAAAAAAAAAAACACATTTCATGTTGAATATCATGTGGCAGGAACCATCTAAATTGAAATGAACTATTGTCTTAAAAATTAGATTTGATTCTTGTTAATGTCTTAGGTGCATATGAAGTTGAGATACAAAACCAATATTCCATTATTCTATGTAGTATGGTTCATTCAAATACCAAAAATCCTGTTAAAGTTAAATAAATAGACTAAATTCCCATCCCGGGCTCTATAAATACTGATAATTTGGGTAGAGGCATCTTGTATTTTTCACATTTTCTAGGATTTCTTCGTTTTTTCCTTCATTCTTTTACATGGCATCGGATGGAAAAATGGATCCTATAAAACCAGAGAACCACAAGACAAACTACTGATTCAGGTTGCAAGAAAAGCATCAAAATAATTGCTCAATTCCATAACAGTTCACAATAATTGAAGACAGTTACAGGAGATCCAATAAAACAATTAGCTGCAATAACATTACAGAAATTGAATGAATCCTACCATACACACACACACACAGAGATTGTCGTTGAAACCTAAATTTGATAAATAAGGGGAGTTTGATGAAGATCTCTCACCCGTGAAGCGATTCTACGTCGACGAAGCGACGTCGGATAATAGGTTTCCGCCCCAATGGCCAATGCAGACAAAAATTTGAACAGGAACAGAAGTGAAGCAATCTCCAGTGACCGAAAAGAGGAAGAGATACAGCAATCGATGACTCGATGTCGCAGACCAGATAATAAAGGGAGTGACGATTCACCGATACTTCTTAAGGCCCCTCTCAAACGCGCGAAACTTTGAAGCGAATTTGCACCGATTGCAATTTGCAACTTGGGCGGGACCAAATGGAGTCACGAGACTCAGGACTCAAGAACAGGAACCTTGCAAAAAGTTGGGCTTGGATTTTCGGATTCTTTAGCTGAGCTTAAGAATCAAAACTTGGGTTTGACTTAAACTCGATTTGAGGCCTCTAATGGGCTGTCTGGGCCAAGAACAGGCCAACCCAACCTGAACATAAACACAATCTTCTATAGTATATATAATATATATAACATTACATCTTTTGCTTCATTTTTAAATTGAATTACAAAACCCAAATTAAAAGGTAAAGAAAAGCAAAACATAAGAAGGATTTTAATCACAATAAGTCCATCAAGCCTACACAAAGTGCCTGTTTGGGAGGGCATCCATGCAACGGCAGTATCGGTGGACATGTATCATATTATGGGTTTTTCGATATGTTCCTATAAGGGGTGTTTTGGGGTCTAACCCAGTTCAGGGGATAAATGGGCCTTAAACCGATCCCTCTGAACCAGGTTGAAAAAAAAAAAAACATTAAAAAAAAAGATGTGAGCCATGATACAGTCTGATACGCCCCTACCAGCATATCAGACTATTAATATTTTGAACCTTGCTTCTGACATTACATGAGCTGAGGAACCCAGAACGCCATGAAACTATGTCAGAAAACTTCTCCCACATAGAAAAAAGTTCTAATTACCGAGTACTGTCTGCTAATCAGTAATCACTGATCCATTTGCCTTGAAAACAAAGGGCCATTACCCAATATAAGCATATATGTATGTATATAAATATGTTGAGATTTCAAACTTTGCTGACTCAATGCGTCGAACCAGTTTAAGTGGGTACTCATCTATGAAATGACTTAATAGTTTACATTACTATTTGTCATTATTTTGAAGTCCCATTTTACTTCCATATCGTGTTCTGTTGACAAAACACTGAGAGTTGAATCATAGACTTTGAACGAATACGGACTTCATTCTGAGTAGCCCCTCCTAGGGGTGTCAATTGGACTGGATTTGATCCAATCTGATCCAGTCCAATGTGGGTCCATTACAAATGGACCAGGTCCAATCCAATCCGATGAATATTTTGAACTATTTTAGACAAGGCGAATTTGATGTCTGGACTGTCCAATTTGTTCAAATTCATTTTAATTTAGATTGGTTTTGACCCAAACCCGGTCCATTGACACCTATATTCTTATCTTAGATTGATGGACCAGATATTGGCTTAATCCAACCGAATCCAATATAAATTTATTACAGACCAGGTCCAGTCCAATATAATAAATATTTTGGATCGGATTGGTCCAATTCAATATGTTTTGTTGGTCCTTCCAGTCCAAAACCGGTCCATTGGCACCCTTAGTCCCTCCAGAGGACCCTTGGCAAATCGCTCGGGTCGTGTTTGGGAGTGCTTTTTGGCACAAATGGGCTTCTGAAAAAGCCTCGTTTTGAAATGGGCTTTTTTGAAAAAAAAAAAACCTTTTAGTATTTGGTTAGTCACCAGCTTTACAAAATAGCTTTTTTGAAACTCGCCTGCTGAAGTTTACCATAACTGTATGCATTTCTCTTTCCTTGATATGACTTTCTTTGCCTAGGATGAACACAATGTTATTCCCATGTAAGTAAGAATATAAAAGTTCCCTTTGCCACTAAACTTAATTTGAACTTTTACTTTCCTTGTTAGTACATATAACTATATAAAGCACTGTTTTGGAAATGAGTGACTCGAATACAATCATCTATTTTTTTTCAGAAAGCTTCTCCAGCAACTGAGGTATTACCTCAAATAAATCTGCTACAAGCCCATAGTCAGAAACCTGTCATTCAAGAGGCAATTACATGGGTATAAGACGAAACTGTCCTGTTCAAAGTAAAAAAAATAAATAAAAAAAAAAAAAAAACAGAAAACACTTGCCACTACTACAAGTCTATAACCATTAAGCTGCAAGATAAATTATTATAGAAGAGACTGGAAAATGTAATTTCCATAAAGTTGTAAATGCACCCAGTTATCAAACGCTACCAGCTCATTACCAATATAACAGCCAACATGATACTGAAGAACATTACAATGTTAAAATTATGTTTCTTAGGAAAATCTATGAGATATTTTGTGATTAGCACATGACACTGTTCTAATGGCACACATAATGGTTAATAATGATGGCATTCTACCATCTTTACACCAGATAATTTGCTCAGACATGTCGAAGAGTAGTTTGTAAGCATCCAAGTTTATGGTTCCACATTGCTGTGCCTTAGTTATTACTTTTTTGATTGTTGAAAATCCAGCCACCATATATGGCACATACTTGGATCAATTTAGAATGTACATTGTGCAATAGTTGGTATCAAGATACCCCACCTCTAGCCCCCCCCCCAAAAAAAAAGAAAAAAAAAATCCAAAATTAACCCGGCTATCAGTGTGAACCAAATTACAGCGATGCTATTGGATATGCTGATCATGAGTTTGCATATGCTGCTACATAACTTTGTGACTGTTATTATCCAATCAAGTGTTATCAACTAGAGGAAGATGTTGAAGACCAAGACAAAGGGAACCATTCATGCAACTCAACTCAACTCAACAAAGCCTTGTCCCAACTATATGGGTTTGATTACATGAGTCCTATTCCACCATTCTGCTCTATTCAGTATAATTTCTGTAGTAATTATGGGCCATCAAATCATTTATCACCACTTCAACCTGTGTCCTAGTTTTTCTAAATCATTCACTTGCTAGTGCTTGGGCGATCTTGTATTGAGTCTATTGACATGATCAGACAGTCTAAGTCCACTTTCCCTCATTTTATCACCTATGGAGGTGACTCATAGATTCCTACAAACATGCTCATTTCTAATCCTATCTGATCTAGCTTTTCTAGGGGTGCAAGCCCCTAGAAATTTGAGCCTGGGGTCTAGCTTTTCTAGGGAGGCCCTAAGATTTGGGCCTAAGGTCCAAGCCCAAACTGAGCCTGGGGTCAAGCCCGATCTTGTCAACCCAGGCCCAGCCTGCACTGAAATTTGATGCACTTGCGTTGGGCTGGGCCAGGCTTGGCTTGGTCAATGAGCCCACTCTAAAATTTGACATATGCAAATATGCATACAAATATGTATGTACATATGTAAATATATATTTATATGTATTTATGAAATTATGGATGTGTATAGTCGGGCCAGGTTTGGGCTACCTAAGGGCTAAGCCCAGGCCCAACCTGAAAAACAAAAAAAGCCCAAAGTCTTGGGCCCAGGCCCAACCCAAAGACCGAAAATCCAAGCCCAACTGGTGTAAAATTGTAGGTTGGGTTGGTTTGGGCTCAGGTTGGGCTCGCCCAAGTTGCACCCCTAAGTTTTTCCACTCATTTATCCCACCACACACATCTTTTCTCAAAACAACTCAACTCAACTCATCTAAACCTTGTCTTAACTGCTAATTATATGTAGTAGTCTACCACATGAATCCTGTTCTGCCACCCTGCTTTGTTCAGTGCCATATTCATTGTTAAGTTATGTTCCTTAAATTACAACTCTGCCATACTCATTATATATATCCTCTCCACATGGGTCTTGCCAACACCTAACTCTCAAGTGGAAATATATAAAAAGGACAGGTTGGATCACATCGAATAATGATAACCAGAAAGAAATATGCAAGATTTCCAAATAAATTTGCAATAACCCACCAAAAGATAGAGAATGATAAAGATTTTATTCCCCACCTGGAATATAGGTGCATCCACATCTTTATTAACAGCCACAATGACCTTAGAATCTCTCATTCCTGCAAGGTGTTGAATGGCTCCAGATACCCCAAATGCCACATATAGCTCAGGGGCAACAATCTTTCCAGTTTGCCCAACCTGATAAACAATATCCAATACATTAGATCATCATAAAAAGGAGGTCAGCAAGATCCAATAATGAAACAAAGCAAATAAATGATCAAATCAAACAACTATTGCCCTGAAAAGGCATTTCAGGTCATAACCCTTATAAAATATATACTACCTTCTTACCATCATAACGAAAATACATGACCTTGCAGGCTGAACTACTTATGTACAAGGATAAAACATTTCATGAGCAAAAGATTTCTTACTTGTGTAAATGTAGTGTGCTAAGATGAGAACATAGATGAGTACATCCCAAGTAATGGAAACTACAGCCTACCAAATCCAATCAAATCTTAAAATATAATCATAATGCATGACATGCACATAACATGTACATACATATCTACATGTTGGCAAATATTATCTACAGAGGAATATGTCATTCAGTTTCTAGTGGGTTAGCAGATCAGCAAATGCATTGGCAGACTCTATGGCTAAACAAGGGGCTTCTCGGGTTTCTTTGTATTGGGCTAACTTATAGTTTTGCTTACTGATAAGTGTTTGGATCTGTACTCATCCCTATGAGGAGGTAGCATCTCATGCCTCCTCCAAGGCTGACTGTACTCTCCTTTTTTCTCTATAATAAATTTGATTACTCATTTATCAAAAAAAAAAAAAAAAATCTGCAGAGGTAGATGTTGCTTGCTACCCAACTGACAAAAAAATTTCTGGAGGTAGTATTGGGCTCACAACAACCACCCATAGGATAAAGCCATAAAGTATTTGAAACAAAATAACAACCAAGAGAATAAAAATAGCAACAAAAAAATCCAAGAAAAGACAGATAGAAACAAGCACCACCACGAACACAAAGGATTTACGTGGTTTGTCCTTACCACCTATGTCCATGGGAGAGATGAAAACCATTCTTCACTATGAAAGAAAATGAGAAGCAATAAGTAGTGGCTTGGAAACCAAGCCAACCTGTAACCCTTGTACACCTGCGTTTTCCCTTTCCTCCCTCAACTCAAAGAACAAAACAAGAGAAAAAACCCACTCTTACACGAAGACCACCTTTCTTCTCTCAACCTCTCCTTTATCCCTCTTCAACAAGGAAAAGAGCAAACCCCTCTCTCTCTCTCTCTCTTAAAACCCTACATACAAAAGAAACCTTTTATATATGAAACCCACTTTAACTTAAAGGAAGCACCACACCCACCATTAGATTATAACTTAATCCAATGGTTGAAAAATAAGATACAATCCCAATAGGTAGAACATACTGCATGCTGCCAATGAATTAACCCTTGAAACTAATGCATTTGTGAAATTAAATCTGAGGAAGAAAAAGACCAGGTGGGTTGAAACTCCAATCCTAACTTATTAACCATGACTCTATATATGGTGAGACACTTAGACAGTGATATTATACAACTCACTCATCTTATTAATGCATAGCATTCCCTAACATGTTATTAGAACTTCAATGACCTTTGTGCCTTGGAACATTTTTCTTACGTAGACACAATGGAACCAGCAAAGAGAAATGTAGTTGCTATAATAAAATAGGATTCACAGTCAATGTTTTGAAAACTGGACTGGGCCGGGCCACTAAGATGGAAAAAACATGGACTGTTCCCAAACTGGCTTGGTATCTTCACTGGTTGAACAGCCAGACCCATGGTTAAACTACCAAGGGTGGACCAAGAAAAAAGCAGTTTGCCCATGGTTTTCAAAACATCAGTACAGTTTCACATAAAACATCTATATGTCCTACATTTTGAATTAATAAGCATTAAATCATCAACAGTTTCTAGTCAGAACAAATATAAGGAAGAATGGAAGATAATTGCTCCTTGTCTTACAGAGAATGCATTAACAAATATTTGAGCTTTAAAAAGGAAGTAAACCTTGAAATGAAGTGATCTCGGGACGAAATGAAAGGCTTCCTAGAAAAACATCATTACCTGGAGCTCATTAGGAACAAATCCTGCATCAACAGCAGCTCGGGTAGCACCAACTACAGAAAAGAAGAAAAGGGGTTAAAACCAACATAATCAAGTAAAAGCAAAAAAGTCAATTCTAAAATGAACTATGAACATCCAAGGCTCCAAGAAGGAGCAGTTATCCCTAAGGCTTCAAAGTTATGGGAGGAAGGCATGATTACCTAGCATGTTCCAAGGAGAGAAAAGACAGATCAACTGGTTCGGTACTTCAATATAGAAAGATATATGGGTAGAAAAAATTGTGTACATCAAGAAAATTCATAAAATGCATACCTGCTGCACCAAGCTTTTCAGCAAGCTTCTCTATTAATTTAAAGTTCTCTGCACTTTTCAGGCCTCTACCTCCAGTGACTACTACACGTGCATTTCCCAAATCTGGGCGTTCTGTGTCCTGAGATGTATGCTTTAGATATCTAGATTTCCCAATGCCATCTGTACATAAGAGAAATGAAATATGAAGTCTCATTATCACATCTAAAGAACCAATAAAACACGATTAAGGTTTTAAGCTATTTGTCAGGTGGCTAGAATTATGTATGGAATTAAATATATATGTCATTAATGGGATTACAGAACAAATGTGAACTCCACAGAAACTTGTAAGCCTGTAAACTGGTGATCCTTGTAATGCCGAACCTTTCTTTTCCCCTCTAAACTAGGCCTAATAATAGTTAATATCCATGAAGAAATGTAATGAATAGAAGTTCAATGATACAAACAGACCTTCACTAAAGGTTGAGAGATCAACCTGGGAAATGGGAGCCCCATTAGATTTTGAATCAGATGAATTCAAGGGCACTGGAAAAGATGTGGACCTAATAGTCATCATACAAGGCTCTGCTCCCATGTATCGAACGGTACAAAGAGCATTTCCAGCATAAATTGGCCTGCCAGATAGAACAATGCCTTATATCTGACCCAAATTAAGAAATCACACACCTATTATGTGTAAGAACAAACCGATAAGGTAATGATAGTTTACCACATATACACTATAATCATAGATGATGATCAAATTCAACTTCAAAATGATCCAAGCGTAATGATACAATATCAGAATCTTCTTAGCTTAATATCTACAAATGTGTTCCTCAGTTAAATAACAATCTTTTTTATTTAGTTTAACTAATAATTGAAACTGTTACATGGCTTCTTTCCGTAACTATTTTTTTACTAGAAGATGGTCATGATGGGGGATAATTGCCCAGCTCATAAAGGAAATGGACATTACATCCTGGATCTTAGTTCTCTTTCTGGTGAAGTGGTAATAACAAAGACCAAGTTCACTTTTGGTATTCCTGGCTTGGTCAGTTGTCCTTTCTTTCTTTCAATTCTCAGTTTCCAGGATGCATCTTTATTAAGTCCACAATGTGATGTAGGTCAACTTGCAGAACATTTTGCTGGTTCAACACGTTGCGAAAAAAAAAAAATCATTCAAGTTTGAGATTGCCAAGGATACAAATCTTTTTTCTTATACTCCTTCAAATACATCTTACACCACACATTGGAGCATTCTTTGTGGAACCCACCTGTAACTGGCAGATAAGGATCTCTGAAATGACAGAATGTTCTGCATTTGCAGTGTAAGATACATTTGAAGTGTCTGCAAAAATTGACACTTTGTCATTTTCATCTGCAAAAGAATGTGGTGCAACAATCAAGGTGTAAGCCATTGGATTCAAACCACTCATTTTTCAAAGATACAACTTAATCTGCATGAATGTCCCTGAGTTTATGTGAATATCTCATTTTCAAATAATAAATAGTCAGGTTCGCATTTGCTAGCCAAACTGGACTTGAATATGTCTGGATCATTCCTCAAGTTTCTTACATGCTAATATGCCTAGGAAGCAGCCTTCTCAGGCATCATTCAGTGCCTTTGACTGCAGGTACATAAAAGGCATTACAATTATAAATTAAAAAACAAAAAACAACCTCTTGCAAAGTCAAACATCTGTTTCTTGAATAGTAGGTAATTAGGGACATCCCGCATTGAACAAACTACACTTTATTTGACAAGAGAATAGTCCAGATAGTTGAAAAGAATTAATCACAATCGTGCAATGAAATATACACAGAAAATACCTGATAAATAACTGAGGTCCAGAAATTTCAATGACATCTGTAACGGGCGAAACATCTAAAAGAGCAGCTGCTCGTGGTAGTATGTTTTTACCAAATGAACTTGATGCAGCAATTATGTGTGAGTAGCTACCTTGCTGCTGAACCAAATGGACTAGCTTAGCCCATGGTTCAGCAAGTGGGTGTGCTAATTTATCTGTATCGGCCACGAGCACCTAAAAAAAAGAACAGTAAGAGAAAGTTGAAAACCTGAAGTTATTTTAGAAGCAGTCCAGATATACTTATATGAAGAAGATTTCAACAGTTACCTTATAACAATACTGAATATTGTTTGATTATAAAATAATTAAGAGTGAAACCAACTAAATAGTTCATAGGGTGAGCTTTAATTTATTAAATTAATCGTTTAAACAATCCATCATATTTTATGGAAAACAAGAGATACCTGAGAAATTGAAGGATGACATGAGGCAGCGTGAGAAGCAGCTTGTTGAAGGGATGGGCCTGACCCAGCCAATAGCATAGAAATGGAGTTTCCTTCACTAATAGTCCCTGCAGCTGCCACTGCGCTCAAGGATGATTGTTTTACAAGCCCGCCTTCATGTTCAGCTAAAACCAATGTGCTTATCTAGATAAAAAAACAGAGAAATACAGGCAGAATAAATAACACATGCAAGTTCAATTATCGTTACATCACAATCGCCAAGTAGACCAATGGCTAGCATGCATAAGCCATGTTTGCTCAAGCAGTCAACCAAATTAGTCAATGTGCAGTTTTGCTTCTTCAAAGAAGAAGGTGTGTTATTAAAATAAGAGAAAGTGGACTACGATGGTTTGATCGAATGCATAAAACAGGATTTATGTAGCCGACCCTATATAGTTGGGATAAGGCTTAGTTGATGATGATGATGATGATTAACATGTAAGATGACGGGGGGAAATCAATATGTGAGGCTAAAAGAATACAGGTGGTGCATATAAGAAAGAAACTGTTTTAGTTCAGTTCACCACGCGGGCATGACAAGCAGCTGAAGAAAAAAAAAAGATAATAAAAATAAAGGGCAAAATCCCAAATTATAGTCCTAGTTTGGAGGTCGGCCTTCTAAAAGGTTCGTGAAAGGACCATATGCAATTATGCATTTCCAGGTTCCAACAATGCATCTGAATTGAAAGATTGACCACTAACACCCAATTCAATTCAGTTTGGTAGATCATTCGGGTTCTTCAAGCAACCGGAACTAATAGAATTTTGGTTTCCTTTTCTATTACCAGTTATAATCTATTGCAATTTTCTTCAGATGGATCAATCTAAGCCACGCTTAAGATTGTATTCAAGAAATCAACCACTAATCCGATAACAAACCAAGTTTCATGAAATGAGGAAAAGAACCCTTGGGAACAAAACATTTAGGAACCCAACCTTCAGATAAAATAAAAGAAAAAAGTTATAGCCGATGTGGAGATTTATACAGAGAAATCGTGAATTTGAAGTCCGTTGTTGCGGAGAACTTACATATCTTGAGACGGAAGTGAGAGGTGAAGATGGAGATGACGAAGAAATGATGAACGGTCGTGGTCTCAGAGCTCGGAGCATCGCAACAGCTATCATTTTCGCTTGAGAGCTGAGAGCTTTTTTGAGATTTCAGGATTGTAGTCTTTCTTCTGGTAGTTTTGGAGTGGCCTTCTCCGATCCTTACTGGTCAGATTGTTGTCTGGGAGTCGGAGTCGGAGTCGGAGTCGGAGTTGGAGTTGGAGGCATAACCAGGAGTCGTCCAGGGCAAGGACGCCACAATGGCCCACCTAACCAACCTTAAAAAAAGCTGCTTTTGGACTTTGGATAAGCTTTAATCTGCAGTAGGTAAAAATTAAAAAGCCATGGCTTGCTATATGCTTTTGTAGTTTTGTGTAGTCGCATAAATAAAAGGATAACTTATAAAAGACACCTGTATTAATGGGATCAGTGACCATTACCCCATTTGCAATAAAGATTTCTTAAATTTTTCTTTTTTTTTCATCCATTTTCTCTTAAACCCTAATTGACCTAAAAATACTTTAATTTTTTCAAACAAAAGCACTGATATGGTGTTTGGAAGCGTGGGCGCTTTTTGGGAGCGATTTTCAAGAAAAAACGTTCATGCTTCTAAGACCCATTTTTCACAAAAAAACGCTTCTGCCACGTAGGCAATGAGCAACACTATGATGCTTGGTAAGGTGATTTTCATCACTGTTTTTCATGTATGTGCTGATAGGTAAGCACCACATAGGATACATATCAATCAATTGTTAGGGGGAAATGGTTCACTACATCGGTGGGGTCTCGATTTTCGAGGCATGCCCGATTTTTTAATAATCGGCTGAACCAAACAATGAGATACATGGGCGTTTGTTGAAACGCCTATGTGGATCCGACGTGGCACCATTTTTTGAAAAACGGCCACGGTTCCAAACATCCCCTGAAATAACAAGAATCATATCATTGATGAAAAACAAGCTTATTTAATTTAATTTAATTTTTTTTGTTTCATTCCGCTGATATGAATGTCTATCATCATCTTAAAGCATAAAAATTATCCAGTCCTTTCTCTAACAAATCAAGAAAAACCAAACAAAATCTTAAATTTACATATATCAAAAAGAAACCTCTACCATTTCATCTACATATTAAACCTAGCCAGGAATTTGCTATGATCTATTACAACAACTAGGAAGACTTCAATATTATATTTAGAGGGGAAAATTCCTAAACAATACCCTAAACCTTGGAGGTTGTGTCAAATCAGTCCCAGAAACTTCAAAACATGTCTTTGTAGTACCCTGGACTTTTAAATTGTGTCTAATAGGTCCTTACCGTTAGTTGATTGTCATACAACACTGTCATGTAACATTAGGTGCACATTAAATAATTTTAAAATAACAAAATTACCCTTTATGATATTTTTCTTACCCTTCTTCCGGTTATAGTTGATTGTTGATGGAGAGAATAGGGAAGCGAGAGCTTCAACAGTTGATCGATATTTGGTTTTATAACTCTTCTTCCCTTTTCCTTATTCTAACACTCTAACAAAGTGGGTAAAATGGTTAGAAAACTATAATAAAGGGTAATTTTGTCACTTTGAAATTATTTAATATGCACCAGATGTCACGTAACGGTGCTGACTAACGGTCAACTAACAATAAGGACCTATTGGACACAATTTGAAAGTTCAGGGTATTGTAGAGACACATTTTGAAATTTGGGGACTGACTTGACACAACCCCCAAAGTTAAGCAAATAAGTTGTTTAAATAAATAAGAAAATGGTAATTTTGGGATTTAAAATAATTTAAACAGTTGGATGAGAATATTTTTCAAATTTAATTTATGGAACTCTAACAAAGGGGTATTTTGGGTAAAATGAAAGTTCAAGGGAATTTTTGCCACAAATGAAAATTCAAGGGGGGTAATTGTCATTTATGCCATAGTACAGGGGGTCTATAACTTACCCTAATTAAAACATACATTTATTGAAACAGCCCTTATGGTTTCCCATATTTTTTTTAAACCTATTAGTTGTGTTTTACTTAAACACCCCCATATACTGCAACTAGTTTACTTAATCAACCATATGTTAAGAACTATTTGTATTACCATTTAAAAATGACAATGCCCTGAAACGTTTTTGTTTTTATGTTGTTGAATAACTCATGGGGCCATGCCCTTAAACATTTTTCACTTGGTTTAAGTCATTGATTAAGTAAACTAGAAGGTCAATTAAGTACCCCTAGCACTTTATATCAAGTTTTTAGAGAGAAAACCTTCCCCTACAACACAACTTGGATGGAGAAGATGTTGAGTGTATGTGATAGAAGAAGAGATTCCAATCATGCCCAATCATAATAATAATAATCTTCTTCTTCTTCTTCTTCTTCTTGTCAATGTGGTAAGAGACTTTGCACATGATTTACTAGGGGAAAGAACAAAAATTCTATATTTATTTTATTTTAATTAAAATTGTTTTAACAAAACCATCATTTTCCACTCAGGCTCAGTTTGGAATGAGTACAACTACAAATATATACAATGCGAAAACATGTATTTTATATTTCTAAACCTTGTTTTTGCATTATACAGATTTATATTTATACCATCTCCAAACTGAACCTTATGTCTAACAAAGGGTGGATGAAGTAAATTAGTTGTAAAATATACAGAGTGTTATAGTAAAACCAAAATTGTAGGTAGATTTTAATACATACGTGAAAATACACAAGATGTTGCTGCCTCAAGCTACTGGTTCAAGATCTGTTTTTGATTCGATCGAAGAATAAAAAGGTAACCCATTTTTTTATACAGTGATAATACTCCTCTTCGCATTATTCATATTGGACAATGCAAGGTGCCAACCAGCGAGTCCGCGTTCTGTGGACCTGTGGATTTACGGGACACGTGGATCCACCATTGAGAGACGACTACGTCGTCTGGGCAAAAACTCCCGAACGTTAACGGACCTTTGGCCATTAATTAAAGTGTTTGATTGAACCGGACACAAAAGACAAAACAGCTGATCGAAGGTTAACACACCACCATTTGTTGTTTCTCCTCCACCATCGAACCCTACACCACACACCGGCGAGCACACCACAGTCGCATCTGTCCATTCGGAAGCCATTGGCCATCGGCGGTACGTTCTCTAGTATCCTCCTCTTCTTCTTCTTCTTCTTCCAAAGGTTTTCCTGGTTTTCTTTCTTCAGTAGATTGAAGATGATCCGAACCTTCTATTTTCAACAATGGCAGTCATTCTTTAGGCGAACAAAGGTGAGTGATCCTGAAAAGGAGTTCACACTGGCGGATTCACCCGTAAGGGGAGCTTTTTGAACCATTAGATTTTTTTTACTGTAAAGCAAATTCCAATCTGATAGCAGAAAAGCACCCCTTCAAGGTTAGATAGGGTGACAAAGCCCTTATTAGCTGCAACAGAACTACCAATCGATCTAAATTTGAGACGTCTTTCTGTTCTTTTGGCTCCAATAAAATTTCATCTCTGTCGGATCAAAAGCAATAATTCTCATAAAATTTTAGGAGTACAAGATGCCAACTTTTTTGTGCATTCCAATTGCTTTTGTTGCTACAAACCCAAGTCACTTGCTATTAATACAAGATAGGAGACTTGGATGCTTGGGGAATACCCACTTCAGCAAATCGTCATGTGTACACCAATTGGTCCAACAAACATCAGTCGAGAGTTGGAGACTCTCTCTGTAAGTTTTTCTCTCTGCAACTTCCCTTTTTTTATTTCCTTTCCCAATCTCCATTTTTTACTTTCTCATCCCAGTAAACATGGAATGAACCAAAACCCATTTCTAATTCGCACTCATCTCATCATCCATGACTTCTTATCTCATTTCTCCCTGCAGGATTCCTCTACTCAAGGGCCTATACGTTTGTTTTGATGTCCGACATCTGAAAGTACAATAATTGCATTAAGAGATATATTGGTATTTGTGAACTTTTCTTTCCTCTGACTTCTAAAAATTGTCAAATATCCATTTTAACCCCATATATGAGAACTTGTGTATGCCTTTGGGGGTATCATAAAAAATAAAAAGTTGTAAGATTCCACTTTAAGAGATAAGAGATAAGAAGAAACAAACACCCATTTTTCTCTTAAAGTTATAAGATTCCTCTTAATAGATAAGAATTAAGAGGAAACGAACATGCCCTTAGTGATTCAAGTAACAGAGAAAGCCTTCAGCACCTTCAATCTCAAAGAACCCATCTTGTACATGAACGATGAAAACTCGCTATTTAATATTACTTCTCTAGGCAAATTGTACTTCACCAGTGGAGTACTCGGGCACTACGAGGAATTGCAGAAGATCAAAATTTTCATGCTTTTTTCTGCTATGGTGTGTTCGCTGGTATGAGCACACATTTCTGTGCTTTTGTGTCCGGTTCAACCAAACACTTCAGTTAATGGCCAAATGCCTATTAACATTAGGAAGTTTTCGCCTAGACAATGTGGTCGCCTCTCATTGGGGGGCTCACACGTCCTGTGAACCCACGGGTCCACTAAACATAGACTCCTGATCAATTGGTTGGTAAGGTCTCCTACTAATCATAATGGAGACTTAGGATTGAATCTTGCCTATACCTGGGTTGGGGGGCTGTGGGTTGGTGGATGGATTACCCCCACTGTGTAGCCCTTCAAAAGATATAAAAAAAAAAGATTATGTAGCTTGAATATCAGGCAAACAAATTTGCTTCTTGGTGGAGCCTCACATTCTAAAGCTCACATTTATTGTTGGGCATAAAATCCCTCTATTTATTGGGATGAATTTTTATCTAAGAAAATTGGTATTCTAATCAATCTAGATAAGCTGAATTTGTAAAGGCAACATCTATTCTAATCGATTGTTTAAACATTTAAATGGAATAAGGTTTTAGAATTGGTTCATTTAGGATAGGTTGGAGTAGGATTGGATCGAGTTGGGTAAAGGTAGATTCCAATTTGAATAAGATCTTACACATCATATTTGTATTGGATTTGAATCAAATTTGGATTACAATCAGATAGTGAATAATATAAATAAATTAATTAAAAAATGGTCACAAAGAAAATAAAGAAATAAATTAGTAGGTTCATAATCAATAGGAAGTAAAATATGATAGGAAAAGTCTAGGGTAAAAGACTTAAACATACCCTGAGTTTTCATAAATTGACTTAAATATATAAAAAAAAGACTTAAATATGCCTTATGCCTGTTAGATTTTTTAACATAATGAATTGAAAGACTTTTTAAGCCTTAGTTATTTTTCAAAATTTTAATAAAAATTAGAGAGAAGCTGAAATTGAAAGACTTTTTCTATTACTGTGATAATTTATTGTTTTTTTTTGGGAGATATATAGATACTTCTATGACAGGAATTGTTGGGATTGTGTCTTATTTTACAACCATTGGATTATTGTTTTTATTTGTCTTTGTTTGGATTTAATCATTTTTGTTGCTATTAGATTTATCATGGTTGCTATTTCAAATACCTTATGATTTTATATTGTGGGTGGTTGTTGTGAGGCCCCAACAAAGTGGTATTAGAGCTCCTAGGTTAGTGTTTACAAGGTGTTTGTAAAATTGCTTGAAAGATAATAGCAACAAAAGGTATAGGTTCTCAGTTTCAGATTGAGAGGTTTGATGGCAAAGGTAGTTTTACCCTATGGTAAAGAAGGGTAAAGGATGTTCAGGTTCAACAAGGCTTGGATATAGCATTGAAGGGAAAGGATGAGAAGCCAAAAGACATGAAGGATGCTGATTAGGAGTACATCGAGTCAATGTGTGTTAGTATGACTCAATTGCTCTTGGCTGATAACGTTATGGAGGAAGGTTCTGCATTAGAATTGTGGGATAAGCCGGAGAATCTTTATTTGGAAAAAAAAAGCTTAACTACAAAGCTATATCTAAAGCGGTAGTTGTATGATTTAAGATGGAAGAATGTGGGAATCTCTTGGAACACCTAAATGTGTTCAACAATATCTTGGATCAATTAGGGAAAGTTTATGTCACAGTGGAGAAAGAAGACAAGGCCTTTTTGCTTCTTACCTCACTTCATGATTCGTATGATAACTTGATGACAACATTGTTGTACGAGAAAGATACAGTGAAGCTGGAAGAAGTTACTGAATCTCTTATATCCAATGAGGTTAGGAGGAAGCCCAAGTATGAGAGCGAGCAAGACTCTGTATTGGTTACACTGGGAATAGATCGAAAAGGAAGGTCGTCTCATAAGGGGTCTGAGAGGAACAGGTCTAAATCCAAGGCTAAGGAAAAAGGGCAATATACAATGTTATAAATGCAAGGAATTTAGTCACATAAAGAGAGATTATCCTGCACGAAAAAGGAGTGGGGATGAATCCGGAAGCGTGACAATTGCATCTGATAATGATGGAGGCGTTCTCACAGTCTTCGAAGGTATGTGCAATTTTTCTCCAAATGAATAAATTTTAAATTCTGAATGTTCTATGCATATTTGCTCTATGAAGGAATATTTTGACATGTTCAAAGAGAGGAAGACAGGTGTTGTCTCCTTAGGTGATGGATATACGTGTAACATCACCGGTGTTGAGACAATGAAAATCAAAATGTTTGATGGAGTGGTTTGCACTTTAGATGGTGTGGCATATGTCCCAAAAATGTACATGGATCGAATATCACTTATCCGGTTAAATTCCAAGGGATGCAAGGTTTAAGTTGTAGGTGGAGCCATGAAAATCACACGTAGCGCTATGGTCCTGATGGCTAGAGAAAAATGTAAGGATTTGTATCATTTGATTTGGAGTATAGTGGTTTCCAAGACCTCGACGGGATATTGGAAATGGAATGCATAAGGTAGTATGGCCATATGGAGGGTCTCTTTTGCGGATAAAGTGGAGAAAAGTGCTGCAAGTTTCCAAGGTATAGATGATGATGAGAGGAAGATTCCCATTGGAAGAAAGAAATGATCGATGTCCCTCTTTGAAGTTAACTAGGATTGTTAGTTTGGGTATAGTTACAGAGGTACATTGGCTGTTTTATTTGAATCAAGTGGAGTCAGGACCGAGTGATTCATGTTATGTGTAGCTGGTGGAATTTTATAAGGCCAATGGAGGTTTGCGGTATTTGCAAATAGGTGGAGACACAAATAATATATCTCTAAGGTAGTTGAAAAATAAACCAAGGTGGAAATTGTTGGGATTGTGTCTTATTTTACAACCATTGGATTAATTTTAATCTAATGGTTGGTTTTGTCCCTCTTTAGGTTAAAGGGGTTTTACATACATATAAAAGTTTTCTTTTGTATGTAAGGTTAAGCTTTTTTTTTGGAGAGAAGGTGTGAGAGGAAAATACTGAATGCTCTTGGTGTGAGAGTGGGCTTTTTTATCTTGTTTTTGTTCTTTGGGTTGAGAGAAAAGGGAGAACGGGTGTACAAGGGTTAAGGGTCGGTTTGAGTTGCGAGGCACAAGATATATGTAATGCTTTTCAATTTTCTTTCATAATGAATACCAGGTTTCATTTCTCTCGTGAACGTAGGTAGTAAGGCCAAACCACGTAAATCTCTGTATTCTTTGTGATTCTTATTTTTATTTGTTTTTGCTTGGATCTCATCATTTTTGTTGCTATTAGATTTCTTGTGGTTGCTATTTCAGATACTTTGTGATTTGATACTGTGGGTGGTTGTTGTGAGGCCCCAACAAGAACAACCAACCAATGCAACTGAAAATGGGTGATACAGAAAATGCAAACCCATATCACAACGTCCTTAAAATTATCTAATCTATGAACCAAATCAAAATCAGAGCAAATGGAAATCCAACACCTTGCACATGCATCTCAGCTATATATCCCATATCACAGGATTCAATGCAACTAAAAAGTGGTAACCAAGTTTTATTGCAAACCTTACGGTTGTAGAAATAGAACAAGAAAGGAGATATATTCTTTAAATTTAAAGGGTAAAATAGGATTTTTAAAATATTAAAATAGGTCTATGAAACAACAAATAACGTTTAATTAAAAGAGGGTATGTTTAAGTCTAATCGGTCATCCCACAAGGTACATTTAAATTTACTTGAAAAACCCAGGGTATGTTTAAGTCGATTTATAAAAACTCAAGGTATGTTTAAATCTTTTACCCAAAAATCCATGATGCATCAATTGCACTATGCAACCAAGAATGTAGACAAAATGCCACAATTGATATCTTTAACATTGTTAAAGTTTTGATGTTAAATATGTGAACCATAAAAAGTAGATAAACGGTATGACATCTTTAATGTGATTGGTTGAAAATCTTGATTTAATGTACGACAAATATTAGTGAATGCACCATAATTGGATTCACTATTATAAGACCAGACTGAGGCAATGAAAGTGGTTGGGCTGAGTTTCCTGTTTGGCATTGTTCTTCTACCATTAGTCTATTACTGAAGATGTAGTCCACAAGGAAGGTTTGTCATACTTAGGCAACATCTTATCTTATTTAGGCTGTGTTTGGTTTGAAAGAAAAGGTAGGAAAGTTTGTACAATGTAATAATTCCTTTACTAACAATTAATAGGATATTTATTTATTTGTTTAATTTAAGTCATTATCACCCACATATGGCAGAGAAAACAACCATTTTAATGCAATTGGGCCAGTCTTGTTCTTTAATCCCAACTCTGTATAAATATGTTTGGTTTGTGAAGGGTATATTTTGAATTTAGCCAATGTTACCACAAAGAATAAGGCTTGGTTTGCCAAGAGCGTAAATACAAATACAAATATGCATGATTCATACACATAGGCTTCATTTTGTATCTGCACTGAACATATTTGTATTTGTGCTCTTCCCAAACGAAGCGTAAAGAAAATAAATATTTCTCTTACTCTAACCTAGGTTATGGTTTATGGGGTTTAGACCAGCCAGTTGCTAGCCTCAAGTCCATTGTAGACTGTACAGTTTTGATGCAGTATATAAAATGGAAAGTTTTAGGACGTTCTATCAACTTTATCGATGACATTGTCTAAATATTTTGGATCCCTCTACCAAACAAACACTTGATTTGCACTCCCACAAATGGAGCCTTAAGCTCAGTTTGGAAAGATTACAATTGCAAATACGTACAGTATAAATACATATAAATAATACAAAATGCAAGGTTTTGTACTGTTCATATTTGTATTTGTACTCTTTCCAATAGGCTCAGTTTGAAAGGACTACAAATACAAACATGTAGAGTGCAAAATCTTGTATTTTGTATTATTTTGTATGTATTTATACTCTTTCCAAACTGAGTGCAAATAGGCTAGGCTCAGTTTGAGAAAAAGTGCAAATGTAATTATATTTATTGCAAAACTGAGTATAAATTCAAATATGTTCACTATAAAACCTTGTGAATGATATTTTCAAATCTTGTATTTGTACTCCTTCCAAACTGAGCTAAGCCTTAGGGATTTTACACAGTGGCTTTTGGCTTTGCGAGGTGGGCCTCCACTTGAACAGCCTATGAATTATGTTTGGTGAAAATCCTGAAAAGCTGAAAATGACCGTCTGAATGTTAAAAATATGACTTTCTAAAGCTTTTTAGAGACTTCTGCAAAGCAGCTCAGTGAAAGTGGCTGAACCAAATTCAACCCTTCAAAATGGGCCCATAATTGTGGATTGGGCCAAAGTCTGTCCAAAAGTTCAGGTCGATAGTCAATTAATTTGGGCCCTAAAACTGAGCCCTGGACCGGAATTGAACAAATTAAGTAGGCTGGGTTGCATTTGGGCCGGATCAACTCATGTTGCAGCCCTCGAATTCAAAAAAAAAAAAACCAATATTGAGTTCTTTGTAAAGAACCTTTTTAGCGAATAAAAAGTAGAATAAGAAATTAAAATCCAATCTAAAATTTTAAAGACAAATTTAATTAAGCATTCAAAATTGGGCTCCAATAGTTTAACTGTAGATATAGTTCTACATAAAATGAATTAACGATCATGTAACCGACGCAGGAATAAGGCATAAAAGATAATGATGATGATAATGATGATAATGGTGATGATTTAAAATTTAATATTAACAATTAATTTGAATGTCTATTTCAGAGACAAAATTTCTGTTAAGAAATGTAAAATTCGAATGGATAATATTAATTGGGTGTGGTCATATCATCTATCTAAGTGGGAGAAATAGGGTAGGTCGTCTGGGGAAGCTTCTAACTTGGCTATATGCCGATACCTATGTGTATTCCTTGTATTTGATTCCTCTGGTCTGAACTCAATTTGTGATTTAATTGAAACCTTTGCAAACTTTGTATAGATTTCTCTGCCCTACCTTTTCCTTCAAACCAAACATAGACTTAAGGAAGAATATTATTTATAAAAACTATGCGACAGGGCATGAATCCTACCACTCAGAGAAAAGAGTACATGAAAAAAAAAAAAAACTATCTAAAAGAGACTACATTAGTTATACCAAAGCTTGAAACCATTGTTTGATCTTGATACCTATGAACTAATTCCACTTGTTCAACCAAACAATTAGAAATCAACATCATCTAGAAAAACCATTTATTTTCTTAACTCTGTGTTTCCACCCAGAAATCAATTCCCAATTACCATTATTGTGAGAATTGAAAACTAATCCAAGATCTCCCAAAAGTCCGCAATTCACAGCTGAAAAGATCTTAGGCCCCATTTGGTTCGCAAGAATAAGGGGATTTGGAACTGGAATCGGAATGGACTATTCTGATTCCAACTATTTGGTTGGGCGGAATTGGAATCTCATTCCCATTCCTACTGGAATGACATTCCCCCATTTGAGGGTCAGCCCTTCCTAGGGATAATTTGGGGATCAGCCCAGCACGGCCCATGGCCCAAGCCTGTGTGGGCCCATGCTGTGCCATGGGCCTAGGTAGAATGGGTTGCAGGCCATGCCATGGGCCTAGGCCGGGCCTTGGGCATGGGTCGAACTGGGCCAAACTGCTTTTTTTTTTGTTTTTTTGATATATTTTTTTTATTTTTTTGTTTCTTTGTCAAGTAAAACTAAAATATTTAACTTTCCTTTGGGAACTATTTAAAAAAATAAGAAATCTAACAAATAAATAAAAAAAAATTAACCAAATAAGAAGTCAAAGAGATAAAGACTCAAAGTGAATAACAAATTGGAAGAAGAATAGAAATTTTATTTCATTTAAATTTGAATGATACAAAGCATACAATGGTTGGATGAATGAAATATGAAAATTGGAAAATGGAATAAATTAATAAAATATAAAAAATATAATATAATTACAAATCGAAAATAAAAACATACATTATTACAAAAATATCAAATGAATTAAATAAAATTAAAGCAAAAATTATAAAAAAATGCTATACAACTATTGAGTATACAAAAAATATTGACTTCATCATTTTCTCCTATTGTTCTTGACTTTGATAATTTGCTTAGGGGAAACATCAGGTGTAGTGTCATGCCCTCCTTTGTCTTGTTATCTATCTTCAACATCCAACCAATATTTAAAGTAGATGCACATCTTTAGACTTTCATCATTCATATAGCTTCTCTTGTCGTTCAACACCCCATTATTTATACTAAAACAAGATTCCATTGGAACTGTAGACATTGGAGGGGCTAGTAGATCATGTGCCATGGCGGCGAGAACTGGATAATATTTTGCATGTTCACTCCACCAGGCTAATTATGTTCCCTCTGAGGTGAAGGAAGAATCACCTGAAGTAGAAAAACTTGCTTGTAAATAAAAAGTAAGTTCAGTAAATGAACTTGTTGTCAAGGCAATGGATTTTTGCCTCTTATTAAATAAAAAAAGTTTTTCTCTTCCATTACTGAATTCAAGTTCAAAAGTGGAAGATGTAGCTGTACAAGTTGTAGAATTTTTATTATTCCCTGCTACTTCAAATTCATATAAACTATACATTTCAAATAATAAACTATTAATTTCTTCTTTTATATTTCCAATTTCAATATTCATATTTTCACAATATGTTTCAAGTAAAATATCTAAACCATCTTTCATAATCCTAGGATCTAATATTGTAGCTAAGCAATAAAGAGGAGAAGTGTTCTCTAAATATTTTTAAATTTATTTTTCATTATTTCAACAATACTTTTAAATTATGGATTCTTTCTATATTTTGCAAAACAATCACTAATCATCGTTAATTGATAAGCTAAATTACAACTAGTTAGATAATAAATACTCAATAAATTATTAATTGCATCATAAAAATATTTTAAAAAATCTCTTATACAAATTGCCATTGCCTAGTCTTCCTCAAATATAATATCAACAGGCATTTTTGCATTATAAAAATCACTAGGATTTTGTTTGTAAGAAATACAAAATGTTTAAATTTTGACATCAAATATGTTTAACATCAAATATAAAATGTTTATACTTTAAACCATAATTTTGACATAAATATTTAAATTCTTGTTTTATTGCTCTTAAACTTTTAATATATATAATACAATTTCTAATTTTAGAAATATGAGTAGAAATAATATTTAAAACATCATGAATACATAAATTTAAGATGTGACATACACATCTAATATGAAATAATTTACCATTTAAACATGGTTTTAATTAAGATTTTAAAATATTTATTGTTGTATCATTATTACTAGCATTATCAAAACTAATAAAAAATATTTATTGCTAGTATGTGGTCATTCAAGCCTAGTAAAACTTAAAATTCTTATATTTAAAAGTCGATTTTCATCAATAAAATGACCAGTAACACAAATATAACTTATGTTAAATTTAGAAGTTCAAATATCATAAGTAATTGCAATTTTAGAATTAAGATTTGATAACATATAAATTAAATTTTGTTTATATGAATAAAAAATTTTTAAAACATTTGATCTAACAGTATTCCTATAAACTTTTTTAAATTGTGGATTTACAGCTAACAATGTATTTTGCTAATTCTTGCCTTATTTTTTCTTAAGAATATTTTAAAGTACCAAACCCTCTGCCCAATGTGTTTGTCTTGTTTCTCTCCCTTCTCCCTTCTTCTTCTTCTTCTTCTTCTTCTTCTTTCTCATGGGTGAGCAAATGTTTGCCCAAATGCCAGTACCACCCTTGTTACAATAGCTAAGTATTTCCTACATTTTTGACAAACAGTTCTTTTTCCCTTCCATTGAACCCCCTCTACTTTAAATATTTTCCAAGCTGGGCTAATCAACTTAGGCATTCTTTTTCTTTCCCCTAGTATCAGCATTAGGGGTGAAAATTCCATCAATATCAATAGCATCCATATAAGTGCTAACATTACCATGCTGCAACTAAATATCGTCGAAATTGAACATGTTGGGGAATTGGTTTCAGGGAGAGTTGGCCATTTTTTTAAATTCTAAAAAAATAAAAATTAATTTAATTGCACTTACCTGGATTGCCAGTTCAGAATTCCACTTTGATTTCAATAGTTGAAACCTTTCAACTCCAAGAGTCAAAGCCTCCCAAATTGCTAACATGAGATACTTGAGCTGTTGAGCATGCCTTCTTCTTGTTGAAACTTCATTAAAGTTGAGAACTAGAGAATCAAAGAATGTATGATAGATTGAGAGATTGAGACTTGAGAGAATATGAGAATTAGAGAAGAGATTAAGAGAATTGTTGAATTGGTGTGATGAGAATAGTGGAGGATAGGGCTATCTATAGGAATTGAAAATAATCCAAATGCCCAAAATACCCTAAAAACTAGTTGTTTTTCAGTTGTTGGAGGTGTATTTTGGCCAATGTAAAGTTATTTATCACTTTACCCAATATGCCCCCCAAACTAGCTATTATATAACTATTGGGGAGCATTTGCGTCATTCTTTCGTCCTCCAAAACCAAAATACATAAATACTTCCCTATATAGTTGTTTATAGCTGTTGGAGGGGGGTATTTTTGTAAGAAAAAACCCAAAAAGCTGAAGCTAGCCGTTAGGGACAGGGGGTCATCAGGTGGGCTATGCCGCGGACTGGGTCGTGCCAACACGTAGGTTGTGAGTGGCATGGCACGAATAGTTGTGTCATGTCATGTCGACCCGTGGACCTAGAACCCTAGGCCCAGCATGGCCTATACCATCGTGTCGGGCCTAGCATGGCCCATGTACCATCGTGCTGTGCTGTGCCAGGCCATAGGCAGCATGGCCCAATTTACATCTCTACCTATCCCTCGCTTGGGAATGAAATCCCATTCATACTAATTCCAATTCCATTCCCATTCCTGTCTCAACCAAACCGACTATGAAAATAGGCCATTCCAATTCCAATTTTGAAGAATTTCTATTCCAACTGCATACCAAACGGACCCTTAGTATTGTTGGTGTGACACAAGGAGAGGAGGGAGAAGAAAACTTTTTTATTTTTATTTTCAAACACGGTTTATAGGGTCCTTGACAACCGAATCTGAGGAAATAGAATCAGGAATCACAAACAAGCACCACACAAATGACACATGCATGATCAATGTCTGCTTAATGATTTCTATTGTGAACCTATCTTTATAATATGATCTGCCTCAATTTATAACGACGACACGTTCCAATCAACAGATTCTCATATGATCGAATTGTTCCTGCATTCCAAATGGCAATATGATAGAGAGCTTTATTCCCATAATTATTGTAAATGGTTATTCTCCATTTAATCAAAAGCTAAGCATATAAAAACTTGGAAAGATAAGCAATTCTTCCCCCCTTTCCCTTTAGACCATATTCCCTTGATAATAAATTAAATTTCTTCCTTCCACTTTAGCTAAATTCTCTCCGAATTTAGGTACGGAGGGCATAGAATATGTACAATCAACAACAGATATGGTAGGATCTTCCTTATCTCCACAATTGATTCCAATAGGTTCGATCCAAGGTTCAAATTATCATACAACATATTTTAATACGTATAGGGTGGGTGTATCATATTATATTTTTGGGTTTTTGATACATATTATAAAGGTATTTTCAGGAAATAATTGAGGTGTAAATTGAGCCGTACTGTTCGTGGCCTGGTAGGACAGATTGTAGGTCATGCCAGTTATGGCATGGTTGTATTGGCTGTGTCAGGCCTGGGGTTTCAGGTCCATGGGCTGGCACTATTGAGCGGGCCATGCTGCGGGTGGCTTACGTGTTAATAGGGCCTAGCATTGACCCATATATATTTATATATAATATATAATATGTATATAATAATTATATAATATATTAATATATATAATTTTATTTTTAATTATATTATATTATATCATTTTATTATTGTATATATAAACAAGGGGTGGCCCCTTGTGGGGGGAGATGTGAAGTCTCTCATCTGGCGTATCAACCTATATCGATATTTAGAATTTTAGGTTAAAGTTCAAAATTTCCATACAACATGTCGCAATATCAAGCACATCATATTGTATCTTTTACATCGGGATACATGTAATAGGGTTTTTAAGAAATTATTTTAATAATTAAAACACATAAAATCCCTGATCTGAAATTTTGAAAGAAAATCCTTAAAATAAAATAAAGAATGAGGTTTAAAGTACCAAACCATCGATACATCCTGAATTCTGTCGTATTGGGTTGTATAACTTTGTTTGGGATGGCTAATAATGGCGTGCTCAAAAGGAACTGACGAACTTATGCATCCATTATTTCATGGAATTTTTATTTTTGTTT
This sequence comes from Nelumbo nucifera, assembly GCF_055504915.1. Lineage (NCBI taxonomy): Eukaryota > Viridiplantae > Streptophyta > Magnoliopsida > Proteales > Nelumbonaceae > Nelumbo > Nelumbo nucifera. The sequence continues at coordinate 101,880,638 of NC_142651.1, forward strand.
TTGTTCTGAGTGATAGATTAATTTGTTACTTTGTTTTGAGATTGGAGCTGATATTCGTGACGTTGCAAAGTGCAAGTGTTGTGACGTTGCAAAGTGCAAGTGTTGTTGGAATAAAGTTGAAATTGATGAAGATACGATATTAATGCTTCAATATGGGCAAAGTATACCATGCGCATCAAAATACGTGATTGATTGAAAGTGATCATAAGTACAAACGTGAAAATATAATTTATAAAATAAAGTCAATGAAAAATAAGCAAATTTTAATATAATTAATTAAGACTTGAATTTAACATACAACCAATATTAATTAATACACCATAATTGAAGTATTCTTTGATGTTGTCCGATTTGAGTTGTTTTAAATTGATGATACAATCAGATAGTCCAGTCAATTGGACGGGGCCGAGGTGGAAGGACGAAGCCACACATTGAGATAAGTAACCAGGAGAAAGGCTGAGAAATTATTCATTGGATAGATATTTCGATGCTCAAGTTAGTAGAATTGAGAAGGATGTGATTGGGTCGAACAGATGGAAAAAGCGCTAGTCCGGGCCAAAGAGATAGTACAGAGAGGTACTCAATGAGTACAGTTAAAAAAAAAGGTCCTTTACCTCGAATACCTATTTGTAGTTGGGTGTCTATATCCTAAATGGATAGGGCTCCCGGGGTTGTCGGGATGAGAGCGTTTGCCGAAGTCTTTGAGAATTTTCCTCTTTCTCGACAGAGTTCACATCCTTATCTACACAGGATACTCCTTCTTAGTAGTGCTCTTCCATTACGCGTGATGCCGACTTGGCTTGAGAGGGGCGGCTATAGAGATCACCACGTTGCATATTTGACTAATTCAACTATCACCCTAACACTCTTGAACATGTGCTTCATTTTGAGTATTGATTTACAGGAAATGTAGTGATGGTGACAAGCCATGGCTCATGCAATTGTAGGTAACTGGGGACGACATTAAAGTGGTGGATCAGGTGAAATGTATTGTCACAGAGAAATATTGGAATGGAGGAAAATTAAAGTGGTCGATATATATTCTTTTTTACATTTGTATTTTTTAAAAACCGATTCAGGGGCGGTTTAAGGCTCCTCCACTTCCTGAATCGGTTAGAACCCCGATACACCCTCTATAGGAGCATATCAGGGAGCTCCTGAAATGATATGTATCGGCCCGATATGTGTTGATACTTTGAACCTTAGATAGATAGGCATAGGTAGTTAGCTAATGGCACAAAACAAGCAACACAAGAAAGGGAGAAAGATCCTAGGTTTCACAAACACAATTTGTTTGTGTCACTATCTAATTGAGAGTCCTTTTGAGAGGGCTTTTAAGTAGGTGTTTGGCATTTGTTTCATCGAAAAATGGTGCCATATCACTATCACGATTGGAATTCTTTTTTTTTTTGGAAAACACTTGATGTTTGATTAGTCGTTTTTTTCGAAAAACATTTTCTCAAACTGTGCACTAAAAATCAAGAAAGGTGTAGTTTGAAATTTGGCATTTTTTTGTTTTGTTTTTTTTTTTTCTAATGTTGCTAGAAACAGTATATTGACATGGCATTGAAAAATGCCTATGTGGAATCAACAACAATGGCCTCAGTTTCATATTGACCTCGGTCTTCAGATTTGTAGCCTCTGTCTTATGTTGGCCGAGATTTTTAGCTCTGATTCTTGCCAGTCGAGGTCTTTGCTTAGTGACCCTGGTCTTATCCTGACTGAGGTCTTTGGTCTTCGTTAGCTGAGGTCTTCGGCTTAGTGGCCTTGGTGTTATGTTGGACGAGGTCTTCAGCCTTCGTTGGGCGAGGTGCTTCCGAGCTCTCAACGTTGTCGGGGAGCTTAGTGGCACCTAGTCTTGGAGAGCTTCACACTTTTTGATTGGGCTAGCTGTGGTCATCGGTTAGCTTTGTTTAGACTATGAGTTGGGAGGGTGCTTGGAGTTCGATGGCCGTCCTCTTGCCCTTATGTGGCGGGGACATTGTTCTCGTGGTGCCCGTTGGGGGCTTGTTCTGGCTTCGACCGTCTGTGGTCGGTCAGGTCTTTCATGAGGTTGTAGTTGCGTTGCAACCGTTAGTCAGCGCAGAGTTCAGCCGAGCTGTGTGTGGGCGTTTGGTCGTTTGTGCTTGAAGAAAATTCTTTATTTGTTGAATTTGTATAGCCTGGTTGACATTAATGCTCGGTGTCGATTGTTGTCAGTACATCTCAGTCATGACACTCCAGCTCCTCGGAGTAGGTCTTCGGCGCCTAGTTTCCCCTTTTAAGGGTCGTCCTGCCTGAGATGACGGTGATGAACTTGACCAGGGGAGCTCAGGCTGGGGGCTCGTCGGTGCGATGCAGCTCTTCTCTGGGTTTTCATCTTCTCTTGCCACTTGATGAAGCTGCGGTTGCAGATTTGCATTAATATGTCGGCCCGCGGAGCGTTGAGTGGAGTGAAGTTGTGATACGTCGGCGGCAGGGTCCTTGGCCTGCAGTCAGGTCAACGATCCTGCCTCTTGGTGTCTCGGTCCGACCTTCATATACTTTTGTGCATGCTTCATGAGCGCGGTCAGGTTGGGCGGAGGGTTCTTTTGCAAAGAGAAGTTGAACATTGAGGAGCGCAACTTGCTCATGATGGCGGTCACAACCACCGACTGGTTTAGAGTCCAGACTTGAAGGGCCTCGATGTTAAACCTCACCAAGTATTTCCTTAAGGTCTCTTCTCTCATTTGTTGTACTTGCATGAGGCTGGTCGACATCTTCCGGTGCCTTTAGCTGGTGGTGAACTGCACCAGGAAATGCATCTCCAACTGCTTCTAAGAGGATATGGACCGCAGAGGAAATGAGACATACAAGGTTCTGGTGACTTCGTGGAGGTTGGTGACGAAAGCCTTGCACATGAGACCTTTGGAGGAGCCGTGTAGCATCATTATTGCCTTGAACCTCTCAATGCGATCGTTGGGGTCCGAAGCTTCATCGTATTTCTCGAACTAAGGGGGTCATCAACCGGTTGGGGAAGCTTGTCAACGATCTCCTGGACGAAGTTCCTTCATGGGCTGGGTGTGGTACTGCTTTGAGGACCGAGCCTTCGGAGGAGCCACACTTCTATCCGCTTGGATGCATTCCAGTTCACCCAACCGCTCTCTCAGTTCTCTGATCTTGACATCTCTGTTGGCTAGGACCTCATTTATGGACTTTTCCACTTTTGGAGTCGCAAGCCAGTTTCTAACCGAGTTAGATTCTGCTATCAAGATTGGTTGCTAGTGCAAATGTTGGCTGAGCCATTCTTTTGCCAACACTCGAGCGGAGTGATAGGATCTACTGCGGGTGTCATGCGCACGAGGCCGGGCTGGGGAGTCAAGTCTTTTGGGTCGCTGCGGTTGCTTGCGGTCGGATTGGGCCCATACAGACTTGCGTAGTGCTTTTTGGAGTCCTTGGTGCGAGGACCGACCGTGGTAGGTTCCTACGTGGCAGGGTGAGTGGCTTGGGGGGCGTGTGCCGGTTGTCCCAATGTCTCATCATAGTGAGGACACGATCGAATTTTTGCTACATGGCGAGGAACTGTGCGGGGTCGACCGCTGTCTGATGATGGGGCTCTCGAGGTGAAGTGAGCGGGATCTCCAAGATGGGGAATGGGCTCCAGAGTGGTCGGATGTGTTTTTAGGCATGGTTGCTTTTAGTGCACGAAAAGGGGTTTGGGAAATGATTTTTTGTACATTTCCTATAGACGGCACCAATATGATGTTGTCCGATCCGAGGTATTCCGAACCAAGGACACAATCAGATAGTCTTGCTGTTTAGACGGGGCTGAGGTGGAAGGATGAAGCCGCGCACCGAGATCTACAACTAGGAGAATATGTTAGAGGCTCAAGGAGTTGTTCCCCAGGTCAAGCAGGTGGAAATAGCGCTGGTCTAGGTTGAAGAGATAGTGCAAAGAGGTATTCAGATAGCGCAATACTCCAAAAAAAATGTCCCTTACCTCGAGTGGGGAATACCTATTTGTAGTTGGGTGTCCGTGTCCCAAATGGATAGGGCTCCCAGGGTTGTCGGGATGAAGATGTCCGATGAGGTCTTTGGGAGTTTTCCTCTTCCCCAGCGGAGTTCGCTTCATTGTCTACACAGAATACTCCTTCTTAGTAATGCTCTTCCATTATTCATGGCGCCGACGTATCCTAAAAGGGGACAACCATGGAGATAAGCACTTGGCCAACTCAACCATCACCCAACACTCTTTAACATGTAATTCATTTTGAGTATTGATTAATTGATTTACAGGAAATGTAGTGATGGTGACAAGCCATGACCCATGCAGTTGCAGGTAACTTTGACTTTGTCTGGGGACGATATTAAAGTGGTGGACCAGGTGAAATGTATTGCCGCAGAGAGATATTGGAATTGAGAAAAATCGAGGAGCAAACTAGCGAGGCAAGACAATTGTGCTGGCTAAAGAGAAAATAGCGTACACCCGAAAGAAAAAAAATTATGTATTCTTTGTTTGGGCACTAACTCAATGGGAATCAAATTCAATCAATTATATTGCAACTTTTAGCAGCTGTTTCGACAATCCGACCCTTTGATCTGGCCTGTTCCATCTTCACCACCTTAAAATTAAGTGCATTGCATTTATCGAGAGAGTTCATTCGTAGATAGATAGGCATAGGTAACTAGCTAATGGCACAAAAAGAAGCAACAGAAAGAAAGGGAAAAAGGAGAATCTATTTCCTAAGTTTCACGTACACAATTTATTTGTGTCACTGTCTGATTGAGAACTCTTTTGAGAGGCCTTTTAAGTAGGTATTTGGCATTAATGTGGTTTCATCAAAAAATGGTGCCGTATCAGTGTCACGATTGGAATTCATTTTTCTTTTGGAAAACACCTAATCATGTTTGATTAGTTGTTTTTTTCCGAAAAACATTTTCTCAACTTGCAGACTAAAAATCAGGAAAGGTATAGTTTGAAATTTTGGCCTTTTTTTTTTTTCAAATATTGCTAACAGTATATTGACATGGCATTAAAAAATGCTTATGTGACATCAACAGCAATGGTACCAAATAGAAAATTTGAAAAAAAAAAAACATTTTCAAAGAAAATGACATGCCTATGTTGCATCATTTTCTGAGAAAATGCCTCTCAAAAACAATATTGGTTCCAAACACCACTTATGTTCTAATTGAACCGCTTCAGAAAAGCTGCAATGGTTGGATAAGCTACTTGGAATAGTTTCATTCTAACAGTCTTGGAAAATAACATATGGGCACACATATGCATTTTGGCTTTTCATCAAGCAAACATGTGTATTTTCGGTATGGGGCCCATCTCAAATGCTTTAGGAAAGGCTTATGAGTCCACCGAAATGTTAGGCCCCGTTTGATTCGTGGGAATAAAGTCTGGAATCGGAATGGGATATTTCGATTCCAACTGTTTGGTTGGGCAGAATCAGAATCCCATTCCCATTTTTTAGGGAATGGCCATTCCCTGCCCCTCTCTTGGGAATGAAATCTCATTCCTGTTGATTTTAATTTCCATTTCCATTCATGTCTGAACCAAACAGATTATGGGAATGGACCATTCTGATTCCAACTCTGATTGCGAATCAAAAGGACCGTTAAATCCTGGCCATTCATATATTTAGGGTCTGTTTGGTTCATAGTCGAAATCAGAATCGAAATCGGAATTGAAATCCTCCAGAATCGGAATCAGAATGGTTCATTCCCATAGTCTGTTTGGTTCAAACAGGAATGGGAATGAAAATCAAAATCAGCAGGAATGAGATTTCATTCCCAATGGAGGGGCAGGGAATGACCATTCCCTCAAATGGGGGAATACCATTTCAACATGAACGGGAATGGGATTCCGATTCCACCCAACCAAACAGTTGGAATCGGAATAGCCCATTCCAATTCCGATTCCAAACCCCTATTCCTACAAACCAAATAGACCCTCAATATTTAATACGAAATGGGATTTCATTCTCACAAAACTGTCCTCACAGCCCCTTGCGGCTATGCATGAGAATATGTTACATGAATAAAAACATACAAGTACGGAGATATTCTCAATACATGGCTGAAAAAAGCTGTGAAAACATTTGAACTGCTATTTTTTACCTTATTTAATTCCCTTTTACTAAGTCTTATGCTTGAAGTATTACTTCTCATAAAATCCTAATTAGATCAAAATTCAATAACTTTAACAATATAAAGCCCACATTTTTTTAAAACCGACCTAAGAATAAATCTATTCTTCCATCAAGTGGGAAAATAAATTCAACCATCTTGGTCAAATGTTGACCCATGATGTCATAATTAAGTAATAAAAAATCTTTTAGTAGTAATAACAATAAAAATATAAAAAAAAATTGAGCGCATCTTTAATTTTTTAATTAATCATATTAAAGAAAAATAAGTGTGGTAAATAAGAACTGATTTGATTGATGATGGGAATGAAGTATAAAATTTAAATCCAACCCAAAAATGAAATCATGTTCCCATTTGGTAGTGGGTCAACAATTTAACCTTTCGGGTTAAATGTGTTAACATTTGATGTCATAATTAGATAATAAAAATTAAAAAATATAAAAACATGAAAAAGTTATAAAATAATACTATAGAAAACAATTGGGGACATCAATAATGTTTTTTTATTAATCGTATTAAAGCAAAATAAGTGTGTTTTATAGAATTTTTTTATTGATGATAAAAATGGAATACAAAATTTGAAATCGATTTGAAGCTGAAATTATTTTTATGTTTGGTGGCAAGTCAATAGTTTAACCTTTTAAATCAAATTTGTCAACCTTTGATGTCATAATTAAATAATATATATATATATATATATACAAAATTATAAAAAATACAAAAATATTGTAGAAACATTTGGGCATATCTCTAATGTTATATATTCATTATATTAAACAAAAATAAATGTGATAAATAAGAATTATTTTTATACACATAGAAGAATAAAAGAATTATGAAAAAACTTGGACACATTATCACTTTTCTCATCGTCATCATCATCTAAAATTGCCATGTGTAAACCATGTACTCATTTGCTAGTGTATTAAAAAAACCGTAGTACATGTATGTAAGAAAACCCCCTTATGAATTTGATAAATAAGGGCCTTATTGGTTACCATTTTCATGGTACCAGTTGACTAGTTACAAGTTGTTTTTGGTATCATAGTCGAGTCCATGAAATAAACCACCCATATTGTGTTTCGGGTAGGGATGGCAATGTGGTGAGTTCAGGGAAGATTTTGTAAATTCTCCACCCTCCCTGCCTCCCTAAATCACCCAACTGATACCCTCCCAGAACTCATATCGGGTTGGATTTTTAGGATCCTAACATTCTTTTAACTTAAGAATGCGAAACCCTCCCTGACTCTACCCTCCTTACATTTGAGGGTGGGCAAAGATGAGAACCAAAACCCACATCTAATTTCTTGATATATAAAAAGCAAATGATATTAACAAACATCAAAAGTTCTAATTATTTGATTGCAATATATAAAAAAACAAACTATCAACTTTTATTCACATAAGATTCAAAACATCATTAAATTAAACATATAATACAAAAGTTTGTATTCCTTACAACAATGATTTAATAATAAGCATTAGAGATATTTTTTAGAAAATTCAATATACAAGTCGGGAAGGGTTGTAAAATCCCAAACCCACAAGACCCATTTTTTAAACAAAAAAAAAAAATCCTATTTAACCCATCCATACCCAAGATCCATTTTTAAAGAAAAAACCCGCCCCATTGGAATAGGTAGGGGCAGCCGGGCAGGTATCCGACTCGTCGTTTGTGGTGGAATTTGGCATCAAAGTATTCCCCACTTTTGGGGTCACTTCGTTCCGAACTGCGAGGCAAAAAGAAGGGTGGAATGATCAACAACTCGACAAGTAGGCGTCTGAAAATACAGAAAAACCCCACATTTGTTCTTGAAAAAAACTGCAAGAACCCGAATTCCTTTTCACAGGCCCCACCAGAAAAAGCTTGTTTAGAATTTTGGAAAGCTTGTTCAGAATTCTGGAAAAATCAATTATTATATTATCACTTGAAAAGCTTGTTCAGAATTTTGGAAAAATCAGGATGGAACTTTAAAAAGTTTTTCAAGTGTGCACTCCACAATTTTCCAGATATGGCAGCAAAATTTGATTCCGTAACCATTATACATCCATTTTAAGCTTCAACCCCTCGGTCCTCCGTAGGGTGGCCACAAGTCGAGTCTTTCATGAGTTATTCGAGTTCGGCTCGGTTCAGTTTAAATCGAGTTTTAAACCAAATTTGAGTTCAATAAAAATCGGTTTATGAGGCTCGTGAGATTAATATTAAATAAATCATTTTTATTATATACATGTATATATGTATAATAGTAAATAATTATTTTTTGTATATATAATATTATATATTTTTATAATTATTTTTTTATAATCATTTTTATTTTTTATGAATAATATTAAATAATTTTTATAATTCTTATTTTTGTCTAAAAATAATAATTTTATACATAATTTTTATTTTTCAAAAAAACTTGACTTATAGTCGAATTCAAGCTGAGCCAAGCTTGAACTTGCAAGCTATCAATCGAGCCGAGCTCTCAAGTCTCTAGCTTGAATCGAACTCGAGTCTAATACTATTCCTGTGAGCCGAGCTCGAATAACCAAGACAAAATTTGTTTTATATATTCTATAATACAAAGTATTATATAAAATATAAATTATAAGTGTGAAATTATATATAATATATTCTCTCTTTCTCATAAGATCCGTTTTGTAATAAATATTTTTTAATTAAAATTAATTACAAATAAGGAATTAAGGAGGTATTTGCTTATTGGGCTGATAAATACAAATTTGTATTAAGATATATTTCTACTTGAAAAGTTTTCAAAATCTTTTAAGTTAATTAATACAAATTGTTATTTCTAGCTAAAATTAAAATGTGTCAAATTTGATGTTTCTTACACGCATACACTGTTTTCAGTTGAAATCACAGTCATATACATATTTCTCACATATTTGTATTGATTAACCCAAAACGTATCGATAATGCAAGGCCACTATACCGATACAGGCCGGTAGGGTGTATAGGCCTGTATCAGTATTTTTTTTTAGTTTTTTTGAGGAATCGGTTTAAGGTGCAGCTACCCTCTGAACCAGTATCTGATCCAAGACAGTCCCTAGAGGGGCATATTGAGAAGTCATTGGCACGATATATATCGGCCCATATGTATCAATACGGGCTAATACGTATCGATACTTTGAACCTTGTTCACACCCACCTCATAATACATTACAACCACACAATGGATCGGGATGGAAACATGTTCCCTACTTGTGAGTTTTCGTCATGGACCGCCGGGTCGGGGTGATCATTTTCAGCCTATCTCGTATTTAATTATAAGTATTTTATATATGTACATATATTATTTTTTATATTACATTATATATTTTATATAAACAATATAATTTCACACATATAATTTATATTTTATACAATACTTTGTATTACAGAATATATAAAAACAATATTTGTGTGTATATTATATATATCATATATTATAAAATATTAAGTATATGTAGCATTTTATATATAAAAGACAATGGATTCAGAATCAAGCCAGCCCAGGCCCAAGACAATGTGACCATGGAGTATCCATCTCACGCGTCCTTATGACCCAGACAGGATTCGAGATTGCTCTATGTATGACATCAACTCTCGCTCGCGCTTGAAGATCGGAGTAGGGGTGTCAATTGGACTGGATTTGGTCCAATCTGATCTAGTCCAATGTGAGTCTATTATAAATAGATCAAGTTTATGAACCATTTTAAATCATTCCAATTTAATGTCTAGATCACCGTGTAATCTGTTCAAATTCATTTTAATTTAAATTGGTTTTGATTCAAACCCAGTCCATTGGCACCTATATTCTTATCTTAAATAAATAGAACGGGTATTAACTTAATCCAATCGAATCCAATATAAATTTATTAAAAACAGACCATCAAATCCAATCTAATAAATATTTTGGATCGGATTGATCCAATTCAATATGTATTGGTCCGTCCAATCCATCCAAATTGATTTTGGACTGGACGACGGTCCAGGGACACCCTTAGATCGGACGACGGTGACCCTTCTGATGGCTACAGTGATACAACACTAATACTGGGTGACTGGGTGTCATTTCCTGCGTGCCTCTTTCTATAAAATTCTCTTCCAACGAGATTCCTGTACGTAGTAGGGTCATAGGGTGGGGCAAGAACCCTAACTTATATCCATTTCCATGCTACGTCGTCCCAACAGAAACCCAAACGGCGTAGGCCCCACATTACTACTAGGCACTGTCCATCGTTCAACGGCTTCAAAAACGAAAGTGTATTCAAGTGTGAACATCTCTCTCTCTCTCTCTCTCTCTATATGGATTGTTATTTAAACCCCACCAAGGCTCTGCCTTTCCTATCCCATCATCATCGACCACGACCACGATCGAGTCCCCTACTTTCTCATTGTTAGTGTCTCTCTTGCTTCAGAGAGCAGAGCTGAGCTTCGTCCGCTGCCGATTGGTGGTGGTGCTCGCTCGCTCGCTCTCTCTCTCTCTCTCTCCTTGTCTGTGTTTGGGCGGAGATGTCTGGGGTGTGGGTGTTCAAGAACGGTGTGGTTCGGCTGGTGGAAAATCCGGCGATAGAGTCGCTGGATGGGAGTCGACAAGGGTCGACCACCCGGCGCAAGGTTCTGGTTCACAGCCCTACGAATGAGGTGATCACGTCCTACGCCGTTCTGGAGCGCAAGCTCTTGGAGTTGGGATGGGAGAGGTATTACGACGACCCAGACCTTCTCCAGTTCCACAAGCGATCCACAGTTCACCTCATTTCTCTCCCCAGAGATTTCACCAAGTTCAAGTCCATGCACATGTATGACATCGTTGTCAAGAACCGTAACTGCTTTCAAGTTAGAGATATGTAGTAGCTCCATCTCTTCCATCCACCACCACTCATTCCTGTCTCTCTCTCTCTCTCTCTCCTTCTCTGCACTCTTATTCCCTTCTCTTTCTATCTCTTTTTGCTATTGGGTTTCTTCTTATGAGTGAGTGGGCATGCATGGCGTATGTATGGGGAAAGTAATTATAAATTATAATATTATATAGCTAGAGCATATAGAGAGGAGTTAGATAGATTTGGGGTTTGAATTGATTAGTCTCCTCTCGTTTTGTAAATGTTATTAGTGAGTGATATATTGAGCAAATAAATAATGAAATATGGGCTATCTGGTTTTCTGTGTGATATTTTCTTCCATTTTCATTTCACATATTCAATACTATCTCAATAGCTACACGCAGTGTTGCTTAATTTGAAGCATTATGAGCATGTGGGAAGCCATTCAATTGCAGCATATTTTGATTTATTTATGAAAGAATGGATGGTGATGTGAGCATGTGGTTGATGATGGAGATGTGGATGCATTGTTCTTATAGTTCACTGTATATATAACAATGGAGGGGAATTAAGAGTTGGGGACTGGGTTGGCGACAGCCCAATAGATTGATAAATCTAATTCAAATTCCTGATTCTCATGTATGTCATATTTGAAGACTGTTGGCCATCAAGACCAATACACAAGAAAGCAAATTTGACTCTTTTGTCGACCAAGAGGCACAAAGTACTGAAGACTGAAGAATATACTTTAATGTTTGTTTAATGTGTGTCAGAGAGAGAGAGAGAGAGAGAGGGACGGGGATAATCAAATCCTGTCTTCCAATAAAGAACAAATCTGGGATTTGTTTGTGTTTTCAGTCTCATATATGAGCGAGGGATTTATAAATGAAGAACCACCACCTTCTGACTTCTGAGAAAAGAGAAGATGTACGTACAACCGTCCTACCCATCCCTGCAACAAACATGGCTTCCATGTGGCAGAGCACAACAGAGTGACAGACCATTCTTGGCTCAATTGAATGAGGGGTTAGCCCAACCCCACGGCCCCCACTTAGAATTTGATGGGGTGGCCGGTGAAGGTCAAACATCAAACCAAGCACCCCATCTACTGGTTTAATTTCATCTACACTGCAACTTCTATTATTGTTTGGGTCCCAACTTCCAAGGGATAGTGGGTCCTACCTGTTGCGTATATGTCCGCCACCTGTAAACGCTAGAGTAAGTAAGACCATTTACACAACTGGTGGCCTGGGCAAATGGACAAAAAGAAAACATTGATTGGAGTTTGGAGGCTTGTTTGTTTGGCTACAGAAGAAATATTTGCTCCACTCAACTCGTGTTCAATTTGGATAAGACTAGTGACTCTCATCAAACGTGTTCAACAGAGGACCATTAATGCCGAGCTCCTCCTCTGCATCAAATTTTCCATCATTCTGAGTAATCACCGATCAGATAGATAATAGATCTTTCTTTAGAGAATTCTGTAAGGATTTGGATTTGCAGGAGCTAGATAAGACAAGATCTGCCCTATCCACCAAAGATGGGAGAAAGCAAATATTCCTGTTTGCTAGCTATTTTGTACTTTCATTGGTTTGATTTTGATGCCTGAACCCTTGAAAATATTTATTATCATATGGGTGGTAGCACTGAGTATGAAGAGTACATTATACTGATGTACTCTACACAATCACAATCACAAGCAGGAGGCCAGCCGAGCTCTGAATTTCCTGCATTCATGTTCTCTAATCTCTACACAAGAACCCATTGATGCACTTATTAAATAAAAGGAGTACTGGGTGGTGCTTAATAAATCTTTGTTTCAATCTTTCAATAATGGCGGAAAAGATGGGTAAAGGTGAAGATTCTTGGGAAGGTAACCCACTTGCAGAGTTGCAGAGGCATCGACTAATGACTGCCGACAACCTTGTGGAACCAATTCGACTTATATACTTAAAAAAATCCAAAGTGGGTGTGTTGTAGTTTGTCGTGAGCTCATTTGATATATTTTAAAGATTGGGATAAAGATACTGAGCTGATATGAGCTTGAGCTTCCTCTAGATCTGGTGGGATCTTTTTCTGTTAATGAAAAGAATATAATCTTCAAGGAAAGGAGAGGGAGGCGTTGCTTCACAGACAAGGATTCATCAACTTTTTGGGTTTTGGTTTTACGTGCATGCTAACAGTTCATGAAGTTGAAAATAATTTCTTATTGACTAATTAATCTAGTTAGGGTTCCTTCACTTTCAAATATCAGTACTCAGTGTGTATGTTTATTATAGCTCATGATGATCATGAATGCTATGACTCTAGCTGATCACCATGATCACTTTGGTTTAATCCAAGTATACACTCAACATTTATATAATATTTCTGATTTCTCTACTATCAATTGCAGAGGTGGGATTTGGGGTCCTTAGAGTTAGGCAAGAATTTTAGGGAAGTATTCATTATTGTTAATGCATGTATGTATAGAAATCTACAGGGAAGCTGCTATTCTCTTGTGCTTTTATTTATTTATTTTTTCAGGCGCCACCTTAATTAAATTCCATGAGAGTAGGCATCTACGTCAAAGTTGGTGCCTTGGAATTATTGTTAATTTGGTAGAGGAGAGCTAAGTAAGCCTAAGAAAGGTAGGTAGGAGACGACTTTTGTTGCTCAATATGTATATAATATTCAAACCAAGGTGGTTGGAGAAAAAGTAAGATGTTAGAAAGTTGAGAGCTGTCTCACAAAGAGGATGAAAAAGGAGGGTTTGAACCTTGAAGAGTGTGACGCTTGTTAGGTTGTCTTGCATTGCAAATTTGCTGAAAACCCAATACCTACACGTGTCTCGAGTTTCCAAGTAGGTTATCATTAATTTCATTCATTCTAGACCTGGGTCAAGGCCTATTTTTTCAGTCATTTCGGGTTCATTCATTCTTGGTCAAGGCATTTTTTCAAGTCATTTGACATTTTGGGGTCGAATTGCCCTAAATATTATTCAGGTTGGGGTTGATGCACATGTCAGATGGGTCAATGATTCAATCAACCGGGTCAATTCGTCGTTGAACAAATTAATGATTTTTTCTTTAAATGGGTTTAAGCGTCTGGTTGAAATGACTTACGGTTCAACTGTATAGATTAATGGTGGTTTTAAAAAGAGGCTTTAAACTTAGGGTGCAATTTGGGTGGGCCCAATTTGAGCCCAGACGGACCCAATCTGGTTGAGTTTGTCTAAGCATAATCGTCCTTAAGTAGTCTGAACCCGATCAGACTATACACATTCATACAAATATGTATTTATATAGATATCTGTATACATATTTACAGACTATACACATTATATATATACATACATATAGAGTGGATTTATTGACCAACTTGAACCCGACATGGGTCCGAGCCTAACCCAAGTGCATCAAATTACAATGCAGGCTAGGCTCGGGTTTAGAAGATTGGGCTTGACCCCAGGCTTGGGCCTTAGGCCCAAAGCTTAGGGTTGGGCTTAGGTTGACCATAAACCCAGTCCGGCCCACATGACTTGCACCCCTATTTAAACCTTGAAAAGAGTAGCCATACTCATAGTTTGGTCTGAATTGTGGGCCTATTTTTCAAACTGAACCAGTAGGAATGGCAACAGGACAGGTTTGGGAGCAAGGGTCATATTCCCTATCCATGAACTCGATTTTAAAATAATTTTCAGTCCTCGACCCTGATCCTTGTTGGAGATAAAAATTGTCCTCTATCCCCAATCCCGATGGAAAAGGGTTCCCCATGGGGACCCAAATCCCCAAAATTTTTAATTAACAATATTTTTTGAATAATATTCAATATATACAATTGGGGTTGGGACGGGGACTTCATTCCCCATTGACCCCACCAAAGCAATCCCCATCCCTGACCTTAAGGTCAGGTACCTGGTGCTGGTGGGGATGGAGAAAACTGCCATCCCTATGAAGAACTGGTTGATCGGTTTGGTTCTTTAGTTAGTTTTTTTTTTTTTATATTTATACTACATTATAAATAAGCATATAATTATATAATATAAATATTAAAAATACATATATTATAAATATATCTCCCAGTTGGTTCGATTAACTACTGGTTTTTCATATTGATTAACTGAAATCAAACTATTACCTTTGACTTTTAAAAATACGAACCTGAAATTGAACCAGTGGTTCAATTAGACAGAATTTTTTGTTCAATTTCATCACTTCGGTTAGGTTTTTCAGTTTTTGATGAACACCCTGCAGCTTGTTAGGTTGCGTTGCATTGCAGGGTATTAATGCAAGATAATAAGCAAACGATGTGGCTAACTAAAAGCCAAATAAATAAGAAGAGAAAGGTAATGGACTGCATGATTGTATTTGTAGACATCCTTTGAAGAATAAAAAGAAAACCTGTCCTGAGCTGATGAGCTCTCAATGAAGCAGGATCAAGTCTTCTATAGGTGCAAATGACACCCATAAACTATATACAGTTCCCAAGTTAACTGTTCAGTTAAAGGGTTTTTGCTAAGAAGAATCGATTTCTTCTAAATTGTTTCTTCATGATCTATTGATTTTTAAGGCATTTGAAAAATTTTCAATTTCTTTTAAGGAAAAAGTACTCAATAAAAATAATATTGACATGATGTTTTTTTTTTTTAAATATACCTAAAAAATAGGGGGTGTAATTTGGATGGGTCCAACTCAGCCTGTAAATTTTACATGAACTGGGCTTAGATTTTTTATCATCGGACTTGGATCATAAACACATATTTTCCTTGCATACATGCTTATATATACACTTTTTTTTTGGTAGTAAACCATACATATATGTATGTAAAGGAACTGATTGATCAAACCTAAGTCCAACCCATGTTGGGAATTGGGATCACAAAAACTTTTAGGAAAAGCTCTGAGACGTAACTAAAGACATCGTCTTTAAAATGTTATTTACCCCCACTCAGTTTTAATGAGTTTGTTGTTGGGTTATAGGCAAATCTATTCCTAAGATACAAAAGAGTCTTAAATGAGAATTTGCAACCAGTAAAGTTGAATCTTCGAAGAAATCTTTTGTAAGACAATAGCAAATGGAACTGAGAAAGACAAAGAGTGTTTTTCGAAAACTTGTATTTAATTGCTTGATTCACATTCCTTAAATAGTTTTTAAAAAGTCAGGGAGAAGAGGAAAGTGTTAATTCAAAAAAAGGCTATTTGAACAATCACAATGTTTGATTGTTAAAAGGTAATTGACTGTTAACTTTGAATAGTGCCTCTTGATCACATCCAATCGGATCGTGACCACTGAAATCATCAATAGTCAAGCTCACACCAAAGGTCAAAATCACCTTACGTAGACCATTGTGCCATACACACACATGCATGCGCATTGCACAGTAACAAGCCTCCATACTCTATTCTTTATATTTCTAAGTGTAAATGAACTCCTACTTAAAAACTTAAAACAAGCTCAGTAACTCTTTAATATGAAACAAGTTGAAAACTGATTTTAATAAGAGAAAACACTATTTTCCAAGATACATGTACAGATGTATTCTTTAACAAAGAGCCTCTTCTTCGATGTCCCTTGAAAACTGATTTTAATTGATCAATCAATTCTCTAACAAAGAGCCTCTTCTACGATGTCCCATGAAGATTCTGTTTTTTTATATATATATATATATTTCTACATATAACTACCATTGGGCACCCAGTGGAATTGATGCTTACGCTAAGAGATCTCGTAGGTGCATCTATATTTTTTATCATACATTTTTACGGAAAGAAGAAATAAACATGTAGTCAGAGATAAAGGGGCCATTAATTAAATAACAACTGCAATGCCTGAACTAAATGACTAATTGTCTTGCTTTCTAGTGAAATAAGTTTTTAAGGATGCTGTGAGCTCCTTAATTAAATAACTTCAGCCAGTTATCTAATGGCCCCTAGATTGATTAAATCCACTCCAGAATCAATTACGAAAAATAGAATAACTGAAAATTTGAACCTTTGAAGGTTTATATAGAGAACGGAGCCATCACAAAGCACCTCCATAGATTGGAAATTACATCTGCTATCATGGTTGCAGGATTCCCTTCTGATCCCCAAATGAAACACGAATACGCCAGCAATTGAAATAAATTCAAAACATACCATGTTTCATCATAGCGGGTTGAAAGGGAGACCTGCAATAGTGCGACTTGTGCTCTCCACAGATTGGAATTGAACTCTCCTGTAAGAAAAAATATTGTTCTGTGTAAGTACTTCCTTAGCAAACTTTCAGGAGAATCTGAGAGTGATTTTTACAGGCTGGTGTGTCCCTTTCTTAAAGAATCAAGGAGCAGAAAAAGAAAAACAAGGGAAACTAACATTTAATTTTATTGTTTGATCATAAAATAATATCAGTACTATTTGCACAAACAGGACGCCGGTCCACATTTACAATATACCCTTTCACCCATGAAATACCAAAGGAAAGAAAAAGAACTGAGTTTAACCAATGTCTCTGATAATGTTTTGTTACCACTATCAGAAAACTGTTTGGAAACCCTTTCCACTGGTATCGAAACTCTTCTCTACCGAATTCTATTGAAGCTTCACATATAAATAATAGAAAATACTTTTCTGTGTGCACCCAAGCATTAGTTGGTGCAATCAAATCCTTGACAAACAGAAACCCAGATAATCAGGACCAAAAGCAAGAGAACCCCAAGAACAACCAATTTTATTTTCATGTTTTGTAGCCACATTTTCCGCCGGACTTTTGTGCCTACTTTCTTGAATTCTTGAGCCTGAGAATATCATCCAATGAATCTGTTAAATACTTGCATAGAACAAATTCATAGAAGAAAAATAGAAGTCTACAATCAACTAAGTTATATAGAATTAACCTACCTGAGAACGAAGATCTTCTGTTTTGTCAGCAAGAGTATCTAGCTTCTCCCCTCTATCAAGAGCCTGGAAAAATTATAGGGAAAAATTCCTGGGTTAATTGCTAAAAAGTCACCTGATGCAGAATGGCCAAAAATTCACAGGAAAGGATCTGATTGAAAGAAATAATGGTAATGCGGGAACTTACTTCTGCATGACACCATGACCACAAAAACATGAACTGGATGGACAAATATATAGAAAAAGGTTTCCAATCAAGCAGGCCTTTCATTTTCTATAAAAAAAAAATCTAACCCAACCACTATCTGAACACAACCTGGTGCTTGAACATTCTGTTTTTCTGAAACCTGTTCTACCACTCTACCATTCTGTTCTTTTCAGTGCCAGATCTATTTTAAATTATGAGATCTACCATTTCTCACTACTTCAACCCATGCCCTTTTTGGTCTGTCCCTATCTCTTCTAGTCCCTTCAATGTTGTAACAGATTACTTTTTTGTATCAGTACTGTAGATGGTCCTGAACATTAGCAAAACCATCTTAGTCTACTTTTTTGTAAATATATATATATATACTTTTTTTTTTATCAATAACACTTTTTTTTTTTATCAATAACACTTTCATTAAATCATCAGTAGAAAATTTACAGGAGGAAGACAAACACACTTATCTTCCAAGAGTCACTAAGAGCCTCATAAAAGAAAGAAAAAAGAAGAAAAAGAGAAAAGAATACACTAAAGTTACAGCTTAGCCCAAAACAGTGAATCCCTTTCTGCCCCTTGTTTAGCTAAACCGTCAGCTAGGGAATTAGCCGATCTTTTAACCCAACATGTCTTAACTTCCATCTCCCGCACCAGCCACATGAATTTCCTCCTCTCATTGATCAATAACACTTTCATTAAATCATCAGTAGAAAATTTACTTTTTTGTAAATATTGTTTCTTGACTGCCCAACACTCTACAGTGAGCGGATTTCCACATTGAGTTATCTCTTGGTAATATAAGAGGTCACATTGAGTTTTCACTTTTAGCTAAAGCATCAGCCACAACATTGAAGTTCCTAGAAATCCATCTCAGAGAGAACAAAAATTTCTTGCAAGAAGTGGGCAATCCTCCAGGGGCCTTCACTTTTCCTTTTGGCCCACCCAATGGTGATTCTAGAACCTCCTTCCACCAGTAACAACTCCACCTGTAGAGCTCTAGTTGCCCAAAGACCCACCAAAAGAGCTTGAGCCTCAGACTCAGAGGCATCTCCTTCCATCAGTAACATCCTCTTGAATCATCATCATCATCATTCATGCCTTATCCTAACTATATGGGGTTGGTTACATGAATCCTGTTTGCCAATCCATTCAATTTAAAGCCATATCCACCCACTGTCAAATTATTAGTGCCTAAATGATTTCTTACTACTTCTACCCATTTCTTTTTTGTGCTACCCCTAGCTCTTCCAGCCCATTCCACTTGTAACAAATCACTTCTAACTGGGGCTGGTAGTGGTCTCCTATGCACGTGACTAAATCATCTTACTCTACTTTCTCTCATTTTATCACCTATGGAGCTACTCCTAGGTTCCTATGGATGACTTATTTCCTAATCCTATCCTTTCTAGTTTTTCCACTCATCAATCTTAACATACATTTCTTCCACTCATTTTCTGGACATGTTTTCTCAGGACATCCTCCCAAATATGTTTAGTTAATTCATCCATGACTACATTGACTAGTGCAAATAAAAAAGGACTAATTGGTTAGCCTTGGTGAAGTCCCATTATAACTGGAAATTTTGATGTCTCTTCCATAGGTGGTAGAAGATCAAGACTGTAATCAGTCTTGAATCCTAATAGGTTTTAGGTTTGCAAAACAGAAGAAAAGTGAGAGAAAGGAGAGAGAATAGAAGAGAAACAAGAGAACACAAGTTGTTGAAAGGAGGGACAGATTCTAACAGATCTGCCGCCGCCACTCTCTTAATATTTATAGGTTATGTTTAGTATATAATGGAAATGACACATCTGCCCTTGGTACTTACATAATAAATAAAGTAAATAAAAGCTGAAATAAATAACAACTGAATTAACAAACTGACTCAAACTGACACTACTATAACTGAAACAAATAACTACACTGCTGTCCTACGAACACAGTGGGGACCACTGCAGTGGGGCCCACATCAGTGTTCTCTACACTCCCCCTCAAGTTGGGAGTAGATATCTATCATTCTCAACTTGGATAGGTCTGTCTCTAACTTCTTCCTTGGTACAGCCTTGGTGAGGATATCCGCGAGCTGCATATTAGATGTGATGTACGGAAGACACACTTCTTGTGATTTGACCCTTTCTCGCACAAAATGTCGATCAACTTCGATATGTTTAATTCTGTCATGCTGCACTGGGTTGTTGGCTATATTAATAACTGCCTGATTATCACAATACAGCATTAAGGGCTTTTCATAGTCAATACCCAACTCTTCAAGTAGTGACCTCAGCCATAAGATTTCAGCCACTCCATTAGCCATTGACCTGTATTCCGCTTCAGCATTGGAGCGGGAAACAACACTCTGCTTTTTACTCCTCCAAGAGACAAGGTTACCTCCCACCAGGGCACAATATCCAGAGGTAGACCTTCTGTCATCAACACTTCCAGCCCAATCGACATCTGTATAGACTTCCACCCTCATGTGATTATTGTTCTTGAGCAATATACCTCTACCCGGGCATCTCTTCAAGTATGCTAATATTCTCTCTGCCGCAAGAAGATGAGAAGTTCTAGGGGAGTGCATGTACTGGCTAACAACACTAACGGCATAGTTGATATCTGGCCGAGTGAGGCAGAGATATAGAAGCTTTCCAACCAACCGTTGGAACATAACTTTGTCTTCAAGAGGCTCCCCACCCTCTGCACTAATCTTGTGATTTTGTTCAATGGGTGTATCAGCCGGCTTAACACCCAACTTTCTAGTTTCCGCCAATAGATCTAGAACATATTTTCTCTGAGAGATAAAAATCCCCTGATTGGATCTAGCAACCTCAATACCCAAAAAGTACCGTAGTGCACCAAGATCTTTCACCTCAAACTCTTGATGAAGGAGCTGTTTGAGGGACTCAATCTCATGACTGTCATCTCCTGTCACCACAATATCATCAACATATACTGCTAGTAGTGTCAGAGAGAACTCCACCCTCTTGATGAATAGTGTATGATCTGACTGGGCCTGTACATAACCAAACCTTCCAAGGGCTAATCTGAACCTATCAAACCAGGCTCTAGGTGACTGCTTCAAACCATACAATGCCTTGTTCAGTCGACAAACCTTCTTACCTGTCTTTGTATCATAGAATCCAGGAGGCAACTGCATGTAAACCTCTTCTTGTAAGTCTCCATTTAGAAAGGCATTTTTAACATCCATCTGAAACAGGGGCCAATAATGATTTGCTGCAAGGGATAACAGAACTTGGATGGTGGTCATCTTGGCTACTGGGAAAAGGTCTCCAAGTAGTCTATACCATAAGTCTGAGTGAACCCCTTCGCAACCAACCGGGCTTTGTACCTTTCAATAGAGCCATCAACATTATGCTTCACAGTGAACACCCATCTGCATCCCACCGGTTTCTTTCCTTTTGGTGGGTCAACCAGTGCCCAAGTATTATTCTTCAACAGGGCATCCATTTTGACTTGCATTGCATCTTTCCATTCTGGAACTGATAAGGCTTATTGCACTGTTCTTGGAATAGGGACATCGGCAATGGAAGTGAGATAGGACCGGTAAGATGGTGACAAACGATCATAGGATAAGAACTATGAGATGTTGTGAGCTGTAGAAGTGGTGCAATGTCGTTTCCCTTTGCGAATGGCAATAGGGAGATCAAGGTCATCCACAAGAGGGGAAGTGGCAACAGTGAGAGGTATCTTAGTAGGCTCTGGATCTGGAGCCGCAGAAGGAACTGGAGCTGGCCGGGACTGCCGAAGACTAGGATCAACCTGCCTGCATCGCCTGTGATAAACTCTCAACTCTGGCTCCCTCTGACCACCCTCACCACTACAACCTTCATTACCCAGTGGAATAGGTAAAGGAACAGCCCCACTTCCACTCTCACTGCTCTCCCCCCGAGGAAAGAAACTCAAAACAGCCCCACTCTCACTGCTCTCCCCCTGAGGAGAAACCCTAGGATAATAGGGTGTCTCCTCAAAGAAGGTGACATCTATGGAGACAAACCGTTTCACTGAAACCGGACCATAGCAGCAATAACCCTTTTGAGTTTGTGCATAACCAAGGAAAATGCATTTGGAGGCCTTAGGTTCAAACTTGGAATGATGAGGCCCGAGAAGCTGAACGAAACAGGTACAACCAAAGGTTTTAAGGGGAACAATGAACAACTCCTCGTCTAGGTATAGAAAGGAAAAGGGGGTTCTCATATCAAGGACCCGGGAAGGAACTCGATTAATGAGATAAACTGCCGTGAGGATAGCATCACCCCAGAAGCGAATAGGTACATTGGAGGTAAACATAATGCTTCTAGCCACCTCCAAGATATGCCTATTCTTCCTTTCGGCAACGCTGTTCTGCTGTGGTGTATAAGGGCAAGTACTCTAGTGAATAACTCCATGGCTAAGAAGGTAGGAGGTCAATGGCTGAGCAAAGTATTCCTTTGCATTATCAGACCTAAGGACTTTGATTTTGGTCACAAACTGAGTGAGAACCATCTGATGGAAGTTTTGGGTTAGAGCAGGAACCTTATCCCAAGAACGCATAAGATAGACCCAAGAAAAACGGGTATGGTCATCAACAAACAGTAGAAAATATCTGTACCCACCCATAGAAGAGATATGATATGGCCCCCAAACATCAGTATGCACAATATCAAAAGAGGAATTACTCCTTTTATTATTTAAAGAATAAGAGGTTCTACAATGTTTGGCAAACTCACAACTCTCACACCTCAACTTTGATAACTCAACAGACTCAAATAAAGCAGGAAACAAACTCTTCAAAGACCTAAAAGACAAATGACCTAATCGGTTATGCTTTGGCATAACCAAACTCACAGACTGGGAAACAAAAGACTTCTTATCCACTGACTCCTCCCGACGAGAACTCTCTCCAAGCAGATAGATCCCGTTTGTCTCACGGCCAGTCCCAATCACCTTCCTCGTCTCCAAATCCTGAAAAACACATTGGTCAGGAAAAAAGGTTACTGAACAGTTCATGTGTTTGGTAATACTACTAACTGAAAGCAGGTTAGTATCAAGCTTAGGAACATGCAAGACAGAAGATAAAGAGATAGTATCCGATAGCTTGATGTCCCCCTTGCCCGAAATGGGAACAAGAGAGCCATCAGCAATGGATACTCTATCTCGGCCAGAGGACAAGTGATAAGAAGTGAACAAAGATGGCAAGCTAGCCATATGGTCAGATGCACCTAAATCTATTACCCAGCAGTGATCAATATTACCTGGAGCTGAAGCATGGTAAGCTGAGGCTCAAGTACCTGAATGTGCAAATGCAGATGTGGCAGGAGCTGATGGTGACTGAGATGGCTGAGCTGAACTCCCAACTTCCTTTTCCAACTGTATGAGGGCAGCCCGAACAGCAGCTAAAGTCTCTAGGGATGTGCCTGATGAGGATGTTGAATCAATGTTCACTGCCATATGAGCATTACCCTTCTTAGTTCTTAGTTTTGATGGGACCAAGTGAGGATGTAGCTTCCAACAAGTATCTTTTGTGTGCTTGGGTTTCTTGCAACGTTCACATACCAGATCCCGTTTATCTTCCTTCTTCCGGTCCCTTTCTGAGTCACCCCCTGGCTTAGGTTTAATAGCTGTCAAGGCTGGGAAAGAGGGCTGAGGCTGCATCATGACTTTCCTCCTGGTCTCTTCACTATGCACCAGGGAGTATGCTTGAGAAAGGGTCACACTATCTCTTGTCAATATCTGTTGTCGCACAATGTCATATTCTGAATTCAAACCAGCCAGAAACTCAAATACCCTATTCGTCTCGACTTGCTTTCTGTGAGTTTGTGCATCTTTGGGACTCTCCCACTCAAGGGTCTCTAGATGATCAATCTCATGCCACAAGGATTTGAAGGTAGAGAAGTAGGTAGAAACTGGCTTCTCTCCTTGTTTAAGGTTGTTCACCTCACACTTCAGTTCATAGGCTCTGGCAACATTAAGGGGTTGGGAATAGGTTTCTTTCACAACATCCCATATCTCTTTGGTTGTCTTTGCCCACAAGTAATTTCGGCTGATATGTGGCTGCATAGAATTACACAGCCATGCCATAACCAAATAGTTCTCTTGAACCCACTTGGTGTATGTTGGGTCTTCCTTGGAAGGTTCTTTCACATCTCCCAAGAGGTAACCCAGTTTTCCCCTTCCTCCAATAGTCATCATGGCTGATTGAGCCCAATCCAAATAATTTGACCCATCAAATCTCATAGTTGTAATCTGAAACCCGGTTTCAGATACACTACCATAACTGTGGTTTCCAAAACTACTTTCTCCCCGACCCTTAAACTCCATCTTTGATCAAGATTCAGTGGCTACAAACTGTTAGAGCCACTATACCAGAAAACATAGTCAAACAAGCAAGTCTGAAATCTGATCCGAAACCAACACAAATCTGATCTGATCTGATCCGATCTGAAACCAACCCAAATCTGATCTAAAATCAATCTCTATCACAGTATATGCAAAAAATCAACTCACATCTGATCTGAAATCAATTGACATGCACAGTACCAGGCAGCCTATCAATCTGAGATGCTATTTTTTGAAATCACTACTGTGGGGCCCACTACTGCGAGAGCAAAATTAGGGTTTCAACTGTAGGTCTGAAGTAAGTGCTCAGCTGCACTCTCCAAGCAATCCGCACAAGTGGGACTTGTCATAGGGCAATATGAAACCCTAAAATCTAATCACCTTTGAAGAGGGGGGTTCGGCCCAACAGTCAAACCCTAGAAACAAACTTAAACACAGTTCGGCAAGCCAAACCCTAGAAACAAACTTGAACACAGTTCGGCCCCTCTTTCTAGATAGGTCCAACCTATCTCGACTGATTGCAATCTCTGAAACTCAGTAAAAAAAAACTTACTTATGTACTTCGGTTTACTGTCTTCTAGGGTTACCTGAACCCTAACCTTCGCTGCCTCTTCCTGATTACCAACTCTCTGCAAGCTGCGGCAAGTCTTCAACTGCTGCGAACCTCTCCTGGTAATCTCCAAGATTCAGCAACCGAAAACTTCTTCAAAGCTTCCAGCCCTAGCTAGTCCTCATGTGGTCGGTTGGACTAGACACATGAGAAGCCCTAGATAGGCTTTGATACCAAGTAGAAGATCAAGACTGTAATCAGTCTTGAATCCTAATAGGTTTTAGGTTTGCAAAACAGAAGAAAAGTGGGAGAAAGGAGAGAGAATAGAGGAGAAACAAGATAACACAAGTTGTTGAAAGGAGGGACAGATTCTAACAGATCTGCCGCCGCCACTCTCGTACATAATGGAAAGGACACATCTGCCCTTGGTACTTACATAATAAATAAAGTAAATAAAAGCTGAAATAAATAACAACTGAATTAACAAACTGACTCAAACTGACACTACTATAACTGAAACAAATAACTACACTGCTGTCCTACGAACACAGTGGGGACCACTGCAGTGGGGCCCACATCAGTGTTCTCTACATTGTAATAATGGTTGTTGCACCCTTATACATGTCTTTAATTAGGTCTACATCACTATTTGGCACTCATTTCGTTTCCAAAACCCACTGTATTATCTCTCTAAGAACCCTTATCATTTTCTCTCTCTAGATCAATTGATACCATATGAAGATCTCTCTTTTCCTCTTTTCTATTAGTTGTCTCAATAAAAAGATGGCTTACATGGTTCGTCTCCTTGGCTTAAAACCAGATATTTTTAATATACTTGTTTCATGTTGTAACCTCTACTCAATTAATCTTCCCCAAAGTTTCATACTCTAGCTCATGAATTTACTCCATAATAATTCTTACAACTTTGTTAATTGCCTTTTTTTAAATATAAGCACCATAATGCTCTTTCTGCCCTACATTAGGGGATGGAAAATAGATGGGTTGGGTGCAGGTCGAATACCAACCCATCCATTAATCACCCACAACTAGACCTGCTCACAGGCTCGGACGGGCCGGGCTTTGTCTCTGTATCAACAAAATACATTCAGGCCCGTCCCAAGCCCAGTCCTCATATAAAGCCCAAAGCCTGGCCAGAAATTTGAAAACAGATTTCTTTTCTTTTTTTTTGTTCAATAAAAAAGTGTTTTATTTATATTAAAAGCCTTCAAAACACAAGAATAATAAAAGATCCCAGTATTACTTGAAAAAAGAGATGAGGAACAAAGAAAAAATATTGTATATATTTTTTTACTAAATAAAATGTTTTTTATTATATAATATCTGTTATCAAGTCAGGGTCAGGCTTGGGCTGGACTTTTTTGAGAAAGCCCGAGCCTATCCCGAAAAAAGGTTGGGCTTGGTGTTTTAGGCCCAAGCCCGTGGGCCTAAAGTCATGTCCAAGCCCGACTTAGAACGGGTCGGGCCAGACTGGGCCGTCAAGCTACCCAGCCCATGAACAGGTCTACCCACAACCAATAACAATCCATGTCAAACACAATTGTCCCATTTCTCAACTATTTTAAGAAACGGGATTCCATCTCTCTCCCTCCCTCCCATGGCGCTCTTTCTACCCTACATTAGGGGATGACAACTAGATGGGTTGGTATTTGACCTACATCCAAGTGATCCAACCCATCTAGTGGATGGGCTTTAGCTCATTCAGCAAAAACCATCAAGTGGCTAGCTGACTCTGGCAGTGGCCCATGGGCTTTAGCTCATTTCTTGGCTGAAGTAGAGATATCCTATTTAACTTAAATGCACAGCTGGGTTGGATCCCTAGGGAGCTAAACTCTGATGCGGATGGTCTAGCAAAAGCTGATGCTCACAGGGATTTCTTGTTTAGTGATAGCTTTCTTCCTACTTTAACATTTGAGTTGTAATTTCTGTGTACATCTTCTTATGTACCCACTATTTCATTAATAAAGTTACCATCTTTTTCAAAAAAATAACAATCCATGTCAAACACAATTATTCCATTTCTTAGCTATTTGAAAAAATGGAATTCCATCTCTCCCTCCCCCCTCCTCTCTCTCTCTCTGATCACCATCACACACCAGCTCATATTAGCAAAGCTAAACCAGCCCTCCTCTCTCTCTAAATGCAAGATGAATGCATACATAAAACAACAAAACATTGCTTAGAGGAGTGATATCTACTATTGGCGGAGTGAATAACAATGTAATAGGGCACTTATTTTTATTGATCCACAAAGACAACAAATAACCAGTAACGGAGCTCTAACAGTGAAGAAACCCTTAGTGAATGACCAGCACAACAAGGTCAATGAACAAGGGTGTCGTATACACATGTCAATAAACTATGCACTAGCAGCTAGGCTCTTCCTACTCACAAGGGATGGTCATAAATTTGATGGCCAAATGATTGAGCGGCAACTCTGTCAAGCCAAGTCATCAATTATTGATGCCACCGGCACTGAAACCACTATTGCAAGATTCTTGGTTGTGTCACAAGGGAACATCCATTTTGGCATCCCTTCATCAGAAACCCAAACCTGCATTGTTGAGTTCTACACCATTCATACTTGGTAAGTGGATCAAGATAGAAGACGACGCAGATGTTGGTAGAAAGGATGACACTATTATAGCCATTTCTGCGATTATAGTGAGGCCCACTAGTGGGTTTTAGGTGGTTACAATGTGCTGGGTTTTAGTTAGATTTGGAGTCTCATAGTTGCACAAGAGATGGTTGTACCAACACTGGCCATGGTGGAGGCAACATCGTAGTCATTAGTGGCAGGATAGTTTCTAGAGCAACCAATTGGAAAAGCATTGATTGCAAGGATTGGGAATAATCTATTGATTGCATGGGGGCATTAGAATTTGTTGGCTTTGTCTACTATGCCAGCATTGTCAGGGAGGAGTGAGGATATGAGCCTTGTTGATTTGGATTGTGTGATTCCATGCATGTTTTTGAGGAGAATTTTAGAGATTAAAGGTAGAGAAAGGAAAACAGCTGTAGAATATATGTTTTAAAACATCCTCAACCCAACTGACTCTAGCCCTTTTCATGTAACCCAAATGGATTACTTGACCCATTTTGTCCCACCTGTTAAACAGTTGGATTTGGATTGTGTGTATGCATTGGGTTGAAAATTGCCACCAATATCCAACATAGATCACTTCCTTAAATAGACTTCTTAGAATGCCTTGTAATTAGCCCTTACTACTGTTTTGAGGGGTGACTTCAATGCATGGTATGTGTGATTAAAACATGTGGCATAAAGGGCATCTCGAGCACTTGGGGTTGCAAGAGATACTTGCCTCATAACAGGCTCCCCATGAACACAAACATAACAATGTTTCAAGGAATTGTATATACATGCATGCATATATTAAGTAATTCCTAGATGCAGAATTAGAGAGGCAAGATGTATAGAACTAACTAATCATTGTAAACCATTATCATATTTTTCTATCCATGTCCACGTTAGTTTCAAGATAGACTATCAGTGTGTGGTGCAATTCAATACCTTGTCTATATTTTCCAGCATAATACTTTTAACCTCTGAAACCTGAGCCTTCACTTTTAAAAGCTTCTCAATCTCTTCAGCATGGTCAATGATATATTGCATGTGCTCTTTCATAACTGGTCTGCAGATATTCAGAATCATTTTTTTTTCAGTGGTAGTAATTCCTATATATTTTTCTACAAAGAAAAAGAGTGAAAGGAGGAAAGGACCTATATATAAGAATCTAAATCTTGATAAAATTCTCAGAATTCTAAGATTTTGCTAGGCTTCATAGTGTTAGAAGGCTAAAATCCATAAGGAACAAAAAGAGCATAATACAAAAAGAAATAAAGGAAAAAAAGGAAGATAGGAAGAATCTGAAGGAGAAAATAGGAAAGAAGGGGAAAGTTAAGGAAGAAAGATATGAAAAGCATTAAACTTACATTCTTGTGAACTTTCTGAATATTTTGATTCAGGTTAAAACCTAGGGAAAATGTTCGAGTTGTAGAAAGATATAGCATCTCTAGAACAAACATACCCAAACTCCTTGTTGAGACTCTTGGCAATGGCTGTATCAGCTTTACCCCCACCATATCTCTTTTTGAAGTCAGCTTTCATGCGTTCCAGAAAAGCTATAGACACCTGCTTCCCAACAGATTCTTTGGCAACTACACAGTATGCTGTGACATCCAAAGAGCATCAAGAGATGAAAAAAGTCATGTCACATTATCCTTAATGAACAAAAAGATAAGAAAAGAAAATGATTCTTCCATTATTGCATTACATGCACAACTCTTTAAGGCTTAAGCATTTGAAGTGTGACTGCAATATGCTGAAAGAAAAGGATAATGCAACAGAATTACCCGATTCATCCTATTGCTCAGCTCAAAAAAAAAAAAAAAAAAAATCCATGCTTTACCATCTCTGAATGGACCAATAGTATAATCTAAAAAATATCAAACATGAATGGAAACCGTAATTGTGCAGCAATAGCTCAGATTCTAGATATGATAAGATACCCCAAATTCAATTTTCAAAGGAGAGAGTAATAACTTCCTCCCCCTATTCAAACCTTTCAATGATAAAAACGAAAAAACAGAGAAGACAAGGATTTCTCTTTTTCTCCATATGAGGTTTCAAGTTTCAACAACCTAAGCTAATTTGGCCCCGAAAGACATCAAAGGAGGCAAAGGAAATTCTCATTTTTAGACAGTGCTTTATATTTTCACTTGTCTCCATGAAAGTCTATAATATTTTCCTTTTCTGTTATACATATTTCCTTTTTTTCCCTAATTAAGTATAGAATTATAACCAGTCTTCTGGTCTAAAATAAATAAATAACAATAACTCGAACCAGTCATATGGATCGACCACTATTTGTCAATGAGTCAGGGCGAGTCAACCAAGTCTACAGAAAAAAATATATTCCACTGGTTAAGCTTCGATTATAAGAATTCCTCTTAAACTAGAAGTTGAATTAGTTGTAACTTTTTTTTACATTCAATCTTATGAAGAAGATCCATTGAAAACTCTCTGGATCGGTCATGCTCTGAGTCAGCAGTCCCTTTAGATCCAGTCCAAGTCATCTCAAATTCACTCAAAATCCAAATGTGAAATCAACTACGAGTATACGATGGAGGGACAAACCACATAACAAAATGGAATTATTTTCGGTTAATCCCTAAACGGTAAATCAGATCAGAACAACACGATAAAAAAGAAGATCTCTGAAACAAAACCGAGGGAAAGAGGCGGAAAAGATACCATAGCCGTCTTCGACGAGGAAGTTGAAGGTGTGATGATCGCAACTGTAAGTGAACTTATTGTTACCGGAGGGGAGTTTCTGAAGGCACTGAGATGCGATAGCCGGGAAATTTCCAGTAAACTCGGTGTACTCGGCCAAGATCATGGTCCCTCGAGCCACGAAGCTGTAGATAAACGACTCCTGTTGACTCATCTCCTGGTTCTTGATTCAGCCGGTAACGGAAGAGAAGAGACACCGACTCAATGAGCGGGCAGCTGTTAATAAATCAACATTTGCCAGAGAATGCTGGCTCTGCTACCTGCTAGTGCGTAGTTGGTATCCTAACTGCGGCGATTGTTGCTTTAGTTTAGAAAAGGGAAAAGAAATGTCTTTTTCCACAGAGCAAGCAAGGTAAGCAGGAACAGTGTTTTGAGTGTGAAAGAGAGAACAAGAGTCAGACAACAATGGAGTGCGATTCAGACATTCTCGGCTCCTGCTCTGCTGCTCCTCCCCCACCGGCGTATTTTTGCAACTCAAATCACAAAATTTTAATTTTCATTGAGAGAGAGAGAGAGAGAGAGAGAGAGAGAGAGAAGCAGAGAGAAAGCAGAAAAGGAAACAAGAACGGCCAGAAGGAGCGGTGAAATCAAATGTCTTATTCTTGAGTTTTCGGACAAAAGATAACAGTAATTGTGATTTGTGAGATTTATTTATTAGATAAATTACAAATACCCCCCTGTGCCATGGGGTCGTTCGTATCACGTATGGGGTCAGTGACAATTACCACCCCTGAACTTCCTTTGCGACAATGACCCTTCAAATTTCACTTTGAGACAAACACGCCCTCCGTTAGAGTTCCATTAGTTAACAAACACTCCCTCCGTTAGAGTTTCATTAGTTAACTTTTAAAAAGATTCTTGTTTAATTTTTTAAAATTTTTTATATTCTCAAATTATTCTTTTCTTATTTATTTAAAGGATTTATCATTCAAAATATTAAAGACATTTTGATTACTTTAATAGATCTTTGCATATTTCTAAATGGATTCAATATTCAAATGACATGGTAGAGCTTATTTTTTTTAATAGATATAAATTTAAGGTTTCATTTACTTTTTCTTAGTTCATTGGAAGGAGTGGATAAATTTTATGTTTTAAAACGAAGAAAGACATTCGCATCAGTAAAATAAAATAAGAATTTAAAGAAACTTGTTTTTCTATGTTAGTAAAATAATTCTTGTTATTTTAGTTGGTTTTAGAGAAAATGGAGGCATTTTTAGGTCAATTAGGGCTTAACAGAAAAAAAGTGAGAAAAATAAAATAAGAACGATTCATATGGATATTTTGGTAATTTAATGCATCATGTATCTAATTTAATAGTAAGGGTATTTGTTGCAAAGTCAAAGTTCAGGGAAGTCTCTATTGCAAATGAAAATTCAAGGGGGTATCTGTTAATGACCCATAGTATAAAATGTCTTTCTATTTTTTATTTGATGTGAACATATCCTCTAAAATTGCCACATGTCAAATTCTCAAGGTTGATGTTTAAGAGATCACATCAACGCCCCACATTGTCATCGGAGATTTTCTTAATACACGATTGTAATGTTCCTTCGCTGTGGGGCGCTGATGTAAACTTGATGTTTAGTATCAAATTTTAAATGGTGGATGGTGGACTTGCTCTTTCTATGACTTCCCCTTTTTTTTTTAATGACTAAAAGAAAACCAACACTACTAAAAAAATATGTGGTATAGAAGCAGGCGGGCTACCTGAAGCGTCGACCATAGGGCTTTGATCCTTTAACCCGAGTTAGGTTTGGATCAGGTTCAGGTTTGGCTGATCCACCCTGTTAGGTCATGATCCCTCTACATATAGAGGGGTATTCTTGAAATTTGCTACGACTTCTAACTTTGTACTCTGGAAGTTGAAGATTTCTTTTCATGTTTATTTTGGTTGTTCTTCTCCTACCAATGGCATAACCATAAAAATGACATTTTAGAACCTATACATCAAATTTTAACCAAGGTTCAAAATATCAATACAAATTGATTTGTATCAATCGATACGTATCGTATCAGGAGCTTCGCGATACACTCCTATAAAGGATGTATCAGGGTTTTGACCGGTTCAAGGGGTGGATGGACCTTAAACTGGCCCCTCTGAACAAGATTTGAAAAAAAAAAACTATCAATATACCTCTATCGACATATCGAGCATATCGATATTTTGAACCTTGACCTTTACCTAAATTAATGGCCCTTAGGTTTTCAAATTATGTTATAAAAATACAATTGAAAGGTTGTGGATAAAGTCGAGTTGGTATTAGGTTCATCCTTATAGGGTCAAGGCAAGGTTAGGATCAAATTGGGTTCAGGTGGGAACGTTAGAGGGTTGGGTTAGAGTCAAGGCAAACTTGTATTGAACCCAACCCCTTTACATCCCTAAACTTACTTATTGTAATGAATCTTTGTAGAAAATGACCTACGATTTTGAATTTGGGATTTCTTGGACATGTTTGGGAATCAGTTGAATCTCTGTTTCAGACTTTCAGTTTTCACATTATAGATTCAAAGGGAGTTTGGATCTTCTACACTCGAAGTATGTGGGTGGGGGCGCACTTCCAATAATAAATGAACACGTCTTGTGTTCAGAGTGTGGAATGCATGGAGTGAGACTAAATGGTAAAACTTTCATTAGATTAATATTTTATTTTTTTAGCTTTAAAAAAGGGATTGCAGTCCATAAGGGCAACTATTGGGCTCTAAGCCCCTAATATGAATAAAAATAATCTTTTTAACATAATTATTAAAATAGGCTAACTTTTTTTTTTAAATATCAAATAGGGGCAGAAACATTGTTCATCTCCTTCCTCCTTCAAATCACTAAACAAATCTCCCCCAAGATTAATAAATATTGATCACAGATCTCTACCTTTTTGTCCCTTGTAGTTGCTTGCTTGCTACAAGCAAAAATGGTGAAGCCCACTATTGCATTTTTGCATTTCGTAATGTGTATTTCGCTTCTCCACTTAGCATACTCATAAACCTCTTCCAATCTCGATTTCTAGGCTTTAATGACATTCAAAACTGCTTTAGATACCTCTAACAGGCTTAGTAGTTAGAACCAAACCGCCGATTTGTGTACTTGGTATGGTATTTCATGTATTTTTCTAACTGCTTCAGAAGAATAACTCATAGCAGTTCTGCTCTGAGTTTGGAACGACTCAAATGTAGAGAAGAAGAAGAAGAATAAGGGAGAGAGAGAGAGAGAGAGAGAGAGAGAGAGAGATTGGAGGTGGGGAGATTTATTCGGTGGTCTAGAGGAAGAAGGAGATGAACAATATTTTTGCCCCTATTTGATATTTTAAAGAAAAGTTAGCCTATTCTAAAAATTATGTTAAAAAGATTATTTTTATTGATATTAGGGCCCAAAAGTTGTCCTGAACTCTAAACAATGAAACCCTCCTTCAAGCTAATCTTGAAAGATTCAAGTTTGGGATGAAGAAAAACATGTGACTTGTTTATTTGAATCTTGCTCTTGACTGAAAGTGGAAGAAGAAAACTCGGCCTTGACTGAAACTAGAATAAAACTCAGATTTGTCTTCAATGAAACCTCCAAATCCAGCTCTCGATCTTGATCAAAGACAAAAGAAGAAAAACCTGATTTGAAAAAATATTGAATCCCACAGTTCAAAAGGTTTCACCATGAAGATTGAAGGAAGCAACTTGCAAATGACTGCTTTCATATAGATTTTTCGCCCTTGGCTGAAGCTTGAAGGAGGTCCTCTTCTGATCATTAATGGTTGAAGCTTGAAGAAGGGTTTCATCGTTTGTAGTTCAGGGTCAGTTCCACTTCTTTTTGTTCACTTTAAATCTTTTTTAAAAAAAGTAAAATATTAATTTAGGGTTGCATCCCCGCCACATATTTCGAGTGTAGGAGATCCGGACTCATTCAGGGTTCCTTGGTGAATGGTGTGACGATGGGGGCTTTCTTCTCATTTACTTGAAGTAAAAACTAAAAACAGAACTCTAAATATGCACAACTTGGGAATAATTCAAATACAAATGTATACTATAAATACAAGGTTCAGAAATATCATATACAAGTTTACACGGCACATATTTGTATTTGTATTTGTACTCTTTTCACTGAGTCAATAGATATTTTGGACAGTTGAAAAATGAAATTATTTAAATTCAAGAAAAGGATAAATATAAAAAAGCTCAAACCTGGAGTTACCTCCCTTTTGTTATTGTCTTGATGGAAAACGTTGGATTACTTCATTAGTTTTAAAAAATATCCCTAAATTAAATTAAGAAAATTATTAAAATACCCCTAAAAGAAATTTTCACTTTTAATAAAAAAATCCTTAAATCAAATTAAAAAGGGTACATCTAGCATTTTGAATTATATTTAAAGTCTCTGTTAAATTTGAAAGGAGCTTTTTATAATTTACCCAAAAAAAATTGTTGTTTGTGTCATTATTCTTGACATAAGGCTACACCAACCAAGGGCAGAAGCTTTAGTAAATAATCAAAATTAGGGAAGCAAAATAGTTGGAGTAAAAGATTAGAGGAGTAATTTGAGCACATTCCCGTAAAAAAGACAAAGAAAGCATTGTTTGCTATGATTGACGTCAAACTTCTTTTATGAGATGATTAAAATCAAACTTGCCATCTTATTATGAGGGTGTACTGCCTTCATAAAAAATGTGATGTGCCCTAAGTGAGACCCCATCCAGTAGGTACACTCTTGCGAGTTGTGAGTGCATTGAGTAAGCATTCAATTCAATTATAGTTTTCTTAGAAATTTGCTTTTAATCATATTTTATGGGTAGACAAGCCTGGCAGGAGTATTTATAGGACAGGTGGCAAAAAATTTATCAAGTGATTACTTAGTGTCTATTTGACTTACAATCAAAATCGGAATGGTCCATTACCATTCCCATAATCTGTTTGGTTCAGATAGGAATAGGAATAATAATTAGAATAAACAGAAATGATATTTCATTCCCAAATGCCGAGCAGGGAATAGCTATTCCCCCAAATGGGGGAATGTCATGCAGGAATAGGAATGGAATTCTAATTCTACCCAACCAAACAGTTGAAATTGAAATAGCAACCCCAATTCCGACAAACCAAACTGGACCTTAGTGTGTTCACATACGTATGCCTATCTGTAAGGGTTACTTAGCGGGTTAGAGATGGGTTGAATGCGTTATTGGGTCAAGTTAAATGGGTTAAATGGGTTGGGTTGAGGGTATTTGATTTGATTTGGAAACAAACCTATTTTTTATTCAAATAGTGGGCTAATGATTCGATGTTCAAATCAAATGGATCAACATGTGATCTCATAAATAATGATTGTTTACCTATATTAAAATATTCATTATATTAAACAAAATTAATTATGACAAAAAATTATTATACCAATGATAACAAAATAGAAAAAGTATAATCAAATGTATAACTTGCGATCCATTAC
Source organism: Nelumbo nucifera (assembly GCF_055504915.1). NCBI lineage: Eukaryota > Viridiplantae > Streptophyta > Magnoliopsida > Proteales > Nelumbonaceae > Nelumbo > Nelumbo nucifera. The sequence continues at coordinate 101,916,260 of NC_142651.1, forward strand.
TTGAGCCAAATGACTTTTAATAACGCAGGCCATTAAGGTGCATTTGGCATTTCTTATTTGAAGGACTTTTCTTCTTAATTAAAATATTCCTATAAATACTGAATTTTTTAATTATAAAAAAGAGATACGTTTTTAAAATAAAGAATGTCAAATGCAACCTAAGATGGTGATGGAGTTGACTGGGATTAGTTTAGTTATTAAACCGTTGGAGAGGTAACTTGATCAATATGTACATCAACATTGGAACGGCCCACAAACTAGTCACTAAAATGGTAATGGGTTGGGGTTGGGTTGAACCCATCTTATTTAATTTCATTAAAATGGGTAATTAACGGGTTTACGGGTCACATTGGTGGGTTGAATTTCGAAGGACCTAGAGTGTGCATTCGTATATTCGTACGAGTGAATGCATTCTCTTATATGGACCAATAAGACGATACCACGTCAACTGATCAACAAGGAGATGGAGATATAAGATTTTAAAGTATTCTGAAATCTCCATTTTCTGATTTCCAGCTTTTCTACTTTACAAGAACCAGAAGAAAAAAAAAAAATAATAAAATAAAGGATGAAATCGTGAGGGACAGTAAGTGAAAGAGTAAAGACTATCTACTCTGTTTCTGTATCTACAAGACTACAACTCGTCGTTGGCTTCATCTTCATCTCCCGACCCCGAAGAGTTTCCACCACTCTTCTCGTATACTTGCTTTATGATCGGATTACACACTGCTTCTACCTCCTTCAACTTCTCTTCGTAATCGTCCTTCTCTGCACTCTGGTTATCGTCCAACCACTCCAGCGCCTCCTTCAGTGTGCTCTCGATCTTCTCCTTGTCATCGGAATCGATCTTATCAGAGAGCTTGTCCTTGTCGTTGATAGTGCTCTTCATGTTGTAGACGTACGTCTCCAGCTTGTTCCTCGCATCGATCTTCTCCTTCACCTTCCTATCCTCCTCTGCGAATTCCTCTGCTTCCTTCACCATCCTCTCTATCTCCTCCTGGCTGAGACGCCCTTTGTCATTTGTTATGGTGATTGATTCTGATTTCTTGGCCGCCTTGTCCTCCGCCCTCACATGAAGAATACCATTCGCATCCACCTCAAACGTAACCTCAATCTGTGGTACTCCCCTGCAATTCAAATTAAAACACAAATCACTTATAATTAGTGTCTGAGTTCTTCATTCCGATTCATATGTTAATCTGAATAATGCTTTTAATCACCTTGGAGCAGGTGGAATGCCCGAGAGATCAAATCTTCCAAGCTCGCGACAATCCTTGGTTAGGCTCCTCTCACCTTCATAGACCTGATTTTTTTTTCCCGAAACAGAGATTTAATCAGTTCTGCCAAAACAACTAACGAAACCTGTTGCTCAAATGAAAAAAACAAAGAAAAAAAATCCTTTTTTTTCCCTACCTTGATCGACACAGTCGTTTGCTGGTCTTCGTAGGTCGTAAAAACCTGAGATTTCTTGGTGGGGATGACGGTGTTCCTTGGGATCAATTTGGTCATCACCCCACCAACCGTTTCAATCCCCAGACTAAGTGGCGCAACATCGAGCAAAAGAATGTCTGCAACGAACGGAACCAAAATGCTTAGAAAAAAAAACGGAAATTTCATGATTTCATCCCCCAAAAAAATAAAAAAGGAAGTTGCAGAGCAGAGCAATTTCATTACCTTTGGTTTCCTCTCCGCCTTCACCACTGAGAATTCCGCCTTGAACGGCAGCGCCATAAGCAACAGCTTCATCAGGATTAACACCCTTGTTGGGTTCCTTCCCGTCGAACATCTCCTTCAGAAGCTGCTGGACCTTGGGAATACGAGTACTGCCTCCAACGAGCACAATCTCGTGAATGTCCGTTTTTTTCAGACCTGCATCCTCCAGAGCTTTCTTCACGGGACCCATTGTCTTCTTGAACAAATCCATGTTCAGCTCTTCAAATCTCGCCCTCGTCAATGGCTCCGAGAAATCGACGCCATCAAAGAGGGATTCTATCTCGACGCGGACTTGGTGCTGGCTGCTCAGTGCTCGCTTGGCGCGTTCGCACTCCCGACGGAGCTTTCCCAGAGCTTTGTTGTCCTTGCTGATGTCCTTGTTATACTTTTTCTTGATCAACTTGATGAAGTAGTCCATCACTCTGTGGTCGAAGTCTTCTCCTCCTAAGTGGGTGTCTCCGCTGGTAGCGAGCACCTCGAACACACCATTGTCGATCGTCAAGATACTGACATCGAAGGTACCACCACCGAGATCATAGACCAGAATGTTCTTTTCTCCTCCCTTCTTGTCGAGACCATAGGCAATAGCCGCAGCCGTGGGTTCGTTGATTATCCGAGCCACATTGAGTCCAGCAATCACGCCGGCGTCTTTGGTGGCCTGCCTCTGAGCATCATTGAAATAAGCTGCAAAACGAGGGAAACAGGGGGGCAATATTCATTAAAAACAGGAGACAAGTCTCTGTCTTCTTCTTCTTCTTCTTTTTCTGATGGGAACTGGGAAGAAGCAACAGGATTCAAATAGGAGTTCAAGTTCAACCTACCTGGAACAGTAACTACGGCGTCCTTAATTTTCTTCCCCAAATAAGCTTCAGCCGTCTCCTTCATCTTCCCCAGTATCATAGCACTGATTTCTTCAGGGCTAAACACCTTGGTCTCTCCATCTCTGATTTTCACCTGTATATAAGGCTTGCCATCTTTGTTCACGACCTTATAAGGCAAGAACTTGATATCTCTCTGCACCTCCGGATCATCAAACCTGCCAGAGTTTTCCAGAGAATTCAGATCAACTACGACTACCGAAAAGCGGGTTCAAATTCAATCGAAGCAACATGCATTTGTCAATAGTTCTCTCACTTACTTTCTCCCAATAAGTCTCTTAACATCAAAGATGGTCCGTTCGGCATTGAGAGACGCTTGGTTCTTGGCCGCCTCCCCAATGAGACGCTCGGAGTCTGTAAATGCAACCCACGAGGGGGTGATCCGATTCCCTTGATCGTTCGCTATAATCTCAACGTGTCCATTCCGGTAGACACCAACACAAGAATATGTCGTCCCGAGATCGATACCAATTACAGTCCCGAGCTTAGGAGATTCTTCAGAAGCCACAGCTAATCCTAACAGAAATTCTAAATATCGAAAGAGAAGAAGAAAAGGTAAAGCAAGTAAGTCAACAGTGACTCAGTGAGAGAAGAAGAGCGAGACTCTGCAGTCAAACAACTGAAACAAGCTCGTCGAGCATCTTACCCATAGCGAAGAGAACCAACAATGCTGTTGCCCTGTATTTTGCCCCCATCTTCGTTGAATGCTTGTAGTAGATCTTTCGCTTCTTTGGCCTTTCTTCTGTTCTGAACTTCTATGGAAGAGAATGCAGAGACTAGAGAGTAGTTTCTTCTCGTTCGTAACAGAAAGCTGAGGGAGAGATGACCTTCGTGGTCGAAAATCGAAATTTTATAGTCTCCGACTCTCCGTGTAGTTGGCGGTTTTTGTGCAGCTAGAGTGTTCTGACCAATGAATGGTAGCCACGTAATCAAAGATGCACGCAGAGGAAGTTGCCGCGTTCCTTTTGGGTCTTTGGTCCTTCCACGTATATGGACGAATGAGATTTTGCCATTTGGCAAGTTCAACCGAGAGACAGTCCTGTCCTGTAATGTCTTGAAACTTCTGGATTGACAGCGACCCGGGGTGAGCATAAATCAGTTAAAACCGAAAAACATTTTGATTTCGGTTTAATCGGTTTGGCTTAATCGATTTTTGGTCGGGTTCGATTTTATTATTCGGTTTTTTATTTTGGCTTAATCGAGTGTCGATTGCCGACTGCCAGTTGTCGTCGAGTGTCGAGTCTGTATTGCCGACTTGCCGTCGTTCTTCTTCTTCTTCACCTCCGGTTACAGGCTTACAAAAGGTATCTTCTTCTTCTTCTTCTCTAGAACAGAGACTGATTGACTAACAGAAGGCTTGTCGTCATTGCCGAGTGTCGCGGCTGTCGGCTACCACTGCATCTTCCTCCAGGCTCCAGGCTCCGGTCCTCTTACTAAGTGTTGTAGAAGAGATTGTCGAGAAGAAAGCTCCCGTCAATGCAGTCGAAGAAGTGTCTAAAATGTAAATCTGTAGTTTAAACGAGAGCGTCTCTACGGCGACCATGACAGAAAGGAAAGACGACGAAGAGAGGAACCGGGACGACAGAGAAGTGCGGCAGAGAGTGGACAGGTCTCTGGCTAGGGTCCCCAGGAAATGCCAGAAGGACTGAAAAAGGGGGCCGGTCTCCCCGCAGAAGATATGAGTCCTCTCCCGGCAAGAAAATGGATAATGCAGAGATGTCAGTCCATAGCAAAGAAATGAGCCACAACACGTGACGGCAGGTTCCTGCGAACAATGGGCTATTAAGGTGAGATCCAGGCGATAGCTCTGGACGGAGATCGAGGTCGTCGGCAACACGCTCGGTCGACCCTAGGCCTTATTGATCTACTATCGGCCACAGCCCATCGTCGAGAAAAACCGGGCATTCCCCTGGCCGAGCACCGCCGTTGTCCCAGGACAATGACCGGAAGTTAGAAGAAACCAAAGAAGGCAGCTGGCCGATGAACGAGTCCCTCAAAAACCCTCTCGTTTCGTTAGAATGCTTTATATTTCTGTAGTAGTCTCTTCTATTGGGGCTTTATTTCGTGCATTTTTGCAAAGACAAGGCAATGAAGTCTAAGCATTACATCGAAGGAGGCAAGTTGTTTCTTTTTCCTTTTTGGGGTTGGTGGAAGGTAAGGGACAAAGGTGATGATGCACAATCTGGTCGGTCTTAGCCGTCGATGATCTTGCCTCTGAACTGAGTAACAGGGACCTGAAACGGAGGGAGAAGAGAAGCTCCGGGGAGAACCTGGCGTAAGGGCTCCGAAGCGCAAGTTAGAATCCTTCAAAGGCAAGATAAACCAGATAGCGTGAAAGTTAGTATACCTCGCTCCTGGGGGGTAGAAGCCTTTTATAACCACCTCGCGCACTCACTTCCAAGCTTCCGTTAGGTCAGGCATGATTACTTCTAAACTCCTGCTAGTTCGGATGTCATTTCCTCTGGCCGGACAGAACCGCCACTGTTTCTTTTGTCGGAGCCGTCTCTGCGGCTAGTGACGACGGTTGCAGGTGGCGGTAGCAGGAAGCCGTTTGAAATGCGGCTGTCAGGCGTCAGATCCCAAATCAGTCAGGTACGTCGCCCTTGGATATGGACGTCTTTGGTGTCGGGTACGTTTGGCTGGCCTGGTTCTTTGGAAGTGAAGTGTTGGAGTGGTGAGCGAGGTGTCTTGAGTTCGGTTTGGAGTGTTCCGAGCTGCCATGGGCCAGCTCGGGTCAGCTTTGTGAGGCTTGGGGCCCAATATAGTTCGTGCTCCTTGCAGGGAGCTCGGGTTCTCAGTAGGGAGCTCGCTCTTAATAGGGAGCTCGGACCCTTAACAGGGAGCTTGCTCTTAGGGAGCTCGGGTTCTTACTTAGGGAGCTCGGACCCTTAACAGGGAGCTCGCTCTTAACAGGGAGCTTGGGCTCCTAGTAGGGAGCTCGGACTTAGGGAGCTCGGACTCTTAACAGGGAGCTCGCTCTTAACAAGGAGCTCGGACTAAGTATAGCGGTCTGGAGTTCGGGCTCGGTAGTGAGCTTGGACTTGCTTCCGATGTTCGCTTTGGGCGCTCTACTGTCCCGAGCTACTTGCCTTTACCACGTGTCGGGCGATCGCGAGGTCGGGCCAAATTTCCCTTCATCAAAAGTAAAATGAAGTTCAAACTGAGAATCTCGGCAGTCATTAACAGCTTTGCATAGTTCGCTTGTCGGGATGGATGGTTGATTACCACCGGATATAAGCCGGCAGCCGGCAGGAAGGGAAGTAGTAGTTGTCATTTCTCTCTTGGATTGGCTGAGTCGGTTTTAACTGAAATAGCCGAAAAGAAATTCGGTTCAGTTTATCCGGTTTTCATTCGGTTTACCATATTATTAAATTGGTTTTTAAAATTTTGATTTTTTCGAATGCTCACCCCTAGTAGCAACGAATCGAGCGGAGCGAGTTTAGAACTTTAGACCCACACACGAGGTGTATGGGGTCTAAATGGATCGATTTCGAATCCAATAATCCAATAATCCAATATCCCAATTCTTAATCCAACGGATAATGAAAATTAATATTTTGAAATCAAGTTCAAGTAAATATTTTTTTTTGTTCCTATTAAACATTTACGCTATATTTGGTTTGAAGGAAAAGGTAGGGAAAGATAGGAAAATTCCCTTCTTTTCCCTACCTTTTCCTTCAAACCAAACACAGCATTAAAGATTTATAGCAGGACCTGTGCCATGCTTGCGAAAACCCAATATCCAATTTTTTTTATAACAAAAATGATCAAAGGGATATATGCTAGGTATCGACCATATGGTAAATTTATTATCTAAAATTAATGAAACTATTAAATATTCATGAATTTTTTATTATTTTCTGAAAAAGTATAAAAATTATTTTCTAAAAATCAATGAAAATATTTCATGAATATTTAACAAGTTAATTAATTTTCAGATAATAATCAAAAAATATATTTTCATTATTTTGCAAAGATTAATCAATTCCAGATATTTTTATTATGTGAAAATTAATGAAATTATTAAATATTCATGACAAATATTTTTTATTGTTTTATAAAAATAAATGAAAATTAATAACTAATAATTTATAAAAGTCATTAATTAAAAAGTAACATAATAAATAATTAATTTGTAGATAATAATAAAAATTCCCATAGTATAGACCATATATCAACCATAATAATTCTGACAACCCCTTTTGCTTTCTCTTCATATTCTTTTTATTCTCTTTCAAATCATTTTTGTGGCTTAGTTTAGTGAGACCATGTTAATAGCGAAGCAACGATTAGAGTCTTGGGTGGGTTGTGGGAGATGAAAAGACCATACCTGGATTGAATGAACCTTGGGGCACCATTCCCCTTGATGAGCAACGAGTTCGTTCCATGCTCAATTCAACACATAAGAGTAATCACTGCCGAAAGAGTTCCCTCAAGTAAAATTCAATGTCCAAAACCTACACCTTGGATCCACAACCACCAATTTCATTTGCTTACTAAGCATTATCAAACGAGTTATGTCTTGGGTACAAGTCAGTCATGTACAGTGTCTTCTCTATCACCTACACAATACATGTACCTCCATGGCTCTTGATCACATTCAGTAATGCCTTAGGCATCTCTATGTCATATGCTCGTCCTAGGTTTGATGGTAGAGGAAGAGGTGAAGGTGAACCCTTCTGCTTTCTCTTCATATTCCCTTTCTTTTTTGTTGGCTTAGTTTAAGGGGAACCACATTAAGAGCAAAGCAAAGATTGGAGCCTTGGGTGGGTTGTGGGAAACGAAAAGACCAAACCTAGATTGAGTGAACCTTGGGGTGCCACTCCCCTTGCTAAGCAATTAGGTCGTTCCACTGTCCATTTAGCACATAAGAGTAACCATTGCCAAAGGGTTCCACCAAGAAAAGTTCAGTGTCTAGAATCACCACCCTCATAAGAGTAACCATTTAGCACATAAGAGTAACCCTTGCTAAGCAATGAGGTCACAACCACCACCCTCATCCTTGCATTTGTCTCCTTCCTCAGTTTCTCCCTCTCCTCTCTCGTTTGAAACTCCTCCTTTATTTGCTTACTGGGCATTATCAAACGGTTATGTCCCCGACTCAAGGTAGTCTTACAATGTCTCTTTTCTATCACCTACACAATACATGTACCTCCATTCCTCTTGTCCATGTTCAGCAATGCCTCTTGATGGCAAAGGAGGAGGTGATGGTGATGCTACTCCTAAAGCAGTAGCAATAATCATCTTGTTAATTTTCTTTCCCTTCTCCATCCTCTCTTCTACTGACTCCTCATCTCAATCTCAATCAACAACTTCAAGAATCCAAGATAGATCTTGTTCTTCTTCTGATATCTTTTCTTTATCATCCCACTCCTCTCATAAAAAATTGTGTTTAGTTGTTCATAGAGAAGGATACCCTTCCATTAGCACATCTCAAGACTTCTTCTCCATCTCCTACTAAATCTCAGAAACTAGGTTCATCTTCTTGATCACTACCTACATTGTACTGTAGAAATTAAATAAACTTTGACAAACCATAATTTGATTGCAAAATGAATATGGAATGTCTGTTAAAATAACTTAGGAGGGAGAGATATTAGATATATTAGGGCTGTCAATGGGTTGGGTTAAACTTGACAAACCTGAATCAATTGGGCCAGTTCTAGTTCTAGGAACTAGAACCAACTGGTCAGTTCTAGGTCCTAATTATTATCTATTCGGAACTGGTTCCACCTAATCCTGAACTGATGTAGACCTGACCCTATATATATATATATATATATATATATATAGTCAAGTTATTAAGTGTTAGTGGGCTTATTTATCATTCCTTGTCCTAGTTCTATTGTGTGTTATGGGCCTTTAGTTATTGGGCTTAAGCTGGTTTTTATTTGTACTGTCTAAGTGTCCCATCATTAATTAGGGACATTCTAGTCTTTTGCTATAATTTTATATTGTTAATACAAATATTAGCTTCTAGGGCCGATTGAGATTGTATAGCCGCCCATTCACGCTTCTCTTCTCTTCTCCTCTCTTCTCCTTCTTCTTCTACTTCTGCACTTCAGCAAACATAGTACTAAAGCACCAATCGGCCTGACTGATTATATCTAGTTTCTTCTCTCTTCTGTTCATTTTTTTTCTCTCCTTGTATTGGCTACTCTGAAGAAACCCTTAGGACTGATCATTGATCACAAAAAGGTCTATGTCTAGGGTTTCTCTTTGGGTGTAGGGACCAAAGAGAGTTTCACTAGCCCATTTATGCCCTGCTAGTGTTCTACAGCAGTCAGTAGCCATTCGACTACTAGAGAGATCTATGTAGAATAGATCTTGGAAGGAGGACTGAGTGGACAATCCTAGTTGCTATTTGAGAGTTAGAACAGATTGTAAGAAGTGTATTCAACCTAGATTTGACTTCCAAAAGTGTTGGAGTTGTCTACAAAAGCTACTCTCAGTTCAGACCAGTTACAACTTCTAAGTTACAAATTTTAGTGCAGAGGTTACTTTCAGGTTAGTGGATTTTTTTTCTAGTTGTAAAGCCTCTTCTAACATCCATTGGGTGTGGGAGGGACTCAAGAATTACAAAAGGTTGATCTCAGTAGGGTATTGACTATTTTTTCCAATCCATTATCAATTCTAGTAGGTCTGAAACCTTGTTTTTCAGTTTAGTATCAGTTCCAATAGGTCTAAAACCTGTCTTTCACTTTGAGATTACAGCTGTAGATTGCTGTTAGAAGTAGAATATGTCCACAATATTAGGATAAGTGTCCTTTAAGGACAATAGGACTGGTGGGAGATCATCAAACCTTGAAAACCCAAATCTGCACAGTCTACAAATCACCAATGTGTTGTTAGACGAATACAACTTCAAAGAATGGTCTGCTTCAACCAAACATTTTATTAATTCCCAAGAACATATGGGCTATATAGATGGACAAAAGAAAGAACATAAAGAGAATGATGTTGAATATTCAACTTGGCGCAAGGATAACACAACTGTTATGTCTTGGCTGCTTGCTTCAATTACTCCAAGGGTAGCAAGGGCTGTTTAGCACTTCCCTACAACCTCTAAGATTTGGGAGAAGGTGTCTAATAGCTACAGACAACGGAAGAACAATGTAAGAATCTATAGACTAACCCAAGATATTGTTGCCTTGAGGCAAGGGGATATGTTTGTTGCAACTTATTTTGCAACCTTAGAATGTCTATGGGAAGAACTGGACCACCATCTTGTACTTGATTTGGAAAATGCAAGAGATAAGGAGAGGCATGATAAACAAATAGAAGATGACGGAGCTTTTAAGTTCTTGGTTGGCCTAAACTCGATATATGAAGGTATAAGATTCCAAATTTTGGGAAGAAATGAGCTTCCAAATTTACATCATGTTGACTATCTTGAAAAGAATGGAGAGGTTAGAAGGAAAGAGATGCAAGTAGACACCCAAGTGCAGCCTATTGAGCATTCAACCTTGATATCTTTAAGCAAAAAGGGGGGAAAGCATTTACATAAGAGGCACCTCAAGTGTTCCCATTGTGGAGGAGATAGATATCTGAAAGAGACTTGCTGGATTCTATATCCTCACTTGAAACTAGCGACATTAAGGAAGGACAAGAAGCATCGGAGGAGCCAAACAACAAGTGGAAATGTTTTCATAAATAATGATGGTGAAAGCCCAAAGGACACACCTATAGTTGCTCCTCCCCCAATGGGACAAACTACTAGTTCCCACACATCATTTGATTTCACAACCAATGAGGTAAAAATCCTTAGCTGGCTGAGGAACAATTCCCATGCATCTACCTCTCTTGCCAAATCAGGTACTGCCTATGCTTATAGTGTGATTGGTCCTATAGTATCTAACTCTTAAATTATTGATTCCAATGCTACTAATCATACAACACACATGTCTTCCTTATTTTCTTCTTATTGTTTAATGTCTGGCCAAGATAAGATGAGAGTTGCTAATGGTTCCCTCTCCACCATCTCTAGAAAGCGGGAGATTAACCAAGGCAAGGAACTCTCTCTTAAATATGTTCTTCATGTTCCTAATTTTGCTTCAAACCTATTAATTGTTTTCAAGCTTACGAAAAATTTAAATTGTAGCATAACATTTTTCCTACACATTGTATCTTTTAGGACAGGCTGACCAAGAAAATGATTGGGAGCGGTCATGAGTCTGGAGGTCTCTATTATTTTGATGCAGACATTAGTTCAACCTTACAGTCATTTGCTTTTAGTGGTTGGGATAATGAGGAGTCAATAGCTAGATTACATTTGTTGCATGCTAGAATAGGTCATTTATCTTTTTCTTTGATGCAAGGATTGTTTCTTGAGTTGTTTAAGTGTGTTTTGAGTCAGAGTTTAGTCTTTGAAGTGTGTTAGTTGTCAAAACAATGTAGAACTCTTTATCCAATTTCTAGTAATAAAATTCAAGCTCCTTTTGATTTACTTCATTATGACGTGTGGGGCCCTTCACCTCTTGTTCTATAGATGGCTTTCGTTATTTTATCAGCTTTATTGATCATTATTCACGATGCACATGGATCTACTTGTTAAAAGAGCGTGATGAAGTACCACAGAAAACCATGGAATTTTGTAAAATGATTGAAACTCAGTTTGGCAAGAATATTAAGTAGTTTCGCTTAGACGATGCTGTTGAGTACTTTGAAAGCTCCTTGAATCTATTCATGGAGGATGTCGGTATTTTGCAGCAATCGTCCTGCACTAGTACCCCTCAACAGAACGGGGTTGCTGAGCACAAGAATAGACACTTATTGGAGACAGCTTGAGCTCTACTGTTTGAGCTCAAGGTTCCCAAGAACTATTGGTCTCAAGCAGTTCTTACAACATCATATCTGATAAATAGAATGTCATCTAGGGTGTTGGGTGTGAGAATTCCATTTTCTGTCCTTTGTCCTAATCTCCCAAATTTCCCTCTTCCTCCTAGAGTTTTTGGTTGTGTGTAGTTCATTCATGTAAAGGATCCTAAGAAGACAAAGTTGGATCCTAGGGCTACAAGGGAGGTCTTCTTAGGGTACTTTCCCAAACAAAAAGGTTACAAGTGCTTTGACCCAGTTACCAAGAAAAAATATGTCACCGAGGATGTGGTGTTTTTTAAGTCTCAACCTTATTTTCAGTCCTCAAAGAATCTTCTTCAGGGGGAGACTAGTAGGATGGAAGAGGATTCCCCTCCTTCCTTTTTTGTGCCATTTTCCACTTCAGGTCTTCCATCTTCTACTCTTGATCCTTCTAGTTTTATCTGTCCAGGTGAATCTAGTGAGACTCATGCTGAGCCAGTTACTATTCCCGATGTTGAGGATGTAACTGATGCCATTAATAGGCAATAGAAAGATATGAGAATTGCCTATAGAAGAGGGGAAAGAGATCCTCCAACTTGTGGCAACAATCAATCAGACTCGAGTTAATTTGTCTCAATGGATCTATGTAACCCTATCACTCCTTCTGATTTGGATATTCCTATTGCTCTTTGTAAGTCTATCCATTCTTGTACTACTTGATATCCCATTGCTAAGTATGTTTCTTATTCTTGTTAATCTCCTCGTTACTATTCCTTTGTGTCTGCTCTTTCTTTTGTTCATGTTCCTACAAGGTACTCAAAGGCAGTGTCTGACTTAAGGTGGAGAGAGGCAATAAATGGGGAAACGAAAGCCTTAGTGAAGGCCAAGAATTGGGAATTAGTGGATCTACTAAAAGGGAAGAACACTGTGGGGTGTAAGTGGGTGTTCATTGTAAAACACAAGGAGGATGATTCTATTGAAAGATATAAGGCCAAACTAGTAGCAAAAGGGTTTATTCAAAAGGAGGGGATTGACTACAAGGAGACTTTTGTTCCAGTTGCAAAACTTAATACAATTCGGATTCTATTGTCATTAGCTGCAAATTTTTCTTGGGAGCTACATCAGCTGGATGTTATGAACGCTTTCTTGAATGGTGATCTACATGAGGAGGTATTTATGAATCCTCTACTTGGCTATGATTTTCATGGAAGGTATGTAGGCTAAGGAAAGCATTATATGGGCTTAAGCAATCTCCTCGAGCTTGGTTTGAGAGGCTTTGTGGGGCCATGAAGAAAATGAGATACACTCAAAGTGGTCTAGATCATACCTTGTTCATATGGGAACAGGGTAATGTGCTTACAACTCTTATAGTCTATGTGGAATGATCCAGAAGAGACAAAAAGATTGAAAGAATTCTTGGCATCGGAATTTGTGATAAAAGATTTAGGCCATATGAGGTACTTCCTTGGAATTGAAGTTGCAAGGACACAAGAAGGCATATATATATATATATATATATATATATATATATATATAGAAGTAGGGGTTAGCATTACTCAGTTAAAACCGAAAAATAAAACCAAAAATTTTGGTTTTGGTTTTTTTAGTTTTTTTAGTAATTCGGTTTGGTTAGTTCGACTTTTAGGAATTTCAGTTTTTGGTTTTAGTTTTCAGAGTTAGAAATTCGGTTAACCGAAAAAACCAAATTAACTGAATTCATTATATAATATGTAATATATAATATACAATATATAACATTTAATATATAATAAGCTATATATTTATATATTAATATATTATATAATGTATTATAATGAAATTCAATTTCATAATATATATAATATAATATTATATATATTAATTAAATTTGATTTTTAACCAAAATAACCGAAAATTGAACCGATAATTCCGGTTTCGGTTATTTTGGTTTCCTTGTAATTCAGTTTCAGTTTCAATTTTCATTTTTTTATTTTGGTTTTTAAATTTTTGGTTTATTCGATTTGATTTTTAAACGAATAAACTGAATGCTCACCCTTAAAAGGAAGTATGTTCTGGATCTTCTAGAGGAGATAAGTATGATGGGGAGTAGACCAACAGATACTACAATAGAGTAGAATCATTGTCCCCTGGAATCAGCTGGTGAGGACTACTTTGATAAAGAAAGATACCCAAATCAAGTGGGAAAATTGATATACTTATCTCTTACCCAACCTAATATATCTTATGTAGTGGATTTTGTCAGCCAGTTCATGCATTCACTCAAGATTCCTAACATGAAAGTTGTTAAAAAGATCCTTAGGTACTTGAAGACATGTCTAGGAAAAATAATTCTATTCAAGAGGCATAATAAACTTGAAATAGAAACATATATTGATGCTGATTGGGCTGGATTGATAGGAAGTCTACTTCCGGATATTGTACATTGTTGGGGGGAATTTGGTTATGTGGAGAAGTAAAAAGCAGAATATGGTTGCGAGATCAAGTGCAGAAGTTGAATATCTGGCCATGGCATATGGTGTTGCAGAACTACTATGCCCTAAGACCCTCCTAGGTGAGCTTGGAGTGAAAGTTGATGGTCCCCTTAAGTTATATTGTGACAAAAAGACTAGTATCAATATTGCAAATAATCCAGAACAACATGATAGGACTAAGCATATTGAGATTGATCGACACTTTGTGAGAGAGAATTGACTCGGGCGATTTTGCATTCCTTATACACCCTCAGAGATGCAAATTGCTGATGTTTTGACAAAATTTAATTGATTAAATTTTTTTATATTCTCAAATTATTCTTTTCTTATTTATTTAAAGGATTTATCATTCAAAATATTAAAGTCCTCTTGATTACTTTAATAAATCCTCACATATTTATAAATGGATTCAATATTCAAAATTGCCACATGTCAAATTCTTGAGGTTGATGTTTAAGAGATCACATCAGCGCCCCACACTGATGCAAACTAGATGTTTAGTATCAAATTTCAAATGGTGGATGGTGAATTTGCTCTTTCTATGGCTTTTTTTATGACTAAAAGAAAACCAACACTACTCAAAAAATATGTAAAAATATGTGGTATTGAGGCAGGTGGGCTACCCGAACATAGCAAACTAGAAACCATAGACTTAGTGATATGAGATAGAGTATGGGTAGCCTAATTCCTAGACCTATTTACATGTAAATATAAAGATTTGAGTTTGAGCCGACCATAGGGCTTTGATCCTTTAACCCGAGTTAGGTTTGGATCAGGTTCATCAGGTTTGGTTGATCCATCCTGTTAGGTCATGATACCTCGACATATAGAGAAGTATTCTTGAAATTTGCTACGACTTCTAACTCTATATTTTTGACGTGGAAGATTTCTTTTCATGTTTATTTTGGTTGTTCTTCTCCTGCCAATGGCATAACCATAAAAATGACACTTTAGAACCTATACACCAAATCTTAACCAAGGTTCAAAACATCGATACATATCAACCCGTATTGGCTGATACGTATCGTATTGGGAAGCTCTTACAAAGGGTGTATCGGGGTTTTGACCAGTTCAAGGGGCGGACAGACCACCTTAAACTGGCCCGTCTAAACCAGATTTGAAAAAAAAACTACCGATACTGCTCAATATGCTTCTATCGACGTATCAGGCATATCGATATCTTGAACCTTGACCTTTACCTAAATTAATGGCCTTTAGGTTTTCAAATTATGTTATAAAAATACAATTGAAAGGTTGTGGATTGGGTCGAGTTGGTATCTAGTTCACCCTTATAGGGTCAAGGCAAGGTCAATCAAATTGGGTTCAGGTAGGAACGTTAGAGGGTCGAGTTAGGGTCAAGGCAAACTTGTACTAAACCCAACCCCTTTACATCCCTAAACTTACTTATTGTAATGAATCTTTGTAGAAAATGACCTACAATTTGGAATTTGGAATTTCTTGGACATGTTTGGGAATTAGTTGAATCTCTGTTTCAGTTTTCACATTATAGATTCGAGGGGAGTCTGAATCTCCTACACTCAAAGTATGTGGGTGGGGGCACACTTCCAATAACAAATGAACACGTCTTGTGTTCAGAGTGTGGAATGCGTGGAGTGAGACTAAATGGTAAAACTTCCATTAGATTAATAATTATCTTTTTTAGCTTAAAAAAAGGATTGTAGTCGATAAGGGCAACTATTGGGCCCTAATATCAATAAAAATAATCTTTTTAACATAATTATTAAACTAAGCTAACTTTTATGTTTTTTAAAAAAATATCAAATAGGGGCAGAAACACTGTTCATCTCATTCCTCATTCAAACCACTGAATAAATCTCCCCCAAGATTAATAAATATTGATAACAGATCTCTCCTTTTATGTTTACCATTGTAGTTGCTGGCTTGCTGCAAGCAAAAATGGTGAAGCCCACTCCTGCGTTTTTGCATTTTGTTATGTGTATCTCGCTTATCCACTTAGCATACTCTTAGACCTCTTCCAATCTTGATTTCTAGGCTTTAATGGTGTTCAAAATTGCTTTAGATACCTCTAACAGGCTTAGTAGTTGGAACCAAACCGCCGATTCATGTACCTAGTGCGGTGTTTCATGTATTCTTCTAACTGCTTCAAAAGAATAATTCATAGCATTTCTACTCTGAGTTTGGAACAACTCAGATGCAGAGAAGAAGAAGAAGAGGAAGAAGAAAAAGAAGAGGGGGAGAGAGAGAGAGAGATCGAAGGTGGGGAGATTTATTCGATGGTCTGGAAGAAGAAGGAGATGAATAGTGTTTCTGCCCCTATTTGATATTTTAAAGAAAAGTTAGCCTATTATAAAAATTATGTTAAAAATATTATTTTTATTGATATTAGGGCCCAAAAGTTGCCCTAGACTCTAAACGATGAAACCCTCCTTCAAGCTAATCTTGAAAGATTCAAGTTTGGGATGAAGAAAAAACATGTGACTTATTTATTTGAATCTCACTCTTGACCGAAGGTGGAAAAAGAAAACTCGGTCTTGACTGAAACTAGAATAAAACTCAAATTTGTCTTGAATGAATCCTCCAAATCCCGCTCTTGATCTTGATCGAAGACGGAAGAAGAAAAACCAGATTTGAAGAAATATTGAATCCCACAGTTCAAAAAGTTTCACCATAAAAATTCAAGGAAGCAACTTGCAAATGAGTGCTTTCTATAGCTTTTTCGCCCTTGGCTGAAGCTTGAAGGAGGTCTTCTTTTGATGGTTAATGGCTGAAGCTTGAAGAAGGGTTTCATCGTTTGAAGTCCAGGGTCAATTCCACTTCTTTTTGTTCACTTTAAATCTTTTTTAAAAAAAAAAGTAAATTATCAATTTAATAGAAGTTTTACTGTTTCGTCTCACTCCACGCATGTGAGTGGGGTCCACACTCTGAACACAAGACGTGTTCATTTGTTAATGGAAGTGCACCCCCACCCACATATTTGAGTGTAGGAGATTCGAACTCATTCAGTGTTCCTTGGTGAATGGTGATGATGGGGGCTTTCTTCTCATTTACTTGAAGTAAAAACTAAAAACAAAATTCTAAATATGCACAACTTGGGAATAGTTCAAATACAAATATGTAGAATGCAAAACTATAAATACAAGGTTAGAAATATCATATACAAATTTTACACGGCACATATTTGTATTTGTATTTGTACTCTTTTCATTTAGTCAATAGATATTTTGGACAGTCGAAAAATGAAATTATTTAAATTCAAGAAAAAGGAAAAAATATAAAAAAGCTCAAACCTGCAGTTACCTCCCTTTTGTTATTGTTTTGGATGGAAAACGTTGGATTACTACATTAGTTTTTCAAACAAAAAAATCCCTAAAATACTCCTAAAAGAATTTTTCACTTTTAATAAAATATCCCTAAATCAAATTGAGAAGGGTAAATCTGACATTTTGAATTATATTTAAAAGTCTCGTTACTGGGACAAAGATGGATGGAAGGTACAAGCAGGTTTTTGTTAAATTTGAAGGAGTTTTTTATAATTTACCCAAAAAAATTGTTGTTTGTATCATTATTCTTGACGTAAGGCTACACCAACCAAGGGCAGAGGCTTTAGTAAATAATCAAAATTATGGGAGCAAAATAGTTGGAGTCAAAGTTTAGAGGAGTAATTTGACCACATTCCCATAAATAAATAAAAAAAAAGACAAAGAAAGCATTGTTTGCTATGATTGACGTCAAACTTCTTTTATGAGATGATTAAAATCAAACTTACCAATCTTATTATGAGGGTGTACTGCCTTCATAAAAAATGTGATGTG
Organism: Nelumbo nucifera; assembly: GCF_055504915.1. Classification (NCBI taxonomy): domain Eukaryota; kingdom Viridiplantae; phylum Streptophyta; class Magnoliopsida; order Proteales; family Nelumbonaceae; genus Nelumbo; species Nelumbo nucifera. Next base: position 101,933,912 of record NC_142651.1, read on the forward strand.
CCCTAACTGAGACCCCATCTAGTAGGTACACTCTTGTGAGTACATTGAGTAAGCATTCAATTCAATTATAGTTGTCTTAAAAATTTGCTTTTAATCATCAATATAAATATATTAAGCTGAAATGTGTACGTAAGAAGGTTCGAGGACGAGACAAATAGAATCTAACAGTATTTTTTGCCTTTTTCCTAGAAATTACAAGAATGCCACTGTCTACTAACAGTTCTCTCTTTTGCTTTTTTTTCTTTCAAATTACAAGAATGTCATTCTCTCTCCTACCAACTCTCTCTCTCTCTCTCTTGTTCTTACAAATTACAAGAATGCCATCTCTCTCTCTCTCCTTATTAATTACAAGAACGCCACTCTCTCCAGTTGAGGGAGACCCTAGCTCAGCATCTTGGCTGCTAGGGGACCTATAATCAAAGGTAGTCGAGTTCGAACCGAGCCGAGCTCGAACTTTTGAGCTCAAGCTCAAGTCTCTAATTCGAATCGAGCTCGAGCTAGACGACATCTCAACCACTGAGGGAGACCTTAGCTCGGTACCTCGGTTATTGAGGGAGATTTCAGCTCAGCACCTCAACAACTGAAGGAGACCTCAACTCGGCACCTTGTCAACTAAGGGAGACCTTAGCTCGACACCTTGCCTGCTAGGGAAACCTCAACTTGACACTTCAATAGTTGAGGGAGACCTCAATTTGGAACCTTGGCAATTGAGAGAGAGCTCGACTCAGAACCTCGGCTGCTTGAGAGACCTACAATCAAAGGTACCTGAGCTCGAACTTCCGAGCTTTTAACTCGAGCCAAGCTTGAGCTTGAGCTCAAGTCTCTATTTCGAATCAAGCTCGAGCCTGATAGTTTATGAGCAAGCCCCTACAATGCAGGCCCCCTCCGCTAGAAGGCCTGAGGATGAGGGAAATGGAATCTAATAGTATTTTATGCCTTTTTTCATAGAAATTACAAGAATGCCACTCTCTACCAACTCCCTTTCTTTTGCCTTTTTTTCTATCAAATTGCAAGAATGCCACTCTCTCCTACCAATTGTTTCTCTCTCCCTTGCTTTTTTTCTTTCAAATTACAAAAATGCCACTCTCTCCTACCAACTCTCTCTCTCCTTATAAATTACAAGAATGCTACTCTCTCTCTCCAATTGAGGGAGACCTCGTCTCTGCATCTCGGCTGTTAGGGGACCTGCAACGAGCCAAGCTGAGCTCAAGCTCAAGTCTCTAATTCGAATCGAGCTCGAGCTAGACGACACCTCGACCACTGAGGGAGACCTCAGCTCGACACCTCGGTCATTGAGGGAGATCTTGGCTTAGTGCCTCGACAACTAAGGGAGACCTCAGCTCGACACCTTGTCAACTAAGGGAGACCTTAGCTCGACACCTCGCCTGCTAGGGAAACCTCAACTCAATACTTCAGTAGCTGAGGGAGACCTTGATTTGGCACCTCGGCAATTAAGGGAGACCTTAGCTCGACACCTCGTCTGGTAGGGAAACCTCAGCTCGACACTTCAGTAGTTGAGGGAGACCTTGATTTGGCACCTCGACAATTGAGGGAGACATCGGCTCGACACCTTGGCTGCTTAAGAGACCTGCAATCAAAGGTAGCTGAACTCGAACTTCCGAGCTTTTGACTCGATTCGAGATTGAGCTCAAGCTCAAGTCTCTAATTTGAATCGAGCTCGAGCCTGATAGTTTATGAGCAAGCCCCTGCAATGCAGGGCCCCCTCCACTAGTATTTTATGGGTAGACAAGCATGGCATGAGCATTTATAGGACAAGTGGCAAAAAATTATCAAGTGATTACTTAGTGTCTATTTGACTTACAATCAAAATCGGAATCAGGGGGTTCGTTGATTATCCGAGCCCCATTGAGTCCGGCAATCACGCCGGATTGGTCTTTTCTTTTGTTCATGTTCCTACTAGGTGTGGTGTTTTTCGAGTCTCAGCCTTATTTTTAGTCCTCCAAGAATCCTCTTCAGGGGGAGACTAGTAGGATGGAAGAGGATTCCTCTCGTTCCTTCTTTGTGCCACTTTCCGCTTCAAGTTTTCCATCTTCTCCTCCTAATCCTTCTAGTTTTAGCTGTCTAGGTGAATCTAGTGAGACTCCTACTGAACCAGTTACTATTCCTAATGTTGAGGATGTGACTGATGCCGTTAATAGACAACAGAAAGATATGAGAATTGCCTATAGAAGAAGGGAAAGAGATCCTCCAACTTTTGGCAACCACCAATCGGACTCGGGTTAATCTGTCTCAGTGGGTCTAGGTAACCCTATCACTCATTCTGACGTCGATCTTCCCATTGCTCTTTATAAGCCTATTCGTTCTTGTACTACTCAATATCCCATTGCTAAGTATGTTTCTTATTCTTGTTAATCTCCTTGTTACTATTCCTTTGTGTCTGCTCTTTCTTTTGTTCATGTTCCTACAAGGTACTCAAAGGCAGTGTCTAACCCAAGGTGGAGAGAGGTAATGAATGGGGAAATGAAAGCCTTAGTGAATGCCAAGATTTTGGAATTAGTGGATCTACCAAAAGGGAAGAGAATTGTGGGGTGTAAGTGGGTGTTCATTGTAAAACACAAGGAGGATGGTTCCATTGAAAGATATAAGGCCAAACTAGTAGCAAAAGGGTATACTAAGAAGGAGGGGATTGACTACAAGGAGACTTTTGCTCCGGTTGCAAAGCTTAATACAATTTGGGTTCTATTGTCATTAGCTGCAAATTTTTCTTGGGAGCTACATCAGTTAGATGTGATGAATGCTTTCCTAAATGGTGATCTACATGACGTGGTATTTATGAATCATCCGCTTGGCTATGATTTTCATGAGAAAGTCCACTTGGTTTGAGAGGCTTTGTGGGCTAAGGAAAGCATTATATGGGCTTAAGCAATCTCCTCGAGCTTGGTTTGAGAGGCTTTGTGGGGCCATGAAGAAAGTCCACTCAAAGTGGTACAGATCATATCTTGCTCATAAGGAAACAGGGTAACATGCTTACAACTCTTATACTCTGTAGGTGATATGGTAATTATAGGGAATGATCTAGAAGAAACAAAAAGATTGAAGAAGTTCTTGGCATTGGAATTTGAGATCAAAGATTTAGGCCATTGGAGGTATTTCCTTGGAATTGAAGTTGCAAGGTCATAAGAAGGCATATATATATATGTGTGTATATACCAACAGATACTCCAATAGAGAAGAATCATTGTCTCCAAGAATCAGTTGGTGAGGACTACTTTAATAAAGAAAGATACCAAAATCTGGTGGGAAAATTGATATTCTTATCTCTTACCTGCCTAATATAGCTTATGCAATGCATGTTGTCAACCAGTTTATGCATTCACCCAAGATTCTTAATATGAAAGCTATTGAAAGGATCCTTAGGTACTTGAAGACATGTCCAAGAAAAGAAATTATGTTCAAGAGGCACAATAAACTTGAAATAGAAGCATATATTGATGCTTATTGGGTTAAAGTGATTGGAGATAGGAAGTCTACCTTAAGATATTGTACATTGTTGGGGGGAGTTTGGTTACGCGGAGAAGTAAAAAACAGAATGTGGTTGCGAGATCAAGTGCAGAAGTTGAATATCAGGGCATGGCACATGGTGTTGCAGAATTACTATGGCTTAGGACCCACTTAAGTGAGCTTGGAGTGAAAGTTGATGATCCTCTTAAGTTGTATTGTGACAACAAGGCAGCTATCAATATTGCAAATAATCCAGTACAACATGATAAAACTAAGCATATTAAGATTGATCGACACTTTGTGAGAGGGAGAATTGTCTCGGGCGAACTGCATTCCTTATACACCCCAGAGATGTAGTTTGCTGATGTCTTGACAAAAGGATTATCCTTAGTGATGTTCCTAGTCTTACTTGGTAAGCTAAGCATGACTAGCATCCATGCTTAACTTGAGGGGGGGTGTTGGGTCAAGTGATTAAGTGTTAGTGGGCTTATTTATCATTCCTTGTCCTAGTTCCATTGTCTGTTATGGGCCTTTAGTTATTGGGCCTAAGCTGGTTTTTATTTGTACTATCTAGGTGTCCTATCACTAATCAGGAGAATTCTAGTTTTTTGCTGTAAGTTCATATTGTTAATACAAATATTAGATTCTAGGGCCGGATGAGATTGTATTGCCACCAATTCACTTATCTCCTCTCTTATTTTCTCTTCTCCTATCTTCTCCTTTTTCTTCTATTTCTGCATTATATATATTGCACAATATATTAAATAAGTTCTATATATAATATACAGATAATATATAATGTATAATATTTAATATTTAATATATATATATATATATTAAATGTATTTATTTATTTATTATAATCGATCGGGTCCATTGGGTCAGATCTGATTGTCCCAAGAATCGATCGGTTTGGTTCTAGGTCTAAAAAGTATAACCATATTAGGTCTGGTTCGGTTCTAGGTCCTTAATTTTTCATTTTGGGTTAGTTTCGGTTCTAACTAGTCCCGACCAAGACCTGACCCATTGATAGCTCTAAGATATATTATATATAAGGTTAGTACTACTAAGTCGGTCTTTCTTTTTGAATTTTGAGTATAATTGCAATTCTATAATTTGATGGCTGAAAAGAAATAGAAAGGGTAAGAGTTAAAATCCCAACCTAACTAAAATGTTACTTTTTTTTGGGGGGGGGGGGGGGGGGTTATATTTTTTTGATTTTAGGAATATATGGGTCCTGGTGGTTGTCCCAAAACAACTACCGAAGAAAAAATGAAAATTGCAAGCTGGAATTGTTAGGGTTTAGGATCCCCCTACATAGTTCGTTCAACGAAGAGAACCATTAAATTTATGTTCCATTTGAAAACAAAATACAACCTTGTGGATTGTCAGAAAAAAGCTAAAAATTGTTTGAGATTAGGGATATTGGGGAGTGGACCCTATGGGTCTGTCGGGAGATCTGATCCTCTTTTGGTTTCTAGAGCTAAAGGTGAAAATAGTTGCAAAAAAAAAAAAAAAAAACTTTAACTACTGTACCATTTCAGATAAGGTCTTTGGGAACTGGCATTGTACTTTTTTCTATGGGGAACCAAGGAAAAAAGATAAAAAATTCTTTTTTGAGGCCCCATTGAGTCTAGCTTCATCTATGACGGGTCCTTGGATGTGCATAAGGGATTTTAACTTTGTTCTAAGTAGGATTGATAAACTTAGTGGAAAGGAACTCAAACATTAGGAGCTTCAAAGGAATAATCAGGTAATAGATGACTTGGATTTGGAGTATATTAAAAGCTTTGGGCCAAAATTTACTTGGTGGAACAAGAGATCGGGTTTAGGTATGGTTAAAGAGGTGTTGGACAAGAGCTTAAGCAATTTGGAGTGGAGGAACATATTTAAAGAAGCATCAGTATTCCACTTGGCACTTGGGGGATCAGACCACCTTCCAATAATTTTGGATTCAAACCCTCTCCAAAGTAAACGTAGATGAGGAAATGTGGAGTTCACATGAGGGCAATGGGAAGGTAGTAGAGGAAGTCTGGAAAAAGGAATATGTATGTTATAGCCAAATTTCTTTGTGGAAAAAATGCAAATGGTTGAAGATTGATCTCAAGAAGTGGAATAAATCTGAATTTGGGCAGCTTACCAAAAGCATTGAGGAAGCTGAAGTAAAGCTTCACAGGGCATTGAAAGTAAAGGATAACAAGTCAGCAGAAAATATAAGAAAGTGTGAAGAAAATTTGGACACTTGGCTAATGGAATGTGTTACCTCAGTCTCCTACGAAATCCTAATAAATGGTTCCCCCAGTAGGAGGTTCTACCCTAGTAAAGACTTAGGGTAGGGAGATCCCATTTCTCCGTGCCTCTTCCTGCTATGTGTAGATGTCTTTTTTTGGAATGATTAATAGAATTGTTGAAAATAAGAAGATTTTAGGTGTCAAGTTAAACCATAGGTGTCCAACAATATCCCATTTGTTTTTTGCAAATGATAGCTTCATCTTCACTAAAGCAGATGTTGAGGAAGGACAAAGAATTTTGGATACTTTCAAAGACTATGAGGCTATTCCAAGTTAATAAAATAATGCACCTCAAGAAGTTCATAGCCCTATGTTTACCTTGGCCTCCCTTTACATTTTAGTAGATCAAAGAATAGGATGTTTGAGTATATCACTGATAGAATCCAAAACAGAACTCGGAGCTGGAAGGAAAAACTTCTTAACCATGCTGGAAAAGAGGTTATGATAAAGGCAGTTCTGAATGCGTTTCCAGCTTACAGTATGTCCTGTTTCCTCCTTCCCCTAGTGATTGTGAAAAGATTAGGAAGCTTTAGAGAAGTTTTCGGTGTAGAGAAAGGGAAATGACAAAAGGGCTAGGTAGTTGAGTTGGGATCAATTGAGTAGGAACAAGCTAGATGGTTGTGAGAGCAAAATATATAAAAGGAAAGTCTTTCTTCAATGACAATTTCAATCTTTTGGGGTCTTGGGGTTGGAAAAGTATTCTAAAAGGCAAGGAGGTTCTGTTAGAAGGTGTCTGTTGGGCTATAGGTTCAGGTAAAGAGGTATCCATTTAGGACAACACTTGGGTTCCGATAATCCCTTCTTTTAGAATAATAGGGCCAAGGCCAACAAGTTTAAGTGCCTAAAAGGTTTGTGATTTATTCAGGCTAGGTACTAGGGATTAGGATATTAATTTAGTAAAATATTCTTTTATTCCTCCAATTGCACAAAAAATTTAGAAATTAAGATTCCCCACTTTGAATAGGAGGATAAGATAGTATGGACCTTGGATAGGAAAGGCTATTTCAATGTCAAATCTGCTTATTTTTCTATAAAAAATCAGTAGGCTTGACTCGAGTTGAGAGTGACAAAAAGTTATGGGCTGCTATATGGAATTTAAGAGCTCCCCCGAAATTAAAACTTTTTCTTTGGAAAGTTTGTTTGAATGTAGTAGCTATTAAGCAAAATCTAGTAAAAAAAAAAAAAAAACAGAATCCTGTATGAGGACTTATGCCCTATCTGTAACCAACATCAAGAGTCAATCTTTCATGCTTTATGCACTTGTGATTTAGCCCATAGTTGTTGGTTTGGGAGTCCTTTAGGACTAGTATTCCCTTCTGTGACTGGTCACTTTGATTTTAAGACTTGGCTTAAAAACTGGTTTACTAAGTGCTCCTCTTTTAAAGAAAGGAGGAGTTACTCTTGTATTCTGCTATAATGTTGTAGAACATTTGGCTAATGAGGAATGATGTTTTCAACGGCTCTAATGCAAATCTGACCAATGTTATTAGCAGGGTACAAATTCAAAAGCAAAATCTTCAAAGTCTAGCAGCTTCATCACCAGCACCGCCCCTTTCTAAGATTGAAAGTGATTCCCTGAGTCATTGGTCCCCATCATCTTAGAACTGGACGAAGATCAATGTAAATGGAGCATTTGTTAAGGAAGGAAAGACTGCTTTTGGTTTAATTATTCATGATAGTGAAGGCTGCTTTGTTGCTTCCAAGGGAGGTCCTATTTTAGCTTTTCCCATCTCCATGCTGAGGTTTCTGCAGCTTTTGAAGGTCTGAAGCTGGCTAAATACTTAAAAGTCCCCAAATGTAATCATAGAAAGTGACAACAAATCGATCATCTCTTACCTCTCTGCTATTGGCCTTGGTTGTGCGGCTGAAGTGCAGTTTCAAATCCTAGCTTGTCTAGAGCTAGCTAAAGAGTTCATTGTCTCCTCTTTTGTGAATAGATCCATTAACAAGACTGTCCATTTTGTTGCTCACAGAGGACTACTATCATCTTTTGAAGGGCTGGATGCAAGCCCAATGTGGATTTCTGATGTTATCTTGACAGAATTTAGATTTAAGTAGTTTTCTTTCTGTTGTGTTCTTATTCATTGTAGTTTTTTTTTTTTTTCTGTTTTCTGTGTTTTCTTTGTTTGCTATGTGTTGTCTTTCTGTTCTGTTCTTTCTAATGAAAAGAAGTTTCTAATTACCAAAAAAATATATATATAAATTTTTTTTTTATATTTTTCTCAGGTATCTTGTTAGTGAAGGTTTGAGATTCTTGTAATCCTTCTCTTAGTTAGCAACTTCACATCCCATGAACCGATATGCTTTTGATGTAAAAACATCAACTGTGAGCTATTAGCAAGTGAACCCATTTTGAAACCATTTGATCACACACAACACATCTCACTTCTCTTTATCTATTGAATCCTTCATCTTCACCAACTTGACTTATTGACACATTCTTCATCACTAATGTAGTCAAAATAGTGGTGATTGGTGAAGGGCAAGGCAACGATCCCTCTTAATCTCACTTATACGTCAACGAAGGGCAACGAGTAACCTCCCTTCTCACTTTGATGCAGTGTAATAAATCGGTAACTTCATTTCTGTTTTGTATCATATATTTATATTTTTGAAGTCATGATCAATCGAATTTCCATTTCTTCCTCGCAAATGAAGCTTTGATTATTAGGTAGATGATTTCCACTATGTCAAAGGCCAACTCCCCTTTCTCTAAGCAATTAGTTTGACTAATACTTGCATTTTTTTTTATTTCTGTTTTTCCCCTTTTCAAATACATATTGTCACTCTAATACAAATCAAAGGGATAATGGCTTCAAGTTTCAACTGGTCATTAAAGTTTGAAAGGAAGTAGGTCTCTAAAGTATATCTAATTCAAAAGATGGCTCCAAATAGAACCCAACTTCCAGAAATAGGCTGAACAATACTATGGTTGGGACTAAAATATGGTGGTGCCTATTTATGTCTGTTAATGGATGGCTTAACCATGGACTAAAGTATTGGGAAGTAGTTTATTTTATTATTTTCAAAGTTATTGCAATATGATGATAGCTGAACTTATCAAGTTATCATAATCTCTCATCAAGTATTATATTGGATGGAGATACGGAGATAAGACTCGCGAGAGTCCCGGATCTGTATGTTACAGGAGAGTCTCGGATCTGTATGTTACCTGTACAGTTAGGAAGTCTTTTTGTTTTGTTTTTCTTTTTGGATTAGGAAGACCTTTGTTTTTAGAAAGTTTGGGGGAGCAAGGAACTCCATCGTTTGTATATAAATATCATAAGGTATCAATGGAAAACACACACCTTTGGCTTCCGAAATTTTTCATGGTATCAGAGTGGGTTGCTATTCGTTGCGCAACCAATGGTTATTTCTGTAGATCTTGATCCGACCACAGCTTATTATCTTCGAGACTTCAATTATTCTGGTCTTTACAGACTTTTCCTATCAACTGGAGAGAAGAGGAGTTGTCGATCGCCGGGTGCCGTCGCTGCAGTCGTGGCATAGAGGAACCACCGACTGCCAGGTTCTTCCTCTTGTTCACTGATCCACTGGTTTACTGATTCGCTCTTCATTCTTCCTCTCACCGTTCATCCACCGACCACCGAGCGTCGCAGCCTCCGTAGCAGCAGATAGCAGTGACCAGTTGCAGTCTTACAAAGGAACTGACATACTATAATAATCTCCATCCCTTAGGTCTCTCCTTATTCACGTATCCTGGTTCTTTTACTTTTGAAGAAGGATCGGAACAGTGCGCGAGTCACTATATTCAACAGCATCAACAGCCGATGCTCATTGACTACGATAAACCAAGCTCGTTCATGCTAGTCAACGATTCAGAGGATAATCAAATACTACGGCGGTGATCCACTTGTTCTTGCACCGTGATTCTTCCTGTTTCTTCAAGAACTCGATATTACTGCTAACGAGTCTTGCTGATCGGTCACCATGGTTGCCAACAATGACAGGAACGGTGAAAGCTCGAGTAAAGTCTGTTGGACCGTCTTCTCCTTTCTATTTGCATCCATCAGATAATCCTGAAGTTATTATTAGTCCAATGGTCTTGAGAGGAGATAATTATGATGAATGGGCAAAGGCGATGAGAACTGCCTTCCGTGCCAAAAAAAAAATCGGTTTCACCGAAAGCAAGGTCACAAAGCCGGAAGACGACACTCCGACGATCGATCTCTGGTGGATTGTGAATTCGATGTTGGTGCTTTGGGTTTTCAATACTATCAAACCATCACTGCGTTCAACTATCACGTATATGGAGACGGTCAAAGAACTTTGGGATGATCTGAAGGAACGATTCTCGATCGGCAATGGACCCCGGATTTATCAGATTAAATCTGAGCTTGCTAACTGCAAGCAACATGGACAGACAGTGGTTGCATATTACAGAAAATTGAAGGGAATGTGGGACAAATTAGGAAGCTACTCTAAGGTACCCGCATGTACATGCGGGTGCAGGTGTGGAGCGGTAGCCAAACTGGTTAAATAAAGAGAAGAAGAGAAAATCCACCAATTTCTGATGGGTTTGGACGATGATATATTTGGAACAGTGCGTTCCAACATATTGAGTATGGAGCCAATTCCAAATATAAATAAAGTTTACTCAATGATCATACAAGAAGATCGACATCGATCGTTGGCACGAGGTAAGGAGGAACAGACAGATGCAGTTGGTTTTGCAGCACAAGCCTCACAGACATTGCGAGAAAATAAAGCTACTTCAAAAGACAACAATTGTGTGTAACAATTGTGATCGATTTGGCCATGTAGCAAAGAGTTGCTTCCAATTAATTGGATACCCTGATTGGTGGGGAGACAGACCCCACGGTACATCGACCGGACGTGGAGCAGGACAAGGAAAAGGGGGTGGACGTGGCCGAGGTACGGCAAAGGCTCATGCTGCTCAGTCATCAGCAGGGCATGAGGAGGCTGCTAATGTAGCTGTGACTAACGGAGACCGGACCAAACTGAGCGGGCTTAATGACGAGCAATGGCAGACTCTTGTAAACATGCTTAATGCTTACAAAACTAGGACCAATGAAAAACTCTCTAGTAAGAATTACTCCACTGAATGGATTATTGACTCTGGGGCGTCACATCACATGATAGGGAATTTAAATGTGCTCGCTGACACCTACGATGTTGCACCTTGTCCTGTTAGGTTACCCAATGGTGCGCACATCGAGGCCGTGAAAGAAGACACTGTTGAACTTGGAAATAATTTTAAATTGTTGCACGTATTATATGTCCCAAAACTCAATTGTAATTTATTGTCAGTAGGTCGGTTACTTCGTGACATAGATTGTATTGTGACATTTACTAATAAGTTATGTGTGATACAGGACTGCATCTCGAGGACTCTGATTGGTGCGGGTGAATAGCTTGATGGGGTCTATGTCTTCAAGGGCGTGGCGCCGGTTCGTGCCTACAAGACAGATGGAATTGGGTCATGCAATTTGTGGCATCGAAGATTGGGACACCCTTCTTATCAGATGATTAACTTACTTCTTAATATTAGTAATAGTAAGAATAAAACTTGTGATGTTTGTTTGAAGGCAAAGCAAACTAGAGATGTCTTTATTCAAAGCATCAATAAAGTGACTAATTGTTTTGCATTGATTCATTGTGACCTATGGGGGGCTTATAGAGTACCTGCATCTTGTAGTGTTGCATATTTTTTGACAATTGTTGATGATTATTCTCGAGCAGTTTGGATTTATTTGTTGGCTGAAAAGAGCGAAGTTGGTTGAACACTCAAAAAATTTTGTACAATGGTTGAACGGAAATTTAATAAAAAGGTTAAGGTGGTAAGAAGTGATAATGGCACAGAGTTTAAATCATTTAAATCATATTTTGACGAATAGGGAATTTTGTTTCAAACTTCCTGTGTTGGAACACCACAACAAAATGGTCGTGTGGAGAGAAAACATCGTCATATTTTGAATATGGCCAGAGCACTCAGGTTTTAAGCACATCTTCCGATCAGTTTCTGGGGTGAGTGTGTTTTGACCGCAGGGTACTTGATTAACCGGACACCTTCGACCCTTCTTGGTAGTAAAACACCATACGATATGCTATTTGGACAAAGTTCTACTTATATTTTCGCATACTCGGGTCCGTGACAAATTTGCCACTAGGAGTAGGAAATTTGTCTTTGTTGGGTACCCTTTTGGGAAAAATGAGTGGAAATTATACGATCTTGAGTCTGGTGATTACTTCGTCTCACGAGATGTGATGTTTAGTGAGGCTGAGTTTCCCTTTGCCACTCCAAAACATCAGCCCTCAGTAACTAGTCCTCCCATAGCCAAAGAAAATGTTGGGTTGCCTTGGGCTGTCCAACCACCGAACTTTGCGACCACTCCTCCTGACATGGCATCTGAGTCACCTCATATAGAAGTCAGGGGGAGCAACACGATTGATGAAGAAGGACAGCAGAACACGGGTAATGATGAGGAGGCAGGTCCCCCTGATGAGACAAGGAGCTATACAGATTGCAGGAATAATGAAACTCCATATGCTCCTCAGCCCACCACGGAGTTATTAGGCTATGGACATCGAGAAAAGTGGACCCCTAGCTATTTACAGGACTTTGTCACACACTCTGCTCATCGTTTAGACCCCTCTGTTGTTTCTCCTGCATCATCTCAATCCTTAGGTACTCCTTATCCCATATCTCATTATGTGGCGTATGATAACTTTTCGGTGAAACACAGGCATTTCTTGGCAGTTGTTACTATAGGCCGAGAACCTACTCATTTTTCTAAGGTAATGACTGATACTCGATGGCACGAGACTATGCGCCAAGAAATACAAGCTTTGGAAGACAATGGGACATGGACCTTGGAAAACCTCCCACCTAGAAAAAAAGGCAATCGGATGTAAATGGCTCTACAAAATCAAGTACAACTCTGATGGATCCATTGAAAGATTTAAAGCATGGTTGGTAGTCTTGAGCAACACTCAAGTTGAAGGTCTTGATAACAATGAAACCTTTGCCCCTGTGGCTAAAATGGTCATAGTTCGAACCTTCTTAGCAGTTGCTGCGGCCCAACATTGGGAATTGCATCAGATGGATGTCCACAATGCTTTCCTGCACGGTGATCTCCATAAGAAGGTCTATATGAAACCTCCTCCAAGCTTTTTGACCTTCGAGACTGGTAAGGTATGCAAGCTTCGGAAATCTTTGTATGGTCTACGGCAAGCCCCTCGGAACTGGCTTTCTAAATTAAGTTCTGCCTTGAAAACGTTTGGGTTTGATCAGTGCTATTTCAATTATTCCTTATTTACATATTGCAAGAAGGGGCTTGTCTTGCATGTCCTGGTTTATGTTGATGACTTAATCGTTAGTGGGAATAACCCGGAATTCATACACAAATTTAAACAATATATGAGCCAGTGTTTTCACATGAAGGACTTGGGTGTTCTTAAATATTTTCTAGGCATCGAAGTAACTCGCGGATCATCAGGGATATCTCTTTGCCAAAGAAATTATGTCCTTGATATTATTGCCAAAACTGGCTTATTGGGGTCCAAACCTGCTCACTTTCCTATTACTCAGAATCATAAACTTGCCCTTGCTGATGGAGCACTCATGGATGACCCTGAACGATATCGACGTCTTGTGGGCCGTTTGATTTATTTAACCATTATAGGGCCGGAGCTCAGTTATTGCATCCATGTCCTGGTTCAATTTATGCAAAGTCCTCGTGTTGATCATTGGGATGCAGCCTCGTGTGGTTCGTTATTTGAAAGGACGTCCTGGTCAAGGAATATTTTTGCGCTCTGATAGTGATCTACAATTATATGCCTACTGTGATTTCGACTGGGCGAGTTGTCCTTTCACTCGTCGCTCTCTTACTAGGTATTTTATCATGTTCGGCCATTCCCCCATCTCTTGGAAGGCTAAGAAACAACATACTGTCTCCCGTTCCTCTGCCGAGGTTGAATACCGGTCAATGGCTACTGCCAGTTGAGTTGAAGTGGCTAAAAGGTCTGCTATCATCTTTGGGTATCTCTCATCCTCAACCTATACGCCTGTTTTGTGACAATCAAGTTGCTCTGCACATTGCCATGAACCCTGTTTTCCATGAGCGAACCAAACATATTGAAGTTGATTGTCATTTCATTCGCAATGAGCTCCAAGCCGACACTATTGCACCTGCCTATGTACGTACCGGTGAACAACTTGCTGATATTTTCACCAAGGCTCTCGGACAAAAACAGTTTGATTCTTTCCTTCCCAAGTTGAGCATTCGCAATCTTCATCCACCTTGAGGGGGAGTATTGTACGGAGATACGGAGATAAGACTCGCGAGAGTCCCAGATCTGTATGTTACAGGAGAGTCTTGGATCTGTATGTTACCTGTACAATTAGGAAGTCTTTTTGTTTTGTTTTTCTTTTTGGATTAGGAAGACCTTTGTTTTTAGAAAGTTTTGGGGAGCAAGGAACTCCATCGTTTGTATATAAATATCATAAGGTATCAATGGAAAACACACACCTTTGGCTTCCGAAATTTTTCATATTATAGTCATCATAATCCAAGGACCAATGGATTCAATAGGTGATGGCCATCCCTTTGGAGAGGTGATAGGCTGGTGGATTCAGTAGCAATTGTCCCTAGTTTATACATTGGTTTTGGTGGTTTTACTTTATTTCATTACATTTTGGACTATCATTATCCTACAATCATGCCCCATAGTTTAACAAATAACAATAGATGGGAGGCTTAGATGATGATGATGATTTTCCTACAATTATGTAGGGGACATTTGTATTCTATAACTTAATTTTGATCATTAATAAATTTTATGTTCATAATAGAAGAATGATAGTAGTGGTGGCTGACAAATGTTTATGGACCAATTTCTTATCGGGAGAGGAAATTTTGCATATAAGTTGGCTTGAACAATCTTGTGGTTAAAACAAGTTTTGCCAAATTTAGAAAGTTAGTCTGGTTTATAATGAAGCATATATCAATTTTAGAAAATCCATAAAGTATTAGGGTTCATTTGGTTCACAGTCTGAATCGAAATTGAAATCGGAATTGGAATTAGAATCATCCGGAATTGGAATCTGAATCGGAATGGTCCATTCCCATAGTCTATTTGGTTTAAACAAGAATGGGAATGGGAATTAAAATCAGCAGGAATGGGATTTCATTCCCAAAGGAGGGGCAGGGAATGGCCATTTCCTCAAATGGGGGAATGCCATTCCAACAAGAATGGGAATGGAATTCTGATTCCGCCCAACCAAACAGTTGGAATCAGAATAGCCCATTCCGATTCCGATTGCAGACCCCTATTCCTGTGAACCAAACGGGGCCTTAAAACATTTGATTTTAACAATCAATCCAAATATCAAACAAGAGATCTCAAATCAAAATAATTAGTCAGAGAAGCCTAGTGAAATAAACCGTATATAACTCTTACAATTACAATGGCCTAATAGACTCCCTTCTCTTGCTACTAAGTATCAAACTCTGTAGTGTAGACTATAGATCGACAATAATAATTTTAACAACCCCTTCTGCTTTTTCTTCATCTTCTTTCGATTCTTTATTGATCATTTTTGTTGGTGAAGCAAAGATTGGAGCCTTGGGTGGGTTGTGGGAGACGAAAAGACTAGACCTGGATTGGGTAAATCTTGGGGTGCCACTCCCCTTGCTAAGCAACAAGGTTGTTCTACACTCCAATCAGAACATAAGAGTAACCACTGCTGAAAGAGTTCCACCGAGTAAAGTTTAATGCCCAAAATCTACACCTTGGATCCACAACCATCACTTTCATCCCTGCATCCATCTCGTTCACCAATCTCTCCATCTCCTCTCTCACCAGAAACTCCTCCATTTGCTTACAGGGCATTATCAAAAGGTTATGTCCCTGATTTAGGTCAGTCATGTATAATGTCTTCTCTATCACTCTCATAACACCTCTACCTCCATGGCTCTTGATCACGTTCAACAACACCTCAGACATTTCTACGTCTCTAGCTGGCCCTGGATTTGATGGTGGTGGAGGAGGTGATGGTGATGCTACTCCTAAAGCAATAGCGTAATTATCTCGCTAATTTTCTTCCCCTTCTTCATCCTCTCTTGTGTCAACTCCTCCATCTCAATCTCAACCAACAACTTCAAGAATTCAAGACCAATCTCGTTCTTCTTCTGATATATTTTCTTTATCATCCCACTCCTCACATTTAGTTGTTGATGGAGAAAGATGTCCTTTCATTGGCACCTCTCAAGATTCTTCTTCTTCGTCTCCTACTGCTATGTCAATCTTTCTTTCTAAATTTCGAGTATAATTGCAATTATGTAATTTGATGACTAAAAAGAAATAGAAAGGGTAAGAGTTAGAGTCCCATCCTAACTAAAATTTTACTTCTAGTGGGTTTCTACAAAATCTTTTTTAAATCTCTTGCTTTGGTGTCTTATTAGTGAAGGTTTGAGATTCTTGTAATCCTTCTCTTATGGTACATTTGGTTTCTGAGAAAGGACGAGATGAGAAAAGAATATATTTTTCCCATTTTTGCATCTAAAGTTTGTTTCCCGAAAACTAGTATTATCAAAATTCATTTTCCTGTGTTTGTTTTCTTAGAAAATTTAACATGAAACATATAAACTAAGTTTGTTGTTTGTGATGATCTAAAGCAAAAAATAATAATAATAACAATATAAAGATATCAGACCTGAGATCAATCGAACAAAAGAAAATGATTTGAATCAAAAGCTGGTCACAAAAATATCAGATCTGGTGATAAGAGGAACTCCAGATCTGGAACAAACATATTTCAAAAGCCAGATCTGGAGCTCTGGGTGAACGAACTCAAATGGTCGCCCGTATAGAAGCTAGATCTGGATTAAACATGTTAGGAGCTAGATCTAGACGAACAAGGATGGAGGGAGCCGGTGGTGAGATTTCGAAGGGAACCCATCCAACGGAATAGGTCAAAAACGGTATAAAAATGAACAAAAACGATGAGATGGTGCCGGATCTAAGCTTACCGTTTGACGAGAATGCCAAAGTTGACACCGGAGATGTTACCGCTGGACGGCTCAAAGGAAGGAGACAATATCTGTGAAAGTGGCTCTCGACAATATTTTCTCACCACTTGCCTATTCTTTCTTTTCTCAGCAGCGTCTCACCATTTTAGTGCGACCCCGCTTACTGATTTTTGGGAACCCACATCCCTAGTGTTTCCCTTTCTTTCCTAGGTTTTCCTTTAAAACAAACATATGCAAAACCAAATATTCCCCAAAGATGTTTCCCTTCCCTTCTTGGAAACCAAATGCACCATTAGTTCGAAACTTCACATCCTATGAACTGATATTCTTTTAATGTGAAACTGCCAATTGTGAGCCATTGGCAAGTGAACCCATTTTGAAACCATTTGATTACAGACAACACACCTCACTTCTCTTTATCTCTTGAATCCTTCACCTCTACCAACTTATGATTTATTGATGCATTCTTCATCACTAACACAATCAAAATAGTGATGATCTCTCTTGGTCTCACCCACACGTTGACAAAGGGCAACGAGTGGCCTCTCTTCTCACCTTGATGCAAGGTAAAAAATTGACAACTTCATTTCTTTTGTATCATATATTTATATTCTAGTACCGATGGATTGGTTCTAGTTCCTGATTTATTGTCTTAATTACTGTCGGTTAAGAACCAGTTCTACTCGGTCCTGAACTGATTTAGGCTTGACGCAAGTCATATATATTAAATTTATAATATATTAGATAAATCAATACATATGTAATATTTTTAGTAGGTTTATTATAATTATATCCATTGGGTCAGGCCCAATTGTCACAAGAACTGATCGATTCGATTCTAGGTCTAAAATTATATAGGGTCTAGTGTGGTTCCCGTTCCTTAATATTTCTTGTCAGGTCAGTTCTGATTTTACCTAGACTTGACCCATTGACCCTATCCTACCCAACCTGGGTGAAGATGGGGCTTGATCCTAGGTCTCAATAGCTACACCAATTGAGGGGTGGCTCGATCGGTATGCTAACTGGTTCGTTCTAGCAAAGATGAGGATTCGAGTCTTGTTACGTCAAATTAGAGGGAGATTATAAATGTGGTGCCACGCTTCTCAAATGGACACTATGGGGGATTTCGGCATATCGCCAATTACCAAAATAAAAAAAAAAAAAAAATAGTATACCTTAATTAATAATAGTATACCTTATGAAACATGACACAATAAAATATAAAAAGTAGTCTATATAAGATCTTTAATGCAATTAGTTGAAATTTCCATGTAACATGTCATAAAAATTTTGAAATGAACTATTTGGACTTATTTTTATATAGATGATACATTCAAAGAATTAGGTTCAGATACCTGAAATTTGATATATTTATTAATTAGATTGAGTTTGGGAATTGCTTAAAACGATCTCATCCAATTATATGTATGCATGCTTTAATCAAATTGGTTTCAAATCGTGATATTCTGATATATAAACCAATTGAATTGTAATATATGCGTTTTTCGTAACCATCAAATATCACATCCGATTCAGATATCTTGGATTATATAGAATGTTTCATTATCCCAAACTTTTCCTCAACCTGAGCTTACATTTCAGGCCCAAGGTCCAAGCTAGGGTAGGCCTTGACCCAGGCATAGGTTTTAAGCCCGGCCAAGGCTTGGCCCATAATCACCCCTAAAGGAGTAGTAGAAAGGGGTGCAAGTCGGGTTGGTTGGATGGGTTTAAGGAAAATTCGGGCCCAATCCTATCACTTACAAGTAGACTTGTTCACGGGTCAGGTTTCGGGTTGGGCTCCATTCAAATTTTGGCAAAAGTCAAGTCCGAGCCCGGCCCATGAATAGGTCTACTTAAAAGTAAGAATCGAACTTAGACCGAGCCTGTATTAAATCCCGAAATTCCAAATCCAAGTCCAATCCTATCTTAAATTTAGCACAAAAGGAATAAACTTTTATGTGCTAAGAAACCAATCCTTATAAAGAGATGCAACCAAGTAGGATCCTTAGGCTATGTTTGGTTTGAAAGAAAAGGTAAGGAAAGGAAGAGAAATGTAAGGAAATCTATACAAGATTTGTAAAAATTTCCTACTTTTTTCCTTCAAATCAAACATAGCCTTAGTTCTCTAATATCTAGCTTCATCTTGAGACCCTATTCCATGAAACATCCCATATTCCCATTTATTGTGGAAAAGCGGCAATGGTTGGTTTGGATTTGGGTTTAAGGATTAGGTTTAGATCCGGTCTAAAAATGAAAAAAAAAAACCCAATTTTTAAGATGCAAGCCCAGCCTGAAGATAAAAAATCCAAGCTCAGCCAGTATAAAATTGGGGGTAAATTTGATTTGAGTGGGCCTGCTCAAGTTGTACCCCGCATTATATTTCATACTTTATATATGAATATTATAGTATGACATATCTAATTCATATTTATATTATATAATGTCTAAAATAAATTTTATATTTTATATATATTTAATATTTTTTTTATAAACAAATGTCATGGGCCCTGAATTCGGCCCGGCCCGGCCTATGGTCACGTATATGTTTAGCATCGATGCCGATGCTATATATGTTTGGGTTGGAAGCACTATTTTCTGAGAAAACAATGTTCTTTTTGTTTGGAAATGTTGTTGTCAGGTAGGTCTTGGGGCAATAGCAATACATTCTATTTGATACTAGTGTTTTATATCTATTTTTAACATTGGTACTCATCTTAGGAAGTCCACGTCACTACCACATCATGGCTTCATTGACAGCAACAAGCTTCAAATTGAGAAAACATCCGTGTTTTCCTACACTATACTTTCTCGATTTCCAATGTATAATTTGGAGTACCGGATTTTATGAAAAAACAGTTTTAAATATGTTACGATTTTCTGGAGCACCGATTTTTCCAACGTGGTGCTGATGTATCACCGCTTACATCCTTACTTGCTGTTTGAGGGCTTCAGCAAAGGGTGGGAATTGAAACTTCTGGTGGGGTCCTCAGTTATGACAACCTTGATCCCTCCGTTGAAGATTATACAAAGAGAAAGAGGTGATCTTTCACTTTAATTCAGACAACAGCACTGCCATGATCAGGGTTAGGGTTGTAAACAAACAAGCAAATGAATCGATGAATGATGAGTGAAAGGAAAGCCTGGAATTCTACCGATTTAATAAATGGGGTATTAAAGTTGAACAATGCTGTCAATAGTTTCAGCGTTTCAGGTCCGGGAAATTTTCAGATTGACAAACAATTGCAGCGAGCTTGAGGTATTCGTTGATTTGTGCAGCAGAGGCCTCGAGGTGAGGTGACTACAAGCATTGGACTAGCTCTTCAATTTCGGTTTGGTTTCATATCAGGGGTTTACGCAGTTGGAATCATCTTTGATGTTGATGTTGATGGAGACTCTACGGTCAATGTGAAAGACAGAGGACCAAGGCTACGAATAGTTGGAATGTCTCGTGGACAGGACAGACAGGACAGATTTTGAGTTCAAAACCAGGATACTAAAGATGTGATTAGTTCTCGTATAACTCGTATATGAAACAGTTAGATGCAAGCAATTGAATCTAAGAAAAATCGAAGGACCCGTATGAAAAAGGTTACACATTTTAGTTTTTTGGTAAATACAGACCTGCACACAAGCTGATTCTTTTCTATCTGAAGGGAGCCACAGGGTTTTGACCATTTGGGGTCTTCAAGTTTCTAACTTCTTTACACACTCGATCTAACATGCCCAGGAAGTCTCTCACAATCACGAATATCCTAAGTGGATTTGCTTCATCTTTGCTCACATCCCCATGAAAATATTCTGTGATTTCTCTTACATGCAGTAAAACTCGGTCTTCATCTTCCTGTAACTCTTTGATACTCTTCTCTGCGTGACTCAGGAAGGATCTCATTGAGAGAACGAAATTATCACTTTGAGCATCTATAGACAAATCCTCGTATATTAGATGCCGCAGCTTAACCATTCCATCTGATAGGGTTGAGACCGAACTTGCCAGCACATCCAAGTCTATGGTGGCTGTCTTCTTCACATTGCAGAGCTCAACACTCAGACCAGAAACAAGGTCTAAACCCATTCTTCTGTAATCCTCTTCCCTTTCCTCAACAGTTTTATTCTTAAATTTTGGACTGTTCTTCTTTACAATGACCTCAGATTCTCTGATTCCTTCTGATCGTATCATTTCTTGGACAACAAAGTGGAGTAATGTGGTCTTCCCATCAGTTCCTTTCACATCTGCAAGCTTGAGGAGGGCATCGAGCTTGAAAGCTCTGGCACCCCCTCTGATCGTCCCAACATTCATCCTGTTTCCCGTTTTGAGTACAGCTTCAAGTAATCTCAAGAACAGCGGGCTCGATCTCAGTTCCTTGCAGGCCTCCTGAAGAAATAAAAAACGTAAGACCAAGGTGTAAACAATCCCAAATGACTGGTTTGGATTAATGATGTTGTCTAGCATTGGTTTGTACCTCTAGCATTGCGAAGGACTTTCTGAGATGGACCACCTCATCTTCGAAAGTTTCTCTGTAGAGCATGGCCTCGATCCTCAGAAAGGCAAAGGGTATCCTAAGCAACATCTTCACAATTTTCTCTGCCGATCCCAATTCGTTAATGTCTCCTTGATAGTTTGAGAGCTTGGCCTCTTCTTCTTTTGTTGGCTCCATTTTTACTAATGCCTCTAATTGCTGTAAACACAATCCATCCCCTGCATTATCCACCGACAATACCAGAATACTGTTACAGTCAAAACAATTATTTCTCTTTATAATTTGTTTGAGTTGTTTTTTAGTTCTAGATACACTACCTCGAATAAGTGCTTCACATACTTGCTCAACAGTTGCATTCAAAGCCTTTGAAAGTATGGTGAAGTTCTGCAATCTCTTAGGTTCAAGAACATGTTTGCTGGGTGATGGGCTCTTGCTTTTTGCTTCATCAGTCTTGCTTGAACTTTGAAAATTGTACCCAAAAAGTGATTCAATCATCTCCTCATCTAATCTGTTTCATTGTCTAACTAGTTGGTTCAATTAAACAAAAAAAATTATAGTTTTTAGAGAGGAAAGAAAATGGTAAGTTCAATGGCAGCTTACTCGAATGAACTTGATTTCAACTTGTCCCATACCATAGAACGATTTGGGGCGGCTCTTACTTTATCCCAGTGAAGTGGTTTCAGTTTTGGCAGTGGTGCTCCATTCTTTCCAATTGGCATAGTTTGAGGAAATAGGCAAGGTGGTGGTGGTGGTGGTTGACCCTTTGTAAATGGGGTTGGCCTGAAAGGTGGCAAAGGTGGGCATGGTGGTGGAGGAATACTTTCACCCAGTGAAGTTGGTGAAGTTTGATTTGGTGTAGGGCTAGGAGAAGAGGGCTTGTTGTTAGATGGGCTTTGGTTTGACCCTGAAGATGAATTTGAATTCTGAGGTGATGATAGATTTGGCTTTGTACAAGAACTCGAGAATGTAGGTCTGTCTCTTGTTGTACCAGATGATTGAGAAGTTTGAAAATTAAAATGAGAAAAATGTGTATTTGGAAGAGGTGGTGGCGGAGGAGGAGGAGGAGGGGGAGGGGGAGGCACCTCTTGCTGACAATTCAAAGAGTGAGGGGATATTAATGTGCTTTGTTTAATATCATTTGAAGAATTGGGAGAAGAGTGTAAATTTGAATCTGGAGGTGGTTCTGGACCTGGAGTAATTGTAGGAGATGGTGACTTCACTGAATGGGGCAGAGTAGGTTCTCTTAAATCATGACTGGGTGAAGATCCATTTGAGAAGCTTTGCAGAGAACCAACCTCTGATGGATCACTCAGACTACCATCTGAAGCATTGGAAAGCCTCACATTTGATGAATGCGAGTCACATAAGGAGTGAAATGATTCATTATCAGAGAAGAGGGGTTCAGGGTGGACACTTTCATTGGTAGATGAACAATTGCCACTGTCAATCGGTTCTACACGCGCATGTACAGAAAGAATTTCTTCAGCAGAAGAACAACTGACACAATCAGATTCTGCTTTTATCGATTCTCTTCTGCATGATTCATCTACTTTGACCAATGAAGACTTTGATGATTCTTGGTTGGTTGAAATGGCCACAGTTTCGCAAGTGTGTTTTACACAAGAAGCTTCCAGCTCTGAAACTGGTGTTAATGAGTTTAAATAGAAAAGATCAGGGCCAGGGTCAAAACTAACCTTGCTTATTGAATTTGGGGAACTCTCAAATTTTGATCTCCGTCTGGATCCGCCCTCTGTTGTACTATATCTACTTGTGCTTGCTGATCTCCCTGGCAAACATCTTTTGAACTTCCAAATAGCAAAGATGAGCCCAAAAACAGAGAGAACCAAGGTTGTTGCTGTAGATGCAACAACTGCTATAACAATTCTTCTGACTCTAGCTTTATTCCTACTCCCAGTTTGAGCACTGTGAGGTGGCTGCGTCGGACTTGGACGAGGTGATGGACGTTGATGATGATGATGATGATGAGGTTGCACGTGTATAGGAGCCATAGGAACAGGAGCTGGAGCTTCACCTTGAACTGAGGGTGCTGGAGAAGGTGCTGCAAATGCATGTCTAGTGTGATGCTTTCTTGGTCTTCGTATGTTGGCATTGTTCAGTCCAAGCAGGAACCTGAACTTGTCTAAGACGATGGCCTTCATCTCTTCATTCTCATCCCTTCCCGAAACCTTTTTAATCTGGTTTTCCACAGTGTCCTCCAACCAGAAAAACTCTTGCAGCCCACGTTCACCGGAATTATAATCTACTGCATTCAATGAAGCAGCAGACATCAAAAGCTGGGGGTTAAGAATTGATACGAGTAGGAAGGTGAAGAGGATCTGAGGAGCAGAGCCCATGTTCTTCAGCTCAAAATAATCAAGAGATCAATCCACTTTGTGCTTATAACTCTCCCTTCATCATTTCTGTTTTCTTTTCTCAGGGAATTTACCCGGGCGGTGAGGGTGGATGTAGTGGAGAAGATCCAATGCAGAGCCTTTAATGCTACTCCAAGGAACCCCTGAACCTGGCAGTTGCAATCGTACTGGCCCTTCTTTACTCCTTTGTTCATGAACTCTGATCTCTTCCTAAACCCCATAAAGTTTTCCTTCAGATACTGTTAATTCATATCTCATCATGGAGAAACCAGAAATCCCCAGACATTTACCGTAACTCTTCTTATCATCCCTGATTTTCTGTTTATCTTTCTGTCAGAGGGAAGAATGAAAATGTTCCTTCTGCATCCAACGGACACGTCCATGACAATTTTTGAGATTTTAGTGTTGATTTGGTTGTCTAGAAATCTAGGCATAAGACTGATTCATGGGCCTAAAAGTTAAAAATAAACATATAAATAATAATATGGAAATTAAAGTAATGAAATCACGTAAAATTGTCTGTGGGGGTGGGCCCCTATAATGGGCTGGACTTGCTTTCCTCTCAAGAGGGTGACAGTGTAAGTTTTCTCCAACTTCCCAATACCCATCCATCATTAAAGACGCAGAGGTGGGGACAAGTATAGTGAGTGGTCCATCACCTTCTCATGTGATGCTTTACATTAAGACAAGTAGACAGGATCTTGATTTTGAAGTTTGAGTTAGGAGAGAGAGAGAGAGGATATACACCAGAATAGTTACTTGTCTCTTTCTCACTCTTCATGAGCTTGGCCCATGTATAATAAACATTATGTAGTGCTTAAAAGCTTGATGTTTTGTTCAATAAGGTTTGGTGATACCAGGTTGCTCTTTGTGTTAGAGAGAGAGATGTATTTATTCTTATTGGGTAGTGTTTGGAACTTGGAATCTCATGTCAGAGAGTATACAGTAATCTGTTTTATTGATATTGGCATGACATATGTAGGTGTAGCTCCTCAGCTGGAGAACATATTCTTTCTTAAATAAATTGAGATGAGACCAAGATACTCTCTTTGTTTTGTCAAAATCAGACCTAGGCTCACTTCTTGTTCTTCTCCGGATGATATCTGGCGAGTGGCGACCTGTATTAGTTGATTTGCCTTTAATTTTCCTACTAGCTAAACCCCCTTTTCTTCATTTTTAGCAACCTTTTTGTTTTAAATTCTGAGCTGAAGCTCATTTGCTTCAAAATTGTAATTTGTCCCGTGAAATGATGGTGACATGGAAAAACACAAGAGCAATTCGTGGTTGCTACCGAACTATAACAATTGCAGAAAGTCAGAAACATGATTAAAAAGAAATGTTTGCTTAATCAGTATTTCGATATTTTGTGGCTGTTGCCTTGTTGGAATGATGGTCATGGCAGTTGATCTGAAATTAAGGATAAAAAGCCTCTATATTTTATTAATAAGAGTTCTTTTATACATAGAAAGTTTGTTTTGAAAACTGGATTATATCCCAATTTCATTGATAGCCAGATGATTTAGGTGACTTTGATGCTGAGTTGTTTAGGGCATTTGGTTTGTGGCAAGGTTCAAAGTATCGACACGTATTGGGTTTTGGGAGCTCCCCGATATGCCCCTACAGAGGGTGTATCGGGGTTTTGACCGGTTCAGAGGGTGGAGGAGTCTTAAACCGTTCCTCTGAATTGGTTTTGAAAAAAAAAAGGTACCGGTATAGCCCGATATGCCTCTAACGGCATATCGGGTGTATCGATATTTTGAACCTAATCAGAATCGGAATCAAAATCTCTTGAAATCAGAATTTTAACCACCTATTCCCCTTGCCTGTTTGTTTGAGATGGCATTTAGAATTGGATTCCATGAGATATGCATGACTCCCAATGAAGGTTGGTGTCAAGTAAGAGAAATAGGGTTTGTGGAATTTGTAAGTTGCTTGTCTTTTTTTTTTTTGGCCGGATGGAATGAGATTTTCATTGCCAAGGCCAAGGGGAAGGCCAGAGTGGCCATTTCTTCAAATGAGGGAATGCCATTCTGCTAGAAATGGGAATTAGAATCTCATTCTGCCCAACCAAATGGCTAGTCATTCCGATTTTGGTTCTAGACCCTTGCAAACCAAACAAACCCGTATTTTATTCATGGTGAACAATATCAAAGTCATTTTTAGTATATTTTATTAATATTGTATAAATTTCTGACCATGTTAATTTAATTTATTATTTAATATTCAATACCCAAATCACATCAAAATTGAATACTTTATCCATTTACTGATTTGGATCTAGATATATCCAATCTGATCAAATGCATTTACAGACCTAAATATAACTTTAGCTCTATGGTCCCTCATCCTCATGGGTGGGTCTTCCTTACAAAGAAAGAAAAACTCATAGCATCTTTAAAGGAGGATAAAAATTGAACTCTTCAAAACCCCATTTTTTAACACAAATACCCAATTCTTGAAAACGTTATAAATTTTAAATGATGCACACCTAACAAGTAGGGTTGCAGATGGGCCGAGTCTTGGTTTCAATTTTCAGCTTATTTGTTGGAGAATTGGGCCTACCATAAATTTAATAATAATATCCACTAAACGAGATGGGCCCTAGTGTAGCTTGTTAGTTGTATTCTTTTAAAAATCCATTTATAATTTTATTTTAGTTCTACATAAAATATATTGTCCAAGGTTATGTTCCTTCTACGCATAGAGAAAAAAGGGTGATGGTTAATAGGCAAAAGCAATCCGTGCACCTAGTGGTGATCACACGGCGTGCAAACCCCAGCCCGAAATTGTTATATTATATCATATTATAAAAGTATAACATAATTTTTTATTTTATTTAAAAGTCATAGGCCCAAAGCCCAGCCCAGTCCAGGCCCAGGACAAAACCTACCTATACCAAACATAATATTGGGTTGGGTTTGGACTAACCTAATTCAAATAGCAATTTGTTGTTCTAATCATTGGCCACTCCTCCTAAAGATAACTAACTTGATAAAAATTAATTTTGATTCTCGGATATCCTGCCCACAAGGACCTACCCACAGATCAATCGAGGAGTGTAATTTGTTGTTCCCCTAAAGATAACTAGCAATTTGTTGTTCTAATCAGGTCCTTAAACTATACTGATTTCATTATTGTAGGAGATATGAAGATTAATAGATTATAATCAGTGTGTTGTGGATTATAAAAGAAACTTTGAGACATAGATCAATCGAGGAGTGTAATGTGTATGTGTGTATTATCCAAGAATCCAACCTCAGAATCAAGTACAACCATATCCACAGAGAAGGGGACCAGGCTGCTATTTGGGTGATGCTTTAGCTGTCCAATGCTGCCACGCGTTAGTTTCTGTGGCCAACGTCTTCAGTTCACGTCAGCACACGCTTTCACAGCCGTGTCACGAAAAGGCATCATGGGTGAGTAGAGTCCTGCACAGATAAGGAGTCATGCCCCGTCGGGGAGAGCAAGACTTTTGAGAACTTCGGTGGGCGACCTCATCCCAACAACTCCGTGGACCTCGGGCACTTGGCTATTTAAAGGTATCTCCCCCTCGAGGTGAAGGACTTTTACTCCTAAGTATTCTTTGCTCACATACCTACCTCCTTAACTTGAACTAACTCACCCTCAACAACTCACCCCAACCACTCTCAACTCCTATTACTGACTTGAGCGTCAAAGTGTCTTCCTGGGGAATATCTCCTCATGCCTTTGATTCTCTTTATTGTTGCAAATTACCTCATTGCATGATTTCTTCCTTCCATCTCGACTTTGTCTAGTTGACAAGGATTTATCTGATTGTGTTGTCAGTTTGATACACCTCATATTAGACAACATCATATTATAAAAGCAAATTTGAGACGTAGATCAATCAAAGTGTAATGTGTGTATGTATTATCCAAGAATCCAACCTCACAATCAAGTACAACCATATTCGTAAGGAAGGGAACCAAGCTGTTGATTGGTTCATGAATGAACGACCACACCAATTTGAACCTGCTTGTTTCTTCTTGTGAGTTAGATTACATTTTACTTTGTGATCTTGTGAATAGTGCATTTCATGGGTTGTATTAGATTTTTCTTCCATTGTATTAAAAAAGAATAAGGGCCGAGCTAGAAGGGTCAAACATAGATTGGGAGGGCAAAATATAATTAGGAGTTAAATGGGGATTATGAGAATTTTTAAGCCATTGGTGGGGGGGGGGGTGGATGGTTCCCCTCTACCACCCTTGGCTTTGCTCCTGGAGGACCTAAAGGCATAAGTAGAGAGATTGGCCAAACCATGTTGATAGAACATTGCTCTAGGCTGGTTGTAGTGGAGACTTGGGATTGAATCTAGCCTTCACTAGGTTTGGGGATGGTCTACCCCTCATTGGGGAAAAATTATAGGCCACTTCATTAGACCCCTTATGTATAGAAAGAACATTACTCTAGAACTCAAAACTTTGAATTTCTTGGTAGAGCCCACATCTATATCTATATATTAAAATGGAATTTGTCAAGTTGGCACTTACATGATTTTTGGTTATTTTGAGAAGCATTTATCTTCTTTTTTTTTCTGGCTGTTTTTGAGAAGCACTTATCTTTTTTCTGTTTTTTTTTTAATTTTTCTCATTTTAAAATTGAACAAAATAACTCAAGTGGCTAATAAGCTTTAAGACTTTTATTTCCTCTCATTAACTCCCTCTCCTCATTCTCAATTCTAATTAACTCCTTTAATTATCTCTTCTCATTAATTATGCCATTAACTCTCTCTCTCTCTCCTTCAATAACTCATGCCATTAATTCTCTCTCCTCTTCATTACTCTATTAAATTGCCTAAAATTTGTTAACTATATCTATATCTGCATTCATTTCAATTTAAGTATAATTTTATATACATTAGATGTACTTATATTAAATTATAATTATCAATAAAAAATAATTATATTGAAATGGAGATATTCAATGATATATTATTAGGTTAAATATATAATTAATTTTTTAGTTAATTAATTAAGTTATTCATATTTCAAAATAAATATTATTTAATTCACTAACAAATAAAATCAATGTTTTAAAAATCAACTTGGAGGTTGAATAGTCAATGGTTAACGTTTCAATTGTCCAGGTTGGACAAATCAAATCATGACACATCATCCATTTGTATATGTATAATATGATATAATATAATTACATTTTTGTGTGTATATTATTTTAGGTTCAATTTGTACCTTTTGTTTTAGTTTTTAATTTTTTATAAATAAAAGAGCTATAAATTGAAATTTGAGACCAAGAAAAGAGGTTTTTTTTTGTATAATGGGGTTGCAAAGAGCATGAAACGTTACCCAAAATGAAAAAAGATCACCTAATAAGCACAAAGTTAAGTCCTCTATAAGTTTTATTGTATAATGTAACACATGACCTAATGACTAGACCAAAAGGGTCAATGGTTCAACTGCCTAGACTGAACGAGTTTTGATCAAATTAATGGTTTTTGACAAAATAGTAGGTTTTATGAAATCCAAAATTAGAAATAGGGCCGAGTGATGGTCCGAATGGTTTCATCTGAGTAAACGACAAGTTGGAATAAGATAAAAATAATTATTAATATAATAAAAACAAATAAATTAATAAATTATAATAAGATAAATTAAAAACTAATATCCAGTTAAGGCCATGTTTGGGAATGCTTAAAAATAAGTGCTTATTTGGGCTAGCACCACACCATTAAGCACTTATTGGTGTTTGGGAAATTAGCGCAAAACAAGTGCTTATTTTAAAAATAAGGGCTTATTTTTTAAGCCCAAATTTCCAGCTTTTTTAAGTGCTTTTAAAATAAGCACTTATTCATTTTTTCTTCCAAAATTATCCCTAGCTGAATTTTAAAATACCACTTATAAAATTATCCCTAGTTGAACTTTATAAAAGTACTTTCATAAAAATACTTTTATTAAAGTGTTTTCATAAAAATACTATTATAAAAGTGCTTTCGATTGCTTTTTTAAAAGTATTTTTATGAAAGTGCTTTCACTAAGGTGTTTTTATAAAAGTAATTTAGTATAAGTACTTTCATAAGGGTATATTTTAAAAATTTGACAGAAAATGAAGGACAAAATAGTCATAAATGTTTATTTGAGAAAAAGACTACCAAACGTCCGATATGAAATAAGCGCTTATTATTTTAAAAAAAGCACTTGAAAAAGTTGGGTGTCAAATGCAAATAAGTGCTTATTGGAATAAGCACTTGTTTTTAAGCACTTATTGGTTTTGTAATTAATTTTTACTAATGAACTTAAATTCATTGAAAAATAAAAACTTAATATAATCAATTAAATATAATAAGGATTAATAAAAAGAAAAATTAATAAAAAAATATTAACCTTAAATATAGTTTAATTAATTTAAAATCAAATTAAATTCTATTTAAAAATAGGGAAAATTATAAAAACCTCCTTAGGTTTTCTAACAATCCTATGAACCTCCCCTATATATGTTTTGACCTTAACAAAAACCTGCTCCCATATTGTTTTGAAAAACGGTTGTGATATTTTCCTTATATTAGTATTCGAAATAGAAAATGTTGATGTGATGCATTAAAATCTACCTTTAACCAACTTTATTCAGAAATAATTACAAACAAAAAAAATACTTTTATCTAAAAGCAATACAAAAATAATTACAAACCATAAAATTTTAAAAATTAATAAAAGGTTTAGCATTAAGATGTATAAAAAAAATAATACAAATTTATATAGAGCATAGAAAATTAGCCACTCTCATTAAAGTGCAATTTGAGTTATGATAGAATAACTAAATATAACTCAAAAAAAAAATTCTTGAATTAGACTTAGATGAGCACGGTTTAATTAGAAATGTCATAAATCTCCTTTCTCAAATTTTACCATGCTTCGCATGGGTCCTGACTAGTTATATATTATAAACTCCAATGCATTATTCTTTTTGAAGGTTTCGAACCTAGTGAAATATTGATAAATATCGTTTCGAAACTTACTGGCACATGATATGTGTGGAATGGCCGATACACTCATTCTATTCCAATCATGTTGACCGCATTGGCCGATGTGGGCCGATATGTAATCGTATCAAATTGATACATTCATTCATGTTTGTATAAAAAAAATAAATTTGATAAATTCATGTTGTTCTGCTTTTTGCTTTTACTTTTCCAATTTGAATCCAAAGCTCTCTCTCTCTCTCATTAATTCTTTCTCCTATAATTAATTCATACTCTCCGGTCAAATCCCATATTCAACTCTCTTTTGTACTCTCTTCTATCATGACACCATGTTTCAATTACTTATCATAATTACATTTTAGAATTTAGCTTAAATTTTCTAGTTTATACCTATCCGCATATTATAAAAAACGAAAATAAATTTTAAATATTAACAAAATAAGTTAAGAATTAAGATATAAATCATCTAAAACTTCGATTTTTTTTTTCTTTTTTTATTTGAGTTTTCGTGACGTATTCTAATTTCCTATCAATTTGAACCTTGCTCCTTAACGCTTCAAGACAACCGTTGAGAAAAAAACTATAGAAAAATTGATAGATGGTCATAGACCGGACAAGAGACAACCTACAGCTCAATTCCGATTCATTCATTCCTTCAATCCAGTAGTAGGTGTCAATCAATTTTAAGGGTTTGTTTGGATCATGGTAATAAGGGTTTGGAATTGGAATCAAAATGGTTCTATTTGAGGAAAAGGTCATTCCCTTTCCCTTGGGAATGAGAATCCATTCCAGTTAGGGGTTCTCACAGTTCGTGCATGGCCCAATTTTTTAAACTGAATCAGTAGCATCGACTTTTGAAAAACCAGTAATCGATATCGATCGGTTAACCGATTGATCGGTTATTATAATATATTATAAATAAATATATAAATATATAATAAAAAATTAGAAATATATATAAAATCTTATACTATAATTCTATAAATAATAAATAATATATTATGTATTATAAATATATATATAATACATATATATATATTCATTTATAATATATAGATAAAATAAAATATATAAAAATATGTACATACAATTCGGTCTCATTGATTTGGTTCGATTTTTCAGTTTTTCTTAAACAACCCTAATTCCAACTGATTCTAATTCCGATCTGAACCTTACATTCTAATTCTGAATCTATTAACAAACAGACCCTAACTATTTTCTGGTGGCACTTGTGAGCTGTGAAGCAATGACACCGTCGGTTTATTAATGCTAACGCGGCCGCCACTCTCATAAGCCAATTTCGACCACTTCACCAAAGTTATCAACATAAACACCCCAGCCCCTTGTCCCTCTCTCCGTCTCCATCCACCGACCAACAAACATTCCCAAACTTCCCTCTTGGGCTCCACCTTCTCTCTCCTCTCTCTCTCTCTATATATATATACCCAACTTTCATCTCCATCACCTCTTCTCTACCATATGCATTCATTTCTTTTGCTTGGTTTCATCATCTTCAGGTCTGTTCTTCTTCACTTTTTAAATATGTTTTAATCATGTTCTTCTTCATTTTTTCTCTTGCTCTGTTCTATGACTCTATCTCATTTGCAACAGAGATGGGGATTAAGGAGTTGTTTGTCAGTTTGATGTTATCATATGGATCATTTGGATACGTATTCTGCGCTCTCCCTAGAAAGCCTGTAGACGTGCCCTTTCAGAAGAACTATGTGACCACATGGGCTGCCGACCACATTAGGTACATCCATGGCGGTTCCCGGGTTCAGCTCGTCCTCGACAAACACAGTGGTCAGTAGTCCAGACCCATGATGAAGTTCCTCAAAGCTTTTACAGTTTTGTCATTCTTATTTATGTAGTTAGCTCTTTGGCTTCAAAAGCTTAGTTTTGTGAATTGTGACAAGGAACTGGATTTCAATCAAGAAGCTCCTACTTGTTTGGGCATTTCAGTATGAGAATAAAGATGGTTGCAGGCGATTCTGCCGGTATTGTCACCGCCTTCTATGTGAGTTTCTCTCCCTATCTCCATTTTATTCTCTTCAGTCTTACCTTGGTCATCATTCATCAAATGGCGTTCAAGACAATGGGCCCCATTTTTTGTCTAATAATTTAATTTTAGGCCCAATACCTAGAAGGCTGGCCTTATTGTACCTTTCATAAGAATGGCAATGGAGTGGGGCGGGGCGGGATGGGTTTTTACGCACCCCGAGCACATTTACCCTAGTGAGGTTGAAAATCTCAACCTAAATAGAAATCCTCGAATTTTCCCTGCCCAGCACTGATGATTCAAACCTTCAAACCTATAAACCAATTTTTTTATAAAAAAAAAAAAACCTATTGCATGCATGTTATTTAATATGTGTATATAATTTATTTTTTATTGTATAATATAAAATAGTATATTATATATACATATTATTTATCGGGGTGGGGTCGACAAATACCACCCCCATTATGAATGAACCCGACCAATGATCAAAAACCAACCCCGACCGGGCGGGGTGGATCAGAGTCCCGGCTGGGTCGATCAAATTTCCATCTCTAACCATACTTTGGCCCATCTAGAATATCCTCGCCAGTTTACTTGCTATTTGATATCGCATCGATCAACTTCTAAAGGGCCCATAAAGTTGTGGAAAAGCCTTAAAAGCGAGAGCGCATTATCCATGTGGTCGGGATTGTTTGATAAACCATGATTGATGGGGTCACACTCACACTCGCTTGTTGAAAGAAAAGGGTAAAATATAAAAACCTCCCCTGCAAGGTTTTGACAATCATAAAGTTTTTAAAATCGAATTTGACAGGAACTGGCTAGGTGATTGGTTCCCTTTTATTTTATAATCATTATTTCGCCAAAAATAAATTATTGACCCAGGCAGTCGAACCGTCTAACTGTTTGGCCATTTTTTATTTTTTTATTAGAACAGACCATCCGTTTGGTTCAAACAGTTGGACCATTTAACCCAAAAACCGGACCTCTGACCAGTTCATTGTCCGATTCAATTTTAAAAACCTTGATCATAATAACTTTTCTCAAGGTTTCACTTTAACAAACACCTAAGAATACCTCCCTTCCATCTTTTTCTCAGTAATGGAGACTTTAAAGTTATGAAATTATTTTACAACTTATTAGATTATTAGAGCATCTTTCAATATAATTCAGGACACCAGATTTGCCCTTCTAGACTTTACTAGGACTAACATTTTTAGAATTTTTTTAACTAAAAAAGTTTTTTGTGGGTATTTTAATAATTTTTAATCTATAAAAGCAAAATAAGTACTTATGACAAAATTAATGCATTAGGCCAATGTTATAACAAAAGGGAGGTAAATG
This sequence comes from Nelumbo nucifera, assembly GCF_055504915.1. Classification (NCBI taxonomy): domain Eukaryota; kingdom Viridiplantae; phylum Streptophyta; class Magnoliopsida; order Proteales; family Nelumbonaceae; genus Nelumbo; species Nelumbo nucifera. Next base: position 101,967,831 of record NC_142651.1, read on the forward strand.
CAGGTTTTTTTTTTTAATAAATCTTATAGGCGATTATTATGATTGACAGAAGCCTCAGGGGAGGTTTTTATATTTTACCCAAAGAAAAATGAGTGGCCCAACAATTAAATCGATTCCATAATATGCATAAAGATAGAAGCTTACACTATGCGTATTTGTTAATTGCTTTTGATCCCGTTTTCCACTGTCTCAAATACAATTGCTTCCATTTTGGCAGCTTTCGTCACAGAGCACAGAACATGACGAGATAGACTTCGAGTTCTTAGGGAACAGGACGGGGCAGCCCCACATTTTGCAGACAAATGTGTTTACCGGAGGGAAAGGAGACAGAGAGCAGAGGATCTATCTGTGGTTTGATCCAACCAAGCACTTCCATACCTACTCCGTCCTGTGGAATATGTATCACATTGTGTAAGTTCTTAACTCAATTCCTTCTGTTATTTATAGCACCCATCAGCTGGATCCTGGTGAACTGGAAGGTTTGAATAAGTGTTTTTGAACCGTCATTGACCGGGATGGTTGGACTATTTGACTTGAGAATTATTCAGGTAACTAGTTCTGCTTCACTTCTAATCTGTTCTTTGGTTAAAACCGTTGACTTGGTTAGCAACCATCTGCCCTAGTAATCAAACCGTTGATCCATTCGACTTAAATAATGATTTTTGACTGTTTTTTATTTTTGAACCACTGACCTGAAAACTGGTGGCCAAATTGGTTTCAATTCCAGGTCAATTTTTAAAACATTGGCTTGAATCTTATTTTGGATTTGGAGGGTTGGTTATATCAAAATGAAATATGGGGTTATAACTTGCCATCTGTCTTACATAGTCATCAGGACCCACCGTTTCATGGGTCCCATCTTGATGATTAATTGAGCCAAAATTCAGCTTTTACGTGAGTCCCTACCCATGATTACATAGTGAATATTCTAGCGATTTAAAGGTAAACCCAATTTCGCAAGCTCGGCCGGCAGCCCTAGATGCTGAGACACTTCATGGGCCACGCAAAGGAACATTTAATGATTTAAAGGTCTTAAGTATAAGTGGGCCAACCCATAAAGATGGATAGTGATCGATATTAGGCACCGTTTGTTTTTAGGTTTTCAGGTAAATGTTGGATTTGTGGTAATGGCAGTTGATGCAAACGGTTCCGATTGGATTCGAATGGAGTAATCTAATAATACAAATCTTAAAACCGGATCTTACAAACATCTATTTGAACCCAAATTCGTTAAGAATGTTAGATATATGAATCTGATCCGATTCGATTTGACTTCTGAAAATTTTAATAAGTTATTGAAAGGAAAAAGAACATAAGAGTTTATATATAGAAAAATAAAAAATACAAATATTTTTTCAACTATTTTCATTATATATATGTGTATTTTTATAAAAATAAATAATATAAAAAATACAAAATTACAAGAAAGAGAGAGAGAGAAAGATCGGATTGGATAGGGGGTAATCCAAATAATGATCCTATCCAATTACCTTACAGGAATATCTAAATCCGATAAAATAGGATTGAATTTGAATTTGGATTGAATCATGATCTGATCCATTTGCACCCTCAATAGCACTTTCTCCTGAATAAATTTTCCGATCACTTATTCAAAAAATTCCTACCCTTTTCCTAAGTGAATAAGTTATTTTTTTGCTTAGAGAAAAAGATATTAAAATTTAATGAGACAAAAATTCCCATTAACCAGATATTAAAAATAAAAAAGTACAATAACAACAATAAAAAACAAGAAAAACTAACCTGGACAAAAATAATACAAGTAAATGCAATTATAAGTGATTTACAATAGTTTAATGGGGGCCTTAATAAAAATCTTCAAAGCCATTTAAAAATTGGCCTCTGATGGGTAGCCAAGCCCATTAGCTAGTAGTCTATAAAATCATTTCTTCAACATACAATAGGCAATGCAGTGCATGTTGGAGAATATCAACGTATTCAAAGACCTTATCTAACAACTTAAGCTTTTATGTTGAATGATTCTTTAGATTACACGGTTATAATTTTTCCGTTAGGCCACGTAGTTGTTATCCTTTGTATGTGACACAGTAACTTTATACAACGTGGCAGCTTCTTTGTGGACAACGTGCCCATAAGGATATTCAAGAACAGCAAGGATCTGGGTGTGAGGTACCCTTTCAATCAACCAATGAAGATCTACTCAAGCCTGTGGAATGCTGATGACTGGGCTACGAGAGGAGGATTGGAGAAAACTGATTGGAGCAAAGCTCCCTTTGTTGCTTCCTACTCATCTTTCCACGTGGACGGCTGTGATGCTTCTTCACCCCGTTCCCTGTGGGTGTGTAACACCAGGGGAAGGAGTTGGTGGGACCAGAAAGCCTTCAGGGACCTGGACGGCCAACAATACAGGAGACTTAAGTGGGTCCGCAGGAAATACACTATATATAACTATTGTACCGATAGATCAAGGTACCCTAATGTCCCTCCCGAGTGTGCTAGAAACAGAGACATCTAAATCATAGAGGAAAGGAGATTATGTCGTGTGTGTTATGATTGTAGCTAGTCAACTGTTATCTGCTGTATGCTTATATTATATTCAATCTAGTACATACAATTATATAATTATTTATTGTCTTTTCTCTCTCAAAATTTCAGTTGGAACTCAATGAAAGAAAAGTGGGGTGTTCCATTAGTGATTGTGTTAGTGTTTCATTTGGTTCATAGGTCCAATCAACGATTTGGGAAGCATTTTCATTTTGTTGATTTTGTTGCTGGTAGGGGTTTTAATCGAATCATGGGGCATTTTTTTGTAATTGAACTGGTAATACTGGTTTTTAGAAAATCGGTAATCAAAATCTATCGATTAACCAGTTGATCTATTTGGTTAACCATCAGTTCGGTTCATGGGTTTTTCGATTTTTTAATTTTTACAATATATAATAAAAATTATAAATATATATTTATATATAATGCATATTTATTAATTTATAATATATAAAAAATATATATGTAATATAATATACATAAATATGTATATAAAATATATAAAAATATATGTATACCGGTCGATTCGGTTAACTGTTGGTTTTCTATATTGGTTAACCGAAACTGAACTGAAACCAAACCAACCAATTCGATTAACTGATTTTTTAGTTCAGTTTCAATCGATTTTTTCAGTAGGTTCAGTTTTTTTTGCTCACCCCTAATTATTGGTACTAGAATTAATAAATCGTTTGTTTTAGAATTAATAAAATCCCTATTTCTTGTGCATTATTAAAGATGGCTTTTTGAACACAATGATATGATTCAAAAAATAATTTATTTATGTATCTAGAACCATATTCATATGTTGTATAAAAGTGAATAGTTGACAATTCGATTAGCTATGGAGGATCTTCATTCCTTTACACTGTTTAACCACTTCTTTTTGAAACATTTTTAATTCAAATGTATGGATGGATAATCCACTCTTTTATATTTTTCCTATTTTTTTGGCAATAGATATACCATGAAAGTTGAATGATAGTAGACAAATTGATTATATAAAAAATGAACAACAGACATAATGATTCAAAGCACAACCAGAATCATACATATCAAAATACCCATGGTTCAAAATCAATATTTACATTTTCCAAAAAAAGGTGGTTTGGTATTGAAACACAATTACCTTTTTTTTTAACCACTAAAATAACCCCTAGAGCTTAACCAACTTTTATTTATTTATTTATTTATTTTTTCATTTCACGGGGCTACACAACAAGGTCTGAATTTGATCCCAGGTATAACAAGTTAAAGATCTTACCAATTAAGGGGCTGTTTGGTATCGTTGCCATTTCTTGGAGCAACGGCATCACATCAGCACTACAACGGAAAAAATGGTGTTTTAAGAAACGGGCATTTGTTTCGAAAGCCATGTCTCGAAAACCGGAAAGTCATGGCTTGGAGCAATGTCAAATTTAGTGTTTCTTGGAGCTGCAGTTCGTTCATGCCAACAAGGCAGTCATGTGGCACTGGATAATGGGTGCCAATGCTGAAAATGTTTATTGGAGCAATGGTACCAAACAGAAAAAGTTGTTGTTGCTCCAAGAAACATCCTACCTGGCAGCAACGATTTCAAACAAAAATAAAAGGCACCATTTTCTGAGAAAACAGTGCTCCAAGCCACACATCAACAATACCGTTTTCTCAGAAAACAGTACTGCAACTGCAAACATATACCAAGTCATCATAAGTTGATATAGGGCTTAGCCAACTTTTCAGTTATCAAAATTGAATCAGACAACGAATCGATCAGGGGTCCAGTTCCCAGGTCAAATAGTCCAACCATTCAAACCAAACGAACGCCCCAATTTAATAAAATATTAAAAATTAAAAAATGGCTAAACCGTTGAACGGTTCAACCACCTGAAACAGTGGTTTGCTGACTAAATCAACAGTTTTTAAGAAAATAATGGTTCTGGAGTGAAATTGAACCAACCACCTGACCGATTCCCGATTTTTCTAATTTTGATATATGAGAATGCAAAATAGAAAGACCGAAGAAGTTGGAGTTGAGGAGGCCCACTTTTTATAACTGTTTCTATGTTAGTGTGGGAAGTGAGAACTGAAAAGCTGAGACGGCAATTTGGAATTTGGAATTGAGAAATTGGAATAGTGAATTGAGTATCCACAAAAGGAAAAACATATGCAGAAACGCGTTCAGCCCCGTCCCACCCAGCAGTAATATAATAATGTGAATACAATGGAGGGAAATAATTGCAACTTTGTAAGGGAAATTGATTTTCTTTCAATGATCGGATGAGAGGGAAATATATTAAGGGTCTGTTTGATTTATAGTCGGAATTAGAATTGAAATCGGAATGGTCTATTCCTTCTATTTGGTTTAGACAGAAATGAGAATGAGAATTAAAATCAGCAAAAATGTGATTTTATTCTTATGGGAGGGATAGAAAATGGTCATTCCCTCAAATATGAGAATAACATTCCAGCAAGAATAGGAATAGAATTCTGATTCTACCCAACCAAATAGAAACAGTTAGAATCGAAATAATCCATTCTAATTCTGATTCCAGACCCCTAATCCTGTAAACCAAACGGACCCTAAAATTACGTGTGACATGATCTCATCGTCACTCTGATGCCATCCATCGGTGGTGAAAGGAAAAACCAGGGCTCTTCTCTCCATCTCTCTATTCTCTCTATGGGCCATAACAGCTACTTGATGTTAGAATTTTGCAAAATGCAACCTCTGCTTAGGGGTGACATGGGCCCCACCCTGTCACCGTGTGGAGCCCCCCCACAAACTTGCCTAAGTTTCAGGAGGATGACGAGGATGCTCTATTTTAATATGTGTACGGTCCTGAAATTGAAAGCACTAAAAAGATAGACCTGACAATTTGGGTTGCCCCGGTTGAGTTCGGGTCGGGTCGATCGTTTTCATGATTTCGGGTTGGATTCCATTTTGGGCGGGGGCCAGCAAATGCTAAACCTAATCTTAAACTTTCGGGGGTTAGGGTTTGATTCATGGGTCAATTCAGGTCAATTTTAAAAATAATTGAAATTAAAAATTATTAAAATATTAAAATTTAAAGGAATTAAAATATTTAAATAGTCTCAATTAGACATGGCAATTGGGTCAATTATGTAATTGACCCATGATTCAACCCAACCCAACCTAATTTTTTGGGTCGGAACAGGTGATGCCACTCTTGAATCTGGGTGGCTAGATATGATACTCTAACCCTGTTTTCGGATTGGGTTGAACCTACGGGTTTGGTCATTTTTGTCAGGTCAACTAAAAGATATGCATTAGACCATATGGTTTGAAGTCCACTCTAAATCTGCTACCCACATCTCTGCCCACAGAATATTATCACCATATATTGGAAACATTTCCTTATGAAAAAGAAGAAGATATTCCCAGATTACAGTATGCCGCTGTCATATCCCGTGAGTAAGGATGTGGGAACAGCTTCTTGTTAGTAGATCCGAGCCTTTGGAAATTGGAAGTCATGTGCTCTTTCTGAGTTTAGGTGCAGACCCTTCCTAAGGTAAGAAGTATTGGGCTATAATTGGATCACATCCAGCTACATCCGCATCTGATGCAGTTATCAAAGCTTTGGATACAAATTGGATGTATTGATTTGGATCTGCGTCCATGTTATTGTGTTTAATATGAAAAAAAAAATAAAAATAAAATATTTATTTCAATATGTTTTAAAAACTGACCAGGAGGTCAAATCGTTTTTGTATATTAATTCGATCGTTCGGGTCAAATAGGTTAGCCGTATCCATGTTGTGTGTTTTTAAAATTAAATTAAATTAGTTCCGAATCTTACTGATTGAGTATGTTCAAGTATTTTCTAATATGATTGTAAATTTTAATTATTTTATTTTTAAATAGAATAAAAAATAAAAATATAATAATCAATATTATAAAGATCCCATAAGAATAGATATAACTTCAATTGAACGTTCAAATTAGACAGTCAGACCATAGACCTCCGGTTTGATCGCTGCAATCTTTCATCCTGGCTGGCAGCCCCATTTGATTATTGATTGTAAGTTGCAACCAGGATGTAAGGAGCCATATTCCATGAGAATTGGATGATGACAATCAGAATTCCAGGTTGGCAATCCATAGTTTCACCAACAATTAAAGCAAGGTTGAGGTAACAACAAGCGTCTGCTCCCCAGTTTGGTTAATTAATTGATTATATTAAGCTGCTTTTGGATTAGTTATGCTTAATTTGTACTCAGTACTCAAATATTATACGTAATTTCTATTATTGGTCGTTGGATTAAAGATTGTAACGTGCAAAATCCTTTATTCCTGGAAGAGACCATACACAGAGGGCTACTTCTCACGTGCCCATTTGGGAGGAGATCGGATAAGCCGGAGGCAAAGGTTGTGTTTGGTGTTCATATTGTTTCTATCTCAAATATTTTTAGATTGATTAATATAAATTTCTTTCACACATGCATTTTTAAGGTATGCCTGTTTTATATTGATCAATCCAAATCTTGTCAAGTGGAAACAGCAATAACGTAACCAAAATCATGCACAATAGATTGGGTGAGTGACTTATCACAAGTGAACACGTTAATGTTCCTATTGTGGAAAACTCAAGAAAAATATATTCAAATGGCACCCAAAGATGAAAAGAACAAAGAAAGAAAAGGAAGCAAAGAGAATACACAAATTTACGTGGTTCGACTTATGCCCTATGTTCATGGGCGGAGTAGTAGTAGAAATCCTATATAGTCAGTAATGGAGAAGAAATACAGAATTGTGCACTTACAATTTCACTCACAAAAAACCCTAAACCCAAATGCATCCAATCTCTCACGCTTCTCTCACCCAAAGATGAAATACATCCATAAGCTAAACAAACCCTACGCTTCCACCACAAACCATTATGAAATTTTACCTTCGAATTTTTCTCAAATTAATTCAGAATGGATTCATGAAGCGAATCGCCACAAATAATTCAAAGCATAAACACAACAGCTCCATACCAATGGGGCCCACATTGAACCCATATTTTATGTATGTGGAACCATGGTGTGTTCATTTGTGATAGTTTGCCCAACCCACTGTATATAATTGTCTCCGGCCTTTCCAAATTAATTTGGGTGGTTTTCACTTCCAAAATAGTTTATTTTGACTTGAGATGGAATTTACACTTACACCCAAAGTTTATAAGGCTTAGTTTGGAAAGAGTACAAATACAAATTTGTAGAGTGCAGAATCTTATATTTTGCATTATTTTGTATGTATTTGCATTTGTACTCTTTCCAAACTGAGCCTACGTAATTAATGTTTAGTAAAAACCCATTTAGAAGCCAAATTTAATCCTTAAGGCTCTATTTGGTTGCAATGCAAATAAATTTGCACTAATGCAAAACCATGGCAGTGCAAATGACTTGAGTGTAAATTCTTCCTATTTATGTTTCAAATTTTAGCTTATTTTGTTTGACTGCAGTACAAATAAAGTAAATCAAGACATGAAGTAGAATAAAGTAAAACCCAAAACAAAATTAAATAAGAATTTACATATTTTTCATATACACTTCCATGCATTTTGTATGTATTTGTACTGTACATATTTGTATTTGTACTCTTTCCAAATTGAGCCTAAATTACACCCATTTAAGGCTGCTCTCCAAATAAGTCTCCTCCATTTCCTCTTCTTCATAGCAGTTGAAGCAACCAATCTAAAAGCTTAAAACTGCTATTTATGTACCATGAAGCTAAACCCAAGTTGGGATAACCTACTAACAAAACATGTTCCAACACTCTCTCACTATGATTTGACACCGCACATCTCATCATGAGATGGGAACCCACCATGTATTAGATGTGTAGTGTCCGATCATGTTGGGAGGGTGTTGGAATGTATTTTGTTGGCAGGTGATCTGGACTCACTAAACCCTCCCAAACAGGCCTTCGTTGCATTATTCAAGATTTAACACTAAATTAAACATTAAAAATAAAGCAAGAAAAGGTTAAGCACTTAATTCTCTAGTGGATTAAGATAAAACGATCCTCTGTGTATCCTTTCTAGTACTAAATAGAATTTTAAGGGCAAGATCAAGGTTCTGAATATCTTCACGGGCCGATACATTAACAGCCTGCGTCGTTGCCTTTTCTATGTTTCACATCTTTTTTCAAAATCAGTTCAGAGGAATCAATTTAAGGCCCGGCTACTGTCTGAACCAGTGGCTGATTCGATACAACCTCTATAGGATTGTATTGTTAAACTATCAGCACGATACATATCAGTCGATAAGGGTTGACACTTTGAACCTTAGGCAGGATATCTACAACCAATGTGCTTGGGCCTCGGAAGTGGGGGCAAAAAAGTTGGTAGGTCCCATAGAAAGAAATTAAATTGCATTCATATTTCAATATTAACGGATCTCCCATGAAAATTTGCCAATACATGATGTGACTATTATCCTTTCAATAATATCATTTCCTTCGAGGAAAGTCTGAAAGAGACATTATAATGATTTGGAAGATAAGAAATATATAGCTGCAGCAGCTCAGTAGGTTAGAGCGTGTGGCAGTTAATCACAAGGTCGAAAGTTCAAGACCGCTGTTTAGCGTTGTTTGATAATGTAATTGATTGCACTGTATTAGGTCTTTTGGCAAAATGACAGTCAAATCTCCGAGATTTTTGTTTTTACCTCTTAACTCTATAAACCAACACTCAAGAGTCGTAAATCAACTTTCCTCCTTATATTTATTTCCTGACTCTTGGGGCTGTTAGTTGTCTTTGTTATTATTACTCTCTTTGTTGTTTTATACCTAAAATGTTGTCAGGTCAATCGAGAACAAGTAGTAGACTGATAAAAGGAGGAGGAGAAATTCTAAAGAGTTACCAGCAGCAAAATGTTCTCTCACCTAACCAGTGCTCCACCTTTTTACAAGCTCCTGTAACCTGTAAGGTCCATTAATCGTGTAAAAAATAAAAGAAAAAGGAACACATGAATATATTCTCTCTCTTCAAAAGAAGGAAAAGAAATAGGAGGCAGACTTTCTACTTTATAATCCATTATCTTATCATGTTTCTTTTTCGGCTTTGGTCCAACTTCACACTGAGGACCCGTGAGAATGCCACCCTAAATAGAGTGATAGCTACACAACAAAGCTTCGATAATGTAAAATGTCCACATGTAAATAGTAGGGCCGTCAATGGCTTGGGTCCGACCCGATGAACCCTATGGGATTGAATACCAAATCGTATCGATTCTTGTTTTAGGATTCCCATAGACCTATAAAACTATAAACCCCATAGGTCTACTTCGGTTCCACGACCTTGACATTTCTTATCGGTTCGAGACCGGTTCTACGCTGTCCCAATCCATTTACAGCCCTATTGGGTAGCACCCAGTTCATCCAGGTTTTAAAGCGCTCGACCGATTGGTGTAGACCTGAGCTAAAGTAGTGAATCGAATTGGATGAGATTAAGGGTGTCAATGGATTGGACCCCATCCAGTCCAAAATCAATTTGGACAGATTGGATGGACTAATAAGATATATTGGATTGTCCATAACAAATTTATATTGGATTGGATTGGATTAAACCAATATTTGGTCCATTGATATAAGATATGTTTGGTTTAAAATCAATCAAAATCAAAATGAATTTGAATAGATTGGACGGTTCTGACATTGAATTGAACCAATCTAAATTAGTCCAAAACAGTCATTAGATTGGATTAGACCTGGTCCATTTATAATGGACTCACATTAAACTAGATCGGATTGAACTAAATCCAGTCCAATTGATACTTCTACATACAAAATACATCCGAGGCTGTGATTTCCCAGTTTTAACCCAAGGCTACGTCATCTGTGTAGTGGAATTGACCTCTATAGCACTGGATAAAGACTTGTGGTGTTGCATATGACTCCACCTAAACAACTCTAATTCTAGTACCCTAAAACTATGTTTGGTTTGAAAGATGACAAGAGTGAAACGGAAAGTTGAGGGAGATTAGCTCATCCTACTAAAGGAAACTGCTTTTCTTATTGAGAAAACCCATTCAACAACTTTCACCTCAGTTGCCACGTGTAAAAAACTCCATCGCTTTCTAAACCAACAATCTCTTTCTCTTTCTTTGTCACACACATCAACCCAAGGCAAAAAAAAAAAAGCCTTCGAAAGATAGAAACCCTAACTACCAAGGTCTCACTAAATAGATGTGAAAAGCAGCAGCTTGACCCGATCAAGGACGATCAAGATGATGACGATTATAGCTGATGTGTAGCAGTTCTTACTCTATTAACCAACATGACATCTTATATTGATCATTTCAACATTTGTGCGGTCTGGTCAGCAGAATTTTGAACCGTGGTTAGGTCCGGACCATCAGACCGTTTAAGCTGAAAACTGATCAGACAATCAGTTCCGTTTTACTCTTGAATATTGTTCTTTTGTAAGAAATCGTTGATTTGATCAAGGACCCATTGACATGGGCAATTGAATCATTGATCCCTTTGATTCAGAAAAACGATTTTTAGCTGTTTTTATTTTTATTTTTATTTTTAAATTGTAACTGATCAATCTATTTAGACCAAATGGTCGAACCACTGACCTAAAGACCGATTCCAAACAATAGGAGGAACAATGAGGAATTTGGCGGGAGAAATTTTGAGGAAGCAACTCGTGGTTAGGTGGCAAAGAAGATTCTAAAATTGACATCTTCTCATAATTCTAAGCTCAAATACTGACATTGGCCTTCAAATTTGACTGGTTTTGAGTGAAACTCAGTGGGCACAGAATCAAAACCTGGTAATCTGTCAAAGGATCTCCTTTATTCATTCTCTTTTCCGTTGGACCTCAACTAGTCATCTTCTCGTCATCTCTACCCTAAAAATGACCTTGCCCAGTTGTTCTGGATAACTTCTTCTTTTATCAACTACCATGATTACGAATCTAGAACAAGATTTTGTCAATATCAAGCCGATTCATCAACAACTTGTTTTAATAAGAATGAAAATTTGAATGAAACAAAAAGCAATTTAAATTAAGAAAATAAGATAATTTGAATTCGATTACATCGTCGCACTAATATTCGAAAACTTTTAGTATTAAGAAAATAAGAAACCCATGTAGCCTATAGGCTTGTAGCCACATGCCCATCAATCTGGACCCTTAACTCATCATCAAGATTGAGGAATAGCCTTATCCAAATCAATAAACGTGTTTGTATTGTGACTATTTTATAAACACCAAGTTGGGTTTGGTGGGTTTAATTATTTAGAGAGAGAGAGAGAGATAGAAAGAATAGGTTTGGCGGGCGTGGTCAACTGCTGCGTATGGACCCAAATAATCCGTTTCAAATTTGTACCTATAAATGTAGTTTGTATCTTATAGCTAGCTTAGGACCTTATTCCACACATGATATTAGTAATTCGGGGTCAAACAGATTGACCCAGAAACCAAGTAACCGTGTTTGGAGTTTGGACCGACCGACAGGACAGTCCCACCTCGAGGGTGGTAATACAATATTAAATAATAAACTGAACAGAATCCAATGGATTATCAATTATAGCTTAATGACCTAATCGTGTAATCCACTACTTTCCTTCTTTTCTTCATAAACTATTCAATATTCCTCCACCAGCCCTTTATTATGATCCAATTTCTTTAACTAATCCACATTATTAGGGAAAATTATGATGGTGCTTGATTAAATCTTAATCAAATTATCATTTATCTTGGTTTGTGTGAGAGCCATATGATTAGGAAAGTTTTTTTTTAACATTAATGATTTTCTTTTTTTTTTTAATTTTGGCCCAAAAAAATCAAAAAAAAATTTCCCAACCATTTTTTGTTTTTCTTTCAACTTATTCGGATGAGTTCTGGTCGAACCACAACTTGTACATGAACATAGGTCATGCCTTATGGGTGAAATCGGCTTCAATACTTATAAGACCATACTCATATCATTTACACAATTTTTACGGCCTTAACATTGAGAATATCCTCCTACCTGTAAGCTTTTTGTTTTATAATCTTGTGAGCATTGAAGCCGATTTCTTCTAGATAGCTTCTTGAATTGCATACATGGCCGTGGTCCATGGATGTCCCACACTTGACCCAACTTTACCAATTTTGTCTGTCTGAATTCTGATCGATCACGGGCAGCATACATATCGCGGTAGGTAAGGTAGGAGTAGGACCCGACCCAGGTGTATAATTTGTGACTTTTGTGTTGTGTGACCATTACCCTCAATCAAATGAACCGTGTCTTGACTCTTGATGAATGTCAAGGTTTCGCCAAAAGCATTTATTCCAAGCTTTAATTTGACTAACAGATATCCAACACAGACATTATAGAGTTCACATCCCCATAACCATTTATTCTTGATTTTTGTGTTTGTGCCGTGTATCGGGAATATCTCCCGATTATGATATCATCATTTCTGATACTATCATTGGAAGATAATTCTAATACACGGCGGAGATGTGCTGTAGAACGTTGTGGGAGTGCCCCCGATGTGAATTCGGCATTCTAAGCATAGTAAGCTTTCTTATTGCATGGTTTTCAAACTGTTGTTAACCTGGATGGTTAGATTGTTCGGCCTAGAAACCATTTAGGCAATCGTTTCCATTTTGTCTCAAACCCGGTTTATGGCTAAAAACCGTTGAATCAGTCAATGACTTGTTGACTTGGGCAGTCGAACTATCGACCCATTCAACAGTTTTTGTCCATTTTTATTTTTAATTCTTTTTTATTTTTTTCTAAATTTTGTCAGAACAGGTCGTCTGTTTGAACCGAATGGTCAAACCGTCGACCCAAAAACCGGTGGCCAGAATAGTTTCATTTTTGGCATGGTTTTTAAAAATGAACCGGTCAGGAGTCCAGTTACTAGTTCGAACGACCGGCCCGCTCTGACAAAAAAATCAAAAAATTTAAAAAACGATCAAAACCATTCGAACGGTTTGAATGATTAATCGGCCGGTTCAACGATTTGCTGATTAAAATCAATAGTTTTGGGGGAAAATGAAACCGATCAAATGACCGATTCCTGGTTTTTCCGATCCGGTTTTGAAAACCATGGTTTCCAGGTTGTTTTTTAAAACCATCTCTTATTGTCAAAGTCTTATCAATGACAATATCTAATTCTAGTGTGTTGTAAACTTTAGATGGCAAGGTCAGTACTCCAACATCTTCCGTTGATTAATTACATTGACTCAAAGATATCCTATTTCTTATAATTTTGAATCTGGTGGATAATGTGTTGTACACTATCCATATTTGACTAAGTATAGGTTATGATTTGAGAGACCCAAATCACAAAATTATCCCATATGAGGTCACACAGCAACACAGTTCTATTTCAGGGAACCTAAGGGTCCGTTTGATTTATAGTTATAATTGAAATTGAAATTCTTTGAAATTGGAATCGGAATGATCTGTTTCTCTACCTGTTTGATTCATATGGATATTGGAATTAAAATCAGAATTGGTTGAAATGAGATTCTTGTCCTCAAGAGAGGGGGGAGGGAATTACTATTCTCTCAAATAAAGAAAAAAAAAAGATCAAAATTTTGCATCACATCTGCTATATACGGGGGTATTGATACACCCCATCCACCGAATCAACACAAAGTGTATGGGTATTTTGAACTTCAAGAATACCATTCAATAAGAATGAGAATTAGATTTCACTTCCATTCAATCAAATAGTTGAAATTTAAATGGATGATTGCAATTCCGATTTTAAACCCCTGTTGCAAACCAAACGGACCATATTTATCAAGGATCGGACAAAACTCGGAACTACCCAACCCAGATGTGAACTGAGTTGAGAATATTGGAATACCAAAGAAGACTCGGGCTGGTGGGTGGGGAGTTCAAATCAGCCCCCCACAATGTCTCACTGTACATCCCTGTCGTGTATTGAAAACATCTTCCGATGATAATATCAGGAACGATGATATCATGATCGGGAGATATTCCCAATATACGGCAGAGATGTATTGTGGGATGTTGTGGGGGCTGATTCGGTCTCGTGGGTGGGAACGTGGGCTGGACAGATTGACTACCTTACGGCCTGTGAGTCTGTGACTCCATTGATGAGTCATGCTGTAGTAGTAGTAGTAGAACAGTTGCGAGGCCACCGTATATATCATCCAGTTTATTATATATTTCTCCTGGTGAAAGAATTAGTCTAATCAAACCACCTGTATACGAATCATAAACTAGTATTTTGCCAACTTCTTATTCTTCCCATTTTATGTCTATATCTCAATAATGAATTTAATTATTAAAAAATTGATAAAAATTAGATTCATAACTTTTCTCTATAAAATTCGTGTATAAACACATGCAGCACTAATTTGGTAAAACTCGGATTGATTTTTTTTTTTTTTTTTTTTTTTGTTTCCGTGTTTTGACGAGTTTGGGTTGGTTGGTTGGGACTTGGGATCTTTCGGTGCTACGCTGGAAGTTTGAAGCAAGCGTGGAAGCCGGAACTCCCCTAAAAAACAAACCACCGGACTACGCCCCTAGATTTCTCTCTCTCTCTCTCTGTTTTGACTTCGTTCCATTTTCCACCTCGCCACCCATAAAAGCCCTCTCCACCCATTCAACATTCTCCAACAACTCCTCTCAGTCCCAAGCCCCTCCCCATCTTCTGTCTGCAGACAACATACGTAATAGGCCGGCAGAGATCTTCTTTGTTCTTGTCTTGTGTTCGTCGACAACAACCTCTTAATATAATTCTTGGTGAGACCACTCGGCCGAACCTCTCATCTCCACTCTACCCTTTTGATTTTCTCCGTAATATCGGGTTCTGTCTGTGTTTTTCTTTGAAGATAACGTCGAACATTGTCACTGAACATTGATATCACTCCATTATATAATTCGTGTAAGGGAGTGTTATCTATCTGGGTTTTCTGTTGAACTCTTCATCTTCAATTCTGAGACCCTAGCTCTGAGCAAAATGCGACACTTTTTTTTTTTTATTTGTTGACTCTCTGAACATTCTCTCTCTGGTTTTCTCTCTTAATAAACTGAAACACTACTGATGCATGGATATCTGTGCTTTCTTGCAGAATTCCGAACCCCCAGGTTCTGAGGACGATCGATCAGACTCCAGAAAAGATGGGTGTAGGGAGTGAAATAGGAAGCCAAGGCTACCAAACCGATCCGGGCTCCGAGTCGGACACGGGAAGCGCGAGAGTTGGGTTCAGTGGCCCTCTGAGCGGCCCCCTGACCAGCAACAAGAGAAGCAGCAACAGACGAAGCGCAAGGTTCAAAGACGGGGAAGACTATGTGGAAATAACACTGGACGTCCGAGACGACTCGGTTTCGGTTCACAACGTCAAGGGAGGTGACCCGGAGACGGCATTACTGGCCAGCCGTCTGGAGCGGCGGCCTTCTCTGGGCTCCCAGTTCTCCATGAAGATACGGCAGGTCTCACAGGAGCTCCGGCGCATTACTTCCAACAACAAGTTCAACAGGGTCGATCGAACCAAGTCGGGAGCCACCCGTGCCTTACGAGGCCTCCAGTTTATCACCAAGAACGTCGGCTCCGATGGCTGGGCCGAGGTCGAAAGGCGGTTTAACGAGTTGCAGGTAGACGGTTCACTTCCCAGGACCCGGTTTGGTAAATGCATAGGTAAAATCATTTGACTTTATCTCTCCTATTTTCTCTAAGTGTGCGTGGCGAACCAGAAAAGCTTATGGACTCTGGTGTGATTGATTTCATTGCCAGGAATGAACGATTCGGGCGAGTTCGCGACTGAGTTATTCGACGCACTGGCTCGTAGGAGAGGAATAGTGTCTCACTTGATCACCAAAATCGAGCTTCGAGAGTTCTGGGAGCAGATAACCGATCAGAGTTTCGACGCCAGGCTGCAGACGTTCTTTGACATGTAAGAGAGATATTTGCTTGAATTACCCTCAATACCCTTAAAATTATTAATTCCAGTGTCGTTAAGAGGAGGTCATTTTGGTCAAGGAGATCTAGGAGGATGCACCATGGTCAAAGTCAAACATAATAAGATGATCTGAAATCCGAACCACCGGATTTAATTCGCAAACTCTTGATAGAATCATAGAACTAGGAAAATGTTAGAAGCATGCATGTGATCATTCTAAGCCTAAACTAAGCTAGCTGGTGGCATTAACTATGCAGGGTTGACAAGAATGCAGACGGGAGAATCACGGAAGAAGAAGTGAAAGAGGTTAGAAACTGCTTAAAAGTCAAGTTTGGGAGTGCTTAAAAAAGTACTTTTTCGAATAAGTACTTATTTTGAACTGTGACCACAACAATAAGTAATTATTGGCATTTGGAAAATAAGCTTAAGTGCTTATTCTCAGAATAAAATACTGGCCCACCATGTCATTCAATAAATACTTATTTTTCAAACAAGCACTTCCAAACTTAGCCTTTAGTCAAATTTCGGTGCTTAATTGATCGACTAATAATATGATTTAATGATGCTGACGGGTGAATTGTTTCCAGCTGATCACGCTAAGTGCTTCGGCTAACAAGCTGTCAAGCATTCTGGAACGAGTTGATGAGTACACGGCCATGATCATGGAAGAGTTGGACCCTAATAACCTGGGTTACATTGAGGTCGGTTGTTAGTGGTTTCTTCTTCTTGCAAGCAAGTCTGAAATTTACAGAAATCTGTACAGTCTGTTCGTAGCTTCTGGGTTGTGTTAACGATGTTCGTATGGGACTGTCCAACAGGTCTACAATTTGGAGATGCTACTGCTGCAAGCGCCCAGTCAGTCGACGAATCTAGGGATGACCCAGAGTCGTAACCTCAGCCAATTGCTGAGCCAAAAGCTGGTTCCGACCAAAGAGCCCAACCCCATCAAGCGATACTACCGGAAGGCGGCTTACTTCCTTGAGGACAACTGGAAGCGAGTTTGGGTGCTGGCGCTCTGGGTTTCCATCTGCGTCGGCCTCTTCACATGGAAGTTCATCCAGTACAAGCATCGGGCCGTGTTCGATATCATGGGCTACTGTGTTACCACGGCCAAGGGCGGAGCCGAGACGACCAAGTTCAACATGGCCATCATTCTCCTCCCGGTTTGCAGAAACACGATAACATGGCTCAGAAGCAAAACCAAGCTGGGAATGGTTATTCCCTTCGACGACAATATCAACTTCCACAAGGTCGTCGCTCTGGGGATTGCCATCGGAGTAGGGCTCCACGCCGTTGCTCACATAACCTGCGATTTCCCACGTCTGTTACACGCCACAGATGCAGAGTATGAGCCGATGAAGCCCTTCTTCGGTGAGGAACGCCCTCCTAACTATTGGTGGTTTGTGAAAGGAACGGAGGGTTGGACTGGGGTCACGATGCTGGTGCTCATGATCATTGCGTACGTATTAGCCCAGCCTTGGTTCAGAAAGAACAGGCTCAGGCTTCCGAAATCCCTCAAGAAGCTTACTGGTTTCAATGCCTTCTGGTACTCCCACCACCTGTTTGTTATTGTTTACGTCCTGTTCGTCATTCATGGTTACTTCCTCTACCTCCAGAAGAAATGGTACAAGAAAACTGTAAGCATTTTTAACTCTCACTTACTAGTACAGTATTTGGATCCTCGATTAAGGCCAAATCTGAAGCAATTCTACTTGTATTTCAATTGCAGACATGGATGTATCTCGCAGTACCAGTCACATTGTATGCATGCGAGCGCTTGATTCGCACCTTCCGGTCTGGCTATAAGACAGTTAAGATTTTGAAGGTAATTAAGATCAAATCTCTCTTAAAACCCAAGATTATATTATCAATTGCAAGATATTACAGTGGAGATTCATTAATTCCTTGTGCTTACTTCTGTTCATTTTCAATTCCCCAGGTTGCCGTCTATCCAGGAAATGTGTTAGCACTCCATATGTCTAAACCCCAAGGATTTAAGTACAGAAGCGGGCAATATATCTTTGTCAACTGTTCCGCTGTTTCTTCTTTGCAATGGTACACACATAATTGAGCAAAATTCTGTTTGGCTTCTACCATATAAAAATTCTGCAGCTGGTTGAAGTCGTTACTGATGATCATGCTTTGTTTCTGCTATGTTCTTTCTTCAGGCATCCTTTCTCTATTACATCAGCCCCCGGAGATGATTATCTGAGCATTCATATTCGCACATTAGGTGACTGGACATCGCAGCTCAAAGCTGTCTTTGCTCAGGTATGATCAATTCGATTGCAGACTGTCTCTCTCTCTCTCTCTCTCTCTCTCTCTTGTGTGTGTTTTAGCAAGCAATTAATAATCTTTCATGTCTAAACACGTGCAGGTGTGTCAACCCCCAACCGAAGACCAGAGTGGGCTTCTGCGAGCTGATATTAAAACAGGCTCCAACCCCCCGAGGTAAAGTTTTCTTCAGTACTCCATGAGTGTTCTTTGTGCTTTAATTTTCAGTTTGAACTCTGAAACTCATATGATGTCTGTTAATCAAGCAGGTTGCCAAGACTGTTGATTGATGGTCCATATGGAGCCCCGGCACAGGACTACAAAGAATATGATGTCCTGCTCCTTGTTGGGCTGGGGATTGGAGCCACACCACTGATCAGTATAGTTAAAGACGTTCTGAACAACATCAAGCAACAGAATGACGTTGAGGAAGGTGCCGTAGAAGTTGGATCCAAGGACAACAAGAAGAAACCTTTTGCCACAAAACGAGCCTACTTCTACTGGGTTACCCGTGAACAAGGCTCATTTGAATGGTTCAGGGGAGTACTGAATGAGGTTGCAGAGTATGACCGAGATGGGGTCATCGAGCTTCACAACTACTGCACCAGTGTCTACGAGGAAGGTGATGCTCGGTCGGCGCTCATCACCATGCTCCAATCGCTCCACCATGCCAAGAGTGGTGTAGATATTGTATCCGGGACACAGGTGAAGACTCACTTCGCTAGGCCAAACTGGCGGAATGTTTTCAAGCACGTCGCCGTTAACCACACTGATCAGCGCGTCGGTAAGCAACTAACTAGCTCCCTTCCATCGTCTGAACGCTGAACACAGAACAATTCCATTCATGATCACTGGGCTTTTTTAGAACCAACTAACGATGGGTTTTAATTTGTTGCAGGGGTGTTCTACTGTGGGGCTCCTGGATTGACCGGCGAGTTACGACGGTTAGCACAAGACTTCTCCAGGAAGACGACGACCAGGTTTGATTTCCACAAGGAGAATTTTTGAGTTCAGAGCTTGCACAGGGTCGCTAGCTATATACCTAGTACATAATATTGTAGTGCATATACCACACAGTGTGATATTTTTCTTTTGATTGTTTTTTATTTGATTTTTTTTTTTAGTTAGACACTTGTAATTTGTAAGCAGTTAGTTGTGTCTAATTTCATTACAAATTAGTGAATTAGTAATTGTTGGACGAAGGGTGGATGTGATTTTTGTTGATTAATCTCACCTTATCTGTTGTTGATCAATACTCTTTTTAATTGGTTTGGTGCTGAAATGAGCTCAAAACAGAAAAAGATTTGTCATTTTGTAATTGGGGTTGCAAACAATTATTTGGCTTTAGAACAAATTTGTGACCACTCCAATCAAATTTGCCTTTTGTCTTTAAAACAAATTTGGCTTAAAGAAATATTAAGCCAAAAGAACATGGTTCCTCTGATCCAAGCAGAGACTGATCCAATAAGAGGGAAATGTGAAATAAGAATAAACTTTGTCTTCTTCAGGGTGGGAGGGAGGGTCCGGATTATCAACTGTTTAAATTTGAATCTTGGTATTATGTTCCCAACTCATTGCTATGATACGCCGTGAGGCATGCTCTATGAGGAGCAGATGCCAACTCCTAACTCATGGAGTTGTGAGGATCCACATGTCACTACCCCACCAATGATAGTCCAGATCTGCCCCCAACATGTGAGTCGGGATCTGCTCTTCACACCAACCTCACAGCATGTCTCAACCGCACATTGTGAGCATCTCTCATATTTGTGTCTAATATTCATGGGAGATGTTCCCAAGTACATGATGAGATGTGCCTGTGAGGTTAGTCTGAGGTGTGTTTTGTGAGGAGAAAATCCCAATTCCTAATATGCTTCTAATATGATCGGACACCACATATGTCATCATAGTATTTGGATCTAGTCCAGACACCGGTCCCAACAACCATTGCAGCCATTAGGAACATCTCCTTTGTCCTTTGTGGTGAAATGTTCTTGATGTACAACTACAATGGTAGTTGAGACCATGGATCAACATTTCGATATGATACTGATATACCTGTTTAAATGTGTTTTTTGAGAACTCATTTTTTAAATTATATAAATTTATAAAACTAAAACTTAAAGAAAACTAAAAAATAAGAATATCATTCAGAAGAAAAACAACCTTTTGAAAAGAAAGCATTGTTTAGAAAGTTGTAAAAATTCAAAAGAAAGTAGCAGAAATCAGATTTCAAGAGGAGAGAAGAAGAAGAAGAAGGTGGTGGCAATTAGAGTTTAGAGAGAGAGATTTTCGAACATAACCTTCTCTCTTACACCCCTAATTCCATTTCATTAAGTTAAACTTTAATAATTTACAGAGAGGCCCCTATTTGGGTAGAAATTTAAGAAACATAACACAAAAAAGAATAAGGCCCAAATTAAGGTCCATTACAGCAAATAACATAAAAAATAAAGAAGGATAAGCAGCCTATGGGCCATTCGGCCCATCTTCTCTACACTCCCCCTCAATTTGAGCATAACTGTCAATCATGCCAAGCTTGCCAATATCATGCTAAACTTTAGCCTTGGAAATGCCCTTGGTGAGGAAATCAGCTAACTGTCTTTCAAAGGTGATGAAAGGTAGACACACTTCTCTAGAAGCCACTCTTTCTTGAATGAAGTGCCTGTCAACTTCAATATGCTTAGTTCTGTCATGTTGCACTGGATTGTGAGCAAGGTTGATGGCAGAAAAGTAAATGGTTTGCCCCCTCTCCCTATATAGAGGCCTCACAACTAATGGTCAAGATTGAGCCTATTGAACGATGCTGATACATCCCCGCACTCTGCACACACGTAACCTCGAGTAGATGAAACGATGACCGTTGGGTCGTATTATCAACGGTCAAAATTCAACTATTCTGAACCGACACCGTGGTGCCCTCACTCAGTCCGACCACACTTCGACTGATCCAACAAAAATACTGAAGTTCTTCATCCAAGCACTACAGGAGCTCTTCAACTTCATTGTAGCAGTAGTCAAGGACCCTTCTCCTTCAACTTTAGAACTAGGGGATTGGTGTTAGGGTCGTGTCTCAGCCAATCAAAGTCGCCACGTGGATGCTGTTGTGTCTCAAGCCCATCCAACTTCCTCGGACCCCGTTAGTAGACTAGCACGCCGCATACCAAGGACGACGGATAGTCCCATAAGTGAGAACCTCTAAGGAAGTATAATCCCTCACGAATAAGCACCAACATGATCTTTATAGATAGACACCCTCGTCGGGGAGGGTGGAGACTTCCAAAGACTTCAACATGCAACCTTTTCCCTAAAACCTCACAAGGAGCATGTCTAGGTGTACTACGTCACTCGGCTATTTAAAGGCATCTCCCCCCAAGGTTTGCTATCTTTCACTCTCTTATCACTTGCTTTCGTACTCTCACACCTCTTCCTCGGCTCGGACTAGCTCATTCTCAATAGCTTAGTCCAACTGATCTCACCATCTGTTATTAACTTAAACATTGGAGTGCCTTCCTTGGGCCTCTGACATTGTTTTGCTTGCAGATCTACTCGATGCACTACTCGTTATTCTACCTTGACTCATCCAATTTGATAGGATTATCTATTGCATATTCGCCTCGATTACAACTCAAATTAGGCATCAGATTGGCACGCCTATAAGGCACATCTTAGCGTGCATTGGGAACATCTCTCGTATTTGTCATGAGGAGATGTTCTCAATACACGACTAGGATGGGATATGGGACGCTGATAGGGCTGTTCACAAATAAATTCAAACCGACCAACCTGGCTCGACCCAATCCAATTTGGCCGGTTTTTCTTCACCATTGGTCGGTTTCGGGTTGGAAAGATGGGTAAATCGATAATTCGGCTCGGTTTCAGTTTTTACACATGAAAACTGATAAGGGTGGATTTGGCCCTCCAATGACATTGTGACACCTGACACCTCATGCCAACTAAGTGCAGCCCCTTGACAGGTAGGCAGCTCGAGCTCGTCATAGGCAGCTCGTCACAGGCAGCTCGCCCCCATGCAGCACTCACAGGCAGCTCGCCATCATGTAGCCTGGCACCTCAGAACAACTAAGCGACACCCGGGACCACTTTGACAACAACTTGCCTTTGCTAAGTTGATGGTGTCCCACCAGGCATGGCTTGACGCAGACGCGGCCTGGCACGAGCTGGCAACTTGGCCCTGACACGAGCTCGCAGCCTGGCCCTGGCACGAGCTGGCAGCCTGGCCCTGGCACAACCTGGCCCTGGCACGAGCTGGCAGCCTGGCCCTGGCACAACCTGGCCCTGGCACGAGCTCTCAGCCTGGCCCTGGCGCGACCTGGCTCTTTCACGAGCTAATGGCCTGGCCCAGGCACCGACCTGGCGGCCTGACACAGGCGCCAATCTGACAACCTTGAGGAACTTACCACCGTACCCCGCATTTTACGGGATTGTGACTTGTAACGGCTATATTAGCTCACCAACTCCCCAGTTCTGACGGGAAGGGACAATATTACCGTTTGATGGCATTTCATCCACCTAACACGCAAGCCAGCCCCATCACAACTAGGATCCAGAAACTTCTCCACCTAACCCACGAGGACTCTAATATATAAAGACCTCACCCCCCAGAGGCAAGGATGATGCAAAAAAGGGATGGGTAACCTCTGCTCTTTAGCTCTCTCATTCTCTTATCATTTTCAAGCTCTCTACTACTATACTGCGCTAACTTAGCCATCAGAGTGACCTCACCAGGTAAACACCCCCACGTTCTCTGATTTGGTTCTCGTAGGCCCCTCAGCTTCTGCCGCTTACAAAGATGAGCAGATCATCGCCAGCAGGGAGTAGCCAATTCAGTTCCCGTCGTTACTGGTAGCCGGATCACCTCCTGCCAATAGTAGTCGGGTTGCACTAACTAGGGAGCTCGTCATCAAGGTAGCTCACCTCCAGGCAACTCATCAAGGTAGCTCACCTCTAGGCAGTTTGCCACCAGGGAGCTCCACTTCAACCTTTGAATCACCGACTACATGGGAGCATACGAGATGACGAGGTACTTAGCCAAAAAATTGACACATCACGAAAAAATGATACATGACCGGAACCGGTTACGTCAAAAACCAAAACCGATCCGAACTGAGTTATCTATAAATATATTTTCACTGAAATATTATATATATAATATGTATATTCCAAAATATATATTTCAATTTTAAATGTATTTTCAATATATATATATATATATATATATGATACGTGACCGGAACCAGTTACGTCAAAAACCAAAACCGATCTGAACCAAGTTATCTATAAATATATTTTCACTGAAATATTATATATATAATATGTATATTCCGAAATATATATTTCAATTTTAAATGTATTTTCAATAAATATATTGTGAAATATATATATATATATATATATATATATATATATATATATATATATATATATAAAGCTGAAATATATATTTCAAAAATGTATATATTTAAACCAAAACTGACCCAAACCGACTAAAACCAACTAGCTCGGTTTTTCTTAATAAAGGATCGATTTCGATTTAATCTTTAGACAACCCAACCAGATTGGGTCGATTGAAAAAAAAAATAGTAAACCAACTCAACCCGACCCGTGAACGGCGGCACGCTCATGCAAATTCCCTTGCCTGAGATGTGCGGCGTCGGATCATGTTAGAATAGCAGATCCCGATTCACTCGAAAACAAGGTCTTATTTAAACTTTCAAATTCGAAGGGAATAGTGTGGGATTTTCACGTGATTTGCAGGGAGTGGGGGTGCGGACTGCGGAAGATTCAAAAACGGGACCCCACAACGAATTCCGAAATCCATAGATCCAGATAGATCGGAAATTGCAATTCGCCCGCACAAATCCAACCAAGCCTTTCTATCAAATCAATTTCACAATTTTAAACTCACCAAACTCCCCCTCAACAAATCTCCACTCTCCTCTTCTTTTACTCTCTCCCCTTTCCCCTCCCTCCCTCCCTCTCTCTCTCTCCTCATTTAAATTTTCAGCTCAGTGAGACTGTCACAAGTAGCAACCACCAACGTTGAACAAGGACTGAAAATCTGCTACACGAAACCTTAACCCTAGAGAACAATCCTCTCCATTCGTCCATCCATATATCCACTGAGTTGAGCTGCTGCTGCTGCTTTAATGGCGGATTCTGATTCGGCTTCGCTTGCTGTAGCTCCGGCCGTTGTTCCTCTTTCTTCGGTAACTTTCTCCGTCAAGTATCAGTTAGTTCTGCAATTTCTTTCTTTTGTTCTTGCAGCCCGGATAGTACCTGAATGCAACAGATCTACATCTTAATCTAACTCCCAGTTTCGCTCTACTCCTTCTGACTTTGCCTGTTCTGTTTTTTTTTTTTGTGTCCTTAGAAGAAAGAAAACATGACCCCTATCAGCTCAAGGATTGCCGTAAGTTGGAGAGTTTGTTTTGCCCCCCCCCCCCCCTTACTTTGACTAAAATATGCTCTTGATAATAGGGCCATTTTATTTGCAGGAATTGAATGAATCTAGATCGGAGCTGCTAAGTAGAATTCAAGGGTTAAAGCAGGTGATTTGCGAGGGGTTTCGTTACAATTTTCTGTTTTAGTTCCTCTCTCTTTTTAACTCCTCTCCTTACTAAAACAAATCTTCATGGTACATTGCAGGACTTGCAGAACTGGAGGTCCAAGTTAGATACTCAAGTTAAAATCTATCGCGATGTGAGTATTGTTCCTTGTAAAAACTATACTGCACTCCACCTCAGAATTCTAAATTCCACTGCAGACGTACAACAATTCAAAATTTCAAATACCCCGGCATCAATTCCGAGCTAGCACCTACCCCAACTGTACGGTGGAGCTAAGATTTGTTGGGGTGGACTGAACAATAAAAACTGTAGACTTGGAACCAACCCCTTCTGCTTTCTGTAAAATGCATTCACTTTCTTATTCTACGTTTTTTTGGAGATTAGGCCTACTCTGAATTTAAGTATATAATTTATTTTTTCACCACACTTTGGTGGCAATGTATCTCATGGCTTGCAAATTGAAGTGCGACTTGGCATCCAAACTGGAACTGCACTAGGGTGGGGGTTATTGCCCTTGTATTTGATATATTAGACCCTTGGCACTTGGTTGAAGCTTAAACTAAAAAGAGCATAAGAATTATGTTTTGTGAACGAATATAAGTAGCAGCCAAAAACACAGAATCAGTGAAGGTACACTTTTAACAGAAAATGGTCATCATATAAAAAGAGCATAAGAATTGTGGACGAATATAAGAATTATGTATTAATAGCCTGTTTGGGAATTTTGGTCATCATATGAAATTGAACACATTTATTTTACTTTTGCATAGCATTGGAAGCAACATTATTGTCACCAGAAATTGGTTAATTACTGGTCATTAAGAAAACCTGTAACTGAATTTGTTTTAAAAAGGAAAACCTCAAATGATTTGGGACCAATATATTATTAACAGCTGGGATTAGATCAACCTTAGATTGTTAACCTTGTGAAATGTCTAGGCCTGCAAACGAATTGAGTAAAATCAGATGGAACTTGAATAAAATTTGGATATTCAATATGGTTAATAACTTAAACTAAAAATTATTAGAATACTGTATGTTACTAATAAACTGGACTAAAGATGACTTTGATGTTGTATTATATCATGATGAACAAAATGACTTGAAAATAATAACTTATATCAGAGTCATAGTTGCCAAGGCATCTAAGCAATTTTGGGAAACACTGAGGACCTAGGCGGTAAGAATTTTATAAAATAAGGAATTGACTTTTGGCTAGTTCCCTAGTTTCATAGCATGAATATTAATAGGAAAAATAGCAATTCTCTTTAATAATAATATTAAGTTTCCTCTTAAAACATTGCAAATAATCATATCTAAAAGATGAAAATCTTTTAAATATATTAATTTCATTATTTTGAAAAATCATACTAATATAATGTATTTAATAGAGCAATTTCATATCCATTAGCAATTTATATGATAAAAATTCAAGATGGACAGTAAAAGAGGAAAAAAGAAAGCAAGAGCAGAGTTGCTGTTTTATTTAATGTAAGAGAGAGAAAAAAAAACAAAAAACAAAAAAAGAAACTTCTCTATACTTCTGTTCTTTACTTTTTTTGATAAATATTCTATTCTTTCTTTTTCTTTTCTCAAAATCCTTTGATCTTTTAAATTTCAGTAGCAAAACTTTTAAACAAAGCGTATATGTGATAGAATGCACTAACATACATATTAATAAGATGTATCAATATAAATGATATTATAATAAGGTGCCT
This sequence comes from Nelumbo nucifera, assembly GCF_055504915.1. Classification (NCBI taxonomy): domain Eukaryota; kingdom Viridiplantae; phylum Streptophyta; class Magnoliopsida; order Proteales; family Nelumbonaceae; genus Nelumbo; species Nelumbo nucifera. The sequence goes on from NC_142651.1 coordinate 101,994,798, forward strand.
GCCTTGTCGTTTTTGTTGCCAAGCCAGGTGCCTAGTTGCCTAGACAGGCCCTTATTGCTGCAAGTCAAGGCATTTAGGTGAGGCACCCAGTGAAGGGTGCCTAGTTCCTTAGGCGACTCCTTGCCAAGTTGAACTTATGACTTTTTCAAAGTACAACATTTTGACCAACTTTAAGCTTCTTTGAATCAGTGGTATTTTGGTATGAGATTGATTCAATATCTTAAATATAGAACATATCCTTTTTTATCAACTAGTTAGCACCTAGGAATCAACTAGTCATCACATTGTTAGTGAGGCTAAAACAGCTATTCATTGCTTTACTGCATTGATAACGCTGCAATGAAGGCATTCTATTTCCTGTGGAATTTAAACAGATATAAGGATTGAAGAAATTGTAAGGACAGAAAAAACCTTTTCATGTTATGCTTGTGATGTTCATTTTGGAAGAATTTCAGGAATCTGTCTTATAATGCAGAATTGGACTGTACTGAGGAGTTAATTGGGAAGTATTCAGTGTCCATAAAGCTGAAGAGGAGAGTGGATGATTGGGAATCGGTTTTAACTAATGTGTATGGACCCACCGATCACCTCTTATAAGGAAAGGGAAGGACTTTGGGAGGAGTTAGCAGCAGTGAGGAAGTTTAACCTCTTTGTAGAAACCTTTGAGTTGCAGGACCTACCTATTCAGAAGGCAAATTTTACTTGGTCAAATTTTCAAGAAGTCCCCACTTGCTGCAAGTTAGACAGATTCCTTTTCACAACTGATTGGGAATTGGGAAATGGAATGGCGGGGATTGGTGCTTGATTGGTTGGTTGGTTGCAATCAGGTAAGTTGGGAACCTGGGTTTATAGACAGCCCATAAGGGAAATCCTCAATATAACAAGGGAGATGGGTGCTTGCTTCAAATGGACAAGAAGATCAGCTAATGACTTTGTTGACACATTGGCTAAACAAGGGACTGTGAGGGAGGGTATGTTTTGGGCAGTTTTGTAATAAAGATTACTGGGGACTCAATACCTGTTTAGGGGTTGACAGTTGTACTTAATATTGTAATGAAGTTACTGTTTCCAATAAAAAAAGAAGGCCCCACATTTTTGCCTACCACACTGTATTCACTGGATAAGTTTCTGCTTGAAGGCCTTTGTGTCATGTCAAAAGTAAAACCTTTTTTATGCAGCTTTTAAACATAGTTGTCAAGGCGACGCCTAGGCGACAAGGCGCCCTTTGAGGCTCACCTTGCCTAATCGCCTAACAGTTTTCTACTTCCTACTATAAAATACTTTTTTATTCATTCTTTTTTGAGATTATAATTATAAAATAGACATTATTAAACTAAAATAATCATTTTGTGTATTTATATACTAATTTCTTTTTATTTTCTTATTTATTAGGGTTTAATCAACACAAACATTGCTAAATGCTGTATTGAACCCTCAAAGACTTAAAAACCTGAACCAAAAAGTAAGGAAGAACTAAAAATTTTATCTAATCAGCACATTTTCCTCTTCCATATATTCTTCTTCTTCTACTTCTTCTTCTTCTTCTTCTTCTTCTTCTTCTTCTACTACTACTGCTAATACTTTTTATTTTTTTTCTTTCCTATAACAAAAATAAGGGTTCAGCCCCTATATTTTTTGAATTTTATTTTCCTTCATCCTTTTCTTCTCATGAATATGTTGATTTTCTATACTTTAATATGAAATTTATACTTTTCTTATGAAAATCATGAATAATTATTAAAGAAATATGGTTATGGTACCTAGGGAACTACCCTAGGATCTATGTTTTTTAACATAAAAAATCCATTGCCTAGGCGACTAGGCGACAAGGTGCCCCCCAGTTGCCTAGCCTCGCCTTGGTGCCTTGAAAACTATGCTTTTAAATTAATTTGGATGGTTATGATAACTTGGAGAAGCGCCAATGCTTGGCGGAGTATAGGGTTGTATTGGACTAGGTGATTGAACAGAGATGATTTAGGAATTCTCCTATCTGTCTATATGCCAAAATTATAATAGATCCTATCCAATTTAGAGACTTCCCTATCTGAGATGCAACTCAACCTGCAATATTTGGATGGGATAATCCTAGATCACTCCAGAATCACTCTGCCATGGGAGATGGAACCATTTGTTGTCTCTAACAGTGTGGTCAAAGCATCAACTAGGCATTAGCTAGGTGACAGCCTATGCATTTGACTCATTGTCTAGATGGCTAATTAGGCACTAAGTGAGGGCAAACGAGTGATTGTCACCTTTCTAGAGTATATGCATGAAATTTTGGGTTGTCATGATTGAATGTACAGCCAAGAATTTGGGCACCTAATCCTTGTATATGCATGTGTACTTGATGTTGAACCATTTAAAAATCATCATTTCTTTGAAAATTAGGTATAAGTTGTAATCAAATCTTTTAATGATTCATTTTGTAGTTTAGTAATTTGTAATTAACAAGCAGTTACATAATACTTCTTTTCTCAAAATAAAAAAAAGCGTTACATAATACTTGTGTGTTATATGTACATTGTAAAATATATTTATGTTTATTTATTTGTGTCACCTTAGTAGTGCTTACTTGTTGCATAGGTGTTGACTAGCTTTGGCAGGTGAAGACATCTAGGCACCAATTGGCCATCTTTACTACTATGCTGCTCTGTATGAATACGATACATGCTTAATTGGATGGGAATCACTAAATACAATTGCAAGATATAAGCTTCATAAAGAAATGAACTAAAAAAATGCTTCATGCTTCTTCATTAGTTTATGTGGAAACTTTAGTAAATGGGCAAAGAGACACATTGGGCAGATTCTCATAAAAACTAAGACTTAAAACTTTATACCTTGTATGCTACCATCTATATCTATTAATTAACAACCAAATTCTAAGAGAAATAAAGAGTCAAAAACCATAGTAGACTTAAGACATAACAATTAAAAAGAAACACTTAATAATGCTCAATACTCAAAGTAACCATCAATGAACTAGACAACCCAGTGAAAAACTAATATGTGGTTGCATTAGTGGACTTTCAGATGCTTCTATATCATTTGTCATGGCTTTTACAGAAAAAAACTTGAAAGGAAGTTAAAATTAGAAAAAATGACTAGTTACAACTTGGATACCCAATTTGAAAATCTTACAATGCAACAGTCCTGTCCAAGGTTCAAAGGTCGAGAGTTTATTTCTATTGATAGTCTTTTTTCTACTTTTTTGGTTTGGCAATTTGACAGTGGACATGTCGAATAAACAATTAAAATCACCCAACTCTTATTATTCAGGTACATCACTTACCTGGGTAAATGCACTTATCCGGGTAAGTGTTTCCCAGGTAAGTTCATTTACTGTTGTTCTTTTCTGCACAGGTAGGTTTTCCCTGTTTCCATTTTTATCCTTTTACCTTTTTGTTTTTAGTGCCTATTTAATGCACATTTTTGTCTCATTAAATTTCAGCGTCTTTCCTCTCAAGAGGAAAAGTAGCTTACCCACCTGGGAGAAGGGTAAGAGTTTCCTGGGTAAGTGGCCAAAAAACTTACCCGGGGAAAGTGCCATTACTGTGGGTCACACATTTACCTGAAAAGGAACATGGGAAAGTTGGTCAACTTCCTCCACCCCCAACTCGAAAATGAATGGGGCCTTAGTGTATTGGTGGCCTAGAAAACCAAAATATATCGTGTGATAACTATGATATGTATTGATACTTTGAACCTTGGTCCTGGTCCTCAGGTCAGGCCCCTTGAAAATTTATCAGATGCTCAACTTGAGTCTTTCCCAAGTTACAGCACTAAAAATGGCCTGATTAAAAAAATGCTTTGTGGGCTCTATTTTTGGGTACCCCTTACGGGGATTGTGGGAGTGAATGACTGAATGACACCACTGTCGGTGCTGAAGCTAATTGATTGATCTTAAATCATATTGCTTCTCTGTTAATTGGGAAGTGATGGAAAACAATGTCTCGGTGCATGATTTGAATATAAAAGTTTAGCACCAGTGTCTAGTTGCTGTAAATTGCAGTGTAATTTCGAATGCCTAAAAAATGGCAACTGGAACTATGATGAGAATGGCCTAGCAAGGTTTCATAAGAAGCTCAGTACACTGTCAGCTAAATTGAGAGGGCTTTGTTGCTGTTTGGTGCTACTTGCTTTGCTGGTGTGGTCTAATAAGTTTCAGTCCTATTTGCATTAAAAACATGGTTGTTGCAATGATGCTATGTTAAGTGTGTCCTGTGAATCTATTGCCTCTTTTTCCTTTACCATTTCATTCCTGTCTCTGTAAAAGCTCCCTCTTCCTGGTACAAAATTTCTTGTTAAAAAATGTAGCACCTTGGAGTTGAAGTTTTTCAATCATAATGCATACTACGTTGAAATAGCTACTTTTATCTCCAATTTACACTTGATGAGGTTAATTCTTGCCAAAATTCTCAGTCATGGAACCTGCTTAATGTTTTGTCCCGTTTTCCCTCAATTTGGAAAAGTGAGTTGTTTGTCTCTGGTTTTTAATTGGACCAGTTAAATAGGTCCTAGTATAGTTGGAAATTCACTGGGTCTGAGCTAGGCTGAATTCTATTTGGGAAGACAAAAGGATGAGAATGCTCAATGTTGCATCCGTGCAAAATAATATTAAGATTGTAAGTTGTAACCATAAAACTGGGGAAATTATGCATTTCTAAAATTTTACATCAACTGAGCCCTCTGCCAGATGGAAAATGATATTTTTGGATTAATTGTTATATGGTACATCATAAATGCCTTGACCTTTTGTGCATAATAGATTAGAAACCATTGCGATTAACAGTTTGTTCATTAATTGTAAGATTTTTACAGTTGCACTTGAATTGTTTACTTGCAACTTGTAATGCAGGAACTATCAGAACTAAAGAAATCTCTTAATGTGGAAGTGGAGCAACTTAGATTTGTAAGTCCAACTGATGCTTGCCATTCTCTCCTTGTTTTCCATTATCACACAGGCAACTTTTTTTCTTTTTTCTTTTCAAAGTTTTTTTTAAACTTTATTCTTGCCATTGACATAATGCTGATCGCTGATCGTGCGATTTTCACTTATCCTTGACATTTGTTTAACACTGATTGATTGAACAAAATTAGGAATTTCAAGAACTGAGAACCACTCTCCAACAGCAACAAGAGGATGTGGCTGCTAATCTAAGGAACTTGGGGGTAGTGATTTAACTTGGGTGGCTATTATCTTTTCAGTGTGGTCCATATTATGTCATGTTTTCAGTTTTCTTTGGGCAACTTATTCACACTTGTAAATAATAGAACCTTCCATTTTGCTGTAGCATAGAATTGACCTACTCAGCTGATCATTCTAGTCCTTGTAGCTGCAGGATTTGTCAGAAGATGTGGACGAAACAAAAAATCCTGAAGCAGAAGTAAATAATGCAGAGGAAAATTCAGCTCCAGCACAAGAGAATACGGAGGACATTCAACAATAAATTGTATTTTATCTTGTGCAATTCCAATCTTATCTCTGATAAGAACCTTTTGTCTCATTCCCTTCCTTCGGGGTGAGATGGGGAAGATGCTATGTGCTTATTTTTCTCATCATGTTTGAGAAAATGCGATGATGAAAATGATTCCTAAATTAAGACTTGGCCATGGCCATCTCTTGTAAGACAATTCTCTCTGCACCAACTGTTTGAGAAAAAGTATTATCTGGCTAGTTTTATCTTACATCTCCTCTTGAGTTTCATAGTTATAATTTTAAACATCTAGATGAGTTTGTTTTAATTCTAGGATGGGGTCCAAATCCATAATAATTGAACAGGGGGCAAGCAGGTTTTAGTTTTGTAATTTGTTCACCTTACTCAGGAATGCCTTGGATGGATGTTGATTCTTGAATAAGATTCATTAACACATCTGTCTGGGCATTCAATTCAATATTTCATAAAGAAAAGGAAATAACCTGATTACCAACGGGACAGTTGAGTTTTCCAGTTGTTCCAGACAAACTGCGTCGTATTTTGTAACTTTGTTGCCTTGGAGAAAATGAGAGCTCAGCCGTGGTCTGACTCTGACATGGTTAAAGCAGTGATCGTGTCACGAATCAGAATAGTTGGCACGAAATATCAGCCTTCGAATATTCCTCCTATCTTCAGGAGAATTCACTCATCCCTCTGCCCATGTTTCACTTCCCCCAATTTGTAACCAAAGATTAAAATTTCGTCATGTAATGTATTAGGTCAGGCCATGGTTCAGAGGATAGCCAGGACTTGAATCAATTCCTCTGAACCAGTTTTGAAAAAATAAAAAATAAAACATAAAAAAAAAGCATCAATACAGGCCGATAGCCCTCGATATGTAGAACCTTGTTTGTAACCATCGAATTTTGTATTTACAGAGTCAGACTTATTGTGGTTATGGGCTTTTGGTCGATGTGTAAATGTCTAATAAGGCTCAAAATTTACAGTGACAGTTTATCTCCATGAGCCCATATCTTTTGGCCACATTGATCAAACCACTGATGATCTAACCTTTGTTTCTATCTTCCAACTCCTCGAGGCCCTTGCATTGAATACGAGTAGGTTTATTGTGGATGATGAGACAATAATTCACCAGTCGCTGCACCAGCAAAATGCACAAACAGAAAGGATTTTTTTCTTCTTTTCTTTTTTGCTTTGGGACATGAAAGTTTCAGAGCTATAATCTAAATAGGCCATGCGGTATGTTAGGTAGGTAATAGAAAGGAAAGATAGAGTAAAAAATACTGTAATTACTTGCTCTAGACTGTTATAAGGTGGGAAAGATTCCTTCAACCTTCAATAAATTGCTGTTGAGTAGCATTTTATCCGGATATGTTTGGATATACTGATACAATTTTTTTTTTTTTTTTAATTTTTAAAAGTTCTTAGACCTCTTCCCCAATTCTCTAATTATTATAAAATAAAAAACAAAAAACAAAAAAGATATTGGCCATATCGATAAACACCGATACCCATATTTGGATATTTGGCATATCAATATTTTGATCTTTGGGCATCTGTTTTGGGCCTGAATTGTCCCTTTCTGGGCTTTGGATCTTACAATTTTATACCTCCCCCCTTTTATAGTTCTTGTAGGGAAATTGCTTGGAGTTGTTTGTCCATACTCTATGGTTTTGGATATGATGGGTCCATTGTAACATGTGAACAGAATGGGTAATATAACAGTAGAAGTGTGGAACAAGTAGAATAGAATAGAATATCCAAATAGGCTGATATCCTATATTATAAAATTGAAGAATAATTAGATAAGGGAGAAAAAGGAAACTATACAACTAAGGGGATGTCTGGATGCTTCTCTCTTAAATTTGACTCAATGGGAAAGAGAGAAATGTTTAGCATGTCTACTAAGCTTTAGTACAACGCTATAAATAAAGTAGAAACCTAAATCTTTGGAAACCATATTAATATAGCAAAATCTATAGTGCATCTCACTAACTATGTAGCAAAAGACATGACTGGTTAAATGTGATGGCAAGTACATCCAACCAGTTGGTTGGTAAGGTTTCCTATTGGTCGCAGCGGATACTTGGGATTGAATCCCGTCTGCACCTGGATAAGGGGGGTTTACGGGTTGGGGGATGGGCTGCCCACTGTTGTATAGCCCTTCAAAAACTATAAAAAAGTACATCTTGTAAAATGTGAATCCATGAAAATTAAGCAAACCTTAATGTATTTGTTTAATATTTGAATTTAACATGTAAGCCAGTGTTAGTGAATGCACCATGGTTTGTACAGTCTGCACATGCCCAAATGGTTAATGTCTGTAAGTGTTCCATGTAGATGCCGAGTCCAGATTTGCTGACCACAAGGCATTGCTAGCCACATTTACCCAACCGTACATTGGGAGTATTAGTGATATAAAGTACAAGAGATGTTCTCAATGTGCGGCTGAGTGAATGTGGCCAGTAGATCCAAACTTGTAGATGCCACACATTCAAAGGTTACATTTGTTAATTCACTAACCGTCGTGATATTCTTTTTTATTCCTTTTTGGTTTTTTTTTTTCCATTTACATGTTTAATTTGATAGAAAATACAAGAGAAACAGAAAATAGAGCCAAAGTTCTTAACAAAAATTTTGAAATTCCTTAAGGCTGCATTTGGTTGCAACTTCGCAATGCAAACACAGATATGTATACTGCATATTTATCATTTTTTTTGGTCCATAAATGCAAACATGGTTCAAATTTTAAACCGTTTTTACGTTCATATTGTTTGTTTGAAATCGGTGCTAAGTGTGGGCTGCATCATTAAATGCTCTAACTACCTTATGCTCTAATGCCTTAACTTTGGTTAAAAAGTTGATTATCAAAAAAATACACTGCTCTCTTTCCAGAGTACAAAAATGTAAGAAAATACATTTTTGATCTGATAATTCTTACTATTTTATATGTTAAATAAATGCTTGCAAACGCGAACCACAATACATAAATACCCCGATTCAGCGTTTGTATTACAAATAAATGGAGCCTAAAGAACTTTGCTTCAAATAAATACCCCAATCTTAAGTGCTTGTATTGTAAAGAGGGGATTCTACAACGCCTATGGTTCACGTTCAAAGATATGATCCAGAAGTCATTGGGAATGCTATTGGCTTGAGAAAAAAGTAGAGAAAAAGACAAAAGTGAGAGAAGTCGTTCCTTCCTACTCCCATTGCTATCATGTTATACCACTCTTTTATTTTGTAGTCATAAACAGAGTTTGAATAGATGTACTGTTTGACTAATAATTAAGAAGTTGTCCCACGTCTCTGCAACCAATACCAATGTGCCCCAAGACTGTAATAAAATTGCATTACTCACATTCTACAAAGCTGAAACAAACAAGCTCCGTAGTACCACTAGCGTGAAAGCACACTGTAAGCTGTGAATGTTGTTACATTACGTGACTGTAATTGTTTGGCTTCGTGTATACAAGCTTTCCAGTTTCTCTGCCCGCGCTTTCATGGTACTCTCGTACCACCAAACATGTTTCTCTGCATCATCCATTTGCTCAGTCTTGAATTAGAAAATTTGTTTACACAATTCTGATTTTTTGTTAAGTAATTAGCCATACAATTATGGCAATTTTTTGAAGTTGGGTTTGATTTGGAAGCTATTCATGGGTTTGGAAGTTATTCATGGACCATCTCTTAGGTGGGTAAATAACTTTTCCATCTGGGATTATCCGGGTAAGTAAGTATTTCCCAAGAAAAACTTATCCAGATAACTGCGTTTATTCGGATATATAACTTACGGAAAAGTGAATGGGGCCTTTAGATCAAGGCCTTATTTGTTTTCACTTACCTGAATAAATGAGTTGTTGGTCAATCACCCGGTTGACCAATTTACCCCCACTAGGAAAATAAACGGGGGAGTAAGAGTTTCCATTCTTTTGAATGGGTAGCAAGTGGCAATTTAATGACTCCAGGAGCCTAAGCCTTAGCTTTTGCGAAATGCGCACTTTTTCATCATTTAGATTCTTTGGTTCAATTTATATCCAAAACCGATTGATTCTCTGTGCGATCGGATCCACAGAAAAAACTTTTCGCTGAGCATTTTATCGCTCTCTATACTACTTCTGATCCTTCCATTGTTTCTTTTTGCTTCCATTGGTTGCATACCCACATCATTGAACAATGTGAATCTTTAGCTTTTGATGAATGCATCTGGACTTCGGACGGTACCAATACATTCATTCAAATCAGATATTTGGGGAGAGCTGAGGAGTGAGAAAGCGATCAGTGTTGTTGTTGTTGCTAAAATCAAACTTTACTTCCGTCATTAGTTGCAGATAATTTCATTTTCATCATCACAATTCACAACCCTGTCGTCTGTATATTCTCCGTTACCAAAAGCGACGGAAAGTGCAGACTAGCTATAATTTTGAACACAGGTATTTTTGTCTTTTGAAGATGATTTCACCTTCCTGCTGGGAGGGACGATGGGACCGGTTGAGATTGTCCAAGGCAATTTGTACCGCCATCTCTCTCTGAGCTCTCTCATGAGTCATGAGCAAGCCACGTTAGTTCTTTCGCCTGTCCATGTCAATTATACACTCTGAAAGCTGAAAGCTGAAAGCTGCTGCTGGGGGAATCAAACTTCTTTCAATAAAATGATTAATGAACATCAAAAGCTTTCTTTTCCGATTTCCATCGAGTGGTTGGTGGGCTTTTGGTTACCGTGCAATGTCATTTGGTAGATTCATGGTCCAATTTTAGTTTTGTTTGTTTGCGTGCGTGAATCTATGAGAGATAGAGAGGAAGAGAGAGAGAGAGAGTTGTTTGGATCCCTTTTGATCACGCCTCATCTTCTTCCACACTGCATCAACATGTTCATCCAATTCTTTGAGCTTATAATTCAGAAGATAAATCAGAACTCCCTTCATTTTCGTTTACCTAGTTAATGCTGCATTTGCATTCCTTATTTTAATGACTTATCTTCCTTTTTGCAGTTAAAATGCTCCAATGGGCAAATGGAATGTCAAACGGGCCTAAGTGAATTTACATGGGTAAGTGTTTTTTTACTTGGGCTCCGTTTGTTTGCGATACAAACGTTGAATCAGAGTATTTATTTATGTACTTAGTTCGTGCTTGAGAGTATTTGCGATATATATTTTCTGATACTTTTGTATTCTGAGAGGAGAGTATTACTGTACCTATTTTTTAGATACAATTTTGTATTCATTTGATAATTAATTTTTTGACCAAAGTTAAGACATCAGAATATAAGATAGCTGGAGTATTTAATGATGGGCAAATACTTTGCACCGATTTTAAACAAACAAGATGGGTGCAAAAATGGATTAAAATGTGAATCATGTTTATATTCGTGAACTGAAAAAAGGATAAATATACAATATACATATTTGCATTTGCATTGCAATCAAACACATCTGATGCTAGCATTATTATACAAATCCATTTATCATGATAAAAAGAGAGGTGTGAGGGGAACAGAGTTTTCGGCGGATAAATAAATAACTTACCTACCCTTTCAAAAGGATATCAGTTACATAGGTAATCATCAATACTCTCGAAAAAAATTGCTTACTATTAAACCCATTATAGAGGTGTATAAACAGGAAAATTGATCAATTATCCAAGGTTTTTAAAACCGGCCCAGAGAACGAACCGATCAGGAGTCTGGTTCTCAAGTCAAATGATCAAACCATTTAAATCGAACGATCGACCCGCTTTAACAAAAAAATTAAAAAATTAAAAAAATTGTCAAAACCGTTGAATGGTTCAAACGGTTCAACCGCCCAAATCAATAATTTACTAACCAAATCAACATTTTTTTGCAAATATCCAGTTTTTGGGAAAAATGGAACCCGTCACCTGACTGGTTCCCTGTCTTTCCGGTCTGACCGTCCGGTCCAGTCCGGTTTTGAAAACCATGCAATTATCAATTGATGCGTAGGGCTTACCATGAGACCCATAAAGGAGGGGAAATTGATCAGTTATCAGAATGATCAACTTAACTTAGCCCATGAAACAAACGAGGCCTAATAAACAAAGAGGATCTCTTCGTTTCATGAGGCTGTGATCCGCTGTTGGGTGAGTGTTTCAGGGCACTAATCTTTGGTGTAATACAGCAAAATCATGTCACATAAGCAGTCAAAACATTTTGGGTACAACCTCACGTGTCGTTCTGTAAAGTAGATTCTCTCTCTTTCTCTCTGATACTCTCCATCTCTCTCCCTCAGCCCAGAACGGAGATCTGATTTTGTCTGAAATATCAGACGAGGCAAGTGTTATTTACCATTGTATAATTATTATTTGCTTGAGTTTAGTATGTGAAACATTAAGTAGAGTGACTGAATGAGAGAGAGAGCTTTATTAGTTGATACGTACATGGAGGGTGAGTTCAAAATTGAAACTTTTAAAAAAGAGCCAAAACGTCGAACACCTCTGGAGCTCTGGGGAGAGAAACTGTAGAGTGTAGACCCGCGGTCTCTTCATTTTCATGCAGGGTTTATGCGTGGCTCGCTTAATAACATGACATCTACCACCGAAAAGTCTCTTAATTCTTGAACAATGGACTGTACTTTGATACCAGTTCCATCTCTTCAGTCTTCTCTCTCCTTTATTGCACTCATATCTCAGATATCTTCTCCTCCTCCTCCTCTCTCTGTCTCTAGCTCTGTCTGTCTCTTCATTGATGCATTAATACGTAATGACTTGTATGTAAGGAGAGCCATGGCAACAATTTATTCATCATCATCACTTATTTGCAATTGACAATGAAAGCAACTTCAATCAAATGTCTCGGTAAAAGAGGAACTCAGGAACCTTTTATTTCGAGGGGAAATGGAATTAGTACCATGGAGTCTTTGTCTTCCCTCACAACCTTCACTTTTCTTTCTTCTTTATTTAATTCCTCTCTCCTTAATCATTACTTGCTTCAAAACCCTGAACCACTGAAACTCATCCAGATACCAGAGAGAGAGAGAGAACTTAAATCACCAGACACAGACACCCTTTATCTCTTTTATCTCTCTCGTTTACCATTTGATTCAACCACCCAATTCGTTCATTCATTCACTCCCTCAACTGATAACAAGAATTAAGGATCATTTGGTTTCACCCACCTTATAATCTGATAACTGGGTGTTTAATTCCTAAGCAGATCGAGGTCACTAATTATGTGTTAATGGCGAAGTGATTAGAGGCACTACTTCAGCTTGAATGGGAATAAATAGAAAGTTTTAAGTAAACACTATTATTTCCAAATTCCAACCACCATCAATCTTATTGGTTCAGAAAATTCTGATTTCTACTAAAAAACAAAAAAGGAAGGTATATTACTATATTATTAATTATCTTCTACAGGCACATTATTTTATTATTTCTCTCTCTCTCTCTCTCCACTCAAAATAAGAAAAGCATATTTGAATAGTAAGTCAAGTAAACGGGATTAAGAACTTAATCTATATATTTAATTTTGTGTTACAAGTATTATTAAATCTTAATTACTCGATTAATTACCAGTTTTATATCCGCAGAGATCGCTGTTTGTTTTTCTTGTCAAAAAGAAGAGGACGGGGTTTCTCTGTCTTTTCGCTTGCCGGTTTTTTTCACAAAATTACAACATGGCTCCTTCACCTATTAGCGTTGGACAGCTGCTTGGGGATTTGGGTTGATGAGCATTTAGGGGACAGGTGTCAAATTCTGATAGGTGGTGCAGAATTAACTCACTGCATTTCTCTACAGAAAATCCGGACTCCCTTTCTCCAATCTCTTCACCACCTCGCAGGCACCAACTTTTATACTCTATCCAACTTTCTCTAAAATGTTAAGTGACCTTCGTTCGTCCCTCTTTCAGTGTTCCTCTCTTCTTTAAACAGTCTTAACGCAAACGCTTTCTCCTCTTTCTCCACCAACCTCCTAAGCTCATATTCATCTCTCTCTCTCTCTCATGGCAACAACGGGAGCTGAAGAAGCTACACAACCGCTGAAATACGAGGTAAATTACTATTTATATCGATACCCATGTCTTCGTTCTTTTCCAATCTGAGTCTAAACTTGTGTAGTGTTTCTAAGATTTCTTTTCTTTTCTGTTTCCCAGACGCATCTCTTGAAAGTGTCCATCCACTGTCAAGGCTGCAAGAGAAAGGTCAAGAAGGTTCTACAGAGTATCGAAGGTACGAGCAAAACAATAGTTTTTTTTTTTCTCTCTCTTTTGGTTTCTTCGTTTTCATCTCTTTCTGGGTTCAAATCTCGTAGTTTATCTGTTTTCTGCATCTGGGTTTTCTTGCTAAGCATCTGTTTCCGGCTTTTAATTTGCTCTCTCTCTCTCTGATCATTTTACCTTGTCTCCGGTGGGTTTACCTTTTCTGGGTTTGTTTTTCCTTGTGTCTGTCTCTCCAGGTGTTTATACCACAACTGTCGATTCCCAGCAACACAAAGTTGTAGTGACTGGAAACGTCGACGCAGAGACCCTGATCAAGAAACTGCAGAAAACAGGGAAGCACGCGGAGCTTTGGCCTGAAAAAGCTGAGAAGAAAGAGAAAAAATCTGGAAAAGCGAAGAACAACGAGAAACCAAACGACTCGAAAAGCCATGAAAACAACAATGCTGACAGTAGCCCAAAGAAAGCAGCAGCAGAGAGCAACGAAGCAAAACCCACATCCGCTAAAAACAGTGAAAGTGGTGGAACCACCGCCAAAGCCAGCGAAGGTGGAAGCGGGAAACCCGCTAAAAATGGCACCGCCGGACAAAACAAAGACCCGAAGCCCGACGAAAAGAAACCGGAAAACTCGCAGGCTGGGAGCCAGTCTCCACCGCCTGACCAAAAGGGCAGTGATGGTGACGGGCCCGCCGATAGAAGTGGCGGTGGGGCCGGTGGTAATGGAGGTAAGAAGAAAAAGAAGGGGCAGAAAGGGAATGGAAACCAGGGCGGAGATGAAGCCACCGGCGACACAGCAGCAGCCAACGCAGGAGGATCTCCTTCTACCTCCCCCACTACTACTCCTGGTCCGAATGCTGCAAGCCCTAGTCACACTGGTCCCACCACCGTGCCAATTAATCTCAGCCCTCCACGTCAGCATGTATACCCGTACGGTGCGTATTGCCCCCCTCCAGTGTATGCCGTAAGTTACAATACAGCATACCCCTCGTCTAGCTACGGTGCATCCTACTACGTGCCCCCAGCACCACCTCAGTACACGTTCACGTACACTCACCCAGGCTCTTACGATGCACCAGCACCAGCACCACCGTCCGATTCATTCGAGATGTTCAGCGATGAGAATCCTAATGGGTGCATGATCATGTGATGGGTTCGTCGAAAACCGACTTGGGCATGTTGGGTTCTGTCTACACGTAGCTTATACCACTCGTATCAGCTAGCTTTGGGGGAGAACGACTGAATGAGAGAGTTAATTCTGTAACCATGTACATAAGTCATAAGGAAAGTAATGGTAGGGTTAGTATTGGGAAAGGAGAAGTAAGATAGTTTTTGGTTGAGGGGTTCTGGTTTATTCTTGTTGCTTTTTTAGCTTCAGAGAGTTCTTACTTCTTAGTCTTGTAATGTTGTAGATTTTTGTACTTTCTAGTGTAGACATAAGATCTCTCTCTCTCCTCTCTATCTGACACATAATCACATTATTTAAGTCTTTAAGTAAAGGAGGTTTTGATAAAGAGGTGGAGACAAGAACAACTGTCCAAGTTGGGTTGCTGGAGGGGTTGGTTCTCAGTTCTCTTGCTTTTTATGAACTGTTTGTGGGTTTGATTTTAAGCCAGGAGCTGTCTCTATAAATTGTAGGGAGCTAAAATCTATTTGGTACAATTGCTTCTTTTAACACATTCTCTCTCCATCTCTCTCTCTCTACTTTATTATGAGGTGGAGATTAAGTGATAAAGGCCAGGCTTTGGCTTTTGGGGTAAGCTTTTTCTTTTGAAAAGCTGTCTTTTAATTAATACTGCCTTTAAATTTGTGTGATGGGTGATAAATTTCTCTTTCTTAATAGAGGGTTTTTGCTTTTGCCAACCAAGTGTTCTCTTTCTTCTTAGTAGATACCCACTAGGCCACTTTTGATTTGATTTGAAAGCTAGTAGTTTGTAGGGTTGCATATTGGCGTTCACCTTCTTGCCACCTGCTTACTGCCTCATTCTCTAAAAGCAATAAACCATGCTAAGAGGCTAAAGAGAAAGAAAAGGATAGTGTGTACGACTGTATGTTTGCTAAGTTGTGGTTGACTTTATTTTTTGACTGGCTTTCCCCATTTTCTCTCTTTAGACAGTGATGGGGTGGATGGTTATGTTTAGACAAAGCCCACCGAGGGAGAATTACTACAATCCTAGCTTTGATGTATATCTGGATTCTTGGACTTTTGGTTAATGAATAGGAAACAAATGCAATAAGACTAAGACATGGAGTTGTTTTGTTTTTCTGTCTTCAATCTATTGCTGAGTGTTTTGGTTGAACCGTTTGAGCCATTATTGGGTCTGATTTGTGTGAAACATCTCATTTGGTAAAAAACCGTTGATATGATAAAAAATTGTTCAACCCAGGTAATTCAACTGTTCAATCTGGACAGTTGAACCGATGACTCGTCACCCGAAGGGTTTGGCCTTCAGGTTGATTTTTAAAACATTGTATTTTTCAAGAAAAATCGTGTAAGTGTTTAATTAAGACTTTAAACAATTTCTTATCTGATTGGCTCTTGGCTGGGTTCAGGTGATAAATGGTTGGCGTTCTTAATCATTTTTTTTGTTGGAACAAGTGTTCTTTTCCTACGTGGTGCCTGATGGTGTCTATGGGAATAAATAGAAATAAAGAATAGAACTTGAAAATTTGCACCATATTCAATTTTTTCATGATGTTTTTAGACAAAAATTGTTACTCCAGCAAAACTCGGAATGTTCACTAACTAGGTCATAGTTTATCGTTTAGCTAGGTCATAAGTCCATTAAAACAGTGAAAAACCAGTTAACTAGACCTGAAAAGGGTCATTATTGAGTCACTGGGTCACCGGTTCAACCATCTGGGTGGGTCCAACTCTTAGGACTCTGAAAAACTTTTCATCAATTTCAATGTAGTCCACCGATCATTTTGACATGCCACCCGTCCGAAACTTGTCTCAAGCATTGGAATGGATCCCTCTGTATTTCAATCACCTTTCCCCAGTGTAGAATTCACAAGGAATCATTCCTTACAAATCTTGAAGAGAATATGGACACTAATCTTTTCACATATTGTGACTGGAATAAATAAAATACCCAAAAGCTTAGATCACCGAGTCACTGTTGCATATTTTCCCAATTCTAGAAGCCTCTTCTGTTTTTTATTCCCCCCAGCCACTTGATCATGTCTGACATTTTTAGATCCTTATCTTTTCATTTCTGCTCAGCTCTTGTTTCTCATCGGAGAAATTCTTTGAGCTGTCGACATACGAAGCTAGCTTAATTATCAAAAGAAGAGAAGAGAAAAAATAATAAGATAGGGTATTTTTCTACTATTCTACTCTCCCTTATCAATACTCAATAGATACCCAGATGCCCAGATAGTTGGTGGAAGGATTAATTATCTCTCAGTACTTTGTTGTGAGGGTGTCATCGACAGAATCTGCAGAAAAAGGACTCAACTTTTCTTTGTCAAAAATAGGGATGGGTTTATAATTTATATACACATTCTCAATCTTCTCGAGTAAAGGTGGCCAAAGCCCAAAGCAACCCCCCCCCCCCCTTCTATCATCATATTTCCATCACCCAAAAAGGGATCTGTGCACTGTTATCATGTGAGTCTAACTTTGGTTGTATTGGTCCTAAAAATTTGCAGAGCCAATCAAACAGACATCTGGGTCTTGAAATCCACACCTCTGAGCAAGCCAGAGGAGCCATGGGCTTTTGTTATCAATAGCCAGCACTCAGGCCATGATCGGGTACCCATTGTACTAATTTAAGAAATTGAAACAGAGAACTAATGGTGGGTCCTCCCAGAGTAGGGGAGAAATTGTAGCCAAACAATCATTTCTCTATTAACAGTAGTCCCCACTAAGATAATAACAAAGGTATTATGAGTACAAGAACATTGATATCATAAGCAAAAAATCATTACCCCAAAAGAAAATATATTAGCATTTTCTGTTCAATACATCTTCTTTGCAATTTCTCTATAGGAATCTGATTCCTTCAATCCATCAATCTTCTTTGCAATTGTTGGTCTTCTTTGCCACCTATATATACAAATACAACCTTTTAGTTGTTTGTTTGCTGTATAACCTTATCCCATTTCCACCATCATCATCATTGAATCCACTGTTATTTTAGTACTTGGGAATTGGAATAGACATTTGTGTTATTCCTTTATCAGCCTGATGGTGATCATAATAATGGTGATTCCAGACCCACCAACAACTAAAATAAACCAATCTTGAATTTACCCAGGTCGAATAGTTTGAGAATAAACACTGTTAATTTAGCCAGATTGAATAGTTTACAGAAGTAAACACTTGCCAACTTACCCAGGAACTGTAACTGTTTCAAACAGAATGACTGATGGGATGGGGACAAACTACTTGTTGATTCCATGATTAACTTGGCATCCATGGAAGAGGTTGTTGGGATCATTTACATGAACCACCCCTGGCTTAAATCCCTTGGATTGCAGAATCCTTAATTCAGTGTATAAGGAATTGAATATCCAGCAAACTCAACCCAGAAACTGACATGTCTGCTCAGTTGAAATAATCTGACTTTCTGTAAGTATAGATCATATGGAATTACGCATTTGGAGATCAGAAGCTGACAAGAGATAATATCACATATAAAACATAAAATGTTACAGCAGTAGAAGGAAGAAATGTAGTAGTACTATGATTTGTCTTTTCCTCTACATAGAAATTAAGTGGCACATAGATAAAGCTCAATAGGAGAGCTTTCATCAAGGCAAATCATCTGTACATGGCAAGAAAAAATGATAGATAATGGGAATATACAGTTAACTGTGACTACATATACAGTAAAGGAATATGTTATTAATTAACCACAAGTTTTCATTTGTAACCTGTAATCTCACACACAGTTGATGCTTTGGTGAGTGTTGGTTGCTCCCTATGAAGATTACAGTTACAGTGGCATCTTCATGATGTCTGTGTCTCCTATTCTGTGCTCAGACCTGCAATGGAGGAGCATGGAGTACTCGATTAGAGATGAAGTAATAGTATATATCTTAAAATAAGTAGGTTCATAATGAGAAGTGGTGGCTTAATAAATTAATGGGAATATTTCAAATAGTATTATCTAAATAAAAAGTTACTTAATTTTTGATTCCCCAGCTTTTGCACAGGCCTAGATGCCTTAAAAGTTGTAAATCAATTGAGAAATTGATCCGTTAGTAAGTTAAAGTAGGGTGCTTTCCTACCTGAACCAACTATTTCTTCCATACATATGCAATTATGCATGGTGGGATCTTGTGGCTGATCCCCACCATCCAACAGATAGAGGACCCACTGTATTGTCCACGTGTTCAATCAGACAGTCCATATCAATCATATACACCCCCACCTTGTATTGGTGGTTTTCACGAGTAATATTGGTTGTTAAAAGTCATAATTTCTTTAGTATAAAACTTACCTTTTCAAATAGGCTTATTTTGCACGTGTGCATGTGTTTTGGGACAAGAATCTTTACATGAACTAGGAGACTCTTTTTGTGCTTCAAATAATTTTGGAAAAATCACCGATATATATATATACAGAGAGAGAGAGAGATGTGCCATCAAAGTGGTATAGCACAGAGTTTTCAAAAGACGGAATTTATGATCCCAAACATTAACCAATCTGGACTTTTGCTTGAAGAACACAGAAGTGATGTGTAGACAATTAAGGGTTGTTTGGTTGGGTGGAATCGGAATCCCATTCCACCACCCCCCCCCCCCCCCAATTTCAATTCCGAAGGATTCCGATTCTGACTGTGAACCAAACGGACCCTAAGTCATTTCTCATTCACTATAAAACATCATCAGGGTTTCTACCATTATATGAAAACACAAAGGACTAATAATTGAGAAGATTAGTACAAGGGGACAAGTGTTGGGTACAGAATGGTCACTGTAATTCACCCTAAAAATAAATTCTAAAAGCTGTAGGTGGGCCAAATGATACGGAGAGACGTGGGCCAAATGGACTTTTTGGTGGAAAAGGCCCATGTTGGTTGGCTTTGATTATGATTGCACATTATCATCACGCATGAGAAAGTAACCTTCATGATTTAGGTCAGTGAAAATGGTGTCAGCACCCAAACTGGGTTCTCACTGGAAGTCATTCAGGGTCCATTTTGATTAATCAGATAGAGAATTCACTTATAGGGAACCTAAGTAAGTTTTACCTTCAGTTGCTTCACAGTCTTCAGACTGAAGTCTGTTCTTTCTATGATTCTTAGAACAGACACTCTGAGTCTTCAATTCCTAGTACCTTTACTAATGGGGCTGAGTCTTGTTCTTGGCTGCAGGCCCATCTATCATATTCATATTCATCTTATGTCTAAATGTGCTTATTCTTGATTATAGGACATTAATTCTTTCACCCAATAGAGAACATAGCTTTCTTCTTAATTCTTTCACCCAAGTCTGTTCTTTCTATGATTGTTAGAACAGACACTCTGCCTCTTGCCTTTGTCCTTGGCTTGAAACCCAATTCCCAGTATCTTTCCTATTGGGGTTGAGTCTTCAATCTTCGTTCTTGGCGGCAGGCCCATCTGTCATATTCATATTCATCTTGTGTCTAAGTGTGCTTATTCTTGATTGTACGACATTAATTCTTCACCCAATAGAGAACATAGCTTTCTTCTTAATCCATTCACCTATGTCTGTTCTTTCTATGATTCTTAGAACAAACACTCTGCCTCTTGCCTTTGTCCTTGGCTTGAAGCCCAATTCCGAGTATCTTTCCTATAGGGGTTGAGTCTTCAATCTCTGTTCTTGGCTGCAGGTCTATCTATCATATTCATAGTCATCTTATATGTAAATGTGCTTATTCTTGATTATGGGACATTAATTCTTTCACCCAATAAAGAACATAGCTTTCTTCTTAATTCTTTTACCCAAGCCTGTTCTTTCTATGATTCTTAGAACAGACACTCTGCCTCTTGCCTTTGTCCTTGGCTTGAAACCCAATTCCTAGTATCTTTTTCGTATTGGGGTTGAGTCTTCAATCTCTGTTCTTGGCTGCATTCCTATTTATCAAGCTCATATATATCTTGTGCTGTTGTTGATTACAGACATTAATTCTTTCACCCAATAGAGAAACATAACTTTCTTCTTTATTTCTGCTGGTAGAAATACAAAGATCAAAAACTTTTACAAGGATTTAATAATCTATCCCAGCTATTACACTCATTTGCAAGAAGGAGACAGCACAGGTCTATCCAACCCTTGACACATGACCAGATTCCTGACTTGAATTCTCTACACCACACCTATTATGAAAACAGAGATTGCTAGAAACCACAACTGATTACTGATTGCTTTTGAGCTCCATTTCCTCAGCGGATGCGCATTCTAATGGGATTATCAGCCAGAGAAGAAACATTCTTGAGCATGTCGTAGGTGAAGGAACCAAAGACAACCCGAGAAGCACAAGTAAAGTTGGGTAGAACAGGGCAAGGGATGATGTTTCTGGCCTCTCTGTCAACGCACAAATAGATCTCATAAACCTGAGTTTCATCCCACTGGTTCTTACTACAACTGATGGCAGTCGTGGCTCCAAATTCTCTGTTTATCACTTGCTTGATTTCGGCCAGACTGTAATCTGCATAGTCTGTAGAAATGATCCCTGGACATACATTCCCACACTGTGTAAGCACTAAGCAGTATGGTTATGATGTTGCAGAAATCTGTACAAAGTACAAACTACCCATTGGAAGAGAACAGAAGCTCACCATGTTTCTTGAAGATTGAGAGCAGGTCGATCTTTGATCGAAGGTCCAACGCCTTCTTGAAGTAGTCGTGCTCACTGAGGCCAGAGCAGACGCCATATGTTTTCCATGTATTCTTCCACAGGTGACGACTCTCGCTGCTTGGGCATTTGATATTAGGCCAGTAGCTATTCAAGTCATTATTCAGGTCTGAAATCTGCATGAAATAAAGCATAATTAATCCAGTGGATCAGATGAGGATGAAGTAGGGCTGCAAACGGATCGGATTGAATTCAGTAAAGGGTATATTGATTCCATTCGATAAGAAATCCAACCGATCTGAATCTGATAAGAATCGAACATTTGATTTGATTTGGATTGTAATAAAAAAAAAAAAGCTTGATGATATAATATAATAATATATAAGAATATACTATATAATTATATAAATAATATATATTATATAATATTTCATAACTAATGGATCCGATTGTGTTGTGGCCATGTGGGTTCTTGAGTGTTTTTAGTTTTTTGAAGTACGGGCAGGCACAATGCAGGTTTCTGATTTTAACTACAAAGTTATAAATATTCAAAATGTCAAAAACCCTCCAATGTTCACCCGTGAATTCGTATCAATTTCGATCTGGCACCCACCCCAATTGTACTGCTGAACCGTCATTCTCCCCAAGTCTTTTTTTTTTTTCAAAATTGTTTTAGGGGTCGGTTTTATGGGCATGCCTACCCCCTAAAATGGCCAAATTCTGAAATACCCCTTACGTGGGGTTTTGGATTCAATATGATATGCCAATACAGAGTGTATTGTATCGAAATTTTGAATCTTAATTGCAATGAATTGAATTGAGTTATGTTTTAATTTGATCCATTAACTAAATGGATCGACTTTTTTATTGGATCTGATTTTATTAAGATCAAGGAAATATCTGAATCCGACTCTTACCGGATCTAATTTGGATACGATCCGACTTATTTGCAGCCCTAAAATGAAATGAAGGGGTGTGATTATAACAACCATATCAAGTTTTAATTGGTAAACTCAATATCACCTCGTCAAGATAGAATGGGCTCATCCCGCATTGCGTGAGAGCCTTCCCATCGTTTGAGTAAGGCAGGAGACCTTTCACAAAGAAGTCCAGCTCGGGCTCACCGCCAGTCTTCGGAATGCAACAGCCTGCACTGGTTTGCTTGCAGTATGAACCTGGCCACTGCAAATTTTTTACGGTAATACTCAAGTTAGAAATCAAGCAACAAGGTTTAATTCTCTGACGAGTTCACATCTTTGCCCCACAAGGGGCCGCCCCACAGCACATCCCCGCTGTATATTGGGAATATTTTCCGATGATAATACCAGAATCGATGATATCATCATTGGCAGATATGTGATTTCTTCTCTGATATTGAGAAAGATAGAGAATAGCTCGCATCTCCGCCCCACAATGTCCTACCCCACAGCACATCCCCGCCGTGTATTAGAAACATTTCCTGATGATAATATCAGAACCGACGATGATGATGATGTTCTTAATACACGGCGAGGGTATGCTGTGGGGCGTTATGGGGCGGAGATGATGTGAATTCAATAGAGAGAGATAAAAAAAGGGAGAGTAGTGAGTACCATGAGCACGAGATGGTAGAAATCCAAGTCCTTAATGGAAGTAGTCTGCAAGGCAGTCGAGAACATGAACAAGGCCACAAGAGCAATAGGTAGGATGTAGGAAGCCATAGTTGCAGTTTGAGAATGAGACCCCAACAATTTGAAGAGGAGATTGTGGCTCGCTCGATGAGAAGAAACCTCCGAGCGATGCCTTAATATAGTAAAACAGAAAGCAAAGAGTGATGGATGATCGTCCAGTCCACTGGTTGGCTTGATATGACTTCTGGGTACTGAGGGGAGGCTCTGAGAGCACGTTTGTTTGTGGTCTCATCTACTGTGGCACTTTGTTCTTTCCTCACAAGATGAAGCTCGTGGGATGGTGTTTAAACCTCGTGGGATTGGTCCATGGTGTCACTGTGTCAGTCATATAAATCCAGAAAGCCGACCCTCCATCCTTGTTGTCAACTGTCAATCCATGCCAGATCCTACCATCTGGTGCTTTTTTTTTTTTCAAATGCATATACTCTCACTACAGTAATGAATTTTTTCTATTTTCATTTAATACGATTATTTATTTTTAAATTAAATTATTAAAAATATAAAAAATCTTGTTAAATTTTATTTTATTTTTTTTAATAATAATATCTATCATTATTCTCTCTGATAATAATATCATTCTTAAATCTCCCCAAACAATAGTGAATGTTTGTAACGATTCCCCTCCCTTATATCATAGACAGATACCCAACAAAATATGAATATAAAAAATCAGTTGATGTGATGTTTTGTTTTTTCTTTTGAACGATTCCTGTGTTCCTATTTTTTTGGGTGTAAGCTTGTAAAATATGGATTGGGTTAGGTTAAAGCCAACTCAAGACCAACTATAAGCAATGGACCTTGATTTCGACCCAAATTGATATTAAAATGCAAATTTATCAAACCAATCCCATTTATGTGTTTCTTGTCCATGAATTTGTCATCAATTCAGGGTCATGATGCATTCCCTCTGTACTTTGGGGCTATAAAATTCTGATTTGGGCTGATTGGTCATTCTCCCAAATTTGTATAATTCGAAAGCGACAAGTGGGAGAATGAATCAACATTTAAGGGAATCATGAATCCCCAACGAAAAAATGTCATTTAGAGATACAATAATAAATTAGGTCATATTTTTTAAAATAAAATAACTATAATTATATTATTATAAATAATAAATAACCACGTAGACCACGTAAATCACATAGAATCAGTCTTGAACCGATTATTTATTTGGGATCAAATCATAGATCTCATTATATTGAAAACAATAATCAAAATAATACTAATTTATTTTTATGTTAATACATTAAACATTTTTAATTAATATTATCTTATTTATTATTTATTAAATTTACTATTTCAAACATGAAACATGATAAAAAAAAAGGTACAAGAAAGATAAAAAAAATTACATATTTCATAAAATGTTTGGTTCCAAACCTGAATGAATTTTGGACAAATAAGAATGAGAATCAATCCAATAATTAATCAAGACAAATCATGGAACCAAAACTGTTATAATTATGTTCAATCAATTTAGTTCCATCAGGATAGACCCAACCCATTGGTTCAGCCCTAGTTTTTCATAAATAAATTAAATAAATAAATAAAAGCCTACTGGGATGGAATTGGTATAGGATATCTCAAACCAAACCCGACTCATTGACAACACCAAAGGATGTGTACCTTTTATAAAAAAGGGGGGTTTTATTGTTGGATCCACCCCCTAAACTTGAGAAGATTTTTTTGTTAAGTCTATCCCATAAATTTTAGTACAATTTGTATAGTTGGAATGTTATGGTCCCGAGCGTAGGATCTCGTCACGGGTCGGTCCACGGGGAGAAAGCCCTGCTTTCCCTTGCGCCTTCCCTTACGTGCAGAACCTATTGTGGAAAACCGAATGGGTGATTTGTCTAAGAGACTACTCGAACTCTCCGAATGGGTGATTTGTCCAAGAGACCACCCGAACTCTCCTTACTCTTCTCTTGACTGGAAAACTAAATGTATTTACTTCAACTCGTAGCTCCTTAAATAAGAGATTACAGAAGGAAATTCCTTGTTGGATTCGGCTAGGCTAGGGTAATCCAACTCAAACTCAAACTCCTAATTACCTACTCCTAATGGTAACACAACTCTTACTTAAGAAGATAAGATAAGATAAGGGATAAGGAATGGTGAAACTGGCGGCGAGTTGGTGAGCAGAGATGATGTGGTAAGATAAGTGTGGACCCACCCTGATGAGCTGTCGTGTGGGCCCCGCCCTACTGCTGCTGTCGGGCGGTGCGTGCGTCTCGCAATGCTGCTGTCGTGAGGTGTGTACTGCTGCCTAGTGCTGCTATCGTGCGATGCGTGCTACTGCCGTGCGGCGCGCTGCCGGGCAGTGCGTGCTGCTGCCTATGACTGCGCCGCAATGCATTGTCGGGCTGTGTGTCCATAACATCACACCCCTCCTGGACTACGAGCTTGTCCTCAAGCTCGAATTGGGTGTCGAAAACACCGTCAAAGGAATCCTGGATAGGTGGAATGGCTTTGCCCTCCTGGATTGGGTTCCCAAGGGGGGGGGTTCATCCTCATCCTCATCTTCCACCTGTGCCCTGCTAAGTAGAGTTCATCGCAATTAAAACATTGCCCCCTCGCCCCGCGTTCTGCCATCTTAGCCCTGGACAAGTGCTTAATAGGGGGTATACCAATGCTGCTCCCCACACTGGATGCTGATCTGGACTTGGTGCTCGTCTCTGGCTACCGTTCTGGGCTGGCTGCCAGCGAAGGTCCTCCCTCCTCCAGTAGGCTTCGGGTTTGTCCAAACCGCTACTGGGCATCCCATGCTGGACGGCCCTCGGCTAATCTGCAGTTTGCGCTCGAAGGCTCGGGCTAAATTCATTGCCGTGACCAGGTTAGGCGGGCTCTGCATCTCTACATCAACTCTCATGGGTTCGACTAGACCAACTGTGAACATATCCACCTGCTGGTCTGGGCGTACTGAAGAGGCCCTGGCGAGAAGGGTCTGGAACTGCCGCTGATACTCTGCTATGGTCCCGGTCTGCTTGAGGTTAATGAGTTCCCCCAAGGGGTTGCTTGTTAATGGGGGTCCGAACCGAAGGAGGCAGTACGACTTGAACTGATCCCAACTAAGACCTGGTTCCTCCTACTCCACTCGGTAGAACAGAGCTGCGCTTCTTCGGTCAAGTGGAACGCGGCCAGCCTGACCTTGTCCTTCTCCTCCGTTCGCTGATTATGAAAGAATTGCTCACAACGCTACAGCCATCTCAGTGGGTCGCCGCTGCCACTGTATGAGGGAAACTCCAAACGGCTATACTTGGGAATAGCTGCGACTGTTGGGGCAGCGATCTGTTGTTCGATGGATGACTCTGCCCAGTCCGGACGGCGACTGTTTGTGTTGGCGATTCCCTCAGAACTCCTTTCTTTGTTGGAGAGGAATGCTTCCAGTAAGCGTCACAGCTCCCGGACATCTTCCTTGACTTCACGAACCTCCATGCTGGTTTCTGCTAGACTATGTTCCAGTTCGTGGACCTTGGATGATAGCTGCTCCATATCGCCCATGACGTTTGGCTCTGATACCAGAATGTTATGGTCCCGGGCGTAGGATCTCGTCACGGGTCGGTCCACGGGGAGAAAGCCCTGCTTTCCCTTGTGCCTTCCCTTGCGTGCAGAACCTATTGTGGAAAACCGAATGGGTGATTTGTCCAAGAGACCACCCGAACTCTCTGAATGGGTGATTTGTCCAAGAGACCACCCGAACTCTCCTTACTCTTCTCTTGACTGGAAAACTAAATGTATTTACTTCAACTCGTAGCTCCTTAAATAGGAGACTACAGAAGAAAATTCCTTGTTGGATTCGGCTAGGCTAGGGTAATCCAACTCAAACTCAAACTCCTAATTACCTACTCCTAATTACCTACTCCTAATGGTAATACAACTCTTACTTAAGAAGATAAGATAAGATAAGGGATAAGGGATAAGGGATAAGGAATGGTGAAACTGGCGGCGAGTTGGTGAGCAGAGTTGATGTGGTAAGATAAGTGTGGACCCACCCTGATGAGCTGTCATGTGGGCCCCGCCCTACTGCTGCTGCTGGGCGGTGCGTGCGTCTCACAGTGCTGCTGCTGGGCGGTGCGTGCGTCTCACAGTGCTGCTGTCGTGAGGTGCGTGCTGCTACCTAGTGCTGCGCGCTGTCGGGCGGTGCGTGCTGCGCGCTGCCAGGCTACTGTGTGGCCACTGTGCGTGCTGCTGCCTATGATTGCGCCGCAGTGCGCTGTCAAGCAGTGTGTCCATAACATGGAAAGGAACAGGTGGGAGAACGAATCAACATTTAAGGGAATAATGAATCATAGGTGGAGGTGTTGGCAAATAAAACTCAAAAAACTAATAAAAACCCTTGAGGTGAACTTAACTCTAAATTTCCCTATAAAAAATGGGTGTGCCCCAACCACTCTTTTTTTTTTTTTTGCCTTTTTTTTCTCTTTGAAGTAAACATCCAAACAACAAGGGACTTACATTTAGGTTAAATTTAGTTAAGATTTAAGAATATAAAACCATGGCTTTAATCTTTAATCTGATTAAAAGGCGGAACAAACCCTTTTTTTCAGGTTAGTCAGTCAGCAGAGGCTGATAGGAAATAGGACAAAATGCATGTGAGACAACCTATTGGCCAGACCACAGAGGGTCTGCAGTTCTAAAAGGTGGCCAATGTTAAACCACTATTCCTATATTATTCCTTCTCATGTGAATGTACCTTAATTTCCATGCTAGTCTTCACGGTTTTCATTTGTGGAAGGACCCGTTTCATTGGTGGTAGGCTTTTATGGTTTACATTTCAGATCTTTGATGTCCTTCCAAGTCTACATTTTATATTTTTATTGTCTTGTTTTCTTTTTTTTTATTTTATTTTTTCATTTTAAACAGGGATTTACATGTTAGGTAAGAAGTCTTTTCCATTGCTAAAAAAAAAGCAACTCCTCATATATACATGAAAATTTTCTCATTTTACAAATTATAATCGGGATAGAGAAGAAAAAGTTGGTTAAAACTTAAAACAATTTAGGTAGCAAATAGTAATGCTTTGGATAAATATACAGCCCTAATTTTTACAAGGGAAAATTTCAGATTAATACTTTGTAATTTGGAGTTAGCCTCAATTTAGTACCCGAACATCAAAATACTTGAATTTCTAAAAACTGCCAATTTAGTATCCGATGTTAGTAATTCATCAGTTATCTGTATCACGTGACGACATGTGCAGCTTATACCAAAATTGCCCTTTTTAATATTTCTAAGACTATTTACTTTGATTGTAATCCCCGTCAACGACGAGAATTACTCATCTTTTCCAGCAACAATGGTGGTCTAAATCCCTTTTTATTATGGATTATTGAATAACTGGAAAAAAGGATTACAACAACGGGGGTATAAATCCCTCTTCTCTGGCAAAGGTGTTGTTTCTTTTGCGATGTTTTCACATGTAACTTCTCCAACAGAAAACACTAGTCCTTCTGTAGAAAGGTTATGGCATAAAGTGAACAGTAATGCTGAATCACAGTGAAAAATGGATTTAAGCATGACTACTTTGGTGATTTCAAAATTATGTTTATCTCACCTATTCAAAAGATAAAGGGTATTTATGTCTTTTTGCATGTCATTTAACACCAATTAAGAATTTTTGAACTAAATTAGCAACTTTCGAGAACTTAATTACTACAGTGACACGTTTTGAAGTTTGAGTACTATAGTGTGATAACTCCAAAGTAAAGAGTGAGTATAATCTCCTAATCTACCCTTTTTTATGACTTGCCAATACTCCTCTTTTGACCATTTTATCCCATATGTGAAGTTGTCCACTAAATTAAATTTAACATAATACTAATATTAATATAAAAAAGACTGGCATGAAGTAGCCATAAGCAAACCATATTTCTAAATTCTTGTAGAATAGTTTAATGGTCATTGTTGCACCAAGATCTTATATTTTCTCCTTAATGAGAAGGTGGCAGGTGGGTGGGTATGGGACTATGGGTTGAGCTACAACCCACCCATTTAACAAATGAACCTATTTACCACCAATGTGAAGCCTAGCTAGCTAAATGGCCGGGCAAGCCCATTTTTTCCTTACTGAAAAAATGAACCTATTTTCTCCTTACATGTATTTTTCCACAGTTGGCGACTCTCTCTGCTCGGGCATTTGATGCTGGGCCAGTAGCTATACAAGTCCTCCTTCAAGTCCGAGAGCTGCATGGGATGAATAAGAGAATGTAATCATGGTGAGAACTTAAACTGTGCACAATCTAGTTAGAAATTCCTTGAAGATAATGCTAATAATGGATACAACGATCAGCTCTGCTAATTAGTTCCATTGATGATCCAGTCATGAGATCATATATATATAAACTTAGTTTGAACTCGAAAAGCATTAATTTGATGTGTAAAGTGTAAATCAACGAACCTCATCAAGATAGAAGGGGCTCATATTGCACTGTGTAAAAGCCTTGCCGTCATTAGAGTAAGGCTGGAGGCCTTTGACAAAGAAGTCGAGTTCAGATTGGCCATTCTTGGGAAGGCAACACCCTGAACTGGTTTGCTTGCAGTAAGAACCGGGTCACTGCAAATAATTACCATGCTACACTCATGTTAGATATCAAGCCAAGGATAAAACCAGTCACAATACCATATGAAAGAAGAAATAAACTCGTAAACAATGCCCACAGATACTACTAATTTTATCATCTGTAGATGTAATGACAGAGTGAGTGAGAGAGAGAGAGAGCAGAGCATCATGAGCACAAGATAGTAGAAATCAAAATCATTAGCGGCAATCGCCTCCACGGGAGATGCGAACATGAACAACAGTGCCAGAAAAGTTATAGGGACGTAGGAAGCCATGCTGTGTGTCTATGAGAGAGGAGTGGTTGAGAGCCCAAATCCCAGAGGCCAAAGATTAACTAGAACCTGAAGAGAGGATGGTTGGTTGGTGAGAAGACTCGTGATCCCATATAGAGGTGTAAATCGGGTCATGCCACCCAGCCCGGCACTAACTTGGACTGGCCCAACATGACTGTCCACGGGCTGTGCTGGGCCTGGGGTCTTAGGTCCATGGGCCGGCACAACCGAGTGGCCCATATATATTATTTATATATATTTATATAATACTATATAAATTATAATTATATATAGTATATAATATATTAATAAAATAAATAATTTTTTTAATTTTATTGTACTAATTTATTTAATTATTGTATATATAAGCAATTATATATACAAAATTCATATAAAATTAAAATTTTAAATTTTTTGTCATTTTTTTTAAATAAACAGCTTTGGCCCGGTGCACAGCCCGACCTGACTCAAGGCACGGTTCCGCACGGGCCTGGTCCATGGGCCGTGCTAGGCCGACCCCTAAATTTTTCACCGAAGAGGATGGCATGGCCCGTAACAACTGCAGGCCGTGCTATGCCGGCCCAACATGGCCACTTTACACCTCTAACCATCAATACCTTTTTATAGGGACGCAGCTGCAGCTGATGTAGATAAAGAGAAAAACGATTGATTGTGGATGAATTAGATAATATGGATGGAAAACGAGATAGATAACGATATGTCATTCATCTTCTTGCTACGCCTTGACCCTTGAATATTGAATTGAAAGTTGAGAGACCATAAAACACGTGAGGATGGAATTCCAAACTCGCGTGGGATGATTAGTAATCAAGTAATAAAGTAATGAAGTAAAGCATAGCCACACGTTATTTGTTTTTCGTCTTATTCTTTTCCTTTTTTGTCTTTGTTGGGCCAATGGACTTCGTGCGCATCAGGTCTATTGATTTTTTTTAACCTTGACAATAATGGCTCCTACCTGCACCATTCACCGTTTCATTCCTGCAATTCTTTTGATTTGGCAAGCGGTAACAGTGCTTAAAAACCAGGAAACCAGGATCAGTGGGGCTTTTAGAGTAGATCAAGATCGAACCAGTCTGACCAAGTTATTATCTTCAAGTTAATAGGAAAAATCTCACTGAAACTCACTTCAGAAATTTTAATTCCACCATACACCTACAACAATTCAAAACTTCCAACACCGCGCATTGTATCACTGCTCCAGCCAAAAAATCTTTCAAAAAAATTATAACTCTCTCTCTCTCTCTGTAATCCAGTGACAGTGAGGTCCATCTGGGCTCAATCTTTTTTGTATTATCAGATGGCAAGAACAAAACTTGGAAAGACCTAACAACCACCACTTGGGAAGGGGCTCCCTTCGAGATTATTACTTTAGGTCTGAGTTTATATAGTTCTATTTATTTAGTTAATAAAGTGAAATAATCTAACTAGTAACTACCATATTTTTTAGATTCTAACAACCGCATTTAACTCCTATTATATCACTTAAACTCCTTCATTAACTCTTGTTTACCATAATTTTGTTTCACCATATTAATTTCCTATTAAATTGCCTAAAACCATCCATTAACTCATGCTTATTGTTGCATTTAAGTCCTAAAAAATGGGAGCCCAAACCCCTGTCAACTTCCCTTTTTTAAATGCTACAAATCTCTGTCATCTTCCATTTACTCAAGCATTTAACTCCTATTAAATTGCATTCTTATTGGCTCATTCTTTGAACATGGGTTGCTCACATGATAGGCAACAGTTTTCACCATTACACTGTACTCTTAACATATTAAAATAACATGTTTCAAGGTTTTTAAAACCAACCCAGAGAATAAACCGGTCAGGGGTCCGGTTCCCGGGTCAAACGGTCCAACCGTTCAAACCAAATGGTCAGCCCATTCTAACAAAAAAATAAAAAACAGTCAAAAACAGTTAACTGCCTGGGTCAGCGGTTTGCTGACCAAAATCAACAGTTTTTGAGAAAATCCAGTTTTGGGGAAAAACGGAACCGGTCACCTGAACGATTCCCGGTTTTTCTGGTCCAACCGTCCGGTCCGGTCCGTTTTTGAAAACCATAATATGTTTTAACTTTTATACAAGATTCCTCTACCATTTACCATCATTTCACAATTTTCCTGTTAGCTTGAACTTGACATAAATTATTAAATTACATATGATGTGCTATCTATACCTTATTCATGGTAATTTGAGTTCTAGATCCAGTGTTATTGATACATTCTGTGGGATTTATGAGTTTCCTTGGCATATCCACACATCCAAATTTCCAACTATATTCATGCATTTGGTAAGCATATTGCAATACATATCTTAAAATTGACTTTATAATGCTCTTTACAATACCTATCCAGATAGATTGCTGAGTCCTTCCAAACCCAAATTGGCCCAATCCTCGATTGGTTGTTAAGCTATACAACTATGTCACTTGCTACCAGTAACAGAAATCATTAATGACATGATTACAGATGATACCAGTGTCTGTTGCAGTTTCCAAAAGGCAGAGATGATGTCAAGTCCCAATAAGCAGGCTTACAGTACTAATGACCAACTCAATGGTTCAGAAAGAAGAACCTCAAGACTGCAGAATCAGGGGCCAATGCTATAATATACTTTTGTCATCCCCTTCTTTATCCGAATTTGAGTAACCTGCCAGGAGTCATGAAAAGACAGCATGATATGAGACTAAATATTATCACCTAATAGCGAGAAGAATATCCAACCACCTTGGAACTAAGAGTAAGAGAGTTACTTGTCACAATTAGATAATAATGTATACATAAATCTTGCTCTCAAGGCATTGGAGTTTTGTCCTCTCTATTTGATCTGTCAGACTTCGTAAAAAAACACCAAACAAATTTCATCCTCCATACCAGTTCACTTGCCACTAGCAGTTTCAGTTTACCGCATGAGTAGCATTTTTACAATATCTTTAAGAACTACTGGAGAAATAACCCACTTCAGTTAGGGGATCAAGTAAATTGGTCATTGTATAGCCTGGCATGCCAAAACATACCAATTAGATGAATGCTTCTGGAAACTTATTCCATGAACTACTTATGCTAGTTCTTTCCCGGTGCCCAAACATTTGCAGGTAGTGTTCACATGATGAGATGACAGACCAAAATTCTTTAATGGAGTTGTTCATAATTTAGCTTGAAATAACAGATAAGAGTGACTCAACAAGGCTTATATGGATTTCAAAAAATTAATAATACTCAGGAGGCAGGTGATGGAATGATGGTGCAGGGTGCCAACTGGCTAGTTGGTAAGGTCTCTGGCTGGTTGTAGCAGACACTTGGGATCAAATCCCACCTGCATCAGGGTTAGAGGATTATGGATTTGGAGGATGGGCTACCCCCCATTGTGGGGGACCATATAAAATAAAAATAAAATAAAATGATGGAATGATGGTTATGATTTTGTATGCGGATTCCAGGCAGGAAATGAGTTCCTAAAAGCTGTTCTAAAGCTATGAGACTTAAGGATCTGAAACAAATCATTCAAGTTATCTTAAATCAGTAACATGACAATGGCATGAAATGGCTTTAAAAGGACTGCTACCATGTTAAAAGTGAAGATTACAAGCACAAGGATCAAGGGAACAATACAAGAGAAAAAGTGAATAGGTAGCTTAATAGTTTGATATAGAACTACAGGACAAGGGGTCTTTCATACTGTTACTTATCCAAAAAAGCCACCAAATGACACAAAAACAATAACAAAGATAGAATAGAAGGAAAATAAGTCCACTAGAATCAGTTCAGTAGCTCCAACAGGAGCCAAACACCTAAAAGCAGAAAGCATCAATACCTTATGAACATAGAGTCAATGCCAAACATAATACACTAAAATTTATTTGTTTAACAACCTCAAAGAAGTCCATATGAGTGCAAAGGGAGGATGCATGTAATGATGTCCTGACCCTACTTGTGTTAGGGTCAGACTTAATTGGGTTTCAGGTTGAGGCTGATTTGCACCAAACTTGACACATTGACATAGTGGCATAGTGGCATAGAAAAACTGCAAGATATAGCTATTGCTAATGATAGTTGTACTGTTCATGGGATGAGTTGGGTCAGGTTAGGTGATCATATTCCACTTGGTCAAGTCAGGTTCAGGTTGAGCCAAACCCATACCAAACCCAACCCATAGACGTTCTTAGGTGCATGACACTTGCTGAAATCTATACCACATTAATTGCCATAACATAGAAAATACTTGCAGTTAAGCAAACTAGCATCTTGATGATCCCAAGTCCCAACTATGCCATCTGGCTCAGTTGGTAAGGTCTCTGGCTGGTTGTAGTAGAGACTTGGGATCAAATCCCGTCATCACCAGGGATGGGGGGTTATGGGTAGAGGGGACAGGCCAGCAAATCTTGAGGATCCCACAAAATAATTGAAGCACTGTGGTGGGTGTAAGAACGTGTCCAGGGAGGAAGGCAGTGGAGAGATCAAGTTGGAAGAAGAAGAAGAAGAAGAATTGGCTGTGGATCAGTTAGGGGTGTTCATTTGATCAGTTCGGTTCGGAAATGGAACCTAACCGACATTTTGTTTAGGCCATTTTCAAAAACCAAACCAAACTGAATTCAATTCGGTTCGGTTCGGTTCGGTTTTAAATCAGTTAATTTGGTTAATTAAAATATTACATATATGTTATATTTGTACTAATATTTATTATTAAAAGATATCAACATTTATAATTAAAATATAAATATATGTATTTATTTCATTAATTCAGTTTTCAGTTCGGTTGAAAAACTTTCCCAAACCAAACCAAAAACCAATATTTTTTAAAATTATCAAACCAAACCAAACCAAAAATCGAATAAACCGAGCCAAATCGCCTTATTTGGTTTGATTTTTGGTTTGGTAACCAAATTTGAACACCCCTAGGATCTCTTAAGTGTATTTTTTTGATAAGCTATCTGTTAAGTGTATTGAGGTCCCCATGTGGGTAGGGGCCCTTTTTTTTATTTGATCAGCAAGAAAATTGGATTATATTAAAATGATAATCTACGTATAATATTTATAATATTTTACTTCTTTAAATTCAAGAACATTCTTTAGACATTGTTAGGAACCTGCCTAACTCAGGGCTCTTCGAGGGGCCAACCTCCTGAATTCTTGGAAGGAGAGAGAGAGAGAGAGAGTTTAATGCTGAAAGAGTCCTCTCTTCCTTTTCTGCTCTACTACTTATAGTTACAATCTTGACTGTTACAGCTGTTACAAGTGGCTGGTTAGTTGAGCTGATGTGGCCTCCTCTTGTAAAACTAACTAACTGCCTTCTGTTGGTCTGTTCCAACAGTCTTGACAATCCAATTGGATGTCAGTTGTTACAAGTGGATGGCAGTTATTACAAGTGGCTGGTTAGTTGAGCTGATGTGGCCTCCTCTTGTAAAACTGACTAACTGCCTTCTGTAGGTCTTTCCAAAAGTCTTGACAATCCCCCCTTCCTTTAGAGCGACCTTGCCCTCAAGGTCTAATGTAGGAAAATTTGATTGCAAATCTAAGTAGGAAAATTTGAGTCCATGTGCATGAACCATTGAATGCCTAGCACCACGTCTGCTCCACTGAGATGGAGAGGATATAGGTCCACCACAAACTGATGACCCTGAATCTTTAGTGGTAGGCCCCTGCAAATGCTATTGCAAGAGAGGCTGTTACCATTGGCCACATGAACCGTAAAGGTCGTTGTTGGTTCCACCGAAAGTCCCATTTTATTCACCAAGACTTGAGTTATGAAGTTAAGGGAGTTGCCACTGTCTATGAGGATTGACACTTGGCGTCCTAGAATCAGCCCTGCAACTCTCATTGTTTGAGGGGATGCAAGTCACGTAAGGGCTTGTAAGGATATTTCAGGCGTGCCATTGGACTATATTTCCCATCCTGGGTTAGATTCTCCGCACCCGGGGATGTCGTCTTCCTCTTCGGCATCTGTTTGGAGGAGAAACGCTTGTTGTTTCTTGCAGCGATGGCCCGGCCCAAATTTCTCTTCGTAGTTGTAACAGAGACCTTTGTCTCTGCGGGCTTGCATCTCTGCCCAAGTCAGCCGTTTGAAAGAAACCAGTGGGCCTGGGCCCAATACTCCTTCCTCCTTGTCTGGTGCTGTTGTCTTTTCTTGCTCCCTTCTTGCTTCTG
Source organism: Nelumbo nucifera (assembly GCF_055504915.1). Taxonomy (NCBI): domain Eukaryota; kingdom Viridiplantae; phylum Streptophyta; class Magnoliopsida; order Proteales; family Nelumbonaceae; genus Nelumbo; species Nelumbo nucifera. Next base: position 102,030,842 of record NC_142651.1, read on the forward strand.
GACCCCATGGTCGCTGCACCTTTCTTGCTTGGCTGAACTTGTCCTCATACAATCTTGCTAGTGTTGCCGCATTGATGGCCGAAGTGGGCTGCATCGCTTTCACTTCCAGTCACAGTTCTTCTTTTAGGCCGCCGACGAAGCTTCCCACCAATGCCTTCTCCGTCCACCCTTGGACTCTCACGACTAGCCTTTCGAACTCCACCTGGTATTCTTTTACTGATCCCACCTGCCACAGCTTTGCCAAATTTTCATCAAGATCTTCAAACCCAGATGATCCAAAACGGACAGTCATGGCGTCTGTGAAGTCTGCCCAGGTTTGACGAGGGTGCCCCCTTCGGTACCATTGAAACCAGAGGATGGCTTCCCCTTCGAGATGCGCAGAAACCAGAGCTACCCTATCTTGCCCTGATGTTTCATGGTAATCGAAATACCTTTCTGCTCTGAGAATCCAGGGAGTTGGGTCACCGCCTGAGAAGATGGAAAAGTCGATTTTGGCTATTCTTGTTGTCGCCCCTGTTCTGCGGCTGTTTTCATTGTTGCGCTCTTCTTGGCTTCCTCTGTCAATGTTCGTTGCCCCCTGCTCTAGTCGAAGGAGGAGAGCAATGAAACTTTCCTTCATTTCTTTGAGATCTGAAGACATTCGATGGATCTCGACTTCCATCTGATCCACTCGGGTGTCTACTGATGTGTTTCTTGTGTTGGTCATGCTGGCTCTGATACCAAATTGTTAGGAACCTGCCTAACTCAGGGCTCTTCGAGGGGCCAACCTCCTGAATTCTTGGAAGGAGAGAGAGAGAGAGAGAGAGAGAGAGAGAGAGAGTTTAATGCTGAAAGAGTCCTCCTCTCTTCCTTTTCTGCTCTACTACTTATAGTGTTACAATCTTGACTGTTACAGCTGTTACAAGTGGATGGCAGTTGTTACAAGTGGCTGGTTAGTTGAGCTGATGTGGCCTCCTCTTGTAAAACTGACTAACTGCCTTCTGTTGGTCTGTTCCAACAGTCTTGACAATCCAATTGGATGGCAGTTGTTACAAGTGGATGGCAGTTATTACAAGTGGCTGGTTAGTTGAGCTGATGTAGCCTCCTCTTGTAAAACTGACTAACTGCCTTCTGTTGGTCTGTTCCAACACTCTTGACAGACATTAAAGTAATATCAGCCTAGGTGGCCAGTTGTCAGGCACTTATTAAAGTCAGGCCTGGTAGATTATCTTGTAAACTGGGCTGAACCGGACCAGCACGGTCTGGGTCCGGGTCAGACTAACTGGGTTTATGGACTTTCATAAGCCCATTGTCTTACAGTGGGAGAACTTGATTGAATTGTTTCAAGCTGGATTTGTTGGGATGGTCCTTGTGCTTTCATTCAAAGACTTGATACACTTGGGCTTGAATCCATAGATGTATATTTTAGGTTCATGGATCCATCTTCACCATTTTCCTAACTTTCCTTTCTATCATAGTATTGTTGATTCCTCAGAATCTAAATTGCCATGGGGTTTACCCAATTGGAGAGGAGTAATTCCATGCAAATCAAGACAAACCTAGTACATTACAAATCAGAATTCACAAGGCACTTGGGATTCTGGACATCCAAATATAGCATATCAATATCCTTCCACCACAACCACACGTGGAAGACAAGTATTATATACAGAGCCACCTGCCTTGGTCTTCATGAAGATTCACTATCTACTTAAAGTACAGGCAGATTGGAAACACCACAGAAATGTGATGTAATTCTTCCTTATGTTTCATCCAGTGAGTGTGACCACTAAAAAGGCCTTGGCCATGTACTTCTCAAAGTTTATCACTGCAGTTAACAATTAATTCCACCGTTAAGAAGATGACAAAATGGATCTCAATGCAAAGAAACAACGAATTTGTCAATATTGAGGGCATTATATTTGGTTTTAGGATCTCAAAATGGAAGTGGTAACTAATGTGATAGATTCCTTAGTTGTGTAGGTCATAGAAACAACACCATGTAGACAAGAGTCATCTATGAGGTGGGGATCATAGATGCAGGAACTGAAGCCATCAATTCTTCTAATACATTTAGTATTAATTTTTAGTACCTCTACAAGGCTAACATGAACTGCAGTATTTTTCTTACATATTCTACCACACAGTTCATATAAAACTATAAATACAATGACATAAAGTAGGACAATATTTAGAGATACGAGGATGAAGACTAATTAACATTATAGAATTCTTTACATAGCTTTTACAAATTTTTATTTCACACAATACTATTTGGATCCAAAGATGGAGAAAACACAATCCATGTCTTCTTTGACCTTTTAAGGTGTTACTAATACATAAATAAAGATGGCATAAGGTTAGAAAATATTTGGAGATTGTAAGGATGAGAAGTCAAGGCACTCTAATATTAGTACCTTCAAGCTCCTGATGTCTGAAATATCTGCAACATGGGTCCCTCCACAAGGGCATCCAGGGTTTTCACCTAAGTTTACAATACGAGGAGAGCTGCTCTGCAAGAGTTGCACGTATTTGTAAAAATCATCCAGTTTCTTCCACAAATAAATAAAGAAATAAATTGGATCTTTGAGTAGAAGAGTGGAACATAAGCACCAAACTAGGCTGTGTATTACAGACACATATATAATGCCTGGATTGAGATGACAAACACCATCACTTCCTTTCTGAATTTACTTATTAAGTTGTAGTTAATGTAAATAATTTGAAAAAATGCACTTAAACTAATAACTTATATTTTGGAATGGCTAGATGAATTGAGACTCGGGTAAACATCTCTCAACCAAAGTTGCATTAAGGGCAAATCCAAGGTTCTTAGTGGTTACTGCCAAAGAATCAGAAATTACATACCATTACACAAGGAAAGAAAGCACAAAATCAATGCCACTAACCATAAGGAGACCTCTGACACCAAAGGGTACACTATCAATAAAGACTCTTTAGTAATTTGACTGACATGTACCAACTAATAATATGGATCATAGTGTTTGAGCAAGTATTCCTCCACTAAAAACATTATACCTGCTATTTCCTCTTTCTAAGCCCCCACCTTGGAACATTGGTTTTATTATATCCTTTGGATCATTTTGCATCCCCTACCAAAAAATACTTCATTTTTCTTGGAACTTAGATCACCTCCTAGTTGCTAATAGCTGCTGCATTCTAAAAGCCAATCATTGCCACTTATCTCCATGACAACACCCAAAACCTCCTATTCTACAGAAATGGATTCTTCCCAACATCTTAATCTGCAATATGTAACCCTTAAAAACTTCTCAATCTGTAGCAAGTAACTCATTCCTTCCAACTAAGTAAGGCAACCAACAGGGCTAACCAACTTGTTTGATGATAAGCAAGCTAATCTCAGTTCTCAGATGGAAAATCAAGAAAATAATAACAGTAGTTAACGCAAAATTTAGAAAGAGTTGTGCTAGGATTAGGACCTATTGGAGACAACTTTGATAAGGAAAACCAGTGGATAAAAGTTCTAAGATCCTTGCTTAGTTGACATAGAAACCAATGGATTTTCTTCATTTTTTTTTCCTTTTCTTGGGTGGCATTATTGTAAACAGTACTTAACGCAAAATTTAGGAAGAGTTGTGCTAGGATTAGGACCTATTGGAGACAACTTTGATAAGGAAAACCAGTGGATAAAAGTTCTAAGATCCTTGCTTAGTTGACATAGAAATCTAAAACCATGCCTCATTGTGATTTTTTTTTTTTTTGAAAGGTAAGGTAAGAATTTATTGATTAAGAAAAAAAAGGGTACAACAACTTCCCGGTACACCTCACCGGAGAAAGAGGGAAAAACTCATTACAGACTCCAAACTGACTGAGAGTGAAGCATCTGAAATACATTTTGATGCTTAAACTCAGGCCTAACTGACAACCAGGAAACAAGCTTACAAACAGATATCTGTATCAAATCATCAATATTTTTTCCTCTGTTGCAGAAAATGTGACTGTTTCTCTCAGACCAAATGGTCACAAGAATAGCCATAGGAATGGTGCCACAGATCAGCTTCCCCTTTCTCTTCAGGCCAGTCAGCTTCCAGAAGTAGAACAGGTTCTTGACAGAACTAGGCATGACCAGTCAACCCCAGCAGCTTTAAGAAAATGAACCCAAATCTTCATAGAAAAGTGGCAGTGGAGAAAAAGGTGGTCAATTGTCTGTGCTACTAGTCCACACAAAACCCACAATTAAGATCAGGGATCTGCAGCCCTCTCCTATCCAGGTTGACTCTTGAAAGACCCTTGTTTAGAGTCAAAACCCGCACAAGAAAGTTTGCCTTGGAACGGCAGATTGAGTTCCACACCTGTTTTCTTGGGAAGTCAGCAACCCCAGTCTTACTAAGCTTTGAGGCCATAGACTTGACTGAGAATATACCATCCGCACTCCACTTCCAGCTCCAATCATCCTCCAAATCGACTGAAATGCTTTGCCTCTGTAGAACTTGCATGAACTCCACAAACGGTTCCAGATACTAGTCAAAAAGGTTTCTCCTAAATAGAGGACTCCAGGAGATGGAGCCACCACTCATAGCATAGGAATCAGTAACTGAGATTTCTGGATTTGCAACACACTGATAAAGCAGCACCATTGGTCCTTCCAGAACTTCAGTCTGTTTCCTCTACCAATTTTAAAATCTAACCCAGTTGAGAAAACCGGGAGGGATTTAAGAATTCCTTTCCATAGGGAACAACCCCAATTCTGCAGAGGGTCCAAAGACCTCCAATATCCACCCCAAATTTAGCTGCAATTAGACTCCTCCACCAAGCATTCCTCTCAGTTCCAAATCTACACAACCATTTACTCAGGAGGGCAGTACTAAAAGTTTTTAATGTTCTTAAACCCAGACCTCCTTCCTCTAGAGGCAAGCACACCTGGTCCCACTTAACAAGATGAATTTTCTTTTCATCTTCCCACCCCCTCCAAAGGAAATTCCTCTGAAGAGCTTCCAATTTTTTAGCCACCTTGGCAGGGATAGGGAGAAAGAAAATAGGTGGGGAGATTTGAGAGAATACTCTTCAAAAGTGTCACTCTACCTCCAGCCAAGAGGTATTTGGCCTTCCAAGAAGCCAACTTCCTTTCCATCCTTTCAATTATAGGTTCCCAGATCGAGACAGAATTACATTTAGCTCCAAGGGGGAGCCCCAGGTATTTTACTGGGAGATAATTAACCTGACAGGCCAACACTTCAGCCAAGGATTCCAGGTTATCAACCTGATCGATAGGGAAGACAACACTCTTTCCCAGATCTACGTTCAGTTTCAGCCCAGTCACAACTTTAAACCAGCATAGAATTTCAAGCATCACTTCCAACTGATCAGGAGCAGCATCAATAAAACAAAGAGTGTCGTCAGCAAACTGGAGCATGTGAACTCCCCCCCCCCCCCAGACAGATTTTAAAACCATCCCAAAAACCTTCAGAGGCAGCTAGCTTACTGAATTGAGTGAGCACTTCCATCAGACAAATGAAAAGTAAAGGGGAGAGAGGGTCCCCCCATCTAATTCCTTTGGAGCTTTCAAAGAAACCCACCACTTGCCCATTAATGAGGACAGAGAATTTTGGAGAGGTGACACATACCTTTATCCAATTCCTCCACCTCTGACCAAAATTCATCTTTGCCAGGACAAAATCCAGACATCTCCAGTTGACATGATAATAGGCCTTCTCAATATCCAATTTGCATATTAGACCAGGTTTTCCATCTCTCCTTCTAGAGTCAATCAGCTCATTTGCAATCAAGACACTATCCAACATTTGTCTACCAGGGACAAAAGCACACTGATTTTCAGAAATTACATTCGATAGAACTTTTTTCATCCTCTCAGCCAACACCTTTGAAAGAATCTTATAGAAGCTACTTAGGAGACTAATGGGCCTGAAGCATAGTTGTCAAGGCAACACCTAAGCGGGCGCCTAGGCGTGTAGGCACTTTTTGGATCTTGCCTCACCCAAACGCCATTTGATGTATCTATAACATGTTGTAATTTTTTCATATTTAATATTTTTTTATATTTTAAGTCTATAATATAAATATAGACATGATGCACTGAATCATTATTTTTATTTCTTTCATATTATAATATTTTTTATTAATTTCTTGTCTTTTTAAGGTTTATGATAAATAAAATATACGAAGCTGAGAAGGTATAGCTTTTCAAGAGGTATCACCGTCAAGTTCCAACCTGTATGTCTTTGAAGAAGAAAGGCAAATCGATCACAGAAGGTATGACTTTTCGTTCTTCTTCTTCTTTTGGAACAAAAAACAGGGGCTCCGCCCCCTTCTTATTTTGGAACAAAAAATAGGGGCTCTGCCCCTTCTTCTTTTTCTTGTTTTGGAACAAAAACAGGGGCTCCACCCCTTCTTTCCTCCTCCTCCTCCTCTTCTTCTGTTGCTGCTGGAACAAAAAACAGGGGTTCCGCCCCTTCTTTTTCTTTTTCTTTTTTTGGAACAAAAACAGGGGCTCCGCCCCTTCTTCTTTCCTCCTCCTCCTCTCTTCTTCTTCTTCTGGAACAAAAAATAGGGGTCTATTTCTTTTTTTGGAAGAAAGATGGGGGCTCTGCCCTTCTATATTTCTATTTCAATAGCAAAATTGGGGTTCATCCCATTTTTATTTTATTTTTCTTTTAGACATTAAGCGACGCCTAGGCGACTAAGCGCTCCCTTGTCGCCTAGGTTCGCCTTGGTGCCTTGAAAACTTTGGCCTGAAGTCTTTTAAGTTTGTAGCTCCAGCAATCTTAAGAATGAGAGAAATAAAGGTATTATTCAGGCTTCTCTGTAGGGATGCCAAACTATGGAAGTTCTGAAACACACTCAGAAGGTCTTGCTTGATAAAGTCCCAACATTTTAAATAGAAAAGATTGGTCAAACCATCGGGACCGGGGGATTTCTCTGGCTCCATATTTCTTATTGCATCCTTAATCTCCTCAGTGAAAGGCCTTTCTAAGAGGGAACTCTGCTCATCTGGCAATCTCTTAAAAGGGGTATTCAAAGGAAGAGGTTTAAAAGTCCATGGCTCTTTATATAAATTTTTATAAAAAGCTGTAGCAATGACCTTGATTTCTGCATCTGTTTCTCCTACTCTTCCTTCACATTCCAGTTTGCTGATTTCCTTGAATCTGGTTCAGGCATTTGCCATTTTATGGAAAAAAAAAACTTGTGTTCCTGTACCTATAGCTAGGAGATTTTGGCCCTCTGCCTCCAACTGATCTCATCCTTGTGGGCAATCTTATATAAACTGCCTTAGCAAGATCTCTCTTCAACCTTTGATTTTGAGAAATAGGACCCACCTCTTCTTCTCTATCAATTTCCTCAATTAAGCTCAAGCAAGCCTTTTTTTCCTGTTTCCAGAGACTGTTTTCCAGCTTCCATACTTTAGCCTTCTCTTTAATCACCCCCAGTCTTTTTGCCAGTCTATAGGAGATCGACCTAGTCACATGACACTCATTCCAAGCCCCAACCTTCAACCTTTGATCTTGAGAAATAGGACCCACCTCTTCTGCTCTATCAGTTTCCTCAATTAAGCTCAAGCAAGCCTTTTTTCTGTTTCCAGAGACAACTTGTTTTCCAGCTTCCATACTTTAGCCTTCTCTTTAATCACCCCCAGTCTTTTTGCCAGTCTATGGGAGCTCAACCCAGTCACATGACACTCATTTCAAGCCCCTTTTAACAAGGGGATGAAACCCTCTTCTTCAAAGTAGGCATTTTCAAATTTAAAGGGAACCTTTTTTTCCTTTCTTGAGGGCCACTAATCAGTTGTATAGGACAATGACCTGAAACAGGCCTTACAAGAGCAACTTGTCTGAATTCTGGAAAAATGTCATCCCACCCTGACGACACAAGAAATCTGTCAAGCCTAACCAGAACAGGAGTCTCCTGATTATTAGTCCAAATTAACTGGGCACCAACCAAAGGTAAAGTCTATCAGACCAAAACTGTTAATGAACTCAGTGAACATATTCATCGATCTGGATCTCCTTCCCCTTGTGTTCTTTTCTTCAGCTGAAAGTGTCACATTAAAATCACCCCCTATCGCCCACAGGCAATCAAACACTCCTCTAGCCCTAGCTAAGTCCTCCCAAAACTCACTCCTCTGATTGTTGTCAGTTGGGCCATACACATTTGTGATTTGGCATTTCTCTCCACCTTCCAAATCCACCACTACTGAAATTGAAAAAATTCCAATCTACTGAGAGGTGACATTGCACTTCATCGGATCCCACATTATCACCAGCTCCCCCGCACTACCCACTGCTGGCTTCGAAAGCCATTTCACCTGACCATCCCCTCATAAACTTCTGATTACAGTGGCATCCATCAACTCCGACTTAGTTTCCTATGGGAGAATTATTTGAGATCTGGACCTTTTCAGAACATCACACACCACCACCCTTCTCCTTCCTGATCCTAAGCCCCTAACATTCCAAGAGAGTAAATTCAACTCCATTTAAAACAAAACAAGAGTAAACCATGGCACACACCCCCTACTAGTGCATTTTTTACCCCTCTTCCTGCCTTGTCATTCAGCCCCCACGTTAATCTTAGGATTTCCCGGCTCTTTATTGAAGTGGCTTCACCCTTCTTAGCTACAAGCTTTCCTCTCTCCAGTAAAACTCATTGTTCAATTCCCTCTAAATATTTTATTGTCTCTTCTTCCAGACCTCCCATCGAAACCCCCAAGAATTTTCCCAACCCCAAGAGTTTGAAGTTTACCCAAGAAGACGAAGAGGAGACACGGTTTTTCGCAGCCTGAGGTCGATGACCAAGTTGGCTGAGCCAGTTTGGTCCAACCAGAATCGGGGAGGAAGAGCTTGAAAAGTGGGTCTCTGGTCTGGGTTCACTACTCACCTTTTTAATTTGGTCTAAGCAAAGCGCAGGTGTTGGAGTCAGGTTTGGAGTCTTTAAGGTTAAGGTCAACCTTATACGGGTTTGAGTGGTCCATCCTAAAATATTCGGGTCTTTGGGAGAACTAGATAAATACCCCGGACTATGGGCCACCCCTGTACATGTCACCCTCTCCACATTTTGCACCACGTGGAGCTCTAACAGGCACTCTTTAACTAACTCTTTCAAATTTTCAATACTAAGAGGATTAGCATCTTGATTTAAAATTGGAGTCTGGGACCCTACCATCAACTTCCCCTTAAGTCCCCCATCTTGACCATCCAAAAACAAAGAGATCGAACGGTCACCCTTTTCCCTCCTTTTTCACCACCCTCACCTCTCGGTAACCCTAGCCGTCATCTCCCCCGCCTCCCTCCCCTGAGAAACTTGTCAGACCGGCAATGGATGGACTACCCTCATTGTTTTTCAAACAGTTAGGGCCTAGTCGTTTCCTCTTAACTCTTATCTCTTAATAGGAATCTTTTAACTTTAAGAGAAAAATGGTTGTTCGTTTCCTCTTATCTCTTAAAGTGCAATAATACATTTTTTTGTTTTCCAATGATCCCCCAAAAAAGACAAACAAAACTCTCATATATGGGGTCAAAGATATTTGATAATTTTCAGAATTCAGAATTAAAAGTTTAGAACAACATTCTCTGCATTCAAAGTTCAAAGGAAAGAAAAGTTCACCAATACCAATATACCTCTTAATGTAATTATTGCACTTTCAGATGTCAGACTTCAGAGCAAATGAGCAGGCCCTTACTCTCCCCTTCCTCCTCTAAGATTTTTTTTTTTTTTTGACAAAGCCAAATGTTGCCCTTGCTCTTTCTGGATTTTTTCACTCATCTTTTCTCCTATGACCCTTCTTCTGACCGTCAGAATTTTTTTCATGCCACACCCACACTGTGAAGATGGATTCACCAACAACGATTTCCACCTTCTCAGGAACACTACCTGCACGTCTCACTTTCATTCGTACCCACTCACAAGTCGCTAGTTCCTGAGGAGAATCATCAGTTTCGATAAACCCCCCACACACATCTCCAATCGCCTTCATTACACTTGGACACCAAAGCACCAATGGGAGACCAAAGATACGAATCCAGGACGATTCACCAGGTTCCTGATCACCTTCCGCTTCAGGACAAAAGCACCAAGCACTCACACCCCACTAGCCCAATAGCACACTAGATCTCCCAAATGTCCATGAACCAATTCTAAGGATCCGCGCCGCTTCAGCTCTCGAGGGAAAGATGAAGAGAAAGAGTTCATCCACCAACTTTTTCACCCTTACCCCTCCCACTTCTCTCCAAATCTTATTAACCCACATATCTACTTGCGGTAAATCCATCCCCTCTGGAATTCTTCCGACCAAACAGTTTTACAGGAAGCATCTTCTTGCCTCTACTCCCACCACCTCTGTATTAACAACCCATTTACCTTTGACTCTCATCAGGTCTGAATACCCAAACTCCAGCCATGTTCCCGCTGTCGCTGCTTTGCTGTAGGGAAACTCCTTTCTTACTCTTGCATCAACCCCTCCCCTCTTGTACCAATTATCAGCTTCCCAAAATCCCACCTTTTCGAAGATTTCTGGCGAAACCTCCTCTGTGCATCATGATAAACTTCTATGGAAAAGCTACCTAGCTCATCATCGCAAGCATCGCATCCTATTTTATGTCTCCTCTCCCTCTCTCTCTATCTGGACTGCAATTAGGAAACATGGGATGGTTCCACACAGGAACTGCACCTTCTTCCTTTTAAAATCTAATACCAATATACAAAAGCAGCAATTCATGATTCACAGATTGTGTGCTATGAACATTAACTACTCCTAGATAAATTCATCATTTCTGACCTTGGAAATGTAATCAGGTAGGCATCCACCACACAATTTGCAAGCTTCCTCATATGATAAAACAGCAGCAGAAACCTGAAAGTTGAATGCAGTGTTTGTCACACTCAATGAAGAGAGCAGGTGAGGCTGATAAAAAAAAAATGAAGAGAGCAAGTGAGTATACTATAAGAAAACTGATTCTGATGCACACCTTCCCTCCTTTAGATATTAACAAGTTTGCCTCTATCTCTAGTTCCTTCTGTTTATCTTGCTGTTCACTCTGTGGAATTGCTCCTTTATATTCAACAAATGGCCTGAAAATGTGACCTAGACAAACGTTAAAATGAGAAACCAGCTTCACATCCATATAGAAGAAATAAAGTATGCTTTATAAAAAGAAAGGATACAGAAAGAACAAAGAAGCTCAAATGATAATATTTCTGTTCTGAGATTGTTAAAAAATATCCAGCATAATTATTCTAGAAAGAGAAATTAATATGTTAGGTGCTATAAATCTGTGTCTTGCTGCTGTTCTGATACAATACCCATCAGGAAAATGATAGCCCTTCCCTGGCTCTAGATGCCCCAAACCTACATTTTGCATGCATATGTCTAACAAATGTCCTGCTGAATGCAACCTGCATAGAATAAGATAATGAATTAAACAAGTAAGTTATACATAAGTTCACAAGCTAATTATTATGGTTACCTAAAAAGAGGGTTAATTTTATATTTGTAACTCATGTGTTCTTGTTTTCATTAACTCAAGTGTAGGGTAATATGCTTCAGCAACACAATAATAATTTAAAATTAAATAAACAACTAGACAAAACTTCTTATAGAAATTAAAAGAAAAAGTAGCCATTACTTTAAAATTCATTTCCGCTAAACTATCTAAGTTCTTTTGGATCTATTGTGTTGTGCCTTGGATTCTTGGTTGTGGCCTGCTCCATTACTGGCACAACATTGATGGAGCAGAATCTAAAGGGGGTACAGACCCGACCAGTTTGCACTTATGTGTGTCCTGTATATATTGTACCTGTTTCTTGGGTTTGACAAGAGAGACAGATCGAGAGGGAGGGAGGGAGAGAGAGAGAGAGAGACGGTTTTGGGCATAAAGGGTGCTAGGGTTTGAGAGGTTGTTCATACTTGCACTACTTCATTGTTGATTATAGCGGATTTCTGCTCCTTCTCCCGTGGACGTAGACATCAAGGCCAAAACATGTTAAATTTCTGTGTCTGCTTCGAGTTACTCTGTTTTTTCGTTTCTTTCTATTTCTCTATTTGCCAACCATTTCAGATCTTGGGCTTATCATTTCACAACAAACACTAATCCTTCTAGATTTACTCATTTCCTTGTGGAATTATGAATATAACAGAAAACAGATCATGAACATAAAGGTCAACCTAGATTAGCATAGTTAATGATAAGTTTCTGATTAACTACAACCTTGCGATGGCAAAAGGTGAAGAAGGAAAATCACCAATTGAAAAAGTTCCTCCATGAGTCTGTTGTGCAAATAGCACAGCAGCTTAGGTAATCCGAATGCAAGGTTATCATGAATTCTCAATTTAATTATACATCCGCCAAGACAATCAATATATCATATGAACGCAGTGAATTCCCCCAAGGGAGGAAATCACAGATTTAGCAAATAATAACAGAGCTAGGCCGCGGAGCAGTTTTCTCTTTTCTTTTGAAACTATGTTAAAACCTTGTGCAGTATATAGTATCAGGAAACAATCCTCGCATCAGAGTGAGGACGAACATAAGTCAGACAACAGACTAACAGAGTTCACCTAAAACAAAGACTTGTGAAACTCAACATAGTGAGAAATGACAAGAAAATAAGAACACGGCCCACATAATTCATAATACCAAAAATAGCAGTATTTCATGTTGAAACGCTAACTCGTTTAATAGAACCGAGTAAAGAAGCCACAAAGAATAAGCTCCCGAGAAACTCATGCCTGGAATTGAGATTGCGTCGTGGCTCATCTACATGTAAACAAACTTCTCGCCCTTCCTCGAGTTCGGGACTGCAGTCTCCAGTAGAGTTCTCAAAAGAACCATAATGGAAAACCTATCAATAGAATGAATCTCAAAATGAGGCAACAAAGAACCCGAAAAAGAACCAGGAAACTATAATCCACTATATAAAAGTAAGGAGAGAGAGAGAGAGAGAGAGGAGGGGGGGGGAACAATTCGATTGAGTTGAGAAACGGCCACTCACCAATCCGTCCTTCAACCGAACGTCTTCCACGACGAACTTAAAATTCGAACCAGCGTCAGTGATAAAACCAGTATCCGATGGCTGACCACCCCCTTGGGGATGGAATATGGTGGAATCCAAGATGAGAGCGCGTCGACCATCGTCACCCTTTAGAAATCGAAATAGGGTTTATGAGATCACTCGGATTGGAAATATATGCTATTAGACCATGGACTCGATGCAAGAGAAAGAGAAAAAGAGAGACCTCTACGGAGGAGAGGAGGGCCGCCCTGCACTGGAGCTTCCACATGTCGTCGTAGTAAGCGAGCTTCGTCGCGCATAACGCCATGGTGCCTCAATCTCAATGCTTCCGGCTCTCTGGGAAGAAGACTTTGACGGTACGAAAGTAGAGTAACCCATTGGTCGGAAGCACGCTCAGTTTCAGTGTCCTTCAGCTGGAGCCTGGAGATTGGCCAGACCGCCGGTCGGTTCCCTGAAAGAAAAATTATATAAATTTGATATATATTTGGTTACGTGGGCGTTTATTGAAAAAGCGCCGCCACATTAAGCATTGGTGTCATTGCACGTGAAACTCGAGTTTATCAATTATCCACTAAAAATCTGAAATGCTTTTATTTACATGCACGAGGCATTTGGAAAAAAGCCAAATTTATGTTTGATTCCATTGGCATTTTTTTAACTCAATGTTTTTATTATTTGCTTGCAAAATCGAAAAAAATAATAATTGTAATTGTTTATGACAATTAAGTGTTATTAGGCATCACATCCATGATAATAGTGAAAAAGCGTTTAATAATTGGGAGAAGCTTTAAAAATTAACATCTCAAAATGGTAGGCATGCACGGAAACTGAAATCACATTTTTCTATTCTCAATGCATACGGAAAAATATGAAAGGGGAAATATTGACGTGGTGTCTATGTGGCATCGTTTATTGAATAAAGGCCCATGGTTCCAAACACATTCTTGTAGAAAGCAACTTTATAGGGTGTTACCTAAAACACCCATAAAATGTCTAACCAAATAAAAAAGGCAAAAAATGTTTAAAGTAGCGCTTTTCAGATAAACATTTATCTAAAAAAATATCTTTCAAGAAATGCCCACGGAACCAAACATATGCCAATGTTATTTTGATGGTTAAAACCAAATCCAAGATTGGGAGTGCTTATTCAAAATAGACTCAAAATAACAAATAAGCAATTGTTTTTGTTGGCATGGCAATTCTTTATGATGATGGTAAGTAATATAATTTTTTTTATATTTATATCTCCAGAAAAATTATTCTTATTTGTCACACTTATTTTTAGGAGTGTCAATTGGACTTGATTTGGTCCAATCCAATGTGAGTCCATTACAAATGGACCTGGTCCAATCCAGTTTAATGAATATTTTGGATTGGTCCAGAGACTGTCCAATCTATTCAAATTCCTGTTAATTTAGATTGGTTTCAACTCAAACCTGGTCCATTGACACCAATGTTCTTATCTTCTATCAATGGACTAGATATTGGCTCAATCCAATAAAAATTCATTATGGACAAACAATGTCCAATCCAATATGTCATATTGGTCCGTCTAGTCCATCCAAATTCAATATATCTTATTGGTCCATCCAATCCATCCAAATGGATTTTGATTTGGACGGAGTCCAACTCAAAACCAGTCCATTGGCACCCCTACTTATTTTTGTTTAACATGATGAATAAATGATGTTAGAAATGTGTCAAAATATTTTTTACAATTTTCATTTGTATTTTTCATACTCCTCTATGCTTTTATTTTTTAAATTTTGATTATTATTTAATTATAACATCAAGAATTGTCACACTTAACCCAAAATGTTGAATTGTTAATTCACCACCAAGGAGGAAAACAATTTCATTTTTTAGTTGGTTTTTATTTTTAAATTTGTATTTTATTTCTATCTTCATAAAAAACAATTATTCTTTGTCACATTTATTTTTTTAATATGGATAAATAATATAATATTTGATGAAAAGAAAGGGAATTAATAACTAAATATAAGACTTCATGAGACTCAATTAAGTGAAGAAAAATGTAATAGCTCAAATTATATTTTGTGTCATTAAAGAGGTACTGAATTCAAGAATATGGATATTCTAGTCAATAATTATATTCAAGGAATGTAAATGGGAATTAATAACTTAAATGTATGACTCAGTGAGAGGGATTTGAATGAGGAGAAAAGTTGTTGTGCATCAAATTACATTGCTGTCCTTATAATTGAGAGTAACCAAATCCAAAAATTGGGATATTTTTGTCAAACAAAAGTTTCACACCCTCATTCAAAAATTGGGATATTAAACTATAAACCTGATTATTTTGAGAATAAATACTTATTCAAGAAACCCAAATTTTAGACTTATTTTTTAAGTCATTATTCAATAAACTATTATTTTCTTTCTGTCATATCTTAGCCCACCAAACATTTGAAAAATAACTATATTACCCTTATTTGAAATAAGTGCTTTTTCACCAAATGCCCATGAACACTTATTAAAATAAGCATTTATTTTTAAATAAGCACTCCCAAACATAGAAATCCCATTAATAGATTAATAAGCACTATGGAAAGCCCATTTTGAATCCTTATAATTTTGGGTAAAATATAAAGACCTCCCTTAGGTTTTCTGATAAACCTATCGTAACAAAAAAAAAATCTCCCGTGACTTTTTGAAAAAAAAAAAGAAAGGTCCAAACACCTCCCTTCCTTTGTTTTTTTGAAAGAAAAGTCTGACATATTGTATTAACATTTTAAAATACCAGATTTACCCTTGTTTTATGGTTCCTTTTCCGTCACCCATGAGCTAGCCAATGGTATCCGCTTGCTTTATTTTCCTCTGTTTTATTTAACTAGTGAGCACGGGTTTTGTTAACCAAGAATGAAACAATTAAGACTTATAAATAAATTAAAAGAAATGTATTTATTTAAAAACAAATTATAATTACTTTAAATTACTGTTTTGTAATTATAATTATTGAAAAGCAAATTATAATTACTGTTAAATTACTGAAAAACAAATAAATTGCTGTTAAATTACTGTATTTGTAACTATTAAAAAACATGGTTAATTAAATTATAATTACTGTTAATTACAGTTTAAAAATAAGTACCATTAATTATTAATACTGTTAATATAATTACTGTTTTTAATAAATACTGTAATTATTTAAATTCCTGTTAATTAACAGTAAAAATATTTAAAATATAGTTTATTAATAAAATGCTGTATTCATTAAAGTAATTAAATAAATGTAATTAAAAGAAATGTATTTAATAGATGTAATTATTAAATTATAATTACTGTCAATTAATTACCGTTAAATTACTGTGGAAACCAAATAAAGCAAGAACAAATAGGCCTTTGACCTTTGAGTGTTAAGATACAACAAGTATATGAGAAACGTTGCATACCATTTTCTAGGGATTTTGCCCCTCTTCGTTCTGCATTTTGGTGGGTGTTTTAGCGGCTCGGCGGAAGAAGATTGAAACAATTGAGGAAAAAACGAATTCCTTCAGTAAGTATCAATATAAATCCGTTTGATTATAAGCAAAAACAACGTTTAAACAAATATGGTAGCTCTCAGATTAAGGCTATGACCGAGAGCTCAAAGTGACTACATACAGTAATTCAACAACCCTAATACAAATCGTGGTTTGATTCAGCACAAGTTTCTAAATATGCCGAAAGAAAAAAAATAATAATTAAGCAATTCATTGGACAAGAAATTCCCATTAAATTAATTCACAAATAGATACATTAAACTTACCAGAAGCCACTTAACAAAACAATAAGATGAAAATATCTTGCAACTAAATGAAAATTCCTCCAAACCCTAATTCCCAAACCTTGGCGGGCTCAATCCGAGCCCGACCCAACCGAGCCAGTCCATTTTTTTTAGAGAGGCTGGGTTTGGATCTTTGGTTGTGTTTGGTTGTGATGCAAACACAAATATATACTCTTATTGCGATGCAAATGTAAATATGTACTCTCTGTAAGTATTCTTTTTCCGGTTCATGAATTTAAAGTATAACCCGTTTTTCTGCATTATTCAATGTGAGCCCCATCATTAAATACCTTAAATTTTTGGTCAAACACACCATTTATCAGAATAGCGCAAGTTTGTATACAAAAAATGGATACAATAATGTGCTATTTTCACGATACAAAGATGTCAGGAAAAAAAAAAAAAAACATTTTTGACATCTTAATCATTACATTTTTATATGGCAACCAAATACTCACAAAAACGAACCGGGGTACATAAATAGACCGGCTCTATGTTTGTATTGAAAATAAACGCAGCCTTCAAAACTTGAACTGTACTTGATCAAAACTTTGGCTTTTCTTTATCGTTTTTGGAGTTAGTCCAATTAGACTACTAGTATATTCCTTAAATAACCCATACCTAATATGACCTTATCCCAACTTTACTTAAATCTAAACTCAACTTAATTATACAAATACGTATAAGTGTAAGAATACCTGTTATACATATGGACAATTATTAAATATTAACCATATATGATATATAGTATTTGGATTTACCAATTGAGTGGTAGCTTGATTGATACCTAACTCAGGTAGTCATATAAGAGGTGCAGTTTTAAGTCCCGCTATTGGTTTACATCACCTTTGGAGAAGAGTTATTAGATTGTTGTTGAAAAGAGTATTATACTAAAAAAAAAATAGAATTAAAGCCTTGTGAGGGCATAAAGGCATGCATTTCAATACCAAAAAATAGTTATTTGGATCTCACTTTTATGACATGCAATGGAATCAAAGCAAATATCTGCTTTATAATGTCTATACATATAGACATGTATATATAGTTATATATCAACTTTCAATGTAAGCTAATTGAACCAATCTAAATACAACCAAAGGCCAAGTATATACAATTGAGTAAGATGTCGAGATAAAGCGATGATCAGATTCATTATGGAGACAATAGATTTTTATTTTACCCGTTTACTTTAATTTAATTTATTTTACTTTGTTCAAGAGTTTATTTCAAAAGGTTTAGACAGTTTGGTCGGATCGGTTGACAATTGGGTTAATGTTAGGGTTGAATTGTGCCAACTTAACTTTAATTTGGATTGGGTTAGAGTCAACCGAACTTGATTTTACTTTTGTTATACACATGACTTATAGTCTATTAATCCACATTATTTTAACTCTCTTAAACCCAAACCCTAATTATAGGTATAAGCTATAATCATGATTAATTGGGTCTGACCAGACTGTGTCCATTAATAAATTAATAAATGGAAGAGAAATTGTCTAAAAGTCATCATGACTTTTCAGCATTCCTGAGATTACAGAATTCCTAAAACAGTTCGTAAATGCAACGTTTTAAAAAACGACTCGAAAATGGAACTGTTTTGATCACCAGTTTTTGGGTTGACGGTCTGATCGTTCGGTTCGAACAGATGGCCCATTCTGACAGCAAAATAAAAAAAAACGGTCAAAAAACGTTAAATGAATTGATGGGTCAACAGTTTGACTGCCTGGGTCAATGGTTTATTAGCTTTTTTAATAGTTTTTTACCAGATTTCAGGTTTGGGGTAAAACGTAACTGGTTGCCTGAACGGTTTTCAGGCCGAACAGTCCGACCATCCAGGTCAACCACGGTTAAAAAACACTACATAAATGTGTTTAGTGAACCCAAGGGCTTACAACCTGTCCGAAGCAGAGATCATGCAATAACCCTAGTCAATGGAGTTGGGCCTGTCAATGTAATGTTAAGCCCTATAAGTACCCTCAATTTCAATAAGGAAATCCAAGAAATGATCAGAACCATGTTAAGAGAAGGAATAATAAGAACAAGCACAAGCTCGTTTTCAGCTCCCCATTATGCTGGTGTGGAAGAAGGATGGGTCTTGGCGTCTATGTATTGACTATAGAGCCTTAAACAAGGCAAACTATACCCGACCGCTTTCCCATTCCCATAGTGGATGAGCTAATTGATGAGTTCCACGAAACTTGGGTATTTACCAAATTGGACTTACGATCTAGATACCACTATAGCAAGGTGATTAACACAATACGGCATTTCGAACTCACGAGGGTCACTATGAATTCTTGGTGATGCCCCTCGGATTGAGCAACGCTCTCTCCACTTTTAAAGCACTCATGAACGAAGTATTTAGGGATTATTTGAGAAGATTCGTTCTTGTGTTTTTTTATGATATTCTCGTTTATAGTAGCTCAACGATGGACTATATATCACACCTCAAGCTAACTCTTGAAACTATGTGGATGCATAAGTTATTCACCAAATTGAGTGAATGCAAGCTCGCCACAAGTGGAGTCGAGTGTATTGGAACACATTATTTCAGTAGCAGGGGTCAGCATGGACTCAGAAGATTCAAGGGGTTTTGACCATCCACACTTGATTTTTGATCTTCTACTTCACACTTTTCCTGAAAGGCTGAAATCCTATTGTCTGTTTCATATTTTAATATTTTTGTCAATAAAATATTAATTATTTTATTTTTTTTTAATTTTAATGTTTTATCAATAAAATAATATTTAAAATACATTTTTTAAAATTTTCATTATTTTACTATTGTTTTTATAAAAATATTAATATTTATTAGTTAATATTAATTCATTGATGCATTTATCATATAAAATGCAAAATTAGATATTTATGATTAACTATGTATATCAAGGTTTTCGAACTGCTGTTGATCCGGACGGTTGGACCGTTCAGCTCGGGAATTGTCCAGGCAAGTGGTTTTGTTTTACCCCAAACCCTGTTTTTGGCCAAAAACTGTTGAAAAAGTCAGTAACCCGTTGACCTTGGCAACCAATTCAACAGTTTTTTTTTTTTTTTTAAATTTGTTTGTCAAAATGGACCATCCGTTCAAACAGGATGGTCAAACTGTTGACCCAAAAACCAATGGCCAGAACGGTTCCGTTTCCGCGTTGTTTTTTAAAATGTTGGTGTAGATCATTCATAAATGTATATGAGATACATGGAATTAAAAAGTGTGGTGTGGACAGTCCACACACCATGCCTACAGAATGCCACTATGGGTGTGGACTGGTCCAATCCACACAATTTGTCCACAATTCATAATAGTTGTGGATTGTGGTGTGGTATAGATTGGTCCCTGCCATAGGGTGTGGTGTGGACCAGTCCACACTAGACCTACCTGTTCATGGGCAGGGTTGGGCCGGGCTTTTACTCCTCATTAACAGGATTTTTTCAGGCCCGAGCTCGAGCCAGGCTCAACCAATGAGTCTACAATTTGGCTCGAGCTTGGCCCTCTTAAAAAGCCCGAAGCCCGACCTAACAATGATTTTTTTCACTTTCATTAAAGATTGCATAGTGAGTTCGCCTGAGTTCACTGGTGGCGCGGTGTTCACTGGTGATAATGAGTTCACCCGAGTTAGTTGGAATTCACTGGTGGCGCTGATGTTCACTGGTGAGAATGAGAACAATGAGAAGTGAGAAGATGGAACATAGAGAGAGAGAGAGAGAGAGAGAGAGAGAGAGAGAGAGATAACTCACCACCGTAGTTCACTGGTGGCGCCGGTGTTGAGTTCGCCAGTTCTTGAGAGTTGAGACCTAAGAGGCTGAAAGGGTGAGAATGAGATGAGTGAGTAGTCGATTTAGGACTATTAGGGTTTAAAGAGGATATAAAAGTTGGGCGGGGCCGGGCTTTTGTGACAAATCCCAAGCCCGACCAATAAAATAGTCGGGCTTGGGCTTTTAGGCCCAAGGTCAAGCCTGCGGGCTAAAGTCCATGCGCAAGCCCGTTCGGCCTGACCCGTTTACATCCACCAATTTCTCATCCACATTACAGAACACCCCTTAACCACTGCAGAGATTGCATGAAAATATTAGCCGATCAACACCGAAGCGAGCGACAATTTGATGTGGGAGAGCTTGTATACTTGCGCCTAAAGCCTTACGGGCAGAGTAGCATTGGAGCAGAGATCTCATAAATTACTAAGGGCCTTTCCAAATCTTAAAACGCATTGGAGTAGTAGCCTACCAGCCGGACCTCTCTACCGACTGTAAACTCCATCTCGTCTTCCACGTCTCTTAGCTCATCAAGAAGATTTTAGGAACTCAAGCTCAGCCCAGGCCCACATTAATAACCACAATCGACAGCAGATGGTACACTCCAACCCAACCCACTTGCTAATTGCTATTCTGAGGCACCGCATGACAAAGCAATAAGGCAATCGGGTAGTAGTTGAAGTCCTAGTGCAATGGCATTGGCATGGTACCCCTTCATGGGACTCCACTTGGGAAACTTGGTCTGAGTTAGTGAAACGGTTTCCAAGTGCACGACTTGAGGACAAGTCCGGTTTCCAAGTGCACGACTCGGGAACTAATCGGCCATGGACGCGCACTCTTCATTGCAACGCTCTGGTAACCGCTTCTCTTTTAAGTGGAGAATGCTTGTTCCCAACTTGTTTGACTGACGGTTTTTCGGTGATCGCCACACTGGGTTTATTCTTCTTGAATTTTAACTTGAGCCGGCTGGTGAGGATGACGCTGCCCCATCGAGTTTGTCCTTTGGTCGCGACAGACAGGATTCGATCCGCAGCTTCGCGTACATCTCGGCCACGAGGCGGAGCTTTCAGGGATGCAGGGATTGAGCAAGAGAAACAGAGAGAGATGGTGCAGCGGCTGGAAGATTGGAGCGAGAGAGGCATACAGGGGTGATTAACAAAATGAGAGAAGGATAATATCGGGAGAATAAATCCAAACCATAAATGACCCTTTTTCCCTAATTCGCTATTTAGGGGTAATTTGGTCATAAAAATTGTATTTGTGGACAATTTCTGTCAAAATAAACATTAATGGTGTTTTAAAAAATAAGACATTTTGAAAAGTTACAGTGAATTTAAGAAAAATTGAGTTTTAAACAATTTCTTAAGGCCTCCTTCGTTAAATTGGTCAATGGATAACTTTTCAGGGTAAAACTTATCTATCTTCCCCTGGTGGATAAGCATCTTTTCAAATTGGGAGAAATTTTTATAAAATATGATAGAATTATTTTATTCATTTTAATAATTGCATTTTGTAGGTAAAAATGTTATTTTATTATTTATATAAAAATCTGAAAATCAAAATAACATGGGTAAATAAATTTATGCAGGTAAATATTAATGCACTTACCCAGGTACTTACAAAAGCACTAGACCTAAATGGAACGGTTACGAGAATCCGGAGCTTTTTTTTTTTTTCTTTTTTTTTTTTTTAATCCGGAGTGTTGACCTCTTCTGAGCACGATGTGAGGACGAATTATGTGAGGACTGAATCCGGTCTCCGGTTCTGGGTCTGTAGTGTGTTACCGATTATTGAACGGTTCGAGACAAGACTGGTACATCCTGTCCGGCTCGACCCATTGACAGCTCTAAACCAGAGGGCACTGCCAGTAACGCAGTAACGCAGTAACGCATCTGCTATCCTTCCCGCGCAAAGCGCATAAACCAGAGGTCATCCCCTCTGTGAGTCTGTTGTAAATTTCCGACCTCGAACCAGGACAGAAGAAAGCAGAAGCAGTGTGAGAAGTGTAGTAGCAAGAAAAAAATGGAGCTGAGCCTTAGTGGTAACGTTCTTAAATCTTTTACGCGGTCTGTCACCTGCCTCGCGCGGGTGGGTCACGAGCTTGCACTACAAGCTTCTCCTTCTCAGGTACCTTCTCATGTCCTGCTCTTATCTGCAATATTCTTCTATGTAACGATTCAAGTTTCATTAACCGCGTGGAATCAACGTTAATCACCAAGGGGAGTGCTTTCTTTAGTTGAATTTCAATCAAAGCAATCAATTATGACATCGATAATGGGTTAAATCATTCTCCTTTTCCTCCTCTAACCCACCATTATATTAGGTAAGTGTAAGCAAAGTTTGTTCTAATTCTTTTCAAAATCTAAGCATTAAATGATGATTTTTTTTGATAATTAGCATTAAATGATGATTAAGTTGTCCATTCACCCTTCTAGGGTTTTGGGCTTGGATTTTTGTTTTTGTGCCCTCTTCTCTAACACACACGCGTTGACAATTTGGTTTAGACCCCCAAAGGCGACTGAAATTCGTATCTCTCACTCATGTTTACTTCCTGCTGGTTGCTGTTCAGGCTGATATAAAGCGATAGAGAAGGAGGGTATTTATAAATAATTTGAGAAGGCAGGATTTTACTTCTATTAATCGTTAGTGCATTTCCTTTTCTCTTGCAGCTGTCTTTCCACACTATCAATTCCTCCAGGTCAGCCTACCAGTCAATTACATTGAAACCCGACTTCTTTGATGTCTATAAAATTTCTGCTGCTCAAGTGCAATGCAGTATGCTTTTGAAGGTATACATCATTCTATAATATGCTTGATAAAATTATCTGGGGCAATACGGTAAGCCAGTTGCACTGATTAGGTGAGTTTAGGCTGTTTGTTCTATTCTCAGGACACCCATTACAAGTGTTGATCGTCTCTGCATCAATATGCCCAACCCTGACGCATCAAAAGTGCAGTGGACTTTAGAATGCTACAGTGGTACTAAACTTCTTTCCTTATTCTTCTTTTTTTCGCATAATCTTGATTATCTAGGGGCAGGATATTTCCTAGGTGTGAGCATCTGGTTGGGCATTGAAACTCCAGGGTGATTTGCATTTTGGTATGACCACTAGTGTGTCCATGTTTTATAGGGTGGTAGCAGAACACCAGGGTGACACCACCCTAACTTCAATCTATGAATTTGAATTTGGAGAGGAGAGTACCTTATTGCATGATATGTTTATCCTAGTATGTGTTTGTTCTTTTTTGGAGAGGGAAGTTGTCCGTCCTAACTCAACTAAGCCCTGTCTGAACTACATGTCAGCTACATGAATCTTATTCTGCTATTCCGCTTTGTTCAATGCTGTATCCATTGTTAAATTACAGGCCC
Source organism: Nelumbo nucifera (assembly GCF_055504915.1). NCBI lineage: Eukaryota > Viridiplantae > Streptophyta > Magnoliopsida > Proteales > Nelumbonaceae > Nelumbo > Nelumbo nucifera. Next base: position 102,054,733 of record NC_142651.1, read on the forward strand.
TGATCATTTATCACTTCTTCAATTCATACCCTTTTTTGGATAGCCCCTGGACCCTTACTCTTGCAACAGATAACATCTTCCTACTGGTGCTAGAGATGGTCTTGTTTGTTTTAGACTAAACCATTTTAGTATACTTTTCCTTATTTATCACCTATTGGAGCCATTCTTAGGTTCATTAAAATAAGTTCATTTTTGGTCCTATATTTTTTTTGGCTCATCTATCTCAACATTAACATTTTGCAACAGTCTTTTTTGGACACATTGTTTTTTGACAGCCCTTCACTTCGCTCCATACAATATTGCCGCATCATTATAGCTGTTTTATAAAATTTTCCTTTCAACACAAGTGATATTCTGCTATCACACAGGACTCTAGATGCAACAACACTCTCCTAAATCTCTCCCTTGCTGTGGATTATCTAATCAAGGTAGTGCAAGAGGTCATGTTTAGATATCTTTTGGTCTCCAGTCCTAATTGCAGCCCAATTTTTGCTCCTATTATTTTAATGCATCTTGTTTCAAAGGCATTTAGGGGCTATTAGGTTTGAGTTTGAGAACTGTCACTTTGTGCAAAAAATGCAATGGGTCGAGACGGTGTTCAGTAGGATTTCCACAGTTCTGATTTTGCATTTAATGCCTTTCTGGTTTCGTCAATTAATGCAAGCAATACACATCATGGGACCTCCTCTTAAATATGTTTGGTCAATTCATCCATTAATAATGCAAACAAATAGGGGCTAGGTGCTGAGATTTGGTGAAGTCCTATCATGATTGGAAACTATAACATCTCTCCCAAAGGCGTTCTAACACTGATTGTTGCACCCTCATACATGTCCTTGATTAGGTCCATATACCTATCTAATACTGTTTTATTTTTTTAAAACCCACCATATTATCTTTATAAGAACTCTATCATATATTATTTAGATCACTAAATACCACATGAATATATCTCTTCTTCTTTCTTAACTTTTCTATTAATTGTCTCTATAAAAGATGACTTCTATGGTTGATCTCCTTGGCATAAAACCAAATAGGTTTTTTGATATACTTGTTGTGTCATAACAAAGCTGTGTGCCCTAACTCTTATCCTAATATCATTGTCTAGTTAATATTAGCTATAAACCACTTAGATTGTTTACTGAAATGTACTCTTTGTGAAACATGGTGCAGGCATGAGGAAAGCATACTGGATCAATTGTAATGTCGAGCCTGACATACAACATCTTTCTCTGGATAGGAGACGGTTTCCAAGTAATTTTGTAGTTAGGCCTCGTGATTTCAACAGACTGCTAGCTAATTTTCAATCTTCTCTTCAAGAGATCACAGTGATTGCAACCGATCCTGCTTGTTTACCTCCTGATGCTGCAAGTGAAATAGGAGGAAAAGCTGTTGAACTTAGAAGTTATATAGATCCAACAAAAGGTTAGTTTAAGTTCTGTGGTTTTTCTGTATTCTCATTTCTGCAGTTTATCTTCTGTGGATCCTTATGCTTCTTTTGTAATTTAACTGCAGACGACAACGATACAGCCTTACACACTCAGCTATGGATAGACCCCAGTGAAGAATTCTTGCAGTATGTACACACTGGAGATCCCGTGGATGTGACATTTGGGGTGAAAGAATTGAAGGCATAGTAAACCATGTTCTCCAACCTAATTATTTCTGTTTAACTTAGACATAGGTGATAAATCATTTGTACAGGGAAGATGTTTTGCAACTCATTGGTCATGATTAACATTTGTTTGGTTGTAGCAAATCACAACCATATCATTAACATTTATCTTACTTTGTAATGCTTTTCTAATCCAACTCATCCACCAACATCCAAATAGTTCCATTTTGATTTACGTGAGGGATTGATGTTTTGTTTCCATCCAAATTGCAGGCATTCCTTTCCTTCTGTGAGGGTTGTGAAGTTGACATTCAATTGTTTTTTGAGAAAGCTGGCGAGTAAGATATTTGTAATATGTAGTTAACTTCATTTATCATCATAACCATCATCATCATTTTTGGTTAAGGTGGGGGATTAATATGTTTGTGACAGTCTGTCAGTTTTAGTAATTGTTGTTGATAAGTGGCTTTCTAACTAATGCATGCACTGGATACGAAGATTGTCTAATTGGTTGGCCTATCTTGCCATAGGCTGGAACACCATAATCACAAATTTTAACTGTGCATTTGTGACTTTACTTTCAATATTGCATGAGTACTGGTTGGATTGATGAAAGGGAAACTAATATTTAGTATATCGTTGATTTGATAACTTTACTTTCTGTTTTCCTTTTTATTTTTCTTTGGTATGCAATTTTATTGTATGATTGGATTATGATTTTGATTCTGAACAAACTGATTTTGGAGGAACAGGCCTATTCTAATGATCCCAAAATTTGGTCTAGACGATGGGTCTAATTCAGACTTTGAGGCAACACTAGTCCTTGCTACCATGCTTGTATCACAGCTTCATGAAGGAAACCCGTTTGAACATCCACCAGCAGCCACTGCATCACATGGTCAAGCTGATCAGGTAACAGGGTCCCAAGCACCACAAGCAAGGTCACGAGTGGCTGTTTCCGAGCATCCATCAGATCACACCAGAATTTGGTCTGAACTTTCAGGTAAGTTTCTCAATCACTCAACTTTGACTTCTAATATTGAGACATGGCTCTTCAACTAGCTTGATTTATAACAACTGCAGGCAAAAGTGGTGGTGGTGGTGTTGACAAAAGACAGGGTCAAATGGAAAGGGTTCCAAATATAAATGGACACCGTGCTACAGAAGGAATTAATACGATAAACAATCCAAGGAATGGATCTGCATTGGGAAACAGAACTGATGGTCCTGATCCGTATCCTGACATTGGGAAATAGAACTGATGGTCCTGATCCATATATTCATATCTTGCAAATAAAGCCCTCTCAAATCATTCTTTACTTTGATTATTTTAATGAAATTAGGATTTGATCTTTAATGGGGTGAATTGATAATCAATCTTCTGTTGCAAGTTTTTTTTTTTTATCAATAACTGTGAAATGTATTAATTAAGATTAAGAAAATTACAAAGCAAGGGGGCTAAACAGTCTTAGCTCCCTAGAACAATCATTGAACACCAAAATACAATTACAATACGACCCAAAATATAGAGTTTCTGTTCACCCCTTGCCTAGCTAGACCATCTGCCAGTGAGTTTGCACTTCTCTTTACCCATTTGTACTGAATTTCAATATCCTTAGTCAGCCACTTAAAATTTCTCTTTTCATTGTTGTAATTCCATATCCTAGAGTTTTCCTCTTTTAACCAGTTCACCACAACTTCAGTTTCCTTCTATGATCAGCTTACTAAATTGCATCTCCTTGACTCTTTGTACCCCTTCAAGAGTTGCAAGTATCTCAACCCTCAAGGAATCTCCTTCCCCTATTGGTCTAGAAAACATAGCTAATAGATTCTCATGTTCATCTCTTAAAGCTCCCCCTATTCTGGATTGCCTGGATTACCCATATTGCTGCCATCAAAATTCAGTTTAATAAAGCCATGAGGTAGAGGAATCCAACAAGAGTTTGATGCCTTCTTAGCTGAAGCTAATTTTGCAATCTCCTTCCAGTTTTTTAGCATCTCATCTACTGAGAATATTGCAAACAATGCCAAAGTTTTCAGCCAATGTATCACCCTAATATAGATGATCTCCAATATTACTTCCAAGCTTCTCTCCTTTTCTGAGAAGATCCGTGAGTTTCTCTCCTCCCAAACAATCCAACAAACTGCAGCCCTCATATACTTCTTAGGGATTGATGATCTCAAAAAATTATTGCAGCAAGAATTTGAGATCAAAGATCTTGGTGAGCTCAAATACTTCTTAGGGATTGAAGTTGCAAGATCCAAGCATGAGATCTTCATTTCACAGAGAAAGTATGTACTTGACCTACTGCGAAAGACTGGGAAGCTGGGGACCAAACCAGCAGACACTCCTATTGATCCAAATCACAGAATTAATGGTGTGGATGGTGAATTGGTAAAAGATGTGGGGAGATATCAAAGAATGGTGGGCCGACTGCTATATTTGTGTATGACACGATTAGATATTTCTTATGCTGTCAGTGTTGTGAGTCAGTACATGCATGCATCTCGGGTTCAACACTGGGAAGCTATTGAGAGGCATTCTTTTCACAACACAACACTGTTAGTGTTGTGAGTCAGTACATACTTGCATATCTAAAAAAGCACCCTGGCAGAGGCATTCTTTTCTCAAATCATGAGAATTTGAAGCTAGAATCCTATATAGATGCAGACTAGGCAGGATGCTTAGATGACAGGAGGTCTACATCAGGAGTGTGTACCTTTGTAGGTGGAAATTTGATCTCTTGGAAGATTAAGAAGCAAGCGGTTACGGCAAGGTCAAGTGCAGAGGCTGAGTATAGATCCATGGTTCATGGTGTCTCAGAACTTCTTTGGGTTAGATCTCTTTTGAGTGAGATTGGGGTGAAAGCAGAGTAACCTATGATGTTATACTGTGACAATCAGGCTGCAATCAATATTGCCCACAATCCAATTCAGCATGATAGGACAAAACACATTGAAGTTGATAGACACTTTATAAGAGAAAGGGTAACAACCGGAGAAGTTTGCTTGTCTTACGTCTCTTTAGAGTTGTGGCTGGCTGATGTTCTCACTAAAGGGGTGGCAAGGAACAAGCTTGAACATGATCTACGCAAGTTGGGAATGTGTGACATTTACTTCCAACTTGAGGGGGAGTGTTGAAGATTAATTAGTTTTATGATGTTTTTCTGAGTAGACGTTTTATGTTAGTTGTTAGATAGGAGGTGGGGACCAAAGTAGTTATATGAGTCCAAATTTTATTATGTTTTTTGAGTGTTATATATATTGTTTTATGTTTTGCCGCCCTATAAGGGCATAGTTGTCTTTGTACTGTTCTATTATTTTAGTATAAATAATAAGTGAAGAGGGCGGCCAGATTATTGCTCTCTTTTCTTTCAACTTCTCTTCTCCTTCTCTCTTCCTTCTCTCTTTAAGAAACTACTTTCTTTCATATATATATATATTTTAATTCAGCAGATTCCTACTAACACCATCAAGTCGGGCCTTACACAACGAAGCAATGGATTCAAACGCCTCTTTCTTCCCTAGGTGGAAAGGCAGTCCAACAATTCTGACCGTAATTCCATCCATCAACTTTAAGTCCTTTGAGTTTGAGCTAGGGGACCATTTCATAACTGTGACTGTTTCTTCTGCTAACTGGAAGTTCAATGCACTTACTTCCACTTCATCCTCAAGCAAGTTTATCAAAGCTTTGCAATCTTCAAAAGGAATAATTAAGACAGGACCCTTCAGTCTCAATACTTTGATTAGGTCTTCTGCTATTCTCCTCCAATCCTCTGGTTTCTTGTTCACAACAGCTACTAATTTGTTTTCCCATTCATCTTTCTCTATTCCGCAGGTTAGCTTCCTGATACCTAGGCCATTCACTACCAAGTTGACCCCCATTTCTTTCTTAGAAGTAAATCTTTCTACTTCTTCTGGAGAAATCTCTGGAAACTTCTCTTCCTTCTGCACTTTCAGAAACTCCTGCAAGATGCTTCTAATCTCCCTCCATATTACACCTTTTTTTTTTTTCCTTCAGGCAAGAAAACTAATGTTTCTTGCTTTCACCGAACACTTCCAATGCAGCCAGAAACCTGCCTTTAGTATTACTTCTTTTCTCTGCTGTGTACCTCCTCTTATCCCCTTCCTTCGAGCTTCTCCATTCTACATTTCTGTTGGCAGTAAGTGCACCATCCAAACAACCTCGAAACCATTCAACTACATCAGCCCCTACCAGTATTACCATGGCTTTCTTCATCTCCCTCATCTTCAATGATATTTTACCTTGCATTCTGGTTTTCTCGAAGAGCAAATTTTTTGCTTCAGCCTTCAAGAATCTTCTCCATGTGGATTGCTCCATTCTCTCAATCCCCAATGCCAATTGGACTTCAGAAAAATCTCCATTCTTTCTACTGATTCCATCCTAGATCAACTGTTCATGTTCAAAAGGAACAGTTGGTTTACCTTCTCTAAGTTCCTGCATTGTAGGAATGAGATGGCTTAATAACATGATATATTGGGTTGGACTTCCTACCAGGGATACAAGCCCTCTCTACATCTTAAACTTCCAAAAAGATGATGTCTGGAAATCTCCAAATTCTTCCTCACTGAAGCACCAATTGTCTCATGTGATATAATCAGGAAAACCAGAACATTTAGTAGGCTGGGATGGTCTTGGGGATGTGCATAGAACGCCTAGCGCACTAGTAAGAGAAGTGTTGCCTTGAAAGTTAAAGGACTGAGAAGAGTAATGCTACTGAGAAATGAATTGATGGCTGATGCGGGAGATGAAGAGTCAAATTGGAATTTTGTGAAAATTTATGTATTTCTGTATTTTTGGACGCTGGGGATAATTTTTCCATTTTATATTTTTCTGCAGGGTCCAACAATTGGGTTTGATTGTCTATTTATAGTTTGTTTATGTTTAAAATTTCAGTCATTGCATAAGTAGGATTAGAGTTATTAAGTCTTCTTTGAATTGAAATAGGATATGACAGCTTAATTTGAGTCCTACTAGGATTATTGAGTCTAACGGTTTGAGTCCTGGGACTATTATTAGTCTAACAGTTTGATTCCTAGGATTATTATGAGTTTAGAGTCTATAAACATGTATGGGCGTTTTACATAAAGAGCAATGAATCTTATTGAGTTTTCTTCAGCTTATGTTACTTCCAATACCCTAGAGTGATTCTAGGAACCTTATGAGTGATTTCAGGTATTTTCTCTCTTTTTTCTATTCCTATTTTCTTTCTTGTTCCTTTAAGAATCCATTACAACCATCAACAGCCATAAATTTCTAATCAAAGAAGACCATTCAACATTCTCTAAGGACTAGAATTAAGCTGGTCCTACATCAATGCCTCACTATTTAACAATTTAATAGAGTGGAATGGTGAAACAGGATTCATGTAGTTGATCCCATAAATTTTGCTGACGCTTCATTGAGCTGGTATGATAATGTTTATATACCTCTATCTGTTACAATTCTATATCTTTCTTGTGTTAGAATATTAGTGCAGAACATTTTTCTACTGATTGGCTAGTTGATCATGCTCACAAAATCATCATCAACCTAAGGATTCTCAGCAAAAACCATATAGATCATTGCAGGTGATCTATATCTTGCCTATAGGCCATTAAAGTTGAATTGGTTCAACCATCTGGATTAGTTGTGCAATCATAGAATAGACATGCAACCAATCAGAACAAAAAGTTTCTCAGAGATTAGCCTCCCACCCAAAAGACAAAAAGAGAGGAAATTTAAGGCCGATCTTATGGTAGCTCATTTTCCAAATCAATGTGTATACTCCACTCTTGAATCTATAATTTACTACAAAGTTCAATATGTCCTTGTTAAGGTTTCTGTTGTAGTGGTTTAATGAGTGGGAGCAATTCTCACAGGAGGTTGGGAGGGTGAGAGATGGTATGGAAGATGGTTACATATCTATATCTATACTACTATTAAAAGTGTGAATGTGAGTGTGGAACTTTTGTTTGACTAAAATACCCCAAATTTTGAATTTGGTCCCTCTAATTGCAAGGACAGAAATGTAACTTGAACAACCACTTTTCTTATTCAAATCCCTCTCATTAAGTCTTATATTTAAGGTATTATTAATTCCTATTAACATTCATTGAATCCTATCATTGATCGGAATACCCTTATTTTTTAATTTGGTCGGCACAAAGTGTAATTTGAACTACTACATTTTTCATCATTCAATTCCCTCTCATTAAGTCTTATATTTAGGGTGTTAACTCCCATACTTTCATTGAATCTTATATTAATCAACCATATTAAAGAAAAATAAGTGTGACGAGGAATTATTGTTTTTATTGATGATAGAAATAAAATACAAATTTAAATCCAACCCAAAAATGGAGTTGTTTTCCTCTTTGGTGGTGAGTCAACAATTCAACCTTTTGGGTCAAATGTGTTAACCCTTGATGTCACAATTAAATAATAATAAAAATTAAAAAAGACAAAAACACACAGAAGTATAAAAAATACAAAAAATGTAGAAAATGTTTGGGCACATCTCTAATATATATTCATCATATTAAACAAAAATAAGTGCGACAAATAAGAATAATTTTTATAGACAAAAATATAAAAAAATCATAGAAAAATTTTAGAAACATATTATTTATTGTCATCATCATCATCAAAAATTGCCACGTGCAAAGCTCATTCACACTTACTAGTGCTTATATAAGCATAGTTGCATGCATATATAGTTTGTGCACATTTCATTATATAGCTTGTTTTATTTGTTGGTGCTTTAAATATAGGACTGATGCCTTTTAGAATGGCATGTGTTTCCTTGATTAAATATAGAATCCGGGATCCAATGGAGATGGATAATGTGGAAGAACATCAAAGTAACTTCTTTCTTTTGTTGCTTTTCATTTGTAAAATCTTATGAATGTATTGATTCCTTCTAGTAACTTCTTCTGTTTCCCTCTTTCAGAAAGGCTTGAGATGAATGATAACAAATGGTCACAGCATCACCCTAGTAATTGGGTAGCTGCAGGTGATGATGATGAAGAAGAGGATGAAGGGGAAGTGTTTGTTCAGTCAACACCACCATACTAGGAATGACAACACTTTCTATGGGTCTACATGTTTCAGATATTTTAGAATGGTGCAGAGAAGTTGCCAATTCTCTTTCATCTCTCATAAGCAATGGTTTCTCTCCTTATGGCATATTCTCTATTGTAAGTGCTCTCATCAACTATGTTCTTTGCACACTTTTCATCATTCAACTAAGGATATTTTCCTCAACAATATTTCATGGTTTACAGTGCATTTATCACTTTGAAAATATGCCATGACTATAGCGGTTTTTGAATGGCTTGGATTGTTTGCCTCCAAGATAAAATATACAATTTGAGTACATCTCTTTGATTGGAGAGATTTCTTTTGAGAATTGCATTTGGTTGATTAGATTTCTTTTGAGCATTTTGAAGGATATCAGATTGAGGTTTGATGTGGGACAATCAGAGATTGAGAATAATCCTACAAGTTTTAGAATGTTAAGAAAGAGAAGAAAAACTAGAGCATCTTCAATTATGCTTCTGGAAGAAATAACACTATGCATAAAAAAGCAGCAGATTGATCCATGAACATGTTACACAATTATCAGCTCTGGATTGGCAGAGGATTTAGTGATTTAATTGATGCAAGGGCGATATCCATAACTATAAACATTTAGAATGTCGTAACTCATAGATAGGATCCTAGATCAGCCACTGTGGTTGCTTATTCTAGCAAGGGAAGGAGTAAAGAGGGCCTCTCTATAGTGGGATGTATCAGGCCCTGTGGTTTAGATAAACAGGTAATGGTTCTTGTGTAATCATTTTGGCTTTTCATATGAAGTGAGAATTATGTCCCCTTGAGCAATTCTCTATTGTAGGGGTTTCCTCTAATGTGTTGCATCAATGAAGCTCATTGGATGGGGTAGGTTTCTAAGTAACCAGAGCATTGGGGTGCATACTGGGAGGGGATCAAGAGCCTTTATTACTTATATTACGAATTATTAATAGTTTGTGAATTGCTTGCATAAATGTTGGTACTTACCATGGATCACAAATTATTTGTATTGGCATTCTTTCCACCTCTATGTAATTCTTTATTGGTTAATTCATCAAAAAATTCTTTATTGGTTATCTGATGAAAGATACAAGTCTATGCTACATTGGAGATATATACTTAAAAGCATGGATAAACATTTCCATAATAGATAAATAGTTAGAGACAGAGTGCCACTTAAAGTTGGAACTAGGCTCCTAACTTTGTGGAAGCAATTCAGAATGATTAAAAATTCCCAAACCATGTAGTAGTGAATTCAGAGATGGAGTAGCACCTAGTACAGGAAGATTTTGTCCCAAAGGGAGGAGGATGAGATGTTTGAGCTATATGTTCTACCTTTGTAGTGATTAACTGGAGAAGATTATTTATAGACTATCATTACGGTGTGTTAACTTTTAAGAATCAGGAAGAAACACTAATTCAATTCAGAAAACAGCAAAGCTCTCCCAAGTTAGAGACTTGGCTTTGCCAGTACAGGCTTGAAGAATTGAAAGAACAGCTACCTTCTTTAGCATTATGGCTCCTAGCACTTCAAAGAGAAGATAAGTGTTTTGCCAGTCAAGTCTAGGGGTGGATTCAAGCTGAGTCGAGTCGGATATCTGGCTTTTTGAGCTTGGTTCGCCAAAAAACTATGGGGGTTTGAGCTAGGGACTTGAGCTCAAATTCAGCTTGACTCAACAGCATGTAAGTTTGAGCTTGACTATGAGCCAAACTTCCTATAAAAATAAAAAATATACATATAAAAACTTATTAATTATACATACAAAAAATAAAAATTATATGGCTCGAAGCTTGGTTTAGACCGAACAGAATTGAGCTTTTCACTAACCGAGCTTGAATAGCTCAATTCATGTCCACCCCCTGGTCAAGCCCCAAAGGCTTAGCTCACAGCAGGCTGCAGGCCATGAGGGGAGCTGCCAGTTACAGAGATGTCATTTCTAACTGATTCTTGTCAATGACTTTGGCTCTAATATGCAGTATGTGGCCATTCAAAGCAGACTACCATTCAATAGAGAGCCAGATGTTAACTCTCACTTGACGACGTTCTGTTTTGATAGTCTTGATTTTGTTGTCAAAGTGATCTCACCACCTTAAAAAGCAGGTGTCTGTTGATTGTCTTCCTGTGTGATTTATCCAGCAAAGATTTATGTAGGCATCATCTATGTGACAGACATCTAATACCCCGATGAGTTGTCCATGTATTCAATCAATTGATGTGATGTTTCAGGTATAGCAGATCTGTTAGAAGATACTAGCGGCCGAGTTATTGTATATTCCAATTCTTGTCTGTTAGTTTCAGCTTTCAGAGTCCTGCTAGCCCCCAATAGTGAATATTGAAGAGGCAAAATTGACTCATCGTCCAGGTATTAGTGTGTTCCGTTTATTATGGAATTTGTGAAATCAGATGATGAAATGTTGAAGCAACGATATATGTTCTATTGCCTGTAAGTGGTCTTTCCATCTATATATCCCAAAGGAAAGGGTATGGCCGTATGGGTTCCTGTCTAATTACTTTATACCAAAAAACAACTAGAGGCGATTAGTTGTGTCCTGATTTCTAATACAAACAAATTTCCCTGTAATTTGATTTTGATAGCATTTTTTTTTTATTTTGGTAGAAATAGGGATATTTGATTCTCAATATATATATTAGTGGGCCCCTATGCGATGCATGGAATTGGACTAAAACTTATTGTTTTATGGAACTACACAACCTTGGGGTAGGAATGGCAATTTTCTCCATCCCCTCCAAGTACCCGGCCTCCTCGATCAGGCGGGGTTGAGAGGTTTAAAGAGAGAGGAGAGCAGGAGGAATAAGAGGAGAGGGTTGCTGACGTGGGACCTAACCGCTTTATAATATAAATATATATATATTTGTTATCAGTGTAATAATGTATTCTCCTCGTAGTCATAGTCAATCAAAAATGTTCTCCGAAGTTTGTTTTACACTTTTCCCCCAAAGCCAAATAGTATATTTTGTACGGTTATTTATTCATTTGGTCATACTATTCTGCTATCGTTCTTTTCTCCATATTTAAATTCTATCCTTTTCCTGCAACTTTCATGGTAAACAATTATTGTTTAGGCTATGTTTGTTTGGCTGTAGTGCAAATTTATCTATACTAGTACAAATGCATGGGAGAATACAAATTCTGGTTTAATTTTGTTTTGAGTTTTATTTAATTCTTCTTCGCGACCTAATTCTCAGTGTAATTGACTTACTTTTTCTATGGCCTATTTTATTGGCAAAACACAAGAAAAATAGTCTTGATGCGGTTGGTATTATTAGGTCCGGGTTATACAGCATAGTGCACCTCATGGTTTTTAAAACCAACCCGGTGACTGAGCTGGTCAGGGATCTGGTTACTGGGTCGAATGGTCCGATCATTCGAATCGAACGCTCGGACTGTTCTGACAAAAAAATAAAAAACGGTCAAAACCGTTCAAAGGTTAACTGCCTGGTTCAACAGTTCGCTGACCAAAATCAACGATTTTGGGAAGAAATCCGATTTTTGGGAAAAATGGAACCGGCCAGTTCCTGGTTTTTCCGGTCCGGTCCTTATCTGGTCTGATCCAAGTGTTTTCTCAATAAAAAAACAAAGGTAAAATCCTTAATTCTTATACAACACGCATGCGCATACACACATACGAGTCTCATGACCCATCAAATATAGACACTGGGTGGGTATGGGGCAGGGCACCCTGGCGGAGCAGGAATTCAACCCTCATCCAGAATCTTCAATGTTTTTTCCAAGGAGAAGAACCATATAAAAATACATAAAATTCTACCATTTAAATGTAAATATCAAAGAAGAGTTTTGGGAATTTTGGCAAAATAGGATTGTGAAAACCCTAGGTCACCGTATATACTCGAGTATTTCAGAAATAAATATTAAACATAAGGTAATTATAATATATTAATACCATTAAACCGCCCCATTCGGGGCCCGAATAATTGCCATACATTAAAAAAAGATGTAAGATGTGTTCGGGATTCGGTTGTGTTAAGTATCAAATTTTGGGCCCATCCAACAATTGATGTTTCTCTTTCTTGTTTTTGTTGGATAAATTCAGCCAATGTTTTTAACCCGCAGTTGAAGTTGGTTGAATCGTTCGAGCCGTCATTCAGTTAGGATTTTGGGTCTGATTCAGTCAAGACCTGTTAGATGGTATCGAGTTGCGGGTTGCACATTTGATACACAAAAATTTTTTGGAGGTCATAACTTTGCATTCCAATATCTGATTGAGTTTTTTTTTTTTTATTTTAGGTAATTTCTCAAGATCTATGCATACCAAGGCGCCTATATGTCTTGCCTCGCTATTTTTATGAAAAAACATTTTTTTGGCCTCAAATTATAATTTTAAATATTTTTTATAAATAAAAATTAAAAACATAAATTAAATATAAAATATCTAAAATTAATTTGTACATTATTTATTATATGTATATATTTAGTACATATATGTGCTGAATGCTGATATATGGTCTGTACCGTTCGGCTTAATCGGTCGAACCGGTGACTCGGAACCCGAAGGCAAGAATGATTTGGCATTCGTGTCGATCTTTAAAACATTGCATCCAGTTGATTGGGAAACGTGGCTGCAACTTGCAAACTTTCTGTAAAATGTTATATTCGAATTTTCTAATTAATTATTAGGGTTTAAATGGATTAAAGATAAAAGGGGGGGGGGGACAACTGGATCGATGGAGGTTAAAAGTCGGGACGCGCAAACACCGACCTAGCAATCCGCGCTGGGCCCCAATCAATGGCTGCGTGCAGGTCACGTCACGTTGGCTCCTCTCCTTCATTAAACGCCCCGATAACGCCCTTCCTTTTCTTTCTTATATTCCCTCTTCTCTTCTTCGTCTTTTTGGTCCTTTCTCTCTCTTTCCCATACATACATACATACGTGGCCCTCTGATTTTATTTCTTCTTCCTTTCAATTAACCGTCCAGGCCTCCGAGTGTCGTTTGGCGTTTGATAGAAAAAAACCAATAACTGAATGATTTATTACTTTTTTGCTTTTATAATGAATTAGCCTGGGAATAAAGGCCTAGAATTGGAATCCAAATGTCCATTCTGATTCCAGCCATTTAAGCCATGTTTAGTTTATTGCTTTGGGCATCATTCTCTTAATTCTTTTTCATTTTAAATATGAATAGACAAGAATGAATAACTTAGTGTTTGGTTACAAAATTCTTTCCAGGGTCACATTCTTTTTAGAACGAAAAATCAGTCCCATAGCATAAAAAGTGACTAATCTGCAGTATTAAAAATAATAATGTCCCATCTTGCTCATTTCATTCTTTGAGGAAACTCTACCTATACAACTATTGCCATAGATGTTTACCTTTGTGAAAGCACTTTTACAAAAGTACTTTTGTAGTAGTTTTACATGAAATCACTTTTACGAAAGCACTTTAATGGAACTATTTTTATGAAAGTACTTTTATGAAAGCACTTTTACAAAAGCACTTTTACGAAAGTACTTTTATAAAAGTATATTACTAAATCACTTTTATGAAAGTACTTTTACAAAACATCTATGTCAATTGATAAACATTGACTATTGGAGACATAGGTTAGCAGTTTGTAAGTACCGACACGATTTTTTTTTTTTTTTTTGAAGAATGAAAATGAGCAACATAAGACATGTGCTAGTCTGAAAAGAATTCATTTTTATGAAAAAAAAGTGTTTGGTTCATAGTAGTATTTTCTCATTCTGCTTATTTTTACCAATTCTTTTCCATTTTAGAATTTCATCTTGGGTAAGAATGAGAAAGAATCCATTCACTAGTGTGGGCCTCATTCTCTTGATTCTTGTTCATTCTAAGCAAAAACGGGCAAGAATGAATTACATTAGAGTGCTTGGTTACAAAATTTTTGCCAAGGGCCACATTCTTTTTAGAATGAAAAATCAGCCCCATGGCACAAAAATTGACTAACCTACAGCATGAAAAATAACCATGCCCCATCTTGCTCATTTCATTCTTTGAGGAAACTCTACCTATAAAACTGTTGTCATAGATGTTTACTTTTGCGAAAATACTTTTACAAAAGTACTTTTATGAAAGCACTTTTACGAAAGTAGTTTTACGAAAGCACTTTTATGAAAATACTTTACGAAAGTATTTTTATGAAAACACTTTTATGAAAGTACTTTTATAAAAGCATTTTTTACGGAAGTATTTTTACAAAAGCACTTTTACGGAATTAGTTTTACAAAAGCACTTTTGTGGAATCACTTTTATAAAAATACATTACTAAATCACTTTTATGAAAGCACTTTTATAAAAGCATTTTTACGAAGGAACTTTTACGAAAGTACTTTTATAAAAATACTTTTATAGAAGTACTTTTACAAAAGTACTTTCATGGAAGTATTTTTACGGAAGTACTTTTATGAAAGCACTTTTATGGAAGTACTTTTACAAAAGCACTTTTATAAAATCACTTTTATGGAAGTTCTTTTGTGGAAGTACTTTAACAAAGCACTTTTACAAAATTACTTTTATGAAAGCACTTTTAGGAAAGCACTTTTATGAAAGTACTTTTATAAAAACACTTTTACAGAAGTTCTTTTGTGGAAGTACTTTTACAAAAGCACTTTTATGAAAGCACTTTTACAAAAATACTTTTATAAAATCACTTTTATGAAAGTACTTTTACAAAACATCTATACCAATTGGTAAACATTGACTATTAGAGACCTAGGCTGGCCAATTTGTGATCAACGACTTTTTTTTTTTAAGAATAAAAATGAGCAACAAAGGACACTTGTTAGTCTGAAAAGAATTCATTTTTAGGAAAAAAAATGTCTGGTTCATAACAATATTTTCTCATTCTACCTATTTTTACCAATTCTTTTCCATTTTAGAATTTCATCTTGAATAAAAATGAGAAAGAATGAGATTTGAACCAAACATGGCCTTAATTGGACTTAATGAGATTCTGATTCCCATTTTCCTGGAATGAAATTTTCCCATTTGAGGGAATGGTCATTTCAGCCTATTCTCTTGAGAATGACTATTTCATTCTAATCCGCCAAAAAAAAAAAAGGATTTAAAAACCCCCTTAAATCCTACTTTTCTTTATCCACATCAATTCATCTTGTGAGTCATACGTATCTTATAGAATCTGATTTCAATTCTTGTCTGAACCAAACAAACGAGGAAATATATGATTCCGATTCCAATTTTAATTCTAAGAGATTTTAAATCCAACTCTCTGATAATGGACCCTGAATTTGGATTGATTATTTACTGCATGTTGTATTACCTCACAAACATGAAACAACAAAGCAACAAGTGATTCAATTCAGTCATATCAAACGTGTGAACAACCCCCCAAAGTATGGGGACGTCGTCTGAATTAAGAAACACTGCATTTGCAAGCTGTGTTTGGACCAAGGACCACGTATGATGATCACGATGGTATCACAATTCAAATACTAATTTGTCATCACAAGGACAAATTGAAGGGTACAAGGACTTTCGGTTTTGGACTTGTTATTTAGTGGGTCCCACTGTTCTAGACCCTTTTGTCCGGTCCAATCACCCATGACTAGTTTGTTTCTTTTCCCTCACTTTCTATACTGACAGCACTTTGGATATGGTAGGTCTACTGCCGATATTACTATGGTTTTGGCCATCTTTCCACGTGGCAATCATATAACTATTTTATGATTTATTTGGTACCTGTCCCAAAAAAGAAATGGGGTTCCCACTCTGCCATGTTTTATTTTATTTTTTTCTAAAACATCCAGGGTTATCTTATCACTCCCCAACAGGACGATGACATCCATGTAAATTTGTAGTGAGTAATAAAAAAGGAAAATTGCTGAAGATGTAGTGCCTGAAGCTGAAGATAATTCTCAAAATTTTGAAAACAAAAAGTAAATTAAAAAAAGTATGTGCATGCATTCAACTATTTAAATATAAAGATAAATTTCAACATATAACTAGATGCACAAAAATTGAATAATCAAGTATACATAAAAAGCACTAGTTTATAAGTCCACGTATATTATAAAGCCATACAAACTGATTTTATAAAAATAATAATAATATTAAACAAATATATTTAAGGGTCCATTTGGTTTATAGTTGAAATCGGAATTAGAATGATCTATTACCATAGTCTATTTGTAACAAGAGTCGGAATGAGAATTGGAATCAGCTGAAATGATATTTCATTCCCAAGAAAGGGCGAGAGAATGACCACTCTCTCAAATGGGTGAATACTACTTCACCATGGGTGGGAATGGTATCCCAATTCCATCCAATCAAACAGTTGGAATTGAAAATGAGCCATTCCCATTTAGATTCTAGACCCCTATTTCTGCAAACCAAACAAGCCCTTAATTTAATAAAACTAAAGTTCTAAGTATTTGTTTCACAAAGAGCATTGCAAAGATATTTATGAGATGAGTCTGGACTATTGCCTTTTAGGCTCAGTTTGGAAGGAATACAAATACAAATATAGAGTGTAAACCTTTATTTTGTATTATTTTGGAAATATATGGACAAAATGGAAAATTAGGATATGCGTATATACAACTCCGTATCTGCTGAAAACAAGATGTGTACAATATGCTATATAATTCCAATCACAAAAAAAATGTCAATTGGTGGTAATTTGGTAATAGTATAGTCTGGACTATTGCCTTTTAGGCTCAGTTTGGAAGGAATACAAATACAAATATAGAGTGTAAACCTTTATTTTGTATTATTTTGGAAATATATGGACAAAATGGAAAATTAGGATATGCGTATATACAACTCCGTATCTGCTGAAAACAAGATGTGTACAATATGCTATATAATTCCAATCACAAAAAAAATGTCAATTGGTGGTAATTTGGTAATAGTATAGATCATTGACACGTTTGTTTGTGATTGGGATGTGTAGACGTCTTGTTTTTAGTTGATACAAACAAGGTTTAAAATTTTGACACGATACATTCGATACGGGACGTATTGTATCGTATCTTTGAAAAATAGATACAGGATATGTACAGAAATCGGATGTCTCGTCTTTTTTTCATGCATGTTGGACTCGTATTGGACAGTATTGGGGCGTATTGAGGGTGTATCGGGGCGTACCAGTAGCGTATCGACGAAAAAGATATACCAAAGAACTAAAAAAAATAAAGGGGAAAAACAAGCTTCTTTTCCCTGAAATAAGCCTTCTTTCACCCTCAAATGACTCTAAAACTCCAAACCTCATTCCTAGAGTGCTAGATTTGCAAGAAACAAGTGTGAATTGTTATTTTTTTGAAAATTTTTCAAATTTAAAAAAAATATGGCAAAAATAGGTAAGTTTTTTCAATTTTTTATAATATATTGTGATTTCTTTTTTCTTGAATGTTTAAATTTATATTGATCTACATTTCTTACATTCAAAATCATAATTTTTTTGTGTTATTAATAAATTTATGGAAATTTCATGAAGATATTTGGGGAAAATATAAATTAATAAAAAATTTGAAAACGTAATTTTTCTCTACCTATAAAGACTATATATGTTTTAAATCTATGGATTTATCTATCATATCCATAGAGCAATTGAAATTTCTTCTTTAATATTATTTTATTTTTTATATTTTAGAATAATAATTAATTATATTTTATCATTTGATCACAATAATTGAATATATTATAATTCTATGGATGATCTATCATATCCACAGACCAATTGAAAATTCTTATTTAATAATAATTATTTTTTTTATTTTATATTTTTAGAATTAAAAAATTAATTAATTAATTAATTATATTTTATCATTTGATCACAATGGTTGAATATATTATAATTCTATGGATGACATATCCACAAAGAAATTGAAATTTCTTCTTTAATAACTATTTTTTGAATATATTATATAATGTTTATTTATTTTTTATAATTTTTGGATAGGAGAGTTGGGTTTTTGCCATCCCATAAAACATTAAAACTTAAGAATTATAATTTATAAGTTGTAGTTAAGCATAGGTTTTTTAATGAAATTATAATTAACTACAATATATTTCTTTATAAAATCATTAAAATATATTAATTTAATGTATATACACTTCATTGAGGTCTTATATTTAGTTTTATTGATATATTTTTATGATTTATTAAAGTATTTATAGTGTTTTCAAACGTATCTATGTATATCTTAGTTTTTCTCCGATACGCATGTATATCCAAGGCGTATCCCGATATGTTTCTTAAAATTGCTTTTTCGATACACTTGGCGTTTTCAATACTTTGAACCTTGGATACAAAGTCTATGGAGACATTAAAAAACATTAAGAGTCTTGGTTCGTAAGAATAAGGGCTTAGAATCGGAATTGAAATGGTCCATATCGATTCCAACTGATTGGTTGGTTGGGTGGAATGAGATTCTAAATCCTGTTCCTGGCATAATGATATTCCCCATCTGAGGGAATGGCGGTTCTGACCTCCCCAAGAGGGAATGAGATTCTCAATTTCTCATTCTAGCTGGCCAAATAATTGGGTTAGGCTTTGGCCAAATTCGAACTACCTAAGGATTAGTCTGGGCTCGATCAAAAAAAAAAAAAAAATCCCGATTTCTTGAGCCTGAACCCAGTCTGAGAACCAAAAATCCAAGTCCAATTTATGCAAAATTTCAGGCTGGGCCCGTTCAAGTTGCACCCTACCTATTTGGGAGGGCTACGTTTGGAACGCATTGTGATAACTGAGCCGCGGTGGCTAAGCACCCGTGTGTTTCGCAGAATGGATTCATATTTGAGCAGCGGTTTGAATGTTAGGAGAGCCCATGTTGACTTTGATTTTTACCAAACACAGCCAAACGTTCTCAAGTGAAGCTCAGTTGGGAATGCCAGAAGTCGCATTTGTGACTGTGAGAGTTTTTAGTTTTCACTTTTTACTGGAATCCAATTGTTTTGAATCCTGAGTTTTCATTTAGCCTCGTTGGAAAATCGATTTTTAAGCAGGTTGAATGCATATAGTGGCTTTCAGGGCTTTTTAGTTTTCACCAAACATAACTTTCTATGCGGGGCCTATCTTATAAACTATAAAGCCATGAGCCAAGGCGGAAAGCCCTCTATCACAAAGCGGCTAAGCGGCTAAGCGGCTTGGCATTTAACAAAGTACATGAACATGAACCCAGAAAGTAGACTTTCTGCTGAAGGCTGAAGCTATTATCGGTAGTTTCTGGAAGCGGTTCAGTCAACGCAGAAATCATCCCAAACAAGCTCTTAGCTGATTGACAGCGAATCTGAGCTCTTCGGTATTCTCACCGAATATAGCTAATAGGCTGTCCGTAAGGAAGTGGAAGCCATTGTGTGAAAATGAAAGCCTTTCCAAACGGGCACTAGGACACGTGGATATAGATCATGAAAGAAAAAGCCATATTACAGCTGCACAGCAGCGATGGACGAGGAACCAGGAACCCCACCTCCTTGAAGACTTGAAGCTGACCCGAGAGCAAAGAAGCAACATTGACGGTTAAACTCAAGACTAACGGCGAGCGTGTTAACGATAACGGAAAGGTGGGAGGAGACGTGTGTTTCTCTCTTGATTCTTGGAAGGATTTGGGGGAAAAGGAGAATCGATGCCGTCTTCTTCCCTTATCTTTCCCCTTTATTCTAACATTTTAATTAATACCAATCTACAGTCAACTAAGCATCTCTTGGGTCCACCAACTAATACCCGCATTTTTTTCATTCTTATTACGAAACTGCCACCCTAGGACGGATTTTTTTCTCCCTTTCGCCTAACCTTAAATTATAGATTGACATTTAATTTATTGAATCTTAAAATAATTAAAAAGTGTAAATTACAAAGACCTATGGCGTTAGTGACAAACACCCTTAACTTTTATTTACAACAAAGACATTCTTGAATTTTCACATTGCAACAAATGCTCCCTTTATTAGAGTTTTATCTGTTAATTTCGATATTCTTTAAATTACCCTTTTTAGGCGGTGTTTAGAATCACGGGTGTTTATCTCCGGTGGGTAAGCGTTTATTCATTGTTTTGTTGATGTGGTGCCTAATGATGCTTAATTGTTAATAAATTATTTCATTATTGTTTTTTTCGATTTTGAAAACAAATCAATTACAAACGTTTAATAAATAAACGGAAGTTATACCAAATACATACTTATTCATTTGAATGATTTATAATTTCATTAATTTTCTAAATATAACATTAAAGTTCTCTTAGTTGCTCCAATAGATCTTTGTAGATTTCTAATTAGATTCAATCTTCAAATTGAAATGGTAGAGGTTTCCCTTTAATAGATATAAATTTATGGTTTCTTTGGTTTTTCTTGATTCATTGGATAAATGAGGATAATTTTTATATTTTAAGATGAAGATAGATATTTATGTGAATGCAGCAGGTGAAATGAATCAAGATTAAAAAAAAAAAAAAAGCTTTTTTATACTACTTAAATGATTCTTGTTATTTTAGTTGATTTCTTTTTAAGAAAATGGAGGTATTTTTTATTAATTAAGATTTAAGAGAAAAGGGCAAAAAAGTAAATAAGAAAGAATTAAGTAAACATCTTGGCAATTTAATGCATTACCTCACTTGACTCAGGATACTTTTGCAAATTGAAAGTTCAAGGGTCGTAGCAAATAAAATTCAGGAATTTTTGTAATTTATCCTAAAAAAAAACTCTATTTTGGGATAAAAAGATAATATTTTATCTACGTTGATCCATAAATCTAGGCCCATTTAAGAGGCAGCGTTTAGTTGTTAATCTCGAAGCAGGACCCACCAATCAAAATTCACAGTTATCTGCGTTTCTTTCTTCGAGAACAACGCTGAAATAAATAAAATAATAAATAACAGTGTAGACCTTGGAATGATGGAACACCAAGTGCCATTTTCGTAAATAATCCATGAAATCAGTGTCAAATTGTTTCATGGACCCATGTTATAACACATGACCCTGCCTACCCTGCATCTTGTCACTGCGCCGGTGAAGGAGAGAGAAGACAAGAAAAGCTAGAGAGAGAGAGAAAGAGAGAAGGGAAGAAAAAAAAGAGCGAGCTGAGCTGATTCACGACGACGATAATGGCGATTTCTCATGGGTTTCTTTTGATAATCGGCGTCTTCGTCACGGCTGTGATTATATCGTCCTCCGCCGTTGATGCCAGTGGAGAGCACCAATTGGGTTGGCTGCCGACGATATCAACCTGCCAGGGCTCGATGGGGGAATGCATGGACGCCGACGACGAATTCGGGATGGACTCCGAGATCAGCCGGCGCATTCTAGCGACCAACCAGTACATAAGCTACGGAGCTCTGCAGCGAAACACTGTACCCTGCTCCCGACGCGGCGCATCTTACTACAATTGCAAGCCCGGAGCTCAAGCCAATCCTTACAACCGCGGTTGCAGCGCCATTACCCGATGCCGGCGTTAGTTCTTTCTTTTTCTGATTTATTCCTCTTCTTTTCTTTCCTGGGATTTACTTGGGAATATGCGGTATACATGGTGGGTGAGGAGGAAGCTGGTGTCGGTCGTTGTTTGAATTTACATGGGATCTTTCTATAATCATAATTGACTGTTTGTGTGTAAACAATTCTTTCCTTTTTTTTTCTTCACAATTATTATTTACTTATATATATTTGATTCATCTCTTATCTCCTGGGTATTTGATATTTCTTCTTCTGTTTCTTTTCCTTTTTTTTTTTTTTAATTCTGGGTTGCTTTTGCTCTGGTTGGTAAAGGAATTTATGGGTCATTGGAACTCGTAAAACGCATATCAAACGGTTGAAAAAACAGAGATCAATTCAATAACGACCAAGCTCTCTCTCTCTGGTTGGTCTCCTTCCGTACTCATTCTTTATTCGGCTTTTCAGATGAAGCTGTGCTCTGTTTTGGTCTATTAATGTCATTTCCTTTGGTTCTGGACTTTTACTGATCGCGCTGTAACTAGTATTTTCTTTTTGGAACCCTAACTTTATGTGATCGAGTTTGAAATTGGAATTGTTGTTGTCAAATATGAAATACCCATCTTTCCTTTTCCAAAGTATCAAGGTAGAAAGGTTTTGTGAAGAAAGGAATAGGAAGGCAGCAGGAGAAAAAGGCAGATTTCTTCCGTCTCAAGTAAAATGACTTTTGAAAAATCATGACCAGAAGGACGCATTCACGCCACAAATTCGTCTTTCGAAAAGAAAATTGGTAAAGATATTTTCAAACAAATGGTATGTGATGAAGAGAGATGAAGAAGCGACTTTTGAGTTTGGATCCTGTGCAGTAGAGATAAAGAAATGAAAGAAGAGTTTTTGATACAAACAAACACTTTTTGTTTTTGTTATGGGTAATGTGCTTGAAAATTGGATGGTGGTGATGAAGGGTGGGCAGTGGGCCAACCGTTTAGAATTCAAATCACAAAATTGCGCTCAAGAATCAACGGTTGAAATCTGTGGCAAGTGAAGGCTTTCACGAGGATGGCATGATTATTAAGGCGGAGCGTGTAGAGCAGGGGGCTTAAAACATTGTTGTGCATTGGTGGTGGTGGGGTTGATGAATGATAATAATGGAGGTATTACGTTACAGACTCCATAATCAAATCAAAGCCAGCTGTGGTGGGCAGTGGCTCCCCAGTCTCCACCTATGTTTCCTATATATAATTGCCAGCCAACCCAAAATGATCTTGCAAAGTGCAAACTGTTATGGCCTGTTTGATTTACAATTGTAACTTAAAATCCTTAGAAATTGAATTGAGCTATTCCCATAGCTTAAAAGCTGGAATGAGAATTAGAGATGAAAATGAATTTTAGATTCTAACTCATATGGTTAAAATTCCGAATGCATGCCATTCTTCCACCAGAGATGAGAATGAGATTCCAGACCCTATTCCCATGAGGCAAACGGGCCCTTAATGAGGAAGCCTAGGAGTGCTAGCGCCTGGGTGATTTGAATAATCATTACCCCGACCAGCGACCAGCGACCAGGGTGGAGTGTCATTTTTGAGCAACCACGGCCAGCTGCATGGCCATTTGACTGCCATCCCATCCCATGAAGTCTTTACAGGGCAACACCACTGCACATGCAGACGTGGGGACAGACAGCAGTGCAGGCAGCTTTAGGGGCATCTGAGAATTCTGAAACAATGCACGTAATGGTTATTGGTGATAGACTAGTAGTAGGACACACACACACACACCAGGACGTAGCTCCCAACTCCCAACCATCGGTCTAACCGACATTTCCCAACCGCTGAACATGGGGCTGGGGCCTTTTTCCGTTCCCAAGTACACCAAGTTCCATCTGCATCTGCATGATGGAGTCGGAGGTTGCAAGTTGAGCAAGGATACCCTACGCTTTTCTCCACTTTCGGCTATCGCGCATATATTCAATTTCACTCAGATCCCTCGCCCAAGCAAAGTGGATGTTCTACTTTTATTAGCTGCAAGGCCCATCGCCACATGCAACGTTCCCCCACTACACTTCAATCCAAGAATCAGACCAACCACACACCACAACGCCTATGAAAAAACAAATACAGCATATGATTCTCTCTCTCTCTCTCTCTCTCTCATGTCACAGAAATTGAAAATGAAAAAGAAAAGCTTTATGTCACAAACTCATGAAACACAATAATTAGCAGTTCTAAATTTTCAGCATCCGTTAACAACAAAGAAAAAAGAAAGTAGACAAATTTAATTCTTTAAGATCTGTAGAGCACAAAGTAGTGGGGCTGGGCTCCGACATTTGGATTCACAACAACTACGATCCTAGAATCATGCTGAACCATCTGATGATTTGGCCTCTTCTGGCTTTGGCTTGGAAGGGGCCAAGGGAGAAGTAGAGCCCTCTGTTCCCATCTCATTTCGTAGCTCGTTGATGCTCTGTTCCAGCTCATCTATTCGCTGGCCCATCTCATCGAGTGCTTTCTAGTTAAAGAAACCAGGCTCCTTCATTCGTTCACATCATTCCCAGTTGCAAAAAGACAGATAAAACATATTCATAACTTGAAATAACCTATAAATCCCATATCAGATTACAAAAGCAGAAGAGGGGACACAAAATCACAACTATTCACATCAATAATGACAGAAGGAAGCTATTTTTGTGCCACAAAAACACATACAAAAGAGGAGTCGGGACCTGCCATTGCATCTTGCAGGCCAACCCTTTCGTCAATAGACTCAATACTACACATAATGACCTACCTGTTTCTTGCAATCTTCTAATTTAAAGAAACGGTGTATAGTGGACAATTAATGATGGAAACATTAATTACCATGCAGGGGCCAACTTAATTACGATCACGATACTCATTGAATATGCAACACGTTTATGGCATTAGAGTCAGGAGAAAGACTCCTCCTTATAGCCTCCATCCAACGCAAGTAGTTTGGTCGGTTGAGATTAACCCCAACAAAGCCCTGTTTTAAATACACTCAACCCAAACCAACATTCAACCAAATGGGAAGTGCCAATTGGCTCGGTTGGTAAGGTCTCTGGCTGGCTGGTTGTAACAGAGATTTGGGATGGATTGGTCCTCTGCCTTCACCTGGGTTAGGGGCTATGGCTTTGGAGGGGGGGGGGGGGGGGGGGGGGGCGGGCTAACCCCCCATTGGGAAGAGCCCCATGACCCCCCTCCCCCAACAAAGAAAAAAATTAATGTCTTCGATCATAATACAGCCTGATCAGATATTTTGCTTGGTTGAAACTTGAACCTAATTCAAAACATGTGTACAAGCATGCACATCCACCATCCACCCATACAATAGCAGTAGTATTTTAGAGAATACCCACCCCATACCCTCTTATATTATATAGACATGCATATATACATAAATACATACCTATATTAACATATTTAAGTCAATACAAATATAGCATATCAGGTCTAGACTTCCAGTTGGGTCAGGTTGTTGACTAGTGCCTCGACCCTAACACAAGTTGTACGGCTACCCAACCTTTTTCCAGGTTGGGTTCGGATTGACACTGACACAAGTTGTACGGCTATCATGTACCAATGTACTAGATTTCTACACATGAAACTACCATGGCTATCCACAATATTGAACCAAGGAAAAAGGATATTCTTTGTAATAATGGAATCAGACATTGCCTGGAACCTAGATTGCTGCAAAACCATAACAAAGGCACAATCAGAGGATACAGGTTATGGGGATAGCAAATAGAAATAGCATACTAAATAAGAAAGAAACTCACCATCTGCTGAAGAAGATTTTGCACCTGGAAAACCAAATAGAAGATCCAATTAGGCCAAAGCTATACACCAATTAACTGGAGGAAATAGTACATGTAGACATGATACAGGCACAACAGAAGACCCCCTCCAGACATTTTTGAAGTAAAAAATAATGTGATTTTCACTTGTTGGAATTTTCCATCTGTTATATATTCTTTAACCAAGTCACAGTTGTTGGTTTGAGGATTGAAAGGAGCAAATAAAGTTCCAGAAAATAATAGATTAGAAACTTTAGAACCACCAACAGAATGTGTAAAACTGTGCCTTCAAGGCAACAATCATTGTTTGATAACCCACGCCATATATCTTCTAAGGCTCAGTTTGGAAAGAGTACAAATACAAATATGTAGAGTGCAAAACCTTATATTTTGTATTCTTTCTTATGTATTTGTACTCCTTCCAAACTGAGCCTTAGCAAAAGTTTTTGACTGTGCAAAGAATGCAAAGATCTAACCAAGTATAAAAATCTGGTTGACTATCAATAGAGGGAACATCCTACTTCTGGCATGTGCAATCAAATCATGCCAAATCCATCCTCAACAACAGATAGTAAGCACTAAGTTTTCCTTCCACCCTTGAAATAAGATGCCTAAAAATGAAGCCCTCACATTATAAAATCTTAAGAACTTACAAAAGCAGACATATCGGCGGTGGTTTGCTTAGAATCTTCTGAATCATGTCCATCCTGCCACCATAGTTAATCAAATCTTACTGCACGACATATACGTAAAGAATATAGCCAAAGAGGGGCCATGGTATGTAACAAGATAATGAACTCAAACAAGCTCAGAATTTTAAAGCATTAGTGTAAACAAGCTGATGGTGGCTAAAGAACTGCTTTCCACAATTATCAAGCCCATTATATTCATAACTATAATGATGATTGCAATGAGAAATTAAAATGATTGGGATCATCCAACCAGGCTGATCTGTCCCAAGGAATTTTATTGGTTTTAGTTCCTTTTTACCCTCTTATGAAAGTTTCTAGGTTGGGAGCCAGTACAGAACATGCACCCTGTTATAATATAACCTGGAGCATTTGAATTTTGTGTATGAGGCCACATTATGGCATCAAACGAGCAGAATTTCTAGCATTTGACAGAATAGCAACTCAATTCCAGAAGCCCCAAGCCTTATTCCCACCATTCAGTGTTGCCCATAAAAATATTATTTCAACATTTGTTATGTTTGCAGCAGTTAATTCTTATTTTAAATTTCTTAAGGTATAGTTTTGTTTCGTGGAGTACTGGGTTCTTAAATGTACGATTTTTAATTGACTAGTTAGTGTATTAAAGGATGCAGTTAATGTTAATTATGTTAGTTTCCTAATCAAGCCTATATTCAAATGCAAGTGATCCATTGGCAGGAGAACTAAGGAGCCAATGTCTCAAAAGAAAGGTCTCTTGAGAGATTCTAGGAGGCCTTCCACCCTCAAAGTAGAATCTCTTATCTATTTCACCTCTTTTTTTTTATCTATCTTAAAAAAGCACATAATAGAATGGTATCAGAGTGGACAACCCTTGGGCTAATGGAGGAGATAAAAAAGGCCCAGCATCTACTGAAAAGCTATGAGTTTCAAGAGAAACGGCATCCTAAAAGGTTGGAGCAAATTTTGAGCCTTAATCAAAACATAGTACCCATCAAGAGCAATGATGACAATGGAAAACAAAAATCATTAGACACCATTGCCACCTATACTCCTAGCCACCAAGCTGAGGAAATCATGATAGAAAAAGATGATTGGGCTAAAGTATTGAAATATTACAACAAAAAAGCTAACTTGATTCTATAATCATAAAAAACTCTAGAAGATAAGGTGCAATTGTTGCACACAAGCTTATCAGAATAAAAAACAATCTAGGAATATTTTTCATGGGCCTTTTTTCATACTACCCACTGGCTGAGCTTCAACTCTTTCATCCAGTCAGTAGAGCCATTGTAATAATATGGGAGCCAAGGTGATGATGACCTTGGGGACAGGGTCAGTTTTGTGGGAGACTGGATGCTACATGTCTAGTAGTTATATTTTGAATTTCTTTAGGTGGTTTTTCGTTTATGGAGCTCTTGCATGTCAGTTTTTTAAATGAGTAGTTAGTGTATTAAAGGGTATTGTTAGTTGTGTCAATTTCCTAATTCAAGTCTACATATTATTATTAAATTAGAAGTTTGCTTAAACAAACTTTTCTTCTCAGGCGGTTTCAGTTTCAGAAGGTACTCATGTTAGTAACTAACCCAAGCAGCTTTTCCTTCTAATTCACTTCAAACTGAACCCTAATTCTTTAATTCTTAAACTATATCTTCTCAACCCATCTTCACAAAATGGAAAGAAAGAGGGGAAGTGGATAATGCCACAAAAGATTTTATTTATTTTCAAGTTAAAAATATCACAAGTGTATAGACTATGAATACATTCCAATGAAGCAGTACTACGAAATAATGTGGTACAACCTGTAATGCTTATTCACAATTAATGAGTTGAAAATAAGATTAAACATCTAGACACGAAGTCATTCGTAGTAATTGACCGGAAATAACAAATCCAAGACAGCCGGCCTTTGTCATACCAAAATTGCTACATGATATATGGCGTCAAAAATCAACACTAAGACTTCCCCTCAAAGCACAAATGAAGTAATAAACCAAAAAAGTACCATGAAGACAGCCCACAAATCACAATCAAATTAGACTGAACAAATGTATGTAGACGCTTGAGACATGCCATTGTTTTCATGCACTGAAGTATAAATTGTGTATGTAAGCATGTGTTACGAAGTAAGTTATCCCATCGGATGCCCCAGAAAGGATCAAGGCACCTTTTCCGCCATTCTTCTCCAATGCGGGCATCATTACTCCTTTAAAACCCCTCATACAATTTAGGAGCTCAAAAACGCAGCGGATGTTTAGTTATGCGTAAATGGGAGAAGACTGAGATAACTAATTCAGAGAGATTCAAGTAACGAAGGAAATATGAAAGTTAGCATACAAAAGAGAGCATCAACGAGAGTATTCGAATATGACCAAGGATATTAACCGGAGATGCTAGGCTTTGAAAAATATAACCAAAATTTCTGAAAACCCTAACTCAGTCTGGGTACAGGTGACATTCCACATGTATCAAACAGTTTCTAGGAAATTTAAAGAGAAGATAGGCATGATTAGTCGGTAGTTATAGAGAAAAGGATAAGAAAAGACGGAAATGATCGATGGTTTCTGCAGAAAGGAATTGAATATATGCGAAAATTTACCATTTTGATAACGAGCGACCTCTCTCTAGTCTCTTCCTCCTTGCTTTCAGACTCGGTGGATGGCCTGGACTTCGCTTTAACACTGTGGAGTGCGGAGTTGTAGAAGGAGAAATAATCGTACATATAATAGAAATTTCTACAGATACAAAAATGCCCCTGATATTACATCGTAATCACCCCTGTGCCATCATGGATGGACTTTGAATAATTTGCATTTCGGATCATTACCGGGTCGGGATCATCTAAAACGGAAGTAGGGCTGCAAGTTGGGCCGGGTTAGGTCGGTTTGGGCCAACCCTAGCCTAACACTAAGTTCTAAACCCCCAACCCAATCTTCAATCTAATCTATCCAACCCTAACCCTAACTAAATTTCTTCAACCCTAATCCAACCCAACTTTGGGTTGGGCCCAATCCAACCTTCTTCCCATCCCTTAAAATCTCATAAAACTATTTAATCTCAAATCTTAACTCATGTTTCACTATATATATTAGTCCTATGTTTTATTAGTATTTGTTTGTTGATGTTTTTATTGCTTCTTTTAGTACAAAATGGAAAAATAAGTGTTTGAAATGATTATAGTTTACTATGAGTTATAACTTATAATAGATTTTTTATAGGCGTCAAACATTAGAGAGGACATAGAGAATAAAATATTCAAAAAACATAAAATATGTTATTAAGGTTTTAATCTTTTCATTTAAGATTAAGTGAAGTGATTATCTTAAAAGAAAGACATGGTAGTATGTAGTGAGGGCTATACAACTATCGTACATCTAAAAAAAATCAATGTATGATATATAATATATATAACATATCTTTATATATGACATATACTATAGAGTTAGGTTCGGGTTAGGTCAGGTTGCCCAAGGGGTCAACCCTAACCCAATTTGAAATAAAGTCAGGTTCATGAATTTCAACCCTAATTCGAGCATCAACCCGACCCAACCCAACCCAATTTTTTTAGGTTGGGTTAGAGTTGGGTTCGGGCCAACCCGACCCAAGTTGTAGCCTTAAACAAAAGTTAATAAAAGGGGACTCGGATACATTATACAAACAAAAATCAGAGTGCGTCGAAAGGACATGATATCGGAAGAATTCACATATGCACCCCAAAGAGTGTATTCCACAACATACCCTAACTGTGTATTGGGAATATCTCCCAATAGCAAGTATAGGAGATATTTCCAATGCATGCTGAAATGTGCCCATGGGGTGCAGATGTGAATTCATATTGGAAGGGCTTTGACAAATTAGGGCTCGGATCTGCTACCCACTACTTGTTCCCACATCTCAATCCACAGGCACAGGACATAATAGTTGTGCATTGGGAATATCTCTCCATTTTCATTCATAGGGCGATATATAGAACCCACTTCGATAAAAGAGAAGTATTAATGATATCGGTTGATTGGTATCATAAAGTGACCTAATGGGCATTAAAAAATAATGTATGTATAGAATCCAGAGTTATTTTGCTGAATTTTTAACACATAATTACTATCGAAGAAAAGGGTTCGACTATGATAGTAAAAAGACATGATGCTTAGAAAAACATACAACCGATCAACTGGTATTAAAATGACAGTCAACTAAAAATGGGTTTGACTATGATATAGAAGAGATATGATACCTGAAAAACTTCTGACCAATCAATCAACTAGAATCATAAACGTGATAATGAATTAGGTATTATTTATCAAAATTCATGAATGAGTTTTAATTAATCAAAACTCTTCCCGTACCATATCTTTTCCGCATCATAGATTTTCCTAAATATAATAACAAATATTTTTTTTGAAATGCACAATAATAACAAATATCAACGCCTTGTTTGATATTCAAACACATTACATTAGTTTTAATCAACGCCTTGTTATTTAAAGTTGCGGCTTATTCCTAACTCCTTATATTCAGTGTATTGACAACCTCAAAACCAATTTGATATATTACGGTAGGATCTATACTTTGAACCTGGCTCCAGACCTAACAATAAAATACAAATTAATCATCTATTTATAGTGTATCAATTCACAAATTGGGAGAATCAAATGAACCACTGCTTGTAGTTAACAATTATTTGACTTAGTTTCCAGACATGAGTAATGAAAAATTGTGTTTATCTGTAACCACTTTTACATAATAGTAAATAATATGTTTCTAAAAATTTTTATATTTTTTTATATTTTTATGTTTATAAAATTATTTTTATTTATAATATTTATTTTTGTTTAATATGATGAATATATATGATATTAGAAATGCGCTCAAATGTTTTTTATAAAATTTTTTGTGCTTTTTATACTTTTAAAGTTGAATTGTTGATTAGGGGTGCAAGTTGGGTGGGTTGGGTCGGGATTATGGTCAACCCAGGCCCGACCCTAAAATTTGGGCTTAAGGTCCAAGCCCGAGGTCAAGCCCAATTTTCCCAACCCGAGCCTAGCCTGCCCTATAATTTGATGCACTCGGGTTAAGCTCGGGCTTGGGCTTGGGCCGAGCTCGGGTTGGTCAATGAACCCACTCTAAATTTGTACATATATAAATGTATTTATGCAAATATATATACATATATTTATGTATGTATATAAATATGTATGCAAAATATTTATACAAATGTTATATATAGAAATATGTATATATATATATATATGTAAATATATATGCAGCATTTACATATATACACATATATATGTATAAATGTATATAATTGGGCTAGGCTCGGGCCGGGTCGGACTACCTAAAGGCTAGGTCCGCTAGTCCGAACCCGACCCCAAAAGAAAAAAGCCCAATTTCTTGGGCCCAAGCCCAGCCCATGTAAAATTTCCGGCTAGGCCGGTTCGGGCTCAAGTTGGGCCTGCCCAAGTTGCACCCCTATTGTTGATTCACCACCAAATAGGAAAACAACTCTATTTTTTAATTGGTTTAAAATTTTTAATTTATTTCTATCATCATAAAAATGATTATTCTTTGTCACACTTTTGTCTCTTTAATATGGTTAATTAATATAGGATTCAATGAAAGAATGAGAGTTATTACCCTAAAAATAAGACTTGGTGATAGGTATTTGAATGAGAAAAAAGTGGCTGTTCAAATTACATTTTTGTTTTTACAATTAGAGAGGC
The DNA here is from genome assembly GCF_055504915.1 of Nelumbo nucifera. Lineage (NCBI taxonomy): Eukaryota > Viridiplantae > Streptophyta > Magnoliopsida > Proteales > Nelumbonaceae > Nelumbo > Nelumbo nucifera. The sequence continues at coordinate 102,087,012 of NC_142651.1, forward strand.
CAAATTCAAAAGTTGGGATATTCTAATCAAACAAAATTCCCACACTCTCATTCACACTTCTAATAGTAGTATAGATTGTCCATGACAGAGTAAACAAGGAAATAAATAAATTATATATATTTTTGGAAAATTTTATGATGCCGGAAAAACATGATATTGGAAAGACCTTTAATCAATTAAAACCCCTTGTGAATTTTGATGAAACCCCACGCGATTAACACTTTCATGATCCCGGTTGATTCATTACAATGATTTTTGGTATCATAGTAGAACACCTTCTCCAAAAGCTGCTCTCACAGAATTTAGGGCATTCAGCGTTGTTAGAAATGGTTTTAAATCATTCAACCAAACAAGAAAAAGTGAAGAAAAGAACAAAACACCAACATCATATATACTGACCCGTAAGAAACAATTTCCATACCAAACAGAGAGAGAGAGAGGGAGACTTGAAAAGCATCTACCACCTACCTCAAAATAAGATAAGATGTCCCATAATTTCGACATTCCTATACAGTAAACGTTGACGTGCGTTACAACAAAAGGCGGAACCGGAAGAGGGGTTTCCAAATGATACATGAAATATGAAAGTCCATTTGCTAAAACTCTTCCCTTGAATACTTTCCTTCCTCCGTCAATGCATCCACTCCCCCTAATGCCTTTAGAGAAGCAATTGATGATAAACTTGACTCCCTTTGTTAAAGGCCAGCTATTCATACGATCCACAATGAATCACAGAACAGAAAATTAATAAAACTCCTTTACAACCTGGAAGAGAAAAAAATATATTAATTAATCAAAGTAAGAATCTTCCTAATGACTCCCTATTTGTTTCACACATCAACCTTACCAACGTTTTAAAAAACGACCCGGAAATGAAACCGTTCTGGGTACTGATTTCCGGGTTAACAGTCCGATCGTCCAGTTCAAACGGACGACCTGTTTTGACAGTAAAATTAAAAATAGTTAAAAACCGTTGAACGGGTCAATAGGTCGATGGTTCGACCGCCTGAGTCAACGGTTTTTAACCAAATTCCAGGTTTTGGGTAAAATGGAATTAGTTGCCTGGATTGTTCCCAGGCCGAACGGTCCGACCATCCGGGTCAACAGTGGTTCGAAAATGTTGAACCTTACAGCATGTTCAGTCGCATAGCCGGACATTGGAAACATCTGCCATTCTTGTGTTTTGTTATTCATTGAGAGATGTTGTCAATACATGGTGTGATGTGTTTATTATGGGGATTTTTCACACAATGTTTTCAAACCACCGTTGACCCTGATGGTCGGACTGTTTGGCTTAGGAACCGTGCAGGCAACTGGTTCTGTTTTACCCTAAAACCAGTCTTTGACCACAAATTGTTGAATTGATCAATGACTCATTGACTCCCGAGCAGACATACCATCGACCCGTTTGAACGGTTTTTAAATGTTTTTTATTTTAATTACTTTTTGTCAGAACAGGCTTCCCATTCGAATCAAACGGTCAAACCATTAACCCAGAAACCAATGCCTAGAAGAACAGTTCCAATTACAAGTCAGTTTTTTAAACCTTGTTTTAACGCATAGAGAAGCCATGGCTCCTCCCGCCACCCCTGACTCTGCTCTTATGGCACAGCCAAGTTGGTCGAGGCGAATCCATTAGGCCCAATGGCATATAAAACCTACAATCATGGCCTTTGGATGTATTTTGTGGCCACACCACAATGCCACTTCATCCAATTCAAGATGGGGCCACATCAATACATTAAGTTGTGATTCACGGCTTTAACTAAGGCTATGTTATGGGAATTTATTATTTTGGACGAGTTAGGTGATGTTGAGTAAAACTCCACTGTAATATATTTTGTGGTGTTATTGAGAGAAAAAGTAGCTCAATTTTTTTGTCCTTGAAGCTTAGTTTGAATATAATACAAAATATAAGGCTTTGCACTCTATATACGTGTCTGCATTTGTACTCCTTCCAAAACGAGCATAAAATTCACAAATGTTTCATGGGATCGCACTACTAACCAAATACCCACCTCGGTTGCAGCCTTTTGGGCTGGAAGCAGAGAATATCAGAAGTTTAGGCTGCAATTGGCATGATTTCAAATAATAATTTCTGATGAAATTTGTGGTTATTGGAGAAAAACACCACCAAACACGTAATATAAAATGAGTGTTCATTTTTTAAAATAAACAATTAAAAAAGTTGGATGCCAAATATAAATAAGTTATAAGTTGTTAGCATACTAAACATGGCATAAAATTCATCTTTTTCAAATAGTGGGGATTCTTTGGAGAAGAATTTCAACCAAAAGGTTATGTGGTTTGCAAGCAAGCCACCCTTAGGGCAAAACAAGACATGAAAGCCTTGCCTCTAAACTTCAACAAAAATCTCACGCGTGCATCAATTTTCATTTTATTTTAGTCAATTTACCAAATCGCACAACGGGGGAAGGGGGTGATTTTATTGTCAAACAGCGTTTGTATCACTCTATATTTCTCTCTTTAGCATTTTATTTTCTTATTTATTAATGGCATAAAATATGGTTTTCGAACCGCTGTTGACCCGGACGGTCGGACCGTTCTGCCCGGAAACCATCTAGGCAACTGGTTCCGTTTTACCCCAAACCCAGTCCCTAGCCAAAAACCGTTGAATTGGTCAATGACCCATTAAATCCGGGCTGTTGAATCGTTGACCCATTCGACCTATTCAACGGTTTTGGCCGTTTTTAAATTTTAATTTATTTTGTCAGAATGGACCATCCGTTCGAACCGGATGATTGAACCACCGACCCAGAAACCAGTGGCCAAAAACAGTTCCGGTTTCGAGCCGTTTTTCAAAACATTGGCATAATCTGATTACATTTATTTAGAGATTAATTTTTGGCAAAATTTAAGTACATCTGCCATAGTTTGCAAGAATTCAGATCTGCACCCCATAATGCCCCGTGGCATATTCTGACCTTGTATTGAGAACATCTCTAGATGACAAATACAAAAGATGATAAGACATCATAGGGAGACATTCCCAAGTTGAGATGTGTTGTGAGGCATTGTGGGGTACAGATGTAAATTCAGTTTAAACATCTTTTTAACATTTAAGACCAACGGTTTTGGGTTTAGCCTTAAAAAAGGCTTTACCGATTACCTACCGATTACCTACCAATATTAATGAAGCACCGTAGCTAAACTCTTAAATGTTTTTTAATATTTGAAATTATGACAGATATTCACAGGGAAAAAAAAAATCAATGGAAATCATCCATAAAATGGCTAAAAGCTTACCTTTGCAAAGCTGGCTATTGAGAAAAGATGAGATACATTGTAACTGATTGTCAATCGTTCTGCTCTTGTTGTTTCTTCTTTGGAGGCGGATGGAAAGATGAAAGACTGGAGGGACATACCAACCAAATAATTAATACAAGTAATAAACATCTTTGGTGAAGAAAAGGATGAAACATAATGAATGATATTTGATCTATGAATAAACACATATACATAAAAGAAAGGCAAAACTCTACTATGCATCCTTTGTTCTGTGAAGCAAAAGAAGTGATTGAGTGAACCTATGGTAAGCATACTTTGTTAAACGTAAAGATATAATTTATAGGGATAAGTAGACTCTATTTTTCCTCAGAAATTTCAAATTACAACCCCCTCCTAGTCTATTAGTAGCCCCTTATAAATCGCATCCTGCTTATGGATTTGGCATTGATCCACGGTCAGGATTCATTCCACTTGTACAATGGAGCTAAGATTTCTAGAGGTGGACTGAATAGTAAAACATGAACCCGTGAAAAGTAAATAAACTTTAACATGATTGATAGGGGTGTCCACGGTTCAGTTAACCGAATCATAGGCAATTTTTACAAACCGAACCAATACCACATGTTTTTCCATTTCTCCAAATCGATACCATCGATTAACTAGTCCTTCGGTTTGGTTCTTTAGTTTTTTATATTTATAATATATTATATAAATATATGTATAATATTATATTATAAATAATAAATAATATATAACATATTATAAATATTATAAAAATATGTGATATATATTAAAAATATATAAAATAATATATACCGGTCAATTCGATTAATCGTCATTTTTTTTGTAAATTAACCAAAAATCGAAACAATTCTTTTTTTTTTCAAAAATACCAAACCAAAAACAAACTAATCTAATCAGTTTAATTAACTACATTTTTCGATTTGATTTGATTCGATTTTTCAATTTTTCATAGACACCCATAAGGATTGATTGAGATCTAAATTTAAAGTGCAACCAATATCAATGAATGCATCGTAGTTGAATTCTAAAAAGAATAGATAGGTTAATGAGCACAAAGTCCAAAGTTGTGGATGGCACCTGCAATTATGTGGGACCCTCCAGAATTGCAAACTGGAGGCCTTCATATTTGGTGGAGAAGACACATATTTTCTCCAATCCTCAATCATAATTCTGAGATCAATGAGTTTACTATCCAGGCCATAACAACAATTTGCATGCATTGTACAGACCAGATTCAGATCTCTGCTAGGCTCACAAAACCCTCCAAAGTAAGCAGTATCCAAAAACATCATCTTCAATCCAATCTGGGTGATGAAAGGATCAAATTTTATCATGTTCAGCACATCCTGATCATGATACCCTGGATGGGTCTCTCTTGAGGAGTACCAAAATTTATAGAATTCTATAGTTCGCTTATTGGACTTGACATAGTTAAATCCTCCGTTTGGTCTGTTGCTTAAATCACTTGGGTTGCCCATGAAGTTATCACATGCTATTTGGAAATCTGCATCCGGATAGAAGTGTGGAAATGGGTTGCGGAACCACATTATATCAGCATCCTGAAAGGGGAAACCAAACAAATGTAATCAAAATGAGTTAAAATTTATAAAGGCTCAGTTTGTTTATTTGTACTGGTATAAACAACTAAGGAGTGCAAATTATGGATTTTTTTTTTTAGATTTGACTAGGGATGGCAATTTTTCCCGTAAAACCGAGGGCCCGCCCCGCCCCGCCCCACTCCGAACGGGGCGGGTTTTCCCCGACCCTAAATAAGGGCGGAGCGGGGATAGGGAAAATAATTTTTCCCCGAATCGAGTACGGGGCGGGGATAGATTTTGTATATAATTCCCGAACTCGAAGGTAAATTAGTAAAATATCTCTAGGTTTAACATTGATATTAAAAATATCTCTAAATTTTCCCTAAATTTTTAAAATCTTAGGATCCCATAATGTTATTTTTGAATTACCCCTAAAGTATTATAATTCAATTCTAAATTACCCCCAAATTCCTATATCCTATGTATAAATTGTCCATAACATAGATAATTTTTAAGTAATTGCCTTGGAGCGGGGAAAATTTGGAAATTCCCCGGCCCCGATGAGAAATGGATGCTCGGTGGCGAGGCGGGTTCAGGAAAGGTATCGTGACTTCGGGGCAGGGACTGGGAGGGGGTGCCCCGCCCCATTGCCATTCCTAGATTTGACTTTGTTTTGCTTGTACAATAGGAAGTAAGATGAAATGTTTCCCATTCTATATGAAAGATAATGGAGAGAGGAGAATTATTTGTCTGGGAGTGTGGTAGGAAGCAAGATGGTGTTATTCCCACTTGATATGAGAGAGAATTGAAGTATGAAGAAGGTAAAGAAATTTTGTATCGGTTTCTGGGATGTAAACTTTGCACTGCTAATGAGTGCAAATGAGATAAAAAAAAATACAAACTTTGTATAAATTATAGTTATAAACACAAATCAAAAGTGAACAAGGTGCAAAATTTGTATTCATTCCATATTTGCACTGCAAACTAACAGCTAGCAATTGATTCAAATATAAAATTTGAAATTAAAAAAAAAAGAAAAAGAAAAAGTACTAACTGAAACCAATTAATCAAACAAGATGAAATCAACTTAAGAAATGTGTATGCACAAATCTCAAACATTGAACTTAAAACTTAGGCAAAATAAGAGAGAAACAGCCTTAAATGTGTATGATTCCATAAAGCAAGAGAATAAAGAAAGTACCGTGAAAATAAAGTGGTAACCCATCTCAAGAACAGATCTTAGAAAATCAATCCTTCTCCACATCATTTCCAAGTAATCAGATGTCATGAAATAAGCTTCTCCAGTGAAATTTGACCCTTGAGTTACAAGAGCAAAGCAGTGGGTATGTATCACCAAACAACGAGTGTATGCCTCTTGATCCAGAGCAACAACTACCAAATGCTTCAGAAGCCAACTGGTTCGATCTCCTACTCGGAAGCTATCAATAAAGAGATCGATAATTGAGCCAGGTGCTGCCCATGCTTCATTTAAGGTAGTTAAGATGACAGTTCCATCCTCCATGGCTGCTGCCTTCAAAATTCTTTCTAGACTTGTTTCCTCATCATCCTACAAAAGTGTATCTCATTTCAATAAAAGGGGCAAATTTTCTGTTATGTTCTAAAATCTTCTTGCAAATGAATCCACCATAGAGCAGATAATCACCCATATCAAGCAATCAGGAATTGAAATCCACAACCCAAATGGTCATATAATGTGTACCTATGGCTGCATTTGTTTTCGGCCGAAAAACCATCAATGTAAACCTCACTTCTTGGAAAAGTCAATCGATGGGTTTAGAATCTTATGGTCCATTGGAGCTTTTTTTATGTGATAATCGATGGAAAAGTCAACCGATTAGAAGGTTTACATTGATTTTTTATATAAACTTTGCACTAGAAACAAACACGTGAAAATATGGACCAGGTGTGGAGTTTTATACTGGTTTGTATCAATATTTTAAAATGCCAAGGCATTCCACTACCTAGAGGCGTGAGGCATAAGCCTCCCAAACATAAGGAGGCTTAAGGAGGAGAGGGGTTAGGAGGAAGGGGGATCTCTTTGTTTTTTTTTTTTTAATAAAAATCTTTTATATTAAGAAAAATAAAGATGCATAACATTAATTGAAAGGGGCGGAGGGGAGGGGGGCTGGGGGCAAGCCACTTTCTTTCCCCTTATCTTTTTTTCCCTTCCCTTCCCTTCCCTTTCCTTTTCTCTTTTTTTTTTCTTTTTTTTTTCTTTTTCTTTCCCTTCTCTTTTTCTTTTTTTTCTTTTTTTTTTCCTATCTTTTCATATAAGATGTGCATGAGGCACATGAGGCGTATGCCTCTAACATGCCTCATGAAAAAAGCGCCTCTTGCACTTGAGGCGTATGCCTCTAACATGCCTCATGAAAAAAGCGCCTCTTGCACTTGAGGCGTACGCCTCTGGCATACGCTCTAGGGCGTTTTGGGAGTGTCTCGCTTGGAAGTGTGCCTCCAGGCATACACCTCCCACGCCTTTTAAAACACTGGTTCATATTTACACTGAAAACAAATGCTTGTAAATGTGAACCGACGATGGAGTTTTACATTGATTCGCATTTACACCGAAAACGAACGCAGCCAATGGATTTGTTTGTTTGTAGTGCAAATCTAAATCCAATACAGATTTTGTGCCCAATTCAATTTTGCATATGTTACTTTATAATTATGATTTACACTTTTATCTGATTCAAAGTATATACTTTTTGTTTTATTTGCATCCATTGGCAATGTAAATTTTTCGTCTAAAAAACTGTTGCAAAATGTGCACATTCATTCTCTTTCATGTAAGGTAGGGAGTATCACTTTCTTAGTTTTTTTCTTTTGGGACAATAGCATATAAGGGTAACTTTTGGGGTTTAATATCAATAAAAATAATATTTTTAAAAAATTTCAAAAATAGGTTAACTTTTTAAAAATAATATCAATAAAGGGCAAAAACATTGTTCATTATCTTCTTCTTGCCATTTGTTCACCAGCGCCGCCGCCCGCCACTGCCGTCTGCTGCCGCCCGCCTCCGCCTCCAACAACGTTGCCGGAAGTGGCCGAAGGCAGAGGTGGCGGCGGCGGTGTTGGTGGTCATTTCTCTACCCAACGCCGCCACCTCTGCCCACCTCCGCCTCTACCTCCGACAACATTGTCGGAGGTGGGTGGAGACAGAGGTGGCAGCGGCGACGGCACTGGGCAGAGGAATGACCACCAGCGTCGCCGCCGCTACCTCTACCTCTGGCAATGTTTTCGGAGACGGAGGCGGCAACAGATAGCGATGGCGGGTGGTGGCGTACGACGGCAGGCGGCGGTGCTGGTGAACAAATGGCAAGAAGAAGATGATGAACAGTGTTTTTACCCTTTATTGATATTATTTTTAAAAAGTTAACATATTTTTGATTTTTTTTTAAATATTACTTTTATTGATATTAAACCCCAAAAATTGCCCTTATATGCTATTACCCCTTTTTTTTTACATTTCACAAACAATTAAGATAAGGTCAATTACAAAGGCATAGTTTGGAAACAGTGTAAATATAAATACATACACCACAATTCCCTGTATTTTGTATTTCTAAACTTGTATTTACACTAAACATATTTGTATTAGCACTCCTTCCAAATTAAATCGAAATAAAAATAAAACAGAATTTACACTCTCATGCATTTACAACAATGCAAATAAAATTTGTTGCACAAATAAGCTAAGCCATGAGACAGTTAATTACAGGATTCCCATTGTAAAGTGCATGTGAATGAAAATTAGTAGCTACTACAGAGTCTTTAAAGAGGCCCACCTATTTTTGGGCCCACGAGCTCGATTCGAGCCTGAGGTGTTGAGCCCATGCCCAGATCACCAAGGATCCTCAACATCAGTAAGACCTTAGCTTATTTAAGAGTTCAATACTTCAAGTCTTCAATCCAAACATCAGACCAATGCAGACCAAATGTTTGTAAATATAAGACTTACAAAACAAATAAGACAATCAGAAAGTCTTAAAATCACTTATGGGTTCATTTTACTTGATGTAATATGATATCCAATCAGCCGTCCAATCCGAACCAACGAAAAAATGAAAACGATTTCAAGTTTTCAATATTCTATGCCGTCTGAATCTATATCCAACCAGTTTTGACTTTTCAAAGACGACGCAGTCTAAACCCCAATGGATGTAACTTGGAAGTATTGGAAATTCATATTATTTTGGAGGGTTACCGGAAATTCATATTGTTTACCGGTAAATTTTGGAGGGGAAGTTGATTAATAAAAAAGGTGATCAAACTTTTCATATTTTTTCCAAGTTTTTTAGCAGTTTATCCTAAAATATTACTTTTCTACTTTGAAAGAAAGTTGTTAAAATTTAATACGACAAAAATGCTTAATAAATAAATGATAAAAAAAACAATAGAAAAGTATAGACAAGCCCAATGCATATTTCTGAATTGACATCAATTCCGATTTGCGCCTAAATTGACATCAATTCCGATTTGAGCCTGAGGTATTGGTATTCTAACACCAATACCCACCCCTAAATTGACATCAATTCCGATTTGCGCCTAAAAATTCTAACCCTGGGTTCAACCGTCATTCTCTCTAAAAATAATATATATATATATATAATAGAAAAAATTATTAAATACACTTGTTTGGATAAATATTATATGGAAAGCACTTATATGAGCGAATGCGTTTAGCGGGTAAGTGATTTACCTAGAAAAGGGTCAAAACTAAGGGGCCTATTTGGCGTACAAATGGACCGGATTATATATGCTCCAATCCAAATTCAAATATGATCCCATTTATTTATTTATAGTCATTTTATAACTTATTTTTATATTATTTATAAAAAGACATGTATACCCCATTCCTTTTTAAAATACAAATGATAAAATGGTCGTAATTTTATTAATAATATAGGCCTAAAATTGGAAAGTAACTAAAACTCTTGAATCAAAAGATTCAAAACGAATTGGATCCTTAGAAAAGGGTGGAAAATAGGAGAAAATCCCAGACTGGCCAGTGATGGGTCCATGAAAAAAAATACGCGACTGGCGACTGATGAGATAGAATTTGCGTGACCGAGTCAGGTCGAGGAGCGACTCGGCAGACCTCAACATGACTCTCAGAAACTCAGATCGTGTCCAGATAAATGTCGACGTCTAGCTCCCCCACCGCATCTCCTAACCCCAGCGGCAAAAAACTCAGAAGAAGCTCGGTTCAGTGAAAGAGCTATCTATCTCCTGTCGGTTTTAGATAGTCTCCCGACTGGACTGCAGAGCTTTGTTGTCACCCCAAAAACAAAAAGCTTGTGAATTGTTAGATCTAGTTGACATGGAGCCGGTTTCCGATCAGTCACACTATCTCGTATTTTCGGCCGGCAGGAAATGCGCAGAGAAAATGGAAACAAATCTCCGGAACAGGACTCTGCTAACAGACACGAGACACTCTCTCTGATTCTCTGTCCCTGAGTAAGGAATTTTACTAACAACCCAGTAACCAACACCTCCGCAGTACGCGCCACAAGCCCACAGCACAGTAAACAGAGTAAGAGCGGTTCCTAACCGCCCATCCCAACGTCGAGGTCAAGCCAAAATGATAACAAAAGAAATCAGCAAAAGTAATAAAGGATCGATTATATTTCACGAACCTTCAATTCACTCGCTTTTAATCGCTAAAACTAAAAGAATTAAGAATACAATTTCGAACAAAAATTGGTTTACATGATATGTATTCAAAGAAAAGACGTAGAAACTGACCGGAGACGAATCGACGGTGTGGAAGGAGAAGGTTTGGTCAATAGTGGAAGAGGCACCGAAAGGGCGAGGAAGAACTCCGTCGGGATTGACCACCGCAATATAGAGAACAAGACAAGTTAATGCCACTGCAGCGAAGAGAATCATACCCGTCAGTATTCGACGGACGAGAGAGCCGGAATCCGGCGATATTTCGGATGGGTTTCCAACGGTAGAGCGGTTCATTGCGATCCCAGTGAGAACTCTTTCGAACATCAGGAATTCAGAATTCTCTCTCTCTCTCTCTCTCTCTCTCTCTGCTTATGAAACACGGTAACGGTTAGCTAGTGAGAAGACTTTCCTCTCTACTTGTTAATTCGTCGATGACGCCATTGGCTCCGACAGAGACGCGCACGACGAGCTAGCTGAGGTGATCTAATAATTTAGAAAATTACTACTGCATTTACATCCGTTAGGTATAAACAATATTTTCGGTATCTCAGAGATATCCGGAATCGAGAGTTTCGGAAAAATTTTCAACGGACCGGAGGCTTTAGAGAATTCCATCCAATCTCGTATGCCCACTCTCTAAAACGAGTTCCGATCACCTGCCAACAAAAATATGTTCAACACCCTACCAATGACTCCGGATCTCCGGCCCGTAGGGGTGTTGATGAAAAACCGAAAAATCGAACCGAATCGAAAAAACCAAATTACAAAATGCGGTTAACCGAAACAATCGGTTCGGTTTCAGTTCAAGATTTTTGAAAAATTGAAGGATTGGTTCGGTTTTTGGTTAATCTACAAAAAACCGATTAAACCGACCGGTATATATATTTATATATATATTTTTAATATGTCACATATTTTCTATGTATTATATATATTCATTATATACAAAAATATATACTTATATTATATTTATAATGATCTATTTATAAATATTATATATATATATATATTTCAAATATTTATAATATAATATTATACATATATTTGTATAATATATATTATAAATATAAAAAACCTAAAAACCAAAGAATCGAACTGGTCAAAAACTGAAACCAACGGACCGGTTAACCGGTGGTACCGACTCAGTTTCGGTTTGGAGAATTGGAAAAACCGGTTCGGTTTACAAAAAAGTGCCATGGTTCGGTTAACCGAATCATTGACACCCCAAATAATATATGTAGGAGGATGAGATGTTCTCCATGTGTAGTTGCGATGTTATGTGGGTAGACGTGGATAGAATTTGTGTGGAAAGGAGATCTGGACTCCCTACCAATATCATCTAACATAGTACATCTCATATGGTATCAATGTGACATGTGGTATCAACATCACTTTTATATGGGTTGGCTCCAGTTTCCAATGTGACATGTGGTATCAACATCAAGTTAATAAAGTGTTGGAACGTATTTTGTTGGCGGGAGATCCTTGCTCTTATAAAACCAGCCCAGATCTCCTACCCAAAAGAACTCTGCCCATGTCTACTCACATAACATGGCAGCCACACATGAAGAACATCTCATCCTCCTACATAGTACTATACATGGGGAGATGTTCCCAATACACGGGGGTAGTGTGTTGTAGGTAAATGTGGGTAGAGTTCTTGTGGGCAGGAGATCTGAAGTCCTATAAAACACACAACAAAAAAGTGTTCCAACTTCCAACAGGTTTCAACATCATCATCCTTGCATCCCATCATGAGCACAATGTGCGAGTTAGGATTGGCTCCTCACAAAATGCACCCCACATGCTCATCCAACCATTCATTGGGAATATATCTCATATTTGTCATGGGAGATGATCCCAATGCACAATTGGATGTGCATGGGGGCACTCTTAGTGGGGAGCCCATGTAAATTCGCAATACTTTTTTGTTGTGAGTAGAACCTAAATCAGATCTATTCAGAACAAAAAAGTATTCCAACATATATGGTGGATCCCAAATTCAAGGTGAGATGTGTAGGGAACGGGATCTACTCCTCACACTTGGGCGCCTCACATGCACATCCATCGTGCATTGGGAACATCTCCCATGAATAATAACTTATAAATATGGGAGATGTTCCCAATGCATGGTAGGGTGTGCATGTGTGCATGTGTGAGGCGCCCTATGTGAGGAGTAGATCCAGTCTCGATGTGCAAAGTCTGCAGAAAAAGATCATGTTGGAAGCATGTTGAGACAATTTTTATTGTAAACAAATCTCGGGTGAGTATAAACTATAAACGATGGGCCGTCGTTGTTATTTAAGAACATGTGATAGATGTGAGTTAATGAGTGGGTCTTATCAGTTCGAATGACGAAGAAATATAAAAACCTCCCCTCGTTTTTCTGACAATCTTATAAACCTCTCTTGTGTTAATTTTAATTTTCACAAAAACTCCCCTAACATTTTGTGAAAAAGGTGCAATCTTTCCATTAGTTTCCAATAATAAAAATGTTTAATGTTTCCAAAATATCTTTACTTTTAAGTTTTAATGCTCAATTTGAAAGGAGTAAAAATGCAAATATGTACAATATAAATACATATAAAATATAAGATTTTGCACTCTATATATTTATATTTGTACTCTTTCCAAACAGAGCCTAAGGCATTACACGGGGAGAACAGAGGACCAATATGCTTAAGCCTTTCTATTGATCATATCATCTATCAGGATTTCGATCTCGTCAATATTTAAAATCTTTACAACATATTTCTTATTAGTGTGCTTGAATATTATATATTCTTTTGGGGGTATTTTAGTAAATGTATATTTGAACAAAGTTGGTCAAGGATAAATTTGACTTTTAAAAAATGTCTTATGTCATTATGTTCCATCTAGAAAACTAATAAAAAGGGATGATATATTAATATCATTTTTTAAGAATGTTAGGTTGTCTTTTGTTGCAATGCAAATAAATTTGCACTAATGCAAAACCATGGCAGTGCAAATGATTTGAGTGTAAATTCTGACTTATTTTTGTTTCAAATTTTAGTTTATTTCATTTGATTGCAGTATAAATGAAGTAAATTAAAACATAAAGCAGAATAAAATAAAGTCCAAAACTAAATTATACAAGAATTTGCAATTTTTACATTTGTATTAGTGCAAATAAATTTGCACCGCAACCAAACAGCCTTAGGAGAAGTTACATTAGGGCAAACACAGGGGACAACTAGGGGAGACCAGAGACTTCGATAATTTTCCTTTAGAAGTTACATTATGGCTCAATAAAACGTGAATTTTTCCTTCCACCGGGCCCCACAGAGGCATGGTTGAAGAACATGCCATAGAAATCACACCAGATCCTCTCAAAGATTTTATTTAGGGTTATTGGGTACTGTGGCTATTCTATAAATTTGGATATTCTATAAATAAACATTAAATCTCATATCTCTGAATAGAAAATAAACTCTGGATATTCTATAAATTTTTAAGATCAATTATTAACAGCCCAAAGATTTTGTTTAGGGTTATTGGGTACTGTGGCTCAATAAAGTATGGTACCTTTCACTCTATTTGGTCTATTTTTATAGGGATATCTATAAAAAAGATTAAGAATTTATTGCAAGACTTTACATAAATAATTCGCATATTTTGCTGCGGGGGTTGGACTATGAGATTTAGACGTGGACAATAAATGTTGAGATGGCCCAATTCAATTCACGTTATAATGTTAAATCAAATTGCACCTTAAAAGATAATGCTTTCTAGCACCATGGCCATAATATCTATCTATATCTATATCTATACTATTTTAAAAAGTACTAATAGCCTCAAGAATATTTCTGGAATTTTGTGATGACAAAATTTACCCCTTTATATTTATATTTATCGATAAAAAATGAGGGAAAATAAGGTAATTAGTTATTGATATTAAATAAGTTGAAAATAGTTAATTTTAAGATATTCAATGCATTCAATTATTTCTTATTAAATCCAACATTTAAGGTATTAATTTGCATTCACCTTCATTAAATCATATATTTAAGGATTCTTTATTTCTTCTCATCATTAAATTCTATAATTAAATATATACATAATAACTTAAATGTTGGATTTAATGAGAGAGAATTGAATGCATTGAATATCTTTAAATTATCTCTTTTCAACTCATTTAATATCAATAACCAATTACCCTATTTGCTCTCATTTTTTATCAATAAATTTAAATATAGAGGGGTAAATTTTGTCCTTAGAAAATTCCAGATTGGGATGTATAGATCTTGAAAAGTTACTCAAAAAAATAAGATAAACCCAATTGGACATTGAAGTGCAAAGTTATGGCTTCCAAAAGTTTGCACATGATTAAGTGTGCAACCTACAACTTGGTTACTAGGTCGAACGGGTCAGTGGTTGAACCGCCCAAGTTAGACAATTTTTAACCAAAAGGTGGAGTTTCAACAAAACCAAACCCAGAATCAAGGCCGAGTGACAGTTCGAACGGTTCAATCAACTAGGTCAACAACAAGTTGAAAACATTGATTATAAATAAAAATGTTTTTATTAATGATGGAAATGAAATACAAAATTTAAACCAATTAGAAATAAAACTATTTTCCTATTATCTCTCATTAAATCCCATATCTAAGGTATATTCTCTTATTAAATCAACAACATTATTTTTAATAATATAAAAATAATTATTTTGAAAATAAAACTATTTTCTTCCCTACCGATGGTGGTTAAGCAATTCAATCATTTGGGGTCAAATCCGTTAATAAATAATTCCATAATTAAATAATAAAAAATTAAAATGAATAAAATATATAATACAAAAAAATAAAAGGAACTGGGCATGTCATTATTATTGTATATTCATTATACTAAACAAAAATATGTATGAAATGTAAGAAGTATTTTTGTAAATGATGAAAACGGAATGCCAAAATTAAAATCGATCTAAAAATGAAATGATGTAATAATCAAATAATAAAATTTTTAAAAATAGAAAATACAAAGAAACACAAAAATAAATATTATACATAAGATACAATATTATATATTTATAAAAATATAATATTGGATGCATATATAACATTACGCACTCATTATATTGAACAAAATTAAATATTATACATAAAATGTAATATCATCAATAATGGAAACGTAATACAAAATTTAATGTCAACCTAGAAATCAAACTAGTTTTCTTTTTGGGTCGTAGGTTAGTGGTTTGGGTCAAATAGATTAATCGATGATATAATAGTTAAATAATTAATATTTAAAAAATAATAAAAAAAGTATAAGTAATCAAAAGAATATATATATATATATATATATATTAATATGTCAAACAAAAATTAAGTGGGATAAGTTCAAATTATGTATATGGTGTAGATGAAATATATAATTCAAAATTGATCCTAAAGCAAAGCTATTTTCTTATTTAAATGGTAGGTCAGTGATCCATTCTTTCAAAGAAATGGTAGTAGTAATAATAATTGTTATTGTAATTTAAAATTTCTGCATGTGCACATTTAATACAAGTATTTAAGTTTATTTTTAACCGTATTGTTACTTTTATTAATTTTCAATTTCTATCATAATTATGATATATCTAAAATTCAAGTAATTGATATGAAAAAAATTCATACATGCAACACATGTACTTAATTACTAGTTATTTTCAAATGAACCACACTAATGCATAACCCCTTAGGCTCAATTTAGAAGGAATATAAATGCAAATGTACAATCCAAATACATATAAAATACAAAGTTTTGCATTCTACATATTTGTATTTATACTCCTCGTAAACTTGAGCCTTAATAATACACCTGCAACTGTGCATTAAAGATTAAACAATTATTACATATAATTCTCCTTCAAATTAACATCTAAATTTCATGAATTGAAGTTAGCATGGCATGAAAATGAGTTTTCTATTTTTTTATTATTTCCTTTTTTGGACCAAATCAAACTCATATTGCCCAAAGTCTAGCCTGTTTCCACAGCCAATTCATTTTCCTCGAGTTCGGATCTGTTGACTACAACGCATTGCTGGCCACATGGAACGTTGGTTGTGTTGTGGCCATCCATATTCTCAACCTACAGCTGGATGAGCATGACGGCATTGTATTGTGATAAGCAGATCCGAACTTATTTTCGTCTTGGATGGGCAAAGCAATAATTGGATAATTGTTTATGATCAGGGTCTCAGGGTCTCCTCTCTTCTTGTTAAAATTTCTAGTGCAACAGAGACAGCCAATGGCTCCACGTTATTGTGTCACCATTCACCAATAGTGTGTCGTGGACGGTGGTTCATAAAGAGGGGAAAAAATAAACAAGAGTTATTAAACCCGGAGGGGGATCATGCTAAAGAGCTCTTCTGAGAAGAGGATAGGGTGCCAACTGCCAAGTTGAATTTGCAATATATATATATATATATATATATGAGCTCTTCTGAGAAGAGGATAGGGTGCCAACTGCCAAGTTGAATTTGCAATATATATATATATGAGCTCTTCTGAGAAGAGGATAGGGTGCTAACTATCAAGTTGAATTTGCAATATATATATATTAATTTTGAGAAAAAAATGTGTGCAGGTGAGAAACCCCTAAACTAGGTGTTAGAAAATAAAATTTTATTCTAGAACTTCACCTAACAGCTTTAAGCTTGTAGGTTGAAAGTTTACTTGAGAAGGATTTAGAATTAGAGTGTCATAGACGAAAACTTGGAAACATGGAAATCTAAGACTCTATTTGCTTTGAAAGAAATGGTACGGAAAGGTAGAAAAGTTATACCATGGTTTTCGAACCGTTGTTGACCTGGATGTTCGGACCATTTGGCCTAAAATGCTGTTCAGACAACCAGTTCTGTTTCACCCCATAACTATTCCTTTTCCCGAAATCTGTTGATTTAGTCAACGGCCATTGTCTAGGTGGTTGATTTATTGACCCATTCGACTCGGACAACAGTTTTTATTTTACTGTATTGCAACAAGCCGTCGTTCGGACCAGATGATTGAACCACTAACCTAGAAACTGGTGGTCAAAGCAGTTCCAGTTCTGGGTTTCCTTATAAACCTTGTATATTGCAACAAAAAAACTAACCCATGCAAACCTTGTATAGGTTTCCTTACCTTTTCCTAAATTTTCTTTCAAACCAAACGCAATCTAAGTAATTAGGAAATTTGGATAAAGGCTATTCCACCATTCCTTTTGAGAGTAGGGAGGGTCACATGGTCTAGAGGGTGAACCCAAAAGGGTGCTTCTCTATTAAATTAGCATATGAGATAATGAGTCTATGGAGGTTGATGATGGGTAATTTGGCCCGACCTGTTAATATGCAGACACATGGAACAACCTGATGACTAGATGACAACTCAGCATTTCCGGCTACCTCAGTAGGCCAGATTAACTCGAGTACCTTGGGCACCTCGACCAAGATTGGGGTCCGAGCAGCTTGTGGTGACCTGACCTGCCGAGGTTTCATCTTACCCACTTCTAGAAGCTAGCTAGCTGTCTCCGACCTTTCCGGGATCACACTACACATCTGCAAGCCTTTTCCTCATCCCACTCGGATCAGACAGACTCAATAAGACTTATCAGCTCACACAAAGTCCATCTTCGGGTGCGAAACGGACTCCTGGTAACGCGGGCTGGGGATTTCGGATGTGTTTTGTGAGACCTATGGTAGCTCGCCTATATAAGGCTTCACCTCTATTTACAAGGTATGCGCGATATTAACTCTCTAGCTCTCTTACTCACTAAGCTATCAAGCTCACAATCACTCTTTGCTAACTTAAGTATCGAAATGCCTACACCGAATAAAGCACCGCAAATCCTCTTATCATATTCTCTTACAATTCGACCAACCACATAAGTAGACCAATGTCCAAATTGCCATCCACCTAAAAACGAATAAATCGTGCACCATCAGAGGCCATCACCCATTTGGTGTATTAGTCATTATCCACTGTATGGAATCTTAAATAAACTTTCATGTAAGGTGAAACTTAATAAATCATTTGGTGTATTAGTCATTATCCACTGTATAAAATCTTAAATAAACTATCATGTAAGGTGAAACTTAATAAATAAGGATTGAGAGTTAATGTAGATTGTCTATGGTGTCGAGAATAGGGCTTGGATCATATCTTTTGCCAATGCATCGTAGCTAAAACTGAAAACATGAAGTTTATTGATCTTTCCTACTGTAGGATCCAATAAAGGTAAAGGGGAAAAGATAATTTGGGACTCTGGGTAAGGTGATCAAGAATGCGAAACCTAAAATAAAATGAAATAAATTTTGATGCTTCGAGCAACTCTGTTATTGGGAAGGTGATCGCTTACTGCTTCAAGGATGTTGGTTCGTGGTTCGTGCCTCATTGGAATGTCAAACCCATTATAGATGAATGCTTCGGACCGGAGTAAAAGTCAGAATGCTCTCTAAGTTTAACCGAGTGGTTTGTCCACCCAACCCGCAAAAACCATCAACTTAATTGGGACTTGGAAATGCCACCGGTTCTTAGTTTTGTTCAACCGTCTAGTTTGGGCCAAGTCTTAAAACACTGGTCTACAGTTTGGTCTAGATGTCTTTTAGGGAAGCAAATATTGCAGCTGACTGGTTGCCTGTTTGGCCAATCTGGGTCAACGGGTCCAGGTTAATAGGAATAGGGTATTAGATCGCCAATTTAATCATCTTTGTTTTTGTGATGTCTACCCCGTTTTGTGTAGCTTAGCTCTTTTATTTCAAGTAATGTTTTAAAAAATGACCCAGAACTAGAATCATTCTGGCCATCGGTTTTTGGGTTAATAGTTCAACTATCCAGTTTGAATGGATGGACTGTTTTGATAAAATAAATTAAAAAAATAAAAAATAATTAAAATTTAAAAACGGCCAAAAACCATTCAACGAAATGGTCCGACTGTCTAATCAACAGCGGTTCAAAAACCATGATTTTAAGCATCGGTACAAGTTGGGCGAGCTGGGTCAGGTTTCAGGTCAACCCAACTCAATCTAAGAATTGGGACTCAGGCCTGAGACTAGGTTAAATCCAAGGTCAATACAAACACTCGTAACATGGGGCCTGTTTGGTAGAATGGCGTTGTGTTGCCAGTGTTGCATTTTGGGTTCATCAATACAAATGTGTGAAAAATACGAGGTCGGCTTCAGTCAGTGCAAGACCCATTAAAACACCGTTCAAACAGCCTTTACAGCCTTACATCGGGAACATCTCCTTTTCTGTGCTTTATTTCATGGGGAGATATTCCCAATGCAAAGGATATTATGGGTGTTCCAACGAACTTTGCACTGACTGAATCCAATTTCGAAAAATATAATTTGAAGTGAAATTTTTTATTAACCAAACTTGCTTGTTCGATTTTTTTTTTCTTCATGGGGCTACACAACAGGGGATAGCCCATCCCCTTTCCCTTGACCCCCTCCAACCCCTAGTGGCAGCGGGATTTTGGTTAACCAAACTTGCTTGTTCGATCTTGCTTCAGTATCTTTGAAAATTCGTAGCCATCAGTAAGGTTTCAGTTAATTTTAGTATTTTTATTATATATTTATTTAAAATATATATTATAAATATTAAAAAACCGATAAACCAAATCCGTCAAAAACCAAACTGATCAACTAATTAATCAATTGGCTTTGGCATTTTCCAAAAGCCAATTCAACTATCAAGAGTTACTAGGCCAAAGAACTGAACAAGAACCCCCGACTCCAATGTGCATCTCCCCACTGATTTATAACAGAGAAAGTAATCTCTGGAGATATATACACAATGATAAATCACGAAGCATTGAGATCAAATTCAGTCTTCAAGTATTCACATATAAACATGGGAGAGTGGGCAATCACCAAATTCAACAGACAGTGCAGCTTAAGCCGGACATCCTTTTCACCCCCATCCCCTGAACCGTTTTCCTTGGAAGAATTGTCGGTTGAATTATCCGTCAAAAAGTTGGATCTTAGACCGGCAACCCCAACCGACGAGGCCATGGACCCAGTTAGGAGCTACGAAAAAGGCCGACATTCCGACTCAGGATCGTTATTAGAGAAGAAGTTAGAGACCACCTGTGAAGAGACTCTCAACAGAGGAGTGCGGCGGGAGAGCAAATCCTTGGGCGAGGAGGAGCCGCCGTTCTTTAAGCTCTCTTTTTTGTCCATCATTGATGATTATATGGATTGGCGCAATTATATGAGTTTCACCATCATTGGGGTCTTTTCTTGAAACGGGCCGTGCTGGGTGGCATGGCATGGCTCGCCTGCGGGCTGCGGCTTGTGCAAAGATATGCCTCCTATGTTAACCTACAAATCAAATGTCATTTGATAGAGAAGTACTCATTCAGATATGCAATCTCACACCATTAGAGGTCCTTAGATCAATCCAGCATCCTCAAATACTTTACTGTTACTCAATTCCTAAGAAGGTGCTAAGAAACAGCCATTAATAACTACCATCTACCACAATCCAATCACAATTATGTACTTTGTTTGTAGACAGAGAGGGGCAAGACCCCGAAGCCAGAACAATTAATTGCAGGGTATAGAACTACTGACCTAATCCACCAAATATCCTTTGTTTCCTTGTAAAGTTTCTTGCCCTCCATTTATCCACAGAAGCCAACAAATAACCCCAGTCTATTTATTCCCCATGTTTCCTTGTCAATCCTATTATCCATTCAACTACGAAAGAAAAGCAATAATCTAAGCTCTTACTTGGCAATAAATGAATAGCAACCCGCCCCTACCCATTTCAGTAGAGGGCTAAGCCAAAACTGTTAGAGAGCAAGACCTGAAACCAAAGCACTAAATACTAAAGACAAAAAAAAAAAGAAACCAACATAATTAGGCAATGCCAAAGAGCATCAATCCAATGGCGATCGAAATCACTAAATGCAAATAATTACCAAATATAGCAACAAGAGTTCATAAAACAAGTTAAATAGAAAGGAAAACAAGAACCTGAGCTCGGACAAAACCGCAGAGAGCAAAAGTGGTGAAGTGACCAGTATAGATGCCATTCTCATCCAAATGCCCGATATTAATCTGCACGGAAGCATGGTCCTTGGATGTAATGAGCCTATTCGTGGCAGAACTGCAGGGCAGACAGTATATCAAAGCACGGCATTATAACTCCACCCATATACACTAGCAAATTCCCTCGGGAACAAAATAGTTTTCTGGCATAATATGTATGCGTTTCTGAGGGTGGGAAGGGTGGGGGAGATAGGTGAGCATACCACTTCCTGGGGATGTAAAGATCCATATTTTGCCCTTCTTCGTTCTGCATTTTGGCTAGTTTTCGGTAGCTCCACACAAGAACACCAAGCTACCTGCATCAATGCAATGAGATCAATATACCTTTTAGAAAATAGGGGGAAAAGAACTAAGTAATGTGAACATCAAGATTAAGCAACTGATCCAGGATTAGGCCAACTACATGCCCCACATAAAACCCTAACATGGTGAGCATCACCTCAGTCAAAGTAAAGTATTTGATGATATTGCATCAGTAATTAAATGGGTTGGGAAGGTAAGGTTCATACTTGATGATCAGAACAGGGGACGAAGTAAGGAAGTTTTCCCAATATTAGGTTTTGAAGGGTTCAAATAATTGCTTATAATGTTGAAGCATGAATGTTAACTAAACCCTAGCTCCCGACTTCCAAACAAAATCGATTCAACAATGTTACCATGTTAGAACTTAAAAGAGAAAAAGGCATAAGCTCGTTAACTTCCAAAATATAGATTAATCTAAGTGCGAAAGCCCTTGCAAGAGGAGAGAGATAGTGGGTAAGAAATCAAAAAAGTTGCTCGCAAAAACCCTAAATATAGGGGAACGATACGTAGGGAAAAAAAAATCAACGGAAGCCATAGATAGATCCATAAGAGCAGAATTAAGAAACGAGCTTTGCAATTTTTTTTTTTTTCTTTTATAGAACAGAAATTTCATTACTTGAAACTACTGGATAGAGAAGTACGTACCCGACGAGTAGACGAATGCTGCGCGGGTGCTCAGAACAGAAGAGTGCGCGAAGGGGAAGGTCGTTAAAAACCGGTGGCCATGCGCCCATGGCCCACTTAGTTCTTTGAAAACCCAAATGGATTGTAGAGCCGTAGAGGGTCCAAATTAGATGACTCCATTCCAACTGTTTAATTGGGTTTTCCCATTCCTGTTTAATTGTAGAGCCGTAGAGGGTCCAAATGGATTATTCCGATTTCAATTCCAACTACAAATCAAACGGGTCCTAAGTAATTTAATTTCTTACTAACGAAAGAAACTAGTACTAGGCGTTTTGTTGCGGTCATCATACTTCCAATCCAATCAGTGGGTTTAATTAATTTATTACCCATGCAAAAAGAAATATAAATAAAATTTTACTTTTTAAACCTTAAACCGCATATGCATGTGTATGTGTGAACGTTTTCTTGGAATATTACAATAGTTTACAATTTTACATTTTCTATTTTTATGGTGAATAGAGTTATTAAAGCTATACTATATTTTTTTATATATATTTGAATTTCCAAGATGTATCATCATTTTTACACCATCTCCGTGCATATCCTAAGTATGGATACATTTACTAAAATTGCCTCTTCAATATTTTTTTGCATTCTTTCGATGCTTTTTTTAATAAAATGGATATACAATTACAATAAAAAACAAACTACAAACCACAAGGGGTAACCACCCCTTAGGCATCCGAAAAACAATATAAAATAGAGAATAGTTACTAAAGCTTTGGGAGGACAATTGGTTCTCGTGACCAAGTTCGCTAGTAAGTATGTTACAATTAATGACTTCTCCGGCAAACCTTATAACATTTCTCTAATGAGTTTATCATGGTTTTCAAAATCGGATCGGACTGGACAGTTGAACTAAAAAAATCGGTAACCGTTCACCTCCCAAGTTTGGTTATACTATAAACTGTCATTTAATAAATAACTGTTGAAAAAGTCAAAAATTTGTGAAACCGGGCAGTTGAACCATTAAACCATTCAACCCGGGCAGCAGTTCGCAGGTAGGCAAAATTCATTTTCGTCTAATTTAAAAAAAAAAAAAAAAAAATTTCCATTGATATCCCACAATTCCCCCTTACGAGTTAGGGCCTTCTAAGTCCCAACCTTCCTTCTCATACTCCGACGGTGCAACCGACGACCTGTGGCAGCCACGACCGCCGTTGACTGACGATGAATCACAACGACCAACGACTGTCGTCCGGATTTCCTTCCTCAAAAGGCCTTATTGCGGTGAGTAATCAGCAATAAGGAGCAGCGGCAGATTTCCTTCTTGTAATCAGCAGCAACAATGAGCAACAAGAGCAACGGTGGTCAGAGATTTTGCAACGGCAGATTTCTTTTCTCTTTTTAATCAGCAGAAACAAGGAGCAATAAGGAGCAGCGGCGGTCAACGATTTTGCAGTGACGGCCGGTGATTTTACATAAGTTTAGATATTTTTTTTTCTCAAAAAATCTATTGCTTTTGTTTTTGAAGGAGCACATCTACTCTACTTCGCGAGCAGCGAGAACTTCTCCTCCTCCCCTTTCCATCTCTCCATTTGTTGTACCTGATTCTTGTCCTCATTCTCATTCTCCCTCATACTCTTGATTTTATTTTATTAATTTATTCATTTTATTGTTTTTTAAAATTTCTCCACCCTTATTACAAAGAACAGAGATTGTCGATTCTACTCTTTATTGCAGTGAAGAAGAAGAAGAAGAAGAAAAAGGGAACAGAGAGGACGGTGTTTCTGTACTTTTGTTATTTTCTATTTGTTATGTATTTTGTTATTTTTGCATTTAGATAGTTTTATTTTTTTTTTGTATTTTTCTATATTTTTTGTTTTTTAATTTTATGCTATTTTTTATTGTTTATAAATATATTTTTTATTTTAATTTATTTATGACATCATGGGTCAAACCATTCAACCCAGACGGTTGAACCGCTTAACCGGAAACCGATCCCCTAACCAATTCTATTTCCGGTTCGTTTTTTAAAAACCTTGGAGTTTATAATCACATATAAGGTACTGGCCCTACTGGGTACCATAAGATCAAAACCCAAACCCTATAAGGTTTGATAAACGGGTCCTATTAGGATAGGGACAAGTCAGGCACCCTAAAATTCCTATGAAACTTCCATTCTTACCTAAAGAGTCTAGAATTGTTACATTGTATGGGTTGACAATGCCAGCTTTTTGAAGTTAGATTTGCTCCCCATAGAGTTCTCCCACAATAGATTGCAGCCATATATTCGGAACATCTTCCCATATGCATGGCTGCAATATGCCTTGGGGTTGACATGGCGAGCACTTTATGGGGAGGAAATCCGAGTTCCCTTCCCAACTTCCTACATTTATATGGAAGCTCCCAACAAAGCCTGCCTCATTGAGAGATGTTCCCATTGCACATTGAGGGGCACACTCTTCGGGGAGCTGATCTAAATTCACTTATAGGTTATCATTAAAGGGGAGATGTTCCCAATGCATAATTATAATGTGTTGTGGGGTTGGTAATAAAGAGCATTGGGGAGCAATTCCAAGTTCCTTTTTGAATCTTAACATTCCAATTAGCTCGGATATGGTCCCATAACAGTCCAGACTCAATTTGATTATTTCAAACTCTTGTCTTAGAACTAGTATTGGTTTAGTAGTCAGATTGGATATAGATTTAACCTCATTAATCCAATTAATAAATTATGTATGTAAGCATGCATGCTTGTATTATGTATGTATAGAAAGATATGCCAAAGTTGAATTTATGGTCATGTCTCTTCTGCCCAAGCTAAATTATTGGCTTTACACGATGGGCTAATGATCCAGTTGTTCATAGTTGCATGCAAGTACAATTTTCTCACACATAGGCCTCATTCATTTGCCTCTTTGTCACTTTTCCATATTTTTTTATTTTCAAGATTCCCAAGTAAATAACAGAATGACATTTTTACACATAAGAAGCTAATATAAAAATGGACAAAGTTGCTCCATTAAGCTTTATAAAATTTCCCCCTAGGTGAGAAAGTTACTTACCACCTGAGAGATGGGTAAGTTTTACCCGAGGAAGTGGAGCTTATTTTATCATGAGGCCCATTAGTAAATGCTAAATGAACATTGTAAAGTTGGTCGATGAGAAAAAGATACTCATTGACCAACTTTCCCAAAAACTTAGTTACCAGTATGTGCTTATTTACTTGCAAACGTGGGAGTGGAGGAAAAAAGGCTTATTCCTTCACTATGTTCAGGTTAATAAAGTGGGGTTCTTCTTTCTGCCTTGTCTGACCTTGCCTTGGTGAGTCCTGTATTTTGTTGTGTTTATTATCGGATTAATTTTGTTAGGGGCAGGGCTGAATGTGTGAGGGAGAGAATTTTGTATTTTGGGATTGGGGTAAGGCAAGCAATGTCATCCCCTATACTTTTATTTCTTCTTTTTGATAATGGTTAATAAAATCTTAGGTACTCTGCCTAAAGTAAAGTTTGAGATTAAAAATGCATAGATAAAGAGATATTATAAATAGTTTATAGTTAATAAAATTCAATATTTTATGTTTATATAAATTTATTATAAATATATATGTAAAAAATAATTTACTAAATTGTAATTTTTTGTTAACGGGGAGATGTTCCCAATGACTAGAATATGCTGTGAGGTAGGTGTGTGGCACGCTCTCTGAGGAGTAGATTCAAACTCGGTCAGGCTGGGCTTTCAAGCCTACAATCTTAATGGCAACTTAAAATGATTGAATAAGAGTGAACAATATCTTAAACTGACCTAAAAGTAGAATCTCTTTATTATTTATGGTTCAAATATTTAAATCAAATGGATCAATCTATGATATAATAATTAAATAATAAAATTATAAAAGGAGATAGAACTAAATCTAACCTCTGATTTATTGGACGGATCAAAAAATTCAATAATAGATTAATCCAGTTAGGCAATTATGTAACTGATCGAGTCAGCTGCCTTTTTTAATTGCAACCATGGGTTCAAAATGCTACAAATGAAAGTGATTTATTATGCAAACAGATTCTTTTTTCTCTCTCCGTTGGGTTATACATGGCCCATCCCCCAAACCCATTGTCAATTGGACTGAATTTGGTCCAATCCGATCTGTTCCAATATGAGCTCACTATAGATGGAGCAAGTTCAATCCAATCTGATGATAATACTCGGACCATTTTGGATCAGGTCTAATTCAATGTCAGGTTAAGGGTAAATTGTAGATTAGAACCCTGTACCATGGTTTTTAAAACCGGATCGGATCGGGCGGTCGAACCAGAGAAACCAGGAATCGGTCAGGTGATCGGTTCCGTTTTCCCCAAAAACCAGATTTTTCCTCAAAACCGTTGATTTTGGTCAGCGAACCGCTGAACCGGGTGGTTAACCATTTGAATGGTTTTGACCTCTTTTTTTTTTGTTAAAATGGGTCGAACGTTCAATTCAAATAGTTGGACCATCTGACCCGGTAACCGGACCCCTGACCAGTTCGGTCTCTGGGTCAATTTTAAAAACCATGCCCTATACTTTAGTATTTAGGGCTAGTCTAACTTTAGTACCTAAACTTCAAAACATGCCACTACGGTGCCTGAATTCTCAAAAACTTCCAGTTTAATACTCGTCATTAGCAAATCCGTTGGTTATCTCTATTACAAGTTAAATTTTTGAAAATGATAAAACTACCTTTTCAATATTTTTAAAACCATTGGTCCATTTTAATTGGATTGTCTTCTTGACAATGGCAAGAATTACCCTTCTTCTCTTCAAACCCCACTTTGTTATGGATTGAATAACTAAAAATGAAATTTTTTAGGACTTAAAAGCATATTTCATTCCTTGAAGAAATCAATACAAAAAAATGCCAATAAGGTCTTTCAAAAATCCAAAAATACAATTTTTCAAGAACAAAATATAAATAAATGTGAATTAAAATTACCAACAGAACTAAACAAGCACAGCTCCAATCCATTACATTACATTTCAAAAAAAGACTGTAACCGAGGTCTCCAATCCACAAAACACGGCAAAGCCCCACACATTACAACCACTACCAGAAAATGTAACTGTCTTCGCCGAAAAAACTGCGCCATGAACTACATTTGCCAGAGAGTCGCGAATCAACTCAATCATGAACGACAAGACATGAAGGAACATCCACCGGTGTCAATTGCCCAATAAAAAATTGGGAGAAGTACAAATCAGCCCAGCTCAGAATTTATTAGGCCCAAAGTACCGGAGGAATGCATTCTGCATCCTGATTTGTGAATTGATGCCAAATTCACGGGGGGCTGGAATTCAGAATTCTGCATCGTGTGTCTCCTACTTTTCTCCTTAACCCCATGTAATCTATCCTAATAATTGACACGCTTACCATCCGCGTGAACTTCTATTTTTGTCGGTATGAACATGTGACGTGCTCTTTCAATTGTATCGGGGGCACCGACAACCAACCAGTGGGATAGAACAACTGGAAGCTCCTTTCAATTGTTTTAGACGGAAATGGCGATGGCACCAATAATCACAACCTAAATCAACTCAACTAAATAAGATTTTGGTGAGGCAAGGTCAAAACATTTACATGGCGTTGATGTATTAACTTTTTTTTTTTTTTCTTTAGAAATGACAAATAATGCAAATTAAGGTGGTGTTTGACATCATTGCTGATGTTTTCTTATCAATTTTTCAAAAATCACAGTGCCTTTTTTTTAAATCGATAAATTTTGTTAATTGATATTATCATTTCTGTCATGTAAGTCAATTTTGAGAAATCAATTTTGAGTATCGATTAGAGTTATTATTCAGTGCCACGTCATTCAGCTAGTAATCAGGAAAGTTAATCTCTGAAAAGGGCTGACTTCAACAATCATATTTGACCAATTTCTTAAAAATATCAAAATCGACTAACCAAACAGAAATTTATATGCTGATTCTTCTAACGCTGTGATTTTTAAAAAATCATCATCGATGCCAAACATCTTGGGAGGATTTTGGTTTCTAACACTGTAAAGTTAGGCATCAAACTAAAAGCTATTGAAACTATATTTGATGAAAACCCATAAAACCAAAAAGAAAACTTACATTGATCTAAAAAAAGAATCAACTTTTCAATAAAGCTAATTTCGGTAGGTCCTTCAAGCTTCGAAGCAGCTGAGACAGCACAGCTCAATGAATGTTGAAGGCTGAAGCCCTCCCAAACGGGGCCCTAAGCTGGAGGTAATGCAAAATCTGAACTCCCTCCGAGTCAAAATGCATTAGCTAATAGCTATAGATCAGGAGTGATCCACCTACATTCCTACTCGCATGAAGTTAGTGATGAAAAGACGCAAATACCCTTCTTACGTGAGAACGTACCATAAGCAAAAGCAAAGGTTATGGTTATCGCAGTAGAGTAAGAGATCAATGATTTATGATGTCCTACCCATGATTACCCTGTTAGTAAGCAGTAAGCTCCTACAGTCCTACTGCACCAAGTGTTCCCATGGGACAACTGGGTTCTAGTACACGAGGTGGGGCCCTAACCCGTTATATATATATAAATGAAGAAAAACAAACTCACTGGAATTTGTCTGAATGCTCCCTCTGTTTCATTCTCCCCCCATCTCTGCAACTGCAATCTTTCTTTCTCCACCCACCGACCTTCGCCCCTTCTGTGAGAGTGGGATAGGCACACCCGAAACACGCACACAGAAAGACTGAGACCCAGTAAAGCCAATCCATAAATCCTTCAAGTTTCAGATTTTCATGTTTTTGAACAGATCGCAGGGGAATCTATCAAGTTCCCCATGAAGCAAAGGTTGTAGTCTCTCATCTTCAGATCCTAGCTCTATCTTCCACCCATCTGGGGTTTCAGAATTAGGATTTCTGATCTGATCGAGTGACGCCAAGTAGAAGAAAGAAAATCTAAGCGAAAACAAAGATGCTGGAACGCTGCTTGGAGGCTCGTCCTGTTCGACAGATCCACAGAGCTCTTCGCCATGGTAAGGTTGCCCTCCTCTGCCTGTTTGTGACTATTATCGTTCTCCGCAGCACCATTGGTGCCGAAAAATCCGGTACTCCCGAGCAGGATTTCGATGAGATCCGAGACCATCTCCACTTCCGCAGGCGGGCCGAGCCTCGCCGTGTCCTTGAAGAAGCTCAGACAACGGATGCGACGAATATCAACAACTACAACACGTTCGATCCATCCAAACTGATGGTTGACGAGGAGGAAGACGAAAAGCCCGATCCCAACAAGCCTTATAGCCTTGGGCCGAAGATATCAGGTTGGGACGAGCAGCGAGCGAATTGGCTCGAGAAGAATCCTGATTTTCCGAATTTCATTGGCCCCAACAAGCCTAGGGTTCTCTTGGTCACCGGGTCTTCCCCGAAACCGTGTGAGAATCCAGTCGGTGACCATTACCTTGTGAAATCAATCAAGAACAAGATCGATTACTGCCGGCTGCACGGCATCGAGATCTTCTATAACATGGCACTCCTCGACGCAGAGATGGCTGGGTTCTGGGCGAAGCTTCCGCTCATTCGGAAGCTCCTGCTATCCCATCCGGAGGTTGAATTCCTGTGGTGGATGGACAGTGACGCCATGTTCACAGACATGGCATTCGAGGTCCCGTGGCAGCGATACAAAGACCACAATTTCGTGATGCACGGGTGGAATGAGATGGTCTACGATCAAAAGAACTGGATTGGTCTGAACACTGGTAGCTTTCTGCTCAGGAACTGTCAATGGTCGCTAGACATTCTGGATGCCTGGGCTCCAATGGGACCCAAGGGAAAGATAAGGACCGAGGCAGGGAAAATCCTCACGAGGGAGCTCAAGGATCGACCCGTCTTCGAGGCTGATGATCAGTCCGCCATGGTTTACCTTCTGGTCACACAGAGAGACAAGTGGGGCGACAAGGTGTACCTCGAGAGCGCTTACTACTTACACGGCTACTGGGGGATTCTGGTCGATCGGTACGAGGAGATGATCGAGAACTACCACCCGGGGCTCGGCGATCACCGTTGGCCTCTCGTCACCCATTTCGTCGGTTGCAAGCCATGTGGGAAGTTTGGGGATTACCCAGTGGAGAGATGCTTGAAGCAGATGGACAGAGCTTTCAATTTCGGGGACAATCAGATACTACAGATTTATGGGTTCACCCACAAATCCTTGGCTAGCAGGAGGGTCAAGAGGACTCGAAACGAGACAGACAATCCTCTTGAGGTAAAGGATGAGCTTGGGTTGCTTCATCCTGCATTCAAAGCTGTCAAGGTATCGTCTTCTTGACGACCTGCTGCTGCGCCATTAGTTGATCAGGTTAGAGTTGGGATGCTTCCCATCTGATTTTGTTCGTTATCAAATCATAGTACAATTTGATGTTTGTTGCTAATTTTTTGTTATGGTAGGTATGGGAATTGAATCAATGGTTATCACCATTATCATTACTTATAATTATTTTTACCCCCAATTTGATGATCTCAGTGTTCTAAATCATAAATTTTTCGGTCGGCATGCTACCTGTTGAAACCATGTTCTATTTATGCGGATGACTTAATTTGGCCACCGGCCCCAAAATAAATCACCGAGAGAAGGGGGAGTGTTCACGGGTCGGGTCGGTTTTGTTCGGTTTCAAGTTGTTTGGCTAATCAAATTGAAATTATAAATTAGTCATCCAAAACTGGTCCAATATTAGTGAAAATTAAGCCTACTGTAAAGAATCGATTTGGGTTAATTTATTGGTTTTGTCAACCGGTTTAAAAGACAGCCCAGAAGTAATTTTTCACTATGTTTTTAATAGATAAAAATCCTATAAAAAATATATAAATGGTTTTATGTGAAAGAAGGTTTTCACTCAGAAAAAAAAATATAGTTGGCTCGGATCAGTTTTGATTGATTTACACATGGCCCGATTCAGGTCGAATTGGATTGGGTTGATTGGTTTGATCGATTTAATCTATTCATGAACAGCCCTAATGAGAATTATTGTAGTGTTAGTGTTGGGGGAAATATTTCATTGTCAGTCAAAGGGGATACCGTGTTATAAGCGAAAAGTAGAGAATAGAGATATATTTTTTAGGGAAAATTTATGATGTGAAAAAGATATGGTATAGAAAGAGTTTTGATCAATCAAAATCCACCCATGATAAATAACACTTGATTGCTGATTGACTATAGTTTAGTCTACTTGTAAGAAGTTTTTCAGATGTCATATCTTTTCAATATCATAGTCGAACCCTTTTCGGGTGAGAAAACAGCCGTCGTGTTCCAAAAATCAACATGATCCTGTCGTCTTCACTCTTGAGCCCATGTGCATTACAGACGGCATTAGCGTGTAGTGCGGATTAGAGACAGCACGACACACAAGTGATGTCATATTTCAAACAGCGAATCCCATTCCCATGCATGACCGAGACAACCCTCCCCCCGGAAGTGATGCGCTAATCTTATGGTACGTTTGGTTGCTGCGATTAGGATGGGAAAATGAGAATATTCTCATTAGATTTTAATTTTCACGTGTTTGTTCGCTGTGATGGGATGGGAAACCGTGGGATGTTGGTTCTCAAAACCAAGGATGTGGGGTCATGCTGAAATGGTGCGACCCCGGTGAGAAGAGAAAGTTGTGAGAAAAAATTGTCAAGACTTTCGACTGAAGCTCCGCAGCCATCTTCTCACCGTCTCCCTGCGTCTACAGCAATCAAGTCTCCGACAGCATTCCCGATGATATCCGGCCAAGATAAGACCAGATTCATGACTATAGAATTCAGGCGACTATATTCTTCACGTTTTTGGCATCATCGATCTTCTCATGCCGTCGGGAAAACATGGTTGTTCGTCAGCTAAAATCCATTGTTTCCGGCGGTATAGAGGTAGATGTTTTACAGATCTATACTTGTGCTTGTAGAACCTTGAACAAACATAGTCGTTCGTCAGCTAAAAAACATTGTTTTCCCGTTAAAACGTGCCAAGGTGTTTATGCCTTTTTCTGGGTTCAAACCCGCTTCAAGGTAAGAGTTTTCTTCCCTCATATCAGTTTTGCCCATGAGATATGTTTCTCTTCCATCAGATTTGTTAAACCAGGTCCCAATTATTCTTTTTAATTTTTTCTTAATTTATTTTTATACGTTTTCTCATTGGGGTGAAGATCGGAGGCAATGAGAACAACCCCAGATCTTGCTTCGCCCTTGTATCCTCTGCAACTTTGAAGGTGACAAACCCTTCCTACATGCTGTTGAAGTATTAATTTATAAATATATTATTATTTGTTATTTTTTTTTCTGGGCATTCTTCTTTTACTAATGAGGGGGAGATTGGAACTCACCTCGTCCACACCACTGGTTTGAGTTCGAAGGAAGACGATGAACAATAATTTTCCCTTCTCAGCAATCAAACATCAAAATGCCAAAATGAGAAAATAAAATTTTCCTTCTCTTCTCATCCTTTCCCATCCCATCCCTTCTCAACAACCAGACTGTTATAGAAAGTTAAAGAGTTAAGAGCAGAGATAAATATTTTATATTAATAATTTAAGGATCTCCAATCTCCACTATCCCTATCATACACTAAAGGCAAACCTTTCTTTTTTGTTTATTTTTCCAGCATTGTTTATGCAGTACGGCCACTCAACTAGAAGAACGGTAAAGCTCTCTACCGCTGAATACTTGCTTGATTTTTAGTGTCTGTTTGGCATCAACACGCTATTCCAGAAAATGGCAACACATCAGTGTTATATCGGAAAAAATAGTGCTCTAAGAAACATTTGTTTGTTTGGAACCATTTTTCATGGAAAAATGGTACTCCAAGCCACACCTTGGAAATCGAGAAGGCATGGCTTAGAGCAACGCTGAATTTGGCGTTTCCTGAAGCTGCAGCTCGTTGCTACCAATAGGGACATGACGTGGCATTGGATAGGAGTGATCATGGACCGGGCCGGGCCGGGGCTTTTCACTTATGATACGGGCTATAGCTTAGGCCCGGGCCCGGCCGGCCGGCCCGATTCTGGGCCAATGTCTTTTATATATAAAACATTACATATATATAATATTTTATATTAAATGACATATCATGCATATAAACTTTTATTTTATATATTATATAATATAAATTATACACGTCATGTTAAATTTATATATAAAATATATAATATAATGTAAAATAACATGTATACATTATACACAAAATGTGTAAGTTTATTTTCGGGTCTGATATGGGCTCGGGCCTGAACACAAAACCCAGGTCCAAGCCCGAAATTTTCGGGCCGAGCCGAGCTGAAATGATCACCCTTAGCACTGGATAATAGGTACCAGTGCTGAAAACGGTTCCTGAAACATTGGTACCGAATAGAAAACGTCGTTGTTGCTTCAAGAAACGTCACCTGGCAGCAGCATTTTCAAACCAAAAAAAAGACCATTTTCTGAGAAAACGGTACTTCCAACCTACACATCAACAGCACCAAGCATCGATGCCAAACATATACTTTATTGTTAAAAATCTCATATCACAGATTCAGCCATCTGAGGAGAATTACTATGAAGTAAAGATTGATAAAGTCTTTCTTCATTCTATATTCTATAGATATATAAAATCTATATTACAACAATTCCATTATTTCAATGAAATGGCTCGAAAGGCTATTTCCAATAGAAAAGGGAACAAAAAAGAATAGTGGATAAACTCAGCTTGCCCGCCAAAAACCACACCAAGGTTATGTAATCCAAGTCGTCTTACTATATTTCTGCCTTATTTCTTTTCAAGCTCCATTTCATCATCATCCATCATCGAAGACTTGTCCCATTTATTTGAGCTCCAAATCGTTTTAAAAGGTTTCTAATAAACAATACTAACATTCCCATTCCTCTTCTGTACGTGGAGAACGTAGAGGCTGCCTCATACACCTAATTGATATTCAATTGGAGTGCTAATGATTATTTGGGTTGGGATCACACCATTAAGTACTTATTGATATTTGAAAAATAAATCCGAAATAATTGCTTATTTTAAAAATAATGACTCACTTTTAAACTCAAATTTTTAACTTTTTTAAGTGCTTGTACAATAAGCACTTATTCAATTTTTTTCTTCCAAAATTATATCTAATTGAATTTTATAAAAGTACTTCCATAAAAGTGCTTTTATAAAAATAATTCCATAAAAATGCTTCTATAAACATACTTTCATAAAAATGTTTTTATTAAAGTGCTTTCATAAAATTACTTTTTCGTAAAAGTGTTTATTAAAGCACTTTCGTAAAAGTGCTTTTGTAAAAATAATTTTATAAGTGCTTTTATAAAAATGCTTTCATAAAAGTGCTTTTGTAAAATTTAAAAAAAAAATGGGCAAAATAGTCACAACCATGGTTTTCAAACCACCATTGACCTGAACAGTCGGATTGTTCGGCCCAGGAACCATCCAAGCAACCGGTTCAATTTTACCCCAACCCAATCCTTGACAATAAACCATTGAATCGATCAACAACCCATTGACCCAGGCGGTCAAACCATTAACTCATTTGACCCATTCAACGGTTTTTGACATTTTATTTTAATTATTATTTTTTTTTTGTCAAAACAAGTCATTCATTCGAACTGGACAATCGAACCGTCAACCTGGAAACTGGTGGCCAAAACAGTTCCAATTCCGGGTCATTTTTTAAAACATTGGTCACAAATGCTTATTGGAGAAAAAGACTACCAAACACCCAATATAAAATAAGCGCTTATTTTTTTAAATAACCATTTAAAAAAGTTGGGTGCCAAATGCAAATAAGTACTTACTTGAATAAGTACTTGTTTTTAAGCAATTATTTTTAACAGAAGCACTCCTAAACATAGACTTAATACATACTGACCATCCATCTCTACTAGATCAAACTCTCAGACAATGCTGTAAGACTTCGACCAGACAAGACTGGATGTTCGGACCATGAAAACCAGAAACCAGTTGCCATTCCAGTTTTTTGGAACACTAGTTTTTCAAATCAAATTTCTGAAAAAACAGTTCCCCTGCCAAAAATCCAGGAGAACCATTGAAAACCGGCCAGGAACTGTTGAAAACTAACCGGGTTTTAACAACCAACCCAGGTCACGCTGGTTTATTATAGATCATAAAAATGGAAATGACGAGATTTGAACCTGTGATCTCTCTCCCTTGCATAGATTAACACACTATAATTTATTGGTATTTGTGTCTATTTTTGTCTTTTTAACTTATTGATATTCATCAAATAAATATGTATATCTAGAAAATTGATTCAAATATGTATACATACACACACCATCTGACCACAACTTATTTTCTTATACACGTCATAACATGGATATATTTTTATATTTTATAAATATAGGTCACTGGGTTGACCCTGCTGTCAGACCATTTGACCCATGACCTGACAACCTGTTCTGGTTTTGTGAACGGTTGAGTCTTACAACATTGCTCTCAGGTCTAAGTAATAAAAAACTATCTTAACTAAAGGAAAAATATATGCTGCTCAACCTGTTTCTGTTTCTGGCTTTCATTAATTTAATACCATCCCCTGCAAGAGAATACAAATATCAGATAGTTTGTCTCCATATCTGTTTAATACAATCTTTTTCTCCCAGCATTTACTGCATATTTTGCCCATTCCAGTTTTCTACGTGTGAAGTTATTTCAGCACTTGCCACATAGAGAAACATATTGAGTTGCCACCTCCTCAGGAAAGTCATCCGGATCTATTTTCTGGAAAGCAAGATTAGACTCCAACAGTAATTCAAGATTATGCTAAAATATATGCCTTCTATTTTGCCACATCCCAGGGATCCATTGCACTGAAACCTTGATAGAAGATCGAAGTAATTTTTCATCTTATGCCAGATCATCTAAAACCTTTGGCTACACATACTTATCTGCCTGCGCTCAACCCTTCTCGGTCATATGGTCTCACTCACCTAGGCAAACACACACATATTCTAACAGTAAGGAGGAACTACCAATTGGACTTTGAGCACTACTTTAAATAAGATGCAGTAATTTGATTGATTATGGGTGATGGAGACCGTGAATATGGTATACAAGCAATTTGATTTTGCATGTATTGCATCCTTTCATACAGTCGGAAAATTATACAGATGGCCTCATAGAACACTCTTGTGTCCCAGTGAAATCATCACTGGATGACTGGATACATTGGATAGTGAGGTAAAATGAACTATATAGGTTCACAATAGACATGGCTATGATTACGAGGTAAAACACTTCAGCAAGGTGGAATAATCATCAGTATTCTAACAAGAGACAAGTCCCTCTACTACTGCAAGTACAGAAACAGAAGATGAGTCATGTCAAGAGCTATGGATCCTCATAGCATCGCATATTTCGTGCATTGGGTTATGCTCAAATAAATTTATAAATAATAACTAAATGGACCAAAGGACACACCTTAGAGCGAAGTTATGTAAGATCTATTCGCATGATTGATGATCCACATAAGACAGTAGAAGGAGAAATTTTTCCTTTCTTTCTCTTACCTTTGCTTTTCTGTGCATTGATGTATGTAACATGTAGAGTAATCAGCCTCAGCCAAAAAATTATTTTCAATTGAGTTGTATTTGCATGAACCCAGCATTATGAGTAAAAACAAGCCGCCAAAAATAAACACATATTTGAAGAGAAAAGGTGGGAAAAGCAATATTGTAACCAGACCCTAAGGCTTACACACTGATACAAGCAATGCACTAAATGTCATCTACTTGGCGCATAAAGAGGCTTACTTGGCATGGCAGAGCTTCCTCAATGTAATTGACGTTCTCTTCTTCTGACAGATCTCTTGCCCTTCCCAGATCTGAAACCCCGGCTTGCGGTTTATCTCATGCTTCCAAAGGTAGCGAGCTTCGCCCTGCATGATAACCAGAGATCCTGGGGTCAGATAAACAGGGATCTTCACCATAAGAGTATCTTCTTTCCCATCATATCCAATGTTGCTAGTTTCATTCTTAACTCGTGTAAAGTGCATCACACACGCTGATTCAAGAGAGACAATGGCAATCCCATCTTCAAAACGCATGAGGTCCACATGTCCACATATTCCCTGCATAAATTCAAAGTATATTAGTTTCCCGATATTACAAGGACACCTCAAATTAGTCAAATTAGTCATGCTAATATTTGGGACACCATTCCAACTGCCAACAGGCAACACTATTCACTTCGTACAACACTGCTGTAGTATACTGATGATGCTGCTAGGTCAGCAAAAAAACATTCCAAAAACTCATTGTAAGAAAGGACACATTCAATAAATTGGGAGGAACACGGATTTTCCAGATTTGTTTCCTCAAATTTTATATTTCTACTATAATTTTAAATTTCTAATTAGTATTTATTCATGGCAGAGCAAATGGGCAGATGATTTGGGCGTCTTGCTTCTGGCATCATGTAGTAGATTGGGAAATAAATTTACTAATTGAATTCTTAGTTTGCCTTCAGAGAACCTCTTTGTGCCTTGGACAGGATACAAGAGTTAGGAAAGTAGGGTTGGATGGTTGTTTCTCTGTGAAGTCCTTTTACACAGTTATAGATTTTCTAGTGGTATTGGATATGGGAAGCTAATATTGCCACCTATGATCTCATTCTTTATGGAGTTATGGGAAGGAAGGAATGCTATAACTTTTTTATGAAAGAGTTGGAGTGTTCATCTGTTGATTGGTCCTATTCAAGATTTTAAAAGGCTAAAGGCGGAGGTGAGGTGTTGGGTGCTGAAGAGGCGAGGTGTAAGCCTCAAGGCGGTTTGAGGCATAAGCCTCAAAGTATAAATATTATTTTTAAATTTTTATGTATGTAGGTACACAAAATTTATTTTATTTTATAGCCAACTTACATATTTTCTTTTTATTACATATATATTCTTTTGATATGAGACTTATGTTTTTTTAAATTTTATTTTCTATTTTATTTTATGTTTATAACTCTGTTTATCATACTAAAATAACTTCTAATATTTTATGCATTAAAGAGCACAATTTGTTTATTTTATAGCAATTTTTATATTTATATTCAACTACATTAGAGGTGAAAAAAAGAAAGATGGCAAAAGTACTGGTGGAAGGCTTATGGATGCTTGAATGGGTGAGAGATTTTGTGTCTAAGGCAGCAACTAAAGGGAAGTAGGTTAGTTGCAAGGAAAGGTCTACAAGTACAGGAAGAACGAAGAAGGTATGTGGAGGACTGTAAAAGGAACGCCAAGGGGTCCTTCATTGCTCTCTAAGAGCTTTTTTGCTTAAGGAATAAAACAGATGGTGTGATTCCTTGAAGGAAAAAATAGCCAAGGATGGAAAGGGGTTGCTGAAGTTTTGAAGATCTTCCTAAATCAAAAGAACTTAAGAAAAGGAGAGACACTTGAAGAAGAAGAAATATCAGTCAAGCCTGATCAGTATGATGAGGTTCCTAAGCAAGGTTTTTTCGCTCTGGCACACAGTCAAAGCAATCCAACTCTGACGGTTAACTACAGGAAAGAACATTGAGATACTGTGCTGGTGGTTGAAGCCAAGAAGCCAATTGTGGAGTGGAGAAAGGTTGCTGATCTGTTGATGGGTAAGTTGAAGCTGAAGAGTACATTTATACTAACACCCTTGGCAGCAATATCCCTTTTGAATTTGTGCGTAACCGAGAAAAATACATTTGGAGGCCTTAGGATCAAAATTAGAACGATGAGGTCCAAGAATCTGAACAAAGCAAGTACAACCAAAGGTTTTAAGGGGAACAGTAAACAAGTCTTTATCAGGGTATAGGAGGGTAAATGGAGGCTTCATGTCAAAAACCTGTGAAGGAACTCGGTTAATGAGATACACTGCTATAAAAATAGCATCTCCCCAGAAATGAATAGGCACATTGGAGTTAAACATGATGCTTCTGGCCACCTCCAATATGTGCCTATTCTTCCTCTCAGCAACCCCATTCTGTTGTGGTGTATGAGGACAAGTACTTTGGTCGATAATCCCATGGTCAAGCAAATAGGAGGCTAATTGGTTGGCAAAGTATTCTTTCACATTATCGGATCTGAAGATTTTGATTTTGACCCCAAATTGGGTTAAAATCATCTGATGAAAGATCTGGGTCAAAGTAGGAACCTCATCTCGAGAATGCATAAGGTAAACCCAAGAAAAGCGGGTATAATCATCAGCAAACAACAATAAATATTTGTACGCCCCATAGCAGTGATGTGATAAGGACCCCAAACATCGGTATGCACAATATCAAAAGGATTATTACTTCTTTTATTACTCAATGAATAAGATGTTCTACAATGCTTTGCAAGATCACAACTCTCACATCTCAAATTGGACATCTGAACAGACTCAAATAAATCAGGAAACAAACTCTTCAAAGACCGAAAAGATAAATGACCCAACCGATTATGCCAAAGCATAACCTGGCTAACAGACTGAGAAACAAAAGACTTCCTATCTTCACTATCTTCCCAATGTGAACTCTCTCCAAGCAGATAGATCCCATTCGTCTCACGGCCAGGCCCAATCACCTTCCTTGTTTCCAAATCCTAAAAAAACACATCAGTCAGGGAAAAAGGTTACTGAACAATTCTGATGTTTTATAATGCTACTAACTGAAAGTAAATCAGTATTATGCTTAGGAACATGCAGAACTGAAGATAAGGATATGGCATTAGACAACTTGATGTCTCCCTTGCCAGAAATGGGAACAAGGGAACCATCAGCAATGGACACCTTATCTCTGCCAGAAGATAAGTGATAGGTAGTGAACAATGATGGCAAGCCAGTCATATGGTCAGATGCACCTGAGTCTATTACCCAACAATGTTCAGTGTTACCTGGAGCTGAAGCATGATAAGCTGAGGCCCGAGTACCTGAATGAGCAAAAGTTGATGTGGGAGCTGATGGTGGCTGAGATGATTGAGCTGAATTGCCAACTTCCTTTTCCAACTGAGTCAAGGCAGCCCAGACAGCAGCTAGGGTGTCTAGGGGTGTGCCTTTTGTGTCCAATGAGGAGGCACAATCAGTATTAACAGCCATATTACCATTACCCCTTTTGTTTCAGAGTTTTGCTAGGACTAAATGAGGGTGCAGCTTCCAACAGGTGTCTTTAGTATGCTTGGGTTTCTTGCAATGTTCACATACTAGATCTTGTTTGTCTTCCTTCTTTATATCCCTCTCCGTATCACCCCCGGACTTAGGTTTGACTGCTGCCAAGGCTGATGGGAAGGACTAATGCTGCATCATAACCTTTCTCCTAGTCTCTTCACTGTGCACTAAGGAGTAGACTTGTGATAGGGTCACACTGTCTCTTGTCAGTAGTTGTTGTCTCACAATATCATACTTAGGATTCAGACCAGCTAGGAACTCAAAAACCCTATTAGTCTCAACCTGCTTTCTATGAGTTTGTGCATCCTTCTGGCTTTCCCACTCAAGTGTTTCTAGGTGGTCAATTTCATGCCACAAAGATTTCAGTGTAGAGAAGTAAACCAAGACTGGTTTCTCTCCTTGCTTAAGGTTGTTAACCTCACATTTCAGTTCATAAGCCCTAGCAACATTAAGGGGTTGGGAATAGGTCTCTTTCATGGCATCCTAGATTTCCTTAGCTGTTTTCGCCCACAAATAGTTCCGACTGATATGTGGCTGCATAGAGTTGCACAGCCATGTCATAACCAAATAGTTCCCCTGAACCCATTTGGTATAGGTTTGGTCCTCCTTAGTTGGTTCTTTCACATCTCCCAACAAGTAGCTCAGTTTTCCCCTACCCCCAATGGCCATCATGGTCGATTGAGCCCATTCTAGGTAGTTTGATCCATCAAACTTAAATGTTGTAATCTGAAAGGTATTCTCAAACATTGTACCAGAATTGCTAGTCCCAGAAACACCTTCCCCTTGACTCTTGAACTCCATTCTTGATCAAGAACTAATAAGAAAAACTTGTTAATTACTATAATAGGAGAAACAGCACCCAAACAACTTATAACAGCCGGCCTAGTTCTTCCAAAGAACACAGGAAACAAAATTCTGAACGAAACCAGTTCAAATTCTGATCTGAAACAAATAGCAGTTCTGAATTTTAGGGTTTTCTCTCAAAACCCTAAAGAAAACACAAAAACTCTGAAGTCGCACCTCTCAGACTAAACCAAGATTATCTTTTCTGAATAGAATCACAAGAAAAAGCTTACTTTATGAAAAAATCTCTGGCCGCCACCTTCTGGTTGATGCAAAACCCTAATCTTGAGGATCCGAAGCTTCTTCTGATTCCTCCTGGCTGTTGGAACTCTCCCAGACTTCTACAATCTCTTTAGTAGCAGCCGCACACTACCAACAACCTCCAAGAATTAGCCGATCCTCCTTCCTTGTTGAAAAACTTCCAAACCTAGGTGGTTCTCATGTAGTCGGCCTAATCAGACTAGCATAAGAGCTCCTAGGTCGGCTCTGATACCAAGTAGTCGATCTAGACTACAATCAGTCTTGAATTAAAAAGAAAAAAGGATGAAAATTTGAAAATAAGAAGAGAAGAGAGGAAGAAAAGAAGTACACGAAGAGAGTTTCAGAAAAGAGAGAGAGAGTAGGTCATAATTTCTGCCGACCCTCTCTTAGTATTTATAACTATTGGCTAACTGTAAAAGGGCTGAATTGCCCTTATTGCTTACATGGAAAATAGAATAAGAAATAACTAATAATAAAGTTGAAATAACTACCAACTAACACTGTCATATCTAACAGAAATATTGCTGCCATACGAATACTGTGGGGTCCACATCAGTGTTCTTTACATATATATATATATATATATATATATATATATATATATATATATATATATATATATATCAAATTTCATTATATTATATATTAACATTATATATTATATATTACATGTTATATAGAAATGTTCAGTTAATTCAGTTTTTTTTTTGTTAACCAAATTTCTAATTCAAAAAACATAACTGAAACTGAAATAACCGAACCGAATTAACCAAAAAAACAAAATAACCGAACTGAATGAACCAAAAACCGAAATTACCGAACCAAAAAAACCAAAACCAAAGTTTCTGGTTCAATTTTTCGGTTTTGACCGGATAATGCTCACCCCTATCTATGCAGGGAGGCTCAGCAGGAAGGAGATGAGAGGATAGAAGAATAGTTCTTGCTTGGCAGCGTGGGGTTGGGGAATCTAGAGAAAGTTAAAAATTTCATACAAATAGGCAAACAAACTTTTTAAGGTGGACTCCCTCCTCAAGCGTGGTGAACCTCTTTGATCCAACTTTTTACAGGCAACCAACGGTTCGTGGAAGAATTATGTGGAGAGCCACTAGAGCCGTTGTATTGTGGTCAGTGTGGGAGGAAAGAAACAATAGGATCTTTAAAGGATTTCTCAGTTGAATGTAGATCCAAGGAAGAGGTTGTAGAAGGAATAACTACTAAGGTTATCCATTGGTTGAAATCCTGTGATCTTTTTAAGGATTTCTCAGTTGAAGACATTTATAGAAGTTGGGGTATTGTGGCATCTACTACTACTTCCAAAGCTGTATTATAGGAAGTTTGGTCCCCCACCGGCACAACAAAGGGTGAAACTGAACTTTCATGGAAGCTCTATAGGTAATCTAGGCCCATCTGGTATAGGAGGTGTTTTCAGAGATAATGAAGGCAAGATAATGGCTTTGTTTTCAGGTTCAATAGGAGTTGGAGATTCCTTAAGAGCGGAAATCTTGGCACTACATCAAGGTGTAAAACTGGCCAAACAATTGGGGCTACAGCAGATTGAGATAGAGGGAGACTCCAAATTGGTAATTGGGTGGATGCAATCAGAGCAGCTGGGAATTTGGCAATATAGACAGCTGATAAGGGAAATTCTTAGCATAACAAGGGAGGTGGGTGTTTGGTTCAAGTGGGTAAGGAGATCAGCAAATGGTTTTGCTGACGCCCTAGCAAAACAAGGGACTGCAAGGGAGAGTCTTTTTTGGGCAGTGCTGTAATGTTTGATGTTTATTGGATCAACCTTTTCTAATAAGGGTTGAATTCTGTATTTCAAGTTAATTTATCTCTAATGAAAGTTATCATTTCTGATAAAAAAAAAAGGCAAACAAACTCTAAGCTCCTCAAAAGTTTTGGGCAGATTGGAAAGTCAAAAATGCAAGGATCAAGATATAGGTCTGGAATCTATCAGGACTTTTAGCTCAGGTGGCTGCTGCTTCTGGTGCCAAAGAGGGTATTTTGAATGGTTTAAATTGTGCAACAGTACGGTAAAAATAGCTTTACTTAAGATGTGGCAGGACTTTTCAACCGAGACTTTTTGAGGCAACCAAAGAAAAGAGGGAAGGCTATGTGGAAAGCTACAAAGGCAGCTATTTGTTGGGTGATTTGGGAAGAAAGGAATAACAGAATATTCTTGGACAAGAGTAGAACAATGAAGGAGGTGATCGAAACAATTAAAGTTAAAGTAGCTCATTGGGTAAGATCTTTGCATATCTTTCAAGATCTTGGGCAACTCTCTAAAAGCTGAGTTAATGGCATTGCTACAAGGACTGAAGATAGCTAAGCAACTATGAATGAGGCATATTGAGGTTGAAGGGGACTCCAAGGTGATCATCTCTTGAGCTAAAAACAAAAGAACTACTCCGTGGACTTTCAAACAAGTGATAAGGGAAGTGGAAAAGGTCGCAAGGGAGGTAAAGGCTGAATTCAAATGGGTTAGAAGGAGTGCAAATGGGCTAGCTGATTATCTTGCTAAACAAGGGGCTTTGA
Organism: Nelumbo nucifera; assembly: GCF_055504915.1. Taxonomy (NCBI): domain Eukaryota; kingdom Viridiplantae; phylum Streptophyta; class Magnoliopsida; order Proteales; family Nelumbonaceae; genus Nelumbo; species Nelumbo nucifera. Next base: position 102,131,227 of record NC_142651.1, read on the forward strand.
GACAACAATTGTTTTGGGCTGCAATGTAAAGAGGGACAGAAATATGTAATAGTGTGGGAGCTCTAATCCCATACACAAAGTTGTAAAAATTTTTAACTCTAATTTCAAATAAAATTCTCCTTTGCTGATCAAAAAAAAAATTGCTTTACTTAATATATATATATTAGATTTTTTAATATAATATAATTTATAAATGTAAATGATGAAAAACAAAAACTAGTAAAAGGGGGGTGCTGTTGGACCGGAGGCAAGTGAGCAAAGCGAGGGGGCAAAGCCCTGGGCCCAAAGCAAAATTTGTTTGTTCAAGGGTAATTTTGTTGCTCAATAAAAAATAAATCACATTCTTTATATAGATAGAAATATAGACAACATACCAACCATCAGTCACCTCATCCAGACATTCCTTGTGTAGAGGAGGAGCTAATCTCTCATTTCCTTCTCACATGTGATCATGATCCATTTTATCATTCTGTTTAATAGGAATGAATTCATCCCTATGAACTTTTTAGCTCTGGTCCTTCATGGCTGGTCAGACGTCAGATCAACTTTGTCGTGATAGGGAAGATCAAGAGGAAGCTGGTTTTTTGGACATTTACCAAGAAGGATTTCCATGGTTTAAGATATGCACATGGTTTGGACTTTTTCTCCATGTAAGGTTAAAATTGTTGCTAAGGGAGGTAATATATAGAGTTGTAATCCAGTTTTTCTACTATGGACATAACTCTAGTTCTTTTTTGATCAGTGACATAATTGTAGTTCTTTATTAGTAATACAACATTGTAGATATAAGTATATAACCACATAACATATAAGAGGTATCTGTGGAGCATTACTACTAAAGTCACAATAGATGTATAATATGGATTAACAAGTTATGTATATGTGCAGAGGGATCTGTGGAGCATTCAGATTGTCAACGTCATTGTTGTCATAAATTCATCATAGAGTAGGTAATGCGCACCTCACCTGGCTGGTATACATTTACAATTAGTTGATCAAAGAGGGGCTCTCTCCACAATAAATCTGATGGCAAAGGGCAAACTTCTTCCTTATCCTGATCACATGTTGATGAATCTCCACACTCAGAAATATCACAAAACCAAACTGCTTTACGAATAGATTCAGAAAGCTCAATTGCCCATGCAGGAAGATCTCCAAACCTCATAGCCTACAGGTAAAGTAGATTAAGCACAGTTAATTTAAAACAAAAAAAAAAAACTAAAAGAATTAATCTGTTAAGCACATCAAGCAGTAATGACAACCTGCTCTACAACATGAAACTCACATGCCAAAATACACGTGTCCCTAGTTGTAATGATTTTTCTTATAATTTGATCAATGACTTTATGGGTTAAAATCCTCCCTTGAATCCAAGCACAGCCCCTTTTGAAAGTCACAAGCCTACTGCATCGGGTGCACCTTGCGCCTCAACCCAGATATGCACCTTATTTAAATATGCCTTTCTTTTTGTAGATCCTATGTGTTTTACAACTTTATAATGATTGATCAACTTCTAAATTACCTTTTATTGATGTGTGTACACTAGTCATGGTTTATTACTTTTAGAATAAACAAAAACAAAAAAAAAAAAAATCAAATACATGAAACCTTAGTTCTTGCAAAAAGGATCTCAAGTGGCCTCTACGCATAGACTGTAAGTTTCACGTTCTTGAATTGTTAGTGCTTGATTTTTTTTTTTTTTTGGAAGGTAAGTAAGAATTTATTGATTAAAAAAGTAAAGGTTACAAGCCTTACAACAACTTCCCACCAATACACCTCACTGAAGAAAGAGGGGAAAACTCATTACAGACTCCAAACTGACTGAGAGTAAAGCATCTGAAATACATTTTGATGCTTAAACTCAGGTCTAACTGACAACCGAGATGCAAGCTTACAAACAGATATCTGTATCAAATCGTCTAAGTTTCTTGCTTTGTTACAGAAAATACGACTGTTTCTCTCAGACCAAATGGTCACAAGAATAGCCGCAGGTATGGTGCTCCAGATCAGCTTTTTCCCCTTCTCTTCAGGTTAGACAGCTTCCAGCAGTAAAACAGGTCCTTGACAGAGCTAGGCATGACCCAGTCAACCCAACCCAAATCTTCAAAGCAATGTGGCAGTGGATAAAAATGTGGTCAATTGTCTCTGGTGCTAATCCACACAAGCCACAGTTCAGATCAGGGATATGCAGCCAGCAGCCCTCTCCTATCCAAGTTGACTCTTGAGAGACCCTTGTTTAGAGTCAAAACCCAAACAAGAAAGTTTGTCTTGGAAAGGCAGATTGGGTTCCACACCCCACCAAATGTTAGTGCTTGAATCACTTAGGTACAACTAAAATCCACAAATGTTTGCCTTCGCTTCCACATTTTCACTTTGAATAGGTTTTATATGTTATGGTTATTCATTTCAATTTGAGCCAATAGGCTTTTTAAAACATTTTGTTTCTTCTGGAATTAAGGTTTGCATTTTTTAATGTGTCACTACTTTTAAAAGATATTTTTCAAAAAATTGCACCATGCCTCAAAAAGGCACACGCCTTGCCTTGTGCCTCACACTAGAAGGCTCTTGTGCTTTTCTTTGGCCTTGCACTTTTAAAACACTCATCAAATTGACAAAAGGCAGTAGGATATATGATGTTTAAGAACACAAACAACTTCAGAAGATATACAGCTCTCATTTTATATCATGAATTACAGAGGTTGTGTCAGTCCAATTAACTCAGTTTCAAGTCCTTACTAGTTCAATATTTAGTGAAATTGTGTATTGGGAATGAGGGAAGAGGAGAATGAATAAAGTCTAGATTATATCTAGTTAAATGTAGCCACATAGAAGTGCATCCCATAAGCAACAATATGTCATAAAATAGAATCATGTTAACCCTCAAGGAAACAAAAAATAGCATGTATAGTTGGTAATTTGTCTTTGGTGTACGTATAAATGAAGAACCAAAGGACAGAAGGATAAATTTGCTAATAATTAAATTTCAACCACCTAACGTTTTTCTATTTGGAATCCTCCACAAGAATAAGCTCCTTGAGGCCCAACAGTAGTGGTTGGTTAAGGATAATAAGATAGTGGGTGATTAGACCTTCATATGGCATGACCAAAAGTCATTTTAAAGAAATGACAATACTTATATGTTTTGGCAACTGGAGTGGTTTATTTCCAAACTGAGACATCTAAGGGATTTGCTAAACTATATTACTATATCACTGAATTAGGAAGCCTGTAATGCAGTCTTGTCTCTTAACTTATGTTGTCATAACTGAGTCAGTAGATATGCATGCATATAAATCAAGTCATTGAATGAAGATCAAAAAGATGGAAAAACAAAATGAATGTCCCTTGCACTTGTTTGTGGTATTATAATTATTGTAGAAATCTCTGTCAGTGAACATAGATAATATTATAATAGACTGTCAAAGGACAGTCTCACAAGAAAAATGTGCACTATATAAGCATAAAAAGAGAAAATATTACCTGATTATGGGAAGCTTCAGTGAACCATCCTTCTGCAAATACATAAGATAGCTAACTATGTTAGAATTTGGCATTTCAAACCAACCCGTGAACTCGTACTCCTTTGATTCACTTCAAAAATAAAAACCTATGTAACTTAAAACGATAAATGAGGAATAAGTACACCGAACATGTGGTTCGACATATAGTTGATATTTCTTAGAGCAATAACGTTCCAAACAAAGACTGCAGATCTTTCCTGTTTCCCGAGTTGGGTGTATAATAAGTTTACAGGAAAAGAAAAACACGATAACGTCCAAGAGTGTTTGGGAATTGGGACAGTACGTCCAATATTTCAAATAGCATATCCTCTAAAAAAAATGACCTGAGAGCTGAGAATAACAATGAAACATTCATTGATTTGTGAGTCCAAGCCAATCCAAATAAGCATGAGATAGATGGAAGGGCACAAAAGCATAGTACCACACGACTACACAAAGAGACAGTACATAGAAATGAACTGGATAACAAGTAACTAAACATGAAAATGGAGAAAAGAGAGCACGACGGGGAACCTTTTTCGATTGCAGACAGCAGCGAAGATTGGCGCTCAAGAGAGAGGAAGTCTCTATACAACCATAGCCCACTAATCTCTTCAATTCGTTCCCAAATAGGATTTTTCTCGCTCTGGTTCACTGATTGTTCCTCGTCGAAGGAATCTCCTGACTGCTGTTCTCCTTCACCTTCTTTATCTGAAGATTCGCCAAATACTTCTTCTAAAATTTGCTTCTGGTCTTCCATTTGCAGTGCACTGAGTCCGCGAAACAAGGAGGGAAAAAATACGCGCGAGCCACGAGGCAAGAAATAGCCCTTGCTTTCCCCCCTCTTTCACAAGCTCGGGCCGAAAGGCCGAGGCCCAGCTGGAGGGAGCACACGGCCACTTAACAAGTATGTGCAGGTTTACATTTTTTTAACCCCAAACTACCGTTAATGTTAATAATTTGGGTGAAAGGCTTAAACATATCCTGAATTTTCTAAAATTGATTTAAAACATAAATTGACTTAAATATACTGTCCAACCATTGTGTTTAACATATTTAGTAAAGTACACTTTTACCCCTCCTTAAAGAGTCCAAATCTTCTCCTCACAGAGCTTGCCTCTCATCGACCTCACAGCATCTTTTGGCCTCACAGTGGGAGATGCAAACATCTCCTGTAATTATATTTATTGTTCATGCGGAGATATTCTCAATGCAGATGAGATGTGGCTGTGAGGTCAGTGTGAGGAACAGACTCCAATTCCTCCTTCAACGAGTCTAGATCTATTCCCACAGAATGCACCTCACAGCCCCATCCCACTTTGTATTGGAAACATCTTTCGTCCGTCCTTGTATTTGTTATTCATGGGAGACGTTTTTAATATATGTTTATTTAATATTGTGATGTTTATCTCTGTTATGTAACATTTTTGTAGGCTTTTTTTCTTTTTCAGCGTCTCCTAACATAGAGGTGGGGACCATGAGGTGAATAAGGTTAGTGGGCCTCATGTGCATTACGCTCTGTCCCCACCCATTAATCTAGAGTTGTCAATGGGTCGGGTCTGGTTCATGATAGGTTGGACCAATATCAATAATATAAATCCAAAAGTGAACCAATTAGGAGAATTGGATCTGACGTGCTTATACTTGACATCTATAACTAGCTATAATAATTACAGCCTGAAACTTTGTTATTTATAATATAAACCTTAATAAAAATTATAAATATCAATGTTTTTTAATTGTTGTTAACCCGGACGATCAGACCTTTCATCATGAAAACTGTCCAGGTAACCGGATCTATTTCATCCTTAACCCAGTCTTTAGCCAAAAACTATTAATTTTGTCAATAACCCACTGATTTAAGTGGTCGAACCATCGATTCATTCGACCTATTCAATAATTTTTTACCTTTTTATTTTTTATTTTTTTTAAATTGGAACAAACTGTTCATTCAAACCAAGAGGTTGAATCACTGGCCTAAAAACTAGTGACCAAAACGATTCCAATTCCGAATCAATTTTAAAACCTTTATAAATATTAAATTGTATAAGAATATAATCTTAGGATTGAAGTATATGCATTCACCGTGTATAATACTCAGGTACATAACTATATTTATAGAGTTATAGAATATGGGATTAACACGTTACATGTGAGGTTACAACTTATGATAACAATTAGATAAATATAAAGGGCATAAAAGGTTGAAACACTGATGACACAGCCAATGAATTAGTCATTCACACGCGTATCCTTAATACTCCCACAAGTAAATGCTCGATCAATGACGTAAAGCCTGTACCTAAGCAACCGAAAACGAGCTGATGGAAGGGGTTTGGTGGATACATCGAGCGGGAACCGGATTAAAATTTTGATAAATATTTTGACAATTATAAAAAGTAGATATTAATCTTTTTTTTTCAATTGCTTTAAATGTGCTTATAATGTCATGCCTATATATGATCCAAATTGCATGGGGCAATTGTTGATTATTTGACATATAACAAACATCAAGAACTTTATTTACAATCATACAAGGAAGTATACCTAAACATGTTTGGTGCGAGCATGGAAAATTGAATTATAAACCAAGAAAAGTGCTCCAACATTATCATACCCCGGCCGGGGGTCATAGAGCAATTATTAAACCCAAATAAACTCAACAATCATAGTGGCAAGCGCTCAGAACTTCATTTCAATGCTGGAATGAACCACCGAGGATTGCTTCTTAGTACTCCAAGATATTAAATTGTTGCCTGGAAAGAGACCAAAATCTCCCATTGACTTATGATCTCTAAACACCCAACCCAATCAAAGTCGGAGTAAACCACATGATGAAGAGAGGTGAACTTCCAAAAAGTGAGGGTGCCTTTAATAGTGTAGATGCACTTGGCTACTGCCATATGAGAGATAGTAGGACAATGCATCAACTGAGTCACCCTGTTCATGGCGAGTTCAGGTCTGCACCCCACAACATCCCACAGTGCATCTCCACTTTGTATTGGGAACATCTCCTGATGATGACATCATCAGGTCTGATATTATCATTGGGAGATATTCTTAATACACGGCGGAGATGCACTGTAGGACATTGTGGGGTGCGGATGTGAACTCATTCGTAACATAAGCCACATCCAGGTGAATAAAGGTGATATAATGGATGCTCCCAACAAGACTTCTATACAGAAACAAATTCGAGGGAGGCTCACCATCCTCTCAAAATAATCGATAGTTGTTGGGAAGTGGAGTAGAGACAAATTTCACTCCGTCATATTACACCATTTGAGAACATCAATGACATATTGCTGGTGATAGATAAGCATGGAAGAGGTTGTATGCTCATCCTGGACCCCAGGAAAGAAATGAAAGCTACCAAGACCTCTTTAAGGCAAATGCAACAAATAGATCAGCTAAGAGCTTAGAAATGGTGACACGGATGCTTCCGATAATTATTATGTCATCAACATACATTAATTATAACATAGGACAGATGTGTAACACAAAGAATTAATGAACCATCAGAATTAGAGCCATTGAAATCAAGCCGCGACAAATATGTGTATAATTTATATAATCATGTTCATGGGGCTGTTTAAGTCTATAAAGGGCCATTTGTAATTTTAGACCACTGTTTTCAAAATTGGATTGGATCAAACGGTCGAACCAGAAAAACCGGAATATCAGGGGATGATGTTTGTAGATAGTCTAATGAAGAGTACTAAGGAGAAGTACATTATGAACATCTAATTGATGAACCGACCAGACCAGCCCATTGAAGTGGCAATAGATGCAAATTATTATAGGCTTCACTACAAGACTAAATGTATATGTGTGGTCCCATGCATGTTGTTAGGTATAGCCATTCTCCATGATATGAGGAAAGTTTGCTGCAAACTTTCAGGAAATATCACTAATCATGTGTGTAGCATGATAGGCATGCCTAGTGTTGTTGTTAGTATTTTATGACAACTCATTACATTACTTCAAATCCAGTGCGTTTGGACTTAAGGAATTATCTTTAAGTCCAATTACATTATTTCAACACATTACGGAATTTAGCTGAGATGACAACTCTCTAAAAGCTTGTTTCATGGTTAAATAAAATAAATATAAGGATAAAATATAAAAACTTTCCCTAAAGTTTCTAACAATAATAAAAACCTCCCCTATAGTTTCATTGTAATAAATATTTCCCCTAAACTTTTAAAAAATTTGACAAAAACCTCCCTTTTGTTACTGATGACCAGACGAAAAACATTAGATTGATGCATCATTTGTTTTCAATACCAGTTTTACCCTTTTATAAATTATTTAACATACAAAATTACTTAAATAACCCCATTTAAATTCAACAAACACCCCCTTTCGATTTTTATCCTCTCCCTTTGAATTCCCATCCCTAAACTCCATCGATGCCAAGATAGAGAAACCCTGTTCGGAAACTTCATCGATTCTAAGAGAGGAGTTCTACTCGAAATCCATCAAAAGAGAGAAACCCCAAAAGAACATCAACTCTTTCAATCTTCTAACCCTTGAAACCCTAATCCATTGACTAAGGAAGAGAATAACATATTTCTACTTGTTGTAGCAACATTTTAAAAAACAACCCATAAATGGAACCGTTCTGGCCACCGGTTTCTGGGTCGATGGTTCAATCATCTAGTTCGAATGAACGGTCCGTTCTGATAGCAAAATTAAAAATAAATAAATAAACGGTCAAAAAACGTTGAATGGGTCGACCGCTTGGGTCAATGGTTTGTTGATTTTTTTAATGGTTTTTAACCAAATTTCGGGTTTGAGATAAAACAGAACCAGTTACCTGAATGTTCCCGGACCAAACGGTCCAACCATCCAGATCAACGACAGTTCGAAAACGTTGCTTTGCAGTGATTCTTTCACCATTGATTCTTCCGGTGAAATGAACCACCTTTGCTTATTTCACCGCTGAAACTTACGTCAGTGGAGAAGTGAGACGCCTTTTTTTTTTGTTTAGGAGAAAGTAGGTAAAGTGAGACACCATTTGTGGTTCATGTGGTAGAGATGTCATGCACTATATGCTAACAATGATCAAATTTCAAGCAATTCCAGATTTCATTTCACGAACAACAAATTCTCTGTCTTTCCAAATACGTCCCAGAGACAATGGAGAACCCACAGAGATAGGAGTTGGTTTCTGGATTTATCAACCTTCAAGACGAAAATACAAACACTACAGATTTTAGCTACAGAGATACAGGAAAAGAGCCACATTATCGTAGAAGATTGAGGAGTTCATATCTCCGCCCCACAGAGAGCCACACTACATCTCTGCTGTGTATTGGGAACATCTCATCATCGGTTCTGGTATATCATCAGAAGATGTTCTCAATACACGGCGGGGATGTGGTGTGAGGCGGAGATGTAAACTCAAGATTGAGGGGATTTGTAGCAGCCAGGCATCTGAACAAGATGTTGCTTGATTGAGGGCAAATATAGTATCTTTAAATGATACATTAGAGGTAATTTCGTAAATGTATACATTCTCTATTTGGGTTAATGACAGAAGGGAGATTTTTGTTAAATTTCTCAAATATTAAGGGGAGGTATTTGTTATAATGAAATTATAAGGGAGGTTTTTGTATTTTACCCTAAATATAAATGAAAAGCTTCCAACCTTTGAATTTGAAAACCTTCTCTATTCTATATCAACCCTCTTTTAAAACCCGAACTCTCTTTTTTAGAAATCATGCATTTGCTAGGAAGGACCTAATGATTGTGGTTTTCTGACGAAAATACAGTAAAATAACCTCCCTTGAAAATGGAGTGCTAAGGATGAAGAACACTCTATGTTGTTTACAAACAGCGTATATGGGTTCTTCTTGATCAGGTTTTTCGGGATGAGTATATGGGTTCGAGGGCTATAGACTCATTAAAAATACAAAATTACAAATAGCCGGATGCAATTACTGAATTATAGAAGAGATAAAAAACAGAGAATTTTCTGGGTGACTTTTCTGCTACTTTATATATGGGTGTAGCCATGGGGATACTTATCAGCTTTTCCGAAATGTTTCGGAAATGTTACATTTAAGACAAATTGAGAAAGTATATGAGACATTCACCAACTGGTCCAATAATCGATATAGGTGTAGGATAAACTGAACACAAATTGTTTCTTGTAAAAGTCTGGTGACTCTCCTCCATCGACACTCAACGATGGAGTCATATGTGATGGGTGAGTATTAGTATTAGTTTGTTAGGCTCAGTTTGGAAGGTGTACAGATACAAATATGTAAACCGTAAAACCTTGTATTTTATATGTATTTGTACTGTACATATTTGCATTTATACTCTTTTTGAATTGAGCCTTAGGAATCATTCAATAGTCAACTCAGTTGAAAGAAAAGAAACACAACATAGAGATCATTGGAGATCCTAACGCTGTTCCCCAGTTTGTGCTGCCATGTTTTGCGGCAGAGAGTGCGTGCAAGATATGTGGTGTAACTCTAGGGCCACTAAATCCCTTTCTTGGGTAACATTTGAGCGATGCTTTGGAATGTACGTTGGAGCTGTGCTCGTGGTTCTGTCGGACCTCCTTCTTCTTTCTCGTCTGATCCATCTTCTTCCGATGTGGGTTCTTGAATCCGCATTCTGTGAAGCCGTGGGTTTATTGGAATGCGTGAATCCACCAACCAGAAATGGCCAGTAGCCGAGTAGAATGTAATGTTAAAGGGCCTTTGGCCATCAAATGTGAGAGATCAAATCAGCACCCCACAATGTCCCACAGCACATTCCGGCCGTGTATCAAGAACATCTCTCGATGATAACATCATCATTTCTGGTATTATCATTGGAAGATGTTCCCAATATATGGCAGATATGTGCTGTGGGACGTTGTGGGGGGCAATCTTGTGGGGGATGATTTGAACACATCAACTTAAGGCATCTTGTTGAGCCAGACATAAAAGGACAAAACACTCTAAGTGAGTTCACCAGTCTTCCTCATTTAGAACTCCCTCCCATTTTTTATTTTCCTCCATTGAACCCTAGCCCAACAACATCCACCAGCGTTCATGAATGCAGAAGCCATCGACGATGCATTCTTTGGCCCATCCCAGTGAATATGGATGGAAAGACTTCTCCACTCAAGTTATTCCTAGGGATGGCAATTTCCCCCATAAAACCGGGGCCCCACCTCGAACGGGGCGGGTTTTCCCCGACCCTAAACAAGGACGGGGCAGCGACGGGGAAAATAAATTTTCCCCGAAGCGGGTATGGGGCAGGGATGGGTTTTGAATATAATTCCTTGAACCCATCCCAAACTTTAAGGTAAATTAGTAAAATATCTCTAGGTTTAATATTGATATTTAAAATATCTCTAAGTTTTCCCTAAATTTTTAAAATCGTAGGATCCCATAATTTTATTTTTCAATTACCTCAAAAGTATTATAATTCAATTATAAAATACCCTCAAATTCCTTTATCCTATGTATAAATTGTCTATAAAATAGATAATTTTTAAGTAATTGCCTTGAAGCGGAGAAAATCCGGAAATTCCCCGTCCCCCATGGGGAATGGATGCCCCACCCAGCCATCGGAGACGGGAAAGATATGGGGCAAGGTATCGTGACTTCGGGGTGAGGACGGGGAGGGGGTGCTCCGCCCCGTCACCATTCCTAGCTATTCTTAAACACCAAAAACTCTCATAGTCTTGAAAAGCCCAACCAACTGCTTTCGCTAAAATTATTCGAACTGATATCAACATATTGCAAACTCTAGAGGAAGGCAGAATTCCAACTAAATTTTCATCCATAAGAAAAGACCAAGAAGGGACAATGGATTCTTTCTATTGTTGTTGGTGCTCCCATACGCGTCTCATCGCATTCAAAACCATCCAAATCAACGTCAGAGAGAAAATGATTTTGGCTCGGGGCGCTACTGGTTTTGATTATGAAGAAGAATGATGATGGCCGAGATGGCCTAGTTTTTCAGCTTTCTTGAATAGCCCAGTCCTACATTTGGAGAAACAAACATTGAGTTTCTCCTTGCTTTGAATTTTCTTATGCTATGTTTGGTTGGAAGGAAAATGTAGGGAAAGAAAAGGAAAGGTAGGGAAACCTTTACAAACCTTGTGTTGGTTTCCCTATCTTTCCCGTCCTAATATCAATAAAAATAAATTCTAAATTTGGTTAACTTTTTAAAAAATATATCAAATAAGTGCAAAAATATTGTTCATCTTCTTCCTCCTCCAAACCACCGAATAAATATCTCTCAAGATTAATAAATATGTTTTCCATCTTGCTTCGGCTCAGCCCCACAATGTGAGTTTATGGGTGTAATTTCTTCCATTAAATGTGATTTCTTCCAACTCAAGATCTGAATTGTTTCTCTGCACTCGTTCTAGAATAAGTCAAGATCTGAGTCATTATTTCTGAAAACCAGAGATTGGGGGTATACCCCAAGAGGCAGAAACAATATGGGAAATAAATCAACCAAATGCGGAAACAAGAGAATAAATTTTCTCTTCCTCTTGGGGTATACCCCCAATCTCTATACTCGTTCTAGAATAAATTTTCTCAGATGTTGGTCCAATATCTGGTTTCCAGAATAATTTTCCACACATTTAACGAAGAGAATAAATCAACATAGTCGCCTATGACCTACATTCCAAAATAAATTTTCTCGCATTTAATGAGGCGATCGGACCAACATCTGATTCTCTATCTCTCAACTATAGATCTTGAGAGACAACTCTAGATTTACGGGTTTCCTTGAAATAAGGGCTCAACATATAGGAAAAAATCACATTTAACGAGTACGTTCGAGTGGTAGAGAATAAATAGAGGCTTTTTGAATAACACAAGGACCGAAGATGATGAGGAGATTGTCATCGTCATCAATGTCGTCAGCTTCGTCTAGGTGTAGCTCTTCGGTGAATGGAGTGGGTTGGGTTTTGTTTGTTGATTTATGCCTAGAGGAATTAAATTAAAGATTGATTGATGCATCCTCATATTTCCTTTATGGTTTCTCTCAGTATTGTTTAGATTCTTAGATTAATTACTAACCCATTTGTTCATCAACATATCTATACTACTTTAAAAAGCACAAATGGCCTTAATAATATTCCTGGAATTTTCTAAGGATAAAATTTATCCCTCTATATTTAAATTTATTGATAAAAAAAATGATGGCAAATAGGGTAATGGGATCTTGATATTAAATGAGTTTAAAAATATTCAATGCATTAAATTCTCACTCATTAACTCTTAACATTTAAGTTATTAGATTGCATTCATGTTCATTGAATCATATTTTTAAGTCATTTTCGTTTCTTCTCATCATTAAGTTCTATTAGTTAAATCCATACTTAATATATTAATAATTCCAATAACATAAAAGCTTATACTTTTAAAATCTACCTAGAAAAAATAGTGGTTTCATTTAAGTGATGGTAAGAAATTAAATCATTTTGGGTCAAATGGGTTAATCCATGTTTCCACAATTAAATAAAATAAATAAAATGAAAAAAATATATAAATTAAAAAAGTTTGAAACATTTTTAACATATATATTAAACAATAATAAGTATGATAAATAAAAAATATTTTTATTAATGATGGAAATGGAGTGTAAAATTTAAAACCAATTGGAAATAAAAATGTTTTCCTATTCTCTCTCATTAAATCCTATATTTAAGATATATTTTCCTCCACTAAATTCTTGTAATTAAATTCACAATATTAATTTTAATAGTATAAAAATAAATATTTTGAAAAGTAATTTGAAAACAAAACTATTTTCTTCCCTCCCGGTGGTGGGTAAGAAATTTGACCCTTTAAGGTCAAATGGATTAATAAATAATGTCAAAATTAAATAATAAAAAATTAAAATAAATAATTATGAAATGTAAAAAGTATTTTTATTAATGATGAAAATGGAATGCCAATGTCAAAATCTACCTATAAATGAAATGATGTCATAGTCAAATAATAAAATTTTTAATAATAGAAAATACAAAGAATCACAAAAATAAAAAGATAGAAAAAAATTGGGCACATATCTAATGTTATATATTTATAAAAAAAATATTGGGTACATCTCTAATATTGTGCATTCATTATATTGAACAAAAGTAAGTTTTGTACATAAGAAATGAAGTTATCAATGATGGAAATGTAATACAAAATTCAATGTCAGCCTAAAAATCAAACAATTTTTATTTTTAGATGGAGGGTTAGTGGTTTGAGTCAAATGATACCATGGACTAACAAAAATTAAGTGTGATGAGTAAAAAATATTTTATATAATGTAAATGAAATATATAATTTAAAGGGAAAATTATAGTCAAAGTCGGTTGTATATTTAAAATTATGTTGTACGTTGGTCCATAAAAACCTTTGCCATGTCATCAAATGCTTATGTGGTTGTTGCCAACATGGGACTCTTAGTCCATGTTGGACATAGCAAAAAAACTATACTGAAAATAGTTTTTAGTTTCTCTTCCACTCCTTTTATCTCTCGATCTCACTCCCTTTTCTCTCACTCTGTCTCTCCCACTATCTCAACTTCAGTCTGTAGTCAAATCAAAACCTCTCCCTCCCTCCCTCTCTCTCTCTCTCTTTATTGTTCTCCCTCAATCTTTCTCATTCTTCTCCTTCACTCTCCCTCTCGGTCAATATCTCATTCTCCATCAATCTCTATCGTTCTCCAATTGGTGTAAATTTCATAACCAAGAGCTTATTGTGAATTTTTATCAAATTGGTGTAATGATTTTTTAACTATACCAAGTTGGTCTCATTTTTTTATACGATCTGATTAATGCCATATAAGTGTGTAAGAAAATTAAAAAAGAATGAGAGGGGGAGCGGGAGAGAAACTGAGGGTGAACGATATAATTTAAGGGAGAATGAGAGATCGATCGAGAAAGATAATGGGAGAGATTGAGGAAGAACGATAGGCAAATAGAGATAGTGAGAGAAATTGATAAGATAACGTAATACATAAAGCAAAAACCGTTTTTATTTATTTTCAAATCACATAGTCGTTGAGCAGATAAAGACGACTGTGAGTGAGATAGTAAGAGATTGAGAGAGAGAGAGAGAGAGACTAAAAAGCCTTTTTTTATTTTCCAATCAACCAACATTAAAGGGCAATTTCAATATAATATTTTTGTCGTGTTCAACATGGATTAAGAATCCCATGTTGGCAACAACCAAATAAACCTCTAATGACATGGTGATGATTTTTATAATTTGAAATGTAGAGCTAGTTGTTAGAGTTTTGTTGGTGTATGGACTAACTTGTAGCCTAATTTTAAATGTACGACCGACTCCGACTATAAATTTTTCTTAATTTAAAACTAATAAAAAAACAAATATATTTTCTTATATAGATGGTGGGTAAATGATCAAACTTTTAAAAGAAACCCATTGTGTCATAATTAAATAATAAATATTTAAGTTTATTTTTAATCATACTATTACTTTTGTTAATTTTCAATTTCTATATTAACTATGATATATCTAAAATTCAAGTAATTAATATGAAGAAAAAAATTTCACATGCAACACATGTGCGTAATTACTAGTACCAAAATAAAACCGTTCAATATAGCCACACAAAAAATAGAAGTTCAAATTTATGACTACAGTCTGATAGACTGGTCTATAAGATTAGAATCATTCCCTACTATGCAATCCTCACTATTTTCTGTACTCTCTATTTTTTTATTCATATATGAGCTTGGTGTGGTGGGTTTGGATTAATTTTTCCTATAAGAAAAACTAACCGGGAAATTTTGAATAAAATCGGAAAAAAAGAAGAAGCATTTTTCTTCTTGTAATCTTGTTCTTGTACGATTATATTAAGAGCTGTAGCTTATAGTCTTGTAGTAGAGATTTTTTGTGTAGTTCGTAGCTGTTTCAAGTTTTATAATCAGAGGGGGAACAATACAACAAGCGAGGCATGTGAAAGTGTGAATCAGAACTTATGGATATTCAGTGTTTCTTTTTATAAGGGTGAACAAAAAAGTAGAGATCTATGCTTGAGATAGATTTATTCAGTGGTTTGAAGGAGGAAGAAGATGAACATTGTTTTTGCCCTTTTTTATATATTAAAAAAGTTAACATACTTTAGAAGTTATATAAAAAATATTATTGTTATTGATATTAGGGCTAAAAAATTGCCCTTATCAGCTATAATAACAAAGAAAAATGCTTTTAGAGAGTTGTCATTTCAACATGTTGCATGTTTACTCCAATTCAGCATATGGTGATGTGTCAATATGTAATTGGACTTGAAGAAAAAATCCCTTCAAGTCCAAATGCACTGGATCCAAAGTGGATCATATCACTAAGAGCAAACTTTTCCAAGAGCAAATTTATTTCCACCTTAAAGGAGTGCAAATAGAGTAGCCCATACCATGGAATGATTTTTCTTTTCATTTGGTTCAGACTGTTTTATTGAATTATATCTGTATCACACACACACAAGGAGGCCATGAATCATAACTAATTGTATAATTTGGAATGCAATAGATTTGGGAAAATGACCTAGAAGGAAAATTCAACGCTAGTTGGCTAGCAAATATGGACCAATTTGTAAATTTACCAAGGCCCATAATTCATTAGGTATTTTTCTTCCCTTTTATACCCCATGAAGCAAACTAGTTGTTAAGGATTTGACAATCTTTTGGGTCTCCCCGACACCACCCCTCCCCATCGAGTTTGGCTTTAATCAGGGCAAAACCCATTCAAACAGCCTTTACTGCCTTGCATTGAAAATATCTTCGTACTTATGTGTTTTACTTCATGGAGAGATATTCCCAATATAAGGTTGCAAAAGATTGTTGGAACGATATAAGTACGAATTTGCCTTAACGGAATCCACACTACAAGAAAATCATTTTTAGAGGCGTTTTCTATAGTAACATCTATTCAAGTGCCACTAAACACTACTATTAGTGGCGATTTTAAGAATTGCCATTATATATGCAGAAAAATCGCTTAGCGTCTGATTTTAAATTGTCATAAAAATGCATGTATAAAACGCCACTACATCTTTGTTTTAAGGGGCTTTTATGAACTTACCATTAAAAATACTTTTAAAGCGCCACCAGTGTGATTTTAGACTTTTAAGATATATATCATTTTATTGGAACCATTGATTTGAATTAAAATCAATGGTTGAGAATGTAACCGGAAAATCTAATAATCAGAGGAAAGAAAAAAAGGCGGGCATGCAATTTCTTCCTCCCGCGCGCCTTTTCTCTCTACCCGCTTTCTGGAACGAACGAGAACTCAATGAGTGAGTTCTGGACCTTCACTCTGCCGATTCAACTCTCTCAGAGTTGAAGTCTCTCTACTTGCACATTCTCGTTCTCAAAGCCGCACCTTAACTTTTCTTTGCCGATTCAACTCTCTCAACTCGAAGTCTCCCATCACACTGGTGAACAATCTCTTTCACATTTGGGCATTTTCAGTTTAGGTATTTTTTTTTTGTTTTTCTATTTTATATCTTTTTTCTTTGGGTATCATTTTGCTTCTTTGGGTTCAGAGAAGAACCTATTTTTGTCATTGCCAAATCGAATCTGTATGTCTCACATTTGGGCATTCTTCTTGTAACAGTTATTGAATAACTTGTTTTTCTATTTTTTATCTTCTCTCGTTGCATAAGCCCCTAAACACAAGCTTCTGTTTTTCTTATTGGAGTTTCTTGCTGCTTTGATTTCAAAATCAAAATTCTCGTTCTCGTGGGGCTCTTGCCGGGCTTGCTATTGCAATAGTATTTACCTGGAGATTGTTCAGAACTCCACCCAGGCATCAAAGAAGACAACCTAAGCGGTTGGCTCCAATACTTCTGGTGTGAATACTCGTTCAGATGGAGCTCCAGTTTCTCCTGGAATTTGCTCTTCCGAGGATTCAAGAGCTCAGAATGTGATTGATGAGTTCTCTCAACCAGTAAAGGTATTAAATGAGTCCTTTTATGCTTGAATAAGTGTTTTGTTAATAGAGATTGAAGTCTGATCTCCTTTGTTCTCTGTTTTTCAGCCAACGCTAGGACAAATAGTAAGGCAAAAGTTGAGTGAGGGAAGGAAGGTGCGTATTTGGTCTATCTACTCTACCTGCACAAACTGCATTTTCATGCATTAGATGGTTAACTTTGTTGGTATTTGATTTAGTTGTTGATATTGGGATGGATTGGGAAGGTATTAACTGTCAATTTGATACATCAGAAAATATATTGGTTTAGTTGTTGATGTTGGTATTTGGTTTAGTTGTGGGGTCCTATTCAGCTTACTGCAATAAGGTGATCTCTCTCTCTCTCTCTCTCTCTGGGAGGGGCAGAAGAGAACCAGATCTTTCTGTCCAGGAAAGAGGACATAGATCCAGCAATCATCCTTTCATAGTAGGATTTAGTAGTGAACTTCCCATTAGGGATGTTAAGGAGGATAGCTCAGCCAATTCAGGTTCTGTAAGGGCTCTACAGTAATTGAAATTATGGGCTAAGCCATTTTTTTCTCTAATGAGGGTACAAGAAACCAAAGCTTGCTTGTCCAAGACAAGGGGAAAGAGATTGGGGAAGGACACACTAAAGAGTTGAGTCTCCCATTACAGATCAATCCAGAACTTAATTAGATTTCCATCTCCAAGTATTGCTTGCTCTGTAGCAGGAATCCCATCTTTCATTTTGTTCTTAAGACAAGATACAACATGGAAATAATTATGTTAGACCACTCGTTGTTCCTTTTTAGGATATCCAACTTCCCTCTTGACTGTTGTCAGTCAGTGTCACTCTTAACTTCACCAGCCACACTGAATTTAATATGGTCACTTCTAGAATTAACATTAGATATCTCAAAACATTCCTATCACTAATAAACTGATTTTAAGTTCATTTTGCTTTTTAATTGCTAACAAGGGGAAAGAGGGCTCTACAGCAATTTAGTCTAAGACAAGGGGAAAGAGGGCATAGATCCAGCAATCATCCTTTCATAGTAGGATTTAGTAGTGAACTTCCCATTAGGGATGTTAAGGAGGATAGCTCAGCCAATTCAGGTTCTGTAAGGGCTCTACAGTAATTGAAATTATGGGCTAAGCCATTTTTTTCTCTAATGAGGGTACAAGAAACCAAAGCTTGCTTGTCCAAGACAAGGGGAAAGAGATTGGGGAAGGACACGCTAAAGGGTTGAGTCTCCCATTACAGATCAGTTCAGAACTTAATTAGATTTCCATCTCCAAGTATTGCTTGCTCTGTAGCAGGAATCCCATCTTTCATTTTGTTCTTAAGACAAGATACAACATGGAAATAATTATGTTAGACCACTCGTTGTTCCTTTTTAGGATATCCAACTTCTCTCTTGACTGTTGTCAGTCAGTGTCACTCTTAGCTTCACCAGCCACACTGAATTTAATATGGTCACTTCTAGAATTAACATTAGATATCTCAAAACATTCCTATCACTAATAAACTGATTTTAAGTTCATTTTGCTTTTTAATTGCTAACAATCTGCTCCCAAAGCATAGGAGCATTTATAACCATCCCTTTTAATTTTGATTGTATGTCTTGACCATGGAATACACCAAACATGGCCTAAGTAACTTGGAAATAACATAACAGTATTATGCCAAGCAGGAAAAGCAGTTCTAAATCCATATCTGACATGCTATTGAAAGGATGATGTGACCAATCAGGACCATCAGTTGGATGAGGGACTGTCTGGGTCAGCCATGTCTTCAATCCCATAGTACATATCAGCCCCATATACCGAACCCGTATTAGAGTTTTGCCCAATCATTAACAGCCATACATTACCATTTCAATAGAGTAGTTGTCTGTAAAAGATTGTCTATTTTGAATACAGGGCAAGGTCTACTGTGCCAAAATTTTTCCTATGAATAAAGGATGGGAAGGAATATGGAGACAAGTTTTGAGCCTCAAACTTCATAAGTTTCCATGTGAATAGATGACCTTGCCATTTGAGGCATTCACTAGTGCTGTAACAGTATCCATTTGTACAAAATTCAAATCGAAACATAATGCAATTAAGTGAACTGAATTTGACTCATTTATAATTGGATCAAATACTATCTTACACACCTTGAACCAATATGCATCTAGTAGTAAAATTGGTTTGGATGTTGTAAGTTTACTAAAACGTCATAGGTTAAAGTCTCATACAAGTAATTTTTAAGTCATCTTATTCATCATATAGAATATCAAAGTCATTTCTAGTTCAAATTATTACTATATATAATGTATTGATTATTTTAATTTAATTTATTATTGGTATACAATGTCTGAATCCAATCTGAGTCTGATTTGAATCCAAAATTTGAATCTGAATGATGTAATATCTAGTAACAACATCTGTTCTGTTTGCTGCCCTACCATTCACTGCATGGGGAAAGTCATTCCCGTACCCACCTTCTATTAGTTCTTTTGCCAGGAAAATTTGCCTACAAACAATTCTGGGAACAAAGCAAGGGGTTTTAAGATTAAAATTGACCATTAGCAGAGGCCGGACAGAGGGCCATATGGGGCCATTTTGAACCCCAAACCAAAACATTCCATGTGGAAAATCCTTAGCTGTTCTGTTGTCTTCACTAGATAACCCGACTAGTAGAATAGACACCCTTCCCTATATATACACATATGATCAACAACCAAGATAAAACCATATTAGTTGGAGTGGTTTGATTGGTTGGCAAAGGTAACAAGCTTCTAGTATTTTCATGTATTTTTTTTGCAAAATTATTGTAATTTCTGTAAAATTTCAGGTATTTTCATGCTTTTTTTGGTATTTTCATGTATAATTGTCTATGGCTTTTAGGCATTTGTCACTTATCAAGATAATATATATTGGGTTTGTATTTTGCATCATGCCATTTAGATATTACCATGAGAAAAGGCAAAAATTGTGCTAGGCATCCTATGAGCACTCCTACTAGGGGTAGTAATCAATCCCAACCGAGCTCTAGCCATCGAATTGAGTCCCAATCAGCTGGCTCTCGAGATTCTTCAAGTGATAGTGGTGTAGTAGGTATATATATTTATATTCATGCTTTTTTTATATATATTTTATGCTTGTTTTTCCTAATTTTAAATAAATGTATTTTTCATGTTGTTATTTCTTTTACTTTTACTAGACAATAATACCTCACATAAAAGAATTCGAGGACCTACAAGGTGTTTGGATGTGTGGACATTGTTTGAAGGAAAACAAATTCCTATTGAATCAAACAAATATACACAAGTTATTGGAGATACAAGTCAGAAATTGATTACCTTTATGGGCACGATGACAAGAAATGGAAGTTTAGCACCAATAACATATAATGATTGGAGATCCATGCCTAAGGACAAAAAGGAAGAAATATGGAAAATTATCAAGGTATGCTAATTTAAAAGCTACAATCAAGTTATAAGTATTTTTTATGAATATTTTGACACATGCAATTAATTAATAAATACATATGATGCAGAAGTTTGATGTCGATGACAGTAGTAAATTTTGGGCAATAAAATCTAGTGTGTCTTGTGTCTCTGATATAATTATTCAAAAGATTGTTGCAGCACTGATAGTTGAAAAAGTTACAGCAGCTTGGGTATCCATTCACCCAAGAAGATATAATACAACAATGTCCCAATAATAAAATTACAATACAGCCCAAAATAGTTTATATTTTGGTTAAATTTGCAATGTTAAAAGCTTATATTCACCAACTTTTTAATTTTATGATCAAGCTATTGCTCCTAGCCCTGACTGTGGCCTTATTCCTAAGCTTCTAGCTCTATATTTGTTGCAAGGGCCTGCCCACAAGTCAATGTCAAGATAGATATTGTTAGAAGTGGCCTTGAATGCCCAAGCATAAGTATCACCTCCATTGCTGCTGTAGAGTGCTTGCAGAGGGAGGTCCCCTGAGAAAGGAGGTACTGAGACCCTCAAAACTTCATCCTGAGCACAGGTGATGTTATTTGTCGTGTTCAGGGCTGAAGCTAGCAAGAAATTCCCCTGTATATTTCATGGTTATTGATCCGTTTGGCCTAGACATTTTGTTGATATCCAGAGATTGAGGGTGTATTCTTCATATTCATACTTTCATATGCCAAAAATATTGATAATTGTTTATTTTTAGATATATTATTTTTTCTGAAAGGAAGTGATATAGGAGCTAACATGTCAGATCTGAGATTTTCTAAATATATATTGATGGGTAGTGGGATTATTTCTGTAAATGTTTTGAAGTTTTTTTTCGAGTCATTAATAGTTTTCCTAACTGGTTCAGAGTTATTTTAGTCAGTCTGAATTCTTATATTTTTTTGGGGGTAAACAGTCAGTCAGAGTTATGTTAGTAGGTCATGATCATGGTCACAATTCAAGCTGGATTTGTTTTATTCCTAGTCCTAAGCCAACAAGGATTTGTCTTAAGTCAAAGCCCCAGTCCTTAGCCAACTAGGATTGGTTCTATTCCTAGTTAGTGCCTTAGTAGCATTTCTTAGTTGATTTTGGAGTAGGAAAATAAGGGAGAAGGACTGGCCAACCTTCCTATCTTTGCCTATAAATATATATAAGGACTGGCCAACCTTCCTTCTAAAAGCTATTAGTTGATGATTCCTAATAGTATCTCTAAGTGCCGACTCCTAGAGAAGCCTAGGTGCTGCTGATTCATAGTCTTATTTTCTTTTTCTTATTTTGCAGATCAATCCTGCATTACTTGGTATCAAAGTAGTTAGTCCCTCATCTAGAAGTAATCTGCACTTCCATGAAACTGCACAGAGACTGTAGATGCTGGGATAGTTGATGATGAGTGCAGGAGAGTGTGGTGAGAGAGGCAACTGCTGCCTTGTGCTATTTGTAGACATGGCTAGTTTGAAACCATTTAAGGCATTAATTTGAATGTTAGCATAAATTCACATTTTGGTAGTATGAAGTGGAGGGTGTGGTGGGGTGCACTACTTGAACAAGGCAATTCCTAAAGAAAAGACACTCTTGTCAGTTTTAGCTGTTAGGAGAGGTTTTGATTTGATTGGTGAATTTGATTTATTTGATCACATGTATTTAACATCTCAAAGGCAAAAGCCAAAAGCCCACCACATGCATGCTTTATTTATTAGTTGCAGCTGGCTTTTAGGGATGGTGGTCATTGTGCTGGTTTACAACAGTATTCTCCATTAACAATTGTCCTCTGTCAATAAGATAAATAGCTCTTATGTTTTTAATTCCTTTCGAGTGAGGTAGAGATAGAGGCGTAGAGCAATTACATCTAGTACTCTTTGAATAAAGACTTGGATAAGGAGTTTGGTCGAACAGGTTAAAATACAAAGGGTACCCTCACACCAAGAGGTCAACAAATCTGGTATATTTATTAATTATTGAGCCATGCATTGCTGGTTGCATTATAACCATATAAATTAGCTCAGCAGCCCTAAATACTGGGTCGGTCGAGTTTGATCTTAATTAATTTTCTGTTAGATATTTATGTTGGTTTAAATTTATATCAGAATTGTGTCCAACCACAATGGTGGTGGGTTGAGTAGGTGGTTTCAGGGTTGACTGATTAAGGAACCGTTCAACTTCATGATTGCAAAGAATGCATGATAAGGTGGTTTCAGAATTGCAAAGAATGCATGATTGCAAGGAACTGTTCAACCACAATCTAGGGAAAAAATACATTTTATTGAGACCCTCGTAGACATTTCAGGGTTGACTGATTAAGGAAGGGTAAGCTTGAAACAAATTCTGATTGATGACCCATATCGTGTTCATATCAATCATAAGGGGAGCATTATTTGAACTGCTTACACTGCCATAATCTTTAGTAGGTTTGCCAAGAATCAGCAGGCTTTCCTCTGAAAAAGTGAGTAAAATTGGAACTTGATCTGCTGGCTCACCACAGTCACCATGCCTCCTAGTTTGATCTGGTGTACAAGAACAACTTTGATACCACCTTACTAGAGAGATGGCATCTTATTGGCACTTGGTAACATGTGGATTTACTCTGTAGTCTGTACATAGTACTTAGTACCACAAAAGTGTGTGTGTGTGAGAGAGAGAGAGAGAGAGAGGAAAAGAAAAAGAAAAGTTCCCTATGATTTGCTTGGCTTCATGGAACCTCCACCAATGCTAATTTGCTACATTGCCCTTGACCTTCTGTCTTCTCTGTAAGGCCAAAAGGCCATTACCCAGTGTTGGTCTGTTATTGTATAAATAGAGGCAGAAAGGGCAGAAAAATAGAGGCCAAAAGGTAGAAAAACAAAGGCCAAAAGGCCAAAATCTGCCAATCAGTTTATAGATTGAGGGAGGACAACCAGGAGAGATTAAATGGTTGAGAACATGACAAGATAAACTCCCAGCCCAAAAAAAAAAAAAAAAAAAATCTAGTTCTCCTCTAGTAACCTCTCACCTGGTAAGGCAGTCAACAGACAACAACAAGGACATTAGCCCAAAAGGCCAAAATCCGCCAATCAGTTTATAGATTGAGGGAGGACAACCAGGAGAGATTAAATGGTTGAGAACATGACAAGATAAACTCCCAGCCCAAAAAAAAAAAAAAAAAATCTAGTTCTCCTCTAGTAACCTCTTACCTGGTAAGGCAGTCAACAGACAACAACAAGGACATTAGCAGATTCTAATATCCAATAGAACTAGATAATCAGATTGGATTCTACCAACCTTTCTTCTCTCAGTAAATGTTTAATAGCTCGATAATTATGTTGCTCTCGATGATATCCTGTTTATTTATTTATTTTTAAAGATTGGATTCTAACAACCTCAATAAATGTTTATTTTTTTAAGATAACTTGCATTATAAACAGAAAGAGGAAGGGCATACATGGGAGGATGTAAGTGGGACCCACAAGTAATATCTGCATATTTGAATGTGTTATTAGGTCCCACACATAATATTAACACGTATGTAAGAAGAACCGATAAGCATGTTTGCCAAACGGTTTATCTATCTCTATGCCATCTATTATTAGATCCAAAGGTATAATATTATATCTAGTTTTTATTAACAAGATGCATTTGTTTTTTCAGGAAATTCTTAACATGGAGGGTATTGAAGATGTATACTTGGGATTTTGATGAAGATTTTGGACATTATAGAGCGAAATTATTTTTTGTTGGTTTTTGGACTATCCATTGTGGATCTATGATTTGAAAGTGGCAGTTGTATATATAAACATTTTATGATAAATTTGTTTTATATGAAAATGGTTTATTTGGTTAAATTTCATAATTATTTGATTTTTTAATTAAATATATAATATGCATTTGATTTAAAGGGCATGATGAAATTAATATTTATTGATACAGGTCCAATTACCATAGCAACATCTTTTTTATTGCTTCATTTTTATTATTTTTTAGCATGCATGTATGAATATGTTTAAACATTTAGTGTCGCTTGTAAATGCCACAAATCGTAAATGAATTGAATGATTAAAACTTTTTAGTGGCAATTATAAATGCCATTATACAGATAAATATTTTATGACATTTAAAAATGCCGCTTTTATGGTACCCTTATAATGGCACTTATAATTGCCACTATAGCGGTTGCTATTTAGTGGCACTATGAATTGCCACTAAATGTGTCAATAAATGCTATTATTAAATTTAAAAATAGCATTTGAAACTGCCACTAAAGGATGAATAAAGCACCACTAAAAATAGTTTTTATTGGCGTTTACATAAAGTGCCATTAAAATTTGGGTAAACGCTACTGAAAGTAAGTTTTATTGGCATTTATTTAAGTGCCGCTAAAAATAGGATAAACGCCACTAAAACTTTTACCAACTCAGGTATTGGTGGCATAATTTGAAAACGCCGCAATAGCCTTTAGTGGCATTTTTTTCTATCTTTAGTGGCATTACTTTTCTTGTAGTCCGATCTCCGCCCCATCCGGGTTGTGGCGTTTTACTAGTGATTGTCCTCTAAAAAATAGGTAAATTATAAATACCCTTTGTGTACTATGGGGTCAATGACAAAATGTCCACCTCAACTTTCCTTATTTTTTATTTCCTTGACTTTTTTTTCTCTTAACCCCATATTTAACTAAAAATACCTCCATTTTCTCCCAATGAGACCAGCTAAAATAACACGAATCGTTTCACGATAAAAAAGTTTTTTTAATTATTTATTCATTTCACTAACATCAATGTCTCTCTTCATATCAAAGTATAAAAATTATCCACTCATTTTTCCAATAAATAAAAAAAACTAAGCAAAAGCTAAATTTATATCTACTAAAAAGAAATTTAAACAGCTGAATCAAAGTTATTTTGGAAGTTTATGAAAGAACTAAGAGACATTTATCTTAAGGCTCCATTTGGAAGGAGTACAAATACAAAAATGTAGAGTGCAAAACCTTGTATTTTGTATTTTTTTTTGTACATTACATATTTGTGTTTGTACTCCTTCCAAATTGAGCCAAAGGCTACGTTTGTTTGGGGTGGAAAACCGAACTAGGGTAAACTTTACACCCTGGTTCGATTTTACATGCGTTTGGTAAACATGTAATTTTACACTGAAAATCGGTGTAAAATTTCATAATTTTATTTACATCGATAATCAATGTAATAAATACATCGAAATTATCGATGTAATAAATACATCGCTCATTATTCTCTCTCTTCTCCTTCTCTCTTATTCTTCTTCTTCTCCTTCTCCTTCTCTCTCCTTGTTCTTCTCCCTCCTAGTTTCATTCTCATCTATTCGTACCTATCATCGGTCTTTAACTTTCCCCCTTCTCCGATCAATCTTCAACTTGGGTACTCTGCTCAGCCTCCATGCCGCAAGCATCTTCACTGGTGTTGTAGATTTGTACCTCCTTCACCCAGGTTGGTACCAAATGACAACGAATTGGAACTCGCACCTTTTCCCAACAATGCAGTGGTAAACTGGGTTCGACCGACATTTCCACCATCGCAGAGCACCTAGGGTGGGACCTCATGGAGCTAGAGACGGAGAACAATGGGATCTGTCCACCCTGAGATTTTTTTGCTAGAGTTCCAGAGTTCCTAATAAGTTTTATGGTGATTTTTCTACTAGAGTTCCAGAGTTACCAGTGATTTTTCTCTTAAGGAAGAGTTATAGAGTTCCCGGTGATTTTTTTGCTAGAGTTTTAGAGTTCTAGAGTTCTTTGATGATTTTTCCACTCGAGGAAGAGTTCCAGAGTTCCAGAGTTCCTAGTGATTTTTTCGGCTAGGCTCCGTTTGGTTTGTGGGATGGGGATGAGAAAAAGGAATATTCCTTTTTTCTCTCATTTGTTTTGAGGGAAATAGAATGATGGGATGAGAAAAATGTGGGATGTCACAAGACTGATAGAGTTTTAGAGTTCCAGAGTTCTTTGATGGTTTTTTTGCTAGAGTTCCAGAGTTCTTGATGATTTTTTCTTCTTGAGGAAGAGTTCTAGAGTTCCTAGTGATTTTTTTTTTGCTAGGCTTCGTTTGGGTTGTGAGATGGGGATGAGAAAAAAAAGGAATATTCTTTTTTCTCTCATTTGTTTTGAGGGAGATAAAAGGATGGGATGAGGAAAATGTGGGATTTCAGATCCCAAAATCATGGATTTGGGGTCACATCAAAACCGTGCGATCCCACTGGAAAAGTTTGAGAAACCACTGTTACCATCGAAAGAACCATTGTTATTGGCCTCCTTCATCACCTGGAAAGGAACCAATGCGAGGGGCAGTGGTGATCTCCCTCCATCTTCCTCTTATCTCTTCTCCCTCACCTTCTTCCCGTCTTCACTAGATTTGCGGCGATTTGCGAGGGGCACTCCTATTCTTCCCGTATTCACCATATTTGTTTTCTCAACTCTCGTTGCTACAACTCATGGAGCTCTGTTCTTCAACTATTGGCAACTCTTATCGTTGCAACTCATGGAGATCTCGCTGTTGCAATTCATGGAGCTTTGTTCTTCAACTCTCGACAACTCTCACCGCTGCAACTCATGGAGATCTGCTTTCTCAGCTCCGATGAAACTCCGACGAATAACCAACCCGTTACAGTGTTTTTCCTATTATTTTCCCATATATAAAACCAAACAATGGAAAGATAAATTTTTACACTTTCCCTATCTCATATTTTCCCATCCCATTCAAATCTTTCCACAAACCAAACAGAGCCCTAGAGTTTATTGAAGCAAAATTGGTAACATCCTTGAGGAAGAGTTCCATAGCAAAAACAAAGTAGAAGCTTTTCACTTCATGGCGGCTTCATCTATCACTAAACTGGCGCCAACTTTTTCTTGGGTGTAAAACTGAATTTACACCTGAAACAAACACAGCCTAAAGTGAAAATTCAGGGATGTTTGTTACAAAGAAAAATTCGGGTATAGGAAGTATTTGTCATTAACTCCATGTCAAAGGGGTCTTTATGATTTACCAAAACAAAAAGTAACGACCGTATCCATTGCGTGCCTAAGGGGAGTTTCACATCGGCGACCCACAAGGGGAGTAGAGAGGGTAAAAACAAATTCGGAAATCATTTCAACAAGACTACAAATAAGTACTTGCACTTCCTCTTCTCTTTTTTGGCGGCTGCGATTCTTTTCTTCGAGCTTTTGTCACCTAAGTTCCACAATGACGCATAAACCCTAGTTTCTCTTCGCAGATATTTCAGCATAGCGATCAGTTTCAGAGTATTACCACTGATTAGTTTCAGAGTATCACCATTGATCAATTCCAGAGTATCACCATTAAGTAAATAAGCAAATAAATAAAAACCAGCCTCCAATGATGGAGGTTTCTCTGGGGCAAAAACAGAAGCACCACGAGTTCACATTATTATCCTTCTCTCTACTACCATCCTCTTCTTCACCTTCTTGTTCATCAGCAGTGGCTTGTTTCAGCACCGAGTGTGGAGCTACCAAGCTTCAGTTCCACCAAAAATCAGAATCTGCCGAGGTTGTTCACGTCGATATTTCTACCGCACAGGTTGGTTTCCTATTGTGTAATTCTCTGAAGTTGTTACGTGCCCGAAGTTCCTCTTAATAGAGGGTTTATTTAGTTACTTTCTATGGCCTCGAAAATCTGTTCAGCAATGGCGTTAACATGCACATTGTGATCGATGTGTTGTTTGTTTCAGCTTTTCAAGTTAGGCCCTGTCAAGTCCGTATGCATAAGCGAAAGTTCTGAAGGCAACAGGATGGTAAAGGTAGGCCAGCTATTTTAAGAATTAAGATATAAAAAATGTATTATCGAGTGGTAACTGGTAATCCGGGGCTCTAGCACAGTAGTACCGTTGTATGAAGTTTGTTCTTCCTTCTGATCCTTGTATATGATTTTGTTTACACTATTCTATTTGTATTGCATCTTTCTTATACTATATTTCATTTTCAACCGACAGTCTTATTCAAGGGGAATTACTCTTCGATTTAGAACAGAAGACGAGAGCAAAGCCTTCCATTGTGCATTTGAACAATGGAAGAGCAAAGCAGTTGATGCTAGTGCTGGTATCATACCTACTCCTAATTCCTTTGCCATTTTATTTGGTGCACAAATCATCACCATCATAATACGTTGTCAGACATAAAGTATTGATAAACATGTCACCAGAAATAAAGTGTGATACTTTATTTCCACATCTCATCTGTTGCTTCTTTGAACACTTAAAAAAATCTATTCTATCTCCTATTAAACGTGGAAGGTCATTACTATTTTGGTTCCTTTCCTGTAATGACTAAACATGTTATTAATCTTTTTACTGCCATCCCTCGGAAGAAGTTTTGGCTAATTTCTTTCTTAATGTAATCTGATATTTAAGGTAGTGAAGTTTGATTTGAAGATAAAGGAACTAATTATTTTAAAACTTTTTTTTTTTTTTAATTTGCTAAGATGTAGTGACTAAATGGGTTCAAGCTATTGCATATTCAGGTTTCAGGGCATGAATTGGGTAGAAACATATTCACTTTGACTTTTCATATGTTTTTTTCCTCATATTGTGATAGACTATTTCCTTAAGAAATATCCAGTCAAGCTGTTGGGAGTTTAGGACTACAGATTGCGTTATTGAACATGGAAAAACTTTAGGATATTTGACAATGCATGTTGCTTATTGCAAAATTCATTACTCACGGATTCTGGATTAACACACTTCAAGGAAGTTGGTTACCAATGGAAGTTTTATGGTCATATAACATGGGCATTTTATAGAAAGCTTTTTAAGCTTGACGGTCTCATAATATGCTAAGTATTGTGAACTGTTATTGTAAAGCATTATCTGACAGAGCTCATTTGTCTTGGCTGGTGAAAATTTTAGTTTTCTGCATTTTCTTTCTGAATTTGATTTCTTGTGTGCAATTTTCTAATGCAAATCAGATAATTTTTGGTTGAATGCATTTCTATCATAGAACTACAGTTGAATCTAACTTACAAGGATTGTAATTGCTTATTTTTTCCATTTCAGGAGCATGCTTAGAAAATGGAAAAGTTGTAACTTCTAAAAGCAAGTTTGACAGCAAAGTAGAGGCAGCTTCTGCTAAAATGTACTTCCATTACTATGGACAACTGCTGCATCAACAAAATATGTTACAGGATTATGTGAGAACAGGTTATACCATAAACCTGTAATTTTGTTGCTGCTCCCTTGGAGACTCGTGTGTATTCTATCTCAGTGAAACTGCATTGTTGTTCTTATGCTCTTAAGGTTAAAATGCAAATGTTTTCAGATTTATCGTCAGCATTTGTGGATAACATAGAAGAATACGGGTGTATGTGCAAAATATCCACCAAGAAAAATCTGTGTTGATCCAAGTAATGTTTCTATTGGCTTCAGGAACATATTATGCTGCTGTCATTGAGAATCGCACAGACTTTATTGGCCGTGTAGTGGTTGATGTGGGTGCAGGTAGTGGTATTCTGTCACTATTTGCTGCTCAGGTAAGTCCATGATGCTCTGTGCAAGAGCTTATGCCTGTTCCATGTATGTGCATCTCTATGTTTTATGCTGAAAACTTCAAAAGTTTTCTTTGGTACTGTTTCTGCATTAGGCTGGAGCAAAGCATGTTTATGCAGTGGAAGCATCTGAAATGGCAGAATATGCACAGAAGCTTATTGCTGGGAATCCATCGCTAGCTCAACGGATCACAGTAAGATTCAGTTTGCCACTTAGAATCAGAGCTAAATTTCAAGTTTTTAGGTAATGCCTTTATTGGTTCATATTCTCATTTTTTGTGGTTATTTTATTATCTATTGCAGGTGATCAAAGGCAAAGTTGAAGAAGTTGAATTGCCTGAGAAAGCAGACATTCTGATTTCTGAGCCAATGGGTAAGCTTACTGGTTTACAATTTGTTTGTCATTAGCAGGGAAAGGTGGTATTCTTTCTGGAAAAAAAAGTTTTGCTTTATCTAATGACAACTGGAGAGTTGTGTTGCGCACTCTACCTATCACAGCTAAGAGTGTCCAAATGAACCAAGGTTGAGATGAGAGCAAGGATGTTCTCAAAAGTACAAAGGGTACATCTAAGGTTGCACTTTTTATCTGGGAAACAAAGGAGTGACTGTAAACTAAATATTCAATATCATTATTTTCTTGCATAACTGTAGCCTATATTGATTTATTTGTGAAACTGCATCAATATCTTAAATTTAGAAAAGTTATTTTTTTACAAGTGCCTGACTTAGTCTCTTCTTTCTCTAATGAAATAAGAAAAAAAAGTTTTTAAAGTGTCAGGAACACTTGTCTAGCTTTAAAGTTTGGAGAAGCAGGATAGAAAGGAAATTAGGAATAGGAACCCATCCAAATACACTAGTAGCAATCAAGAGGCCTTCTGGTCCCTTTATGATTTGAATAATCACCACCATGATTAGTCTTTTCTTCTTTTTCCGATTAAATAAGGAACTGGTTCACCTTCGTCTTCTCAAAATGTTTTTGAAGGTACTTAACACATTCAGAAGAGTTAGAAGGATCAATGTGAACTAATTCATATTCAGCCCACAAGTCAAGGAACCCAACATAATACTCCTGTATCCTCTTATTTCCTTGAGAATAAACAAAGATTTCAGATTATATTTGATATTACCTTGACATGTTAGACTAACAATAATCTTCAGGTTAGTATACATCTCATAGGTTGTCCTCATTCTCCTCATAGGTACAACAACAGGAGGCACAATAGCACTAAGGATCCAAAGGAGGGATAAAAAATAGGAAGGTTTCAGGACTGCCGATCCAAAGGAGGGATAAAAAACCCTTCAAAAAGTAATCCAAAATTGAGCCAGGCAATAGATATGATAGATAACCCTACACCAAATCTGAAAACCTAAGCTGATTGGATCAACCAATTGGGAGAAAACTATTAAAATCCAACCTGTGAGGCGTCTTTTCCAGGTAGAACAACGGCTTCTTGGACTGATCAAAATAGTCTCCAGAGAGCTCTCAATCCAGCAACCGAAGATGGAATAAGAAACCCTTGAAACACTCTTCTAAACCCAAGAATCAAACTTCTTTCTCAGTAGATCGAATCGTCTGCTTTGATACCATGTCAACTTGGTGGTTCGAATAAGAGAGAAAACATATATTTCATGGGTGTCAAGAGAATGAATCGACCCCCACCCCCAAAGAGCCCTTTATATATATAAATATATGTACAATTGCAAAAAATCCCTTACAGGGCTAAAGAGAAAGCAAACAAAGAAATAAAGAGTATATAAAGTACAATAGGGACTATGATAGTATAGCACATCATTAGGATTCACAATTTTTTGGTGAAGATCAAATCTGTTTTTCTAGGGTTTTGTTCCCTTCTCTTGTTCGATTTCTCTGAGAACTCTCCTTTTTTGGACTGTCAAAAGTTTGATGGCACCAACTATGCCCTGTGGGAATTTCATTTCTAGTTTTATGTTGATGGAAAAGGGCTGTGAGGGTGTATTGATGGAACCCCCACCAAGCTTGAGAAAACTGATGCAAAGGGGGTTGCAATCTTGGAGGATTAATAATACTTCCAGATTGCATTCTGGAAAAGGTTTATCAACAGTCTAACATCTCAAGGCAGTACCAGATCAAAGCTGAGAAATTTTCATACAGCTAGGGTAAAAGGAAAATTTAGGAGTATGCTGGTTTTTACAATCTTTGGATAGAGTATGAACTTGTTCATACTTGTGAGATATCTTCAACTTGCTGTATCAAGGCACTAAAGGAACACTTTGATAGGAGAAAAGTAATGCACTTTCTGATGCATCTCCGTCCTGAATATGAAATAATAATATCAAATATTCTTTGTAGGGATACTGTACCGACCCTTGACACTATCCTTGGTGATTTGCTTTGGGAAGAAACTAGGATGATCACTTAGTCGGCAATGAATGCAAAGATTGATGGAGTGGAGGATATGTTTTTAGCAGCAGATAAGTCCAAATCAAAGGACTTATCCAAAGTACAATGTTATGAATGAAAGGAATTTGGGCATGTGATATCTCACTACGGAAAGAAGAATACTTGTACTTGATGCAAGAAACATGGATATATTATTACTGAATGTCCTACTAGGCCATCTAAGGGAAACCGATTTGGAGCAAAGCAAATCAGCATAGGGTTTACCAGACTATTGTTGGGGGATGCGATGATGCTTTATCTTCCATTGATCAGACAAAGAGTGACACTGCTAATGTTACGATTGAAGATAAGATTCAATAGCTTATGTCCTCAACAATTTCCTCTGCCTTTTCTGCTTTTGGCTCCTCAACAAAATTGAGTTGTTGAACACAAGAATAGCCATATTTTGAGTGATGTTAGAACCCTTCTTTAGATTCGCATGCTCTAGCAACCTTCTGGGTGGAGGCGGCCAGCACTGTTGTGCATTTCATTAACCTTCTTCCATCTTGGTAACCTGTCTCCACATCGGTCCCTCTTTAGAACTCCTAATGTTCCTATGCTTCATATGTTTGGTTGCATATGCTTTGCACATCTTCCTCATGAGTGTACTAAGCTATCTGTTCAGTCTGCCTTTAGTGCTTTTTTGGGATATAGCCTTGATCATAAAGGGTTTGCTTGTTATGATTTGAAATCTCATCGGACTATGATCTCTCATAATGTATTTTCCTTGAAAATCTTTCATTTTTTTTAGCATATCACCAACATTTCTACTCCTTCAGTGTTCATTTTGCAACATTTTGAGCCTACAGGTACTTTAGAAGCACCATCTCTTAGTTGCTGCATCAAACATATTTCAGGAAGTGGATATTTTCTCTAGTTCCTACGATCCCCACCTCTCCTCCTCCTCTAGGGCATGATACCTCATTTACACTAACTCCTGTAAATATACTATCATTTCCTGTTACTATTGCTACTCCACCTATTGACATTCCTACCTTACGACACACTACTAGAATTTCTAGACCACCTTACTGCTATGGTTTTCCGCTGACCATAGTTCCTTCTATGTTGTATTGTCTACCATAGATATTCACAGGTCCTACCAACAAGCTATAGTTCACATTCACTGAAGAGAGTCCATGGATTTTGAGATAGATTCTCTTCTTGTGAATGATTCTTGGGAGTTAATTCCTCCTCCTCTTAATGCTTCAGTCATAGGCAGTCGGTGGGTGTACTTAGTTAAGCTGAAGTCTGATGGTAGTCTTAACAGATAGTGTATAATGAGACTTTTGCGCTAGTTTCCAAGATGACCACAGTTCATCCTCTCCTTACTATTTTTGCAGTGAAAAGTTGGGTCATTCATCAAATGGATAAAATGTTTTCCTGCATGGGGATTTCAAACAGGCTCCCCATGTCTGGTTTTCAGAGGTTTAAATCAATTATTATTTGATGCTGGTTTCATTTAGAGTTCATGAGATTACTCACTCTTCACCTCACAACGCCCTCAAGGTATTACTCTATTGCTGCTTTATGTTGATGATGTTCTCATAACTGGAGATGACCGAGATGACATATATTATCTGCTGAAACACCTTCTCAGTCAGTCCTTCATGATGAAGGATCTGGGACCAGTGACATTTTCTGGCTTGGAAGTTCATCATAATTCCAGTGGTTACTTTTTTAATTTGTAGAAGTATGCCACTTGCTTGGACATCTTATGCTGTCCAAATTCCTGGGTGACTCTTATTTCCTGGAGATGTAAGAAGCAACAAACAGTCTCTAAGTCATTTACTGAAGCAGAATATCGAGCCATTTCTTCAACATGCAGTGAAATCATTTGGCTTCAGTCACTCCTATGTGACTTCAATATCAAGCCATGTCTTCTAATCCTGTTTTTCATGAGAGTATGAAGCATATTGAAGTGGATTGTCATTTTATTCAGGAACTCCTCACTATTTGCTGCATTTCACTTCCTCATGTATCTTCCAACCTTCAGTTGGTGGACATTTTCACAAAAGATACTAGAGCCAGACATACCTTTCTCATGGGCAAACTAATGCTAGTGTCTCTACATCAATTTGAGGGGGAGTGTAGATATTAGGGATAGTGAGGGTTGAAGTTATAATTTTACCTCTTATTGTATATATTCTTTCATTCTTTTATTTTGTATCATACTTCTTGTATTTTTGTGACAGAATTGTCCTTTTACTTCACATTAATATAAATACTATTCTTTGGTGTAGTCTATCCATTAGACTCATCCCAAATCTTTTCATCTTTTTTGGTTCGAATTGCACTGCCAACCACCAGATAGAGGGTGGATGAAGGTGAAGTTTGAAGATAGCAGTTTGGGCAAGCCTGGGCCTTCTGGAATTGGGTGTGTAATAACAGATGAAAATTGAACGATAAGGGCAATGCATTCAGCTCTAATAGGTGAAGGAGATTCAGTTAGGGTAGAAG
This sequence comes from Nelumbo nucifera, assembly GCF_055504915.1. NCBI lineage: Eukaryota > Viridiplantae > Streptophyta > Magnoliopsida > Proteales > Nelumbonaceae > Nelumbo > Nelumbo nucifera. The sequence continues at coordinate 102,166,487 of NC_142651.1, forward strand.
TAATGACAATAGTTTTTGGGGTGCACAAGGTTAGAGAAATGGGAGTGGAAAGTCTGGTCATTGAAGGTGAACCACTGAATCAAAAGTAGAGATTGGTTGGCTAGTGAAGAACAAAAGTGCATCATGGAGCTTCAGAAATGAAATCAGAAGATTTAATTGATATTCAAGAGAAATGCAGATTGAAATTCGATGGGTGCAAAGGTCAGCGAATAGTTTAACTGATGGGTTGGCAAAGCAAGGGGCAAGTAGGCAATAATTGTTTAGGCCTCAAATGTAAGATTGGGGAAGGGGTGAGATAGTGGGGACTATGTCATGTTAGATTTTTGTTTGTAATTCACAACCTGTTGTTGTACTTTCTCTTTAATTAATGAATGGATTCATCTTACTGATCCAAAAAAAAAAAAAAGAGTAGTAGGAGTGATTCACTCATGGTTGGTGAATCACAAACTTTTTATAGTGAGGAGTTACAATTTTTTTTTTTGAATATGGAAATCTTTTTGTAAACATAAGGACTGATGATACAGTGAATACTTTTATAGTTTGTATATTTCCAATGTACAGTGCCTAGTTGTACAATGGCTATTCTGTTTCACTTTTGATCGATACAATACCTTTTCAAAAACCAAAAGTTTACATGTGAACATTATCTACGTCTTACTATACACAAAAAATTTAATATCAAACAAATATTAATGTTTTTTTATGTTTTTCTAATTAGGTACTTTATTGGTCAATGAAAGAATGCTGGAATCGTATGTGATTGCAAGAGATCGATTCCTTGTCCCTAAGGGGAAAATGTTTCCAACAATAGGAAGGTAACATGCAGCCACTGTATGTACGTCTATGCTTCTTGAATTTTTTCTATTATGTGCTTTTCAAAATTTTCATTTGTTGGCTTCTCAATTTCCTTTTCTTTTGGTTATAATCAAGCCTTTCTTTTATCTACTAATCCCAAAACATTGGTAGCATTGTTATTGTTTATCAAAGCTGAAAAACATTAGTAGCAGTATTTACTCTAACTGACTTATATTATATGCTTTTTTCCCCTTTAGATTGCACTGTTGTTGTATCGTATACCATTAAATGTTCAAGTTTGAATTGCAAATAAGATAGTGAAAATCATTTGAAGGAACCTAAGAATAGCTTCAATTGGTGATAAAATGAGGGAAAGTAGACTAAGATGGTTTGGTCATGTACAGACAAGTGATCTGTTACAAGTTGAAGGGGCTAGAAGAGTCGGGTCTGACCAAAAAGGACATGGACTGAAGTTGTAAGAGATGATTTAAGGGCTCATAATTAAACAAAGAATATAATACTCAACAGAACAAAATGGCAAAACAGGATTCTTCTAGTTTTTTTTGCTTAATAAAACAGGATTCTTCTAGTTGCTACACATGGTTGGGACAAGGCTTAAATGATGATGATGATGATAATGAAAAATATCTGCTCTCCAACTCAAACCTGTGTTCTCGTGCATGTTATCCCAATATCTTACCATTTTCCCCCAAGCAATTGGCCCTTCTTTTAACTACTTAAATGTGCATTTGCAAAAAGAGGTTTTCTTTCAAATGATAGACACAATCACACAAAATATATTTGTTCAGATTGAGGCTGTGATCCTTCACCATACCCAGAGTTTGCCTTTCAAAATTTGTTCCATTATATGTGCATAGTACTTCTATCAGTGTCATCATAAGGAATTTCTTACTTTTGCTTTTTGTTTTTTTCCTTCTTTTTTAATTTGCAAAAATATATTTTTAGTTTGACAGAAAAAATCTCTTAGTAGAGCATAACGGCAGGGCATGATTCGTGTAGCCAACCCTAAATAGTTGAGTTTATATTTTTAAAAAGTGTTGACTCAGTTTATAGTGGGATTTGTAGAGGATAAGGTATATAAAAGAATGTCTCAAAAAAAAAACCTAACTCCATAATTGGCTAATAGCTTCAGAGAACCACCTGATATTATTGATCAGGGTATACAGAAGCAAACAACCAGACTTGGATACCCTCATATCATGGTACTTAGCCAAATTGTTGGCAACTTTATTAGTATATTTTGGCACTAAATTTCTAGGTAATCAATTTTGTCATTCTTGCCTCCGCTCTATTAGGAAATATTTTCTTCCCTAATTTTTGAAGTTTCTTTGGTTTTACCTTCTTTTCTTTATTTTATCTTTACCTATTTTCTTGATAAACACTTGAAAGAAGAAGGAGAACTGTTTACTATATTACAGGTTTGAAGAGAAGAAAAGAGAGAGAGAGAGAGAGAGAGAAAAAAAGAGTGAAGAGAGGAGAAAAGAAAGAAGGGGTTCAGTGGTGAATGATTTGCTGCCCCATACACTCCTTTATTTATAGCTTTTAGGATCCTTATAAGAATAGGAAATAAACAAAAAGTAGAAACAACAAGGCCAGCCAACCCAACTTAACAGAAATTAGAAACTACTGATAAAAGAAATTAGAAACAACTAGGTGTGGGTATGAAACCACACACTCTAGAGCCTGAGTGTGGGTATGGAACCCCACACTTGTGGCTAACCAACTGTTTCTTCACTCCCCCTCAAGTTGGGAGTAGATATTTGTCATGCCCAACTTGCGTAGATGTGTCTCCAATTTGCCTTTTGTGACTGCTTTGGTGAAGAGATCAACTAACTGCATGTTCGAGGCAATGTAAGGAAGGCATACTTCTTGAGATGCGACTCGCTCTCGGATAAAATGTCTGTCAACCTCGATATGCTTAGTCCTGTCATGCTGTATTGGGTTGTGGGAAATATTAATTGCAACTTGATTATCACAATACAACATCAAAGGCTTCTCATAATCAACCTCCAACTCATTAAGCAAGGATTTCAGCCATAACACTTTTGCAACACCATTGGCCATGGATCTGTATTCCGCTTCTGCACTGGAGCGAGCAACACCATTTTGTTTCTTGCTTCTCCAGGAAACATGATTTCCCCCACAAATGCACAATATCCAGAGGTGGACCTCCTATCATCAACACATCCAGCCCAATCCGCATCTGTATACACTTCTATTTTCATATGACTATTATTCTTGAAGAGTATACTTCTCCCTGGACATCTCTTTAAGTAGGCAAGGATCCTTTCTACTGCAAGGAGATGGGTGGTCCTAGGAGAATGCATGTATTGACTGACAACAGTGACGGCATAAGAAATATCTGGTCGGGTTAGATAGAGATAAAGAAGTTTCCCAACCAGCCTTTGGTACATAGCCCTGTCCTCGAGGAGTTTTCCACTTTTTACACTTGTCTTATGGTTAGGCTCAATGGGAGTATCAACAGGTTTCACTCTTAACTTGCTAGTTTCTTCTAATAAGTCCAGAACATACTTCCTTTAGGAGATGAAAATGCCATGCTTAGATCGAGTTACCTCAATTCCTAGGAAATAGTGTAACTTTCCTAGGAATTTGAAATTCCTAGGTCTTTGACTTCAAATTCCTTGTGAAGGTGCTATTTAAGGGTTTCAATTTCACTAGTGTCACTTCCTGTTATCACAATGTCATCTACATAGACTGCAAGTAGAGTTAGGGAATGACCTGTCTTAAAGAAGAGAGTGTGATCTGACTGAGCCTGTATGTATTTGAATTTGTCCAAAGCCAGTCTAAACCTATCAAACCAAGCTCTCGAGGATTGTTTCAACTCGTACAAGGCCTTCTTCAAAAGGCAAACTTTCTTTCCTGCTTCTGTACTATAAAAACCAGGGGTAACTCCATGTATACTTCCTCTTGCAAGTCTCCGTTGAGGAAGATATTCTTAACATCTAGCTGAAATAGTGACCATGAGAAGTTTGCAGCAATGGATAGAAGAACTCTGATAATGTTCATTTTTGCAATAGGTGCAAAGGTTTCTGTATAGTCTATGCCATAAGTTTGTGTGAATCCCTTTGCAACCAATCTGGGCTTATACCTTTCTATAGTATCATCAACATTATATTTCACAGTAAACAGCCATGTGCATCCAACAGGTTTCTTCCCTTCAGGCTGGTTAATTAGTTCCCATGTGTTGTTCTTGACAAGAACATCCATCTCTACTTGCGTTGCTTCCTTCCATTCAGGTATCAAAAGAGCTTCTTGCACTTTTCTGGGTAAGATTCTGAGAGACAATTATAGGAAAGGAACTTGGAGGTGCAATGGGCAGTGGATGAGGTGCAACGACGCTTTCCTTTACGAATAGCTATTGGAAGATCAAGGTCATCTGTCGGTGAAGGTTGAACCTCTGTAATAGTGAGATCAACAGTGGGAGCAGTAGTAGTGTTTGGATCTGGAGTTGTAGAAGATGTTGGAATTGGCCTGGATTGTTGTTTAGTATGAGAATCAACCTACCTCCACCACTTTCTGTGATACACTCTTGGAGCTGAAACTGAAATCCCTTCCTCATTATTCTCTCCCTGAGGAGAAGCCTTATGATAGTAGGGCATATTCTCAAAGAAGGTGACATCCATGGATACAAAGCGCTTCCTTGAAATTGGCTCATAACAGCAATATCCCTTTTGATTTTGTGCATACCCAAGGAAAATACACTTAGTGGCTTTGGGATAGTAGGAATCTATTGAATTAAAAAATATGAAAGAAAGTAGTATCTTGAAGAGAGAAGGAAGAGAGAAGGAGAAGAAGAGAAGTTGAAAAGAAAAGAGAGCAATAATCTGACCGCCCCCGTCACTTATTATTTATACTAAAATAATAGAACAATACAGAGAACTATGCCCTTATAGGGCGGCAAAACATAAAACAACATATATAACACTCAGAAACATAATAAAAAATTAGACTCACATAACTACTGTGGTCCCCACCTCCTATCTAACAACTAACATAAAACATCTACTAAAAAAAACAACATAAAACTAATTAATCTTCAACACTCCCCCTCAAGTTGGGAGTAAATGTCACACATTCCCAACTTGCATAGATCATGTTCAAGCTTGTTCCTTGCCACCCCTTTAGTAAGAACATCAGCCATGCAGTTAGCTGATCTTTTATTATTTGGTTTAAAAGACTGTTTACAATGCTTTCCTAACTGACAACTCTCACATTCCAAAGTAGATAATTGAACAGACTCAAACAACTTTTGGAAAAGACATTTCAAAGAACTAAAAGAAAGATGTCCCAAGCGATTGTGCCAAAGCATAATCTGGTTCACTGACTCTGACCCACTACTACCGCTGCTACTAACATGATGGCCCTTATGTCTCGGAATCTCATCCAGAACGTAGACTCCATTCACCTTACGATCACTCCCAATCATCTTCTTTGACTCCATATCTTGTAAAACACAATTACCAGGAAGAAAGGTCATTGAACAATTCAATTTTTTTGTCAAAGAACTAATAAGCAGTAGGTTGGTATGAAGTCTAGGGACATGTAAAACAGAAGACAGAGTTATATCATTGGTCACTCTAACTGTCCCCTTCCCAGCAATGGGCATATGTGAATTATTTGCTGTAGAGACTCTATCTCTACCAGAGCACAACTGATAGGAATTGAAAATGGTAGGGGCATTAGTCATATGCTCAGATGCTCCCAAGTCTATAATCCAGGGAGGTCCCTCCTTACCTGAAGTGGATGCAAGATTTGCAGTTGCATATGAACTACCTGTATGTGCAAAGGAAGTGGTGTAGTTGGCTCCTGCATTCTGCTGTCCATCTGGAAGACTAGAGTTGGGTGAATCTTTCTTATTCATAAGATGTCCAAACCTCTCCAATTTTGTTCTCACTGCTGCGACTGCAATGGGTTCCCAATCAGTTTGGGAGAGAGGGGCTGAAGAGTCTCCTGTAGTGGCTGCATTTGCATTTCCCTTCTTGTTTCTTATCCGAGCAGGCATAAGATTTGAATGAAGCTTCCAACAAGTGTCCCTAGTATGCTTAGGCTTCTTGCAATAATCACACACCAAGTCCTTATCTTCCCTTCTAGTCTCACTACTCCCCCTGTCTCCATTCGGCTTAGGTTTTGTTGTACCAACCATAGCCGACTGGTCAATCCCAGGCTGTCTCAGCATTACATTCCTCCTACTCTCCTCTCCAGAGACAAAAGCATAGGCATGCGAGAGTGTCACACCCTCCCTAGAAAGAATATGCTGCCTAGCAATGTCAAATTCAGGGTTCAGCCCTGCCAAGAACTCAAAAACCCTATTCCTCTCTACTAGTTTGTGATAAGTTGCTGCATCATTTACACTTTTCCATACCACAGTTTCTAAGTGATCTATTTCCTACCATAGGGTTTTCAGCATGGAGAAATACACAGCAAAAGGTTTTTCTCCCTGTTTCATACTTATCACCTGATTTCTTAACTGATAGGCTCTGGCTCCATTTTGCTTCTGAGAGTAGGTTTCAGTCACTCCATCCCAAATCTCCTTAGCAGTATTAGCCCATAGAATTTTTTTTTTTGCAATATGAGGTAACGTAGATTTACACATCCAGGACATTACCATGTAATTCTCTTGCACCCATGATCAAGGAGATAGGGTGCCAAGGGTTTTGCAAAGTATTCCTTGGCATTATCAGATCTAAGAATCTTGATCTTGGTTTCAGATTGAGTTAGGATAATCTGATGGAAAGCTTGGGTCAGAGAGGGGACCTCATCTCGAGAGTGCATTAGATAGACACATGAAAAGCGGGTATAGTCATCAACAAATAATAAGAAATATCTGTACCCCCCATGGCCCCATGGTGGGAGTATGGTAGGGCCCCCAAACATCGATATGCACAATCTCAAATGGAAGGTTGCTTCTTTTATTACTTAAAGGATAAAATGATCTACTATGTTTTGCAAATTCACAACTTTCACATTTTAACCCAGACACTTCTACTGACTCAAACAAGTTTGGAAAAAGACTCTTTAAAGACCCAAAAGATAAATAACCTAAGCGGTTGTGCCAAAGCATAATCTTACTACAAGACTAAGAAACAAACAATTTCCCTGCTTCACTCTACTCCCCCTGTGAATCAAGGTTTAAAATGTCGATGTCGATGGAAATGTCGCTTACCAAAATATAGGACATATGTCGGAAATGTCGAGGGGAAATATTGTAAAAATTAGAGACATTGTGGAAATATTATGAAATATGCAAAGATATTTTGCAAAATGATAAAAGAAGCATTATACATATTTCTAGACTATCATCTTATTCCCAACCATTATATAAAGCTAAGAAACTAAGATCAATAACAAATTAGTAAATGACGATTTACTGATTTATTATGCATTTTGATGTTTTTACAAGGTTATCTGATATTTTCTTTTCTTATTTTTAGTCCTGATTTATTTTAAATTCTAATATATTTATTTCACACTAGTAAATAGAAATACATTTATTCTGATTTTTAAATATTAAAGTTATAATACATTATGTTTTATTATAAATTTAATAAACTGATTCTTCTTTTTGTAGTATTAAGATTATGATAAATTCTGATTTCTTATAAAACTTAATGAATTTATTATGATTTTTAATACTAAATTTATAATAAATTATGATTTAGTATAAAATTTATTAAATTTATTCTGATTTTTTATATTAAATGTAGAATATGGTTTATTATAAAATTTAATAAATATTTTCTGATTTTAAAAATATTTTAAAAATACTAACTAGTTAATATTTTATTACTTGAAAAATATTTTATGTTTTATATTATAAAGTAATTAATTTATTCTTTTGTTTTTATATTTTGTTAATTCTTTTTATAAATATTTTATTTGAAATATTAAATATAAATATTAATGGAATAATCTATATTAATATACTGTATTATATTAATATAATATGCTAATATATTATATTTTTAATGTACATTAGTTGACATCCTGTTGACATTAGTCAACATCTTGTCGACATAATAGGAAAAACTGTATTTTTTTTGGTTATTTGGACCAATTTGGTTGACATTTCCGAAATATAGGAAATGTATACCGACATAAATGTAATTTTTATATCACCATCCATCTTCATGTCGGTGAGCCTCGACATCGACATATGTCGGGCGAATTAGCGACATTTGGCGACATTTGAAACCTTGTTGTGAATGTTCTAGCAGGTAGACTCCATTCATCTCAAGGCCAATCCCAATCACCTTCTTCGTTTCCAGATCCTGAAAAATACACCGATCAGGGAAAAAAGTTACCGAACAGTTTTGACTTTTAGTAATACTACTAACTGAAAGTAAGTTAGCACTAAGCTTGGGAACATGCAAAGCTGAGGTAGGGTGATAGTATCTTATAATCTAATGTCTCCCTTGCCAGAAATTGGTACAAGAGAATCATCAGCAATAGAAACTTTGTCTCTCTCAGAGGATAAACAATAGGTGCTAAATAGAGTAGATATGCTGGTCATATGATCTGAAGCACCTGAATCTATTACCCAGGAAGGTCTAGTATTACCTGGGACAGAAGCATGACAAGCAGTAGCTCTTGTACCTGTATGAGCAAAGGCTGAAGTAGGCTGTTGAGCTGATGTAGGTTGAGCTGAATTACTAAATTCATTTTCTAGTTGAATCAGAGCAGCTCAGACTGTAGGTAGGGTATCTAGAGGAGTGCCTCTTGTGCCTGATGAAGTTGTACTATCAGTGTTGACAGCCATACTAGCATTCCCTTTCTTATTTCTGATCTTTGCTGGAACAAGATGAGGGTGCAACTTCCAATAGGCGTCCTTAGTATGTTTAGGTTTCTTGCAGTGTTCACATACTAAGTCCTTCTTAGCTTCCTTCTTCTTATCCCCCCCGATTTAAGTCTAACTGCTACCAAGGCTGATTCGGAGGGTTGTTGCTACAACATAACCTTTCTCCTAGTTTCTTCACTCTGCACTAGGGAATAGGCTTGTGATAAAGTCACACTATCTCTTATCAACAACTGTTGTCTCACAATGTCATATTCAGAGTTCAGACCAACTAGGAACTCAAAAACTTTGTTAGTTTCAACCTGCTTTCTATATGTTTGTGCATCTTTCTGACTCTCTCACTCAATTGTTTCAAGATGGTCAATTTCATGCCACGGGGATTTTAAGGTTGAAAAGTAAACAGAGACCTGCTTCTCTCCTTGCCTCAGATTTTTAACCTCACATTTTAGCTCATAAGCCCTAGTACTATTAAGAGGCTGAGAGTAGGTTTCCTTCATAACATCCCATATTTCCTTAGTTGTTTTGGCCCACAAGTAGTTTCGGCTGATGTGTGGCTGCATAGAGTTGCACAGCCATGTCATCACCAAAAAATTCTCTTGGACCCACCTAGCATAAGTAGGGTCCTCCTTGGAGGGTTCCTTCACATCCCCTAGCAAGAAGTTCAATTTTCCTCTACCCCCAATAGCCAACATGGCTGATTGGGCCCATTCCAAGTAGTTTGATCCATCAAACTTAACAGTTGTAATCTGAAAGGTGTTTTTAGTCATGTTACCTGAACAACCAGTCCCAAAAGCACCTTCCCCTTGGTTCTTGTACTCCATTCTAAGTTAAGAAGAGGCTTTAAACTACCGTGACAAGAAAAAAACTGTATTTCAAGGCTGATAACAGCCGACCTAGGACAATGATTTTGCAGTTAGATAACAGTCAACTACTGTTCTGGGATTGATATCAGTCCTAAGATTTTCTACCCGTACCTCTTTGAATGAATAACAAAGTCCTTTTGAGTATCAATTTCAAGAAAAAGATACTTACTTTATGAAGAAAAAAGCCTAGAAAACTGATTGCTACCTTCAGTCTTCAAACTTGATCAATCGATTATTGTCAGCACCTTGAATCTTGATCAAAGAACCAAGAAAAAACTGATCGGCACCTCCAGTCTTGATCACTCAATTCCTGTCTGATTCTTCCTGATTACAAGAAGCTCTCTCCAATCTTAGGACAACTGTTAAAACCTTCTTGCAACCTCCAAGAATCAGCTGAAATAAGGATCTTTCTGAACTTTCAGCCCTAAACAATTCTCATGTGGTTGGCTGAATTAAATCCACATGAGAAACCCTAGATCTAAGGCTCTGATACCAACTTGAAAGAAGAAGAAGAAGAACTGTTTACTGTATTACAGGTTTGAAGAGAAGAAAAGAGAGAGAGAGAGAGAAGAAAGAAGGGGCTCAATGGTGAATGATTTGCTGCCCCATACACTCCTTTATTTATAGCTTTTAGGATCCTTACAAGAATAGGAAATAAATAAAAAATAGAAATAATAAGGCCAGCCAGCCCAACTTAACAGAAATTAGAAACTACTAATAAAAAAAAATTAGAAACAACTAGGTGTGGGTATGAAACCACACACACTAGAGCTTGAGTGTGGGTATGGAACCCCACACTCGTGGCTAACCAACTATTTCTTCATAAACTACATATACTTTCATGCTATTAATGCAATACTTAACACTTCTCTCTCTCCAAGAAAAAAGAAAGAAAAGATAAACTAAATATACTTCTGTACTTTCTCTCAGTGGCATTGGTTAACCTCATAGGACTAAATTAGTGAGTGGCTTTTTATTCAAATTTCCCCACTATATAAATATTTTTTGATTGTTCTCTTGGGATAGGATAATTTAAGTCTTTTATTCTGAGTTTTATGCCCTTTAACTTATTTTATGCTAGGCCATGTATTTAATCATTTAAGCCTAACTAATTGTTGAAAGGTCTGGTTAACTAGAATTATTCATGGTTGGGTTCTAAACGTTGACTGTGAGGTGTAGAACAATGTTCCTGACTTCCTGTTATATCTGAATGATATTTTTAGGCAGCTAAATGTTTTCAGCATTCAAGTGTAAGCTGCATCTTACTTTTTTCTTCTTTTTTCCTGGGAGTTGGAAGTTTAAATTTGATTGAGATGCAAGACTAATAAATTTGTACATACACCTATCTATTTGAGTTTCACAAAACCAAATTTCTAATTGAATCTCACTTGTCTGGATGTGTTATATTTGGGCTGTATACTTGTTATCAATTATAAAATTTGTTCCATTCCATCACCAGAGGGCGATCAAAAGAAAATGTAAAATATGTTCCAGAGCCAAGTTAGAATTTGTATGTTAGGTAATAGAATCTTAGACTTTTTTTATTATTATTTCTTAAATTTCAACCTTTAAATGCATTCCAATTGTGGGGTCCACCAAATGGATAATAAATTGAATTTAGTCTCCCTCTTCCTATCTTCCTCTCCTCTTCCCTATATTGGTTTATGAATATCTATTTCTTCTTATTTACTAGAGTGAGGAACTTTTTCTCCCTTTCCTTCCCCCTCCTTATGTGTATCTTTTATCATATCCTTTTCATTAGTTTTTCATTTGAGATGGAGTCGCATTTTCATTTGAATTGCAGATAGGGAAATTTTCTTTATGTGCTTGTCATATAATTTTCTCATTTTTGGAAGTCATTCTTTTCTAAATTCTATAAAGTATTTCTTTCTTTTATGTTCTTGAATTATTATTCCTGTAATTTTGATATAAATTTTGAATTGTAAAATAGATTTCTAGATGCATAAAGAACTATATCTTCAATGCCCTGTTATATTCTTGCTATTAGGCCCATGAAACAATTTTTTTGGTTGTTAGTCACTGTGGTTGTGTTTCTAGTTTGTTTCTACTCTTTGTAGACTTCAGTCTAATGAAAACACTAGACTTGTCAGTATACTTTTCAGATTATTTCAGAGGCTAATCACAACCAATCATCATTGTGATACTTTCTCAAATTTCCTTATGCCATGGCAGTCATAGGATGGTAACTTGTTTTGCAGCTTTTCAAATGCATACATACAAATGCATATAATTAATCATCAATAAATGAAGAATGAGGACTTGCTTTTTTCTTTTCTTTTTTTATGTTTATTATACCTTTATTGGTTGGGACAAGACTTTGATGATGATGATTGTAGCTTCCTGGTATCTAATGTTTCTTCAGATTTATTGTATCAATTGCTTTTTGGTTCTGACTTGTTAAACTGTGTTACTGCTCTAGGATACACATGGCACCATTCAGTGATGAATACTTGTATGTTGAAGTTGCAAACAAGGTATTTTTAGTCAATGCAATTATCTGTTCATTTATTGAGAAACACTTTGATTCTTCCACTGATACACTGTTGAATATAATCTTAGTGATGTATGTCCGCTTCCTCTAAGGCTTGAGATTATCATTTCTCGAAATGAGTCATTGTTGGTTCCTCCTTTGTTTATCATGTTGTAATAATTGTGAACATCAGGTTTCAAGAGAGAAGTTTAACTAATCTCCAAAGAGAAGGAACCTATTTTCTTCTTTCCACATGACATTGGGAACTTCATGTTAGTAAACCTCTTTGATCTAGTTACTGATGGGGGGGGGGCTCTCATATTTAATCATTAATACAATTGTACTTTAAAAAGGCCATTACCCAATCCTAGTCCCACCTATCTGGGGCCTTATGAAGGGTGGACTGGACTTAAACCTACCCCAGTTTTTGCACCAAGTGTAGAGAGGGAACAAATGTTCTGGGCACAGTTGTAAGCAAAAAGAAAAAGAAAATCAAGTGGAGGAACTTGTATATATATATGTGAGCTTATTCCTTTATAAATAATAAAATTTGACAGTTATAGAAAAAAGACTTTCAGTTCAGGTTACATAAGGACACTATGACAGTAAGGAACAAGGAGATTTATGAATATTTAAAAACAACTGTAGAATTTATAGTTATGCACAAAATTTTACATATGAGAATATAATCTAAGAAAAATGTTTTAATAATATCTATAAATTGGTGGTTGTCCTATGAGCTTGTATTTTTTGGAAAATGACCATCCTTCGAAGTACTATTTTGTATAATACTTAAGAAATAGAAACAGCTAGTAAAATACAATGATACTAGCGGTGACCTGTGCGATGCACGGGCTGCTTTTAAAAAATGTATTTTAAGGGAAAAATGAAGTAATAGTGACTTACCAAAGTTTTTATATATTTCTAGTTCTTTACATATAAAATATTAGAAAAAATGAATTTTCTTTTCCTTTTTAGCTATTGAGATTCAAATATCACTGCCACTAAGGTTGGGGGAATAGACTACCCTCCACTGTAGTCCTATAAAGCAAAAAAAATGTGCTTAATATGAGATCAATAACCAAGTTAAAAAACAATTTCAAAATTGAACTGACAAAGATAACCAAAGGCTCATTTTAAGTGCTTTCTTACTACATTTTATTGTTGAACCAGAAGAATCTATGAAAAACATCTACATTAAATTAATAAAAAATAGAGAAAAACCTAATAATCTATGAAAAGGAGAAATGATTTCTTTAGACTTTTATAAGAAGAAAATTAGTTCACTCCATGTATAATGTATTGGAGGGCAAATCTGGGTTTTGACATCAGTTTGTGTCCAGGCTAGGGTTCATATTTATTGGCCCTTGACCTAACCCAATCCATCTATACCCCTACTTTAGAGGTGTCAATGGAGATGTTCAGTCACAGCTCAATGGCAGGGGGCATGGGAACTCTATGAGGGATGTAATGTGACAGTTGAAGAGGACTAAAACTATGTTTGGATGGTAAAAAGGGTAGCAAAGAACCCTGGCAGCATAGACACACCATGAGAGAAAAAAGAAGCCTAGGAAGAGGAATGATTATCAATGCCTATTGAGTCCCAAGGGCAGCTAATGACTTGGCAGTTACATTGGCCAAGAATGGGTGAACAGGCATGAAATGTTTTAGGGTCAATTATGAACAAGGAATGTAACATGTAAACAAAGGGTTAGATACCAGTTGCTGGCCTAAAAAGAGGGTTGCTAGGCAAGCTTCATTTTAAATTATAATTATTCTTCTCCATAATGAACAAAGGTTCTCATTTACCCATAAAAAAGTGCCTATGGAAGTAGTTTTTGCCTTGTGATGTCCTGTTTATTGATTGTTTATCGGCTGAGTGTAAATTTGAGTTGATTAAGTAATATATTATTAATATTGCTTTTTCTTATTGAACTTTGGGTTAATATGATTTTGATATATATGGTTGACACTGGAAAAAAGTATAGGAATATTTTCCGGAACTAAACTTTGGTTATTTAGTTTTCTTTGACATTTAGTTAACCTGGTTGATGATTTCTAGTTAAGATGAAAGAAGTATTGTCTTTCCAGTGTCTTCAGTCTTCACATTTATGTGTTTTCATGAATATGAAGCTGCACGGTTTGGTTGCAGAAAAAATGTTGATACCTCCCAACATGGATAAACTAGTCATACAAGAAAAAAAAGATCACCCCCAGTGTTTTAAATTTTGAAAAATGGGGATTGTGTCAGTGTTTTATTGAGCAGTTGGAAATTTGCAGCAATCATGGTTGCAGCAGATGTGAGCTCAGTGAGTATGGTATAGAGTGATATTGTAACTTTCACTATGGATTAGTTGCCTGTGGGAGTTCTTATCTGTACAGCTTGTTTGTGTAGTTTCATTTGTAAATTTTGCTTCTTAATATTTGCAACTTTGGTTTCTTCCAAAAGGTTCACATGTTTTTTTTTTTTTTTTTTTTTTTTTTTTTTTTTTATATTGTTTCCTCACATCTTACTCTAACCCTTGGTCCTCCGTATGTTTTTCCTTTGGGGTGTCTAGGCCCTCTTTTGGCAGCAGCAGAACTACTTTGGCGTTGATCTCACTTCCTTGTATGGATCTGCATTTCAAGGATATTTTTCTCAGGTACGCATGATTGCTTTTCTCTGAAATATATTGGTGTCATTTCTGTTTTCAATCATGAACCTTAATAAGCAACTGGTTGTGACACCATTTTGCAATTCTATCCATGTATATATGATGAGTTGAATATCTCAAGTATCAACTGGAAATCTTATAGGCTTTAACATGGTCTTTATTAATGTTATACCATAAGCTTTCAAGGTTATATATTGCACAGTTCATCCAGCCATTGCTTGACCATCTAAAAAATTGAATTACCGAAGATGCATCATGAATATAGTTTGTACTTGCTAATAGTCACACTTCTAAGTAGGATATTTATATTTTGCTTGTTTGTCTCCAATATCTTTGACGCCTCTATATCTTTTGGTTTTTGTACTTTTGTATTTGCCCCTTTATTGTTACCATCAATTGCATATTTAACCTGAAGCAAATATATTATCATGCTCGATGAAGCCAAGAATGCATGTTTTGTTGTGGGGGGGGGGATATTGATTTGATTCTGTTCAGCAAAAATGTGTTTTCTATACGTGGATCATATTAAGAAACTTAAATGCACCTTGTCAGGGGTGTACCAGATGAATGCGCTTGATGTGGGAGTTTTTCTGACAAGGAGTAGCATGACATAATATGTGTCCAGTGGATCCAAGCATTCATTACAGAAGAAGAAACAATGCTTTAGAGCACACACAAAGGAATAGCATGACATTATACATGTCCAATGGATGTTTGCTTTTCTTTTTTTTTTTTTTCTTTGAGGGTTTTCCTTTTTTGATCATAAGAGTGATGCTCCCTACATATGGTAGATCTGAGCACAGAAACTGATTCCCACTCACGTGCAAGAAAAAGTGGATTGGGGAGTCTGTTGTGCACCTCTTTCATGAACATTGTGCTCTCTACAAGTAGTTACTGAGATTGGTTTTCATCACTTGAAGTGCTTAATACTGGTTTAGCATCTAGGATGAGGAGATTCCAGTTAATTGTATGGTCATCTTTTTGGTAGTTGGTAAACCATATTCCCCCTCCCTTTGAATTAATCAAGAGAGAAATGCAGCCATTACAACAGTGTTACATAGACTTTCCTAAATAGGCAAAGTGTCAGTGGCTCCTTGGTGTACATGCATTAGGCAAAGGGACACTTGTACATATGAGTTTCCTCTTTTTCCTTGTTCATTTAACATAAAATAATATCTAATATATGCCAATATTGGCAATCTTTTCTTCTTTAGTATATTGCTCGAAACATTCATGTATAAAATTACTAATTTCGTTGACTTTTATGGTTACCATGGGTGTTTCTCAATTCCTTTTTGGAAGCAAAAGAAAAAAAAATAATGCCTTAGAGTAGAAGAATACTTAGGTATTTCTTCTATTACCCTAAACATGCCAATATTAGCACTGATGGCGCATGAATGTAACTCATTGATCGAGCAACTAATCAGAGTTCCTAAAGTTCCTTGTAAGGCCTGTTGGGAAACTTGTCACACTTGGACTAATCAATCTTTATTGTTCAAAATGAATAGTGTCATTTTTGTAATTTTCTAATCCTTCCATATTCTCATAAACTAAACAAATCAAATCAAAATTTTCTCGTTCTATCTCGTTCTATTTCAGAGTATCCAATGCCTCCTCCACTTAGTTCTGAATTTTAAATAGCATTGAAGATCAATTCCGTCCTGGTTTCTACTTTTTAGGTAATAAAAATAAACCCTTAGATTAGAATAATACTCAAGATCAATTTCATCTTTGTTTCTACTTTCTAGGTAATAAAAATAATGGTATAAGACTTATACATACCCTGAGTTTTTGGTAATTGACTTAAACATACCCTGAGGTTTTAGATTGGACTTAAATATACCTTCTTCCTAGTGTGTTAAATGTATGCAGTAGAAAGACTTTTTTGTCCTCAGTTAATATATGAAATCAAAATGGATACAGTAGAGACTTGAGACCCAGTTTTTATTTCTCCGGAAAAGAAAACTGGGAGAAAAGAAACCCAGTTTTTATTCCTTTGGTGGTGGAAGGCTGATGCCTCCTAATCTGAATAGCTCATTTATCAAAATTCTGAAGGTGTTTGGGTCATACAAGTACACACCATAGATTTCTCATCTGAAGAAGAGTTAGCTTGGAATTTTAACACTTTTTCAGCATTGTTTCACTGTCGTTAGACAAGGATGAAGAATGCACTAAAAGCAAATAACATGTTCAAAGCCTTCAAACTTATACTTCCAAACGAATAAAACCATGGATAAATGCTGGTTGCTTTGCCTTCTAGGCAAAATTTCAAAGTAGCACCAATCACCAGAAATGAGGCCTTTTTTTATGTCAGATCAGAATCTGCAGAAACTATAATTTCATATGTAAAATGTTTAGTCGATCATGATTCATTGTAAGATAATTCCTTCAATTCAATGGGACACCATCAACAGCATTGCAAGAACGGCAGAGGAGGAAACAAACCAGTGTTGGAGCATTTTGGTGGCATCTCTGGTACAAATGATCTGCTTCAATTCAAGAAAGAATGGAAAAATAGGGGTTTTCAAGTTTTAAACGGGCGAGATAACGTTACATATAAACTAAATGAAACTTTTACTAATGAAGGGTATATTTAAGTCTAACGGGGTCGGCCCATAAGGTATATTTAAGTCTATTCGAAAAACTCAGGGTGATGTTTAATTTAATTTATGAAAACTCAGGGTATGTTTAAGTCTTTTACCCTAAAAAATAAACCTCTAGATTTACTCATGCAACCTTGTGTATGTGATGTAGGCTGCAGTAGGGGTCCTAGTAATTTAAGATCTGGTGGTGGGCTTTGTGGGGTGAATGAGGGGCTGTGGATGATTAAAGACGAAGAATATGGATGGAAAGCAAGTATAATGCTTTCTGTTTAACAAGGAATGAGTAAGAAATTAGCAAGAAAGAGGTGAACTCTTGCTGCTAGGATATACAACAAAGAAACAAATTGCTTAGAAGAAATAAGAGAAATTTCTAGTAACAACCAAGAATTCACTAAACCAAACTTTATTTCTTCCAATCGACTTTTCTTGAACTCCAATTACAATGACTATTTATAGACTCAATTTAATAACATAAATAAAATTCTAAGATATAGACTATGTTATTAAGACACTGAAATAAATAAAAAACTGAAACAGTACCAATATACTAAACCCAAAAATTCGGAAATTGATATAGGAATTGGAAAGCTGACTTAATCCTCCATGGATTCTTTCTTTGCTTCCATTTCTGCATCACATGTATATGATAACAGGATTTGTAATACATGGAATTTTTAATGGTAAATACTAATTTGGATGTGTTCCCAAGTTCATTTTTCATACCGTCAGGTGCCCAAGTACTCTTGGAAACATTTTGAATTCTGATTCCTGTGTCTATGACCATGCACAATAAGTCACAATAAGGGAAGATGGCAGAAAAGCCACAGGGTGAGAAGCCAACCTTCTATTACACCATAAACAAACAATTTGAAGTATATTGGCTCTAATACATTGCCTATGTATGGAAAAAGAATCAGCTGGTTTATTGGCTTATTCTGGTATCTGATGAGACATGATATTTACCTTGATGCCAAAAAGGAAAAAGAAAACCAATGCCTCTCTAATGATATTCCAAAGATACTAAGCTCCTTCTCCCCCTTTTAGCATTTATCTAATTATCACTCGTGACTCACTGTCAACCTCCACCCCTAGATCTGTAGGTTTTGGAAGAAGGATGACTGATGTTGTTGATAATTTGTTTGTATTTGAATAAAAATCTTCCTCTTTTGATGTCATTAGAGTGTATCCTTGCTTTCTTGACTATAGATGATGAATGATGTTGTTGATAATTCATGTGTATTTGAAAAAAAATCTTCCTCTTTAGATGTCATTAGAGTGTATCCTTGTCTTCTTGCCTATAGATATTAATTTTGAAGGAGATGAGAGGCATTAGTTATGGTGGTCTAGGAATGGTCTGATTGGTGTGCTCCATTCCTCTCACCTTGCATGAATGCCTTGTAGTATTGAGCCTATCCTACCTTTTTTTTGGGTGAAGAGGGGGCCCAAGGGGTGTTCAAGATCCGACCTGATGGGAAATCTTTTGGAAATGGCACATTTTGGCTTGGTGGTGTATCTTTTGAGGATGAAGGCTTGATGTGGTCATGTCTGCAGGCCTTAATGTTAGGGATGCAACTTGGGATGGGTTGGGTTTAGGAATTTGTTAAATTTCCAATGGGCCTGAACCCTGTGTAGGTGATTTTTTTTTTAAAAATCTGGCAACCCAACTTGCAGCCCTACAATGACTACACATGTAGGCCCAAACCCACAAGTCCACAGTCTCTTACTAGCTTAATTGAAGAAAAAGAATATGTGGATTTGCCACCACTTGACAGTTTCTTATGGAGAACATACTATTAGATGCTGTCTTGCTTTTCAGGCTAAGGTTTTGCCCCAGAAGCAAACACATCCACCACTACAAAAGGCATTATTCCTCATTTTAGAATTAATGAAAGCTTGCCAAAATTTTTTCTGCAACTTGTGCTCAAAACAAAGGGTTTCTTCTTCCTTTTGTGGTGAGACTTTTCTGTTCTGTTTTTGGTCTGGAGAGACACCATTCCTAGGTGGTTTTGTGTAGTTTGGTTCTACCTGTTGTTGATTTTCCTTCCTTCGATGTCACTTCCTTTATCCTTCTTGTTTTCTTTTCTTTCTGGTGAAAGCACCATTAACATTAAAGGGAAGGGCTTGCCACATCAAGAAGGAGATGGAATTGGTTGAGGTGACTGTGGTCACCCCTTGGGGCAGTATGGTTTCTGTACATTTTTACTTTTTCTCTTACCAACGAAATTAAAGATACCAATAAAAATGCTACCATTTAAGGTTTGCAATTTGAGCATCAGAAACTACCTTGGTGTTCATGTCTATGTTGTAATGTTGCCTTTGATCTGTGTCACTACCAATGCTGCATCATTTTGGTCTTTAGTGGGTCACATGGGGGGGACTTGTTGCATTTGATGGAGGTGCCTATTTCTTGAATGGTCTTAGGATTGCCAAACACCTTTGCTTCCTTGCAATACTGGTGGAAGTGAACTTGGGAGGCACAGTTCATTGGAATAATATTTGTTGCAACTGTACTTGGATGTTCCATCATCTCTAACTAAGGTTAGAGGTCGTCTCCATATTCTCTCTTATCTGATAAGGTGGATTGGTCCTTAATGCAAAAGTTGCTAAAGGGCCATTACCAATGACAGTCCTGGACAACCAGGGTCTTGGGAGGGGGTTAGACTAGATACAGACCTAACAATTCACATTTTTGGCACCAACTGGCCACTTACAGGCTTGAACCTCTGTTTTCATTCTTGTGGGCCTGAATGCAAAAGATGCTGATTAACATTATATGGTGTTGGATGTTTTTTATTTTGGGAAAAAGGTTTAGTAGTTGGGTCAAATAGTGGGATTCCATACAATGCCTGTCATATTTCTTCCCCTCTGGAGAGATGACATGGCTAATCTGATCCATCAACCAAATAAGGTACCCTCTGGATTAGCCATCTCTCTCTCGCTCTCGATTCTCAGGATTACCCAATTATTCAATCCTATAGGCTGCATTAGCCCTGTACCCCACCTTTTGTAAGTGTTCGCCACAGTTAGTATAGACTATTGAATGTTTCAGTATCTTATTGTTAAACTTCCCCTAAAACAAGGCTTTATTCTGACAATGTAGCAAGGGTTTTGGAGCTCAAATTTGGCCCATTGATAGAGCAGAGTGGGAGGAATGTGTTGGGCCATTTTGGACCTTGAACTAGTTTTCAAGCAGAATATTCCTTGGTTGTTAGGTCTTTGCTAAACAATCCAACCAGCACATCCACCCCCTTTATTTTATTTTTGACAAATGTGTGTACTGTATTAAACTGCAGAAGGAAAGGAGCCAAGTCATACAAGTCTTATCTGGTCTATAACTCATGATTTAATGTACAGTATATATGGCCTTGAACAGCATAATTAGATGGGAAGATAATGTTTTGTTAGTGATCACATTCAAAGAAGATAATCTTCGATTTACAAAAATAACAAATGATCAAAAGTTCAGTTGGTGAGTCGCTTGGGTGGCATTCAGTAGCACTGAATTGATCACTGAACTCTGATTTTTTTTCTTCTTTCAGATGTTTGACACTGATATTTAGTATATATATATATATATATATATATATATATATATATATATATATATATATATGATCATATTTTCTTACATGAGCAATTAATTTTTTTTATCGGTTAGGCATTTTCACATTACTCCTTGTGTTCAACCTTTTTTGTGCAATTTTCTTCTTTGTTTTGGTGGCAATGACTTCTCATTTTGAGCATGTAAAAAAAATACTGGCAGTTATTGTACTAGTTATGATGCATATATCATTGTAATTTTGATTTAATCTTTTATTTTTCTCCTAATTCATTTATTGTTCAGCCTGTGGTGGATGCATTTGATCCAAGGTTGTTGGTATCACCAGCCATATCCCACACAATTGACTTCACTTCTGTAAAGGTATAATTGGCTCTTGGAATAGATCTGCTTTCCACTTGAAAGGAATCTTTTAGGCTCTTTTTTTTTTGTTTTTTAATCTCTGTGTTCCCTTTGTCACTTTGTGGAATCTTTTGTTTCTTGTCTGAAAATGTTTCTTCAGAATAGTGCCAACCTCTCATTTAGCCATGCACCTTCAAAGCACTACCGGATTCTCATCTAAGACATGCATATTCAGAACAAACTCCTACTCCACCCCTGCACCCCTACTAAAAAAATGGCATAGATCCTCCTCTGTCAAACATTTCTCTTGACTCTTCCCTTGTCTATCCCCTTGAGAAAAACAGCTGTCTTGTCCATGTATATTCAAAGAGGAAATTTTTTGCTTCTCAATACATGTCTGTTCATATTTTCTTCAATTCTGTAGGAAGAAGAGCTGTACGAAATTGATATCCCACTTAGTTTCATTGCCTCTGGGGGCACTAGAGTGCATGGGCTTGCCTGTTGGTTTGATGTATTGTTTAATGGGAGGTAATCATGAAGCCTTTCTTTGTAAGTCTCTTTTTTTGCAGCTCCTTTGTGCTTTTTATTCTTGTAATCATCCAACTGGTTTAATCTGCAGTACTGTACAAAGGTGGCTTACCACTGCTCCTGGTTCACCTACAACACACTGGTACCAACTACGTTGCATTCTCTCTCAGCCAATATATGTTATGGCTGGCCAAGAAATTACAGGACGGTTTCACATGGTTGCTCATAATGCTCAGAGTTATACTATATACCTAACCATGTCAGGTTGGAGAATTTGTTATGCTCTTTGTTTGTACTGTTTTGGCATTGATGAAGGGTTGCATCAATAACTAACATGTAAGTTACTTCTAAAAGCTAAAATGTATGGTGCTGGTGCTGATCAAGGAGGAATACTTCAGACTTCTTCATGCAAATTTGATCTAAAAGAACCATATTATCGAATGTCACAACCACAGGCATACACATGGTCCCAAGATCAGCAGCCACATCAACTAGGTCATGCACAGGTTTGGCTCCTGTCACATGTGACTTTGTAGGCATTAAACTCTCATTATATGTTGCAAATGTTTGGTTTGGGAATGCCATATGCATCATGGGGCTTGAAGCAGAATCCTCCCAGGGTGCAATCACCCTAGTCTTGTACTTGTCATCAATGGTAACCTTTTAAAACGTGCCAGACAACACTGCTAGTTACCATCACTCCTACCTAGGGCTGTGAATATGTCAAGCTTTGCCAAGCTGGTTGTGGGATCCTAGACTAATAATTAGTCTCAGGCTTGGTTTTGGCTCATTTTGAGCCTATGGTGATGAGATGAGACTTTGCCTACTAAGTATTTGCCAGGTTTGGGCTTGTCACAGCCTTGTATTAGCCTGTTTAAATCAAGATTTTGTTAAGCCTCTTCAATTACTAATGTATACCTAACAATTGAGGCCCAGAATTATTGTTTTACTAAAAGAAAGAAGAATAAGCCAACTAGCCAAGCTTAAACGAAGCGAAACTGCCCTAAGCTAGCTTGGCTTACTTATACAGCTCTTAGCTCTAACTCAGGCCATGTTCAAGTTTGTTTCTGGAATATTAGATTTTAGCTGATAACTGAAAGCCCTGTTTGGTTGTACTTTTCAAAGTATTTTTTATACTTTTGAAAGTATGAAAGTACAAGGTTGCGTTTGTTTGATGTTTTTTACTTTTAAAAAGCACGAAGTAGAAGTATAAAAACCAATGTTTAGAGAACCAATCCAGTCATAGAGCTGGATAAGGGAGAGGTTCACGTGTCATTGGTTCAACCGGGGTTGAATCGTGATGATGTGGCATATATGTATATATATTATGGGTTATATAAATATTATATATAATATATTTTACAACTTTTAATATACTTAAATATGGTGGATGGATGGCAATTTCCCTAATTTTTAAAGCAAACAACCAAGGTTCAAGTCTCTTTATTTACATTTTCTTTAAAATATGTGTGTAATAAAGTAACATATACAATAAAAAGCCATTAAATAACACAAGCAAAGAGGTGGATTAGTGGTAATTAAGCAATATATGAAAATAAGAGGTCACGGGTTCAAGTCTTGTTACACTCATTTTAGAAATTCAATTACTTAGTGACCTAGGCGGTTTCATGAAACCGGGACCGGTTTTCCTGTTAAATCGGATGGTCAGCCGATTTTCATCGGTTTTTAGACATGGCCCAGAGTCACGGTTCAAGCGGTTTGATCGTCCGGTCCGGTCTGGTTCTCTAAACATTAAAAAAAACACAAAAAGAATGGAGTCGGTTTTTGATACTTTCTAAAACATGTGCACCAACCACACGTGTAATGCTTATAAAGAAGAGTCAGAAGGAAAGAGGAGTGGGAAGGAAGATTGAAGGAAGTAAGGTATATTTGAGGAAGAAAGGAAAGCAAAGCGAGTTAGAGAAGCTTAAGTGTGGAATAAATTATGAGAAGAAGGAAAAGAGGAGCCTGAAAAGAAAGAGGGGAATACTAGGCAGCTTTTGATAAGGGGTCACAAGAAGGTTGAAATGAAGATAATTGGCTGGAATGTAAGAGGTCTTTGAAGTGCCAAAAAGATGAGGGCAATGAAGAATACTATTAGAAAAGAAAGACCAGCTATGATCTTGATTCAAGAAACCATATTATCAGAACTGAATAGAAGATGGATAAGAAGTATTTGGGGAGCCAGGGGCCTAAGATGGTCGTATGCCCCATCATGGGGAGCCTCAGGAGGGATTTTGACCATTTGGAGGAATGAGGAAAGGGAATGTGTGGAGGAATTGATTGGGAGAGAATGGGTGGTAACCAACGTATATGGTCCTAACTCCTATAGAGACAGGGAGGCTTTTCGGGAGGAGTTATGTGCTATTAGGGGAATTTGGGAGGGACCATGGTGTGTGGGAGGTGATTTCAATGTCATCAGATATTCGGGGGAAACAAAGAACCCGAATCAAGGAATCACTACCAACATGAGGAAGTTTAATAGCTTAATTGATTCCTTTGAATTGAGTGAACCTCTGATGCTACCGGTGGACTATACTTGGTCAAATTTTCAATGCCCCCCAACCTGTTTCGAACTGGATAGGTTTCTCATTACTCTTGATTGGGAAGAATTGTAGGGCTCAATAGTAGTGAAAGGGCTACTTAGGGTTATTTCAGATCAATGCCCCATTTCCATTGAAAAGGAACTTCCAGGGGGCAGCCCTACTCCATTTAGATTTGAAAATGTGGTTTAAGGATCACACATTTAAGACCAGATTGAAGGATTGGTGGTGGGAACTCAAACCTTTGGGGAGTATGAAAATATTAAGCTTTGCTAGGAAATTAAAGAGGCTAAAAGGGAAAATAAAAGAATGGAATAAAGAGCATTTTGGGAGGGTAGAGGAAATAAAAGATAACATAGTGAGGAAGATTGAGGAGCTAGACAAGAAAGAGGCTATCAGAATTTTATCAGAAGAAGAGAGAGAGGATCGATGGAAAATCAAACAAGATTTGGAAGAGATATTAAGGAAGGAGGGAATCTGTTGGAGATAGAAATCAAGGTGTTAATGGTTTGTTGAAGGAGATGGTTACACTAAGTTTTTCCACGCAATTGCAAACGGAAGGAGAAAGGAAAATCTAATCCTTAGTGTGGAGGAGGGGGGGGGGGGGTCAGGAAGTAAGAGAGAGCTAGGAGATCACAAGGATCTTTGTAAACCACTTCAAGGAAATTTTCACAAATTCAAGCAGGGCGACTTTAGAGCTACCAAAAATGGAAGGGGATAGGCTTTCAGAAGAGCATTCTCTTTTTTTTTTTGAAAGGAATTTTACTTTGGAAGAAATCAAGGATGCAATCTTCTCCATGGAAAGATCTAATGCCCCTAGGCCAGATGGATTTTCAATGGCCTTATTTCAAGAATGTCGGGATTGGCTGAA
Organism: Nelumbo nucifera; assembly: GCF_055504915.1. NCBI lineage: Eukaryota > Viridiplantae > Streptophyta > Magnoliopsida > Proteales > Nelumbonaceae > Nelumbo > Nelumbo nucifera. Next base: position 102,191,570 of record NC_142651.1, read on the forward strand.
AACTGATATTCTAGAAGTGTTCAATGAATTCATTCTCAAAGGAGAGAGGTGTCTCGAGGGGTGAATGCCACTGTTATCACTTTAATTCCGAAGAGGGAGGCCAAAACTCCTAAAGATTATAGGCCAATTAGCCTTGTTGGGAGTGTATACAAAATTATTTCAAAGGTTCTCTTAGAAAGGATCAAGAAAGTGCTACCCTCGATCATCTCACCTTTCCAAGGTGCCTTTGTGGAAGGAAGGTAAATTGTGGATCAAATTTTAGTGAGTGTGTTGCCGAAAAAAGAAAGGGTAGAGGAAAAGGGTTGGTGTGTAAAGTGGACCTAGAGAAAGCTTACGATATGGTTAACTGGGAAATTCTTCAAACGTTAGAAAGCTTGGGTTTTGGAACCAAATGGAGATCTTAGATTAGAGGATGTTTAAATTCTGTCCATTACTCAATTCTTATTAATGTAGTGAAGGATTTCTTTCCGGTTGAGAGAAAATTAGGCAAGGAGACCCCTTATCCCCTTTTCTCTTCACTCTAGTGGCTGAGGTGTTAAGCAGAATGGTGGCGAAAGTTGATTTCCAAGGACTGATTAGAGGGTGGAGGATAGGTAGGAATCAAGTGGTTGTTACCTACCTCCAATTTTGTAGATGATACAATCCTTTCTTGTGAGGGAGGTGATGAGGAAGGAGTGGTAAACCTAAAGTTGCTATTGGATAACTTTGAGGGGCTGACTCCATAGATTCGCAGAGATTTTGGGGTGTGAAATTAGAAGTTGGCCAATTAGCTACTAGAGTTTACCTTTATGAGGAAACCCTAGATTAGAAGGGTTTTGGAAACCAATCATTGAAAGATTTTTTAGGAAGCTAGCTTTGTGGAAGAGGAATTATATCTCTCTAGGTGGAAGGATAACCTTGACTAGAGCCACTTTGGCGAACCTCCGTATTTACTTCCTTTCAACCTTTAGAATACTCTGTAGAGTAGCAAGGGAACTTAGAGAAATACATGAGAGATTTCCCCTGGGACCCAAGAGAGGAGAGGAAGGTTCACCTGATTAATTGGGATCAAGTTAAAAAGCCCAAGGATCAAGGGGGGTTTGGGAATAGGAAACCTTTCACTTAGGAACTCAGCTCTGCTAGGAAAGTGGCTGTGGAAATTCCTTTTTGAGAGTGATAGATTGTGGCACAAAGTCATTTAGAGTTTTCATGGTTTGGATGGAAATGGTTGGGATGCAAAAGTTGCCCCTCATGTTTCTTCAACGTCTCCTTGGAAAGCAATTTATGAAATCTACCCTACCTTCCTTAATTCCATTTGACTTGATGTGGGTCAGGGCAATAAAGTTCATTTCTGGAAAGACCTTTGGGTGGGAGAAATCTCACTTAAAGATCTTTTTCCTGACCTCTATACTTTGTCAAATTTTAAAGGGGAAATTGTATGTAATTTGGGAACACCTGGTCCAAATGGGGTCAATTGGAATCCGGGTTTCAGAAGGGGCCTCAGGGAAAATGAACGTGACTCTTCAGTTCAGTTGTTAGATCTAATAGGACAAGTTCACTTGGACCCATCCTTGGAAGATTCCAGAATATGGAAAGGCTCTTTAGATGGCCTCTTCTTGTGTTTTTCCTTTTTTAGTGTTATTGCTTCACCTAGCATCCCAGTTGGGGATTTCCCTATGAAAGAAATTTGAAGTAAGCCTATCCTCCCAAAAATTCAAGCTTTCTGTTGGGAATTTTCCTTGACAAGGTAAATACTTGTGATATGTTACAGAGAAGAAGGCCTTTTGCTTGCCTTTCTCCTCACATGTGCTCCCTTTGTAAGGAAAGTGGTGAGTCCCTAGTACATCTATTATTATCTTGTTCCTCTGTGCATCACATTTGGGAATTTTTTTGTACTCTCTTTGGTTGCAGGTGGGTTTCCCCTCAAGATGTTGTAGGACTTTTCAACCGAGACTTCTTGAGCCAACCAAAGAAAAGAGAGAAGGTTATGTGGAAAGCTATGAAGGCAACTATTTGTTAGGTGATTTGGGAAGAAAGGAATAACAGAATATTCTTGGAGAAGAGTAGAACAATGGAGGAGGTAATCAACACCATTAAAGTTAAAATAGCTCATTGGGTAAAATCTTTGCATTATCTTTCAAGACTTCTTAGTCACCGACATTCTAAGATCTTGGACAAAAGTAGCACAATCCTCAAGAGTGAAAGAGAAAGTAAGGATGGAATGGAAACCTCCAGAAGGCAACATGGTTAAATTGAATTTTGATGGAAGCTCTCTTGGAAATCTGGGACTGTAAGGTATTGGAGGAATAATCAGAAATTCTGAAAGGAGAATATTAGTATTGTTCTCTGGACCGGTTGGCATTGGCAACTCTCTAAAAGCTGAGTTAATGGCATTGCTACAAGGGCTAAAGATAGCTAAGCAGCTAGGACTGAGGCATATTGAGGTTGAAGGGGATTCAAGGTGATCATCTCTTGGGCTAAAAACAATAAAAGTACTCCATGTGGACTTTCAAACAAGTGATAAGGGAAGTGGAAAAGGTTGCAAAGGAGGTAGAGGCTGAATTCAAATGGGTTAGGAGTGCAAATGGGCTAGCTGATTATCTTGCTAAACAAGGGGCTTTGAGGCAACAATTGTTTTGGGCTGCAATGTAAAGTGGGACAGAAATATGTACTAGTGTGTGAGCATTAATCCCCCATACACAAAGCTGTAAAACTTTAATCTAATCCTAAATTCAAATAAAGTTCTCTTTTTCTGATAAAAAAAATGTGGAAGCATATATGAATGCCAAGTGGAAGCATAGGCACATTAATGTATTCAGTGATTTGTGTGCCATGTGGCATCCATGTATCATTGCCTTACCTTCAGATGCCACATGGCATCTTTATATCTTGCGATGTAGCATCCACATGTTATTGACTCAACATTCATAAGCCATGTGGCAGCATATATTATCATTGACATCCATCTATTCTGCCAACATGAAATATATTATAATTGACATCAAATGCCTTGTGACATCCATGTATGCTACAACATGGCATCCACATGGCATTGACCCCATGTTTAGATGCCACATGACATTCACATGTTATTGACATGTGTGTGTGCCATGTTGCATCCATATATGATGCCACGTGGTATTCACACACACACAAAAAAAACATATTGTTGTATCTAAACACCAATATTTACTTTTACTTTGAAAAACATGTTTTGGAAAAATTTTCATCCAAATGGTTTTCAAAGTATAAGTACCAACATTTACTTTTGCTATGTGCTTTGTACGTTGGTACTTTTGCTATGTGCTTTGTACTCTTAAAAGTAAAAGTGCGAATTACTACCAAATAAGGCCAAAGCTTTTATTATTGCTTACAAAATATTTAAAATTTAGTCATTATAGATTCAAGTTATGTAGGATATCCTTTTCAACCCCATGGTTTCTTTGAGGTGTCTCTTGGTAAAGGATTTTAGTTGTACCTAAGGTTCAAAATTTTAATACAGCTCAATACACCGGTAGGGGCGCATCGGACTGTATCGGGGCTCGCTCCCCTATTTTTTTAGTTTTTTTTTTAAACCCGGTTCAGAGGGGTTGGTTTAAGGCCTGTCTACCCCCTGAACCGGGTTAAACCCCAAAACACCTCCTGCAGGGGCGTATCGGGAAGCCCCCGATACATTCGATATGGCCCGTTACATATCAAAATTTTGAATCTTGGTTGTACTATCATTTCTACCCATTGTTAAATTTGCAGTGCATGTACTTTGTCTTATTCTCACATTTTTCTGAGGTGTCTCTTGAGTTTAAAGCATTTCTTTATAATTTTGTCTTTGCAATGTGCATTTATCTCTACTCTAGGCTTTTCAATTAGTACTATTTTGTCAATAAACAACATTTGGCACAATAACCAGCATGTAAACTTAATAGAATTGAATTCAGTCAAAGCGGGCCACCTCTCTTATGCTATGAACCGGTGTTGGGCGGGCCAAATACTAAACCGAGCGGTAATGTAAAGTACCCATGTGCGGGCCACTTTTCATCTGCTGATGTGGCGAAGAAGTTTAAAGGACAGAATAGGCGAAATGCATGGTCCGAGCTGCTTAAAATGATGGGCGGGTCGACCATTAAACCGAAAGGCATTTTAAGTGAACCACATGATAACTTAAAGCCTCACATGGGTCGGGGCAAGGGTTTGGAATAGGTAGCGATGGCAGATCGAAAATTCAGTCTATCATCTTCTTCATTCGCGAGTTTTGCTGATGAGAAGTTGCAGCGGCGGAGAGAAGGAAAACAGGGTGGTCTGCAATGGATGCCTCGCGGAAATCTAGAGAATTGTAGCTCAATGCAATGTTTCTTAGAGAAACCGAATCCATGGTATACAAGAGAAAGAAACAAAGAAAGAGAGGAGGTGGACGAAGGCTGGGTGTGATGTGGATGAGATGGGTTTGCTGAACTGTGCGTATTTTTTTCAGGGGGACTTGGAGGAGAAATGGATGTCTAGTCCAGACGGCCAGGAAGGTCTGGTAGGTGGTGGAAGCAAGCTTGGGTCTTGTGAAGCAAATGGGGATAAAGAGAGTAGCCGGAATAACCCACTCCCAAGATTACAGATTGTACGGGGCACAAAAGAAGGGGATAAACGGGAGAACCTGAGGCAGAGCAGGAATATACTAATAAGGGGTGAATCAAGGGTAGAGAGGAGAGTTAGCCATGTTGTCCAAAGGACAAAAACGCTTCCCAACCAACCCAGGGAGACAGTTATAGACCAATCCTCTGAACAAGGAAGGAAGGCTGGGTATAATGTCCTGTGTACTTTCCTAACTTGCCAATCAAACCCAGGTAATCTTGTGAATTCTTTTTGTGCTACTAATGTTGCTTCTGCGTCTTATGTGCCAGATTCTGCTCCCTTTCCGAGTCCAACGGATCGTGAATGTGTAGCCAGCCAAGATGGTGGGTCTTATAAAGTTATGGAGAAGGGATTGATGGATTGTGAGGAAATGATGGAAGGAAGATATAGGAATGTGAAAGTATGGGAAATTATTGAAAAAATATTCAGTGAAGTTGAACAGAACATGATGAGGAGGAAGGATTTATAGGAGAGAACAGGGGAGGGATCAGTTTAGAGGGGAGAAGGAGAGGTGGGGAGAAATGGAGAGGAATATATAGACAGAACAATGGTGGAGGGATCTAACAGAGAAGATCTGATAGCAGACTTTGTGGGGAAGCTAGGATGTAGAATGGAAGATTTAAATGGGTTGAAGAGTGGCCTATAAAAGAAGAAGAAGGAATTCAAAATAAAGAAAAGAAAATTGAGTGAAGTTGAGAGACTGAAAAGAGATGTGGAAGGTGATAAGAGTTTTGGGGTAAAAGGAGATAGAAGGAAAGGGGAAGTAGTGGTGAGTTGAAGTAGGGAGCTAAGGAAGGAGTGAATATGAAGATAGTTGGAATGTGAGAGGCATAGGAAGTGCGAGGAAATGAGCTACGATTAAAGAGGTACTAAAGAGGTTTGACCCATACATTGTTTTAATGCAGGAATCCAAGAGAATGGAGTTTAATAATAGATGGGCAAGGAGTGTTTGGAAAGCTAGAGGAATTAGCTGGGTGGCTACTCCCTTTTGAGGTGCTTCAGGGGGGATGGTGACAATGTGGAAGAGGGATACAGTTGAAGGATTGGAGGAACTAATTAGAAAATACTTAGTATCACTGAAGTTCAAGCAGCAAGAGGATGGGTTTGTGTGGGTGCTCACAAATGTTTATGGACCAAATGACTATAGAGAGAGAGAAGAATTATGGGAGGAGATGGCTGATATTAGAGGGCTCTGGGATGGTCCTTGGTGTGTGGGTGGGGACTTTAATGTGATTAGATTCATGGAGGAAAACAATAATACCAATCAAAGGGTGACAACTAGTATGAGGAAGTTTAACTGGTTTGTGGATACATTTCAACTTAGAAAGATACCTTTAGCCCACAGAACATTCACTTGGTCAAATCTCCAATTGAATCCCATTTGCTCCAAGTTATATAGTTCCTGTTCTCTTTGGATTGGGAAGAACATTGGGGGAACTTAGATTCTAGAGCTCTTCCAAGATTGACCTTTGACCACTGGCCTATAGTGATTAGCAAGGTGCAAAGGTGGAATGGTGGACCCTCCCCTTTTAGGATTGAAAATATGTGGTTATCTCATCCTGGTTTCACTGAAAGAGTAAGGGAATGGTGGAATGAGTGTAATCCAGGGGTGAAATGGGAAGGGATGAGGTTCCATAAGAAATTACAATTTCTGAAAGCAAAGATCAAGGAATGGAATCAATTGGAGTTTGGAGGGCTTGAAGAAAGAAGAGAACTTTGATGGACCTACTTGAGAGCTTAGATGAGAAAGAAGAAAGGGGAGATTTTGGAGAGGTAGACAAGGAACAAAGAAGAGGTTTGAGAAGACAATTAGATGACTGCCTACATAAGGAGGAAATAAGTTGGAGGCAGAAATCTAGATGTAAATGGTTGCAAGAGGGAGATAGGAATACCGGGTTCTTTCATTCTTTGGCTAATGGGAGGAAGAGGAGATTGCAGGGGCCCTTGTAGGACATTTTAAATCTATTCTAAGAAGGCCTGTGAATAGGGGGTGTGGTTAGTAGGTTTGGACTGGCCAGATGTAGGGGTTATATAACAGGAGGGGGTTGGAAAGAAGGTTTGAGTTGGAAGAAATTAAGGAGGTTGTATTCTCTATGGATAGAACAAAATCTCCAGGTTTGGATAGTTTCACAATGGCTTTTTACCAAGACTGCTGGGTTTCATTGAAAGGTGATCTGTTGATGGTGTTTGAGGAATTTCACAGGAGAGGAGTGGTTAACCGGGGTGTGAACTCCACCTTTCTAGCTTTGGTTCCGAAAAGGAAAGATACATCCCATCTAGAGGATTTCAGGCCAATCAGTTTGGTAAATAGCTTGTACAAAATCCTTGCAAAGGTTTTGTCTCTGAGATTGAAGGAAGTATTGCCTGATATCATTACACCAAATCAATGAGCCTTTGTGAGTGGAAGACAAATTACAGATCAAATCCTAATTGCGAATGAGAGTGTTGAAAATGTCAGAAAGGATGGAAAGAAGGGTGTGGTATGTAAGTTGGATCTGGAAAAGGCATATGATTTGGTAGATTGGGATTTTTTAAGGAGAGTTATGATCAATTTTGGATTTGGGGCTAGATGGTGCAAATGGATTATGGGCTGTGTTCGGAATTGTCATTATTCTATACTTGTGAATGGGATAGTGGTAGATTTCTTTCCAGTGATTAGGGGTATAAGACAAGGGGATCCCCTATCTCCATTCATGTTCACTTTGATTGCTGATGTTCTGGGGAGATTGACTTATAAAGTAGACTCTAGGGGTGTCATTAGAGGATGGGGAGTTGGAAGGGAGGAAACCACCCTCACCCATCTATAGTTTGCAGACGACACAATTCTGTTTTGTGAAGGGGGAAACTTGGAATATATTAGGAACATGAAATTGGTGATATTACTTTTTGTGGGTGTGAACTTGGAGGAGGGAGAGATTAGGGAGAGTGCAGAAGAGCTAGGGTGTGAGGTTTCAGGATGACCATTGAATTACTTGGGGTTACCTTTGGGTGATAATCCAAGGAGGGAGAGTTTTTGGAATCCGGTGGTAGAAAGATTTGAGAAAAGACTTGTCTCTTGGAAAAAGAATTACCTCTCTCTTGGAGGTAAGATGACACTGATTAAGGCTACTCTAGCATATTTACCCATTTATTTCCTTTTAGTGTTTAAAATCCCAGTAAATGTTGCTAACAGATTGGAAAAGATGATGAGAGACTTCCTTTGGGAGCCAGGTGAGGAGAAGAGGGACCATAGGGTAAGTTGGAAGGTGGTAACCAGGAGTAAAAACAGTGGTGGGTTAGGGCTTGGAAATATTAGAGAAAGGAATTTGGCTCTTCTAGGGAAATGGTTGTGGAGATTCCCACTAGAGAAGGAGAAATTATGGGCTAAAATAGTGGTAAGCATTCATGGCTGGAACTTAACGGATGGGATGTTGGAATCCGTGCTAGGACCATAAGCGCTTCGCCTTGGAAAGCCATTCATGATATTTTACCAGCCTTTTCCCCTTTTATTAGGTATGATTGGAATTCAGGTACTTCCATAAAATTCTGGGAACAAACTTGGGTGGGGAATGCCTCTCTAAAGGATCAGTTTCCTTCTTTGTATGCTCTATCTGTTTTGAAGAATGAGCCAGTTTCTTCTTTCCTTACCCTCTCCTCCTCTAGTTCCGGGTTTGGTTGAAATCTGGGTCTACGAAGAGCTGTGAGAGATTCAGACCTTGACAGTATTTCGAGTCTCCTCCAACTTCTTGATGATGTTTTCTTAGGCCCTGCTAAGGAAGACTCTAGAATCTGGATTCCCACCCCTACTGGCTCCTTTTCCTGCACCTCATTCTTTAAAGTGTTAGCCCAATCCACCAGTCCTGTAACCCATCCCCCTTTTCCTGTTAATGAGGTTTGGTGTAGTTTTTGCTGGGAAGCCTTTCTGAAAAGAATCAACACTAGTGATTTGCTCCAAAAGAAGAAACCCAATACCTGTTTGTCCTCTCATTGGTGTGTTCTTTGTAAAGTTGATGGGGAAACTGGTTTTCATCTACTGGTGTTTTGCCAATTTGCAAAATCTATTTGGGAGTGGGCTCTCTCTTTGTTTGGGTGTACTTGGAATTATCTATCAAACTTGCAAAGTCTTTTCGCTCCTTTTTTCAGGTGGCATATGAAAAGGGGAAGAACGTCGTGGAGAGGACTGAGGGCAGCAGTCTGTTGGTCCCTATGGGAAGAAAGAAATTCCAGGATTTTCTCGAAAGCAGAGAGAAGTGCTGAAGATCTGAGGGCTTTGATCCATATAAGGGCTGTACATTGGATGAAATCCCTAGAGCTATTCAAAGATTATACAGTGGATGATATGCTGAGAAAGTGGGGTGAGGTTGCTAGCTGTACCCAGACTAAGATAGTAACGAGTGTCTTGGACTCCCCCACTTGCGGGTTTCATAAAACTAAACTTCGATGGTAGTAGCAAAAGGAACCCTAGATCTTTAGGGGTTGGGGGTGTTTTCAGGGATGAGAATGGGGTTGTTTCTGCCATGTACTCAAGCCCGATTGGAGTGGGTGACTTTCTCAGAGCTGAGATCCAAGCAGTTATGGTTGGAGTTCAGAAAGGAGACCGGTTCTGCTCCTCACACCTTGCGCCTCACATGCACATCCTACCATGCATTGAGAATATCTTCCGTACTTATTAATTATTATTCACAGGAGATGTTCCCAATGCATGGTGGATGTGCATGCGAGGCGCCCATTTGTGAGGAGCAGATCCCGTCTCTTCAGAAAACTAGGGAGATGGATATCAGGAAACTCATAATTGAAGGGGATTTGGAGGTGGTGGTAAGTTGGCTGAATAAAGATGACAGTGGTTTATGGAGTTATAGCAATGTGAGGAGGAAATTCAGATGGCTGACTTGAGAAATGGAAGTTAAATTTAGATGGGTTAAAAGATCAGCTAACTCTTTTGCTGATGGGTTAGCTAAACAAGGGGTGGGCAGGGTTTCAATGTTCTGGGCACAGATGTAATTTAATTTTTCTTTTTTCATTTTTCTCTCTCTCTTGCTTCCTTTCTTGGGGATCAAGCTATTTTTGGAAGATAAGAAAGTTTGTCTTCCTCTTTGTAATTCTATTGTGATAATTAATGAATTGTGTTATTGATAAAAAAAACCAGCATGGGAACTTGTTCTATTACTAGTGTAGGTGCACCAATACACATGCAGAAAGAATCCCAGAAAGAGATTGAAAGTAGTAACTGATAACAATAACCAAGCTGGAATAGATGTTTAGTCTACGGATTACAACCCAAAAATAGTTCCTTTTGATATATGCTGAAAATCAATGTAATAATTCTTAAATTGATTGAAAAGCAGACTTATATACTCAAACCTATACCAATAAACAAGTCATTAAAACCATCAAAACAGGATTGCATAGTTTGATGGGCAGAGTTACCCATAGATTCACATGGGTAACTGAAAACTGCAAGACATAAGTTGACTGAAAACTGAAAAGTTCCAATCTGCGAACAACCCATCACTACCTTGGACGTTTCTTGCATTTGTTTGTGATGACCTGAATGTTCTTGATTAATGCTACTGCCTAACCCAAAAACAAGACTACCTTCACTACCGTTTTCATCTTCAAGATTACCTTCCAGTATGTATAAAGGGTTGCATAGGTCATCTGGAATCTGAAAATGGGCCACTACGTACTCTTGTCACTGCAATGCTTGTGAGAAGTCTTCAATTATATGCCTCATCTCAAACATCTCAGCTTTCTGGAACTGAATTACTCTGCCTTCATGACCTCCAAACATAGTTCACAAGGCTAAGCATTAGGGGGACACCCAAAGTTCAAAGTACCAATACGTATCGGCCCATATCGACCGATACGTATCGTGCCGATGGCTTACCAATACGCCCCTCCAGGGGTTGTATCGGGTCAGCCACCAGTTCAGAGGGTAGCCGGGCTTTAAACCGACCCCTCTGAACCGGTTTTGAAAAAAAAAATAAAACTAAAAAAATGTACCGACATAGGCCATATTTTGGAACCTTGGGGACACCATGTTGAGTAGTTGCCTAGGTGATGGGTTTTTTTTATATAAAAAAACATGAATACTAGGATAGTTTCTCTAGGTTCCATTGAAACTAGCAAGTAGCAACAACCATTAATTAGTAATTATCTATAATTTTCATAAAAAAGTATAAACTTTATATTAGAGTTTAAAAAACAAGATATACATGAGAAGAAGAATGTATTGATTGGACAGAATTAAGTTCTTTGCTTATTGGGTCAGGCTTTGATGTCTTTGAGGGTTAAATACACCAACATGTGTGTTGATTGAACCCTAACAAATAAGAAAATGATAAAAAAGTGAATATTTTAGTTTAATAATTAGAAAATAATAAAAATTGAATATTTTAGTTTGATGATAAGAAAATAATTTAAAACTAGAATATAAACCCACAAAATGAATAAGCAAGGAATAACCCCCTTACTAATGTTGTTTATTCATTCATCATAATAAAAAATATTTTTGGAATATAATTAAAATTATAAAATCATTTTTATGGGGATTAAGAAATGAAGAAATCAAAGGTGGCTCATAGAATCAGGAATGCAAAATGTTTAACATCACATTAGCTAATTGAAATAATGCAATTGGGAAAGAAATGAATAAATCAAAAGATTGACATGATATGCTTTTTAAAACATTTAGTTTACAATAGGCTGTTATTCTATGTATTTTATTTTGAGCTAATAGGCTTTTTAAAACATTTATTTTTAAAATTATTAAATTAATATTATTTTTAATACTTCCTTAATATATTTTGAATTTTTTACATTTTTGCATTTTTTTTTTGAAATTTGTGCCTTGTGCCTTGCACCTCGGGCACAAAATGGCCTTTGCACGTTTTTTCTGCGTTGCACTCTTGAAACACTGCCTCATCTAAAATTTCCCAAAATGACGAACTGACGGATGGGGGTTTAAGCCGAGATCGGATTCAGTGCTCACACCGTTCACAGGTGTGAGCATGGTCTTATGAGGGCCAAATCCGATTTCGTTTAAGCCTTATCTGTGATCTTGATAGAAGCTGTAATTTGGCAATTTGGCATATTAAAGGTGTTTTTCATAAACAAGTGGATTCTCACCGTTGCCTCTGCATCACTATTCATCAGCATTTCCTGATTTTGTTTCATATACGATGGTTTTCATGATTTTCCGTAAGTTCTTGGCAGTATAAATTGCTCAAAAAGTAGATATACGTGATTTCTATTAAGATATCTCAAGGCTGGAATCACCTCAACCCTTCACAGGATATACCCATTGAATCTCAGGAAGCGGACCTTGCGGTTGAAGTCGAACTGGCTTAGCGCTGCCATCAGAGGTTTAAGCTTGGGAGGCTGGTATTGCTTCTGTTTCAGAGCCGGTCATATTTGTAATGTATACTTGCTTTCTCCCTCGGGCGTATAATTCCCGCGCTCTGGTTCTGGTGGCTGCCCTTGTAAATTATATATAATTCTTTTTATGGTTGTTGCTGGGTGGGTGCTTGATGTTTCAATTCATTGTCATAATGAAACTCAAACCAAATAATTAATCAGTTATGAACCAACTTTCTCCATTTCCTATGTTATTTGCCACCCGGAGCTGTAGTTGTTGCAAAATAGGTACAAAGATGAGTTGATGTTGGTAAGATCATGTTTTTTTTTTCTTTTTTTTCCCAAATGGAATAACATAATTATATTGAGGGTAAAAGACTTAAGGGTCCTTGGTTCACAGTCGGAATTGGAATCGGAATCAGAATCAGAATGGTTCATTTCCTTAAATTGGAGGAATGCCATTCTCAGCAAGAATGGGAATGAGATTCCAATTTCGCCTAACCAAACAGTTGGAATTGAAATAGTCTATTCCGATTCCAGACCCCTATTCCTGCAAACCAATTGGGGCCTGAACTTGATTTTTTATGTAAATACTTGCTCCCCTCATTTTTTAAACATCCCTTATTATTGGCTGATGTCATCACCTTCCCACTTCAAAAATTTAATAAGATCCGTATGAATGTGACGTTGACATTTTTAAAATCCCAAGTTTTCCCCTTCAAGATCCTTTTGGCAATGTTTAACTGAAATCCAAGAAATAGAGATATCTGAATAGACAGGGTCATCAGGCAAGACCTGTCAATTTTGATCTTGTTTCAGTCTTTTAGGTACAATTTAGAGAAGTTACAAGGTTTCTCAATATGTACTGAGAGAGTTGAGCGTGGACGTTTAGTAATAGTTGTTTATCAAAATATTGTCATGTTATTGTCAAATCAACATTTTTTCCATCATATTTATCGGTACACATTGATATTCACAAAAGTGAGTTTTGATTTATGTGTATAACTGTTGGGGGAAGTTTCATTTTAACACTTTTTCCGACGGTTGAACATTTATTCACTGTTCCATTGATGTGGTGTTTAATGCCACCTAATTGTCTATAAACGGATTATCAATTATTTTTCTCAACTTTAAATATAAATCAAATACAAACATTTATTTAATAAACGAAAGTTATGTCAAACACATACATAGTAGCTGTTCATCTATTTCAAAGCCATGATGCATAACGGAAGAAATTGGAATCCTAGGAGATGACCTACCAAAATTTTGATGAATTTAATAATCTTGAAAATACATTTAAGTTTGGATTTGTGTGAGAATCTATTCTCCAATGATCCTAAATCCATTAGGAGTGGGTGCCATTTAACACTCTTATCTTGCTTTAGCACTCAACTGCTCAAGTGGCCCCCATCATATCTAGACTCCCCTATCAAGTATCGACTTGGCTGAAAAATGAGACCCACTTTCAAGACACTTACCAAAAGACAGCACAAGAATGTGATGCATACTGCATACTGGGTTCTATCTCATGAAATAGAAACTAGGGACCCAGTCCCTTCGAATTCACCCATTCTGTACCTCCCCCCCAATGTTCTTTCTTTTGCCTTCTCATTATTGCAAATTCTTTGAAAACTTCAATCTTTTGAATCTAGCTGAAGCCAAGATTTTTGTAAAAAAATAAAAACTATACATATAATTTTTTATTTTACATACAAAAAATTAAGAATTATAAAGATTATTTACTATTATACATAAAAAATAAAAATATTATTATATATATAATAAAAATTATCTATTATATATAGCTATGTATGTATGTATGTATGTATGTATATAAAATAAAAATTATTTATTTATTATACTAGGCTCGTGAGCCTCATGAGATGAATTTCATTGGGCTCGAGCTCGGCTTGATTAGCAAATGAGCCTATTTATCGAGCTCGAGCTCATCTCAAAGCTCGGTTTAAACCGAGACAAGCCAAACTCGAATAGCTCGTGGCCACCCCTACTCTTGCTCTCTTGCTGTTCATGTTGAGTAATAAAAAGAGCTGAAGCATTAGTGAATTAGGGGTGTCAATTGGACTGAATTGGGTCCAATCCGATCCAATCCAATTTGAGTCCATTATAAATGGACCAAGTCCAATCCAATCTGATTTATATTTTGGATTGACCCAATTCAACATCTGGACCGTCCAATCTGTTCAAATAGGTTTTAATTTAGATTGGTTCCAACTCAAACCTAGTCCATTGACACATGCAATCTTATCTTTTATCAGTGGACCAGATATTACTTCAATCCACTTAATCTATGAAGTCTGGACTGGTCTAAGTCAATATGTCTTATTGATTCATCCAATCCATCCAAATTGATTTTGATTTGGACAGAGTCCAATCCAAAACCAAGTCATTGACACCTCTACCACCACTGATTTAATTTTTGACTGTACTAGTCATTCCACTATATTCTAGACTATCCTATCAACTTAGCTAAAAAATGAGGCCCACTTTTAGTTACTTGCCAAAAGATACAAGGCCCATTCTGTGTGCACTTCTCTCTCTCTCTCTCTCTCTGAACAACGTCCTTCCTTTTGCCTTCTCATTATTGCAATCTCTCTCAAAACTTCGATCTTCTGAGTTTCTTTCTAGTTTCTCTGCACAAACAAGAGCTGAAGCGTCAATGCATTAGGGGTGACGGTTCCACCATATCTGTACTCCCCCATCAACCTGGTCGAAAAATGAGGCCCACTTTCATTGAAATAGAAAAATGTGGTGTGTACTGAGGTTCTATCTCATGAAATAGAAATTAGGGATCCAATCCCCTTGAATCCTCCCATGTTGTGACACGTTGAAAAACAGTTCATCAGATAAAGAACGAATCGGCTGTCTAAACTATACAGCCTATGCTGCAAACAGGGCTCTCCTTGTGTGACAGTTCATACAAGCATCTTGTAACAGAATTGATGCCATCGCTTACAAGCGTGTCATGCGGGGATTAAGGAGAGCCTCATTGACAGCCCAAGCTGTCAAAAGCGGACAGCCAAAACTTTCTCCACTCTTATTCATATTAAGAATGACAATAGAGTGGGGATCATATTTTCTGTTCTTGACCCTGATTTTGAAATAAATCCCCATCCCCTGTCTTGATCCTTGTTGAGGATAAAAGTTTCTATCCATCCCCGATCCCCAATGGAGACGGATTCCCCATGAGGATCTGAATGCCAAATCATCAAAAATTTTTTAATTAATTCAAAAATAAATTTACTTAAAATAAAGGAAAAATTTAAAATATAAATAATGTTTTAAATATATATATATATATATCATAAAATTATATTTTATATGAATAATATATATGTATGTATGATTGTATATAATTGGGGTCAGAGTGGGGCAAGGACTTCATTCCCCATTCCCAACCCTGACCAGAGATCCCTATTAATCTCCATCCCTAACCCCATCAAGTTGGGGAGATTGAGTACTTGGCAGGGATGGGAAAATTACCATCCGTAATCCAAATGGCAAGAAAATCAATTGAAAATATCAAAATATGATTAAAACAAAGGGTAAAATAGAAAAATATCCCCTGAAGTTATATCAATCATAATAACTTCCCATGAGGTTTCACTTAAAAAAAAACATGTAGTTACCTCCCTTCCATCTTTGTCCTAGTAATGTGTACTTCAAGGTTACAAAATTAACTTTACAACTTATTTGGGCATCTTTCAATATAATTCAAAATGTCAGAATTGCCCTTCGAGACTTCACTAGACCTAAAATTTTTATAGAGTAAAATTACTTTATTCTTTTCAAATTGACTTGGGGATTTTTTTTATTTAAAAATGAAATGTTCTTTTGGGTGTATTTTAGTAAAATTCCACCTAAATTGATAGATATAAAGGTAAAATGGGTAATTTTGAAAAAAAAAACTAATGCAATAGACCAACATTTTCTGTCCAAGACAATGACAAAGGGAGGTAGCTGCAGGTTTTTTCAATGCTATGGGGGAGGTTTTTGTGAAAGTGAAAATTTGGGGGAGATTTTTTTGATTGTCAGAAACTTGAGGAGAGGTTTTTAAATTTTACCCTTAAAACAAATAGGTTTCAAATGTGATACCGGAAAAACTTATAACCAAACAACTAATATCATAAAGTTGGTAACCAATCAATTGGTATTTATCAAAATTGGGAGGGGTTTTGATTGATCAAAGATCTACTATCATGTGTTTTTGGTGGCGTAGATTTTCCCAAAGGGTTCCACAATAATACAATATGGCAAACATTTGTAACCAAACAATCAATATCATAAAAATCAAAACCAATCAGGTGGCATTTATCAAAAGTCACTTAAGGTTTTGATTAGTAAAATCTCTGAATGCAACGTATCGTTTTTATTTGATTTGAGTTCTATCAAAAGGTTAACGCATGAAAATTGAGCAGAAACGTTGTTAGATCTTTGGACTCCCTAAAGTTCGCTATGATATGGTTTTAGCAAAGGATTAAAACCTGATGAGGGCAGATTTGGCCCTCCACTAACATTGTGACATGTGGCATCTTAGAACAGTTGGATGATACCCCGTTACCATGTAGGCGATGATTTGCCTTGGCTGAAATCTGACCTGGCAACCTACCTCCGCCAACCTGTCGAGTTACCTCCACTGACAAATTGGAGTCCTAGTTGGCGACCTCATTTACAACTTGGGCACCTCGGTAAGGTGGCTAGGAACACCTTGTCCAAGGCTGACCAGTGGTACCTTATCGTTATTGGTCCAAGTGACCTTGGCACAAGGAGCGACCTCCCTTGAGGACTTGTCGACTCGACTAAGGTCCAGGTGGCGACCTGCGAGACGTGTTCGTCGACCTCCTCCGTGTGTGAATCCCATCACTCCCGGGTCTTCCGGAAGTCGGCTCCTGTATCAAATGTTTCGGAGGCACAAAGCTTGGTCTACATGCACCACTACCTCTGAAGACTTTGGCCCGGCCAGCCATGACCTCTTAGAGATCTCGGACGCCGTGCGTGAAGCCCATGCCAAACAATGCCTATATATAGGCCTCACCTCCAACCTCATAAGGTACATGTGCAATTTAGTTCTCGTAGTTCTCTAGCTCTCTAGCTCTTTATCTCTCTTACTTTTAGCTCTTTAAAAAATCTCCAATTTGCTGACTTAAGCATCGTAGTGTCCACCCCGAGTAAAGAAACCTAGCCACTCTAATATCATTTCACTGTAGGTCTCCCAGAAAATTACACAGCTCTCCATTATATAGCTTGACATCCAAGCTATCTTCTAGCTCGGCCTTACTCATCTTGGCATCCGAGTCACATTCCAGCAAGGAATTCTCCAGCTCGATTTTTGAGTCATCAACCACCAGGGATTTGCTAGATTGTGCATCATCAATTGGTGCTGTTTGTGGGAACCACAACAAAAAAGCCAAGTTCTCACCTTCTTTACTCCTACTAAACTCAATGGCTTCTTCAAAAAACAACCATTTTGCTAATGTCAACAACATCAACATGCAAGTCACTAGGGGGCTGGAGCAGGCCAATGTTTAACCAGAACTGCCCTTAGTCACTATCGAGCAATTTATAGTACCATTGGCCCTACTTGGTGTGCATGCAGTACCAAACCCAACTTTCCAGCTATACTAAGTGAACGCCCCTCTCCCTACGGTTGAGTCATCAGCGGTTCCCACGGTGATTGATGCACGACAATTCTATGAACTGGTGCAGTACGTCTGCAACTTGAATCTCCAGATGTGTGCTTGAGAGAAATTTGACGAATTCATGTTGCCATAGAACGACCAACAGTAGCGGAACAATCAACAACAGAACGACCTAAACAACTAGCAGACCGGTGACAGGCACCCCGAAGTGAGGCCGCCCCTGCAGGTCAAGCCCTTCGTGGTTCCCGTGGGAGTTGACGACTAATAGACTGTGGAGCTGCCTTGCCGACCTCAACCCATTCTATATTTGCACTCAATGGTAATCAACCCAGATGAGCCTCGTCAACTCTGTTTTGCGAGGTTGCCTCTATAGGTCGAGCCCTTCGTGGCTTCCGCGGGAATTGGCAGCCAACGGACTGTGTAGTCATCCTTGCGGGTCGAGCCAAGGCTCCTGTGCAAGTTGGCAACTTACAGTTAGTAGAGCTGCCCCCGTAGGTCAAGCTCTCTATGGCTTATCATAGGAGTAGACACCTAGCATCTCTGAGAACTGATGTGGTGTAGCCATGGCACCGACCTACCGTCCAACGCCGACAATGCATGTATCAAAAAAGCTATTACAAGGGAAGAATTTGAACCACTAGCCCGGGTGAGCTTCAATGATCTGGCTCTGATTGTCTCCCAGCTCGAACTGCGAAGCCTCACTACTGATCGAGCCCTTCATGGCTCCTATGAGAGTTGGTAGCTAACTGAACGAGGAACCGACCTCACAGGTCAAACCTTTTATGGTTCCCATGAAAGTAGGCGACCCGCAGATAGTAGAGCCACCCCCTCAAGGTAAGCCCCCCATGGCTCTAGTAGAAGTGGGTGACCAATAGTTCCAAGAGTAGGTGCGGTACATGTATGGCATTGACCCGCAAGCACAGACCCGGGAGAGCCAATGCCACGTGATGGCATAGATGCAACCACATTTAAAGGTACTACAGAACGACCATCCACTTTGGCGACCTGGTCAAATTGAGCTCTAAGGGAAAGCCATACCGTTTTTTTAGCTAAGGCCCTCCTCAAGCCGACATCGAAACACGATGGCAATGGGGTATACCGATCTAAGCAGGTCGGCTCCCCATCTATCTAGCTCGACAGCATTGCCACCACTATGCTTAAATCGACCTCAAAGGGCGTCGACATCTCATCGCCGACCGAAAAAAAAGAAAAGAAAAGAAGATAAACGGAAGAAAGGAAGATTAGTTCCTTTCAACACTGTAGTAGACATGCAAACTTGGCCGATTTGTTCACAGTCATCCTCGACCTTGGTTTTAGGCTCTGCATCGACCTTGTTGGCAACTCCTTTGAGGACTGGCATGAGGGACATTGTGTTGTAGTCTATGTAAGTGGAGCAACTTGACAAGGCAGTCACGCAGTTGGAAGCCCCTCGTGAGGACAGCATGACGAGCTTCACTCTTGAGGTATTTGGCCAAATTGCAGAACTCCTTGACGGTTGCATCCCTAGTAAGGTAGATGTCCTCAGGGTGCCTGCTTCACTTCTCCTCGAGCAGATGACTTCCCTCCTATGCCCTGATAATCAAGACTGCGAAGTCTTGCATAAGGCTGCATTTAACCCTTAAAACTTCCGACTTGGGGAGCAAACTTGACCAACACCTACGAGCTCATCGAACTAGTCATTTCGGGCCAAAGGACATGCAACAAGCTACTCCCTTTGCCGAGCTAACCTTAGCTTGGGAGTGGGGGCAATTGATGTGGCATCTCAGAACAACTGGACGACACCTTGACACCACGTAGGTGATGATTTGCCTTAACTGAAATCCGACCTGGCAACCTACCTTCGCCGACCTGTCGACTTACCTCCACCGACTAACTGGAGTCCTAGCTAGCGACCTCATTTACAACTTGGGCACCTCGGTAAGGCGGCTAGGAACACCTTGCCCAGGGCCGACCTGTGGTACCTCGTTGTTACTGGTCTAAGTGACCTCAGTGCAAGGAGTGACTTCCCTTGAGGACTTGTCTACTTGATTGAGGTCCAGGTGGTGACTTGCGAGACATGTTCGCCGACCTCCTCCGTGTGTGAATCCCATCACTCCCATGTCTTCCAAAAGTTAGCTCCTGCATCGAATGTTTCGGAGGCACAAAGCATGGTCTACGTGCGCCACTACCTCCGAAGACTTTGGCCCGACCAGCCACGACCTCCCAGAGATCTCGGATGCCGTGCGTGAAGCCCAAACGAAACAATGCCTATATATAGGCCTCACCTCCAACCTCATAAGGTTCATGTGCAATTTAGTTCTCACATCTCTCTAGTTCTCTAGCTCTCTATCTCTCTTACTTTTAACTCTCTCAAAAATCTCCAATTCGTTGACGTAAGCATTGGAGTGCCCACCCCGGGTAAAGAAACCCAAGCACTCTAATATTATTTCACTGCAGGTCTCCTAGAAAATTACACAACTCTTCATTATATAGCTCGACATCCGAGTTAACTTCTAGCTTGGCCTTACCGTTCAAGGTTGAACAGTATATATATCTCAAAAAGTTACCCAAAATCAAACATGAAAAAAAAGGCCACCACAATTGGACATTGGAGTGTGAAGTTATGGTCTTCCAAAGTTTGCATACACATTTAATGTGCAACTCGTGATCCGATCACTGGGTCAAACAGGGTTGGACGATTTTTTTTACCAAGCCAATGGTTTTTGACTATTCTCTAGGTTTACTAAAATCAGATTCGAAATCTTGGCCGAATGATGCTTTAAACGGTTCAACCAATCATGTCAATAGCAGGTTGAAAACACTAACTAAGATGGTGTTTGGAAGCGTGGGCATTTTTTGGGACCGATTTTCAAGAAAAATGTCCATGCTTCCAGGACCCGTTTTTCACAAAAAAAAAACGCCTTGATGTTGTTTGGGAGTGTTTCTGCCATGTAGGTAGTGAGCAACACTATGCTATTTGGTAAGATGATTTTCATCACCATTTTTCATGTATGTGCTGATAGGTAAGCACCACATAGGATACACGTAATCACCAATCAGTCAACCATTGGGGGCAACGATTCACCGATGCATGGAATTTGATGTTTCATGCATCCGTGGGGTTTCAATATACGAGGTCGTCGGGCTCAGGTACCATTACCTTACGAAGAACTAGGTTGCCGACTCTGAATAGTCGCTTCCTTACCTGAGCGTTATCGTACCGAGCTACTGTCTACTGGTAAGCCGTTGTCCGAATGTAGGCCAGATCGCGTACCTCCTCGACGAAGTCCAAGTTTGTTTTGAGCTCATCGTCGTAGGTTTCGAGTCACAACTTCGGTACTTCAATCTCTACCAGAATCACAACTTTTGTCCCATATGTGAGGTTGAAGGGTATCTCTCTAGTCGCGGTCTTGATGGTAGTCCAGTAAGCCCAAAGGACATTGGGCAACTCATCTACCCACAATCCCTTAGCTCGGGCCAAGCGAGCTTTCAGTCCACGGAGAATCGCCCAGTTCGTTACTTCAGCTTGTCCATTTGCTTGCGGGTGTGCCACGGAGGTGAAATTTTACTAGATTTCCATCGATTAGAACATATCGGGTTGACTGTCGCTTTACCCTCCGAGCTGCATTGTGTTCTGTCGGTAGGGTCCCATGGAGCAGATAGTCGACGAGCGGGTCTATCCAACTCAGTTCCGCTACCAACACAGGAGCGACCTCTTCTGCCCTCCGAGAATGCTGCGGCGAGGCATCTCTTCGATATGTACTGTCCGCTTCATGTTCTTGCTGGTATTGGCCAATCATGACAGTGCATTGGCCTCAACATTCTTGAACCTCAGTAATTGCCTAATGAAAAAAGAGTGGAAGTTCGGCAGAGTCTCTCTGACTTTGGCTAGGTATGCTGCCATGATCTGGTCGTAAGCCTCGTAGTCACCGTTAACCTGGTTGACTACCAACTGTGAATCGCTGCATACAATGAGGTGTTTGGCTCCCATCTCCTTTGCTAGGTTGAGCCCGACAATTAGTGCCTCGTACTGCACCTTGTTGTTTGACGCTTTGAATACGAATCGAATAACGTACTCCAACTTCACCTCGCTAGGCCCGTACAACATCAGTCCAGCACTGCTTCCTCATAGATTCGACGAGCCATCTACGTGGAGGATCCAGGGCTCCTCATCCCAGGCTGGTCCAACCCTGACGGGACCGGTGTCGCACTGGTCGATGCCTCCGACGTATTGGCGGTCTCAGTCAGTTCCGGGGTCGGCATGCTGAAGGTGCATTCTCCGACGAAATCCGCCAAGACTTAGGCTTTGATTGCTGGGCGGGGCTCAACCTAGATGTCGTATTTGCTCAATTTGATGGACCATTTCAGCAATCTCCCAAACACCTTGGGCTTGAGAAAAATCTGCCTCAGAGGCCTGTTGGTGAGGATGACAATAGTGTGAGCCTAGAAATACGAGCATAGTTTCCGGGCTGTTATGACCAGCGTGTACGCTAGCTTCTCGATATCGAGGTACCTGGTTTCAACATCTTGTAAAACTTTACTAACATAGTAGACGGATCGTTAGACCCGGTCTACTTCTCTGATCAGTATCGAGCTGACCACCTTGTCACTCGCGGAGAGTTACAACTTTAACTCTTCTCCTTCTTTAGGTCGGGTTAGAACCGGTGCAGTACTTAGGTACCTTTTCAGCTCGTCAAACACGAGTTGGCACACTTCGGTCCATTCGAAATCCTTGTTCTTTTTTATTGGTTTGAAAAAAGGCAAAAATCGACCTGCCGACTTAGACATGAACCGGCCTAGTGCGGCTACTCGGCCGATCAACCTTTGGACTTCCTTTATTTTCCGGGGTGGTCTCATATCTAAAATAACTTTAATTTTTTCTGAGTTGGCTTCGATGCCACGTCGGTTCACTATATAACCTAGGAATTTACCCAACGTGACCCCGAAGACACACTTGCTCAGGTTTAATTTCATATTATACTTCCTTAAAATTTGGAAAACATCATTTGAAGCATTCAATAAAGAGTTCGAAAATTGGGTCTTCACGACCATGTCATCCATATAACATTCCACTTGATTGCTTGTCAATGGCTCAAAACTTTATTTACAAGTCGTTGGAACGTTCCCTTGACATTTTTCAAACCAAAGGGCATACCTTTATAATAGTACAGCTTGAGTTCGATTATAAATGCGGTCTTGTCCTAGTCAGCAGGGTCCATCCTAATCTTGTTGTAGCCGGAGTAGGTGTCTAGAAAACTCAGCAACTCGTGCCCCGAGGTCGCATCTAGTAGGCGATCAATTCTGGGCAGTTGGAAGCAATCTTTTGGGCAGGCTCTATTCAGGTCGGTGTAGTCAAAGCACATGTGCCACTTGCCGTTGGCCTTCTTCACCAGTACCGGGTTGGCGATCTAGCTCGGGTAATGGACCTCCCTTCTCTGCTTCGGGGTGAGGTTGCGTTTTCTTTGTCTTATTGGCTTGACTAGAGGGTCCACATTAAGTTTGTGAGTTATTATTTTAGGGTCGATTCAGGGCATCTCTGCCGCGGACCAAGCAAAAATGTCTAGATTTTTGAGTAAGAAACTTACAAGTTGAGTTTGGAGTGGTTCGTTGATCAAGGTGCCGATCTGAAGAGTTTTGGTCGGCTCGGTCTCGGAAACCGGTATGTGGATCGTTTCTTTTGTCGAGGCAGCTCGCTCCTCTGTATGCTTCGTTGGTTGTTCGAGTTCGACGTCCTTCGCCAGCATTGCCTTTCTTTTCATGGCAACCACATAGCACTTACGGGATTCGAGCTGGTCACCTCGCACGACCCCCACACTGTAATCGGTTGGGAACTTCATCGCTAAGTAATAGGTGGACACTATAGCACATAGAACGTGTGTGATAGGCCGACTTACGATCACGTTGTAGGGGGATGAAGTCACGACCACCAGAAAAGTGTGCTCGAATCGCACGACGTTCGGTCACGTGCTTGCCTCCACTAGTACTATGACCCGACTGAGGGGTCTGACCTCTTCTCCACTGAACCCTACCAAGGGTGCGTCTTCTAGCTTCAGGTCGCTCCGTTGTAACTGCAGTTTATCGAAGGTCTCCTTGAAGAGGATGTCCACCGAGCTGCCCAAGTCCACTAGAATTCGCTTCACTTCGAAGTCGTTGATTTTGAGTTTCACGACTATGGCTTCATCATGTGGATACTGAATTCCGCACGCATCGTCCTCGGTGAAGTAGATAGGTTCTTCGAGTCGAGGTCGCTTTGGTGGGTTTTCGCCTTCGTTCTCCAATTCACGAACTGATGTCCTCCCTGCTGCTGATGTGCACCCCGCAATGATGGACCCGCCGGTGATAATATCTACGGACTAGTCTCTCCTTTGGTAACTGCAAAGGTGGCTGCTCGTTCTTCCTGCTAGTCTTGGGGGCGTTGCTTCTCTGGTCTCCCTGATGATCTCCCTGCCCTTTCTCTTCCCGTAGGATGTAATTCTTTAGGTACTCACGGCGGATGAGTTCCTCGATCTCATCCTGGAGATTCTTGTAGTTCTCCATGCTGTGACTGTGATCCCGATGGAAGTGGCAGTAGACGTTCGGGTTTCTTGTGGCCGGGTCTCCCCTTAGCCTGGGTGGCCATATAACGATGGAGGAGTCCTTGATAACCATTAGGATTTCTCCTCTCTTCGCGTTAAGGGGGGTGTAGTTAGTTTGCTCTACTGGAGGGGTCCTGGAACGCCGGCTTGACTTGTAGCCACGCGAGGGGGACTTACTTCTTGAATGTGGAGACTTGTTGTTGCTTGTTCCTTCGTCATCTCTCTTCCTCTTTTCACCTAGCGGATTGTCAATCTTCTGTTTGATTTCCTCTTCGATGCCGATGAACTGATCAGCCAGCTTGAGGAACTCGATTATGTTTTTCGGTTTGTTTGCTACCACATGCCACTTGAACTCTCTGTAGGTGATCCCCTTCTTTGCTGGCGTGAGGCACACCGTTAGGTCGAGGTCCGGTATCTACAGGCACGTCTCATTGAAGCGCTTGATGTAGCTTCTGATAGACTCTCCTTCCTTCTGCACCACGTCCAGAAGGTTCTCCTATGACTTTGGGTACTTCTTACTGGTGATGAAGTGCGCCGTGAATAGGTCGGCAAATTGAGCCCAGCTCTTGATGGAGCCCGGTGTGAGGTTCCTATACCAGGTCCGGACTACCCCTCTGAATGTGGTGGAGAAGGTCACACACATGCAAGCTTCGTCAGCCCCGGCGAGGTGCATCTGAGATTGGAAGGCATCCACGTGGTCATTAGGGTCGAACGACCCATCATACTCGTCTAGCGTGGGGACCTTGAAATCCTTTGGCATCGGGGCCGCTAGGATCTTGGGTGACAGGGGGGATGACCGACTCAATAGAGTAGGGGTAGTTTTCGTTGCCACCGAGCTTACCTCTTGTCTTTCTTTGGTTCGTTCCACTAGCTGCTTGGGTTTTGCTGGAGGATTGTTTCTAGCCGAATAGCGGCGAGTCTTGCGACATTGGTGCTGATAGCCTCAGTCTGGTCTGGTACCTCGACCCTGGATCTCTCGCGCTCCCGAACACTATTGCGAGGTGGATCGAGGTTCCTTCTCGTTGACTCCTCTTGAGTGTGAAGCCTGCGTTGGTCATGGTGAGGCACGAAAGGGGCATGCCTCGAGTTGGCACCTTGGGCTCTGACCTGATGATCTTCTTTCTGTGACTTGCTATTCTCAAGCTGCAAATGCTACGGTTGGTTGCTTCTGTTGGGCTGGTTGACTTCGAGCCTGTCTCCCAGATTTCCCCCTGAGAGATCGGGGGAGTGCGCTGCCCGTCCGTCTTGCCCCGTGATGAAGTCTGGCTCTTGGGAGGTACTAGTACTTGCGATGTCCCCTCACCCCGATGGGGAGATCGGTGGACATCTTGAGCGAATCTGTGCAGGCTCCGATTCTGCCCCTGATGCTGAGTGGCATGTCGAGGTGGACTTGGCTGCAATGGTGGAAACTGTTGCTGATATTGCTGGTAGAGGAAGTTCTGCTGGAACTGTTGGACCTGTTGCATCTGGATTTGCATCGTCCGAACGCACTGAACCAGGTCGTTGAACTGGGAGTGCCCAACCCCAAGGGTAGTCATGGAGGGCTTCGAGAAGGTGGTGCCCACCTAGGGGAGTGGGACGCTCACTTGCGGGATGGTCTGCGGTACAGACAATGATGGGACCCCCAAAACTGTGAGGGGGATGGTAAACTGACCGATACACACCGTGGAACATTGAGGGAGAGTTGATTGTTGATCTTGCCCCCCGGGGACGTTCATGTCAATACCTTTCCCGGTGTTGCTAGAGGAGTCTATTGAGAGTAAGATAGAAGTTGGAATGACCTTTCGATTGGATTCCCACGGACGACGCCAAATGATGGAGCACGATCTGGATATCCTAGATGGAGGATGATCTGGAAGTTGGCTACATGGTGAGCTGGTTCAATCTGCAAAATAGTGAAGTTCAGAGAACCCGGGGTGGCTAACCCGACAAGGTTGCTTCGATGCTTAAGTTAGTATTGCGAGCTGAAAGTTGAGTGATAAGTATACTAGTGAGCCAATAATTGTGCATACCCGGGACCCGGAGGGGTTGATGCCCTTATATAGCTGAGCTACCGTGGACCTCACGAAAACGGTTCCGGGGTCTTTGGCCTAAGTGGATAAGATTCGTTTCCGCTTTAGTCGGGGAGTAGCGCGTCAGTTAACGAAGTTTATCGCCTCCGTCCGATCCGGGTGGGGAGAGGATAATGCCAGCC
The DNA here is from genome assembly GCF_055504915.1 of Nelumbo nucifera. Classification (NCBI taxonomy): domain Eukaryota; kingdom Viridiplantae; phylum Streptophyta; class Magnoliopsida; order Proteales; family Nelumbonaceae; genus Nelumbo; species Nelumbo nucifera. Next base: position 102,217,912 of record NC_142651.1, read on the forward strand.
ATTACACGGCATGATCCCATGAAGTTTGGAGTCTATTGTGAAGCTTTTGGAGTTGGTTACGTGTTACTTCGGTTCTTGGGCCCCGAACTGGATTAGGTATCAAGGTGGCTTTTATGCCAAGATGGCTTTATGCCAAGGTGGCTTTGTGCTGAGGTGACCGAACACCCGTGCTCTAAATTCTACTGACTAGGTTCCTTTTGCTGAGTTGTCATCCTTCGGGCAGATCGTGTCCACGTGACCTTTACTTACTAGATCGTGCCAAATCACCCTTCATCAATATGATTGATAAAATAAACTAAAAATGACTTTAATAATGTATTCCTTTAACAAAATGAATTTAAAATAACTTGTATAAAACTTAAACATATAGCAATCTAATAAAAAATATATCCTTTAAACATATGACTTTAATAGCATTAAACTATTAATAAATCTCCTTTTCCTTTGTAATTTTGTTCCGTAACAGTCCTCATGCGTTTTGATAGATATTAGTAGTTATTTTTTTGGTATTTGGTGATGCCTTTGAATCCCCTATAAGGGTAGGGATGGCAATTTTCCCCATTTCTCCGATCCTTCCCGAATGGGGTGGGGATGGGGATGATTTCCCCCCGCGGGGACAGCAATGGGAAAATTTTCATCCCGGTTAGTGGGGACAGAGAGAGCACTCTCCGCCTTATGGGGACCCCGATCCCCGCCTCGTGGGATCCCCACTAATATATATGTATATATGATCTATATATTAATATTTTTAAAAATATAGTTAAATATGTTTGAATCTTTTCCAAAAGGATTATAAATTATAAATATTTTATTTTTATTTTTTAAATAAAATAAAAAACAAAAAACAAAAAACAAAAAACAAAAAACAAAAAACAAAAAACAAAAAACAAAATGATTAACATTATAACAAATCACGGGAATGGAGATCTCTGTAAGGATGGGAATCCCTGTGGAGACGGGGATGGGAATAACCTTATCCCCGTTAGTGGAAATGGGGACAGAGACAAGGATTGGGATTTTCGTGGGACGGGGATGGGAAAGACTCCCCATCCGGCCGATCTTAGCTGTCAACGATCTTGCCTCTGAACTGAGTGACAGGGACCTGAAACGGAAGGAGAAGAGAAGCTCCGAGGAGAACCCGGCGTAAGGGCTCCGAAGCTCAAGTTAGAGTCTTTCAAAGGCAAGATAGACCAGATAGCGCAAAAGTTAGCATACCTCGTTCCTAGGGGGTAGGAGCCTTTTATAACCACCTCGCGCACTCACTTCCAGGCTTCCGTCAGATCGGGCATGATTACTTCTGAACCCCTGCCAGTTCGGATGTCATTTCCTCTGGCCGGACAGAACCGCCACTGCTCCTTTTGTCGGAGCCGTCTCTGCGGCTAGTGACGACGGTTGCAGGTGGCGGTAGCAGGAAGCCGTTTGAAGTGCGGCTGTCAGGCGTCAGATCCCAAATCAGTCAGGTGCGTCGCCCTTGGATACGGACATCCTTAGTGTCGGGTACATTTGGTCAGCCTGGTGTTTCGGAAGCGAAGTGTTGGAGTGGCGAGCGAGGTGTCTTGAGTTCGGTTTGGAGTGTTCCGAGCTGCCATGGGCCAGCTCGGGTCAGCTTTGTGAGGCTTGGGGCCCAGTATAGTTCGTGCTCCTTGCAGGGAGCTCGGGTTCTCAGTAGGGAGCTCGCTCTTAATAGGGAGCTCGGACTCAGTAGGGAGCTCGGGCTCCCAGTAGGGAGCTCGGACCCTTGGTAGGGAGCTCGGACTCAGTAGAGCGGTCTGAAGTTCGGGCTCGGTAGTGAGCTTGGACTTGCTTTCGATGTTCGCTTCGGGCGCTCTACTGTCCCGAGTTGCTTGCCTTTGCCACGTGTCGGGCGATTGCGAGGTCGGGCCAAATTTCCCTTCATCAATTGCCCCCCACTCCCTGCGACAAGGGTCCTGTCTTGGCGCGGGGAGTTCGTAAGGTAGCAGGAGGGTTTTTGTCCGTGCTGAGGGCGCTCGATTTAATTTGACTTTCAAAAAAGGGCGCGCGTTTGGGAGACGTGACGGTAGTCGTTCGAGAGTTGGGCTACATACGCTTTTATTGCGAGGAGATGTGCGCCGACACCCCGTCAGTTTCGAGAAGGTGCGTGCTGACACCCGTCCTCTAACAGGACGTGCGCGATGCTCCGTCAGTTTCGGGAAGACGTGCGCTGATTGGCCTCGGAAGACGTGTGGTTTAGTGCGGCTGTGGGCTGTTGGATTGGCTTCGATCTGGGCCGTTGCTTTCCGGCCGCTGTGGATATAAATAGCGCGCGGGGGGCCCCCCGTCCTTGCTACTGTTGTACATCTTGAGCTCGCGCCTAAGTTTCAGTTCGCGTCAAGGCTTTTCAGCTCGCGTCCCAGGTTCCTTGCTTGTTCGAGCTTTCGTGGTCTACTTCAGTCTTCTTCCCGGGTGAGTGCTTTTGGAATCCCGTTCCATTTCCCGATGTCTAGTTCGGAGGGTTCAGACTGTTCAAGCGGGTCTGATGCAGGTTCTACGAACCAGTTTGCGTCCCCCGGTTGTTCAAGTGAGTCCGATGTAGGTCCTGCGGAAGGGGTCGGGCCTACAGCCCGAGGTGCTTCGGGTAGGTCGGCGTCCACCTCCCGTCGTGGCCGGGTTGTAGATCAGTTCGGCCCTTCGACTATGATGCCTGAGGGACTTCAATCCCTCATAGACTATTACGACTTGCCCGGGGAGCACGGTTACTTCATCCCTACCGGTAGCTTCCCTTGGGAACACGGTCCTAATGAGATCATGATTTTCCGGGAACAGCTTGCGGCGGGGCTGCGACTGCCCTTTCATCCTCTTCTCGTCGAGGTTCTAAACCACTTCGGTGTGACGGCCGGCCAGCTTCACCCGAACTCTATTAGAAATTTAGTGGGGATGATCTCCTTATTTTGTGACGAGAACTTTCCTTTGGATCTGGAGATTTTCTCCTCTATTTTAATGCTGAAAAAACAAGCGGGTCCCCTTCCTGGGCGTAGGCGGGCATACTACCTGTCTCCTCACCCGGGCTTCAAGCTCTTACACGGACTCCCTAATAAGGTCCCGGCGTGGAAGCGGGACTATTTCGGGGTGCGAAGTGCGCTGGGGTGGTCGTTTCAGACCGGCTGGGGGATGGCCGCTCCCGATTCCGGCGTCACACTTGATAAGGAGACGGCGAAGGGCCTCCAGCAATGGGCGCGGCTTGGGCTGGATTGTCAACGGTATCTGATGGAGGCCAAGTTTATTGTTGCGGGCCTGAGTTCGGGTAGGTTCTTTCCCTAGTGATCCTGTCTTGCTCTTCTTTTACGTCTTACTGATGCCAAACTCCTTTTTGCAGGTACTATGGACTCTCGAGGGACCCGAGGTGGGCACTTGTTCCAGGGCATGAAGAGGAGAAAACGGGTGGCTAAGCGAGCTCGCGCTGAGCCATCCCAGGGTGCGGAGCCCGAGGTGCCGGATTATCCGGTAGAGGAGCCCGAGATGGTTCCTCCTATGCAGGAGCCGACGGGGGCTCCTTATGCTGAAACCACACACACGGGGGCTCCCGCTTACTCCGAGTCTGCCCACAAACCTTTGGCTCGGTCTAATCGTGCTTTCAGTCCGCGGAGGATGGCTCTGTTCATTACTTCTGTTTGGCCATTTGCCTGCGGGTGTGCGACCGACGTGAAGTTCTGACTAATTCTCATACTTTGGCACCATTCTTGGAACTTGATATCTTCGAACTGTTTGCCGTTGTCAAAGATCAGTACCCGAGGTAGCCCGAAGCGACATACAATGTTCTTCCAAAAGAAGTTCTGTATGTTTCGGGCTGTAACTATTGCCAGGGGTTCAGCTTCTATCCACTTTGTGAAGTAATCTACTGCCACCACTAGGAATTTTCTCCCGCCTGTCGCTGGTGGGAATGGCCCCAGGAGGTCGATGCCCCATTGGGCGAAGGGCCATGGGCAGGTGAGGTATTTGAGGTCGGCAGCGGGCTGATGGTGGATGCTGGCATGCTTTTGACACCTGTCGCATTTTCTGACGAGCTCGATTTCCTCTGTCTTCATTGTCGGCCAGTAGTATTCTTGTCGAAGTGCCTTTTGGGCGAGGGCTCTACCCCCCAGGTGTCCGCCGCACAAGCCTTCATGGATGTCGCGGAGTACCAGCTCGGCTTCGGCTGGGCGCAAGCATCGCAGATAGGGGAGCGTGTAGGATCGTCGGTACAACCGTTCGTCTATCATGACGTATTTGGCTACCTGGCGCTGCACCCTCTTGGCTGCGTTGTGGTCCGCGGGGAGGGTTCCGTCTAACAGGAAGCTTGCGAGTGGGTCGATCCAGCTCGGCTCTGCTTCGGTGACGGGAGCGACCTCTTTTGCCCCACCGAGAATGCTGGGCCGAGGTAAGTCCTCTACGTATATGGTTCTCCTGGCGTTGTGGCTCGTGCTAGCCAGTCGGGACAGGGCGTCGGCCTCAGCGTTCTCTGACCTCGGGATTTGCTTGATGAAGTGTGACTGGAAGTTGAGCAGAGCCTCCTTTACTTTTGCCAAATATGCAATCATTGTGAGCTCACGCGCTTCGTATTTGCCTGTAACTTGGTTGACAACGAGCTGGGGATCACTGCGGATAACCATGTGCGCTAGATTTAGCCCGGCTATCAGTGCCTCGTACTCCGCCTCGTTGTTGGATGCCGCGAACTCAAAGCGTAGTGCGTATTCCAGTTTTGTTCCGCTCGGGCCGCATAGCACTATTCCATCCCCGCTGCCTTGTTGGTTCGAGGAGCCATCTACGTGAAGGATCCAGGGCTCCTCATCCCAGTTCGCGCTTGGTCTAACCAGGAGGGATGCCATACTGGCTGCTACTTCACGGGGTTCGGACTCGTTTGGCTTGGGAGCTCTGAGTTCGCCCAAACTGGAGATCTCGGGCTCGACCGGCTCAGGGGCTTCGAGGCTAAACGTGCATTCTGCGATAAAATCTGCCAAGGCTTGGGCCTTAATGGCAGTTCTTGGCTTGTACTGGAGATCGTACTCACTGAGTTCGATGGCCCACTTCGTCAGTCGGCCGGAAACGTCGGGTTTGAGTAAAACTTGTCTCAGAGGTTTGTCGGTCAGGACGATGACGGTGTGAGCCTGGATGTACGGGCGGAGTTTCCGTGCTGCTACCAACAGTGCATACGCTAGCTTTTCTATCTGCGGGTACCTTGTCTCTGCTCCCTGCAAGATTTTACTAACATAATATATGGGTCGTTGGACCCGATCTGCTTCCTTTACTAGTACCGAACTGACCACCTCGTCGCTAGCCGAAAGGTACAGTTCTAAGACTTTGCCTTCCTCGGGCCTAGCTAAGGTTGGCACACTGGCGAGGTAGCCTTTTAGCTCGTCAAACGTGAGCTGACAGTCTTGGGTCCATTCGAACCCTTTGCCTTTGATTGCTTTGAAGAAGGGTAGGCAGCGATCTGCCGACTTGGACATGAAGCAGCTTAGAGCGGCTATGCGGCCGTTTAGCCTCTGGACTTCTTTTATTTTCCGAGGTGGTCTCATATCTAGGATGGCTTTTATTTTGTCCGGGTTGGCCTCGATACCGCGTCGATTGACAACGTAGCCCAGGAATTTGCCCGAGGTGACGCCAAGACACATTTGTTGGGGTTCAATTTCATGTTATACTGACGCAGGATTTGGAAGACAGAATCTAAGTCTTGTATTAATTCTTGTGAAAACTGTGTTTTGACGACCATGTCGTCTACATAGCACTCTATCTTTTTGCCGATCAGGGGCCGGAACAGCCTATTTACAAGTCTTTGAAAGGTCGCCCCGACGTTTTTTAACCCGAAGGGCATGACCTTGTAACAGTATAGACCGAACTCGGTTATGAAGCTGGTTTTTTCCTCGTCGGATTGGTCCATCCGGATTTGGTTGTAGCCTGAGTAGGCATCTAGGAAGCTTAGCAATTCATGTCCCGAGGTCGCGTCCACTAGGCGGTCGATCCTAGGAAGGGGGAAGCAGTGTTTCGGGCAAGCTCGGTTTAGGTCGGTGTAGTCGACGCACATGCGCCACTTGCCGTTCGCCTTTTTCACCAGCACAGGGTTGGCCACCCAGCTCGGGTAATGGACTTCCCTTATGAAGTCTGCCGCGAGGAGCTTCTCGACTTCCTCGTCGACCGCTTTCCAGCGCTCTGGGGCTAAGTTCCGTTTCTTCTGTCTAACGGGTCTGACTAAAGGGTCAGTGTTAAGTTTGTGAGTTATAAGACCAGGGTCAATACCGTGCATATCGGCTGCGGACCATGCAAAAATATCTAAATTTTGGAGTAAAAAACTTACTAGTTCAGCCCGTAGGGGTTCTTTGACAGAAGCACCAATCTGGAGTGTGCGAGCTGGGTCCGTAGGCGAGGTCGGGATCACGACTGTTTCTTCTGTGGGCGAGGCTCGTTCTTCGCCTTGCTCCGCGGGCCGCTCCAGATCGAGGTCGCTCGCCACCTTGGTCTTTCCCTTCAGGGCGGCAACGTAGCACTTGCGGGACTCGAGCTGGTCGTCTCGCGCTACCCCCACACCGAAGTCTGTAGGGAACTTCATGGCCAAATAGTAGGTGGAGACCACCGCCCGCAAGATATGTGTGATTGGCCGCCCTATTATGGCATTGTATGGGGAGGGGGTCGCGACCACCAGGAAGTCGTGGTTGTGTCTAACCGTACAAGGCCACGTGCCGACTTCCACGGGCACCGTTATTTTTCCAAGGGGCCTGACTTCCTCTCCGCTGAAGCTCACCAGGGGAGTGCTTGCGGGCTTTAGTTCGCTCCTTGGCAGCTGTAGTCGATCAAACGCCGATTTGAAGAGGATGTCCGCCGAGCTGCCTGAATCTACGAGCACGCGCCTGACCTCGAAATCGCTGATCCTTAGTTTAATGACAAGCGCGTCATCGAGAGGGTAGCGAACTCCTCGCGCGTCATCTTCTGTGAAGAGGATTGGCTCTTCGGTCTTTGGCCTTTTCGGAGGGTTCCGCTCCTCGAGGACCGCTTCGCGAACTGAAGTCCGGGCTGCCGCCGATGTGCACCCCGCTACCATCGAACCTCCCACAATTACATGGATGGTTCCCCGAATTGGCCTCTCTGCCGGAGGCTGTCGCTGCATTGGTTCGGCAGGCCTGCTGCTAGTCTCGGGGGCGTCCTTTTCGTGCTCGCCTGGCCGATTTGCTTTATTGCCATTATTGTTGTGCTGTACAAAGTTCCTTAAGTATCTGCGACAGATGAGCCCCTCTATTTTGTCTCGGAGGTTATTGCACTACTTGGTACTGTGACCATGGTCCCTATGGAAACTACAATACAAATTCTTGTTTCTTTCGTTCGGATTTCCCTTTAGGCGAGGTGGCCATTTCACGTACGGGGCATCCTTAATCGTCATTAAGATCTCGGTCCGCCTCGTGTTCAGTGGCGTGTAATCTGTCCGAACTGGCAGGGGAGCTCGGAACGACTGGTTCAGTTTCGGGTCCCGGGCCGGGTTTTTTCGGTCGGTTGAGTTAGAGGGCTCGCCATCCCTCTTTCTTTTCTCGTTCCCGCCCTCGGTTCGCTGGTTGATTTCCTCCTCCGTTCTCATGAACTTGTCCGCGAGCTTGAGGAACTCGGCCATGGTCGCGGGCTGGTTGGCTACCATGTGCCATTTGAACTCCTTGTGCGTCACCCCTCTTTTTGCTGCCGCGAGCTGCACCGCGGGGTCTAACTGTGGTATCTGTAAGCATGCTTCATTGAATCGTTTGATGTAGCCCCGTATGGGTTCTCCTTCCCTTTGGACTACCCCGAAGATGCTTTCCTCTGCTCTCGGGCACCGTTTGCTGGTGACAAAGTGTGCAGCGAAGACCTGCACGAACTGAGCCCAACACTTTATCGACTCGGGGGCCAGGTTCCTGTACCAAGTGCGGGCTACCCCCTTGAGGGTGGTGGTGAAAGCCACGCACATGCATGATTCGTTGGCTCTGGCGAGGTGCATTTGGGACTGGAAAGCGTCAACGTGGTCGTTGGGGTCGAAGGACCCGTCATACTTGTCTAGAGGCGGGAAATTGAAATCTCTGGGCAGGGGGACTGCCAGGAGTTTTGACGCGAGGGGGGAAGGAACTGAGAGAATCGGGGCAACTCCTACCTCGTCTGAGCTCGTCTCGCCTTTGCCTCTGAGCTCTGACAGGATGCGGGTGGTGGTTCGTCGACTTCGACGACGCCTTCGCTGCTGAGTGGGCCTTGTACTGGCGCTGCTGGCCTCCGTGTTGCCGAGCTCGATGGGCCCGGAGTGCTGGTAGTCCGCTGCTGCCAGTGCGCCGAATCGGTTTTCCGCGAGTGAGAACTCCGGTTTGGAGCCCCGAGGTGCCGATCTCATGGGCGAGGTTCCTGACCCGCCTGCGAGCTGCGAGGCGGGGATGACTTTTCTCTCTCTCCGGCCTGGGGACGAGGCCGGGCTGTTTGGGGGGATCTGGGGCCTGGAGGCCTTTCCTTGGTGGAAGCGTCCATCCTGCGGAGAGGCCTTGACCGGCTTCGGAGCAGGGTGGCGAGGTGGAAGTAATGGTTGGTTCGGTGGCAGTTGGGGGAACTGCTGTTGATAGTGATATTGGGAGAGGTTGTGCAACACTTGGTGCTGGTGAAGCTGGTGTTGCTGGAATTGTTGCATCTGGGCTTGCATTGCCCGCATGCACTGCATTAGGTCGTCCAACCGATTTTGGCTAGCTGCCAGGGGGATGGCGGTTGGTTCAGTGAGGGTAGTTTCGATGGGGAGAGGAAAGGGGATGTTTGTGGCAGGTAGGTTTGCAGGCGCCACTGCTTGTGGCGTATTCAGATAGGGAATTCCGTCCACCGAGAGGGGGATGGTGAACTGTCCAACACACACCACGGGAACTTGAGGCTGTTCCTCGGTGGTGTTTGTCTCTGTGCCGCGTCCGGCGTTGTTGGAGGAGGCCATGAGTATTTAGTTTTTCAAAGGAGAAGAAAGGGGTATGAAAGTTTTGGAGGGAGGCCTTTTGAAACGTTCCCACAGACGGCGCCAATTGATGATGCACAATCCGGCCGATCTTAGCTGTCAACGATCTTGCCTCTGAACTGAGTGACAGGGACCTGAAACGGAAGGAGAAGAGAAGCTCCGAGGAGAACCCGGCGTAAGGGCTCCGAAGCTCAAGTTAGAGTCTTTCAAAGGCAAGATAGACCAGATAGCGCAAAAGTTAGCATACCTCGTTCCTGGGGGGTAGGAGCCTTTTATAACCACCTCGCGCACTCACTTCCAGGCTTCCGTCAGATCGGTAATGATTACTTCTGAACCCCTGCCAGTTCGGATGTCATTTCCTCTGGCCGGACAGAACCGCCACTGCTCCTTTTGTCAGAGCCGTCTCTGCGGCTAGTGACGACGGTTGTAGGTGGCGGTAGCAGGAAGCTGTTTGAAGTGCGGCTGTCAGGCATCAGATCCCAAATCAGTCAGGTGCGTCGCCCTTGGATACGGACGTCCTTGGTGTCGGGTACGTTTGGTCAGCCTGGTGTTTCGGAAGCGAAGTGTTGGAGTGGCGAGCGAGGTGTCTTGAGTTCGGTTTGGAGTGTTCCGAGCTGCCATGGGCCAGCTCGGGTCAGCTTTGTGAGGCTTGGGGCCCAGTATAGTTCGTGCTCCTTGCAGGGAGCTCGGGTTCTCAGTAGGGAGCTCGCTCTTAATAGGGAGTTCGGACTCAGTAGGGAGCTCGGGCTCCCAGTAGGGAGCTCGGGTTCTTATTTAGGGAGCTCGCTCTTAACAGGGAGCTCTGGCTCCCAATAGGGAGCTCGGACTCTTGGTAGGGAGCTCGGACTCAGTAGAGCAGTCTGGAGTTCGGGTTCGATAGTGAGCTTGGACTTGCTTCCGATGTTCGCTTCGGGCGCTCTACTGTCCCGAGTTGCTTGCCTTTGCCACGTGTCGGGCGATTGCGAGGTCGGGCCAAATTTCCCTTCATCAGTACAATACCACACTTAATACCCGAAACAATTTGGTAGTAGTAGAATTGAATTCCCATCTCTACTGGAACGAACCAACTAACATACAAATTGAATCACCCCTCTTGTTAAATGTTGGGCATACTCCACCAATCATGGTGTTAGAATTCAACTTTTGAGAGTACAACCAAGTAAAGGGTGTTCAGTTTGTGCTTGTGTTTGTATTGCTTTTGGTTTACGAACACAACCAACATCAACCTTATTTTTGTATGCTGTTGGAATATGTCGAAACATGTAGATTGGCCTTTCTTTATCAATATACAAGTTCTTATCGCTTTCTTAGCGAAGAAACATGGTTGTTGATGTAAGCATAACATAAGTAGTTATATGGTGTATGACAGAGACAAATATTGCTCTAATCATAATATTTTCATTTGACAATGACCATTGGTTCTTTTGGATAATCGGATTTCTGATAAACCCCTCCTAGCAATTACCCCCTAAACTTTTATTTCTGATAAACCCCTAAATTTTCAGATTCTAAAAAAAAAATCCCTTTTTCGTTAAATCGGACAAAAGAAGTTAATTTACCAAAATATCCATTCAAAAAATTTCTATAAAATGAAAATTGCAAAAAAGAAAAAAAAAAACTAAGGGCTTGTTTAGTTCGTGGTAATAGGGTCTAGATTCAGAATTTAAATGGCCCATTTTGATTCTAAGTTTCCGACCTAGTGAAATGACATTTTCTCAAATTCACTCCCCTCCTAGGAGAACTCATTCCAACTGATTCTAAGTTGGATTCTGATTTCCGTTTAAACCAAACAAGTTATAATTTTGATTTGGATTGTAATTTTGATTTTAAATGAAAATCAAACGGACTCTAAAAAATTTCTATAAAAACTTAATTGGTGTTTGGGATCGATGCTGGGAATATTGTATCATTTTCTCATAAAAACGGTGCTGGGCATGTAGAGTTGTAAGCACCATTTTCTTATGGTGCTTATTTTTTGTTTGTAATTGGTGCTGCCACATAGGCGTTTTATGAGAAAACATCACTGGTTTTGTTTGTTACTAGTGCTGACACCTACGTTTTCAATATTGATTTATATTTAACCAATTCTCAAGATGATGTCACATCATTATATTTCTGGCAGCAATGCATCGTTTTCTCATAAAACATTGAATTTGGTGTTGTTCCATACTATATTTTCCCGATTTATAAGACATGGTCTGGAATAATAATTTTTTTTTCTAAAAAAACTGTACCAGATAAAAAGGCATTGTTTGAAGCACTGGTTTATATGTAGTGCCCACGTGGCACTATTTTCTCAGAAAGCGACATTGATGCCCAACATCACAATAAGTAATAAATTGAAACTAAAAAGATGATAAAATGAAAGGAGAATGACTGTTCAATCCATCTTAAAATTCTTAACCTTATTGGACAGGTGGGATGAATTTTGACCATGAATTGATACCAAATCGATGGATAGGATGCAGTGTATAGCAGGGCTGTAATTTTAAAATTGGTCTGCAGTGTAAAGTAAAATGAATTTAGATGAATTTAAACAGTCACATCATAATCTCAGGTTATGTTTGATTTGAAGGAAAATATAGGGAAAGGTAAAAAAATCTATATAATATTTGTAAAGGTTTCCCTATCTTTCCTTTCCTTTTCTACCTTTTCCTTCAAACCAAACATACCATCAATGAAATTTCGGGAGAGTGATGGAATTAGAATGATTCTAGAACCATGGTACCCCATTTTTAAATAACCATGAACCGAATACCACCTTAATTGACTAATTGTTCTAGATGTTTCTATTATGGTGCACCAATTGATTGTGATACTCAAGCCTCCAATTACGTCCATCCGATTAGTATTTATCAGAGGGATCAATCACTGATCCGATTCCATGTCAAGTGTCAGCAAACTTCATCAGCTGTCACGTGTCATATAATGGGTTCTCATGAGAATATCCAGTTCGGATCTACTTCTCACAGAGTACGCCACACACTGATTTCATTGAACGTTTCAGTCGTACATCTTGAACATCTTTATAATTTAAAATTAGAGATATTCTTAATGTATGGATGAAACATGTTATGAGACGCAATGCGAGAATTAGGAATTCACATATGCACCCCAAACCACATCTCTCAATGATAATATCAGACCCGATATGCACTGTGAAACGTTGTGGGGCGCAAATCTAAACTCGAGAAATAGATTTCGAATTCGAGAATATTTTTCTTCTTATATTCACACAGCATTCTTTACACCGACCTCACAAACCATATCCGACCGTGTGTTGGGAAGATCTCCTTTGTATATTAGCTCTTTTAAAAAATATTAGATCTGCCCGTACTTCTCCGAAATATGGGAGATATTTCCGCTGATATATGCTTTAGATTGGTCAGAGGAGCGCTACGTGAGAGCAGATCCGGGCTCCTCATCTCTTCATTCATGGGGAGATATTCTCGATGTGCTATTGTAATGATATGTTGGGAGCGTTTGTTGGAAGCAGATCTGAAGTGCTCCCAGATTCATTGCTCGTCGTCCCGTCGAAGCGTTTTCGTTGAGGTATGTAATTCCTTAACCTCGAAGTTGTCAACGCCTCAACGCCAACGTACATGACTCATGACTCATTGAGTTGAACCAGAACCAGACCGGCAATTCACTCGGGCCCCGCGTGGGAAGCCGGCTTAATTCAATTCAGTTAACACACTAGAGCCGTCTGATTTCCTGGAGATTGCGTCTCTTGATTCCCCTCGCTATATATTAGAGTTGTTGCAACTGATTCTTCCGCAAAACTTCGTTAGCTTCTGTGTTCTAGACTCTCCCAAATTCTCCTCTCCAAAACAGAAAACAAAAACTCTTCCATCTCTGATCCTCTCTGAATAGTTGTGTTTCTGTTTCACCTAGGGTTTTTATAACGATTTCTTGTGCTTGTTAAAACAGTGGGAAAAATGGCGGAAGGAGATGGCAGGCAGCAAGAAATGGTAAGTGAAATCTCTTTTGAGTTTTGATTCATAGGTAAATAATCCATGAGTTTTGGCGATAGTGGAGGAATTAGGGTTTCGTTTCTTCCATTTTAGACCGTCTGTTTCTCTGGAGTTTGATGATGAGGAACGTAAGATGTATACTATTGAATTTCTCTTGTTTTACTTTCCTCCGCGCAATCTATTCTCCACTCCCGTTGAAATCTTTCCAAAAGTGGTGAACGATTTTAAGTCTACTTTGTGATGATCAAAATAAATTCGTTTTGATGTCTAATAATTATCTTGCTGTTCTTTTTTCCGACCGTATTGAGCAAATTTTAGCATATTTACTCTTTAGTTGAGATCCACCGGGAGATCGTTATTTTATCGATGGATATGTTTCGATTTCCCTTGGGTTTTTGAAAATTTTTGAGGTTATTGTTGATGAAAGATGCTTCGTCTTCCTGTTTGAAGGCCAAAGATAAGGAACATAGACTCAGGTATCTGGATTTCGTCCAAGCCGCGGCCCTGCAAGCGGTCATCTGTTTCTCGAGCCTCTACAACTACGCGAAGGAGAACTCCGGCCCCCTGAGGCCAGGCGTGCAGAGCGTCGAGAACACCGTTAAGACCGTGATAGGACCTGTGTACGAGAAATTTCATGACATCCCGTTTGAACTTCTCAAGTTCGTCGACCGCAAGGTGAGACTCTCAGTTTCTTCCTTCAGTTAATTAATCAATTTAATTCCAATCCAACCCTCGTCGGAAAACGGAAAACGAATCTCCGCTTCGAGATTGGAACTGTGGTTGGAATCTCCTTTTACATCGTCCGGTTGCACGAACCTGGTGCTAGAAATGATCAAAATGCCCTTTGGCAATTAGGAGTATCTTTGGTTTCATCTTTTGCGGGCAGACTGACAGAAGATTCATTTCGCTTTCGCATTCACGTGGTTGCAGGTGTACGATTCTGTCAGCGAGCTCGAACGCCACTTGCCATCGGTGGTGAAGCAGGCATCGTGCCATGCCTTCTCGGCGGCTCAGAAGGCTCCCGACGTGGCTCGTGCCGTGGCTTCCGAAGTCCAGCGCGCCGGCGTGGTGGAGACCGCCACCGGAATAGCGAAATCCGTGTACACCAAGTGCGAGCCCGTCGCTAAGGATCTATACGCGAAATACGAGCCAGTGGCCGAGTGGTACGCCGTATCGGCATGGCGGTCGCTCAACCGGCTTCCGCTCTTCCCCCAGGTGGCTCAGATTATGGTCCCTACGGCAGGTTACTGGTCAGAGAAGTACAATCAGGTCGTATGTTATACTGCGGACAGAGGGTGCACCGTGTTCTCTTATCTGCCGTTGGTTCCTGTCGAGAGAATCGCGAAAGTCTTCAGCGAAGATGCGAATCAGCCTGGCCCCACTTGCTCTGTCGATGCACAGTGATGGATGGCCCTTTGATTTGTGAGTGCATATGTGACGTTTGTGTAAAAGGAAAAAAAAGGTTAGAAAAATAACTGATGTAGGGTTTGGTTAATTGGTTGTGGTTTGGACTTTGGTGTAACGCCGAGTAACGTCTGTGTACCCTTTTTCAGTGCTAGTAGCCATCTCTTTTGTTTCGTGTAGTTAGAGGTCTAGAACCTTTGTGGTTCATGTAGTTACTCATCCAATAAGATTAAAAAAAAATGTCTTTCTCGGTCTTCAATCAGAGACAATGGATGGAAAGCCCTGAGCCCCGACAGACAATATTACAGCGCACTTAATATAAATTCATATAAATTGATATGTACGCATTCCTACGGTTCAGTTTGGAAAGAGTACATGTACGGCGCAAATATATTCAAATACAAAATACAAGGTTTTACACTATACGATGGCACACCCAGATACCACAATGGTATCTATTAAGATGCCCTTATAAGAATTATATGGGCGTAAGGATGTTATTTCAACATCACAAAAATGGGTTGATCTTTCCTTCATTGACAAATGTTGATGACTAAACTCATCTATGTTTTGCTGAACTGATGGTCGGACGGTTTGCATAATAGGACAAATATTTTATATGAGTAATGAGATTTGAGAAAGGAATGAAGAGATGTTATTGGTTGAGAAAGAAAAAAAAAAGAAAGAAGAAAAGAAAGAAAGAAAGGAGAAAGAAAAAAAAGAAAAGAGAAAGGAAAGGAAGGAGGGAAGGAGGGAAGGATGGAAGAAGAAGGAAGAAGATGGTGGTTCGACGCTCATCGGCGACAATAATGGTGACGGCGAGACGACGGCAATAGACAGATCTAAGTTCTCAGATCTTCTTCTTCTTCTTCTTCTTTAGATCTGAGACACGAACTCAGATTTGAATTCGTGTGTTTCTCTCTTGCAACTTTGTACTGTGAACCGTTGTTCGGGTTAAATGAGTCGGCAGTTCGACCGTCTTGGTCAGCGGTTTTTTGACAAAGTCAACGTTTTTTGACCCAGGAGCAAGTTAGGGATGAAACAGAACTGATTGTTTAGACGGTTTTCAGGGCCAAACGGCCCAACTGTCCGGTTCAACGACGGTTCAAAAACATTGCAAAGAACAAAGAAACTTATGTAGAATTTATACGAACATGTAAAAGAAAGGGCAAAATAGTCTAACAAATTGATGAAAAAAAATATCCTAGGGATTTATAAATGTTTAACAACAACATAATAGTCTTTTTGAAGTTAAATGACAAAAAGCTAATAAAGCGCGTAGAGTGTTGGAATCTAAAAGTTTAAAGGATTAAGTGTCACTACCCCAAAATATAGGGTGGTAATTTATAATTTACCTTAAAAAATTATCACCTATGGATTTAGGAGTCGTGAAACCTAAAGAGGATGTTTTCTATTCTTTTCTGTATTTTGATGTCTTGATGTAAGTGTGGCTTCGTCTCTTTGGCTAAGCAATAAATATGTCAAAGGAGAAGCATATGGAGGTGTTCTACCATGTAAATTGTTTTCTATTTATCTTGTTTGCATTGTTTTAAAAGGTAAGCCTCAAGCCTCAAGCCTCAGAAATGGGATTCAGTCAGTGTAAAGTCCATTCAAACAACCATCATACTCTTGCATTGGGAATATCTCCCAATGAAATAAAACATAGAATTACGGAGATGTTCTCGATGCAAGGCTGTAAAGACTGTTCGAACGGGCCTTACACTGACTAAAGCCGATCCCCAAGCCTCAAGGCGTGAGGCATAGCCTAAGGGGTTAAAAAGGCATAAGCTACAAGTATTAATGATTAATTTGTGACTTAATGCAAAAAAAAAACATGTGTTTTTATAATTTAAAAATATAAAAAATACACTTCAATAATTATGGGCCAAATAAAAAAAAGTATAAATGAAAAACCAATAAGGCAAATCAAATTCTATTAGTTTTTCTTAGTGTTTTAAGAAAGTTCAATGCAAAACGGACTAATCAATTTCATAGTTTCTTTTGAATAAATCAAGTAAGATTTTTCTTATTATTCTAAATATAATATCCAAGTTTATTAATTTTCTCACTTCTTCTCCTAATGGATCTTTTCTCTTTTTAATAATAATAACTAGCGAGGGGCCCCTGCTATGGGGCAAACCATGATGATAAATTTGAAAGAAAAAATTGGAAATAAAAAAACTAATAGAGAAATTGCAAGTCTGTAAATGTATTGGATCATTGAGCAAGCACCACTTTCGAGAAAACAGATGATACCATGTGATGTAACCGTTTTTGGTCACGTACCATTTTTTGTGATGTAAAAATTTTTTTGGCTAAGTACCTCGTGTTTGACCTGGTGGTGACGTGCCTTGGTGATGAGCTACTTGGTGGCGAACTCCCTAGGGGAGAACTACTTGGTGACGAACTGCCTGGTGATGCTCCCTGGTGGCGAATTGCCTAGGGGCGAACTGCCTGGTGGCGAACTGCCCGGTGGCGAACTGCCTGGTAGTGCTCCCTGGTGGCGAACTGCCTGATGGCGAACTGCTTGGTGGCGAACTGCCTGATGGCGAATTGCCTGGTGACGAACTGCCTGATGGCGAACTGCCTGGTGGCGAACTGCCTGGCAGTGCTCCCTGGTGGCGAACTGCCTAGTAGTGCTGCCTGGTGGCGAACTGCCCGGCAGTGCTCCCTGGTGGCGAACTGCCTGATGGCGAACTACCTGGTGGCGAACTGCCTGATGGCGAACTGCCTGGTGACGAACTGCCTGATGGCGAACTCGTCACTTGACTTGCTCCTAGGCGGTCTGCAACTCAGAGGATGGTGGAGCTCCCTGGTGCAGCGCAACCCGACTACCCTCCGCGTGAAGTGATTCTCTCTCCTTTGTAGACAGCGGGAGCTGAGGGACCTGCGGGAACTGAATCAGAGGACCTGGGGGTATTTCCCCGGCGGGGACTCTCCGATGCCTAAGTTAGCATTCTGATTACAGAGGGCTTGGAGAGAAATGAGAGAGCTAGAGAGCGGGGGTTACCATACCTTTTTTCCCCCTCTGGCTTTGGGGGTCGGAGTCCTTATATAGTGGTGCCCTCGCGGGTTAGGTGGGTGAAAAAGCCTTCAAATGGTAAGACGTCATATCCCGTCAGAACCGGGGTACGGTGATGAACTCCTCGAGGTTGTCAGGCTGGCGCTTGTGCCAGGCGGCCAGGTCGGCGCCTAGGCCAGGTTGTCAGGTCGGCGGGTCGGTGTTCAAGCCAG
The DNA here is from genome assembly GCF_055504915.1 of Nelumbo nucifera. Classification (NCBI taxonomy): domain Eukaryota; kingdom Viridiplantae; phylum Streptophyta; class Magnoliopsida; order Proteales; family Nelumbonaceae; genus Nelumbo; species Nelumbo nucifera. The sequence goes on from NC_142651.1 coordinate 102,235,447, forward strand.
GTTGCCAGGCCGGCGCCTGTGTCTATCGGCGGGTCGGTGTCCGGGCCAGGTTGCCAGGTCGGCGCCGGTGTCAGTTGGCGGGTCGGTGTCCGGGCCAGGTTGCCAGGTCGGCGCCTGTGGCAGGCTGATCCGGCCAGGTCGCGCTAGGCCGCGTGTAGTTCGCGCCAGGCCAGCCAGACCGGTGCCCGGGGGGGAGACCAACTTGGTAAGTTGTTGCCTGGGTGCTTGCCTAGTTGTCACGAGGTGCCACGTGTCGCAATTTCACTGGAGGGCCAAATCTGCCCTCATCAATTGCCCCCCACTCCCGAGCTGAGAGTAACTCAACGAAGGGAGTAGATTTCTTTTGGCCCGTAAGTCGACGAGCTAGTAAGTTTTGATCCAATTCGTTAGGCTTTGGGAGTTGCCTGTATGTGGCGAGCTGCCAGTAAGACGAGGGGGTCCCCGCCAGTTCAGTAGTGTAGCCCTTAGGCTCTGGGGCAACTTATAGTTCACTTTTGTTGATTTTGTTCCTGCTAAGAAAGCGATTGGATATTTAGCAATAGTGTGGCCCGCAGGCTTTGGGAGTGACTCATAGTCTACTCTTTTTTTACTTTTGCTTGTGCCGGAGAGGCGACCGGGCCTTAAGCAGTAATGTGGCCCGTAGGCTTTGGGAGTGACTCGTAGTCTACTCTTTTGACTTTTGCCCGTGCTGGAGAGGCGACCGGGTCTTAAGCAGTAATGTGGCCCGTAGGCTTTTGGGAGTGACTCGTAGTCTACTCTTTTTTTATTTTTGCTCGTGCCGGAGAGGCGACCGGGTCTTAAGCAGTAATGTGGCCCGTAGGCTTTTGGGAGTGACTCGTAGTCTACTCTTTTTTTATTTTTGCCCGTGCTGGAGAGGCGACCGGGTCTTAAGCAGTAATGTGGCCCGTAGGCTTTTGGGAGTGACTTGTAGTCTACTCTTTTTTGATTTTTGCCTGTGCCGGAGAGGCGACCAGGTCTTAAGCAGTAATGTGGCCCGTAGGCTTTTGGGAGTGACTCGTAGTCTACTCTTTTTTGACTTTGCCCGTGCCGGAGAGGCGACCGGGTCTTAACCAGTAATGTGGCCCGTAGGCTTTGCCTGTGAGGTGTCGAGCTATGATTGTGCTGCATCATCTTCGTAATGCCGGTCACCCACTCCTACAAGAAGCTACTAGGAGCTCGACCTTCGGGGGCAGCACTACTAACTTTAGGTTGCCAGCTCACACGGGAGCCTTGGAAGGCTCGACCGGTAAGGGCGCCTATGTAGTCTGTTGGCCGTCAACTCCCGCGGAAGCCACAAATAGCTCATCTTTGTAGGGGGACCTTGCGGAGAGGACTGATGAGGCATTATCTGAATCGAAAGTAAGGTTGGTAGAGCTACTTAGTCTGTTAGCCCCCTGCATAGTTTTTGAGTTCATAAAAAATGTAAACTATAAAGTGATATCTTCAAAAAAGTGAGGACTTAGCTTTGGTAGGATGGGAACTTAGCTTTTGAAGGATGAGAACTTAGCTTTTCGTAGCGTTTCCCACAGACGGCGCCAATTGAGGTCGCGTGCAGGTCGCGCGCAGGCCGCGTGCAGGCCGCCCGTGGGCCGTGTGCAGTTCGCGCCAGGCCAGCCAGACCGGTGCCCGGGGGGGAGACCAACTTGGTAAGATGTTGCCTGGGTGCTTGCCTAGTTGTCACGAGGTGCCACGTGTCGCAATTTCACTGGAGGGCCAAATCTGCCCTCATCACCATGCATTTTACATATTCTTAAAGCCTTTATTATTTATCAGTCCCAAACCCACTAGGCTTAGAAGGGAGCGGGGGCCAAAGCTATTACCTTTAGAACCCATCCCTCCAAAGCTGCTGCTGCTACTACTACTATTATAAATTAGATAATTTATTTTATCATTTTTAAAAGTTTAAGTAATTACAATTTAATTTTTTGTTATTATTAAATAATTATTGTAGTTATTTAAAGTAGTTACTATAATTTTAGTAATTTAGTAACTAATTTTGAACAATTAATTAATTTGATTGTTAAATTTAAAGCAATTAATCCAAATTAAATAATCTAATTTAGTAGTTTTAACTATGCAGCCATTATTTTTCAATATTATTAATTTATTAGTAAATAATTATTATTTTAATTATAAAATCAAAATGTTTTCAATAACATTTTGCTAATCATTATAATAATATCTCATTTATTAATTTATTATGTCTCATTTACTCAATTTATTATGATGGAGTAATTGAAGTATACAAAATAATCATCATCTTAGATTCCATTTGGATATATTTTTTGCTTTTAGACTTTGGACTATGAAAAACAAACAAAAAATGAAGAAAAGTTGTTTTGAGATTTTGATATGCAACATTTTAGGTTCCATTTGGATAATTCTTTTGCTTTTGGACTATGAAAAACAAACAAAAAAAGAAAAAATGAAGAAAAGCTATTCTGAGATTTTGATATGCAATAGTTTAATCCTTTCTCAGTTTGGACAAGTATTTGCTAATAAAGTGCAATCCATGGTATCATAGCAGATGTTAACACATATATGATGTTGATTATAACACATAGGTTTCCCGATAGTAGTCTAGCACTCTAACTAACAACTATCCAGTTTCTTGATATTAGAGTAATACAATGCAAAGACAGAGAACTGAGTGCAAGTAATATACCTCCTTGAAAGAGTGAACATCACTTCCCCAGAGCCAAGCATCACACCCCGCATCTCTGGCACCCCATATTATCATTCCTTCGATCATCGCCAACATGAACAGCCTCCTCAGGTTTTAGCCCCAAAAGTTCACATGCCTTCAAAAATATTTTAGGATTTGGTTTCTCTGTTTCAACCTGCTGTGAAAAATATCATGGACCATTAAAATGGAAGTAGTATAATATGGCCAAGCCACCATATCTTGATTTACATACCTCACTTGACACTGCCATAGCATCAAACCAATGTTCACAATTCAAAGCCCGCAAAACAGGCCGTACTCGTGTGTCAAAGTTAGAAACAACCACTATTTTCACACCAGCTTTTCTAGTGGCCTCAAACACCTTCTCCGCATCAGGATCACAGAGGTGCCAAGCCTGTGAAACAGTCAAAGGATATACGTTCAAAATTCTGTAGATAGAAAGGTATATGTTGTTGCTCAGATTTGCCGAGGGCAACGGGGTAAATTCATTCCCAAGTTATGAAGGCAGGACGAAGGCTTTGAGGGCTCTGAAGAGGGTAAGCCGAGGCCGAAGATTGTAGGTCGAGGTGAGGTGCTCCATTCTGAATACGGTAGAAGCTGAGGATTCTAGGTTGCCGTCCCGGTAACGAGGTTCCTGGAGGTCCGAGATACTACAAAACAAGAGATGTCAGAGGCCCCGGGTGGAGACCCGAGGCGGAAGCTTTGATGCTCAAGTTAGCACAAGGTGAAAGGTAGGAGGAGATGCAGACGAGGCCTCAATGGTGGTCCTCGGGTGCACTGGGTCCCCAAGAGTAAATGCTAAGGAAGCGAGGTAGGTGGAGATGAACGCATTAGATGAGGGTTGTACGAAGTCAGGCGACAGGTCCTTGCAGGTACGCCTAATTGCTCCGTATGAAGATAGTAGGGCTTCCCCCTTGCTGTGGCTGGCGCTGTCAGGTGTTAGTGGGCTAGGCCTCCCAGCCCGTAATGGGCTGGGCCTGGCTAGTCCATATCACTTGCCCCCCACTCCGAGGCCGATGCAGGGTCTTGGCTTCAGCTAGTAATGGAGATGATAGTCGGGGTAAGGCCTTGGCTTCGGTCCTTGGGAGTAGTGATTGCTATGCCTCCGAATTCGTCAACCGAGAGGTATCCTGTAGTAGTGTCACTTTCACTTTGTATGCGTCTTCCCTCCTCATCAGTTCGGAGATGCATGTGGTGTGGATGCCTCAGCTTAGTGGAGATGGCCCGTATTACATACGGTCAGACCGCATAAGGGGAATGGTTGTGCTTTTTCTTGCTTGAGTAGTTCGCCCAATGGGTCATGGTGGGCAGGCTCTGTGGTTCATTCAGATGGCTACAACGGGTGAGCCTCGCGGTTCGCCCAACGTTGTTTCATCTTCCAAGGGCAAGCTTTGGGAGGTGCGATATAGCTAGTCCGCATAAGTGAAAGGTCCCCGTGACCGTCAGATCCGTAGTGATTTGAGCCGTTGCTTGGGCATTGTTTTGTCTTCCGAGAATGAGCACCGGGTGGTGCATCACGGTTGGATGGTGGAAGCAAAGGTGCCTCAGCCGTCAAATCCAGTGAGATATGGGCCGTCCATTTTCCTTTAAACATGGGCCCTAGTGGTGACTTTCCTCGTCATTTGAACTTAGATGCCCTTTTTATCGAGTGAACTCATCTCCCAAGCTCTCGATCCTTCAGGATTTTCCTAGGTTCTCCATCCTTCAGGACAACTCGTCTTCACCTCCTTTTGTTTAGGTAATTCACTATGTTGTTCTCAAACTCCGACCCTGAATGCCATGAACTCCCAAATACCTCGGGAGGGAGCTCTCCTAAAACCCCTTCTCCTCTCTCTCCCCTAGGTTCTTTAGCCGTAGCCCCCCTTCGGCGGGAGGTGGCCGTACTAAGAGAAAGGGTAGCCTCGGGGGGTAATGAGGGCTGCCGCCGGGGTAATAACTCTCCTCATGAAAGCGCCGCATTAGCGTCGCCAAGGGAGCCCGAAGGGTCTCATCTCTTCTAGGAGGAAGATGTCGTGGAGGTTGCCGCCGGACTAGTGGGAGGGAGTGTTGCCCGAAGGGTGGCTGATGCTGGTGTCCCATGCTCGGAGTTTGATACCTACTTGGATGTGGACCAGGTCAAATCCCTAGCGAGCAGGTTCCACATACCCCGGTCCTATGATCTTAGGGTCCCCGATATAGGTGATAGGCCATGGACCCCCGAGGAGGGGGAAATCTGTGTCTATTTGCATTTTTTAGAGTCTGGCCATAGGTTTCCCCTCCCTTCCTTAATCTCTGAGTTGTTGGAGTGGTACGGTATCACTATCAGTCAACACATCCTCAATGCCCTTAGGACCATCGTAGCAATGTTAGTATGGGCTTGGCTTCGAGGCGTGGAGCTAACATTGAAGATGTTTTGTGCCATGTTTGCACCAAGGAAGCATGCTTCCGAGGCCAACATGTATTACTTCCACCCTCGGAGGGGGAAGCTGGTGCACAATCCCTCGTCCATGGGTGGAAGGACAAGTTCTTCTACGTCTCCTGCCCCAAAGGCTAGAGGTTTAGGCCTAACTGGGGGGAGGCCTGCGTAGTCGTCGAGAGATGTCCCCCTCCGCTCCGAGACGAAGAGGCTGCAACCGTAGCTCATCTACTAGTGATGGGGACATTCTAGGCGAAGCCGTTGGTGGAGGAGGATGTCCCCCAAGTCTTTGCTGGGATTAGCACTGCCCCCCTCGGTAAGAGAGGTTTTGTTGTTACTTAGCACGTCTTCCATGTTTTTGCCTTGGTGTACTGACCGCTTTCTTTTGCTGTTTCGCACAAGTGCCCATGGAAATCAATAGGTCAACTCCCTCGAGAAGAAGAGGTTGCCCCCTATCCCGACGAAGGGGGGATATCAACAGGTCACCGCTAAGGGTAAACAACCAATGGTGGCACCCCAGGAGGTTAACGGTGGCGTGAAGAGGCCCTCGGAGGGGACCAAGAAGTCAACGGAGGCACCAAAGAAGCCAACTGATGGGGCTGAGGTTCCGAAGAGGCCCATGGAGGGGGCCAAGGCGGGTCGGAAGAGGCCCGTCGTAGATATGCCAAGGGAGGAGCTGCTGTTGAAAATGGCCAACATGGAGCGCCAGGCAGAGGAGGTCCACGCCTGGGGAGTGCCCATCCTGGCCTTCCTTAGCTCTACCATCATTGCAGGGGCTCCCCAAGAGAGCCGAGGGGGCCGAGAAAATATTTTGTCCATAGTGGCAGCTCCGAGAAGGGGACTCCATCTCGGACAAGGGCATCAACCAGGTCCTGGTTAGTAGGGCAATCTTGCTGAGGGACCGCTACTATTTGCTGTAGAGCAACCCAAAGGCCATCTACAACGGGGGCCTATACCACCTGGCCAAGGTAAGAGACATATATTTTTATTTGTATTTCCTTCTCTTCCTACTCTTTCATTCACTAACTGGTTCTATTACAGGTCTACCTGCACTTCATCAGTTTGGAGGACCGGACGAGGCTGGCGATGTCCCGTATCGACAAGGTGGAGAAGAAGAAGAAGTCCGTTGAGAAGAAGCTCCAGAATGAATGAGAAAAGTTCCAAAAGACAGTTGCTACCACCGAGGAGAAGTATCAAAAGTTTAGAAAGGCGTTCTTGGATGAGCAGTTTGTTCGTGAGCGCCTTGAAATACAGTTGGAGTCGCAGCAAGGTCTTTCCAAGGAACAGGTGGAAAGAGTCTATTTGGAGAGCATCGTCTCCGAGGCTGAGAGACGGGTAGCCGAGGCAGAGAAGAAGGCTGCGGAGGCCACGGCGTTAGCAGAGCAGTTTAGGAAAGCAGCAGTCGAAGCGGTGGAGGCATATAAGAAGTCCTCCGATTTTCAGGATGCACTTGCAGAGTACGGGTCGTCCTCCTACCTCGTTGGAATTGAAGACACGAAGAAGGCACTCCTAATGGTAATGCTAGATTTTGACGTCGAGGGGCTGCAGGTGATCCCCGATGCTCCCAATGAAGCCCAGCCTGCTGATGACTCTGTTCCTCCTCCTGCCGGTGGCGAGGCTTAGGTGTGGATCTGCCCCCTTTTACTTTTCCTTTTCTCTTAGCTATTATTTTTGTTGTTCTTCTCTTTTTCTTTTCTCTGTGTGTGTGTGTGTGTGTGTGTGTGTGAATGTACATATACTTGGCCTACGAGGCCTTAAAAAACTTTTTGTAAAGGCAACACAGAAAATTAATGATGAATGAAGCCATTTTTTGCATGCCTTGTGCCTTCTTTATGTTGTGTCTTTCTCTTTTTTCTTCTTTCTTTTCTTCTTGTTTGAGAGGTCCTTTCCCCTACGAACAACGAGACCACAACACACAAAATACGCACGGTTCGCTCATAGTACACATACTTTGTTTGCACGCTTGCTTTAAGTAATTAGGGTATTGGGAGCCGAGGCGGGGCCACACGTCCGAAGTGAGGCTCACCTGGCTCCAAAATTCCTTAAGCGTTAACTTAGGCAAGGTCGAGGCGACCTGGGGCCGTAGCCGAGGTCGTTGACTGAGGTATATTGCCGAGGTACTTGGAAAGACGAGGAGCCGAGGTGGAGCAGCACTATCGGGGTGCAATTCACCTGGTTTGTTTCTCACCAAGTGTTTCCTCAGGGAAGGTCAACGCGTCCCATCGGCGAAGCCAAGGACTTAAGCCGTAGCAAATCGCCGAGGTGGTTGGGTCGCTACTTTCATTGCACTAAGTATAGGTAGCCGAGGGGGTCACCATACTCAGAGGTGACAAGGCATGTTGGGGCCTCTTTCGCCCTGGCGTGCCGAGGGGACCACCGTCCGTCGAGGAGGTGATGAGGCATAAAAGGCCTCGCTCGCCCTAGCATGTATGCTTTTGGCGAGGTGCTCATCCTAGGGTCGTCATAGCTTTCCGCATTGGTCCGTGCCGAGGACTCATCCCTCGAAGGGTTTTGCGTGTCGGCAGGTTGCCAAGCTGTGGGGTTTCTTTAAGACTTAGGACACACATTTATTCAGCATCTGAGGCGAAGAGGAACTTGTTGCTTCATTCGTTCATCACTTAGCCATAGGCAACTACATTCATTGAAAGTACATTCGGAAGTTCTCTGAGTTCCATTTCCGGGGGATGAGTCTTCCATCCAAGTGTTTCAAGGAAATGTTCTGGGGCCGAGGACTCGCTTGACTCTATAGGGGCCTTCCAAGTTGGGGCCCAACTTTCCTAATCTGGGTTCGGGGACCGTGACCTTTTTGAGGACGAGGTACCCTAATCAGCGCCTGCTCCCGGGCTTCTTCCAGTAGATCCAGGTTGGCTCTGAGGGCTTCGTTGTTCTTTACTTCATTGTAGGCTTCAACTTGGAGCGTCGGCTGGCCGATCTCTACTGGGATTACCGCTTCGGTACCATAGGTCAGCCAAAGGGAGTTTCTCCCATGGCTGTCCGAGGTGTGGTTCGGTATGCCCAGAGTACGTTGTTCAGTTCGTTGGCCCATGGTTCTATTGGTGACCTCAACTAGGTCATTTGTTTGGGGGTAGCCCACCGAGGTGTACTATTGTTTGATGCCGAGGGAGGCACACCATTCTCGAAATTTGGCGTCATCTAACTGCTTCCTGTTGTCGGTTACTAAAATGTGAGGGAGGCTGAAGCGACAAATGGCGTTTTTCCATAATAAGCTTTGGATTGCCCGAGCTGTGATAGTGGCTAAGGGTTTGGCTTTGACCCACTTCGTGAAGTAGTCCACAACGACGACGAGGTACTTCCTGCCCCCCATTGCTTGTGGGAAAGGACCGAGGAGGTCCATTCCCCATTTGGCGAAGGGCCAGGGGCTGCTGAGAGCTGAGAGGGTTGTTGTAGGCTGATGGCATACGTTTGCGTGCCTCTAGCATTGATCACATCTCCACACAAGTTCAGCTGCGTCTTTGTGAAGTATTGGCCAAAAATGTCCCTGCCTCAATGTCTTCTAGGCGAGGGCCTTTTCGCCAAGGTGGTTTCCGCATATGTTTTTGTGAATTTCTCTGAGCACGTACTCCCCCTCCTCGGGGCGGAGGCATAAGAGGTAAGGCATGGTGAAGGATCTTCTATATAATTTTCCTTCAAACAAGGTATAGTGAGCTGCCTAACGTCGGAGTCGTCTAGCATCGTTCCTGTTGTCGGGCAGCTTTTCCGTAAGGAGGAAGTTAATGATGGGCCCCATCCATGATGGCTCGACTTCTATTGGTAGTACTTGAGCTTCTTCAATGGTCGACCGGTAGCTTCTCCACGCGAACAATACGACCAAGGACCGTGCCCGAGGTGCTTGCTAGCTTGGATAGAGCATCGACCCTCGCATTTTTGGCTCGCAGGACTTGTTGCAGGGTAAAGCGCTGGAAATGGCATAGCTAGCTCTTGGCCTTTGCCGAGGTACTTGGACATGTACTCTCTAGCTTCGTACTCGCCGTTTACCTGATTGACCACCAATTGAGAGTCGCTGAAGGTTTCAATATGTGAGGAGTCGAGGTCTTTTGTCAGTTGCAATCTGGCGAGGAGGGCCTCATACTCAACTTCGTTGTTGGATGTTGGAAAGTCGAATCTTAGCACGTATTTGATGGTTGAGTTGTCCGGGATGAGAAGAATAAAGCCAATGCCGCTTCCTTTGGTATTGTACGACCCATCTACAAAAAACTTTTAAGCAAGGGGAGCATCTCCAATAAGGCGCCTTCTCCCAATTCATCTTTTGAGACCTGGGGGAGAGCTCGATTGAAGACGCACTCCATCGTAAAATCTACGAGGGCTTGTACACCAAGTGCGAGCCCGTCCATAAGGATCTATACGCGAAATACGAGCCAGTGGCCGTGAGGTACGCCGTATCGGCATGGCGGTCGCTCAACCGGCTTCTCTCTTCCCCAGGTGTCTCAGATTATGGTCCCTACGGCAGCTTACTGGTCAGAGAAGTACACTCAGGCCGTATGTTATACTGCGGACAGTGGGTACACCGTGTCCGCTTATTTGCCGTTGGTTCCTTTCGAGAGAATCGTGAAAGTCTTCAGCGAAGATGCGAATCAGCCTGGCCCCACTTGCTCTGTCGATGGACAGTGATGGATGGCCCTTTGATTTGTGAGTGCACATGTGATGTTTGTGAAAAAGGAAAAAAAAGGTTAGAAAAATAACTGATGTAGGGTTTGGTTAATTGGTTGTGGTTTGGACTTTAGTGTAACGCCGAGTAACGTCTGTGTACCCTTTTTCAGTGCTAGTAGCCATCTCTTTTGTTTCGTGTAGTTAGAGGTCTAGAACCTTTGTGGTTCATGTAGTTACTCATCCAATAAGATTAAAAAAAAAAGTCCTTCTCGGTCTTCAATCAGAGACAATGGATGGAAAGCCCTGAGCCCTGACAGACAATATTACAGCGCACCATGGTTGTTATAAATTCATATAATTTGATATGTACGCATCCCTACGGTTCAGTGTCACTACCCAAAATATAGGGTGGTAATTTATAATTTACCTTAGAAAATTATCACCTATGGATTTGGGAGTCATGAAACCTAAAGAGGATGTTTTCTATTCTTTTCTGTATTTTGATGTCTTCATGTAAGTGCTTCGGCTTTTTGGCTAAGCAATAAATATGTCAAAGGAGAAGCATATTGAGGTGATCTATCATGTAAATTGTTTTTTATTTATCTTATTTGCATTATTTTAAAAGGCTTAAGCGTTGAGGCGTGAGACGTACGCCTTGAGGTGAGGTGATAAGCCTCACAACTTTGTCACAACTTTGATGTGAGGCTTAATGCTTTGTCAGAACGAGGTGTAAGCCTCAAGCCTCAAGGCGTGAGGCATAGCCTAAGGGGTAAAAAAAGGCGTAAGCCACATGTATTAATGATTAATTTGTGAATTAATGCAAAAAAATGTATTTTTATAATTTAAAAATATAGAAAAAACACTTCAATAATTATGGGCCAAATAAAAAAATATATATAAATGAAAAACTAATAAGGCAAATCAAATTCTATTAGTTTTTCTTAGTGTTTTAAGAAAGTTCAATGCAAAAGGCATAGTTTTCAAAACCAAAGGGACTGGATGGTCGGACCAGAAAAACCGGGAAGTGGTCACCTGACCGGTTCCGTTTCCCCCAAAACCGCTTTTTTCCCCATAACCGTTGATTTTGGTTAGCAAACCGCTGAACCGGCTGATTAACCGTTCAAACAGTTTTCCAATTTTTTTAATTTTTTTGTCAGAACGGGCCGGCCGTTCAGGTCGAACGATCGGATCGTTCAAACCGGTAACTGGACCCTTGATCGATTCGGTCACCGATTCATTTTTGAAAACCATACAAAAAAGGACTAATCAAGTTCATAGTTTATTTTGGATAAATCAAGTAGGATTTTTCTTATTATTCTAAATATAATGTCCCAAGTTTATTATTTTTCTCACTTCTTCTCTTAATGGATCTTTTCTCTTTTCAATAATAATAATAATAATAATATATTGTTATTATTGTTGTTGTTATTTGCACAGATCAAATCAACCAAATTGTTTTCTCTTCTAAATTAGCTTTTTGCATGAAATGTAAAATATTTATAATTATTAGTTGATTAGTTATTATTTTACTTAATGCTTAAATTCCAAAACTTGTTGCTTATAAACATTTAGTTTATGGATGGATGCATGTAACTTCTATCATTCTAATTTGGTATGTTATATGTTATTTTCATTGATTTACTAACTTTAATTAATTTTTCCTTAAAGTTTGAGGCTTATGCCTCACCTTGTTAGTTCATTACGTTTCAACAATGTCTTTAGCCTTTTAAAACTTTGTTTGTTTGTGAGCTCGAAAAACAAATCAAAACCATATGGGATTAAAACAAATTTATTCTTAAAATGAAAAATACAGAAAAATGCTATTGATTGTAAATGTATTTTTTGTTTCCAAAATGAAAGCAAAAAATGTGTTAGCATGGGTATTTTACGACAAAATTGTTTTTGTTTTGAAATTGTAACATCAGCAAAAAAAGGAAAAATGTTAATGGATTGTGTTATTGTTTTAAAAAACAAAAATAAGTTGGTTTTGTTTTAAAAACAAATAATGTTTCCAAAAAAAAACAGAATCAACAACACTTTTTTGGTCTCAGTTTTGGAAACAAGAAGTACATATATGACCAAAATTATGCTTTCTATGTTTTTATTTTAAGAATCAATTTGTTTTCAAACCTGATGGTTTTAATTTATTATTGGAGTTTACAACAACGTAAACAATTGAAATTGGAAAAGAACTCTCTTTTATTTGTGGCTTAAAGAACAAATTTTTACCTAGTGATTGATATTATTTGTTTTATTTTTTATTTTTAAATCCGATATTATGTTTCATAGGTTATATTGTTTGGTCATGTATATAGAAAACCACCAACAACACTTATAAGAAAAATTAATCTGTTTCAGTTGAAGGGGCTAAAAGGGTTAGGAGTATATAAAAAAAGACTTGGATGGAATGGTAAAAGTGTAAAACAGGGTTTATGTTGCCAACCCTATTTAATTGGAAATTGGATTAAATCTGAATTGATGATGATGATGAGATTGTATGATATTTATACTTCAAAAGTTAATGCAAACAAAATTCCTTGCACTATTTCTAAATGGCATAGGGAATTAAAATCATGAGTCTCACACTCTCCCTACGTTATCTACAAGGTATGATACCTTGAAAAATTGACAAATAAAATCAATCGATATTATAAAAGTGGTAACTAACCCACCGGTATTGGGGGAGATGTCTGATTAGTCAACTCAAGGTTCGTCTAGTGTCCTACCCTTTTAGCATTTAGAAATTACTAAAATCATCTATTTTTTCTAATTCCCCCCGTAATTAGGGCCGCCAAGAGTCGGGTCCCACCCGATGGATCTAAACCGGTTGGACCGGTTCTGATTCCAAGAATTGAAATTAATGGGTTGATTCGTGTCTCGATTATTATTGGTTTGGAACTGGTTCCACCCAGTCCCGAATCGATTCACACCCAACCTGAGCTATAGTAATTGGGTCTATCGGGTCAGACCTGATTGTCATGACCGGTTCAGTTATGGGTAATACGCCTAAGCAAATTTATATAAAACCCCGAATAAACATAAATTTGACATGTTTGGCAATCAAAATGAAAATGAAATGATTCATTATGGGTTTTTAGCATTTAGAGTGGCATTAGTCCTACTAGTTGATTACTTGATTTGGCTCTGTCTATTAATATTTTTATTTTTTGGGAAGCTTGGTGCACAATCAAACTCGAAAATACGACTTTTTGAGTTAAAATGATTTCGAGCTCAAGTCTTTGATTCAAATCAAGTTCAAGCCTTATGATTTTTCGGTGAATCAATCTCAAAATAGCCAAATATCTGGTTTGGCTCCACTCGAATCCACCCCTACTAGTTATTAATGTAATATTTAAAAGAGATCAACTTAAAAATGAATCAATTTAGGGGGTGAAGATTAGGCTTGTTCACGAGTGGCCCACCAGGCCCAACTTCACACTGTTTTGGGTACTTTGCTCATAAAAACATGCATAGTCTAGTCCAACAATACTTAGGTCAGAACCAGAATCGAAATCGGAATCCTTAAGAAATGGAAATGGAATTCCTAATCCACATTCCTTTTTAGTACCAAAAGAGTCTATGACAACAAAGAGGCGTGACATCCAAAAGAATAAAACGTAACCAATCAATTGTAATTTGGAATCAAAATAGGTATTCATCAAAATTCATGGGAGGTTTTGATTGGAATTTTTGGTATCATAGAATCACAAATAGTAGTAATCAATAAAGTGGTATTGATCAAAATTCAACCTCTCACTCTCGCCATATATTTTAGGGTGAATCTATTAAATTATCCTTATTATTTATGAAATTAACAAACTGTATTGATATTATCTTGTAATTTTTCTGATAATTGATTAAAATCTTTAATTTTTCGTGATACTCCATTCACGCGTGAATCATTTTAAAATTCCTAAAATATCCTAATTGTTCACCGCCGTTATTAGAAGTTGCAGCGGTAGCGATGATTTTCGTATCATCGTTATAGGCGCCGACGGCTTCTGCAACTTCCGAATGAATCCCTCAATCAGTGATTTTGGTACCATCGGGGTTGGGCTCGCCGGCTGCATCCTCAGTATCTGGTCCATCATCTTAAAGAACAAATCCCTCTCCGACACGGGAAGACGACAGTGTTGCTTGCAAAATGGATCGCGGCTCCAGCAGTGTTTCATAGATGAATTGAATAAGGTCTCGGCGGTGAGTGGTGGGGTTTGTCTCGTTCAGCTTTGATTGGGCAGAGTCTGCAGGTCTTTGGGCACTTGTGGTATGACAAGAGATTGAGGATGCTCTCTCAGATCTCCACTGCCTTCGATTTCTCCAGTGGCTCCACCCGGTGGCTCTCATCGGGGTTTGGAAGAAGAAGGAGAGAGAGTGATCTTCTTCTTATTCTTTTCCTTTTTTTTTTCTTCTGCTTCATTCCTCTGCCCATCCTTTTCCATCACTGTGAACAGTGACCGCTGCTCTCTCCACTTTTTTTTTCTTCTTCTTACTCCCTGCATTTTCTCTTCTTCTTCTTCTTCTTCTTCTTCTTCTTCTTCTTCACTCTGGAGGGGACCGCCACCTCCACCTAGACCGGGTATGCCATCTCCTCCGCCGCCCTGGGATGCCTCCTCCACTAGGTGGTGTTTCTCTTTCCGGCCCACCTCACCTAAGTATGGCAAACTAGCAATAGCGCTGAGTTCAGATACCTCAGTAGCAAGGCTCAGTGTGTAGTCAAACTCTGACCCAGACCCAGTTCGGAACGCGGCAAGCGCAGGTTACGACGATCAGTTGTTGAGTTCAATCGGCTGCAGGTCCACTACAACCCCATCTCAATCTCATCATATTTTATCCATTAAATCGAGCAAAAGTGTCGCCTTCTTCCTCTTATAAGTCGACACTTCAAACTCTTGATTGGTTCTGTGAGTTTGGTTTAAGCTCTTCCTTTTCTCTTTTCCATCATTCTTTGTTTATTTCTCTCTCGCCAAGCTAAAAGCAAATCAATAAATAACATACACAATGAAGATCCAGTGCGATGTTTGTAATCAAGATGAAGCCTCCCTGTTCTGCTCCGCCGACGAGGCTGCTCTCTGCGATGGCTGTGACAGCCGCGTCCACCACACCGCTAGTGCCCTAAACCTGCGATGGCGAATTTGACATCAGTTGGGTTCCGACACCAAGTATGGCAAACTCTCAGTAGCAATAGCACTGAGTTCTGACACCAGTAACCGGACGGACCACGGATGCACTACCGACGGCCCTGGGAGAGGGATGGTGAAAAAGAAGGGACGTCGCCTGTGCTGAGCAAAACAACAGTCTCTAGGCAAAACAGTAATGTCTGCCGTTATTTTCGGCTACGATGACGCCTATGGATGAAAATGGAGAAAGAAGCAGCCGAAGAAAGAGAAAGAGAAGAAGAAGGTATGAAATTCAAAGAATAGTGGAGAGCAAATTTGACATTTTGTTTCTTTTGTTAACACTTAACGAGAATGTCAATTGTTAGAAAACTTAAGGGTACAGCTTGTCAATTTCGTGAACAGTAGGAGAATTACCATTGGTTCCGTAGCCAGTTCAATCAATGTTTTAAAAAACGAGTCAGAACTGGAACCACTTTGGCCACTGGTTTATGGGTCAGTGGTTCAACCATCCGGTTTGAATGGACAACCGTTTCAATGAAAACAATATTAAAAAATGTCAAAAAAATGTTATCCAGGTTGAACGGGTTGATGGTTCGATGTGTTGTTGACCAATTCAACATTTTTTGGCAAAGGACCAGGTCAGGGGTGAAACGGAACCAGTTTGATTGGATGGTTTCTAGGCCAAATGGTCCGACCATCTGAGTCAACTATAATTCTAAAACCACGTGCTGAACAACTATAGTGTTCAGCTAATCCATACTTGCTCGGTGTGCTCCCTGAGTGTGCAGTGTGCCTACCTAATTAGAACTAATTGATTGAGGGGTCCGGATCACCTGCCAACAAAATACGTTTCAACACCTTACCAACACAATGCTACACCACACATGATACATGGCAGGTCCCACTTTTATGGTGGATCCCAGTCTCATGGTGAGATGTGTGGTACCGGATCTTGTTGGTAAGGTGTTGGAACTTATTTTGTTAGCAAGTGATCCCAACTCATTGATTGAGGGATGGCACAACACATAAGCAAGAGTCTGGATCACCTACCAACAAAATGCATTCCAACACCCTACCAATAACATCTGACAACACACATCTTATACATGGAGGGTCCCATTTGTATGGTGGGCCCCAGTTTTTTAGCGAGATGTACAGTGCCGGATCAAGTTGGTAGGGTGTTGGAACTTGTTTTGTTGACAGTTGATCCCAACTCAATAAGGAGTCCGGAAAAAGGGAATAAGGAGGGATTAAAAATTGGTAAATTACAAAGACCCCCCATACTATGGGGCTTGTGACAAAGACCCCCCTGTACTTTGTTTTGTGACAAGGACCCCCCCTGTACTATGATCGTGAGACAAAGACCCCCTTCCATTAGCCTTCCATCCAAAAAGGTCGTTACAATATTTTTTAATCCCCATACTACCCTTATAATAACAAGACGAGAAAAACACTATTCATCTTCCCCAACCTTCCGATTCTACCCTTCCGTTCCTTCACATTTCTCTTTCTCCCTTTCTCTCCTCTCTCTCCCCCGATCTCTCTTCTTGCCCTTCCCCTGAACAGCGTCGAGATTGAACCCATTTAATTCAATCCCGACCTCTCTCTCTCTCTCTCTATTTTCCTGCTTTCCTGACCAGTTCAAAACTTTCAACCCGTCCTCAAATGGTTGGATAGGCAACTTCCGTCATCGTGAAATTGCAGCATGATAGGTTTTGGGCATTCCAAAAGCGCCATTGCTGTTACGGTGAAGATTCTGGAGGTTAGGATTTGCACCGAGAGCGGCAGATGTCGAATCGAGATCTGGTGATCTGCAAGAAGTCTTAGCCCTAGCCCTAGAATTGGAATGGGATTCAGAATCAGCGGCAGCAAGGTAGGTGTTGGGGAGGAAAATTCGAATGGAGAGGGAGGTGAAGGCATCTATGTGGATGTCCTTGGTGGTAATGCCATCAGTAAAGGAAGAATTAGCAGCGGCGACGGGGTCTTCAGGTCGGGATGTGACGCCAGGTCCGGCTCTACAAGTGTTGCAGGGGAGGCGGCTCTAACTCCACAAGTGCTGCAGGAAGAAAGTCTCCGGCTCTGTCAACTACAAGTCGTTTCGCCATTTTTTTCTCCCTCTACTAGTTGCCATGGAAGAAGAAGAAGTAGACGATGACGATGAGGAAAAGATGGAGAAATTTTTTGCAGGCTAAATTTTTCGGCTCCGACGATTCAGTTCCTCTTCTTCAGCACTTCTAGGGCCTTCTTTCAAGCGCCATGAACAAGCTAAATCATCGAAAGGGATTGGAAGCTCCGTCGGTTTTGCAATGGCGTCCAGACCCTACAACTTGGATTCATCGATGTCAATTCCCTCTTGCATTGTATGCTCCTCGCCAGACTGGTCCATTGTGCTAAGTCCACCCTTCCGCCCCATCACCTGGTATCCTTCCGTGCCTAGCTACTCCTTCCTCGTCTACCCTCCACGGCTCCTCCCTTCGGTGAGATGCTCCTGTGCTACGAGGCTCTTCCCTCCAGTTCCACCAGGGACTACAGTCTCTCCCTGCCTGGCTCTGGCGTCAAGTTCGATTCTCTATTGCCCGAATGCCATTCTTCTCACTATCATCTGCGACAGCTATACAGACGAGATTAAAGACGGAAAAGAGAAGAAAGGGAAGATGAGAAATGAGTTTCCTCTGTCCTTTCATTTTGGAGAGTTGGTAGAGAGAAAAAATGAGAGAGGACGGTGAGGAAGGGGAAAAGAGAAGAAAGGGAAAATAATAGGTTAAATAGATTTTAAGAGAAAAAGGGCAAAAAAAAGAGAATAGAAAAGGTTTAGTGGGGTATTTTGATAATTTAATGCATTGCATTCCGGCATTTGACTTAATGGTCAAGGAGGGTCTTTGTCTCATGGTCATAGTACAAGGGGTCTTTGTCACAAAACAAAGTACAGGGTGATCTTTGTCACAGACCCCATAGTACAGGTGGGTCTTTGTAAACAGAAAAGAGAGGGAAACCGAAAACACAAAAATGAGCAAAAATGACGACTTGACTGCATCTGCCATTGGCATTTATCTTATTCTCTTCCTCTCCTATGACGGAACTTTAGGAGTTATTGCAGCATTGGCAGCGGACGCACTGCCATAATTCTGATGCCTCCATTGGACCTTCGGGACCCTTTTCTCTCGAAGCTTGTTTCAGTGACTGCAACTTCTCCGATTCTCTACTCCCCCGATCTTCCGATTTAGATACTCCTTCATATCTCGATCTTTTCAACTATCCCAAGATCTTGTCAATTCCTGCTCAGTCAAGCAAGATTTCCCTGTTTCTCGACTCTTCTTGATTTTGCTATTTAGTTATTGGTTCATTGTTGAGTTGAACTCCTTTTCCGATTTTTGAATGAATTTCTTGATTTACTGAACGAGTGCTCTTTCTCCCGCTTCTCATATGGCTTCTTTACTTCTTTCTGAGCGTTTGTTTATTTGTATTTTGGTTTGCCTGTGTCTGGCAAAGGAACGCAGGCCGAGGAAGCCTCCACCAGAATTTCCTTCCCTACTTCTCCATGGGAGGATTGTTGCCAGTAAGTCTTGGTCCCACGGTCCTACCACAATTGTTTTTTGGTGATACCGATTGAAATTTGTTCATTGCGATGGCATAATTTAGTGGGATAGTTTGGTTAATTGCTCGTTCTATTCCCTTTACTAATAGAGCTTCAATTGTAACATAGTATCTGTAATTGTTCGCTCTTTTACTTAAAGGATGGATATACAGTTCTTTTGCCTTGTTATACTGTTTGTGCCACTAGAGGGGAGGAATTCTATACCATCTTCATTGCTACAAGCTTTTGCAAGTAAAATTGAAATAGCAGAGAAATGAGAGGGCTTACCACCCTGCGGCTTGCGGGAGACTCAAGACGATCACTAAAACAATTGTAGGGAACAGCTAACCACCCTGGAGAATTAACTGAGAATCATTGTGTTTGGCATGTCTAAAATTTTTAATAAGCACCAATTATTTCCCCTTTGATATTGCAAATCGAAATATCTCAAGTGGTTATTTTACTGATTTTCTAGCATTTTTGGAGTGTAGAGAATGGCTAGCATTTTCAATTCCCAAGAGAATTGTTTAAACCCATTTGTGAATTGCAAGCTTTTGCCAAAATCAGAGGAAAGAAAAAAAAAAAGATTTTTCTCATATGGAGATCAGCAGAATTGCTGATTTTATTATATAAAGATCAAGTGTTACATAGTTTTAAAACTCAAAACTTGGGATTGACGCTGTAGAGTGGAGCGGACTTGGCAAGTTTCCTAGAGTTTTGCTGAATCAACTTAAAAATAAATCAAGTAAAAAAAAATGGTTATTCATTTAAAATGGATTGCAGCCAGTTCGTTGGGTTAAGATGAGAACCCTTATCTTACAATCTTAAAATCGCTTTATTTTCACTGGTATCATCAACTCATTCCTTTATAGCTTGTTTGGATGCTACATGACATGGAAAGGGGAATGAACTTTTCTTTGGTATCATCAACTCATCAATTCTTAAGTCTTCAAAAAAAATCTTTAGTCTTGACCCTAGTAAATATTTCTAGCTTGTATCACCTCTGTAATTAATTGCTTTTAGACAATGGATTGAAGAAGACTTTAAAGGAATAAGAATAACGTAGAAGATAAGACCTAAAGTTCAGGCTAGAATTATTCATTTTGGTAGAATCTCATGTTGCACCCAAATACTTGATCTATTTATAATCTCTAATTCCCTCTAAATAACCTTCTTTTTTTCATGGGGCTACACAACAGGGGTAGCCAGTCACCCTATTCATAACTCCCCCAACCTGGTGAACGTCCGGATTTGATCCCAGGTCTCTGCTAATACCAGACAGAGACCTTACCAATTGGGCCAGTTGGCACCATCCATGCCCTCCAAATAACTTAGATGTTAGTTAGCCCTCCATATGCCTTTGAGAGAATTTGAGAGAAAAAATGAATTGATTGTATTGTCTTGGAAGGAGCATATACACAACTTTATATAGAATTACAGAGCTAGCTTACAAGGCGATAAAATAGGAAACTAACTTTTCCTAGAAAACTAATTTTTATATCAGTGGGATTCTCCAATTAATATCCCATGATTCTAGGATATTCCATAATTCTAAGATATCCCATGATTCTAGGAAACTAACTTGTGTATGTTTCCTAAACTGATGGACCTAAAATTATGGAGAATCAATCTTTTACTTTCCAACACTCCCCCTCAAGCTGGTGAATATGCATCATTCATTCCCAGCTTGGAGATAAGTCCTTGGAATGCCACACTGCAAAGCCCTTTTGTTAGCACATCTGCCAGTTGACCATTCGTTGAGACGTATGGAGTGCAAATTAATCCGTTATCCAACTTTTCCTTTATGAAATGCCTATCTATCTCAATGTGCTTTGTGCTTTGTCCTGTCATGTTGGACGGAATTGTGAGCAATGTTAATAGCTGACTTGTTGTCGCAGAATAATCTCATTGGACCTTCCCATCTGATCTTTAGGTCTTCCAAAATTATCTTGAGCCATAGTAATTCACATACTCCCTGAGCTATTGCCCTGAATTCTACCTCCACACTTGATCTAGCTACCACATTCTGCTTTTTATTCCTCCATGTCACAAGATTTCCTCCAAGGAACGTACAGTAACCTGTAGTGGACCACCTATCCAATGGGAGAGCCTGCAAAATCTACATCGGTGTATGCCTCTAGGGCTAATCTAGTATTTCTTTTAAACAAGATTCCTTTGCCAGGATTAGCCTTTAGATAATGTAGTATCCTATAGACCACCTATAGGTGAACTTCTTTTGGGTTGTGCATAAACTGGCCAATCATGATCACGGCATATGCTATGTTTGGCCTTGTGTGGGCAAGATATATAAGTTTTCCTACTAATCTTTGGTACATTTCCCTATTCACGGTTGGATCTTCATTTGCTTCTCCCAATTTGTGATTTGGCTCAATCGGTGTGGATGATGGTTTGCATGCTAACTTTCCTGTCTCTCTTAAAAGATTTGTTACATATTTCTGTTGTGAGATAAATATGCCTTCTCTTGAATGAGCTACTTCAATCCCTAGAAAATACTTCAATCTCCCAAATTCTTTTATTTCGAATTCTCTGACTAGGCATCTTCTCAAGGCTTCCTTCTCCTTTTCATCATTTCCTGTCACAATTATGTCAACATATACCAGAAGAGTCGTGACTCCCCCTACATCCGAATGCTTTATAAAGAGTGTATGATCTCCCTGACTTTGTTTGTATCCGATGGCAAGCATAACTTTAGTAAATCTTCCAAACCACGCCCTAGGTGATTGCTTGAGACCATATAGTGCTTTCTTCAACCTGCAAACTTTATTTCCTTTTAGATTTCCTTTGAAGCCTGGAGGAATATCCATGTATATCTCCTCCTCTAAATTACCGTGAAGAAAAGCATTATTTACATCAAATTGCTCCAAGTAATAGTCGAAGTTAGCTACTAGTGACAACAAAATTCTTACCATATTCATCTTAGCCACTGGAGCGAATGTCTCCTAATAGTCAATACCATAGGTTTGTGTATATCCCTTTGCCACAAGTCTTGCCTTGTATCTTTCTAGAGAGCCATCTGACTTGTACTTTACTGTGAAAACCCACTTGCAGCCCACGGGTTTCTTTCCTGGTGGTAGGTCAACAATTTCCCATGTTTGATTCTTATCTAGAGCCTGCATCTCTTATCTCATGGCATCTTTCCATTTCTCATCAGATAATGCCTTAGATAAAGTATTAGGAATATGAATGGTGTTTAGACGAACTAGGAAACTCCTATGTGATGGTGAGAATTTTTTAAAGGACAAAAAATTTTCTAAGGGATATAAGGGATGTTTAGTGCATTCTCTTGCGCCTTTCCTAAGGGCAATA
Source organism: Nelumbo nucifera (assembly GCF_055504915.1). Classification (NCBI taxonomy): domain Eukaryota; kingdom Viridiplantae; phylum Streptophyta; class Magnoliopsida; order Proteales; family Nelumbonaceae; genus Nelumbo; species Nelumbo nucifera. The sequence continues at coordinate 102,257,154 of NC_142651.1, forward strand.
GGAAGATCTTGGTCAGATGCTAATTCAAAAGAAATTTCTGGAACTGTATTTACCTCATCCTCAGGATTAGGAGTTGAATCTTGAACCTACACAAGATTAGGATCCCGGTCTCTTCTTCTTGAATATACCTGCAATCTCATAGAGTCACAAAATTCATCATTCTCTATCATGGGTCTGATATGAATGGGTGAAGAAGTTGGTTTGGTTTGAGGTGGTTCGATAGGTGCAGATACGGATTGAACTGGTATAGATGTTGAGTTTGGGTATTGAGAAACTGTACGTAGACCAAGCGGGAACAAATCTCTGTCTTATCTTCAATGAATGACAAGGACTCCCCGTGAGGATAAGGTTGAGTGAAATATGGTGTTTTTTCTTCAAAAGTGACATCAATAGAGACAAAATTTTTTGGTAGGTGGGTGGTAACACTTATAACCCTTTTGGGTGGACAAATAACCCACAAAAATACACTTGACGGCTCTTGGATTCAACTTCCCTCTATTATGGCTATGGACATGGACAAAAGCAATGCATCCAAAGATTCTTGGGGTGAGATTATTTGTTGTACGTAGATCGGGATAAAATTGAGAAAGTGTTTCCATTGGTGTTTTAAATTCCAGCACCCTCGAAGGTAATCAATTTATAATGTGTGCGGCTGTAAGCACAGCTTCCCCAATAGGTTTTTGGAACATGCTGGTGGAAAAGTAAGGCTCGGGTTGTATCTAGTAGATGACCATTCTTCCTTTCTACTACTTCGTTTTGTTGTGGAGTAGTAATGCAGGAGGATTCATGGATAATCCCTTCTTTTTGAAAATATGGGGATAAAGTTTGGTTGAAATAATCTCGTGCACTATCCGATCTAAATCTTTTGATTCTGACCCCAAACTGATTTTGAATCATGTTATGGAAATTTGGGAGTACACTACTTACATCTGATTTAGATTTAAGAAGAAAGATCCAAGAGACCCTAGTGCAATCATCAATAAAAGAGACGAACCATCGTGAGCCAGACACATTTGGAATTGTAGAGGGTCCCCATATATCACTATGGATCAAAAAGAATGGAACTGAACTTCTTTTGTTACTAATTGGAAAGGGCACACGCTTGTATTTTGCAAATTCACACACATCACAATGAAAATATTCAACACTCAATCCTTTAAACAAGGAGGGAAACATAGTTTTCAGAATTCCAAAAGATGGATGTCCTAGTCTAAAGTAATGAAGCCAAATGGTGTCTTTGTTGGATGATGAAAGGAATGACAGAGATAACTTATCCTGGACAATATTTGATTTGCATGATTCTTCAAGATAGTAGAGTCCATTCTTCTCCTTAGCAAGTCCAGTTCTCTTCCCCGAATCCTAGTCCTGAATATACAGTAAGAAGGATAGAAAAGCACATTACAGTTCATGTCATGGGTGAATTTTTGGATGGATACCAGGTTAAAGGACAATTTAGGAACATTAAGGACATTTTTTAGTGTAAGTGATGGATTAATATGGATATCCCCAAGGCCAGCTATGGTAGTAAGGGAATTGTCTGTAATGGCTATTTTTCGATTGCTTGGGCAGGGGGTATAAGTGCTAAAATGTAGTGAGGAGTGAGTCATGTGATCTGTGGCTCTTGAGTCAATAACCCATAAATCCCTAATAGGTTCATCTGAGACATTTAGTCCATGAGGAATAGAAAACTTACCTAAGATTGCAAGAGAACCTGCACCACTAGGTTTCTCCAACGGTCCCAGAAGCCCCCTTAACTTTTTGATCTCCTCCTTATTGAACTCAGTCTTGTCTGGAGGCTTTTCTTGGCTCGGCTGATTCGTGGTGAAGTTAGCTTGATTTCGACTCTTTTGTTGTCCTCCTCGGTAGCCCCATTCCCTGTTTGATGGTTTACCATTCAGCTTCCAACACTTCTCTTTGGTGTGCCTTGGTTTCTTGCAATAGGTACACCAAAGGGACTCCTTGTTGTCCCGTGCAGAGGACAAATCTGTCTTCATTCCTTCCAGTATTTTCGGTTGTTCTATCCTTGTAGCCATGGCTGAACCTTCTAGTACTTGGGGTTCAAGCATAACCCCCCTATGGCTTTCTTCAGCACGAATCAGAGAAATAGTCTCATTTAGAGATGGTACCTCTTCTTTGCCGAGAATTTAGACCCTAACTTGATCAAATTCTGCATTGAGTCCTGCAACAAAGTCAAACACGATCTTTTTCGATAAAACTCTTTAGGATTGCTGCATCCGCTGCACATTTAGTCTCAATGCACCGATAATGATCGAGTTCTTGCCATAGGTTCTACAGTAAATTTGCGTACTTGGTAACTGTCCTGTTGCCTTGTTTAGTCGCTCCAATCTTGACTTTAATTTCGTATACTTGTGCTACATCACGTGCCTTTGAATATGTTTGTCGGATGGCATCCCATATCTCTTTAGCCGTGGATAAAAACATACACGTGTCGCTGATTTCAGGGTTCATTGAATTCCATAACCATGACATGATCATGGAGTCAGCTTCGTCCCATGCATCAAATCTTGGATCTCCTTCCTTCGATCTCGTCCCTAAGAGATGGCTAAGCTTTCCTTTTCCCTTTAAATATGTTCGAATAAACTGAGACCACTTCAAATAATTTTTCCCGTTCAACCTATATGCTGCCTAAATGTTTTGCAGGTCGCTAGATGCTTGATGGGAGGAGACTTCTTCCGATTGTGCAGTGGTATTTGATACAGTGGCTTCTGACATATTGGGCGGGCTTCAAAAAAGAGAGAAAAACAGACAATGAAGGTCTGAAAAATTTAGTAAGGGTTGGCGATGAAGGCCTAAAGAATCTTTCAGCCAATGTCCAAAAAAAGGTAACTGTAATGCTCCACCAAACTGAAGAGTGGATCAAAACCTCTCAAAATTTCAAACTGATCCAAACCAAACCAAAGGGATTCAGTAAATATGCTCTGGGCAACACCAGATCTAAGATTTCAGACTGATCCGATGTCTCTACAAAGAGATCCAAGAAAAAGGATGAATCCGATGGCGTAGCAGCCCAGAAGAAAAAAAAATGTAGAGTTCAGATCTGTAGCCGATCTTGAAGAAGAATGGACACTCAAGAACCTCCCAAATACTGTTAGAGAGTTCTTGAACCAGCAGCAACAAAGATGACCGAAGAGATACTATGTGTAGATTAGGTCGTGACTAGCTCTGATACCATGAGAGAATTTGAGAGAAAAAATGAATTGATTGTATTGTCTTGGAAGGAGCATATACACAGCTTTATATAGAATTACAGAGCTAGCTTACAGGGCGATAAAATAGGAAACTAACTTTTCCTAGAAAACTAATTTCTATATCAGTGGGATTCTCCAATTAATATCCCATGATTCTAGGATATCCCATAATTCTAGGATATTCCATGATTCTAGGAAACTAACTTATGTATGTTTCCTAAACCGATGGACCTAAAATTATGGAGAATCAATCTTCTACTTTCCAACAGCCTTCTTATTTTTGAAAAAGTTATGCCCTGAAGGCTGAACATGTTTTCAATCTGATGTTATTCAGGCAGTTAAACTGATGAACCCAATGATCTGACAGCAGTGTTTTCAACCCATTGTTCAATGTTGACCCAGATCATCACCTGCGCTAAGATTGTTTAGTCTAAATCCCAAACCAAGGTTCAAGGTATTGCTGAACAAAATCCACCATAAAAGGTGTAGAAAAAAGGAGTTCATAATTGGAAGAGAACAAAGATAAGGAAAACAATATAAATGATAGCTTAAGTGTGATATTTATTTTGAAGGTAAAAATACTAAAATTGCAATAATCTATAAGGGAAATAATGTGGTATCTAACATACTATTTTCCTAAAGGTAAAATATTAAAAATCAATTATTACAATACTAAATTGGATGGACAAAATTGTCCTTGAGAAATCATGATGCAACTAATTGCCTCTTGTTATGTAAGGTAACTAGCAAATTCTAAGACACGACATGGAAAATTGATGATCTTTCTGAATTGGACAATACAACAAGAACCCTAAAATATGGCTACACAAAATCAATAAACAGAAAAGGAAAATAAAGAGTAAGCTAAAAAGAATTGAGATGCTGTATAATTTTTGTATAATACTATACAATGAAAGCATAAAAAGGGATGCAAGATAGAAGCCTTCTGTTGAATTTCTTATATTCACATTTCTAAACTCCAAAATACAATTTTTTTTCCTACACACATAAATACAAATATCACAAAATTACTAAGGCTGGTTCAACCAAGCTGACATAACCTCTCAATTTCCTTCATTACAGCACAACCACTTCAGCCATAAATTCAACCAGTCTTGTTGGGCAAAATCAATTTAGCAATGAAACTTTAAATCAGAATGAGAGCTTAAAATCAATTACTAGATAAAATAGATTAAAAAATTCATTAACAATCAAACATTATTAAATGCCCTCTTGGTTCCACCTCATCCTAAGAACATGAATTCAAATAGCAGGAGTTCTACATCAACTAGAATAAAATATTACTCAGGAGATAAGATAGTGACAAAACCATGCTCAACTTTTAGCTTAAATCCTATAGTGACCTTAAATGGCTAAGGGAAACACAATCTAGTACACTGAGTAGGTCTCACCAGTAGGCCAGATGGTCCTGAAGATAGCACTGGCAATTGGAAGAATACCCACAAGTGCAATCTGAAGCTGCTCCGTACAGCTTGTCCTAACTGTGATTTGTCCACTGAGCTTGTTGTTCAATCCCATACGAACAGCCATCTTCGAATTCCGACCAAGGGAGAACTGAGACTGCAGATTAGCGCCCAGAGCCAGGTCACCTCTCCATCTCATCAGAGACAGGCTCAAAGTGGATTGGTCTTGACCAATTGGATAATCCTTCTCCTTCAGTCTGGCCTCCAAGTTGGCCCCGTATGCTATATCACCCTGAGATTGAACTGCACCAGTGCTCCCCACCAAAACTAAGCGTTTTCCAATTGCAATCTGATCCTCAATTTTGAGTCCAGTGGCTACATTCTCTCCTAAGAAAGTAATGGATAATCCAGCAGCTGTCTTGTTCTTTTTCACATTCTTGAATTTTGTTTCACCTATGAGGATGTATCCAAGCTGCCTTCCAATGTTCTGAATGTCAAAGCCTGCTAGGGTTGATCCATTGTCTCCGTGCTTGGCTGAAACTGAGGAATTCAAATGGATGTTGAACTCCTTCTTATCTTCGGTAATTTGAACAGCAACTCCTGCTGGAAACTGACCTGCAATTGCAAGATTATGTTCAAGGCTGACACCATCATACCCACAATCATGATCCCACCCATGTGTGTCAAGGACTGGCCTTGCCAGGAGCTGTGATGTCGGCTCCAAGAATCGGTACCTGTAAGCTGGATTATCTCCATCAAAGGAAGGTGGCAGGACCATGTCAGGTAACGGAACTGGCACAGCCGCAGGACTTCCATTTTCTTCCTGATCCACATCTTCCCCCATATAACCATAGTCAATCCCATCAGCTTTTCCTTTCTTCTTTATTTCCCTCAATCTTCTTACTTCCTCTCTCCACTGTTTCTTCTGAAGGAGCTTCATCCGATAATCATACTCATCAAAATATGCCTTCCTCTGCTCCTTGCTGAGCTCAGCAACCTGAGCTTTCTTCAGGGGTTTAAACGGTGGGAGCTGGTCATATTCATCCTCTTCTTCTTGATCAGAATCAGAGAAGTCCAGGTCAACATCAGAGTCACCATTCTCATCACCCTGATCGGCAGATAGTTTTGGGTGGGAACGGGACTGCAGCAGTGAAGACAACAGGTATGGTAGAGGTGGTGAGCGAACACGGAGTCCAAATAGCTTCCTGTGGTCAAATGGGTCTTGAGGTTTTGACAAGGAACTAACTTCAGATAAGATCTTCATTGAGTAGCACAAAAGCAATAACTGGGATCTCCAATTTTGGCCGTTAGGGAGAATTTTTTGGCCTTCTCTGTTCTTCCTGCATGAAGGATGGTTTTCAACGAGAGACACAGGGTTCATCAAACTTGGATTCATCAGGCGCAAATCACCTACTGCTTGTCCAATGCACTGCTGTACAACATGGGAACGTTGAGCAACAAAAACCTCATAGCTTAAGGGGGACCCAGATGGTCCATCTGGAGGTGCTGTAGCAGCATGGGTGAGAGTGACAATAGCACTCTGCCATAGTGATGAACCAAGAACACTGGTGATTGACCTTAACAATGGCAGATCGTTAAGATCTCTGGTCTGGGCATCTAGCCGGTCTATATAGAGGACAATATCCGGTGGGCTTTTCTTAATGAACTTCTTTATAGATGATAAGACTTTCCGGTTAAAGGATTGTTCCATCACAGAAGATCTGAGACCCGGTGTGTCAAAGACCCGGATCTTAACTCCATCTACTGATCCAACGATCTCTTTCACAGAAGTTGTAGTATATTCAAATGCATCAACAACTGACTTCTGTTCACCAAAAATGGAATTAATGGTTGCACTCTTGCCCACTCCAGTTTTCCCTAGTACAAGGATGTTCAAAGAGAAGTTGAGATCATCTTTACCCTCTGCCTCCAGCTGCATTGCTGTCCTCTTGGCAATTTCCAGGTTAAACACTTGACTGGTTTGCCTCCCTGCAGCTATAACCATCCTGTATAAAACCTGTGCCACAATAGAGTCTTCAGGAGAATGGCCCAGTCTCTGGACAAGCCTCAAGAATTTCACTCTTGTGAATTGTATCTTCTCCAGCTTATTCTTTTGTTCTTCACTCAAATTGTCTTCTGATTCCCCCCCAGCTGTGAGAACTGGAGGAATAAAAAAGTTGGGACGATTTGGTCGGGGTGCAGGCTTCACAGTCTGCATAGAGGATCCCAAACCAGCAGGTCGCTCAATAGAGAAAAGCCTGGAACCATCTGGAGAGGTAATTGTAACACTGCCAGTGTCTGATCCTGCATTAGATGCTGCTTTTAGGAGAGCAGTCAATGCAGCAGAATCAAATAACTCTTTCCCATCTCCCTCATCATCAGTGTCCACTTCATCATCTGAGTCTGTAGCAATCTGTCCCTCAATTCTCTGAGGATGATCAAGATAACTTTGAGCACCCGAGTGAGAACTAGTGCCTGATCCTTGCTCCAACTCCTTCATCATCTGTTTGGCAGCTTCAGAGATTCCAAAGATCATACCTTCAGCATCTTCATCCGAAACTGGACCTTCATTGTCACTACCATCATCATTGTCATCATAATCTTCTTCTTCTGGACCAGGGTTTAGTATAGCTTCAGTTTCCAGCTTCACTTCTGAGTCTAAGATGGAAACTGGTACCATGGATTGAGGTGTTTCAGATTTTCTAGAGGCCCTGTCTTCCAATTGATCACTCTGGGCAGATCCAGCGACTGATGCATCACCATTCTCCAAATACTTCTCCTTGACAACAGGTTCCATGGAACTAACGTTAGAGTCCACACTCTGAATCTTATTTCCACCTGATTCTGAATCAACTTCATTGACAGATAACAGTGTGGTCTGTTGCTCAGTTTCAAGTTCAGGTTTTCCAACCTTACCAACTTCATTTATAGAAACACTTGGATCAACAACACCATCCTTTTTGCCCTTTTGGTTTTGGTCATTTGCAGAAACATTCATTACAAAATCAACAAAGCCAGATCCAGTGTCCAAACCATCAATTTCCACCACTTCTACCATATCAGTTTTTGGTCCAAGTGGCCCCAGTTCTATGGCCTCATGCACAGGGTTTATTGCAGTTTCATGTTCAAGAGCACCATAATCCTCTATCTTTGTAACATCAGTATCTGCTTCCATCAACTTGGAAACAACAGGATGTTCAACAGCAGGGTTTGGTTGATCAGACCAAGTACCCAAGATCAAACTTGTCTCTCCCGATTGCTCCACTCCTTGAGTTTCAGAAACTCCATTTTCTTGCTTATGGACCTTATCTCCAACACCAGATCCCAAACCCAATAAAATGGCCTGTCTGGTTTCATCAACTGAATCCCCTCCGGTCACAGAACTCATATTATCCGCCTCAACGAAATTTGAACTTACCAATTCTTCAACAACAGGTACTGAAGAATTCACTTTGACGGTATAATTCTCTTCCAAAACCTTATCCTCCGATTCAGTCCCATCTACTTCCTGCATTCCCGGTGCATAGCTTTCTTGAACTGCAGGCTTTATATCCTCGTCCAAATACACACCTTCAGACAAGGTCTCTTCTTCATTGCTCCCGTCTTCCTCAACAGTCTCAGAATCCTTGCCAGCAACCACAAGTGGCTCAGGAACCCCGTACCCATTCAGTCCCGATCGAAGAGAACCCGAATTCAATACTTCAACAGAAGCAAAATCCCTGCCCAAGGAAAGCTCATCCACGCCACCAGACTCCTCCAATCCAGCGACGGAAGGAAAACCAACAAGGCCCAAAATCCTTTGATCCTCCACTTCACTCACAAGCTCCTCATCCTCGGCAGTAACATCACCATCGTCCCTCGGTTGCTGCTTAATTGGAACCGCAGTCTTCGGAAGAGGGAAAATCGAAGAACCCAAAACAGGTTGAACGAAAGGAACGCTAGAGTGTTCCCCCTCCGTAGCTGTTTCCAGACCTTCTTCTGGTTCTGCAACAAGGTGCCTCTCGGAAGCGGTTTCGAACTCGTCCTCACCGCTCATGAAGCCCTCGGACTTATAACTATAGTCGCTGCTGCGACTGCTGAAGCTACTCCTATTGCGTTGCTTATCACCAACGTTTTCTATAGAGGTTTCGATATCAAAATCAGGAGGAGGAGCTCCGATACCTGGTGACCCGGATGGTGGTTGTTGCGGTTGGGACTCCTCCGCTGGTGATGGGGTCGACTGTGTTGCGTAAAGCGGAACAGACGGCTGTGAATCCATGGACGTAAGCTTTTGTTTCCTACTAAAACACGCAGATGCCGAAGCAGAGGTTACACAGCAAAGAGCGGAGTGCTGGGAATGATAAAAGATTGGCGTTGTCTACTTGTCTTATTGATTTTTCATTACTTTCGATTCTCTTCCTCTCCAACAAATTCTCCCCGTCTCCTCGGTTGCAGTTAGGATTACAAAGATAGGATCTTTGATATGAGGTTGCACGGAGAGCCTCGAGCTCGAGGAAGGTGAGATAAGGTGGAAGATTTCTCGCAGGAGTTTCTCTTTTATATTTATTATTTTTTTGGTAAGATCCCTTTTATATTTGTTTATTATGGCGACATAATTACCCCTGCACAAGATGTTTTTTCCCTTTGTAGATTCTTCTGGTTCTGGCCTCCAGGGCGGTCGCCGCGGTCCAGAAACAAGTTTGGACTTGGGACGTACATAATCGATGGTGTTAAAGGTGTTTGCCGCATCACCGTTACAAAGTGAGGCAATTCTCGGTCATTTCTTGTCAATTTATTTTCGTCATCATTTGGAAAGAGAAATAGTTTTGGCAGACTCAGATTGGATTGAACAATCAAAATGGTGAACGGTCAATATAGATGTAGAAGAGAGATAATTTTGAACCATATGGATTGAACAATCAAGCTGGGTTACTCATCCCAGTTTTTTTTTTTTTGACAGAAAAAGAAAGATTCTGATGTTCTTCACATAATCTTTCTATGTGCTGATCTTTGTTTTTGTGTATTAAACTTGGAGATGATTTAATTGTTGTTTTAAAATCTTCTTATTTGGCCAATACCATAACATGAGCACCATGAGCACCGGTAGTTAGTATAAGGTGAGGTTGCTGAATAGGTTTTTATTCTCTAACATTATGCCTAGTTAGTTTTTTTTATCCTTACTGGTTCTTTTGTTGGTGTCTTTGTTAATTTATTCTTTCTGTGAGGGCAGATGATTTAAAAAGTGGACCATGGAAATGGAGTGGTTGCTTACAGAACCTTCTATTACTACTATGTTTTCTGTTTTAATGATTTTTTTTTCAATTTTTTGTAGGTTATTATGAAATTGTTGGGGAATTAATTACAAAAATAAAAAAAGTGAATACATTGGAAGCCTTGTGGCTAGTAGCTAGAAGCTTGTGAGTCACATCTATCTATATCTATAAAAGGGATACTTGCCTTGGTGTCCATGCATGTTTTCTAGCATCATCTATCCTATATACATTGGAAGCCTTGTGGCTAGTAGAAGCTTGGGAGTCATATTTATCTATATCTATACTATGTAAAAGGGATACTTGCCTTGGTGTCCATGCGTGTTTATTGGCACAATTTATCATATATAAAACATATACTTGCCTTGGGTTTGGTATAAGCCATAAAAGTTAAATCTAAATACCATATATTATATATGATTAATATTTGTAGATATACATAGCACGTGTTCTCACATTAATATTATGTAAGTGTTTTCATTTTTTCACTCTTTCATTTTTGCTTTCACATGTTATAGCCTATTTCCCCCATATACCATAAAAGTTAAATCACGTATTCACTTGCACCATATTGTATTAGCAAGTAAACCCATTTAATGCATGAGGTTAGATAGAAATTTGGTTAGATTTTGGTGGCATTTGATAAACTTAAACTTTGATGTCTAAAAGGTGGAAAATCTATTATTTGGATTTGAAATTTGGAAAAGAAATAGAAATGATTTTTTTTTTTTTTTTTGCTTTTTAAAGGCTTTGAAAAGATAAGATTGTTAGGGTTGGAGCAATTCTCCAATGTCTGAAACTATCAAGTTTACTATTTTACCCTTAAAAATAGATTGTTTGATAATATTATAGATGTTAAAAATAGACATAATTTCAAACACCTCTTACCTTTGAGCAATAAGTTTTATATACTTTAGACATTTGAAAAGTGTTATCAAATACCATCTTATAAGACTGCAAAACAAGTTTGCTTAATTTGAAAACTTTTCAAATATATTAGACTTGGATTAGGGTTCAGGCTCATGGGTATTAATTCCCAATACAAACCAACCCAAGTCGGGAACATCGGTTGGCAAATTTGGGTATTAACATCATTTTAAGTTCAGGATAGGATCCTTATCTTGGGTTGGTTTTCATAATTTGGCCCATAACACAATCTATTATATGTGTATCCTAAGATAGACTTAAATTTTATTTCTAATAATTTAATTCAAAAATAAATAACCATATGTGTGAAAAACGAGGAGAGGATTTCTGTGTAAGCTTTGTGGTGAGAGGACCCCTCACCTCCCTTCTTTGGATATGGATAGAGTTTTTATTTTTATTCTTTCATCTTTTACTTCTATACGTGCATGGGAAAGTTCTTGATTAGTATCTTGTAGGACCTAGTGTCACTTTGGTCTCCTGAACTTTAAAACACGATAATTCAATACTCAAACTTTCAAAATATGCCAATTTAGTACATACCGTTAATTAGCCGTTAAGTGGCATTTGAAAAAACACAAATACCCTTTGACTATCATCTAATTTTCTTTATCAACCATCTAGACGTTGACAAAAAATGAGCAGTCCCAAATCATTGTCTCTTCTATTCAAAAATGTTGGGGTCATGTCTTAGTGGGCATTCTAGTGACCCCAACTTTCTTGAATAGAAGAGGCAAAGATTTGGGACTGCTCATTTTTTGTCAACATCTGGATGGTTAATAAAGAAAAGTAGATGATAGCCAAAGGGTATTTGTGTTTTTTCAAATGCCACTTAAACGGCTAATTAACGGTATGTACTAAATTGGCATATTTTGAAAGCTTGAGCATTGAATTATCGTGTTTTAAAGTTCAGGAGACCAAAGTGACACTAGGCCCAAAGTACAAGATACTAATCAAGAGCTTTCCCATGCACGTATAGAAGTAAAAGATGAAAGAATAAAAATAAAAACTCTATCACTTAACATCTGGGTTGATAGAGACAAAGATTTGGGACTGCTCGTTTTTTGTCAACATCTGGATGGTTGATAAAAAAAATTAGATAGCATTCAAAAGGTATTTGTGTCTTTTCCAATATCACTTAACAGTTGATTAACGGTAGATATTAAATTAACACGTTTTGAAAGTTTGGATACTGAATTGTCGCATTTTAAAGTTCATAGACGAAAATAACACTAGGCCTAAATAAATTAAAAAAAAAGAAAAGAAAAACTAAAATGGCCAAAACAAAAAAAATCTCCTAAACTGGCTTATATTTGAAATCAACTATTGCTATATGAATAGCCAAAACAATACCTGCCTCAGTATTCTTTGAAATTAGGGGCGTCATGTGACTTTTGCTTTCTCTGAAATGCTGTAATGTAATGACTAAAGACGTACCAAAATTGTTAAAAGATGGACGGCAAAACTCTCTGATATAGATTCCACTGAAGCAAGCATGAATACATGAACTATTGAATTTCTCAACTAATTAAAACCACAAATACAACACTCAATGACCTCGTTGAAATAGTCAAATAACACAGTGACTTGACTTTCATACAAATTATTAATTAATGGTGAAAGTGAAACAAAGCAAGTGTAATCGTGGGTGCTCAGATTGGTATGGGATCAATGAGCAAAAGCACGATGTGAGCTTTCAACACATGGGCGTTGGTGTAGCCATCTTCACGCTTGTAGGCGACATCGAACACGCGTGCAAGGTTCACAGCTCGCATTAGCGGAGGCATTGCTGCGGCAGTTGGTCTGACGCACTGTTCGTTTATATCCTTCCATGTATTATTGATCAGCTTGCGTATCTCAGTGATTGCTTCTTCCCTTGACACACCATTTTCATTCATATAGCATTCAATAGCAGAACTGACATGTCCTCTCTCTTGCTCAAACTTCAAACATAAGAATCACAACGCATGGTTAATTAGCAAACATATTTGTATTTGTAGACAAGAGCTCAATTCACTTAAAATGTACATCTACACCAGATTTATAGATAGGGGTGTTAATTGGATTGAATTTGGTCCAATCCGATCCAGTCCAACGGGAGTACATTACAAATGGATCGGGTCTGTCCCAATTCAATGAATATTTTGGATCATTTTGTATTAGTCAAATTTAATGTTTGCACTGTTCGATCTGTTCAAATTTATTTTAATTTGGATTAATTCTAATCCAAACCTGGTCCATTGACACCTATATTCTTTGTCTACTATTAATGGACCAAATGGTGGCTAAATCCAATCTAATCCAATATAAATTCATTATAGATAGACCAGGTCCAATCCAATCCAATAAATACTTTGGACTATTAAGTCTAGACCGATCCAATTCAATATGACTTGTTGGTTCGTCCAATCAATCCAAATTGATTTTGGTTTGGACGGGGTCCAATCCAAAACCGTTGCATTGACACCCCTAGCTATAGATGCATACTAACTACTAAGGCTCAGTTTGGAAAGAGTACAAATACAAATATGTACAATACAAATTATAAGATTTTACGTTCTACATATTTGTACTTGTATTCCTTTCAAATGAAGCCTAAGGCTGTATTTGTTTGGAATACAAATTTATTTGCACTAGTACAAATGCATGTAAGTACAAATATAAAAAATGAAAATTCTTGTTTAATTTTGTTTCGGATTTTACTTTATTCTGCTTTATGTCTTAATTTATTTTATTTATACTGCAATAAAATAAAATAAGCTAAAATTTGAAACAAAATTAAGTTAAAATTTACATTAAAATCATTTGCACTGTTATGATTTTGCAGCAATGCAAATTTATTTGCATTGCAACCAAATACAGCCGAAGTATTTCAACCAAGGTGCAAAATTTTAACACAATACATCTTTTGTATGGGACGTATCGTATATTTTATCGTGGCTGTAGATACACTTTTTTATAAGGTTTTTCCCCAAAAGTTTGATTTTTAAATGTTAAACAGCCTTTAAACTGATCCCTTGATATATTCTGGAAAAAAAAAAGAATTAAATATATATGTATCGATACACAAATTAATAGTACCTCGTTAGACACGATATCATCCATGAGACGACCAATCAAACATGCACTCCGAACAATTTTAGGTGTTTTTGACACCCAATCAAAGACCTCCTTTGTTGCAATTTCTCCCATACCCACAAAGGATGTAAGTAGTATCATGGCGTAACCACAGCTAACCAAGGCATTCTCCAGAGACTCCTTAAATGTAGGAATGTGGCCTTCAGAGAACCATTTGGCTTCAGTGAAGTAGGTTCTAATCAATACTTTCATCTGGAGCACAATCAAAAATTAAAGTCAGATACCTTTGCTTAACTAAGGTAGATCTCAAGATGGAACAAACCAGAAAGGAGAGGCAGAGCCATGTATATATAACGTACTTCTTCTTTTGCATAAGAGACACAATAAGATCTTCCTTCATTCCTCATCTCTTCTTCAATTTCATTGTATATATCTAAGAGTGCAAGATATATCGCTTTCATGTATTCTGGCAGCTTATCAGTTTCATCGACATCCCACCTGAATTCATGAACTGTATTGAGTGAGAAGAGCAGTGAAGAACAATATAGACACATCCCGCCTGTTGAAATTGAACCCAGACTTGTTAAAATTCTGAGCAATTACAGGAGATAATCAAGATGTTTTGGTTTCAAACCTTTCAATTGCATCAGTAAACAGTTGGAGCTCTTCAAATGTACCATATGCATCATAAGTATCGTCTAAAATTGAAGTCATGGCTGTTACTTTGGTGAGGATGGTTCGTCCAAAGGAGTATTGGGGTTCAGGATAAACTCCCATTATACAAAAATAGCACTCCACCACTCTGTTTCTTGCATAAGGTATCTTTGATGCCAAGTCTAGATCCTTCCACCACCTGTAATTGTATACATAGATTACATATACATGGTTAAGGTAATCACCAAACTTCAGAGATATGGGTGTCAATGGATCGGTTTTGGGTTGGACCTCGTCCAAATCAAAATCAATTTTGACAGATTGGACAGACACGGACCAATAAAATATATTGAATTGGACCAGCCAGACTTAATGATCCTGAGTATTTATTGGATTGAATTGGATCTGGTCCATTATAATATATTTATATTGGATAGAGTCAGATTGAACCAATATTCAGTCCATTGATAGAAGATAAAAATTTAGGTGTCAACGATAGACTAGGTTTGGATTGGAACTTTTCTAACTTAAAACCAGTATGAACAGATTGGATGATCCAATCATTAAATTGGACATGTCCAAAATGACCAGAAGTATTCATCAGATTAGATTGGATCTGATCCACTTGTAATGGATTCATATTGGACCAGATCAGATTGGACCAAATCTGGTCCAACTGACACCCCTACTGGAGGAGGGGACAGTTGAAGAAACTTACCTTGATATTTCACCTAGCTCCTCGAGATGCAATGACTGTAATCTGTTGAAATCTAGCTTTGCAAGCTTAAGCAAAACCTCATTTCGTGATGGGTCTTTCTCATAGAAGGAGATATAATGCCGTGCCTCTAGTTTAGTCATACCCCTGTGGAGAGACTGCTCTAGGGCATGAATCACTTGTTCTACAAGAGGGGAACTTGAATTGGTAGCCACAGACTTGAGGTGGGCAGTAGTAAAAGAAAGGGCTTCATCTAAAATTTCTTCTCCACGTATCCCAAGATGTGCAGCTTCATACAAACTCAGCATTCCTCGTGTGTCTCTGGTTAAGCCATTTCTGAATTTTCCATGTTCATCTCTGAATTTATTCAATACATCTGATTGACCAGCAGAAAATTAGTAATTGATGGACAATAACATAATCAAATAAGTCGAGATCAAATCAGCCCCCACGAGATTACCCCCACGGCATCCTACAGCACATTCCCGCTGTGTATTGAGAATAACTTCCGATGGTAATATCAGAAATGATGATGCCATCATCGGGAGATGTTTCTAATACACAGTGGGGATGTGTTGTGGGATGTTGTTAGATTTTTTACGGCTCATCCCAGCCTTAATATATATTACCAGGTAGGGGTGTCAATTGGGCTGGATTTGGTCTAATCCAATCCAGTCCAATGTGTGTCCATTATAAATGGACCCGGTCCAATTCAATCTAATGAATGTTTTGGACCAATTTGGACTGGTCTAATTCAATATCTGGACCATCCAATCTGTTCTAATTCATTTTAATTTAGATTGGTTTCAACTTTCAACCCAAACTCCGTCCATTGACACATGTGTTCTTATCTTATATCAATGGACCAGATATTGGCTTAATCCAACACAATCCAATATAAATTTGTTACAGACAGACCAGGTCCAATCCAATCTAATAAATATTTTGGATTGGATTGATCCAATCCAATATGTCTTGTTGGTCCGTCCAATCTGTCCCAATTGATTTTGGACTGGACGGGATCCAATCCAAAACTGGTCCATTGACACCCTTATTACCAGGTCCATGGTTTGGGCTAGGATGGGCCCGAGAGGCCCAAAATGATTTTACTACCCTGTAAAAACTCGTCCCAGTCCATAATCATCTGTAGTCTATGTCACGTCACCAAGACAAGTTAGAGAAAAAGAAAAGATGAAAAATATTAATAGAATAGAAAAATAAAAAAATGATAAATGCATAAAAATATTTAATATTTATATAACAATACCCTATATGCTTTTAATAAAAAACCCTGTGAGCTTATGGCTTGTTAACCTGTGATGGGTAGACAATTATAAACTTGATTCTAGGGTGAAAAGTGAAGACGGAACGAATCCAATTCGAATATGAACCAAATATAAAAGTGCAAAATGGTATCCGTTTCAAAATCAGATTGAAATAGATCATTAGATAGACAGATAGATAAATAGAATCCTTATTGGATATTCGATAAATTGAGTAAATATGCATTTACCCAATTTTCTAGGAAATAAAATAAACATGAGTAAATATGCATTTATCCAATTTTCTAGGAAATAAAAAAACATGAATAAATATGCATTTACCCAATTTATCAAATATATATATATATACACACTTACCTACCTAGATAAGTGTTTCTTAAGAAATACTTATCCAAACAAGCAACTTACTAAAATGCGAATAGAACCTTAAGACTAGGAAGTCCGGATATCACATATGACCCCATTAATGACAAATTACAAGTATGAAAAATGTTTGAGATGCGCAGCTGTAACATCTTGTAGGTAACATATTCAATCACTAGAGCTGGAGGCTGCAACTTGGTTGGATTGGATTGTGAAAACTTGTTAAACCTTGAACGGACCAAGCCCAAATAGGGATAGAAGTTTTACCCACAAAAACCAGGTCCCTAATCCAACCTGACCCGAACGGGGCAGATTTTCCCCGATCAAAATTGGAGCGGGTCAGGTTTGGGGCTTTTTCTTAATTTTATCCCAAACCGGGGACCGGGCGAGGATGGGTTCTGCATATAAATCCCCGAACCCAGTTGTAAATTACACGTGTGTGTGTTTGTAAGTTACTGAATTAGGCTTTATTTTCTTCTCAGTTCGGCAGACCACAGACTACAGTGGTCTGCCATAGCAACAATGAGACACTAATACCATCGTCCTCTCTGTTTCTCCCTCTACTCGGCCACTACATAGCCACTACAGAATCGTCTTTTGTAGTGGTATGATTATTACAAAATCATTTTATCGTTTACAAATTTTGAAATCAATTTATTTGGTGCCGCAGATAATAATATTGATTTCCGATTAGTGATTTCCTGCTTGTTATTGCATGATTTTAAATCCCTTGTGCCATTTTCATCTAAAGACATGGCTCGTTTAAAGCATTCCATGAATCCAACAATGACCATAACATAAAAGTTTGAATGAAATTATGAAAGATTGAAAATAGGTTCAACAAAATAAAATAAAAATTTGATACGAGAAAACAATATTTAGTGTTTATAGGTAAACCAATCTTTAGTGTTTAGAAAACAATCTACTGATGTCATCTTATAGATTGAGAACAGCCTCAAACCAACCTTAGTTAAATGAGAAAAAAAAAAAAAAAAAAAAAAAACAGAAAGAGAGTATAATAGATTTTGAAGTAACAGTCAACAGGGTGGGTATATCGGGGATTATATGTTTCCAAGTTCAATGGTAATAGGGTGGATACATGTCGGAAATTCCCCATATCTGACAGGGCCGAGGATGGGAGTTAAATCTAAATGGGGCGGAGACGGGTTAGAGGATTTTAACCACGGGGCAGCGATGAGAAGGGATGCCCCGCCCTGTTGCCATTCCTAACCCAATTGCAAGCATGCTGTGGAAGAAAATCAGGCAACTTTTACATAGTTACTCCTTAGAAAATGATTAGCCAAATTGTCAAAATGCATGAGCTTCATGCGTTTATTCATTCTCAAACAATAAAGTTCAAATGAATTAAACCCATAACAATAAAGTTCAAATGAATCAAATCACATGCATATTAATTTAAACTAAGACTTGTTTTCTGCAATGGACAATTTTGCATGTTCATTCGTTTTGACTCCACATAAGCGCCATGGATGATTTGACGTCAAATGTAATTGATTGGGTATTATTTAACTTCTGATGGTCACACCATGGTGCTGAGTGAATGATGTTTAATATTGTTTATTGTATTTGAAAGGTATTTCCACCTCAATTTTCCATTCATAAACGTCTGAAATTATAATAAACTATTGCACAAATGAATTCACTTTACTTTTTCGATTTCCAATGTCATAATTTAAATAAAAATGATATAATTTATAAATAAAATTAATCAATAATATTATGGATAATTATGGGCTTTAATTGTGGGTTTTACAGATATTAATTGATTGGATCAATTCTGTTTTTATGCATGTGATGTATGGATGTGTGATGTGCAACGTTCATGGGCCATAAGCACTTGGCCCATGCTGATACGATAGTGGCTCTTGCGCATACCATGGCTGAATGCACATCATTGTCATGGTGTCCATAAGATCATTGGATGATCTCTCTTTATGGTGGGCCCCACACCTCCCCAAGAAAAACCGTGTGGAACCCTATCTGTTTAGGGTCCACCTAAATCTGGCTTTATGAAAGCCAGTGGGAGCCACTTTGGTTTGACCTAAATTAAACTAGGGCGTAATATTTCGTTCCCTCCGTTGAAATATGAGTGTAGGTGATAGGGAGATTCATATGATGAACTCTCTAAACGCCTTCCATCAATAGCATGAAGATGGGTCCTTCGGTTATGGGGAAACGCACCATAAAATTGGGCTATCCATTTGCTGTTGAATCTGTTGAAATGTTTCATAAGATGATAGGGGTGTCATAGACCGATGTGGGAGGGGCCTATCCTAAAATGGAAGACTCTCTCACGGTACCTTGGCATTCACGAATATGATGGATGAGCACTCACTAGACAGAAATGTTTAACCTAAAATGGCATTGAACCTTGTTTGACAAAGGCCAAAGGGAAAGTTCATAAGATGAGTGGGTATTGATCCTTCACAAAAAGGTGGTGGGGTTATGCAGTTGAAACAGTTGGCTCCATGCACCCTATGCGATTTCCCACATTTCCAGAGACATAATTCGCAGTCTCCATCACTGAGATAGGAGGAAAATCTCAGAGATGAACAAATGGGAATGGAACATAGATTAAAAGCCATATCTATGTACATAACACGAATCAAATAAGGTTGTGGACTAATATTTGCTTTTTATCAGAAATGGCAAACGGACAATTCGCAAAATTGTTGGATGACAACAAACTTAAGGACCCTAACTACGCTGACTGGTACCAAAACCATATGCTGGTCCAGACATCAGAAAAGTTGGACAAAGTAGCTAAAAATCCTGCTCCGGAACGCTGGGTGATAGGGCTTCTGAGGCCCGTAGGAGGGATTACCAAGAATGGGAAGAGAAAAATTCCCTTGCCCGCTGCTACATCATAGCATCCTTAGACAATCCGATACAATGACAGTTCGATGAACAGTTTGATGATGATATATGAGGAGCAGAATCGTTCTATTCGTCAAAAGGTCTTGAAATAGTTCATGACCGCACAGATGTCCAAGAACCAGCAGGTTCATGGCCATTGTCTTAAGATGATGGGATATATCAATGAACTTGAGGCTCTTGGATCCGGGCTTGACTATGTCACTAAGGTGGATACCATCCTAAATTCTTTGCCTCCTTTCTTCAATCAGTTCATCATGAACTATAACATGAACAAGCTAAATGTTAGCATCCAGAAACTCAACAATATGTTGCAAAGGGCCGAGGAACTGATCAATAGGATGAGCCCATTGCCATGCTTGTTGAATTTGGCAAATCAGGCAAGAAGAAGAGGAAGGCTAAGAAAAAGCCTCAGAAGAAAGCTACTAAGTCCAAGAGGCAGAGGAAAGACCAAGCATTAGATGCTTGAAGATTTAGGGTTGTCCGGCACATGTTAAAAGAATGAGTGCGGACAAATTGGAATCCAAGACCAGTCGTTGCCTATTCATTAGCTACCCCAAAGGCTCTATGGGTTACCTATTCTATGACCCAGGAGAACAGAAAGTGTTATGTAGTCGAAATGCCCATTTCTTGAAAAATGATTACATCCTGAACAATCATCGTCAAAAGTTGATCTTGATGAGGTGAGCTTAGAGGTAGTGACAGATGTCCCACAAACTCCAGGTAATGACCAACCCAGAAGATCTACCCAGATTTCTAGGCCTCCAGTTCGTTTCGGCTATGACTAGGATAGTTACTTGGTGGAAGCCACGACCAGTGAGTAGTATCTCGTAATTTATACGGAAGCTATGTTGGACATAGATTCCTTGAAGTAGGTAGATGCCATGAGAGCCGAGATGGACTCAATGGAAACCAATGGAGTCTGGACTCTAGTAGATCCGCCCCTGGGGTAAAAGTAATTGGTTGCAAATGGATCTATAAGAGAAATAAGGGCCCCAATGGTAAGGTTGAGACCTACAAGGCTCGTCTTGTGGCAAAAGGGTTTACTCAGAAAGAGGAATCGATTATGAGGAAACCTTTGCGTCGGTGGCCATGCTTAAATCCATTAGGATCCTGCTATCTGTAGTAGCGTACCCTGATTACGAGATTTGGCAAATGGATGTCAAAATTGCATTCCTGAATGGAAATCTTAGTGAAGATATCTATATGCAGCAACCACAAAGTTTTATAGTTATTGGTCAGGAACACATGGTATGTAAATTAAACCGATCCATATATGGACTTAAGCAAGTTTCTAGGAGTTGGAACATATGGTTTGACTCTACCGTCAAAAAGTTTGACTATGAGCAAAATCCGGATGAGCCCTGTGTTTACAGGAAATCCTGTGGGGATAAGGTTACGTTCCTGGTTCTGTATGTAAATGACATTCTACTCATTGGGAATGATGTAGGAATGTTGACTATGGTGAAAGTATGGCTTTCACAGTAATTCTCCATGAAAGATCTAGGAGAAGCTTCTATATACTGGGTCTTTGGCTCTATAAAGATAAATCAAAGAGGATAATAAGATTATCCCAATCTGCTTACATTGACAAAATAGTCAAGAGATACATCATGGAGAACTCCAAGAAAGGAAATGTTCCTTTCAGGCATGGAGTTACTCTCTCCAAGGGTATGTCTCCTAAGACTCCTGAGGAGATTGAGGACATGAAAGACGTTCCCTATGCCTCAGCCGTATGGAGCATCATGTATGCTATGTTGTGCACTCGTCCTGACATCGCTCAGGCAGTGAGTGTGGTAAGCAGATTCCAGTCAAACCCAGGGCAAGAGCATTGGACTGCTGTGAAAAACATACTCAAGTACCTTCGAAGGACAAAAGAGTTTTGTTTGGTATTCAATAGTAGTTCACTACAGATCCAGAGGTATACTGATGCCAACTTCAAGTTAAATCCAGATGATAGAAAGTCTACATCTGGATACATTTTCACGATAGGATCGTGTGTTGTTTGCTGGAAAAGCAGCAAACAGGGGTCCACGGCGGATTCCACAACCGAAACCGAATACATTGCCACAAGTGAAACTGCCAAAGAAATCATTTAGATGAAGAAGTTCATTCACAAATTGGGAGTAGTTCCATCCAGCACATCACCCATTCCATTGTTGTGTGACAACACTGGAGCTATCGCTCAAGCTAAGAAGCCACGAGCCCACTCGAAGTCGAATCACATCGAGAGGAAGTACCACGTACTGCGGGAGATAGTTGGAAAAGGGGACGTCCTAATTCAAAAAGGAGCATCAATAGAAAATGTAATAGACACATTGACTAAGCCATTGACATAGAAAGTGTTTGAAAAACACGTGGAAAGCATGGAACTCCGGCTTATACCAGATTGAACCTAAGTTCAAGTGGGAGCTGTTAGACAGTGTATGCCCTTAGCTCCAATCAGAATGATGTACATTATGACATTTAATGTAAAAGAATAAATTACATATTTAATTCATGTTATTATGGTGTGTTTCTGTGTAATACCCTTAAACTAGACACTTATGAGACTCGTGTTAGTTTAGAATCTTCACAGCTATTTGATAGATCTAGGGAGATTTATCCTGTCAAGGCTAACACTGATGTGCTGCCAAGTTGGTTGGGGTGGCTTGTCTCAGCTATCAGGGTGAGACCTGATGTACATGCAGTGTGGGTTTCTTGAAACCTTGAACTGGACCAGAATACCAATATTGCCCTGGACCTTGGAGATAGATGGGCAAAACTGAAATGTTACACCTGACCCCTACACTCGATTATGATACTACACTAGGTGTCGGATTGGGCTGCCTTTGATATGTCAATCAGTGAGATCCTTAGAGGGGGTCAAAACCTGGGTATGTTGAGACAGTTCGAGAATTCATCTGAGTGGGTGATCATAGTGACAGGATCAGCCCCTTTGTCAAACAAAATGAATGATCGGGGATGCATTCCCTCTGATGGAAACCAAAGCTACCGACATCCGATTTCAACAGTTGAAATTTGCTTTGCAAAATATATTTATATAGAGATATACATATATATATATATATTATGGTTTCAAATTATTTGCAAAATGTTTTAATTCTCGGGATCCATATGAGTAGAGAGTGCAACACTCTACCTTGCAGCCAAGGGAGAGGTCATCTCTTGTCGGACAGTATTTGATCATTCTGGGCTGAGAGGTTAAGTGTAAGACCATTAAGGGTAATACCTGATGGGTTAATCTTGCATCTGCCCACAGTCCGTGAGTTTTTATAAGGTAGCTTGACCCAGGGACCATTTAGTGTAAATGTTGGGTCCATTAAGAGCCCATGGTAATGGGCTCAGAGGTTCACTGTCTCCTACAGTGAATTCGGCCAGGCCTTGTAACAGAGGCTAGGTTGAACCCATGTGGCTGATATGTAGATTAGTATTTGGGTCCCACGCAATACAAGGACATCCAACTGGGCAGCAGTTTTGAGGATAAATGAGCACATAGACTTAATGGGCCTAAAGCCCAATCCGAATTGGCTTAATTAGATTAATTAAAGAGGGGCGGTTATGGGATTTAGATCAGCAGATAGGATAAGGGATTGTCCCTATCCACTCAGAGAGTCCAGATCCAAATAGAGATTTAGATCTGGAAACTCCTAATTAGATTAAGAGGGTTGATCTTTATCTACAGATTAAATAAGGGATTATCCTTATCTCTTAAAGAGAGTCCAGATCCAAATACAAGATTTGGAATAAGAAACTCCTAATGGGGTTAGGAGAACCACTCTTTAAGGGTATAAATAGAGGAGCAGGGCGAACCTCTAGATCATCCTTCAATCTTACTGATACAAGAGAGAGGACAGCATACAGTTGGACTGACGCCTTCTTCTGCTCTTGCCTTCTTCTTCTATTGGCGTCAAATGTAATTGATTGGGTATATTTCACTTCTGATGGTCACACTATTCTTTATATAGACTATAGGGGTGCTGAGTGAATGATGTTTAATATTGTTTATTGTATTTGAAAGGTATTTCCACCTCAATTTTCCATGCATAAACGTCTGAAATTATAATAAACTATTGCACGAACTATCTCACTTTACATTTTCGATTTCCAATGTCATGATTTAAATAAAAATGATATAATTTAAAGATAATATTAATCAGTAATATTATGGATAATTATGGGCTTTAATTATGGGTTTTATAGATATTAATTGATTGGATCAATTCTTATTTCATGTATGTGATGTATGGATGTGTGATGTGGAACATGCATGGGCCATAAGTACTTGGCCCATGCTGATACGATAGTGGCTCTTGCGCATACCATGGCTGAATGCACATCATTGTCATGGTGTCCATAAGATCATTGGATGATCTCTCTTCGTGGTGGGCCCCACACCTCCCCAAGAAGAACCGTGCGGAACCCTATCCGTTTAGGGTCCACCTAAATCTGGCTTTATGAAAGCCAGTGGGAGCCACTTTGGTTTGACCTAAATTAAACTAGGGCGTAATATTTCGTTCCCTCCGTTGAAATATGAGTGTAGGTGATAGGGAGATTTATATGATGAACTCTCTAAACGCATTTCATCATTAGCATGAAGATGGGTCCTTCAGTAATGAGGAAACACACCATAAAATTGGGCTATCCATTTGCTGTTGGATCTGTTAGAATGTTTCATACGATGATAGGGGCGTCATAGACCGATGTGGGAGGGGCTATCCTAAACTGGAAGACTCTCTCACGGTACTTTGGCGTTCACGAATATGATGGATGAGCACTCACTAGACAGAAAGGTTTAACCTAAAATGGCATTGAACCTTGTTTGATAGAAGCCAAAGGGAAAGTTCATAAGATGAGTGGGTATTGATCCTTTACAAAAGGTGGTGGGGTTATGCAGCTGAAACAGTTGGCTCCATGCACCCTATGTGATTTCCTACATTTCTAGAGACATAATTCGCAGTCTCCATTCCTGAGATAGGAGGAAAATCTCAGAGATGAACAAATGGGAATGGAACATAGATTAAAAGCCATATCTATGTAGATAACATGAATCAAATAAGGTTGTTGACTAATATTTGCTTCTTATCAGAAATGGCAAACGGACAATTTGCAAAATTGTTGGATGAAAACAAACTTAAGGACCCTAACTACGCTGACTGGTACCGAAACCTTATGCTGGTCCTGACATCAGAAAAGTTGGACAAAGTAGATAAAAATCTTGCTCCGGAACATCCGGGTGATAGGGCTTCTGAGGCTCGTAGGAGGGATTACCAAGAATGGGAAGAGAAAAATTCCCTTGCCCGCTGCTACATCATAGCATCCTTAGACAATCCGATACAATGACAAGGTGCCTCACAACGACTTCACAGGCACACCTCACTATGCATTGGGAACATCTCTCGTAAATAATAACACATAAGTACTGAGATGTTCTCAATGCACTATGGGATGTGCCTGTGATGTCAGTGTGAGGTGCCATGTGTAAGGAGCACATCCACTCTCCCAACTAGGGGAACATTACCAGACTTGTCATCATTCAATAAGCTCTTCACCTATAAATAGCAGTGGCAATTGGGTGGATTGGATTTGGTTTGGGTTGAGCTTCAACCTAATCCATCTAACCCGCCAACCCATTAATGACCCAATTATATAAAATTAAATGGGTTGGGTTCAACCCAAACCCGCCTTCATTCAATCCAACCTGCCCAAACCCATTAGTCTTATATTTTTGTACTTAAAACTAAAAACTAACTCCCACTTAATAAACAAGTTGGCGGTACCTTGGTTGTAAGAATAGTTGTTATTTACACAAGTGGTGAAGGTTCAAATTACATTACAGTGCATATTAATTTTACACAAGTGGCAAAGCCATTGATTATGTTCGGGTTTTAGTTTGACCGAACCACTTAGGTTCAAATCAGTTAAACCAAATTGAACAATCTAACTGGATTTGTCTTCAAGCTAGTCACATCAAGAGTGGTTGAACCATTTGGATTAGGATCGGTCTAGTCAAACCAGATTGTATTAGACAGTGTAAATGAATAAAAGTACAAAATTGATTCATGTTATATTTGGTGTGTTTCTGTGTAATTACCCTTAAACTAGACACTTATGAGACTCGTGTTAGTTTAGAATGTTCTCAGATATTGGATAGACTTGGGGAATTTATCCTGCCAAGGCTGACACGAATGTGCTGCCAAGTAGGTTGGGGTAGCTTGTCTCAGCTGCTAGGGTTAGACCCATAGCACATGTAATGTGTGTTTGTTTGAAACACTAAACCCATACTATTTTTCAGTTAATGCCCTGGACCTTGGATACTAGTGGGCAAAACTAGAGAGTTACACATTACCCCTAGACTCGATTTTGGTACTTCACTGTGTGACCGATTGGGTTGTCTTTGATATGCCAATCAATGATATCCTTTGAGGGTCAAAACCTGGGTATGTTGGGGAAGTCTTAGAATTCACTCCAATGGATGATCATAGTGACAAGATCAGCCCCTTTGTCAGACAAAGTGAATGATCGGGACTACACTCTCTCTGATGGAAACCAAAACTACTGGCAGTCGATTTCAAACTTCCCAGGATCCATCCGAGCAGAGAGTGCAACACTGCACTTTGCAACCAGGGGAGAGGTCCTTCTCTGTCAGGCAATGTTCGATCATTAAGGGCTGAGAGATTAAGTGTAAGAGACCATTTAGGGATATTTTACCTGATGGGTTATATCTCACTTAAGTCCATTGTCCTTGGGCCTTCATACGATGGCTGGACTCAAGGACCATTTAGTGTAAATGTTGGGCCCATTAAAAGCCCATACTGATAGACTTAGGGGTTCACTGTGCTTATCAGTGAATTCGGCCAGGCTCTTTCATAGAAGCTTGGCCGAACCCATACGGGCTTATGTGAGATCATTGTTGAGGTCTCACGCCATACAAAGAGAGCCAAATTGACCAGCAACTAAAAGAGGACGTGAGCCACTTGCTTAATGGGCCTAAGGCCCATGATTAATTGGACTAATAAGGATGTCACATGACAGCTTAAGCGATCATGTGACTTTGGCAAATATGGGTATGGATATGGGTTTGGATCATCTATTGGGATAAGAGGACAACTCTTATCCACTTAAAGAGTCCAGATCCAAATAAAGATTTGGATTAAAGACTCCTCCTAATTGGATTAGGAGTGCTGATCTTTAAGGCTTATAAAAGGAGGAGGAGGTGAATTGCTCCAGACACACTTATCCAAACCCATATCCAATTAATCCAATTGGATTAGGAGTGCTGATCTTTAAGCAGTCATGTGACATCCCACTTAATCCAATTAATCATGGGCTTTAGGCCCATTAAGTAAGTGGCTCACGTCCCCAATTAGTTGTTGGCCATTTTGGCTCCCTTTGTATGGCGTGGGACCCCAACAATGACATTACATAAGCCCATATGGGTTCAACCCAGCTTCTGTGAAAAAAACTTGGTCGAATTCACTGATAAGCATAATGAACCCCTGAGTCCATCAGCATGGGCTCTTAATGTGCCCAACATTTACACTAAACGGTCATTGAGTTCAGTCATCTTATGAAGGCCCATGGACAATGAACTTAAGTGATATATAGCCCATCAAGTAAACTAGCCCTAAATGGTCTCTTACTCTTAACCTCTCTGCCCTTAATAATCAAACACTACTCGACAGGGAAGGACCCCTCCCCTGGCTGCAAGGTGCAGTGTTGCACTCTCTACTCGGATGGATCATGGGAATTAAAATCTATATGTCATATAGATATATTTTGCAAAACAAATCTCAAACAAATTTGAAATCGACTGGTGGTAGTTTTGGTTTCCATTAGAGAGAGTGCAGTCCCGATCATTCATTTTGTCCGACAAAGGGGTTGATCCTGTCACTATGATTAGCCACTCGAGTAAATTCTCAGACAACCCTAGCATACCCATGTTTTGACCCCCAAAGGATCTCACTGATTAGCATATCAAAGACAACCCAATCTGGCACGCAATGCAGTACCATAATCGAGTCTAAGGGTTATGTGTAACTTTACAATTTTGTCCACCAGTCTACAAGGTACAGGGCATAACTAGAAAATGGTATGGGTTCAGTGTTTCAAATAAACACACACTACATGTGCTTCATGTCTAACCCTGGTAGCTAGACAAGCTGCCTAACCTACTTGGCAGTACATTAGTGTCAATCTTGGCAGGATAAACTTCCCTAAGTCTATCCAACAGCTAAGAACATTTTAAATTAACACGAGTCTCATAAGTGTCCAGATTAAGGGTAATTACACAAAAAGACACATGATATAACATTAATCAATTATGTACATTTACTCATTTACAATAAATGGATCTGTACATCAATCTGATTGGAGTATAGGCATTGTCTAACATAAAGTACCCTTAAGTTTTTTTACAATTGACATCATTGTTAAACATTGATGGAAAATTAACAATATGTCAAGTTTACCCTTCATTATTTTTCAATTTTTTTAAAACCGAACCCAACATATCAAAAGCATAAAACAACCACTTTTGATTAAAATATATAGAATATTCTCTCAAGCTCAATCTTCTCTCTTCTTCCCCTTCTTCACGATTTTAACTTTTTTTTATTAGAATATACATAGAGAGAGAAGAATAATCTTCTAAGTTCTAAAATGTAGGAAATTGTTTCAAGTGATACTATTCTATGTTACACCTGAAATGAATCAATTGACCTTAGGCCAACTTCTCTGATTTACGCTCATACGGTACACCTACTTAAATTCAAAATGCAAGAAAGGAGGGTGGTCACCAGAAGAAGACTATGGTTTTTGAATCATTATTGTCTCGGATGGTCAAACCATTTGGTTCAAGAACCATTCAAGCAATCGGTTCTATTTTACCTCAAACCCGGTCCTTAGCCAAAAACCGTTGAATCAGCCAAAGATGCATTGACCTGGGTGGTTGAACCCCTACACTTTTACTTTATGACAAATACCCATAGCTTATCCGAAATTGACTAAAAATTTCCCCTACTATTTGCAAAATCCCTTAAAGTACCCCTAAGTTTTTTGACAATTAACATCATTGTTAAACATTGACAGAAAAAATAATAAAATGTCAAGTTTACCCTTTATTATTTTTCAAGTTTTTTAAAACAAACCCAATAGATCAAAAGCATAAAATGACCACTTTTGAATTTTTATTTATGACAAAGATCCCCTACACTTTTACTTTATGACAAATACCCATAGCTTATCCTTTGAATTTTTATTTATGACAAAGATCCCCTACACGTTTACTTTACGACAAATACCCATTGCTTATCCAAAATGGACTACAAATTTCCCCTATTATTTGCAAAATCCCTTAAAGTACCCTTAAGTGTTTTTGACAATTGACATCATTGTTAAACATTGATAGAAAAATAACAATATATCAAATTTACCCTTCATTATTTTTCAATTTTTTTAAAACAAAACCCAACAGATCAAAAGCATAAAATGACCTTTGATTAAAATATATAGAATATTCTCTCAAGCTCAATCTTCTCTTTTCTTCCCCTTCTTCACGATTTTAACTTTTTTTATTAGAATATACGGAGAAAGAGATAGGAGAATAATCTTCTAAGTTCTAAAATGTAGGAAATTGTTTCAAGTGATACTATTCTATGTCACACCTGAAATGAATCAATTGACCTTAGGCCAACTTCTTTGATTTACCCTCATATGGTACACTTACTTAACTTCAAAATGCAAGAAAAGAGGGTGGTCACCAGAAGAAGACCATGGTTTTCAAGTCGTTGTTGACTTGGATGGTCAAACCGTTTGGCCCGAAAACCATTTAGGGAATCGGTTCCATTTTACCTCAAACCCGGTCATTGGCCAAAAACTGTTGAATCAGTCAACGACCCATTGACCTGGACAGTTGAACCCTCAATCCGTTCAACGGTTTTTTACCGTTTTTTATTTTTAATTTTTAATTTTTTTATCAAAATGGACCATTCATTCGAATTGGACGATCAAACTATCGACCCAGAAACTGGTGGCCAAAACAGTTCCGTTTTTGGGTCATTTTTTTAAACCATGCCACGTGATCTTATGCGAGGTACTTCATATTGTTGCTTATCCTGTTTCAGTCTTTAACTTAAAAAGGTTAGACTTTTAGTCCTCTTTTCTAGGAATTACAGAGCTTATGCAAATCTCGAAAATGGGAATAAGGCATATTGGGTATTGTAACTCTATGCATAATATATTTTTTTTCTTCTTTATTTTGGTAAGAACTCTATGTAGAGATTATGCCTCTCTCAAAAATGGGGATTTGGTATAGAGTACAGATAACAAAAAATCTCCTCCTCCTCCCTAGAAAGTGCAGCTCACCAAAGCAGAAAATGAACAAAGGTTGTACTATGCACCGGGCCAAGCAAGATATGCATGCAAGAGAAGAGAATGATTGAATTTTTGGGTAAACATATTTGTACTTTTTCACTATAGAAGTTTATTTATAATTTTTATTTTAAATGTTTTTTATTTTCCACTTCAGATTAATATTCATTAAAGTGTGTCATATCAGTATTTGATTTTAAGAAATAATGAGATATTAGGGAAACAAGAATTTAACGTTTCCCCAAATGCCTAAGAATAAAAATCAAAGTGTTTCAATTTTCTATCATTTATTTGATAAATGATGAAATCAAATAGTTATTTTATTTTACTTCATATGCAATAAACACCAACTCTTATATAGCGCTGATGTAATGATATTTTTTCAATAAATACCCACAAAACCAAATACAGCACAGTAAACCAAGAACCCGTTTCTTTCTTTCTCTGTATGAAACATCTTTATTCTCTCTGTGTTCCCGCTCGATTCCCTCAGGTTAATTAAAAGAACAAGAAATTCAACGGTGTCGTCAAATTCCCAATTTACAAATGGATGATTTTATATACCTCTAGCACTAGTTGAGATTGTTCGTCAAAGCATATCTAACCAGACAAGACAAAAAGGCAAATTAGATACTAGGAGAACGAATTTTTCTTAGTCGAAGAGTATCTTAATAATGTGAGAATACGAACAAAGATTTCCAGTCCATTATGTCGTCATTTGAAGAGATGTCGGAGTTTCATTGAGGCTAAGCTCTTCGTGAGGGAGGAAAGGTTTGGGATGCTTTAGTTTTGGGGTTTGGGAAAATAAACCTTCAAAACGCAAAATTGGGTTTGAAAAAGTTACAGCAATCACGTGTAATCACATGTGAAAGTGTTATAACGGTAGGGGTAGAAATACTCAATTTTAGAAAACTTAAGGATACGTTAATGGGATTTTGCAAACAGTGGGGACGGTTTTAATCCACTTTCTAAAACTTAGGGATAATTTAAGATATTTTTAAATCTCCTAATTACCCTTTTCTTATTTATTTGAATGCTCCTAAACCTAATACGTAATAATAATACCTATACCTTAATAGATTATATATAAGGGTATGCTTATAATTTACAAGGGGGTCGGGGATTGGGGATTTATAAGCAGAATCCATCCCCGTTCCGAGGTAAAAGAAAATTCCCCGAACCCGATCCGTATGCATTTGTGATCGAAGAAATCTGTCTCATTCGGAGCGGATCGGAGACCCGATTTGTAGGTAAAATTGTCATCTCCATTATTTACTATTGGATTGGATTCAGATATATTCTGACTTGAATATATGATCCGATCCATTTGCATCTCTAGAAATAAACCTCTACCATTTCATCCCCATGTTTAATAAATGATTTATTAAAACAACATAGAGGACTTCAATATTTCAAACTTAGCCTCCTGTGTCCTCTTCTTCAGTTCGCACATATAGAGACTCAGAGAGTCACCGTCTCACTATACTATTCCTTCAACCTTTGCACAACCTCCGACCACTGGGCGCCGCCGCCTCCGCCGTAGCACAGAAGAACCTCCGATCGCCGACCGCCGTAGCACAGAGGAACCAGCGAGTTCTTTTTCTCTTCGTTTGTAACAGATCTAACACTAACAGCCCAGTTTTTCATCTCTCAGTTTGTAACAGATCTAACACTAACAGCCCAGTTCTTCATCTCTCTGTCTGCTCTCCGTTCGTCCGCCGACCGCTGGGCGCCGCCGCCGCCGCTGTAGCACAAGGAACCTCCGACCGCCGTAGCACAGAGGAACCGCCGAGTTCTTCTCTCCGTTTGTAACAGATCTAACACTAACAGCCCAGTTCTTCATCCCTCTGTTTGCTCTTCATTCGTCCGCCGACTGTCGGGCACCGCCG
Organism: Nelumbo nucifera; assembly: GCF_055504915.1. Classification (NCBI taxonomy): domain Eukaryota; kingdom Viridiplantae; phylum Streptophyta; class Magnoliopsida; order Proteales; family Nelumbonaceae; genus Nelumbo; species Nelumbo nucifera. Next base: position 102,289,208 of record NC_142651.1, read on the forward strand.
CTGTTGTAGCAGCAGACTTCCCAGTCATCCTGCATCGGACGACTCATAAAGGAACTCGTCTCTTGCAATCTCATGCGCGGCCCTCATGAAGTCGGGCCTGGGCTGCCTGCGGTTACAGAATCGCCCGCAGAAGCCCTCTGTATCGCTATCGCTACTAGAGCAATAAACGGCACAGTAGCGCATTAAGAGTGAGCATATTTCTCTGTACTCTCGTTGTCCATTTGTTTGTGAAATTGTGGTTTACTTTTATTTCAGAATTGAATGCATCTTATTTTTTTGTGAAATAATGAGAAATAAAATGAAGTAATACTCACTTTATAAGAAACAAAGGAGAGAGGAGGTTGGGGTTATTTGTGTAAGAGTGTGATTGGAAGCACTATGGTATGATCTAAGCTAAGGTAGTGCAAACATTACCGGTGGGTGCAAATGTGAAGAAAAGGTACAGATCTTGTATGATCAGGTAAGTGCAAATCGCAGCTATAAACAAACAGAAATGGTGCCACACAGTAAAGACTAAAGAAACAATTTGTTGCAGGACATGGTTGGTCATTGGTCAAGCAAAATAGAACTTAGCTCAATCTTCAGGTAAATATGATAATGAGATGATGCTTTTCTTGTAGCTAGGGCCTAGGAGTGGCCTGCTGTATTTGGTTGTAAAAATAATGATTTTCTTGGAAAATGGTATTTTAATGGAGGATGAATCATTTTTCTAATTTTCCTAGTGTAAAAAAAAACAAAAGAACAAAAATAGGGTTTTTCGTAGTAGAACAAGGAGATATATAGCTCAAAATATCAGCTTGAAAAAGAAATAATTTCAAAATTATTTTTACAATAAAATGAATGGCATTAGGTTCTACAACCAAAACTTTGATCTTCTCTTTAAACTTTTGGAAGTTAGAGTTGGATTAGTCATGGGGATAGGGAAATGTCAGGGATCACCCGTCCCCAGATCATTGGTTGCGGGGCGGGTACAAGTCAGGGATTTCTCATCCCCGACGGGGCTGAGGATAGGGGTTGAACCTTTACCCGATACCAGGGACGGGGCGGGGACGGGTGTGGGGATTCTAGCCATGGGGTGGGGACGGGGAGGGGGTGCCCCACCCCATACTCGCCTCGTTGCCATCCCAAGTAGATATCCAAGATTTTGATCCGATTCGATTTATGAAAATTTAATAAATTATTAAAAGAAAAAACATGAGATTTTATAAAAAGAAAAACAAAATATTATACTAGTATTTTTTCAACTATTTTCATCATATATATTAATATATGCATGTCTTTTTATAAAAAATATAAAAAATGCAATATAAACATATTTATAAATAAATATATTAATATATACATGTATTCTTATAAGTAAATATATTTATAAATACACACACATATATATGATTGGATCGGATCCTTTTAGACCGAATATGGGATGATCCAAATTTCAGATTATTCGATCCACTCCGGTCTGAAAATCTAATAAATGGCTATTCGAGTCCAACAAAAATAGGATTGGATTCGGATTGGAATGGATCATGATATGAACCATTTACACCTTATTTACTTCTAATACATATAAATTTTAGGTTTCATTTGTTTTTTTCTTGATTTATTAGAGGATGGAGTGAATATTTTTTATATTTTAAGATGAAGAGAGACTTTCATGTGAGTGAATGAAACAATAATTTAAAAAGGGGGGGGGGGGGGTAATTTGAGTTCAGTTCCCCTCAAAATTCCTAATGCAATAATAAAGTTCAAGTCATCCAATCCATTTGCACCCTTATTTATTTCTAATAAATATAAATTTAAGTTTTTATTTGTTTTTTCTTGATTCATTGGATGATGGAGTGAATAATTTTATATTATTTAGAAAAAGGGTAATTTGAGTTCAGTCCCCCTCAAAATTCCTAATGTGATCATACAGTTTCAGTCAGTATTAAGGGGGAAAGATTCCCAATTCACAAGGGGGTGGTTTTTATGGGGGGGGGGTGTAATTTAAGGGGGGTGAACTCTAAAAAAGCCTTAAAAAGCTTGTTTTCCTATGTTAGTAAAATGGTTTTTTCTTGATTTATTGGATGATGGAGTGAATAATTTTATATTATTTAGAAAAAAGGTAATTTGAGTTCAGTCCCCCTCAGAATTTCTAATGTGATCATACAGTTTGAATCATTATTAAGGGGGAAAGATTCCCAATTCACAAGGGGGTGGTTTTTATGGGGGTGGGTGTAAATACATTTGGGAAACCAATAAACAATTTTAAGGGGGGTGAACTCTAAAAAAGCCTTAAAAAGCTTGTTTTCCTATGTTAGTAAAATGGTTTTTGTTATTTTAGTTGGTTTTGTTTGAATAAAATAGAGGCATTTTTGGGTCAATTAAGATTTAAGAGAAAATGACAAAAAAATAAAATAAGGAAAGTTCATGTGGGTATTTTGGTAATTTAATGCATTCTATCATCGACCTTAATAGACACGAGGTATTTATCACAATGTGAAAGTTAGGGTGGGCCTTTATTGTAAATAAAAATTTGGAGGTAATTATCACAATACTCATGATAGAGGGTTTTTATCACAAATGAGAGTTCAGGGGGAGTAATTAATGAAATAAATAATAATTAGGGAAAATTACAGATTAGTACCATGTACTTTGGACCTAGTCTGACTTTGGTCCCCGAACTTCAAAATGTGCTTGATGATGGACAAAACTGGCACGCCAATCACCTGATGCCATGTATCACCTCGGGACCCTCAAAATTTGCAACAACAGATTTGGACTCATCCACCTTTAGGGCGGCTTCGTGTTTATCAAGAGACCCCGGGAGGTCATTGAAGGTAATCCGTCTTGACTGACCAAGATCTCGGTTTCACCCCAAACAACTCGGGACACCTAAACAACCTAGGCACTAGATTGGTTCTCCGACCTCATAAGGTCGACCTACCATGTCAGCACAGGGAATACATTTCGAAAGATTTAATGCCCCCGAAATCCTTGAAGGTGTGCCACACAATCAGCAATAACAACATGAATCTCCCCACATCTTAGGGAAACAATGAGCGTCCTATCCGGTGAATGCTCCCGAGAATCCCTAAGAGTCTGGCCATCAAGGTTCGTTACTCCCAAAAATCTCGGAGGCACCCATCGAGACGTTAGCCCTTGCAAGGTACACTCTCTTAAGGAGAAGAATTGGCTTATTTCGCTCTCTCTACTCGGCATACTCTTTCAGATCATCTAGCTCGACACTAACTTGACCGTCGGAGCTCTCTTGCCTAGGCTCACAACCCAGGCTCTCTAACATTCTCTCTCTTGCAAGCCTCTAGATAGAGTTCACACCACATCTTACTATCACACATTACGACCCAAGTATATCGAGCTACATCCATGCCAATGTAGTACCTACTGTTAACAAGCCATTAAGTGTCATGTGAAAAGACACAAATGTCCTTTGGGTGTCATCTAACTTTCTTTATCTACCATCCACTCAAATCTCTTAGAAGCAATTATGGAGACAGGAATTTTCTTTTTTTGGGGGGGGGCAAGTTTTTTTTTTTAACCCAAAATAAAAAATAATGTTATATGAATATTTTTTTGGTTTATGGTAATGAAAAAATTATGTTAACAAGTCAATTACATTATACAGATTTACAACATAAATATCATTGCAGAAAGTTAGAAATGCATAAATGATATTAGGGGTAAGAGGACTTCCATTATCAGTTGGTTATAGGCTTTGTGGCAACTCCCAAATCCCGTAAGTACCACTTAATTCTCAATGTAATTGACTTGTTTTTCCTATGGTCTATTTTCTTGGCAAAAACAAGAAAATTAGATAGAGAACATATAGGACTTGGAGAAAAATAAAGCAAGAGGTTTTGGGTCTATTATGAATTTTTTATGTAAGAAAAATAAACATTTCATTTTTGTTTTTATAATTTTGGGAATTCCTCTAACTAATTGCTATACAAAGGTCTACTTGTTTTAACAAAATGTTTGGGGAGGAGGGGGGTAAGGACCCCAACTTTATAGAATCTGGCTTTAGTCAGGGAAGAGCCCTTTCCAATAACCTTTACAGCCTTGCATTGGGAATATCTCCCTACTTATGTGCTTTATTTCATGGGTAGATATTCTCAATGCAAGATTACAAGAGGTTGTTGGAACGGTGTTAGCACAGACTTGCCCTAACCAAGTCGAACTCAACTTTATATTTGGCTCCACCCCTACTTAGAAGGGAAGTGGAAGAAGATGGAGGAAAACCAATGACGGGCTCTTTGTTGACAAATCAAGGCCAGAGAGTTTCACTGGTATCATTGAGGCTCTGTTTGGAAGGAGTACAAATGCAAATTTGCAGAGTGCAAATACATACAAAATACAAGGTTTTACACCTTATAATACATTTGTACTCCTTCCAAGCTGAGCCTGAGGGATCGTAAGTGTGAGAGATGAGCAAAGACGAGGTGTAGTGATTATCCATGGCGGCTCTAATGAAGTCTCTCCTTTGTCAGCTACCCTTTGGTTCCTATCCTCAAATCATGCTAGCATCACGAGAGCTAACATCGGTGGAATGTGGAAGTAGAATTAAACCACGAAATACAATACCAAACCAAATCTTTATCATTTATCCTCTTGTGATGGAGATGTGGCAATGTCAAAAAGAGCCGAGGTGACGACTCTCAAGCTTCTCTATTCAGCTTCAACACTCTTCTTACAACTCAACATTGAAAAGAGTTATTGCATCTATGTTGTGCCATGGCCAAAGAGAAGTACAATTTGAAGAACCCAGTGGTGAAGAGGATCCTTTAGGAGGTGAAGGAGATGCAATCAAACCCTTCTGACAATTTCATGAGCCTCCCTCTTGAGGTAAACCCTTAATTTTATTCTCTTTTGTTTACGATAACAACATTGCCTTGAAGTTGTCTGTTTCCATATGAACTTCACTTTTTCTTGAAGGGAAGGGAGATCCATCATATGGATGGCCGAACCATGTAGGGTGGTTGGGCGAAATTTCAAAAATTTCTTTTTTGAAAAATTGCATTCCCAGTTTTAGAAAAATTGCATTTTTCAATGATCGTTTTTGAAACAAACCGAACCAGATCTGAAACCAAAAGAATGGAGAACAAAACCTGATATGGAATCCACATGTGTAGTTCCCAATGTAGGTATTCACGCCCAAAGACGGTACCAAAACCCGCTTCCACTGAATATTAAATAGCTTGAGATGAAGTAGGTCCAACAATGCAGTCCTTCAGCAAAAACTACAATCCTTTAGCAGGGATCAAACAAGGAGTGTGAGCACGAAATCAGATCTGATTTTCTAGCAAAATCAGAGGTAAAAACTGATCTCTATCGATCCAAAAATGGAGATCGAATTAGGGTAGGGTGGCAAGAACAGAGGGAGAGAACTGAATACAAAAAAGGTAAAAATAAAGCAGTTTGCCCCCTTTATTTATAAGCCTTCAAGATCAGCTCTCCTAATCCTATTAGGAGGAGTTCATTTATCCAAATATTTATTTGGATCTGAACTCTTAAGTGGATAAGACTTATCCTCTTGCTGATCCAAACCCAAATTCGCCCAAATCACATGACAACTTTCTTAATTAATCCAGCTAATTATGGGCCTTAGCTCCATTAAGCTTGCAAGTTCACTTCCCCTTTTAATTGCTAGCTAACTTGGTTCTCTTTGTATGGCATGGGATCTTAACATTGATCTCACGAAAACCATGTGGGTTTAGCCTAGCCTTTGTTACAAGACCTGACCGAATTCACTGTTGAATATAGTGAACCCCTGAGCCCATCAGTATGGGTTCTTGACAGGCCAAACATTTACACTAAATGGTCCTTGAGTACATCCACCTTATGAAGACCAAAGGACAATGATCTTAAGTGAGATTAACCCATCAGGTAAAAAAGCCCTAAATGGTCTTACACTTAACCTCTCAGCCCATAATGATCAAACACAACCCGATAAAAGAGGACCTCTCCCTCGGCTGCAAGGTACAGTGTTGCACTCTCTGGTCGGATGGATCCCAGGAATTAAAACCTTTGCAAACCTTGTTCATATATATATATATATATATATTTCATATAAATATATTTTGCACAACAAATCTTAAATGATGCGGTGCAATCCGGTCACTCCTACCTGGCGCTCGCGTGGCTCCTGAGAGGTACCTGAGACGAGAGGAAAGAGGAAGAACTTCCGGGGGGTTTCCCGGAAGGAACGCTCCGATGCTTAAGTTAGTACTCGGTAGAAGCGACAGAAAGACGAAGGGCTAAGAGTGAGCATAGCGCGTTACCACTATGTTCACAGGGTCAGAGATTCATGAAGAAGTTTCTCTTCTGCCCTGAGGGCTTTTATAGGGACACTCACATTAGGTCGGGCATAACTGCCACTGGGCTCCTGCCACATCCGTTACCTGCCAGGGCTGCACAGGTAGCCGTTGTGGCGTACGCCTCACCCGGGTGAGTGACACGTTTCCAAAGTGGCAGGCACGCCTTTGCCTGCTGAGAGACGTGGACGCAGACTGTCGAAAGGACTGAGACTGCGTCATCAGTAGAGGATATGGCGCAGTCTGACCGGTACGGTCTGTCAGTCGGAAGCTTCCGGGAGAGCGCTAGTGCGGCTCGTTCGTGATCTATTTTGTGGCGAGCTTGAAACACTCCAGAATTACCCTTAGTGGAATTGGTCCTCGGAAAGACTTGTCTGCTAGGGAGCTCTGGCGAGCTAATAACTTTAGCTCGCGAGCTACAGTTGCTTCAGAGTATCTCTTCAAAGATAGCACGGGGAACCCGGAATTCGCCTTGCGGCGGACTCCTCCCCTCGTGAGCTGTAACGTAGCGGATTGCTTCGTGGGCCCGTCACTTGGTCGCTCCGGGCTTCAACGCTAGGCTGTCTCTCATGCTAAGTCGGCGTCTACGTGTCACCGTTTCATAGGTTGGATCAAATCATCCTTCATCAATTGCCCCCCACTCCTCGAGCTAAGTGTACCGCCTTAGCGTGGGGAGTTTATGAAGTGCGATGGACTGATTTAACCGAAATTCAAACTTGATTGACTGCCCTCATTAAATGCATTTGCGGGAATCAGGAAATTTTCTGACTTTCCTGACTTTCCGGATTCCGAAAATGTGTCGAGGTGGCCTTTAACTTCGAACGTCGTGTGACTGCGACTACCTTAATTATGGAAGACGTGCCGCCAATCGCCTTCGGTTTTCAAAAGGCGTGCGGTCAGGGCGCCCGCAGGCCATTGGATCTGCTTTGATCCGGGCTGTCAATCTAGAAGGGTGGAGACTATAAATAGGGGGGCCCCTCGGGCCTCATTTTCTCCCACGCCATCTCGCTGTCTTTGGATTCTGAGGTCGCGCACTTCACCTAGTCTACCCGAATTCCTCAATTTGCTTCGTTCTGTCTACTCTGGTAAGTCCCAATCGTTGTCAACCATGTCTGGGTACCCATACCACACCTATCACAGGGGCGATAGCCAGGATGACGATGCTCCCTCGAGCTCGAGGGGAGCCTGGGAGCAGATCCCGGAGGCTCAGGAGGCCTCTGGCGACATCGCGTCTACTTCTAGGGGGAGGGAGCCTGATACCTTTGGCCCTTCCTTGATGACAGCAGAGAGACTCATGTCTCTGATCCACCACTTTCGCCTCCCTGGGGACCTGGTTTACAACCTCCCCACTGGCAACTTCCCTTGGGAGCATGGTCCCAATGACATAATAATCTTTCAGGAACAACTTGAGGCCAGCTTGCGTCTCCCCCTGCACCCCTTGATAGTGGAGGTGTTAAATCACTTCACCGTCACCATTGACCAGCTTCATCCCAACACCATTCGAAACATGGTTGGGACTATATCCCTGTGTTATGAGTACTACCTTCCTTTGGATCTTGATATTTTTGTCTCTGTCCTTTGTATAAAGAACGCTGCTCCTGGGGTTCCTCCGGAGAGGTGCTTTTATTACCTCTCTCCCCGCCGTGGCTATAAGCTCTTGTACGAGCTGCCGAATAATCCCGCCTGGAAGCGGGATTACTTTGTGGTCCGTAACCCCGAGGGGTGGCCCTTCCCCACTGCTTGGAGGGGTGCCATCCAGGACCCCGGGGCCAAGTTGGACCCTAAAATTCGGAAAACGATGTTGTCCTGGGTGTCGGTAGGCTTCCTTTGCTCGGACTACTTGACCGAGGAGAAGCTCGTGCAGGTAGGCTTGAGCCCGGGTAGGTCGGCCTTTTAGGTCACGTAGTGCCTTGTGACAATGTTGTGCATATATGTATTTTGTTTTTTGTTGGACTAATATCTTGTGGTCTTTTGGCAGCCATCATGTCCAGTGCCAATTCGCGCCGCCTTCTCTCGGGTAGCCAGAGGCGCCATGCGAAGAGAGCGCGCCCCGGCCGGACCCCCCCTTCGGGAAGTACTGAGTTCGGGTCTGCCGAGCCAGTTCTACCCTCTCCTCCGCCCGAGGTTCCGATGCCCCCTCCTGAGGGGGCTAGTGGGATTAACCCTGGGGGAAACGAGCTTCCTCAGCCGGGGGAGACTCCCGGTAATCCACTTCAGCCCCGTCCTTACCCCCGGTTCCTTGTGGGAAACTGGGAAGGGGTAAATGATTATTTGGTGGCTCGCTGGAGGAGCCGAAAGGCGATCACTAATGACGAGGTCGCTCAGTGGGGAAACATGGAGCCCGGGGACCTCTTCGCGTTCACCTCTGCCCATTGCATGGTGGTAAGTGACCTTTTTTCCTTTTTCTCTCTTGTTTTGCCCTTTTCCGCTGTCCTCTGATCTTTTTTTCCGTTGACAGGTGACTTCCACCATCCATGCCATGGCTCTCCAGATGCGCATCCATCGCGTCGACGCCCTCGACCAGCGGGCTGCCAACCAGAAGCTCCAGGGCGAGCTCGACCGGATCCGGGGCGAGCTCCATCACACCCGCAAGGGGAGCGAGTCTCAGGAGCTGTTCGTCCACGACCAGGAGGAAATCGCCCGGCTTTCTGAAGAGAGCACAAGTTATAGGGAGGAATCGTCGAGGATGGTGGCGGAGAGGGAGCTCCTCAGGCAGCAAGTGCGGGACTTGGAGTCCACTCTTCTAAATCGGACTCAAAACTTCGATCAGATGGTGGAAGCTGAGCGAGAGAAGGCGGTCTGAAATTTTAAAGACTCCCAGGAATTTCAAGACCTCCAGGCGGAGTATGGTTCAGGTTCGTACCGCTCGGGGTTTAAGCTATGCCGGTGGCTAGTTCGGAAGAAGTTCTCCGGACTCAACCTCGACGGCATTACTATGAAGGGTTTGTCTCCTAAGACGGCGGACCAAGCAGAGGAAGAGGAGCCTGACTCCCCAGAGGATGAGGAGGCAGATCCCTGAGGCGGTGTTTCTCTATACTTCTGGTGGCTTCTAGGTGCCATAAACCCGGTCTTTCACAAGTCTTTGGTTGGGCGGTTGTGCCCTGTGATAGTCAAACTTTTCCAAGCTGTTTAGCTCGGTTAGCGCATTTGTTATTTTTCTTCTCTTTCTTTTTTTTTTTTGGTGACAGTGAAAGTTCTTTCCTTCTTTTGAGTATGATGGACTCTTTGTATCTTTGCTAAGGATCTCGATATCTAAGCTATTAGAGTTATTTTCACGAAGTAAGGCATCTCCATGGTGCACGGGTCGACTGCTAAGGGCACCCGAACTATTTGTCCATTGGTCATTCTTTACTTCGATCGTTGTACTTGGACAAGCCACATTTGGTGGGGTTTAAACCCGAGCTGCTTACACTCCTCAACTTGACAAGCTACCTTGGAGACGACTAGGTCTGACTCCGCCGAGATCGTGTTAGCTTGGCATTCTTTGCCCTTAGGCTCTGTGGGTGACTTATAGTCTATTTTGAGGTTTGCCCGTGCCTCAAAGGCGACCGGGTCTTATTGCGCCAAGGTCATGTTAGCTCGACATTTTTGCCCTTGGAATTTGGGAGCGGCTCGTGGCCTACTCGGTTGCTACAGATAGTATTGTCTTAAGTTGACAATATTCCATACCCGATGTACTTGTTTCCCTTCAAGGGTCTCAAGCTCGTACATTCCTTCCCCGAGCATTCGCTTCACTCGGTAGGGACCTTCCCAGTTGGACCCGAGCTTGCCAGCGCCGGGCTCAGGTACCATAACCTTACGAAGGACCAGGTCGCCAATGCGGAGGTTCCGCCTCTTGACCCTGGCGTTATAGAACCGAGCTACTCTCTGTTGGTAGGTTGCGGTCCTCATGTATGCGAGGTCCCTTACGTCATCGAGTAGGTCGAGATTGGTGCGTAGCTCATCTTCGTTCGTTTGACCACTGTATGCTTCTAGTCGCAGCGTAGGCACTTCGAACTCCGCAGGGATTACTGCTTTGGTGCCGTAGGTGAGATTGATGGGTGTTTCTCCCATAGCGGTCTTCTCCGTGGTCCGGTATGCCCATAGGACACTAGGTAGTTCATCTGCCCACAATCCTTTAGCTCGGTCTAACCGTGCCTTTAATCCGTAGAGGATGGCTTTGTTTGTTACTTCTGTCTGACCGTTTACTTGGGGGTGTGTGACTGAAGTAAAGTTCTGTCGGATTCCCATGTCTTGGCACCATTCTTGGAAATTGATGTCTTCGAACTGTTTTCCGTTGTCGAAAATCAATACCCGAGGTAATCCGAAGCGGCATACGATGTTTTTCCAAAATAAGTTTTGGACATTTCGGGTTGTTATCGTTACGAGGGGTTCGGCTTCTACCCACTTGGTAAAATAGTCCACTACTACTACTAAGAACCTCCTTCCACCCGTTGCTGGCGGGAATGGCCCGAGTATATCGATGCCCCATTGTGCAAAGGGCCACGGACTGGTGAGATACTTGAGGTCGGCAGTGGGTTGGTGGTGAATATTGGCAAGTCTCGGGCATTTGTCACATTTTCTAACGAGTTCAATGGCATCTGCCTTCATTGTTGGCCAATAATACCCTTGTCGAAGCGCTTTCTGAGCAAGGGCCCTGCCCCCCAAGTGCCAGCCGCACAACCCCTCATGAGTGTCGTGGAGTACGAGTTCGGCATCGGTAGGCCGCAAGCAACGCAGATAGGGGAGCGTGTAGGATCTCCTATACAGCCGCTCGGCTATCATGATGTATTTGGCTGCCTGGTGCTGCACCCTTCTGGCTGCATTGCGATCTGTTGGGAGGGTCCCGTGTAGCAAGAAGCTCACGAGCGGGTCAATCCAGCTCGGCTCTGCTTGAACGACGGGAGCGACCTCCTCTGCCCCCCTGAGAATGCTAGGCCGAGACAGGTCCTCTATGTACACGGTTCTCATGGTGATGTCGCTAGTGCTGGCTAACTTGGACAGGGCGTCGGCCTCAGCGTTCTCCAACCTATGAATCTGTCTGATGAAGTGTGATTGAAAATTGAGCAGGGCCTCTCTAACTTTGGTCAAGTAGGGAATCATGGTTGGCTCGCGAGCTTCATACTCGCCGGTGACCTCGTTAACCACGAGCTGGGAGTCGCTGCAGATAACAATGTGCTTTGCTTTTACTTCTCTGGCTATGGCTAGTCCAGCTATCAACGCCTCATACTCTGCTTCATTATTAGACGCCGCGAACTCGAAGAGTAGCGCGTATTCCAGTTTCGTGTCGCTTGGGCCGTGTAAAACAATCCCGGCTCCACTGCCCTATTGGTTCAAGGAGCCATCTATGTGAAGGATCCAGGGCTCCTCATCCCAGCTCACAGCTAGCCGAGCTAGGAGAGGTGCCACACTGGCTACTACCTCACGGGGTTCGGACTCGACCGACCTGAGGGCTTCGGACTCATCCCGAGCTGGGAGCCTTGTGCTCAACCGGCCTGGGGACTTCGGAGCTGAATGTGCATTCGGCTATGAAATCTGCTAAGGCTTGGGCCAAAATGGCAATTCGTGGCTTGTACTGGAGGTCATACTCGCTAAGCTCAACGGCCCACTTCGTCAACCAATCAGAGACCTCAGGCTTAAGCAATACTTGCCTCAGAGGTTTGTCAGTGAGGATGATAACAGTATGAGCTTGGAAGTACGGGCGGAGCTTCCGAGCTGCGATTATCAGTGCATATGCTAGCTTTTCCATCTCTGAGTATCTCGTTTCTGCTCCCTGCAATACTTTACTAACATAATAGATGGGTTGCTGGATCAGATCTACTTCCTTTATTAGTACCGAACTGACCACTTCGTCGCTCGCCGAGATGTACTGTTCTAAAACATCACCCTCCTCGGGCCGGGTTAAGGTCGGTACACTAACGAGGTATTTCTTGAGCTCGTCAAACATGAGCTGGCAGTCTTGGGTCCATTCGAACCCTTTGCTCTTAATTACCTTGAAGAATGGCAGACAGTGGTCCACCGATTTAGACATGAAGCGGCTCAGGGCGGCTATGCGGCCATTCAACCTCTGAACCTCCTTCAACTTTCGGGGTGGTCTCATATCTAAGATGACCTTAATTTTATCTGGGTTGACTTCGATGCCGCGCCGATTAACGATGTATCCTAGGAACTTGCCCGCGGTAACACCAAACACACACTTGTTTGGGTTCAGTCTCATATTAAACTTACGCAGAATTTCAAAAACAGAATGCAAATCTTGTATTAATTCATGTGAGAATTGAGTTTTGACGACCATGTCGTCTACATAGCATTCTACTTTTCTGCTGATTAACAGCGCAAACAACTTATTTACAAGCCTTTGAAAGGTTGCCCCTGCATTTTTCAACCCGAAGGGCATAACCTTGTAACAGTATAGGCCGAATTCCGTGATGAAGGCAGTCTTTTCTTCGTCCGTCGGGTCCATCTTGATTTGGTTATAGCCCGAATAGGCATCCAAGAAACTTAGCAACTCGTGCCCTAAGGTCGTGTCCACCAAGCGGTCAATTCTGCGGAGAGGGAAGCAGTCTTTTGGGCAAGTCCGGTTCAGGTCGGTGCAGTCGACGCACATGCACCACTTGCCGTTAGCCTTCTTTACTAGGACGGGGTTGGCTACCCAACTCGGGTAGTGGACTTCTCTTATGAAGTCAACTGCGAGGAGCCTTTCGACCTCCTCGTCGATCGCTTTCCACCTCTCCAGGGCTAGGTTGCGTTTCTGTAAAACAGGCCTAACTACAGGATCAGTGTTCAGCTTGTGAGTTATGAGTTCAGGGTCTATATCGGGCATCTCTGCCGCGGACCATGCAAAAATATCTAAATTTTGAAGTAAGAAACTTACCAGTTTTGATCGTAGAGGTTTCTGGACGGAAGCGCCGATCTGAAGCATTCGAGCTGGGTCCGCTGCTGAGGTCGGAACCGTGACTGTTTCTTCTGTGGGCACGGCACGTTCATCGGCTACCTTGGTTTTCCCTTCAGGGCGGCGACATAGCACTTACGAGAATCGAGCCGGTCACCCCGCGCTACCCCCACACCGAAGTCGATTGGGAACTTCATAGCCAAATGGTAAGTGGAGACCACCACCCGTAGGACATGGGTGATCGGTTGACCTACTATGGCATTGTAGGGGGAGGGGGTCGCAACCACCAGGAAGTCGTGCTTGAATCTAACCACACAAGGCCACGTGGATGGTCCCCCGAACTGGCCTCTCCTCCGGAGGCTGCCTCTGTAGTTGTTCGACCGGCCTGCTGCTGGACTCGAGTGCATTCTTACCGTGCTCCCCTTGCCGACCTATTTTATTACTATTATTATTATTCTGCATAGTTTCTTAGATATCCGCGACGGATGAGCTCCTCTATCTCGTCGCAGAGGTTTTTACAACTCTTGGTACTGTGACCATGATCTTTGTGAAAACTGCAATATAGATTCTTATTTCTTTCATTGGGATTTCCCCTCAGACGGGGTGGCCACTTCACGTACGGGGCGTCCTTGATTGCCATCAGGATTTCAGACCGCTTCGCGTTCAGTGGGGTGTAATCAGCTCGATCCGCTACAGGGGGTCAGAAAAATTGACCCGGCTTTGCCCCCCGAGTTGTGTCCTTTTTCTTTTGGCTGTCCCCTTGACTGGAAAGCTCTCCTTCCCTCAACCCTTTTGATTGATCTCCTCTTCGGTGGCTATGAACCTGTCCGCAAGCTTCAAGAACTCGGTTATGGTCGCTGGTTGGTTGACGACCATGTGTCATTTAAACTCTTTGTGTGTCACGCCCTTCTTAGCTGCTGTAAGGCCTACGGCGGGGTCCAGGCATGGTATCTGCATACAGGCATCGTTGAACCGCTTGATATAACTTCGAATGGATTCTCCCTCTCTCTTTACTATGCTGAGGAGACTTTCTTCAGTTCGCGGACACCGCTTGCTAGTAACGAAGTGAGACGTGAAGGTTTGCACAAACTGCGCCCAACTTCTTATCGACCTAGGTGCCAAATTCCAGTACCACATGCGGGCTGCTCCTCTAAAAGTAGTGGAGAAGGCTATGCACATGCACGACTCACTGGCTCTCACCAGGTGCATCTGTGACTGAAAGGCATCTACATGATCATTCGGGTCAAACGACCCATCATACTTGTCAAGAGGGGGCAGCTTGAAGTCTTTGAGCATTGGGACTGACAAGAGTTCGGAAGACAGGGGGGATGGAACCGAGAGGAGGGTAGCTTTGACTTCAGCCGAGCTTACCTCTTCTTTGCCCATGAGCTCGGGCAAATCGGCGAGCTCGGCGGCTGCGTCTCTGCTTCTTGGTGGGCTCGGCGTTCATGCTACTCACCTCTGCACTGCCCGGAATGGTTTGCGCAGGAAGTAGCCCGGTCTTCTGGTGATGGTTGCGGACACAGGGGTCTTCCTTGGAGTCTGTTGCCAATATCTCGAACCGGTTTTCAAGGATCGGGGTTTCAAGCTTCGACTGTCGAGGTGATGTAGACCTGGCGAGCTGGGGTCCTCCCGACCTGTCCGCCCGCAGCGAAACCGGGGTAGCCGGTCTCTCTCGTATGTTGCGGGGGGTGGCCTGGTTTTTTGGGAGGTTCTAGGGGCCCTCTCCTTGGTCAACGAGGTGCTTGTCACGGCGGCGAGACTTTGCTTGCTACGAGGCTGGATGCCGAGGCGGGAACTGCGGCTGCTGAAGTTGAGGTTGAGACAGCTAGGGGAACTGTTGCTGATACTGATACTGGGAGACCTGGTGCAGTACATGTTGTTGATAGAGCTGAAGTTGCTGGAACTGTTGCATTTGGGCCTGCATGTCCTGCATGCACTGCACCAAGTCCTCCAGTTGGTGCGGGCTGGCCGCTGGGGCACAACCGAAGGTTCGGTGAACGTCGCTCCGACTGTAGCAGGGAGCGGGACGATGACAGGTGCCACTGTGGGAGGCACATTGAAGCTGGGGATTCCGTCCGTTGAGAGGGAGACAGTGAACTGTCCGATACAGATAGTAGGAAGTTGGGGTTGTTCCCTGGAGTTATCCATTTCCGCGCTTCGTCCAGCGTTGCTAGAGGAAGCCATGAGCGTCGGATTGTTTCATGGAAGAACCAAACTGCGAAAGCTTAGGGAGAAAGGCCTTTGGAAGCGTTTCCCACAGACGGCGCCAAATGATGCGGTGCAATCCGGTCACTCCTAGCTGGCGCTCGCGTGGCTCCTGAGAGGTACCTGAGACGAGAGGAAAGAGGAAGAACTCCTGGGGGGTTTCCCGGCGGGAATGCTCCGATGCTTAAGTTAGTACTCGGTAGAAGCGAGAGAAAGACGATGGGCTAAGAGTGAGGATAGCGCGTTATTACTATGTTCACGAGGTCAGAGATTCATGAAGAAGTTTCTCTTCTGCCCTGAGGGCTTTTATAGGGACACTCATATTAGGTCGGGCATAACCGCCATAGGACTCCTGCCACAACCGTTACCTGCCAGGGCTACGCAGGTGCCTGTTGTGGCGTACGCCTCGCCCGGGTGAGTGACACGTTTCCAAAGTGGCAGGCACGCCTTTGCCTGCTGAGAGACGTGGACACAGACTGTCGAAAGGACTGGGACTGCGCCATCTATAGAGGATATGGCGCAGTTTGACCGGTACGGTCTATCAGTCGGAAGCTTCCTGGAGAGCGATAGTGCGGCTCGTTCGTGAG
Organism: Nelumbo nucifera; assembly: GCF_055504915.1. Taxonomy (NCBI): domain Eukaryota; kingdom Viridiplantae; phylum Streptophyta; class Magnoliopsida; order Proteales; family Nelumbonaceae; genus Nelumbo; species Nelumbo nucifera. The sequence continues at coordinate 102,305,185 of NC_142651.1, forward strand.
CTATTTTGTGGTGAGCTTGAAACACTCCAAGATTACCCTTAGTGGAATTGGTCCTCGGAATGACTTGTCTGCTACGGAGCTCGGGCGAGCTAATAACTTTAGCTCGCGAGCTACAATTGCTTCGGAGTATCTCTTCAAAGATAGCACGGGGAACCCGGAGTTCGCCTCGCGGCAAACTCCTCCCCTCGTGAGCTGTAACGTAGGGGACTGCTCCGTGGATCTGTCACTTGGTCGCTCCGAGCTTCAACGCTAGGCTGTCGTTCATGCTAAGTCGGCGTCTACGTGTCACTGTTTCATAGGTTGGGCCAAATCATCCTTCATCATTAAACAAGTTTGAAATCAATTGTTGGCAGTTTAGGTTTCCATCATAGAGAGTGTTATCCTCGATCATTCACTTTGTCTGACAAAGGGGTTGATTCTGTCACTATGATCACCCACTCAACTGAATTCTCAGACTGCCCCAACATACCCAAGTTTTGACCCCCGAAGGATCTCACTGATTGGCATGTCAAAGACAGCCTAATTCGACATTTAGTGAATTACAATAATCGAGTCCAAGGGTTGGGTGTAACTTTCCAATTTTGCCCACCAGTCACCAAGGTCTAGGTCATAACTGGAAATTGGTTTGGGTTCAATGTTTCAAGCAAACACACACTACATGTGCTTCAGGTCTAACCCTGGCAACTGAGACAAGCTACCCCAACAAACTTGGCCACACATTAGTGTTAACCTTGGTCGGATAAACTGCCCCAAGTCTATCCAACGGCTGAAAACATTCTAAATTAACATGAGTCTCATAAGTGTCCAATTTAAGGGTAATTACAAGAAACATACCAGATATAAAATGAATAAATTATGTAATTTTTTTCATTTACAATAAATGTCAAATGTACATCAATATAACTAGAGCTAAGGGCATACATTGTCTAACATTTCTATCTTCCCTTTTGATTTGATCTTGGTTCTATCTTTTGTTTTCTTTTCATTGATTCTTCTAATTTCTGTCTTCCATAAGAACTTCACTTTTTCTGTCTTCCATTTTGAAATTTTCTTTTTAGGCGTGATTCGCTTTTTGGTAAGTTACTTACCCAAGTAATGCACCCGGATAAGTGCATGTACCCATGTTCTTTTATTTTCCATGTAAATAAGGCAATGCCCATTTTAGACATAAAAATGTATTATTAAAAGGGGCATTTTTGTTCCATTCAAAAGTTGACAAGTTCTCTCCCCCCCCCCCCAAGTTGGGAAAGTGATTTACCCACCTAGGAGATGGGTATACCCAGGAAAATAAACTTTCCTAGGTCCCCACATAAATCTAAAAAAAGAGAATGGGTTTCTTGGTCAATGGGAATCAAAATCCCATTGACTAACTTTTCCCCCTCTCAAAATCAAAAAAAAAAAAAAAACCCTTAATCAATTGTGTGAATGCTTTTCATTTATAGGGTAATTGAAAATTTATTTTGGTTTTGAGCTTGTTTCTTGATTCTTTTTGTCTTCCCTACCCTCAACATTGATTGTCAGTTGCACATATGTAAACTCTCTCTCTCTCTCTCTCTCTCTCTCTCTCTGTGTGTCTAACCAGTGTTTTTGAACCGTCGTTGACCCATATGGTCGGACCTTTCAGACTGGGAACAATCCTGGCGACTAGTTCCGTTTTACTCCAAACCCAGTCCCTGGCCAAAAACTGTTGAATTGATCAACAAACTATTGACCCAAACCTGGACTATGGTTCGCAGTTTATTACTTATGACAAAACAATAATGAAAAGAGAAGTTCATAGCTTCATATCTCTCAAGTTTGAGATTTAATAGAGATAGAGAGATTAGTCAAGATATATATATATATATATATATATATATATATATATATATATATATATATATATATATATATATGTGAGAGAGAGATATGAGAGAAAGAGTGAGATCTGAGAGAAATATTATAACTACTTTATTTTGCCGCCATTGCTGCTGTAGTTCCCTATTGTCATTGACGTTGTAGGTTGCCGTCGCCGTTGCCGTCATTGCAAGTGGCCTCCTCCTCCTCCTTTTTTCTTCTTCTTCTCTTAGTCTTCTTTCTTTTCTAAACTATATCAATCAATAGCTTCTCAAATCTCTTTCATTCTTAAACCTTAATTCTCATGATATTTATATGTGTCTTACCCTAATATTCCAATCTAATGGGTAAGATGACATATCACCTACTAAAGTGTTTAAATTGTTTGAACCCTTTGACCCAGATGGTCAAACCGTTGACCCATAAATCAGTGGCCAAAGCGGTTCGGTTTCTGGATCGGTTTTTAAAACCTTCACACACACACACACACCTCATGAAATCCTATCATCGAAAGCTTAAAAACCCTCTTCATCCACCATTAGGGGTGTTCATTATATGGTTCAAACCGTAAAATCAAACCAAATCAAACTGAATTTGCGGTTAGGTTTGTTTCACGAATTTAAAAAATATGATTTACAGTTTGGTTTATTAAATTTTATGAACCAGACCAAACCGTAAACTGTATTAATATAAATATATAATATATAATTATATATATATCAAATAATAAATAATAGAAGTTATGCAAAACTATGAATAATATATAAATATGTATAAATTAATTTTTAATTGTTCTCTTCTCTTCGATTGCCAAGTAGCCTTTTCTTTTGGCCCTTTTCCTTTTCCTTTTGTTTTGGTTTTGTTCTCAGGGAACATCGAAGGACACAATCGAGACTCGAGAGACCCTAAACATACATTCATCACTACCGCTGGTTTCATCGGCTAGCTTCACGGTAATCTCTCTCTCTCTCATTATCTATCTATCTATCTATCTCTCTTGTTTTCATTATGTGATACAACGAAACCCTAACCATTCTCGTCGTCGACCCACCATTTTCACCGGCTCACTGCTAGCCACTCTACAATTGTCGCTAACTCGTTGCTCTCGTCTATCATCTCTCTTCCAACTCTAACAAAATGTCCATCTGCCCTAGTCCTGTCAGCTCACCTCTCTAATCTATTCTATTACTTGAAAAAACCCCGAATGGCCTAACCCCTTTATCTCTTCTCTGATGCAATGGCATATATTCAATTGTGAACACTCAAGAGCATAACTAGAACTGGAACTCTAGAAATACAACAACAAAATTTGAATTTGGGCTTGGGAGATAGGTAAAATATCAAACAATTTTAGAATTTTGGACAAAAAAGTTAGGATTTATTTATTTTTTAATTATATGTTTAGATTGAAGGGATGAGAGATCCATCATATGGATGGCCGAACCCTGCAGGTAGGTTGGGCGAAATTTCAAAAATTTCTCTCTCTCCCATGTGGGAATCACATTCCCTATTTTAGAAAACGGCATTTTCAATGATCAATCTTGAACCAAAACTGAACCAGATCTAAAACAAAAAAGGTAGGAGAGGATATACCTGATACGGAGTAGTAGTAACCCCCAACGAAGGTGTTTATGCCCAAAGAGAATACCAAAGACTGCTCCCACTGAAGATGACACAGCATAGGGTGGAGTAGAATCAACAGGACGGTTCTTCAGCAAATACCGAATTCTTCAGCAAGAACTCGATAGAGGGTAGGTGAGCACGACTTCTGATTATCTTTTCTCCCAAAAGATAATATCAAGAATTCTTCTTGATCGCTCCTACAGGTGGAATTCGAACTAGCAGAGGCGACAAGAGCAGGAAAGGGTAGAAATCTAAAATAGTCGAACTGCAAGATTTCTTTATTGTGATCTGCGAACCAGAAGATCTCTCTTCTTTTCTATGTGTTTTTAGTTTGCCCCTTGCTACTCTATTTATAACCTTTAAAGAGAGGTTCTCCTAATCCCATTAGGAGATTTTCCAAATCCAAATCTTGTATTTGGATCTGGACTCTCTTTAAGAAAAAAGGATAATCTCTTATCTTATCTACAGATAAAGATCAACCCTCCTAATCTAATTAGGAGTTTCCTGATCCAAATATTTATTTGGATCTGGATTCTATGAGTGGATAGGGATAATCTCTTATCCTATCTGCTAATTTGAATCCCAAAATCGCCCTCTTTTAATTAATCACATTAAGCTAGCTGGATTTGGGCTTCAGGCCCATTAAGTCCATTTGCTCACTTACCCTCCTATCTGCTACCCAGTTGGATATCCTTGTGTGGCGTGCGACTCAAACATTGATCTGCACATCAACCACATGGGTTTAGCCAGCCTTTGTTAGAAGGCCTGGCCAAATTCACTGTAGGAGACAGTGAACCCCTGAGTCCATCACCATGGGCTCTTAATGGGCCCAACATTTACATTAAATGGTCCATTGGTCAAGCCACTTTATAAAAACCCATGGACTGTGGGCAGATGCAAGATTAGCCCATCAGGTATTACCCTCAATGGTTTTACACTTAACCTCTCAACCCATAATGATCAAACACAGCCCAACAAGAGAGGACCTCTCCCTTGGCTACAAGGTACAGTGCTGCACTCTCTACTCACATGGATCCTGAGAATTAAAGCATTTTGCAAACATTTTGAAACCATAATATATATATATATATATATATATATATATATATATATATATATACACGTATGTATATTTCTACATAAATATATTTTGCAAAACAAATTTCAACGGTTGAAATCGACTGCCGACAGTTTTGGTTTCCATCTGAGAGAGTGCATCCCCGATTATTCACTTTGTTCGACAAAGGGGCTGATCCTGTCACTATGATCACCCACTCAGATGAATTCTCGGATTGTCCCTACATACCAGGTTTTGACCACCTCTAAGGATCTCATTGATTGTGCATATCAAAGACAGCCCAATCTGACACCTAGTGCAGTATCATAATCGAGTCTAGGGGTCAGGTGTAACATTCCAGTTTTGCCCATCTATATCCAAGGTCCAGGGCAATACTAGAATTCTGGTCCGGTTCAGGATTTCAAGAAAACCCACACTACATGTACCTCAGGTCTCACCCTAGCAGCTGAGACAAGCCACTCTAACCAATTTAGCGACACATCAGTGTCAGCCTTGGCAGGATAATCTCCCGAGATCTATCCAACGGCTGTAAAGATTCTAAACTAACACGAGTTTGATATGTGTCTAGTTTAAGGGTATTACACAGAAACACACCATAATAACATGAATCAAATAAGTACTTTATTCATTTACATTAAATGTCATAATGTACATAATTCTGATTGGAGCTAAGGACATACACTGTCTAACATAGATATGCAAGTTTTTAGCATTAGAATGTAAATGTTTTATATGATAATGTATTTATTAATGTTTAGATTTATTTAATTGATTATTTTAAATGAGAATGCAAATGTTTTATATGAGAATTTTGGACAAAAAATTAGGATTATTTTGGTTTTATTATGTATTATATATATTAAATTTTCAATAATAAACTGATTTATTTTTATTGCAATTGGTAAGGAAATTGAGAAGTGCTTATTTGAATGGGGCATTAAGAAGGTGATGACTGTTAGAGTTGATAGTGCATGTTCCAACGATGTTGACATTGCATATTTGAAGAAAAAAATCAACAATTGAAAAGTGAGTGTCTTGAAAAGAGAGTTTATTCACATGAGATGTATTGCACACATCATGAATTTGATTGTGGATGATGGTTTGAAGCTAGTAAATGATTTGGTTGTTCAAGTTTGGAATGCAGTGAGATATGTTAGGAAGTTTCCATCTAGATTACAAAAGTTTAAGGGCCCATTTGGCAAGTCTTTTTGAGAATATCTTTTTATAGCTCTGACAGTCAAAAGACGCATTGAGCTTTTGACATAAGATCTGGTAGCCCGAAAACTGTTTGGAAGACGTGCATCTTTCCATGTGTCTTTCCGCGTGAGAATAAAACATGAAAGATGCGAAAATCTTCATTTGAAGCTTCCTGAAATCAGCCCAAAATAGGTTTTTTCGCGACTTTTCGGCATCCGGGCTTTTGGTGACTAGATATTCTGCGCGCCAAACGGAAATAGACTGATTTTTGGTCTTCTCGTCTTGTAAACAATCGAAAGACCGCATGGAAAGACATGCCAAATTCAACCTAAATTATGTATTGAAGAGGAAAAAAATACAAAGTAAGAGTTTATTGTGCCTTGAAGTTCCCACTAGATTTCAACTTACTTGATGTTAGAGACTGCCCAAAAATTTCAAAAAGCTTTTGAAACTGAACTTGATGAGGATGAAAGGATACCTTTAAATGATGATTGGGAAAGGCACATAACAAAATTGTTGGAGTATTTCTTTGATTCTACAATTCATGTTTCATGTACATCAAATTAGCAAAGTTGATTGCTTATTGAGATAATGGTGTCAAAGTGATGGTATTCATTAGTTCTATGGCTTGGAAAATGAGGGACAAATGTAACAAATATTGGGGGAATCTAGAGAAATTGAATGTGATGTTATTTATTCCAATGGTTCTTGATCCTATATATTAATTTGATTATTTAGAATTTGGGATCTCTCAAATGTATGAAACTAATAAGGCATTTCCAGTAAGCAAAAGGGTGAATCAAAGCTTGTATGCTTTTGATGGAGGGTGATTTGATCCGACCTCCTAAGAAGGCGACACGTGGACATGACTCAGCATAAGCAACAACTCAGCATGACAGCCTGGCTATGACTGAGTAGCGAGCTCCTTAAGGTCCTCTCAGGACAGGTCGCTACGTTACAGCTCGCCACGGAATGAGCTCACTACAACGCGAGGTCATGGACCCCGGCATGTGGAAAGGGAATACTCCAAGACAAGTCTGTCCCAGCTCGGGAGTTGAGAGAACCAGCTCGCTTCAATACTCAGGCAAGAAGACTGCCCCAAAGGCAACCTCAGGTGGAATCACCTCGAGACACATCCAGGAGCTCCCTACAAGACAACTCGCTATGGGATAGCTCGCTACAGGGCAACTCGCTATGGGATAGCTCATTACAGTGCAACTCGTTATTAAGCGACGCGGAGTTCTCAGGAAGCTTCTTATCTAATAAGACCGTACCCGTCAGGCTACATCACATCTCCTGACTGACGGTGCAGTCCCTGTCAACCCAGCAGACTGCACCCACGTCCCTCGACAGGTGGTGGCGTGTCTGTCATTTCCGGGTCGTGTCTCTCATCCGATTGGGCAGTACCCTGCAATAGTTACCTGCGCAGCCCTAAAAAATAACGGTTGCGACAGAGAGTCAGTGGCGGTTATGCCCGTTTTGATAAGAACACCTGCATTTAAAGGCCCCAAGGTCGAAGGGGCGAAGGTATCTTGCATTTTGTATCTTGAGTTAGTCTCGAACTTTCATTGATCTAGCGTTACCTGCACTTTTAGCTCTCTTTGCATTCCTTACCGCTTTCTCAGGTGTTCTAACTTAAGCATTAGAGTATTCCCATCGGGCAAGTCCCCCGGGAATCCTTCACCATCTTCTCCTCAGGTACCGTCCGTCGCCAGCTAGAAGCCAGTCGACTGTTAGCTAGGAGTGCCCGGATCGTGCTGCATCATTCGGCGCCGTCTGTGGGAACGCTTCAAAAAGCCTTCCTCTAATCTCCACAACTCCCTCTCAAAAACTCGGCATTCATGGCTTCCTCTAGTAATACCAAATGTGGTGCTGACCAGAACGCTCCTGGGGAACAACCTCAGTTTCCCACTGTCTGCATTGGACAGTTCACCGTCCCCCTCTCCGTGGACGGAATTCCCAGCTTGAACGTGCCTTACATAGTGGCACCTGTGAATGCTCCACTCCCTTCCGCGGTTGGAGCAACCTTTATTGAACCTTCCGTTGTTCCCTCAGTAAGCAACCAAAACCAGCTTGAAGACCTGGTGTAGTGCATGCGAGCCATGCAAGCTCAAATGCAACAGTTCCAATAGTTTCAACTCTACCAGCAGCAAGTGTTGCATCAAGTTTCTCAGTACCAGTACCAATAGCAGTACCCTTCACTGCCTCAGGCCCAGTAGCCACTTCCCCCTCGGCATCCGGCCTCGAAGCAAGCCAAGCCCTCCCGCCGGAGCGAACATCCTCGCCGGGGAGAGGCCTCCCAAACCCAGAATCCTTCCAAAAGCCAAGCCTCATCCCGCGGCAGGAAGGAGAGACCAATCACCCCGGCCTCGTAGCTTGCGGGCAGGTCGGGGCCTCCCAGCCGGTTAGGCCTGCATCACCTCAGCACTCTTAGTTCGAGCTCCCGCTCGTAGAAAACCAGTTTGAGGTCCTAGCTGCAGATTACAGGCAGGGCCCTTCGGTTCCCAGCAACCATCAGCAGTGTGAGCCCATCGAGCTCGGTAATACTGAAGCTAGCAGCACCAACACCGAGCCGACGAAGCAGCAGCGGAGGCACCGACGAGCTCGCCGAACCGTTACCCACGTCCTGCCCGAGCTCAAGGGTAACGAAGAGGTAGGCTCAGATGAAGTAAAAGCTACTCCTATTCTGTCGGTCCCTTTCCCTCTGTCATCAGAATTTCTTGCGGTCCTTATGCCAAAGGACTTCAAGCTTCCTCCCCTGGATAATACGATGGATCCTTCGATATGAATGACCGTGTGGACGCCTTCTAGTCCCAGATGCACCTGGCAAGGGCCAGTGAATCTTGTATGTGCGTGGCTTTCTCCACCACCTTCAAAGGGGTGGCCCGCACATGGTATCGAAACCTTGCGCCCAAATCGATAAGAAGCTGGGCGCAGTTCGTGCAAGTCCTTACCTCCCATTTTGTCACAAGCAAGAGATGCCCAAGAACTTAGGAAAGCCTCCTCGACATAGTTTAGAAGGAAGGGGAGTCCATTCGGAGTTACATCAAGCGGTTCAATGACGCTTGTTTACAAATACCCGATCTAGACCCCGCAATTCGTCTCACCGCGGCCAAGCGAGGCATTACCCATAAAGAATTCAAGTGGCATGTGGTAGTTAACCAGCCCAAGATTGTGGCCGAGTTCCTCAATTCAAGGGAAGGCAAGGCCTCGATTCAAGGGGATGATAAAAAGAAAAAAGACCCAGCTCGGGGGGCAAGGCCGAGTCAGCCTTTCCGAGCTCCAGAAGGAGAAAGAACGTACTATACGTCCCTGAACGCAAAGTGGGCCGAGATCCTTATGGCGATCAAGGACGCCCCGTATGTGAAGTGGCCACCTTGGCTTAAGGCCGATCCTAGTGTAAGGAATAAAAAATTGTATTGTAAATTCCTTAAAGACCACGGTCATAGTACCAAAAACTGTAAAAACCTCCGCGACGAGATAGAGGAGCTCATCCATCATGGATACCTGAGGAATTTTGTACAGAATAGTAATAATAATAAAGCAGGTCAGCAGGGGGAGCAGAATAAGGATGCTCCAGAATCCCGCAAGCAGGTAGAGCAACCGCAGAGGCAGCCCCCGGAAGAGAGACCAGTTCGAGGGACTATCCACGTAATCGTTGGAGATCCGATTGTTGAGGGCTGCACCACAGTTGCAGCTCGGACATCAACTCACGAGGCCGCCAGGAAAGAACAGAACCCACCGAAGCGGCCAAGGACGGAAGATCCAATCTTCTTCACGGAGGACGACACGCGCGGGGTCCACTTACCCCCATGATGACGCGCTCGTCATAAAGATAAAGATTAATGACTTTGAAATCCGGCATGTCCTTGTCAACTTCGGTAGCTCGGCGGATATCCTCTTCAAAACAGCATTCGACCAACTCCAGCTCCAAAAAGCGACCTGAAGCCCGCGAACACTCCCCTGGTAGGCTTCAGCGGAGAGGAAGTCAGGCCCCTGGGAAGGATTACAGTACCTGTGGAACTGAGCACCTGGCCTAGCATTGTGAGGCTCAACCACGACTTCTTAGTGGTCGCAACCCCCTCCCCGTACAATGCCACAGTAGGTCAGCCGATCACCCATGCCTTACGAGCTGTGGTTTCCACTTACTATTTGGCCATGAAGTTCCCCATGGACTTCAGAATCGGGATAGCGCGAGGTGACCAGCTTGAGTCTTGCAAGTGCTACGTCGCCGCCCTCAAAGGGAAAGCCAAGGTGGCCGACGACCTTGGGCTGGAGCAACCTACGGAGCAGTGCGAGGAGCGAGCTGCGCCTGCAAAAGAGACTGTCTCCATCCCGACATCGGTGGAGGATCCAACTCGGACACTTCAAATCGGTGCTTCCATAGAGGATCCCCTGCGATCTCAATTGATATGCTTCTTACTTGAAAATTTAGATGTTTTTGCATGATCCGCGACAAAGATGCCCGGCATAGGCCCCAGCATCATAACTCACAAGCTTAATATTGATCCTGTAGTTAGGCTCGTTAGACAGAAGAAATGCAACTTAGCCCTAGAGCGATGGAGGGCAGTCGACGAAGAGGTTGGGAAGCTCCTTGTAGCCAACTTTATCAGGGAAGTCCACTACCCGAGCTGGGTGGCCAACCTCGTTCTGGTAAAACAGGCTAACGGTAAATGGCGCATGTGCGTCAACTACACCGACCTGAATCGAGCTTGCCCAAAGGACTGTTTCCCACTCCCCATGATCGACTGTCTAGTGGACGCGATCTCAGGGCACGAGTTGTTGAGCTTCCTAGATGCCTATTCGGGCTACAACCAGATCAGGATGGAACCAACTGATGAAGAAAAGACCGCCTTTATAACCGAGCTCGGCCTGTACTGTTACAAGGTCATGCCCTTCGGGTTGAAAAACACTGGGGTAACCTTTCAGCGACTTCTGAATAAATTGTTTGAGCCATTGATTGGCAGAAAAATAGAATGCTATGTAATCGACATGGTCGCCAAGACTCAATTTTCGCATGATTTAATACAAGACTTGCATTCAGTTTTTGAAATTTTGCGTAAATTAAACATGAAATTGAACCCCAATAAGTGTGTTTTCGGTGTTACCTCGGGTAAATTCCTAGGGTACATCATTAACCGACGCGGCATTGAAGCCAACCCGGACAAAATAAAGGCCATCTTAGACATAAGACCACCCCGAAAACTGAAGAAGGTTCAGAGGCTGAATGGCCGAATAGCTGCTCTGAGCCACTTCATGTCCAAGTCGGCAGATCGTTGCCTACCTTTCTTTAAAGCAATTAAGAGCAAAGGTTTTGAATGGACCGAAGAATGCCAGCTCGCGTTTGACGAGCTCAAAAATTACCTCACTAGCATACCGATCTTAACCCGGCCCGAGGAGGGCGATGTTTTAGAGTTGTACCTCTCGGCAAGTGACGAGGTGGTCATCTCGGTACTAATAAAAGAGGTAAATCGGGTCCAACGACCTATCTACTATGTTAGTAAAGTATTGTAGGGAGCAGAGACGAGATATACAGAGATAGAAAAGTTGGCCTATGCACTAGTTATTGCAGCTCGGAAGCTCCGTCCGTACTTCCAATCTCACACTGTCATTGTCCTCACCAACAAACCTCTGAGGCAAGCTCTACTCAAGCCTGAGGTCTCCGGTAGACTGACGAAGTGGGCCGTTGAGCTCAGCGAGTATGACCTCCAATACAAGCCGCGAACTGCTATCAATGACCAAGCCTTAGCAGACTTTGTCGCGGAATGCACTTTTAGCTCCGAAGTCCCTAGGCCGGTCGAGCACGAAGCCCCCAGCTCGGGCGAGCCCGAAGCTCCCATGCCGGTTGAGCTCGAGCACCGTGAGGTAGTAACCAGTGTGGCATCTCTCCAAGTTAGGCCGAACGCGAATTGGGATGAGGAGCCCTGGATCCTTCACGTAGATGGCTCCTCAAACCAGCAAGGCAGCAGAGTCGGAATCATTATGTACGGCCCAAGCGGCACAAAATTGGAGTATGCACTATGCTTCGAGTTGGCGGCATCCAACAATGAGGTGGAGTACAAGGCGTTAATAGCCGAGCTAGCTCTAGCCAAAGAAGTGAAAGCCAAGCATATCGTCGTCTGCAGCGACTCCCAGCTCGTGGTCAATCAAGTCACAGGCGAATACGAAGCTCGCGAACCAAATATGATTGCCTACTTGGCCAAAATAAGAGAAACTCTACTCAACTTCCAGTCACACTTCATCAAGCAAATCCCGATATCGGAGAACCGTGTACATAGAGAAACAGTGATAATACCATGAGAACTGTGTACATAGAGAACCTGCCTCGGCCTAGCATTCTTGGGGGGGCAGAGGAGGTCGCTTCTATCGTTCAAGCAGAGTCGAGCTGGATTGATTCGCTTGCGAGCTTCCTGCTACACGGGACCCTCCCTGCAGACCGCAATGTCGCCATAAGGGTAGAGCGTCAGGCGGCCAAACACGTCATGATAGATGAACGGTTGTACTGAAGATCTTACACGCTCCCCTACCTGCGCTGCCTGCGACCTTCTAAAGCCGAGCTCGTGCTCCGCAACACTCACGAGGGACTGTGCGGCGGACACTTGGGGGGCAGAGCCCTCGCCCAAAAAGCGCTACGACAGGGGTACTATTGGCCAACAATAAAAGCAAATGCGATCGAGCTCGTCAGAAAGTGTGACAAGTGCCAAAAGCACGCCAATATCCACCATTAACCTGCCGTCGATCTGAAGTATCTCACCAGCCCGTGGCCTTTTGCACAGTGGGGGATCGATATACTCGGACCGTTTCCACTAGAAACAGGCTAGAGGAGGTAGCAGTTGATTATTTCACTAAGTGGGTAGAAGTCAAACCTCTCGTAACAATCACAGCTCAAAACGTACAGAACTTCTTTTGGAAAAGTATAGTGTGCCATTTCGGGTTACCTCGGGTATTGATCTCTGACAACGGTAAGCAGTTCGAGGACATTAACTTCCAAAACTGGTGCCAAGACATGGGAATTCGACAGAACTTTACCTCAGTCGCACACCCTCAAACAAACGACCAAGCAGAAGTCACGAATAGAGCTATCCTCCGCGGATTGAAGGCACGCCTAGACCGAGCTAAAGGACTATGGGCAGACGAGCTACCCAGTGTTTTATGGGCTTATCGGACCACAGTGAAGACCGTTACACACGAAACCCCCTTCAACCTCACCTATGGTACTGAAGCAGTCATCCTAGCCGAGATCAAGGTTCCCTCGCTACGAATAGAAGCGTATGACGACAAGGCAAATGAAGATGAGCTACGCACCAACCTCGACCTGCTTGACAAAGTACGAGACCTCGCATATATTAGGACCGCGGCCTACCAGCAGAGAGTAGTTCGGTACTATAATGCCAGGGTCAAGAAGCGGAACCTCCGCGTTAGCGACCTGGTCCTTCACAAAGCGAGTGGTCGGGGAAGGAACATACGATCTCGAAACCCTAGAAGGGAAACAAGTACCTCGGGCATGGAATATTGTCAACTTAAGGCAATATTACCTATAATTACTGAGTAGGCCACGAGTCACTCTAAGAGCCTAAGGGCCAAAACGCCGAGCTAACGTAGACCTCGGTGCGATAAGACCCAGTCGCCTCCATGGCATGGGCAAACCACTGAGTAGACCATGAGTCACTCCTAGAGCCTAAGGGCCAAAATGCCGAGCTAACGCAGACCTCGACGCAATAAGACCTAGTTGCCTCTATGGCATGGGCGAACTCCAAGAGTGAACTATGAGTCGCTCCCTCAGCCTAAGGGCTAAAATGCCGAGCTAACTAAGACCTCGGCATTGTGAAAGACCTAACCGTTTCATCGGCAATGGGTAAGTATTAATACTAAAGGCATAGGCAGCTTTGGCATGAGCCCTATAAAGCGTAGATCGCCTCGGTATACAAGTTGAATTCGATACGGGACAGCTTGAGCTCACTATGATAACCACCTCGGGGTATACCATAAAAACTACCTCAAGTATGGAGGAACAACTCGGGGTGACAACTACCGAAAGATCCTACTTCGTACGTGTAGCTCTAACAACTCGAGTGATAAAATCGCTTCGGTAGAATGTAAAGAGCACACAATACTTAGCAGAAAAAGATAAGACATTTCATTACTAGTTTCTATAAACAAAAAAATAGGCTTAACCGCCCGGGAAAAATTCAACAGAAAACAAATAAAAAGTAGGGCCCAACCGCCCAAGAGAGTTAATAAAAAAAGAGATATTTAAAATCGGGTTCTAACACCCAGGAACCACCAGAATCCATTCAGAAAAAGAAAACAGAAGAGCAGGAACCGGCCTCAGGGATCCATCTCCTCTACATCCTCGTCATCCTCCGTAGAGTCAGGCTCCTCCTCCTCTGCTAAGTCCGCCGTCTCTGAATCCATACCCTTCATTGTTATACCATCAAGGTTGAGCCCGGAGAACTTCTTTCGGACCAGCCAACGGCAGAGTTTAAATCCATAACGGTAGGAGCTCAAGCCGTACTCCACCTGGAGGTCGTGGTACTCCTGGGAGTCCTTGAAGTCCCACACCGCCTTAGCTCGCTCAACCTCCACCATGGTGTCGAAGTTCTGAGTCCGATCCTGAAGCGTGGACTCCAAGTCCCAGACCTACTGAAGAAGCTCTCTCTCCGCTGCCACCCTCGACTCCTCCTCTTGGTAGCGAGCGCTCTCCTCAGATAGTCGGGCGATCTGCGCCTCCTGGTCTCAGAGGAGCAGCTCCTGGGCCTCGCTCCCCATTCGAGCCTGAAGGACCTCACCTCGGGCCCGGTCGAGCTCGCCTTGGAGCTTCTGCATGGTTGACCTCTGAGCGAGAGCATCGCTGGAGTGAATGTTGGTCTAGAGGGCCATGGCGTGGATGGCGGAGTTCACCTGCCAACAAAAGGCCGAGGTCAAAAAAAGTAAAAAGAAGAAGAAGAAGAAGGGAAAAGAAGAAAAAAGTAGTCACTTACCACTATGCAGTGAGCGGAGGCTAGCCTGGCGAGCTACTTGGGGTCCATCCCTCCCCAGTTGGCGACCTCCTCGTGGGAGACCGCCTTTCGGCTCCTTTGCGAAGCCACGGTGAAGTCAGTGACGCTTTCCCACCCCCCGGTGGGAAACCGCGGGAAAGCAAAAGGGTGGGACTGCTCAGGCGGAGGGAACTGCCCTTGCGCCGGGATCTCGTGCTCTTCTGCACCACCTTCCGTGGCCACTCCCTCGAACGAGACCGATGGGACCTCAGGCGGTGGAGAAACGAAGGCTGGATCACTAGCCTCGAACTCAGCGCTCCCGGAAGTGGAAGCTCGGTCAGGGCGCGACCTCTTCGCCCTGCGCTTCTGGTTGCTGGGCAGAAGGCGGCGTGCGTCTACACCAGACATGATGGCTGCCAAAAATCACAAGGCATTAGTCTAGTAAAAAAAAACTTTTTTTACAAGGCATTGCGCGACCTAAAAGGCAACCTACCAGGGATCAGAAGGAGAGACCAATCACCCCGCGGCAAGAAGGAGAGACCAATCACCCTCGCCTCGCAGCCTGCGGGTAGGTTGGGGACCTCGCAGCCGGTTAGGCCCACATCACCTCAGCACTCTCAGTTCGAGCTCCCGCTCACAGAAACCAGTTTGAGGTCCTAGCCGCAGATTATAGGCAGAGCCCTTGAACTATTCTCCTATTGATATTGATATGATATCTATGCTATTCTTGTTTTGTTATTTTTTTCTATACTAGTTTTGTAGTCCAAGTAAATCATAGACTGGTGCAAAGTCCTCAAACTGTATTAGAAACCACACCAAACCGTAATAAAATGGTTTGGTTTGGTTTCTATGCCAAAATGGTTTACTTTGGTTTGAGAATTTCCCAAAATGTAATTTACTGGTTTGGTCTAAAAAATTCTCCAAACTGCATCAACCCAAACCATGAACACCCCTACATAGAATGGCAAAAAGTCTCCAAACCATATTAGAAATCACACCAGACTGTAATAAAACAGTTTGGTCTGGTTTGAAAATTTTCCAAATCACAATTTACTGGTTTGGTATGAGAAATTCTCCAAACTGCACGAGACTAGACCACGAACACCCCTACCCACCACCATCCCGATCACAACCGAAGACTAAATCCTTGTCTTCTTTTGTCTTCCAGAGCTTTACTCGGTGGCGATTCCTCATGCTGAAATTCCTAGTCGTCCATCATTATATCTTACTGAACGAGTTAGACCTACCTCCTTAAAATTTTGATATTTTCATGATGAACAATGTCTAATATTTAAGGAAGAAAATGATGAACAATGTTAAGAGTAATTTTGATATTTTAAAAAGTTTTAAATGACATATATCATTATGTAATATATATAAATGATAATTATTAATTAAGAATAGATACTAAATTAACACATTTTAAAAGTTTAGATACTGGATTGTCACGTTTTAGTACGAAGGCAAAGGTAAGAATAAGCCTAAATCACAGTTACTAATATGCAACTTTCCCTATTAATTAAAACTACAAATTTGACTTTCACTAAACACTCGTCTCAAACTATTTATATTTTTATTCATTGTGGCTCAACATCCGAAACATTTTAAGCATGCCAACGTCTCTTCCATATAAAATCCGAGGCTCGTCGTCATTTTCACTTCTTACCTATTTTTTCCAATTTTGTTCTTCTCTCTGGAACAAATAAAATAAAGTCGAACAAATTTTTAAAAAGAAATGAATAGAAACTCATAACTGACATCCTTCTCAAATCTCTAACTTCTCGTTTTCTCTTCTCCACCTTTTCGATTCCGTGCGTCAAAGTTCGGATCGGAGAAGAGAAGCCATGGTCGAGACCAGGCGAAGCTCGGCTTCATCGAAGCGTTCTGTTCCGCCTGCAGGAGCTTCTTCTCTGTCGAATGGCAAACGCTTGAAGGTATGTATTAGGGTTAGGGTTAGGTCAAGGATTTGATTTGCTCTCCACCTTTTTTGTCGACTTTTAGCGTTGTCTGTGTTGGTGGTGGTGATGATTGGGGTTGAGGGGTTCTGTTTTCGTGGTGTTTTTATTGAATTTGATTGGAATTGTAGGTGGCGGAGGCATCGTCATCGACCAACGAGATTCCTTGTGTTACGCCAGTTGAAACCCTAGGTTCGTCAAAAGAATCAGGTTGTGAATCGCATGACCAGGAAGTTCGACTCTCTGATCTATCCGCTTTCGGTCCCTCCAAGGAATCTGATGACTGCGATGCTACTATGCTGGAAAAATCTCCGGATAGAAACGGAGAAGGCGAGGTTTTGGCTCCGCCGTCGGCTACAGGTTGAATCTTCTGAGCGTTACGCTGATTATCGATTTCGTTTCCTTTTCTTTATCTTTTCTTTCTATTTTTTTGGCCTTCTTTGACATTATATTGATTTTTGGATTGTATTCTTTGTCGGGTTAAGGAGGGCCTGCCATTGAAGCTGATAATGCGGTGGAGTTGGTTGGTGCAGCAATGAATCGAGCGAGGAAACGATCAACAAAGTCCCGCACAAAGGTTGCATGGGGAAGGCTTCTTTCTCAATGCTCGCAGGTTGGTGGGTTTGCATGTTTCTGTTGCCCATTAACATATTGGTTCGCATCGTCAATTACTCAATTTATGCGTTTGTTGATGAGCAGTGGTTTTTATTCTCTTTTTTGGGCGCGTCTGTATGTTAGGGAGGGAGGAGTGTTGCACGACAACTCTCTCTCGAGTTAGATTTCCTTATTGGGTTTAAAAGTTACTGCTATCCGATCGTGAAACTTTTCCTAAACTTTGCATTCGGACCTCCTTTGCCCACAGAGTATTTTTTTTTTCTTTTTTTACTGTTAGGGGACTAACATCGCATGTTGCCCAAAGATACTAACCAAGGGACAATTCTTTCCGTATCTGTCAGAAACATCTGAATAAAACTCAACTGTTTAGATTAAAAATCTTCATTATAGTTGGGAATTTTTTTGGTGTTAAATCTGTCTGAGGTTTAATCTTATATCAGTAGGTGTTCATGGCTTAAGAAATATCTCAATTAGTTTGATATTGCTATAATCAAGGTATAAATACCTTAGGGAAACCTGGAATAGGTCGTGGTATGGATGTGGGCTGTAATTCATTACTTGAATGGTTGGATTGGGCAAGGATGCTGCCTTTAAGAGCCAAATATTTTTTATTCAACTAAAAGGAAGTACCACTTGTTCTGGAGTTTATTGAAGTCTCACCAGTCTCAAGAAGCTCTTGATATTAGGTATTAGGTATATGAAAAGTCCTAATATACTTGAAGCATTCACAGGTTTATCTCTTAGAAATTTTGATTCTTTCCTAGTGCGATGAACATATGATCTCCTCTCTAAATAGGAACATAGAGACTGAAATATAATCAACAATGATGAAATCTAATGAAGTAGATAAAAAGATTGATCTTAAAAAAGTGGTAGATGAAGAAGTAGAGGATGGTGAAAAATTGGGCCCATTTCTTAGAAAGAGAGAAGCATGCCAATATAGTGTTCATGGAATTAGACATGTAGGAAAGAATGAAAAGTTTGGATTCTGTATCTATAGAATCCAGTTAGCTGTGTTTAGTAGTGTGAGGGATGAAGTCGATGTCAGGAAATTGTATTGAAGTCAATGTTAGGAGGATAGGGAAGATGGAGGAACGAATGCAGGTGTTGGAAGTGAGCTTAGTAGGAAGGTTTGTTGGAGTGAATTTGGAATTGGAGAAGGTGAAGGTTTGGACGACGATCGAGTGGGGAAAGGAGAAGCTGATGGGAGTAAGGAAATTGAACGGGGTTTGTTTCTGTTCATGTTCCACAACAAGGAGGTGGTGGCGCTAACTTTGAGGCAAGAGTCATCGAAGGAGAGAGAGCTTGACCTCCGGCTGGATTGGTGGTTTTTGGTGGCTGGTGCTGTCTGTCCAAAGGAGGACAGTTGTGGGTAGATGTGGTTTGTATCCCTCTCTCTGCACGCTTGGAGTATAGCCACCTTCAAGATGATAGGAGGCTACTGCAGGGGGTTCTTGCAGTTCGATGACTAGAACAGATCGTAAGTTGGAGACGTGGGGCCAACAACAGGACATTCGGAAGGGAAAAGTTGGTATTTCAAAAGATGTGAGGACAAAAGAAGGAGACGTGGCAGAAGAAGGGATGGGGAGACAGTCCAGTGATGATGAGCCACCTTCAAGATGATAGGAGGCTACTGCAGGGGGTTCTTGCAGTTCGATGACTAGAACAGATCGTAAGTTGGAGACGTGGGGCCAACAACAGGACATTCGGAAGGGAAAAGTTGGTATTTCAAAAGATGTGAGGACAAAAGAAGGAGACGTGGCAGAAGAAGGGATGGGGAGACAGTCCAGTGATGATGTAAACCGAAAAAGACATTTGGAAGAGAAGAAATTAGAAGGGGAAAAGGAGGGAGGATTTAATAAGTGGGCCCCACAACAGGACGAAGAACTCAAGGGGCTCTCACTCAATGGGTTTGGGAGTATTAAAAAGGAGGGGCACAATTGGAAAGAAAAAGATTAGAGGTGAGAGGAATAAGAAACCAAGGAGGATAAGAGGAAGGGAGGAGTGGGTTTGGGTCATAGCGAAATTTGCAAAAGATGGGAAGGTGACAACAATGGTAAGAGAAAGGAATAGGAGGGAGAGAGAAACCAAAGATCCAACCCAATCTGTCGAATTGGGAATATCAGAGAGGAAGACTCCAGACTCCAAAACGGGGGAATCGGCCACAGTGTATCAATCACCTACATGTTGCGAGTGTAAACCAGGCCAGAGCAACTGCTGATTCCGACAACAATTGGGAAGCCAATAGTATAGGATATTAGGATAATCACTGGAGCAGAGGCTAAGGCTTGGCAGATAGGGCAATACCAAGAGTTATACTCATTGGGCAACTCTGTCCAAAATTGATAATGTGGCAAACAGGATCGATGAGGTAGGCTCTCATTCCTCATCAATCCTACCATCCCACATCTCTGTTTCTATGGGGGTAGTGGGCGAAGGTTCTGGAAGGAGGAAGGAAGAGGCAGAGAAAGGTAGGGGAAGTGTGGGGAAGAGGAAGCGACAAGAAGGGATGGTACAACAGAAGGAAGACTTTGGGGCCGGGCCAGGAGACAGAAGGGGGCAGAAGAATTTGAGTCCAGGAAAGGGGAATCCAGAGGAAGGAGTGAGAGAGGAAGAGGTGCGATATCTAAAAAAGAGGAGTTGGATTATGAAGGGGGAGAGGAGTAACACAATGTACATGCTGAAGGGTGTAGCGCGGAGGTGCCGAGAAGATAGAAGGAAGGGAGGAGGATGAAGTTATTAAGTTGGAATGTTAGGCGTCTGAGGGAGGTGAGCAATGTGATTAGGAAGCAGAGGCCTGATGTTGTATTTCTGCAGGAGATGAAATTAGAAAATTTTGGCACAAGAATAATGCATGACATCTGGGGAAGGGGAAGCGGAGATTGGGTGGAGTTGAATGCGTTGGGGCTGGCAGGGGGTTTGGTCATTCTGTGGGATCTGGGTGTTTTTAGGAAATTAGGGGTCTTGCGCGGGAAGTTTTTGGTGTTAGTCTGCTTACAGGAGGTGGAAGGGGGAATGGGCTTGGGGAGTGACGTATGTGTATAGGCCCAACGAGGAAGGGGGAGAGAATGGAGTTTTGGGAGGAGATGGGTAGTGTTCAACAGAGTTGGGAGGGTCCGTGGTGCTTGGGAGGAGATTTTAATGTTGTCAGAAGAAGTGAGGTGAAAACGGGGAGGGAGAGGAGAATTAGTGTGGGAATTAGGAGGTTGGACGATTATATCAATGACCATGAGCTGTCTGACCTTCCCTTGAGAGGCAGAAAGTTCATGTGGTCAAATGGTCAATATCCTGTGACTCTAAGAAGGCTGGATAGATTTCTGCTTTCTGGGAATTGGATGGAGCACATGGGAGATCTGGTGCAGGAACCTTTACAGATGTATTTATCAGACCACAAAGCAATTCTGTTAAGAAAATATACAGAGATATCACGTCTGAGGCCTTTCAGATTTGAAAATGTTTGGTTGCTTCAACCAAACTTTGTGGATTGGGTGGAGGAGAAAAGGAGAAATCTACAAGTGGAGGGTTCATCCACCACCAGGGTTGTCAAGAAATTAGAGTTGATCAAAGAAGAGCTGAAAGGGAGGAGGAGGGAAGAGTTTGGGGATGAAGTAGGCAGAAAAAAGGTGGTATTGGAGAAGATTGCCAGACTGGAGAGATTAGAGGAAGATGAGAACATTTCAAGAGAAGCTAAGGTGGAGAAAGAGGGACTGGAAAGGGAATTAGAGAGGCTACTTTTTGAGGGAGGAGGTGAGATGAATGCAGAAGTCAAGGGCATTATGGTTAAAAGAGGGAGACAAAAACACAGCCTTCTTCCATGAATTTGCAAACGGAAGAAGAAGGAATCTGATTACTAGAATTCAGGTAGGGGAGGAAGAGGCCAGACACTGGGATGCCATCCAAAGACTAGCGGTGGATGTTATAAGAAGCTGTATACAGGGAGACAATGGGGGTGGATTTCTCTGGGAGATGTTGAATCAAGAAAACTAAGTGAGAGAGCATCCGAGTGGCTGGAAAGGGCCATTGAGGGGGGGTGAAGTTAGGGAGGCCTTGAAGAGGATCAATGGAGATAAAGCTCTGGGACCTGTTGGGTTTTCTTTTAATTTCATAAAGCAATGATTGCATTTCTTGGGGGATGATTTCATGCAAATGACCAAGGAATTTTGTGCAAACAAAAATCTGGCCTGAGAGTTAGTTCAACCTTTATTGCACTATTACAGAAGAAGGCTGGGGCTGTTAACGTAAAAGAGATTAGGCCAAATAGTTTAATAAGTAGCCTTTATAAACTCTTGGCCAAAGTCCTATCAAGTAGACTGAAGGGAGTGCTTCATGAGGGAGTAGGTGAAACCTAAATGGCTTTTGTGGGAGGGAGACAAATCCTGGATGGTGTGGTGGTGGCAAGTGAGTGTATTGACTCGAGGACAAGAAGTGGGAGACCCGGTTTGGTGTGCAAACTAGATATTGAAAAAGCTTATGACCATGTGTAGTGGGGATTTTTGGAGGAAGTCCAAAAGCTGATGGTTGTAAGAAGGTGACCCAAACTCTCAAAGTTGGTGGTGGGATGGTTGCAAAAGAAAGGAGCTGGGCTGTGGAATAACGGAAGTGAAAGAAGGAAATTCAACTCTCTCTGTGTGAGCTTGTCTTACATTGCTGGTCCCAAGCCTAGATAAAGGTGGAGGGTTGTGTCTGGTTGACAGATGGTACTAAAATTTTTGCCAAACCCTCATGAATATGGATCTCGATTTGTCTTTTTGTGCTCATGTTAGGGCGTTTTCCATAAATGATGTGCTGCACCCTAACCTGAGTGTATTGTTCTGGGCAAGGTTTGCTAGGATGGTCCACGTAAGTGACCCACCATGTCAATACTCGGTTGTGGTGTCAAATAGGTAGGGGTCCCTGCATAATTCTGGACGGGGCCAGGGAAAGGTGGTAGTCCATGAAATGCGACTTAATTTAAACACTTGGAATGTTGGAACATTAATGGGAAAAACTGTGGATTTAGTAGACACTATTAAGATGAGAAGAGTTAATACTACATGCCTACAAAAAGCTAAATGGAAGAGTAAAAAAGCTAAAGAAATTGATGGCTACAAATTATGGTATACATGAGAGGTGAATAATAGAAATGGTGTATTGATGGTAGTAGATAAGGATTTAAAAATGAAAATTTAAATGTTAAAAGAATTGGGGATAGAATAATTTCAAGTGGACTTGTTTTAGGGGAGGAAGTCATTAACATAATAGTGCTTATGCACCTCAAGTGGGTTTAGAAGAAAACATTAAAAGACAATTTTGGGAAAACTTAGAATGATTACTCTAAGAAATTCCAAATGAAGAGAAGATTTTTATAGGAGGAGACTTAAATGGGCACGTATGGACAAGAAGTGTAGGATATATTATGATACATGGAGGATTTGGATTTGGGGAGAGCAATGAATCAGGAGGTACAATATTAAATTTTGTCGTAACTTATGCTATGGCAATTTTAAGCACCTTTTTCCTAAAGAAGGACAAACATTTAATAACATTTAAAAGTGGACCATAAGTCAAATAGATTTTTTTTTTTCTTTACTAGGAGAACAAAATGAATGATGTTTAAAAATTGTGAAGTTATTTTTGGAGAAAGCTTAACAACACAACATAGATATGCACATTAGAAAATGGAAGAGAAATAGGGAAGAAAATAGGTGATGAAGAATTAGGTGGGAAAACCTAATCGCCTTGCCTAAAAAAGTATTTTACAACACAACACACAAAATTGCTTGACGATTAGGCGAGGTGAGCCTCCAAGGGTGTCTTGTCGCCTAGCTGCCCGCCTAGGTGTCGCCTTGACAACTATGTATCGAGGGGTTAAACTTAGAGCCACAACATGAAACTTTGGGAGAGAATAACTAAACGAGGATTATGACTTGAAACAAGTGTGTTAGTGAACCAATTTGGCTTTCTCAAAGAACCATTCAACCTAAAAGCTTAAGTTGTTAGGTGAGGCCCTTGAATAGGTTGATATTTTCTATCACGTCCCCTCACACGAAAGCCCAAACCCATTGGGCTTGAAGTGTGAACAAGCACAGGCCCACCCATACCTTGTGCTGAAACTTATTCAATTATAATGGGGGTAACGGGGATCGAGCACTAGACCACTTGGTCAAAATGGCTTTGATACCATCTCAAAGAACCATTCAACCTAAAAGCTTAAGTTGTTAGGTGAGGTCCTTGAATAGGTCGATATTCTCTAATAGGCTTAATGCTAGAGAGATCAACCATGGAAGCTATATTTCTTTTGAAATGATTGATAGAAAAGTTCGGACAGAAGATGAAAGATCTTCATATGGTGTTCATTGATCTAGAAAAGGCTTATGATAGAGTTCCTAAAGAGATAATATGGTGGGTCTTGGAAAAGATAAGGGTTCAAAATAGGTGTATAGACCTAATTAAGGATATGTAGGAGGGGGCAACAATCAATGCTAGAATACCATTGGGAGAGACTTCATATTTTATAGTGATGATGGGTCTTCACCAAGGTTCAGCACATAGTCCTTATCTATTTGCATTGGTCATAGATGAATTGACTAAACATATTTAGGAAAAATTCCATTGTGCATGTTGTTTGCTGATGACACTTTATGTTTTGTTGATGCTTCCCCTAGTCAGCTGGAGGTGGTGCTTGGAATTTTGAGTTGGTTTGAGGTGGTGTCTGGTCTCAAGGTCAATTTGAGTAAATCTTAGATCATCCCTGTGGGTCATGTAACGAATTTAGAAGATTGTGCAGATGTGATGGCTTGTCAGATTGCCCATCTCCCGGTCAAGTACTTGGAGCTTCCTCTTGGGGCTAAATGTACTTCCTCTGAGACTTGGGTTCTAGTGATTGAGAGAATGGAGAGGAAAATGGCATTTTGGAAAGCTAAATATCTTTCTTTTGGGGGTAGAGTAACATTGATTAAGAGCACTCTTTCTAATCTTCCTACTTATTTCCTCTCCCTCTTCCCTATTCCAACCAAAGTTGCAAATAGATTGGAGCAAATCCAAAGGAACTTTTTATGGAGAGGATGGGAGGAGGAAAAGAAGGTTCACATTGTAAACTGGGACCAAGTGTGTCTTCCTAAGGAAGTTGGTGGGTTGGGAATAATAAGAAAATTGAAAATGTTCAACTCTGCCCTTCTTTGTAAATGGCTTTGGAGATTTGCAAATGAAAGAAATGCATGGTGGAGAAAGCTTATTGTGGATAAATATGAGGTGGATTGGGGTGGTTGGAGATCCAAGTGCCCTATTGCAAGAGGGATAAGTTCCATTTGGACAGGTATCTTGAAGGTCTTTCCTTTATTTGAGGAAGGAATCGGATATAAGTTGGGAAATGGGGAAAGATTCTTGGTGTTCTGAAGTGTGCTTGAAAGATGCCTTCCCTCTTTTGTATCAAATTTCTGTAAATCAGGATTCCTCGGTTGCTGAAACTTTTAATGCTTCTGGTAATTCTATTAGTTGGAATCTGCTTTGTAGGAGGAGCCTCTTTGATTGGGAAGTTGAAGAGTATGTGAATCTGTTGGGTTTGCTTCATAATCAGAGGGTTGATTTGAATAAGGAGGATGCTTGGAGTTGGGAATGGGAAGCTGATGGATGGTTCACTGTTAAGTCTATGTTCCTTGAGTTGGTAAGTTCAGGTCATGTGAACTTTCCGGCTAGGCAAATATGGAACTCAACTAGTCCTTCTAAAGTAAAATTTCTGATTTGGACAATGGCTTTAGATAAGTGTCTGACCATAGTTAATCTAATGAAACGTGGCATTCAGATTCTGGATATGTCATGTGGTGGTTCAGTAGAAACTATTGAGCATCTTTCTATGCATTGCCCAGTTTTGGCTTTTTTTTTTTGAGAAAAGTTAACAAATTTATTGAAGAAAGGAGAGGTACACAAGAGTGTGTACAAATACAAAAGAGGGGCGAGACCCCTGAGAATTACACAGGAGGGCAGGAATCATAGTACAGAGACTCTAGAGTAACTCCTAATTTTGCTAGACCATCTGCCATTACATTTAGTTCCCTTGGGATCCAGGTTAGAGAAACATTCAAAGGAGCCAGGAGGTCCCTTGCCTCTGATAGGAAGTGACTAAGTCTCCAAGGTCCAGTTTCCTGTTGTTCCAACCATCTTATAGTATTGGCTGAGTCACCTTCAATTGAGAAGCTTTGGATACCCAGTTTGCTGACTAGGTGAATCCCTGTTAGAGCTGCTAACACTTCTGCCTTTGTTGAGTCAGCTATCCCATCGGACCACTATAAACCCAGCATGTGTGGCCATTCTCATCTCTTAGAATTCCTCCAATGCCGGCAGTTCCGGGGTTACCATAAGCACTTCCATCAAAGCTGAGAGTCCAGATTCCTTCCCTTCTAACTAAAGGAGCTCTGGTAGAGAGTGGGGTAGGAGGGGAAGAAACCAGGAAGTTATATGTGTTTCTGCTGAGATCATTGAGATTAAGTCCTGTAAACTCCTCTGAACTAGAGGCCCACAAGTTGCAGTAGTGGTTGATGTGGCTGATCAGTTCACCTTTAGATTTGGACCTATTTTCAAACAACCGATTGTTTCTTTCCTCCCAAATTCCCCAAAGAATAGCATGCAGTATTATCAACCAATAGGTCTTACCTCTCTTGCTCAGACCTATTCCTTGTCACTGAGAAATCAGATCCTGCAGATGCTTAGGAGCCACCCAACTGAAGCCGACTAACTGAAGAAAGAAGTTCCAGATGCTGCTAGCTACCTGGCAGTGTATGAAGAGGTGGTCTGTTGTCTCTCCTTCACATAAGCATAGTGTACAGGCGTGGGGGGAGATATAAAGTCTTCCAAGATTTTTCTTCTGCAGTAACTCACAAGTGTTCACTCGCTGCAGACAAGCCTCCCAAACAAAGAAACTCACTCTTGAGGGTATAACCTTGCACCAGATCTTCTTGTGAGGGAAATCACTGTCTCGAGTATCTACAACCAGAGCTTCGAAGAAAGACTTGGACGAGAACTCACCTCCAGGGTGGGGTTTCCAGACTCGGGAATCTTGGGAATTTGGGGAGAAGTAGGCTTCACTAAGAGAAAGAAGGAGTTCAGTTAGCTCACTGATCTCTGGATTCCTTAAGGGTCTTCTGAAGTTCAGGTTTAGGTTTCTTTAATTGCTGGATATGGGAAGGCACTGGGAGATGGTTGCACCCTTATTTATAGTAAGGTTGTAGAGCCTGGGATACAGATCTGCTAATGTTGAGTTGCTCCACCACAAATCCGTCCGGAATTTTATTCTATTACCGCTACCTACCTTGTATCTAATGAAAGAAAAAAAGAGGATGTGAATAGCAGAAATACCTTTCCAGGGATTAGAGAGAGCGGATTGGTTTGATCGGAGATTGCAGTCCCAACCATTTGCATTTAACCCATACTTGCTGGTGTTGATAGTTGCCCAGAGAGAATTTGATTCCGTGGGGAATCTCCACAGCCATTTTCCAAGAAGGGCATTGCTTTTCTCTTTTAAATGCCCGATTCCTAATCCTCCAGCCTCTTTTGGTTTACAGACCTGATTCCAATTAACTAGATGCCCTTTCTTGACACCTCCACCTTCCCAAAGGAAATCTCTTTGGATTTTCTCGATCTGTGATCTGATTCTTGCAGGGATCTGAAAAACTGATAGGAAATAGACAGGCATGTTCGGAAGGGAGGCCTTAATAAGAGTGATTCTACCCCCTTTTGATAGGTAACAGCTTTTCCAAGGAGCTAACTTCTTTTCACACTTTTCCACCACAGGTTCCCAAAAGCTTGAATTTTTTGGGTTACCTCTTAGTGGCATGCCCAAATAACAAAGGGGGAGATTTTCCACTCGACAATTCAGAGTTTCCTTGAAACTTTCCATCAATGACCCTTCAATTTGGTTTATTGCTGCTAGGCTGCTCTTAGAGTAATTTACCTTCAGCTTTGATACTAGTTCAAAACGTTGGAGCACTCTTTTCACATTTGAAATGTTCTCCAAATTGACTTCTAGGAATAAGATGACATCATCAGCAAAGAGGAGGCGGGAAACATTTTTGGCATCTCTTCCGACCTCAAAACCTTTGATCAAATTGAGGTTTTCAGCTTTCTCCATAAACTGGCTGAAAACATCCATTACCATTGTAAAGAGGAACGGGGAAAGGGGACATCCCTGCCGTAGACCCCTCCTGGCCTTAAAATAGCCTTTAGGCTCTCCATTGATCATGATCGAGAACCAGGTAGAACTAAT
Organism: Nelumbo nucifera; assembly: GCF_055504915.1. NCBI lineage: Eukaryota > Viridiplantae > Streptophyta > Magnoliopsida > Proteales > Nelumbonaceae > Nelumbo > Nelumbo nucifera. Next base: position 102,332,704 of record NC_142651.1, read on the forward strand.
ACAACCTTTCACCCACTGCAGCCATTTTGAACCAAAACCCTTCAAGTTTAGAATCTGGAGCAGGCAATCCCAATCAACCTTATCATAAGCTTTTTCAAGGTCTAGTTTCACTAGAAGGCCCTTCCTTCCACTCTTCCTTCTCTCTTCTACGACTTCATTTGCAATTAGGATGCTATCTACAATCTGTCTTCCTTTCACAAAAGCAAACTGGGTATGAGAAACCAACTCTTTTAGGACTTCTCTGAGTCGTTTTGCCAACACCTTTGCCATTATTTTGTACACACTCCCTACTAGACTTATTGGCCTGTAGTCTTTTACTTCCAAGATACCATTTTTCTTTGGAATGAGGCATATGAAAATGGATTTAATTCCTCTATTAACCACCCCCATGGAGTGGAATTTTTTAAAGACCTCCAAAAGGTCCTCTTTTACTACTTCCCAACAGATCTGGAAGGAGAAGATCGGGAACCCATCAAGCCCAGGTGCTCTATCTCCATCCATATCAAAGACTGCTTCTCTAATTTCTTGCTCTTCAAATTCCCTTTCAAGCCAAATTCTCTTGTCTTCTGCTAGAGTCGGCCCTTCCCAGTTTCTTAAGTTAAAGCACCTAGCCCTTTCCTTGGAGTAAAGAGATTTGAAGTGGTTTAGAAAAGTCTCAGTGATCTCCTCTACATCTTCCACTTTCCTCTGGTCCACCTTAATTTTTGAGATGAGATTCTTTCTACGCCTACCTGATGCATAGCTGTGGAAGAATTTTGTGTTGTTGTCTCCTTCCTTTAACCATCTGACCCTTGACCTTTGCCTCCAAAAAATTTCTTCTTTTTGGATTACCTTTTCCCACGAACTCCTTAGAGCATCTCTCCTACTTCTTCCTTCTCCATCCAAGTCTCCTGATTGCTCTTTTTTGTCTAACTCTTCCAGCTCCATGAGGATGGCATTTTTTTCTTCTGTGAATGATTTGAACTCTTCTCTCACCCAGTACTTCAGTTTTCTTTTCAAGAATTTCAACTTTTGCAGCAATCTGTACCCTGCCTAGCCTTCGGCTTTACATTCCTTTCACCATAAAGCTACATTTTTCAGGAAATCTTTGTGATGAGTCCACATCTTCTCCAATCTGAATGGGTGTTTTAATTTCAAAGCTAGATCTGTTCTCAAGACTAGAGGCTAGTGGTCTGAAGTACAACGAGGTCTGATTTCTTGGAGGAGATTTGGAAAATTCTCTGCCCAGTCCGAGGAAACCAAAAACCTATCTAGTCTGCAGCTTATTGGATTCTCTTGGAGGTTTGACCAAGTGAACTGCTCGTTGTGGAGAGGAAGGTCACAGAGGTTGTTCCTCGAAATAAAATTGGAGAATCCTCTCATGCTTCTAGTTGTAGTTCTTTTGTTGGAGTTTTCTTGGGGGAACCTTGTTACATTGAAATCGCCTCCTAGAACCCAAGGGATTTCGTCAAACTCGTGGAGAGCATCCAATTCCTCCCAAAAACTTTGCCTGTCTGAAGGTGCATTAGGCCCATAAACTCCTATCAGAATCCAACTGAATCCATCATACTTATTGGTGAAAAAGACAGAGATTGAGTACTTTCCTCTGTCTATTTCAGTATCGGAAACCTTCTCTTCATTCCATGCTAGGATGATTCCCCCCGAGGCACCTAAAGCTGGAAGAAAGACCCATTTCTTGCCACGGATTCCCCAAATTGCTCTCAGAAGCTTCCTATCCACTTCTTCTTTTTTTGTTTCTTGAAGGATGACAATATCTGGTTTTTCTCTTCTCAGGGATTCCTTTACCAGACTTCTTTTTAGTTGGCCTCCCAACCCTTTGACATTCCAACTTAATAATTTCATTGAGCTCCTATCGCTGATTTTCCCGTAACCGCCCTAGGCCTTGTTGTTTTTTGATATAACATTCCCCATTGAAGTCTCCTTAACTCCCTTTTTGAGGTCCTTTTGCCTATGGTCACAAATTCAGCCTTCTGATATGCTTCTTCCCCCTTTTTTGAGTCCTGCCCCATTTCTTTGCTTATCCCCAATTTCCTGGCCATTTCGGTAACTTCTCTTCCCGGATTGTTGTCCCGTCTGTGTCTATCAAAACTGAGCTTCCTTTCCTCGACTTTTTGTGGGTTCTTGGGTTAATGCACGGTTGGGAGAGGTCTTTGTTCAAACCTGAAACACAAAGGGAAGAAGTAAAAGGAGAACCTAGATTTGGAAAAGGCAAAGAATGAAAGACAGGCGAGGTATGGGAGGGAGAAAAAGAAACTCTGGTTCGAAGGCTAGATTCTCGTCTTCCATCTCTCTCTAGGCTTGTTGGTTCATAATCTGTTCCATATTCAGGGTGAACGAGGAGTGTCTGTTCGAGGATATCCACGCTGCCCGTGCTTCCTTTCCTGAAAACAGAGCTTTAGCCCTTGAGAACGCCACCTCCCTAGGGTCTGGTTCAGTCTCTGTTTCGTACGGACTTGCCTCTTCTTCAGATTCGGATTTGTCTGCCTCGAGTGGAGAGGATGAGCTTGGCTCTTCTTCTGGAGATGAAGGAGGCCTAAAGACCTCCATGTTATGTTTTCTGAACTTGGGGGAGTTTCAAGCGTTGGCTTGGTGAGAGAAGATGGGGTCTCAGGTGGGCTTGGGCCTAGCAAAACTTCTTTCGATCTTGACAGATGGGCTTTGGGGGAGGTTTGGCCCAACACTTGCTTCTGATATGGGTCCATTAAATGAGGCCTATTTGGGGGACGACCAAAATTGAATTTTGAAAATTCAAGTCGAGAGGGGGTTGGCTCGCCTTGCTTTTTCGGCTCCTTTTTTTATAGAGCCTAGAAGAAGCTTTTTTAGGTAACTCTTTAGGTTTCTCCAAAAGGGCTTTTTCTGCTGGTTTCCTTCCTTCTAGCTTACGAAAGAGCCCCAAAAATGTTTTTGTTCCTGCAGAGTCTTCAGCTCCTATTTTGGGAAGGGGGAGGTGAGTTGACTTGGCTGGTTGGGGAGGAGACTCGGTCTTCTCCACTTCGACTGAGAGGTAGAACCAGACTTCGTGCTCTAACAGAGGAGCGAGGAATCGCATGAACTCCGCGGCTTCTAACCTTTATACGCGCAAAACTCAAGGCTGAAAGATCTTTAGTTTTCCTGTCGATTTCCTCTAAGCCGCCACACAAGCTTCCGATTAGGATGAAGAGCTCTTCAGTCCAGAGATGGTAGGGCAGCCCGTGGATTTTTAGCCAGCCGTTAAAGACCAAGGAGTCTGGAGAGGCATTGCTCATAGGAACCCACCGTTCCAGAGCTATCGGTTTTCCATACAACTGAAGTTTCTTTAGGCTAACCCACTTTAGTACTAGCTCCTCAGATGGAGCAAAGCCCACTGCTCTATCAGCATCGATGGGGTGGAGATTTACTAGCTCATGAGAGTGAAGATTGGCTGAGAGACCTCTAGCATCACTTCCCTCCAAGAAAGAGCTTCATGCTTGGTGCAAACAAAGGCTTGCTTCCACAAACCGAAGGGCTTATCTTGGTGAATCACTGAAATGAAAGCAGACCCTCCTGTCTTTATAACTTTGCTTTTCTTCTCAAGCTGGGGGAATTTCCTTTGGAGGGGAGAGGAGGTTCAGCACACTTTCAAATGTCGTCCAACCTCCGCTAGAAGGCTCTTCAGGTAAACAAACGTTTTTCCATTTAAGGTTTTTTTCCAAACTGATCAAGCAGATGAACCTTCCCCACTTGTTTTCTTGGGTCTGAATGAGGGTTCTGCCCTGTTCATTTCGATATTTGTCCCTGAGTTCGATTCGGATCTCTGATTGCCTTTTGAATGAAATTTCTCCACCACTTCACCTCTTCGAGAGTTAAAGTCAATCTTGTCCAAGCTCCTCTGCTTCTTTCCGTCACCTCTTTCAAGCCATGTCCCTCTGAAAGAGTTTCCAGATCAAAAGTCTTCGCACCGATCGTTACTGTTGTCTTCGGAAGTTTTTTATCCATTAGTCTTCGCACCGATCGCTACTCTTGATAAGTTTGAATCAACAGAATTTCCATAAGGGACAGGAGGAACCTGTAGCCTGCATACATTAGTGTTCATGCTTTCTCTCTCTGCACTACTTTTTGGATTCATCAAGAGTCTTTTCTCTTCATTTTTGATTATACAGAATCCAATTTCTCTACTTTATTTTTTGTTGACTTTTCTCTTTTGTCTGTTCTATTTTGAGATTATAAGGACTAAACCTGTTCTGGGTTTCTCAAATTATTGTTTTTCTTTTGCAAAACATTCCCAGTTCCGGCTTTTATTTGGAGGCATTTCCTTCAGGCCTTGGAAGTCAGTTGGGTAATGCCAAATTCTGTGAAGGATCTGCTGTATCGTTGGAGAATTGAGGGCCTCAGCAAGAAAGGTACCTTGTTTTGGAACACTATTCCGGCTGCTGCTCTTTGGACCATCTGGACTGAAAGAAACAACAGAAATTTCCAGGGTAAAGCTAAATCTCCAGAGGAAATGGTGCAGAAAGCTGTGGGCAAATTACTGTCTTGGGTGTAGGTAATGGAGGAATTTAAAAATCAGAACATGCAATTGTTGTTCAGCTCTCAGTCTTGGATGTGTTTGTAATCTGAGGTGGCTCTAGGCAGCCTCTATTGGCCTAGGCTCCTTTGTATTGTTATTTGATTTAATAAAGTACCTTACCTTTTACAAAAAAAAAAGAAACTAGTGAAGGATTAAATGCAAAGTTAAGCTTATGGTGAAATTCCCTAGAAACAAAGGGTTTTAAAATAGGTAGGACTAAAATGGAGTATATGACATGCAAATTTAGTAATAATAGGAGTGTCAATCAGGATACACTTGGGATTGGAGACCAAGAGATAATTAAATGTGAGACCATTTCCAGTACCTTGGTTCAATAATTCATAGCAAGGCAGAGACTTAGGAGGATGTCACATTGTCACCCAAAGAATTAGAGCAGGTTGGGCAAAATGGAGGGGTTCTTCTAGACTTTTGTGTGATAGGAGAATGCCTCTTATATTAAAAAGAAAATTCTATAAAACAGTTTTAAGTCCAGCTATGTCGTGTGGAACAAAGTGTTGGGCAATCAAGAAACAAGATGTTTAGAAAATTTGTGTGGCAGAAATGCAAATGTTAAGATGGATGAGTGGAAAAACTAGAAAGGATAGGATCAGGAATGAAGCCATCCCTAGAAACCTAGAACTAGCTCCAATAAGTGATAAAATGAGAGAAAATAGACTATGATGGTTTGGCCACGTGCATAGAGGACCACCAACAGCTCCAATTAGAAGAAGTGATTTGTTACAAGTGGAAGGGGCTAGAAGAGCTAGGGGCAGACCAAAAAGGACATGGGTAGAAGTAGTAAGAAATGATTTAAGCACTAATAATTTAACAGTGGATATCATTTTAAATAGAATGGAGTGGCGAAACAGTATTCATGTAGCCAATCCCATATAGTTGGGATAATGCATGGATGTGAGACTTATCTGGGTTAAAAGAATTGCTAATGCCTTTGCTGATATACTAGATAGTTAAACAAGGGGTGGGAAGGAATCGACTGTTTTGGTTGGGCTCAATTGTAACACTGTTAATCTGTTGATGAGTGTTAAGAGTTTGCCTCTCCTTTATTATCTCTTCTCTTATCTGGGTTAAAAGAATTGCTAATGCCTTTTTTTTTTCAATCAATAACTGAATTAGTTTCATTAAAGATGATTGGAGAACTACAAGGAAAAAGAGGGAGATAAATTCTCTTAACTCTACCAGATCAAATGCAAACAAAAAGTAGTTACAACATATCCCAAAAAACATTAGTTCTTCCTTCCCCTTGTTTAGCCAATGTATTGGCCAAGCAATTAGCATCTCTCTTAACCCAGTTCAGCTTAACTTCCATTCCCTGTGTCATACACCTAAATTTCCTTTTTTCATTGATGTAGTCCCACTATCCCATCTCCTCTTCCTTTTGAAGCCAACTAATAACCAACATCGAATCCCTTTCAATTATCAACTTAGAGAGATTTAATTCCTTCCATAGCAGCTAGTATCTCAGCCCTCAAACAATCTCCAACGCCTATAGTACCTGAGAAAAGAGCCGTTATTCTGCCTTCCTCTTCTCTGAAAACTCATTCTATGCCCCCGGGTAACCTTCACTACTACCATCAAAATTCATTTTAATAAATCCATTGCTGGGGGAGACCAGGATGGGCTTGTGACAGCTTTCACTGGAGCAGAATCAGCCGCTTTCCTCCACTTTCTCATCCATTCAGCTTTCAAGAACAAACTATTGCTGTCTTGTGATCCTTTGAAGAGTTTGGTTTGGTTTTGGATTTGGGTTCAAGGAGACCATTGAGAGACCATGAAACAAATGAGCTGATTCCTTTTCTTAATTGCCCCAAGGCATTACCTTTGATACTTTGGGTACCAATGAGAGGGTGTGGATCCCTTCTGTCAAGGGTAAGTTGTTTATCATTCCCAGCAAAAGTGTTGTGGCCCAGTCCAACCTCACCTAAAGAAAAGATTTTTTGCTGGGAGGCTGCTATTTAATCTATAAGTACATATGAGAGACTCCAAAGAAAGTGGAAGAATTGGTCTCTTTCTCCCCATGTGTGCTATGCATCTTTTTCTGGAAGAATGGGGAGAGTGCCAACTGCCAATCACCTCCTTTTGCATTGTTCCTATGCTTCTTGGATTTGACTACATGTGGGGTGAGAGAAGCTAGAATTTTCAAGGAGAAATTTAAACGGGTGGAATTGATTGAACTTACAGTAAATGAGTGAGAAGAACATCAAATGGGGTGGCAGATGCTCTTGCTAATCAAGGGGCTGTGAGACATCAAATGTTTTGGGCAAAACTGTAAAGTTGTGATTGGGGGGAAGGATGTTCTCACCCTGTTGTAAGCTTCTTAATTAGCTCTAATAAAACATTCTCTTATTGATGAAAAATGACTGAACTTACAGTGATAAAGGCTGCACACTGGACCAATGTTTTAAAAATCATCATTGTACCATAAATTATAGAGAAAGTTGAATTGAATTGTGATTCGTGATTCATATTGTTAAATCATATGATAATTTCTGTTTTGCACAAACTTGTAAAAAAAATTAAATATAGATATGCTAAAGGCTAAATATACATGGAACAGTGATCCTACCCTATTTTAATCGATATCTATCTTATATGTACCTAAAACAATAGAATTTACCTCTAGAATGGAGTCTAAGATGATATAATCAATTTTGACTTGAAAGTCAAATAATCCACATATAATGGCTCTTTATCCAACATATGATGGAAAATAAATTTAATATATGGCTAAATAATGTAAATAAATGGCTTTCATGGTATTTAAAATAAGTTACCCTTGACAAAACAAAATGTAAACAAAACAAAATTACACTGTAGAGAACTAATTCTTAATCAAATTGATTTGAATCATACTGACCCTCGGGAATCGTATAAATTGTAAGATTTATGAATCAAATCATAGGATTCAATAAAAATTGTAAGATTTTTACAAAAAGGGATTCAGATATAATATTTGAATTAGAACCCTTGGGATTTATGATTCTAATTGTGAATTGTATCATAAGTTGACAACATTGCACTGGGCTTTGATCTGCAAAGAATTTGTGGTGTTTGTTTTTCGTAATGATTTGCTGAGTGAGTGGAATATTGTTGCAGGTTTTCAAAGTAGTGTGCCCCAAAGGGTGGTGGAGTGGTCTCCAGCATGGGACGGAGGTGTAAATAAACTTTGATGTGTGCTGCCTTGGGATTTGGGAACCCTGGGGAATCTGAAGTGGGGGGAGTGGTTAGGGATTCTGGTGGAAATATAATTATCAGTTATTAAGGTCCAGCTGGATTTGGAAACTCTTTAGGAGCCGAACTGATGACATTATTTGATGATCTAAAACACATGTAGAAGTGGGTGGGGATTGTTGAACAGTCATACAGTGGATGAAATCTCAGGACCTTATTCCATGACAGTTCAGACATATGGTAAGAATGACACACTCGCTAGGTGCCTCATTGACTACCTCTGGATCCCTAGAAGTGTTAACATGCTGATTCGTTGGCAAGAAATGGGGTTGGGAGAGATGGTTTCAAATGGGGCTAACCAGGGCTGGGCTGTAATCTGTAATTTGTAAGAGCTTCTTTCTTCTTTTATTTTTGCTCTTGGTTTCTATGGAAGAAGCTGTTGTAATTTCTGGCCTGCTGCTTTGTCTAGAGCAGTTGGTGTTCTGCTTTTTATTAATAAATTTTTCTGTTGTTTATCAGAAAGACAGAAGTTTTAATAGTAGTTTCCTTCACTATCAAGAAAGCTTGCCTATAAAACAGATTTACTAGTTTGTTTTCAGCAGTTAATGAATTGAGCATATTTTAAGCACTTTGTGCCTTGGTGGTGAGACTCCAGTCTAGAATTAGAGTTCATACAAGGTTGTGTTGCTCAGCCATCTACTCTCATTCCCAAAAACATATTCAAGCACTTACAGGTTGCGTACTTGGGTTTTTCACCATTCTGCATCATGTACCTTTTAATACACTGGTCTGGTAGAAAGATAAGCGATATTGATTCCCTCGTTCATCTTTCTTTATTGTCAATAATACCTTGTTCCGAAACTTTGAGTGTTTGAGCTGATGATCTCATAATTGTTATTTGTTTTTCTCCAGAATCCTCACTTGTTGATGTGTGGTTCTCCATTCACTGTTGGTCAAGGTCAACAATGCAACTTATGTTTGAGAGATCCATCTGTCAGTACAATTCTTTGTAAACTGCGGCACTTAGAGGTATAATGTTGGTTATCACTTAATCTATTTGGTAGACAATTTGCTTGAATTGGAGAAAATGAAATGTCGGGCAACACCAAGGTTCAAAATATTGATACGCCCGATACACCGGTAGTGGCGTATCTGGTTCAGAGAGGCCGATTTAAGGTCCATCCACCCTATGAACCGGTCGGGATCCTGAAACACCTCCTGTAGGGGCATATCGGGAAGCCCCTGATACGATATGTATCGGCCGATACAGCCCGATGCGTATTGATACTTTGAACCTTGGGCAACACTAGTTGGCCTTTGAATCCTTTCAAGATAACTTTCATAACAGTGTTGCTTGCTTTATTTTTACAGCGAGGAGGTTCATCTGTTGCATTATTGGAGATCTTGGGAAGCAAAGGTGTTGTCCAAGTGAATGGAAAGGTTGTTGGGAAAAATTCCTCTACAATACTCAGTGGAGGGGATGAGTTGATTTTTAGTTCAACTGGTCAAAATGCATATGTATCCTTTTTTTTTATTAGACATGCATATGTATCCTTTTTGACACTTTCTGAGGGAGATGACTAAGTTGTTCCATCATAGAATGGACTTCCTTCCCTTTTCATCCTCCTGTGTGTGTATGCACATGCATCATTGTGCTTGCATGTCTGTGTGGTAAGCTGCAGTATTAAATCAAAGTGCATCCTTAATGTATTTTCAGATCTTCCAGCAACTCACAGATGAGAACTTAACTTCTCCAGCTCTGCCATCTTCAGTTAACATATCAGAGTCCCAGAATGCTGTTGCAGGAGCATCAATATTAGCATCTCTATCAAATCTAAGAAAGGATTTGTCACTTACACCACCTGCCCAAACTGGTGAGGAAGTACAACATGATTTGGAGAGGCAGACATTACCAACTGGCTGTATCCCAGACATTGAGATTACTTGTCATAATAGAAAAGATATTTCTGAGCATGTTGAGGAGACTGGTGTTTCTTCAAGTGAGAAAGCTCCTGTTATTCTATCTCCTGATAATGCTTCTGATAACCCTGTTCATCTTGATGGCGCTGGCTTAAATACTCGCCTAGATGCAGAAGTTGGGAAAATTCCTGGGACAAATTATGAACTAAGGCCACTATTACGGATGTTGACAGGGTCATCTTTGCCCGACTTTGAACTAAGTGGAAGTGTTTTTAAATCAATTGATGAGCAAAGGGAAATTCTCAAGGATTTTGGTCGACCAACAATTTTGTCCTCGACTAAGCAGCAAGCATTTAAGGATAGTTTACGACAAGGAATTCTCAGTTCTAGCAATATTGAAGTCTCCTTTGATAATTTTCCATACTATCTAAGGTAAAAGGCTGCATTACGTTCTTGGTTTTCTCAAGATTTCTTGGAATCAGCCCTTTTTGGTGGGTGAAATGTGTTGATCTCAATTGCTTCATGCTTAACTGATGCTCTGGACTTAAGATCTCGGTATCATTAATTATTGCTTTATTGCATGGTTGACTTGTCATTGATTCTGCAATAGTTATGTTTTTTCTTGCTACTTTGTTCTCGTTTTGTAGATCAAGCTTGATTGTGAATATGTTTTTATTTTTAAAATTTTCCAGTTCTTTGCAGAGGATTATTTTGAGGAGCTCATTTTTCTTATTATTCATTAGAGCATTTCTTATTGCAATTTATGCTCCATTCTTGCCTTAAATCATTGCTACAAATTTGGCATGGACAATCTGGTTTGTTTAGAAAGCTAGTCTTCTTCCATGCTACCTGCATGAAGGAAAACGAGCAGGCCAATGGATGCCAGCATGAACTTCCTTATAGGGGAGGAAAAGATTCCCGACAGTAGTTATTACACTGGCTGCATTTTTTTCTACATGTATAATTGAGCTGGCAAAATTAGTTTTTGTTGTGTCAGCGGGTCAGCGTGCTGTCCTAACAGTGTTAAAAACCATGCTGTATACCATTATGTTAAAAGGGACTGAAAAGTGGAAAGTAATTAATTGTAGTTCGACAGTGATAAAAGAGAGAATAGGTGAAGGAAGAGAGAAGAAGAAAGAGAAGTTCTATTCAGTAGTGTGGCTGGCAGCGCCTAAGGTAATATTTATACTTAGGGCGACAACTTACAACAAATAACAAAGAAAAAACCAAAAATACCCCTACTAGTATGACACATGTTACAACACTCTCCCTCAAGTTGGAGCGTATATGTCAATCATGCCCAACTTGTCACACAATTCATTATGTCGCAAATAGCGAAGACCCTTTGTAAGGACATCAACTAATTGTTCCTTGGAACTGATGTAAGGAGTACAGACTTCCCCCTTTTCAAGTTTTTCCCTTATGAACTGCTTGCCAACTTCAATATGCTTGGTCCTGTCATGAACAACTGGATTGGCTGCCTTGTTGTCACAGTAGAGAGACATTGGACCATCAACCGAGAAGCCCAACTCTCCAATCAAATTTTTTTACCCATAGCACTTCAGCAACTCCATGTGCCATGGCCCTATACTCGGCCTCAGCACTAGATCTGGCCACTACACTTTGTTTTTTGCTTCTCCAAGTGACTAAATTTCGACTAACAAAGGTACAATATCCACTATTTGATTTCCTATCATCAATTGCTCCGGCTCAATCTGCATTTGTGTAGACTTCCACTTTCATATGACCATGTTTCTTGAATAGTAACCCAATTCTTGGATATTTCTTTAGATATATGAGTACTCTCTCAGCTGTCTCTAAATGAGAGAGTGTTGGTGCATGCATAAACTAAGGACACCAACAACATTAGGCCGAGTCATTGATAGGTAGAGAAGTCTTCCTACCAACCTTTGAAACTTCTCGACATCTGTCATTGGTTCTCTAGTACAATCACCAAGCCGATGGTTTTCCTCAATAGGGGAATCTATAGGTTTTGCTCCTAACTTTCTATTGTCCTGCAAGAGATCTAGGACATACTTCCTTTGAGAAATGAAGATGCCCCTTTTTGAGCGGGCAACCTCAATACCAAGGAAATAACGTAGCTGTCCCACATCTTTCACCTCAAATTGCATAGCAAGGGATTCTTTAATTTTCTGAATTTCAGAGTCCCAATTCCAGTAATCACAATGTCATCAACGTAGACAATCAATACCACAACATTCTTTTGGTTTCTTTTGACAAACAGAGTATGGTCAGATTGGCACTGCTTGAACCCAATTTGTTGAAGAACCAAGTGAAATTTGCTAAACCAGGCCCTTGGGGATTGTTTCAAACCATATAAAGATTTTTTTAGTTTGCAAACTTTCCCTTCACACCCTTGTGCTACAAACCCAGGTGGCTGAATCATGTAAACTTCTTCTAGATCCCCATTAAGAATGCATTTTTGATGTCTAGTAGGTGGAGTTCCCAATCAAAGTTAACGACCAAGGATAATATAATCCGAATAATGTTCATTCTAGCGATTAGGGCAAATGTTTCTACATAATTGACCCCATACACTTGTGTATACCCTTTTGCAACTAACTTGGCCTTGTACCTCTCAACTGACCCATATGCTTTGTGCTTTGCTATGAATACCCACTTGCACCCTACTAGCTCCTTGCCCTCAGGAAGATTCACCAACTCCTAGGTGTTGTTTTTGTGTAGAGCACCCAATTTCTTCCTTCATTGCATCTGTCCATTCAGGTATAGATATGGCTTTTGCAACACTTTTGGGATTGGAAACACAATCAATGGCAGTCAAAAAGGCATGAAATGAGGGTGCGAGATGCAAGGAAGGTCATGATGGGAAGAGGAAGCGACAAAGAGTTTTAGGCGGTGAATAGGTGGAAGACTGAACTGGACATTGAAGTGAAGAAAATACTACTGGAGAGCGGAAAGGCCAAAGGTAAGAATCTATTAAAGGTAAGAGAAGATAGGAGGGCGATGATACCTTTGTTTGAGGAAGCAGTCCTTTGGTTGAAGGGGTTTATCGATGGAGTACTTCAGTTGTTCAAAACTGTAGGGTGGAGAAATGGAAAGGAAGAAATATGAAGTGGAGCTGAGATGCAGCAGGAAAGGATGGTTCATTACCATCATAGAATATTTTGGTGACCGAAAACAAATGGTTTGCTTACCGGAAGGGAAGTAAACGCAAGGTGGATAACTTTTGTGGATGACTTACAGAAGTTTCTTGTTGCGGTTGACAATCCCCTACAAATGGAGCATGAGCAAGAACAGAGCAAAGGTGATAGTTTCCCTAAGTCTTCGAGCCAGGCCTTGAAGCAAAGTTTACCTGGCTGCGGAAAGGCAATAGCAAGCTCAAACAGGGGATTGAAAGTCTGGTTTGAGGCTGAGCAAGATGAATGGGATAGGAGAATGGTTATTACAACCAGCACTGATAAAAAAAAGGTTATTACAACCAACACTGATAAAAAAAGGTTATTACAACCAGCAAGGACATACAAGATTGGAGGAAGCTGTTGAAAGCTGTGGTGAACAACCTGAAACTGGAAACTGAGGTCGCCTTGAAGCCTTTCACAAACAGGAAGGCAGTACTGAAAATCGATGATGGGGTAAATGAGGGATTCACTGCATTTGAAGGTGAAGAAGAGTTGGTCTATGTACAAAACTGGAAGTCGTTGTGTAATGAGATATTACATACCAGAGGAAGTTTCATGCTAAAAACGGTTGGACTACCCTTCCATCTTTGGAACAAATCAAATTTAGAAAGTATAGTAAAGATGCTGGGTGGGGCGATGGAGGAAATCAAAATGCAAGGTTATCGAGTTGCAGAGCTAGGATTAAGTGGGTGGAACCAGAATCACTCCCAAGAACAATCGAAGTGTTTGTTGATGAATTTTGGTACAAGGTTTGGCTGGTCTCAGAGGTATAGGCGGAGCAATGCACCAGGTAGAAGAAGAAGGTGACGTGGCGGGCTGGTTTACATGTGGCAAACAGATGTTGGAAATGGAAATGGAAAACCAACAGACACACAAATGGAAAACCAGAGGTCTAAAGGGGAACCTAAAAAGTTGCAAATGGAAAACCAACAGACACACAAGCCATTTAAAGAAAAAATTTTGAAGTATTTGGAATTTTAGGGGCCCGAGCTTCTTTTGCTGACATGGTCAAGAGGAGGGATGGACCAGTTAAGGTTTTGGTGCGGCCCGAGCTATCTAAACCAGTAGGAGGACTGGATGGTCTAACCAAGAAGTTGAAATTTAGGCCATGTGATTGTTTAAGTGAGCATGTGGCCCAGGATAAATCGGTGGGGATTATAGATGACAGTTTGCGTCTATTTTCTTCCTTGAAGAGGAACTTTGGTGGTGCTTCAGTCTCGACTAGGTGGACTGTGAAAACTGTTGGCTCTTTACAATGGATCCCTTGTTTAGCATCTGAGACACCTAGGGAAGGTCAATCAGCACAGCACCGACCAAATCCCATGTACGCAAGTGATTGCGGTGAGGAGGAGGGAGTTGACAAGGACTAGGTAAACTGTCAGTTGGAAGACCCAGAACTGGAAGAAGACTCTCACGAACAGTCCAACATAGGAAGTGTCGGGACAGACAAGATGTTAGAGGAAGATTTGGCAGCAACGTCAAATCTCGGCACCCTGTTTACAAAAGAAGCAACAAAAGGAACTTGCACAGAGTGGCTTCTACATCGTGCGAATTTTAACAACAGAGCACATCCATAATGTTCGGGGCGAAAACTCCAACTCTTTCTTAGAAGCTCCATCACCAAAACTTTTTGACGGATAGGAGGGTTGTAAGGAAGTATCGGTGACTTCCCAAAAGCAAAGAAGAGATATAGTAGTGAGGGACAAAAAGATGGGTCAAGGAAGGGATCACTGTAGAACAAAGGAGACAGGAAGATAAACACTTCAGACCTGGGCCAAGTAATTAGTTGACTATCACACACCATATTAGGATTTGACATCTTTTGCCTTCAAATCTCAGTATTCCTTTCCTTTCCAGCAAAACCCAGGTAACTGTGTTCGTTTAGTTTATGTTACTAATGCTTGCTCTGTGTCTTGTGTGCTAGATACCAGTCCCAATTCAGAGACTGCAACCTGTTTATGAGGGGCAGGAGCAAGTAATAGAAGCCAGAGGTAGGAAGGGTCAGGAGAGGGAGGTAGGAAGAGAAGAGGAAGCAAATAGTAATAACAGAAATCTGGATGACATTGAGAACACGATTTATGAAGTGCAGGAGAATAAACCTCAGAAGGAAAGGGTAGAAGAGGTTCAGGTAGAAGGAAGTCAGGAGGAAGAAGGTAGAGGTGGGCACAAAGGTTAGGAGGAGAGAAATAGAAAGACAGACAAAAAAGAGTTGGCAAGTGAGGACTCTGTGGCAGTATTCGTATAGAAGTTGAGATGTAAACTGAAAGATCCAAATGATCTGAAAGGGTTCCTACAAAAAAAAGAGAGAAGAAGTTAAGACTAAAAGGAGAAAATTGAGTAAGGTTGAAAGACTGGTGAAGGATGTGGAAGGAGATAAAAGCTTTGATGTTAGAGGGGAAAGGAGGAAAGGAAACAAGTGAGGGTAATAGGTGTTAGGGGTGGATAATAAAGAATAATGAGTATTATTAGCTGGAATGTTAGGGGCCTGGGAAGTGCAATAAAGAGAGCGGTAGTAAAAGAGGCCATCAAGAAAATAGATCCAGATGTGGTACTGTTACAGGAAACTAAA
This sequence comes from Nelumbo nucifera, assembly GCF_055504915.1. Classification (NCBI taxonomy): domain Eukaryota; kingdom Viridiplantae; phylum Streptophyta; class Magnoliopsida; order Proteales; family Nelumbonaceae; genus Nelumbo; species Nelumbo nucifera. The sequence goes on from NC_142651.1 coordinate 102,348,068, forward strand.
AGAACAAAATTTGACATCAAATGGGCAAGGAGTGTGTGGAGAGGTAGGGGGATTAGTTGGGTGGGTTTACCTTCATGGGGATCTATAGGGGGTATTGTGACAATGTGGAAGAATGAGGTAGTTGTAGGTTTGGAGGAATTGATAGGACAATTTTCAGTTTCCTTAAAATTTAGGCAAGTGGAGGATGGATTTGAATGGGTTCTAACCAATGTGTATGGGTCGAATGACTATAGAGAAAGGAAGAAATTATGGGAAGAACTAGCTGACATAAGGGGTTTGTGGGATGGGCCGTGGTGCTTAAGAGGTGTCTTCAATGTAATCAGATTCTTGGAAGAAACTAACAGTCCTAGGCAGAGGTCTACCACATGTATGAGGAGATTTAACCAATTTATTGATGCTTTTGAACTTAAGGAGATCCCATTGTCACAAAGGTGTTATATTTGGTCCAATCTCCAAATCAACCTAATTTGCTTTAAACTGGACAGATTCTTTTTTGCAAATGATTTGGAAGAACATTGGGGGAATCTGAACTCTAGAGTGCTCCCGAGGGTGACTTCTAACCATTGGCCTATTGTACTTTGTAAGGAGGAGGCAAGAAATGCGGGTCCTGCTCCATTTAGATTTGAAAACTTGTGGTTAGAACACTCGGGTTTCATTAAGAAAGTTAAAGAGTGGTAGTCAGAGAGCAATCTAACAGTGGAGTGGAGTGGGATGCGATTTCACAAAAAACTCCAATACTTGAAAGTTAGAATCAAGGAATGGAATCTATCTATTAGAACTTGGGAGATAGAAGGAAAGGAAGCAGAGTGTGATTACACAAATTGAAGATCTGGATAGCAAAGAAGGGAGGGGCAGCCTAATAGTAGAAGATAGGGAACAAAGATGGAAATTGCATAAACAGTTAGAGGACTATATCCTTTAGGAGGAAATAAGTTGGAGGCAGAAGTCAAGATGTAAGTGGCTGAAAGAGGGGGACAGGAATACAAAGTTTTTCATGCTTTGGCAAGTGGCAGAAGAAGAAGAAACTTTATGTCAAGTTTGGAGATTGAATGGGTAACAAACGCCAGTCAAAGAGAAATTGTAGGAGCATTTGCAAATCATTTTAGGTTTATATTTAGAAGGCCCCTAAATAACAGGTGTGGTTGAAGGTTTGGAATGGCCAACACTGAAGAGAGAAGATAGGGAGTGGTTGGAAAAGAAATTTGGTTTGGAAGAAGTAAAAGAGGCAGTTTTTTCAATGGATAGATCAAAGGCACCATGCCTAGATGATTTTACAATGGCTTTTTATCAGGATTTTTCGGAGATACTAAAAGAGGATCTAAGGTTGGTATTTGATGAATTCCATACCAGAGGTGTGATGGGCTAAACTCCACTTTCATTGCATTGGTACCCAAGAAAAGTGATGCAAGTCATCCAAAGGATTACAGGCCGGTTAGTCTAGTTAATAGCCTTTATAAGCTCATCACTAAGGTGCTGTCCTTTAGATTTAGGATGGTGCTCCCAACAATCATAACAAATAATCAAGGAGCTTTTGTGAAGGGAAGGCAGATAACGGATCGGATACTTGTAGCAAATGAGAGTCTAGAGGACTTTAAGAGATCTAGGAGAAGAGGGGTGGTTTGTAAATTAGATTTGGAAAAGGCTTATGAATTAATTGGTTGATTGGTCCTTCCTGTTGGAGGTGATGATTAACTTTGGGTTTGGAGACATTTGGTGCAAGTGGGTGATGGGTTGGCATTAGGGATTGTCATTATTCCATCTTGGTGAATGGGACAGTGGTGGACTAGTCCCAGCTTTGAGAGGGATTAGACAAGGAGACCCCCTATCCCCTTTTCTGTTTACATTGGTTGTAGAGGTGTTGGGGAGACTAATTTCCAAGCTGATTCTAGGGATTTAATAAAAGGATGGGGAGTTGGAAGAGAAAACATACCACTCACACAGCTACAATATGCAGATGACACAACTCTGTTTTGTGAAGGAGGGGATATCAATAGGATTAGAAATTTGATGCTCACTATACAACTTTTTGAACAAATGTCAAACCTTAGAGTGAACTTTGAGAAAAGTTGTATAGTTGGAGTCAATATGGGGGATGGGGAGGTTTGTGAGTGTGCAGACATTTTGGGGTGTGTAGTATCTAATTGGCCCTTAAACTACCTTGGTTTACCATTGGGAGATAATCCTCAGAAAGGTGATTTATGGGCTCCTATTGTGGAGAGGTTTGAAAAGAGACTAGCTAACTGGAAGAACAATTATTTGTTTCTTGGAGGGAGAATCACCCTAATTAGGTCTACTCTTGCTAACCTTCTTGTCTATTTCTCGTCAATCTTTAAGATTTCGGCTAAGGTGGCTAGTAGGCTGGAAAAACTGATGAGAGATTTTCTTTGGGAGTCGGGGGAGGAAAAGAAGGACCATATGGTTAGGTGGGAGGTGGTGTGTAGGAGTAAGGAGGAGGCAGGTCTGGGAATTAGGAACATAAGAATTAGGAACTTAGCACTACTAGGGAAATGGTTGTGGAGAAAGAAAAACTGTGGGTTAAGATAGTGGGAGGTATTCATGGGCTGACAGACAATGGATGGGACTCTGAGATCCTAGCAAGGACTACAAGAGCATCTCCTTGGAAAGCTATTCAAGCTATCTTGCCCTTGTTCTCTCCATGGATCAGGTATGATTTGCATTCAGGTAACCTCATTCAATTTTGGGAACATGTTTGGGTTGGGGATTCCTCTCTGAAAGATCAATTTCCAGGCCTCTTTGCTATCTCTACCCTTAAAAATGAATCAGTTTCGTCTTTCCTTGTACCTTTTAATTCACCCTCTGGTTTCAGTTGGAACCTGAGTTTGAGAAGAGATGTTAGGGACACCGAGTTGGATTGTATTTTAGCTTTATTATCCATTCTTGAAGGGGTCTTCATTGAGCCATCAAAGACAGATAATAGAATATGGACACTCACTCCCTCGGGTTTCTACACTTGTGCCCCTTTTACCCCCTTCTCCTGTTGGATTGTCATTCCCTGTTAAAGAAGCGTGATGTCAACCTATACCTCCAAAGGTTGGGAGCTTCTGTTGGGAAGCCTTTCTGGAAAGAGTTAATACATGGGATTTACTTCAAAGAAAAAGACCCAATAGTTGTTTGTCTCATCACTGGTGTGCACTTTGTAAATCTGATGGTGAGTCTGGATACCATTTACTAGTTTCTTGTTAGTTTGTTATTCATCAAAAGAAAATTTGAATTGCCATCATTCATCAAAAAAATTTTGAATTGCCATCAGGTATTCTGGTACCTCATAGAGGTAACCTATTGGTTGACTGTCTAGTGTTAATTGGATACCATGATGGCTGTTGGACACTGAATAGATTTTTAAAGAACCTAGCAGCATGGAGAAAAGTCACATGATTTTGGGTCCAGGTTCATCTTAATTAAGTTCGGATTTACTAATAGTAGCTGATTTCTACCAACTTTCTAGAGGAACATGAAGGTTATTAAGTGCATTCACAATATAATCAGGACTTCTTGTGGACCATTTCTTCCTGAAAAGATGCTGATTAATAGGGAGGTGGTTTGTGAAAGTAATGAGTATGGGGTTTTATGTATTTGTTAGTGTAGGGGAAGAGATCAACTTTTATTTCGTAGTGTAATCAAGGATGGGGTTTTATGATGAGGTCTCCAACAGTTCTTTCCTCAGCTGTTGTTCCAAGTGATTCTAGTGAAGGAGTGGAATAAAACAGGAAGGAAGGAGGAAGAGAAGGGAGGGTAGGTGGTGTAAAGAGAAAAAGGTCTTCTTGCACAGAAGGTTACAGGTCGCAGAGCAAGGTCTATAATAGGAAAAGAAAAGCATTGGGATTTACTACTGAAGAAGCTGGGGAAAGGGCGGGAGAGATAGGAGGGGAAGTGTCTAAGGAGGTGGAGAGGGAGGGAAGGGAGGAGACACAGGGGAAAGGGGGCAGTGAACAAGAAATGGTTGAAAGCACCCAAACAGCGGAGGTGGAAATTGATAAATTAGTGGGGCAAGAAGTGGCAGTTAAGTCTCATGGATTATTTTTTTGGGGCGGGGAAGGATTTTCAAGGTTAGCATTTGAGCATTTTGAAAAGAGTACATGGGAGGAGAAGAATAGAAAGAAGGAAAGGATTGAGGTGAAGAAGGGTTGGAACAAAGAAGGTGGAGAGGAGCTCTCTGAAGAGGGAGAGTAGGAAGTTGGAGAGGTGTGAGGTAAGGAACATTGATTATGTTGATTACAACACAGTCCATACAAGTTGATCTCTTCCCACCCCTTGCTTTTCTAAAACATCAGCAAAAGTGTTAGTAATTCTTTTCATCAACTGTAATTTAACATTTATGTTTTGTGCCACCCACTTGAACCTCCTTTCATTAACATAGTTCTACCAACCAGCTTCCTCCTGCAGCTGGTCCACCACAAACTTTGGGTCACCTTCAATAATATATTCAATTCCTTGCTCTTTGTACACTTTCCATCACAGCCATGATTCAGCCCTCAAGGAATCACCAACAACAATTGGACCCGAGTACAGCACAGTAATTCTTTCCTCATTTCGAAAAAGCTCCTCTAATTCCTGAAGGACCAGGATTCCGTTCACTACGTACATTAAAATTCTGCTTGATAAAACCACAAGCTTGCTTGAATTGTTAATCATCCTCGTTGTCATCATCATCATCATCATCTAAGCCTTTCTTTCTACCCCTAGCTCTTCTAGCCCCTTAAACTTGTAACAGATTGCTTTATTTTGTTGCTACTTGCTATTTTAACTAAAGAAACAAGCTAACTTGTAAAATAAAAGAATAACAAGGGAAATGAGTTAACTCAAATTAGCAATGGCAATGGGGTAGGGACCATACTCCTCATTCTCAAAACCGTTTTTTTAAGTAAACTCCCCATCCCTGACCCTGATCCCCATCCCCAATTCCTGATGGATATGAGTTCCCCATCAGGGACCCAAATCTCCAAATTCTTTTTTCTTTTTTTTTTAAATTAAAAGCTTGCTTTGAGAAAAAAAGATTTACTTAAAAAGGAAAGAAAAAAATCACTATTCTAAATTGTTTTAGCACTTAATTAACATTATTAATCATCAAGATGACATAGAAATTGTCCGGCGGGGACAGGGAAAATTGCCATCCCTAACTCAAATCATTGCCTAGGTAACAAGGTATTCCCATCTCCTAGCCTCATGCTCTCACCTAGGCATCTTGGTGACCATGTGTTGTGGAACCCCACTCAATCCATTCTCTTGGGCCTGGGCTTTATTACACTAAGTAAATCTCTCTCTCTCTCTCTCTCTTCACCCCTGCTTTCCCACAGAAAGACCCTCTAAATTTTTCCAATTTCATTGGTGTTTACACTTTGGAAAGTAGGATATAGAAATCAGGAGAACTGATGTGCTCCCTACCCTTCTAATATCTTCTCTACTGATTGGAGCAAGTTGGAAATGCAATGCATATGGAATTTATTTTAGCACATCAACATTGTGAATGGTCATATCGGTCACCACTTTCTCTTATGTTGATGGGAAGATCAGAACTGCTTTAGAACTCTGAAGTAGCACTGTAGCACCTTCACCACACCCTCCTTTTTGATTTCTAAACCTACAAAATTTACTATGTGTTCTCGTTAAAAGGAGGGATCGATGGAGGAAGGCTTCTCTTAGGTGGTGAAGTAGCAAAAGACCGTCGTGGTGGAGGAAAAGAACCTTTGTTTTAGAAGAGCAGAGTTAGAGGTACGGTTGCTCTGAGTATTAGAGAGGTACAGTGAGCTATGACGTTGTTAGTTGGGGAAATGGTGCAATGGTTCAAACGCCTATTGGATGGCACAATACATACAGTAAAAACAGTGGAATGGAAAGGTCTATAGAGTGACAATTGATAGTGTCTTCAGTATGGGTAGCTATAACCCTGAAGATGAGAAAGTTGACTAAAACACTGAAATGCTCTTTAAATCTAATGATGAGCAACAGATGTTAAGCCATCCACAGCTCAAACCAAGGGAGATTGACTCTGAATATGATGAAGCGATTCAGGGAGTATGCAGGGATGCACAACCTAGTTCCCAAAGAACCAAACAAAGATACTGATATGCAATTTTCTTTAATTAACAAAATTCTTGGTTATCAATCAGAAATTATAAAAAGCACAGTATACCAGATGTGTCTTTCCACTTAAATTACCCTGCTCTAATTCTATGGGAAACCTCATTACTCATATTCAATTTCTCCTTAATTGTGTCCTTTGCAAGCTTACGATGAGAAATTGGGGAAACCCCATCTTCTACTCTGTGGCCTTCAATCAGAAGACCCATATAATCATGAATCTCTAGTAGTTTGTTGCATAATATGCATGCGTTTTTCCAAGGAGAGGTACCAACAGACCTTGCCAAAGTCCATCAGGTATGACCTCTGCTCTGGGAATCAGGTAAAGTTTTGGGAGCACATTTGGGTGGGTGAGATACCTTTGAAAGACCAATTCTCTTCCTTGTTTTCACTCTCCCGATTTAAGGGCAAGGTTGTGCCCAGTTTTCTAGTTCCTTCTCAGTCTAATTTTGGGTTTGATTGGGATCTGGGGCTTAGAAGAGGCTTAAGGGATGTAGAGGTTGAAAATGCCATGAGTCTGGTTCAGATCTTAGACCTGGTGGTGTTGGATACCTTTGACAGGGATAAGATACTGTGGACCCTAACTCCCTCTGGAACCTTTTCTTGTGCCTCTTTCTTCAAGTCCCTATTGCCTTCATCCAGTCCATTTGGACAAAACTTTCCAGTTAAGGATGTTTGGGGTGAGCCGATTCCTCCAAGGATTGGAGCCTTTTGTTGGGAAGCCTTCCTCGGAAGATGTAATACATGTGACGTACTCCAAAGAAAAAGGCCTTTTTGGTGCTTGTCTTTGAATTGGTGCATTCTTTGCAAGGCTAATGGTGAAAGCTCTTACCACTTGTTAGTTTCTTGCTCCTTTGCTACTGATCTTTGGGAATGGTTTCTTTCCACTTTTGGTTGCAGGTGGACCACACCACCAAACATTCAAAGTTTGTTTAGCCCCTCATTCTTTGGTTGGCCAAACAAAAGGGGAAGGATAATGTGGAGATGTGTGAGGGCTGCTGTTTGTTGGAGTCTTTGGGAGGAAAGGAAAACCAGAATTTTCTCTGAAATTGATGGAAGTAAAGAATGCCTTATTGAAGTAGTAACAGTGAGGGTGGTACGTTGGCTGAAATCTTTGGACCTGTTTGTTGATATTTCTACGGATATGTTGCTGAATAGCTGGCTGGAGGTGGCAAATTCTGCTCCTGTTCGCTCTTTAGTTTGTCCTGTGTGGTCACCACCAGGAAGTGGACTTATAAAGCTAAACTTCGGTGGAAGTAGTGAAGGAAATCCAGGTCCATCAGGTGTAGGAGGGGATTTCAGAGATGAGGGTGGGAAGGTGCTTGCTTTGTATTCAGGTTCCATTGGGTTTGGAGACTCTCTCAAAGCTGAGGTCTATGCAGTACTGGAGGGTATAAGGAAGTCTAAGGAACTGGATATACAAAAGTTAGTCGTTGAAGGGGACTCAAAGCTGGTCTTAAGTTGGTTACTAGACGGTAGTGGACTTTGGAAATATGCTAATGAGAGGAGGGAGATTAAGTGGCTAACTAGAGGACTGGAAATCAAGTTTCAGTGGGTCAAGAGAACAGCAAATGCATTTGCTGATGCTTTGGCAAAGCAGGGGGTGGGAAGGGATCAAATGTTTTGGGCTGTTCTGTAAATTTTTCCTTTTTGTTATCTTCCCGGAGAGAGTCAAGGCTGTTTATCTCTCTTTGGAGCGCTGTAACTAAATTCTTTTAATCTAATGAATTCCAGTTATTGATAAAAAAAAAATTCATGCGTTTTTGTCTGTGTTCATGCATTTCTGTAATTAATCTTAAATGGGGTTGCAAGTTGAGTGTCCAGTTTGAAGAATTTATATAGCATTGGGCTTGGGTCTTCAGGCCAGAACCATTCAAAATTTAACAAAATTTCAACCGAACCCAATGTTGCACCCTTAATGATAAAGGGGAGTTATTTGGGCACGTCCCTGGTGAAAAGACAAAGAAATTCCTGTTTATAATGGTTAAATAAATATATTAAGGTGTTCTTATCTTTTATTTATTTTCTCCTTGAGTAATGATTTAAGGTATCTCCCCTTTATCCAAAATCATGGAATGTGCCCTAATCACTCTTGCTTTCTGTTAATAATGAATTTCTAACAATTACAGCAAGCATGCTGCAGATCTGAACTTTTGTTTTTTGATTTTTACAGTGAGAGCACAAAGAATATTTTAATTGCATCTACTTATATGCATTTGAAGTGTAAGGAATATGCCAAGTATATCACTGATCTTCCTACTGTGAGCCCAAGAATATTGCTATCTGGTCCATCAGGTACTGTTTTCCGCTTGCACCTTCCATCTCAAGAAGTTTTGTGAAGTGTAGACTTGATTATATTTTTCCTGCGTGCTGTAATGGTGCTTTTCCTGTTTACTCCATATGTAGGTTCTGAAATATATCAGGAAACATTGGCAAAAGCACTTGCAAAACATTTTGAGGCTAGATTGCTTATGGTTGATTTTCCCCAGTTACCTGGTGTAAGCATCTCTATGTTCTCTTTGGGTTTTATATTCTATAGTAGAATTTGATTCTCTTTCATTAGTACATATCAGTGTTTTAAAAGGCGTGGGAGGTGTATGCCTGGAGGTGCTCCACCAGGCAAGGTCCCCCAAAATGCCCAAGGCATATGCCAGAGGGATTGATACATCTGAGTCATACCCCTCAGATGCAAGAGGCGTATGCGTCATACACCTTTTTCATGTGGCGTGCTAGAGCCTAGAGGTGCATGCCTCATGTACACCTCATTCAAGAAAGACAAAAAAAAAAAAAACGAAATAAGGAAAGGACCTCCTTGTGTTCAGGAGGCTCATGCTTCTTCCTCCTTCCTCCTCAATCCCCTCCTCTTAAGGAGGCTTGTGCCTCTTATGTTCTTAACTACACCTCACGCCTCCAAGTAGTGTAATGCCTTGCGTCACACCTCTGCATTTTAAAACATAGGTACATATTGCTTACTCCCCAATGTAGGAAGTTTGCATATACAATTGTATGTTCTCAATTGGATTAAGAAATTTCCAGCTTAATGTAGGGGAATTCAGCCAACTTCTGAAATGTTTTCATTAAATGTTTTTAATCAATTTCAGGCACTATCTACAAAAGATTCAGAGTCTATAAAAGAAATAAGGTTAGAAAAGATGGTCACTAAGCAACGAGCAACACAGGCAGATGCGCTACAACTAAAAAAACCAGCTTCTAGTGTTGAGGCTGATATTATTGGGACATCCGTGTTAAGCTCTCAGGCTCTGCCAAAGCAAGAGGCCTCAACAGCATCTTCTAAGAGCTTTACATTTAAACAAGGCAAGCTATTTCTCTTTCAGTTTCTATTATAATCTACATCTTATTAGCTAATAAATTTTTTCTTCCATTTATTCATCATGTAAATTCATGTTCTTCAGTTTCTTAGTTGCTCTAGCTCTTCTGAAATTGGCAGGTGACAGAGTAAGATATGTTGGGAGTTTGGTAAATCCTTCTGGTTTTCCCCCTCTTCAGACTTCTTCAAGGTATCTATGCCCTATACACAACCCAAGCTGATTGCTGACGCCCTTCGCTTGAAAATTTTATCTGTAAGCTGCGTGGTTCGTTCTAAATAGAAGTTTTTTTTTTTTGAAAAAAAATATAGAAGCGTTTGATCATTTGATTCCCTGTAGTCATGGATATGGAATTTGAATTTGAATTGTGATATGTGTCTATGTGTCCAGGGTTCTGATCATAAAAAGTTCATTACCCAATTATGGTCCCTGCTATCCTTGGTCTTGGGTGGGTAGACAGGACATGGTCCTAACCTTGTGCATTTTTTTTGCATAGTGGCCATTCTGAGGCTCAAATGTACATTCTCGTGCTTGTTACCCCTATCCAAGAGTCTAAATGCAAGATGGGTGTTAGAATAATGTTAAAATAATTTAGTTGCAGATGTTAGGGCCTGTTTGGCTAATGAAAGTGTTTTTTTATTTTGTTTCTCTTTCTGTTATGACTGTTATTGTACTCAGGGGCACAAGGGTCTTTTCCCTTGTTATTTCTGTCGCCCTATATATATTAAAATAAAGGTTGGCGCCGCCAGCACTGTTACATTGCAAAACCCTTCTTCCTTCCCTCCTCTCTTTTCTTCTCTTCTTCTCCTCTTCTCTCCTCTTCTCCTCCTCTTATTTCTGGCCGGCCATACTGTCAAGATGGTATCAGAGCGGGAATACTGATTGAAGAGAGCAGATCGGACAACCTTACTGAGAGAACAAATCGAACAGACTATCCGAACCTGGGCTGAACAGAAATCTGATTCGAAACTGAAAAAAATAGCTACAACTGGTACAGTTCTCCTTGTTTTTCTCTTCTTTACCCTTCTTGGTCATGTGTCGAGTGGAAACCCTACGAGTCTGGGCGGCTGAATGCTGTCAAATCTGTGTACCCCTGTTTTTTTGGATCGTGTGATCCTGTTCATGTGTTAAGACAACAGTAGGTCAAGGATGACCTGTCTTCTCAATGGTTTGATTTGACTATAAGTAAGAAGGATCTCTCCTGCTGATTAGTGGCTGTTAGACATTCTGGAATTCTGGTAGGTTGGGACTGTTAAAACTCTACAGGTCTAAAATCTTCCGAATAGTACCTTTGTTTTTGTCTGGAATTTGGTACTGATTGTGCTCATCCTCGTTGTTAAACCCAAGTGTGTGGGTGTGAACTGAGTGGAGCATTGTTTTGTGGAGTAAGGAGGGATCCTAAGTCCGGTGGTTGGGACTGATTTACTGTTTGACCATGTCGACTGAGAATTCTACTACTTCAGAGATTTCAGGGAGCCACAATGGAGTGAGTGGGGGAATGGATATGAGCTTTCCCATGGCTGTTATTCCCTTTGATGGTCTGAATTACCTTGAGTGGTCTAGGGGAATAAAACTCTACATCACTACTCGGGGGAAAATAGGATACATCAATGGGAGAGTGAAGGAACCTAAGTATGGAAGTGCTGAGCATGATAGGTGGAACCAAGAGAACAGTATGGTGATGTCTTGGCTCTTGGTTTCAATGCTGCCACAAGTAAGGAAGACTTTTATGTGGGCTGAAACTGCTTGTGAGATATGGGAACAAGCGAAGTCCACCTATTCAGAGCAGAGACACTATGCCAAGATATATCAACTACAAGCTGAATCCTCTACTTGCAAGTAGGGGGAGAGGAGTCTCTTGACGTACTATTATGATTTGACATCAATATGGAAAGAACTTGATCACTATCAGAATGTGAATTGGAAGTGTGATGAAGATGCAAAGGCCTATAAGTCACTGGTATCACAACAACGAGTGTTTGCCTTCCTCCTAGGGCTGAATCCGTCATATGAGTCCATCAAGGTGCAGATCTTGGGTAGTAAAGACTTGCCATCAGTCCAGGAGGTGTATGCCTTGGTGCAATCAGAAGAAAGCAGAAGAAGTGTGATGAATGGTGTAGAAGGGGAGTCAGTTGCCCTAGCTGTCCGGGGAAATTCAGCTACAAATGTCGGAGGTGGCTTTAAAAAGGGTGACACTCAGAAAAAATCAGATGATAAGAGCAAGCTTTGGTGCACTCACTGCCAGAAGACGACACACGAAAGATACATGTTGGGATCTCCATGGAAAACCTAAATGGGCACAAGATTTGGGTAAGAAGTCAGCACCTGATCAGGGCAAGAAACCAGGCCAACAGAATCAAAAAAGGTATAGCTCAGCTAATGTGGCATCGATAGAGACTAGTCCTTCAATAACTCAGGAGAGACATCCCAGTTTTGACCCTAAGGAAGATATTATCAACTCCTTCCGTGAACATTTGGAATTGTATGGTAGGACTCTCCGCCAGATGGATTTTGGGCCTACTCCTACCTCGTTTGCGTCTACATTAGGTAATGCCACAGCCTTCCATGTGTCATCTCATACTACCGATTCTCCTTGGATTATTGACTCCGGAGCTTCAAATCACATGACTGGTAAGTCTAATTTGTTTCAGACATATAACCTTCTCTCTGGGAGAGATAAGGTAAGACTGGCTGATGGTTCTTTTTCTACCATAGCTGGCCGAGGCACCATACCTCTCCCACTTGGCCTTACTCTTTCTAATGTACTGCACGTTCCGAAATCACCTATTAATTTGTTGTCCATTAGTAGTCTTACTCACTCTTTGAATTGCTCAATCACTTTTTTTCCGCCTTCATGTATGTTTTAGGAAGCATGGTGGATGGTCTCTATGTGTTGGAGAATAATGCTGGTCTAGTGGCGACAGAGTCCACGAGTTCGTCAAGTGAGAGTCGGACAATGCAAAGGAATATTTCCATAGTTTCACGAAGTTCTTTGCTTCGAGTGGGTCACTTCAGTGAAGCTCTTGTGCCAGGACACCACAACAAAATGGTGTGGCTGAACGGAAAAACCGTCACCTTCTCGAAGTTGCTCGTGGCTTGCTAATTCATATGAATGTGCCAAAACAGTTCTTGATGGATGCAGTCTTGTGTGCGACATATATCATCAATCGCATGCCCTCTCGGCTACTAGAGTATAAGGCCCCACATCAGCTCTTGTTCCCTACAGCCCCGCTGTCCACCATTCCGATGCGTGTTTTTGGGTGTTGTTGTTTTGTCCATAACCTGTCCCCTACTCGTGGCAAGCTTGATCCTCGGGCTATTCCTTGTGTTTTTCTTGGTTACCCTTTATCTCAAAAGGGATATCTTTGCTATGATCCCATTGCCCGCAAGTACTATGTTCCCATTGATGTCATTCTTTGAGAGTCAACCGTTTTTCTCGGTTTCTCAGGGGGAGAGTAGGGTTGAGGAGAAACAGGTGATGACTCAAATTCAACTACCTCCTTTACTAAATCCTCCTCCATTCCGGGTTTTTCATCGTCGCCATAAGAACCAACAGAGTTCAAGAGTCGTGGAGCCGGACACTATGCGGCCAACATCATCGAATTCACCCGAGGCAGATCCGTCTCATCAGCCAAGTATATCTACTGCTTTAAATGCTGATTCCCTTGTCACCAATGATCTTAATATTCCTATTGCTAAGAGAAAGGGTGTTAGATCTTGTACCACTAATCATCCTATCTCTAATTTTGTGTCCTATGAGCATGTTTCGCCTTCGTACCGTGCCTTTCTCTCTTCTGTGGATAGTGTCCCCGTTCCTAAGACTGTGGCAGAAGCGTTGTCAAAACCTGAATGGACATATGCAATGCAAGAAGAAATTGATGCCTTACACAAAAATGGTACTTGGGAGTTGGTAGACCTTCCTGAAGGGAAGGAACCAGTGGGGTGCAAGTGGGTGTTCACAGTGAAACACAAGGCTGATGGAACTGTTGAAAGGTACAAGGCTAGACTGGTGGCAAGAGGCTTCACACAGGTATATGGAGTGGACTATGTAGAGACTTTTGCTCTAGTAGCCAAGATGAATTCTATCCGGATTCTCCTTTCCTTGGCAGCAAATCTTGACTGGGATCTTCACCAATTGGACATCAAGAATGCCTTCTTGAATGGTGACTTGGAAGAGGAAGTGTACATGACCCAACCCCCAGGGTTCTGTGCCAAAGGTAGTGAACAAAAGGTGTGCAGGTTAAAAAAATCCCTATATGGGTTGAAACAATCACCTCGGGCTTGGTTTAGTAAGTTCCCTTTAGCAGTCCAACAGATGGGGTTCAAACAATGCCAGTCAGATACTCTGTTTGTGAAAAGAGGTGAAGGTAAAATTGCAGCTCTTATTGTGTATGTGGATGGCATAGTGATCATAGGAGATTGGGAGGCTGAAATCCAGAGACTAAAAAAATTCTTAGCCACTAAATTTGATTGAAGGATCTAGGCCCCTTACGATACTTTCTTGGAATTGAAGTTGCCCGCTCTCACAAGGGCATCTTTATTTCCCAACGGAAGTATGTACTAGATCTACTAGAAGATACAGGCAAGTTGGGGGTAAAACCATTTGATTCACCTATTGAACCTAATCACCATCTGGGAGACAGTCAGGGAGAGTTTTTGAAAGATGTAAAGATGTTCCAGAGACTCGTGGGGAGACTTTTGTATTTGTCTATGACCAGGCCTGATATTGCCTATGCAGTGGGTGTCCTTAGTCAATTCATGCACAACCCTAGGACAACTCACTTTGAGGGTACAGAGAGGATCTTGAGATATCTCAAGAAGTTTCCTGGAGCTGGTTTGTTGTTTCAGAAACACAGTCACTTAAAAGTGGAAGTATATACTGATGCATTGGGCAGGAGTAGTCAATGACCGAAAGTCTACCAGTGGGTATTGTGCCTTTGTAGGAGGAAACCTTGTCACATGAAGAAGCAAAAAACAAAGTGTGGTGGCTAGATCCAGTGCTGAAGCAGAGTATAGAGCGATGGCTCATGGGGTTGCAGAAATCATGTGGATAAGAAATCTCTTAGGTGAACTGGGTTTCGCAGTAAGCAATCCAATGTCACTCTACTGTGACAATAAAGCTGCCATCAATATTGCTGCTAATCCAGTTCTGCATGACAAGACGAAACACATTGAAGTGGACAAGCATTTTATTAGAGAGAAACTTGAAAGTGGAGAAGTGTGTACACCATATGTCAGCTCAGAAGAACAACTTGCAGATATCTTCACCAAAGGTCTCCATCATGTGCGGCACAAAGACTTGTGTGACAAGTTGGGCATGATTGACATCTATGCTCCAACTTGAGGGGGAGTGTTAGAATAATATTAAAATAATTTAGTTGCAGATGTTAGGGCCTGTTTGGCTAATTAAAGTGTTTTTTTATTTCGTTTTTCTTTCTGTTGTGGCTGTTATTGTACTCAAGGGCACAAGGGTCTTTTCCCTTGTTATTTCTGTCGCCCTATATATATTAAAATAAAGGCTGGCGCCGTCAGCACTGTTACATTGCAAAACCCTTCTTCCTTCCCTCCTCTCTTCTCTTCTCTTGTTCTCCTCTTCTCTTGTTCTCCTCTTCTCTCCTCGTCTTTTCTTATTTCTGGCCGGCCATACTGTCAAGAATGGGAAAGCATGGACTCAAGGATATGTCCATCTCATGAATTCTATCATTATATACCTATTATCAAATTGCATATGTAAATCTAAAAGTTCACCTTTGTTGCAGAAAACAAAAGAATATTGGAGTATGTTATGTAACGAGATAGATATAGACGATTTAAGAGTAGTGGTGAAGGTGTTGCTTCTACCATTCAACATCTGGAAGGGAGATGTGTTGGAAAAAAATTGTAATAGCTTTGGGGGGGGGAATTAGAAGAATTCAACTTTGAAGACCTATTCGCCATGAAGATCAAGATGGCTGGGGTGAAACTGCAGTCGGTTTCTCAATCATGTGATCTCTTGGTGAAGGAAGATGGAGGAGAAAATGGAGTGTGACGGCAGTTGGAGGATTGCTTTGGCAGGGGTGTCTTTCGAGAGCTTAAAGATGTGCTGAGCTGGACAAATAGTTCCCACATGGTAGTAGGAGAATGGGGGAAGAGTTGTGGAGAAAAGTAAAATTAGAAGGGGAAGGGGAACAGTCTTATTCGGTTGACTGAGAAACAGGGACAAACGAAAATTGAAATGATTCAAAGATCAACTTTTAAATAAACGCATGAAAAGTCTTATGTAGAGGTGGTTTGGTTTGGCTCTTGGTTGGGCTCAGGGTATGGACCACGAGAATATTTGGCAACTCAGTTAGTTGTTAGATCTAAACCAGAACCTACGTGGGGATGGGCTAAAGGAAATACTGGACAAAGTCCCTTAAAAGAGTCTAGCCCATATGACTCTTTAAATAGTCACGCGGGCAGTAGAAAAAATTACTCAATTGGGGCCAATTACTTAGGTCTATCATCTTCAACACAGACTAATATTAGTGCTGATGCCATGTCTGGTTCGAGAGATTCCTTGCAATGGGTTCCCTTACAAAAAGAGTAAGAACAGGGCTGTGGGACATCACAGGAGGATCACCTTAATCCAAGATATACCAGAACCAAGTTTGAGAAAAATGAGCTGGAGGAAGGCGGTTGGGTGGATTACGATTTATCAAACGGGGATGAATCTCAGAATCTGAACCCGAGGAAGCATTGCTTATAGGTAGTGTGGGAATAGAGGTAGAAACTCAAGATTTGGTAGGGAAATACCATATCAGCAACCTATTCGGTGGTGAAACAAAAGAACTAGGAGCAATTCCTATTCAAAGCTTAGCGCTAGTTAGTAGTAGATCGATTGAGGTTGCTTATAGGTAGCATTGCTTATAGGTAGTGTGGGAATAGAGGTAGAAACTGAAGATTTGGTAGGGAAATACCATATCAGCAACCTATTCGGTGGTGAAACAAAAGAACTAGGAGCAATTCCTATTCAAAGCTTAGCGCTAGTTAGTAGTAGATCGATTGAGGTTGAGGACTGTTTGGTTGGACGACATGTGGACGTTAACTATAACATTGAAGAACCAGTCTCGAATAGAAGTGCTAACACGGTGTCTGTAAGGAGGTTGTAAAGGAATACTAGTGGTGTAATGAGGAGTTGCCAAGAAGGGACAAGCCACAAAGCTCTGGAAGGAAATTGTAAGCAATTTTTTTTTTCCATAAAATTGTTCTTAGTATGACCAACCTAGGAAACACTATAACCCTCTTTTTACCGACAAAGAAAAAAGCAACAATCTTTCCTTGTTCTACCCCAAGGTATGGTTGTGAATTCATTTTTGGGTGCTAATGTGGGTCCTCCGTCTGTTGCCTATTCTCCAGGTATAATTTGGGATCTAATTGAACAGTTACTAGAAGGCTTGAAGTGGAAGGAGTTGGAGAAAGACAAAATCACTGAGAATGTGAAAAGCAATGAGAATTTAACTCTAGACTTGAGCGGAGATAGTATGGGTAGGGTGGTAGAAAGGGAGGGTGAAAAAAAGGAACAAGACTTGATGACAAGGTTTATGGAGAAGTTGGGTGTAAGTTGAAGGATTCTAATGAATTGAAAACCTATACAAGGTTTAAGAAAACTAAAGGTATGGCGAGAAAAAGGATGATGAGCAAGGCAAAGTGTTTGGAATTAGATGTTTGAGGGGGAGAGAGAGTTTAGTGAGAGGAAGGGTAGAAGAAGAGGGTCAAGAAAGATGGTTGTTGTTGTAGGGGATTAAAATCTGATGTTTATCAATGATGTTGATTAGTTGGAATGTTTGAGGGTTAGGGAGTGCGAGGAAGAGCACATTAACTAATGAAATGCTTAAGAAGAGAAACTAGACGTTGTTTTGCTTCAAGAATCTAAAGTGTTGATTTTCCCGCCTACACGTGGGTTGGGGGCATAGTTTTCAAGGCAGCGAGGTAGGGGGGTGCCTTATCGCATAGTCACCTAGGCAATGGATTTTTTTTTTTTATGTTAAAACATAGATCCTAGGGTAGTTCCCTAGGTACCATAACCTTATTTCCTTAATAATTATTCATAATTTTCATAAGAAAAGTATAAGGTTCATATTAAAGGATAGAAAATCAACATATTCATGAGAAGAAAAGGAATAAGGAAAATAAACATAAGTCACCTAGGCAATAGATTTTTTTTTTTTATGTTAAAACATAGATCCTAGGGTAGTTCCCTAGGTACCATAACCTTATTTCCTCAATAATTATTCATAATTTTCATAAGAAAAGTATAAGGGTCATATTAAAGGATAGAAAATCAGCATATTCATGAGAAGAAAAAGAATAAGGAAAATAAAATTCAAAATATATAGGGGCTGAGCCATAGTTGTCAAGGCGACTAGGCGAGGCTAGGCGACCATGGGGCGCCCAGGCGCCTAGGTGATGGAATCTGACCTAAACTATTTTATAAGTTTGGGAACTAGGAAGGGAGTAGAGTAGGTTCAGCTGTTAAAAATAATAAGTGCAGGAAGCCAATAACTAGGAAGGGAGGAAGAAAACAATAACTGAAGCTGGGCTGGAAGAGAAGAAGTCCCTGTTTTTTTCTGAGAAAAAAGCACTGAAGCTGGATTTAGGCGCCCGCCTAAGTCTCTGGGCGGTCGCCTGGTATACAAAACTATAGGCGTTTGGGCGAGGCAACACTGTAAAATCGCCTAGTCGCCTTGACAACTATGGGCTGAACCCTTGTTTTTGTCATAGGAAAAGAAGAAAAGAAAAAACATTAGTAGTAGTAGTAGAAGAAAAGAAGAAGCCTTTGAGGGTTCAGGTTTTAAGTAGAACTTAAAATGTGCTGATTAGATAAAATTTTAAGTTCTTCCTTACTTATTGGTTCAGGTTTTGAAGTCTTTGAGGGTTCAATACAACATTTAGCATTGTTTGTGTTTAATAATGCCTTTTATAATTATAATCTCAAAGAAGAATGACAAAAAGTATTGTATAATAGAAAGTTAAAAACTGCTTGGTGATTAGGCGAGGAGAGCCTCAAAGGGCACCTTGTTGCTAGGTGTCCTTGACAACTATGGTTGGGGAATGGGCCCCATTGTGTAGCCCTTAAAGATATTGGTGTCCTTGACAACTACGAGGACTGCTGGATGGATTTTGGTGTATTGGAAGGCCAAAGAGTGACCACCAACATTAGGGAGTTTAATGAATTTATAAATTCTTGTGAGTTGAAGGAGCTGCTCTTTTGGAGCAATAATTTTACTTGGTCCAATTTCTCTAAGATTGGTAGGTTTTTATTTATAGTGGATTGTAAGGCACATCGGGGAGTGTTGGCTTTGAGGGCTTTACCTAGGATAACTTTTGATCATTGGCCTATCTCTTTTCCAATGATGAGTTAAGGGGAAGGTGGGCGGCCCCCTTTCGATTTGAGAATATGTAGCTCTGTCACCTAGGTTTCAGAGAAAAGGTTGAGTGGTGGACAAAGTAACCCTAGTAATCATTGGGAGGGTATGCAATTCCATGATAAGCTCAAAGAATTGAAAGCAAAAATTATATGGAATTTACAACATTTTGGGAGACCAGAAGAGAAAAAGCGAGATGCAATTGATTCCATTGAGCTCTTGGACAATAAAGAAGGTGAAGGAACTTTTGGAGAAAGAGATAAGCAGGAGAGACAGATGCTAAGAAAGGAATTGGAAGATATCCTGCTCAAAGAAGAAATAAGCTGGGGACATGAATCTAGGCAAATGACAAGAGGAGGAAAAACTTCATTTCTAAGTTATAAGTTGAAGGTGAGACTATTGATCAACACAATGAAATTGCTGGAGCTCTTGTGAACCATTTTAAGTTGAACCTTTGTATGCAAGAATTGGATTGGCCAAGGTTGTTTGAAGACCAAAAGATTTGGTTAGAAAGGAGCTTTGAATTGGATGAAATAAAGGAAGCAGTTTTTTCGATGGATAGACCTAAAGCACCAAGTCCGGATGGATTTACAATGGCCTTCAACCTGGTCAATAGCTTGTACAATTTTTATGTTTATATTGAATAACTGCTATAACTATGTTGCTATTAGGTATAGTGATGATTCTTATTTCATATCTTTTGAAAGATACATTCTCAGTACAAGGAAATTAGCAGCTATTGGTGGCTAACCTTGCCTTCGGAAGCTTCTTAATTTATGGCATGGTGCCCTTGGCCTCACTAAAACTGGCAATAGGGCTATAGGGAACTCAGAATGAAGGCCAATTATGTCCAGAAACTTTATGAATTTCCTAAATAAAGTGCATGTGTTGTGCCTGCAACTAAAATACTCACAAGAATATTTTTGTATTTTTTTCCAACATTCTTGCTGTTGTTATCAAAACCTGAATTGATCTCATGCAACACAATTCACTCAATAAAGTAATTGAGTTTTTATTAATTTGGGCTAGGCCCATTCTGGGTTTCATATAGATGATCCCCTTAGTTACATCTCTAGGAAAAAAGAGAACACCTTTTGATTCTAACATGAAATAAAACATACAAACAAACAACATTTCAGAATTCTTGTGTTGATTATTCTGGTTTAATCTCATTTTGGTATCTCGCAAAATTAGTAGAAATGAAGGGAACATAGATTAGGACTAATGACTACATAAATAATTGCAATTTTAGTTTAGACATGGCAATTAGCCCCCTTTTTTCAAGAGTCTGTTGGTTGGGCCTTAGATGAATGTTTTGGAAAATGGTCTTGGGATCAAGAGCCTTTGTGGGGTTGGGTGGTTTTGCCTATTCTTTTGGTATTTCTTGGGCTTTTGGATGTTTTGGGTGGATTGTTGAGGTCAAGGTTTAAAATGTTAATGTCGGTGGAAATGTCGCTTACCAAAATATAGGACATATGTCGGAAATGCCGAGGGGAAATATTGTAAAAATTAGAGACATTGTGGAAATATTATGAAATATGTGGAAATATGCAATGATATTTTGTAAAATGATAAAAGAAGCATTAATACATATTTCTAGACTATTACCTTATTCCCAACCATTATATAAAGCTAAGAAACTAAGATCAATAACAAATTAGTAAATGATGATTTACTGATTTATTATGCATTTTGATGTTTTTACAAGGTTATTTGATATTTTTTCTTATTTTTAATTCTGATTTATTATAAATTCTAATATATTTATTTCACACTAGTAAATAGAAATACATTTATTATGATTTTTTAAATATTAAAGTTATAATACATTATGTTTTATTATAAATTTAATAAATTGGTTCTCCTTTTTGTAGTATTAAGATTATGATAAATTCTGATTTCTTATAAAACTTAATGAATTTATTATGATTTTTAGTACTAAACTTATAATAAATTATGATTTAGTATAAAATTTAATAATTTTAGTCTGATTTTTTATATTAAATGTAGAATATGATTTATTATAAAATTTAATAAATATTTTAAAAAATACTAACTAGTTAATATTTTATTACTTGAAAAATATTTTATGTTTTATATTATAAAGTAATTAATTTATTCTTTTGTTTTTATATTTTGTTAATTCTTTTTTATAAATATTTTATTTGAAATATTAAATAGAAATTATTAATGGAATAATTTATAATAATATATTGTACTATAATAATATAATATACTAATATATCATATTATTAATGTACATTAGTCGATATCCTGTCGACATAATTGGAAAAACTGCCTTTTTTTGTTTATTTAGACCGATTTGGTCGACATTTTCAAAATATAGGAAATGTCAACCGAAATAATGTAATTTTTATATTACCATCCATTTTCATGTCGGTGAGCCTCGACATCAACATATGTCGGGCGACATTAGCGACATTTCGCGACATTTGAAACCATGGTTGAGGTTTCCTGAGGTTCTCTTGTTTCAGGTTTTTTTTTTTTTTTTTTGCGGGTTTTGTTCTTGGTGGAGAGCTTTGTTATTTCCAGTTTGCATGTCTTTTGTCAAGGAGGGGTGGATGGGATTTGGTTTCGTTTCATGTGATCTTTGGTCACCTTCCTTGTAATCTTTTTCTTTTTAATAATTTTTATTCTATCATGAAAAAATATGGATCTTGATATATTTGAAGACTAACCATATGAAGCCTCAATTTTGGTATTGTTACATTAATCTCAGATTTTGTCTCATTTTATATCATTATTTGGGTGGTTGCCTCGAACACCGTGGATCTCATCAGATGGTATCCTTTCAATTTTAAAAACAAAAGAATGAAGTTGGCATCATTGTTTTAATAGGCATGGTAGGCGTACGCCTGGAGGTGCGTCTCCAGGCGAGGCGCTCCCAAAACGCCTTGAGGCGTATGCCAGAGGCGCTGAAAACCTCTGAGGCGTATGCTAGAGTTGAGGCGCCCCCCTTTCAACTAATGTTATGCATCTTTATTCTTCTTAATATAAAAGATTTTTATTAAAATAAAGAAAAAATGAGATCCCCCCTCCTCTCAAGGAGGCTTATATGCTTCCTTGTGTACGGGAGGCTTGCACCTCTTGCGTTCTGAACTACGCCTCACTCCTCTAGGTAGTGGAATGCCTCGCGTCACACCTCCGCGTTTTAAAACATTGGTTGGCATGGCATTTGGTGAGAGGAATACAAGATTATTTGATCATGACAAGGAACTACAACCTGGGTAGTTCATAGAACCCATAAAGGTGAAGGCAGCTTACTGGGATAAATTGAATGATTGGGGTGGCACATAGTAGTTACATGTTCCGGCAGAAAAGGAAGGAAAGGAACAGTAGAGTCCTCCCCAGGGTTTAGTTTCTGAAATTAAATTTAGATGGGTGTAGCATGGCAGTCCTGGTGCTTCTAGAATTGGAAGAATATGAGGGTTGATTAAGGGCTTAGTTACTAGCAGTGTTAAAGGGCATAAAATTAGCTGCTAAGAACAGGTTGAGCAATATTTTGATTCAAGGGGACTGTCAAGTAGTCATCATCCTGGTTAAATGCAGGAAAGGAAGTGCCATTGGTTTTTAAACTTGCATTAGAGAGAGCATTTCTTTGGGAAGGCAACCAAACTGCTTGTTGAATTTGGTCCCAAGAAGTGTTAATGAAACTGCCTACAGATTAGTCAAATCAGCAGGTTTGTATCCTGTTACTTTGGGGTTATTCAGGACCAGGGTCTTGTTGTGACAATTTCATAGATATAGTTTATTTGAACTCTAGTCAGATAAGGCTACTTGTATTTTTATCTGACTCTTGGGGCCAGCAATCCTTTCTTGACGATGAATGAAATTCAATACTGTATTTATCAAAAAAATTAATCTTACAGCTATAAGGACAAGGTGGAATTTGGCCCCTTCTCTCATAGGAGTGTCTATGAAAGTTGGTTTTGTTTCCTTGTTTTTTATTCTTGTAACTAATACTCGTTATCATAAATAGGAAAGCAAAAAAAAGGTTCTCAAAAAAGACATAGATGTTCAAAAATTCCTACAAAGGAAAGGAGGCACAAAAGCATTAAACCCCTGGCAGACCTAGTTTGTTGAAAGTGCATGCGTGAAAATTGAGTTTAGCAGAACCCTTGCTGGGGCACCTCAGACTAGCATGCCAATGGCAAGTAGTAGACTAAGATGTCTTTAAGAAAGCTGCAACTATTGAATGATTTTGATGTGGGATGGTTCAAAAACCTCATGAGAGTGCTTTATGTCATGGAACCTAGTGGTTGTCCCAATGTATGGCAAGAAAAGGGAGAGTTGACCAACATGGTTCATTGTGTATGCAGATGTCAAATAAAATGTTTTGATAAAAGTTGGAGGCTCAAAAGAATAAAGGGTAGGCCAAAAGACATGTCGATTTAGTGGAAAAGAAATTTGGGACCTGCAAAATGAAAGAAGATAAGGCACCAAACAGAATGAAGGCTTTATGTACATGTATTAATATTATGCTTGCAGTGTTGGAGCTTTGGTTTTTGGGAGCCAGGCATATGGTTGTGTTCTGTTTTCTTTTTCCATAATCTTCTCCTTTTGTGTACAACTTGTATATATTATTCACTATCCATTAAAAATACTTTTATTATTCTCTGTCAATTCTCTTGTTCTCTTTGATGGTTTCTTTGATACCCGGTCAATTCTGAGGCCCCATCAATTCATGTATTCTTAGCTGGATAATGTGTATTTGCAGGGGGCCGGGTCCTGGTTATCGAGGCAAAGTTGTTCTAGCTTTTGAAGAGAATGGATCCTCTAAAGTTGGAGTTAGATTTGATAAAACAATTCCAGAAGGTAACACTCTTGGGGGCCTTTGCGAAGAAGACCATGGTTTCTTTTGCACTGGTGATTCCCTTTCTTTCCTTTGATATGGGTTGTCTCGTCTTTTGTTCAATACTTCAATATAATGCTGCTTTTTCATGGAACACTGTTTGATGGCAATCTCTTTTTTTTGCACTTTACAGCTGATTTACTTTGTCTAGAGAACTCAGGAAGTGATGATCTTGACAAGCTTGCCATCAATGAACTGTTTGAGGTAAATGTTTACCACTATGTATAAGTCAGTAGGATTTATGTAGTGTTTAATAAATTCTCTACGAGGTTTAATTTTAAGCATCCCCATGTCACAGCTTGCTTGTAGTGAAAGTAAAAGTGCCCCTTTGATATTGTTCATGAAAGACATTGAGAAGTCTATGGTAGGCAACCAAGAGGCTTATACAGCTTTCAAGACTAGGCTTGAAAATCTACCAGAGAATATAGTTATTATCGGCTCACATACTCAGCTTGACAACCGTAAGGAGAAGGTAAGAAGTTGGTACTTTTTCTTTGTAATTTTTTAAGTATTTCTTCTTGAATTCTTTTGGTAGTGGAGCACAACCCCTGGATGCTGACTATTACTAATTGTGCAGTCACACCCTGGTGGCCTTCTGTTTACAAAATTTGGAAGCAGTCAAACAGCTTTACTTGACTTTGCTTTTCCGGTACTGTTAAATCATATTCAGTTTTGGTGTTTCTTGTAGCAATTGTATCTTAACATTCAATGTGTTTCTATCTTGTACCATTGCCTTACAAATTTTATCCTATTATTGTTTAGATTGTGATTTTTTTTGTGAATATTGGCCATGATTATTTTGGATAATGAGTTTGAAGTTTGATCTGTTTTTGTTCTAGCAGTCTTCTAACCTGAACTTCTCTTTTGTACATGTGTTGGTCTTGTCTTTATACATATCAAATATACTATACATGCTCTCTTTTGGAGTTTTCTTCCCCTCACTTAATATAATATGGCATCTTCACTTGATCAGAAATACGTATACAATATATTAAATCAACTATTCTCTCAAAAAAAACTAAATCAACTATAACTTTTTTTTGAAGAGTAAATGAAAATGTTATTAAATAAAAAAGATACAATCAGTAGGTGACAAGGTGACACCTAACTTGCAAAACCAAACAACTCTGACCTAAACAACATGAGCTAAAACAAAACTTTGACAAATTACAAAGACTGAATTTCAAGTACATTCCAGAAATTCTCCCCCAAATTTGTCCTATCAAAGTCTGGAAGCACCCAGACCCAGTCTGCTACTAGATTCCCCACTAGAGCTACTAGAGCTTCAGATTTTTTTTTTTAATTTTATCTTCAAAAATCCTTTTGTTTCTTTCAATCCACAGAGTCCATCATATGGCAAAGGGAGTGCAGCTCCAAATTATCCTTGCTTTCGTGCTTCCCCCAAGTCTTGGCCAAGAAGAGAAAAGTTCTGCTGTTGAGCTTGGCTAAAATACTCCTTGTCCAAAGGGGGATGAGTAGAATTTCCAAATGATATTTGCTGTCTTACAGGAGAAGAAAAGATGTAAGACAGACTCTTCCTCCAAACAGCACATAACACAGAAGTAGGCTTAAAGGGAAAGGTGGGTCAAAGTTTTCAACAAGGCCCTTTGGGTAAGTGGTTGTGGAGATTTAGGCTGGAAAGGGAGAGGGAGTCTCTTTGGAGGAGGGTTGTGGTTGGGAAGTATGGGCTGGTGAGGTTCGGACGGGAGTCGAGGGAGGTTACTATCTCTTATGGGGTGAGTGTCTGGAAAGGGATAATGCCATTCAACCAAGAGTTCAAAGCTTTAGTTAGATTCAAAGTGGGACATGGGTCAAGTATTAGATTCTGGGAGGATGAGAGTGATGTCAGGTGTTCCCGAAACTTTACAGGCTGACTGAACATCACATTCAGAAGACCTCTGCTGGATCAAGAGATAGAAGAATGTATTTAGCTGCTGGAAAAACTACAGAAAGTTAAGCTGTCACTCTCTTCGAGGGATGGGATGTTGTGGAAAGAATGAAATAGCAGGGTTTTCACTGTGAAATCTTTCTATTTGGCACTGGTAAAGGATCAGTTGGGTTCAGATCATGTGGGAGGGGTCCCGGGGAACCCCATTCCACTGAGAGTAGAAGCCTTTCCTTGGTTGGTTGCCTTGGATAGTGAACTAAATCAACTGTAACACAGAATAATAGTTCTTTGCAGTTGCATTTTTTTCATTGGTGATAAATCTAATTTACCAAGGGCCTATAAAAGAAATCCAATTTACCCAGGAACTCAAAAGAGTGTGGGCCTTGGCATAACAGTTGGGTTGCTACATTGCAACTTGGGTGACCAGGGTTCATATATTGGAAACAGCCTCTCCATATGTGGCAGGGGTAAGGCTGCATACATGTTTCCCTCCCCAGACCCCACATTGGTTGGAGCCTCGTGCACTGGGCTGCCCTTTTACCAAGGAGTGCAAAGGCAAACATATGGAGCATTCAATTCCTCTCAAAAGAGAATGTGTTATGTGCTCTACTAAATGGGCCACTCCTCTTTGACATGTATGTCTACGGTCCAGGCAATATGTGTGCTAACACAGGTATTAGGTCAGATAGCGAGTATCTATCTTAATTGTTGAGTTAATATTGTGTTAGGTCATTAGTTGGGCTGATAAGTGGCCATTAGTTGGGTAATTGGAACTAACTTTTAGTTGTCAGGTGAAGTCTTTTTGGATATTTGATGCGTTTAAGGTACCTGTTATTAGTGGATGGTTATCTTTGTCCTGTTCTGTTCAATTAACTTCTGTTAATTAGGGCTGTTCATAAGAAGACCCAACCCGACCAAACCGACCAACCCGGACCGACCCAACCTGAGTCGGCTGGGTTTTCTTCAGCACCGGTCGGTTTCGTGAAAATCGAAACCGACCCGAACCGAACCGACTTAGTAGTTAGTAGTTAGTTCCTAGTTAGTAGTTACAACCTACTTAGTTCCTACTTAACTAAGTTGTCTCTATCCTAGTTACAACCCAACTTAATTTCTAGTCTTCTAGTTAGGAATGACATTAATGGAAAGTATTGTAAGACAACTAGACAAGGAATTTTTTTGGAAAATTTTAAAGAAAAGAATCAAAGGATCCTAGTTTCTATGGTCTTTTACACCAAATAGGCAACCAATTACAATTATAATTAGGTGTCCTTTTTTACTTAGATTAGAAGGTTTCTTGAAATATACAAATTTCAGTCTTCTTTCTCTAATACAGTTTGACTTTCTATTTTCTTGAGAACTTCTATTCTAACTTGGCCCGCCCCCCTTAGCCCCTCAACTCGAGCACAATCTCTAATACAATTTGACTCTCAAGCATGGTTGAACTTAGAGCCGAAACCGACCCAAACCGACCCAACCCGACTCAAACCGACCAGGTTGGTTTTGCTTAACACAAGGTCGGTTTCGGTTTCAATTTCAGGTAACCCGACCAGGTCGGGTCGGTTGGAAAAATCTCAATAAACCGACCCAACCCGACCCGTGAACAGCCCTACTGTTAATTATGGAGGATAGTTTCCCTTGAATAGAGCCACTGATCCCCAGTTCACTGTGTTAACCTCTTTCGTCCCATTTTCTTGAAATTTTTTTACACAGATGGGTAAAGGAAGGTACAAGGGAGTTAAAACTGTAGAGAGGATGAAAGTTAAATTTGTAATTTTACCTTTATTTGGCTCTTTTGTATACTTCTTTGTACACTTCTGTACTTATCTATTATTGTAAGGGCAGAACTGTCCATCCACATATTAATATAAATATAATTCTTTCTGGGCATGTCAGACATAGAACACACCCACCAATTCGTGTGACTCTCTTGTTTCTTCTTCTCTTCAACTGGAACTGACGTGGTATGAGAGCAGGTTGCTCTTTTAATCATCTTCTTGCTTCTTTGTTACTCTTTGTGGGCAGTAATTTCATCCCTCTACTGAGATCTACTGGACTCTTCAACCGGTGGAAGTGTGTAGGGCTGTTTTGATCAACCCTACCTGCTGTTCAGAAAGAGTTGCACAATCAGCAAGAGAGATTTCATTAGATCTCTCTTGGGAGACCTCAGATCAAGGCCAAACTGCAGAGTTGGTGTCACCTGATCTGATCTCTCTTCTGTACAAACCTCTCTTACTTTGGTGAAAGATTTGAAGGGGTTTTGATCCTCTCCCTTGGGTGGCTGCTAGTTACAGTTTCCTTTTTTGGACTATCATTTGTTTAGACTGAAGTTTCAGACTTTGCTTGCTCACCCTAAGGGGCAGAAACAATGGAAAATCAATAATGCCCAAATACTTTCCTTTTTTTGGACTGTCATTCGTTTATCTGGATGGTACCACAACCATCTCTGATGTTACAGATGCTAAAGGGCTGAAACCAAGGTTTTAAAAACTGACCCGGAAATGGAACCATTCTAGCTACCGGTTTCCGGGTCAGCGGTTCGACCGTCTGGGTCGAACGGTTTGCATTAGGGCAAGATAGCAAATAGTATATGAGAAAGGAGAAGTGGAGAAGAGAGTCTTTTGTCGGATGAGAGAGAAGAAAAGAAGGAAGGAAATAAAGGGAAATGAGAGAAAGAAAAGGAAAGAAAGAGGGAAGGAGGGAAGAAGAAGGAAGAGGAGGAGAATGATTCGACGCTCACCGGCGACGACGAGATGGCGACGGCGCTAACAACGCAGATCTGAGATCTGAGATATGAGATATGAGTTCTCAGATCTCAGATCTGAGATTGATTTTTCTTTTTTTCTCAGATCTCATATCTCAAATGAAATTTTTTCTCAGATCTCTACAACTTTTTCTTCTTCTTAAACCGCGAACCACTGTTCGGGTCAAACGAATCGATGGTTCGACTGCCCGGGTCAGTGGTTTTCTGACGAAGTCAATGGTTTGGATCAGGGGTGAAACGGAACTGGTTGCTTGGACGGTTTCTGGGCCAAACGGTTTAACCGTCCGGGTCAGTGATAGTTCAAAAAATTGATTGAAACAATGGAAAATCAATAATGCCCAAATAGTTTCCTGGATTTGAGTTCATTTATTGTTGATGTAGCTATTCCTATGAGGGTAGAGAAAAATACATGAATTTGTGGACAGAATGTGAGCTTGTTCACCTTGGGGCCACAATGTGTGCTTGTTCACCTTGGGACCACAATGTGAGCTTGATGTATCAGCAAACAAATATGTCCAGACAATATCAGATTGAAATGGACATATTCTCATACACCCAGGGGAGAGAAAAATACATGAATTTTATGTTGTTTTTGTTAATTTGTGGACAGAATGTGAGCTTGTTCACCTTGGGGCCACAACTACTGATTGTTGTGTGTAAACTATGAAAAAACATATCAATCAAAGTAAGATTATGCATTTTAGACCCGATTATGAGTTGATAAGGTCCAACATACTCTATAGGGAAAATGTGCTTGATCTGGACACCATATTAGGTGAACTTTTAAGGGAGAAAACTAGACTGTACACGCAGTCCTCCCTCGACAGCAAGAAAGAACATGGGCATGACACAGTGTTTCTAGCCACCAAGCCAAAAGGCAAAAAGGACTTTTCCAAGATTCAATGCTATGGGTGCAAGGAGTTCGGACATGTGGCCTCTCAGTGTAAGGAATTTTTTGTACCTATTGCAAACAATAGGGCCATATTATTACTGAATGCCCTACTCGACCTCCCAAGGAGGGTCAACACAAGGCACTTCAGACAGTTGTAGAGTCTTCATTTGATATTACCACCACCCCCACTTAAGATTCAAAGCGGGAATCTTCTGGTACCTTGATTGAAGAGAAGATACAACAACTTATGTCTTCAGTTATTTCATCTGCCTTCTTTGCTATTGGCCTGTTTGGTAAGTCTTCTACCACTTGGTCAGACTCTTAAACCCTATTCTTCTAATGACTAGATTATTACTGTTAGTGGTGAGTCATTAAAAATTGTTTTTGTGACGATTTATTTCTTTCTACTTCTCAATCATCTGCTTTCCACCTTCCAAAAACCTTATTCCTCAATTAACAACCAACCTTATTCATGCGGATCAACTTGTTGATGATGGTAACTTGGTGTTGTTTTCTCATCTTGGTGGTGTTATATAGGACCAACGTGCTGGGGTAGTAAAGGGGAAGGGGCGTAGGCTTGGGAGGTTGTTTGCTCTTGAGTTTGAGAAGAGATCTTTGTCCCCGACTTCTTGTCTTCTATCTACTATTAGTAATGTTTTACATTCTTGTTGTAATAATGTGTGGCATTTATGGCATAGACATTTAGGCCACACACATGGATCATTTAATTTCTTCAGGTTGCTTACCTATTGTTGTTTTTGTTTCTAAGAACATTGATAAGTCTTGCATAACTTGTGGTCTTAGTAAAAGTCATATTTTACCTTTTCCATCTTTTGTGCATGCTACTCATCCTTTTCAAGTAATACGTAGTGATGTTTGGTCGTCTCCTGTTATATCTAGATTTGGATACAAATATTTTGTTTTATGTATTGATGATTGCACTAGATATACCTGGGTTTAATTTCTCTGGAAGAAATCAGAAGTTCTTTCCACCTTTCAGAACTTCCACACCATGGTAATGGCCCAACATAATGCACCATTCGTATTCTACGTTTTGACTCGGGGGAGAATATTTTGATAGTGATAATGGAGAGTTCTAGACCTATTTAAAGAAACATGGTATTCTATCCCAAAGGTCTTGCTCAAGAACTCCTCAACAAAATGGAGTTGCTGAACGCAAGAACCGACACATCTTGAGTATTGTGAGATGTTTTCTGCTTGACTCCCATGTTCCTATTATCTTTTGGGTGGAGGCGGTCAACACTGCACCAATGCCTATGCCTCCACCTCCATTGACTCCAGTGCCTGCTCCTCTATCATCCTCAGTCCTTGTTCCATCCACATTTACTTCTCATGTAAGTGATCCTTCACCTGCTACTCCCACTCCTTTATGACTTTCTTCCAGAGTTTCTCGTCCTCCTGACCGTTATGGATTATTTGCTATCCATAACTCCCTTTCTGCTACTTTGTCTTCCACCGATATCCCAAAGTGTTACTGACAAGCTGCAGCAATTGGGCATTGGAAAGCTTCAGTGGACTAGGAAATTCAGGCCCTATTGGAAGATGATATTTGGGAGCTTGTTTTTCCTCCAGCAGATGCCTCCATTATTAGTAGCCGTTTCCTTGTCATGCCCACATGGTATAAGCTTTCATATTTGCAAGGGTACACCTCTCCTCAGCAGAATGTCCCCGGTGAGACATTTATCCAGAACAACAGTACATGGTAGAAAAGCTGCCTTTGTGGGAACATGAGATAACCAGATGGCTGAATGATGGAAACTTGAACTCTAAGAATTACATAATTGGTGATAGAATGATTTGACAGAGAAGATGCTTGACCTATACCATTTCCAACACCTTGAGTTCTCCTGATCTGGTGTCGGATTGCTGTTGTTTATTGTTGTGTGTATAGCTGTCAGATCCTCTATTTTGCAATCGTTGAGGTTTCTTCTAAATAATGAGCACCAAAAATTTCCCTATTTTATATTTCATATGAGTCCATGTCCACCACCCTAGCCATCCCTGTTTGTTGATATTTTGAATAAGGAAAGAAATCGATCCATCAGGGGTCTGCTGCTGCACCAAGCATCTCTCCAAAAGCTGATCCTGTCTTCAACTCCCAGTTTTAGTTTAATAGCTTGGAGGAATTTCCTCAACCCTTTCCAAATAGAGCTGCCATAGGGGCTTTCATTTACCCGTGTCCCAATTAAAATTTCTGGATCCAAACTTCTCCGATATTATCTGCCTCCAAAGAAGCTGAGGTTGAGAATTGAATCTCCAAAACCGTTACCCTATAAGGGCTGTATTCATTTTCCACAGCTTTTTGATACATAAACCACTGTCTGTTTTTGGCATGTATGGTTGTGCCCAACCACTGGGTGCATTTTATTTTTGTCCCGCCATTCTCTCCATAGGAAGTCTCTTGGAAATTTCTCTTTGCTATCTGCTACCACTGCTGGAATTGGAAATGATGACATATAACAGGTTGGTATCTGAAACATGGTACTCTTTAGGAGAGTTTTTTAGCACCTGCTGACAAATATTTGCATTTCCATATTGCCAACCTCCTTCCCATCTGCTCTCTCAGTGGGTCCCGAATGCATTTGTAATTTCCCACCTTAGAATATTTTCTACTCTTCCAACTCGACCTCACTTTTCACAGGTTAATAACCTTTGGCCCTGAGACAGCTTCAAACCAAATTAGCAACCATTTAAGATGCACAAGCTGCTTTCGCTCTGCTGGAGAAAAAATAAAGTATCATCAGCATATTATAGTAGTGTTACCATAGTTCCATGCTCGTTCACCCTGAAACCTTCTATTTGCCCTACTAGTTCTAAGACCTTGTAGTTCTCAGACGAAGCTTCCATTACACACATGAAAAATAGTGGGGACAAGGGGTTGCCTTGCCTTAGTTCCCTAGAGCTTTTAAAAAAACCTAGCAGCTTTTCCATTTATTAAGATTGAAAATCTGGAGGTGGAAAGACAAACTCTCATCCAGTTCCTCGATTCTCTATCAAACTGCATGTAGGCAAAAATGTAGTCCAAGAAGCCAGCCCCAGCTTACGTGATCATATGCCTTCTCTAAATCTACCTTGCGTATCTACCTCCCCATGTTGCTCTTCAATCTTGAATCTACTAGTTCATTGCCAATTAGTACCCTATCCAATAATTGCCTGTTACGTAGAAAAGCCCCTTGGGAAAAGGATATTAAGGTATAAGCTTCCTCTTTTGATTGGCTAATAGTTTTGTAGAAACTCCTCTAAAGTAGCAATTAAGCTACATTCCAAAGAAATTGTTTGGTGAAACTTCTCCAAAGCTTTCATACATCAGCGTTCACAAAATTCCAAACTTTTATGTAAAATAGAATAGTACGATCATGTCCCAGGGCTATGTCTCCACTTCTTGCACTTCAGATATGATCATAAATTGAGGTGCATCCATTAGAGGTCTTTGCTTGCATTCCTCTTTGAAAAGATTTTTATAGAATTCTTGCTATATTTCTTAAGCTCCCCTTCCTCCTCGTACCTCTGTCCATTTCCAGACTACTATATGTGTTTAATCTTCTTCTTTGAGGTTGCCATTTGGTGAAAAACTGCATGTTTTTGTCACTTACTTTTAGCCATGTTTTGTGAGTCCCTTGTCTCCACTTTGCTTCTTCTTGATAAGCAATCTTGTCATAAATTCCTTTGGTTCCTGTTCTTGTTAAGTAACTCCTGTTTCTTAAGTGCTTGGAGTTTTTTAGTAATTATGTGTGAAGCCAACCCTTCCCCCTGAATTGAGTCCCACCATCTTTTTAGACTTTTGTGAAAAGCCTGCTTCTTGCAGCCACCTATGTTCAAACCTAAATGGTTCATGAATTGGTTTACATTTGTTTCCATGCAAAATAAGAGTCCTATGGCCTGATAATGGCCTGGGCCCTGCCTCCTGATATAAATCAGGGCATTGCTCCACCCACTCAGAAGTTATTAGAAACCTTTCAAGCTTCACTAGCACTGGAACTTCTGGTTATTCATCCATGTGAACTTATCTCCCACAAGTGGTAAATCAACCAGTTCATGTCTATTGGTAAACTCCCTAAATCCACGCATTCCTGCTGTCCTTTAGTCACCCTTCTTTCCTTCCTACTGTATATTGTATTGAAATCACCTCCCTCACACAGTGGTAACTAGCCATCTGGATTTGACTTTATCTAACTATTCCCAAAACTTCACTTTTGATGTCTTCATTAATACTATGTACAACTTGTAATGATACTTCCCAAAACTTTCCAATGTAGCTACTATGGTCACTGAGTGAACACACTGTTCCAGTGTTCCAGACCACCAGAAACCTCCTGCTGATGCCTACAAAATGACCATATGCAGCACCAATTGCCACTTGAATTTTGTCTTTTGTGCCATGCATATTATATCTTACCTTTATTTGTTCTGTGTTTAATTACTGCTATTCTCTTGAAGAACTTACATAGGTGTTGATTTCTCATGATGCAGGACAACTTTGGTAGGTTACATGATAGAAACAAAGAGGTGCCAAAGGCAACCAAGCAGCTCACCCGATTATTCCCAAACAAAGTGACCATACAGCTGCCACAAGTATGGAAATTTACTTAAATGTTAGGGTCCAATACCCTTATTTTTCCATCTTTATATATAGAATGTGTTACTGTTTCTGGAATTTGTTTTAGGATGAAGCTTTACTTTTGGATTGGAAACAACGACTGGATCGTGATGTTAAAACACTTAAAGCACAATCAAACATTATTAACATCCGCTCGGTAAGTGGTGTATAATTCTTGTATTATACATTATAAAGTGTTTTATGTTTGGTGACAACTTGATTGGCATCTTGCATATTTTAACTTTATAATCTACCTTTCATGCGCTCAGGTTCTAAATCGAAATGGGTTGGATTGCCCTGACCTTGGAACACTTTGCATAAAAGATCACGCCCTTACAATTGAAAGTCAGTAATGTCCTTCACTAAATTTGCGCTTTCTCGTATAGAATTATTGAGCTGATATAAGCCAATTTTTTCTATGCTGCCTATAGGCGTGGAGAAGATTGTTGGTTGGGCTTTAAGTCATCATTTTATGAATAGAGACAGAGATTCACCAAAAGATGCTAAACTTGTGATTTCCAGTGAAAGGTTGACTTGAATTATGACTAATACCTTCTACTTGGTTGGGGAAAACATCAATTTGGCAGCCTCTATATTGCATTTTAACAATATTTTATTTCTGATATTGCAGCATTAGATTTGGACTCAACATCTTGAATAGTATCCAAAGTGAGTCTAAGAGCCTGAAAAAATCACTTAAGGTAAACCTATTTATGCAATCCCTTATGGTACTAATATAACCTTGTTTTGCTACCAATTAAAGAAAAACCATGCTATGCTTTTTGGTACAAGTTTAAGTGTTTATTTTTGAAATTATACTTCTAAATGTGAAATGGTTTTTGGCTTGATGTTTTTCAGGATGTTGTCACTGAGAATGAATTTGAAAAGAGACTTTTGGCAGATGTTATTCCACCAAATGATATTGGAGTTACCTTTGATGACATCGGAGCCTTGGAAAATGTGAAGGAGACATTGAAGGAATTAGTTATGCTTCCTTTGCAAAGGCCTGAATTGTTTTGCAAAGGACAGCTAACAAAGGTTTAATTTCCTAGTCCTTTTTCTAAGAAAATTTTCTTATTATGATACCCAGATAACTGTATATGCATAACATACCAATGTCAAATATGATATGTACCTAAATCCTAATACGACATTGGTATATTTCTACAAGTCATACTATAAAAAATCTATATATTTTGAGAAATGACATTTTGCTTAAAAAGCATGATATAAACATTGTTGTCAGGTTGGGAGTTAAAAATACAGAAGCTAAAGAACTACTTTGGGTCATAGTTTGAGGTCAAGGATCTAGGCCCCTTAAAGTACTTTCTTGGAATTGAGGTTGCTACTTGCTAGATCATAGAATGGCATCTTCATTTCTCAATGGAAGTACATTCAAAACCTTCTTGAGGACACAAGTAAATTGGGTGCTAAGCCAACAGACACACCTATTTAGAACAACCATAGGTTGGGTGACAATGAGGGTGAGCCTCTTTCTAATGTATGGCAGTTTCAAAGACTTGGCAGACTACTGTATTTATCCAATACAAGACCTGATATTTCATATGTTACGGAGTTTTGAGTCAGTAAATGCATTCACCTAGGACCACACACCTGGCTGCTGCAATAACGAGTTCTCAAATATATGAAGAAACATCATGGGTGAAGTATCTTGTTGTCTAACCATGGATGCTTGAGGGTGGAAGTTTATACAAATGCTGACTAGGCTGGATCAATGGAGGATTGGAGATGTACAATATGTTATCGCACCTTAGTTGGAGGTAATTTAGTGACATGGATTAAAAAGCAAACTGTTGTGACAATCCACTTATGCATGCAAGGACAAAACACATTGAGGTGGTGATGTAGGACCAACTCAGTTCTAGTCCTTAGAGAATGTTGAGTGGTCTTCTTTGATCAGAATTTTATGGCTGTTGATGGCTGTAATGGCTTCTTGAAGGAATACGAGAGAAAATAAGGATAGAAAGAAGAGAGAAAATACCTGGAATCACTCACAGGGTGCCTAGAATCACTCTGGGGCATGGGAATTGCTCATCGTAGTTAGCATAAGCTGAAGAAAACCCATAAACTTCATTGTAAAGCGTCCATACATATTTATAGACTCTAAACTCGCAATAATCCTTGGAGTCAAACTGTTAGACTCATAATAGTCTTAGGAGTTACTGTTAAACTCAATAATCCTAGTAGAATTCAAACTACGCTGTTCATAACTAGAAAAATTAAACCCTATCATTGGAACTCCCCCCCCCCCCCAGAAATTGCAAAATGACAAAAATACCCTTGGTGTTCAATTCAATCCAAATCCCAAGTACCATCACTATGCCATATCAAGGGCTTGGTGTAAGGCCTTCTTCCTGGAATAAGTCTTCAAGTATGTTGATTGATTCCTATCACCTCTTCCTGGCTTGAAAGAACTTGACCATGGTGAGTTATAAGCATGGTATGTTTCATAAAGATTTGGGTTAAGATGATGAAAATCTTCAGCAGTGATCCAAGAACTCTTAAACATAGGCTTGCCTTTCCACTTGACAAGGAATTTCTGATACGCTCTTGTAGCAGTGATCCAAGAACTCACCCCCCTTCCTCTTCATCCTCCTCCCAACCCCCCTCCTCTTAAGGAGGCTTACACCTCTTGCATTCTGAACTACTCCTCACACCTCTAGGTAGTGGAACGCCTCGCGTCACGCCTCCCCGTTTTAAAATATTGGTAGGGGTGAGCATGGGTCGGTTTGGTTTGGTTCCATGGCAAAACCTAGAAACTACCCTGTAGGGGTCTGTTCCAAGTTTTTGGAACCGAAACACCCTGTGAAGGTCGGTTCCAAGGTCAGTTCTGGCCTTGGCGGTTCCGGAGTCGTTTCCCGGTCTACCTGTGGAACTTGTTCTTTCTTTACTCTCCCCCTTCAAGAAAAAAAAAATGAAACATGTCCTTCAAAATCTTGATTTTCAATAATGATAATATATAGTTTAAAACGTATATTATCTATATAGATTAAATTGAGTAATTTAATGTGTAGATTATCATAATATATTAATATATGGTTGAAAATTGTCATTATAATTTAAATTTTATAAATATTTCCTTTTACATTATTTATTATATACAAAAATATTAAAATGAAAACAAATGATCAAATCACTTATGTAACTCGATGGTCAAGTGAGACCATGGCTTTATAGCCATGAGCTTGGGCTCAAATCTTCACATCCTTAAAAATATTTTGGGGTTTATTTCAAAGCAAGTTCGGTTCAAAGGCCGGTTCCACCCAGGCCAAGCAAGGTTGGTTCATCATGTCGGTTCGAATAGGGTAAACCTATAGACCCTTGAACCGACTTGGATGGGGGGACGGTTCCAAGAATATGGTACCAAACCCTATCTTGTAACAGATTAGGTAGGGCCGGTTCGAGGTCGGTTCCAAGAAGAACCTACCCATTTGCTCACCCCTAGGTTCTAGAACTTATCTTCTTGATGATTTTGTAAGGACCGACACTCTTTGAGTGGAGCTTCTTGTACATACCTTTAGGAAGACCAAAGACACTCTGGCCGTATACGTACCATAACCATGTTTCCCTCTTGATAATTTGCCAACCGTCGATGAATATCAGCCCTAGCCTTGTATAGATCATTGACCAATGCAATTTTTCTCCTAACATCATCATGTATCTCTCTTATGTGCCTTGCAAATGCTTATGCTTCAATAATTCTAGCACGTGTATCTAGTGGTAAGGTAACTAAATCAATTGGCCACTTAGGCTGAATACTAGTCACCACTTCAAATGGACTTCTTCTCGTGGATCTATTTACTGAGCTTTTATAAGCAAACTCAGCTATTGGAAGCACTTGATCCCATCTAGAAGTATGATCACCAGCAATAACTAGACAAATTAAACCCTACCAGTGGACCCCACAGAAAGTTGCAAAATGACAAAAATACCCTTGGTGTTCAATTCAGTCCAAATCCCAAGTACCACCACTCTCATATTAGGGCCTGTTGTAAGGACTTCTTCCTAGAATAAGTCTTCAAGGGTGCTGATCAATTCCTATCAGGTGGATAAGCACTTCGTTTGTGAGAAGATAGAAAGTGGTGAAATATGTACCCCTTATGTGAACACAAGTTAGCAGTTGGGAGATGTATTCACTAAAAGTGTTGCTTGTGATCGATATACTCAACTTGTAACAAGTTGGGTATATATATTTATATATATATATATATATATATATATATATATATGACCCAACTTGCAGGGGAGTGTTTTTTAGGGGTGTTCTTATCTCTTTTTATTTCTTTTTGCTCTCTATTTGTAACTACCAGAAAAATATTCTATAGGATACTCATATCCGTATCCCTCATCTTACCCTTGTCATATCCAAGGTTCAAAGTATCAGAGGTGTATAAATTAAACCATGCGCTTGTTATGTTTTATTTAGTTTTTTTTTTTTTGGCTTATATATATTTTTTATTAAAAAAGGGGTACCCAAATGCACCTGTAAACAGGTGTTTTGGACCCCAAAAGATTGATACATTACACCCGATACGGGGCGTATTGTATCAATACTTTCAGCCTTGTTTGTATCTGCATAATGTTAAAACATTTCTCTTTTCCAGCCATGCAAGGGAATACTGCTGTTTGGACCCCCTGGTACTGGTAAAACAATGCTTGCAAAAGCTGTTGCAACAGAAGCAGGAGCAAACTTTATCAATATATCAATGTCAAGTATTACTTCAAAGGTTAATTGCAATCTGGTGTGGTATTTTTTCATCTATGCCTTCTTGTCTTCCTCTTCAATGTGACTTGTAACTTCATCTTCCTTACAGTGGTTTGGTGAGGGTGAAAAATATGTCAAGGCAGTGTTCTCACTAGCCAGCAAAATAGCTCCCAGTGTAATTTTTGTTGATGAGGTTAGTTGGATCGAACAAACATTTTGTTTTCTATGCAGATAGCTTATTAGAAACATTTTTTGCAATTGATAGACTTCTTATTTCTGCCTTGTGTACCTTTGGAATTTTCACATTTCCACTCCTTCCATATTATTCTGCCTGAATTTATCTTCTTTGTGATTATGTGTGTGTTTGGCTCATTGGTTTCCTATTACAGGTTGACAGTATGTTAGGAAGGCGTGAAAATCCAGGAGAGCATGAAGCTATGCGGAAAATGAAAAATGAGTTCATGGTGAACTGGGATGGTCTCCGTACAAAGGATAAAGAACGTGTACTGGTACTTGCTGCCACCAATAGGCCATTTGACCTTGATGAGGCCGTTGTACGGAGGCTACCGCGAAGGTAAATGGTTAGATATTCAGAAGTCCCTTTAGTTTCATGACATTCTTGTCTCCTTAACAATTCATTATTTTGATTATATATATGAACATGTTGCATTCAGATTGATGGTAAATTTGCCAGATGCTGCAAATAGAGAGAAAATTCTGAGAGTCATCTTGGCTAAGGAGGAAATGGCACCTGATGTTGATTTGGAAGCAATTGCATGTATGACAGATGGCTACTCTGGAAGTGACTTAAAGGTTTGTTTTTTGTTATTTACTTGTGATCTATAGTATCCCATCTTTCTTTAAACCTACAACTCTTGCATGGATTTAGTTCCTCATAATATTTTTTTACAGAATCTTTGTGTAACTGCTGCACACTGTCCCATAAGGGAAATACTGGAGAAGGAAAAGAAGGTCAGTCTCATTTTCTTTGAATCTGAATACTGCCAAACATTGTTATAATGTCTCTGCCAGATTACATGAGTTACTTATAATGGTGAAATTTGATTAAATGGTTCCTCTGAAGCATGGGACTAGCTGACTAGGGGTTCCTATTGGGAGGTTTACCAATGGAAGACTTTAACTAAGATTTAGAGGGATTGCTGGATACTTCCAGACATGGTTATGATATATTAATATGTCTCATCCAAATTACTCTGAACTAAGATGAAATATGAAAGAAATGCAAAAAGCTTGATGAGCGATGTTGTTAAAATCATACAATTTACAATATGATTCACGGTTTGATTCGTTTGATTCGTTTGAATCATGAATCCCAAGGGCTTCGATTTGAATCTTGTGTCCATCCTTTTCTTCAAAAATCTATTTCTTTTGTTTGAATCCTACAATTTGAATCATAAACCTTACAATTTATGCAATTCTTGTGATTCAAATCAATTCAATTGAGAACTAGTTCTCTACTTTGTCATTTATTTTGTTAATATTGAGGGGGCATTTGTTTTTGGGATTTTGAGAGGGGGAAAAGTTGGTCAATGGGATTGTGAATACCATTGACCAAGAAACCGTCAAAGTCAGATCGAAAAACTGAGAAAGAGAAAGAGAGAGACACAGCCGAATGGTGGGTGTGACGACTTGTTAGTCGACACCCTAAAAGAAATATTTATATTAAGTTGTAAAAGGATAGATCTGCCCTTAATATACATGAGAGATAATACAAAGAGAGATATACAGAAAAGAAAAGTAAAAGTACAAAAATAGCCCTACAGCTAGATTTCACCGTCTCTACACTCCCCCTCAAACTGATGCCTAGGAATAAGCATAAGTTTGTCCATGAGAAATAGATGCCGAGCCTGTGTCATTGCTTTAGTTAACAAGTCTACCAATTGGAGCCCAGAGGAGACATGAGGAAGAGATATGGTACCCTCAAGAAGGAGATTGCGAATGAAGTGACAATTAGACCTGTTCATGGGCCGGGTAGCCCAATGGCCCAGCCCGGCCCGCACCCCGGTCGGGCTCGGTCATGTAATTAGGCCCGCGGACCTGACCTCGGGCCTAACATAGTAAGCTTGATTGTGTTTCGGGCCGGGCTCGGGATTTGTCAAAAAAGCCCGGCCCAGCCCGGCCCGCACCCCGGTCGGGCTTGGTCATGTAATTAGGCCCGCGGACCTGACCTCGGGCCTAACATAGTAAGCTTGATTGTGTTTCGGGCCGGGCTCGGGATTTGTCAAAAAAGCCCGGCTCGAGCCCGGCCCGGCCCGACTCAGCATTATATATTTTATAAAATATATAATATGTATTTTATATATTATATAAATAATATAGTATTTATTAAAATATATATTTATAATTCAATATATACATTTTTTATTCTTTTCTTTATAATCTCTCTCTCTCTCGCTCTATTCAGCCGCTAACAGTATGGGCAAAATTTCGGGCTCGGGCCCAAGCCCGAGCTTCGGGCTTTTTATGAGGGTCAGGCTCGGGCCCAAGTTGTAGGCCCGATGGTCAAGCCGGGCTCGAGCTCGGGCCTTAGAAAATTCTATTAATACAGAGTGAAAGCCTGGGCCGAGCCCGACCTGGCCCATGAATAGGTCTAGTGGCAATCAACTTCTATGTGCTTGGCGCGCTCATGGAAGACGGGGTTGCATGCAATTTTGATTGCACTTATGTTGTTTGCTTAAAAAGGAACAAACAATGGTGGCTCACTTAGTATTTCAAATAGAAGAGTCCGAAGCCATATGATCTCACTACACATGGAAGACATAGCCCTGAATTCAACTTCAGTGGAAGATTTGAACATAGTAGTTTGTTTCTTGCACTTCCATGAGATAAGGGAGTTGCCTAGGAAGACACACCAGCCAGTTGTGGACCGTCGGGTGTCGGGGCATCCAGCCCAATCAGCATTTGCATAGGCCATAAGATGAATGGGAGATGATGAGGAGAAGAATATCCCATGTGACAGTGTGCCCCGTACATATCTTATAATCCAATGAATTGCAGATAATTGTGGTTGTCTCGGAGAAGACACAAACTGACTTACTATCTGAACTGCATAAGATATGTTCGGCCGAGTCATGGTGAGATAGATTAAACTGCCCACTAGTTGATGATAAAGGGTAGGATCTTCAAGGGGAGACCCATCATCTTTGCTGAGTTTCAAATTCAGTTCTTGTGGAGTGTCCACAATCTTAGAATCACTAAGATTTGCCAATTTAACCAGATCAGCCGCATACTTTTGTTGATTAACAAAGTAGCCTCGAGAATTTCTACTCACCTCAAGGCCCAAGAAATATGTCAACAGTCCCAAGTCCTTCATCTTGAAGGATTCACTGAGTAACTGTTGTAGCCTAGAAATTCCTTCTATGTCATCCCCTGTAATAAGTATATCATCAACATAAAGGAGTAATATCGTTACTCCTTGCTTCAGTTAGGGTGAATAAAGAGTAATCAGAAGGACTTTGAATAAAGCCAGCATCTGTGATGACAGATCTGAACTTCTCAAACTAGGCCCTAGGAGCTTGCTTCAGGCCATAAAGTGACTTCTTCAGACGACAAACAAGCTGCAGATCTGTACAATATCCTGGAGGAAGCTTCATGTAAACTGTCTCTTTCAATTCCCCATGGAGAAAAGCATTCTTGATATCCA
This sequence comes from Nelumbo nucifera, assembly GCF_055504915.1. Taxonomy (NCBI): domain Eukaryota; kingdom Viridiplantae; phylum Streptophyta; class Magnoliopsida; order Proteales; family Nelumbonaceae; genus Nelumbo; species Nelumbo nucifera. The sequence continues at coordinate 102,390,301 of NC_142651.1, forward strand.
TCTGATGAATTGTCCACTGTTTGACTACAGACACAACCATCAAAAGTCGTACAGTGGTCATCTTAGCTACAGGAGCAAAAGTCTCCTCATAGTCTATCCCATATTCCTGTTTGTAACCCTGTGCAACAAGCCTAACTTTGTATATGTCTAGGCTTCCATCAGATTTTAGTTTCACAGAATAGACCCATCGGCTTCCTGTGAGAGATGTCTCAGGTGGAGCTTTGACTTTGACCCAGGTGTCATTCTCCAAAAGAGCTCGAATCTCAGAATCCATTGCATCTTTCCAATGTGGTTCTGCTACAACCTGTTGATAAGATATGGGAATGTCTGTGGTAGATAAAATGGCAGAAAAGGAGCTATTGTCTGGTGAATAACCATAAGGTTAGGTGGACGGAAAATTCTAGAGGAACAGCGTAAAGTAGGAGCAATAGGTTCAAAGGGAAGGTCTTGAACACTTACTGAGGCAGCTGGAGTGACTGGATCAGCAATTGGAGGCGGAGCAGGGGGGGATGGAGACTGAAGAAGGCCGTTGCTTCCTGAAGGTCTGAAGTTGTTGCAGAGGTGACAATGGAGTATCCGATGTACCTGTAGAATCAAAACTATGTAGCAAGGAAACAAAAGGAGCTGGGAACTTCACAATATGTTTAAAGAATGATACACTTTCAAGAAAAACTACATTACGAGAAATTCGAAGACGATGAACCAAAGGGTCATAGCAAAGATACCCTTTATGTTCAGAGCTATACCCCATAAAAGCACGCAAAGCTGCTTGTGTAGTTAACTTTGTGCGTTCATGGGGTGGAAGGTGGACAAAACAAGCACATCCGAATACTCTGAGCATGGATAGGTCTAGGGATTTGTGGAAGAGTGATTGAAAAGGAGAGGATTCCCTCTTGGTTTTTGGTGCAGTGCTGGCCACCTCCACCCAAAACCAAGAGGGTACGTGGGAAACCTGTAAAAGGGTTTTGACTACACTCAAGATTATGCCCATTTTTCCTTTTTGCAACCCCGTTTTGTTGTGGGGTGCCTGGACAAGACTTTTGGGTTTGAATTCCATGTTTTAAGTAGTTTTGGAAATCTCCATCAATATACTCTCCCCTTGAATCCGATCGTAGCACACAAATTCGGGCATCAAACTGAGTAGCAACATATGTGTGAAAGTGTTGAAATACGGAGTACACGTCAGATTTCTTTCGAAGAAAATAGGCCCAAGTGAAACGAGTGCAATCATCAATAAAGGTTAGAAAATATTTAAAACACATCCGTGAGACAAGTGGAGACGACCAAACATCATTATGTATTAAATAGAAAGGGATTGTTGCATGTTTAGAATGAGAAGGAAAAGGCAAAATATGACTCTTACATAAGCCACAAGTAATGCAGTCATTATTCACATTTTTAAGAGAAACAGGTAAACTACCAAAGGAAAACAACTGATCAAGTTTCTTAGAGAAAAGATGGCCTAGTCGTTTATGCCACAACTGCCAATCTTTATTACAATTAACATATTCAAAACTAGAAGTAGTAGAAATCAAACATGAAGTAGAAGCAGGCACAGTTGTATTCTTCTCAAATTCCAAAGCAAAGAGTCTTCCCAGTCTACGCCCCTTCCCCTTAACCTCCCTAGTTTGTCGGTCCTGTATAAAACAACCATCAGAAGTAAATGAGACATTGTTACCTTCCTTTACAAGTTGGTCAATAGAAATTAAATTGGTGGTAAGCTTCGGGACAAATAGGGTTTTGGACAAATGAAATGGAGATGACTTAGAAGTAGATAAATATAAATTATCACATCCAAGTATATCTAATTTCTCACCATTAGCATTAACAATGTGTTTATTGGGGAGATGGGGTTTAGGACACTGACCAAGAGTGGCCCCTGTCATATGGTTAGAGGCTCCTAAGTTAATGTACCATAAATGGTTCAGTGAGGGACAGTAGGTAGGAGACTTACCAAACAGGCCCATAGCAGAGAAGGTTGAAGAGATAACAAAGGACATGAGCTGTCAAATTCGTTCTTCAGACATGCTACCTAAGGTGTCATTCTGTTCAGTCACAGAAGTAATGGAAGATACTACATCTGATCCATCTACACCTGTTTGATAAGCCTTGTAGCTTCCTTTCTTCTGATTTGATCCACTACTTTTCTGGGGCCGAGTGGAACATTCAGTGATAATATGGCCAACCTGCATATAGTAGGTACATGTATTCTTTTTCTTGCAGTGAGAAACATGTTTGAACTCGTTACATTCATAGCACTGTATTTTAGAGAAGTCCTTCCCTTTCGGTTTTGTTGCTAGAAAGACCGTATCAATGTTAGACTCCTTCCTTCCATCCAGAGTAGTCTGTGTGGCAATTTTGGTTTCGGCCCTCAAAATTTCACCAAGAATAGTATCCAAGTCGGGAAGTGTTCCTCAACTCAGGATATTAGATCTAACAACTTCGAATTCAGGTCTGAGATGCATTAGGAAGTGCATAATCTTTCTTCTATCGAAATGTTCCTTCATATACTTCACACAACATTCTGAAGGATCATTCCCCATGTGAACAAGCTCATATTCGGTCCAAAGGTTAATAAACCCAGCATAGTACTCTTGGACCTTTCTTTCTCCTTGATAATAGGAGATGTCAACCTTTATCTGATAATGTCTTGAGGTGTTTGATTGCTGATATACTCTTTCGAGATACTCATACATCTCACAAGCAGTCCTGTATCCTCTCATAAGAATTGCATTGTTAGTTTCAACGGATCCTAAGATCCAAGATGCAATTTTTGCATTATCAATTCTCTACGAATTAAGGCCCTTGATGTCCGAATCATCAAGTTTAACTACTGATCCATCCAAATATCCCTAGAGACCTTTCGCCTTGACAAGAAGTTGGAAATTGAATTTCCGAAGTGCATAGTTCGTACCATTAAATTTGATGGGGAGAACTTCCATTCTTTCTGATGCCATTGAATCACAAGAGTAAGAAAAACCACAGAGAGAAGTGTTCAAAATAGTAAAATAATGAAGTACCTTTCAGTCAATGTCCAGAAAAGGAAATTGTAAGGGTCTGTCGAACTCTGAAGTGGCTCAAAACCCTTGTAGATCAAATCTGTTTCAAACCAAACCAATTGGAAACAGTAGATCTGCCCTAGGCAACACTAGATCTAAAGTTTCAGCCTGATCCAATGCTTCTAGAGGAAGATCCAATCCAAAAGAGAAATCTGGTGGCGCAGCAGTCCAGGAACAAAGTCTGTCGAGTTCTGATTAAAAGCAGCTTCAGAAATCGGATTTAAGAACACTCAAGAGCCTTCCAAATACTGTTAGGGAGTACTCTAGATAATAGATAAGAAAGAGGTGAGGGAAGTAGTCACTCGCAAATCAGATCGTGTCCTGTTCTGATACTATGTCAGAGTCAAATCGAAAAACTAAGAAAGAGAGAGAGAGAGACAACACAGCCGAATGGTGGATGTGACAACTTGTCAGTCGACACCTTAAAAGAAATATTTATATTAAGTTGTAAAAGGACAGATCTGCCTTCAATATACATGATATAATACTAAGAGAGATATACAGAAAAGAAAAGTAAAAGTACAAAAATAGCCCTACGGCTAGATTTCACTATCTCTACAGAAACCAATGTTCTTTTTTCATATTTATGTCGGGACCAGGGAAAGTTTATTAAAAATGCTCATTATTTTACTTACCTGGAAAATAAAAGAACATGGGTAAGTAACTTACCGAAAAACGAATTTGTCAAAGGTGACTTGTTTTAAAGACCTTGCTTTAAATTGACTTTTTTACATTATTTAAAACCATATATCGAGTTTATTTTCCATCATATGTAGGATAAAGAGTCATTGTGTGTGGATTATTTAACTTTCAAGTCAAATTTGATTATATCATCTTACACTTCTAGGGTAAAATCACTTTTATATATATATATATAGCCTTTTAGCATATCTATATTTTATATTATCAAGCTTAAATAGAAATAATCTTACAATTTACAATACGATTACTACTTTTAGAACATTGTTGGTGAGATTAATGAATGAGATCCTTAGAAGAAATTGATCCTCTATGTTGTAGGGACTAGGGAGGACTCATAAATAATTTATCTTCAATGTGCCAAAAGTCAACTACCATTATATTTTTATAAGAATTGGTGGTTATAGCCAACCCTAAATATTTGAGTTTCCAAGATACCCCTCCTAAATATTTGAAAGCTCCAAGACATGGAACATTTATTTTTACATTGCAAATTTGCAAGGGAGCTTTAGATGAAGGCTTTGAGGTGCTTCGCGGTGCCTTTTTGTTTTCCAAAAGGTTTAATGGAGTTACTTTGGAGCTGGAACCTAGTTGGTTTATCTAAAAAGGAAAAGTTATTTGGGGAGTAATTCCACTAGTAGTTCTGTGTTGGGCTGCAAGTCGAGCCGGGTTAGGTCGGGTTGAGGCCAACCCTATCCCAACCCTAAGTTCTAAACCCCAACCCTAACCCTAACCCAGCCCGACCTTCAACCCAACCAAACCTTCCCATCCCTTAAAACCTCATAGAATTTCTCGATTTTAGATCTTAACTCAACTTTCACTATATATATTAATCCTATGTTTCATTAGTATTTGTTTGTTGACGTGTTTTTTTTCTTTTGGTACAAAATTCAGAAAAACAAGTGTTAGAAATGACTATTGTTTATTACGAGTTATGGCTTGCAACAGATCTTTCTTGGGCGACATACAACATAGAGGAGATGAAGAATAAAATTTTCAAAAAAACATAAAATAATGTTATTAAGGTTTTAGTCTTTCTAATTAGGGCTAAGTGAAGTGATTATCTTAAAAGAAATACATGATACTATGTGGTGGGGGCTATACAAATATCGTGCATCTAAACAAATCAATGTATATTATATATTACATATAACATATATTTATATATTACATGTACTATAGAGTCGGGGTCAACCCTAACCCAACCCAAAGTAAAATCAGGTTCATGAATTTCAACCCTAACCCTAACCCAAACATCAACCCAACCCAACTTTTTCAGGTTGGGTTAGGGTTGGGTTCGGGCCAACCCTGCCCAAGTTGCAGCCTTAGTTCTGTGTACAATCTAGATAGAGAGATACAGGAGACTTTTCGAAGACAAGTACAACACAGCAGACATAGTATTTTAAAGGTTTTTGGGGAAGAATCTTCTCTTAGGTAGCTTCTTACAGATTATTCAAGAAGCATCAGTTTGCCTATATGAACAAGGTGTCGATATTGGCAATCAAGTCATAGCCTTGGTGAAGATATTGGCAATCAGCATGTTTGAGGCTACATAAGGAAGTGATATAGACCCAACAGTGAAAAGATCTTGGATAAAGTGGCAGTCCACCTCGATGTGCTTGGTCCTCTCATGGAAAACAGGGTTAGGTGTAATCTTGATAGCACTTGTATTACCTATATAGAGAGAGGAATAGGAGTAGGAAGCTGAATACCTAGATCGATAAAGATAGGCTGTAACCAAACAATTTCATTGCAAACAGAAGACATTGCCCTATACTCTGTTTCAGTGGAAGATTTGGAGACTTTTTGTTGTTTCGTATACTTCCAAGAGATGATTGAATCACCCATAAAGATACACCACCCAGTAGTGGACCTACGGGTGTCAGGACAACTAGCCCAATTTGCATTGGCATATGCTCTCAAATGAATAAGGGAGGAGAAGAACAATCCCTGAGTAGTTGTGCCTCTAACATACCAAATGATGTGATGAACAACAGTCATATGTGGTTGATGAGGAGCAGAAACAAATTAACTAACAAACTGAACAGCATGAGAAATATCAGGCGAGTCATAGCGAGGTAAATGAGAGACTCACAAGCTAGCAATACGAGGAAGCATCGGGAAGCAATGGACCTTCAGATTTAGATAACTTAAAATTCAGCTCCATAGGTGTATCAACATGCTTCTCATTAGTAATACCAACAAGTTTACCAAGGTTAGAGGCATATTTCTACTGACGAACAAAATACCCTCGATCACTATGATGAACTTCTAGTCCAAGAAATAGGTGAGAAGGCCCAACCCCTTCATGTGAAAGAAATTTTGAAGTAACGACTTCAATTCACGAACACCTTCAACATTATTCCCAGTCAATAGCATGTCATCAACATCCAAGTCTTTCTAGCTATATCCAGCAACAACTACAACATCTATATCTCTAGGCAACTAAACAAACCTTGTATCGATCAAGAGATGCATCAAATTTCTGCTTAATGTTGTAAACCTAACGACTCCCAACAATGGAGGCATCTTGAGTAGGCACAAGGTCCCAAGTGTCATTTTCGTGTAAAGCATGAACCTATGCATCCATGGCTTCCTTCCAATGAGGGCTACTACTGGCTTCTTGGTAGGAGTGGGGAATATTTGTGGAAGATAAGACAACAGACAAAGATGTATCGTTTAAAGGAAAACCATAGCTGTCAGGAGGTCTAGATATACGAGTAGAACGGTGAAGAGGAACAGAGATACGAGGAGTATCTAAAATAGAGGTATCACTTATAAGAGCATTGGTGAGATGATGATCTAAACCAGGAGGAAGGGGAGTCACAGGCGCAAAGCAGTATCTGAAATAGTTCCTTCTCAACGGAAGGAGGTGAAGCATCCTATGAATCAAAGTTTGGCAAAACCATAGTTTTCAAGGCACCAAGGCGAGGCTAGGCGACCACAGGGCACCTAGGCATTGGATTTTAAAACGTTAGTTTTCTTGAGTGTTTACTTTATCTATGATTTTCTAAGCTATTTTATTGGTTTTGTGTGCTAACTAGCAAGCATGTAAACTAACTATTAACACTATAAATCATTCAAATGAGTATAAATTTCATACAAAAAGCTAAAAATAAAAAATATTATCAATAAAAAGGAGTCTAAACCAACTAGGCAACTACACTAAAAAACTAAACTAATAAATACTAAAAATATTTTTTAAATTCACAAAGAGTCAAAGACATACCTTTGAGTTTGAAGTGAATGTTGAGCATTGTCCTTCTTGAGTGCTCTCTCTTTTCTCACTTTTCCTTAAACACACACAATCAATAATAAATTAAACAAAAAGCATTGTAAATTTACAATAAATGAACAAAGAATAAAAGGAATTATGTAGAAAACTAGGAATCAAATCAAATATATACGACATACCTTGATTGAATTTTATCTATTCTAGGCATTTAAAGGAAGTAGATAGGAAGTAGGAACCAAATCAAGCAAAGAATAAAACCATAACAAAAAATAAATATGGCACTTATCTAATTCTCCAGAATCTCCACAAAAGGATTAAGGATAACAAAACATGAAGTTTAAAGATGATCAATAAAGAAAAATATCTAACTAATTTCAGTGTCTAGGTAACAAGAGCCTGCAACCCCTCCACTAAATCCACCAACATCATCAACAGCACAATCAACATTATCCGCATCTTCATTGTCTTCATCTTCCCCATCAAGTTCTATGACTTTATCTTCATCTTCAATATCCTCAGTGTTTCTATCCCACATTGAATCTTCATCTTCTTCTTCTTGCACAACACTCTTTCCTTTGTCTTGTCCCCTGCCATCGCTTCTTCCACAGCCACCTCTACCTCTCCTTCTACTTGCATTTTTATAAACTGTATATGCACCTCTCCTTGGCCTATTTGCACCCTCAACAGCTTCAATTGCTCCTAATGTTTCATCCACTTCATTCCATGTGAGATCACCACCTTCATGAACTAGCATTTGTGTCCTCTAAATCATGCCAATATGCATATTTCCATGCTGGATCTTTTGACAGGGCCTTATTCCTAGTGCCAGAAGTGTTTTGATTTGCCTCATTTGCCATTATCTAACGAAAATAAAAACAAATCAGCAATGAATCAATGATGTAATCAGCAATTACAATGAAAAATCAGCAATAAAAAGACTAGGACCAAGGGTAAATCATCAATGACATTAATTAATAAATTAATAAAAACAAAAACAAAGCAAGCAAATTTCGGATAATCAATAATTCAGTTAGAAATAGAAATTAAGTAGAAATTTAAAGCAAGCAAATATATAATCAAATATCAAATTGCAATATACAGCAAATGCAATATTGCAATATACAAATAGAAATTAAAAAAATCAGCCATATAATCAAATATCAAATTTTCAATTCAGCCATATAATCAGGTTTCAGACTGGTAGTTTAGCCAGGTAAAAACATTTCAGCCATATATTAATGATATAAAAAAACAATTGAAAAAACTGGTAAAAAAATAAAAGAGTAGTTCAGCCATGTAAAAAAACATTAATGAAGCAAAATAAAACATTTCAAATCTCATATTAATGATATTTGAGACATGTAGTTCATCCATATAAAAAAGTTTCAGCCATATATCATATATATTAGTGATATGATTGAAAGCCTTGACTCTAAAGAAGAAAGGGGAGAATTTGGAGAGGAAGACAATGATCTCAGGAGAGATTTGAGAAGACAGCTAGAGGATTGTCTACACAAGGAGGAAATTAGCTGGAGGCAAAAATCTCGGTGCAAGTGGTTGCAAGAGGGAGATAGAAACACTAGGTATTTTCATTCTCTAGCAGATGGCAGGAGAAGAAAGAACTTTATCTCCAAATTGGTAGTAGATGGAGTCGAGTTAGTACAACAAGAGGAGATTGCCAGAGCCTGTGTGGAGCACTTCAAATCTATTCTAAGAAGGCCTGTGAGTAGAAGGGTGTGGGTAGAAGGTTTGGACTGGCCAGATGTAGGGGTGGAGAACAAGAGAAGGTTGGAAAGAAGCTTCACTCTAGAAGAGATCAAGGAGGTTGTGTTTTCTATGGATAGAACAAAAGCTCCAGGGCCGGATGGGTTCACAATGGTTTTTTATCAGGACTGTTGGGATATCTTGAAAGATGATCTCTTGCGGGTGTTTGAGGAGTTTTTTAGGAGAGGAATTGTCAATCCGAGTGTGAACTCTACATTTATAGCCTTAATTCCAAAAAAGAAAGATGCATCCCACCCGAAGGATTTTAGGCCAATTAGCTTGGTTAATAGCTTGTATAAGATCATTGCAAAAGTGTTGTTTTTGAGGATGAAGAAGGTATTGCCCGATATCATTGCACACTATCAAGGAGCCTTTGTGAGTGGAAGACAAATTACTGATCAGATTTTAATTGCTAATGAGAGTGTGGAGAACTTTAAGAGGGATAAGAAGAAGGGAGTGGTTTGTAAGTTGGACTTGGAAAAGGCTTATGACTTGGTGGACTAGGATTTCTTGAGGAGAGTTTTGACTAAATTTGGATTTGGGGCTAGATGGTGCAAGTGGATCATGGGTTGTGTCAGGAGTTGTCATTATTTAGTGCTAGTGAATGGGGCAGTGTTAGGTTTCTTTCCAGCCAGTAGGGGTATAAGACAAGGAGACCCCCTGTCCCCTTTCTTGTTCATTCTAATTGCGGAGGTTTTGGGGAAACTGATTCACAGAGCAAATTCTAGGGGACTCATTAGAGGCTAGAGAGTTGATAGAGTGGAAACCCCCCTCACTCACTTAGGTTTGCTGATGACACGATCCTATTTTGTGATGGCGGTAATGTGAGCTTTATCAGGAACTTGAAGTTGGTAATACAACTGTTTGAGCAAATGTCTAACTTGAAGGTTAACCTTGGGAAAAGTTGTATAGTGGGGGTGAACTTGGAGGAGGGAGAGCTCAGGGAGAGTGCTGAAGTGTCGGGGTGTGAAGGTTCGGGGTGGCCTTTGAACTACTTAGGGTTGTCATTAGGTGATAATCCCATGAGAGAGAGCTTTTGGAACCCGGTGGTGGAAAGGTTTGAAAAAAGACTGGTATCCTGGAAAAAGAACTACCTCTCTCTCGGTGGGAGAATTACACTAATTAAGGCCACGCTTGCTAACTTACCCATCTTTTTCCTATCGGTGTTTAAAATCCCAGTGAAGGTTGCTAACAGATTAGAGAAGCTTATGAGAGATTTCCTATGGGAACCAGGAGAGGAGAAGAGGGATGACAGAGTTAGCTGGGAGATAGTATGTAGGAGTAAGTCTTGTGGTGGCGTAGGGCTTGGGAGTATCAGGAGAAGGAATATGACTCTGTTGGGGAAGTGGTTGTGGAGGTTCCCTATGGAGAAGGAGAAGCTATGGGCTAGAATAGTGGCAAGTATACATGGGCTGGAGCACAATGGATGGGACGTTGGAATTAGAGCTAGGACCACAAGCAATTCTCCTTGGAAAGCCATTCATGACTTGCTACCAGTTTTCCCCCCTAATATCAGGTATGACTTGAATTCCGTTAACTCCATAAAATTTTGGGAACATACCTGGGTGGGGAGCGCCTTTTTAAAGGATCAATTTCCTTCTTTGTATGCTCTTTCTAATTTGAAAAATGAGCCGATCTCGTCTTTCATCACCCCGTCCTCTTCCACTTCTGGGATTGGGTGGAACTTGGGTCTAAGAAGGGATTCGAGGGACTCAGACCTCAACAATATTTCGAGCCTTATTGCACTTCTTAATAACGTTGTCTTAGACCTCACTAGGGCGGATTCTAGAATTTGGACACCTACCCCCAATGGCATCTTCTCTTGTGCTTCGTTCTTCAAAGTCTTAAGTCAGTCCACCAGTCCTACCTTCCCCCCTTTCCCTGTTGGTGAGGTTTGGTGCAGAGCAATACCTCCTAGGGTTGGTAGTTTTTGTTGGGAAGCCTATCTGGAAAGAATCAACACCGGTGATCTACTCCAAAAGAAGAGACCCAATACTTGCTTGTCACCTCAGTGGTGTGTTCTATGTAAAGCGGATGGGGACACTGGTTTTCACCTACTGGTGTCTTGCCACTTTGCGAGGTCAATTTGGGATTGGGCTTCCTCCTTATTTGGATGCAGTTGAAATCCCCCATCAGACTTGCAGGGCCTTTTCTCCCCTACCTTTTTCAGGTGGCGGACAAAAAGGGGAAGGATAATGTGGAGAGGACTAAGGGCTGTTGTATGTTGGACATTGTGGGAGGAAAGAAACTCTAGGATATTCTCAGAAACCCAAAGAGGAGCAACAGATCTGAGGGCTATCATACATATTAGGGCGGTACAGTGACTGAAATATTTGGAACTATTCACCGATTACACTGTGGATGACATGTTGAGGAAGTGGGGTGAAATTGCAAATTGCACTCAGACCAAGGTAGTAATGAATGTGGCTTGGACTCCCCCACCTAGTGGATTCTTGAAATTAAACTTTGATGGATGCAGTAGGGGAAATCTGGGGCAATCGAGGATTGGAGGTGTTTTTAGGGACGAAAATGGGGTCATCTCTGCCATGTTCTCAAGCCCAATTGGAGTGGGTGACTCCCTTAGAGCTGAGATCTTTGCAGTTATGGAAGGAGTCCGGAAAGCTGAGGAGTTGAACATCAAGAAACTCATAATTGAAGGGGATTCAGAGGTGGTGATAGGGTGGCTGACTAAAGATCAAAATGGTTTATGGAAGTACAACAATGAGAAGAGGAAATTCATGTGGCTGGTGCGGGAGATGGAAGTTAAGACATGTTGGGTTAAAAGATCGGCTAATTCCCTAGCTGACGGTTTAGCTAACAAGGGGCAGAAAGGGATTCACTGTTTTGGGCTAAGCTGTAACTTTAGTGTTGTCTTTTTTTCTTCTTTTCTCTTTTTCTTCTTTTTTTCCTTTTACGAGGCTCTTTGTGGCTCTTGGAAGATAAGTGTGTTTGTCTTCCTCCTGTAAATTTTCTACTAATGATTTAATGAAAGTGTTATTGATCAAAAAAAATATTAAAAAAACATTTGAATGAGAAGAAGAAGAATTGAAGAGTAGGTTCAGCAGCTTCGGCTGTTAAAAACTGACATGATTCAAGTGTGGACAATGACTGAAATATTGAATCATTGAAGGGAGAAGAGTATAGGGTGGAGCCCCTATTTTTTTCAAAAAAATGGACTCATGGGGCGGACCGCTGACTGAGAGAATGAGAGTGACTCACTGAGAACAGTTGGACTCATAGGGCAGAAGATGAAGAAGAATAGGAGAAAAACTTATCAACTTACCTGCTCGAGCTAAGGTGCGATGGAATTAGGCTGGGGCTCGAGCTTGTAGTGTTCGGTTCTCCTCCCTCTCCAATCGAACCAAAGCCCTTATGACATAAAGAAAAGAAAGTGGAGATTAGTTTAGTTGTATACTTGTCTTAATACTAAAATGATATAATGTAACGGATTTATTTTAAAAGAATGCTACAACCAATAAAATATCAAAACAATAAATTAAAAAAATAAATAATTTGTTTAGATGTATGTAGGCACCTGCCTTGTATATAGGTGCTCACTTAAGTCTTTGGACGAGCGCCTAGTATGCAAAACCTGTGGCATTTGGGCGAGGCGACCATGAAAAACCGCCTAGTCGCTTAGGCGACGGCTAGTCGTTGCCTTAACTATGGGCAAAACAGAAACAGACGGTGCAGACAGTCTACCAATTTCAGCAAAAAAGGAAATGTGCTCAAGGAAAACAACATTATGTGATATACGAATATGACGAATAAAGGGATCATAGCAAAGAAATCTTTTGTAATCAAGATTGTAACCCATAAAGGCATACATGACAAATTGTGCAAACAATTTAGAACATTCATGAGAGGGAAGATGAACAAAGCACACACATCCAAAAACATGAGCATAGATAAATCTAGAGAACGACCTAACAACTTCTAAAAGGGAGACATATTACCAAGAACAGAGGAAGGAATATAGTTGATCAAAAACACAGTTGTACTAGTTGCCTTTACCCAAAAGGAAGGAGTATGAGACTCCTGCAATAATGTCCTCGCAACATTAAGGATATGTCCATTCTTACACTCGGCCACATCGTTTGATTGAGGAGTATCTAGACAACTTCGTTGTACTTGTATTCCATGATTCTTCAAATAGGATAAAAAGTCTCTGTCAATGTATTCTCCCCTTGAATTTGAACAGAGAATGCGCACCTGTGATTGAAACCGAACCTATACCATATCATCAAACAGCCTAAATGTTGGGAACACCTCTTACTTGTATAGAAGAAATTATATCCATGTGTACTCGGTACAATCAGCAATTAACAATACAAAATATTTGTATCCAAGTTGAGAAGTGACGGATATAGTCTAGACATCAGTATTTATAAGCTCAAAGGGAGAGGTAGCATGCTTAGATATGTGAGGAAAAGGTAAAGTACCACTCTTACTTAAACAACAAGAAACACAAGATGTATCAAAAGTCTTCACGGAAGGAACTCTAGTCTAATAAGGCATGAATCAAACAAAAATTTTAATTTCTCAGCATGTATATGACAAACGTTTATGCCATAAGTCCCAAACATTATTTTTGTGACTCTTAAAGGAACTAGAAGTGGAGGAATTGAAATAAGATGGTAATGTTGTTTGAAACTTCTCGAATTCCAATGCAAAAAGCGGCCCAACCTGTGCCCCTTCCCTTTCACCTTCCCAGCGTTTCGGTCCTGAATCAAACATCCATCATGAGAAAAGGTGAGAATATTACCTTCATCAACTAACTGGCCAATAGAAATCAGATTTGTAGTGAAATCAGGAACAAGAAAGGTCTTGGTAAGAGGGAAAGATGCAATGAGTGAAAGCCCCTTCCCTTTCACCATTGGCAGTAAGAATATGTTTGTGATGGGTTTCAGTAAGGTTACTTGGTTGGTTAGGGTAGGCTCCTGTCATATGGTTGGTAGCTCCAAAGTCAATGATCTAAACATGAGAAGGGGAAAAAATAACCAAAGAACTCACCAGATAAGCCAATAGCAGAAAAGGTAAAAAAATAGCAGATGTTACCAGTTGTAAAATGTTATCCTCAACCGTAGATTCTAGAGAATCTCCTTTAACAAAAGAATCACCGCTAATAGAAGATTTCTTACTCCCATGTGCTACAACAATAGTGCCAATCCCATAGGTTGATCCATCTAGTTTCACAAGAATAATATCAAGTCTATCAGAGGCCATTTCAACAAGGAAACAATAGTCCAGACACAAGAATATTAGAGAAAACCAAATTCAGCAACAGTCCACTCTAATCCAGGGTAAAAGAGAAGTATTCCAATACTAGAGGAGGTCAAGGGATCCCAAAAAAAAATACAACAAACAACTCCAACAATCAAGAACTCAAAGTTGACAGTCAAAAAAGGCAAGGTTTAGGACTTTCGAATAAAAAATCTCTAGAATATCAATCTGAAATCTGAAACAATTAAATGGGAAGCAAGAAAACCCTAGGATGACACTAGATCTAGGGTTATAGGTTGATTGAATCAGCCGATTGAGAAAAAAACTGTGATTTACCAGCATATCAGGCGTCTTTTCCAAGAACAAAGAGGTACCTTGTGCTGATCGAAATAGCCCTCAGAAATCTCCAAACCAGAAACTGAGTGTAGGGTTAAAAAGAGCTTGTGAAAACCCTTCAATTTGGAGAGAAAATCCTAAATCGTAGGCTGATGTAGAAGGCCTGAAGTCCAAAGCTGTTGCAGTCCAAAAAAGGAAAGTGTACAGTATTGCCACCCCAAGAAGAAGATCAGAATTCCTTCAAAAACTTAACCAAATCAGATGTTGTTTGTAGGGCGAATATATCAGGTCTAGCTGACACCAGATCTGAAGTTAGGGTTGATCAAGACAGCCCTAATCCTTTTCAAAGAACAGAGGGCCATAAATCCTAATAGGACGACAGGATTACTGCTTCTAGTGAGGATCAAGAGAGGAGAAAATAGATCAAAAAGCAACCTGCTCTGATACCATGTCAACACTCTTGGCCGAATAGAGAAAAGAACAAGAATAATCATAGAGGTGTCCAAAAGAGTCGACCCTCACCTCAAAGAGTCTCTTATATATTAAAAGATATGCACAATTTTTTTTATCAATAACTCACAAATTTCATTAAAGATAGAGAGAAAATAGACAAGTACAAGAGAAGGGAGATAAACTCTCTTATCTCACCTAACCAAAACAACAAGACAAGAGAAAAATTACAAGATAGCCTAGAACGAAGAGTCCCTAGTTGCCCCTTGTTTAGCTAGCCCATCAGCAAAGGAGTTAGAACTTCTTTTAACCCCACTCATCTTCACCTCAATATTCTTGGTTGACCAATTAAATTTCCTCTTTTCATTGTTGTAGTTCCAAAAATTAGCAGTATCATTTCTCAGCCAATCCACTTCCAGTTTAGAATCACGTTCTTTTGCCAATTTGGTGATGTTCAGTTCAATTGCCCTTTGAGTTCCTTCGATAACAGCTGAAATCTCAGCTCTAAGAGAATCATCCATTCCAATTAGCCCCAAAAGGGGAGCAATTATCACTCCCTCCTCATTTCTTAAGACACCCCCAATACCTGATGGACCAGGATTACCCATGCTACTTCCATTGAAATCAAGTTTGATAAAACCACTAGGTGGAGGAGTCCAAGAGGGTAGGGATGTGTCTTTTACTGGAGCTGACCTGTTAAATGTCTTTAAATAAATTCAAGGACTTCAGCCAATGTACCACTCTGATTTGAACAAACTCCAGAATTTCTGGCAGACTTCTTTCCCTATCTGAGAAAATTCTCCCATTTCTTTCTTCCCCAATAGTCCAATAAGCAGCAGCTGTAAAACATATCCACATGACTCTTCCTCTTTTTTTTGACCAGTTAAACATAGAGGAGCAAAAAGTCTCTGTACATCTAGTGGAGGAGACCATCTTCATCCAAACAAAGATAAACACCACTCCCAAATGTGATTAGTAACAGAGCAGGAAATCAGTAAATGGCAACCAGTCTCACCTTCAGCCTTGCAAAGAACACACCACTGGGGAGATAAACAACTCAAAGGCCTCTTTCTCTGAAGAAGATTCCAAGTGTTGACTCTTTCCATGATTGCTTCCCAACAGAAACTCCCAACCTTCTGAGGAATCGGTTTGCACCAGACATTCTCTACCAGAAAAGGCTGCCCTAACTGACCCGATGGATGAACTAGAGCTTTGAAGTAAGAAGCACAAGAAAAAGTTCCAAAGGTTGATTAAGTCCAAACCCTTCTATCTGATTTAGAGTGATCTAAGAAAATTCCTTCTAGAATATTAAGAAGAGACAATGTACTATTCAGTTGACTCCCCAACTGCTCTTCTAAAACCCAAGTTCCACCCAAACCCTGTGGAAGTTTGTGAGGGCACCAAGAAACTTGATATAGGCTTATTTTTTTATATTAGACAAGGTAAACAGAGAAGGAACTGATCCTTAAAGGGAGAATCCCCGATCCGGACTTCTTCCCAAAATTGATTGAGGTTACTAGAGTGCAAATCATACCTTGTCCACGGAATGAAGAGAGGCAAAGAAGCTTGGATAGCTTTCCATGGAGAAGCTCTTGTAGTCCTAGCCGAAATTCCAGCATCCCATCCATTACTTGTGAGCCCATGAATACTCTCCATGATAGATGTGACCAAGCCTCTAAAGATGTATTGTGATAATCAAGCTACAACCAACATTGATAACAACTCGGTCCAACATGATAGAATAAACCATATTGAGATTGATAGACACTTAGTGTGAGAAAGAATTGGTTTTAGGGACTTCTGTATTCCTTATATGCCATCTACAATACAACTAGCTGATATTTTTACCAAGGGACTCACCAAGGAAAGATTTATGGAGCTGTTATGCAAGCTGGGCCTAAAAGATATCTATGCTCAGCTTAAGGGGGAGTGTTGTGAGACCTAGCATTGTGGGCTTGGGCCTTTATTTATTTATGTTATGTGGTCCTATTTTTTGTTTCTTTCTTAGGCTTTTAATGGGCCTGGGCCTCTATGTACTAATATGTTTCTTTATGCCTACTAATCGGGCAGATTTGTCATTGTACTCCTCTTAAAACCCTACTATAAATAATAAGATGAGGGGCTGTTGAGATTGTTTGGACATCCTGTGGAGGCCATTCTTGATCTGATCTACTTAAGTTTCCATGGCCAAAGCTCAAGTGCTTGGCATTGCTCTGATGCCAAACTGTTAGGATACTGCCGAGCTCAGAAACAAATTTGAGGTGTCTAGCCTCCTTAAAGAGAGAAGGGGGAGAAAGATGAGGAGAAGAAGGGGAAATTTTGCTTAGAGGATTCAACAATACGTGTGGGAAAGAATTGTTTCCGATGTAGTGATGTGGCAGCCCCTTCCACCTCTTTCTGCAGTAAACTCTGATGTACCTTGGGTCAGCTGGATCTGCTATCAAATCTATGAGTCTAACAAGTTCCTAGAGGCCAATCAGAGGTTTCTTACTGGACCTCTAAGATATATTAATCCAACTGCCAATAGGCTAGCTGGGGAGGATTGTTTCAAGACCTGTTTGTTCTGCATATTCACAACATCTCTATACTTTGACAACTTCACACTTGAGGCATCTTTCCCTTAACAAGAGGATTTTGGAAAAGGAGCATATGAGGGCTTGAATGTTTCACGGTTTCACTTGCTTGGGAACCTAAATTTTCTTTTTCTCCAGCTAAAAGCTTTAGTTCCCACTTTGTCTGCTTGTGTTATTTGAGTACAATAAGTTTGTAAGAACATCCCCATTAAATTTGAAAGCCCGACTTTTTCGAGTTTCTCTTTTTGGGTTGGTATTGCACCTTTTCAATTATGCTCTAGGTGATGGTGCATGGTAGCCTATTCATTCTACTTTTTCAAGTCTCTTTGTCATGCAAATTGCCATGGTTTCTTCCTGTATCATATAAATGTTATTTTCATCCTGTCATACATTATTGGAACCCACTAAGAAAAGTGGCATGTAGGTACAGGTACGTTCAGGACCCATTTATGGATCCATTGGTTTTAGCTGCTATCATATAGCCCATTTATTCTTCTGATTTAAATCTTTTCTGACCTAGTTTACCTAGTAAATTTTCTATGGCTGTGAACCGTTTCCTATGCATGTTGTAGAAAACTTGTTGATGATTGTTTGTTGAATTAATTGATTTGGTTTATCATTTTATTTTCCACTGTTATTGTAAATTGATACAGTTGTTTTTCTTCTTTTTTCTATTTTTAGTGTTGGTTAACGAATAAAATCTAAGAGTTTCATCCACATATATTTCAGGAGAAAGCTCTAGCATTAGCAGAGAACAAACCGCCACCCACTTTATATGGCAGTGGAGACATCCGCCCTCTAAACATGGAGGATTTCAAACGTGCGCATGAACAGGTACCTTATTTCAGGCATCTTTTAGATGTTGCTACTAGAAAATATCAATGGTTTGCTTTTTTTTTTCTTTCAGGATTTCACCATAACCTCTTAATTTTGCAAATAGTACTGTTTAGATTATTGAAATTGATTAAAGATCTAAAGCTAGTATAACTTTTGATGAAAAACAGAATATATCAAATAATTAAGAACGCCAGGTGGGAAACACTGTCCCTAATCCTTGTAGAACACGGTTCACACTTTGACCCTGAATGAATGGTTTGGGCCTGAATTTTAACTGCATTGAACCAGACTATGTTCTTGGGCCTATTCGAAGTTTTTTAAAAGCTTTAGCCCAGGCATGACCCATGTGCAAGATACAAAGAAGAGAGAAAGATACAAAGCTTTATAGAAGCATCCCAGGTTTATAAAACGTGACCAAGATACAAAAGAAATAATCATAAAAATAGCAAAAATTAATGTAACACAACAAGCCATGAAGTGCCTGCTCAAACAGTACAATTTCTATGTATTGTGCCTCCTCCCTGGCCTTTCAAGCTTATTGGACTAAATAGGCGCACTATAGGGAATAAGGGATTTTAATTAGAGATCAGCAGTTAGATTTCTTTTTAGGTGCGGATAATCAAAGATGGAACAGCTTCTGGACAAAGAGCTCATCGAATGAAGGGGAATACCTTTTGTGCCTAGCTTGAACTTTTAGTTTTTCTCAACCCAAAGAGAGAGTCCAGCCTTTATTCAAGTCGCTAAAGAAAAAAGAAGAGAGAAAAACTTTACTTTTTTGTGCAACCCAAATTTGTATAATGATTTGTTGGGATAAGTTCTTGTTGAGTTGACTTGTGTCTACTAATTACTTGTGCTCTAGTAAAGATCCAGGTTTTAAATTGACTTACCATCAATACACATTTTTTGTACCAGTATTTAATCTTGTTCATGACCCACCTGATGCATTTTCTTCCAAACTTGATTTATTCCTGCCGGTTTAATCAATTTCTAATTTATATGCTATATAGCAGTCAGGTCTGCACATTACACAACACGTATGAATCAGTAAAATTAGAAGCTTCTGGGATGGAAGGAAACCCATTTTTGGGTGGGTTGGGTTGGGATGGGGGAGATTCTGATGTGGTGTACAGCAGTTGTATCTCTTCTTCCAATGCAAATGATAACCTCAGTTTCCGTTTCGAGGATGCTTTTCAACACCCACTATGCTTTTCTGAGCATTCCATGGTCCTTGTGTAGATATTTTATTGTTTGTACACTTGAAGGCTTATAAATGGCTTATATTATAATGTCATTTCTGCAGGTATGCGCAAGTGTTTCATCAGAGTCTGCAAATATGAATGAGCTTCTCCAATGGAATGAGCTTTATGGAGAAGGCGGATCAAGAAAGAAAAGATCACTGAGTTATTTCATGTAGAGGAGGTATCACCGTATCACATCTGTACAGACCATTTTTTTGCTGATTTTTTTCTTTCCCTTCTGCAGCGAACAAAATTAGGGACTGATATTGATGGAGTAGTCCATCATAGGTTCCCATGTATCATATATAGTGATTGCCTGATGGGTACTGTATCTGCCAATACTATATAATTAATTATATTAGCTTATAGTGATATACTTGTCAAGCTGTTGATCCAAATGAAGCTATTCTGCTACACTGGTGGCATATTGTCCTGTACAAATTCAATTCTAGTAATGGGAATAAGTGTATCATGATTACTTCTCCGGCCTTGAGTTGATTGTTGCAAGCAGATATATTGATGAATGATGAAACAATTTGTTGCCTTTTCTACTGTAGCTGTACTGTACACTGAAAGATGCAAGACTGCGATTAAACCGGAGGACCAAGGCTTCAAATAAAATATTAAAATGAAAGTAGAGAATAAATCAAGGTTGTAAGATGAAACAATTTTTTCACTATCCTTTTGGATCATAAACCAGATGACTCAGCTTTAAATAAATCGTGTACTATTGATCAGTCGTTCAAATTGCAATATGACGTTGCACGGTACTGAGTACTGACCTATTTAAAAAACATGGAGAAAAACAAAAAATGGATTTGCTGAACACCATTGCTGTGTAACCAATAGTAACGCCCAACAACCAAGCACTCTCATTTCGCACTCTCAACCTCTCACACTCAGCCAATTCAGATTCGACAGAATGCATGATTTGGTTCCATAATTTTGCCAAACTAGTCCGTGTCAAGTTAAGAGAAAGGGCATGTCCAGGAAAGGAAATGAAAATGAAGACGGTTCAAATGTTACAGTTACACCTCGTTGGATAGAATATGGAAGTTGCTTCAATGTCTTCTTGCTGCAGTTGTGACAGAATTGGGATCTACATCCCATTGTGTATTGGGAACATCTCTCATGAACATACTGTGAGGTTGGTGTGAGGAGCAGATCCAGTCTTGTTGTAACAAGACTGGCCTTTGTCATGTATCACCCATGGCCACGTACTAATAAGGCACCAGTCACTCGGGCTAAAAACATCCCAGTCCCAGCACAGCACTTGGGGTTGGGGTTTTGACTTAACGAGGCCATTCCTTCGTTTCAAACCTGAGAGCTGCTGCGTTAGGGTGAGTGCTGAATGCCAACTGCTAAAGGTGGATTGGCCAAAGGTGATGAAGAATCTCGTGTAGAATTGAATTACCCAAACGTTCAAGGGACGCTTTTCTTACAACCCTTTTCAAACGGAAAATTGTACGTCGGAGGCGGCGTTTGGATTACTCGAGCAGCTCATATCCAGACCCCAATGTTCGAAGACATGATCCTCCGGTTCTCACTGCTTACTGGATTAAGGGTTTTATAGTTGATTGCAGCTAAGGTAAATTAAGAGTAGAGATTTCCCATTCGGTAAAAAGGCAAGCTTGAAATTTGAAGATCTAGCTTATGTGAAGAACGTCAACTGGATGATTAGGTGTCCACAAATAATTAAAAATTGCTCATTTCTTTCTTATTGTATCTTTTTACAACATCAGTTTACATGGAAAAAAATAATGTCCAATCATAACAGGTAAATAGACGATTAAAAATAGAATACAAGAAAGATGCCCGGTACCTAGGTGAAACATTTTGTCTTCAGCGAAAAAGCATCTAGTTAGATTGAATTTGTGAACAGTTGTAGCTAGATATGCGATCTGGCTTCTCAGTCGCATTATGAAATTCGTTGTCCCGGTACCAGAATAAAAAGACCAATTGGATGGTATTATGCATGAGAGTTGCATAGCCGAAGTTCACCTTTCAAAACATGACAAGTTACCTCAATCTCAGACAAGTTGCACAACTGCAGCCACCCGTAAAGCACCACCTTGAAGAAGATCAGCAAGCTCATCAAATAACAAAGCTGTGCGCCAACCCCAGCCCTTGGGAGCCTTTGGCAACAGAGTCCCTGTCTGCTTGAAGCTTCCAAACACCATTACTTCTCTCTTCGATGGACATATTAACTACATAAATAAATGTAAGAAACCATTACATCAAAATAATGTAACACCATCCTTTTTTGTATACAAATAACATGAAAAAGAAATGGTAATATAATGAATCTACGAGTAGAACCTGGTAACGAGCTGTAACCTTTTCACGAGAATCTACATACATATGAACCTGCAACTCAAATATGTAGAATTAATAATTCACAAGGACTAATTATCAAAAATAATGACCAACCGAAGTGTCAGTTTTCAATGTGGTCCAGAGATCGTAATGATTGATTAAATACTGAACAATCCTAAAAAAAAACAAAGGCTGAAAGGTGTAACACATTGCTTGCTGATCAGGACTCACCTTTCTTACAGAATCTATTAGCTCAGCCTTGCGCCGATGGAGAAATAATCCTGATATGGTAGAGAAAAAATAAGCACATGTCTGTCTGTTAACATATCCATATTTTCCTCATGAAATGGATAAAGCATTCTCTATCATGATAATAGCCTTTCAACCAGTTATCTTACCAAGAGTGCGCCGCCCCTGTGGATCTTCATCATTAAAAGCCTGAACACTGACCTATATCACCCATCATACAGAGTTTATGAAGTTCTATAGTAAGAACTCACAAATGAGAATGCTTGGAAATGCCACATCCAAGGTTTTCCCTCTTTTAAGGGGAATCCACTGAGTTAAAGATTCAATACCTTCCAAAGAGAGCCAGCATAGAATACTTCTGGTGAGTGCTTGACTTGACCATCAGTGAGCCTGTGCACATCCTCAAATTCCACCCTAACACAATAGTGGGGAAGCATCAGTACATAAAAGTAGGGAGGAATAAAGGGATTAAATGATAACAAATTTTCACCAACTACAGTAAGTTTAATAAAGGGGAAAGAAACAAACGCTTGAATGGTAGGTAGCAGAATGCATATGTTCTGCAGTAGGACAGGGAAGTGGAAATGGGAAATAGCTAGTTGACAGGAAATTATATTTACAGCATTGTGGAAATGAGAAGGCCCATCATTTAATTATAAGATCAAGCCATCACCAAAACCCCTCCCATTTCTACAAATCAATGGGACATAATCCGGAAACTAATTCAACTATTATTGAAATTCATCCAAAAGAAGTTGGATGGGGTATAATTTTTCTCTGGTGGCAAAAAAGGTGCTCCATCAACCCGCAATTT
This sequence comes from Nelumbo nucifera, assembly GCF_055504915.1. Classification (NCBI taxonomy): domain Eukaryota; kingdom Viridiplantae; phylum Streptophyta; class Magnoliopsida; order Proteales; family Nelumbonaceae; genus Nelumbo; species Nelumbo nucifera. The sequence continues at coordinate 102,413,094 of NC_142651.1, forward strand.
CGACACCTTGCATTGGATCCACCATCCACTGACAGGCAAAGGCAATCAAGCATCAGCCATAGGAGTTCCATGTTACATATCCTTAAAACATGTAACTATTTGCAAGGTGCAATTCAAGGTCAATCTTTTTTATAAGTACCTAGAACAAATGTCACAAGGAAATTCACTAAAACCTGTTAATAACCTTACCCAAAACGGAAAGGAGGAAAGTGACGCAAAGGTGTTTTCATATCCAATGATATAGAAGAGGCATCTGCATTTTCCCACTCTAAGCCAAGGGTATGATCCTGTGGTTCAAGCATATGTACAGGAATGCCACTAGAACTTGGCCCTGCAACTGAAGCTCCAACTAATCTGCTTTGCAACTCAGGTTCATATCCTCTCTCACCTTGATCTCCATGAACAGGAATGACATTGCTCCCCCCTTGGCTGAGCCCAACCAATGCTGTCAACCCATCTCCAGAGAGGTCTCCATTAACATCTGCCCTAGCCTCCGATTCATCATTAGCAAGAGGCTGCTGGCAATTTCGGTTTCCCAGTCCAAAGGGGACCCGGGAGAAGACAAAACGTGTGGGAGGCCAGGCAGCTGTGGATACAAATGTTGTCCCACGCCCAATACCAGCAAGACCATCTATAGGCCCTCTAACATGCACTCGCACAGGCCTAAAAAGCCCACTTCCTTCACCTTGAGCTGCATCAGCAACATACACATTTCCCATGTTGCCTAGTTGATTGCTCCGATCATGCTCTTGCATGTAATAACCACTTGTAGTAGCTCCATGTGAAAACCCAAATGGTTGTCTACATGCACATGCCATGCTTGTAAGGCAGCAATTTTTGCACGTATCAGCTCCAATTTCTTGCACCCTGTGGCTTAAAAGCATCTAAATGAAAACAAGAAAAACATCAACGTTTGATTAGCACATGTAGACTTGATTAAAGGTAAAATCAAATCATGAAACAGATGTGGGATGCAAAGAGGATCTTTCTCGCCATCCTGACAAGCACAGTAGCACACAAGCTAGGGTTTTTTTTTTTTGAAGATAGCACACAAGCTAGGGGTATGGGGTCAGGTGACAATGTGATGGGTCTTAAAATGAAGATCTGTTAGGCTACAAAAACTACAGTTGTATATGGATCATAATACCATGTTTATTTTTATACTGATCAAGGCAAAACAAAGGATGTAATAAATCAGATGGATAGAATTATCTGATTGAATTAGGACAACTCTTGGGTCCCAAGACTATTTGTTCCTTCATGCAAAGCCAAGGTAGGAAGGATGGCTTCATCTCATCCTTTTTTATCAATAATTGCATCTCATCCTTTTACATAAGCATTCCTCATACATAACAGACATGTTCCATGCAAGATTAGGTCTTACAGAAATGGGTACCGCACTCTGACCTGTAGCCAAAGACCATCATTCACGGCTTTGCAAGGGAATCCCAACTCTTCAAGCTGTTTTCTCACATTTAGTAGTGCCTCAAAGGACATGTTACAGTACAGAAGGGAACCACCTTCAAAGAGGCTGATAAATACATCATGATCTTCCCCTTGGATCTCACAGTTCCCTTTGCCATTATTTTTCACCTGTCTCCTACACACAGTCCTGCCACCCCATGAGGGAGGTAGCATCCCACATCTTCCCCACTCATTAGCCATAAGTCCGTTGCAGGAAGAGATTGCTGAAGTACAGTGCCTTGTTTGGTCTCGGGGAAGCCAAACATTATTATTTAAATGGTAGCATGTGCCTTCTTCAGATGGTCCTTCCATAGCTGCTCCAGTTCCCCCCAATCTGCTTGCCTCAATATCATTTGGTATTTCAACATAAGCACAGGACTTTCTAATTTCATTTGGATCTGAAAATGAGCTCCCCAAAGAGGAAGACTGTTCCATCCTGCAGGAATATCTTGATTCTAGATTTGATTGAGTGCCTGAAGATTGTCTAACAACTTGTTGTCTGGAATCAGGAATCCCAGCATGGAAATCTACCACACAGTCAGCAAGCTCAACCAGAATATTATGAGCAGTTTTCAGGCCTTCATGATCATCCCTTAAACTTAAGTGTCCTAGCTCTGATTCCATTAGCTGCTTACCGGTGCTGCTATCAATTAAACTCTTGCCTTTTACTCCCGATGAATCAAAATTGGCACATCTTCCCATCTCAGAGCTTGAGCTTCCATGGTCAGAGTGTTCAGCTTTCAAAAGCGCATCTTTTGCAAGTAGTGTGTACAATGCCAATTCAAACCTTTAAATAAAAAGACAGAGTATGATCTAGTTTTGAAGTCATTTAAAATTATAATCCATAAAAGCCAACTTGGGGCAGATATCAAGTCGCTCACCGTGCCTCTTCACTGGGTACCCATAGTTCATCAGAGGTCAGTAGTGCATGCAAAGTTTGAGAAGAAAGTTTTGGCAGCACCTATTCATATGTTAACCATGGATAAATTCAGTATAATTGACTCAGAGCCCCATAGAAATATGGAAGAGTATGAAAAAATCACAGTTGGAAGACTCGACTACAAAATTTTACTTGATAACTGTCTTCGGAATAAAATCACAGTTTATTTTACAGAACAAAAAAAAAATTATATTTGAAAAAAGATGAACACTGAAGTTCTTGATGGAATTTTAAGTAAAATACAAGCAATTACATAGTCTAAAAATGACCTCAATATGACAAAAGAGTTTTGCAGTTTATTTTACTGATCAAGAAAAAACCATATTTGAAAAAGACAAGACTGAAGATAAAATCAAGATTTAATCAACACAAGTTGAATCAAGTACTAGACCTAGTTATTGTCAAACTTTGGAAAGACAAGGTGCAACCATCAAGGCCCAGCACCCTTGTTCCTTACCTCCTTCAACTCCACAGCACCACTTTGACAAAGGTAACCCCAACAAGCACTTCTAACCCGTTCTCCATGTATACCATAATCTTGGCTCTCTGCAAATACCTTTATCATAAATAGAAGCAGTCAAAACCTAAAAGATAGGAATATGTATGTTTTACAAATAGTGGATCACAAAGACAAAGTAGATGGACCTAACCTGATATGCCAAGAAATTTGAAGTCCAAAGCTCAGATATGATGAAGTCTGTGCAGATAGCACATAAATCCTGCATGGAAAGATCTTCAAGATACAAATGAAGAAAACTTCAAGCAATAACACATGCACCAGTGCATGCAGAGACAGCTGGAGGTGCACAGAAGAGATGTACAAAACAGAAAGTTTCTTCAAGAACCCAAAAGGTCTATGCTTCTGACTTTCTGAGGTGTATTAGAGAGGGATCTAGTTGCCATTACTCTATTAAATGGATTACCTGAAGATCAAGAAAGGATGCAGCAGCAAGAACACGGAATGCATTATTGTCATTAAGCTTTGGATGGTGTCCATAGAGATATGCCAAGGCCATTGCAATGGCCTCTCCATTAACATTGTCATCATCAACATGCAAGGTTACAACTGGTGCATTAGCTTCTTTCCACGGACCATGAAGCATATTCCTGCCAGTCACATTATATGGCAGCAAAAGAATGAGAACTCATAGAAGCAGAAGTTCACTAAATCAGACTATCAGTAGAAACTTGCACGGGCAAACACATCCCGAGTGCTTGTCTGAAAAATTGGAAACAAAAATTATCAAAGAGATACCAGTTTATCCACGTAAATATATGCATACATTGATATTTCAGCTAAAAATATACATAGGTTTTTAAGTAAGAACATGTTCATAGCAGAATATGAAAATGGAGCAAACCCCATACCTAAAATCCACTTGGATCTCTTCACCTCCTCTATGCCCTAAAGAAAACAGAAGGCAGGGACCATAGTGAAGAAGTAGGGTGATAGAACCCCGATTCAGCCATCTCAGGTTTTGGGGGTTCAGCCGGGCAGTCTACTAAAAATATCCCGTGTGGCACCCCCTATCAAATTTGTCTACTCCAGGAGGACACATCAGCATAACTAATCCCCCCCCCATGTGCGGGTAAATCGGGTTGTTATGCATGAGGTGCAGTAGTATAAATATCACTGAAGTTCTGAGGAAGGACAGAAAAATTACCAGAGTTTTTTTCTTCTTTATCTTCTTTCTTAGGAGGAAGAGCTCCCTTGAAGAAGCTCAGTTTTGCTGTGCAGCTTATCAACTGGTATCAGAGCTCGACCTGGGATGTCCACTACCAGGTCCAGCGCCGTTGATGATTGAGCCGGTCTCCTGGAAGAGCATCTTCACCGGATCGATGGAGATGTGAAGGTGATGAAGAAAATCATAACCACCTTCATTTCACAATTCAAGAGGACCGCTTCCAGGGCTAACAGGGAAGGCGAGCAAGAAGGGTCCAATGGAGACAATCATCAACCACATGGAAGTCCTTCAGGAAGAGCGATCAAGATCAACTTCCCCGTTTTTTCAGGTGATGATCCTGTACCTTGGATTAATAGAGCTGAGCAATACTTTGCATTCCATGAAATCCCTGCCTCCCAGAGGCTGCAAATCATGGCTATCCACTTGGACGGTAGGCAAACCTTTGGTATCATTGGTACCAGAGGTGTCACCCGCAACTCATCTGGCTTGACTACACCAAAGCCCTTAATATCCGATTTGGACCTTCTGGGTACGAAGACTTTGATGAATCTCTAGCCAAGATCCGGCAGTCTGTAACGGCTAAAGTCTTAGAGAATATCAAAACCAATTTGAGAAGATGGCATCTAGAGTTCAGAATTGGACAGAGAATGCCTCAGTTGGAAGTTTTGTAGGGGGCCTCAAGGACGAAATCAAGCATGAAGTGAAGGTCATGCGACCTCTGACTGTTATAGCAGCGGTGGGTCTGGCCAGACTCTTCGAAGAGAAGATCGAGAGAAGTAAGAAGCCTTTCAGGACTCTCGGCCCGACCCTAAAGGCCCCCCTTGACCACCCTTGAGACAGCAACTCGGTTCAGTTATTACGACTTCCCCAGTTCAGGCTGAACCCAGGTCAACCAAAATAATGGGCCAAAACCCTTGCCCAATAAGAAAACTATCATGGGCCGAAATGCAAGCCCAGCGGGATAAAAGCTTATGTTACAACTGTGAAGAAAAGTTAGCACCGGGGCACCAATGCTAGGCCCCACAACTTTTCCTATTGCAACCAGAGGAAGATGAGCAGGAATCCAAGGGTGAGGAGGAGGTCCCCCTATCACCCACGGAGGAAACCAACTTAGAAATCCATGAGATATCCCTGCATGCTCTTATAGGGTCTGTAGCTCCTCAGACTATGAGGGTAATGGGCTCTATTTCGGGCTGGAGTGTGGTGGTTCTAATTGATGGGGAGAGTTCACTGAACTTTATTACCACCCAATTAACGAAGCAACTAGGTGTTTTGGAATGGTAGAATACTGATTTGTTTCATTCTATTTTTTTTTTTTTATCAATAACACTTTCATTAATTCATCAAAGAAGATTTACAAAAGGAAGACAAACACGCTTATCTTCCAAGAGCAACAAAGAATCTCAAGAAAAGGAAAAAAGAAAGAGAAAAGAAAGAAAACACACTAAAGTTACAGCTTGGCCCAAAAAAGTGAATCCCTTTCTGCCCCTTGTTTAGCTAAACCGTCAGCTAGGGAATTAGCCGATCTTTTAACCCAACGTATCTTAACCTCCATCTCCCGCACCAGCCACTTGAATTTCCTCCTCTCATTATTGTACTTCCATAAGCCATTGTGATCTTTAAGCAGCCACCCTATCACCACCTCTGAATCCCCTTCAATTAAGAGTTTCCTAATGTTCAACTCCTTAGCTTTTTGGACTCCTTCCATAACTGCAAAGATCTCAGCTCTAAGGGAGTCACCCACTCCAATTGGGCCTGAGAGCATGGCAGAAATGACCCCATTTTCATCCCTAAAAACACCCCCAATCCCCGATTGTCCCGGATTTCCCCTGCTACACCCATCAAAGTTTAATTTCACGAATCCACTAGGTGGAGGGGTCCAAGCCACACTCATTACTGACTTAGTTTGTGTGCAACTTGCAATTTTACCCCACTTCCTCAACATGTCATCCACAGTGTAATCTGTGAAAAGCTCCAAAGATTTCAGCCACTGTACCGCCCTAATATGAATGATAGCCCTCAGATCTGCTGCTCCTCTCTGAACTTCTAAGAATATCCTGGAATTTCTTTCTTCCCAAAGTGTCCAACATACCGCAGCCCTTAGTCCTCTTCACATTGTCCTTCCCCTTTTTATCCGCCACCTGAAAAAAGAAGGGGAAAAAAGGCCTTGCAAGTCTGATGGGGGGTTCCAACAACAACCAAATAGGGACAAAGCCCATTCCCAAATTGACCTCGCAAAATGGCAAGACACCAGTAGGTGAAAACCAGTCTCCCCATCCGCTTTACAAAGAACACACCACTGAGGTGACAAACAAGTATTGGGTCTCCCCATCCGATTTGTTTCATTCTATTGCCAATGGGCATATTTATACAGTAAGTTGCTGCAATAAATAGAAAGAAAGAAAAATAGAAAGAAAGAAAAATAGAAAGAAAAGAAAATAGAAAGAAGAAAAAATAGAAAGAAGAGAAAATAGAAAGTACAAAAATAGAAAGAAAGAAATAGAAAGAAAAAACTTTCTAAATCAATCCTTCCACAATCCTAGGAATATATACAATTCTATTTTCAGATCTGAACCAGTAACCCCACGTTTTCCAACACTCCCCCTCAAGCTGGTGAATAGAGATCCTCCATTCCCAGCTTGGCTATAATTCTCCGAAAGTCTGTACTATTGAGCCCTTTAGTAAGTACATCGGCCAGTTGTCCTTTTGTAGACACATAGGGAGTGCAAATCAACTTGCTGTCCGGTTTCTCTTTTATAAAGTGTCAGTCAATTTCGATGTGCTTCGTTCCTGTCATGTTGAATACGATTGTGAGCAATATTGATGGCTGACTTGTTGTCACAATATAGTTTCATAGGCTCTTCTCGTGGAATCTTCAGGTCTTCTAAAATTATCTTCAACCAGAGTAATTCACACACTCCTTGTGCCATAGCCCTGAATTCTGCCTCTGCACTTGACCGAGCCACTACATTTTGCTTCTTACTCCTCCAAGTGACTAAGTTTCCTCCTAAGAAGGTACAGTAACCAAAAGTGGACCGTCTATCTACTGGAGATCCTGCATAATCGGCATTTGTATATGCTTCAAGAGTTAGTCCTCCATTTCTTCTGAATAAAATTCCTTTTCCTGGACTAGCTTTCAAATAGTGCAGAATTCGATTAGCAGCCTACAGATGAACTTCTTTAGGATTATGCATAAACTGACTTATTACACTTACAGCATATGCAATATCCGGTCATGTATGTGCAAGATAAATGAGATTTCCAACTAGTCTTTGGAACATCTCCTTGTCTACACTTGCATTCTTGTGGGCTTCTCCAAGTTTATGATTGGGATCTATAGGCGTGGAAGCTGGTTTACATGCCATATTTCCTGTTTCTCTCAAAAGATCAACAACATACTTTATAAAGATGTCTTGTTTAGAATGTGCAACTTCAATTCCGAGAAAATACTTTAGTCTCCCCAAGTCTTTTATCTCAAATTCTCTGGCAAGGCAGTTTTTCAATGCTTCCTTCTCCTTTTTATCATTCCCAGTAATGATTATATCATCCACATAGACTAATAGTGCAGTAACTCCCCCTGAGGCTGTGTGTTTGATAAACAATGTGTGGTCACCTTGACTTTGCTTGTAACCTGTACTCAGCATTACCTTCCAAACCATGCTCTCGGAGATTGTTTAAGACCGTATAGTGCTTTCTTCAACCGACAAACTTTGTTCCTTTTAATGCCTTCTCCAAAACCCGATGGAATGTCCATGTATATCTCCTCTTCTAGATCACCATGGAGAAACGCATTTTTTACATCAAACTGTTGCAAATCCCAATTATAGTTAGCAACCAACGACAGTAACACCCTTACTGTATTCATTTTAGCTACTGGGGCAAAAGTCTCCTGATAATCTACCCCATAAGTCTGTGTATATCCCTTGGCTACCAGGCGTGCTTTGTACCTTTCTAATGACCCATCAGATTTGTACTTAATTGTGAACACCCATTTACAACCTACCATCTTCTTGTTTCTTGGTAGATCCACAACTTCCCATGTGTTGTTTTTTTCTAATGCCTCCATTTCCACTCTCATGGCTTTTCTCCACTCCTTATTAGAAAGTGCCTCGGCTAGAGTATTAGGAATTGGAATGGTGTTAAGGCTGGCTAGAAAACTTTTATGGGATTTAGAGAATCTTTGGAATGATACATATTTGGCTAAAGGGTACAATGGGTGTTTGGTACATTCTTTGGTTCCTTTTCTCAGTGCAATAGGTAGGTCATACTCATACTCAGACTGTGAAGGTGTAGGTTCAAGATCTAAGCATCCCTCCATTTCCAAGGCCTTATCTTCCATTAATGAGGGCTCCCCCTGAAGATAAGGTTGAGTGAAAAAAGATTTTCCTTCCTCAAATGTGACATCGATGGAGGTGTAGAATTTTCTGGTGGTTGGATGATAACATTTATAACCTTTCTGAGTTGGGGAATATCCCAAGAAGACACCTGATTGCTCGTGGGTCTAATTTTCCCTTATTATGGACATGAACAAAGGCAGTGCAGCCAAAAATTCTTGGTGTGAGATTATTTGAGGCTCGAATATCAGGGTAAAATTGAGAAAGGACTTGTATTGGGCTTCGGTTGTCAAGAACTTTAGATGGTAGTCTATTTATGGTGTAGGCAGCAGTAAGGACAGCTTCCCCCCAATATTGTTTTGGCACCTGATTTTGAAAGAGAATGGCTCGGGTGGTTTGCAAAAGATGGCCATTTTTTCTCTCAGCTACCCCATTCTGTTGGGGAGTGTTAACACAGGAGGATTCATGCACAATGCCTTCTTTCTGAAAAAATGGGGACAAATTCTGATTAAAATAATTTGTAGCATTGTCAGATCGAAACCTTTTAATTCTCACACCAAACTGAGTTTGGACCATGTTATGAAAGTTGGGAAGAATCGTACCCACATCAGATTTAGACTCAAGAAGAAAAATCCATGTGACCCTAGTGCAACCATCAATAAAGGGGACGAACCATCTGGAACCAGTAATGTTGGGAATTTGAGAAGGGCCCCATATATCCGAATGAATCAAATAAAAAGGAGTTGAAGATCTTTTATTGCTGATTGGGAATGAAACCCTTTTGTGCTTAGCAAGTTCACAAACATCACAATGAAAGGTTTCAACATCAATTCCTTTAAACAAGGAAGGAAGCATTGTTTTTAAAATAGGAAATGAAGGATGACCAAAACGGAAATGATGACGCCAAATTAAATCTTTATTGGAGGTAGATAAGAATGACTTGTGTGTGACATGCATAACAGTGTGAGATGATTTGTTGGTTGCTTCAAGGTAGTAGAGTCCATCTCTTTCCTTAGCAAGTCCAATCTTCTTCCCCGAAACTTGGTCCTGAAATACACAGTAAGAAGGGAAGAACACAACATTGCAGTTCACATCCTGGGTGAGTTTATGTATAGAGATAAGGCTAGTGGATAACTTAGAAACATGAAGCACATTTTTAAGTAATAGGGATGGAGTAATTTGAATATTCCCAATCCCTACCACTGTGGTGAAAGAACCATCAGCAACAGAAATTTTTTTATTACTAGGACAGGGTGTATAGGTGAGAAAATGTAGTGAAGAGGGTGTCATGTGGTCAGTAGCTCCAGAATCAATAATCCATGGAAAAACACTAGCCGAGGCATGTAATCCTAGAGATAAAGAGTCACCTAAGAGAGCAAGAGAGGTAGAACTACTTCCTAGTTTCAAGGATTTCAGGAAGCACCTTAGCCTTTCAATTTCTTCATCATTAAATGGTCCCTGACTTGAGTGTTCTTGTTGCGGGGTTGTGGAGACATTATAGGCCTGTTGAACTCCTTTTGAAACTCCTCGATTTCCCCATTCCTTGCTGGATGTAGGAGGTTTCCCATGAAGTTTCCAACACCGATTTTTCGTATGTCTGGGCTTCTTGCAATAGGTGCACCAGAGGTTATCGTCAGAGTCACGAGTGGTTGTGTCACGAGCCAAGTTGTGATTGTTCTCACCCTTTGAACCACTGTAACTTCCTCCCCTTGCCACCATGGCTAAGCCTTCGGGATCTTTAGGCTCAAGCATGATTCCACGACGACTTTCCTTAGCTCTGACAAGGGCTATGACTTCATTCAATGGAGGCACTTCTTCTTTGCCAAGAATTTGTATTCGGACCTGATCAAATTCAGCATTCAGTCCGACCAAAAAATCATACACCCTATCTCTTTCAATAAAATTCTTCAAGATCACAGCATCATCTGCGCACTTTATCTCAAGAACCCGATAATGATCAAACTCATGCCATAAATTTTGCAGCAAATTTGCATACTCTGTAACACTCTTGCTTCCTTGTTTGGCCGCCACAGTCTTCACTTTGACCTCATAGACACGAGCAGCGTCATGGGCTTTGGAATAGGTTTGTCGGACAACATCCCAAATAGCCTTTGCAGAGGGAAGAAACATACAAGTATCACTGATCTCGGGTGTCATTGAACTCCACAACCATGACATAATCATGGAGTCCTCTTCGTCCCAAGCATCAAAATTTAGCTCGCCCAACCTTGGTCCTGTTCCAAGGAGGTGACTAATTTTTCCTTTTCCCTTCAAATAGGTACGCACTAGTTGTGACCACTTCAAGTAATTCTGGCCATTCAATCTATATGTTGCCTGAATATTCTGCAAATCACCAGTGTGAGGATGAGAATTTGTTGCTCCTTCATCGGTTTGGACGGGAGCACTTGTTGCAGTCATGTCGGACATTGTTAATGGAGGAAAAATAAGGCCAGCAGGAAAGGAGAATAAAGGAACACTTCTGGTTACAGATCAACACTGAAGGCCAAAAGAGAAAAACACAAAAAACGGGCAATGAAGGCCAAAAAAATCTCAAGGTTGACAAACCTAGAGCTCTGATACCATGTTTTGGAATGGTAGAATATTGATTTGTTTCTGTAGAGAAGATGGGCCGAATGGCCCATAGGTTGTTTAGTCTTTCTTGTTATTTATGTTTCTTTTCTGTAATGGGCCTTATTCTGGGCCCATCCTGTCTATATTAAGTTCTGTGTAAATTCTTGCCCAACTAAGGGCCTCCTTGTAATTATTCAAATATATCTTAATAAAAGTGTTAGGGTGCTGAGAGAGGTTGGGTTCGAAACTCTCATTTTCAGACCCTCATTGCTGAACTCTCAAGCTCTCCTCTCTTCAGTTTTCTTCATGGTATCAGAGCGTATCTAAACTTGAATATCCTAGGGCTGGAAGCTTAGTCACGTACTGCCTGATTCTTGGAGGTCATTGGACGAGCCCAAGACTAGAATCTCTTGGTAAAGTGGTTCGGTGGCCAGGAAGAATCAGAGAAAGAAAAAGGGGAAGAGGAACAGCTCGGTTCTGTTTTTGAAGCTCGACTGTGTTTGGACTGTTGGAGTTCGAACTGTAAGTTGTGCTTAGTTTTCTGGTTGTTCTGTTTTGAAGCCCGACTGTGTTTGGACTGTTGAAGCTCGAACTGTAAGTTGTGCTCAGTTTTTCTAGTTGTTCTGTATTATCTTCGACTGTGTTTGGACTGTTGAAGTGTCCGAAAAACCTAGCTGTTCTGTACTACCTTCGACTGCATTAAATCTGGTTTAACCCAGAAATTTCTGGGCTGTTTTTCTCTTCTTCTTGGACTGTTAAAACCTACCGAAACATCCTTGTAACAAGGTTGTGTATTGTTACTCATATTTTGGCTGTTTTAGGGGTTTGTACGAACTGTTTTTGGGGTCTTTTCTCTTCCTTGACAGTGGGGTTATCTCTATTGCCCACACTGTGTTTGCGAAAAGGCCTGTTCAGCAATACCGATTGGTATTTACTCTTCTTGGCTGAGTGCACAGCTTTGAAAAGGTACTTCGGCTGAGTGCACAGTGCATAGGAGTTTCTGATTACTTCTTGAAGACTGAACTCAGAATATTGTCTTCTTGTGATCGGTTGAACTCTGTTATTGCTTGTCCTCATTCAGTATACTTGTATAAGTCTCTGAAATCATATTTAAAGTGTGTACATGATGTACTCCTCAGAGTTTGAAAACAAAAAATGGTGCTGAATATGGACTGGTTCAGGGGACTCCAAGTGATTCCTTATTGACTGTGACCACAGTTAAACTCGATGGAACTAATTATCTAGCATGGTCACAATCAGTAAAGATTCATGTTTGTAGTAGAGGAAAGTGGGGATTCATTTCCGGGAGTAAGAAGGCTCCCCCAGAAGATGATCCATCCTACGAGAAATGGATGCAAGAAAATTACACTGTCATTGGGTGGCTTGTGAACTCAATGCAGCCATAAATCAGCCAACACTACCTATGGATGAATTCAGTAAAAGAAATTTGGGACAGTGTTGTGGAAACCTATTCACAAAAACTCAATGTGGCCCGGGCATATAAATTGAGAAGTGATGTAAAGAATTTAAGGCAAGGGGAGAAACCTCTTGCTGTATATTTCTCAACCCTAAAGTCCCTATGGCAAAAGATTGACCTAATAGAAGTTGTAACTTGGGACACCACCAATGATGCAGAGACCTACAGAAAATTGGTTGAAAGGAACAGGGTATTTGAGTTTTTAATTGGACTAAACCCAGAATATGATATCACAAAACAGAATATTCTTTCCAAGGAATGTGTATCTTTGTCACAAGCTTATGCATTGGTGAGTAGTGAAGAGAGCAGAAGGGCTGTTCAGGTTCAAGGGGCTGATATTAATGATCACTTTGCCAATTTGGGGATTAAACCCAAAGGGAATGCTGGAACTTCTGGTGGCATAGGAAAGAAAGAAGTTATATGTGAGTACTGTAAGAAGCCGAAGCACACCAAAGACAAGTGCTGGAAATTACATCCGAATCTTGTTCCCAGTCGGTTTCAGAAAAGGCATGATAGTAAAAGATCAGAAAGTGCAAATGTAGTTGTCGGGCCAGATAGTGAAGAAATGTCTGCTTCTACACAGTTGGCAGCCATGAGAGCAGAATATGAAAAGTTTGGGAAGATGATCAGCCAGCTGAGTGATGTGACCTCTTCTTCCAACCCTTCAGGCAATTCTTCTGTTGCTTCAGCATTTACTCATTCAGGTATAAGGGCTTCTGCCAATCATGCTACCACTTCAGGTAATCTCAAGATCCCTTGGATTATTGACTCAGGTGCTTCTGACCATATGACCAATCTCTCTACCTTATTTGTTTCATATGACTTGCTTCCTGGACGGGATAAAATCAATTTAGCTGATGGTTCACTTGCCCCTATCTCTGGTAAGGGAACCATCAAGGCTACGGATTCCTTGTTCCTACCTTCTGCCCTTCATGTACCTAAACTAAATACAAATTTGTTGTCTGTAAGCAGTTTAACCAAGTCACTAAACTGTTGTGTAACCTTCTTTCCTTCCTACTGTGTTTTTCAGAATCTGGAGTCTCAGAAGGTGATTGGGAGTGGCCATGAGGCGAACGGAATATACTTGCTTGATACCCCAGAACAATGCACTGATCATCTTGGGAATGCTGCTCTTGGATCCATTTCTTCAGAGTTTGTTAGTCGGATTATGTTGTGTCATCGTCGTTTTGGTCATCTGTCTTTTTCTGCCTTGAGTCATCTTTTCCCTGAGTTGTTTAAGGGAATCAGTTTGTCTAGTCTTCATTGTGAGTCTTGTGAATTGTCAAAGCATTGTAGAAACAACTATCCTTTAAGTAATAAAAGATCTTCCTTTCCTTTTAATATTGTGCACTCTGATGTGTGGGGGCCTTACCACTTACTTTCCATGGGTGGCTATAAATATTTTATCCTGTTCATTAATGATTTTTCTTAGTTCACTTGGATATTCCTGATGAAATCCCGTGATGAAGTTCCAAGACTTGTAAGACAGTTCCATGAATTTGTTCTAACCCAATTTGATACCAGGATTAAAATCTTCAGATCTAACAATGCAAAAGAATACTTTGAGAAAAACCTATCCTGCTATCTCTCTAACATGAGGGTCATTCATCAAAGTTCATGTGCTAGGACCCCAGAACAGAATGGGGTTGCTGAGAGGAAAAACAGGCATATTGTTGAAGTTGCAAGAAGTATCTTATTTGCCTCACATGTTCCTACCAGGTTTTGGGGTGATGCCGTTCTTACTGCTACCTACCTTATAAACCGTATGCCATCCAGGGTTTTAGGGTTTAAGTCTCCCTTCAATCTTCTTCATCCAGACAATGACCTTTTTCCTGTTCCTATTCGTGTCTTTGAATGCACCTGTTATGTACATGTTCCAAGTGTCCAAAGACATAAATTTGAACCCAAAGCTCAAAAGTGTATCTTCCTTGGTTATTCCCCCACACAGAAGGGTTATTGTTGTTTTGATCCAAAGTCTAGCAATCGGTATGTCTCAATGGATGTCACCTTTGATGAGTTTTCCCCCTTTTATGGTTCCTCTCTAGAAGGACATTGTCCACAGGGGGAGGATTTGTCACAGGTGTTTGCTCTTCCTCTTCCTGTCCCTGTTGAATCTCTTGATGTGTCTGCTTCTCCTGTCCCTGTTGAGTCTCTTGATGTGTCTCCTTCTCCTTGTCCCAATACTCTACCTCCTCGTCCTATCCTCAATCCCAAGGTGTATCAAAGGCAAAGATCCAGAAATGTGCAGGTTGTTTCTCCTACAACACATGAGCCTCATACACTTCCAGTCACAGAAGAGACAACAGGTACTGTTTTAGCACCTTTGGATTCATCCTTCCCTGACCTTGATATTCCCATTGCTGTTAGGAAAGGAAAACGGAAGTGCATTGCACACTGCATTTCAAAGCACCTTTCTTACAGTTTGCTTTCACCTCCATACTTTGCCTATCTCTCTTTTGTTGCTTCTCATCCTATTCCCAGGTCTGTGTCAGAAGCTCTTAAGATTCCAGAGTGGAGGGATGCTATGAAATCTGAAATCGATGCCCTATACAAGAACGACACATGGGAAGTGGTGGATTTGCCTGAAGGGAAGGATCCAGTCAGTTGCAAGTGGGTCTTTACTATCAAATACCGAGCTGATGGCACCATTGAAAGGTACAAGGTCAGGCTGGTTGCAAAAGACTATACACAGACATATGGGATTGATTATTTAGAGACCTTTGCACCTGTTGCCAAGATGATATCTATGAGGGTTCTTCTATCTTTAGTTGCTCAATTTGACTAGCCTCTTTATCAATTGGATGTGAAGAATGCATTTTTGAATGGTGAATTACATGAGGAGGTTTATATGTCTCTTCCTCCAGGGATGTATGGAACTGATATGAAAGGGAAGGTATGCAGGCTGAAGGAATCTCTTTATGGACTGAAACAGTCCCCTAGAGCATGGTTTGAGAGATTTAGAACAGCACTTGTTAACTTTGGTTATGTGCAGACACAGTCCGATCATACTTTTTTTGTGAAGAGGAGTGGACCTCTGGCAGTATACCTCATTGTGTATGTAGATGATATTGTAATGACTGGTAATGATGTTTCAGGAATTCATGATCTAAAATCTTTTCTCCATACAGAGTTTGAGATTAAAGATTTGGGGGACTTGAGATACTTTCTTGGTATAGAAGTGGCTCGATCCAAGGATGGGATTCTTATCTCCCAAAGGAAGTATGTTCTTGACTTGCTCTCCGAGAATGGAAAGATGGGTGCTAGACTAGTTGCTACTCCTATTGATGAGTCATAAACTCTCAGCCTCAGAAGGGACATTGTTAGAAGACAAAGGAATCTTTCAGAGACTTCTTGGGAAACTTTTGTACCTATGCATGACTCGGCCAGATATTACATATGCAGTCAGTTGCATTAGCCAATTCATGCATGCTCCCCAAGACACTCATATGGCAACAGTAGAGAGAATCCTATGTTATTTGAAGGGCTCCCCAGGAAAGGGTATTCTGTTTACCAAGCATGGTCATCTGAAACTTGAAGCCTACACCGATGTTGACTGGGCCGGAAACATTGATGACAGAAGATCTACTTCTGGGTATTGCAGCTTGGTGGCTGGTAATATTGTTTCTTGGAGAAGCAAGAAACAATTGATTGTTGCTCGGTCTTCGGCTGAAGCAGAATATAGGGCCATGGCACATGGAGTTTCTGAATTATTATGGCTAAAATCATTGATGGAAGAACTTGGAGTTGAATATAACAAGCCAATGATGTTGTACTGTGATAATCAGGCTGCCATCAACATTGCTCACAACCCAGTGCAACATGATAGAACCAAGCATATTGAAGTTGATCGACACTTCATTAGGGAAAGGGTCTCTTCGGGTGAAGCGTGTCTTCCTTTCATTACATCTGAAGGACAATTGGCAGATTTTCTCACCAAAGGCATTCCCAAGGCAAAACTTCAGCATGATACCAGCAAGCTTGGCATGATTGACATCTATGCTCAGCTTGAGGGGGAGTGTAGAGAAGATGGGCCGAATGGCCCATAGGTTATTTAGTCTTTCTTGTTATTTATGTTTCTTTTCTGTAATGGGCCTTATTCTGGGCCCATCCTGTTTATATTAAGTTCTGTGTAAATTATTGCCCAACTAAGGGCCTCCTTGTAATTATTCAAATATATCTTAATAAAAGAGTGTTAGGGTGCTGAGAGAGGTTGGGTTTGAAACTCTCATTCTCAGACCCTCATTGCTGAACTCTCAAGCTCTCCTCTCTTCAGTTTTCTTCAGTTTCATTCTATTGCCAATGGGCATATTTATACAGTAAGCTGCTGCAATAAATAAAAAGAAAGAAAAATAGAAAGAAAGAAAAATAGAAAGAAAAGAAAATAGAAAGAAAAGAAAATAGAAAGAAGAGAAAATAGAAAGTACAAAAATAGAAAGAAAGAAATAGAAAGAAAAAACTTTCTAAATCAATCCTTCCACAATCCTAGGAATATATACAATTCTATTTTCAGATCTGAACCAGTAACCCCACGTTTTCCAACACTAGGCTTGGTGGTAGAGCCCACTGGACCTTTTGCAGTACAGGTAGCTAATGGTCACAAGATTGTGTGTGATAGACTTTGTAACCAAGTTGGGCTTCGTATACAGGGTTGTTTGTTCTACACAGACCTGCACCCTCTAGGGTTTTCCGGGACAGATGTTATTTTGGGTATCCCCTGGCTGCAACAATGGGGGCCCATGTTTTGTGATTGGAACCGACTCATCATGGAGCTCACCATTGAATGAGTGCCTTATCAGCTCCAAGGGTTGGAACCAAAGGCCACCTCTATAGATTCCCCTAAGACTATACTGAAATGTTGTCAAAATTATGGCGTTCCAACTTTCATACACTTGGGCCAAATGGGCCCAGAACCTATGTTGACATATCTGGATAATGGGGAAGATTCAGTTGCTAGACAAGTTCAGCTACAGCAACTACTCCAGGAGTTAGCCCAAGTCCCTACCACCGGAACAGGCTCATGATCACAAAATCGTACTTCACCCGGGAGCTGCCCCCACAAATGTAAGACCATTCCGTTACCCCCATTATCAGAGGCTAGAAATAGAAATGGTGAAGGAGTTGCTGGAATAGAAATTCATTCAGCCCTGTAACAGTCCATTTTCATCACCAATCCTTTTAGTCAAGAAGAAGAAGGATGGGTGTTGATGACTATGTGTTGATAATAGGACTTTAAATCACAACACCGTGAAGGATAGGTTTTACCATCCTTATCATCGAAGAGTTATTTGATGAACTGGGACAGGTGGTATTCTTTTCAAAGCTGGACTTAAGATCGGGTTATCACCAGATACGAGTACACCCTCATGACATTCACAAAACAGCATTCAGAACTTCAGATGGTCAGTATGAGTTTTTGGTTATGCCATTTGGCTTAACCAATGCTCCATTAACTTTTCAGAGGCTTATGAATAATGTCTTTAAAACTTACTTGTGCCATTTCATTTTGGTCTTTTTGATGATATCTTGGTTAATAGTCCATCGTGGCCAGCTCACATGGATCATCCTCACAGCACCCTAAGCATTCTGTGGGAACACCGGCTTTATGCTAAGCCAACTAAATGCTCCTTTGGGCAGACCAAGGTACACTACCTAATCATTGCAGGAGGGAAGGTGTATCCAGACCCAGAAAAAGTTAGTTGCATGCTGGATGGGCTCGTCCCACTTCTCAGAAGGCCTGAAATGGGCTCGTCCCACTTCTCAGAAGGCCTTATGTGGCTTCTTGGGTTTAACTGGGTACTACCACCAGTTTATTAAGGAGTATGGAGTTGTGGCCGCCTCCTAACTCAATTGCTAAAGAAAAACTCTTTCGAGTGGGATGATAAGGCTGAACAGGCATTCCTGGCCCTCAAACAGGCAGTGCCAGCCCCTCCCTCTTTGGCTTTACCTGACTTTTCAAAGGAATTTGTTGTGGAAACAGATGCTTCAGGCCGCGGTATTGGGGTTGTGCTGATGCAACAAGGCCAGCCCATAGCCTACTTCAGCAAGGCTCTGTCACCACAGGCTCAGTCCAAGCCCACTTATGAGAAGGAGCTCATGACCATCACACTAGCCATTCAAAAATGGCAGGCCTATTTATTGGGAAGGAGGTTCACTGTTCGAACTGACCACATGCATCTGTCACTTATTGGACCAGGGAGTTAGCCCAGAACAGCAACATTGGGCCTACAAGTTGTTGGGGTATGACTTCCACATTGAGTACAAGCCCAGTTCCTCCAACACTGTTGCAGACACTCTCTCCAGAGCTGAAGAATTGCATCTGCTGGGGGTTTCTCAACCTCATTACCAGCTTCTGGAACAGTTGAAAGCAGATGCTCAACCTAATTCAACCCTCACACAAATCAGGTCCAAGTGGCAGCAAGATCCAACATCAGTCCCTGGGTATTCAGTGGTTGATTCCACCTTGTTTTACAACGGGAGACAAGTGGTGGCAAACCCATTAGTGTATTATGGGGAATTGCTCCGTATGTTTCATGATTCAGTTGTGGGAGGTCATTCTGGGGTTCTGTGCACATACGAGCGGGTATTCAAACATTATTACTGGAAAGGGATGAGAGACATGATCAAGGAGTATGTTGCTAATTGTTCCACATGTCAACAGCAGAAGTACAGTACACAAGTTCCAACAGGTTTGCTTCAGCCCTTACCAATACCAGAAAAGGTATGGAATGACATGACCATGGACTTCATCACCGGGTTACCCAAGTCTCATGAGAAGTCTGAGAAGTCAGTAATACTGGTTGTGGTTGACTGGTTGAGCAAATATGCCCATTTCATAGCTCTACCACATCCATATACAGCAGTCACAGTGGCTAGAGCCTATGTCCAGGAAATAACAAAATTACATGGTACCCCAAACACTATACTAACTGACAGAGATCCTCTATTTATGAGCCACTTTTGGGAGACTTACTTCCAAACCCAAGGAGTTAAGATGTTGCACACAACTAGCAACCATCCTCAAACGGATGGACAATTTGAGGTTCTCAATCGCTGTTTGGAGACTTAACTACGCTGCCTCACTGGTGACAGGCCTAAACAATGGGCACTGTGGCTGCCCTTGGCCGAGTTCTAGTACAACACCTCATACCAAGTGTCAACAGGGACCACCCCCTTCAGGATCATGTATGGGCATGACCCACTAGCTGTATTGCCTTATGAGAAAGGACCCACAGCTGTTGCTGAAGTGGAAGAACAATTAACTTCAAGAGACGAGGTGTTGAAGGATCTTAAACTCCACCTGCAGAAGGCTCAACAGAGAATGAAGTTATATTATCACCAGAAACATAGGGAGTTGGCATTCCAAGTAGGGGACTTGGTTTACCTTAAACTCCAGCCATATAGACAGACATCCCTAGCTCAGCGCACTTGGCAGAAGCTGGCACCCCAGTACTTTGGGCCCTTTAAGGTGCTTGAGCGGATAGGACAGGTGGCTTGTTGACTGGATCTACCTCCCGACTCCAAATTACACCCTGTATTTCATGTCAGCTTGTTGAAGCCTTGCTTATCTTCAACAGCTAAGGTCAGCTCCAGTATACCCCAGTTCTTTGAAGATGGAACCACCATTATAGAACCCCATTCCATCAGTGACTTCAGGTGGGTGAAATCAGGTGCTAGACTGATCAAGCAAGTTCTGGTCAATTGGATGAACCACCCTCTAGAGGACGCCACTTGGGAAGATGTATCCCAACTTCAGCTTCAGTTCCTAAGGGGGGTGGGACTGATAGAACCCCGATTCAGCCATCTCAGGTTTTGGGGGTTCAGCCAGGCAGTCTACCAAAAATATCTCGTGGGGGTGCTCCAGGACACATCAGCATAACTAATCCCCCCCCCCCCCGCCCCCGTGCGGGTAAATCAGGTTGTTATGCATGAGGTGCAGTAGTATAAATATCTCTGAGAAGTTCCGAGGAAGGGCAGAAACATTACCAGAATTCCTTTTTTTCTTCTTATCTTCTTTCTTAGGAGGAAGAGCTCCCTCGAAGAAGATCAGTTTTGCAGTGCAGCTTATCATATGGCATCCTTGTTACCAAAAGCATAGCAGTCAGTTTTTACATCTTTAAATTAGTTAGGATTACCCATGTCAAAGAAGTTACATTATCTTGATCCCTCCATTACTTCAAAATCTTAAGCTTATCTTCAGAAATATGCCTTGCATTCTTTTCATGTACATTTAAAAATGGCTAGGGGCCAATTTCCAAAGAATCTGATCTGTAGTGCCTAATACGCCGAAACCTCAAATTTCAATCTTTTCCATAATTGCATTCATCAAAAAAAAACATTTTTTTATCAGCAACACAAAATTGACACATTAGATTAAAAATAGAGATACAACAAAGAGTTGTGAGCACAAAAACAAAGCCCACCCAATTCATCAAAAAAAACCAAAGCCCACCCAGAAACTATTCACTATTTACAGAGCTGCCCAGAACATAGGTTGTCTTTGAATTCCTTGCTTTGCCAGACCATCAGCCAAACTGTTTGCAGACCTCCTAATCCATCTTATTTGGATCATCATATCTTTAAAAATCTGCTTGAATCTCCTGAATTCATTCCTTAATTGCCATATGATTCCTTCTCCTTTTTCAACCAGCCCACAACTACTTTTGAATCACCTTTAATAATCAGCTTAGTAATCCCCATTTCTTTAGCTTTCTCTACTCCATTGCCAATAATTCTGATCTCACCACATCTCCATGCTAATAGGACCTGAGTACAAAGCTAGAATGTTTCCATTTTCTTCTCTTTTTGGAGGAATGCTAGAGTGATACTTTTCCATTCAAACTTTCTGGAGGAATGCTAGAGGTTTTTTTATTTGTGTTGGATATGAATACATTATACACCAGCCAAGTGGAATATTGTGTCAGTTCAGTTGGGTCTTTCATGTCAGAAAACCTTCTAGATGTGTGACAAAGGCTGCACGATGCACTTGTGTCCAGTACAAAATGAAAACTTATACCACTGGCACTCTTCAATTCATTGGTTAACATTGGAGAAGTAATTTTGTTAGTTCAGTTGGGTCTTTCATGTCAGAAAACCTTCTAGATGTGTGACAAATGATGTATGATGCACTTGTGTCCAGTACAAAATGAAAACTTATACCACTGGCACTCTTCAATCCATTGGTTAACCTTGGAGAAGTAATTGAGCACAGAAAGAAATCAGTAATCTGGCTAAATTTCTTCCTTTCTAGTTAACTTTTCAACCATCCTCCTTCAAAGGAGACTTGGCCCTATTAGCTGAGTTCCCCTGCCTCCATACTCCACAGGGAGTGAACCCTACTTCCCCTTGCATATTGGAAATGTTTTAGTTGACCGGATCATTTTAAAGCTGGTTTATCATATATTTGATTAAAAAGAAGTCTTATGACGTATTGATCAAGAAAGCAATCCCTCCTTCAATGACAACAGTATTGGGCAACTGGGTAGACACTCCAGCCAGGATGACCCGAACAAACTCTAGCACCATCAAACAACACAGTGTATTGGTTGATGACAGGTTTCAAATGTGGGATATGCTGAGAGTCAGCTAAACAGGATTCCTTTAGTCTTTTATCTCTTATTTACTAAGTTGTGTTTTGTCTGTTTTGTTTAAGTTACATATCCCCACGTGAAGCCATCCATTGGAAAAAGATGGAGAAGAGAGGAGGTTTCAAGCCAGCTGCGAGATGGAGAAGAGAGATGGAATTCAAGGCGAAGAAGTTTGTGTTTGAGGACTGCAGAAGCAACAGACAAGTTTGTTTGAAGATTAGGGAAGAGAAAAAAAAAAGACTATTTATCTGTTCAGGGACATAGTGGTTTGGGTGAAAGGATTCGTAGATGGAGCAACATATACGAACAAAGAAAATGGTTGGAAGGGTCAACTGAGGTTAGAGAGGAAGAGATTTGTAGCAGAACTAAGAAATAACAAGAAAGGGCGGTACATAATAATTACAGAGTGGTTCGGGGGAGGCAAGAAGAAAATAGTTTGCATCCCAGAAGGAACCAAAAAGAATGGATGGGGACTTTTCGCAGGGAAGTTACAGGAATATCTGGTTTTAACAGAGAAGACTGAGAATGGGGTACAAAAAACCCTACTGGAGAAATGTAAAGAGACTGGGCCAAATGGGCCCTAGTATCTTTTATTGTAGTATGTTTTATTTATCTGTTAGCTAATGGGCCTGTTATTTCTTTTTGCTAGTTCTCCTTATGTTACTGCCTACCTGGCCACCCACTTAAGGGTATACTTGTAATTATGTTAAGATTGAAGTTTAGTAAAAGAATTAGAGAAGGGAGGAAGAGATATTCGAACTCTTCTTCTTCCTCCTCTTTTCTCCACCTTCTTTCCCTTGTACTGCTGTTCTCTTTTTTTCTTCCTCTTTTTCTCTCTAATTTTTCCAAGTTTACATCAGTTTTAGAGGACTGATTTACATCTTGGTATTAGAGCAGGTTTCTTTCTTCCTTCTTTTCTTCTTTCTCTTTTCCCATACACCCTTCGATTAAGAGAGTGTATGGAGAGATAGGTTCTCTATAGTTCAAAGGAACTTTTGCCTAGTTGGTAGAGGGTTTGGAGAGTTTAAATCTGGCCGGATATTGCCAAGAAGTGGTGTTGTACTGTTTCTGCCCAAAACCCTAGCCGATAAGAGATTTTCGAAGTTACAGGTAAAAGGGAAGCTTTGGGTGTGGCGCTCTGTGCTTGGGAGGTGTCTTTTGACTTCTAAAAGAGGGTGGTTCAGGTTTGGAAGAGATTGGGAAGCTCTGGTAGGAGCAGCTGCATCTTCTCTCTTTCTCCCCAACAGCCGGACACAATGAAACCCTAGTTTACCCTAGTTTTCAAGCATCTGGGTACTAGTTTGACTTCAAGTAAGTTTATAAAGACCAAATTTCTGATTTTTTTATTTTCGTTTGATTAATGGAGCAATACGGAAGTGAGTTCAAGCAGGTGCCGGTTTTCGGGCTTGGCTCGGTGGATTCCGTTTTGACTAGTGTGACCACAATCAAGCTAGATGGGACAAATTATCTTGCTTGGGCACAGTCTATAAGGATTTATGTCTGTAGTAGAGGAAAATTAGGGTACCTCACAGGCAGTAAAGTGAAACCCGAAGAGACAAACCCTGAATTTGAGAAATGGATGCAGGAGAACTATACTGTCATAGGATGGTTGGTCAACTCTATGCAGCCTCATATAAGTCAGCACTATCTCTAGATGTCCTCGGCCAAGGAGATTTGGGATAGTGTTACTAAAACTTATTCACAGAAGTTGAATGTGGCTAGAGTCTACAAGCTGAAAAGTGATGTGAAGAACCTAAGACAGGGGGAGAAGAGTGTGGCAATCTACTATTCTATACTAAAATCCTTATGGCAGGAAATTGATGTTATGGAAACAGTTGTATGGGAGAGTAAGGATGATGTAGAAATGTTTAGGAAGTTGGTGGAAAGAAACAGGGTTTTTGAATTTCTTACTGGACTCAACCCTGAGTTTGACATCATTAGGCAAAATATTCTAGTCAAAAATGAGGTTACTCTTGCCCAAGCATATGCTATGGTGAGTAGTGAGAAGAGTAGGCGATAGATTCAGTTACAAAGTCCACCTACAGAACACTTTGCACATGCTGGAATAAAGCCTAAGAGTCCAACTGAGAAGAAGGAGCGGGTATGTGAATATTGCAAGAAACCGAGGCATACGAAGGACACTTGCTGGAAGCTTCATCCTGATCTTCTTCCTGATCAGTTTAAGAATAACAACAATTTTAAGAAGGGTAGTCAAACAGGAAAGCTTAAAACAGCTAATGTTGCCACAGTACCAAAAGGAGGAAGTAAGGAGAGTGAAGAGAAGTTGACCATTGAACAGTTGGCAGCAATGAAAGCAGAATTTGAAAAGTATGGAACGCTGTTAAATCACTTGGAGGCTACTGTTTCTACATCTCACTCTTTAGGCAATACATCATCATCAT
Organism: Nelumbo nucifera; assembly: GCF_055504915.1. NCBI lineage: Eukaryota > Viridiplantae > Streptophyta > Magnoliopsida > Proteales > Nelumbonaceae > Nelumbo > Nelumbo nucifera. Next base: position 102,437,551 of record NC_142651.1, read on the forward strand.
CATCAGCATTTGCTCACTCAGGTATTCGTGCTTTTGCAAACCATGCTTCAGTTTCAGGTAATCATTAAATCCCTTGGATCATTGATTTTGGTGCATCAAACCATATGACTAGCTTGTCTAACCTTTTATGTTCATACCACCTTCTCTCTAGTAAAGAGAAAATATCCCCTGCTGATGGGTCTCTTGCTCCCATTTCTGACAAAGGAGATATAAAGACCTCTGACACCCATTATTTATTATATGTCCTTCATGTCCCTAAACTTAATACAAATCTTTTATCTGTTGGTAGCTTAACTAAATCCATGAATTATAGCATAACCTTCTTTCCCACTCATTGGAGGGTTACAGGTACTTTATCCTTTTTATTGATGATTACTCTCGTTACACTTGGATTTATCTCATGAAATCCAGGGATGAAGTACCAACTATTGTGCAAAAATTTCATGAACTCATTCTTACCCAGTTTAACACCCGGATCAAAATATTCCGTTCTGATAATGCTAAGAAGTATTTTGAGAAAACCCTCTCAACCTATCTTGAAACTTTTGGGGTTATTCATCAAAATTCTTGTTCCTACGCTCCACAACAGAATGGAGTGGCGGAAAGGAAGAACCGGCATGTGGTTGAAGTTGCCAAATCCCTCCTTTTTGCATCCCATGTTCCTATAAAATTTTGGAGAGATGTTGTCCTTACTGCTACCTTTTTTATTAACTGTATGCCTTCCCGGGTTTTTGGCTTCAAAACCCACTTTAGCCTTCTCTTTCCGAATAAGGATCTCTTCTCTCTTCCTCTCTGTGTTTTTTGGTGCACTTGCTATGTGCATGTTCACAGCCATCAAAGACACAAATTTGAACCTAAGGCTCATAAGTATGTTTTCCTAGGATATGCCCCCACACAGAAGGAGTATTGTTGTTTTGATCCAGTTAATGGCACTCGCTTTGTATCTCGGGATGTCACATTTGCTGAGTCTACTCCTTTCTTTAGTATTCCTCCTGAGGGGGAGAAACCTGAGGAACCCTTTGCTATGTCTCCAACAATTCCTCTTTTTGTTCCTTTTGAGTCATCTCATGAGGTGTCCACTTCTCCCACTGGGCCTACCTCCAATATTCCTGTTCCTCCTCCACCTCATCCTCCTGTAATTCTTTCTCATCCTGTTCTTCAAAGGTGGTACCAAAGGCATAGATTCATACATGAGCAAGTTGTTTCCACTCCTACAGAAGAGCCTCTTGCTCCTCCCATCATTACTGAGGTAACAGGTCGGCCTTTCTCTGATCCATCTACTTCTTTCCCAGACATTGATCTTCCTATTGCTCTCCGCAAGGGCAAGAGGAAGTTTACAGCCCATTGTATCTCCAAACACGTCTTATAGTCTTCTATCTCCTACCTACTACTCTTTTCTTGCTTTTGTTTCTTCCCATGTAATACCCAAGTCTGTACCAGAAGCCTTATCTAAACCTGAATGGAGGGATGCTATGATGGCTGAACTAAATGCTTTGCATAAGAACCATACTTGGGATATTGTTGACTTGCCTGAAGGGAAGGAACCAATGGGTTGTAAATGGGTATTTGCCATTAAATATCACTCTGATGGCTCTATTAAGAGGTTTAAGGCTAGGCCGGTTGCTAAAGGTTACACTCGAATATATGGTATTGACTATCTTGAGACATTTGCTCCTATGGCTAAGATGACCTCAGTCCGAGTTTTGTTATCTCTAGCTGCTACTTTTGATTGGCCTCTCCACTAGTTTGATGTTAAAAATGCCTTATTGAATGTTGATCTACATGAAGAGGTCTATATGTCTTTGCCTCTAGGGGTGTATGGAAAGGAAATGCAGGGGAATGTGTGTAAACTGCAGAAATCCATTTATGGTCTCAAACAGTCTCCTCGAGCTTGGTGTGAGAGGTTCAAGGTCGCTCTTGTCCCCTTTGGTTACACACAAACTTAATCTAGTCATTCCTTGTTCTCGAAAAGAAGTGGTTCTCTGGTGACATTTCTGTTAGTTTATGTTGACGATATTGTGGTCACGGGTAATGACACCCTAGTGGTCAATAAACAAAAAGATTTCTTAACTCTGAATTTGAGATCAAGGATTTAGGAGATCTCCGATACTTTTTGGGCATTGAAGTTGCTAGATCTAAGGTTGATACCTTCATTTCTCAACACAAACATGTCCTTGACCTCCTTGCTGAGACTGGTAAACTTGGTGCTAAACCATCCTCCACTCCTATTGATCCCAATCATAAGCTTTCTACTATAGATGGTGAACTTTTATCTGATAAGGGAGTGTTTCAGAGACTACTTGGGAAGTTGTTATATCTTTGCATGACTCGACCGAAAATTTCCTATGCAGTGAGTGTTATTAGTCAATTTATGCATTCTCCTAGGGATACTCATTTAGCTGCTGCAGAAAGAGTTCTGTGTTACTCGAAATGTACTCCAGGGAAAGGTATTCTATTTGCCAAACATGGACACATGAAGTTGGAAGCATACACTGATGTTGATTGGGCAGGATGTATTGATGATAGGAGATCCACCTCAGGTTATTGTGCTTTGGTGGCAGGGAATATTGTTTCATGAAGGAGTAAGAAACAATTTGTAGTTGCCAGATCCTTTGTTGAAGTAGAATATAGGGCTATGGCACACGGTGTGTCAGAATTATTGTGGCTACGATCCCTTTTAGAAGAATTGGGGGTTGACTATGAGAAGCCTATGATGCTCTACTATGACAACCAAGCAACTATCAATATCGCACATAATCCTGTTCAACATGATTGAACTAAGCACATTGAGGTTGATAAACATTTTATACGGGAAAGAGTTTCCTCAGGAGAAGTTTGTTTGCCATTCATCACCTCAGAAGAGCAGTTGGCTGATATTTTGACCAAGGGAGTTCCGAGAGGGAAGCTAACACACTATATAAGCAAGCCGGGAAAAATTGACATCTATGCTCAGCTTGAGGGGGAGTGTAAAGAGACTGGGCCGAATGGGCCCTGGTATCTTTTCTTGTAGTATGTTTTATTTATTTGTTAGCTAATGGGCCTATCTTAATGGGTCCATTATTTCTTTTTACTAGTTCTCCTTATGTTACTGCCTAGTTGGCCGCCCACTTAAGGGTATACTTGTAATTATGTTAAGATTGAAGTTTAGTAAAAGGATTAGAGAAGGGAGGGAAGAGATATTCGAACTCTTCTTCTTCCTCCTCCTCTTTTCTCCATCTTCTTTCTCTTGTACTGCTGTTCTCTTCTTTTCTTCCTCTTTTTCTCTCTAATTTTTCCAAGTTTACATCAGCTTTAGAGGACTGATTTACATCTAGAAAGAAGGAACAATGGAGAGCCAATGTGTCAAAAGGGAGAGGCAGAACAAAAGCTGAAACCTACATTGTCCTGCTCACAGAAAATGCAAAAGTTGGAAATGGAAGTGGATAAAGGGATATGGAAGAACATAAATGTTTTAATCGCCGGTAAGAAGATCAGTGACTGGCAACCGGTGATGGATGAAATAGCGAGGAAGTTTAGCCTTTCTTCCTCTGCAATGCTAGTACCTTTTAGTGACAACAGAGCCATTCTAGATACAGGGGGCAAGAAGATTGAATTCACATCAGTTGAAACCCAGGCAGGTCTGATTGTCATTGAAGACTGGCACATGTCCTGCAACGGGCAAGACATATTTGTGGGGAGTTTTAACTTAAAGTTAGATGGGTTGCCGTTTAATTTCTGGAGGACGGTTGTGGAGATCAGAGGATCATTTCTGCAATGGGGGGACTGTTGGTGGACTGTAGCTTCAGCAGTTTGCGAGTTGTTCAAGTGAAGGTGTGGGCGATGAAGTTGAAAGATGTCCCTCGGGTGGTGGCCATTTTCTCTGATGAACTGCGGAGGAAAACTTGGGTTCTAACAGAAGTCAAAGCGACACTGTGGAGTCTTTGCTCGAAGGAGGGAGATGATGATGACATGGAGACTAGGATATTATGAGGCATAAAGGAAAAGTGGGCGATCCATTTCGGGGAAAGGAACAGTCATGCAGCAACAAAGTATTAGGCAGGGATCTAGACAAAGTAAACAATTCAAAAAACTCTAATTTTAAGGACCAAATGGTGGGGCCCTCTTTTGCCAATGTAGTAAAAAGGAACTTGGACCAAGGGCGAGTTGGAGAAAGGAGCAAAGTTGAACCAAACTGGAATCAAACTAGTCAGACCAAGAAGTTGAACCGGGTGGAGGCCTCATGTGAGTCATTTGATAGTCACGTGAGGGTCGAGCATGTAGGGGGGACAATGGACAAAAACTTGGGTCTATCTTCTTCCACAAAAAAGACCCAGCTGATTAGAGACTCAAGCAAGTCGTCCAAAGCAAGCCTTCAGTGGGTGTCATTGAGACCTGTCAAAGAAATGAAAACAGGGAGGGCAAGTTCAGATCGTCCAAACCCAAGATAAGATAGGATGCACAAAGAACAGGGGGATGTGCAAGACGGTGGCTGGATTGATTGCGAGTCATCAGACAATGAGGAAGGTTCTCCAATGACTGGGTCAAAGGGAGATAGATTGGAAGAGACGATGGAAGTGGTTCTTCTGGAAATATTTGGAAATATCAGTGGCTGAAATCTTTGCAAATATTCACAGATTACACTATGGATGACATGTTGAGGAAGTGGAGTGAAATTGCAAATTGCACGCAGACCAAGTCAGTAATGAGTGTGGCTTGGACCCCCCCACCTAGTGGATTCTTGAAATTAAACTTTGATGGATGTAGTAGGGGAAACCCGGGACAATCGGGGATCAGGGGTGTTTTTAGGGATGAAAATGGGGTCATCTCTGCTATGTTTTCAGGCCCAATTGGAGTGGGTGACTCCCTTAGAGCTGAGATCTGTGCAGTTATGGAAGGAGTCCGGAAAGCTAAGGAATTGAACATCAAGAAACTTATAATTGAAGGGGATTTAGAGGTGGTGATAGGGTGGCTGACTAAAGATAAAAATGATTTATGGAAGTATAATAATGAGAAGAGGAAATTCAAGTGGATGGTGCGGGAGATGGAAGTTAAGACATGTTGGATTAAAAGATCTGCTAATTCCCCAGCTGACGGTTTAGCTAAACAAGGGGCAGAAAGGGATTCATTGTTTTGGGCTAAGCTGTAACGTTAGTGTCTTTGTATTTTCTTTTTTCCTTTCTTGAAGCTCTTTGTGACTCTTGGAAGATAAGTGTGTTTGTCTTCCACTTGTAAATTTTCTACTGATGAATTAATGAAAGTGTTATTGATCAAAAAAAAAAAGTGGTTCTTCTGGAAGAAGATTTGCTCAACACTAGTATTTTATTTGATATTGATTATATGGTGGAGGATGTTACTTCGGCTCTGGAACTGCCAAGTAGATCGACTGACAGGAACATTGTCGAGTGTGGCTTGGATAGATTTCTGTTCACAACAACTAGGAGGAACACTGGAGGGGTGCTTACTTCGAGGGTTATGCCTAGACTAACTTCTAACCATTGGCCTATCACTCTATTGAGAGAGGAGGTGAGTAGTAGAGGACCCACACCCTTCAAGTTCGAGAACATGTGGTTGTCCCACCCTGGTTTTATTGAGTTGATTAAGTCTTGGCAGCATGGTAGTAGTCCAAGGGTTAACTGGGAGGGTATGAAATTCCACTAGAAATTGAAGGAACTAAAAATAAAGATAAAAGAATGGAACACCCTTCAGTTTTGCAGGATAGGGGAAAGAAAACAAGAAGTGTTTTGTAGAATTGAGGAGCTGGATGCTAAAGAATTGGGGGGCACCTTCGAGGAGAGAGAAAAACAAGAAAGGTGGGAGCTTAGGAAGCACCTAGAGGACATTCTTTATCAAGAATAGGTACATTAGAGGCAAAAGTCTAGGCACAAGTGGGTGAAAGAAGGAGATAGAAATACTAAGTTCTTTCATGCAATGGCTAATGGAAGGAGGAAGAACTTTTTTTTTTATAAATAACACTTTCATTAAATCATCAATAGAAGATTTACAAGAGGAAGACAAACACACTTGTCTTCCAAGAGCAACAAAGGACCTCAAGAAAAGGAAAAAGAAAAGGAAAAAACACTAAAGTCAATTTTTAGAAGGGTGACTCTTACTCAACAGGATGAGATTGCTAGGGCTTTTGTGGAGTATTTCAAATCAATTTTTAGAAGACCTTTCAATCAGAATATTTGGGTGGAAGGTCTAGTGTGGCCTAAGCTTTCATAGGAGAATAAGGGGTGGTTAGAAAGGAGGTTTGAGGAGGAGGAAATAAGGGAGGCAGTTTTTACAATGGACAGATCTACGGCACCAGGGTCGGATGGTTTTACAATGGCTTTTTATCAAGATTGTTGGAGATCTTGAAACAGGAATTTTTTTTTTTATGAATTGAAACAGGACATTATTAAGGTGTTTAATGAATTCTTCGAAAGGGGGGTAATAAATCCAGGGTTGAACTCAACTTTTATTGCATTACTCCCAAAGAAAGTTGGAGCAAGCCACCCTAGAGACTTTAGACCTATCAATTTAGTGAATAGCTTGTATAAAATTGTTGCTAAGGTCTTGTTTCGAAGAATCAAAGAGGTGCTACTAAGCATAACCTCACAGAATCAAGTGGCGCTTGTGGGTAAGAAGCAAATTGTTGATCAAATTCTAGTTGCAAATGAAAGTGTAAAGGATTTAAAGAGAAGAAGGAAGAAAGGGATAGTGTGTAAGCTGGACTTGGAGAAAGCTTATGACATGATCGATTGGTCTTTCTTAATGCAAGTGATGGAGTGCTTTGGCTTTGGGGAGAAATGGTGTAAGTGGATTTTAGGTTGTTTGGAGACTTGCCATTATTCAATTTTGGGGTGTGCGGTTTCACAGTGGCCTTTGAAGTATTTGGGGATGCCTTTAGGGGACAATCCGGGAAACAACAGCTTTTAGAGCCATATAGTTGATAGATTCACAAAAAGGCTGGCTTCTTGGAAGAAGAATTACTTATCTTTGGGTGGCAGAATCACCTTAATAAAGTGTGTCAGAAACACCCTATAGCTGCCGTGTCATGTTTACGTTAGTGAACCATGTTTCCTAGTTGAGAAGGCTATAAAAGTTGTGTTCAAAAAAAGGTCATTTTGCTGGTTCTCAAACCATGGGTTGCTGGTTCTCATACCAGTGAACGCTGGTTGTGTTCATGAACCAGATGAAACACAAAAAAAACCACAAATCCAACCCCTTAGTCATCCTTTAATACTTGATTCACCTTTAAGGGAACCTCCCCCTCTTCTTCCATTTGCATTTAATGAAATTCATCATTTAACAAAAAAGATAAACTTGTCCCTACTTGATTACTACTCCATTTCTATCGTAACAGGCAACATGGGACTCTATTCTCAAGAGCATGGTTCCTTTTTGTGATCTGTTGAACCATATAGAACGGGAAAAAGGGAAAAAAAATATTATGATCCTGAAAAAGAAAAAAAAAAACAAAACAAAATAAGGAAAAGGTAAAATTGTTAAGGAAGAGAGAAGGCTTGGCTTTCCTTATGAGTTGTGCTTTGTCCTTGGAAGAGCTTAGTAGTTTTAACCAAGGGATCTCCGTATTTAATTGGCAAGCTATTTTGGGTGTAGAAGGTAGTAGTTCATAACAAAAATCTTTTCTTTGTTTGTCAAAAGGGAAAAAATGAAGCCCACGTATGGTTCTTCAAATCAAACAAAGGGTTTGACAATGGATGAAATTATAACAATGGCAACCGCTTCTTTTCTTCATTATATCACTTTGAGTACAAAGTCTGAACAGACAATCCTATAAAGACTACTAGCATCTCATATCCGGGAAAGGAAACCAGTACACTCACAGACAATTGTCCAGTCCAGTCATGTCATTTCCTCAAATAAATGTTGCTACTTGCTAAGCCTCAACTCAAAATGTGCTCCAATGTTTCTGGTCCTTAGTTTCCAAGGAATATGCATCAAAATATAGGAAAAAAGCAGCAGCGTTATCTTTAAACCAAACAATTCCTTTAGAAATTATGGAAATCGTGATCTTTATAGGATTAGCAATAAAAAATAAAATATATGTGGTATTGAAAGAAATCAAATATAAAATAATAAAATGAATTTTATAAGCAAATCAAGAGAAAACAAGTGGAAAGGCAACCTGAAATATGAACTGCGAGAGAGGATTAACCGATGAAGACGATAAGTAGATCCCATTGCCTGAACAACAATGTCGGAGAAAGCCCCGGAGTTAAGACCCTCCATCTGAATGTGATCGCAGAGAGAAGCAAGGTTGCAGTCTAGGGCTCGTAATTCGCCGCTGCTCCGATCGTTATCGGACTGTTGAGGCTGAGAGATCGCCATTTTCACGGTACTTCCGTATGAACGTGGCTTAGGGTATTGAGCTTCCATATCTCTCGTCACCATTCTTCCCTTCCGCTTGTTGTTATGATTTATGGCAGAGCCATTATCGAACCACCCCGAGAGAGAGAGAGAGAGGATTATTTATTGGAGATATTTTCTACGTCTTTTCTTTCTTGTTGTCTGTCGGGAAATGCTAACTCTACTCTCGCGACGAGAATCGGAGATCTTAATTCTCACTCTTGCGCCTACACGTGTCGATGGAAGTTATGATCACTAAATGCCTTTGTGCGTAAAGACATAAATACCCTTAGAACGGACACATGTACATACATTAGCGAGAGTAGATCTCTAATTCCCGTTGCGAAATTAGGATTAGCATTCCACCTGACTGAAAAATCCACGGTATTTTAGTACTTTCACGTGAAGAAAAAGCGTATTGAATCGATCCAATGATTCTCTCGCGTATAATCCAATTATAGGTAGTCGGGATCTGCTGCATTTGTTTGGAGTTTGGACTGAATTTCTATGTACTACACGTGTAACCAAATACCAGGTAATATAGTCACAGGTGGAGTGAAACACGTGTCGCAAACTTAATGCGGATGCACGATAAGTCCGGCCCAAACAAGCGCAGCAGATCCGGACTCGGTTATGGGAGTCTTGTGATAGAACAGTGCTCTGTTCTCTTGGAATCGGCCTTTTGTGTCTTGTGACGATACAGTGAGAGAGTGCTTGAGTTTGGGGTTAGGATGCAAATAGATCGGATGACGGCTTGATCCGAATTCGAATCGGATCCTATTTTGTTTTGATTCGGATACCCTCCTAATTGATTTTTTTATCACACCGCGTAATTGTATTCAATTAAATAAAGCAGCAGCGTTATTTATATTTTTATAAAAAGCATGTATATATAATGATAAAAATAGTTTAAATTTGCTTTTTTTGGTTTTGTTTATATAAACTGTTATGTTTTTTTTAATAATTTGTTAAATTTTAAATAAATTAAATTGGATTGAATTAGGTTCTGATATCTAACATCCTTAATGGATTTGAATTCAACCTTTTTGAAATTCGATCATAAATGAGATTTATACTAGCGAATCAGATTTGGATATACATTGATTCGAATCCAATCCAATCCGTTTACATCACTAGTAGCAATTAAGCTCATGTTTGAAATTGCTTATTGGAATAACTTATTTTTGGGTCAAAACTATACCAATAAACACTTATTTGTTATTGAGAAATAAGCCTGCATGAGTGCTGCTTGAAAATAAGCAATTGTTCAAGAAGCTCAATGTTTCAGCTTAATTTGAAGTGTTTGTAAGTGTCGTTTCCTTTCTAGCCCATATTGGCCCACCGCATCATTTGAAAATATCTATACTATCCCTATTTTAAATAAAAGCCTTCCCACCAAACACTCCGTGAGTGCTTATTTTGATGAACACTTTTTTTATCAAACAAGCACTACCAAACAAATTCCGGTAGCCCCCTGCACTTTCTTTTATGACAAACACCTCTCAAAAGTCAAAACTTCCAAATTCTAGCACTTTGTCCCTAAACTCCTTTATGTATTAAAAGGGGTTGATGGTGAAAGTAAATTTATTAAATTGCCCGTCTTAAATTCTATGAGCTAACAACAAACATGTAAAATAACTATTCCAAAACACAAATTGCTCCAATGATGTTGATAAAATTTGATTAAACTTCATATAAATACCCTAGTACTTTAGGGGTAGTCTAAGAGATATCCTACTTTGGGGATAGTCTCACTTTAGGGCCTGATTTTTTAAATATGTCACTTTAATACCTGAACTTTTAGAAATATACATTTAAGTCCAACTCTATTAAACTAACATCATGGTGTTGGATAAATTTACAAAAGTGCACATGGTCTATTCTTATTTTTATTATTTATCTTCTTCTACTTTTGGATTGGACACAAACCAACAGAATTAAAGTAAATTCATCCCGGGTTGTTCATAGGTTAAAGCCTTTCTGTTATCATGTCTTTCCGACGATATGGATTCACCAAATAACTATTCTAAAGCACAAATCACTCACAGGATGTTGATAAAATTGAATATTCTGGATGCATTTTCAATAACTTAGTTGAAATCATTTATTTAAGTGGAGCATTTATGAGAGTTATGAATGAGAGAAAAATAACTTAAATGGACAAATGGTCTCATAAAATAACATAAAGGGTAATTTAGAGTTTTAAAAATTAAGATATATATGCACATTTAGCTATTCCATAATTTTCTTAATTGTGTCCCAATATTTCACACTTTAGATAAACCATTAAAGTATAGTTTTTTATGTTTAAATAATGTATTTATAGTCATATAAATTTCATAATTGTCGCTAATTGTAGTTTTTTAGGATTTATACAAGTTTCATAGTGTATCCATACATATATTTATTTCCATTTGTATCCATGCGTATCGAAAGCATATCTCAATACGTTTCTTAAAATTGTTTCTCTAATACGCTTTACATTTCCCATATTTTGAAATAACAAAGTTTTACATCAAAAAATGGAATAATGGTGAAAAAGTATTCATATAGAGGACCGCATATAATTGATAAGGTTTAAATGGCGATGATGATTGATGATTTGTTTTGTTTGACAAAGCATTTGTTGATTCAAGCTTTATTAGGGGTGCAAGTCACACAAGCTTGGCTGGGTTTATGGTCAATCCAAACCCAATCCTAATATTTGGGGCTAAGGTCCAAGCCCGAGGTCAAGCCTGGTCTTCCCCAACCCGAGTCCAACCCATGTTGTAATTTGATGCACTCAAGTTGGGCTCGAGCTCAGGGTAGTCAATGAACCCACTCTAAAATTACACATGTGTGTATGCATTTTATGTAAATATATATGCATACATACATACATACGTACATTGTGGGTGTAACTTTTGTTTAACTAAAATACCCCAGGTTCCTATCTAATTGCAATGACTAAAATGTAATTGGAATAACCATTTTGCTCATCATTCAAAGTTCAAATCCCTCTCATTATTTTTATTTTTTTAAGTAGAGGATGCAAATGGATCAGTTCATGACCTAATATGACCCAAAGTCCGATCCTATTTGTCAGATTTAGATATCTATTTTGGATTTTTCTAGTCATATTTGATTAAAAAAATGGATCAAAATCGAATCACCCCAATCCGATCCGAATGAGTCCAATCCTATATATAACATATATATGTTATTTATCTATTTATATCGTATTTTTGTGATTTTTTATAAAACATGTATATATATTATGAAAATAGTTGAAATTACTTTTACTTTTGTTTTTCTTTATTTAAATTGTTATATTTATTTGTTTTTATTTCAATAATTTTTCATCTTTTAAAATTAAATCGGAACAAATCGTATTCGGACATCTAATACCATTTATCGAAATTGAATTCAAATCAATATTTTTTAGATCCGATCGAATCAGATCAAATCTACAATTTATTAGAGCATATTCAAGTATACCCCGATTCGAATGTGATCCATTTCCATCCTCAATTAAGGTATTAACTTCCATAAACATTCATTGACTCATATTTTTTAATGGAATACCCCTATTTTAAATTAGGCCCCCTTTAATTTTGAGGGTACAAAATGTAATTTAAACTATTACATTTATCCTCATTGTCCCCTCCAATTAAGTCTTATATTTAGGATATTAACTCTATTCACTCATTGAATCTATATTAATGAACCATACTAAAGAAAAATAAGTGTGACAATGAATAATTAGTTTTATTGGTGATAAAAAATAAAATATAAATTTAAAACTAACCCAAAAAAATATAGTAGTTTTCCTGTTTGGTGGAAAGTCAACAATTCAACATTTTTTCGAGTCAAATGTATCAAACCTTGATGTTATAATTAAAAATAAAAAAAATAATTATATAGGCCCACGGGCCGGGCTTGAACACCTATATAGGCCCACGGGCTTAACCTCGGGCCAAAAAGCCCGACCCGCAATAAATTCGAGCCGAGCTCGGGATTTGCCAAAATAGCCCGGCCCGGCCCGAACTATAACTAAACCTAAAAACCCTAGTTGAATACCCCTCTTTTTTTCACCTCTTTCCCTTCTTTTTCCAACCGAATTCTTCTTCTCCACATCCTCTTTCCCTTCTTTATATTATTTTTTTAATATAAATAAATTTTGAATTTATATATTTTTTTAATGTAAATAAATTCTTGTTTATATTGATTATTGAATAGGGAAAATATCTAATTTTTTTTATTAGGTCGGGCTTCCGGCTCGGGCTTTGGGCTTTTTATTAAGGCTGGGCTCGGGCCCAAGTTGTAAGCCCGTTGGTCGGGCCGGGCCCGGCCTGGCCCGAGCCGGCCCATGAATAGGTCTACTCACCACCATAGTATGAGTGGTAGCTCGGGCGTTGAGCTGACCAGGAGTGAGTTCGGCCCACTCGCTGACCTCCCCCGGGTATGCAGCCAGCCTACTCTTCTTTAGGCTGCACTTGGGGTTCAGGACGGTTTGGCTCCCCTGACCCTCCGAGCTAGAAGCCGTCATCTCCACATCATTAGTAGAACTCTCGGAGACCTCGGCTGCAGCTTCGGCAGAATGAGCCCCGGCAGCAGCAGCGTTGGCCTCGGCAATGCTTTCTCTGGCTCTGGCAAGTCTAGTGGGCTCGGCAGCAGGCTCAGCGGGCTTAACGGTAGGTTCCGCCATCACCTCGAGCCCCTTAGGCACAACCCCCTCTTCCAAGTCGATGAAGGGCGCGGCTGCCACCTCGGGCCCCGAGGCAAAAGTCTGCGGAAGTCGAGGCTCGGCTGAAGCTTGCGGCGACCCAACGCGCGCCTTCTTTGCCACGCGTTTCTTCCTCTTCATCTGGTGGAAGAGCCTCTGATTGTCTATTTTCTCCGCGTCCATGGGACCTGCGGTGAAACACGACATTAGCAACCTGAAGCAAATATATGAGCGGAAAGCCGAAGTGGGGAAAACCTACCCGGACTCAAGCCCGCTTGGACGAGCTTCTCCTCATAAGTGAAGTCTTTATAATGCAACCCGAGCTAAGCCAGTGACTGGAGCTCCTTCTTGGTCTTCCCGTCCAGGATGACAGCAGGGTCTTGAACAGCTATCCTCCAATCAGTGGGGAAGGGCCACCCCGTACTGCTCCGGACTACGAAGTAGTCCCACTTCCAAGCTGGGACTTTGCTCGGGAGCTTGTGCATGAGTTTGAAACCCGGGCAGGGGGACAGGTAGTAGGACCACATATGCTCGGGGAGAGCGCTCGAAGCGATCTTCTTTATAGCCAAAATTGTACTAAGAACATCTAAATCTATGGAGAGGGAACGGTCAAAGCAAAGAGAAATGGACCCCACCACATTCCGTATGGAGTTCGGGTGGAGTTGGTCCAGGGTGATGTTAAAGTGTACCAACACCTCAACGATCAAAGGGTGAAGTGGAAGTCTGAGCCTGGCTATCAGTTGCTCCCTAAAGATCACAATCTTGTTAGGACCGTGCTCACATGGGAAGTTGCCGGTGGGAAGACTATACGAGTACTCGTTAGGGAGGCGGAACCTCTGTATGAGGTCTTGAAGCCTCTCCGAGGTCATTATGGAAGGCCCGAACTGATTTGGTTCCCGACCTCGGTGGGAGGTGGACGCCAGATGACCCGAAGCCACCCGTACTTCGGATGGTTGGGCAGCAGAAGAGACACCCCGAGCTGAGGTACCTACCTCGGGCTTGTCGATGAGACTGTCCACACTGGACGACATACCAAACTAAAAGAAAGAAACAAACTAAAAGGGAAAAGGAAGCTCGGGAGGACTCACCAAAGAAACGCAACCGGACTGGAAGAACAAAACGAACTGGAGGACCCGAGCTAAGAGACCCCTGGCGCGAGCTCAAACGCTAACGACGAAAGCTTTGTGGCAAAGAAAATGGCCAAGGGACCCCCTATTTATAGCCGCGACTGCGGGTTCTTCGAGGCGAAAACGATTTAGCGCATTTTTTACGTTTGCGAAGTCCAAGTCGCGTGAAGTCCGCGCGTAATCTGGATGCGACTCGAATCTCTTTTCGGTCGAGTTGGGCGCTAGACCGGTACAGCTAGACGGGACACGCGACAACGTGGCTTAAATACCGACGCCAAATCCACCCGGCGCGTCATGACCTCCCCGCGTTGGGTCACCGCCGCCAGCGCAGGGAGTGGGGGGCAATTGATGGAGGGTGATTTGGCCCGACCTTGTTGCTCAGGTACACGTGGGCGTGACCTTGCTCAAACAGTGACTCAGCATGACAGCGCAACGAACGTGAGCACAACTCAGAGGGAAAGTCCCACCGAGTTCAGCACGGCAACTCGGCAGGTAAATTACTCGTCGAAAGCCACCTTGCCCGCACCTTCTCCCCAGGGTTAAGGCACTTCGGGGGGTCCTGAGTTTGGGGCACCCTAACCCCTTTTGAGACCCGAGCTCCTCCCAATGGACCTTGGGCCACTCCCAAGCAAGAACGCAACAATTCTTCTTTGGACGCCCCGAGGCACAAAGACCTTGGGTCGGCTAGCTCGGCATAACCGGCTACAGGCAGCCCGTCACTCAAAGGACAACCCAGCTCAGGGTAATTCGCAGGAGAACAGTTCGGTATACCATAAGAGGGCTTCATGCCCGACCGTCGTACCCGACAAACCTGTGGACAGCAGGCATGTCCCCCTCGCCACGCCTGCCACCTTTAGAAAGACGTCCCACACCTGACAGACACGTACCCTGCACGACGGCCCCGCGCGTGCCACCTCAGCCCTGCCTGTAGCGGCTGTGGCGGTTATACCTGCCCTGTCAAAGGTCAGAGGGCCTGAAGCAACAAAATTCAGTTATAAGGGGCTTATTCTCAAGGAACAAGGTATCTTGGAATCACCTGTGTAACCTGCACTCTTAACCTTCGTTATCCTTTTGCTTTTTGCACTCAATACTAACTTAAGCATCGGAGCGTTCCCGCCGGGAAACCCCCCGGGAGTTCTTCCTCTTTCCTCTCGTCTCAGGTACCTCTTAGGAGCCACGCGAGCACCAGTTAAGAGTGACCGGATTGCGCTACATCAATAATATATAATATAATATATATATATATATATTATAGTAGGGTATATATTATTAAAATTCGGTTTTAACGGAAATAACCGAAAATTTTGGTTTCGGTTCCGATTTTTATTTTTTTTCAATTCGATTTATTCGGAACCCCTAATTTGGTTTCGGTTCAGATCTCATGCCCAATCTGATTTGACCTAATTGATTGATTGATGGCATATTCTTATGTAGCCGGTTTTTTTGCATGCACGACGAAACTATGCTCTCTTTATATTGCAATATTTGCATAGACTTACACGTCTCAGTTCTTAATTATTTTGTACCTTCCAATATCAACCATCTCACCGTTAATTGTTAGTGTTTTACTTTGGAGTGATCAAATGAAAATAAATGGAGTGATCCCTTTAAGAAGAAAGGGAAATAATTCACTTCTTATTGGTCCAAGTAATTTGATAATGGGAGATATTTTAACATGCAACTAACTCTCGCAATGTGAGTTTGCCTTACATGTTGCAAGTTTAGAGCTTGGATAAAGGAGTGTTACGTCACATTGACAGTCGGGCCAAAACATTTGCCAAAATCTTATAAATATGTATGGATGTATGGTGTTGATGATATGGGTGCAACTTTTTCGGGTTAGGGTTGTGATTTTATCAAAATTTTAATGGATCCAACCCAAAGTTCAAGCCTAAAATAGTATAAACTGTTAACTCGGGCCAATCCAACTCGCACTCCTATTTGATGATGGTAAAATTCTTTAGCTTGTAAGTAGGCAATTGTTATACGGAAGATACATTATAACAAGCCATTTATAAATATTACTTATACTCATATAACAATTGATCCAATGAGTTAACATAATGTCACTGGGCAGTAGGCCCATACACTCTTAACTTATACTCATAACAAGCCGAAATGCATGCTTTGAGATCATTTTTTTCACAAAAGAGATTGCCATTTGGGATATTTTCCAACCCATGCACACTTCTATATTGATTTACTATTTATATTATCTAATATTAATAGATTTGGTTCAACTTTCAATTCAAGATAACTGTTACATCCCCTAATTACAAAGTGACATGCATTTGTGCTCGTTGCTTAAATGCTGTGATGGGATCTACTCACCACAGAACGCTCTTCACAGCAACCTCACAACATCTCACCATGTATTAGGATCATTTCCCATTAATATATATACACACACACACACACAAAGATGATGATAGTGATAGTATTAATGTATTATTTTATTTTTTATAAATTTTGTGTATTCTTTGTTTTTTTATTATTAATCAAATGCAGATTGAAAATCCAAATCCGATTACATAAACACATCATCCAAATATGTGATAATCGGATCGAGTTGTGAAGTTTCAAGTATCGTTGATAGGCCTATTTGCTCGGTTAGATTATTATTTTTGTAATATTTAATTTTTTGGTGTATATTTTTTTGTTCACTTGTCAAAAAATGTAAAACTTAAATAGCGGGAACTGAATGAAATGAAAAGTAGTAGTTTAAATTACAATTTAAACCTTAGAATTAAATAGTGACTAAATTAAAAAAAATGAGTATTTTAGTCAAAAGAAAGAGGGCAATTTTAGTCCAAAAAAGTTTCACATTGCATTCACACTTTTATATATAATATAAAAAAATAACAATTACCTATTTTGATTATATTAATAAAGTTGCACACTATTAGAGAGAGAAAAATATAGACATTTGGATTTTCCAAGGCCTCTTATTTTAATGCATGTTATTGTTGAATTTAAAAAAGGCAATTAAGATAAAGAATGAGGGAGTATTAATACAACATAATAAAGTAAAATATTAATCAATCAAATAATATAAATAAGTTGAGGTTAAACAATCAAACATAAAACAACAAAAATAAAAATATTAATTTAAAAATCTACTAACCCTCCACTTAAAACTAATAAATATTAACAAAACTTAGTAAAAAATAAAAAACACTAGTAAAAATCAAACTCAATAAACACTAATAAAATTAAAAACATTTAAATTCCACTTAAAAATCAAATTTAATAAACACAAATAAAGATAATAAAGTTTAAATACTATGGTTTTAATAATGTTATGATTTAAATATGGGCTTGATATATTGCAAATAGAACCCATATTTTAATGTTGTGTTTTGTTTTATTTATTATTATTTTTTATTAGATAACTTTGTATTAATATATTTTTAATTAATTAATTAATTAATTAATTAATAATATTATTAAAATTAATAAATTTTATGAGTTGAGACCTTTATTGTGCATAGTGCCCATATTACACAAGAGACATATATAAAATAGAAGATCCATAAAAAAATTAAAAAATAATGAAAATTTAAAATGTAGAACCCTTTTTTATCACTTATACGAAGAAGACAAGCTAAACGGGTTTGTATAGAAACTCGTAACGTGTGATACACAACATACAATAATAATAATAATAATAATAATAATGATGATGATGATGATGATGATGATGATGATGATGATGATGATGATGATGATGATGATGATGATGATAATAATAATTTATATATAATTTGAAACCTAATAACTATAATTAATAAAAATTACTAAAGTTAATACATATATTAAAATTTAGTAAGTTTTTATCTAGCAACTATTAAAAGTTAAGAAATTAATAAAAAATAGTATTAATTTGTACTTAAGGATGACCATTTTTAAGAGTTAGTATAATTATTATTAATAGGATAATTAAAATATTATTAATGATAAGATAATAATAAAATAATAGTACTATAATAAAACATTAGCACAATAATAATAGCAAACAAAGATATATAATAATAATAATGTATAAATAAAATATTAATACAATATATTTTGGGGAGAAAAAATAATTTATAATAGTATTACTACTAACTAAGTAATAAATAAATAATAAAATAAAATATTAATACTAGTAATTAAAAAATATTAATATAAATTGTTCATTATAAATAACAATAAAATAATAAATAAGTACTAATAAAATAATAAAATATTAATAAAATGGTTAGTTGATAACAATTCAAACTCCTAATGAACCAAACAATAACAACTAGAATCCAATAATTATGTATACATATATATTATGCATAACTATATAAAGTTTATAACTGATAAATTTAATATTTTATATTTATATACATTTACTATACATATATGCTTTATAAATAATTGATTTTTTCAAAATTTTATTAATTTTTGTCATTTTAAACATAATAAGATGGTTATAGATTAAATGCCAAAATGATCCAAAACAATCAAGTGCAAAATGTGGATCTATATTTCATAATCAAATGCGGATGCGATGTAGATGTAGTCGGTTCAAATTTGAATTCAAGCCATTTACAATCCTATGTCTACATTGTGTGGGGTTGGTGTATATTTGAGCTAACTTAGAAGAAAATAGTTGCTTGAGCCCGAAAGTCTGTTGGTTTAACCAGTTTTAGACTAAGTTATAAATAATCACCCATAAGCAGGAGTCTTAAGACATTTATAATTAGGTCTTTAATAGTTTTAATATTTTAATTAAATTTTATAATTTTTAAATGGAATGTAATTGGTTTATTTTATTAATTTTAATATATATTATTTTACTTATTATTATTATTATTATTATTTTATGAATTTCTTAATTTTTAATAGTTGTTAGATAAAAATTTGCTAAAATTTAATTTTATTTATTAGGTTTCAAATTTTAGTTTTATACCAATTAATAAGATTTGAGTGTAAATAGGGATGGCAACGTTCCCCATCCCATTGGGTACTCAACTTCCTTGATCCAATGAGATTGAAGATGAATATTGCCTCGACAAATATAACAATCAATTTCCATTATTTTACTTTTCTTTTATAAATCTCATACATCGCACGGGTCCCCGCTATTAATAATATATAAGTGTTGTAGTGAGAGTAGATCTGAACTCTTAAATAGAGGTGTAAAGTGGGTCGTGTGGTTGGCGCAAAGTGCGGGCTATGCTATACTGGCCCACGGGCCGTGCCACCCTCCTAGGTGAAAATTTTGGGAGTCCGCCCGGCCCAACCCACGGCCCAGGCCTGTGTGGGCTCGTGTCATGCCGTATTGTGCCATGGGCCGGACTGGCCCGTGGCCAAGCCTTGGCCCAAGTTGGGCTATGGACCGGGCCAATCCAGATTTGCTACGCACAAAGCGCGACTCACACTAATCTAACAGTACTTGCAGCCGCAAACATCGAGAATAGCTTATATAATTCATGAGGAGATATTCCCAATGCACGGCTGAAACATTCTATGAAATTGGTGTCAGGCGCGCTCCGAGTAAATCTGAGTTCTCAGGTCCCCAAGGTCACTTTGAAGCCATTGGTCCACGTGTTATTACCAGATGCAACCGCAGGAACTGTAGGACCACAATAATTTATAATACTCTTTGGAACACCGTATTAGAACTCTTACTCGAAGTGACGAGCAGAGTTCACACGAGTGCGCCACACATATCACTCCGCCTGCTCGTTGCAATCTCATCCTCCCAATTTCTCATTCTCATTTCTCACTCCCACCAATCGAAATCATTTGAACTCTCAGATTCTCCCAACTTTACAGGTAATACGGAGTGCTCGTCCTGTCTGTGGGTAATACGATTACGCGTTTCACTTTCCAGTTTCTACGTGAGGAACACAGGTAGTGTCCCGAAGATCCCATCCCATCTGAGATCTCCTCAATCATGTCTGAAGAAGATTCTCAGGAACCAGAATCAGAACTCACCGAGGAGCAGAAGACGGAGATTGCCAAATGGTTCTTGTTAAATTCTCCCTCCGGAGAAATCCAATACGTCGCCAAAGGTCTCGAATCTAACAATACTTCAAATTTACAATCTGTTTGTTTTGCGTCCGTCATTGTTGATAGTTCCTTTGATTTTTTCAGACATTCGATCCGTTTTAATGGATGAAAATGTCTATAACATGGCGGTTTCAGAAGCATTTCCTCTTTACAACAAAACTCACATGATATCCCTTGAAATGCCCAACAGAAGTGGAGCTGTAAGCTTGGCTTATTATTATTTTATTGTTATTGATCGAGTTTAGTCTGCAACTGCATTTCTGTAGTTGTCTTATGCAGTTAATTGAGGTAGAATGCAGCTTGAAAGGAAAACTAGAGTTTCATTGTAGACTTAGAATTTATTTTATGGAAATCACACTTCGATAGCTAGATTAGATATTTGAACTTTCAGTGCATCTTGGTCGTTGTCCCTGAGCGTTTTGATGAGCGTGACTCAAGGCATTTACATGCAAGATATAAAATACCTTTCTATGATTTCATGCAAATTGGATGTGCCATTCATTGGGGGGGGGATGTTCATTTTTCAAAATTATATTCCCTGAGCGTTTGGAGCATGATAAATACTCAATAAATTTCCATTTCAGACTATTTTATGCTTAATATCACATTTATCTGAGGCTTCACTACCTTATATGTTACGTGTATCTTATCTCTATATATATCATATTATGCATTTAGGTGATTGTTACATCATTTGGCGAACTTAATGACAATGAGTATCTTGATCCCAGAACCGCCCAAGTTGCTAAAGTTAATCACATCAAACAGGTAAATATCTACTTTATCCAAGAAAGTTGCATTCTGCTTTTGTTTGTTTGTCTTAAGAATGGTTGCTATGGAGCAATTTTCTTGGATAAAACTTGGAGGGATTGTTTTTTTTTTTGAATTTTATCTGTAAACTTGGATTATTTCACCTGGGAAGACTTCTTTTTTCATCCATTACTGGTCCACTGCTTATTGATCAATCCAACAAATGGTTTTCTAATAAATGTAGCATTAGATAGTTAGATACTCATTTTATGATTCTGTTAACACATTCTGTGATTCTATTCTTTTAGTTGTTATTCCATTACCTTTATTATTCTTACCCCTGTAGATTGCCATCTAGATCTGAGTGAAAAATAATGAAGTTTTCCATGGAAGATAAGCCTTCTTTAGACAAGAATCAAAACTGCAAAATGTAGGAATAGTACAGTAAAACATCATGATATGAAGGAATATCATAAATATAGCTAATTGATGGTGTTGATTACTGCAGCTTGAACTATTTTTCTTATACATGCTTTGTTTAAGGCTAAAAAGAAGAGAAGACCTGCCAATGACCTGGTGGTTGAGATGATCATGCAGCATTACTTTACTCCCACAGTGGAGACACAATTTCAAACTTGTGGAATTGCAGGCTCTTTGTGCTATGGACAGTGAGCACGTTCACCCTCCCCCATCCCCACCCCCTTTGCCCCTATAACTTGCATTAATTGACTAACCCCAGCTGTTCAAGTACCAGGAGAAAGGAAGGAAAAAATGAACCCATAAAAAGATGAGAATATATATGTAGGATCCCCACCCATCCACATGCAAGAAGAAAAAAACCAAATAATGATAAAATTCCTTTTCTTTTACTCTTTCTCTGTTTTAATCAATAGTCATGGATGCATCTTTCTTCTATTTTCTTTTTATTTTGCTTTTTTGGGGTTTAATTTCAAGTAGTTAGACAATAAATTTGCTTGTTTCTTTCTTCTCTATTATTTATTTAGTTTTGACTGCTAAGTGAAGCTATAACTATTTTGTTACAAACTTTTTAGTGTAACTCCCTAAATTGATTCAGGCTTGTACAGACGTGAGACCAGCTACTGATGAGGAGCTTCCATCCTTCTATATTGAGCAGTTTCGGTATGTTATTATACATTAATTATGTAACAAATTCTTCCATATTAATAGATTGGAAAAATTTTATCAAGTGGTTCTCTGTTTTATTCTAATGCTCAAGAATATAATTAATTGAAAACAAATACTCCCAATTCTTTTGGTGTTTGTTGAGAATGTGTATTGTGAGCAGGGGCCTTTTGGGTTTTTAATATTTTTCTTGTATATGGGTGCCTTCTTAGGGGAATTTGTGTAATTTTACCAGACAATATAAAGTGCCTTTTTGGGGTGTGAATAGTAACTCACCCTACTCTTTCAAAGACAGTATGAAGTGCCTTCTTCTTCTTCTTGTAAGAGTTTCCTCTACTGACCCTTGAACCCAAGAAGACTTGCTGACCTCAGACCATTGACAGACGACGTCAGTAGTCTGTACAAGTGCCGACGGGAACCATTGAAACTGGTTCAGTTTTGTGTGCCTTGTTTTTAGAGAGTTTTTGGTATGATTCTCGTCGCCAATTGATGCTTCCTTGATTTTTCCCAGATTTTTCAATTAGAAATTATAGAAAACTAGAGGTTCGATGTATGGACTTTTTCCTCCCCATCTGAGGGTGTTTCTTGCTTGAGACCTATTACTCTTAGGTTGTTTTTCTTTTCTAGAGTTATTGGAGATTTTTTTTGGGATATTGGAGTGCTGTAGGGCTGTTGTGTAGCTTGACCAAAGATGTGAATCAGTCCTCTAATATCAAGATTAAAACTTAGTGATTAGCAGAATAAAACAGGTCTGAATAATAGTATAAGAGAGGAAGATGGCGAAGAGAAGAGGTAAGAGAAGAAGAAGTCGAATTAATCACCCTTCTCCTCTAACCCTATTTTTTATTAATCTCTAAAAAATTGATGATGACAAGTATACCCTTAAGTGGGTGGCCAACTTGGTAGTTACATAAAGAAAATAAAATAAGAACAAATAACAGGCCCATTAAGTGAGGCCCATCAACATAAAATAAAAGGTAAAATAAAGGATATCATACAAAAGGCTGTTAGGGCCCATTCGGCCTAGTCTCTTTACACTCCCCCTCAAGCTGAGCATAGATGTCAATCATGCCCAACTTGCTTATATAGTGTGTCAATTTCCCCTTGGAAACTCCTTTGGTCAAGATATCAGCCAGTTGCTCTTCTGATGTGATAAATGGTAAACAAACTTCTCCTGAAGAGACTCTTTCCCTTATGAAATGCTATCAACCTCAATGTGCGTAGTTCTGTCATGTTGAACAGGATTATGTGCAATGTCGATAGCAGCTTGGTTGTCACAATAGAGCATCATTGGTTTCTCGTAGTCCACCCTCAATTCCTCTAGAAGGGATCGTAGCCATAGTAATTCTGACACACCATGAGCCATTGCCCTGTATTCTGCTTCAGCTGAGGATCTAGCAACTACTGATTGTTTCTTACTCCTCAAAGACACAATATTCCCAGCAACCAGAGCACAATAACCAGAGGCGGACCTTCTGTCATCAATACTTCCTGCCCAATCTGCATCAGTAAAGGCTTCTAGCTTCATGTGACCATGCTTAGCAAATAGAATACCTTTCCCTGGAGTACCTTTCAAGTAGCACAGAACCCTCTCTGCAGCAGCTAGATGAGTATCTCTGGGAGAATGCATAAACTGACTGATAACACTTACTGCATAGGAAATATCTGGCCGAGTCGTACAAAGATATAACAACTTCCCAAGTAGTCTCTGAAACACTCCCTTGTCAGACAAAGGCTCACCATCTGTGGCAGAAAGCTTATGATTAGGATCAATGGGAGTGGAGATGGGTTTAGCTCCAAGTTTACCAGTTTCAACAAGAAGATCAATGACATATTTGCGTTGAGATATGAATATACCATCCTTAGATCAAGCAACTTCAATGCCCAGGAAATACCGAAGATCTCCCAAATCTTTGATTTCAAATTCAGAGTTGAGAAATGCTTTTAGTTTACTGGCCTCTTCAATGTCATTACCCGTGACCACAATATCAACATAAACAATCAAGAAGGTCACCAAAGAGTCATTTCTCTTCAAGAACAGTGTATGATCAGATTGTGTTTGAATGTAGCCAAAGGAGACAAGAGCAACCCGAAATCTCTCAAACTAAGCCCGAGGAGATTGTTTGAGACCATAAAGGGATTTGTGTAGTTTACACACCTTGCCTTTCATTTCTTTCCCATACACTCCTGGAGGTAGAGACATATAGACCTCTTCATGCAGTTCTCCATTCAAGAAGGCATTTTTAACATCAAACTGGTGTAGGGGCTAGTCAAAAGTAGTTGCTAGAGAAAGTAAAACCCTGACTGAAGTCATCTTAGCTACAGGAGCAAATGTCTCAAGATAGTTAATGCCATACATTTGGGTGTAACCCTTAGCAACCAACCGAGCCTTAAACCTCTCAACAGAGCCATCAGAGTGATATTTAATAGTAAACACCCATTTACAACCCATTGGTTCCTTTCCTTCCGGCAAGTCCACAATATCCCATGTATGATTCTTATGCAATGCATCAAGTTCGGTCATTATAGCATCCCTCCATTCAGCTTGAGATAAAGCTTCTGCTATAGACCTGAGTATCACATGGGAAGAAATAGAGGCAAGAAAAGAGTAGTAGGAAGGGGAGAGAAGGCTGTAAGATAAGTGTTAGGAGATACAATGGGCTGTACACTTCCGCTTGCCCTTGCGAAGAGCAATAGGAAGGTCAAGGTCTGGAACAGTCAGAGATGGGTCAGTAGAGGGCTGACCTGTTTCCTCAGGAATGATGGGAGTGGCAAGATGCTCTTCTGAAGGAGTGGAAACAACTTGCACATGTCTAAATCTCTGCCTTTGGTACCACCTCTGGAGAGCAGGAGTAGAAGTAGGAGGGGGAGCAGGGGCATCAGGGGTAGGTCCAGTGGAAGAGGTGGACACCCCATGATCGGACTCACAAGGGATGGGAAGAGGAACAACTGGAGACATAGCAAAATACTCATAAGATTTCTCCCCCTTAGGAGGAATACTAAAGAAGGGAGTCAACTCTGCAAAGGTGACATCCCGAGATACAAAGCGGGTGCCACGAACTGGATCAAAATAGCAATAACCCTTCTGTATGGAAGCATATCCCAGAAACACGCACTTATGAGCCTTAGGTTCAAACTTATGCCTTTGGTGACTATGAATATGCACATAGCAAGTACACCCAAACACACGGAGAGGAAGAGAAAAGAGATCCTCATCCGGGAAGAGAAGACTAAAGGGGGTTTTAAAGCCAAGGACCCGGGAGGGCATACGGTTGATCAGAAAGGTAGCAGTAAGAACAACATCTCTCCAAAACTTCATTGGAACATGGGATGCAAATAAGAGGGATTTGGCAACCTCAACCACACGCCTGTTTTTTCTTTCCGCCACCCTGTTTTGTTGTGGAGTGTAGGAACATGAACTTTGGTGAATAACCCCAAAAGTTTCAAGATAGGTGGAGAGGGTTCTCTCAAAATACTCCTTAGCATTGTCAGAGAGGAATATTTTGATACGGGTATTAAACTGGGTGAGGATTAGTTCATGAAAATTTTTCACAATAGCTGGTACTTCATCCCTGGATTTCATGAGATAAATCCAAGTGTAACGTGAATAATCATCAATAAAAAGGATAAAGTACCTGTAACCCCCCATGGTTGGCATGTGATATGGCCCCCACACATCAGAGTGAACAATATGGAAAGGAGAAAATGATCTTTTATTGCTAATTGAATAAGAATGTCTACAATGCTTTGCCAGCTCACATGATTCACAATGAATACTCGATAAAGACACTCCTTTAAACATATCTGGGAACAGATGACTCAAAGCAGAAAAGGACAAGTGACCAAACCGAAAATGACATAATAAAATTTTGTTAACGGACTCTGACACGACTGACTCTAAGGCAACTCCATGAGGTGGTCCCAAAGCATGATCTGGTGTGTCCAGCAAGTATATTCCGTTCGCCTCATGGCCACTCCCAATCATCCTCTGAGACTGCAGGTCCTGAAAAACACAATGAGTGGGAAAGAAAGTTATGCTGCAATTCATTGACTTTGTTAAGCTACTAACATATAAGAGGATTGTGTTAAGCTTAGGGACATGAAGAACAGAAGATAAGAACAGGGTGTCAGAGGTCTTTATATCACCTTTACCAGAGATGGGGGCAAGGGGCCCATCGACAAGGGATATTTTCTCTTTCCCAGAGAGGAGGTGATATGAGCAAAACAGGTTAGATAGGCTGGTCATATGGTCTGATGCATCGGAATCAATAATCCAAGGGATTTTATGATTACCTGAAGCTGAAGCATGATTCGTAGAAGCACGAGTACCTGAGTGAGCAAAAGCCGATGAAGATGATGTACTGGTGGAAGGGTGAGTCGAAGAAACCGTAGCTTCCAGGTGATTTAGGAGCCTCCCATACTTCTCAAAATCCAGCTTCATTGCAGCCAACTACTCAATAGTTGATTTTTCTTCACTTTCCTTACTTCCCCCTTTAGGCACTTTAGTAGCATTAGCAATCTTGGATTTTCCCACCTGACTGCCCTTCTTAAGGTTATTATTGTTCTTGAACCTATCAGGAAGAAGTTCAGGATGAAGCTTCCGGCAGATGTCCTTTGTATGCCGTGGTTTCTTGCAATATTCACACACCTGCTCTTTTTTCTCAGTAGGGCCCTTCGGTTTCATTCCCGCATGTGCAAAATGTTCTGTGGATGGACTCTGCAACTACACCTGCCGCCTACTCTCCTCACTACTTATCATAGCATATGCCTGTGAAAGAGTAACCTCATCCCTGGTCAAAATGTTCTGTTTGATAATATCAAACTCGGGTTGAGTCCAGTGAGAAACTCAAACACCCTATTTCTCTCCACTAGCTTTCTATACATTTCAGCATCCTTTTTACTCTCCCATACCACTGTCTCCATAACATCAATTTCCTGCCATAGGGATTTTAGTATAGAGTAGTAGATTGCCACACTCTTCTCCCCCCGTCTCAGGTTCTTCACATCACTTTTCAATTTGTATGCTCTGGCTACATTCAGTTTCTGTGAATAGGTCTCAGTTACACTGTCCCATATCTCCTTAGCTGAAGACATCCAGAGATAGTGCTGGCTTATATGGGGTTGCATAGAGTTGACTAACCATCCTATAACAGTATAGTTCTCCTGCATCCATCTTTCAAATTCAGGGTCTGTCTCTTTGGGTTTCACCTTGCTGCCTGTGAGATACCCGAGTTTTCCTCTACTACAAACATAGATTTTTATAGACTATGCCCAAGCAAGATAGTTCGTCCCATCTAGCTTAATTGTGGTAACACCAGTCAAAACGGAATCTACTGAAGCAGGTCCAGAAACTGGCACCTGCTTGAAATCACTTCCGTATGCCTCCATTAATCAAACGGAAATCAAAGAACAAAAAATTTTGACTATGTAAACTTACTTGAAGTCAAACCAGAACTTGGGTGCTTGAAAAACTAGGGTTTTGCTCCGTCTAACAAATGAGAGGAAGAGAGAAGACACTGCTGCACCTACTAGACTAACCCAAACTCTTTCAAACCTGAACCACCCTCCTTTAGCAGTCACAAGACACCTTCCAAGCACAGAGCGCCACACCCAGGCTTCACCTTTCCTAGTAACCTTGAAACTCTCTAGTCGGCTAGGGTTTTGGGTAGCAACAGAACAACATCACTTCTTGGCAAAATCTGGCCAGAACTAAACTCTTCAAACCCTTCTACCAACTAGGCAAGTGATTCTCTTTTCTATAGAGAACCTATCTCTCCATACACTCTCTTGATTTTAGAGTGTATAGGAACAAAGAAAAAAAAGGAAGAGGAACTGAACCTACTCTGATACCAAGATGTGAATTAGTCCTCTACTATCAAGATTAAAACCCAGTGATTAGCAGAATAAAACAGGTCTGAATAACAGTATAAGAGAGGAAGATGGCGAAGAGAAGAGGTAAGAGAAGAAGAAGTCGAATTAATCACCCTTCTCTTCTAACCCTATTTTTTATTAATCTCTAAAAACTTGATGATGACAAGTATACCCTTAAGTGGGCGGCCAGCTTGGCAGTTACATAAAGAAAATAAAATAAGAACAAATAACAGGCCCCCATTAAGTGAGGCCCATCAACATAAAATAAAAGGTAAAATAAAGGATATCACACGAAAGGTTGTTAGGGCCCATTCGGCCCAGTCTCTTTACAACCAAGACAAATGGAATCATTTAATATAAATTGCTTATAGAGTGCTCCTAGTTAATGCATATATTTCTAATGTTATGATCCCCATTGTAAAACTTGATGGAACCAATTTTCTAGAATTGTCCCAGTCTGCTAAGCTTACCATCGGAGGAAGAGGTAAGCTAGGGTTCATTATCGGCAAGGAAGTGAAGCCGAAATCTGATGATCTCAAGTTTGTCAAGTGAGAACAAGATAATTCTCTGGTTATGTCACGGCTGGTCTATTCAATGCAATTGCATATTGCTTGTAACTATATGTTTCTCCCCAGTCCCCACTACCAAGGACATTTAGGATCATGTTACCGCTACGTATTGCCATGTAATGAACATGCTCGAGTCTACCAACTTCAAAGAGAAGCTTGCAATATGTGTAAAGGGGAGAGGACAATGGCTATGTACTTCTCTTCCTTACAATCCCTTTGAAAAGAAATATATCATTTAGACTCCTTGGAATGGAAGAATCCTAAGAATGACAAATAGTACAAAAAATACATTGAGAAGAATAAAGTTTTTCACTTCTTGGCAGGTTTGAATGTAGAGTGATTTTACTTGGAAGCATATCTTGAGTACGGATATTGTTTCTCTTGCTATAGAATACTCCTTGGTGCAGGGAGAGGAGAGTAGGAGGGCTGCCATGACGCAAATTGCAATTGGCGAACTTTCTACTTACATGTTTGCTAAACCCAAGCAAAGTGTTAACAAATAGGGTGTAAATGAGAAGACTGATGAAGTGTCTGAGTGAATATTGCAAGAAATTAAAACACACTAAGGACTGATGTTGGAAGCTGAACCCCCCGTTTAAAGCTTGAGAAGTTTAAAACAACTAAGAAAGGAAATGCTCATCTTGCTACTGGGGGAGTTGATTGTCTATCTCCTTGTGTTTAGGCTCCTTCACATGATTCTTGTGATGTGATGGAGAAACTCAGAAGCCTACACTCAGCTTGAGAAGACTAGGTCCTCTACCTCTATGGGCTTTAGTAATCCTTTCAGCGCTTTTGCTAAAACAGGTATTGCTCTTGCTTGTCAGCCCTAATATCCTAACTCTTGGATTTTGGACTCTAGAGTTAGTTCTCACATGACTGGTATATTCTCCCACTTTACCTCTTATAAACTGGCTTCAAGGAAAGGTGATATCATTGTAGCTAATTGATCATAGATTCTAATTTTTGGTTTGGGTGAAGTTAAGCTCACTCATAATCTTTCAATGAGCTCTGTCCTTCATGTTCCACAATTGCACATAACCCTTTTATTTGTTAATTCCCTTACCAAATCCCATAACTATTAAGTGACCATTTCCCCTTCCATTTTGTTTTTTAGGACTTGAGCATGGGGAGGACGATTAGAACTAGGCATGAAGCTGATGGAGTTTATCTTTTTGATCATGCTCATGAGCAAGGATTATTGTGCTAGATTGAGTTATGTAAAATGGGAATCTAAGTCTTTTAAAATTGTGGCACTGTTAACTTGGTCATATGTTTTTTTAAGTCTATTAAGTTTTTGTTTTCGAACTTGTGTCAATCTGTGCCCAATTCAAGTCTACAATGTGAAATTTGTCATCTCTTAAAGCAATGTAGAACTACATATTATGCAAGTAATAGAAAAAGTGATGTTGCTTTTAATTTGATACATACTAATGTTTGGGCCCCATATTCTTTCCCTTGCATGGGTGGCGACAAATACTTTATCTTGTTTATTGGTGATAACTTAAGATACACTTGGTTATATTTGATGAAGAGCAGAGATGAAATCCCCTCCATTATTCATTTTTTTTTAAATGGTGGAAACACAATTTGAAAAGAACATCAAAATAATAAGGTTTGATAATGTTAAGGAAATTTGAAAAGCATTTATGAAGCTTTCTTGAAGAAAAGGCATCAAAACTCATGTTTCCATACCCCTTGACAGAATGGTGTAGCAAAGAGAAAAATTAAACATGTGGTTGAAGTGGCCAATAGGGGTGAGCAAGAAAAATCGAAAAACCGAACCGAAAATCTGGTTAACCGGACTGGTCAATTTCAGTTTCAGTTTGGTATTTAAAAAAACCAAAGGTACCGGTCCAGTTTTGGTTAACCAATATAGAAAACCAGCACCGAACCGATCGGTATACATATATTTCTAAATATTTTATGTATATTATATATTATATATTTTATATTTTCTACATATTGTAAATTAATAAATATGCATCATATATAAAATATATATTTATAATATATAATATTATTTATTATTTAAATATAATACTTTATATATTTCTAGTTTTTATTATATATATATTTTATAATATATTGTAAATATAAAAAAAACCAAAAAACGACGAACCAAATCAATGGTTAACCGAACCAATCAATCGGTTAACTAGTCGGCTTTGGTTCGGTTTCGGTTACCAGTTTCCCAGAAATTGGTAATACCAACTCTGTTTAAAAAATAGGCCTATGGTTCAGTTAATTGAGCTGTGAGCACCCCTAGTGGCTAGGGGGCTACTTTTTCAGATGTATGTGCCCACTCGCTTCTGGGGAAATGTTGTTGAAGCAATGATGCATCTCATTAGTAGGCTTCCTTAATGGATTCTACATCTTTAGTCCCCTCATCAACTTCTATTCCCTAATGAAGTAATGATCCCATTTTTTTTGCCTTCCTCTCCGAGTCTTTGGGTGTAGTTGTTTTGTTCATGATACGAGTCATTCTTGTCTCATACTTGATCCCAAATCCATTAAGTGTGTTTTTCTTGGTTATTCTCCAGTCCAAATGGGATACAGGTGCTTTGACTCCCACTCTAGTCGACGATATGTGTCCAAAGATGTTACATTTCTTGAGTTTACTTTTTTCTAACCACTTCGCCCTTCTTTTCAGGGGGAGAGTATCAATGAAGATCAAACTCTATTTTGTTTTCTTGTTCCTACCTCTATTGGATACTTTTGGTCTGTCTTCCCTTCTTCCTACTTGCAATGGTAGTACTTTTGCTCCTCCTCCTCCCCCCCTTGTTCCTCAGCAACGACCTTGGTAGCAATGGTTCTTCAAGCGCAGAAGAAGGATTGCTCCTGAGGTTGAAGGTCAACAACAATTTGATCACCCAACTCCAAGTAACCTTGAACTTGAATTTTCTATTCCTTCAGGTATTGAGCTTGATGCCTCCCAAGATGACCTTGACCTTCCCATTGCAATTTGAAAAGGAAAAATGAAGTGTACTATCTATATCATTACTAACTATGTTTCTTATGATGTCCTATCACATTCATACTATGCCTATATGTCTGCCATTTCTACTGTTTCTATTCCTCGCAATGGAAGGATACTGTGAACCAAGAAATGGAGGTCCTCATAAAGAACCAAAATTGGGAGATTGTCCCTCTCCTTGAAGGTAAGGTCTGAATGGATTGCAAGTGGGTGTATATAGTTAAACATTGAGCTGCTGGCTCAATGAGAAGATAAAAAGCTAGGTTGGTGGTAGAAGGGTATACCCAAACATATGGGATTGATTATTATGAGTCTTTTGCACCCGTGGCTGGGTAAGATGAACTCCATTCGAGTGTATTTGTGGCCTCTGTACCAGATGGATGTGAAGAATGCCTTCCTCAATGGAGATCTTCAAGAAGAGGTCTACATGGATCTTCCCTGGGGAGTAAGCTTCCATGACAGTGAGGGGAAGGTTTGTCATCTAAAAAAAAATCCTTTCATGGGCTCAAGCAATCTCCTAGGGCTTGGTTTGGTAAATTTAGAAAAGCTATTCTTAAAATGGGGTTCACTTAATCACAGGTAGATCATACTCCTTTTATAAGAAGGATTAATGGCCTAGTAACTCATTTTGTAGTGTATGCTGATGATATTGTTGTCATTAGAGATGATAACTCTGGAATTGTCCAGCTGAAGTCTTTCCCTCTGGATGTTGTGCATGGCAGGGCATTCTTAAGCACCTCTCTATCACCTTAGAAGTGAGGAAACAGGGTGTGGATTGGGAATATAGATTTTGTAAGGTTTGTATTCTTCACTTTGAACTTCCTCATACAACATGGCTGTATTTTTGGGGTTACAGACTTATAGTGGAAGGGATGAAGAGTGTTTCTAGATGGTGACCTATGTGGTTCTACTGCCTAAACCTTAGGAGATATTTCAGTTATCTTATGGAAAAGATCTAGAAAATGCATGTTTCTTTTAGCAAAACAATCCACAGCTCAGTTGTGCCTACTTCTTAAGGATTCAGTTTCATTTCCTTGAATACTTTTGGACAACACTGGGCTATATTGGTAAATGTTTCCTCCCTTGTTGATGCATGACCTTTTAAATGTTATGGTAAGGACTAAGGAGTATCATATGCTATTGAATTTCATACTGTTTGTAATATGTTGGAGTATTTGGATGACAGGAGAATAATATGCACAGTTTGAAGGAAAGAATTTGTCCAAGTCTTTAAGTATAGGAAGGATATATAATCTTTTTTATACTCATCCATTTCCTATTTGGTGGGTTTCACAATTTGAATTCAACAATTTTTTGTCATGACCATAATGATATTAATTATTTTGGATTCTTCATCTACTGAGTAGGTGTATGACTGTATGCATGTTTCATATTGGATAGACCATGCTATCTTTTTTTTATTGGTATAGGGCTCCTTGGTGAGAAAAATAAATATTTCCTTATGTAACTCTTTATTACATGGTTCATGGCAGATGTGCTCTAGATTCAGAACTCATAAAATATGTTAGCGAAGCTTATCCAAAAGGTGCCTGCTCGGTATACTGCACTAATGGAAAAGATGCAGAACCAGGGTCTAATTTTGAACTTACAGTGGTGATTTCTGCTGCTAGACACAGCCCACAGAATTTTTGGTGTGTTATTTTATAAACTGCTGTAATGAATTCTACTGGTTCTTTTTCTCCTTATTTCTGGAAAGTTTTCATCTGGTGCAATAATTTGTTATAGTTTAGCATCATTTATCTTATCTTGTGCCATTCTTTTAGTATGAAGATCAAATGTAAGCCTTATGTTATAACTTTTTATTAGTTGTATATGAAGATTCAGTGGCTCAAGTGTACATTAGGGAACTTTTATTAAGTGAATGAATGTACCAAGCATTTTAGTTTTATGGTATGATGTCTATCCATATTAATCACCATCGGTATGCATGTTTCTAAAGGTCCTCCCAACTGGGGATGGGGCTGCAAAATGCTAATGAACACAAGGTTCAGTGATGAATACTTCATCTTATAAGAATTGTTTTTTAATATCTAGTTTATCTTTTAAGCACAAAAACAAGGAGTGCAATACAGTATAATTGCCATGGAAATTTATAATATACTGTATGTTGTAGCAAATAAATGCTTGAATGTCAGGATACTTATGATAGATTGAATATTACTATTTAACTAGCATGTGTATCAGGGAAGCAAACAAAGGGATGGTGCTGTTAGAAGGATTGGGGGTGATTGAAGGGTTCAAGGAGTTTGTGGAAGGTGCAAGTAACAAGGGCAAACAAAATAGCTGGAAAGGGTTTCTCTCTCAGAAACTGGAAGAAGATTTGTAGTAGAATGTAAGAGAAATTCTGAAGGCTTTTCATATCTTTGACAGAATTTTTTGGCAAGGGTAGGAAGCAGATGGTCTGTTTCCCAGAGGGAAGGAAACATCAGGGCTGGAAGGAAGTTCATGGGGTATTATGTGAACTGATGCAATGGTTGGGTGCTAAAAGAGAAGGAAACTGAAGAAAAAAAGGAAGATAAACAGTTCTACTAGCCAGGAGAGAAATAATAAGCAAGAGGCTCTTATAGTGACAGCTGGAGCAGGTAAACACAGAATGGGAGCAAATCTAGAGAGAGAAGATTGGGAAAGTAAACTGATAGTTAAAGCATCATTTTGGATTGTAGATTGGAGGAAAGTTGCAAATTTGTTAACAGCAAGTTTGAAGTTGAAGAGTACGTTTATCTTAACCCCCTTTGAGAAAGATAAGGCACTGCTGGACTTGCTTGAGAATAGAGTAGAAGCTGAGGCTTTAAATATCCAAGCTGAACTTGGGAATTTCACAATATCAAGATGGTGTCCAGGGTCAAACTCCAAAGATTTCTTTGTTGAAGATGGGGTGCTGGTGCGACTCTTAGGCTTTCCTTTTCACTTGTGGAAGCAAGCAGCTGCTGAAGCCATTGCTCTGATGTGTGGAGGATCACTAGGAGCTGTTTTCTAGGGAGACCTCTACTCAGCTTCCATTTTACTAAATGGAGTAAAACCTGAGGAGATATCTCAGAAGATAGAGGTGCGAGTTGAAGGGCAGTTTTACTCAGTTTGGCTGGCTTCATCCATTGAAGCTGTGCTATGGAAAGAGGCTCGTAGGGAGGGAGATGAGAAGGTTGAAGAAGAAGAATTGTGTGACAAAAAAGGATTGGATGGTTCAAATAAAAATAGCACTTTCACTAAAATGGAAAAACAAATGTTGGAGAAACAAAAAGGTAGTATTCAGGGGGAAGGTATTATGCATGCAGAAGAAGAAAACAGTCTGGAGGGGCTTTATTCATCAAAAAAAAAAAGAAAACAGTCTGGAGGGTGGCCGGACTTTTGCACAGGTTGTAGCTGGTGCCAATATGGCACTTTTAAACAAGGAGAAGGTGTCGGCTCAGGGAAGAACTGAACCCGGGCATGATAAAACCAAACCGGGCAATGGGCTGAACTTGCGTGACTATTAAAAGTCACGTGGAGCTGCAGGTCGTTAAAACTGGGCCAAGTAATAAGCAAAAGCCCATTTTCTCTTTTGGGCTAGGTAATAAGCAAGGGGCCCATGAAAGCTCGCTGGGAAGAATCTTAAAGGAGTCACGTGAGCAACTTAAAACTCACGTGTTTGATCAGGGGGGACCTTTGCTAGACGAGACAGTTTGTCTATCATCGTCGGCCTCTTGCCCTTCTGTTGGCTGCCGCTCCTCGGGAGAGAAATCGACTGGTAGCTGCTCGCTACAGCGGACTCCAGTCAAGATACATTCGAAGATCTCGCTTGACAGACGAAATCCGAGGTTTGTAAAGCAGAAGGACCTGCCTGTTTTAGAAGAGGGGGACTGGTCAGATGTGGAATCCAGTGAAGGCATTGATACGGAGGACACAGATAGTCTGGGTAGTGTTGATCTACAAGACAAAGGGGTTTTTTCTGGAGGATAACAGCCTCAATACGGAAATTCTCTTTCTAGAGGAAAATACTTTTGGTGGAGGCGAGGTTGACACAGGTAGAAAGGCTGAAACGTTGGCTACAAATGTTGTGCAAGCTACACCTTAATCGAAGGAGCTAATCAAAGAGAACAGTACTGTACGGGGATTGGCTCAGAGAGACAGGACCCCCTATCTTATGTGAAGGTAGTGAAAGAATGGTAAGATCCATCATATGGACGCCAAAAGGGTGCAGAAGGGGTGGACGAATTTCAAAAAAATTTCTTGCCTTTCTTCCAATTGGGAATCATATTCCCTAAAATTAGAATACAGTATTCAAGGATCTGACTTGAACCAAAACCGAACCAGATCTGAACCAAAAGAGAAGGGAAGGGATATACCTGATCCGGAGAAACAGTATCTCCCAATGTCGGTGTTCACGCCCAAAGAAACTCCCAAGAACTGCTCCCACTGAAGATGACACAGTGATAATGAAGCAGAACCAGCAGTGTTCATCCTACGAACCGGGTCCTTCTGAAGAACTCGATGGAAGCAATGAGCACCACACACGATCAACCTTTCAGCAAGGATTGATATCAAGAACCTTTCTTGATCTTTCCCTCACAGAGAAAACGAACTGGCAGTAGATGGCGGCGACTGCTGGAGGAGAGGGCTAGAGCAGAAGGTGGCGAATAGGTTTCTTCTCTTTAGGGTTTTCTCTGAGATCCTATCTCAAGATGCAGTGTGTTCTGCGAATACCCCTAAGGTTCGAATTCTTGTAATTCGAAAATTAGGGTTTCTCCTCTTTTCTTAGTGATTAAGAAACCTCCTAATCTCATTAGGAGTTATCCTAATCCAAATCTGTATTTGGATAAGGAGTCTTCTTAATCCTATCTGCAGATTAGATCAGCCCACTCCTGATCTTATCAGGAGGTTGCCAGATTCAAATCCTAATTTGAATTTGGTCTCCATGAGTGGATAGGGTTAAGACCCAGCCCTTTTGGCTTGACCTAACCTCAGATCCGCCCCTTTAAGTGACTGATCAAATCAGCCTAATTCGAAATGGGCTTTAGGCCCAATATGCATCAAGTGCTCAATAGGCTTCCAAACTGCTGCCCAGTTGGGCTTCTTTGTATGGCGTGGGACCCAAGCATTGATTTACACATCAGCCACATGGGTTCGGTCCAACCTCTGTTACAAGGCCTAGCCGAATTCACTAGAAAGCCCAGTGAACCCCTTGAGCCCGTCACATGGACTCTATGGGCCCAACACTTACACTAAGTGGTCCCTGGGCCAAGCCATCTTATAAAAACCCAGGGACTATGGGCAAATGCAAGATTAGCCCATCAGGTATAACCCTAAATGGCCTTACACTTAACCTCTCAGCCCATAATGATCCAAAACACTGCCCGACAAGAGAGGACCTCTCCCTCGACTGCAAGGCACAGTGCTGCACTCTCCTCTTGGATGGACCCCGGGGATTAAAACCTTTTTGCAAACGAGTTGAAATCGTACATATATATTATATCATTATAAATATATTTTGCACCAACGGTTGAAATCGACTGCAGACAGTTTTTGGTTTCCATCAGAGAGAGTGCATCCCCGATCATTACCCTTGTCCGACAAAGGGGCTGATCCTGTCACTATGATCACCCACTCAGATGGGTTCATGAACCATCACAACATACCTAGGTTTTGACCCCTTCTAAGGATCTCACTGATTGGCATATCAAAGACAGCCCAATCCGCCACCTAGTGCAGTATCATAATCGAGTCTAGGGGTCAGGTGTAACTTTCCAGTTTTGCCCACTCATCACCAAGGTCCAAGGCAATACTGGAAATCTGGTCCGGTTCAAGGTTTCAAGTTGAACCCTCACTGCATGTACCTCGGGTCTCACCCTGGCGGCTGAGACAAGCCTCCCCAACCAACTTGGCGGCACATCAGTGTCAGCCTTATCAGGATAGGTCTCCCCAGACCGACCCACTGGCTGTGAACATTTTAAACTAACACGAGTCTCAATAAGTGTCCAGTTTAAGGGTCTTACATAGAAACATACCACACAACATGAATCAAACATGCACTTTATTCATTTACACTAAATGTCTAAAGTACATCAAAACTGATTGGAGCTAAGGGCATAGAAATTGTCTAACAACTCCCACTTGCACTTAGGTCCAATCTGGTACAAGCCGGAGTCCCATGCTTTCCACGTGTTTCTCAAACACTTTCTGTGTGAGTGGCTTAGTCAATGAGTCTGCCACATTATCCACTGATGCTACCCTCTGAATTAGGACGTCCCCTCTACCAACAATCTCTCGCAGTACATGGTACTTCCTCTCGATGTGCTTTGACTTCGAGTGGGCTCGAGGCTCCTTACCCTGGGCGGTCGCTCCATTGTTGTCACACAACAACGGGATGGGTGATGTGCTGGATGGAACTACTCCTAATTCGTGAATGAACTTTTTCATCCACACGGCTTTTTTGGCAGCTTCACTTGCGGCAATGTACTCGGCTTCGGTCATGGAGTCTGCCGTGGACCCCTGTTTGTGCAGCAAACAGCACACGATCCTATCGTGAAAACATACCCAGATGTAGACTTTCTATCATTTGGGTCCGACTGGAAATCGGCATCAGTATACCCTTGGGTTTGTAGTGAACTACCATCGAATACCAGACAAAACTCTTTTGTCCTTCGAAGGTATTTGAGTATGTTTTTCACAGCAGTCCAATGCTCCTGCCCTGGGTTGGCCTGGAACCTGCTTACCACACTCACCGCCTAAGCAATGTCAGGGCGAGTGCACAGCATGGCATACATGATGCTCCCTACAACTGAGGCATAGGGAACGTCTTTCATGCCCTCAATCTCCTTAGAAGTCTTGGGAGACATCTTCTTGGAGAGAGTGACTCCGTGCCTGAAAGGAACGTTTCCCTTCTTGGAGTTCTCCATGCTGTACCTTTTGACAATTTTGTCAATGTAAGCAGCTTGGGATAATCCTATTATCCGCTTCGATCTATCTCTATAGAGTCGAAGACCCAGTATATAGGAGGCTTCTCCAAGATCTTTTCATGGAGAATTGTTGCGAAAGCCACACCTTGACTGAAGTCAACATTCCTACATCATTCCCAATGGGTAGGATATCGTCCACATACAACACCAAGAAGGTAACTTTATCCCCACTGGACTTCTTGTAAACAGAGGGCTCATCCGGATTCTGCTCAAAGTCAAACGGTTTGACGACAGAGTCAAAACGGATGTTCCAACTCCTAGAAGCTTGCTTATGTCCATATATGGATCTATTAAGTTTACATACCATGTGTTCCTGACCGGCAGCAATGAAGCCTTGCGGCTGCTGCATGTAGATATCTTCACTAAGATCTCCATTCAGGAACGTGGTTTTGACATCCATCTGCCAAATCTCGTAGTCATGGTATGCTGTTATAGCTAGCAGGATCCTAATGGATTTAAGCATGTCCACGGGCGAAAAGGTTTCCTCATAGTCAATGCCCTCTTTCTGAGTATACCCTTTCACCACCAAACGAGCTTTGTAGGTCTCAATCTTGCCATCGGGGCCCTTCTTCCTCTTATAGATCCATTTGCAACCAATTGCTTTTACCCCGAAGGGCGGGTCTACTAGAGTCCAGACTCCATTAGCCTCCATCGAGTCCATCTCGGCTCTCATGGCCTCCACCCACTTCTGGGAATCTATGTCCAACATAGCTTCTGCGTAAGTCACGGGATCCTCATCACTAGTCAAGGCTTCCACCAGGTAACTATCCTGGTCATAACCATAACGGACTGGTGGCCTGGATACCTGGGTGGATCTTCTAGGTTGGTCACTACCTGGAACTTGTGGGACACCTCCCACTGCTCCTGAGCTCTCCTCATCAAGAACTATT
Source organism: Nelumbo nucifera (assembly GCF_055504915.1). Taxonomy (NCBI): domain Eukaryota; kingdom Viridiplantae; phylum Streptophyta; class Magnoliopsida; order Proteales; family Nelumbonaceae; genus Nelumbo; species Nelumbo nucifera. Next base: position 102,476,909 of record NC_142651.1, read on the forward strand.
TCCTGACGATGGGTGTCCAGGATGTAATCGATCTCTAAGAATTGGGCATTTCGACTGCAGAACACTTTCTGCTCACTTGGGTCATAGAATAAATAACCCACCGAATCCTTTGGGTAGCCTACAAATAGGCAACGACTGGTCTTGGATTCCAACTTGTCCGCACTCGTTCTTTTAACGTGCGCAGGACAACCCCAAGTCTTCAAGTGTCAGACACTTGGTTTCTTTCCGGTCCAAAGTTCATATGGAGTTTTTGGAACCAATTTGGTTGGAACCCGATTCAACACGTAGATAGCAGTCTCTAATGCATATCCCCAAAAGGATGTGGGTAATTCTGAGCGTGTGAGAAGTGACCGGACCATGTTTAACAAGGTCCTATTCCTCCTCTCTGAAACATCGTTATGCTGTGGTGTAGCAGGAGGAGCTAACTGTGATATTATCCCATTGGCCTTTAAGTAGTCCCTGAATTCGTCAGAGAGATACTCGCCACCTCGATCTGAGCGAAGGGCCTTAATTTCTCTCCCTAACTGTTTCTCGACTTCTTGTCTGAACTCCTTGAACTTTTCAAAGGATTCGGACTTCTGTCTCATTAGGTACACGTAACTATACCGCGAGTAATCATCGGTGAAGGTGATGAAATACACGTGTTGGTTACGAGTCCTAACACTCAGGGGACCACATACATCAGTATGTATAAGGTCAAGCGTGCCTATACATCTTTCAGGCTTACCGTTAAATGGCCGTTTTGTCATCTTACCACAAAGGCAAGGTTCACAAGTGGGAAGATCTTCTACGGTTAGAATATCCAAAGGACCATCCTTTACCGGCCTTGTGATTCGGTCAATACCGATATGACCAAGTCGGTAATGCCACAGGCACGTGGGACTAATTATATCACGAGTTCTTTTCTTGGGGATTTTGACCGACGTAGTTTTGGCTAAGTTAGTTTCTAGAGAAGGACGTAGAACATAGAGACCGTTCTCCAGTTCCCCGCATGCGATGAATTTATTGTTCCTTTTAATAGTAATCATATTACTAAAATAGACAGTATATCCATCAGCACACAATTTGGAAACAAAAATCAAAATTCTTCTTAAGTTCTGTACATAAAGGCAATCCTTAAGTACAAGAATTCCTTCTCTAAAGACTAATTCTACGGTTCCTATCGCCGTAGCTACAACACTTGCAGAAGTCCCCAAGTAAAGCGTCACTTCCCCTTCACTCAGCCTTCTGCTTACTTTGAACCCCTGCAGTGAATTACACGCATGAGTTGAAGCCCCAGAGTCAACACACCAGGACACAGAAGTAACTAACAGATTAGTCTTTGTAGAGGAGATGGGTAGGACGGGGAGGTAAAGAAATAGGAGCATCAGGACAGGATGAATGAAGTGGCTGATACTCCTTTGGTTCATTTGGTGAGGATACAAGCTTGTCAAGAGACTCAAGTGGGACAGGAAGAGGAAGAGCAAATACTTGTGACAAACTCTCCCCTTGTTGACAATGTCCTTCCTGAGGGGAACCATAAAAAGGTGAAAGCTCATCAAAGGTAACATCCATAGAGACATGTCGAGTACCCGTCTTAGGATCAAAACAACAACAACCTTTTTGTGTGGGGGAATAACCAAGGAAAATGCACTTGTGGGCTTTTGGTTCAAACTTATGTCTTTGGGCACTTGGAATGTGAACATAACAAGTACAACCAAACACACGAAGAGGAATCGAAAAAAGATCCCTGTCTAGATGAAGAAGACTGAAGGGGGATTTAAACCCTAAAACCCTGGATAGCATACGGTTTATAAGATAGGTAGCAGTAAGAACAACATCACCCCAAAATCTTGTAGGAACATGTGAGGCAAACAAAAGGTTTCTTGCAACTTCAACAATATGTCTATTTTTCCTTTCAGCAACTCCATTTTGTTCAGGGGTTCTAACACAAAGCTTTGGTGAATAACCCCCATGTCAGAGAGATACAAGGATAAGTTCTTTTCAAAGTACTCTTTTGCATTGCCAGATCTAAAAACTTCAATTCTGGTATCAAATTGGGTTAAAATAAGCTCATGAAATTGCCTCACAAGTCTTGGAACTTCATCACGGGATTTCATTAGGTATATCCAAGTGAAGCTAGAAAAGTCATCAATAAACAGGATGAAATATCTGTAGCCCCCCATAGAAGATAAGTGGTAAGGCCCCCACACATCAGAGTGCACAATATGAAAAGGAAAAGAAGATTTTTTATTTCTCACAGGATAATTGTTTCTACAATGCTTTGACAATTGACATGACTCACAATTGAGACTGGACACACTGACTCCCTTAAACAATTCGGGAAGTAAATGACTCAAAGCAGAAAAAGGTAAATGACCAAAACGACAATGACTCAACAAAATTCGACTGACAGACTCCGAAGAAGTAGAACCAAAGGCAACGTTCTTGGGATAACCAAGGCATTGGCCAGGAGTGTCGAGCAAGTATATTCCGTTCGCTTCATGGCCACTCCCAATCACCTTCCGAGATTCCAGATCCTAAAACACACAGTGAGAAGGAAAAAATGTTACACAACAATTCAATGACTTGGTCAAGCTACTTACAGATAATAAATTTGTATTCAATTTAGGTACATGAAGAGTGGAAGATAAGAGTAAGGAGTTTGTAGGCTTGACAGTTCCCTTGCTAGAAATAGGGGCAAGAGAACCATCAGCTAAGGTGATTTTGTCACGACTAGGAAGCAAATCATATGAAACAAACAAAGTGGGAATGTTGGTCATGTGATCAGAAGCACCCGAGTCTATGATCCAAGGGGTCTTGGGATTACCTAAGGTGGATGCATGGTTAGCAGAAGCTCTTATACCTGAGTGAGCAAATGCGGTGGTGGCTGAACTTCCAGAAGGGTTGGATGATGAAGTTACACCTTCAAGCTGGCTGATCATCTTTCCAAACTTCTCATATTCAGCTTTCATGGCTGCCAATTGTGTACTGGCAGACTCAACCTCTGTATCTATACTTGTGGCTACATGTGCACTTCCTGTCTTTCTACTATCATTCTTCTTCTGGAATCGGATAGGGACAAGACTAGGATGCAATTTCCAGCACTTGTCCTTGGTGTGTTTCGACTTCTTGCAATATTCACACACCACCTCCTTCTTTCCTGTGCCACTGGGAGCTCCTATAACCCCTTTGGGTTTAATTCTCATATTTGCAAAATGATCATTGATGCTGACTCCTTGAACCTGCACTTGCCTCCTACTCTCTTCACTGCTTACCAAAGCATATGCTTGAGACAATGAAACATCTTCCTTGGACAAAATGTTCTGCTTTGTGATGTCATATTCAGAATTCAGTCCTGTCAGGAACTCAAAGACCCTGTTCCTTTCAACTAATTTCCTGTATGTTTCAGCATCATTAGAGGTATCCCATGTCACAACCTCTATCAAATCAATCTCTTGCCATAGAGATTTCAGGGTTGAGAAGTATGCTGCAAGTGACTTTTCCCCCTGCCTTAGATTCTTCACATCACTCCTCAGTTTGTAGGCTCTGGCAACATTCAACTTCTGGGAGTAAGTTTCTGCAACACTATCCCAGATTTCCTTAGCCAAGTTCATCCAAAGATAGTGCTGACTGATCTGTGGCTGCATTGAATTCACAAGCCACTCAATCGTTGTGTAGTTTTCTTGCATCCATCTCTCATAAGATGGATCATCCTCTGGAGGAGGTTTCTTGCTCTCAGAAATAAAACCCCATTTCCCTCTGCTACAAATATGGATTTTCATTGATTGCGACCATGCCAAGTAGTTGGTCCCATCAAGTTTAACTGTAGTTACAGCCAACATAGAATCGGCTGGGGTTCCCAAAGTCTGTCCATATTCAGCAGCATTCTTGCTTTCAAGGTTCGAGAAATCCATCATGCAAGGCTCCAATTGGGATTTTAATAACTTTTCCAAGGTATTGGGGTTCTTGATGAACTTAGTTTGAGCTGAATCGGCAACGACAACCAGCTCACAGAATCTGTTCAGTCTTGATAACTGTGACAGTCCAGCACAGTGGCAGCTCTTTCTAGAGTAAGAAATACTATTTCAGCCTTCAAGGGACAACCGACAGACCCCCAAACACAAAGTATTCCAGGTCCCCAACAACCGTTGTCCCAAAGAGAGAGAGAAAAAGTCCATAGTCCTTAAGAGACCTTTTGTCAAACACTGTGTGCAGTAGTTAACAGCCTACTGTTAACTAGTAGAAACCACTTCAATAGTGTTCCGTATAGGTCCAAGAAAAGGCTGGGTTGAAACTGAGACTAGTACCACTTAGTCCAAATCAGTTTCAGCAGCTTGGTAGTCCAATAACAACCGAAATGCTCTCCAAAATAACCCAGAAATTTCTGAGTTGAATCAGTCCAGCAATAGTAAGGCAGAATGGAGGAGGGTTTTGAATGCTTTAACAGCCCTCCCAAGCAACGAAAATAACCCAGCAAAAACTGAGAAAACTTACAGTAAGAGAATCTTTGATTTGAACTTCAAACCAGGCCGAACACCTTGCTTTCTGAGATAACTTCGACACCCTTTTCTCTGATTTCAAATCAGGCTGAACACCTTGCTCTCTGATTCTTCCTGGTCACCGAACCATTCTCCAAGTGTGTAGAGACTTGGGCACCCTCCAATGACCTCCAAGAACCAGGCGAATGACTTTAAGCTTTCAGCCCTAGAACCTCCTCATGCAGTTGGCTGAACTAGAACCACATGAGGGTCACGCCAAGCTCTGGCCTGCTCTGATACCAAGTTGAAAACAACCCTCTTGTAGTCTAAAACAGCTTGAGATTAGATACAAAACCAGAAAAAGAACAAGAGAAGCTTAAGAAGTTGAGAGAGGAAGAGAGCTGGCGGCAATGAGAGAGTTAGAGAAGAGAGGTTCGAACTTAACTTCCCTCTAACACTCTAAATCATTTTATTAACTTAATCTTTGAAATATTACAGAGGGGCCCTTGGATGGGCAAGAAATTACAAAAGAAAGTATATAAGAGTATGGGCCCAGAATAAGGCCCATTACAGAGAAAAAAATGATCTGCGCAAATCTGGGTAGAACACCTTCTGCCCATTTGCGCAGGTTCAGATCTGATTTTATTTGATTCAAGATTCGAATCTGTGGCTCTGATACCACTGAAAGAATGGTAAGATCCATCATATGGACGCCAAAAGGGTGCGGAATGGGTGGGAGAATTTCAAAAAAATTTCTTGCCTTTCTTCCAATTGGGAATCATATTCCCTAAAATTAGAATACAGTATTCAAGGATCTGACTTGAACCAAAACCGAACTAGATCTGAACCAAAAGAGAAGGGAAGGGATATACCTGATCCGGAGAAACAGTATCTCCCAATGTCGGTGTTCACGCCCAAAGAAACTCCCAAGAACCGCTCCCACTGAAGATGACACAGTGATAATGAAGCAGAACCAGCAGTGTTTGTCCTACGAACCAGGTCCTTCTGAAGAACTCGATAGAAGCAATGAGCACCACACACGATCAACCTTTCAGCAAGGATTGATATCAAGAACCTTTCTTGATCTTTCCCTCACAGAGAAAACGAACTGGCAGTTGATGGCGGCGGCTGCTGGAGGAGAGGGCTAGAGTAGAAGGTGGCAAATAGGTTTCTTCTCTCTAGGGTTTTCTCTGAGATCCTATCTCAAGATGCAGTGAGTTCTGTGAATACCCCTAAGGTTCAAATTCTTGTAATTCGAAAATTAGGGTTTCTCCTCTTTTCTTAGTGATTAGGAAACCTCCTAATCTCATTAGGAGTTATCCTAATCCAAATCTGTATTTGGATAAGGAGTCTTCTTAATCCTATCTGCAGATTAGATCAGCCCACTCCTGATCTTATCAGGAGGTTACCAGATTCAAATCCTAATTTGAATTTGGTCTCCATGAGTGGATAGGGTTAAAACCCAATCCTTTTGGCTTGACCTAACCTCAGATCCGCCCCTTTAAGTGACTGATCAAATCAGCCTAGTTCGAAATGGGCTTTAGGCACAATATGCATCAAGTGCTCAATAGGCTTCCAAACTGCTGCCCAGTTGGGCTTCTTTGTATGGCGTGGGACCCAAGCATTGATCTACACATCAGCCACATGGGTTCGGCCCAACCTCTATTACAAGGCCTAGCCGAATTCACTAGAAAGCCCAGTAAACCCCTTGAGCCCGTCACATAGACTCTATGGGCCCAACACTTACACTAAGTGGTCCCTGGGCCAAGCCATCTTATAAAAACCCAGGGACTGTGGGCAGATGCAAGATTAGTCCATCAGGTATAACCCTAAATGGCCTTACACTTAACCTCTCAGCCCATAATGATCCAAAACACTGCCCGACAAGAGAGGACCTCTCCCTCGACTGCAAGGCACAGTGCTGCACTCTCCTCTTGGATGGACCCCGGGGATTAAAACCTTTTTACAAACGAGTTGAAACCGTACATATATATTATATCATTATAAATATATTTTGCAAAACAAAATTCCAACGGTTGAAATCGACTGCCGGTAGTTTTTGGTTTCCATCAGAGAGAGTGCATCCCTGATCATTACCCTTGTCCGACAAAGGGGCTGATCCTGTCACTATGATCACCCACTCAGATGGGTTCACGAACCATCCCAACATACCCAGGTTTTGACCCCCTCTAAGGATCTCACTAATTGGCATATCAAAGACAGTCCAATCCGCCACGTAGTGCAGTATCATAATCGAGTCTAGGGGTCAGGTGTAATTTTCTAGTTTTGCCCACCCATCACCAAGGTCCAGGGCAATACTGGAAATCTGGTCCGGTTCAAGGTTTCATGGTTAACCCTCACTGCATGTACCTCGGGTCTCACCCTGGCGGCTGAGACAAGCCTCCCCAACCAACTTGGTGGCACATCAGTGTCAACCTTATCAGGATAGGTTTCCCCAGACCGACCCACTGGCTGTGAATATTTTAAACTAACACGAGTCTCAATAAGTGTCCAGTTTAAGGGTCTTACACAGAAACATACCACACAACATGAATCAAACATGCACTTTATTCATTTACACTAAATGTCTAAAGTACATCAAAACTGATTGGAGCTAAGGGCATACAAACTGTCTAACAGGTAGACCAAGAAGTGAGATGCAGATACAGGGTCGACTTCTATTAAGATGAGAAGGGGTTACCAATCTAACCCAAACCACTTCTCCGCCTTGTCCAACCAGGGGGAACTCCTCGACCTTAGCTTTTTTGTCCCATCCCAAAGGCCTTTGTTGTGCTACCTTGTCTTCTCTTCAGCCAGGTGTGTGTCCCTTTGGTTTATGATACTGACCTGTGTGTTGAGTCTTCTGTAGATGCCCCAGCATCCTTTCAAGAAGGGGGTGGTGACGAGTTAGAGGGTGGAAAGGATGGTCCTGAAGAGGGAAGTAAAGATACGACGGGTTGTGTTGTTAGAAAAGGTAGGGAGGAGGAGGTAGAAAGAATTTGGGGGTGGATTTGTTCAAATTTTGAGGAATGCAGAATTAGAGAGGGCTATGTGGGAGGGAGTTCGGGAGAGGATTGGGCTAGGAAGGAGGTAGGGGTTGAAGGAGACAAGGAGGGCGAAGGGGTACAACCGAGGCAGATGAGTGACAAGAAATTGAAAGGGGGTGATTTTAATGGGAGGAAGGTGGAGATAAAGAAATATTGTAGGAAAAATGAAAAAATGAAGGAAAATAAAAAGAAAAAAAGGTCCGAGGTTGAAAGGTTACTTTTGGATATCGAGGGGGATCTAGAGTTTAGTGGAAGGGGAGATAGGAGGAGGAAGTCTAGGTAAGGAAAGGAGGTTGGTGAAAGAAGGGTTCTGGAAAAAGCATTGATGAAGATATTCAGTTGGAATGTGAGAGGCTTGGGAAGTGCAAGGAGGAGAAGAGTAATAAAGGATCTTCTTAGGAAGGAAAACCCAGATAGTGTGATGCTACAAGAGACAAAATTGTTTGAGATAAATGCAAGATGGATTAGAAGCTTTTGGAGGTCCAGGGGAGTGAGTTGGTCCTTTGCTTTGTCTTAGGAGCTTCAGGGGGAATTGTGGCGGTTTGGAGAAATGAGATAATGGAACCTGTGGAGGAATTGATAGGAAGATTCTCTATATCTATCAAATTTAGGAATGTAGAGGATGGCTTCACGTGGGTAGTAACTAATGTGTATGGTCCCAACTCCTACAAAGAAAGGAATGAAATGTGGGAGGAGTTGTTTGCAATAAAAGGCTTATGGGATGGCCCATGGTGTGTGGGAGGGGACTTTAATGTAATAAGATTTTTAGATGAAACAAATAATCCCCGTCAGTCAATCACAACAAGTATGAGAAGATTTAATGAGTTTGTAGAAGATTGTGAATTGATGGAGATTCCACTGCTATAACATAGATTCACTTGGTCTAACCTCCAGGAAAACCCTTTGAGCTCGAAATTTAATAGGTTCTTCTTAAACCTAACTTGGGAAAACCATTGGGGTAACTTGGTCTCTAGAGCTCTGCGTAGGGTCACTTCAGACCATTGGCCTATTAAGATAGGTGTAGAATCCTTTAGTGTTGGCCCTAGACCTTTCAGATTCAAAAATATGTGGTTAACACATCTAGAGTTTCAGGGTAAAGTGAAGGAATGGTGGAATGAAGAGCTAAGTGGGGAAGATGGAAGGGCGTGAAATTCCACAAGAAGTTGCAAAGATTAAGATCGAAACTGAAAGAGTGGAATAAAGATCATTTTGGAAGAGTGGAGGAGCAAAAGTCAAATATTATCACTCAAATTGAGGCTCTATATGAGTAGTCCCAAGGGATTCTGATTGAACAGGAGAGAGAACAGAGGTGACTGTTGAAGAAGGATCTAGAAGATGTGTTGCTAAGGGAAGAGACTTGTTGGAGACAAAAATCAAGGCATCAATAGATTAAGGAGATGAGAATACCAAATTTTTCCATGATTTGGCAAGTGGACATTGAAGGAGAAACTTTATAGCCAAACTAGAAGTAGAAGGGGAGGCAATTACAGACTAAGAGGAGATAGCTAGAACCTTTGTAAACCATTTTGTTGAAGTTTGACCTGCCATAGAATTCTGTCTTGTTCGTTGACTGTAGAGTAAAGTAGACAGCAAGAAGTAGGAGAGGAAAGAAGAAAAGAGAGAAGAGAGAAAAGAGAGAAAGGCTGGTTCGAATTAGGGAAAAAAAGTTAATCCCTTGATTCGGCCAGACCTATTATTATATTATTGACTTATTGAAAAAGACTTGAGTGCCCTTCTTTAAGTAAGAGGCACTCGAACTAACATAACAGTACACATCAGCATTCTCAACAAGTACAAAGACTGAAATACCCCTTCACTAACACCACTAACACTCCCCCTCAAGCTGGTGAGTATATATCATATAATCCCAGCTTGTTACATATGTAGTCCACTCTCCCCCGACTCAAGCCTTTTGTAAACAAGTCTGCCCACTGGTTTCCCGTACTAACATATGCAGTTTCTATCACCCCATTCAGCACCTTCTCTCTCACAAAATGACAGTCAACTTCGATGTGCTTGGTTCTTTCATGAAACACTGGATTGGAAGAGATATGAACCGCTGCCTGATTGTCACAGTAGAGCTTCATTGGAGTACTGATGTCATATCCTATCTCCTGTAGAAGGTTCCTCAGCCACACTAGTTCACAAGCAGTATGTGCCATGGCCCTATATTCCGCTTCTGCACTGCTTCTTGCCACAACTGTTTGCTTCTTACTTTTCCATGTTACCAGGTTACCCCCCAGAAAGGTGCAATAGCCTGTGGTAGATCGTCTATCAGACATAGAACCTGCCCAATCAGCATCGGTGTATCCTTCTACTACCAGTTTTCCACCACTTCTGTACAGCAAACCACGACCAGGAGCTCCTTTCAGATACCTCACAATCCTTAGCACTGCATTCCAATGTGGGACCAAAGGTTTCTGCATGAACTGACTCACCACACTAACCGCAAATGAAATATCTGGCCGAGTAATGGTTAGATAGTTTAGTTTGCCTACAAGTCGTCGGTATCTGCCAGGCTCTTCAAACACTTCACCTATATCACTGCTCAGCCTCGTATTTGTTTCCATAGGTGTCTCAGCCGGTTTAGTACCCAACAATCCTGTTTCTTCCAGTAAATCAAGCACATATTTCCTCTGGCACAAATTAATGCCATGCTTAGATCTTGCTACCTCTATGCCCAAAAAGTATTTCAACTTGCCAAGGTCCTTTGTCTGAAAGTGTTCCTGTAGGAATGCCTTCAATCTGTCAATGCCCATTTTATCATTCCCAGTCACAACGATATCATCCACATACACCACCAATATTATTTTACCTGCCGAAGAGTGAAGACTGAAGACAGAGTGATCAACTTGGCACTGTTTCAGACCAAACTTCTTGACCACCTCACTGAACCTACCAAACCATGCTCGAGGGGACTGTTTAAGTCCATAAATAGCCTTCTTAAGTCTACATACCTTACCATCCTCCCCCTGAGCAACAAACCCAGGTGGTTGCTCCATGTAGACCTCCTCGAGCAAATCCCCATGCAAAAAGGCATTTTTGATATCGAGCTGATGGAGAGGCCAACCAGACATAGCTGCAAGGGAGATGACGACACGAACTGATCCTATCTTAGCAACCGGGGAGAACGTCTCCGTGTAGTCAATGCCATAGGTTTGGGAGTACCCTTTGGCAACCAGCCGCGCCTTCAGGCGCTCAACACGACCATCTGGCAAGTACTTAACACTATACACCCACTTACAACCGACAGCCTGCTTCCCAGGAGGAAGAGCGGTGAGATCCCAAGTGTGATTATGATGCAAAGCAGAGAGCTCTTCTTCCATAGCACGGCACCACTCTGGAGAGGTAAGGGCTTCCTGGACATCCTTAGGAACAACCACGGAGGATAACAAAGATATGAACTGGCGATGGGGAACGGAGAGGTGGGTAAGTGAAACAAAATTGGAAATAGGGTGAAGGGTGCAAGTACGCTTACCTTTCCGTAAGGCAATAGGAAGATCTAGGTCGGAGGCTGGTGTCGAAGCTGGAGCTGGATCTGTCGACGGTGATGAAGCTGGAGGAGCTGCAGCCGGTACACGTGGGCGATGTGTATACACGTGACGGATGGGTGGACGGTCAACCAATGGTGGCACCGGAGGCAAGGACGTAGGCATGACTGGAACCAAAGGAGGTGGATCAGCCACAGGAAGAGGAAGAGGAGGTGGTGATGTGGGGGAAGCAGCAGCACCGGACCCCACGAAGAACGGAGTAGACTCAAAGAATGTAACATCAGCACATACCAAGGAACGACGAGAACTAGGATGATAACACTTGTACCCTTTCTGAGTTCGGGAATAACCAAGGAAGATACACTTCAGGGAACGTGCATCTAACTTGTCAGTCCCGGGACTCAGATTATGAACGAAGCAGACACACCCAAATACCCGAGGAGAAAGCGGAAACGGAGACATGTTGGGGAATAAGACACTAAAAGGAGAACGACCATCAAGGATAGACGTGGGCATCCGATTAATTAAGAAACAAGAGGTGAGCATTGCATCGCTCCAAAAAGTTTTGGGAACATTCATGTGGTGCATGAGGGAGCGTGCCGTTTCTACAAGATGGCGGTTCTTTCTCTCAGCAACCCCATTTTGTTGCGGAGTATAGGTACATGAAGTTTGGTGTATAATCCCATGGTGGTCCAAGTATTCTCGAAAAGATGAGGACAAGTATTCACGACCATTATCAGAACGGAAAATTTTGATGTGAACACCAAATTGATTGCGGATCTCAGCATAAAATTTCTGGAAGATGGAAAATAATTCACTTCTTTCTTTCATTAAATAGAGCCACGTCATTCTTGAACAGTCATCAACAAAAATAACAAAATATCGGTATCCATTATATGACATCACTTTATAAGGACCCCAAACATCTGAATGAATTAAAGAAAAAAGACTCGACACACGGTTATCGACCCTAGAACGAAAGGGAACACGATGGTGTTTCCCAAATTGACAAGACTCACAATCTAAAACAGAAAGTTGACTCAATGAAGGGACTAAGGACTGCAACACTTTCAGCGAAGGATGACCAAATCTACAGTGCCACTGGAGAGGAGAAATGGATGACTGAAGAGCCGTTGACGTTCGTCCACCACCATCAAGATAATACAGTCCACCGGCTTCATGCCCTCCACCAATCTTCATCCCCGTCTTGAGATCCTGAAAAACACACATAGAAGGGTAAAAAGTGATGGAGCACTTAAGTGACTTGGTCAGCTTACTAACAGACATAAGATTAAATGGAAGCTTAGGTACATATAAAACAGAGGATAGGGATACAGGGTCTAGGTCAACATTACCAACACCACAGATAGATGACGTGGAGCCATTAGCAAGGGTAACAGATTGTGATGTTGAGCAATGAGTGAGAGATGAAAACACACCTGGAGTTCCCGTCATGTGATCGGAGGCTCCAGAGTCAATAATCCAGGGGTTGGGTGTGGATGCCAAACAAGCCATACCTGAGTGTGCAAAGGAAGCTGTGTTCTGCTGCGACTTGGATTGAACAAACCTCTCATACTCATCACGAGGAACACTCACCATCTCCTTGCCTGGACCATCTGAGGGAGTAGAAGGCATCGGGTCAGCTGACCGTTTCTCCTGTGTAGGGCTGAAACTGGTGTCACTAGTCATGGCATGGTTGGCCCACGTCGAGGGAGGACCATGTAAGTCATAGCAGTAGTTAATGGTATGTCCATCCAAACCACAGTGAGTACACTTCCGTGGACCCGAGCCACGTCCTCTACCACGAGCTCCCCCTGAATCTCTGCCTCCAGTACGACCACCACCACGGATGTGTGTAGATCCACCACTACCACTCCTGCCAGGCTGGGTTCCTCGAGTCCCACTTCTGCCACCTCGGCCTCTTGACACTGCAAATGCTGATTTATCGGAGACATTAGAGTCCATAGATCCAATGGAAGCCCTCCGAAGACGAGCAAACACCTCCTCTAAAGATGGAAGAGCAGATCCCCCTAGTATCTGGGCTCGTACTGGTTCATACTCAGACTTCAGCCCCACCAGAAACCGTGTTACATCAAGCTGCTCTCGCTGTTGCTGTTGAACTTTGACATCTGAAGTGAGAGGATGATAGACATTTAACTCATTACGGATATTCCTCACATTGGCATAGTACTCCTCAAGGCTCTGATTTCCCTGTTGCAGATTGAAGTATTCCTGATACAGTTGATATACCCTAGTGGTATTATCCTGACCTGAATACAGTTTCTTGGCATGATCCCACACCTCTTTGGCTGTGTCAAGAAACATGAAGTTCACACTGATTTTGGGTTCCATACTGTTCCACAACCATGTAATGATCTGTGCATCTTCCTGTTCCCAGTCTTCATACTCCTGAGAATTAGCGGGGGGTTTCTCCTCTCTTATATGCTTCACTTTCTTCTTCGCCTTCAGAAAAACCTCTACAGACTTGGCCCAAGGGACATAATTCTCTCCATTCAGTTTAATGGAGGTCATTTGGACATTCAGGTAGTCAGTAGATATCATGACACTAGGTTTACTATCACTGTTATCTGCCATTGCCGAACTCCCTTAATTCTGAGCACTGAATTAGGAGCACTACACACTGCACACTACACACAGACACTTCATCGAAATCTGCACACTGATTTCAACAGCTGAGAACTGCAACACCACAAACCCTACTCACCGAAGTCTGTACACTGATTTCAGCAGTATTAAATGTTGAAAACTACAACACCACAACCCCTACTCACCGAGGTCTACACACTGATTTCAGCGATATCAAAAGCTGAAAACCACACTTGTAACACCACCAACATTAATCCACAACTATAGGAAGCTTCACCATTAAGTAGACACTATTGCCATTCGAATCACACACAAACCAGAATAAACCCTAGCATAAACCCTAGCATACTGCAATCTGAGAACCCATCATGCGAACTGTACTACACCTCTCATGTATTCCATAACAAAAAAAATATAAAAAAAAACTTTACCTCATCGCCTGAAGGCCAACCATACGAAGGGCTGAGACACCACTGCACCACACGTACCAGCCCTAACTAGGGCTTAGAAACCACAGCAACCAATCACCAACGACACAATCGGAGGCATAGAGACCTCCTAGGGAAGAGGGCGATCACTCCTTTTCAGCCCTTTTCCCAGTCTCCAACTCACAACTGAGAACCCCAAGTGAAACCCTAATTCGAATGCGCAGAAGGCAGAATTCTAGCAAGTCTGAAATACCCCTTCACTAACACCACTAACACATTTCAAAAATTTGTTTGGAAAACCTTTGGATGAGAGGCTACCTCTGGAAGGACTGGATTGACCAAGGTTGGGCAATGAAAAAGCTTGATGGTTGGAAAGAGGCTTTGAAGAAGAGGAGATTAAAAGGGCAGTGTTTTCAATGAACAGGTCTAAGGCACCGGGCCCGGATGGTTTTACAATGGTTTTTTATCAAGATTGCTGGGAGATCCTAAAAGAAGATCTTTGTGAGGTGCTCAGAGAATTTGCAAACAATCATGTAAGTCTAGGAATAAATGCTACTGTTTTGGCCTTAGTCTTGAAGAAGGTTGATGCTATCCTCCCTAAGGATTTTAGACCTATAAGCTTGGTGACCAATATCTACAAAATCCTAGCTAAGGTGTTGTCCTTGAGGATTAAAGAGGTCCTTCCTTCCCTAATCAGCAAATACCAAGGGGCTTTTGTGCAAGGTAGACAAATTACATGCCAAATCCTAATAGCTAATGATGCCTGGGAGAAATGAGGAGATCCAAAAAGAAGGGCTTTGTTTTCAAGCTTGATCTGGAAAAGGCCTTTGATTTGGTGGATTGGCAATTCCTCCTACAAGTCTTGAGGCAATGTAGGTTTGGAGAAAGGTGGTGTAAGTGGATCTTTGGCTGTGTGAACTCCAGTCACTTCTCTATCCCGATTAATGGAATGGTGAAGGATTTTTTCCCAGCTTGTAGGGGTCTAAGGCAAGGGGATCCTCTCCCACCATTCCTTTTCACCTTGCTAGCTGATGTGTTGAGTAGAATGATCTCAAAGACTGATAGGGAGAATTTAGTAAATGGTTGGAAAATAGACAGGGCTGGAGTGTCAGTCACCCATCTTCAATTTGCAGATGACATATTAGTTTTCAGTGAAGGAGGGAACCTTGAGCAGGTAAGGAATCTAAAGACGTTGGTGAAAAGGTTGTCGAACCTGAGAGTTAACCTTGAGAAGAGTGTTGTGGCAGAGGTAAATTTGGATGATAGAGAGTTGGAGGCAATTGCATTGCGTTTAGAGTGTTCTACAGCTTCTTGGCCTTTGACTTACTTGGGTCTTTTGTTAGGGGCAAACCCTAGGGAGAGTAGTTTCTGGTGTCCAGTCCTAGAGAAGTTTAAGAAGAGATTGGTCTCTTGGAAGAAAAATTATATTTCTTTGGGGGGTAGAATTACCCTGATTAGAGCCACCCTGGCTAACCTACCTACTTATTTTCTATCAATCTTTAGGATTTCCTCTAGGGAAGCTATGCAGCTAGAAAAGTTGATGAGGGACTTCCTTTGGGAACCAGGAGAAAGTAGGAAGGATCACCTGGTGAAGTGGGATGTGGTGCGCAGAAGTAAAGAAGAGGGAGGTCTAGGACTAGGGAATTGGTTGCAAAAGAATATGGCATTACTGAGGAAACGGCTATGGAGATGGCCATTAGAGAGAGAAAGTTTGTGGTATGAGGTGATAGGAAGTATTCATGGCCACTCAAAGAACGGATGGGATGCTGGGGTTTCTCGGCGGGCAACTTTGGCAACACCTTGGAAAGCAATCCACAGTATTCTTCCTTAACAATTTTCTTAGGTATGATGTGTGTACTGGTAATTCAGTTCTGTTTTGGGAAGATGTTTGGGTTGAAGAGGTTCTGTTGAAGGACCTCTTTCCATCCTTATTCTCTATCTCTCTGTATAAGAATGAGCCTGTTTCTTCTTTTTGTTCCCCTTTGGAATCTCCTTTAACTCCAGTCTGTGACTTTGGGTTCCGAAGAGGTCTAAGGGATGAGGAAATTGTGAGTCCAACAGGCCTATTGAATTCTCTTGAAAAAGTGTGTTTGGATCCCACGGAACCAGATAAAAGGTTCTGGACTCTTGTGCCGTTAGGGAATTTTTCTTGTGCTTCTTTCTTCAAAGCCCTGTGTCGCCCTCTATATTCTCTTTCTTTCCCTTTTAAGGAGGTTTGGTGTAAGCCTGTTCCCGTTAAGGTCTTGGCTTTCTGTTGGGAAGTGTTTCATGGGAAAGTAAATAGCTTGGGTAGTCTACAAAGGAGAAGGTCCTCCCAATTGGTGTACTCTTTGCAAATCTTTTGGTGAGGAATGCAGATTTGTGGGATTGGCTCTTGCAATCCAGAGATTTCCTGTACTGTTTCAGCAGATTTGTGGGATTGGCTCTTCTTGATTTTTGGATGCAGGTGGAATAGGCCAGCAGATGTAAGCAGGCTTTTTGTCCCTTCTACCTTTGTTTGGTGCCATCGAAGAGGAAGAATAATGTGGAGGGTTGCAAGAGCAGCTTTGCTTTGGACAGTGTGGGAAGAAAGGAATGCCAAAATATTCCAAGAGAAGGTGCGAAGCCAACAAGATCTGAAGGAATGTATCCTATACAGGGCTATAGTGTGGTTAAAATCTCTGGATTTATTTTGGTAGTTCTCTTTTAATGACCTGTGGAGGCATTGGGCAGAAGTGGCAAGCAGTTCCTCTCTGAAGACAAAGATGCACATGAGCTGGGTACCCCCACTTGAAGGTTTCATGAAGTTAAATTTTGATGGTAGTAGTCTGGGAAATCCAGGTCTTTCTGGGATGGGAGAGGGGTTATAAGGAATGTAAGTGGTTCTGTAATTTTTCTGTTTTCTGGTCCTTTAGGTGAAGGGGGACTCTACAAGGGCAGAACTATTAGCAGCACTACAAGGGGTACAGTTTGCTGTACAGATAGGAGTGGAGCAGCTACTAATAGAAGGTGATTACAAAAACCAGAGACTACAGTTTGGTGCTTCAAAAATGAACTTGAAAGATTCAAATGCTTGACGAGGAATTTGGATGTTAGAATACAATGGGTAGGGAGATCTGCCCTGATTGTTTAGCCAAGCAAGGGGCTAATAGGAAAAATCTGTATTGAGCTCAATTGTAATCCTGATTGTTTAGCCAAGCAAGGGGCTAATAGGAAAAATCTGTATTGAGCTCAATTGTAATCCTTTTTAGTTCTTGATGGATTGGAGAGGTTGCAGCCCGTACCTTTCCAAGTGTATTCTATATCAGTGGTTTATTAATAAATTCTTCATTTATCAAAAAAAAAACCTAGCATGTGTATCAGGTCAAGGATATTGAATAGTATTGAGTGGTGTTTTACTTGTTACTTCTTAGTGGTGTGCTACTTCCTTTAATTGCTCTCTGTATTTATACTGAGAATATTGATCCTTCTTTTGTATGCTTGTCATCCACATTTCTGTCATTATTTTTTCGTATCCACAGTTTATCGTAGTAAATTTTTGTTAGAGTCAGCTGTAGAAGGGTAGTATAGACTTTTTATGTTAAGTTATATATTAGTTGTTCAGCTGATGTGGCTCTCACTTGAGTGAGGGCACAATAGTAATTCCTGTATATTTTAGAAGAGTATAAATAAAAGAGTGGCCGACTAGAGAAGAGGGTCTTTTCTCTCTAGTTCAGCTGAGACTGTTCTTTCTCTCCTCCTTCTTCTCCCTCTTCTTCTCTTTCTTCCGATCTGGACTCGTACGAACATCTCATCTGAGTTTTATCATGGTATCAGAGCCATGATAATCAGTTCAGATCAGTCATTTCCTCTTTTCTTTGTTCTGCGCATTCTCTTCTAGGGTATTGCAGAATTCCCACTGATAACTAGGAGTTTCTCAGAAAGAAAGAAAAGGACTGGCCGTTTTCTCCTTTTGGGGGTTTCCATGCTTCCAATGAGTGCGGTTGTTGTGGTTTTGTGTGGTTGGTAGAAAACCCTCTACTTGGCAGTTCGAAAAGGGCTGGTTTTGTGATGGTGACAGTGCAGACTTGGTACCCTCTACTCGACAGGTACATGATCTTTGAATCAAGTTGTGTTATGTAGCAAGTATTTTTATATGTTGCAGAACTGAATATCCTATTCGTGAGATGTATTGTGAGGGTTTCTAGTGCTGACAGTGGACGGCAGCAGTGGTGTTGTTGCTAGTAGTGGTGAAGAGTTGTGTGTGTTGTTGCTGAAACCTATGATACTAGGAACCCTAGTAGTGTTCAGTCATTCGTAGTGTGGTGATTGGGTAGTAGAGTGACAACCTAGTGGTACAATTTCTCCTTTTTTCTTTCTTGTGCAGTCATGGGAGACAGCAGTGAATGCAAATCAAGTGTGATGGTGCCTTCTGATTATTTGAATGTGCAGATGACCTCTATAAAACTGAATGGTGAGAATTATGTCCCTTGAAGTTTCCCTGAAAGCCAGAAAGAAAGTGAAGCATGTGAGGGAAGATAAACCCCCAATTGATTCTCCAGGATATGATGAATGGGAGCAAGAGGATGCTCAAATTATGACATGGCTATGGAACAACATGGAGTCCAAAATCAGTGTGAACTTCATGTTTTTAGATACAACCAAGGAGGTTTGGAATCATGTAAGGAAATTATATTTTGGACAAGATAACACTACTAGGGTTTATCAACTGTACCAAGAGTACTTCAATTTGCAACAAGGGAATCAGAGTCTTGAGGACTATTATGCAAGTATGAGAAATCTGCAAAATGAGTTGAATGTGTATCACTTTCTTACACCTGATGTCAAAATTCAGCAACAACAGAGAGAGCAGTTGGATGTGACCAGATTTTTAGTAGGGCTGAAGTCTGAATATGAACCAGTAAGGGCATAGATACTAGGTGGATATGCTCTTCCCTTTCTTGAGGAAGTGTTTGCTCGTCTTCGGAGGATCTCAGTTGGATCCGTAGAGACTTCCACTATATCGGATAGGTCTGCATTTGCAGTTACGAGAGGGGGAGGTCGTGGTGGTAGAGGAGGTCAACCTGGCTGTGGTAGTGGTGGTGGACCCATGTATGGTCGTGGTAGTGGTGGAATGTATAGTCATGGTGGTGGTCGAGACTCAGGGGGAGCCCATGGTAGAGGATGTGGTAATACTCAGAGAATGTGTACTCAATGTGGTATGGAGGGACATACTATCAACTTTTGCTATGATTTACATGGTCCACCTTCAACCTGGGCAAATCATGCAGCTTTAAATGGTGGTGGCTCAAGACAAGAATCTTAAGTTATTGATCAGATCCCCACTATATCTACAGATGCTTCCAGAAAGGAGATGGTGAGTGTTTCACGGGATGAGTATGAGCGGTTCATTTAGGGTACATCTCAACAGAACACGACTACCCTTGCACACTCAGGTACGACTTGTCTGGCATCCACACCTTCCCGTTGGATTATAGATTCTGGAGCTTCCAATCATATGACTGGGACTCCAGGTGTGTTTTCATCCATTTCTTCGTCCTCCACATCCCAATCTGTTACTCTTGCCAATGGCTCTACATCAGCCATATGTGGTGTTGGTAATGTTGACACAGACTCATTATCCCTATCCTCAGTTTTATATGTTCCCAAGTTTCCCTTTAACCTGATGTCTGTTAGTAAATTGACTGTCTCTTAATTGCTCAATAACTTTTTACCCTTCCTCTTGTGTGTTTCAGGATTTCAAGACGGGGATGAAGATTGGTGGAGGGCATGAAGCTGGTGGACTGTATTATCTTGATGGAGGTGGTTCGGCAACAGCCCTTCAGACATCTCTTTCCCCTCATCAGTGGCACTATAGACTTGGTCATCCGTCTCTTAGAGCTCTCTAGTTACTTGTTTCGTCGTTGAGTCGTCTTTCTACTTTGAATTGTGAGTCGTGTCAGTTTGGGAAACATCATCGTGTTTCCTTTAGTCCTAGAGTCGATAGTCGTACATCGAGTCTTTTTTCTTTAGTCCATTCGGACATCTGGGGTCCAAACAGAGTAGTGTCTTATAATGGTTACAAGTACTTTGTAATTTTTGTTGATGATTATTCAAGGATGACATGGCTTTACCTTATGAAAGAAAGGAGTGAGCTGTTTTCTATTTTCCAAAAATTTTATGCTGAAATTCGCAATCAATTTGGTGTACATATTAAAATTCTTTGTTTTGATAATGGCCGCGGGTATTTTTCCACATCATTTTAAGAATATTTGGAACAACATGGCATTATCCATCAAACTTTGTGTCCCTACACCCCTCAACAAAATGGGGTGGCTGAAAGAAAGAACCGTCACATTTTGGAAACTGCTCGGTCCCTCTTACATCATATGAATGTTCCCAAACCCTTTTGGAGTGATTTTGTGCTTACATCCTGTTTTCTTATTAACCGCATGCCCATGTCTATCCTTGAAGGTTAGTCCCCTTTTTCTGTTTTGTTTCCCACGTTGTCTCCTTTTCCCCTTATTCCCGAAGTTTTTGGATGTGTGTGTTTCGTTCATAATCTTGGGCCTGGAATGGACAAGTTAGATGCTAGATCCATTAAGTGTGTCTTTCTTGGCTATTCCATGACTCAAAAAGGGTATAAGTGTTATAATCCTTGTTCTCAGCGTTCTTTCGTGTGTCCTAATGTTACATTCTTTGAGTCTGTTCCTTTCTTCTCCGGGCTCCGTTGCCATCACCTCCTCTTCCAGTTCCTGTCGAGGACCCCGTTCTCTTTGTTCCAGTTGTGACCCAGTCTTTGTCTCCAGTGCAGCTACCTGCGGAACGACCACCTATCTGGCAATTGTATACACATCGTCAGGCACCGGCTCTTCCTCCAGCTTCGTAACCGTCAACAGATCCGACAGTTGTTACCACCCCCAGTTTCTGACCTTGATCTCCCTATTGTTTTGTGGAAAGGTAAATGCAGTTGCACTCTCCACTCCATTTCCAATTATGTTTCTGTATCTCACCTTTTGGCTTCCCATCGCTAGTTTGTTTCTATGTTATCCTCTGTCTCTGTTCCCAAGGATGTCCAGGATGCCCTCAGTTCTCCAGGGTGGCGCCAAGCAATGGAAGAACTCTTGGCCCTGACTCGTACTCATACGTGGGACCTCACCACTTTTCCGCCTGGTAAGCATGTTGTAGGTTGTAAGTGGGTGTGCACGGTTAAATACTTACCTGATGGGAGTGTTGAACGGTTGAAAGCTCGGTTAGTTGCCAAAGGTTATTCATAGCTATATGGTATTGATAAAACACCTCTCCGGTTGCCAAAACTGGGTCAGTTCGTGTTTTGATTTCTCTTGCTGCTATGTTTGATTGGCCCTTGTTTCAGCTTGACATCAAGAATTCCTTTTTACATGGTGATTTCCTTGAGGAGGTGTACATGGAGCAACCACTAGGGTTTGTTGCTCAGGGGGAGGGTGAGAAGGTATGTAGACTTTCTTATGGACTTAAACAATCTCTCCGTGCATGGTTTGGGAGATTT
This sequence comes from Nelumbo nucifera, assembly GCF_055504915.1. Lineage (NCBI taxonomy): Eukaryota > Viridiplantae > Streptophyta > Magnoliopsida > Proteales > Nelumbonaceae > Nelumbo > Nelumbo nucifera. The sequence continues at coordinate 102,498,428 of NC_142651.1, forward strand.
AGTGAAGTGGTGAAGAAGTTTGGAATGAAACAGTGTCAGGTTGACCATTCCGTATTCAACTATGAATCAAATGCTGGGAAGATCCTCTTGGTGGTATATGTAGATGACATTGTTATCATAGGCAGTGACAGACCGGGGATTGACAGGTTGAAGACTTACTTGCATGATCACTTCCAGAGAAAGGATATTGGAAAATTAAGATACTTACTAGGGATAGAGGTAGCGAGGTCCAAGAATGGTATTAATCTGTGCCAGAGGAAATATGTTCTTGATCTGCTAGAAGAAACATGGTTGTTGGGTGCCAAACCAACTGAAACACCCATGGAACTGAATGTTAAGTTGAGTAGTGATGTAGGTGAGGAGTTTGAGGATCCGATAAGGTACAGAAGGTTGGTAGGTAAGCTTATTTACCTAACCATCACTCGACCTGATATCTCATTTGTGGTCAGTGTAGTGAGTCAGTTTATGCAGAATCCTCGAATTCCACATTGGGAGGCAGTCCTAAGGATTGTGTAGTATTTGAAGGGAGCTCCAAGTCGTGGTTTGTTATATAAGAGTGGAGGAAGTCTTGAGATAGAGGGATACACGGATGCTGATTGGGCTGGTTCCATATTTGACAGAAGGTCCACTATAGGGTATTGCACTTTTATTGGTGGGAACTTAGTGACATGGAAAAGTAAGAAGCAGACAATGGTAGCAAAAAGCAGTGCAGAGGCTGAATATAGGGCTATGGCACACACAACATGTGAACTAGTGTGGTTGAAGCATCTCCTAGAAGAGATGGGATACATGATTGACACTCCTATGAAGCTATATTGTGATAATCAAGTTGCAGTTCATATCTCCTCTAATCCAGTGGTTCATGAAAGGACGAAGCATATAGAAGTTGATTGCCACTTTGTACGTGAGAAGGTGCTTAGTGGAGTGATAAGTACAACATATGTGAACATAGGAAATCAATGGGTAGATCTGTTTACCAAAGGGTTGAATCGAGGAAGAGTGGACTACATATGTAACAAGCTAGGACTATATGACATATACTCACCAGCTTGAGGGGGAGTGTTAGAGTCGGCTGTAGAAGGGTAGTATAGACTTTTTGTGTTAAGTTATATATTAGTTGTTCAGCTGATGTGGCTCTCACTTAAGTGAGGGCACAATAGTAATTCTTGTATATTTTAGAAGAGTATAAATAAAAGAGTGGCCGACTAGAGAAGAGGGTCTTTTCTCTTTAGTTCGGATGAGACTGTTCTTTCTCTCCTCCTCCTTCTTCTCCTTCTTCTCCCTCTTCTTCTTCTTCTCTTTCTTCTGATCTGGACTCATACAAACATCTCATATGAGTTTTATCAGTTTTCATCAATTGAAAACACAAGAGAGCTTAGACAATTTTTCTATCGCATCTTAAAAAAAATATTGATAAAGAATGAAGTAATGTATAAATAAATGCATGGATGTTGTTCTGTATAGTTATAGAGCTAGCCTAGTGCTGCTCCCCTTAGGTACCCTTAAAGTCCCAAGGTACCAGTAGTACCATTTAGTCAAGAGGTTACCCCTCTCCCAATTCAATTATTGTCTATTAATTCCTTCTTTGGCTAGTGTATCTGCTAGTATATTTGCTGACCATGGCACTCAAACAAAATTAACTTCCACAATATTGGCTTGAAGTCGAGTCTCCATAATTTGATGTTGCAAGTTGCATGCTTCTACTAACTCATCTCAGCCAATTGATAATTGTCTTTGAATCTCCCTCTGCAATTAGGTTTCTTTAAGCCTATGAAGATATGCCTTGATGTACATTATTAGAGTAGTCTTTGTTGTACAATATCGTATTCTTATTATTTTATTTGTTCTTTTTATCTTTCAGCCCTGTAAGGGCATTCTTGTTACTGTACATATCTTTTATCTCTTTAATATAAAGGAGACTCTTTGGGGTGGGGGTCGACTATTCTTGACACCCTTAAGTTCTGTTTTCTTCTTGCTCTCAATTCGGTTCACATGGTACCAGAGCAGGTTGCCCTTTGATCTTCTTTCTCTCTGATCCACCTTGTTTTCTTAATCCATTGAGAACTTGCATCTCTGCCGATTAGGGGTGTAAACGGGTCGAATTCGAATTGGATAAGGCAATATTTGAATTTGAATCCGATTAGAAAATCCGATATCCGACGGATATTGAAAATTAATATCCGAATTCGAATTCGATTAAATTAATTATTTTAGATAATTAATAAATATTTGATTCGAATTCGATTAATTAATTATTTTAGATAATTAATAAATATATAAAATAAATATTTTATTGATATAAAGTATATAAATATATAAAATATTTATGTAACTTAATTATTATATATAAATTATATAAAATATTTTATATATTATATAAGAATTAAATAATTAATCGAATTCAGATATTTATTGAATCGAATCAGGTCATATCTGAATTCGAATCCGATTAACTATTCGGTATGAATAGGATATCCAAATTCGACTGATTAGATATTCGAATTATTCGAATTATTCGAATTCGATTCAATTATGTCGAATATCAAATTCAAAATCAGATTTTCGAATACCGTTTACACCCTTACTGCCGATTGGTCTTGGACTGTTTTGATCTTTCCAGGAACCATTTTTCTGTTTTCCGCGCATTCAAAGAGAGATTTTATTGGATCTCTCTCGTTTGGCATGTTTGTAGCAAGATTTAAAAGGAGTTGTTGCCTAGCTCTTCTCAACATACTTTGAAAGTTTTATTGAGATCCGTGAAGTTTTGAGAGAGATTTGGACTTCTCTTATAGGCGGCTGCGCCCAAACTGTCCTTTTCTGGACTGTGTTTAGTTTTCTTCTTCTACTGGATCTTGAACAATCTCCGGTGAAAGTAAGGGGTTTCTTTCTTAGTTTTTTGACTCTCTTGGATTCGATTACAACTTATTTCACTCGTTTTGATCAAGTTTTATTGCAGTCTAGTTCCTTTAAACTTCAGTCGAACCCTATTTTGTGCTATTTTCTTGCCGTAATGGCTTCAGACAGAGGTGATATCATTCCCGTGAAGATGAATGGACAAAATCATGGGATGTGGAAGTTCAATTTTGATTTTTATGTTGAAGGGAAAGGTTTATAAGGATATCTGAATGGAATGGTCACTAAACCAGCTGAGATCGAGGCCAAGGCTTTACAACAATGGAAGTTGGATAATGGTAAGCTTGTTTCTTGGATTATGAGTTCTATTGATTATCATATATTTGTACCTATGAGGAGAATGAAAACAACCTATGAGATGTACTTGTATTTGGAAAAAGTTTATCAACAGTTCAACGTATCTAAACAGTATCAGATAGAATCAGAAATATTTTCTTACAACCAAGGAGATAGGAGGATACAAGAATATTTTTCTGGTTTTCTTGATTTATGGGCTGAATATGAGATTGTTCACATTGAACCCTCGGATCCAGTAGAGTGTGTGAAATATCTTCAGAAGCATTTTGAGAAGAGAATTCTTGATGAGACTTAGACTTGAATATGAGATAATCAGGTCCAACATTCTGAGTAGGGAAACACTTCCAGATATGGATTCTGTTTTAGGGGAACTTTTAAGGAAAGAGGCTAGACTTCTCACTACAGCCGGGTTTGATGGGAAGATACTGAACTTGGGGCTGAAACAACCTTTGTTGCTCATGGGTGTAAGAAGCCAACCTCCAAGGACTTCTCCAAAATTCAGTGCTATGAGTGTAAGGGTTTTGGACACATTGCTTCTCACTATAAGAAGAATGTGTGCACCTATTGCAAGCAACATGGTCACATCATTCCAGACTGTCCAATCCGACCAGCTAAGGGTTCTTAGAAAAAGACAGCCCTGGGCCTATTAGGCAGTAGATGGACAAGCAACAGACACTGTATCCACCAAGGGTAATTCTTCAGTGAAAGTTGATTCAACAGGTGTCATGGATGAAGAAAAGGTTGGGCAATTGGTATCTTCTGCTATTTCCTCTGCTTTCTTTGCTATTGGCTTGTCTGGTAAGTTCTCTGCATATTGTTCTTCCCTTTCACATGCTTGGATTATAGATTCAAGTGCCACCAATCATATGACAGGAGCTTACCTCAATCACCCAAATCCATCCATTGAAACTTACCATAAACATATTATTACTACCAATGGTGAAAAGTTAGACATCATTGGTAGCATGTCCCTTAAATTGTCACCAACTAGATCCTTCCCTCTATCAAAAACCCTCTTAGTACCCAACCTTACTACTAATCTGATTTCTGTTGGCCAACTTGTTGATGAAGGAAATGTTCTCACCTTTTCTCATGATGGTTGCTTGATACATGACCGGTACACTGGGAAGGTGAAAGGGAAGGGGCATAGGTCGGGCCGTCTATTTGCGCTGGAGTTCAAGAAATCTCAATCAGGAGCATCCTCAACTTTACTTTGTTTTTCTTTGTCTGATTCTTTGTTGAGTTATAGAAATAATATTTGGGATTTATGGCATAAACGGTTGGGTCATCCATATTCCCAAAAATTAAAATTTTTGTTTGACTATGGTTTGATTAAGAATAAAATTCCTCCTGTTCATACTTGACTATGGTTTGATTAAGAATAAAATTCCTCTTGTTCATACTTTTGATATTTCTTACACTACGTGTTGTTTGAGTAAAAGTCATGTTTTACCATTTCTTCATACATCTAAACATGCCACTAAACCTTTTGAGATAATACATAGTGATGTTTGGTTTGCTTCTACTACTTCACGATTGGGATACATATATTTTGTATTGTTTATAGATGATTGTACCAGATATGCTTGGATTTATTTTCTACAGCACAAATCGAAAGTTTTTGGCACATTTAAATTATTTCATACTATGGTGCAAAATTAATTCAAGTGCAATGTGACTATTCTCTGGTTCAGATTCAGGGGGAGAATATAGAGACGAAGACTTTCAGGCCTACTTGAGGAGTTATGGAATTCAGTCTTAGTGCAGTTGCCCAGACACTCCACAACAGAATGGTGCGGCTGAACGGAAGAATGGATATATTCTCAGTGTTGTGTGGACATTACTACAGGAGTCTTATACTCCAACTTCGTTTTGGGTAGAAGTAGCCAGTACAATCGTGTATTTGATCAATTTTCTTCCCTCCTTTGTTCTAGGCAACACTTCTCCCTTCCAAAAACTTTTTGGTCATCTCCCAGATTTCTCTAGTCTTTATGTTTTTGCTTGTCTTTGTTTTGTACATCTTCCTGTTCGTGAACAATCTAAATTAACTGCTCAGTCTGCTATGTGTGCCTTTGTGGGATATAGTCTTGACCACAAAGGATTTTTGTGCTATGATCCTGCTATTCGTCGTATTCGGATTTCTCAAAATGTTGTGTTTCTTGAACATATCTCCTTCTTTGCTGGGGTTGCTAGATTGTCTATTCCTTCCATCTCTGTTTTGCAGGACTTTGATTCAGATGACACTACTACTTCCTCGACTGAGAGATTTTCTCGTCTTCACCTGCAAGTGGCTACGTGTCCCGATCTTTGCACTTACAACCCCCCTTCCACCCGGTCCAAAGCATCCATCTCTGATATCCCCTGTAAGTGATACCTTGACCCAAGATCTTCCTATTTCAGATAGTAATTCGGTTATTCCACTTCGTCATTCTACCCGTATTTCTCGCCCCCCTGACTGTTATGGTTTTCCTTCCTGAAATTCAAGCCCTCCACGAGAATGATACTTGGGATCTTGTGCTAGCTCCTCCAGATGCTTCTATTGTTGGAAGCCGTTGGGTCTATACGATCAAACTGAAGTCAGATGGTTCCCTCGATCGATATAAGGCCTGGTTAGTTGCCCAAGGATATAGTCAGGAATATGGGATTGGTTATGAAGAAACATTTGCCCCGGTTGCTAATATCACCACAGTTCGGACTCTTATGGTCATATCTGCTATTCATTCCTAGACTATTTACCAATTAGATGTGAAGAATGCTTTTCTTCATGGTGAACTGAAGGAGACAGTCTACATGAAACCTTCGCCTGGATATTGCAGTGATCCTTTATGTGTCTGTCGCCTAAAGAAGTCTCTATATGGTCTGAAGCAAGCACTCAGGGCTTGGTTTCAGCGCTTCCGGAATGTTGTTGCAGCTGGGTATAATCATAGTTCCTCTGACTACTCTCTTTGTTAAGAGAAGACCCCAGTGTATCATTATCCTCCTATTGTATGTTGATGACATGCTTCTAACTGGGGATGATCATGATGGCATTTGTGAGCTGAAGTCCTTACTTCATAACTCATTTCACATGAAGAACCCGGGTCCTCTTACTTATTAGGTTTGGAGGATCATCATAGGTGTCGAGGGTATTTTATTTGTCAACAAAAATACGCCTCTGATCTCGTCAAATTAGCTAGAATTACTTATGAGAAACATGTTGATACCCCCCTGGAGCTGAATGTCAAGCTATCTAAATCCAAAGGCCTCATCCTTCCTGATGCTACCTTGTACCGTCAGGTTGTTGGCTCTTTGATCTATCTTACTATGACCAGGCCCGATATTTCACATGCTATTTAGGTCGTTAGTCAATTTGTCTTTGCATCGCGGCAACCTCATATGGTTGTTGTTCGCCGCATCATCCGTTATGTTAGAGACAACCTCTCAGGGATTGTTTTTCTCTTCCTCATCATCCATACAATTGAGGGTTTATGCTGATGCCGATTGGGTTGGTTGCCTTGACACTCGCTGATCCACTACTAGGTGGTGCGTCTTCATGGGTGACTCTCTCATCTCCTAGAAGTGCAAGAAACAACAAACTGTCTCTAAGTCTTCTACTGAAGCTGAGTATAGAGCCATGTCTTCTGCATGTAGCGAGATTGTTTGGCTGAAGTCTCTTTTCATGGATCTTGGTACTCCTCTTCCTACTCCTATTCCTTTGTATGCCGATAACACCAGTGCTATCAAGATCGCATTTAATCCTATCTTTCATGAGAGGACTAAACATATCGAGGTGGATTGTCACTTTATTAGAGACCTTCTTGTTGCAGGCTCTATATCTCTTCTTCATGTAGCCTCTCACATGTAGATTGCTGACATCTTTACCAAGGCCATGACTAAAAGTCAACACCTCATTCTTGTGGGCAAACTGATGCTGATGTCTACACATCAGTTTGAGGGGGAGTGTGAAGATATACCTCGATGTACATTATTAGAGTAGTCCTTATTGTACAGTATTGTATTCTTATTATTTTATTTGTTCTTTTTATCTTTCAGCCCCGTAAGGGCATTCTTGTAATTGTACATATCTTTTATCTCTTTAATATAAAAGAGACTCTTTGGGGTGGGGGTCGACTATTCTTGACACCCTTAATTCTATTTTCTTCTTGCTCTCAATTCGGTTCACAAAGCCAATGATCTTGCCGGCACTTGTAATACAACTAAGAGTTATACTTTGATTGAATTTCCTTCTCTTATTGAACCTGAGCAAGCCACTTGATTGTTCACATTTTCTAATAATACCACCCATGCTTTATTGCCCAAGGTTTTCAACCTTGCTGCCATCAAATTTAATTTTGGTACATTCTTTGGTGGGGGTGACCAATTTGGTGTGCTTTTGTCCCTTCCAGTGGACATTGTTGCCATTGTGAAATCTCTTAGACAATTTTAACATCCCATAAATCTCCTCCTGATGGAGTTTGCTTTGCTTCAAGCATTTGCCAAAGAAGACAAGAAGAGAGGAATTCTTCAAATCCTCTAGATAGGAAAGGGCAAATCATGTGGAGGCGTGCTTATGCAGTTACCACTTAGTACATTTGGGAGGATAGGAATGCCATAATCTTCTCCAAATAATGCAGTGAGACCTAAGATGAAACATATTGATTTGGTGACCATCAAATGGTCCACTGGATACTGACGATTAGGAGATGGCATACTATAATAAGCTTGTTGACTGAGAGATAGTATGTGGTATAGGAGTGTTCCTCACCCCTTTTCATGAAGTATGGTCCCTGGAAACCTGGGCTTCTTGCAACTATGTAGCTAATTTATAGGCGTTATGGGTGAAACTCTTTATGAAGCAATTGGAGGATATTCTGCACAAAGAGGAAATAAGTTGGAGATAGAAATCTTGGTGCAAATGGTTAAATGAGGGAGATAGTAACACTAGATTATTCCACTCAGTGGCAAATGGTAGAAGGAAAAATAACTTTGTTTCAAAACTAGAAATTGAAGGAGCAGCTATTTCCAACATGATAGAGATAGCATGGGCCTTGGTAAATCATTTCAAGTCTATCTTCAGAAGGCCATTGAATGAGAAGGTTTGCTCAGAGGGTTTGGAGTGGCCGAATATAGGAAAAGAGAATAGGGGGTGGTTAGAAAGGAAGTTTGAACTAGAGGAAATAAAGGAAGTTGTGTTTTCATTCGATAGAAAAGCTGTGGGCCCAGATGGATTTACAATGGCCTTCTATCAGGATTTTTGGGAGATTTTGAAACGGGATCTAATGTTAGTCTTTGATGAATTCCATAGTAGGGGAGTAATTAACCTGGGATTAAACTCCACATTTTATTGCTTTGGTTCCAAAGAAGATAGAGGCTTCACAACCGAGGGATTTTAGACCGATAAGCTTGGTGAACAACTTATATAAAATAATTGCAAAAGGGTTGTTTCTTAGGATCAAGGAAGTTCTTCCTACTATTATTGCACCCAACCAATGAGCTTTTGTGAAGAGCAGACAGATTTTTGATCAAATCCTGATTGCAAATGAGAGTTTGAAGAGTTTCAGAAGGACAAAGAAGAAGGGAGTGGTGTGTAAATTGGACCTAGAAAAGGCTTTTGATCTAGTTGATTGGTCCTTTTTGTTGGAAGTCTTGGCTAACTTCGTTTGGAGATAGATGGTGCAATTGGATATGGGGATGTGTTAGGAGTCGTCACTACTCAATTTTGGTTAATGGAATTGTGGTAGATTTTTTTCCTGCTCTGAGAGGAATTAGACAAGGAGACCCACTCTCCCCTTTCTTATTCACAGTGGTTGCAGAAGTCTTAGGGAGATTGATCCATAAAGCTGACTTAAGGAATTTATTAAGAGGGTGGGGAATTGGAAGGGAGGAAATTCCACTTATGCACTTGCAGCTTGCAGACGATACAATGTTTTTCTGTGAAGGTGGGGACATTAATTGGATCAGGAACATGAAAATGATAATACAACTCTTCGAGCAGATATCCAATCTTAAGGTGAACTTTGATAAGTCATATAGTGGGAGTGAACATGGAGGAAAGGGAAATAAGTGAATATGCAGACATTTTAGGTTGTGTAGTTTCGGAGTGGCCTATAAATTACTTAGATCTCCCCTTAGGAGATAGCCCCAAGAAAAAAATAATTTTGGAACCTAGTGGTGGAAAGATTAGAGAAAAGACTTGTTTCTTGGAGGAAAAATTATCTTTCATTAGGGGTAGGATCACTTTGGTTAGGTCTACCTTAGCTAACCTACCTGTGTATTTCTTGTCAATTTTTTAAGATACCCACAGAAGTCTCTAATAAATTGGAAAAATTAATGAGAGATTTCTTATAGGAGCCAGGAGAGAAGAGGGACCATAGGATAGGGTGGGAGGTGGTGACTAGGTGCAAGAAGCTAGGTGGTCTTGGGATTGGGAACGTTATGTAGAGATGTATTAGGGCAGCAGTTTGTTGGTCTTTATGGGAAGAAAGAAATTTACGAATTTTTTCAGAAAAGGAGAGAACCATTGAAAACTTAATGGAATTGATACACTTAAGGGTGGTACACTAGCTGTAATTCCTAGACTTATTTTCAGATTTCTCCTTGGATGACTTGCTGAGAAAATGAAAGGAGATAGCTAACTCTGCCAAGGTTAAAAGAGTTTCTAATCCCTCTTGGACCCCTCCTCCCACTGGGTTCATAAAACTGAACTTTGATGGCAGTAGCTTAAGGAACCCAAGGCTGTCTGGTATTGGGGGAGTTTTCAGGAATGAGGAAGGGCTTATTCTAGCCATGTTCTCATGCTCTATTGGGGAAGGAGTCTCTCTTAGGGCTGAGATCCTTGCGGCCTTGGAAGGTGCCCAAAGAGCAAGGGAGTTGAACATCAGAAGACTGGTTATTGAAGGTCACTCGGAGGTGGTGGTGAGATGGCTAAGGGAAGACAGCTCTGGTATATGGAATTACAGCAATGAAAAGAACAAACTTAAGTGGCTGACTAGGGACATTGAGGTGAAATATAGTTGGGTAAAGAGAACTGCTAATTCACTTGCCAATGGGCTAGCCAAGCAAGGGGTGAATATGGGTTCCTTTTTTTGGGTTCATTTCTAATTTTGCTTCTTTTGTTTTATGCTGTTGGGGGAGTTAAGACAGTTTACCTCACCCTCTATTGTAATTAAAGTTTCATTGTCTTAATAAAATTTGCCGTTATTGATAAAAAAAAACTCTTTATGATGTATTTCAATCCAATTGGAGATGGGGGCTCCATCAGAGAAGATTATACAATTTCTTTAGAGTCTTAGCTCAATTTCCCCGGTAGTCATGGATTGGATGAAAGACTGTTGGATGGATATTGGAGCTTCATATTTGATTCTGGAGGCAAGAGCTGTGGCTCCTAGGGAAATCACCTTGTTTAGATGGATCCTGACATCGTCCTACTTGTATTACATTCTTTCCAGGGAGGGTATAAAGACATGCCCAGATTAAAAGGACAAAAGGGAAGATATTGACAGACAGGATTACGATTTCAGTCCCTTATGTTGTGCTTAAGGCCTTGATTCTACTTAACACCTGACTTGAGATTGTTATCTTTCTTCCTTCTGGGACTAGCTTGCTATTCATAGTTTGCCTGGTGGGCCCATGTTCTTCAGTCTCTTGTGGACTTTAACAACTGTACTGCTTTCCAAAATCACTCAAATCGAGGATCCTGGCCTTCCTCTCTGAAGATTCAATCCAAGTATTTAAGTGGAACTATGGCATTGGACCCTCTATTTATAGGAAGGAGGTCTGTGCCTTACTGCCTTGAATTGGATGCCCTAAGCCTACTACCTAAAATTGGTCATCCATGGGTCCAGATCAGGATGTTACATGTATCCATTTATAGAGCTACCTAATCTGCTTTCATTAAGGTAGTTTTTAGGATTAACTGACCTAGTATAACCAGTTAGGCCCATCAAATGGTCCATCTAGGAGTAGTCTTAAAAGTTAAAAACTAACTAGGTTAACAGAGAAATTTGAATCCTTGATCTCTCCTCTCTAATTAAATACTAATTTAGTGATTTTGTGAAAACATTGAAGATATTTGCTCACTTCATTTGTAGATGATATCATTAAGATCTGGCCAATTATTGCTATTGCCGTTTCTTCCTCAGCCAATAGAGGGATTGTAAGGATTCAACCAGTTCTTATGTTCAGCTTCAAGCTGTTCTCTACCTTTCCTGAATCCTAATTTTGATTGAGGCTCTTCATATTTTTAGTAAACTTTCATTTACTGTTAGCAATAAAATATAGGGTGCAACTAATTGCCTTGTGCAATTTTGTACAAGGAAATTATATATGATTGTTTCTTGCCCCATGCTTCCATAAATGACCTTGGAATCTTCCACATGACAATTAAGTTTGGAGCCAAAAGTATCACACATGTTTGTCTACCCTGCTAATACTCGTTGGGAAAACTTCATTTTCAGCCCCAGGGCACTTGCCACACGTCCACAAGAATATCTTCTTTTGAGTTTTCTATTAAATATTAGAACATTAAATGGACAATATTTGCTAGAGAAAGTGACAATACAAGGTGGGGTATGGGATTGATGTGAACTGGAGGATGGAACACCTGGCCTATCTGGAGGGTCCCCTACCTGGTGGACAGCTGCAGGGCAGAAATGGTTATGCTCTAATCTTATGTTTTTCTTGGGATTGCCCTGACCTTTGCATTGTTCTACCTTGATATTGGGCTGTCACTTTTATAGTTCAGATTTACATTAATTCTTGCCAACTCCATATAGTTAGGATGATGCTTTGTTGAGGTGGTGTTAAATTGCATTTTCTTTTTCTTCTTTTTTCCTAAGGTCTGAACTCTAGTGTCTTTCTACTGTACAGTAATGGATTTTGGCGTTCAGTATGGAATATTGATTTTAAAGATGATACACAACTGGTGGAACTGAGTGGCAAGATACAGGTATTACTTACAAATTCATAATGTTGGCATTAACAGTAAATGCACATGATGTATGTTAGTGATATTTGGTGGCCTTTGTGGATCACCTTGGCTGAATTTTAAGTTTGTGTATGCATGCTTATGGGTAAATTCCTTATAACACCAGTTGGTTGGGTTTATTTCAGGTGGGAGCACACTATTTTGAAGAAGGAAATGTGCAATTAGATGCCAACCATGAATGTATAGACACAACCATTTTCCAGGTTAGTATAAATAATAGTGATGAAAGATTCTCAGATCATGATTTTTTTCTTAGGCTCATTTAGGAAAGAGTACAGGTACAATTATGTAGAGTAAAAATACATACAAAATAAAAGGTTTTACACTGCATATTTGTATTTGTACTCCTTCCAAACTGAGCCTTAAGTTATTGTGCCCGCTCGATTGAATGTGCCTTTGCATCTCGTACTTGTTGAAATAAAGTTGAGTATTATGCAATGTAAGAGACCAGGTCCATTGGGTGGTTGAGTATTTAGAAATGATTGAATCTATGATATAATTGAAATATGTTGAAATTATATACTAATCTGATGGTAATACACATGAAAAGCTGATTGGGATATGTCATGGGGAAAGACTTTGGCCTTCCATCTTATTCCCAATAATCTCATCCATTTGGTTATTGGCTACCGTCAGACATTCCACATAAGCTGATTAATGGAATATTATGGAAAAGATTCACATATAGGGGGGAGGCCTTCTTCAATTATCATTTTCAGAAGCTAACATACTATGTATAGTTGATTATTGGGTTTTCCTTTCATCTGAAGTTTTATTCAGCATACCAATTTTTATTCTATTATCATGCTTCAATTTCAGCCAGTCCCCCCTGTATGCTTTCCTGTGTTATTGGAAACAAATTACTTCAAAAATCAATTCCTATCCTTGTAATTAGTTGAAGATTGACCACTTTCTTTGTCTTCTTATTGGTTTTCCATGTTACAGATAATTCATTTAATGTGACTGACATTTGTTATTTCTGATTTCAGTCGCCTGAAGATTCGGCACTTTCTATAGCAAACATGATTCGCCACCACGAGACTGAATACATGGCATCTCTTGAGGTTCTTAATTTGTTTCTGTTCTTAGGTTAAAATAGTTGAATTGATGTCAGAGTATCTTTTTCTGACAGCTGCACATTGGCAGGTATCTTATTCAAATTTGCCAGATACCACTTTCAAGGTACTTTCAAATCTTTGCATAATTTAAATTTGATAAGCATGCTGAATTTATGAAAAAGGAGAATCTGGTTAAATCTTTATACCATTTAATAGATGGTTTTGTGGCTAGCAATTTCCATATAGACAATACCCAATCAAATCCAGAGTCCAGTAACCAGGTCGCCAGACTCACCACCTCTTTTGGGTTGTAGATCTAATCACACTGATGAGATTAGACTACTTATCCAATTTCTCTCCTCTTGAAAAATTGCAATGAAGAATTTTGACAAATATCCAAGATCAGTTGATTCGTGAAACTAATAGCATTAACAAATTGGTGCAGTGTATTGAGTTAACAATCCAGAAGTTTGGCTTTCAACTACTCTGAGAGACAGATAATAATACCAACTGTAGCATCAACTTTGGTTGTATAAGACTTATAATGGGCTCCATCCCTTTATTGAATTAGCTTACCTTATGTTAGTGGAAGATCCAAATACCAAATGCATTATTTTAATGAAGTTACAGTATCTGAACCTCTATCCTTGCACCCCCCCCCCCCACCACCTTCACCAAAAAAAATGAAAAGATAGAAGGAAAAAGAAAAGAACTACTTAGAGTGAATTGGGATATCCTTAATGTTTAAAGCTCCCCAACCACCAAAAAAAGAAAAGATAGAAGGAAAAAGAAAAGAACTACTTAGAGTGAATTGGGATATCCTCAATGTTTAAAGCCTCCATTGTTATTTCAATATATTGGTCTATGTGTTCCCTTCTAGTGGTGAAAATCCCATTTCCTTGTGAGTTGCAATGCAGGATCTCCGCAGGAAGCTTCCAGTTACGCGTACACTATTCCCATGGAATAACACTTTGCAAATTAGCCTTAACCGAGAGATCACAAAAGAACTTGGACTTGGCAAGTGAAAAAAATACCCAGCCTGAGGTGAGGATTGCCTTGGTAATATTGAGCCAGAGTAGTTCAATATTATTTCAGATGAATTTTGCGTGAATAAATCCCTTGAGAGTTCTTGTCATTTGTCACACTGCTTGTGTCTCAAAGTTTGTTTTTGTGAGAAAGCGTTGGGAATTATATTTTCTAAGTATTTTTTGTACAATTGTATTTGGTTCATTTGATGTTGATATAAAACAGTGAGGAATTTGTGCACTATTTTCTCCTTTAAAGAAGTTGATTAAATGCTCGAGGCACGGATAGTTACAAAGCCCATTTGGCTTTGGCTGGCCACACAGGCTTTAGATATCAAAGCAGCGACCACAACGTTGGGGCTCAGGTTCGATCTGTTTGGACGAAAAAAAAAGTAAAAAATATGGTTCAAAGTATACGATTCAAACAACTGAAATTCTTTTTTTTATTTTTGTTTCGTCTTTTCTTTTACCTTTTCAGGCTGAAGGTTTCAATCATATTCATAGGCATGTTAAGAGGGGTTCTTATGTTTGAACATAAAGACACCCTGTATTTTGATGAATCCAAAAACCGATATTGTATCATAAGATGTGCACCAATACATTGAGACATTTGGAGCCTTGCTCTACAGGTCCATTTGTAATAACTAAGGCAATCTGATACACCACCTCGGTTCTATTTGTAATACTCATGGGACCCTATATCATGATTTGCTTAGTGTCTTATGGTTCCTGGTTTCCATGGAGGAGTCCAGATTTGATCCTCACACCCACTTCACAGCTCGTTCAGAAATGTCTCCCGTATTTCTATGATTTTATGAAGGGTTCAATTATGATATGGAAAAGATATGATATCTGAAAAACTTATGACCAGTCAACTGGTCACAGCACATCCCACCATGTATTGGGAACAGCTTCCCGTGGATAAGAACATATAATTACTGGAGATGTCCCTTATGTGAGGTTGGGAATGTATTGTGAGGAGCAGATCTGGGCTTCTTTTATTCATGGCTGAGGTGGTGTGAGGAGCATTCCGTGAGGACAAATCTGGGTTTTCCATAGTGCGTAAAAACTTCTGACCAGTCAACTCAACTGGAATCATAAATGTTGTAGCCAATTAGGTGTAATTTATCAAAATTCATGGATGGGTTTTGATTGGTCAAATTTTTTTTCCATACCATATCTTTTTTGCATCATAGATTTTTCTAACATGAGTTCGGATCGGCTCCTCATAAAGTGTCACACATGTCCCAAATCACATTGCACCCATGCATTGGGAACATCTCCCGCACTTGTCATGGGAGGTGTTCCAAATGCAGGGGTGGAATGTGTTGTGTGAGGTGTGAGGAGCACTTTATGGGGAACCCATGTGCCTTTATTAGTGTTCACGTGGAAGTAGGGGTGTCAATGGACCAGTTTTGGGTTAAACCCCGTTCAAATCAAAATCAATTTAGACAGATTGGATGGACCGGTAAGACATTGAATTGGATCAGTCCAAACTTAATGGTCCAAAGTGTTTATTGGATTTGATTGGACATGGCCCATTCATAATGGATTTATATTGGATTTGGTTGGATTGAACCAACATATGGTTCATCGATAGAAGATAAGAATTCAGGTGCCAATGGACCAGGTTTGGGTTGGAACCAATCTAAATTAAAACCAATTTGAACAGATCAGATGGTCTAGACATTAAATTTGACCAATTGAAAATAGTCCAAAGTATTCATAAGATTGGATTGGACTTATGGAAGTGCAAAGTTTGGTCGTTTGATCATGATTCAATTAAGTATGAGATCTTTGTTAAAAAGGGGTAGTTTATAATGACAATTACCCTATGAATTTTCATTTGTGACAAAGAGCCCTTGAACCTTCACTTTGTAACAAATACCTCCTTGGTTGGTAAGTCAAATAATAAAATGCATTAAATTATCAAGATACCCACCCAACAGATTTATCAAGATACCCAACCCTGTACTACGCCAAGTATGAGATATTCTCCATGTATGACTGCGATAAACATGGGCAGGAGATCTGGACTTGCAGAGTATATAGCATCGCCTAAAGGGCTGATGTATAATCAAGGTTCAGGTCAGCAAATGGATTCCTTGGATTTGATAAATGAAATAAGGGAAAGGAACGAATTTACTGGGTGAAAGCCAAACATCCTTTAGGCTATGTTTGGTTTGAAGGAAAATGCAGGGAAAGGAAGGGAAACCTTTACAAACCTTGTATAGGTTCCCTTGCCTTTCTCTTCCTTTCCCTACCTTTTCCTTCAAACTAAACATAGCCCTAAACTCTAATTGACCCAAAAATACCTCTATTTTCTCCAAATGAAACCAGATAAAATAACGAGAATTATTTCCATCTAAATATAGGAATGCCTCTCTTCATCTTAAAATATAAAAAATATCCACTCCTAATAAACCAAGAAAAACCTCTACCACTTCATCTAAATATTAAATCCAGCCAAAAATATGCAAGGATCTATGCCGAAGGCACATTCATTCATCAATCAACGAGTTCATCTCACGAGGGATTACATTGACTAGAAAGGAGAGAGGTGATGACCAAGTGCATGTTCTAATACAAGTTAAAGCAAATTTGGCTAATAAATGGGCAGCCTCGTTACTTATAACATGGCATATTTTAGACCTTCATACATCGCTGTAGCGCGTTGTTGTGAATCAACCCTGTACTAGCGCGTTGTTTTAGACCTTTATCTCAAAAGCACCATATAAAGAGAATGTAAAACTTTCCGTTGCCGGGAATCGAACCCGGGTCTCCTGGGTGAAAGCCAGATATCCTAACCGCTGGACGACAACGGATTTGTTGATTCAACTTTGTTATTTTATGTACAACTACACCAAGCTCTCTCCCCCCTCCGCCCATTGGATTATCCATATATATCTATTTATATCTATATCTATATCAATATCAATATAAATCTATTAAGCTGAAATGTGTAGGGTGAGAGAAATGGAATTTAATAGTATTTTTTGCTCTTTTTTATAGAAATTATAAGGATGCTACTCTCTCTTTTTCTTACAAATTACAACAATGCCACTCTCTCTCTTTTTCTTACAAATTACAAGAATGCCATCTCTCTCCTTATAAATTACAAGAATGCCACACTCTCTCCAATTGAGGGAGACCTTAGCTCGACGTCTCGGCTGCTAGGGGACCTGCAATCAAAGGTAGTCGAGATCGAGTTGAGCTGAGCTAAGTTTGAACTTCTGAGCTCAAGCTCAAGTCTCTAATTCGAATCAAGTTCGAGCTAGACGACACCTCGACCACTGAGGGAGACCTCGGCTCGGCACCTTGGTCACTAAGGGAGATCTCGGCTCAACACCTCGACAATTGAGGGAGACCTCAACTCGACACCTTGTCAACTAAGGGAGACCTTAGCTTGGCACCTCGCCTGCTAGGACCTCAGCTCGACACTTCAGCAGCTGAGGGAGACATCTGTTTGGCACCTCGGCAATTGAGGGAGACCTCGGCTTGGCACCTCGATTGCTTGAGAGACCTACAATCAAAGGTAGCCGAGCTCGAACTTTCGAGCTTTTGTCTCGAGCCTAGATCGAGCTTGAGCTCAAGTCTCTAATTTGAATCAAGCTCAAGCCTAATAGTTTATGAGCGAGCCCCTGCAACGCAGGGCCCCCCTCTGCTAGTAAATATATTAAGTTGAAATATGTACGTAAGAAGGCATGAGGATAAGGGAAATGGAACCTAATAGTATTTTTTGCATTTTTTTCATAGAAATTACAAGAATGCCACTCTCTACCAACTCTTTCTCTCTTTTACTTTTTTTCCCTTTCAAATTACAAGAATGCCACTCTCTCCTACCGACTCTCTTTCTTGCTTTTTTTTCTTTCAAATTACAAGAATGCCACTTTCTCTCCTACCAACTCTCTCTCTCTCTCTCTCTTACAAATTACAAGAATGCCATATCTCTCTTTCTCATGCCATCTCTCTCTCCTTATAAATTATAAGAATGCCACTCTCTCTCCAACTAAGGAAGACCTCAGCTCGGCATCTCGGCTGCTAGGGACCTGCAATCAAAGGTAGTCGAGTTCGAGCCGAGCTAAGCTTGAACTTCTGAGCTCAAGCTCAAGTCTCTAATTTGAATCGAGCTCAAGCTAGATGACACCTTGACCACTAAGGGAGACCTTGGCTCGGTCACTGAGGGAGATCTTGGCTCAGCACCTCGACAATTGAGGGAGACCTCAGTTTGGCACCTTGTCAACTAAGGGATACCTTAGCTCGACACCTCACCTACTAGGGAAACCTCAACTCGACACTTTAGCAGTTGAGGATGACCTCGATTTGGCACCTCGGAAATTGAGGGAGACCTCGACTGCTTGAGTGATCTACAATCAAAAGTAGCCCTGAGCTTGAACTTTCGAGCTTTTTGACACAAGTTGAGCTCGAACTCAAGTCTCTAATTCGAATCGAGCTTGAGCCTGATAGTTTATGAGCGAGCCCCTGCAAGACAGGGCCCCCTCTGCTAGTAAATATATTAAGCTGAAATGTGTACTTAAGAAGGCTTGAGAATGAGGGAAATGGAATCTAACAATATTTTTTGCCTTTTTTCTTAGAAATTACAAGAATGCCACTCTCTACCAACTCTCTCTCTCTTTTGCTTTTTTTTTTCTTTCAAATTACAAGAATGACACACACTCTCTCTCTTGCTTTTGTTCTTTCAAATTACAATAATGCCACACTCTCTCCTACCAACTCTCTCTCTCTCTCCTTATAAATTACAAGAATGTCACTCTCTCTCCAACTGAGGGTGACCTCAGCTTGGCATCTCGGCTACTAGGGGACCTGCAATCAAAGGTAGTTGAGTTCGATTCTAGCTGAACTCAAAATTCAGAGCTCAAGCTAGACGACACCTCGACCATTGAGGGAGACCTCGGCTTGGCACCTTGGTCACTGAGGGAGATCTCGACTCAGCACCTCGACAAAATGAGGGAGACCTTGGCTTGACACCTTGTCAACTAAGGGAGACCTTAGCTCAACACCTCATCTGCTAGGGAAACCTCAGCTCGACATTTCAGCAGATGAGGGAGACCTCAACTGCTTGAGAGGCTTGCAATCAAAGGTAACTGAGCTCGAACTTTTGAGCTTTTTGACTCAAGCCGAGCTCGAGTTCGAGCTCAAGTCTCTAATTCGAATCGAGCTCGGGTCTGATAGTTTATGAGCAAGCCCTTGCAACGGAGGGCCCACTCTGCTAGTAAATATATTAAGCTGAAATGTGTACGTAAGAAGGCATGAGGATGAGGGAAATGGAATCTAATAGTATTGTTTGCCTTTATTCGTAGAAATTACAAGAATGCCACACTCTCCTACTCTCTCTCTCTCATGCCATCTCTCTCTCTCTCCTTATAAATTACAAGAATGCCACTATCTCTCCAACTGAGGGAGGCCTCATCTCGGCATCTCGGCTGCTAGGGGACCTACAATCAAAGGTAGTCGAGTTTGAGCCGAGCCAATCTCGAACTTCTGAGCTCAAGGTCAAGTCTCTAATTCGAATCGAGCTCGAGCTAGACGACACCTCGACCACTGAGGGAGACCTCGGCTCGGCACATTGGTCATTGAGGGAGATCTCGGCTCAACACCTCGACAACTGAGGGAGACCTTAGCTTAGAACCTTATCAACTAAGGGAGACCTTAGCTTGACACCTTGCCAGTTAGGGAAACCTCAACTTGACACTTCAGTAGCTGAGGGAGACCTCGATTTGGCACCTCGGCAATTGAGGAAGACCTCGGCTCGGAACCTTAGCTTGGCACCTCGGCTACTTGAAAGACCTACAATCAAAGATAGCCGAACTCGAACTTCCGATCTTTTGACTCGAGCCAAGCTCGAGCTCAAGTCTCTAATTCGAATCAAGCTCGAACCTGATAGTTTATGAGCGAACCCCTGCAACGTAGGGCCCCCTTTGCTAGTTTTCCATTAAATATCTTTGAAACTCTTTTGACACTAGTAAATGGATTGGGTGGGGTTAAGGGCCAACCCCCCAACCATGAACAATGACCTAATAAAGGGCCAAAATCAAGCCTATCCCTTGGGTCCAGCCATATACTGAGGTTAAAGCTTAGGTTTTTTTCAACACAACTTAGGTTTAGTTGGGAGGGATAATCATTTCTAGCTTGGCCCAACCTTTAATGTGTATAAATATTACATGCATTATTGTATAGTTATAAAACACAATATATATGTCATATATTATAAAATAGTATATATTATTAATAAAAATATATTAAAAGTTATGGGCATGGAAACTCATTCCTCTTTCTTTTTCTCTTTTTAATTCTCCAGAAAATTACAAATGGAACGAAAAAACACCAAACTATTGAAATTGTTACTCAAATATATTAGAATGCCGATGAATTTTAAAATATACTCAAAATATGTTTTTATTTACTTTGTTTTGAGTAATATGACAAATTTTCATAATTAATATAGTCATTTACAGAGAACAGTTTCTACCAAATACCGAGAATCTATCTCTCTATATACTTAAAAAATAGTTGTCCACATTGGTTTATTTCATCTATATTTATATTTCTTCCCAAGGCTCTTAGAATTTTATATTTTTTGAATTGAAAAAATAAAAAAACAAATATGAGGCTATTTAAACTTGTTCACAAGTTTTAGAGAACTGCACATGGTTGGCTGTAAATAATAGAGGGTCTATTTGGTTCATAGTTGAATAAAAAATTCATAATCCCTTAGAATGGGAATGGGAATGGTCTATTCCCATATGCTCATTTTGAAAAGAGTATAAATACAAATATATATATACAAGGTTTTTCACTCTACATTTTTATATTTATGCTCTCCCCAAATAGTTGGAATTTGGATTCCAGATCTCTATTCGCATGAAGTACATGGCTAGTGCTTATTTTTAAAATGAGAATTTATGATGTAAAAAATATATGGTATTGGAAGAGTCTTGACCAATAACCCCTTGATTGGTCATAAGTTTTTTCGGATATGATGTCTTTCCGGTATCCTTTTAAAATAATTGCTCCTAGACTAGTAGATTATGGCCATATTTTAATTTTGGGTAAAATATGAAAAC
Source organism: Nelumbo nucifera (assembly GCF_055504915.1). Taxonomy (NCBI): domain Eukaryota; kingdom Viridiplantae; phylum Streptophyta; class Magnoliopsida; order Proteales; family Nelumbonaceae; genus Nelumbo; species Nelumbo nucifera. The sequence continues at coordinate 102,519,771 of NC_142651.1, forward strand.
CTCCCATGAAATTTCTAATAATCATAAAAACCTTTCTTATAGTTTTACTTTAACAAAATCCCTCCGGAACTTTTAAAGAATTCGACAAAAACTTCCCTTTCGTTATTAACCCTGATAAAAAAACATTAAATTGATGCATAAATCTTTTTCAAGTACCCATTTTACCCTTTTGTAAAATAACCCATGTTCAAGGTGTCCAAATGCAAAATTTTGCCATGTCAGCCACCATGAGCCATGCATGAATTTTGCCGCTTAAGTATCAAACTCCGTTAAGATTTTAGAAGCAACTTTCTTTTCTGATTCCTGGAGATCTCTTGCTTTTACAAAAACTTGGAAAGCATTTTGTTATCCTTGTTGGCTTTGTTACGAAAACCTCCCATGTAGTTAAGGGTGTCAATGGACCAGTTTTGGTTTGGACCCTGTCCAGTCTAAAATCAATTTGGATGGATTGGACGGACCAAAAAGACAGTGGATTGGACCAATCCAATCCAAAATATTTATTAGATTGGACTGGACCTGGTTTGTCGGTAATAAATTCATATTGGATTTGGTTGGATTAAGCCAATATCCAGCCCATTGATATAAGATAAGAATATAGGTGTCAATGGACTGGGTTTGGATTGAAACCAATCTACATTAAAATGAATTTGAACAAATTGGATGATCTGAACATTGAATTAAAGCAGTCTAAAATGGTCCAAATTATTCATTGAATTGGATTGGACCTGGTCTATTTGTAATAGACTCACATTGGACTGGATTGGATTGGACCAAATCTAATCTAATTGCCGAAGTTTTCATTTATGGAGATGGGCTCTAATCAATTCAAAAGTTTCACCGTTCATCTCTTCATTGTTGAGAGAGCAGCGACAAGAGACTTTCCAACACCAAGTAACAGCGGCGACCCCCTCCAACTCTCTCGTATCCTCTCTCTCCCTCTACTTTTTTTTATCTTTCTTCTTCTTCGTCCCACTCCCCACCACTATCACCGCCCAACCCATGTTTCTTCCCCCCAATCACCGCCACTACAACTCTTAGCAGCGGTGATTTGCCATCTCTCTGAGTCTATCTTCTTCTTCATTCAAGTCTCTCTTTCTGATCCCATTCTCCCCTATCGTTCTCTATCTCTTTCCCGTCTCATCACCGTCGCTGCAACGACGGATCTAAACTGGGCGGCAACCTCTCCTTCCCCCATCTCTTCTCTTCTCTTCCTCTCTCTCTCTCTCTCTCTCTTTCTTTCTCTCTCTCTCTTTCCTCTAGTCACTTTATTTGTTTTGTTTTGTTTTTCACTCTTTCTTTCTTCCTCATTCTTTCCATCATTCCCCGATGAGAAATCTTGATTGGTTGTTTGTCTTCTTCGTCTGGACGACGTCAATGAATAGAGCTCTCAATACAGAGTAGTAGTGGTAGTTCAACGTACTCACGCTATTGGTTTGAAGCCAGAGCATCATCTTTGGTTCTGACAGTCATCTGATTATCCTATGGCTTCCATCTTCATTTGAAGGCAAGTAAGCAATACCGAAATCCATTGATGTTCACCTGTTTCATTGACCGAGTGCATGCCAAAACCCAATCAGGTAATCCTATTCAATCCATATTTTCCCTATGGGTTGTTTCTTCTTTCACTATGTTTCTTTTTCTTGGCTTCCTCGATGGAATGGCGAACTTCTGGGTGGTTGCTGAAGCTGGTAATGGAGTAGTTGCTGATTCGGTTTCCTATGGAAGCTTTGACACCACCTAGTCTCACCATTGTTCTTTCATTGGATGCTTTATATATCATGTGAACTCGTTTTGAATATGCTAGAGAAGGGATCTCCCCCCTGTGTTATTTTCTTAAAGAGGGAGGTGGAGGAGATCGATTCCGGTACTAGGAGTCAATTTGGCCACAGAAATTAAGAGATCACATCTCCGCCCCACAAGGAGCCGCCCCACAATACATTCCGCCGTGTATTGTGAACGTCGACTGTGGCATTTTAGTAAAAGCATATGCAAATTAATTTAGAAAAGGGTAAAATAGGTATTTGAAAAATTTATGCATTGGTAAACGTTTTTTTGTCTGAATTAGTAACGGAAGAGGATTTTTATCATTATTTTAAAAGTTTAGGGGTGGTTTTTGCTAAAATAAAACTATAAAAGAGGTTTTTATGATTGTCAGGAGGTTTTTGTATCTTACCCTTTACCCATTTTTTAACATCAACCCGTGCATTAGACGGGTCTGTTATAGTTAAAAAAACCAAAACCTAACATACCTTATTGTTTTCTATAAAAACTAATAATTATCATATAATAGAAGTAAAACGGGCGTTGTTGGGTCAGTTATACTGCTCCCCAAGTCTAAAGCCCTTCGACTTCGTTAGAAAAACAAAAAAAATTTCAAAGACTTTGGGAAAATCAAATCCCTCTCGATCACGTTCCCAAGAGATCGGAACTGGTATTTGTTGCATTTTTTTTTTACAGAGAAATTCTAGTATTTTTTTTCTCGCTTGATTTACATTTCTTGCTTCTTCACTCGTTCTGGCGTTTTATTTTCTTCGTTTCCTTATTCTGCAATTATTCGTTTGAACTACTTCCGTTGTAGCTTCAAAATTTTAGGGTTTAAATTACAACTATTGGGATAAAGTTGTTGATCTCTGAAGATTGAGAAGGTTTGAAGCTTGATGGCATTTGTTTGCGTTTTTTTCTGACGATGATTTGGTTGCAGGTGTTCGTTATAGCAGCCAGGTCTCTATTTTCGGGTTTGTGAAGATGGTATGTCACTAGTTGATCTGTTTTTTAGGTTAGTCATTGCTGCTTCTTGTTTTGTAGGTATTCTCTTAGCTTTTTTCGCTGACTCGGTGTTATCATTGCAGCTCCCTCTTTCTCTGCTTAAAACAGCACAGGGTCATCCTATGGTAACAATCTTCTTCCTGTTGAAATGCATTTAGGGTTAGGATTTTGAGGTTCCATTGTCCATTAGAATGTACCAAAACTGGTTAAACTTTTCTAATCTTGTAGGACATCTTTTCTCTCTCTCTCTCTCTCGATTATATTTGTACGCTTTCAATTCGTTATCTTACGGTGATTATTTGTTGGCATAGTTAGTGGAGCTGAAGAATGGAGAGACGTACAATGGGCATTTGGTAAATTGCGACACTTGGATGAACATTCATCTACGTGAAGTCATCTGTACTTCGAAAGTACGTTCTTATTGTCTTTGAATTGAATCTGAGTTGCCTTTTAATCAGTAGTTCTGTCTTTTCTGATATGTAGTTTGGGTCTAACATGTAGGATGGAGACAGGTTTTGGCGAATGCCAGAATGCTACATCCGTGGGAATACAATCAAGTATCTCCGAGTTCCAGATGAGGTATGCCATAAGATTCTATGGCTTCCAGAATTTTCATTTTTATCCATACCTATTTCCTGTATTCATTCTATTCAGCTTCTCTGGGTTTTTTCTTCTTTGAATATTGGTTCATCATTAAAAGAACTCCCCAAGCTTTTAGTGCAAGCATTTTTTTTATTATTATTCCTGTTATGTACATTTGAAGGTCTTTTGTTTCTGCACACATCAAAGTGTGAACCCTTTTTTCTCCAACTTGGTTTGTTTAAAGAGGTTGCATTTTTGTTTTTGTGCCGAACTCATGAAAGGCATTGATCTGTCTTTGGAAGGCTTGTTCTTGTACAGCATTGAGCTATCCAAATACTCTCCTGAGTAACCAAAAGCCTTATATAGATAACCCAATATATTTTACTGTTTGTCATTTAAGAAACCAGGTCAGATTTTCTTGGTAATTGCTTGCAGTTTATTCCACTTACAGAGGTTCCACTAATCTCACAAATTTTATGTAGTGATATAACACTATTTTGGTGATAATGTGATGATTGAATAATTAATTTTTAATAAGCAGATTTCAAAAGGAAATATATATTCAAATGGTGATCCAGTACCATATGGAGGGCCTGCAAGGGGATTATAGCCAACATTCAATATATTACCAGGAGTTTGATCAGATTCACTTGAAGAATTTTAAGAGTTTCATCAACTATCCTACCACCACCTTGGAATCCCCTTCTATGATCAACCTTTGTATGTTCATTTCTTTTGCCCTTTTTACTCCTACCACAGCCAAAACTTCTGCCTTTAAGGAGTCACCTACACCAATCAACTTTCCCCCTATTTCTTTTATTAGTATTTCCTTCTTCCATCCTGGGGTGATGCATTTTAGCCAAATCAGACACTGGGATGCTCCTTAAGGCATTGTGCACTTGTTTTCACTAGTTGCTTTGGCAAAGGCATCATAATGATCTTTGCCAAGCACTAGATCCGGCTGTGGATCAGAAAGCCTTTTGTAGAAGCGTGCCTCTCTGGTGATATAGCATTGAGATTGGTTGCTTGCTGACCAGGCCCCCTCCCTTTGTGAATGAACAAGATGCCCGTTGCTATGAAATCTGTTGCATGTTGGGCTTAGCTGTTGTCATTTATCTTTTGTTTAAATTGATAATGAAATTTCATTCTGCCTCCTATCTTCTGAATCATTTTGTAGTTTCTTTTCTCTGATGAGCATTTCATTTAGGTTCTATTTGTAGGGCTGTTCACGGGTCGGGTTGGGTCGGTTTACTGGCGTTTTCCAACCGACCGACCTGGTCGGTTTACCTAGAAATGAAATCGAAACTGACCCAGTACTAAGTAAAACCAACCTACTCGGTTTGGGTCGGTTTTGTGAATGATTCTCTCGGTGTGAACGGTAAAGGATTCAAGTCTAAGAAAGCAAAGGCTGGATGCCTGGAAATTAAAAATGATTTGATAGATTAAAACTGATATTTTATATATCAGAAATTTTATATATAATATATATTTCTGAAATAAAGCTGAAATATATATATATATATATCCACAAATATATATCTGAAATATATATATATATATAGTAAAACTGAAATATATCAGATATATATATATATATAAATAATATCTGAAATATATTATATATATAATATATATCTAAGTTGGTTCGGGTCGGTTCGGTTTCGGTTTTCACACATGAAAACCGAAACCAAACCGAACCATTGGTTTATGTTTTTTTGTAACCCGAAACTGACCGGTGCTGAAGAAAAACTGGCCAACTCAGGTTGGATCGGACCGGGTTGGTCGGTTTGGGTCTTGTTATGAACAGCCCTGTCTATTTGTTTACTGTATTAGAGAGCTTAAACTAATTATAAAAATAGGGGGGTTAAATGGTTGTTTCCTTTTTACTTCAGATATATTAGTTCAACCATGATGTAGTTTTACTAGCTGCATGAGTTTGCTTCTTCTGAACCGACAATGTTTTCTTTTATGGTTTTAAGTTAATTTGCTAAATAAGAGCACCACTCATCATTGGATATTGTATGGGCATAGTTTCTTTTGTGCTTGTTTGTTGATCTTTAAGTTGATTTTTTTTCTCAGAGATGCCCTATTTCAATCTTTGTTTTTTATTTCTTTCAATTTAGTTGCTTATTTTCTCTGTAGTGTTGGTCTGAAATCATCATGTGAACTCCTCGAAAGGTCTACCATAAAAGAAAGGCTAGCTTTTGTTTGTTCTCTAGCTTTTAGCATCTATATTTTCTAGATTGATCCTTTAAAATTATTATGTTGAGTCTGTTGACACACTGTTTGATTGAAATATCAAAAGATGTTTAAGAAATGGTTTCAGCCAATAATCCTATTGAAAATTTTCAATTAATTCATATTGACTTTATTCTGAAAATTTAATTATTATTTGAAATACAGTGGTACATACAAAATATGAGATCTTTCAATGTTGACAATATCTACGAAGCACAGTGTGGATCTTATAGAAGTCTTGCATGTACTTATGCCATAGAAATTAAAGGGTCTAAAAAAATTAGGAAGTTAATGGTTTATAAATTTTTTCACATGTTTTTTTTTTGAAAAATTATGAGGCTTATTTCTTGTTTTCCCCCAAGTCTTATGTCTCAGAATACACAAGGATTATGCCTCTTCTTTGTAGGTTGAACTGCCTCATCTTTGCATCATAATTGCATCTGTAACATATTATGTCTATCCTTGTTGGGGCCATACTTAACCTTTAAATTTTATTCAAAAGCATAATTTCTTGGATTTCTTTGGACAGAAATATCCTACTCTTTTATTTGTAGGGTGGTGTCTTATTTGGCCAATCATGAGCTGTGGTTCATCCTAGCTTTCTCATGATATGGAACCTAGTTTTAATTTTCTCATGGATACGTCTTGGTTACCTTGGCACATACCTGTGGAACATGGTATGAGAGGGTTTCAACAGAATCCTATAAATTTGGATTTGAAATTATCAGTTCATAATAACCAATGATAAATCAAATCTCCCAATTAGTGTATCCCTTTTTCCTGAGCCTAACATGTGGTGCGATGTATTCACATGGTCACAATACTTTCTTGTGGCCTTCCAATAAAACACTAACATGCTATCAATCAAAAGAAAAAACAAATCACCCAGTGGATGACTGTGTGATTTGATTTCAATTAGTTTATGTGGTCTAAACACTTTATTGTGACCCTCTCCATTAAGTCATAAACATGCTAATAATCAAACTTAAATCCAAATAACCTTGCAAGTGCATGCCTAGGTGATTTGGTTTTGACTAATCCACATGGTCAACACACATTTTTACAACCCTCGAATGAAACATAGACATTCTTTTAATCAAATGAAAGGCAAAATTACCCAATACCCAGTGAGTGCATGCTTGTTATTGCTGCTCCAAGTGATACATGAACTACCTGCTATCATATGATAAAATGGAAACTACTTCTAGGATCTACCACCTTACTAGGAATATCAAAAAATATGAAGGTAACTTAACATGTGGAGCAATGAGTTCACACAATCTTAACATTTTCTTGTGGCCTCTAAAAAACCTATACATGCTACAAGTCAAAGGATAAACCAAATCACCTAGCGAGTGCATGACTGGTGATTTGTTTTGTTTTTGTTTTTTTGGATCAGCAACACGGGGTAATTTGATTTTCATGACTTCACATAGTCACAACAGTTTCTTGTGACCATAATCATAAAAAAAAGTTTCTTGTGACCATCCAATAAAATACAAACATTCTCCTATCAATCAAACAAAGAACCAAATAACCCAGTGAAGGCATGCCATGCTTGCTACTGCTACACCAAATGACACAAGAACAACCCGCTATCATATAAAATAGAGACTACCTGTAGGATATACTACCTAACTATGCAATCTGGTAATACCGAAGTAGTTAAACATGGAGAGTGATGCCTAGGTGATAAAGCGTTCATGGAGGGTCGCCTCACTTAACCGCAAAGATATTTTTTACACAATGCTCTTGGATACTTTTATATTCTTAACGTTCTGAGATTATAATAATGAAACAAACATTATTACACTAAGTTATTTAATTTGAGTTAAATACTTGTTTCTTTTTATTATTTTTCTTATTTGTTAGGGTTCAATGAAGATGTACACTGTCTTGAACCCTTGAAGACTGCAAAAGTAATGTTGTCAAAATCTTACAATTTACGATACGATTCACGATTTGAATCATGAATCCCAAGGGTTTCGATTCGAATCTTATGTCTGAATCCTTTTCTACGATTTTTGTTTGAATCCTACGATTTGATTCATAAATCTTACGATTTTTACAATTCACTACGATTCAAATAAATTCAATGAAGAATTAGTTTTCTACTTTGTTTTTTTTTTTTTGTTTATGTTTAGTTTTGCCATGGGACACTTTTTTTTAAAGCCCTTACTAGAAAATGATTTATTTACATTAGTCAAGACTAGAAAATTGAGTTTATTTTCTATCATATGTAGATTAAAGGGGCGCTATATGTAGATTTGTTTGATTTTCAAGTCAAACTTGATTATATCATCTTAGGATTCTATTGTATAAGTGGTAAGTTCTATTGTTTTAAGTAGATATATGTAGATATAGATAAAAAAATGCGGTAAAGTCACTTTCCTATATACATTTAGCCTTTTAATATATCTATATATAATTTTTCTGACAGGTTCATAAAAATTAGAAACAATCTTATTCACGATTCAATTCAATTCAATTAAACTCTCTACGATTTACGATACGATTACGATTTTCAAAACATGCAAAACCTGAACTAAAGCATGGAAGAACTCAAAATTCTTCTTGTTGATTTTCTTCTTCCATTAAAAATAAGAAAAATGAAAGCTCTTTACTCCTCCCTCTTCCTTCCCATACTCCTCTTGAAGAGGCTTACGGCTCCTTGTGCTCAGTAGGCTTACACCTCTTGTGTTCTGAAGCACACTTCATGCCTCCAGGTAGTGGAACAACTTACATCATGCCTCATTTAAAACATTGAAGTGGTTGACATATGTTTCCTACTTTATGTCAACCACTGGAAACTGTAGCAATGAATTTTCTGTTACATGGGGGTGCTTGATATGGAAGATTTAGATTGTCCATCTAGTGTTTGGGGAGGAAGAAGCTTTGTATTAACATTGTATATGGTTTGTTCAGCTTTGCTACATATCCACCATGCGTTGCATCCTTTCCATTTGAAGCATAACTACTTAGGCAACAAGGTAAAACCCTTGAACAAGATAGGCCCACTGTACACTTTTCATAATTCCATATCACAAGCAACATGAAATAACATAAAACATCTTTAGAGAAAGAACATTATAACTAACATTAATAAATACTACCAAGTAATTCTTCTAAAGTCATTAAAAATATACACAAGGAGGTATTGTGAAAGAATAGGGCAAAGCCTGTATGACTTTGCTGTTTCTTGATGTGGTTTGGTGTGGGGTGGTTTCTTGTTTATTTGTTTTTTCCTGGCTTTGTGTTGCATTGTCGGATGGTTTTCTTGGTGGTCTTTACCTCTTTTATGTTGGAATGTTTTTTTCTTTTTTTCCTTTTAGGTGGATTAGAGATTTAGGGGTCTTCTTTGTGTATAGGTTCTTTTGTAAAGTGGGTTGGGGGAGGGTGCTAGGTTGGTCCACTTTTTTCTAATATTTGGGTGCAATTGCGTCTGTTAATTTTTTATACAAAGGGCCTGGCCTCTTATTAGTCTGAACATTATTATTCAATTCTTTTATGTTTGTGAGTACTTGATTCACTTGATTGTCAGCTTTGACTAAAAGATGGCTGAGGTATTCCATCAATGATGGAGTTGTAAAACATTTGACAGGTATTTTTGTGGTATTTAGTATTATTGTTTACTGAACTCTTGCTTTGCTAGTCTTCTTTCTATATTAGCTTTCTGACCTGTAAGTATGCTTTATTTATTTTAGGCTTGATAGGACATCACATCAGAACACATTTAACATGATTGGTGTGCTGGCCCTTGACAGTCCAATTAAGTGTCTAGACATTTTTCTTAGCACATCAATGATTTTGGTGTTATTGGAAGTTGTGCTGCAACAATATTAATAAAATTTACATCTAGTTTATAGTATGATCACCATTTACATGTGATTGACTATACAAATATGTTATTCTGTCCGATGGCTCAAGGGGTCATGACAAATGCCTTGTTATGTTGTAGCTTCACGGTTTCTATTTAAACTGATTATGGTCATGTTGGATTTGCTTTCTAGGTGATTGACAAAGTCCAGGAAGAAACCAAGAGCCGTTCAGGTATATATTTGCCTCTTTTTGGTTATATTTGTTGAATGGGCTGGTAATTTATTAATTGATTATAATGTAGGTCATATTCTAGTTTTTTGAATCCTTTCTTTGAAGCATATAATCTTCCTTTTTTATTGGGGGGGGGGGTTCCGTTTTTTAACTATTATTTAGTCAGCTGGAGTTATTTGATCCTTTCCTAGATTGGTATCATGGTATGTACTTGTGTCTGTCCTCCCCATTATCAAAAGGGTGCTCTTCCCTTCACCTGGATGCATTAATCTCGAAGGCTTAGTTTGGGTAGAGTACAAATACAAATATACAGTGCAAAACTTTAAGTTGTATTTCTAAACCTTGTATTTGCACTATACATATTTGTATTTGTACGCTCTCCAGGCTGAGCCTTAAGCGTAATTGCTATTGATCTTCTGTTTTTTGCTTTATTTGTTTGGTACATATATTTTTCAAGTCCACTCATCGAAGCATCCCATGCATTGGAAAGTCCGTAAGTAGAACCTTCTGGTTTTTACATGTTTCGTGTGAGAATTTTAATTTGAGTTTATTGGCAATTGATTTTTCAGATAGGAAGCCCCCTGGAGTGGGCCGTGGGAGAGGAAGAGGGAGAGAGGAGGGTGCCAGTGGGAGGTCAGCAAAAGGCATTGGGCGTGGACAAGATGATGGAGGTGCTAAAGGCATGGGTGGACGTGGTAAGGGTGGAGCTGGTGGCAAGGGTGGTGCTAACAGAGGTATGATATTCCTGTTTCTCATTATATTGTTAAACGTGAAAAATGAGAATTATGGATCCCTTTTCTGACAGAAACCATATGCATGAGCTCACATAATTCAGTAAGTTCCCTTAATGTAACTAAAACGCAAATCCTATCCTCAGTGAAGAAAGAAACCAAAGAATTAATTTGCTATGGAAGGCAATCCTCTATTAAGAATTTCCCTTAAAGAGCTGCAAGCTCGTTGGCTGAAGTTACTCTCGCAAGGCCGTTTTCTTTTTCACAAGTATCTTATAGATTCTTTTCCTATATCAGGTGGGGGGCGTGGCCGTGGCTAGTGGGACTGAATTATGCACTGAAAGGAGAAGAATTGTCGCTTTTAAAGGCATTTTGTTCCTTATGTTCCAACTCCAAGGTGAAAAGAATAGTGGTGGATCTTTAACAAAATCATGTACTACATTAATGGTTGGAGAGAAGGATTGCTTTAGAGCACCGGATGTAGTATAGGAGGAAGAAAAAGCATGTTTCCTTGTTTGCTTTGTCTTCTTAGCTGTTTGTGTTTAAGATCGTATTATATGGAATAACTTAAAGGACACATTGTACCCGTCTGGTTTTTTTATTTATAACCAGCAAAGATTCTGACAATGACAAGATCCATTCTTGCTGCTACAGAGCACTAGTCTGAAACTTTACTTGACCCATCCGAGTTCGATCTTCTGAACAAAGTCTTATTCTCCATTAAATATTAGTGGTTGGAGTTGGTTTCTCCCAAGGGTCCATTAATTTATTAACAGTATTCTAATCTGAGCTCGGTCTACATCCAATTGATATGGTTTGTTTCTAATTTGAATAACTCGTGAATCAAATTTGGATACGAGTAATATCTAATTCATCCATTCCTTTTTTTTCCCATAGAAATTTCCATCCATTTAGAGCGTTAAAAGACGGGAAACAAAATGCGTTTTTTCAGCTCATCTTTCGGATTTCTAATCCTTCAATTTCTAGGCATACATTCGACAGGAGTGTAGGACTAATAAGGTGACTTTTGCTGGTTTGGCAGTTTTTTTTTTTTCGTTTTGAAAAACAAAATCCTGCACAAGTGAAACTCCTCTAAATGTTTCTTGTTAATATCCTCGATAGTGGAATGCCGAGCATTGGGGTTATCCTGAATCCGTGTTTGAACACACGATGCCTTGGAACTGATCCAATGCCTGTGGGGCCTAGTTTGCTTGGAACAAAACGAAACTTTTGGGCCCCAAGAAAATTTGGTGACTACAAAAGCACAAGCACCTATTTTAATATTTAACGAGAAAAAGGGTCGAATTAACTTAGCTAGGATTGAAGGGATCGGCGTATCAGGTATCACCCTTAAAATCTGTCCCATCTGCCGTTTTCGAGAAAACTTAATCTTATATCTGTAGAGCTACAGACTTGCGAGAAACCAGAAACTGTTCATCGTCAACTGGGTATTCTAAACTTTGATATATCCCTGATTTCAGCTACTTTCCGTTCTAACACTCACTGATTCTGATGCATTTATAAACATGTAGCCGCTCAGAATGATGTGGACTTGTTTACTTTGTAATTCTAGTAAATCAATAGGCCCCCAGAGCTACCAGGAAACATGACAATTTAATCCAAGTGCGAGGAGAATTTACTAGTAAGGATGGTGTCTCTTTTTGTGAATTTTTGTTGACTTCATAGCAAGTGAACTTGAGATCCAAGAACGTTTTATTTCGGAGGATTCATCTGACACCCAGCAACACAAGCGACCATCCTCACCCCCCGTCCATCCAAAAATGCCTTGTGTACGAGCTGGCCCACCATGCAGGCTTGACAAAGATAGCACAGTCCTCACAACCCGTGTGTCCGCCCTCGAGTGTAGCTTCTGGAGGGCCTATTTCTCCCATTCCCTTGTAATTTATAGGAAAGTATCCCAACGTGCCAGTATTTGTCCCACCAATCACCCACAAACGATCATTGGCCTCTGAATATTGGCAATCAACAAAGTAATCAACCTGAAGACAGACAAAATGCTATAATAAGGACAAAATGTTGTCTAATTCATCTGAGTACATTATACTCTACAGACACTCCCTCAAGATGGATCAGGGCCTAGCATATTGTATCTTGTGCTATAAGGATAATGCAAGCTTAGATTTGAAGCCTATATCATCAATAAAAAAGCTTTTTTGATGTAAAATTGTCTTTCTCAAGACAAGACTGGTACAAATCCAAAATGTGAAACGGCATAGTTGAAGTTTTATAAATTACAATTACTTCAGTAAGCCCCCAAATTTTTATGATTCAAACTAGGATAACAGGATGGATTATTTGGTTCAATTCATGTAAAAGTTAGAGCAGAAATTTCTTGTGCCAGTATTTTTTCCTTGTTCTTTAAATGTTTCTTTTTGGAGGTGGGGGAACATCTAGTTGCATTCAGAGAAGTTGGAGCATACAAGCCCCAATAGCAGAAATGTGTGACTGGGCCCATCCCAATTTGTCTAATTTATCAAAAATGGAGTCTGAAAAAATCACTCTCCAAATTTTAATTGCATAGGTAGAAGTTTTAGAAAGAAAAACTGATACCATGCTAAAAGGGGCTCCTCAGGTTCCACAAAGAAATAGCTCACACAAGGTGAGTGTTAAAAGGGGCTCCTATAGAAGACCAGCCAATTGACAATTTTTATGCTTAAAATTTTGGATTTTTTATTGATCCCTCCACCTCAGAAATTTTTATGAGTTTGTATAGTTGAGAATAGTGACAGGTGGGAGAATCTATCACAATTTAAAGGGGTACTGTAGCATAAGTGGGAGTTTGGGACAATACATTCAGAAAACCAATAAAATTTTACGAGGGGGAGAAAACCATAAATTTCCCTAAAATTTTTCAATCATAATGTCAGCATCATCTAAGTCCTGTTCCAACTATATGGGGGGTTCGGCTACATGAAACCCATTTTGCTGTTTAGTTCTACTCACACCCTAACATGAGCATAGAAAGACACTTCAGGATCCATGTTCATAAATGTTTTGCAAAGATTTTAATGCCGGCAACCTGATACAACCCTCTATCTGGGCTTGGGACTGGCAATGCAAGACAAGCTCAAAATTTTCAATTGTGATGTATAGAACAATAGATGATAAATGAACGTAGCAGCTATGTTGTATGGTGTGGAGTGTTGGGAAGTTAAGAAGCATCATACCAAAAAATGGGTGTGGCAGAAATGTGAATGCTTTGATGGATGAGTGGTAAAGCTAGAAAGGACAAGGTCAGAAATGAAGTCATACAAGGAACCTAGGAGTAGCTTAAATAGATGATAAAATGAGAGAAAGTAGACTGAGTTGGTTTGGTGACGTGCATAGAAGACCATCCCTAGCACCTGTTAAAAGTGATCTATTGCAAGTTTAAGGAGCTAGAAAAATTACTAGTAAGAAATGATTTAATAACCCATAAATTAATGATGTATATGGCACGGAGCAGAATATGGAGAAACAGGACTCGTATAGCCAACCCCATTAATTGGGACAGGGCTTAGATGATGATGAATGTACAAAAAAATAATTTTGTGAAAAAGTAACATAAGTTGTATGACCATATGCTTCTAGCAATCTAGTGAATTAAAGGATCAAACATTCTATTTCAGGAAACAAGACTGGCTCACATGATTTAGGATCCAGCTTTTTGAGGCAGATGAACGAGCATCCTCAAAGTTGGCTTCATTTTTCCATTTCTCCAGTCCCATACACTGCAGGGGAAAATAATTAGCCTAGAAGACAAAATAAACATTCCAATAGAATCAAATATAAAAATAGTAGACAATATATATTGGCATGGGATTTTCTGGTTGGGTCATCCAGCCTAGAGATACATCCAGGAATAATCTGTGGCACCCTAGGTAGTGGCCAAAAGGGCATTTCCTGTGCTCCACCTATTCATGAGGCAACTGCAAATCCAAAAGGAGCTGCCATTGTGGCATTGTGAAATGGAGTCCTTCATCCATGCATTTCTTAATTAAACAAAAGTTTTCAATTGTTAGCATCACCAGGTAAGCTTCTAATGCATGTGTAGAGAGCTGAGGTAAAACATAAGGAGGTGAATCACTGAGAAAAGTATTCTACACACTCCTAATGTAGACCTCCTATCATCTAAGCATCCTGTCCAGTCTGCATCTATATAGGATTTTAGCTTCAGATTCTCATGATTTGAGAAAAGAATGCCTCTACCAGGGTGCTTTTTCAGATATGCAAGTATTCTCTCAATAGCTTCCTAGTGTTGAACCCGAGGTGCATGCATGTACTGACTCACAACACTGACAGCATAAAAAATATTTGGTCGTGTCATACACAAATATAATAGTCAGCCCACCATTCTTTGATATCTCCCCACACTCAGAGTCCCCTTCAACTACCAAGTGCTGAACTCCTAATTGTTCTGCAATCTGAATACCTTGTACCACCACTAACATCTCAGCTCTATTGGAGTCTCCTATTCCCAGGGGGCCTGAAAACAATGCTAATATTTTTGCTTCCATTACCTCTCAGCACCGCTCCTATCCCTGATGGGCCTAGGTTTCCTTGGCTGCTTCCATCAAAATTCAGCTTTACCCATCCTTCAGGTGGAGGCATCCACACTACAGATTTCCTGTCCTTCCTTGTATGGCTGTTAGCCACAGCTATCCAGTTTCTCCAAAAATCATCAAAGGAGAATGTATGAAATAAGAAAGTTAATTGTTGTTATCCAGAAGTTACCATTGTTGTGAATATATAGATTCATTCCACATGTGAATAAAGAAATAACATTGGTAATCATCAAAAGAATAACAAAAATACCGTACCTGAGATTGACACCCACAAGCAAGAAGGTTATCGTTGGACCCACCAAAAGAAAAGCTGAATATTTCTTGGGATGAACCAGCCCTTAATGAGCATACCTAACATGCATATATTTAAACCATTAAAAGGATGAATGAAGATCTTTATAGAAAATCAACATATTTGAGATTAAAACTGCACATTCAAGTAAGAACACGGACCAGCCTATGGTGTATATGCAATCTTGTTGTTGTAATCAAAATTTTAGAATGCCTACTGATCTTAATTTTGACAATGCACTATATCAAGTCCTTATAAATTGTAAAATTCTTTCTTGACCACCAAGGTCTAATAACCAAAACCAGCAAAACTAATCTCACATTCCAAAATGATTTTTTAGACTGCAAACTAATTATATATTGAAAGCCAAATGGATGACCCAATTCAATATCTTGTAGTCGGCAATCATCTCCAAAGGTAAAAGACATGTTATACTATATATGACATAACTGTGTGTTAGATATTAAATTATTGATGCTACACTTTTCTCCTTGAAAATTATCACTGGAGCGTCACTAACCTATCGATTAGGTAGCTTTTTTCCTCCACGTACAAATACTTTATACAATACATCTAAGTTATATTCCTAGTTTAAAATATAATATGCTTTTAAATTTCCTTCCTCTTATTTCTATTTTCATTTCTCTAGTCATGCCTCAATTTGGAGATGGAACTGCACAAGGTTAACATTGAGCCAATTTAAAAAACAAAATGCCTCTAAAAGCTGCAAAATATTATTCATAATTTATTTTTAGGGAAAATTGCTGAAACCCCCCTGAAGTTTGGTAATTGCAATCACCTCCCCTGAACTTTCTGGCATAGCTGCAAGTAGACCCCCTCTGGTAGAATCTTCTAAAAAGAGGCATGAAAATGTCCAAAATACACATGCAATTATTTTTAACAAAAATGTTTATTTTCCAAATTTTCTATTCATATGAATTACTACCCCAAACCCTTTCTCTTTTCTGAAATCGACTTATTTTCCAAATTTGCCATTCATATCAAGCACTCAAATGTAAAGCTACAACTTTAAATTCTCTTTGTTTTTGCAGTTCATAAAGTATGTGTTGTTTTTCTTGTAGAAATCTGCCTCAATAGTAAATGCATGGATATTTTGGACATTTTTATGCCTTTTTTAGAAGATTCTACCAGAGGGGGTCTACTTGCAACTGTATCAAAAAGTTCAGGGGAGGTGATTGCAATTACTAAACTTCAGGGGAGGTTTCAGCAACGGTCAGAAACTTCAGGGAAGGTTTCAGCAATTTACCCTTATTTTTGTTCATTAACTTGATGTGGAGTTGGGTTGACATATACCACCTTCATTGTGCCAATAGAACACCAAAACGAAATGTTACTATGTTGGGTTGACATATTTTTCATATTTTAACAGTTATCATTATTTTATTTTAATTTGTTTCATTGTTCACTGAGAAAGCATGCTAATTGAACAAAGTTTAGCCAAGTGCAATACCTCATCTCGCAAGTCACGGGTTGTCTGGGAAAGGTATCCGTGTGTGTTCTATGTGCCTATTGCCTAGGACCAAGTTGAATGCATGGAAAGTTCAACAGCAAAAGCATCAGACCTGCTTGAAGGTCCTTGTGTCCCAAGACCTAATAGTTCTATCAGATGAGCAAGAATGGAAAAGATGCGGAGTTGATGGGCCTGAAAATGAGATCTGGTGGATGGTATTAGAATGTCCCTTACACTCTCCAAGATACTGGCCTGTCCCCGGGGAGTAAAGTTTAACAGTGTTTGTTGATAAAGACACCGCCAAAGATGAATTCCCCTGGCTTGCATTCAGAGTGATGAAATCAAAAGAACAGGGCTTATGTAATCCAGTAATCAATAAAATTACTATAATGCGAGATATGCAATTCAAGCAATTGGTAAAAACATTGGAACAAAGAAATGAACATTCTTGAAGGATCCAAACAGAGAACAGATGGAAGACAAACTAAACAGGCAAAAATAAATATAAGAAACTAAACAGGAACAGCAAAAACCTTTAATTGTTTACTTATTTTTGATAAACAAATAAAGAACCCTTGTTCCCTCGAAAGTCGATTAGTGTGAAATGACAACAGAATAAAAAAAAAACTTGGAGCTCATGTCTTGCTTATGAACAGTCTCACCGTCATTATCCCGTTCCAAGTGAATTCACAAACGAGAGTGACCGTAAACCAATTTTCAACAATGCGATGAGTTTGTTCCTTTACCAGAAAATGAAGAATGAGCTGCTTACTAAATTAGTTTAAATTCTTTCTCACTTCCTCGAAATAGGGAAAAATCAATTCCGTAACTAAGAAGAAAATGAATAAAAGAACTGTCTGGGAAACCAGAACCAGAGAGAGACAGTTTATTTACCTCGAAACGATTTGAAATACGTAATCGTCGCCGAAGCTTGTCTGAATCGAGTTTTTCATGCTCAGACGCTTAAATGAGTTCGAATTATTAGGAGCAGGAGGCTCTTCGATATCCATTTCCATCTCGTCTCTCAGACAAAGGCTCAGAATGCGCCACTGAGCAACTACGAACCAGTGTACAAGAAAATAAATATAAATTAAAATTAAAAAAAAAATCAATTACAAAAAAAAAAATCTTATTACCCATCTATGCTACTTTAAAAATTACTAATGGATTCAAGAATATTTCTAGAATTTTCTAAGGATAATATTTATCTTCTATATTTAAATTTAATGATAAAAAAATAAGGGCAAATAGGGCAATTGGTTCTTAATATTAAATGAGTTGAAAAGAGTTAATTTAAAGATATTCAATGCATTCAATTATCTCTCATTAAATCCAACATTTAAGTTATTAACATGCATTCATGTTCATTGAATCATATATTTAATTCATTTTTATTTCTTATCATCATTAATTTCTATTAATTAAATCCATATTTAATAAATTAATAATTCAATTAACATAAAATCTTATACTTCTAAAATCTACCTAGCAAAAATAGTGTTTTCATCTAAGTGGTTGTAACAAATTAAATCATTTTGGGTCAAATGGGTTAATTCATATTACCACGATTAAATAATAAAATTAAAAAATAGATAAAATTAAAAATTAAAAAAAATGGGAACATTTTTAACATATATATTAAACAACAATAAGTGTGTTAAATAAGAAATGTTTTTATTAATGATGAAAATGGAATGTAAAATTTAAAACCAACTGAAAATAAAAATATTTTTCTATTCTCTTCATTAAATCCTATATTTAAAATATATTTTTCTCATCATTAAATTTTTGTAATTAAATCCACAATATTAACTTTAATAGTATAAAAATAAATATTCTGAAAAGTAATTTGAAAACAAAATCATTTTCTTCCCTCTCGGTAGTGGGCAAGCAATTTGACCATTTGGGGTCAAATGGATTAATAAATAATGTCATAATTAAATAATAAAAAATTAAAATAAATAACTATGAAATGCAAGAAGTATTTTTATTAATGATGAAAATGGAAAGCCAATTTCAAAATCTACCTATAAATTAAATGATGTCATAGTCAAATAATAAAATTTTTAATAATAGAAAATACAAAGAATCACAAAAACAAAAAAATAAGAGAAAACTTTGGATACATAACTAATGTTATATATTTATAAAAAATAAAATATTGGGTACATTTCTAATACTGTACATTCATTATATTGAACAAAAATAAGTTTTATACATAAGAAATAATTTTATTAATGATGGAAATGTAATACAAAATTTAATATCAACCTAGAAATCAAACAATTTTTATTTTTAGATGGTGGGTTAGTGGTTTGAGTAAAATGATACCATAAACAAACAAAAATTAAATGTGATAAGTAAAAAATATTTTATATAATGTAAATGAAATATATAATTTAAAGGAAAAATTATAGTCAAAGTTGGTTGTACATTTAAAATTATGTTGCAAGTTGGTCCATAAACCAACCAAACTCTGAAAACTAGCTTTACATTTCAAATTATAAAAACCCCCACTATGTCATCAGAGGCTTATGTGGTTGTTACCACCATGGGACTCTTATTCTATGTTTGACACAACAGAAAACCTATATTGAAAATAGGTTTTCAGTTTCTCTCCCACTCCCTCTGTCTCTCGATTTCCTTCCCTTCTCTCTCACTCTCATGGTCATCTCTCGATCTCCCACTCTCTCTGCTTCGATATAGTTAAATCAAAACCTCTCTCTCTATTGTTTTCCCTCGATCTTTCTCATTCTTCTCCCTTACTCTCCCTCAATTTTAGTTTTTTTTTTCACATCTTATTAGTATTTTAGATAGAGAAAGAGAGATAGGGGGTTGGGAAAGAGATCTTCCAATTAGGTTGTTTAAAGTGAGATAGGTTAGGAGATGTTTTAGGAGGAAGTTTTAGGTGGGAGAGATAATTTAGGAGAACTTTTAAGAGAGGAGATGATTTAGTTGATTGGGGAATGTGTGTGTGTGTGAGAGAGAGAGATAGAGAGAGAGAGAGAGATTTTAGGAATAAGATAAGGGGATTATTGCCTATGTTGTGTCTTTGTTGGTTTAATGGGCAATTATGCAGAGTTAAAAAAAAAAAAAAACAAAAAATTAGAAAGAGGAGTTTGGATAGAATAGAATATCTAGCCACTAAATCGCATCAAAATTGGCTGTTTGGTCTTATCTAGCCTTAAAACGGTTTGGTTTGATAGAGGATTTCTTATACAGTATTTTTCTGATTTTGCATAGTTTTTAAAATATAAAAAATAAACCAAATCGTAAATAAAATTAAAATAAATAATACTATGCTCAAACATAAATATATATGATTTAACATTTTATACCAAGGTTTTCAACCCGTTGCTGACCTACTCGGTTGAACTATTTAAACCGTCACCTGATCAAAAAAGTGAGCCCGTTTCATCCTAAACCCGGTATTTGAGAGAAAACCATTGACTTTGGTAAAAAATTATTGACCCAAGCGGTTAAACCGGTAAACCGCTTAAACCATTCGCAGGTCGCGGTCCGTTCAACCCAAAATGTAATGCCTAAAACCCTGGTCTCTTTTTATTTTTCCCCTTCTTTCCCTCCCCTTCTTCTTTTCACACCAACCCGTTGCTTCTTTTACAGAAACCATCATTTTTTATCTCATTTCTATTCATAATAGTCTAATAACTACATTTGCCCACCATTGTAGATTTGTTGTCACTACCATTGCCTTAACGCTGAATATCTGATACGCATTGCCGCGGCTGATATGCAACTATCATAGATCAGTTGCCTCTGTTATACAATCGCTAGAGAGTACGAGAGGTGTTGTCGGCATGAGCTGGGCAGAAATGTCTCTGAGCATGAAGATACCCAGCTGCTACTACTTCTCTCTACTCTTACTCCCTGAAGATACGACGTGTTGTCGTGGTACTATTGTAACCATTGAAGAGCCACTATCAGCTCCTGGCTATGGCTAATGAGCCTTTCTCCTCCCTCTGTTAATCTCTTTCTCCCTTCGATCTCCCTTCTCTGCCCCTAATATTTTCTTATATATTCAGCAAACCTAGAGCCAAAGGATGATATTCAATGTTCCTAATCTAACGATTAAAACATTATTATATGTTGAACCGTTGACCTAGATGGTTGGACCGTCAACCCATGATCCGGAGGAAAAGACAGTTCCATTTCCGGGTCTGGTTTTAAAACATTTTTTTATACATTATTGTTTGCTTTAATTTTTAGGGAAACTTTCCTATTAGTACCTTGTACTTTGGGCCTAATGCCAATTTGGTCCCTAAACATTAAAACGTGACAATTCAATACTCAAACTTTCAAAATGTGTTAATCTAGTGTCTATCATTAATAGTCATTAAGTGGCATGTGAAAAGACATAAATGCCCTTCAAGTGTCATCTAATTTTCTTTATCAACCATTCAAATGCCTTTGTCAAAACTAAAACAAGATGAAACAAATGTACAAATTTTGGGTACAATTTTGCAAGGGAATGGTGATGACCCGACTCCCACAAAAGAATACCAGTCAAAAGAAAACAAAATGGCAGTAAAGTTTTACCATAACTTAGCTCAATCATTTCTTTGGGGTTGTTCACTATTGCTTTGGTTCAATCTTAATTCCTGAGGAAGAAGATGATGAATAATATTTTGAAGGTAATTTTGATATTTTCAGAAAAAATTAAATAGCACATGTCATCACGTGATACATATAAGTATATAACTGACAATTGGTTAACGATAAGTATTAAATTGGCACGTTTTGAAAGTTTAGGTATTGAATTGTCGTGCTTTAAAGTTCAAGGACCAAAGTGACACTAGGCCCAAAGTACATGGTACTAATCTGGAATTTTCCTTAATTTTTAACTTGTAATTTGATGTCTAAAGAACTGCTTATATTTGGGAAAGTGAGAATGTAATTTATATAAGGGCAAATTGTGTATTAATACCTTGTACTTTGGGCCCAGTCTCACTTTGGTACCCGAATTTCAAAATGTGTCAATCTAGTACTTGAACTTCCAAAAAGTCCCAATTTAGTCCTTATCATTAACTGTCCATCAATTATCTATATCACGTGATGACACATGCAGCCTAGAACTTTTGAAAATGTCAAAACTACCCTTCAAAATAAGACATTGTTCATCATCTTTTTCCTCAAAAATCAAGATTGAACCAAAGCAATGGTGAACAACCAAAAGACATTTGGATTTAGGCATTTGGGTGTTTGATAAAGAAAATTAGATGACACCCAAAGGTTATTTGCATCCTTTCACATGCCACTTAATTTGGTCAACAATTTTGGACTAAACTGGAATGCTTTAGAAGTTCACATACTAGATTGGCACATTTTGAAATTCAAGTACCAAAGTGAGACTAGACTCAAAGTATAGGGTAACATTTCAATTTAATATTTGAATTATATATGTTATCTAGATATGCATGTTATTTGGTTTTTCTAGATAGGTTAAACAGTTAAACCTAATAGTATTAAAATGGACTGTGATTTGATCTAATTTGCCTTGAGATCGTCTCAAAACCGAACACTCAATCAATGATGTAACTCATTGAAAGCCGCGGCCCTCTCAAACAAGCTCTATATGCGGATATTTGCCTTGGTATCACATAAAAGCTGAATTCAATCATATAAAAACTTACTCACATTATGTTTCTTCCTATCTCTATCCTCTCCCGTGCATTGAAGGTGCCAACTAGCCTGATTTCTAACTGATTGTGGCAGAAACTTGGGGGGTGGGGTGGGGGGATCAAGTCCATCAAGTCCACTCATGATGGGTGCAGGGGTTTGGGGGAGGGCTACCCCTCTTGTGTAGTCGTCTCGTGTGCATTTACATATGCCAGCATTCATGGATAAAATAGTGAACCTTTTTTGTGCTAAAAATATAAAAATGTGACTGAGACAAATTTCTAAGCTCCTTGTCTCCTTTATAAGTCCCACCGTGATATGATACCTGAAAAAATTGATAAGCAATCAACTTGCATCATAGTGGTAACCGATCAACTTTTCATCAAAATTCACAAAGGTATTTAGATTGCAACGGGATATATATATTATCCGATTGAATTGGGATCAAATTCGGATCACCCTTAATGTGATTCAAATTCGAATTTGGACAATCAGATAATGTTGGCAGACCTAAGGGGAGGGAGTTTGATGACTTGATTGGTATCACATCAGGCCAGCATCATAGCAATTGCCTAATAACAAAGATATGATTCCACCAAATTGATTAATATCATTCAATAAAGGCTAATAACATATTTAATATTGAAGATGAGAGAGAGAGAGAGAGAGAGGGGGGGAGAGATTGCAAAACAAACTGGAATAAAATTCTAAAACAAGCTAAATGCCAAATCTCGGTTATAAACCTCTAACCTATAATTTTCAGAATACATCTCATGCCGGAAACAAATAAAAAACCAGAATGGCCCCAAGCCAGCATCCAGTAGGGACTACACATCTAAACAAACACCAGGCAAATCCCCACAGTGACCAACTCGCCATCCCCCAGATTATGCCAACCCAATAGCTGCAGTGCGTTGAAATCTTGGTCCAGACCATCTTCATGTGTTTGAAGCAGGTTCTGCCTTCTCGGATAGAGCTGGAGCTTCTTCCGTCTTTTCATCTTGTTGTGAGGGCTTCACCGCTTCTTTCGTCTTTTCCTCTTCTTGTGCAGACTTTTCCGTTTCTTGATCTACATAGCAAGGGAAACAGATATCAATCATCATGGGAAGAGGATGGCATGAAACGTTGCACTTAAAGTTTTCATAGGTCAATCCTCGGCCACATACAATGTATCCATCGACTGATTTGCAGCCTAACATAATTTCCTAGGTAGGAGCCAGCTCAAACTGCTGGGCAACACTGTGCACAGTGGAGACACGTTCTCATACAAGTATCTTCTCCACCAGTGGAGGTTTATTCACTACCCGATGAAGAACAACTAAACTCCAGGAACATACCATGTTTCCTGTTCAGGCAGCAACTAAGGACAAAAATAGGTTTGGCTCGTCAGAGGCTAGGTTTCACTCTTCAGAACTGTTCATTTAGAGCATATCAAAGTGTCATGGATTCCCGGTCAGAGTAAAGACAAAGCCCAAGGAAAGAAAAAGACAAAGGAGAGCTTGGTCCACTAAAGCATTATTAGAACATTATTGAAAGAAGAACAAGCAGGATGGAAGTTTCTTGTATTGCAGTATGGTTTCAAGTACGAATGGGATAAATCATGGAAAGGCACTATTTTTTTTTATTATTGAACAATATAATAACAATAAGGGTAAAACAACATTACATAGATCAGCATGTTATATATTACTGGCATTATATCAGAGACTTCTGATACAGCAGTAATTATCCCTCAAATCCCTAAAGGACACATGGCACCATTAGAGGGCAACTTTCTAACCTCTGCGATCACCGCACTCGTAGAGCCCAGGACCTGGCTGATTCGGAATACTCCCGAAACTATCAAGATCTCTCTTGGGTAAGGGAGGCGCCTGACCAAGCCAAGGCCCCGCTACCTCAGGTTGATCAACGTATCGTAGGCCTCTGGGAGCAGATTGGCGCCATCCAGGCCGAGATTAAACAGGTCAAGGAAGTCAAAGGCAACGTCTCCACCAGCCAGCCCACCTCGGCTAACAGAATGGAAGCTTTCATTGATTCCATCACCTTGGAGATGCTTCCACAAAACTTTGAAGCACCGACTCTGGAAACATACGACGGCAGTTCAGATCCGGAGGACCATTTGGAGAGCTTTTGAGCTATCATGCTCCTCCACGGATACTTCGACGCCTTGATGTGCAGGGCATTCCAAGCCACTTTCAAGGGGGTCACCCAAAGATGGTTCTCAAGCCTCCCCCCACGGTCCATTAGTTCCTAGGACCAGTTTGCAGAACTTTTTATAGCACATTTCGCGAGCAGTCGGCGATGCCAAAAGACAGTCATTTCCTCCCTTATGTCCATAAAGCAAACAAGAGTGTCAATGGACCGGTTTTGGATTGGACCCCATCCAATCCAAAATCAATTTGGATGGATTGGACAAACCAACAAAGCATATTGGATTGGACCAATTCAGTCCAAAAAGTTTATTAGATTGGATTGGACCTGGTCCGTTTGTAATAAATTTATATTGTATTGGGTTGGATTAAGCCAATATTTGGTCCACTGATATAAGATAAGGATATATGTGTCAATGGACCGGGTTTGCGTTGAAACCAGTCTAAATCAAAACGAATTTGAACAGATTGGACGATCCAAACATTGAATTGGATCGGTCCAAAATATTCATTGGATTGGATTGGACCAGGTCCATCTATAATGGGCTGACATTGGACTAGATTGGATTGGACCAAATCCAATCCAATCGACACCCCTATCCAATCGACACCCCTATACAAGCAAAAACCCAAGGAGTCTTTCGAGCCTACATGAAACGCTTCAACCAAGAAGAGTTTGAAGCCAAAGACCTCGACCCCTTAGTATCTATGGCTGCTGCCATCAACGGCCTCCGCCTAGGTCCTCTCAGCTGGTCTATCTCTAAGACTCCACCTCACAATAAGGTCGAGTTCCTTAAGAGAATACAAAAGTACATCGACGCTAAAGAGACCAAAGCCAACAAATGTCTACACAACTTTGAGGCTGGTCCAAATAAAAAGAAAAGAAAAGACAGAGACGAGCCAGCCGACATCCCCAACAACAAGAACAATGACAAGAAGTCACCCACACTGTCATTCAAAAAGCACACTCCATTGAATGCCTCTCGGACGCACATCCCTACCAAGTTGAAGAGGAACCCCAAGAGGGATAATCCAAAAAAGTATTGCAAGTACCATCGTGGCACCGACTACAACACCGAAGACTGCTATGAGCTTAAGAATAAGATCGAGACCCTCATTCAATAGAGGGACATTTGAAAGATTTTGTCAACGGTGAAATCCCAGGGGGGTCAGCCTCAACCTTAGCTGACCCCAAAGCTGGGTCGACCCCTGGCAAGGGTAATCAACATCATTTCAAGAGGATCGACATCGGGAGGTGAAAGCACCTCTGCCTGGAAGACCTATGCTTGACAACTACAAATCAAAAACAGGTAGACAAACAAAAGCCGAAAGATGTCATCACCTTCTCGGATGACGACTTAAGGGGGGTCTCCATACCCCATGACAACGCATTGGTGGTCTCTCTGACGATCGCCAACTACGAGGTCAAAAGGATCCTCGTAGACAACGGTTCCTTAGCCGACATCCTTTTCTATGAGGCCTTTTAGAAGATACAACTAACCCCTGATCAACTTCAGCCTACATCCCTTGGTCAGTTTCTCCGGGGCAACCATAAAACTAGAGGGCAAGAACAACCTACCTCTTACGGTGGGAACAAAGCTTCGACACGTCACTTGAACGATCAAGTTCCTAGTTGTCAACATCAAGTCACCATATAACGCCATCCTTGGTCAGCTGACCCTTCAGGCCCAAAAAGCAGTGGTATCTTCGTTCCACCTTTGATGTAGGACCAGCTCAGTTCTAGTCCCTAGAGAGTGTTGAATGGTCTTATTTGTCAGTCTTATGGCTATCGATGGTTGTAATGGCTTCTTGAAGGAAGAAGAGAGAAAATAGGGAGAAAAAGAAGAGAGAAAATACCTGGAATCACTCATATGGTGCCTACAATCACTCTAGAAAATGAGAATCACTCACCATAGCTAGCATAAGCTGAAGAAAACTCAATATGATTCATTGCCTTTGTGTAAAACCATACATATTTATAGACTCTAAACTCATAATAATCCTAGGAGTCAAACCGTCATATCCTATTTCAATTCAAAGAAGACTTAATAACTCCAATCCTACTTATGCAATGACTCGGAAATTTTAAATATAAACAAACTAGCTATAATTGGATTTCACAGAAATTTGCAAAAATGACAAAAATACCTCTACAATCCAAAAAATACATAAAATTCCAATTTTGCATCTTTAGCTCCTGCATCAACCTTGTTGTGAAGTTCCCCACGGAACGAGGGGTCAAAGTGGTCTGAGGCAATCAGTAGTCTGCCAAACAATGCTTCATCGCAGCGTTAAAAGGCAAAAACAAGGAAACCCTGCTGGTAGAGGGGCTTGACCTTAGGGATGAACTCGCCAGGCAAGGTCAACCATTGGAAGACCTTATCACTATTCCTCTATACAAGGTCAAGCCCAGAAAAACTATACAAGTCGGGTCTCTCCTCCCTCAAGACAACCTTTTCGAACTGATAAGCTTCCTCAAAGCCAAATCCAATGCCAACGTCTTTGCTTGGTCTATTGCTGATATGCCAAGAATTGACCCTTCAATCATTAGTCACAAATTGAGTGTGGACCCAAGTTTTAAGCCGGTTTGGAAAAAGTAGAGGAACTTTGCATCGGAGCGTTTGAAAACGATTGGAGAGGAAGTGGATAAATTACTAAACGCCAACTTCATTAGAGAGAGACACTATCTTGAATGGCTATCTAACATGGTCATGGTTAGGAAGGCTAACAGGAAATGGCGTATACGCATTGATTTCACATATCTCAATAAAGTTTGCCCCAAAGACAGCTTTCCCTTGCCAAGAATAGATCGCCTAATCAATGTCATCTCGAGATACGAGCTCCTAAGCTTCATGAACACCTTCTCTAGGTACAACCAAATCAGGATGTACCCTAGCGATGAAGAGAAGACATCCTTCAACACCGAGTACGACACTGCTATAAGGTGATGCCATTCCGACTAAAGAATGCCAGGGCCACATACCAGAGACTGGTGAACAAGATCTTCAAGGTGCAGATCTGCCGAAATGTCGAGGCCTACATTGATGATATGGTGGTGAAGAGTCTCACGGCTAACTAGCACATCACCGACCTTGACGAGGTCTTCAATGTACTGAAGAAGCACAACATGAAGTTGAACCCCACCAAATGTGCTTACAGGATTACCTCGAGTAAACTCTTCAGCCTCGTAGTCACTCAGTGAGGCATTGAGGCAAATCCCAAAATTCAAGCCACTCAACCGATTCATGTCTCAATCAGCCAACAGGTGTATACCCTTCTTTCGGGCCATCAAGAAACTAAAAGATTTCCAATGATCGGCCAACAGGTGCATACCCTTAGTAGATTTATGTCTCGATCAGCAGCTTAGTGTCTGTTGTTGTTTTGAGGAGTTATAAAGCTAAAAGACTTCCAATTGATAGATGAGTGCCAGAAGGCTTTCAAAGAGATGAAGAGGTATTTGGCCTCCCCACCATTGTTTAGTAAGTCAAGTCCAGGAGAAGAGTTGTACCTACACTTGTTAGTCAGTGATGAAGCGGTAAGCTCCATTCTGGTCCGGGAAGATGTAGGGGGTAGAAGCTAGTGTATTATGCCAACAAGGTCTTTCATGACACCAACACAAGGTATACCTGCATGGAGGTTTGCCATTAAAGCTCAAGCACTTTTTTGTTTTTTATCAATAACAGATTCATTAGAAATATTTAAAAGATTACAAGATAGGGAGAGGTAAACTTTCTTAACTATCCACACACACACACAAAAAAAAAAAAAAACTGTTACAAATGAGCCCAAAACAGCTGGTTCCTCCCCACCCCTTATTTTTCTAAGACATCAGCAAAACCATTTGCTACCCTTTTAACCCAACTAAACTACACTTTCATAATTTGAGCCATCCACTTGAATCTCTTTTTTCATTATTGAAAATCCAAAAACCTTTATCTTCCTTTTGAAACCACTCCAATACCAGCTTTGAATCACCTTCTACAATCAGCATTCTCACATTCAGATCTTTTGCCTTTTGTAATCCTTCTGTGACAGTTGATACGAGTAATATTGGTCACACCACCAGCAGATGACACATGGTACACCCCGAAGGGCATTCTCATCATCTCGCAAGACACCTAAAGTACCATCACCTTTACCTTCGATCTAAGCCATAAAGTACCACCACCTTTCGCTTGAGGGGTGGTGCCTCAGAGAGTACAAACACCTAAATAAGTTTAGTGTAAATGGGACACCCCACAGATAGGTAATAGAAAGAACTCAAATTATAGTCCTAATGACACCGAGTACTAATTGGTTGATGATGATGTTGTAATAGTTCAAGATTTCAGGGAAGGTCGGCTTGCAACTAATGCTCATGGATACAAATCTTGCCCTCTCTAGTCGTCCATGGCCTCTCATCGACCTCAGGGACCATAGTCACAAATCGATCTAGAATGTAGTATTGTTGACGTAACTTCACATCGGCAGGCCTAAAGACACTCCAACTCGAACCTTGCATACTTTCAAATAGAAGACGTAGCTATCGCAAGAGCGACTCTCTATACCCTAACTACCTAGGCCTCTTCCTCAAAAGCCTAGCCAAAAGTCTCACCAAGTCCATCCCTCGCCTCCCTACTCACCCCTCCCCTCCTCAATTGTCAATCTAGAAGCCCCATTACACTCAACCTAGACCATCTTAAACCTACTTCTTAAGATTTCTACTTTCAGAGGCCGAGTCAATTCTCAGTATTTGAACAGGACTTATAAGAAGTGGAAAAGGGCACACTAGGGGTGGACCATTATGGGAGTTCATAAGCCTCCCAGTCTGAGTTAGAAGACATAGGGACCGTTTGGCAAGTCTTTTTGAGAAGATCTTCTGGTAGCTCTTACAGTCAAAAGACACATTGAGCTTTTGCATGAAGATTTGAGCAGCCCAAGCTAGTTTGGCTACCGCATGTCTTTCTGTGTCTTTCCGCGCGAGAATAAAGCGAGAAAGACACGAAAAGCTCCATTTGGAGCTTCCCAAAATCAACCCAAAATGGGCTTTTCGTGTCTTTTCGGTGCATCAACTTTTGGCGGCTAGATCTGTTACGAACCAAACGGAAAAAGACCGTGGTGCAATTTGCCAAGCTTATAAACAGCCGAAAGACCACGCAAAAAGATGCACCAAACAGGGCCATAATGAAGAAGACGTAGACTTGCCAAAGTTTGAAGGGGACAAGCTTTGGAGAATAGACGCTGAAAACAAGCCAAGGTGAATTGGAAGCACTCAAGTAGTGCACAATAGCAAACGGCAATACTTTCGGCCCCTCTACCTTAGTACCTCTCCTTTTATAGGAAATTCAACGACCAAATCAATTTCATCCAAAGGTCCAGATCGCGCCCTTCCACCATCTTGTGTAGAGGGGTTTCATGTGGTGCATGCTTCAAGAGCCAAAACGATGCCTCTCCATTTATCATGGTTCTTGAGCTAACGCTCCATTCCTCAGTGATCCTGAACCATTGCTTTCACCGATCCCAAACTACCACCTTCACCAATGGACAAAACACATTGAACTTCACACCAGAGCAATGGGGACCACTCAGATGAACTTCAATTACTCCCTTCGTCTGAGGTCGTTAACTTCAACCTTGGCCTTGGAAGTGTGGGGCATGTGATTCGACGACAATTACTCCTCAAATCCCTAATAGACATGTGCCACCACTAGGGTCAACCTCATCCTTTCACAAGCCTCAAAGGGCATCCTCGGTATTTCACAAATCACAACTAGCCTTAATGGTGGGTTACTCTTGGGGCGTTACGACCTCAGCCGCAATCCCTCTTTGGGTCATCAATGCTGGAGTAAGCTCAGCCATGTGGTCAGCACTTTAATGGCCCTAGCCTTCATTGTACCCTGACGTGCAAAACTGTTATAAATGACATAATGCAGCCAGTAATGAGACCTCACTTATAAATAGGGGCTAGGAACCACACCCTTGACCTAATCACTTCAAAAGTTCCCAAGTCACCCCTGCTACAATCTTTGGTAGTATCAACTTCCTATTGATGGCATGTCTAAAAACAAACCAGATCAAACAAAGTGGTTTAAATAAAAACTAGTTCTACCATGTCCATGAGGATAATGAAATGGAGTAGACTGAGAGCAAGAAAAAACCAAACAAACCATCAATCCAGATAGTCCATCCATAAAAACCAAACAAACCATCATGTTTGGTTAAGTTTCATCTAAAAATAATTTTTATTCTTCATTTATGCCTAATTTTTGGAGTTGTATCATCAGTTCTAAATGGTTGTTAGAAGATTGATCAGATCAAAAAAGGTTTACCAACTAAACCATAATCATATTGCAGTTCAGAAGTCTGTTTCCCCATTATTTTTTGGTCAGAAATGAGATGGAAGCCCAAAATGGGTAGACATGCTCAGCATATCTCTCCACTATTTATTCAAAAGGGATGACTGCTTCAATACATACAAGGGTATGGGGCTGAGACATTGGAGATCCATAGAATTCACCATTTGTCATTAAGAGTTAGCTTCAAGGCCAGCAACAACATTTATACATGCCTCTCACCCAAGGTTCTAAATATCAAAATGTATCGAGGCGTATTGGTGACACCCCAATACATCCCTACAGGGGGTGTATTGGCTTGTATCAATATTTAGAACCTTGTTTTCACCTTTATTCAGAAGGCATTCAGACAAGACCCTCTAATCGTAATAATGCATATCCTTTAAGATACATGGAATTATGCCTACC
Organism: Nelumbo nucifera; assembly: GCF_055504915.1. Classification (NCBI taxonomy): domain Eukaryota; kingdom Viridiplantae; phylum Streptophyta; class Magnoliopsida; order Proteales; family Nelumbonaceae; genus Nelumbo; species Nelumbo nucifera. The sequence goes on from NC_142651.1 coordinate 102,550,993, forward strand.
TTCACCATCACTGTCTTCAAAATCATCACCCATTCCCTCCATACCGCCAAATTTCTATACATGACAGAAATAAGCATGACAATTAGCACAAATTCCAATAAAAAACCTCAGAAATAAAACCAATCTGATAAAGTTATCCATACCGAGAAGTCCATCCCTCCCAAATCCAGGTCAGCTGGGCCAAATCAAAAAGTAAAACTTAGTAACTTCCTACAATAAACACATATGCATACACAAACATACATGATCAATATGAGAAAACAAAAATACAGCTAACAAAATCCCCACCATTGTCATCATCTTCATCTACCCATTTGTCCCAATCAACTTTCACGTAGTGTGGGGTCTTTTCATCTGCCTGCAATAGCTTCTTCCACCAACCCTTCTCAGCTTTCTCAATGACACAGAATATATTCCGAACACCTATATTAATTTTACTTTCCTGGTAGCAAAACAGAGAAGTCTAATTAGTAAAAAAACCGTTACTGCAGTGTGAGGTCATAGATCTAACTAGCAGCATATACATTTCACAACTACCACATATGCCCAGTTCGGAGAACCCTGGAACCAAAAAATCAATAAATCCAATGACCTCTGGTTCATCTCTGAGGGTTTTTTCTGATACCTTGTTCTTCTTCTAACCAATAACAAAGTTTATTTTTCTTCTGGACCATTTCGTGTGCCTTCCAAGATTATTGAAAAGAAAATAGTAGATCCACTGGTTAGGATCATCAAGTCAGAATTACATTTGGGAAAGAAATTCTTTGGGTGAGACCAATAAGAAGTTTGCACCAAACTCTCAGCTTAGGATCCATTGATTAGCATTAATGAACTTCTAACATCAGCCAATTTTACCAGTCAATTGAAAGAGGTAAGATAAAAGAAAGAAGGGGGGATTCTCCATACTCTTACCTCTACATTCACCTTATCATGAAGATTTATCTTGAGTTCATAGAGAAGGTTTTCTGGTCCAGTAGTAGCAGAGAATGTAAACACTCCATCTGGTTCAAGATTCACCTTTGAATTCTTTGCATCTGGCAACAATACAGTGAGATATACCTTATCCACCCTCTCAGCCCACTTCACCTCAGGATGGCGACTGCAGAATCCAAATTATCTATTAGAAGTCATGTATAAAAAAAAGGAAAATTGCTTAAACCTTCCCCAGGTTATCTGACAATCACTTAAACCTCCCATGGGTTTTGATCCTAGCAAAAACCTCCCTTCACTTTTCAAAGAAATATGCAAAGACCTCACTTCTGTTGGAAAACAATGACATAATGCTTAAAAATAGGATTCAATAAAGTATTACGTCTGTCAGGAAAATGAATGGAAGTGAGATCTTTGCATATTTCTTTGACAAATGAACGGAGATTTTTGCTAGGGTCAACCCATGGGAAGGGGAGCTTTAAAAACAGGATGGGGAGAAAACATTATAACAAGCACATGGCCTCTGCCAAACACCACTGGATGACAATCCAGAGGGAGATGGTGACCAACCTAGAGGTATCCATAGTCTAAGAAATTGATTCTTTCAAAGATTTTCAATAAGCAAAGGAAAGTGACAAGTATGAAATGAAACAAAGGCAATCCAATTTCAGTCAATATAGAGGACTAATGTATTGCTAGACTATAGCAGATCCCATCCTCATTAATGCAAAGATGGCCATGTATCTATTCTCATAAAATCCTATGTTTTAGGCATTAGAGTTTAGAATTGATAGTTTCACTAGATTTCTAACACAGTTGTCAAGGCAATGTCTAGTCACTTTATGCCTCACCTTGGTCACTTTCATTTTAGGTGTAGTGCAGTGGTGTATAGATAAAAAAAAAAGGTGTAAAAAGACACCATAACAAATCTATTTTCAATTTAGAGATCCACAAAATGGGTACATAATATATTAATTTTCATTTCTAGTTTCCATGAGTTTGTTTTTTTTATCAGTGTTTCCATGAGTTTGTTTCCTCCCCCTAGAAGAAGACTGATTCTTGAAGGTTTACATTCAATTTTTTTTATGAATCTTACATCGGGGTGTTATTCCTGAAGAAATCAATAATAAGTTGGAAAATCCTTTCACAGAAACAGAGATTTGGAAGGTAATTATGGGCATGAGCAAAGACAAAGCCCCAAGACCTAGTGGCCTTTATTTAAGAATGTTGGGGTGCAATTAAAGGAGACTTATTGAGAGTGCTTAATAAATTCTGCCAAAAAGAAAAATTTTGATAAGAGAATGAATGCAACTTTTATACAGTATGGAAGACTCCTTTTCTAGAGATGGAGCTTCTTGGCAAAATTCTCATTGGGATGAGCCTGGTCCAAGGAGATATTTGTAAATAAATCAATGTAAAAGGGGAGACAGTATGGTCAGCTTGTCCAGCTTCAAAATTTATTGTACAGTTTGGGGCTTGCCCTTTTTTTAATAAAATTAGGTCACTGTAAATTACCAAATACAAGGCTTGCAGCAAACCACAAAAAGGAAATGGAAAGCAGTGTACTTGTTGTTGTAAGGCTTTAACCAGCAGTTTCATCATGGCATTCATAACAACAAACTTTTTCTTCTACTTCCCTCTCTTTTTTTTTTGATCAGTAACAAAAAACTTTATTAATGATGTGAATATTTATGAAGCTTTAGATACACAATAGGGGAGGTAAAAAGTGTTAACTCCCCATCAACAGAATACAATGACAGAAAGTTAAAAATTGGCCCAAAAGATAGCCTCCCTATTCACCCCCTGCTTGGCCAGCCCATCTGCAAATGAGTTAGCAGTCCTCTTCCCTCAATTTTTACTAGCAAAAAAGAGCATCATCTCTCTATGGCAAATCAGGTCAAGGACTCTTTTCCTTTTTTTCCCCTTTCTATAATAGCCACTCCCCTTTGTCTTTCCAACCGGGACAACCCCCTTCACTGTTTTTTTCTCGGTAAATAATAATTTGAATACATTACTCTTTTGAGTATGTTTGCTGAATTCAACATGATGCGGGTTTATCCCTTTCTTTCTTTCAATTCTTACACACACTCAAAGGCATAGATACACTATTTATATCTCCCTGACTAACGGAATAAGGCTTCCATCCTCTAGGTTTTACTCTTCAAAAATTTATATCACACATTTTTTGTCCATTGTAGATCACTTTTAATGTTTTCTACTTGCTACTTCGACTAGGGAAACAAACTACTTGTAAAAAATGCTAGAGGTTTTTGGAGTTCAGTTGTGCCTCCCAAGGAATGTATTGGATCTGTTACAGGACTGGGGTCTGAGGGGTCTGTCAAGGAGAGGTAATATTGTTTGGAAGGTGTTGCCAGCGGTTGCGGTGTGGTCAATCTGGTCAGAAAGAAATGTGAGACTCTTTGAAAATCAGGTGAGGTCAGAGGAGGAAGTCTTAAAGAGCATTTGGGGAAGGTTATACTCCTGGGTGGCGACTCATAAACTGTTCAAAAATTGTCCTTACAGTTCTTTTTTGGAGCATAGTAATCTTTTTGTATGATGTTCATATAATGGTTTTGTGAGATGTACAAAGTGTTATTGTCTTGCTCAGTGCCTCAGTGGGCAAGGCTGTATCACTTCAGTTTGTTTTTAATGAAATACTTTACCTTTTCTCTCAAAAAAAATATGCTACAAAAACAAGTTGCAGTAACTAGGTTTTCATATAAAAAAGCATAATCCAAGCATCACCTACTGACAAGGTGCCTCTTACCTAGCATGGAATTAATGCTTTTACAACTATGATTTCTACCAGAAATATACCATGATTCAAATGGTGAGGTATTGAATAGAATTTCAATGAACCACTTGACCGACATAAATAGATGCGAGAGTTGGGGATTGGGGTCCTACAGATATACTTGAAGTGCATTTCTACCAACCAGAACCAGTATCCAACACAAAGGTGATTGAAATCTCCATGACTTGGCTGATGATAAAAATTTCCTCACATGGTTGCCTCAACTTAGTAAAGCAAATGGATATTTAATATCAAAGAAGTTCAAACATGTTAATGCTGTCCTAGTTAGTAGTTAATTTGTTTAAATCGCTTCAACCGACTCGAAGTGCGAGTTTTAGTCTGCTTCAGCCTACAAGACAAATGAGGAGGCATATACACTTTTACAGTTAATCTCATTAATCTGTTGAGAGTGGCTTCACTTCAAAACATTCATCAAACAGAAATAAATGAAAAAAAAAAGAATTATACAATTCCACAAAGACGAATGCGTTCCCTTTTACAAGCTTATACTATCTAAAATGTACAAAGAACACCACGAAAACACATCACTGGATAACTATTTGCCAGAAACTGAAGCATATAAAGCCCGACTGATACATTTGACAGCAACAGGCCATTAAAGACAGAAGGGGGAAAATATTGCCAATTTGGAGTCCAACACACGAGTAAACAAAAACCGAAAAATCAAAATCTCGTTGGCAAGAAAACGAGTGTCCAATTCAACCGGAAACAATTATAGAAACGGAATAAATAATAATGAAAGATCGAAATCGAAGAGTCTCACCTCATCGCGTCACGATACAGAAAACCCTAGAAAAGGAATAAAAAGGTAAATGAAGGTAGTTCGAGCTGGCCAGAGTAATACGTGGAGTGTATATATATGAGCCTGTGAAGTAGAAAAAAGAATACCAGTCGCTCGGCTTCACAGCAATACCACAATGCTTATTTCAGCCAGGTGGAGAAATGATGTTGGCAATTTATATACGCTACTAGTCGGGACCCGTGCCATGCACGGGCCTTTTTAAGCCAAATTATTACAAATGAAACCTATGGCATTTTCAAGTTTCAACTAAGCCAAGCAAATCCAAGTCCGACTTTCACAATTCAAGGTGCACCCTTATGTTATGTTTGGTTTAAAGGAAAAAGTAGGGAAAGGAAAAGAGAGTTAGGGAAACCTTTACAAACTTTGTATAGGTTTTTCTAATTTTTCTTTCTTTTCTCTACCTTTTTCTTCAAACCAAACATAGCCTTAATGATAGTGGTCAAATTTATTATTATTTTATTATTATTACTAACCCAAGTTGTTACTAATTTTTATTATTTTTAATTTGATGTTAAAGTAATTATTCTTTATGATTACTTTTAAGTGAAATTTGAATATTTGAATGGATTTTAATCCATGTTTTGAATCTGCCACTATTGAATGTTCGAATTGTTCAAACCATCACCCAATCATGACTTTAGGATTCAGTTTTCCTAAAATCTAGTTTTTGGTAAAAATTTGTTCGGCCTAAGCAATTAAGCCATTGACCCATTCAACATAGTAATCAGGTTGTATACTAAATGTATTTGCAAACTTATTGGGTGATCTTTATATCGATTTGGGTAATCTTTCAAGATCCATGCATCCCAAGGGCTGAAGGTGCCTTGCCCTCTTTTGGCATCAAATCCCAATTTTTTACGTCTTTGCAAAGAAAAATTAAAATTCATACATACATACATACATACATTTTTTTTAGTATTTAACACGGCACACTTACAACTTTTCAAGGTAACTGACAATAGGGAGACTCAAATCCGTGTTTCTCCTGGGACTACCCAACTAACGTACCAATCAAGCCACCACTTAATTGGCTACATACATACATACAAGCTAAGGTGTTATGGTCTGACCCGTTTGACCCAAAGGGTTGAACCAGTGACCCAATACCAGAAGGCAAAAACATTATTTTAAATCAATGAAAATTAAATTTTATTTATTATTTTTAATTTTTAAATATAGTATAAAATATAGTATTTATTAGTAATAATAATTAATTAATTATAGGATTATTAATTATTTGTAAATGCTAAATTACTTTTACAAAGTTAATAAATCAATCATGGTTGTCACACCTTTTTAATCATGGCCCTTAGTCCATCACCAACCTTTTCAGTTGTCTTTGCCCAGTGATAAATAGGTTCAAGGGTTATATCTTTTTGTGGATAGGTTAGGTATTTTAAGGGACAAGTGTAATAAAAATTACTTCACCCTACTTGATTCGGGCTGGACAGGGTTGGGGTTTGCTAAGAGCCTAAGAGTGCAAATGTAATTATGTTTATGTTGTGGTTAGGTAGATTTAGATTATAGGTCGATGGAAAAGTATGCATATGTAATAGGTAATAATTAAGCATGGGAAGGAGAAACTTCATAATTGTTAAGTACCCTTTGTAATAGAGGTATGGGTGTTACTTGGAATTACCTAGAATTAAAAAAATAAAAAAAAAATGAGAAAAAAGATAGTTGTCACATCGGATCATTCCGTTTTATTATATATAGTAGCGGAGGGGGCTGTGTTAAGTATGGGCGAGAAGACTATCAATTGTTAAATTATTTGTTGTTAAGGTTACAAGAGCTTGACCAAGTTTTTTGATGACTCAAAAATAAAAAATAAAAATACTATATTATATTTGCAATTTTGATCAATAAATTATATCTACAGTCCTCAATATGTCCCTTAAACAAACCGAAAGACATAAGGAAAAAATTATTCGTAGTCCGATAATAAGTGTATGCTATAAATAATTAAATCTCAAAAGGCAACAAAAATAACAAAATATCCCAAAACAAAGAAACAAAGTACATGAAAAATATTAACAAATGATGAACAAGAAATTAGCAAATGGTTGAAAAAACTAAAAAATTACCTAAAAAAGAACATCAATTGTTTATGACATATTTGTAGTATAGACTAAAAAATTAATTACATATTTTAGGAGGTCTCTCAGAATTCTGAATGGTTAGAAAAATTAAGAAATTGCTAGAAAAAAAAAAGAATATCATTGATCGTATGCATTTGATGACATGATCAATTCATCCCATCCACCTTACAGCAGTCCTCTATATTCCAACTTAGTATATACACCTATTATGAGATAGAGACCACAGTTTGAAAAACCATGCACAATTCCCGTACATCTCAAATACCTTTCCCACTTGCCCACCGTGTCTCATCGTGCTTACTATGCTCCCGCTGCAACGCCAATCAAGACAACCAATGAACAATGAGAAGGAGATCCCACAAAAGCAGAACCAACAATAGTAATGTCTCTTAACAAAGTGTTTATCCATTTAACCAATGCTTTAGATTTTTTTTTTTTAACATCAAAATGGAAGAAATAATTCTCAAATTTGATTCCAGCTTTATTCAGGTTTATAGTGTTCCTCTACTGATTCTAGCTTCTAATACTAAAAAATCAACCGCGCTAAGTAAGGGTGTCAATAGACCGGTTTTGGATTGGACCCCATCCAGTCTAAAATCAATTTGGATGGATTGGACAGACCAACAAGACAGTGGATTGGACCAATCCGGTCGAAAATATTTTTTAGATTGGATTGGACCTGGTTCATCCATAACAAATTTATATTGTATTGGGTTGGATTAAGCCAATATCTGGTCCATTGATATAAGATAAGAATATATGTGTCAATGAACCGGGTTTGGGTTAAAACCAATCTAAATCAAAATGAATTTGAACAGATTGGATGGTCCAGACATTAAATTGGACCAGTCCAAATTGGTCCAAAACATTCATTGGATTGGATTGGACCTAGTCCATTTATAATGAACTCACATTGGACTGAATCAGATTGGACCTGGTCCATTTATAATGGACTCACACTATATCATATTTGCAATTTTGATCAATAAATTATATCTACAATCCTCAATATGCCCCCTAAACAAACCAGAAGACATAAGGGAAAAACTATTATTAGGTAGTGTTTGAGAACAAAGAAGTACTTATTTAAACAAATACTTCTTTTAAGACATGGGACCACACATTAAGTGGTTTTTAAGTACTTATAGGTGTTTAGTAAAAAAGAGGGTAAGAAGTACTTATTATTAAAAAAGTACTTCTTAAAAAAGTGACATAGATGTGGCTTTTTTTTCAACACTTTTTGAAGAAGTGCTTCTTCATTCGAATGGGACAAACCTGTTCCTGTTTTTTTTAATGACAAAACTACCCCACTTAAGTTTATCATCTTCTTCTTCCATTCAAAACCCTATAACAACAGGTAGCAACGGCATTTGGTTGCAGGTCCACTGACGAATTTGGGTGTTAAAAATCGGGTTGGTATAAACTAGCTTGAGCTTGCAAATTTTGGGAGAGAATCGAGCCAGCACGACTAGCCAAGAAGGTTGAGCCTGCTTGATCTCATCAATGGTCGACCAATCCAAATTGAAAAAGGCACGGCAACCATGAACAAATCCTCTCTGCTTACCTTACTATGATTTGCAGGTTTCTTACACCCGCTTTCAGATTAAAACCAAATCTGAATGCTAACAATCTTAGCCTTTCAACATCTTCATTTGTTCTAGCAGATGATTTGAAACCTCATTGTCTTCACTAATCCCAATGCAGAAGTTGATTGATTGGTACAAAAAGTCTTGATTATGCTTTCGAATTCCGACCTCTTAACCAACTCCAAGTGAAGAACCGTTTTGTGATTTGTTTTCGTATTCTAAAAAATACGAGTGCCTAGTTCGTTAGTGTGAAGGTTCTTCTAATCCTGAAGATGCTGAACGACTCCATTCTCAAATTATCAAGAATGGGTTTGTCGGTAATTTATTCCTATATAATACACTCATTAATCTATATGTTCGAACGAGTAATGTGACATCGGCCCACCGGTTGTTTGGGGAAATGTCGGGGAAAAATGCAGTTATGTGGACTTGCTTGATATTTGGCTATACCCATTAGCACATGCCTAATGAAGCATGTGCTCTTTTGTGCTCGATGAGGCAGAAATGGAAATTCGAGAATTTTGTGAAGGTTGTTAATCGGAGGAGTCTTTTTGTTGTCCAATCTATAGTTCCGGCGGTTTCGACAATTCTGGTGAAAAAAATGAGGGGGAGAGGGAGAGATCTGAGTAATCTACAGTGGAGGGTAAAATTGTTATCTGTGTCAATATAAGCACTTATGGGGAAAGTAGCTTACCAAACATCCCCACCCCAATAAGTGCTTAAAAACATAATAAGTGATTTGAAAAATGGGTTACCAAACAGCCTTAAATGGTTGTTAAAATAAGTACTTTTGTAACAAGTACTTCTTTTAACAAGTACTTAATCATCAAACAGGGCCTTAATCCGATAATAAGTGCATGCTAAAAATAATTAAATCTCAAGAGGCAACAAAAATAACAAAATATCTCAAAACAAAGAAACAAAGTACATGAAAATATTAACAAACGATGAAGAAGAAATTAGCAAATGGTTAGGAAAACTAAGAAATTGCCTAAAAAAAAGAACACCAATTGTTTATGACATATTTGTAGTGTACACTAAAAAATTAATTACATATGTTAGGAGGTCTCTCAGAATTCTGAATGGTTGGGAAAACTAAGAAATTGCCTTAAAAAAAAGGAACATCATCCATCATGTGCATTTGATGACATGATCAATTCATGCCATCCACCATACAGCAGTCCTCTATACTTCAACTTAATATATACACCTAGACTACAGTTTGAAAAACCCTGCACAATAGCAATGCCTGTTAACAAAAAGTTGATCCATTAATCAAATTGTGGCATATTCTATGAAAAAAAGTATGAAATTATAAATATAATTTTCAAAGATAAAAAATTTGTATAGATGGTCAAAAGTTTGCATACATGGTCAATGTCTTGACTCTTGATAAGAACAAAGCAACATCTTAAGTAATACATGCTAGTGCAGCAAGCTTCATATTTGCAACAATGTATTCTCACCTGAAGAAATAAAAATCAAGAGTAAATTAGGAACACCAAATATAAAAATCAAGAGTTAAATGCCAAACACATCTATCAAAATTTTGTTTTCTTATCTTTGGTTTTCAAAACCAAGAGTGAAAGTGAGAAAATGATGTTGAAAAAAGGTTTCTTAATTGGTGAAGTAGGGAGCTACCCTATGATTCTATGACATGGAGGGGATGTTGATCAAGATCATCCACCAGATAAAGAGAATTTAAAAGGATGAGAAAGAGAATATAACAATAATTTTATTTTGTCTTTAAAGGGATGGAATGAACAAAATCTCATAAACCATCATCTTTTCCGCAATTCTTTTTTTTTTTGATAATTCCCTTCCGAGAAATTTGTAATATTACAAAATGTGGACAATCACTGCTGATGTGACCATTTCCGGTCACGTATCATTTTTTCATGATGTGTCAATTTTTTGGCTAAGTACCTCGTTATCTCGTCTGCTCCCGTGTGGTCGGTGACTCAAAGGCTGAAGTGGAGCTACCTTGATGAGCTGCTGGGTGGTGAGCTGCCTTGATGAGCTGCTGGGTGGTGAGCTACCTTGATGAGCTACTTGGGGCGCTGCCTTGGTGGCGAGCTCCCTAGTGTAGTGCAACCCAACTGCTCCCTGCATGAGATGATCTGCTCCTCTTTGTAGATGGCAACAATTGACGTAACCTGCAAGAACTGAATCAGAGAACCCAGGGGTGTTTATCCGACGAGGTCACTACGATGGCTAAGTTAGTATTCTCATAGTAGAGAGCTTGAAGATGATATTATAGAATGAGAGAGCTAGAGAGCAGGAGTTACCATCCTCTTTTTTCTCTTTCTCTCCCCTCTAGGGGGTGAGGTCTTTATATACTGGAGTTCTCGTGGGTTAGTGTAACGGTCACTGGATCCCTGCTGTGATGGGACCTGTTGCGTGTTAGGTGGGTGAAAAGCCTTAAAACGGTAAGACTCGTCACATCCCGTCAGAACCGGGGTACGGTGGTGAGCTCCTCGGGGTTGTCAGGCTGGCGCCTGTGTCAGGCGGCCAGGTTGGCGCCTGGGCCAGGTTGTCAGGTCGCCAGGTCGGTACTTGGGCCGGGTTGTTAGGTCGGCGCCTGTGTCAGACGGCGGGTCGGTGTCTGGGCTAGGTTGTCAGGTTGGCGCTTGTCAGACCACCAGGTCGGTGCCTGGGCCAAGCTGCCAGCTCGTGCCAGGGCCAACTCACGCCAGGGCCAAGCTGCCAACTCGTGCTAGGGTCCGCTCGCGCCTGTGCTAGGCTAAGGGTGAGCTGCCTGTGGCGAGTTGCCTATGGCGAGCTACCTATGGCGAGTTGCCTATGGCTAGCTTGAGCTGTCTAGTTGTCAAGAGGCTGCACAGTTGGCATGAGGTGCCAGGTGTCACAATTGCACTTGAGGGCCAAATCTGCCCTCATCATTTGCCCTCCACTCCCGAGCTGAGAGTAACTCAACGAAGGGAGTAGATTTCTCCTTTTGGTCTGTAAGTCGACGAGCTAGTAAGCGCTGATCCAATTCTTAGGCTCTAGGAGCTGCCTGCAAATGGTGAGCTACCTGCAAGTGGCGAGCTACCTGTAAGTGGCAAGCTACCTGCAAGTGGCGAGCTGCCTGCAAGCGGCGAGCTGCCTGTAAGTAGCGAGCTGCCTGCAAGTGGCGAGCTGCTTGTAAGTGGCGAGCTGCCTGAAAGTGGCGAGTTGCTTGCAAATGGCGAGCTGCCTGTAAGGTGAGGAGGTCCCTACCAGTTTAGTACTGTAGCCCTTAGGCTCTAGGGGCAGCTTATAGTCCACTTTTGTTGATTTTGCCCATGCTGATGAGGCGGTTGGGGTCTTGAGCAGTAGTATGGCCCGTAGACTTTTAGGAGCAACTCGTTGTCCACTCTTCTTGACTTTTCCCATGCCGAAGAGGTGACTAGGTCTTTCAGCAGTAATGTTGCCCATGCCGTAGAGGCGACTGGGTCTCTCAGCAGTAGTATTGCCCATGCCGTAGAGGTGACTGGGTCTTTCAGCAGTAGTAGTGCCCATGCCGTAGAGGCGACTGGGTCTTTCAGCAGTAATAGTGCCCATGTCGTAGAGGCGACTGGGTCTTTCAGCAGTAATAGTGCCCATACTGTAGAGGCGATTAGGTCTTTCAGCAGTAATAGTGCCCATGTTGTAGAGGCGACTGGGCCTTTCAGTAGTAGTAGTGCCCATGCCGTAGAGGCGGATGGGTCTTTCGGCAGTAATGTTGTGGCCCGTAGGCTTTGGGAGGGACCCATAGTCCGCTCCGGAACTTCGTTGCTCCTTGGTGTTCTACAAGGAACTAAATGTTAGAGGACTCGGGGTGGCTAACCCGGCGAGGTTGCTCCGATGGCTAAGTCAGTACTCTCATAGTAGACTGCGAGCTAGAAATCATAGTCTGAGAGCTAGAATTTGCTTACTTGTTCCTGAGGCTGGTGCCTTTTCAGTTCGTCAGTTCGCGCCTGGGCCAGGCCGCCAGGTCAGCGCCCGTGCCAGGCCGTGTTAGGGCCAGGCTGCCAGGCCACGCACAGGCTGCGACAGGCCGCGCGTAGGCCACACCAGGCCGCCAGGTCGCGCCCAGGCCACCAGGGGGGCGTCTTGGAGCTACTTAGTCTGTTAGCTCCCTGCACAGTCTTTGAGTTCATAAAAAATGGAAACTATAAAGTGAGAGCTTCAGTTTCTAAAAAGGTGAGGACTTGGCCTTCTAGGAGAAGAGGACTTAGCTTTTTGTATGATAAGAACTTAGCTTTTTGTAGGATGAGAACTTAGCTTTTTGTAGGATGAGAACTTAGCTTTTTGTAGCATGTTTCCATAGACGACGCCAATTGATGTGACCATTTCCGGTCACGTATCATTTTTTCGTGATGCGTCAATTTTTTGGCTAAGTACCTCGTCATCTCGTCTGCTCCCATGTGGTCGATGACTCAGAGGCTGAAGTGGAGCTCCCTGATGGCGAACTGCCTGGTGGTGAGCTACTTGGTGGCGAACTGTCTGGTGGTGAGCTACCTTGATGATCTGCTGGGTGGTGAGCTGCCTTGATGAGCTGTTTGGTGCGTTGCCTTGGTGGCGAGCTCCCTAGTGTAGTGCAACCCGACTGCTCCCTGCATGAGATGATCTGCTCCTCTTTGTAGATGGCAACAATTGACGTAACCTGCGAGAACTAAATTAGAAAACCCGGGGGTGTTTACCCGGCGAGGTCACTCCGATGGCTAAGTTAGTATTCTCATAGTAGAGAGCTTGAAGATGATATTAGAGAATGAGAGAGCTAGAGAGCAGGAGTTACCATCCTGGACGGGGTCCAATCCAAAACCGGTCCATTGACACCCTTAGATGCAAAGCATGTCCAATATTTTGCTTTCTTATTTGAATTACCTGATAATTAGAAATGAGTTCAGCAACAGATTAGGTCAAGGAAATTCCATTTGCAACCTAAGGAAACGAAAAGTAAAATTTTGGTCCAACACCATCCCTTCAAACATTTTGTTAGGACATATGGCACATTATTTGTCTATAGGTTATGAACAAAAAACGGGGAAATTTATATATGAGAGAAGTGTTTCTAAAACCTTTAAAATGGAAAAAATAAAGATAATTTTATTCATTCAAATGTGGAAATAAAACAAATCTACTTTGAAATTTGAATAAGCTAATGTATGGGAATATTTATTATACAAGTTTGAGTACCTATTTTTGATGTTGTCTGATTCGAGGTATTCTGAATCAAGATCGCAGTCAAATAGTCCTGCCAAGTAGTGAAGCCAAGGTGGAAGGACGAAGCTACGCATCAAGATCATGATCTGGAATCAAGAAAGAAGATCAAAGGCTCGAGGGGTTGTTCCCCAGGTAGGCACTTTAACGCTCAAGTCAGTAATGGAAGAGATGGGTGGTTGGGCTGAGCAGTTGAGATTAATGTCGGTCTGAGCAGAAGCAAAGCAATAGTATGGAGTTTGAAGAGTCAAAAGTCCCTTACCTTGAGCAGAGGATACCTATTTATAGCCAAAGATTCGTGTCCGATTCGGATGAGGCTTTCGGGGTTGTTAGGATGAGGATATCCGCCGAAGTCTTCGCGATAAGTCCTAATCCCCGACGGAGTTGTCCTCCTTATCCATACGGGGCTCCTCTTCTTGGTCGCGCTTATCCATCTTACGTGGTGTCGATGTGGCTGAGGAGGTAAGACGGCCATGAAGGCCGCCATGTAGCATGTGAGCCAGCTCAACCATAACCCTACCCCAATTCCAAAGTCAAGGAGTGTAGTGTTCGACCGCGGTGTGGCATGGATTCGTGGAAGAACTCTTCAGTTCTTGACTAAGGAACTTGAACTTTGGTTGAGCGCGCTCTTTGTGTTGAGTGGCTCGAGGTGAAGCCAGTTTGTTGGGTGAACCAGCCAGTTCGATGCCCGTACCACTTCCGAGACAGGTCAACATGGCCGTCATTTCGTTTCCCCGAGGCCACGCGTGTGCAGAGGGCGTATGCATCGTTTCGTATTCCCGATCTATCAGAGGATGGTGTTGAATTGACGTTGTTGATTTGCCTTGATCTGGACCACTAGGGGTCCTATAAAAGGGGAGTGAAGAGCATTTTCACTTTGTCATTTGCGAAGAGTATTTTCTGGAGTTCGGTAAGAAGTAGTCCTTGGCTGGTGCTTTGGTACTCCGCGGTCTTAGTCTTCACTTCGGTAAGATGTCTTCTTCCTCACCCTTTGACTCTTCCTACTCATCCTCTTCTTTAAGTTCCAGTAGAAATTTCGAGTCGGGGTCTCTTATTGAGGCCAATGCGCTCATAGTTCATGAGACCGATGGCTAGGGGGCCGAGGTCGATGAACTTGGGGTTGAGGTTGGAGAGTTGGAGGAGGCCGAGGTCTGGGAGACCGAGGCCGACAAAGCCGAGGTCAAGGTAGTGTCTGAGGAGGGACCCAACCTCCCTCCGCGGTTTGGAAGCCAGTTTGGGTCTACTCTGTGCCGCCTAAATCCTGGGGATTTGGCCCGAATCGAGGCTTTGTACTATTTCCCTGAGGAATATGAGATGAGATGCCCGGGTGCTAGTGAACGAGCCACCTCTGGTCGACCAGGTGAGCTCTGTGTCTATGAGAACAGCCTAAAGGCCAGGTTGAGGTTTCCTTTGAGTGAGGGTATCGCCGCGGTGTTATGATGGTTTTGTGTCCAACCTATCTAGTTAATGCCAAACTCCTTTAGATACTTGGTAAGCCTTTTGTGTTACTGCTCGGTCCACGGTCTAGAGGTCACCCTGCCGATGTTCATTTATTTTTTGCACCTGAAAAAGCACCAGTAGGGCTACTACTATTTCTTGACTTGGAAGAATAACAAGGTGCTAGTCGGGGTTTCGTCTTCAGTGAAGCGCTAGAAGGAAAGGTTCTTCTTCGTACACTTTCCTGGAGGCTGGTCGTTTCCTGCCGAGCTACTTAAGCTGAGGACCAAGTTGAAGGCGCCAGCCGAGGCTGAGCTTACTAAGAAGGAGTTAGCATCTATTAGGAAAATAGAGAGGATAGACGTGATGGAGTACACGTCGTTCTCGATGTCAATCCATGCCGGGCTGATGAGTGAGATAGTTGGTTGTTTTCCACCTTTCCCTTCTTCTTCTTCTTCTTCTTCTTCTTCTTTTAACTTTGTCTCCTCTCCAAATGGGGCGGTTAAAAGCATCTATTTCCACATCTTCCATTTATTTTAAATATGGTTTTTAAAACCAACCCGGTGACCGAACCAGTCAAGGGTCCGGTTATCGAGTCGAACGGTCTGACCATTCGAACCGAACACTCAGCCCGTTCTGACAAAAAAATAAAAAATGGTCAAAATCATTCAAACGGTTAACCGTCCGGTTCAGCGGTTTGCTGACCAAAATCAACAGTTTTGGGGGGCAATCTAGTTTATCGGTTTCCGATTTTTTTGGTCTGACCGTCCGGTCCAGTCCGATTTTGTAAACCATGATTTTAAATATTAAAAATGAGATATTTAGCAATTAATAGAGCAAAGTGGTTGTTTAAATGGTTTGTATATGTCAACCGATTTTTTGACTTTTTCTTTTCTTTTTTTTTGGAGAAGAAGAAGAAGAAGAAGAAGAAGAAGAAGAAGAAGAAGAAGAAAAGGGAGGAGGAGGAGGAGGGAGAAGAGAAAGAAAATGACATATTTTGAAAATTTAATGAATAGTCAGGAAAACTTTTGTTGTTTTACATTTCATTTGTCAAACTTAACCTTGGAAAAGTCAACCAGTTATATATAAGTAGTTTTTGAAGTATACAAGGTATATATAAGTAATTAACCCCCCCCCCCCCCCCGGAAAAAAAATTGGTGGTGTTTAGTTTGATTTCCATTTTTATGCAGTCGCATCAAATTTCAAGAAAAATGACAGAAAAAGGGCATTGGCATATGTGGTTAGCCAATATCCATTTTTTTTCAAAAAATGTAATGTAAAAAAAAGTGCCATTTTCTCTAACAAAACAGCCCGTTTCATTGGTGTTTGGAACATATGCCTTTTTTTTTCTTTTGAGAAATGATACCACATCCAAAATCTGTTTTTTCATACCACATTTGATGTTCGGTTACGCGTTTTCGTGAGAGTGTTTTTCCAGGCCTCTTGAAATTGAGGAATCTGTGGTATAAGAAAAAATGTCATTTTTTGGAGTTTTTTGTTTTCTTACTGCTGCTAGCAACTATATGTTGACATGGGCATTGAAAAATGTGTTAGAAATGGTAACAAAAAAATAATATTTTATGAGAAAATGATATACCAATGTAGCACCGTTTTCTCAAACACACACACACACATAAGGAAATAACATTGTTTCAAAACATAACCCTCAAAAATGTTGTTTTTTGATGTTTTCTTTTCTTTTCTTTTTTCAACTTGTTTTATGATATGGTAGTTGATGTGGTTCCTACGTGGTGTCATTTCTCAAAAATGATAGTGGAACCAAACAACACACCATGCATAAATGTTTTCTCAAAAACCTAAGAAAAAACACACAATAACATTTTTTGAAAAAATGCAATGGAACCAAACACCTCCTTAATCCATTAAATTCACACTTTGATCTAATGAGTAGAAGCAATTTGATTTATTCATCACAAACAGATGCCCACACAATGTTATGGTCCATTGCAGTATTTGAGAACATCTCCTCATGAATGACAACATACAAGTACCATAAATGTTATCAAAGCAGGAGAAAAGGTGATATGTGGTTGGTGTTAGGAAGGTTCCATGAGGAGAAAATCTGGATCCCCCAAGGACATGGTTTTATGATGACAACAATCATATAACTCAGACTTGGTTTATCATTTGTTTTTGAATCCATTGCATCAGAAAAAAAATAAAAAAAATAAAACATGTTCTTGAACCTTGGTTTTATTTTAAAAGGTAAAAGCAAGTTGGTTTTGTTTAAAACAGTTTTAAAAATAAAAACAAACGGGTTCAACTATAATATCGGAAAGATATGATATCTGAAAAGCTTATGACCAATTAAGTAGAATCATAAATGTAGTAGCTAATCAGGTGTTATTTATCAAAATTCATGAGTGAGTTTTGATTTGTCAAAACTCTTATGATACCATGTTTTTCCCACATCATAGATTTTCTTAAAACAAAATTTTATAATTTAGAATTATATAATTTATGGAACATGACTTTAAATAACCAGGTATATATGTTTCACTTATTTGTCAAAATACTAGATTTTGATTTTTTTTTTCAATTAAAAAAAGACAATATTTTACTTCATTTCCAATATTAAATTCATATATCTCAAATATTCGTGGTCGGGTTAATGATTGGTGGAATTTTTGTGATTGAAATAGCCAAAAGGGTCAAATATTTAAGGATTGTTCCTTCTACTATTCTGTGTGAAGTGTATTATCGAAAAGTTATCTTTGCTAGACAAGTTATATCTTGTATTATTTTTTGGTAGGAAACTGATAATCATTTCAAACAAGAAGAAAATACAACTACAAATTGAGACAGAAAAAAAAGCAAATACAAACAAGAGTCACAAAAAAAAAACTACAAAAGATTACATAAAACCAAGTCCAAATTTACTATATTAGAGAGACAACGGGCTAGCAAGACAAGATTCAAAATCTCTTGAAAAACCATATTGGGCTGCTGTGTGTGCTGCTTGGTTAGCTTCTCTCGGATAGAATTGAACTGTGAAATTTCTTCTAGAAGTAATTTCTTTTATATCCCTGCAACAAAAGAGGATTTCCTGGTCTTCACAGCCATTAGCATCATTTATCCAATCAACTAAATATTTGCAATCAAATTCAAAAATGAGATCAGATTTGTTCATTTTATCTGCAAAAACAACCACCTTTAGAAGGGCTTGCACTTCTGATTTCAATGGAGACAAAGCTTTTGATTTCCCAAAACCTGCAACCCAGCAGCACCCCAAATGATCTCTAATAATGAAGCCAAAAGAAGCCTGTCTAGAAGATTCCAAAAAACCACCATCAATATTGACTTTCATGCGGCCCTGATCTGGTGGAGTAAAAAAAACATCATTTTTGCTCTAACTAGTCTTGGAAGAGCTTTCTGATCTCTGCTGCTAGAGATGATATATCTCCACTATTGACCTGCAAATTTGAGAGATGACAACAAAGGGATTTGGATTTTCATTTTCAAAATAAAACAAATTTCTATCTTTCCAAATGCTCCATAAAACATGAGCAATGTCTGCTAATTTTTCCATATGAGTCTTTCCCAGACTGAGGAATATATGCACTATCCAATCCTTAAAGCTTGGAAAGTTTTGACTATATGTTGGATTAATACCAACACCAGACCCCAACCAAATGCATCTTGATTTATCACAAAGGAGTAGAGCATGGGTAATTGTTTGTTTCTTTTTCACATCTTTCACAAATATTAGAATCTCCTAAACCCCTTTTTGCAAGATTTTCTTTAACAGCTAAACCACTTACATAGCATCTCCAGAGAAAATGTTTAATTTTTTGTTCTGAAGGAAGTCTCCACAGCAAATTCTAGAAGTTTTTAATTTGTGTGGAGTCTTTAGGAACTTCTAGGTTTTCTTCTTGCATTTGTTTAGCAAGGAAATAAGCTAATATAACTGTGAATTTCCCATTTTTGCTACCTAACCAGATTAATTTGTCATTCCAATTTGAGGGGATCTCCATGTCTAAATTTTTTTGGGTAAAACCATCAAGTATAGTGGAATTTATCATTCCATCATTCCAGCTTCTACTCTCATGGTTTATTAGATCAACTACCCTTAAGTTCTCACTACTTTGATTCCTTGGGCCCATTAATTTGAAACCACTTATATTTGGGATCTAGGGATCCTCTCAAACTTTAATATTGGTTCCATTACTCACTTTCCAGCAAATACCTTTTTCTAGCACTTTCTTCCCCTCTAGGACACTCCTCCATTCCCATGATGGTCAGCCTTTTAGCTTTGCATGGGTGAAGTGGTGGTCAAGGTAACTTTTGAAACCATCTTTTTGAACTTAGGATGCATATTTTTGCTATAGAAAACTTCAGATTTTTGATAATTCACCTGTTGCCCAGAGGCTCTTTCAAAGAGAGATGGCTTCTAACAGTGCACTAGCTTTATTAGGATTTGCTTTAGAGAAAAATTAACTGTAATCTGCAAAAAAAAAAGTGAGACATTGTTGGAGCTAAGTTGCATATTTTAATTCCAGATAGCTCCTTCTGGGTCACTTTTTCCTTTATTATAGATGAAAAGACTTCTGAGCACAGAAGGAAAAGGTAAGGTGATAGGGGGTTTCCTTGCCTTAGGCCCCTTTGAGTGTAAATTTTCCTTGATGGGGATTCATTTACTAAAATCTGATAGGAGACTGTGGATACACACTTCATGACACAATCAATAAATTTATTACCAAAACCAATCATTTGCATGGTTAACTTCAGAAAAATCCCATTCAACTCTATCATAGGCCTTGCTCATATCCAACTTAACTGCCATGAAACCTTACTTTGCTTTTGTATGAGTCATTTAGTGCATTACTTCATGGGCAATTAAGATATTATCAGTTATAGCTCTCCCAGGAATAAATGCACTCTGATTTTCTGATATTAAGTCATTTAGAATAGGCTTCATCTTGCTTACCAAAATTTTTGCAATTATTTTGTAAACAGTATTGCACAGACTGATTGGTCTGAACTAAGAAGCTTCTTCTGGATTTTTGACCTTTGGAATTAATGCTATGAAAGTTGAATTAAGATTTCTATTAATTTCTCTTGAGTTAAAAAAAACTTCGACATCTTTTACTACATCCTCCTTCACAATCTCCCATAAAGTTTGAAAAATTAAGTTTGAAAAACCATCAGGTCCCAAGGCTTTCTTGGGAGCCATTTGGAACAAGGCTTCCTTAATCTCCTCTTCTGAGACATCCATTTCTAGACTTCCACTGTGAGTTTCATTTAAAATTTTTTGGATGCCTTGTAGGGCCATTTCCATTTTTCGTATTATGTCTTGGCTTTTTGAGTTTAGTAGGTTGCTTCCTTCCCATCATATAAGGGATGATAAGAGGAAATGGGCTATTTGTTTTTTACTGAAACCATTATGTTCCGACGATTCAGTTTGGAAAGAGTACATATGCAAATTTGTAGAGTGCAAAATCTTGCATTTTATATTATTTTGTATGTATTTGTAGAGTTCAAATCAGCCTCCCACAACACATCCCCGCTGTGTATTGGGAACATCTCCCAATGATGATGTGCTGTGGGACATCGCGGGGGGCAATCTTGTGGGGGCTGATTTGGTCTTGTATTTGTACTATTTCAAAATTGAGCCAATGGGTCATTTGGGTGAAATAGGCACCCCCTACTCAAGGTATTGTGAATTCTTAGTGCATGTAGAGGTAATCCTGGCCTTAGTGGAGGTGGAGAGATTATAAGGGACAATGAGAACAATTTTTTTTTTTTTTTGTTGGGTTTTCATCTTACTATTGGTGCTGCATTTATATGCAAGTAGAAGCTTGTTCTTTAGGATGTATTTGGTTGCAGTACAATTTTATTTGCGCTAGTACAAATGCATGGGAATGCAAATGAAGAAAATGCAAATTCTCATTTAATCTTGTTCTGGATTTTACTTTATTCTACTTCATGTCTTAATTTACTTCATTTTTATTGCAATCAAACAAAACAAGCTAAAATTTGAAACGAAAAAGGTCAGGATTTACATTCAAACCATTTGCAATGCTATAATTTTGTATCAGTGCATATTTATTTGCATTCAACCAAACACAGCCTTAGGCTCAGTTTGGAAGGAGTACAAGTACAAATATGTAGAGTGGCAAAACTATATATTTTGTATGTATTTATACTATACATATTTGCTTAGTTTGGAAGAAGTACAAATACAAATACATAGAAAATAATACAAAATATTAGGTTTTACACTCTACATATTTGTATTTGTATTTGTATTTGCACAGGACAAATACAAACAAAACAATACAAACAAAGGATAAGTAGACTGCAGTCCACCTCAGAAATCTGAAATTACAGCCCCCTCCTACTCTATTGATAGCCCCCCTCCCCCCCCCCCCTTATAAACTGTATCCTGGTCATGGATTTGGCATCGATTCACGGTCAGGATTCATTCCACCTGTACGGTGGAGCTTAGATTTCTGGAGTGGACTGAACAATAAAAACCCCAATAAACAATTATGCTTAGATCACAATTGGTATAACATAATGGTGGCCACATAGACTAGGCTTTGCACCTGATAATATAAGGGTTATAACCTAGGCCCAGGCCCAGCCTGGCAGGGGTCCATGGAGCATGTGGTTTATGGGTCTTGTAGCCCGGCCAAAAGCCTTATCATTTGTCTAATGTAATCCATCTAAGGGCTATAAATTTGTTTATTGGTCGTGTAACTCAGCATCAAAATAACATGAGAAATAAATCGATAAAAAAAACCATAATTTTGTTAGCTATATTTGATCATCCTTGTTGGCGTTCTAATTAGAAGGCCATTAACTCAATGTCTCTCTTAAACTGATTTTTTTTTAATTAAAAGTTTAAGTGTCATTTAGCCAAGAAACTGGTTTTCATTTTTTTTTGATTTGTGTGGTAAATTTATTTTTGCTTAATGCTTAACAGAATAAAGATTTGTTTCTCCAATTTTACACGTATCATTAGGACAAACTAGAGTTTGATCTTTCATGATTTACATTGGCATTTCACATGGTTTACAAACACAATTAGCCTTCTATATGCTACTTTTATGTTATTAACAATTCATGATTCCAAAATAAGCAAAATAGGCATGACATGGCAGTTATATAGTATGCTTCACAATGTATCTATTTGAGGACGAACCATGATCATGATAAAAAAAGTAAATAGTGAAAGCACATGTACATAGATCATACAATCAATACTCACATATTATAGTTTAAAACACTAATCATGAATTGAACAGTTTCTAAGGGAAAATCTATGATGCGGGAAAGATATGATAGTGGAAGAGTTTTGATCAATTAAAACGCACCCATGAATTTTCATAAATAAGACCTGATTAGCTACCACATTTATGACTCCAATTGATTGATCAGACATTTTTCAGTTATCATATATTTTCCATATCATAGTCGAATCCCTAAAAAAGGGAACATTGTCATTTTTAAGAAAAGATTGAAGCCCTGTTTGGTTTGCAGGAATGGGGTCTGGTATCGAAATTAGAATGGGCTATTCCGATTTCATCTGTTGGGTTGGGCAGAATTGGAATCTCATTCCCATTCCTGCTGTAATGGCCATTTCCTTAATGGCACTCTCCCATATTTGAGGGAATGGCCATTCCCTGCCCCTCCCTTAGGATAGGAATCAAATCTCATTCCTGCTGATTCCAATTCCTCCCATTCCCATTCCCGAATAAACCAAACAGACTATGGGAATAGGTTAAGGTTTTTAAAACTGAACCGAACAACGAACCGTTCAGGGGTCTGATTCCCGGGTTGAACGATCCGACCATTCTGACGAAAGAAATAAAAAAAATAAAAAAACGGTCAAAACCACTGGATGGTTCGAATGGTTCAGCCACCTGAGTTAGCGGTTTGCTGATCGATTTTTGGTTTTTCCGATCCGATTTTAAATACCATGGAATAGGCCATTCCGATTCCAAAAGATTTTGACTCTGATTCCAATTCCAATTTCAACTGCAAACCAAATGGACCCTGATATGATTCTACAACCATGCCACATTTTTTAACACAAAGTGTGTGAACCTGGTAGCTATGTGGCCAATCAAGAATGAATACTCCTGTATTCGGTACACATGGGGCCGAGATGATTTGGATTCAGTTCAGCCACTTTGGCCTTTAAAAAAAATCAGCAAAGCCCATTTGAATTGAGTCAAGTCGAGTGCGGAAGGTTGGCTCAATGAGTCATTAGATGTATGCTTTAAACCCATGCTTTTCAAAACCGGTCTGGATCAAATTGTTGGACTGGAAAAGGGAATAGTCATGGTTCTATTTTACCTTAAAACTGTCTTTTTGGCTAAAAATCATTGATTTGGTCAGTAAATCGTTGATCCGGGTGGTCAAACCGTTCAAATCATTCGAATCGTTTGAACCATCCAATGGTTTTTGATCATTTTTAAAAATTTTTTATTTCTTTTGTCAAAGTGGGCCATTCATTCAGTTCGAATGATCAAACCATTTGACCCAAAAACCGGACCCCTAAATGGTTCGTTGTCCGGCTTGTTTAAACCAGCCAAGTCATTCACGAGAATGCTTACTATGGTTTGGATAAGGAAGAAGCTATACTTTTATAAAGAACTGAGAACATTTTCTTACATGTTACACTTCTCTATCGACTAATTCGGATTAGCTGAATACGATGGCTGTTCAGCAGGAAAATTACCATTGGTTCCACAGCCGGCTGAACAGCCATCGCGTTCAGCTAATCCTTCCTCTCTATCAGCATCTTTTGAGCTTTAACTAATCTATGATTTCAGTTGGGCTGGTTTTAATTTCAGTTGGGCTTGGCCAATAAATCCAAATGGATAATGTACTTTCGCTGCTTTTGAATTTATACATAGCTTGGGCGACATCTTTATTCAACCCAAGGGTAAATCTTTGATGCATGGTTTTCAAAACCGAACCGGTGATCAAACCGGTCAGGGCACCGTTTTTCGGTTTGGCAGTTAAACTGTTCAAGTCGAACGGTTTGACCCGTGACATTATAAATAAATAAAATAATAAAAAATACTTATATATAATAAAAAATACTATAGAAATTTAAATAAAATACAAAAAATACACTGAAAAATATAGGAAAAAGAACAATATATGAAAAAAATAAAAATATCTAAATATAAAAATAATAAAATACAGAAAATACAAAAAAATTACAGAAAAAATTCCAAAAAATATAGAAAAATTTCCAAAAATTATAGAAAAATATGTAAGCAAGAGTATGTAATGAGCACCTGTTTTTTGAGAAGAAAAAAGCATATCAGTTCAGAAAAAAATTATCTGAACATATTTTGAGAAGAAAGCATAAATTTCATATCAAAACATATTTTGAGAAGAAAAAAAAAGAAAGAAAATTCAGAAAGATATAGGATGAGACCCTGTTTTTTTCATAGGAAACAAAGAATAAAAAGGATAGAAGAAGAAGAATGTGTTGATTTGATAAAATTTAAGATATTCCTTGCTTATCCTAACTAATGAGAGTT
Source organism: Nelumbo nucifera (assembly GCF_055504915.1). Lineage (NCBI taxonomy): Eukaryota > Viridiplantae > Streptophyta > Magnoliopsida > Proteales > Nelumbonaceae > Nelumbo > Nelumbo nucifera. The sequence continues at coordinate 102,575,373 of NC_142651.1, forward strand.
TTATCCTAACAAATGAACCAAAAGAATTCAAAAAATCAATTAAATCACAAAAAAAATCAGAAAAAAATTATACCTTCAGGGATTTGCCGCCATGGGCTCGGGCAGTCCACCACTGCAAATCACCACTGCTGCAAGTCACTCGTCGTCCGCCGCTGCAAGTGCTTGGGTGACTCTTTTCGCCGTTGCAAGTTCGCTGGTTGCCGTCGGATGCCGAAGTTGATGGCTGCTGCAGGTGGTAGGGTGTGAGGGTTGAGACTTGAGAGGACTGAGGAGGGAACTCGGGAACCCTAAAGGCTAAACTGAATAAGGGACTGCGATTGGGATTCGAAAATCGAACTGATTGGGATATAATTGGCATTTTATTTTTTGTTTTTTGTTTTTATTTAAAACATTAAAAATAAAAAATATTAACCCACGAATCGCTGCCCGGGTTGAACAGTTTAGTGGTCCGACCACTCGGGTCAACGATTATTTTGACTTTTCAACGTTTTTTTTTCAAATTTCTGGTTTTTAGTGAAACCAGACCCGGATGGCTGACCGGTTACCGGTTTTTCTGGTTCGACCGTCTGGTCCGATTTTGAAAACCATGCTTTGATGCCCTAATAGCTTTGACCAGTCAAAAACCTCTTATACTATCTAAAAATTGGAGTTCACATCTGCGCCCCATGAGGGGGTGCCCCACAACGTCCCACAACACATCCCCGCCGTGCATTAGGAACATCTCCCGATGATAGTACCAGTCCTGATGATGTCATCATCAAGAGATGTTCCCAGTACATGGCGGGGATGTGCTATGGGACACTATGAAGCGCCACCTTGTGGGATGCATATCTGAACTCATCAAATTGGTTAACACTTTTATGATACTAGTTGATTTGTTATAAATTATTTTGGTATCATGTTTTTTTTTTTTTCCTTTTTTCACATAAGAAGAGAATGTATGCAGCCCATTCCTTATGATAGTCAATTCTCCCAATACAATTGAATAGATTCATAATAAGCACATATAGTACAAATACAAATATGTACAGTGCAAAGCTTGTACATATTTGTACTCTTCCCAAATATTTACAGGTTTAGAAATATAAAATATGCGGCTTTGCATTATATACATATATATATATATATATATATATATATATATATATATATATATATATATTTGTATTTATACTCTTTCCAAACTGATCCTATGTTTGATTGTAGTGCAAATTTATTTGCACTAGTACAAATGTAAAAAAAATACAAATTATTGTTTAATTTTTTTTTGGGTTTTACTTTATTCTGTTTAATGTTTTAATTTACTTTATTTGTACTGCAATAAAATAAAATAATTTAAAATTTGAAACAAAAATAAGTCAGAATTTACATTCAAATCATTTGCACTGCCATGGTTTTGCATCAGTGCAAATTTATTTGCATTGCAACCAAACACAGCCTTAATAACAAACAATGCTAGGCACGCCATAGTTTTATATCACCTGTCCTTGATACGTAGGAGTCTTCGAAACACAATCTGCACAAGTGCATAGGTATCATATGTTGAGGTTAGATGGCACGGAACTATAATGTGCACGGTGTTGTTTTGTTTCTAGCACATGATGGTTCTACAGATACATATGCTGCCGTGGTTAAAATAGAAAGCTCCCACTTTGATTTTTGCTTGTACTCACTCTTGTGTACATGAATTACACTTAAATTCAGGGGGCATTCATTTTTTGGATTTTGAGAGGGAGGAAAATTGGTTGATGGGATTTTGGTTCCCATTGATCAAGAAACCCATGTTCTTTTTTTTAGATTTATGCGAAGATCATGGAAAATTTTATTTTCCTAGCCATCCATATCTATGGTGGATAAATAACTTTCCCACCTGAGGGAAAGTTGTCAACACTTGGATGAGACAAAAATATCTCTTTTAATAATGGATTTTTATGACTAAAATGATCATTGTCTTATTTACTTGGAAACAAAAAAAACATGAGTAAATGCATTTACCCGAATAAATAATTTACCAAAAAACAAATAGGGCCTCAGTATTATCATACTTAGATTAGACCTTTGGTCGGACCACTAGAACATGAAACTAATAGCTAAAACTGTTTTTGGTTGCTCAACTCTTAGCATACTCGGTTATATCTTCCAGATATTGATTGTTTAAGATTGTTTTGAGATATTATAGCTTTCAAAGAGAGTATAGAACTTTTCTAATTTTTATTTTTACTTTTCCGCATTTTTTATTTAAACAAGTTTAGTGGTTGAGCCATTCTAATACTTAACTCAATCATCAAGATAGTTATCTGTCTGATTGGAGGCTGGAGCTTGAAAAAAATTAATTGCCCAAATCTTCCCTTGGTTATGTATCATTTTGATGGCATCCTCCTGCTATGAGAGTTATATTCTACCAAAAAAGAAAACAATTCAGTCCCATCAACTTGTGACCATACAATCCCCCTATTTTTTTTATGACCCAAAGTTTACTCCAGGTGGAGGGGCAGCCATCTAAAAGTTTTATTAACCATCATCAAATGGGAGATAAATCAAAATAGGGAAGGACTTAGCCTTGCCCCAAAACCCAACAACAGAAAACCACAACCTTACCCTCTCATCCCAACTCAATACAAGGCTCAAAAACCAGGAAAATAAAAGACAATCTAGACCATTAACCTATTTGAGACCATACAACCCCTTATATTGGCATGCGTTCCCCATTATGACACTGGGTTCCATGAACTTTGTAGCTGAGGTTTTACACTTGCCCTATATGACTTTAAATTGCATGACCACAGGGAGAACATTATTATAGCTAATGTAACGTTTTTATTAGAAAGAGATTTCACAAAAGCTGAGTTATTTTAGGCTGTGTTTCAAAACAATGCAAATGGAGTGTAAGTCCCGTTTCACGGTAAATTTGCACTCTGATTCACTTTTACTTATATTTGGTAACATTACATTTATGCATTGACAAATGATAAAAAACACATTTTCTAATGCATATTTACATTGATAATAAAATAAAAGTACATCAATAAAAAAGAAGTAAATTTGCATTCAAGTGGGCTTTTGACAAGAAAGGCATATGCTTTATTGTTTATTGGAATTCGTGTTTGCATCCATTATAGCTAAGCCATTTGAGTATTTCTCCTTGCTCAAACAATCACTCACACAAAGAAAGGTAAAGTTAGTAAGCTCATTTTGCACATATATCAAAAGCTTTTACTTGAACCTTAGAAGGAAGGATTAGCCAAATGCAATGGCTATGGAACCAATGGTAATTTGCCATGCCAGTAATAAAATACATGGCGCCGCATCACTTACATTGGGACCCATAAGGTTATTATTGGTGTGAGTAGAAATCACTAATTGCGGATTTAGTTGAATTTCTTGTGAAGTAAAAGAGGAGGAAGATGAAGATTTCAACAATAGAGAAGAAAAGAGGAGGAAAAAAGAGTAGAAAGTCAACTAGGATTCTTAGATAAACCCTAGCCACCAACCCCTCATTATAATTTATACTTAACTTAAAAGGATGAAATATTACAAGGATGCCCTTAGTAGGGTGGCTACTAATGTAGCTGAACAATCACAATTTAAAAACATAAACTAATGGGCCTAAATCCCAACAACTTTCTAACTAAACAACTTAAAATAACAATAAGAACAACTAGGCCCAACTCAATAGTGTGGAATATTATAATTGGTTCCATAACCATCATGTTGAGTTAATTAGAATTAGAATCTTAGTCCTCAAATAAAATAATATCAGGTCCTGATAACAATCTATCTTCTACTCTCTCTCTCTCTCTCTCTCTCTCTCTCTCTCTCTCTCCTTCTTCTTCTTCTTCTTCTTCTTCTTCTTCTATAGGAAACTTGAATTTTACTCCAGGTGGAAGTGTGGCTAGGGGTGTCAATGGTATTCAAAAATTTGATTTCGTATTTGAAATTCGACATAATTGGATTGAATTTGGATAATTTAAATATTTAATTGATCGAATTTGGATATCCTATTCATATCGAATAGCTAATAAGATTCGATTTTGGATATGACTTGATTTGATTCGATAAATATCCGAATTCAAATGATTATTTAATTCTTATATTAATATAAAAAATCTTTATTGTTTTATATAATATATATATAATAATTAAATTATATAAATGATTTATATATTTATATACTTTATATAAATAAAATATTTATTAATTACCTAAAATAACTAATTAGTCAAATTCGAATTGAATTGAATATTCAAATATTTAATTGATTTTGAATTCTGATATGAATTTTCAATATCCGTTAAATATCAAATCAAATGTTCTAATTGGATTCGAATTCAAGTATTGCCTAATCTGATTCAAATTCAAATTTTACTTCAAGTGGAAGTGTGACCACCTTGAAATTGAATTTTACTCCAAATTGAAGTGTGGCCACCTTGAAATTAATTTTACTAACCATTATCAAATAGAGAGTAAAAAGATACAAGGGAGGATATAGCTCACGCCTTATCCCAAACCCAAAGAAGAAAGAGACACTCAGACCCACTCCAAACAAAAAAGAATATACAGACTCAAGCTTCATTGATGACACAAAAACAGTACAAATATGCTCCTTGTTTGCATCTATCTCTAAATTATTTGACCGACAAACATGTCTCTATTCTAACATTATTGTGCCTTTATCTTTATCCGTTCATCGTTTAATGCCGATACTTTCCTTCGGCCACCTACTGATCTGAGCTTGAATGTGTCAGATGCTTCCTTTTGGCTCAGTTGGGAGGGTGCAATTCGGGGTGTCCCAAGTTAGCATTTTACATTAGTTGTAGTTTGGGCATTTGGGCTAGGACCATTTAAATTATGATAAAATCACAATCCAATCCTACTCAAGTTGGAGAGTAGATCTTTGTATGCATTAAAAGTGACCAAATGAGTGGGTTCCAGCACCTATGAATTTTGAAAAATTATTAGGCACATAGCCAAAGGTCATTCAAAGACGGTCCAAATTCATTTATTTCAAAATTTCAATTAACCTTGGGTTTCATGTTTAGTAATAAATCTAAAATGCCTTATTCACTCCCATAACCATTTGACTCAATCTAGCTATATGTATAAATTCTTTTTGTTTTTAATTTTTTTTGGTATTTTTAACATTTTCATCAATAATATCATTAATAGCAATAAGTTTCATTTGTTACGCTTGTTTTTTATTTGTTTAATACGATCAATATATAATAATGCTATTGGAGCCAAATTGTTTGTAAAATTTCTAAATTTGTCTCTACTTTTTTTAACAATATCCATGCCCAAATGGAAAAGTGGTTCCATTTGTGGACTAATAAGGGTCTGTTTGCTTTACAGCCGAAATTGAAATTAAAATCCCTTGTAATTAGAATTGGAATGATCTATTCTTCTTGTCTATTTGGTTGGGAATCAGAAAGAGGAGGGGGGAATGATCATTTGGATTCCACAAGGAGTGGGAATTAGATTCTAATTTTACACACCCAACCAAACAGTTGTAATTGGAATGAACCATTTTGATTCTAATTTTAAACCCCATCCCTGTAAACCAAACAAACCCTAATAAAATTCCCTCTGTCTATTGTCCTTTACCAAGTAGGAGGACAGGGGGCCAGGATGGTATTGCCAATGGGTCTGGTGTGGGTTAGGGTAGACCCAGACCGAGCTTGATACATAAATGTACCGAAGCAATTCTCAACCAGACCTTATAGGATGGGATTATCAGATTTTTTTTTTTCGTATTCAGATCTAATTATCATAAATGTCGGCTATATTTTGATTAACCTATTTATTTATTTGTTAAATTGACACATTTATATATATTATGAGTAAACTTGACATCTTTTAGGGAGAATAGTGGTTCAGCCCAGGATTAGAATTTCTAGGCCCAAAATACAATTGGGATAGGTGCCAGGTCAGAATTGATGCTAATTTACGGGCGGACATTGATGCACAAAATAGAGGTATTTGATATTTTGAATATTTATAGATCTGCAATCTATTTCAAAAATCTGCAATGGGCCTGTACTTTCTTTTCTTTCTTTTAATGGTAAAAGAGAAAAATTGGAATAAACTGTGTCAATATACATATACACAATATTACATATACAGTTATATAAATAGTTGGTTTGAATCTTAATGAAAACGTGTGAGGAAGAATATTCTTATTTGCACAAATTATACTTCAAACTTGGAACGAGTATAAAGAAATTGATGATACTTCTTTATCTTCATGACTGGATTGATAAATGTCAAAATTTCTAGAATGGTTATTCATTGTAGTCATCTAGTGCTTTATTTAGAAGGAAATTTCTCTGTCACCCTTGGTTCCTTAACAATGGGAGGAGCATGGCAAGGCTAAACCTTCACTAGCTACTTATTAAAATCATATTTTACTGCTGGAGAATATGAGTTCCTCCTCACCAAATTGGTCTCTTCAACCTCTCAATACTTGCAGCCATGCATTGACAACATCTTTCCATAAATGAAAATCCAGATTCCTTTGTGTTTGTTTGTTTTTATAGTATTACAATCTAAACCTTTTTTTCTGTTTTTTTTTTTTGATAAAAAAGAGAAGAGTTTTTATTTAAGCCCCAAAAATTATAGTGGTTAGAAGGTATCATAAGAAGACTCTGGATCTCCTATCCACAAAACACTAGTCATGCGTTGGGAACATTTTCCCATGCATAATAACATACAAACACAGGAGATGTACTCTATGTGTGGCTACAATGTCATGTGGGTAAGGCCGTAGAGTTCTTGTTGAAAGTAAACCAGAGCTGTCATAAGAAATTGTGCAAATGAATTCAGATCTCCTACCCACACCTACCCAGATGACAGTGCAGCTGTATATTGAGAACATCTCTTCGTAAATGGTAACATATAAATATATAAATATGGGAGATGTTCTCAATGTACAGCTGTAGTGAGACATGGGTAAGTGTGGATAGGGTTCTTATGGGTAAGAGATCCTAACTCGTATAAATGGTCCAATCCACAACAAAAAGTGGGCTGGAGACTGGAGTAATCTGCCTGGGCCAGGTTATGAGCCAAGGAGGTAGACTGCCGTCCAACATGCATGCTGAAACCAAAAGGTTCAAAACTGTGTTCCTTGGGACAAGAGGGGACCGGATCTAGTAAGCACAACAAAGTAAATACGTTAAATGAGCACTTGATAAATATTTTGACAACTGTAAAAAGTGGGTATTAATCTTTTTTCAAGGATAGACTGGGGGTATTATAAGGGACATATATCAGAAAAATTTCTAAGTGCTCATTTAACGTACTTACAACGTTATGCCTACCTGATCCGAACTGGGATGAGAGATGGGGATATGGAAACCCGATTTGATCCTCACAAAATTGAATTTAGATTAGCTGAACACTTTGGCTGTTCAGCGGGCTGTGGAACCAATGATAAAGTTCCATGTCAGTAATAAATTCATGGGTTCTATTATAAAAGATGTAAGTCCCATGTATTTTATCACTAACGTGAAACCGTATCATTGATTCCACAGCCCGTTAAACAGTCAAAACGTTCAGCTAAACCTTGCTCCACAAAATTATCTTCATATAATCCATACCTTTTGCAGCGGTGCATTGAAAACGTTTTCATGGGAGATATTACCAATCCACAACTGCAAGGCAATCCATGGGGATCATTTTGACTGATTCATGCAATTAATCAATCACTTCCTTGCAATTTGCATCTGTCTCGATGACGACCTGCTGGGACTTAAGAATGGGAGGCCGACCTCAGGGCTTGGAGACAGCCCAGCCGGACAGCCCGGGACTCAGCATCACAACTAACCTCCACCCAAGTAGGAGGCGCCATCTAGGTAGTAGATTCCTGGGGGAGGGTGTATAAGTGTATAAACAAGGAGTTGAGTAGAGGCTGGTTGTTTTTTTTTTTTGGAAATAAAAACAAGTGCCACATCAGCAAATTATTGCTTTTGATGACATGGCACTTATTTTTGTTTCCAAAAATAAAATCAACCATGTTGTCGAACACCCCCTTAGTTGTCGGTTGTCCTGTTTAAGTTGGTTATCTTTGATGTCGAGCCTAATGACTTGACTCATTTTTAAGGGTGTTTGAAGCTGAAACCCAAGCTCCTTTTATTTCTTCGCAAGTGAAATTTTCGCCGGTGTGAATGCATGAGAGTGCAAATGGGCCAAATGTAAGACTTTAACTGTGCTTTGCTTTGTTTGTATTAGAGAATAAAATAAACTATTCAGGGACCTCATCTAACAGCTTAAGATTTTGGCTAAATGATTCTTTTAGATAGTATGAGAGACTGTTTGACCAAGTGGTTTATTGTTTGATCCTCATTACCTCCATTATAATTAATTAAATTTTGGCACAAGGTGGTACGAATAGGCTTCTGCTTTTCCACGCTTTAAGCCCAATAAGTTTTTGCATGTAAAAAAAAAAAGGTTTTTACATGTAGGGGTGTTAAAAACTTATTTAAAATCCTCTACTAATAGATTAAGCTTTTAGGTTGAACGGTCCCTTGGGATTTTATGATTTAGTAAAATGAAATTAAAATGATGCGGATCCCATTTTACATAAGAGAAAATTAAAGTAGGAAGGGGGGCTTGCAGATTTTGCATCGGTTTTTGGAATGCAAAATTTGCACTAGAATGCAGGTCATAGTTATAAGCAAAATTATGTAAATCCAAATTGGGTGCAAATTATATATCCATTTAGATTTGCTCCGCATAGAAAGCCGTCAGGCATAACTGAAACAAATAAAATATCCTTTATCTTCTTCTATTTATTTGATAAAATTTTGAACGTTCAGGTCAGGATCTATAATGGCCCGTTAATGGGTTTAAATGGCTTGATATATCTTTCCTATCTGTTGCTTTTAAGCATTTAAACATTTAGACATACTACTCTTTATCACCCTCAGATCCTCTTCAATGCCATTACAATTTTTCAGACTTATTCAATGAATTAATCATTCCCTTCCCTAGCAGTTCAATACGGCCAATTGGCCATTAGTATTGTGGTGCTTTTCAATTAGTAAATGCCATACTTCTATTTTGCAACATTTCTGCTATTATTATTTTTTTAATGTAAAATCTTGAGATATGTGCTGAATAGGCATTAAATGTTGAAAATTTGATGCAATTAGAATATACTAACTCCAAAGAGATACCTAGGGGTGTCAATTGGACGGGATTTGGTCCAAATCGATCCAGTCCAATGTGAATCTGTTACTAATGGATCAGGTCCAATTTAATCTAATGAATATTTTGGACCAGTCCAATTTAACGTTTGGATCGTTCAATTTATTCAAATTTGTTTTAATTTAGATTGATTCCAATCCAAACCTGATCCATTGACACTTATATTCTTATCCTCAATTCAACCAAATCCAATACAATTTCATTATGAATGGACCTGGTCCAATTTAATATATCTTGTTGGTCCGTCTAATCCATTCAAATTAATTTTGGTCTAGATGAAGTCCAACCCAAAACCGGTCCATCAACACCCCTATCTATACCCACCAATACCTAAATTGGATATCAATTTGTCATATTGGGTGTCAAAACCGATCCATTAACCCAAAATCAGTCCATCAATTTGAGTGTCGAAACCGGCCTATCAATTTGTCATATCTATACCCACCAACCCAAAACCGGTCCAATAACCGCATCTTTTACAGTGGGGCTCATGAATTTAATACTGACATGGAACCTTATCTTTGGTTCCACAGCTCGCTAAATAGCTAAAGCGTTTAGCTAATCCGAATTCCTTAAGATAGATATATAAATGTTTTATAAGTTTTAAAATAATTCTATATTGATGTATCCATCAAACTTTCGATAAGATACAATATTATATTGATATTTTAATACTTCACATAATATTTCCTCTAACAAAAATAACTCAATCGTATTTTTAATAATTTCTTTTGTATAAAAGTTTATACATCTATGCATTATCAATGTATGGGCGTATTTTTAATAAATGGGGATCAGAAAAACAGCATTGACCATTGTCCATTTTTGTGAAAAGGTTGATGCCAGTGTGTCACAAGTTATTTATTTAAACATAAAATTAATGGAAACACCCTCAAGTCATTTTACTTTAATTCATAAACAATTATTTTTTGGTAGAACATGAGAATTTGTGTGGTTAGTTGTATACCACGGTAAGAAGTGAGTGAGGTGACACATCAACATCACAAATTGCTAAAAAATCGTCATCTCTGATGTCATGGACTAGAACTTCTATGTTTTATTTCATGGGAAAATATTCTCAATAAAAGGTTATAAAAGCCGTTCGAATGGCATTATCTGAATCCGGTTTTACATACATCAATGCACGGCCCACATACATTTCTCTGTCTCTGTCTCTGTTAGAAGTATGCAAATAATGGGTTGGACATGTGTACTATGGTCCAAAATTTAGATATGAGAAACTTGTGAAAGAATTCAATCACAAATGTTTCATCCTTATTCCAATAAGTAAATAATAGTCAAAATATTGACTATTATTTAAATTGGTTCAATTAAGTTTTAAATTGCTTAATGGGGTTAATTAAAATATAAATGTTTGTTATATTTATATTTATTTTTATTGTTAAAATGTACTAATATTTATATATATTTTATAAGTATATTAATATTTTCTCAAATCAAACCAAACCGAATTAGCTTATTTGGTTTGTTGTTCAATTTGATAACCGAAATTGAATACCCCTAGATATTCTGTTTTGATTTAATCCCAAGTCTCATCTACAAGATATATTGTTGGTGGATAACATTGTACTAATAGCAAGGGAGATAAGCATGGTCCTAATTTTTGGCAAAAAGTAGCATCCTCCCACTCAAACCCATGTTATCACATTGTCAGTTCGAGATTTTATCATTATACCAAGTAACGACTTCTAGATGATCAACAAGATAAATGCCATTACCCAATGTTGGTCCCATATATCTTGGTTCTTGTGAAGGTAGACTAGGTATGGCCCTAATTTTTGGCGTAAAGTAGCTTCCTCTCACTCAAATCCATGTTAATTATTACATTTGTCAGCTTAAGATTTTACCATTATACCAAGTAATGACTTCTAGATGATGATAAAAATGATGAAGCAAAAAGAGAGGAGGAACAAAGTCGTCAAATACATCTTTTCTTAACAATTTATATTAACTACATCCTTCTCCATATTAGTGTTTTTGAACCGTCGTTGACCTGAATGGTCGGACGGTTCGGCCTAGAAATTGTCCAAGCAATTGGTTATGTTTTACCCTTAACCCATTTTTGGACAAAAAACCGTTGACTTGGTTAGAGAACCGCTGACCTAGGCGGTCGAACCATTGTCTCGGACAGTGGTTCACGGTTTAATAAAGTTGCAAGGAGATCAGAGAAAGGAGAAGTTGAGACAAGAACGATCTCAAATCTGAGATTGTTAGATCCCAGATATGGCAGAGAGAGAAATTAGATCTCAGATTTGAGATCTGATCTGTGTTTCTATTCCCACCACCTCGCCATCGCCGTCGCCGGTGAACATCAAATCCTCCTTATTTTCTTTCATTTCTCCCCTTTCCTTTTTGTCCCTTTCTCTTCTTCATTTATTCCTTTCTTTTTTTTTTTTCTTTTTGCTCAGCCGATAACCAGCTTCTCTTTTCTCATACAAGACTAAAAATCTAAGAATAGGTAATAATATTTACCTTAATAATCAACCTGCTTAACTGTTCAACCCGGATGGTTGAATTACTAACTCAGAAACCAGTGGCCACAATGATTCCGTTTCCGGATTGGTTTTTTAAACCTTGCTACATGTTATTTAATCCCAGCTGATCTCTATTACTAGATAAAGTGAGAGGAAAAAAAAACAAAATATTCAAGGACCCTGAACCTAACCCTCAACAAGTGGTACAGAAATCGTTCAATTACATACATGAGACTACAGTTTTTTTTTTTTCATTTTTTGGCAGAATACATGAGACCATAGTCTGCGGGGTAAAACAAAACTGGATTTTCTCTTCACAGAATCCTCTGCACACCCACCTCATAGCACTTGCAGCCGTGCATCCTCCAATAAATGAAAACAGTTTAAAAAGAGTACAAATAAAAGTGTAAATGCATACAAAATAATGCAAAATATTAGGTTTTATACTATATATTTGTATTTATTCTCTTTCCAAACTAAGCCTGATGTACAGCTGCAACATGCTATGATGTGAATATAAGGAGGATTTTGTGAGGTGAAAATCGGAACCAATGTTTTAAAAAATGACTCGGAATTAGAACTGTTCTAGCCATCATTTTTTGGGTTGATAGTTTGATCATCCGGTTTGAATGGGTGGCTCGTTTTGACAAAAAAAAATTTAAAAATAAAAAATAATTAAAATAAATAAAAATGGTAAAAAACTGTTGAATGGATTGACAGTTCAACCGCTTGGGTCAACAAATCGTTGACCGATTAACGGTTTTTGGCCAGAGATCAGATTTAGAGTAAAACGGAACTGATTGCTTGAATGGTTCCCTGGCTGAATAATCCAACCCTCTGGATCAACGGTGGTTCAAAAACCATAATCGGAACTCAGGTAGAACAGGCCACTCAATCATCAAAATCATACCACCCAATTATGACCCAAACACACTTCTTTTTAGGATAGGAGGTCAGACTTGGTTACATCTCTATCAGCAATGTCCCATTTGGGAAGGCTTTGCATTGGTTGAGTTGGTTTACTTTTAGTATATGTTCGGCATCCATGCTGCATATGAGAAAATGGTGCTGCTGATGTGTGGGTTGGAAGCACCGTTTTCTGAGAAAACAATGCCTTTTTTCTTGTTTGGAAACATTGCTGCCAGGTATGACATTTCCTGGAGCAACAGTAATGTTTTTTGTTTGGTACCAATGCTCCAGGAACGTTTTCAGCACTGGTACCCATTATCCAGTGCCACGTCACTGCCACCTCACGTCCATGTTGGAAGCAACAAGCTGCAGCTCTAGGAAATGTCAAATTTGACGTTGCTCCAAGCCATGCCTTCCCGATTTGTAAGGTGTGGCTTAGAGCACCATTTTTTATGGAAAAACAGTTCCAAACAAACACCTGTTTCCTAGAGAACCATTTTTTCCGACGTGGCACTGATATGATGCCGTTTTTTGGAGCAACGGCAACGATGCCAAACAGACGCTTAGCCACCTTTGAGAAGCTATGTAAAATAACTTTACCAAAAAATTATTTTTTTCTCATATAAACTTATTTTCAGCTTTTCAAATTTTTACCAAACATGACTTAAAAGTGTTTTGTCGGTTTTTCAGCTCATGCAACACTAGAAGCAACAGCATGAAAGGATTCTTCCAAACTGGCACCAAGCATTCTACATGCACGGAAGAAGATGAAAGGTGCATAAAGAAGGACATAATTTAATTGTAGTGAAGTTGAACTTGAACTTGAGCACACAAAATCTTCCAAACAAATATGACAAGGGATATGAGACAAAGGATTGGACGTCAAAAGGGATTGTCCTATTTGTTATGTCTCTCTCTCGACCACATATAACATGAACAGATAACAGGATCACGGATGTCAATCAAGAATTTCTTGTTTATCTTGTGACCATCCAGAATTTCTTTTTATCTTGTATTGCTTCACCTCTCAAAATCTTCAAACCACTACCACTAATAATCCTTCCAATATATACCCTTAAAGTTCGAGAATCCAGTATCCGTATCCACCAGAATAAAAGCAGAAAAGAAACAAAATGACCCCAAAAGCAATCTGGCCCAGTCAGTCTAGCTTGCCGTGAGAGAACTCAGAGGACAGTCCAATCAGGTAGTACACACGGTGAACACACCGAGTAAGCATTTACACCTATCCCTTTACCCCTAGCTTATTGGAAAAAGATTAAAAACAATTTTTGTTACAATTTGGTTAGGCTTATTAAAAACACACTGAGTTAGCATTTAACTCCAATTCTAACTGTTTGATTGGGTGGAATTGGAATTTCATTCTCATTTCAGATGGAATGCAATTCCAAAATTTGAGGGAATGTCCCTTTCTAACTGTCGGGACAACATGACACGACTTTGTGAATTCTTTGTGCTTTGGCAGGTTGTGCTGGGCCATGCTTGTCTTCTTTGAGATACTTCATAGGTCTGGCCCGACATGGCCCATGGCACAAGCCCATGCAGGCCCGGGTCAGGCTGAGTCGAGCTAGACCATGAGAGACATTTTTTTAAAAAATAAAAATTTTAAAATAATTAACAAAATAGATAATAATTTGAAAAAAATCTTAAAATTGTATTTTATATGAATTTTGATGTATATACTTGTCTTATATATACAATAATAAAATAAAAAAAAATTATATGAATGAAATAATTAATAGTATAATAATATATATGTCGGGTTGTGCCACATGCCAGTCTGCAGGCCTGAAAACCCAAGCCCGGCATGGCCCATACCCCCGGGCCATGCTATGATACGGCCCAAATGAAAGTTTGGGTCCGGCATGGCCCGATTTATAATTCTACTTGGGATTGAAATTCTATTTCAGCTGATTTCAATTCCCATTCTAATTTCTATCTGAATCAAATAAATTTTGGGATTAAACTATTCCAATTCCGATTCCTATAAATTTCAATTCTGATTCTGATTGTGAACCAAACTGATCGAGTCAGTTCACTCTGACTTGCACATGTGTACGGTGTACCGATGTTTTCCAGAGGACCAATTTGATGATCCCACGCAGAGCACGAACATGGTTAAATTTGACTCTAAACTTTTCATGTGGGTGCATAACCACTTTTTATGTGGTACAAGTTAGTAGGGAACCACCACATATTCCTCTCATGGGTCCTTCTAGGGTTGTCAATGGTACCCGAAAATTTGAGATTCGATCTGACATCCGGTCTTATTATATCTGATTTGGATGATGTATATATCTAATTGAATCGGATTCGGATGTTATAATTTATATTTTGATTAATAATTGGATTGGATTTGGATTTGATCTACTAATTCGATTAAAATCTGAATTTAATTATAATATAACATTTGTTAATTTTAATATATAAGTTTCATATAATTATATTTAAAATTATAAAAATATATTCTATACATTATATTATATGTGAATTTATATATATAATAAATTTAGTGTGTTATATTTACATTAAATATATAATAAATATATTCTATACATTATATTATAGCACGAACATGATATTTTAGAAAATTTGTAGTGGAATTGGATTCAATCCGAATGCAATCCGAGCCCATTAGGATTCGAATTTGAACTAGATCGAGTCTTTAAATCTGATCGGATTTCGGATGTATGCTATCAGTAGTCGGATCGGATGCAGATTTTGCTGCATCCAATCCGAGTCTGATCCGATTACAGCCCTAGGTCCTTCCATGTATTAAATAAATATTGATTTACCTCTCGTACTCATATGGCCCACATAGCAAACCAACAAAGCCATCTTTGTTGCACATGATCCAGTAGTTGAGATGGTCACTTGGCATCCCTCTAAAAATTTAAGGTGTGGAGTCAAACCTGTGAAACCATACACTCTCCCTTCTCCATACATGGCCAATGGGCCTTATGAGCATCTTGCTCTAGAGGTACAATTGAGTCGAGTTGAGTTGAACTTCTGCATGTCTTGGCTAGGTTCGACTAAAATATTATTATGCTTGAGTTTGAGTTCATTCCAAACTCTTTTTTGGTTTGATTAAATATTCGATGACCTCCAATTTGGCTTGAGAGCTTGGAAATGGATATATTTCTAATTATATATGATATATTCAGTGGTGGAGCCAGGAGTTTTCTCATGGGGGGCCAAGTTAAACAAGAGAATGAGGTGAGAGTAGAAGAGGTAGGCTGTATAGGGAAACGGGGTGGGAAGGTTTGAGTCTATTATAGATTTTTTTTTAAAGAAAAATGTTATCAAATGTCACCTTTACTCTACATAGTAACTATTTTTGACCTTACCTCTACTTAGTAACTATAGATCTAACAAAAAGTTTGGAGGGCCAAGGACCCCCACCAAAATACATAGCTCCGCCCCTGAATATATTTTTTAAAAATATAAAGTATATTCTTATATTATATTATAGATATAGATATAGGAAATATATTTTTATATTCTATATAATATATATGCATATGTTAATTGAACTAGACTTCCGATCTTTTGAGCCAAACTTTTTATTGGTCAAGTTGGAATTTGAATAACTAACCAAGCTTACCTCAAGATTTAAACTCAATTAAAACCGAACTTGAGCCCAAAATATTCGATTAGAGCTTGGTTTGATTGCATCCCTACCTTGCTCTACCCTACTATTGACTTTCCTGTTGAAATAAAAACCCAAAACAAAACAAAGCCACTTTGCCCTCATTTGAAAGAATGTTAAACTTTAAAGTGATTCCATGGTTAAGTGGTTGTATTTACCACTGGCCATTGATTCTTATTATTTATTTATTTATCTTTTGCTTCATCGGGCTACATAACAGGGGGTAGAATATGTGTAAAAATTTATGTGGGGCGTTGTTCAATAATAAAATTTGTGTAAAAATGATATATTCAATTGTTTAATTACCTTGCTAATATTTATGATCAAAAGAATATGTGCTAAGTGAATACATTAGAATTCCCTGAGCATAAATCATGAATGGTGAGTGGTCTCATATGTACAGATATTCTCAGATCTTCTATCTCTTTTTCCAAAGGATTTGACTAATAGCACAGTCGATGTGAGAAATAGAAAGGCACCAAGAAAAGAAGAATAGCACCGTGAGCTTGGAGACAAGGAAATCCTATCGGAATCCTTTTGAAGAAGAGTGAATGAGACAAGTAGACGCGTCAAAGGTTTCTTTGTCAATGAGTCCGAGACGTAAAAAGAGAAAAAGTTATCATCGAATTCTAATTCTTAGATGCGACCTGCTTGGGAGCTTGGCATCACGTCTACAATCAAACTTTTCAAAGCGTGTAATTAAAACAATCGCATCTCATTCTTTAGACAGTTTTGGTTTTGCTGAATGTCCAAAACTGTCCAGCTTCACTTGTGATTTACCCCAGATCGATATTAATTCACAGCCTTTTATTTGGTGTTTATTCGTGATTGAATAAAAATCTGGTTAGGTTTTAGGGGTGTTCACTGTTCGGTTAACTGAATCACGGCACTTTTTGGTAAATTGAATTGGTGGTATCGGTTTTTTCAGTTCTTCAAACCGAAATCGAACCGGTATCACCAGTTAACCGGTCTGTCGGTTTCGGTTTTTGACCGGTTCGGTTCTTTGATTTTTTATATTTATAATATATATTATATAAATATATGTATAATATTATATAATAAATAATAAATGATATATAGTATATTATAAATATTTGAAAAATATATAGTATATTTATAAATACATAATTATAAATATAATATAAGTAATATAAGTATATATTTATATATATAATGAATATATATTTATATATAATACATAGAAAATATGTGACATATATTAAAAATATATATAAAAATATATATACTGGTCGGTTCGGTTAACCATCGATTTTTTTGTAGGTTAACCGAAAACCGAATCAGTCCTTTGGTTTTTCAAAAATCCCGAACCGAAACCAAACTGATCAGTTCGGTTAACCGCATTTTGCGGTTTGGTTTTCTCGGTTCGGTTCGGTTTTCGGTTTTTTATGGACACCCCTATCCATATTTAGGGTATGTTTTGGGTTGTGGCCCTTCACTCAACTCAACTATCTAATTTCTATCGGTATTTTATTAGAATAAAAAGGGGTTAAGAGTGATTTAAGAGGAAATAAGGGATTTAATGAAGGAAAATGTTATTTTCTATAGAAATTAAAACCTAAGAGGATCTTTATTGTGATTTTTATAGTTTAATCATTTAATAAAAAATAAATAACCACATGTATGAGAAATGGGCCATGATCAAAATTTCAATACGATACACCACGTATCAAGTTTATCGTGTTGTATCTTTTGGATCTTGAATACAGGTGTTTCGGGGGATTCTCTTTTTTTTTTTAAATAGAAAATATATAAAAAACTATCTAAAACCAGTTTTTGAAAAAAACTAAAAAGATATAAAAATGCAATGTTTTTAGTACCAATACAATAAGGTGTATCGATACTTTGAACATTGGAAATGGTAAATGAGAAAGAAGAAATGAGATTGGACATTTTTTAAGCCCGAGGCGAAATCAATTTAACAATTCAAATTACATCTATCTAGGAATAAAAACCTGATTTAGGTGGGTACATAGGGATGGCAATTTCTACCCTACCTGGTGGGTACCCACCCCCCAATGGGGTGTTTGTTTTTCTTGAAGGATGGGCTTTGGGATTCTATAACTCATATGGGTATGGGTAGGGTAGGGTATTAGGCTAAACTCGACCCTCCTTGATCCACATATTGTTGGAAAGCATATAAATTTTATGTATGAAGTGTTGAATTTAATAATATTGTGAATTTTATGTTAATGATAATTGATAGTTTGTGTTTTTGTGACTTATTCAAATAATTGAAAATTTGTTTACTTGCTTGTGTTATTTTACTTATTTATTGCTTATATATAACAATAAATAATAGGAAACAAGATGCGGGTTATAAACCCAATCCATTCTTACCCTTGAATGCGGGGAAGGTTTTGCATTTTCATGTGTAGGGAGGATTTGAATTCTCAAAATCCAACCTGCTACGGGTCTTGGGGCGGGTACAGGTTGGTAGACGTGTAAATTGGGCAATACCACCTGAGGCCTAGCACGATTTTGAGCCCGCCTGACCCAATGGTCCATGGGTTGTGCTGCGGCCCGACACGATTGTATGGGCCGATGGGCCATGACAAACTTGGGGTTTTAGGTCAGCAGGCCACGCTGACACGGCCCGTGCTGTTGTGTTGTCCGCCCATGGCCCGCGGGCTGGCACGACCCAGCCCGGCCCGACACAGCTATTATATAAATTATAATTATATAATAACATATAGTATATAATATATTAATAAAATATTTTTTTTTATAATTTTGTTATACAATTTTATTTAATTATTGTACATATAAACAATTATATGCATCAAAATTCATATAAAATTAAAATTTTAAGTTTTTTTTCAAATTTTTAAATAAATAACTTTGGCCTGATCTATGGCCCATCCTAACATGGTCCCGCACGGGCTCGGGCGATGGACTGTACCGGGCCGACCCCCCAAAATATCCTAAGGGAGGGAGGCATGGCCTAGGACGGCCCGCACTTTGCACGAGCCCTACCATGCCGATACAGCACAGCTCGTTTTACACCTCTACAGGTTGAAAAATTTAAAGAATCAGATAGAGTCTAAAATTTACAAAACCCTCCCCGAACCTGTATTGTTGCCATCAGGTACATTATACCAAGTACAAATGACAAATGAGCTACCCCGTGGATTAAACTATTACAGGATCAACGTATATGGAAGATGGTATAGGATAAGAATTCTGACATAAGTTATTTGTTATCCATAAAAGTGAAGAAGACATGCCAACGATATTTTCTTTTTTTTTTGGGGGGGGGGGGTATTTTGCAAGTCTTTTAGTGTGGTCTTTCATACTTTTCAAAGTTTGGAAAATTAAAGTTTGTTCTTTCATTGTTTGGCAATAAAAGATAGAAAATTGGAAATATCTATGCCCTAAAAAGCTCATAGAAGCCTAAAATGGCCAAAAATCTTGAAGCTTCAAACAGAGTTTTCTGTCTTCCTGTGCCTAAAATCTTTCATTTAACAAATTGATAAACAATCCGTAGAGTAGGATATTTACAAACAGTCTAAAGCTTTAAAAATAAAACTCAAAAGTTTATTATATCTTTAGGTCATCTGGACTGTTAGCTAAAAAGACTTATCAAACGACACCTTTATTTGTATATAAAGCCTTGCTCCAGGGTCGTATCTCGTGCTCCCCTTTTCTTTATCATCATAATGAATTTTTATTTTCTTAAAAGAAGAAAAGCTGGAAGACTATCAAGGCATCACATTCAATGATAAAATAGTCCAAGGACGGGGTCTTTGCAAACTTCAAACCTTCCAACATCACCGAGAATTTTGCTCCTTCCGTAGAAAAACATTTGACTAGCTCTTCCCACAATAAAATTCCCTCTGCATCACAATTTTGAACTTGTTCAGCAGCAACCCAAAGAGAACTTCCTTGCACCATCCGTATTTATTTTAATAAAATTAAGAGGCTTTTCATGGAAACTCTTGGCCGCATCCTCTTCCTTCTTCTTCTCTCTCTTATTTTTTATTTTATTTTTCTAAACCTGTCCAATTTTTCATTCCAACCTTGATCCTATGGTTGGCTTGTGAGCCAAATAGCCAATAACATTATGCCATTTCAATTTTAGATATTTAATGGGTTAAAACCTCATCAATACCAGTGATTACTAATTAAAGTATTTTAAAAAAATTAAAAATTAATTGAAAGAAAAAAGAGACAAACTTGAAAAGTGGGATTCCGTGAACAGAAGGAATCAATTATAACCAAAGTAGATCACTTCGTATCAAAGCTTTGGTTCTTCTGTTTTAAACAAGTGCCTAATTGTTCATCGTCCATGATAGATGGATCATGGAGATCAGATGTCTGATAGAAACCAGAAAAAAAGAAGCACTGTTTTAAGGATAAAAAGTCTTAAGGGAAAATCTATGATACTTAAAGAGCTTTGACCAATCAAAGATATGATAGTAGGGGGGGGGGGGGGGGAGGCTGGAATTCAGAATTCTGCATCGTGTGTTTTTGTACTTCTCCCTATTTTTTATATTGGAATTCTTGTAAATCCATGTCACTAATCCTGAAGTAGACTTTTGGATTTGACGATGATACCGAAAATCATGATAACAGAAAAACTTACAGCCAATCAACCATGATAGCAGATTGGGAGAAGTACAAAAACACACGATGTAGAATTCTGAATTCCAGCCCCCCCTACTACTAGCCCTCTGCCCCCCTATAAACCACATCCTGCCCGTGAATTTGGCATCAATTCACGGTCAGGATGCATTCCCCCTGTACTTTGGGACTAGAGAATTCTGATCTAGGCTGATTGGTACTTATCCCTAAAAGATATGGTAATCTTTCATTTTTACTGTATATTTTATATTTCAAAAAACTATGGGGCTGTTTGGCAATTTGTTTTTGAAAGATCTTTGGATGCAGTCAAAAGACAATGTGAATTTTTGCACCAAGATTTTAGCAGTTTGAAAGCCGTTTGGTTAAAATGTTTCTGTCTATGTATCTTTCTGCGTAAAAACAAATTGAAAAAAAAGGCAAAAAATTATACTTGGAGTTTCTCAAAAATAGTCTGAAACGGGATTCTTACATCTTTTTGGGCTGCGGTTAAATCGTTTTCCAACCAAATGAGAAAAGATCAAAACGCCGACCGCCAGACTTCTAAAAAGTTGACAGCCTATGCAAAAAAACGTACTAAATACAAACAGGGCCAAGTTTTTTTAAAAATTAATTTGTAAAAAATTTATATTCTTCCCAAATTAAGCCAAACTTTTCTCTCTCTCTTAATGTTGAAACTTGAAACCAAACAAATGAACAATTCCAAAGACATGACCACAGAACCAACTTTCTTCGATATCGTATTTTTACCACATGCTTGAATTGTCAACATTCAACATTGTTTTTTACTGAATCTAACGTGCTCAAGAAATATCAAGAGATTAATTCTTAGCGTCATTTCCCAACAAAAGGAAAAAATCAGTCAACCTTTGTAGTGTTGTCAACTTTGGTGGATGGGTAATGAGCTGAGTATACGACTCTGTGAGAAAGAAAGTGATTTGTATGGCCAAATCAAATATTTGTTATCACCACCACTTCTTAGGATGGAAATGCCTAATTCTTCGATCTCGTCGGCCGGCCACATTTTGTCCGAACTAATTGGAGTTAATTTGCAACATTATTTGTGGTTTTCATCGGAGATGACAATTGTGTGAGAATTTTTGAATACGTGCTGATTCTGATCCTCTAATACCATTTATCAAAATCCAATAAGGACGGATTTAGGTTTTGTCCTTAGGGCTGTGTTTGAAAACGATGCAAATGGAGTATAAATCCCGATTCAGGGTAAATTTGTACTCTGGTTCATTTTTGTCTGCA